>NC_067245.2:247805228-250305228 GCF_019359855.2 Lolium perenne | reverse complement strand
GTCCTACCGGACTTTATCGCAGAGTGGATGGAGCTACAAAATACGGGACCTCCAGATTTATCGAGAACCTGGACTATGAACTTCGACGGGTCTAAAAGGTTAGAAGGCGCCGGAGCAGGTGTGATATTGGTATCACCTGAAGGCGACAAGCTGAAGTATGTCTTGCGGATGATGTTCCCAAACGCATCTAACAATGAAGCAGAATATGAAGCTCTCATACACGGGATGAAGATGGCAAAGGCTTGCGGTGCAACCCGACTGAAAATTTTCGGCGACTCGCAGTTGGTAGCACAGTGATACGTCTCCGACGTATCGATAATTTCTTATGTTCCATGCCACATTATTGATGTTATCTACATGTTTTATGCACACTTTATGTCATATTCGTGCATTTTCTGGAACTAACCTATTAACAAGATGCCGAAGTGCCGATTCTTTGTTTTCTGCTGTTTTTGGTTTCAGAAATCCTAGTAACGAAATATTCTCGGAATTGGACGAAATCAAAGCCCAGGGGCCTATTTTCTCACGAAGCTTCCAGAAGTCCGAAGGAGAGACGAAGAGGGGCCACGGAGGGGCCACACTATAGGGCGGCGCGGCCCCCCCCTTGGCCGCGCCGGCCTGTAGTGTGGGGCCCCCGTGCCGCCTCTTGACCTGCCCTTCCGCCTATAAAAAGTCTCCGTGACGAAACCCCCAGTACCGAGAACCACGATACGGAAAACCTTCCAGAGACGCCGCCGCCGCCGATCCCATCTCGGGGGATCCAGGAGATCGCCTCCGGCACCCTGCCGGAGAGGGGAATCATCTCCGGAGGACTCTACGCCGCCATGGTCGCCTCCCGGTGTGATGTGTGAGTAGTCTACCCCTGGACTATGGGTCCATAGCAGTAGCTAGATGGTTGTCTTCTCCCCATTGTGCTATCATTGTCGGATCTTGTGAGCTGCCTAACATGATCAAGATCATCTATCTGTAATTCTATATGTTGCGTTTGTTGGGATCCGATGAATAGAGAATACTTGTTATGTTGATTATCAAAGTTATGCTATGTGTTGTTTATGATCTTGCATGCTCTCTGTTAATAGTAGAGGCTCTGGCCAAGTAGATGCTTGTAACTCCAAGAGGGAGTACTTATGCTCGATAGTGGGTTCATGCGCATTGACACTGGGACGATGACAGAAAGTTCTAAGGTTGTGTTGTCTTGTTGCCACTAGGGATAAAACATTAGTGCTATGTTCAAGGATGTAGTCACTAGTTACATTACGCACCATACTTAATGCAATTGTCTGTTGTTAGCAACTTAATGCGGAAGGGGTTCGGATGATAACCTGAAGGTGGACTTTTTAGGCATAGATGCGGTTGGATGGCGGTCTATGTACTTTGTCGTAATGCCCAATTAAATCTCACTATACTCATCATGATATGTATGTGCATGGTCATGCTCTCTTTATTTGTCAATTGCCCAAGCGTAATTTGTTCACCCAACATGCTGTTCATCTTATGGGAGAGACACCTCTAGTGAACTGTGGACCCCGGTCCAATTCTCTTTCTTGAAATACAATCTACTGCAATAATTGTTCTACTGATTTCTTCAAACAATCATCATCCAAACAATACGCTTAACACTTTGTTACATCAAGCCGGTCAGAATGACAACATCAAAGTTTCGTTGGGGCAAAGTACTTTTGTTGTGTTGTGCGGGTTCCACGTTGGCGCCGGAATCCCTGGTGTTGCGCCGCACTACATCCCGCCGCCATCAACCTTCAACGTGCTTCTTGGCTCCTCCTGGTTCGATAAACCTTGGTTTCTTTCGAGGAAAACTTGCTGCCGTGCGCATCATACCTTCCTCTTGGGGTTGCCCAACGAACGTGTGAAATACACGCCATCAAGCTCTTTTTCGCGCCGTTGCCGGGAGATCAAGACACGCCGCAAGGGGAGTCTCCACTTCTCAATCTCTTTACTTTGTTTTTGTCTTGCTTAGTTTTATTTACTACTTTGTTTGCTGCACTAAATCAAAATACAAAAAATTAGTTGCTAGTTTTACTTTATTTGCTATCTTGTTTGCTATATCAAAAATACAAAAAAATTAGTTTACTTGCATTTACTTTATCTAGTTTGCTTTATTTACTGTTGCTAAAATGGCCAACGCTGAAAATACTAAGTTGTGTGACTTCACAACCACAAATAATAATGATTTCTTATGCACACCTATTGCTCCACCTGCTACTACAGCAGAATTCTTTGAAATTAAACACCTTTCTTTGAATCTTGTTATGCGAGAGCAATTTTCTGGTGTTAGTTCTGATGATGCTGCTGCCCATCTTAATAATTTTGTTGAACTATGTGAAATGCAAAAATATAAAGATGTAGATGGTGATATTATTAAATTAAAATTGTTCCCTTTCTCATTAAGAGGAAGAGCTAAAGATTGGTTGCTATCTCTGCCTAAGAATAGTATTGATTCATGGACTAAATGCAAGGATGCTTTTATTGGTAGATATTATCCCCTGCTAAAATTATATCTTTGAGGAGTAGCATAATGAATTTTAAACAATTAGATACTGAACATGTTGCTCAAGCTTGGGAAAGAATGAAATCTCTGGTTAAAAATTGCCCAACCCATGGTGACTACTTGGATGATCATCCAAACCTTCTATGCAGGACTAAATTTTTCTTCACGGAATTTATTGGATTCAGCTGCTGGAGGTACCTTTATGTCCATCACTCTTGGTGAAGCAACAAAGCTTCTTGATAATATGATGATCAACTACTCTGAATGGCACACGGAAAGAGCTCCACAAGGTAAGAAGGTAAATTACGAAGAAACCTCTTCCTTGAGTGATAAGATTGATGCTATTATGTCTATGCTTGTGAATGATAGGACTAATATTGATCCTAATAATGTTCCATTAGCTTCATTGGTTGCACAAGAAGAACATGTTGATGTAAACTTCATTAAAAATAATAATTTCAACAACAATGCTTAGGAACAATTCTAGTAACAACTATAGGCCATATCCTTATAATAATGGCAACGGCTATGGTAATTCTTATGGGAATTCTTACAACAATAATAGGAGTTCACCCCTGGACTTGAAGCCATGCTTAAAGAATTTATTAGTACACAAACCGCTTTTAACAAATCTGTTGAAGAAAAGCTTGGGAAAATTGATATACTTGCTTCTAAAGTCGATAGTCTTGTCATTGATGTTGATCTTTTGAAATCAAAAGTTTTGCCTAATGAGAATCATCATAATAAAATTACTACTACAACAAATGCCATTCAAGTTAGAATTAATGAGAATATAAGATTAATGGCTGAACTGCGTGCTAGGTGGGATAGAGAAGAAAATGAAAAACTAGCTAAAGAAAAGAATATAGCTAAAGTTTGGACTATTACCACCACTAGTAATGCTAATGCTACACATGTTGCTGCACCTCCCACTAATACTAATAAAAGAATTGGTGTTAGCAATGTTTCCACTTCTAATGCAAAGCGCGAAAACCGCACTAAATCGCTAAAAGCTGAAATCGCTTTGTGATAAAGCTGCTGAAATTTTTCCAACATTGGGGATGATGATCCCATTGCTTTAGATTATAATGGTTTGAATTTTGATGATTGCCACATCTCTGAAGTTATAAAGTTCTTGCAAAAACTTGCTAAAAGTCCTAATGCTAGTGCTATAAATTTGGCTTTTACACATCATATTACAAATGCTCTTATAAAAGCTAGAGAAGAGAAACTAGAGCGCGAAGCCTCTATTCCTAAAAAGCTAGAGGATGGTTGGGAGCCCATCATTAAGATGAAGATTAAAGATTTTGATTGTAATGCTTTATGTGATCTTGGTGCAAGTATTTCTGTTATGCCTAAGAAAATTTATAATATGCTTGACTTGCCACCGCTGAAAAATTGTTATTTGGATGTTAATCTTGCTGATCATTCTACAAAGAAACCTTTGGGGAAAGTTGATAATGTTCGCATTACCATTAACAATAACCTTGTTCCCGTTGATTTTGTTGTCTTGGATATTGAATGCAATGCATCTTGTCCCATTATATTGGGAAGACCTTTTCTTCGAACTGTTGGTGCTATTATTGATATGAAGGAAGGTAATATAAAATATCAATTTCCTCTCAAGAAAGGTATGGAACACTTCCCTAGAAAGAGAATGAAGGTACCTTTTGATTCTATTATGAGAACAAATTATGATGTTGACACTTCGTCTCTTGATAATACTTGATACACACTTTCTGCGCCTAGCTGAAAGGCGTTAAAGAAAAGCGCTTATGGGAGACAACCCATGTTTTTACCTACAGTACTTTGTTTTTATTTTGTGTCTTGGAAGTTGTTTACTACTGTAGCAACCTCTCCTTATCTTAGTTTTGTGTTTTGTTGTGCCAAGTTAAGCCGTTGATAGAAAAGTAAGTACTAGATTTGGATTACTGCATAGTTCCAGATTTCTTTGCTGTCACGAATCTGGGTCCACCTCCCTGTAGGTAGCTCAGAAAATTAAGCCAATTTACGTGCATGATCCTCAGATATGTACGCAACTTTCATTCAATTTGAGAATTTTCATTTGAGCAAGTATGGTGCCATTTTAAAATTCGTCAATACGAACTGTTCTGTTTTGACAGATTCTGCCTTTTATTTCGCATTGCCTCTTTTGCTATGTTGGATGAATTTCTTTGATCCACTAATGTCCAGTAGCATTATGCAATGTCCAGAAGTGTTAAGAATGATTGTGTCACCTCTGAATATGTCAATTTATATTGTGCACTAACCCTCTAATGAGTTGTTTCGAGTTTGGTGTGGAGGAAGTTTTCAAGGATCAAGAGAGGAGTATGATGCAACATGATCAAGGAGAGTGAAAGCTCTAAGCTTGGGGATGCACCCGGTGGTTCACCCCTGCATATATCAAGAAGACTCAAGCGTCTAAGCTTGGGGATGCCCAAGGCATCCCCTTCTTCATCGACAACATTATCAGGTTCCTCCCCTGAAACTATATTTTTATTCCATCACATCTTATGTGCTTTTTCTTGGAGCGTCGGTTTGTTTTTGTTTTTTTTGTTTTGTTTGAATAAAATGGATCCTAGCATTCACTTTATGGGAGAGAGACACGCTCCGCTGTAGCATATGGACAAGTATGTCCTTGGTTTCTACTCATAGTATTCATGGCGAAGTTTCTCCTTCGTTAAATTGTTATATGGTTGGAATTGGAAAATGATACATGTAGTAATTGCTATAAATGTTTTGGGTAATGTGATACTTGGCAATTGTTGTGCTCATGATTAAGCTCTTGCATCATATGCTTTGCACCCATTAATGAAGAAATACATAGAGCATGCTAAAATTTGGTTTGCATATTTGGTTTCTCTAAGGTCTAGATAATTTCTAGTATTGAGTTTGAACAACAAGGAAGACGGTGTAGAGTCTTATAAATGTTTTCAATATGTCTTTTATGTGAGTTTTGCTGCACCGGTTCATCCTTGTGTTTGTTTCAAATAGCCTTGCTAGCCTAAACCTTGTATCGAGAGGGAATACTTCTCATGCATCCAAAATACTTGAGCCAACCACTATGCCATTTGTGTCCACCATACCTACCTATACTACATGGTATTTTTCCGCCATTCCAAAGTAAATTGCTTGAGTGCTACCTTTAAAATTCCATCATTCACCTTTGCAATATATAGCTCATGGGACAAATAGCTTAAAAACTATTGTGGTATTGAATATGTAATTATGCACTTTATCTCTTATTAAGTTGCTTGTTGTGCGATAACCATGTTCACTGGGGACGCCATCAACTTTTCATTGTTGAATTTCATGTGAGTTGCTATGCATGTTCGTCTTGTCTGAAGCAAGAGAGATCAACCACCATATGGTTAAGCATGCATATGTTAGAGAAGAACATCGGGCCGCTAACTAAAGCCATGCTCCATGGTGGAAGTTTCAGTTTTGGACAACAATCCTCAAATCTCAAATGAGAAAATTATTAATTGTTGTTATATGCTTATGCATAAAAGAGGAGTCCATTATCTGTTGTCTTTGTTGTCCCGGTATGGATGTCTAAGTTGAAGAATAATCAATAGCGAGAAATCCAATGCGAGCTTTCTCCTTAGACCTTTGTACAGGCGGCATAGAGGTACCCCTTTGTGACACTTGGTAAAAACAATGCATTGTGATGATCCGGTAGTCCAAGCTAATTAGGACAAGGTGCGGGCACTATTAGTACACTATGCATGAGGCTTGCAACTTATAAGATATAATTTACATGATGCATATGCTTTATTACTACCGTTGACAAAATTGTTTCATGTTTTCAAAATCAAAGCTCTAGCACAAATATAGCAATCGATGCTTTTCCTCTATGGAGGACTATTCTTTTACTTTCAATGTTGAGTCAGTTCACCTATCTTTCTCCACCTCAAGAAGCAAACACTTGTGTGAACTGTGCATTGATTCCTACATACTTGCTTATTGCACTTATTATATTACTTTATGTTGACAATATCCATGAGATATACATGTTACAAGTTGAAAGCAACCGCTGAAACTTAATCTTCTTTTGTGTTGCTTCAATGCCTTTACTTTGAATTATTGCTTTATGAGTTAACTCTTATGCAAGACTTATTGATGCTTGTCTTGAAGTGCTATTCATGAAAAGTCTTTGCTATATGATTCACTTGTTTACTCATGTCATATACATTGTTTTGATCGCTGCATTCACTACATATGCTTTACAAATAGTATGATCAAGATTATGATGGCATGTCACTCCAGAAATTATCTGTGTTATCGTTTTACCTGCTCGGGACGAGCAGAACTAAGCTTGGGGATGCTGATACGTCTCCGACGTATCGATAATTTCTTATGTTCCATGCCACATTATTGATGTTATCTACATGTTTTATGCACACTTTATGTCATATTCGTGCATTTTCTGGAACTAACCTATTAACAAGATGCCGAAGTGCCGATTCTGTTTTCTCGCTGTTTTTGGTTTCAGAAATCCTAGTAAGGAAATATTCTCGGAATTGGACGAAATCAAAGCCCAGGGGCCTATTTTCTCACGAAGCTTCCGAAGTCCGAAGGAGAGACGAAGAGGGGCCACGGAGGGGCCACACTATAGGCGGCGCGGCCCCCCTTGGCCGCGCCGGCCTGTAGTGTGGGGCCCCGTGCCGCCTCTTGACCTGCCCTTCCGCCTATAAAAGTCTCCGTGACGAAACCCCCAGCATCGAGAACCACGATACGGAAAACCTTCCGCAGACGCCGCCGCCGATCCCATCTCGGGGGATCCAGAGATCGCCTCCGCACCACCGGGAGAGGGGAATCATCTCCCGGAGGACTCTACGCCGCCATGGTCGCCTCCGGTGTGATGTGTGAGTAGTCTACCCCTGGACTATGGGTCCATAGCAGTAGCTAGATGGTTGTCTTCTCCCCATTGTGCTATCATTGTCGGATCTTGTGAGCTGCCTAACATGATCAAGATCATCTATCTGTAATTCTATATGTTGCGTTTGTTGGGATCCGATGAATAGAGAATACTTGTTATGTTGATTATCAAAGTTATGCTATGTGTTGTTTATGATCTTGCATGCTCTCCGTTACTAGTAGATGCTCTGGCCAAGTAGATGCTTGTAACTCCAAGAGGGAGTACTTATGCTCGATAGAGGGGTCATGCCTGCAGTGACACCGGGACAGTGTGAGAAAGTTCTAAGGTTGTGTTGTGCTCGTTGCCACTAGGGATAAAACATTAGTGCTATGTTCAGGGATGTAGTCACTAGTTACATTACGCACCATACTTAATGCAATTGTCTGGTGTTCGCACGTTAATACTGGAAGGGGTTCGGATGATAACCTGAAGGTGGACTTTTTAGGCATAGATGCAGTTGGATGGCGGTCTATGTACTTTGTCGTAATGCCCAATTAAATCTCACTATACTCATCATGATATGTATGTGCATGGTCATGCTCTCTTTATTTGTCAATTGCCCAACTGTAATTTGTTCACCCAACATGCTGTTCGTCTTATGGGAGAAACACCTCTAGTGAACTGTGGACCCCGGTCCAATTCTCTTTACTGAAATACAATCTACTGCAATACTTGTTCTACTGTTTTCTGCAAACAATCATCTTCCACACAATACGGTTAATCCTTTGTTACAGCAAGCCGGTGAGATTGACAACCTCACTGTTTCGTTGGGGCAAAGTACTTTGGTTGTGTTGTGCAGGTTCCACGTTGGCGCCGGAATCCCTGGTGTTGCGCCGCACTACATCCCGCCGCCATCAACCTTCAACGTGCTTCTTGGCTCCTCCTGGTTCGATAAACCTTGGTTTCTTTCTGAGGGAAAACTTGCTGCTGTGCGCATCATACCTTCCTCTTGGGGTTGCCCAACGAACGTGTGAAATACACGCCATCACACAGCAAGTTATGAACCAATGTGATGCAGTCAATGAGAGCATGATAGCATACAAGGAGATGTATAATGAGCTGGAAAAATTGTTTGATGGATGCAAGGTCAACCACATCAGCAGATTGAGCAATGATGAAGCCAACGTCCTTGCAAACATCGGGTCACAATGTCTCGCGATCCCTTCAGGCGTGTTTTGGGAAGAAATAAGTGAGAGATCAACAAAGCCAATGAAAACAAAGAAGAAGGAGAAGGAAGAGAAACCTTCGGAAGTCACTAAAAAATCACTGGAAGAAGAAGAAGAGGAACAGGAGCTAGTCATGATGGTACAAATTCCATGGATGCAGGCATACATATCATACATCCTAAGAAAAACAATACCCGACGATCCAGTTGAAGCAAGGCGAATCATTGGGCGATCTAAAGCTTTTACTGTGGTAAAAGGTGAGTTGTACAAACGAAGTATCTCGGGCGTACTACAGAGATGTGTCACACCCGAAGAAGGACGGATCATCCTGAAAGATGTACACGAAGGAATATGTGGGCATCACGCAAGCAGCCGCGCTATCGCGGCTAAAGTCTTCAGAGCGGGATTTTATTGGTTAACTGCAATCGAGGACGCGAAGGAAATAGTGCGAACTTGTGACGCGTGTCAAAGATTCGCCGCCAAACCTCATTCTCCGGCAGCAGAACTGATGCCAATCCCATTGTCTTGGCCCTTTGCTCAGTGGGGTCTCGACATGGTGGGAAAACTACACAAAGCTTCGCCAGGCGGATATGAGTATATGCTCGTTGCCGTCGACAAATTTACTAAATGGATAGAAGCAAAGCCGATAAATTCACCGGACGGCGCGTCAGCAATCAAGTTTGTGAAAAGCATCGTCTTTCGATTTGGAGTACCTCACAGCATCGTCACAGACAACGGCAGTAACTTTACTTCCAAGGAGTTCAAAGCATATTGTGCAGAAGTAGGCATCAAACTGAGTTTCGCGTCTGTCGCACATCCACAGACCAATGGTCAAGTCGAGAAGGCCAACGGCATTATCTGCAATGGTATCAAGAAGCGCTTGTTGGGACCATTGGAAAAAGCTCGACATACTTGGCCAGAGGAGCTTCCAAGTGTGTTGTGGAATATTCGAACAACACCAAACACGGCGACGCAGGAGACGCCATTTTTCCTGGTCCACGGAGCTGAAGCAGTATTGCCGATAGAAATAGAACATGATGCTCCAAGAGTTACAGAATACGATGAAGAAACTTCGAGAAAAGCCTTAGAAGATGATGTCGACGCACTTGATGAAGCTCGAGATGAAGTCCTGTCACGAGTTGCCAAGTATCAACAGGACTTGAAAAATTACCATAGTCGACGACTGTGACCGAGGTCTTTCCAAGTTGGCGATTTGGTTTTGCGACTAAATCAAAAAAGTCATGAAAAACTCGAGTCACCATGGCTTGGACCTTACATAGTCACAGAGGTAATTGAAGGAGGAGCATACAGACTCAAGGACAAGAAGACGGGGATTGCTGAGCCAAATCCTTGGAACGTGGCACAGCTCAGGCGCTTCTACGCCTAGATGCCGAAATATAGTCTCCTTTGTAAACATACAATGTACTGAAACGCTCGCGAGTTTTCATACGCACTCTTTTCCTTTTTCGGGGCACCGAGTGGGGCCGGGAAAGGTTTTAATGAGGCGGGCTCGCGATGCTGCAAATATAATAAAGATAGTGGAGATATACTTCTCATTCTTCGACACGCTCGGGGGCTCAACGCCTTCAAGTCTCAAAATACGTACAATATAGACAAACTAGACTTACCGAAATATTTCGCCTTGGTACACTTATACCTCGCCAAAAATAAAAATCGGAAGCTAACAATTATAAATATAGTCTACACGTCAAAAATCTTATTGCTTTGGTCTAAGAACCTCGCAACAAAAATATAGAACTTCGACATTAAGATACTCGGAGGCTTGCAACCTATTTGGTGAACAAATAAAGATATCTTCTTACGGCAAGAGGAAAAATCTTCGAGATGCAAAAAAAAAAACAGTACAAACTCTAGCCAGAAGGCTCGGGGGCTCCAACAATATAGAGCACTTTACAATATACAACAAATTTCTTCGGAAATAAAAAAGAAATCAATAAAGATACAGACATAATGTTTTCCAATATGGTATAAATCAGTCAAAGCCTAAAATACTATCTATGGACAAGCCTTTGGTTGTTTTATGTTCAGCATAGGACCCCTTGACGAAGAATTCTGAGTCCATCCGAAGAAGCTCATCTATCATCGAATCGGCCACAGGAGTTACCATCTCATTGATTGTGTCAATATCCTTTTTTCGCCGCGATTTCTTAGCCAGGCAATCAGCAACAATCTTCGTCAGGTCTAATTTTGGATGGCAAATATTTATCATAATCATGGCGAACCTTGCTCCAGCAGTCAATTGAGCCCGCACAAAATTATGAATGCGGGGAGCATCTCTGAATATTTCCAGCAATTCAGGAGGAGTTTTGGGAACTTCATTTCGAGGAAACAAAGTCTTGTAAACAAGGGTTAATGTTGTCGTGCAAAAAATTGAGAAATTCGCGCACTTGGCAAGCACGATCTTGAAACCTGACAATTTGCTGGGTTCGTTCAGGGGTGGCCCAGAATAAACAGCCATGGTTAAGGGAAAGATTGACAAGAAAATTTGTTCTCTCGTTTACTCTTCAATCTTCGGCGGCAGCATCAAGAACCGAGCCTATGAAGCGACAAGGCAAGAAATTTGAAGGGGGGTACAGCAAAATAAAGAGGAGGCATTGTGAAGTTGGAAAAACATACCTAACATATCTGTGCTAGCTTCCAACATTAGCTCGAGCATGCTATTTTCTCGGGTAGTGGCTTCCTTTGCTTCCAATACAGCAGTATCCTTGGCAGCCTTAGCCTCTTTGGCTTGTTGGAGAGCAAGTTTTTCTTGTTCAGATGCTTTCCGAGAATGTTCCATCATTGCCAGAGTTTGTTTCTTCATGGATTGAAGTTGTTGTCGAAGTTCTTGCAAATCTTCCGAGAAATGTTTGCTCGAAGAACCTTCAAGAGGGTCGTCATCAACTAGCATTTTCTTCGAGAGGGAAGAAGCAGGTGAAGCATCGGCAGAGCAAGGATTGGTCGAATAGTTATCAAATATTAACTGAAAAAGAAAGCGCCAGGATCAATGATAGTGCCAGAAGGAATTTCATTAATTTCTAGAAAAATTTACATAGACATTACAAAAGAAGTTTCTCCAAAAGGACTACCAGGATAATTGTCGCCACAGCTAAATTGGCGACAAGGGCAAAAGAGACAGAGAAAGCAAAAAACAAAGAGGCATGCAACTAGACCTCCGGCCTCGATGAGCTAGGAGTTGAAGATGGCTTGATCTCGAGATAGGCCAGAATTTTCTTCGTATTGGGCTTCGCTGCCTTGATCAGCGATCGCCATCTTGGCTGTTCTATCTGCTCCGTGTCGCTGATGGCGTGTAACTCACACGTTCGTTGGGAACCCCAAGAGGAAGGTATGATGCGCACAGCAACAAGTTTTCCCTCAGAAAGAAACCAAGGTTTATCGAACCAGGAGGAGCCAAGAAGCACGTTGAAGGTTGATGGCGGCGGGATGTAGTGCGGCGCAACACCAGGGATTCCGGCGCCAACGTGGAACCTGCACAACACAACCAAAGTACTTTGCCCCAACGAAACAGTGAGGTTGTCAATCTCACCGGCTTGCTGTAACAAAGGATTAACCGTATTGTGTGGAAGATGATTGTTTGCAGAAAACAGTAGAACAAGTATTGCAGTAGATTGTATTTCAGTATAGAGAATTGGACCGGGGTCCACAGTTCACTAGAGGTGTCTCTCCCATAAGACAAACAGCATGTTGGGTGAACAAATTACAGTTGGGCAATTGACAAATAAAGAGAGCATGACCATGCACATACATATCATGATGAGTATAGTGAGATTTAATTGGGCATTACGACAAAGTACATAGACCGCCATCCAACTGCATCTATGCCTAAAAAGTCCACCTTCAGGTTATCATCCGAACCCCCTCCAGTATTAAGTTGCAAAGCAACAGACAATTGCATTAAGTATGGTGCGTAATGTAATCAACAACTACATCCTTAGACATAGCATCAATGTTTTATCCCTAGTGGCAACAGCACAACACAACCTTAGAACTTTCTGTCACTGTCCCAGGTGTCAATGCAGGCATGAACCCACTATCGAGCATAAGTACTCCCTCTTGGAGTTACAAGCATCTACTTGGCCAGAGCATCTACTAGTAACGGAAAGCATGCAAGATCATAAACAACACATAGATATAACTTTGATAATCAACATAACAAGTATTCTCTATTCATCGGATCCCAACAAACGCAACATATAGAATTACAGATAGATGATCTTGATCATGTTAGGCAGCTCACAAGATCCGACAATGATAGCACAATGGGGAGAAGACAACCATCTAGCTACTGCTATGGACCCATAGTCCAGGGGTAGACTACTCATTCATCACTCCGGAGGCGACCATGGCGGTGTAGAGTCCTCCGGGAGATGATTCCCCTCTCCGGCAGGGTGCCGGAGGCGATCTCCTGGATCCCCCGAGATGGGATCGGCGGCGGCGGCGTCTCTGGAAGGTTTTCCGTATCGTGGCTCTCGGTACTGGGGGTTTCGTCACGGAGGCTATTTGTAGGCGGAAGGGCAGGTCAGGAGGGGGCACAGGGGCCCCACACCATAGGTCGGCGCGGCCAGGGGGTGGGCCGCGCCGCCCTAGGGTTTGGCCACCCTGTGGCCCCACTTCGTCTCTCCTTCGGACTTCTGGAAGCTTCGTGGAAAAATAGGCCCCTGGGCTTTGATTTCGTCCAATTCCGAGAATATTTCGTTACTAGGATTTCTGAAACCAAAAATAGCAGAAACAAAGAATCGGCACTTCGGCATCTTGTTAATAGGTTAGTTCCAGAAAATGCACGAATATGACATAAAGTGTGCATAAAACATGTAGATAACATCAATAATGTGGCATGGATCATAAGAAATTATCGATATGTCGGAGACGTATCAGCATCCCCAAGCTTAGTTCTGCTCGTCCCGAGCAGGTAAAACGATAACACAGATAATTTCTGGAGTGACATGCCATCATAATCTTGATCATACTATTTGTAAAGCATATGTAGTGAATGCAGCGATCAAAACAATGTATATGACATGAGTAAACAAGTGAATCATAAAGCAAAGACTTTTCATGAATAGCACTTCAAGACAAGCATCAATAAGTCTTGCATAAGAGTTAACACATAAAGCAATAATTCAAAGTAAAGGTATTGAAGCAACACAAAAGAAGATTAAGTTTCAGCGGTTGCTTTCAACTTGTAACATGTATATCTCATGGATATTGTCAACATAGAGTAATATAATAAGTGCAATAAGCAAATATGTAGGAATCAATGCATAGTTCACACAAGTGTTTGCTCCTTGAGGTGGAGAGAAATAGGTGAACTGACTCAACATTGAAAGTAAAAGAATGGTCCTCATAGAGGAAAAGCATCGATTGCTATATTTGTGCTAGAGCTTTGATTTTGAAAACATGAAACAATTTTGTCAACGGTAGTAATAAAGCATATGCATCATGTAAATTATATCTTATAAGTTGCAAGCCTCATGCATAGTGTACTAATAGTGCCCGCACCTTGTCCTAATTAGCTTGGACTACCGGATCATCACAATGCACTGTTTTTACCAAGTGTCACAAAGGGGTACCTCTATGCCGCCTGTACAAAGGTCTAAGGAGAAAGCTTGCATTGGATTTCTCGCTATTGATTATTCTTCAACTTAGACATCCATACCGGGACAACATAGACAACAGATAATTGACTCCTCTTTTATGCATAAGCATGTAACAACAATTAATAATTTTCTCATTTGAGATTGAGGATATATGTCCAAAACTGAAACTTCCACCATGGATCATGGCTTTAGTTAGCGGCCCAATGTTCTTCTCTAACAATATGCATGCTTAACCATAAGGTGGTAGATCGCTCTTACTTCAGACAAGACGAACATGCATAGCAACTCACATGAAATTCAACAATGAATAGTTGATGGTGTTCCCAGTGAACATGGTTATCGCACAACAAGCAACTTAATAAGAGATAAAGTGCATAATTACATATTCGATACCACAATAGTTTTTAAGCTATTTGTCCCATGAGCTATATATTGCAAAGGTGAATGATGGAATTTTAAAGGTAGCACTCAAGCAATATACTTTGGAATGGCGGAAAATACCATGTAGTAGGTAGGTATGGTGGACACAAATGGCATAGTGGTTGGCTCAAGTATTTTGGATGCATGAGAAGTATTCCCTCTCGATACAAGGTTTAGGCTAGCAAGGCTTATTTGAAACAAACACAAGGATGAACCGGTGCAGAAAAACTCACATAAAAGACATATTGAAAACATTATAAGACTCTACACCGTCTTCCTTGTTGTTCAAACTCAATACTAGAAATTATCTAGACCTTAGAGAAACCAAATATGCAAACCAAATTTAAGCATGCTCTATGTATTTCTTCATTAATGGGTGCAAAGCATATGATGCAAGAGCTTAATCATGAGCACAACAATTGCCAAGTATCACATTACCCAAGACATTTGTAGCAATTACTACATGTATCATTTTCAAATTCCAACCATATAACAATTTAACGAAGAAGAAACTTCGCCATGAATACTATGAGTAGAAACCAAGGACATACTTGTCCATATGCTACAGCGGAGCGTGTATCTCTCCCATAAAGTGAATGCTAGGATCCATTTTATTCAAACAAAACAAAAACAAAAACAAACCGACGCTCCAAGAAAAAGCACATAAGATGTGATGGAATAAAAATATAGTTTCAGGGGAGGAACCTGATAATGTTGTCGATGAAGAAGGGGATGCCTTGAGCATCCCCAAGCTTAGACGCTTGAGTCTTCTTGATATATGCAGGGGTGAACCACCGGGGCATCCCCAAGCTTAGAGCTTTCACTCTCCTTGATCATGTTGCATCATACTCCTCTCTTGATCCTTGAAAACTTCCTCCACACCAAACTCGAAACAACTCATTAGAGGGTTAGTGCACAATATAAATTGACATATTCAGAGGTGACACAATCATTCTTAACACTTCTGGACATTGCATAATGCTACTGGACATTAGTGGATCAAAGAAATTCATCCAACATAGCAAAAGAGGCAATGCGAAATAAAAGGCAGAATCTGTCAAAACAGAACAGTTCGTATTGACGAATTTTAAAATGGCACCAGACTTGCTCAGATGAAAATGCTCAAATTGAATGAAAGTTGCGTACATATCTGAGGATCACTCACGTAAATTGGCATAATTTTTTGAGTTACCTACAGAGGGATTTTGCCCAGATTCGTGACAGCAAAGAAATCTGGAACTGCGCAGTAATCCAAATCTAGTACTTACTTTTCTATCAACGGCTTAACTTGGCACAACAAAACACAAAACTAAGATAAGGAGAGGTTGCTAGAGTAGTAAACAACTTCCAAGACACAAAATAAAAACAAAGTACTATAGGTAAAAACATGGGTTGTCTCCCATAAGCGCTTTTCTTTAACGCCTTTCAGCTAGGCGCAGAAAGTGTGTATCAAGTATTATCAAGAGACGAAGTGTCAACATCATAATTTGTTCTCATAATAGAATCAAAAGGTAACTTCATTCTCTTTCTAGGGAAGTGTTCCATACCTTTCTTGAGAGGAAATTGATATTTTATATTACCTTCCTTCATATCAATGATAGCACCAACAGTTCGAAGAAAAGGTCTTCCCAATATAATGGGACAAGATGCATTGCATTCAATATCCAAGACAACAAAATCAACGGGAACAAGGTTATTGTTAACGGTAATGCAAACATTATCAACTTTACCCAAAGGTTTCTTTGTAGAATGATCAGCAAGATTAACATCCAAATAACAATTTTTCAGCGGTGGCAAGTCAAGCATATTATAAATTTTCTCAGGCATAACAGAAATACTTGCACCAAGATCACATAAAGCATTACAATCAAAATCTTTAACCTTCATCTTAATGATGGGCTCCCAACCATCCTCTAGCTTTTTAGGAATAGAGGCTTCGCGCTCTAGTTTCTCTTCTCTAGCTTTTATGAGAGCATTTGTAATATGATGTGTAAAAGCCAAATTTATAGCACTAGCATTAGGACTTTTAGCAAGTTTTTGCAAGAACTTTATAACTTCAGAGATGTGGCAATCATCAAAATTCAAGCCATTATAATCTAAAGCAATGGGATCATTATCCCCAATGTTGGAAAAAATTTCAGCAGCTTTATCACAGGCAGTTTCAGCAGTTTTAGCAGTTTCAGGCAGTTTTTCGCGCTTTGCATTAAAAGTGGAAACATTGCAAACACCAATTCTTTTATTATTAGTAGTAGGAGGTGCAGCAACATGTGTAGCATTAACATTACTAGTGATGGTAATAGTCCAAACTTTAGCTACATTCTTCTCTTTAGCTAGTTTTTCATTTTCTTCTCTATCCCACCTAGCACGCAGTTCAGCCATTAATCTTATATTCTCATTAATTCTAACTTGAATGGCATTTGCTGTAGTAGTAATTTTATCATCTAAATCCTCAGGTTTAGCAGCCATTTTATTAATTAAAGAAGATTGTGATGCAGACATGTATGAGATTCGGGTTTCAGCATTAGCAAGTTTAGTTTGCAACCCCGAGATCTCCCTATTCAGATTTTCAAGTTGATTCCCTATATTCTTCAACAAGGTAGATTGCTCATTCATAGTTTTAGTAAACAATTTATTTTGCTCATATTGTGATTGCATAAAGCTCTTGGTGGATCTTTCAATTTCTAGCATCTTTTCTTCATTAGGTGAAGCATATCTACCATAAGAATTACCATTAGCAGGGTATGGCCTAGAATCATGGTGATTGTTATTTTTAATGAAGTTCACATCAACATATTCCTTTTGAGCAACTAATGACGCTAACGGAACATTATTAGGATCAATATTAGTCCTATCATTCACAAGCATAGACATAATAGCATCAATCTTATCACTCAAGGAAGAGGTTTCTTCGACAGAATTTACCTTCTTACCTTGTGGAGCTCTTTCCGTGTGCCATTCAGAGTAGTTGATCATCATATTATCAAGAAGCTTTGTTGCTTCACCAAGAGTGATGGACATAAAGGTACCTCCAGCAGCTGAATCCAATAGATTCTGTGAAGAAAAATTTAGTCATGCATAGAAGGTTTGGATGATCATCCAAGTAGTCAGTCCATGGGTTGGGCAATTTTTAACCAGAGATTTCATTCTTTCCCAAGCTTGAGCAACATGTTCAGTATCTAATTGTTTAAAATTCATTATGCTACTCCTCAAAGATATAATTTTAGCAGGGGGATAATATCTACCAATAAAAGCATCCTTGCATTTAGTCCATGAATCAATACTATTCTTAGGCAGAGATAGCAACCAATCTTTAGCTCTTCCTCTTAATGAGAAAGGGAACAATTTTAGTTTAATAATATCACCATCTACATCTTTATATTTTTGCATTTCACATAGTTCAACAAAATTATTAAGATGGGCAGCAGCATCATCAGAACTAACACCAGAAAATTGCTCTCGCATAACAAGATTCAGTAAAGCAGGTTTAATTTCAAAGAATTCTGCTGTAGTAGCAGGTGGAGCAATAGGTGTGCATAAGAAATCATTATTATTTGTGGTTGTGAAGTCACACAACTTAGTATTTTCAGCGTTGGCCATTTTAGCAGTAGTAAATAAAGCAAGCTAGATAAAGTAAATGCAAGTAAACTAATTTTTTTGTGTTTTTGATATAGCAAACAAGATAGCAAATAAAGTAAAACTAGCAACTAATTTTTTTGTATTTTGATTTAGTGCAGCAAACAAAGTAGTAAATAAAACTAAGCAAGACAAAAACAAAGTAAAGAGATTGAGAAGTGGAGACTCCCCTTGCAGCGTGTCTTGATCTCCCGACAACGGCGCCGAAAAAGAGCTTGATGGCGTGTAACTCACACGTTCGTTGGGAACCCCAAGAGGAAGGTATGATGCGCACAGCAGCAAGTTTTCCCTCAGAAAGAAACCAAGGTTTATCGAACCAGGAGGAGCCAAGAAGCACGTTGAAGGTTGATGGCGGCGGGATGTAGTGCGGCACAACACCAGGGATTCCGGCGCCAACGTGGAACCTGCACAAGACAACCAAAGTACTTTGCCCCAACGAAACAGTGAGGTTGTCAATCTCACCGGCTTGCTGTAACAAAGGATTAACCGTATTGTGTGGAAGATGATTGTTTGCAGAAAACGAGAACAAGTATTGCAAAGAGATTGTATTTCAGTATAGAGAATTGGACCGGGGTCCACAGTTCACTAGAGGTGTCTCTCCCATAAGACAAACAGCATGTTGGGTGAACAAATTACAGTTGGGCAATTGACAAATAAAGAGAGCATGACCATGCACATACATATCATGATGAGTATAGTGAGATTTAATTGGGCATTACGACAAAGTACATAGACCGCCATCCAACTGCATCTATGCCTAAAAAGTCCACCTTCGGGTTATCATCCGATCCCCCTCGAGTTTTAAGTTGCATAGAAACAGACTATTGCATTTAGTATGGTGCGTAATGTTATCAACAAGTACTTCCTTAGTCATAGCATCAATGTTTTATCCCTAGTGTAAACAGCACAACACAACCTTAGAACTTTCATCACCGTCCCGGTGTCAATGCAGGCATGAACCCACTATCGAGCATAAGTACTCCCTCTTGGAGTTACAAGCATCTACTTGGCCAGAGCATCTACTAGTAACGGAAAGCATGCAAGATCATAAACAACACGTAGATATAACTTTGATAATCAACATAACAAGTATTCTCTATTCATCGGATCCCAACAAACGCAACATATAGAATTACAGATAGATGATCTTGATCATGTTAGGCAGCTCACAAGATCCGACAATGATAGCACAATGGGAAGAAGACAACCATCTAGCTACTGCTATGGACCCATAGTCCAGGGGTAGACTACTCACTCATCACTCCGAAGGCGACCATGGCGGTGTAGAGTCCTCCGGGAGATGATTCCCCTCTCCGGCAGGTGCGGAGGCGATCTCTGGATCCCCCGAGATGGGATCGGCGGCGGCGGCGTCTCGATGTGTTTTCCGTATCGTGGCTCTCGGTACTGGGGGTTTCGTCACGGAGGCTATTTGTAGGCGGAAGGGCAGGTCAGGAGGGGGCACAGGGGCCCCACACCATAGGTCGGCGTGGCCAGGGGGTGGGCCGCGCCGCCCTAGGGTTTGGCCACCCTGTGGCCCCACTTCGTCTCTCCTTCGGACTTCTGGAAGCTTCGTGGAAAAATAGGCCCCTGGGCTTTGATTTCGTCCAATTCCGAGAATATTTCGTTACTAGGATTTCTGAAACCAAAAACAGCAGAAACAAAGAATCGGCACTTCGGCATCTTGTTAATAGGTTAGTTCCAGAAAATGCACGAATATGACATAAAGTGTGCATAAAACATGTAGATAACATCAATAATGTGGCATGGATCATAAGAAATTATCGATACGTCGGAGACGTATCAGTCGCCTACTTTCGCCCAGTCGATAGTCTGCTGACTATTAGCAACCAAGGCAACAATGTTTTCAACATCGACCTTCATATTTTCCTGGCGCATCTTCAGCCCAAGATCTTCTGGTGGATTAAAGCACTTAGCCAGAGCAAGGAAGGTTGCGGGTTCCTCTTTCTTCGGGAAGAAGTAGGGGAAGAGTCGCGACAACCCTGCTTTAGCTTGGTCAATGCCCTCGCGTGCTTCTGTTCCATGAAATTCAAGGAACGAAACGGCGTCAAGAAGAGGATCATTGTCGGGGTCTTCAAGTTCAAATTCTTGACATGTTTTATCTGTCAAGATAAAAACTTAATGATCAATAAACGAGCGAAAGAAAGAAAGTTCAAAGGATATGAAGTGGTTCAGATACTTACTGACAAAGCGACGATTTTGCGTCCTTATGCGCTTCAGGACCGCTTCCTCGCGAGCAGATTGTGCAGCTATATGCTCACTCAGCGAAGTCTCGGCATCCTGAAGTCTCTTCCTAAGATCTTCGACACCAGCGGCATCAGTCTTGGCTTTGTCAGCCTCTGCTCTAGCTTGAACAGCATCTGATTCGGCTTTCTTGCGGGCCGCTTCACTTTGCTCCAATTTTTGAGCAAGAGTGTCGGCAAGCTTGTTGGCCTCTGCAAGTTTCTCTGTCGAAATAGAAAAGAAAGGTCAAAATTGCGACAAAAAACAGGAGCAAGAAGTCAGAAACAGCGACAGCAACAGAGTTATTACCTTCAGTTCTGCTGGCATATTCACGGTACCCAATAAATTGGGATCCGATACGAACAAGCTCTTTGATCATGGGCTGTCAAAGAAGCACAAAGAAAGAAAATATCGGTACGAGAAAAATATGAAGGCATAAAAAAGCAAACAGAGGAAATATAGGTACTGGTAAGAAAGTCAAAAAAAAAACTTACATCATCTAAGAGCGGATTAGAAGAGCTGCCCAATTGAGGGGCAGGCTCCACCATCGTTTCAACCCTTGTCCTTTTGGGTGAAGGAGCAAGAGGGCTTGAAGGAGGAGTGGTGGTGACGACGTTTTGTTGAGGAGGCGAGGATTCTTCTCCCTCAACTGGCGTCTCCGAAACAGTTAAAGTATGTGACGTGCTCGTTCGAGGAGCCACGTCAACAATTGGTGTTTCTTCCTCATCATCACTGTGATTAAAAATTGACAGTATAAAAAAAACGAGATAAGACAAAAAACTTTGAGTACAGAAATAAGGGGAAATAAAAGTGACTCACGAGCTGACGAGGGATTCGAGATATGGATCATAAGTTGCCTTCTGACGTGAAGGATCAACTTCTTCGGCTTTGGAGGTGCCGGAATCTTCGACATCATTCCTTTTCCTTTTGTTCCTTGGAGAAACAGCAGGAGGAGGAGATTGTGCCGATGCAGTGCCTTCAGAGGCAGCTTCCTTTTCAACAGATCCCGCAGATTTCCGAGAATCTGCGGGTTCATTCATAAAAGAGGGGGCCTCTTGGTTGTCGTCAGTTACAACGGCCCTTTCTTCGACTTCTCCATCTTCAGGAAGGGGAGGAAGCGAGACAAGATTTGGATGGTTCTATATAAAACAGGGGAAGATGTCAATAAAAAGGAGTTACAAGCAAATAGCAAGGCAATAACAAATCAACCGACAAAAATTACCTCGGGAAGCACATTGGTGGCGCTGTACGGTTTTACACGACAGGACGAAGGGACAGAATCTTTTTTGCTGAGAGAAGAGATTTTTCAGACAAGTTTTTCTAAATCCTTGACCTCCAAATCCACCGACAGCCGATCTACGTCCTCGTCACCAGCATACTTCCAGAGAGGATTTTTACGAGCCTGAAGCAGTTGCACTCTAGTCCTAAGAATATAAGCCGTGATTTGGATACCCGATAACTCTTTGCCACGAGTATTTTGCAACTCGTGGATACGAGCCATCAAGGTTTCTGTCGACGCCTTTTCTTCTTCGGTAGCCTCTGCGTCCCAGGAGCGGCGGCGAAGGATTTTTTCAGCGCCATCAAAAGGAGGGATGTTGTCCTCAGCACATCCATGGTTTTCTTCTTGAATGTACAGCCACTTCTTGCGCCATCCTTGAACTGAGTCAGGGAGTTTGACGTCGAAGTAGTCGACAGTTGGACGAACAGAAATTACAACGCCGCCTATATTATAGGCGACATTGGGAGAGCCATTGCGGCGAGAGAAAAAAATGCGCTTCCATAGCACCCAGTTAGGTTGGACGCCAAGGAAGGCCTCGCAAAGAGTGATAAAGATGGAGATATGAAGAATCGAGTTTGGCGTGAGGTGGTGGAGTTGCAGACCGTAGATAAAAAGCAGTCCGCGGAGAAAAGGATGAATGGGGGCGGAAAGACCGCGGATGAGGTGGTCGACAAAACTTACCCGGTACCCCATTGGAGGGGTTGGATAGCTCTCCTCACTGAGCAAGCACAGAGCTTTGGGCTTTTTGCTGATCCCTAGTTTCTTCAGCATGTTGATGTCTTGGGAGGAAATCTTCGATCTTTCCCACTCCGCCGTCCCCAGATCCACGGCAGCCATGGAGGACTCCGGCGTGTTGTGCCTTGTCAATCGACGCGGAGGCATTGACAATGGCGCATGGTTTGCAGCTTGGAAACGAGGAGCTTAGGTGGCTGTGAGTCGCAGGAGCAAATTTGCAGATGAGAGCAGAAGAACGGCGCGAGCGGAAGTGCTCGAGGAGGAAGAAGAAGATCTTATATACAGGTGCGGTCAAGCGGCGGACCGTTGGATAAGAAAAATGTGTGGCAGATGGTAGCCACATGGACACAAGGGTAAAAAAGTAATTCAACATTAAAGAAATTACGGTACGTGCGCCACAAAAAGCGGAGGACGTGTGTCCCCCACTTGCACGACGTGTCAAGATAGTGGATCAATTGGGCCCGTAAGGCAGCGAGAGAAGACTTCTCAAATTTTTTTGACTAGTAATCGTGGCTATCGTCAGCAGTAACGTCACCTTGGCAGAAGGAAAAGTTCGACTCAACAGCTTCATAAAAGGCGACATGGAAAAATAATGTTGAGCCTTTGATCAAATACAAGTTTTTGATCAAATGCTCGAGGGCTACTTTGGAAAGAAGAAACAGATCCAGAAAGACAAGATAGAAATGGCGTGAGCCTATGACCAAATACAAATATTTGTTCATAGCCTCGGGGGCTACTCCCATCGGGAGCGCTGTTCGCGCACCCGAGAAATTATAAAACTTCGGGAGAGAAAGAAAATATAGCGGCATAAGGTGTAGAGCCTACAACCAAGCACAAGTCCTTGGCTGTAGGCTCGGGGGCTACTCCCATCGGGAACGCTGTTCGCGTGCCCGATGAAATCAAAAAGAAGAAAGACAAAAGAGCAACAGAGTATATTTCGAGTTATAAAATAACTCTGCATATACTCCCATCGGGAGAAAAATATAAGTCATCTTTGACTCAATAAAATGTGCCATTCCAACAGCCGAATAAGCACTCGACAATATATTCTCAGAACGCCAAAGTTGCGATCAATTTCTGAATGCCGCAGAACTTTGCGAAGGTAAGACCCCAGATCCGTTCTGTGAGGCGTGGCGCCGTCTCTGACGTCGGTTTGCTACTTTTATCCGTATCAACAGATACGAAGAAAAATCCTAACGGACGCGTTAGGTACCCGATAAATATAACTGGGACTCGACAGAATGGTAAGACCTTAAGCGGCACCTGTCGAAGTTTGCACCGATATCCGAGATCATGTCCAGGGACGTGATTTTGAAGTAGGTTTTTGCGGATTGCCACTAGAGCAGTTAACTAGTACCTGATCCGTCAGATGAACTAGCCCCAACTACCATTATCCCTGCACAATATAGAAACTTATGTGAAGAAATATAGAAAGGTTTTTTGAATTGTCGAGTAAAAATAAACAGTGGAGATTTTCCCTGACTCTACGATTCAAGCAAAATCTCGGGGGCTACTGACATAGGCATCCCCAATGGGCCTGCCGACGATGGTACCCGGGGTTTACTGAAGGCCCACTACCCGAAGAATAAGAAGGTTCGGAAGCCCAAGATATTGTTAAGGAAAGCTAGAGTTGTAATAGGAAACATTATTTGTAATCTTGTGGGAGGAGTTAGAAACCTACCCGGACTCTGTAACTTGTACAATACGAAACCCTCGGCTCCAGCTCCTATATAAGGGGGAGTTGAGGGACGCAGAAATCATCGAATCATTGTCTCTCAAACCCTAGTTTTTACATTGTCGAGTACTTTTCGGCTGAAACCTTCGAGATCTACTTGCCCTCTACATCCAACGAAACCCTAGTCTACAATCTGTAGGCATTGACAAGTCAATACCTTGTCACCCGCACCTTGTCCTAATTAGCTCAGATTACCGGGATTATCATCGCAATACACATGTTTTAACCAAGTGTCATAAAGGGGTACCTCTATGCCGCCTGTACAAAGGTCTAAGAAGAAAGTTCGCATTGGATTTCTCGCTTTTGATTATTCTCAACTTAGACATCCATACCGGGACAACATAGACAACAGATAATGGACTCCTCTTTAATACATAAGCATGTAGCAACAATTAATGTTCTCATATGAGATTGAGGATATATGTCCAAAACTGAAACTTCCACCATGGATCATGGCTTTAGTTAGCGGCCCAATGTTCTTCTCTAACATTATGCATGCTCTAACCATTAAATGAGTGGTAAATCTCCCTTACTTCAGACAAGACGGACATGCATAGCAACTCACATGATATTCAACAAAGAGTAGTTGATGGCGTCCCCAGGAACATGGTTATCGCACAACAAGCAACTTAATAAGAGATAAAGTGCATAAGTACGTATTCAATACCACAATAGTTTTTAAGCTATTTGTCCCATGAGCTATATATTGCAAAGGTAAAGAATGGAAATTTTAAAGGTAGCACTCAAGCAATTTACTTTGGAATGGCGGAGAAATACCATGTAGTAGGTAGGTATGGTGGACACAAATGGCATAGTGGTTGGCTCAAGGATTTTGGATGCATGAGAAGTATTCCCTCTCGATACAAGGTTTAGGCTAGCAAGGTTATTTGAAACAAACACAAGGATGAACTGGTGCAGAAAAACTCACATAAAAGACATATTGTAAACATTATAAGACTCTACACCGTCTTCCTTGTTGTTCAAAACTCAATACTAGAAATTATCTAGACTTTAGAGAGACCAAATATGCAAACCAAATTTTAGCAAGCTCTATGTATTTCTTCATTAATGGGTGCAAAGTATATGATGCAAGAGCTTAAACACGAGCACAACAATTTCCAAGTGTCAAATTATTCAAGACATTTTAGAATTACTACATGTAGCATTTCCCGATTCCAACCATATAACAATTTAACGAAGAAGATTCAACCTTCGCCATGAATACTATGAGTAAAGCCTAAGGACATATTTGTCCATATGCAACAGCGGAGCGTGTCTCTCTCCCACACAATGAATGCTAGGATCCATTTTATTCAAACAAAAACAAAAACAAAAACAAACCGACGCTCCAAGCAAAGCACATAAGATGTGATGGAATAAAAATATAGTTTCAGGGGAGGAACCTGATAATGTTGTCGATGAAGAAGGGGATGCCTTGGGCATCCCCAAGCTTAGATGCTTGAGTCTTCTTAAAATATGCAGGGGTGAACCACCGGGGCATCCCCAAGCTTAGAGCTTTCACTCTCCTTGATCATATTGTATCATCCTCCTCTCTTGATCCTTGAAAACTTCCTCCACACCAAACTCGAAACAACTCATTAGAGGGTTAGTGCATAATAAAAATTCACATGTTCAGAGGTGACATAATCATTCTTAACACTTCTGGACATTGCACAAAGCTACTGGACATTAATGGAACAAAGAAATTCATCCATCATAGCAAAAGAGGCAATGCGAAATAAAAGGCAGAATTTGTTAAAACAGAACAGTCCGTAAAGACGGATTTTATTTAGGCACCAGACTTGCTCAAATGAAAATGCCCAAATTGAATGAAATTTGCGTACATATCTGAGGATTACGCACGTAAATTGGCATATTTTTCTGAGCTACCTACGGAGAGGCAGGTCGAAATTCGTGACAGCAAAGAAATCTGTTTCTGCGCAGTAATCCAAATCTAGTATGAACCTTACTATCAAAGACTTTACTTGGCACAACAATGCATAAAACTAAGATAAGGAGAGGTTGCTACAGTAGTAAACAACTTCCAAGACTCAAATATAAAATAAAAGTACTGTAGTAAAAACATGGGTTGTCTCCCATAAGCGCTTTTCTTTAACGCCTTTCAGCTATGCGCAGAAAGTGTGTATCAAGTATTATCAAGAGACGAAGTATCAACATCATAATTTGTTCTAATAATAGAATCAAAAGGTAACTTCATTCTCTTTCTAGGGAAGTGTTACATACCTTTCTTGAGAGGAAATTGATATTTGATATTACCTTCCTTCATATCAATGATAGCTCCAACAGTTTGAAGAAAAGGTCTTCCCAATATAATGGGACAAGATGCATTGCATTCAATATCCAAGACAACAAAATCAACGGGGACAAGGTTATTGTTAACGGTAATGCGAACATTATCAATTCTCCCCAAAGGTTTCTTTGTAGCATTATCAACAAGATTAACATCCAAATAACAATTTTTCAATGGTGGCAAGCCAAGCATATTATAAATTTTCTTAGGCATAACGAAAATACTTGCACCAAGATCACATAAAGCATTACAATCAAAGTCATTGACCTTCATCTTAATGATGGGCTCCCAACCATCCTCTAGCTTCCTAGGAATAGAAGCTTCACGTTCTAGTTTCTCTTCTCTAGCTTTTATGAGAGCATTTGTAATATGTTTTGTGAAAGCCAAGTTTATAGCACTAGCATTAGGACTCTTAGCAAGTTTTTGTAAGAACTTTATAACTTCAGAGATGTGGCAATCATCAAAATCCAAACCATTATAATCTAAAGCAATGGGATCATCATCCCCAATGTTGGAAAAAAATTCAGCAGTTTTATCACAGGCAGTTTCAGCAGTTTTAGCTGTTTCAGGCAATTTTGCAGGCTTTGCATTGGAAGTGGAAACATTGCCAACACCAATTATTTTACCATTATTAGTAGGAGGTGCAGCAACATGTGGAACATTAGCATTGCTACTGGTGGTAATAGTCCAAACTTTAGCTACATTATTCTCTTTAGCAAGTTTTTCATTTTCTTCTCTTTCCCACCTAGCATGCAATTCGGCCATCAATCTTATATTCTCATTAATTCTAACTTGGATGGCATTTGCTGTAGTAACAATTTTATTTTCAATATCCTTAGGTTTAGCAGCCATTTTATTAATTAAAGAAGATTGTGACGCAGACATATATGAGATTCGGTTTTCAGCATTTGCAAGTTTAGTTTGCAACCCAGAAATCTCCATATTTAGATTTTCAAGTTGATTTCCTATATTCTTCAACAAGGTAGATTGTTCATTCATAGTTTTAGTAAACAATTTATTTTGCTCATATTGTGATTGCATAAAGCTCTTGGTGGATCTTTCAATTTCTAACATCTTTTCCTCATTAGGTGAAGCATATCTACCATAAGAGTTACCATTAGCAGGATATGGCCTAGAATTATTGTAATTGCTATTTTTAACGAAATTCACACCAACAAGTTCTTTCTGGGCAACCAATGAAGCTAACGGAACATTATTAGGATCAACATTAGTCCTATCATTCACAAGCATAGACATAATAGCATCAATCTTATCACTCAAGGAAGAGGTTTCTTCGACAGAATTTACCTTCTTACCTTGTGGAGCTCTTTCCGTGTGCCATTCAGAGTAATTAATCATCATATTATCAAGAAGCTTTGTTGCTTCACCAAGAGTGATGGACATAAAGGTACCTCCAGCAGCTGAATCCAATAGGTTCCGCGAAGAAAAGTTCAGTCCTGCATAAAAGGTTTGGATGATCATCCAAGTAGTCAGTCCATGGGTTGGGCAATTTTTAACCAAGGATTTGATTCTTTCCCAAGCTTGTGCAACATGCTCATTATCCAATTGTTTAAAATTCATTATGCTACTCCTCAAAGATATAATTTTAGCAGGGGGATAATATCTACCAATAAAAGCATCCTTGCATTTAGTCCATGAATCAATACTATTCTTAGGCAGAGTTAGCAACCAATATTTAGCTCTTCCTCTTAATGAGAAAGGAAACAATTTTAATTTTATAATGTCACCATCTACATCTTTATACTTTTGCATTTCACACAATTCAACAAAATTATTGAGATGGGCAGCAGCATCATCAGAACTAACACCAGAAAATTGCTCTCTCATAACAAGATTTAGTAAAGTAGGTTTAATTTCAAAGAATTCTGCTGTAGTAGCGGGTGGAGCAATAGGTGTGCATAAGAAATCATTATTATTTGTGGTTGTGAAGTAACACAACTTAGTATTTTCAGGAGTACCCATTTTAGCAGTAGTAAATAAAGCAAACTAGATAAAGTAAATGCAAGTAACTAATTTTTTTGTGTTTTTGATATAGAGTGCAAGACAGTAGATAAACTAAAGCTAGCAACTAATTTTTTTGTGTTTTGATATAATGCAGCAAACAAAGTAGTAAATAAAATAAATCAAGACAAAAACAAAGTAAAGAGATTGGATTGTGGAGACTCCCCTTGCAGCGTGTCTTGATCTCCCCGGCAACGGCGCCAGAAAAAGAGCTGCTGGCGTGTAGTTGACGTGGGAGTTAGAAATCTTTATGGTGTACTTTTCCTCAGATCCCCGGTAACGGCGCCAGAAAAAGAGCTTGATTGCGCGTAATTAACACGTCCGTTGGGAACCCCAAGAGGAAGGTATGATGCGCACAGTAGCAAGTTTTCCCTCAGAAAGAAACCAAGGTTTATCGAACTAGGAGGAGCCAAGAAGCACGTTGAAGGTTGATGGCAGCGGGATGTACTGCGGCGCAACACCAGGGATTCCGGCGCCAACGTGGAACCTGCACAACACAACCAAAGTACTTTGCCCCAACGAAACAGTGAGGTTGTCAATCTCACCGGCTTGCTGTAACAAAGGATTAGATGTATAGTGTGGATGATGATTGTTTGCAGAAAACAGTAGAACAAGTATTGCAGTAGATTGTATTCGATGTAAAAGAATGGACCGGGGTCCACAGTTCACTAGAGGTGTCTCTCCCATAAGATAAATAGCATGTTGGGTGAACAAATTACAGTCGGGCAATTGACAAATAGAGAGGGCATGACCATGCACATACAAGATATGATAAGTATAGTGAGATTTAATTGGGCATTACGACAAAGTATATAGACCGCTATCCAGCATGCATCTATGCCTAAAAAGTCCACCTTCAGGTTATCATCCGAACCCCTTCCAGTATTAAGTTGCAAACAACAGACAATTGCATTAAGTATGGTGCGTAATGTATTCAATAACTACATCCTCGGACATAGCATCAATGTTTTATCCCTAGTGGCAACATCACATCCACAACCTTAGAACTTTCTGTCACTGTCCCAGATTTAATGGAGGCATGAACCCACTATCGAGCATAAATACTCCCTCTTGGAGTTAAGAGTAAAAACTTGGCCAGAGCCTCTACTAATAACGGAGAGCATGCAAGATCATAAACAACACATAGGTAATAGATTGATAATCAACATAACATAGTATTCTCTATCCATCGGATCCCGACAAACACAACATATAGCATTACAGATAGATGATCTTGATCATGTTAGGCAGCTCACAAGATCCGACAATGAAGCACATAAGGAGAAGATGACCATCTAGCTACTGCTATGGACCCATAGTCCAGGGGTGAACTACTCACTCATCACTCCGGAGGCGACCATGGCGGTGAAGAGTCCTCCGGGAGATGATTCCCCTCTCCGGCAGGGTGCCGGAGGCGATCTCCTGAATCCCCCGAGATGGGATTGGCGGCGGCGGCGTCTCTGGAAGGTTTTCCGTATCGTGGCTCTAGGTACTGGGGGTTTCGCGACGAAGACTATATGTAGGCGAAAGGGCAGCCTCGGAGGGGTCACGGGGGCCCCACACGCTAGGGCCGCGCCGCCCTAGTGTGGCGGCGCCCCGTGGCCCCACTTCGTCTTCTCTTCGGTCTTCTGGAAGCTTCGTGGCAAAATAGGCCCCTGGGCGTTGATTTCGTCCAATTCCGAGAATATTTCCTTACTAGGATTTCTGAAACCAAAAACAGCAGAAAACAACAACTGGCTCTTCGGCATCTCGTTAATAGGTTAGTGCCGGAAAATGCATAAATACGACATAAAGTATGCATAAAACATGTAGATATCATCAATAATGTGGCATGGAACATAAGAAATTATCGATACGTCGAAGACGTATCAGCAATGAAGGTTTACAACTTATTTGTGCTCCACTACGGGAGGGAGTCTCCCTAGTACGACAACGTGACATGCTTGAGGTGAGATCATTGCTTTTTTATTTTTTGGGGCCGATCGCAGGGATCGGTCTTGCCACGTACGTCCATTGACTTTGTTGTTGCTACTCTGTCAGGCCGGTGGATAAGACCAGCCTCACCCCATTTTTTGTAGCTTCGATACGCTCACAGCCGTCCAAACTGACTCCAGAGAGCGGCTCTTGGTCTTCCGCGTCCCAAATATTCATGCCGGCTATTGAGATCTCGATCGAGTCATCTGCATGAATGACCTCCACTTCATCTCCATCCCATTGTATCAGGCATTGGTGCATTGTAGATGGAATGCAGCAGTTGGCGTGAATCCAATCCCTCCCTAGCAGGACAGCGTAGGTGCTTTTGCTGTCGACGATGAAGAATGATGTAGGGATGGTTTTTCGGCCCACGGTTAGATCCACGTTCAGAACGCCTTGCGTCTCTGATGCTTGGCCGTTGAAGTCGCTTAGTGTGACGTTGTTTTGATCAGATCTGCGTTAGAGCGTCCCAAACGCCGTAGCATGGAGTATGGCATTATATTGACTGCCGCTCCCGTGTCAACCAACATCTTGCTGACAGGCTGCCCGTTGATATAACCTCTTAGGTACAGGGCCTTCAAATGTTTGTAGCTCTTCTCTCGTGGCTTTTCAAAGATGACTGGCCATGGGCCGCAGTCAAATTGTGCTACCAGCACTTCTTCGGTTCTCGGAGCACAAAACTCCGACGGAAGTATGAACACCATATTTGTGCCAGCCGATGCATTCGCATCGGCTTTTACTTGTTTGGGGCGCCATTCTTTCTTCTGTGGACGACTCTCCGCGTCCAAAGTTTGCTGAATTTTCACGGCCAGATCGGGCCGCACTTTCCTCAACGTGTGCAGGTATTGCGCCTCGGCTTCCTCCAAGCTACGTAGCCGCTGAACCCTACGCTTTTGGGAGTGACTGAGTCCATCAGGGCACCACCTTGGCCGGTGGTATCTATCCTCTTCTTCATCTTCTGACTCCTCAAAATCTTCCTCTTGAGATGACTCAGCTCGTCTGTTCTGAGATGGGAGAGGCCCTAGACGCTTGAAAACTGAAACCTCACATGTGTCCTTCTTCTGCTGTCTACACTCCGGGCAGTTGCCGATTGTAGGCAATCGGCTCATTCCTGAATCCCAGCAGTGCTTAAAGAAAGGACAATCCCAGTGCCTATCCATGTCTTCCTGCTCTCCTAACTTCCCCTTAGCGCGGTGCTCATATCCTTCGTCGTCCCTATCATACCGACGATATCTTCCATTGTCTACGTCGGACCGACGATATCTTTCGTCATCTCTGTTGTACCGCCGACGTCGGTCGTACTGACGCTCATATTTGTTAAGGAGATGCGCGGAGAGCGGTCGTTGATACCGCACGTTTCTCACTTGTTCCTCGGTGATGTACCGTCTGTCATCATATCGGGGCCGGTCGCGTGGGCCGGCCTCCTCCTTTTCCTTGCCACGGGAGTGACCACTTTCTTCTTTATCCTTGCCATGGTGGTATACAGGCCCTGCCATGTTAACATCGAATGAGAAATCTAGCTGATGCCTCGTGGAGTGATTGATTTCCACCATGTTGACGCCAGGAAACGGTTGCGTGTCTACTTTCATGGCAAACTGACCAAGGATCAAACGGCCTTGTTCTATCGCCGTTTGGATCTGCCGACGCAACTCTTTGCATTCATTGGTGATATGGGTGAACGAGTGATGCCACTTGCAGTATGGTCTCCCGTTCATTTCTTGCGCCGTAGGGATTTTATGGCCTTCGGGTAACTTCAGCTGTTTTTCCTTAAGTAACAAATCAAATATCTGCTCAGCTTTGCTTATATCGAAGTCAGACCCTTTTGCAGGCCCTTGTTGTTTCACCCATTTGCAGGACACGGGCACTGCCCCTGAGTCCATTCAGCCACAACTACTTCCTGGTCTTCTGCAGAGTCTCCAACTTCTTCTGTCTCGACCAGGCCTATCGGACGCTTGAACTTGTCTTGGTACAATTCTGGGTGACGCTGCTCATACAATGTCAATTTCTGGACCATGTGCGCCCGTGAATTGTATTCTACTTGGAAACCTAGATCCTTGATCGGCGTTGCGAGGCCCAACACTGCCAGATCGACTGCTTCCTTCTCAGTTAAACGAGCCGAATAACATCGGTTCTTGACAGTCCTGAAACGCTGAATATATTCTGACACCGTTTCTCCCCGTCTCTGCCGCACCTACGCCAGATCGGCAAAGCCAGCCTCGGTAGCTTCTGAGTGATATTGAACATGAAACTGCTCTTCCAGTTGCTTCCACGTCCGGACTGAATCTGGTGGCAACGAGGTGTACCACCCAAAAGCTGGTCCTGTGAGAGATTGCGCAAAAAACCTTACACATAACGGGTCTGATGCTGAAATCATGCCCAACTGTGCCAAATATCGGCTCACATGCTCAATTGAGCTAGATCCTTCTGATCCATTGAACTTTGACAACTCAGGGAGCCGATACTTGGGTGGCAGCGGAATCAAATCATATTCGTTGGGGTACGGCTTGGAATAGCCGACTATTCTCCTCTTTGGCAGGATGCCGAACTGGTCTCTCAAGATTGTACTGATTTGTTCCACGGTATGAGCTGCAGGGACTGAGCTTTCATGACTCGTTCCGGTGGCATATTTAGCTAGCCACGCCTGTTTATCGGCGTCCGCTCCAGAAAATCCCCTGTGCGCAATCACGGTTCGTGCGCACCAAGTTATTGCAGTCCGGCACGTATGTGCACACGTATCCATGTGGGATTTCTTCAGGCGGCTCATACAGGAATTGGAAATCGCCAGGATCGCCTCCAACCTTGTAGACGACGTATGCCGGTGAACCCTGTGGCTCTGGAGCTGCAAGCGTGAATGGCAGTATGATGCAGTGCAGAACGGTATTTCTCCCTGGTGAGTTCCTAGGGTAGGCCCTGACGGAGAGTACTGATGCTTCATGGTTTCCTGAACCACGCGAACCGCAATGCGCTCGAAAGCGTTCACCAGGCTCTCAGAATGACGGTGTAGAGAATGAGCCACCATGTAATTAACTTCCTGGCGCAGAGCTCTGGTGCGTTCCTCTGAAGGGGTAGACAGATCTACTTCATCGAGAACGCCTTCGGGTGAGAACCCTTTCCACCTAATGCCATGTGTACGGGTCTTCGCGAAAGAGCCGATGAGATCGGATTCGAAGACGGCTTTAATCTCATCATATTTCTTCTTGTGCTCCTCAGGCAGATCTTCGTACGTGACTGGTTCGTCCGCCATCTCAGCTGCAGATGTTGACGTAGTTGCTGTAGAATGTCCCACTGGGCGTGCCAGAATGTGTTGCCTGCCAAAACCCACCGGCGAGCAGCGACGAGCAACACGAAGAGCCGGGAGGCTCCCAGAGTGGCTGGTGGGCCCTGGTCCCTCGGGCGACGGCCCGCAAAACTCCGGCACACGTCCTGGCTATTGCGAGGGCGTGCCACCTGACCTATACCTGGTCAGGAAGGTGATGGATTGCTTCAATTAGTTTCCTGCATGGCAGACACGTAAACATTAAATACGAGCCCCAATCGGCTCTTAGGTTACCCCGTGAATCGGCTCAAGGAGCCGATCGACCCATGAATCGTATTGGATCTACGATGACATGGGGATCCTGCTTTATCAATACCAAGTTAAATCAATCTACGATAGTCTAGGGTTTTCACCGCATAATCGGAACATCCTACGCGTAGTTGAGCCTGGCAGATACGAAAGATAATAGGAAACTAGTCCTAGAAGAGGCCTAAAAACCAACACAGAGTCGATTCCCGGAACAACCCCTCTTGGATCGGCAAACCACACCTTACGCACTGCTGGATCGTTCAACCCGTTTGCAAGGCATAACCATGCGGATATCAAACTAATCCTTGGAGAACAAGGAACAATTATAACAGATCGAATCTACCAAATAAAGACTAAGCAAGATGCTGCCCTTACACCTAAGATAGGTGCAAAGACAGCTAGATATTTTAGGGCAGCATAACTAAGCAAACATATCAGAAAAGCACCAATGTTAGCCCCAAAATATCTACGATAACGGTATTGCTCGCCATCAAAAAGGCTTCAGTACGAGCAACACAAAACAACGAATAAACTGATACTGCCTAGATCGCAAGATGCGATCTAGGCAGCATGACGCTTACCCGGAAGAAACCCTCGAAACAAGGGGGTGGCGATGCGCCTAGATTGTGTTTGTTGTGAACTTGATCGTCCTCCTTTCTCAATAACCCTAGGTACATATTTATAGTCCGTAGACTTTCTATCTTTGAAATAAACCTAACTGTGTACGACTAAACTCTACCATAATATACAGATATACGGGCAATCTAGCCCAAACTCTCGTACAAGTCCGATTCAGAAACACCTTATGTGCATGTCCTCTAAGCCCATCTCAATCACGGCCCATCTCCTGCTTTGGCTAAATTCTGGTGATAACAGATTTAGAAACTAATTAGAACTTTCCTCAACTATAAGATGCAAGAATCAGAAATAAAAAGAAATATCAAAATAGGTAGATATGGTGACTGCACTAGAAAAGGATAAATTTACAGGTTGGAACAAAAGAGATGGGGAAAGCTTGCTGCACGCCTGCACCTGCGAACAGTTTAGAACTTGAAGCAAGGCGAGAGAATGTCGTGTTCCTCAGTGCGCGCGGCCTCGGCGTGCCCGCGTACGGCAGTAAATAAACGAGCGGCAACCATCGATCAATTTATGGCTTTCCGTCGCCGCCAACCGTGCCACTGGCCAACCCCCACGGCCACACGCACAACCAGGTTTGCGTCCAAGTCTAGGACTCAAGAGAGAAAACCTCCCAGGTAGAAGTGATACGTCTCAAACATATCTATAATTTTTGATGCTCCATGCTTATTTTACACAAATTCATATATGTTTTGCTCATATTTCGTTGCACTTTTATATGATTTTTGGCACTAACCTATTAACAAGACGTCATAGTGCCAGTTCCTGTTTTCTGCTGTTTTTGTATTTCAGAAAAGTTGTACATGAAATATTCTCGGAATTGGACGAAACAAAAACCGAAGTCAATATTTTACCGAAACAAAGACGAAGTCCAGAGGGGGGTCGAAGAGGTGCCACAGGGCGGCAAAACCACCCCTTGGCGCGGCCAAGCATGGGCCCGCGCCGAGGTGGGGTGTGGGCCCCCCAGGCACCCCACCGACGTAAATCCTCCACCTATTTATACATCTTCTCGGAAAAACCCTGGATACCCGAGCCTCCATTCACGAAAAGTTCCGTCGCGGCAGCCATCGCAGAACCCATCTCGGGGCGTTCTGAAGCTCTTCCCCGCACCCTGCTGGAGGGGGAAATCATCACCGAATGCATCTACATCGCCATGCCCGCCTCCAAAGTGATGCGTGAGTAGTTCATCCCTGGACTATGGGTCCATAGCAGTAGCTAGATGGTTGTCTTCTCCACTTTATGCTTCATGTATAGATCTTGTGAGCTGCCCTACATGATCAAGATCATCTTTATGTAATCATAAATGTTGTGTTTGCTGGGATCCGATGAATATTGTATACTATGTTAAGATTGATTATATATTTGTGTCATATGTTATTAATTTGTGATCTTGCATGCTCTCTGTTGCTAGTAGAAACTCTGGCCAAACGGACACTTGTGACTCAAAGAGGGGGTATTTATGCTCGATAGTAGGTTCATGCCTCTAGTTTTCTAGGAGAGTGACAATAACTTCTAAGATTGTAGATGTGCTGTTGCTACTAGAGAGAAAACAACAATGTTTTATCCAAGGGTAATTCTATTGTTTACTTTACACATATTGCTTAATGCGATAATATGTTGCTTGCAAACTGAAAGGGGTTCGGATGATAACCGGAAGGTGGATTATTAGTCATAGACGCAGTTGGATCACTGTCTATGTATTACGTTGTAATGCCCAATCAAATCTCATAGTAATCATCTTGTCATGTATGGTCGATATTCTGTCAATTGCCGAGCTGTAATTTGTTCACCCAACATGCTATTTATCTTTATGGAGAGACACCTCGAGTGAACTTTGGACCCCGGTCCTGTTTCTTTTACTAATAAATTTTACTGTAATCATATTCTGTTTACTTTCTGCAAACATCTCTTTCCACTCGATACGTCTAATGTTTTGTGTTCAGCAAACCAGTGAGATTGACAACCCCACTGTAAGTTGGGGAAAAGTAGTTTGGTAGTGTTGTGCGCAGGTTCCACGTTGCTGCTGACACCGGTAGTGCGCACTGCCATTAGTCAGCTAGCAACACCTTCAGAAGTCACGCCTTTCTCCTACTGATTGATTAAACCTTAGTTTCTTACTGAGGGAAGGTACTGTGCTCATCATACATTCCTGTTGGGGTTCCCCAACAGTGTAAAATCGGCGTTACGATAAGCACCATCAAGAAGGGACGGACAAGTAATGTATCAAGGGGTAGGCTGAAATTTTCATTTTTCCTGGAGGGCGGCCGACCAAGTTCGCCCCCGTACGTGAATCTCCACCAGTGCCCATGAGGATCCTATAGTCAAGTTAAGAGTTGGGCCACGCAAGGCATCTCAAGGCATGTGGACTCAACGTGTATAATAAGGACTAAGCTCAGAAAGGAAAGTTTTAGTCCTTATAACCTACCTGAACTCGGTGAGCTGAGACCTAACTTCTATAAAAGCCAGGAGGGGTCGACAGTCAAGGGTAAGGGAAGAGAGAGATACACAAAACCCTAACTACACTAGATCGACACTACTTTCACCTCCTCGAAGACTCCATGTAATCATCATCCATAATACAAGCAGACAAGAAACACGTAGGGTTTCTTTGGGTAAAACCTTGTCTTGCCCTCTGTGTATGCTTGTACGTTGTTGAAACCACCATTACATTTTTTCTCTAAAACCCGAATTCATCATGTATTGGCATTGCCATGGTTACTTCACGTCATCGCGAACTCGCGCTTCGTGTCTGACCTCGCACAGGCGCTCACCAAACTCAAGAACCCCTCTGGTGGTGACCTAGATGTCAGCCTCCTCGTCGCGGCATGTCGACATGCTGGAAGAGGACGAGTTGTGCCAGTCAGACTCCTTGCAGAGCACTCTGCCCCACTCACCATGTATGGGATGGTCCACGGGAGGCTGGGAAACATGTGGAATCGAGGGAGAGCAGGTGGGGGGAGCCGGCGGCAGCGAAAATTTGGCCAACGTCACTGCCAATTGACTGGATTTTAGTCAGCGGCGGACATCAGGGCCGCTTGGGAAGAGCGGATGATACAACAAAGTGACCGTTGGTGGCTATCACAACATCCAGCTAGCCCATGAGTCCCAAGAGCATGGGGTATGGTCCAGAAAGCTCATGGCCCAAAGCAACGGCTCTCCTGGGCCGGCATGGCCCAAGCCCGCACCACTGATTACTAGGTCTTCCGACCGCCGCCGACCCTAGCAGACGGAGGAGGGCGCCTCCCGCTCCAAATCACTGCCATTTTCATCCGCACCCAAAAACTCCCCGCCGCGCTCCGCCCAAATTTTCCCGCGGAAGCCATGGCTCCGAGTTCCGACCGCGTCCACAAAACGTTTCCCCCCTTCCCGCCACCCTCTTCCCCCCCATTTCTTGCAGCCGCCCCGGGTATTTCAGCCGATCCAGAGCAGCCAGCGCCGCCAAGGCACAATCCTTTCGCTCAGACAGTGGTGCGGAGGCTAGGCTAGTGACGCAGAGTGCTCGGTGTTAGGGAAGAAGGGGCTGTGGTCGTCGTGCGCGGAGGAGATGGCGAGCAGCATGAGGAGGTTCCTCAACCCGCTGGTGCTCAACATCCAGAAGATGGAGCTCGAGCTCACCTGCCCCGTCTGGTACCCTACATCGCCTCGCCTCTCCTCCCCGATCTTCTCCCACCCCTGCCTATTCTCTCTGGATCTAGATGCGGTCTACCTAAAAGGCTAGAAAAATGAACAGTAAGATTCCTAGGGTTTGCCTAGATCTGTAGCTCAGAACCCCAAATGTGTCATCTTTTTTTGCATCTCGCGAGGATCCCATATGCTGCTGGTACCAAGAGTAGGATGTATGCGGTGCCGCGATCTACTTTCCTATGAAAAAATCTGAGCTTGGCTAGAGATGGATCTGGTCAAATCGTGGGATGTTTGCCTTTCAAAGATATAAAAAAAAGGGGAATTGAATGAGCCTGTGTAGTGGACTAGTGGTATGCCAGTGTCCGCCGTGCCGCCTGAATCTGTGATGACTGACGATCTCCTTATTTCTTTTTCCTGTTTGGCAGCCTGAAGTTGCTCAGCGCGCCTACGATGCTACCATGTTCCCACACGTCCTGCAGGTAACCACCCAGACAACCGAACCGATGCGACATTCTCCCTAACTGGTATCACGCCGTGACAAATTCCTCTAATTCTTTCAGCACCTGTGCCACCGCACAGACCATGGAAGGCTACAGCTGCGCCATCTGCAAACTGCCCTACAACTCTCAAGGTACAACATCATGGAAAACTGCCATGTTTTTGAGTTATGAGTCCTGACCAACTACCTTACCTGATATCGGAACCAATTGCTGCAGATTTAAAGCCTGCTTATAACCTTGAGGCAATAGTGAAAATCCACAAGAGCCTCAGCTCTACGCTCAGCAGCATGGTCACACAGCAGGGGGCTCAAGGGGACATTCCTGGTACATCACCAACAAATTCCTGTTTTTTCAATGCTCTCAGAATATCAAGCACAAGTTTTCTGCTAGTTGTAAGACCAAATGCTAATTGTCTTTGGTAAACTCTTTTTTTGCCAGTTGCATCTCAACAAACTCCAGTACGGGGGAACAAAAATTCTTACAACTCTGTTGCTTCAAAGCTGCTGTATGGCCAATCAACAGAACCTGTAAAAGCAGTCGTGGGCGGTCAGAAAGCAATGGATCCTGCATTGAACCAATCTAATGGTGTGGCTGTTCAGCCAACGGTTCTTGTACACAAGGGACCATGCAGGTCGTCTCAATCTTCCGATGGCACTAGGGATCTGGACTGTGACAGTAATGACCTGGAAGGAGAGTTGGTAATATTTCATCTTATGCATAGGAACATTCTTAAAAAGACTTGTTTTTAAAGAGCTCCAATCCTATACCTGGTCAAACAAAATAAAGAATGTCCCAAATGCCACCCTTAATTTTGCTTAAGAATCAATACTGTGATATATGCATTTAACATTAGGACGTCACATGATACATGTAGCATGTATGTGCGCTTAATTAGGATACACTTTTCAGTTATGGCCTTTCGGCCCCTACGTACAGGGGCTGTGCAGCAAGTTGGCCGATGTAATAGGGATGGATATGGCTACTTGGGAAGGTGCAGGATAAAGTATACCTGAAGATAGTTTTAAGTCTTCCATGCTGTATAAAATTGAGTCGCTGTATTAAGTAGTCTCTAATGAAACTAGGTACATATATTTTGGGTCTTGCCAAGAGCTTCTATTGAAATCTGACCTGTGGTTCATGTTAATTGATATAATAAAGAACTAGGTTGCCACTATCCCTGGTCTTTGAACCTTTATCCTACCCAAAATATTTGTGGACCAAGGTCCATAACACTGTCACTCATATGCATGCTAGTAAGATTTTTTGTAAGGAAAAAAGTTAATATTTGGTTATATTTAAACTTGATTTGTAACATTTTGTTGTATGCATATTCCTACTTGATTTTTTTGTAATTTTACATGTTCTATTTTTATTTGAAAATCATGCATAAAATAGCACCACTTCTCAAAATTTGTAGTGAACTGGTATTGTGCAGTTATTGTCGTCTTTTATATTTTACTTATCAACAACCTCACTCTTTATTGAAGATCTTTTCATTACATACTTATTTGCTATGTAGAAAATTTACTGTACTTATTTGTTGAAATGGTAAAAGCTTTGCCAATTATATTAATGAAAATAAGATGATGGATACGTACATGGAAAGCGGATCGGCCAAACCAACCGCTGAGCCTAACCCTGCCAACCGATTACATACTCCTAGCAGGAAGACTTGCAAGGTTGTTTGCACCAGCAATGATTTGAAGCCCTGGCCCTGTCCTTGATCCTTGCAACCATAATAGGAGGAGGGAAATAAATTTGCTAGAAAACACCACAGTTCCACTCCTTCTGAAGTTCCCAGCCGAGAATGATCAGGGAGCAAAGCCCTTTTGAAGGATGGCCCAAAGCAGACACAGTAGTCTCCTACCGTGCAGCCAGAGTTGGGAGGCATTGATGGCTGGACATAAGGGCACCCATCCAACATGAATGGGTCATAGTAGTATTTTGGGGTCATTTTAGATTTTTTTTAAAGTATAAAGTTTCTTAAACCTGTTAACAAGAAATAGTTTTAGTGTAGAATCAATTCAATTTATTCTCCTTGCATCTTGTATATTCTTTTTATAGTAAAAAACTAAAAATCTCACTCCTTAAATTGGTCACTTGTCAGGTAGCAAGCAGATCCCCTCCTCAAAATGAGTCGAAAAGAGTACCTGATGTAATGGATGACCATACTAGGGAACCGAAGAGTACGTATTTTCTCTTAACTCATTTCACTGGATATTTTGGAATGGAAGGCAAATAAACTGACATAATTGCAAACATCAATGCAGAACAACGAACTATGAATGACTCCTGGAAATGTGAATTTTGTCACTCTCCTGAAATCAGCAAGGTCAGTCAATGGGCAAATACTGATTGTTATTTGTATTCATCCCCAGTTTTTCACTTGCTATGCTGCTGATTGTTACCTAATGTTCTTTTCAACTCAGTGTGCTGGCCCGTTGTTGCACTATCTGAATGGAGAACCAGTGAAGGATGATCAAGCTTGGAAATCTAATGTTCTGCATGTCCATGAGAAATGCACTGAATGGTATGTTCCATGCAAATTTTGAGCTTATTTTTAATCCCTGAACCTATAAATAAACTTACTTCTCTGGCTGAAAACGTACATTCATCTGAGTAGCATTTGGCAGATGCTAAACTTTACATTTTTTGTAGCATTGCTTGTCTTTTGGCTTTGATGATAATATCTCTGCTGTGATTATTTTGGTACCATATTTCTCAAGTAAAAAAATATGTCTTACTAATTTATCATACTTATATAGGGCTCCTCAAGCATTCTTTGATGGTGATATTGTGAAGAATTTGGAGAATGAGTTGGCGCGTTCTTTGAAGATCAAGTGCAGTGTTTGTGGATTAAAAGGTGCAGCACTAGGCTGCCTTGTTAGGAGCTGCCGCCAAAGCTTTCATTTCCCATGTGCCCATGGGATCCCAGGCTGCCGATGGGACGAAGTAGGTCTTTAAATCTGCATTCTCAATCCGTACCAAGTTAAAATGCACTTCCTTATTGTGGTTTTGACAGAATGTTTTGTCAAGTTTTATAATCAAATGAATGTCATGTGCTTTAGGAAAAGTTTGTTATGCTGTGTCCTTCCCATTCATCAAAGAAGCTGCCCTGTGAGAAACCAAAATCGAAAAAGAAGGCCCAGCTTCAACAGTATGTTCTCAGTGCTTGTTATTTATAGCAGTATTTTGCTATATCTGTTTGTACCTTCTCATGAACTGTTTTCTTTTCCTCAATTTGCTAGATCATCTTCTGATGCTATTCTTGGCGATTTGAACTCACCTTTTCCAATGGAAAGAAATGAAATTTGGACAGCCTCACCTTTTTTATCAAATGAATGGGTGATATGCGGATCTGCCCTCTCTGGCCGAGACAAGGTAGTTCTTGGTTATTTGATTATACCTCTACATACTATTACATGATATAACTGTTTTGATGATGATGTTGTCTTGTTATCTTTGGAAACTTCACAGGAAGTGTTGGGTCAGTTCCAGTCTCAAACTGGCATCACAGTAACTAATAACTGGACGCCAAATGTGACTCATGTAGTTGCTAATACGGATGAAAAGGGTGCATGTGGTAGGACACTGAAGGTTCTCCTGGCCATACTAGCTGGGAAATGGGTTCTCAATGTAAATTGTAAGTACAGTCCTCAGGGCCAAGTTCTTCTCTTGAGTTGGTCCCATGTCTTTTGGCCATTGCACATGTTTGACACAATTATTTAAGCTTGATAGAACATTACGTGCTGTGTGGAAATTGCACCTGCACAGCTGCACTTTTTGTTTGCTATACTGTTAACTTCCCTCTTTTGAAAAGGAGTTCTTACACAACTTATATTTTGACATTTAGGGCTGAAAGCTTGCCTGGAGGCTAGAGAACCAGTCCCTGAGGAGCCATATGAGATCAGTTCTGATGTTCATGGCTCTGTTGACGGCCCTCGCACAGGAAGACTACGAGCAATCCAAAAGGTTTGTATATGAATTCTTCAAGAAAATTAGCAAAACAAATATTAATAGACTATTGAGTGCATATATTTCCCTTTTGTTCTCTAGGCACCAAGACTGTTTTCAGGGCTGGCCTTCTACTTTATTGGTGATGTCCTGCCGATGTTTATGGCGGACCTTGAAAACTTGATTGCCATGGCAGGAGGATCTATCTTGGACAAGGCTGATCTCTCCAGCACATCCTTGATTCTTTACAACATGGAGGTTCCTCCTGGAGATGATCAGGCCAACATCGAGCTGGTAATGGAGAAGAGAAGGGCCGAGGCTGAAGAACTGGCAGCAACAGTTGGCTGCAGGGCTCTTGCTCATACATGGGTTCTAGATAGCATCGCCTTCTGCAAAGTGGAGTTTCCCATGTGACATTGTACCGAAGGTATAGGGGTTAGGATGCGATGGACATGTGTTTGATACAAAATATGTTTCGAATGTTGTATCATGAGCGCTCAACTAAACAAAATCAATACTGTGTGATTTATCTCTAATGTATGGTCGCTGAGTTGATGTTGTCATATTCTTATTTTTCTTGCCTAAAAATACCGATTTGTCTCACCTGCCAATTAGTGCCGCTGGTCCAGTTTTTCTTCTAGAAGAAATGATGCTATGAAACTTGTAGCCTGGGTTTTGCTCTATAATATGTTGAATCTGAGGGTTAATTTATCAAAAGAAATCTCAGGGGTTTTGCTCTAAAAACCTCAGTCGATGGATTTCACTTTGGAAATTTGTTTTAGATCTTTGGGTGCTCGTCAAGGATATACTATATTTTTTTGGCTGTGTATATAATTACTCACTGCTACAGAAATTGAAAAAGAGAGCATGAAAATGATTGTGGAGTGAATTGGAGACAAAGCAAGGTGAAAAGGGCTGAGGTCACTAGCTAGGTTGCTTCTGAGACATTCTACCAATCAACAACAGGAAAGGTCCCCTTCAGGCAGTCACCATTGCCCTTTGCTGGTGCAATGTAGTCTCAGGAAGTTCTCACCAGATCCCCTCATGTCAAAGAGCATATGTACCTCTACTACTTGCCCACCCTCACCAGTCAGGAAGTCACCAAGACCTTGATAAAAGGGAAGCCCATGGATCCTCGGCGGTGGTGACAGCGCCAGCGCCATGGCCTTCTTCAGCAGCGGGTCGCGAGCCCTGGTAGAAATCCTGACGAGGCTGCAGAGGTGCGTCGCTGTTAGCTCATCTTTACCTTTGTATTTAGACTGAATTCATGCATATTTCGATGTTTGCAGTGCTCAAACACCTATGCCAGTTGACCAAACCTTCTTCGAATTTGGATCGATAAAGTACCACGTACAGGTGCTCCTCCCATTTTGAACTGAAGCAGTCACTCACGGAACTCTGAACAACCGCGTAGCATTTTTGGTGTCAGTAGCACTGACTGACACGGTGTGCCTGATCGTGCGTGCAGGCTTCGGCGTCGGACCCTGAGAACGTGCACCTGTCGATATCCACGCCCTCCCTCTCCCACGAGGCCTCGCCGTCGACCGCCCTGCCGGAGTTCACGCTGGAGGAGACGAGGAAGATGTACCGCAAGTTCGCGGAGGTCGTGGAGCCGACGAGAGAAGGATACGCGCTGACGCTGAAGCTCAACTTCTCCGGCCTGGCCCGGCCGAAAGATCGCGCCAAGGCGATCCGGCATGTGTCGCGGCTGCAGTCCGTGGTGCTGAGCTCGCAGCTGAAGCACATCCTGGGGAACCTCGGCTCCTCCGGCACGACCAAGCTCGTGTACAACCACCGCGACCCTTTCTTCGTCAGCAGGACGGTACGTCCTCAGTTCCCCATGGAGACAAAGCTCGATCGTTCTGGTTCGCTTGCTAATGGTGATGGTGTGGTTCTTGGCCGGTGCGTGCAGCCGGGGAAGATAAACGCCATTTTTCCCATGCGTTTCCGGGACGACACGGACCTGGCCGTCGCCAACTCCTTCTTTCAGGTTGGTGCCCAACACCATCTAATCGCATCACCCATCTAGCTAGCTGTCGCGTACCCGGTACCTGAAGGGAAGTGATACACCATCTGTCACCAGCAGGTGCTGCAGGAGGCATTTTTTAAATGCATTTGAGATTTTTTTAATATGCTAGATAATATGAAAATCTCATAGTATCATGATACCACGATAGGATTCTAAGATTCGATACTACTGACGAGAAAACGATACTACTTGATAGAAAACCTAGATACACTACCTGTGACCCGCAGGAGCTGCAGGAGGCTGGCAACTCGTACTCGAAGGCGCCCAAGTGCAGCTGGTCGGCCATCCCGCCGCCGGAGCTGCGCGGGGAGTCTGTGCACCACCTCACTACCAACGGCGGCTTCGTCTCCTTCGGTACGCGACGCTTAGTTTGCTGCAACGTGACTTGATTCCTCTTGTCGTCAGGAAGTATAATCGATGCTTCGACGTGCAGATATCCTGGAGCGGCACGTGAAGCGGAACAGGGCGGCCAAGACGGCGTGGATCCTGCTCAACTTCCAGTCCTACGTCAAGTACCACATCAAGGTGAGGTCGATCGGTCCCAGATGTCAGCTGACGATGGTTATGTCCCATAATATTGTGACTGTTGATCCATGCTGGATTTGCTGACGACTCTCTGCAGTGCACCCGAAGCTACATTCAGAGTAGGATGCGAAAACGGCAGGAAAGCTTGACGGAGGTATGGAATTCGCTTCCTTCGCTCGCCCTTTTTGATCTATTTTTTTCTAACTTAAACAGTAATTACTTTAGGATTGTGTCTTAGGTAATTTTTTAAGGGAAAGCCCTAATGGCTATTTATATTAAATTGGAAAACACACATACATCATTCGAAATTACATCAACTAGAAAATCTGGAGGATCCTCTCTTTCCAAATAGTTGGAAGAGGGGCCATCTGCTTTACTAGCTAACAGATCAGCCGCCATGTTAGCTTCCTTAGGGCAATACTCGAAAATCACCTCGGTGAACTCCTGGCAAAAGAAGATGCAATCTTCAAAAATACCTGCAGCTGGGCCAAATGTATTACCTCCATTCCTCATCACCTAAATGACCTCCCGAATGCACGATCATCTTGTTGCACCCTATGGCCTCAGCCAGAGACATCCCACAGTGCACATGCTTCAGCAGTATACACATCTTCGACAAAAGGAATGATACAGTTGCGGCCAGCCGCGAAGAAGCCTTGCTCATCTCTGATAATTGAGCCAGTTGCCCCTGTACCCCTGTCCGGATGAAATGATGCATCTACGTTTAGCTTCATATATAGCCCTCCTTTGGCTTCACCCACCCATTGCGAGCAATACCCTGATGCTCCTTCTACCTTCTTCCTTGCTCTTGCATAGTTGGTGGCTAAAGTTGAAATAGATTGAGCTGTTCGTACTGGTTGTTGAATTGATTCACCGTGGGTTACCTGACGGTGTTCTCACCAAACATACCATATAGTGGACAAGTGGTAGATATCAGCTTTGCCCGGGAAACCTCTGGTAATAACGGCGCCGTCGCCGTCCTATTAAGGAGAAGTCTCCCCAATACGGAAGATCCCTCTCTTACAGTAGTGCATGCATCATTGATAAGCATCGCCATTCCGAGATGTTCCCGCACCTCCTTGACCCGCGGACACCGAAAATATGTGTGGCATATACTCTCACAATACCAACTTCCACAAAGGGCATTGAGAATTGTTCTGCATGTGTCTATTCGCTAGGACTCCTAGGCAAGGTATAGCACCCCACAATGATCGCCAACAATGAATTTTGATCTTTGCTGGCACTCTCATTGACTAGATTGTCTTCCAAACCGGTGAAGCATTTGAGGACCCAAATAAATTTGTTCTCCTAAGCTTGCGTCCATGTTGGTGATCCCACTCAATGTGATAGGCTGATTTAACCGTGAATATGCCATTCCTATTATAATGCCATGAAACAAAATCTTCCATCATGTTCATTGAGAGTGGAATGTTCAGGATTCTTTGCACATTCACTGGCCAGAACAAGTCGTTGAGCATCTCCTCTTCCCAAGTTCTAGTTTCTGTATCAATAAGCCCGTGAAAGACCTCCTTTATGAGAATGTAGTCAATTCGACTTTTTCATATAAGAGAATAGTATTGAATCACGTACAAAATAATACATCATACTGAATACTAAATCAAGGAGAAAATCAGAAACATTCTCACAAAAAAAATTATGAATAGTTGAGAATCAAATAATATTATTTAGATCGACCTAGATGTACTTTTCATGCACATGAACCTGCGTTGTGAGGCCGTCATTTCGTTCTGCCTTAATCTATAGATAGACTTTGTGGAACTTCGTGTCTGTGTGTGTGGGGGGGTGGGGGGGGGGGGGATTCCCTCTTGATAGTACGACATACTTAGGATTCACCAAATAAAAGTTACACTATGTAGGAGCCTATACATTTTTCTAAATTTTGGAAGTTTCACCAACCATTGACCCATTAATTGTATTTTCCATGATCAATAAAATGTTAACATGATTCCCTAATTACCTTGTCATGACTCATCCAAAATCCATTCAGGCCTTGTTCGTTTAATCCCTAGAAGGAAGGGATTGGCCTGGATTCGGCCTGGTGCTGGTTTTCTAGCCCGGCATGGTAAATTATCCAGCCCAATAAATTTTAGGCCTTCGGTTATACCCGGACAGGATTTTGGCCCATTGTATCCCGGTCATCTAACAGACTAACACTTAGCTAGTCTGGATAAAAATTATCCCCATCGAACCTATGGAAAATTTTCCATGCGCGAAGGCAGCAAATACGAAGCCACGATCTCCGCATAATGACGTGAAGACGGATTAACCGAAGCCCGAGTGCATCTGAGGAAGGGATTAGTAGGGGTAAGTGGGGTTTGGGTGATAGGCCGGGATCAACCCAATCCATATGTGGATTAGTTCCAGATCTGGTTTCAATCCCATCAAAACGAACGAAGCCTCAGGGATCCTAGATGTACTTTCAGGTGTTTGTCCCATTGCGGGAGCAATACATATGATTACATTTAATAAAATACTACTATAGCTGGAATTGAATAAGCAAACACGTGGAGTATTGGACAAGTTTAGTTTTGACCCTCAGATTCTACAACCATACAAACTTGACCCTTCACTTTCAAATATGGATTAGTCACTCACACTAATCAAAGTGATTTGGTCAATGATGTTCCGGCGGTGTCGCATATGTGATATCGCTCATTACAAATATCTTAAAAAGCAAGAATATTCTCACCTAAATAATAAAATCTATTTAAAATCAGGAAAATTAAGATATATTGAAAAATTATTACTACAAAATCTAGGAGTGTTAAAAACGAGAGAAATGTTAACAAAAAAATATAGAGCAAAAATGTAACTGGATTAAAATCTCAAACAATTTAGGAACCTTCATGGTAAATCACTATATTTTTTCATAATAATTTAATATTTTCTTGCTTCGATAAGTTTTTCTTTCAAATTTTAGCAGTATGAGTAAATTTTATTCAAACTTCTGGTTTTATCAAAGTTTTCTATTTTTACAAAAACAAATCCAACTATGCGGAAACTTATCGTCTTTAAAAGGACGTTGTGTATTTTCTAAACCTATTATTATTTTCAAATATAACTACAGGGGAAACTCTGAAATTATTATAAATAAGGAGCCCAAATTCGTATCCACGAGGACTTGAAGTACATCCACACCCAACAAGTGAGTGAGGCTCGACTGAGCTCCTCATGTGCTACAAAACTAAGGGGCTAAATCTATTCAGTGTTGAAAATTGAGGGACAATTTTGTCTAGATTTAGAGCTTAAGAACCAAAACTAAATTCATCCAATAATTAAGAGAACAAAATTTAACATTATTTGTTCGCTGAATTGCAGGTGATCCAAGGTGCAATGCTAAGAGGAAGCGACAACACGAAGAAATTACAAGGTATACAAATTCGTCATAGAGAGCATAGTGCAAATCCTTTGAAAGGTCCCTTAGCTCCCACGTTTTCTTAATAGAAAACCACATATATTTAGAACTAGAAGAACTGAAATAAAATTCACAGGTTATATGTCTAGTATGTGCGTGCAAAGTTTTGTCCACATATATATATGTGCTTTGATGTGATCAACATTTTTCTTTCGGGGGATCAAAATAAAGACTTATGTAATGTCCTAGAAAAGAAAAACAAAAACAATGCCATAAAACACCAATTATTTTACTTATTGTTTTCCAGAAAATTTATGTGTGAGCATGGGAAATAGACATTTGCAGTGTTTAAATTTTCAAATTGTTTTTTGGCATTTAGAGTGTCCTTTTTATGGACATGTTCCTCGGGAGCCGTTTTGAATTAAAACAGAGAACAAAACGGAGCCCTGTATAGCGCAACTCGGCACATGTGTGTCATCCAATTACTACTTATTTGCCCTGTGGAGAAATAGGATGTCGGCCGTGATTAGTTGGGCATCTGAACTAAGCCGAGGCAGCCATGAAACCACTTTTGGCATATTCAGAATTCGAAATGATTCTGCTGCTGCCAAATGGTCCAGCGATCTCTGCTAGCTTAAGGACCATGCAGACAGATACCACAGATCCGGGTTGCTATCTCTCATGCATGCGTGGATGGAGTGATGATGAGTGTTATTTTGTTCCCTTTGTTATCGCAGTGAGGAAGAAGAGCAAGAGGAGGTTGATCAGCCTTGGCAAGGCCAAGAAGTTGCAGAAGGGTTTCAGAGCCTTGGTCGACAGAATCAAGGGGCTGCGGCTGCGGATCAGAGTGCGAGCCCTGGACCGGCTCATGCGGCACTACCGCCAGTGCTTCGCCATGCCACGTGTGAAGGGGAACAAGTACTACGACAAACTAGAGTGAGCTTGCTTAGGCAGGAGGATCTATAAGTCTTTGGATCGAGATCGATCGAGCATGGACATAGATGAGAAGCATCACACGTAGGTACAAGAGCTTCAGTTAAGCTCTTTTTATGTATGCTGCATGGTATACATGGGTAGAAGCACGTGTATGTGAGCTTATGTGTTTGTGCGGAAACTGAATGTCATACACCGATAGATCGAGAACATGATACAAATCCGTCCCCTCTAATGCCATCAGGTGCAACCTACTGCATTTTAAGAAATTGTGTACGTTGAGTTGTTGAAGATATTTCCTATAGGCGGGAGCAGCTTTGTAGTCACACGAGCCGTATGCCCAGCATTCAGGCTGTCATACGTCAGAGTTTGGAGTTATTCCTTGAAGCTGACCTCGCACCCGAGCTATTATCTCCGCCCAAGTAGAAACATCAAGCATATACGTGTAGACTATCACAAGGGGAACATGGTAACGCTGCAAGCGAGGTATTCTATGATCTCCGAACAAGGTTACGTTTTGAACTACACATTTCAATTTCCCTGCAAGTGATTGATTGTTTGTTTGGCCTAAAGGGCAACAGAAAAGACATAACCAAACAGAAATGACACCGGCAAGCAACAGCCTCTTTTGTGTGATCCGAACACCCTAAAAGCATGTTCCGTGATTTAGGTTTGAGTACTTCTGCCCACATTGTACCTTGGAAGGACATGTCACAGTAAAATACAGTTGAGCAGTGAACATTGTGGAGAAACAAAGATTGGCAATGGACAGTGGGAACATGCAGGAGCACATGGAAAAATTGTGTTCCTTTCCACAATTTATCCCAGTGGATAATGTGTGGAGCGGGAGTGAAAGAGTAAGAAAATCTTCTCGTTTTTTAATTAGAGGCAGAGAATAACCACATTCCATTAAATAATAAGAAGAGGTTTTTTATATAGAAGATGCCCAAGTCTAAAGCCCCACAGGAGTTATGGGTACAATCCATCCTCCAAACCAGAGGCCTGAATGTGCATGGCTATAAATGAGAAACCGCAAAAAATAGTTATTCCAAATCTTACGAGTTACTAGCTTACTATGTCCCATTATTTTGCCACTTCTTTCTCAGACTAAAACAATAGATTTCTAGGTAATAAACTAAGCTAGTTTACAATCATAGGAGTACTCTTAGAACTTCGGGGTTTCACGTTTTCTGGGAGATTGACAGAAAAATGAATCTTACGGTCGCGTCTTAAAATTTGTACTCTCAGATCAGTGATATCCAACCGCCCATGCATATAAAATATCTAACCGTCCGTGCATATAAAATGCAACCGGAGCTTGAACCGCTTAGCAGAGCAAGCTGAGGGAGCTGCTTATCTTTGGAAGAGAGGAAGGGCACCATCCAGCCATCACCATGGCAACACGGCCGGGGCCTTTGACTGAATGGCCATGGCAATGGATGGGCAGCTTCAAGGTGTGATATTTTCTTTGCTCTTCATGTGCTTTCTATTTTTTCTTTCCCAGGTTCAGAAATGAAGGAGGGCAGGAGGCCATGATTTTATTTGTCTTAGCTAATGACATGATCAAGAACCCAGGGAAATTTCTTTCTTTCAGTAGACAAGAGCAAAAAAATAAACAGATCAACTACTTCAATGATATGCTAGTTTGAGAGGTTGAACTAGGTTCTATATGCATTCCCTTGAAAGTATCAAAGTAGAACAGGAATTAGTGGTATCTATGACTGATTACTGATTGCAGTAAAAACCCATGTCACATGAACAAACAGACCTTCCTATATTATCGATCAAAAGGAAATCGTGCCTAGATTTCAAACAGTATATACTCTAGCATAGGCATTCACATGAAAAGTTGCCGGTTCCAGAGTACTTATCAGTTTTCAGTTTCCTTGATATTCCTTATTTTTTGGCGAATTAGTTTCCTTGACATTCCAGAATAAGTTCTTCAAGAAACTGATGGAAGTAATATACATTTACTATATTACCATGGTTCCCTATTAGACTCTAACTAATTCTTATAACAAATAAAAAAGATAGAGGATAGCGACCTTGACAAACTCCTTTGCATGCTCTTGCATGGTGGAAAGTGACATGAATACGAGGGTGCCCAATAAAATTCAGGTTCCTTAGCTGCACGCCCAGATCAGTGATCAAATCGTAAAGATGTACTAATTGATTAGAAGCTTATGTCCTCTCATGAAACCTTCAACTGTATGTGTACCTTACCTTGTGATCCGGACATAAATCACCCACAGTAGCTGTACTTTCAAGTACTTCATGCACATACCCAACTGAATTGACGTAAGCAAACTTGTTGTCTCTTTGAAACAAAGACATTTGCAAACTTGCAGCGACGGCAGTAGCTTGTGAAGGATCAAAGATCAGAGATATCAGCTCTTGTACACCACATATTCAATCCATTGATCATATTCATCGGTATCAATATCTAACCTGGAGCTCTATCCATGAACATTACAGTACCTGGTCCTGGCGCCTGCTGCGCTGCACACTGCGCACAGGGTGCTCACAAAGGGGTGGGGAGACATTGACCCAGCATATGCCACCATGTTACCAGCTCTGCTACTGAGGATGATCCACAACCAGATCTGGATCAGCTTGTCTCGCCACCAGACCGCACGGAGGAAGCACATAATTGTTGACCGCAGTCTTGACTTCGACCAGGTGGACCGGGAGAGTTCCTGGTAAGTCACGTATGCCGCCAGCTATTTACTTCTGCCACACTAGCACTTGAGATCAAATTGGTCAGGTGATCGTTGCACTGCTGAGCAGAGTCTCCACCAATCACATATGTTCAGATATCTTGTCATTCCAAGTGATGTTTGCTATCCTGTACAGGGATGACCAGATCATCTTCAATGGGTTGTTCTTCTACATGGCCTACATAGCCGTCCCGAATGTAAGTCACATGCCACTATGGAGAACCGAGGGAGCCATCATCACCGCATTGCTTCATATTGGACCTGTGGAGTTCCTGTACTATTGGTTCCACAGGGCACTCCACCACCATTTCCTCTACTCACGCTACCACTCACACCACCATGCCTCAATTGTCACGGAGCCCATAACCTGTAAGTAATAGCATTCAGATCAACAGTTACCATGATATGAATAATGCCACTAACTTAAGCACAAACAATGAATGCCACAAAAACCCGTTTCATTACCTTAATGGCACGGCTCAAGGAATCCAAGAGATCTAAATCAGAATAAAGAATGACCACACAAGCCGAGACACATTTATGTTTTCTATTAACCACTTCAAGAAAAGTACGGTAACTTTTGAGATCATTTTTGCAGATCTACTATGTTAATGCTTTTGCCCTACAACATTAGGTTTACATGTCTGGATTGTGTGTATAACAACCAATTTCACCTAGTCCACTGTATCTCAGCCACAATTTCTTCCACCTATCCATGTTCTGAAATTGCCAGGACCACTAGATAAATAGCAGCTGAGAGCATCTCAACATACATGAAATGCTCATAGGTTGTAAAAACATGTATGTTCTATTGCTGAATAAACTGCAAAAATAGTAAAATACTAGTAAATGAGAATCCTTCCCTACTTCAAATTTGGCTGCATGTTCTATTGCTGTGATAAGTCTCTAAATGCTCTCTTCTCCTTTTTTTTCTTTGTTATGTTAGTTTTTTGTTCTCTTTTATCTGATTTGTTAGCATAGGTTTGGGTTTCGTGGTTTACTTTTGTTGTATTTTTGCTCTCTAAGTTGTGTTTAACTCTAATGCAACTTTACCATATGACTGACTGGCAGCTGTCATCCATCCATTTGCTGAACATGTGGTTTATTTCCTGTTATTTTCGATCCCCACGATGACACCAATTTTTACGGGCTGTGGTTCTGTCCTGGCCGTTGTCTTGTACATCACCTACATTGACTTCATGAACAATATGGGGCACTGCAATTTTGAGCTGGTACCAAAGTGGATCTTCCAAGTCTTCCCTCCTCTCAAGTATCTCATGTACACTCCCTCGTAAGTGTAACTTTTAATATCAAGCTTACAATCCAACATGAAACCAGGTGATTTGATTTGAGGCATTGAATTCCTAATTAAATATGACTAGTGGGTTATTGTGCACACAATGCACAAGACGTCGAAATGGTTAGCCATAGCTTCATCAAACTATGAACCAAATTGTTCACTGTTATATTGTTCCACATTTCACAGGTTTCATTCTCTCCATCATACGCAGTTCCGTACAAACTACTCATTGTTTATGCCGTTCTATGACTACATATACAAGACCATGGATAATTCAACTGACGAGCTGTACGAGAGAACACTGAAAGGAACAGAAGAAACACCAGATCTTGTTCACTTGACGCATATGACCACCTTGAAATCGAGTTATCATCTAAGGGTTGGGATTGCCTCTATAGCCTCTAAACCCTCAGATAACCCTGTATGGTACATGTGGATAATATGGCCAATGGCATGGCTGTCAATGGTATTTGCGTGGGTTTATGGATCTTCCGCGTTTGTCGTTGAAAGTATCAAACTGAAGAAGTTCAAGATGCAAACATGGTCAATACCAAGATACAACTTCCATGTAATGGGTTTTACGTTCTGTATGAATCATATGCTTTAACAGTTTTGCGAACTGCTAACATTTTATTCATTTCCAGTATGGCTTGATTTGGGAGAGAGAATCCATCAACAGCTTAATTGAGAAGGCAATACTAGATGCTGATGCAAGAGGGGTCAGAGTGCTCAGTCTAGGACTACTAAATCAGGCATGGTGGCCATACTTGTCTCACATAATTCCCTCTCTATACTCCACATGACACTTACCTTCTGACCTGATCAGAGTTTATTCAGGCATATAGGAAAAACAGATGAAGGGTCAACCTTTCGATTACATCTAACCAACATATGGAGTTAATTTAATAAAAATGTTGCCAAAGAGTTAAACTCTGATGTTGGTGCAGGCAAAACAACTCAATAGAAGTGGTGAATTATTTACGCAAAAATATCCAAAATTAAGAGTTCGACTTGTTGATGGAAGTGGCTTAGCAACTGCAGTCGTTCTCAAGAGCATCCCTTTAGATACAAAGCAAGTTTTTCTTTGTGGAAGCAGTTCAAAGGTAGCCTACGCCACAGCTATTGCTTTATGTGAGAGAGGTGTCCAGGTAACAATCAGACTGCTCCTTTGTGAGTTTTTTTGGTAGCTCATTTTATGTCATTAGAAGATTGGCTCTAAATTGCATTCCAAATATTCCAACAACTCAATTTTGTGCAGGTAATCATGAACGAAAAGAAGGAATATGACACGCTCAAGTCGCGAGTTCCAGAGAGCAGCACTGTCTATCTGAAATTCACCAGTGATGAAATACCCCAGGTAAAAGTTATCTGGAAAAGGGATAAAAAAGTGGGGTATAACTACTAGAGAATGCTTCTATAAACCTTGTTAAAATCATTCACACAATTTTTACTGCTAAGATAGTTCGCTATATCATCTACTAACAAATGACAAGAAATTACTCAGCAAGCCTATGTAGCTAGCATAGTGCAAACACGAAATAAATGGAAGAACATTCATGATTCTTCACTACAACAGGTCTGGATAGGAGATATCATAGATGATAAACAACAACGGAGGGCACCAAATGGAACAATATTTATTCCTACGTCACAGTTTCCCCTTAAGAAGACACGCAAGGATTGCACTTACTTGAGTAGCCCAGCAATGAAGATCCCGGAGACAATGCAGAACGTCCACACCTGCGAGGTACTAACGATATGTTTTTGTTACCTGTTCGTGTAAATTTTGAGCTGAGCAAAAAGGACCTTTTAATGCACACAAGCTTCTTACCGCACAATCGAACATTGCAACAGATAATGTGATTGACATGTGTTACTACTCGCTGTATGGACAGAATTGGCTTCCAAGAAGGGTGATGAGCGCATGGCGCATTGCTGGGATAATACATGGGCTGGAAGACTGGAACATGCATGAGTGCGGAGATGATATGATGGATATCGAGAAGGTTTGGTTGGCAGCTATTAAGAACGGGTTCATTCCTCTGTCAAAAGCTTGATTCTTCTGAATCCTGGCAAATATGCTACTCGACAATGATGTTTTAAAGAATAAGGAGTGCCAGATATTCTTACTGACTTGCTAGCTTCATTGAGCAGGGTCCACATATATATATGCATGACAAGGTCCAGGAATGACAAAGATCCAGCAACTTTTTTTCAGCCTTTCTAGTTCCTCCAGATTTATTGTGATACATATAAATTTAGACAAATGTAAGACATCTTTTATGGGACGGAGGCCGGAGGGAGTACATATAAATGAATGAGTTACCAACTCACAAGAAATCAGTAAAGCATGTGTCGCGTGATAAGTAACTTTATGATCTCCCCGCGGCCCTAACCTCGTACACATATTCGGTAAAAAAAAACCTCGTACACATCCCATAAAACTATGAACCAGTTCGGCATTGGGCGCTTTCGCAAACGATTCTGGCGAACTAGCGAGGCGAGATTAGAGGGAGGGAGGCGGGATTGGTGAACCTGCAGCCGGTTCCTCCGGATTCAGAAGATGCTCGTCCATTATCGAACTGAATACCCCTACCGCTCCACGGTGTCCGAGCAAGACGAAGAAAGTAGGGTGGAGAAGAAGAGGTGGAGGTTTACCGGTCGCGTGTGGCTGGCCTGGCCGTGCCATGGCCGGCGGCGCCGCTGGTGGCTGTAGCATTGGTCTTGGGGCCGCACGCATGGGCCGACCAGGCACTGGCGTGGGCCCCCATCATCGACCATTGGTTAGCCCACGACCAAGCCCACACCTGAAAAGTTAATTGCTGCCAGCCCAATTACGAGTCTGGGTTTCACCTACGTCGAGATAAACGATCTTTTAGTCCAAGTTGGGAGTGGCTTCGACACCACGATAACTGATCGGGATCTCTAGACTCTAGCTGCCAACCTGCTCCGATGTGCCATAAATCAATAGCATTGTGTACGCCAGTGGTAGATAGCTGAGGCTGTAAAGCTTCTCCATGCGTCGGTTTTCGGCCAGTTTTTTTATTTTTTTATTTTTCATCTTCTTAATGAAAAGGCGGCTCTCTTTTGATTGCTAAAAAAAATGTTTTTTGATGTGCCTCTCATCTCTCGGCATCTAAAGTTTAGACTTACAAGGGTTTCTCCAAGCAACAACACTATTGATCTCTCAGGTTGCCCAAGGCTGACTGATCTCAAAATGAAGGAATGTTGCACTGCAAGGAGTATATCTTCTTTATATATGATAAAACATCTTATCCCTTCGTTTGCTTCCTAAAAAAAGATACATCTGAAACATCTTATCCTCATCTACTGCCTTTTCATGATGGATCATTTTCGCGCTCGCTGATGAAAATAGAAATGGCATCCTTTCAAGATGGTATTTCTTTAGCGAAAGAAACCGAAAACCGAACCATAAATAACCTAACCTCAACCGAAATACCGATTTTCTCGGTTTTTGGTTAAGGTTTCACTTACCAAAATAGCCACCCCTCGGTTAGTTTGGTTTAAAATTGAAATATTGGTATAATCAATTTTTTGAGGGGCAATGGCTCTTTTTATTACTCAATTACAAGAGATACAATAGAATTATCGGGGGGGGGGGGGGGGGGGGGGGGGTTAAGGAGCCAAAAGGCAACGACCGATGTATATAGAGGTACTTTCTCTGTTATAAAATAAGAGTCAAAAGTTTATCTAGATTCACATGTATGTAGACGTGTTTTACAAAAAAAAGACCAATAGGGACTAGCCCATGTTGCTTTTCCTTTATAGAAGAAACAACCATGAGAAGCCAGGGGAGTTCGAGACTTAGAGGACTCAAACACTGATGAGCTAGCGGGCTCCCGCTGCCACTACCAACTAGTTGACGCCTAGTTCCTTTATAAAAAAAATCTAGACATATTTTATTGTGTAGTTACATGTGAATTTAGACAAATCTATGATACTTATTTTGAAACTGAGAAAGTAAAAGACGAATAAGTTGTGTGCATGTGTATTTAATCTTTTGCTCTCATGGATAAACTTAGCCTTCTCAAACAGGTTATACCGATGATCAATCTCCTGAAGAATTGACAAAGCTGCATTTTTTTTTTTTTTTTTTTTTTTGAGGAGGATCCGACACATATATTCTGACAAAGCTGCATTTTGTTGGCACATTGATGGAGTTGATCACCTATAGACAGCCGGACGCAATGTGCACATGCTGAACCTACAAGTCCTCTGCGGCTTCTCTACAACCGATGGCTTCCAAAGTGGCCGGTTCAAAGATCCCAAGTACTGTGAGAACAGAAACTCCCACACATCCTCCATGTTCATCTCTGCATATAGCTGAAATTGTTCCTCTATTCCCATGCTTAGATGCAACCGCGTGCACATTAATTTTAACTGAGTTTTTCCGGGGTGCAATCCAAATTGGTGAGACTAGTGGTTGCGCATGAGCAGCTCGAGGAGCTCTCCTTACTTATACCAAGCCCAGTTCAACTAGGTAGTTCATGGTAAACCCATGAGTGGACAAGGGGCTTTGAAATATGTCTTCATGAGGTCCAACCCAGCCTCACTTGCTTATATATTATCATGGCATAATAGGGTAAGAAAATGTTATAATGGCTGAGAAACAAGCTTAAAATCAGAAAAGGCAAATATTACATGCCACACCGAGAACGCAACAGCACAAAACATCAAGAACTACATGCACGAGTAGCATTTACCAACACCAAGAGAAAGCAAGAAGAAGCCCCTACGCCTACTGCATACACTCCGTTGTGTGGACTACGTGGCGACACCATAATTCTAATTCTATGGATTGAGAGCCGCTCAGGAGCGCAAAACGATTAAAACCGCGTGCTTCCAAAGGAGGTAGTAACTGAAGTTGCACAAGAAGAAGACCAACGTCAACCTCCTAGATGAAGGAACAACTGTTGCCACCGGGAAAGTCCGGGCATTGACGCCACCCTTGCGAATACCGATGTCGGAGGGAACCCCTATCCCCGTACCCATGCTCGAGGGATTCAAACCATGAGGGACCAGCGCGACAAAGGGCCAAGCGTCGCAGATGGAAGAAGAAACCTACAAACAACGAGCCGAAGAACTTCATCTAGAGCCATAGCAGAGGACCACCTCATGTCGTTGCATCCCCCGAGACCAACTCACCATACGCTGGAGCACATCGTCCCAAGGCAACGTCTCCAAGGAGCCAACGATGTTGAGGCATTGCCATTGCCCGACCCAAAGGGCCTAGTGTTTTCACCCGGGATTGAGGAGGAGGATGGAGACCACCATTGCACCTCCAAGGACTACAACACCCGTAGGCGCATGCCACTGAGTCGACGCCACCATCGCCTCAACATCCAATCTCCCTCGCGAGGACTTCAATGACAAGACTCCACCAGGGCAGCCCAAGGCAGGGGAGAGGAGGAGGGGAGCTTTTGAGGACTAGGGTTTGCCGCCCATGTCGCCCCAAGCGGCACGGACACGGGGAGCCAAAGGTGTTCTAGACTAAACCGGTTTTTTTGCGTGTGAATCCAAATCACTCTAGGAGGCCCTCGCAGAAAAAGCAAATCACTCTAGGTACTAAATAATTTGATTCAAATTTGGAATCATCGGTCAAACAGCAAGTAGACCCTACTGGCCGCGCCGCGCTCGAGATCCACCATTGGCCCGTTCAAACTTCCGAACAAATAAACCAGCACAAACGTCAGGCAGGTCCCACCAACCGAGATGAACGCCCTGATCCCGGTCATCACTCGCTCATCAGTGCGGCTGGGCCACCACCGCGCCGCGCCCTCACGCCAACAACGGTCAGATTCCCCACGAACCCAAACCCACACACAACTAAAATCCCCACAAAATTCAAACAGAGGCACTCCATTAAAAAAACTCCACCCAAATCGAATCCCCACCGCATCTCCGCCGCCATGGGCTGCTTCCGCGCCTGCTTCGGCGGCGGCGACCGACAGAAGTCGCGGGGGCGGTCGCCGGCGAGGCTCCCGCCGCGCCCGGACCACGTGAGTTTCCCGATCTCGGGGTTACTGTGCTAGGGCGCCTTGGTTTGCGGCTGGTTTCCTGATCGGCTCATCAGTGCGGCTTGTTGCCACGCAGGTCGTTCCGGTCGGCAAGGTCTCATCGCCGACGGATGTGGTGGTGAAGGAGGCGGCGCTGCCATCGCCAGCGGTAGATCGCTGAGACTGTAAAGCTTCTCTATGCGTCGGTTTTCGGCCAGTTTTTTTATTTTTTTATTTTTCATTTACTTAATGAAAAGGCAGCTCTCTTGTTGATTGCTAAAAAAAGCTTTTTGATGTGCCTCTCATCTCTCGGCATCTAAAGTCTAGACTTACAAGGGTTTCTCCAAGCAACAACACTATTGATCTCTCGGGTTGTCCAAGGTTGATTGATCTCAAAATGAAGCAATGTTGCACTGCAAGGAGCATCTTTTTTTATTTGAGAAACACAGTACAAACGCAGGCGCTCACATACACGCGCATACACTCACTTCTATGAACGCACACACGCACATCCTACCCCTATGAGCACCTTTGGAAGACGGAGCTGGCGGATTGGATCTTGAAATTTACGAAGACAACACAGGCGCCTCGCCGTCGACGGGAACGTCGCCTCCCACTGAAAGAATATTCCCTTTTTATGAGACACACAGATGTCAAACCTGTAGTTTGAACTCTGGTGGGCTGGGGGTACAACCACCCTCCTAACCACCCAACCTCAGGTTGATTCTCAGGAGCATCTCTTCTTTATATCTGATAAAATATCTTATAATAAAAAGATACATCTGAAACATCTTATCCTCATCTACTACCTTTTCATGATGGATCATTTTCGTGCTCGGATTTGTATTTCAGGTTATGATTCATCGTGATGAAAAAAAAGGCATCCTTTCGAGATGGTATTTCTTCAGCGAAATAACCGAGCCATAAATAACCGAACCTGAACCGAAATTCCGGCTTTCTCAGTTTTTGGTTAAGGTTCCACTTACCAAAATAGCCACCCCTCTCGATTTAAAATTGAAATATTGGTACAATCAATTTTTTGAGGGGTAATGTCTCCTTTTAGTACTCAATCATAAGAGATACAATAAAAGTATCGTGTGGGGTGGGGGGGGGGGGAGGAGACACAAAGCAGCGACCAACAGGGACTAGCCCATGTTGATTTTCCTTTATAGAAGAAACAACCATGAGCAGCCAGGGGAGTTCGAGGACTCAACACTGGTGGGCTACCGCGCTCCCTCTGCCACTACCAACTAGTCAACGCCTAGTTCCTTTATAAAAAATTCTAGACGCATTTTATTGTGTAGTTACATGTGAATTTAGACAAATCTATGATACTTATTTTGAAACTGAGAAAGTAAAAAAACGAGTAAGTTGTGTGCATATGTGTATTTAATCTTTTGCTCTCATGGATAAACTTAGCCTTCTCAAACATGTTATGCCGATGATCAATCTCCTAAAGAATTGAAACAAAGCTGCATTTTGTTGGCACATTGATGGAGTTGGTCACGTATAGACAGTCGGACGCAATGTGCACATGCTGAACCTACAAGTCCTCAGCGTCCCTCGTCCCTCTCTCGTTCTTGGTGTTCCATTCCTAACGAATAGGCACTCTTAACTGAGAAGATCCCTTTTACATCCGGTCCCCAAGCCACAAAATCTGCATCATTTCTACTGGAAGTTTTGATCTTCAAAATCTCAGTGATGTCAATAGGCTGGAAATATGACTACTATAAAACAATCTCCCCAAAACGAAGATGCAGGTTGAAATGGGTATCGGAATTGCTTAACCCGGATGGCTCCTGGAACACTCACCTACTGCAGACATATTTCCAGCCTATTGACATCACTGAGATTTTGAAGATCAAAACTTCCAGTAGAAATGATGCAGATTTTGTGGCTTGGGGACCGGATGTAAAAGGGATCTTCTCAGTTAAGAGTGCCTATTCGTTAGGAATGGAACACCAAGAACGAGAGAGGGACGAGGGAGCAACAAGCAGCAGGCCGAATGGAGCTAACAAGGAATGGAAGCTAGTATGGCAAAATCCAGCGCCCCCCAAAGTCAAAACCTTTGCCTGGAAACTGGCTCGTAATGGTTTAGCCACGCATGTGAACATGAAAAGAAGGAAGATGGAGGTCTTGGCCACGTGCCGGATATGTGGTCAGGAGGACGAAGACACTTTCCATGCTCTAGTGACTTGCCCACAGGCTAGAGGCCTATGGCATAGTATGAGGCAGTGTTGGGATCTTCCATCACAAGAGATGGTGTTAAACTCTGGAAAGGAATGGGTCCTTCATCTGCTTGCCAGGATAAATGAGACTCAACGTATGATGGTCATGATGGTGCTGTGGAGAGCGTGGCATGTGCACAATGAACTGACACATGACAAGCCAGCACCGCCGATTGAGGCTTCCAGGCGCTTCCTGTGCAGTTATGTTGATACCTTGTTAATGATTAAACAGTTCCCAGAAGCTGATACTGAAGGAGATATGCCCTAGAGGCAATAATAAAGTGGTTATTATTTATATCTTTATGTTTATGATAAATGTTTATATATCATGCTATAATTGTATTAACCGAAACATTAGTACATGTGTGATATGTAGACAACAAAGAAGTCCCTAGTATGCCTCTTAACTAGCTTGTTGATTAATAGATGATTAGTTTCATAATCATGAACATTGGATGTTATTAATAACAAGGTTATATCATTATATGAATGATGTAATGGACACACCCAATTAAGCATAGCATAAGATCTCGTCATTAAGTTATTTGCTATAAGCTTTCGATACATAGTTACCTAGTCCTTATGTCCATGAGATCATGTAAATCACTTATACCGGAAAGGTACTTTGATTACACCAAACGCCACTGCGTAAATGGGTGGTTATAAAGGTGGGATTAAGTATCCTGAAAGTATGAGTTGAGGCATATGGATCAACAGTGGGATTTGTCCATCCCAATGACGGATAGATATACTCTGGGCCCTCTCGGTGGAATGTCGTCTAATGTCTTGCAAGCATATGAATAAGTTCATAAGAGACCACATACCACGGTACGAGTAAAGAGTACTTGTCAGGAGACGAGGTTGAACAAGGTATAGAGTGATACCGAAGATCAAACCTCGGACAAGTAAAATATTGCGTAACAAAGGGAATTGGTATTGTATGTGAATGGTTCATTCGATCACTAAAGTCATCGTTGAATATGTGGGAGCCATTATGGATCTCCAGATCCCGCTATTGGTTATTGGTCGGAGTGAGTACTCAACCATGTCCGCATAGTTCACGAACCGTAGGGTGACACACTTAAAGTTGGATGTTGAAATGGTAGAACTTGAATATGGAATGGAGTTCGAATATTTGTTCGAAGTCCCGGATGAGATCCCGGACATCACGAGGAGTTTCGGAATGGTCCGGAGAATAAGATTCATATATAGGATGTCATTTTATGTGAATTAAAATGTCGCGGAAGGTTCTATGGAAGGTTCTAGAAGGTTCTAGAAAAGTCCGGAAGAAACCACCAAGGAAGGTGGAGTCCACATGGGACTCCACCTCCATGGCCGGCCAACCCTAGTGGGGGAGGAGTCCCAAGTGGACTCCCCCTTAGGGGGCCGGCCACCCCCCCATATGGGAGGTGGAAATCCCACCTCTAGTGGGAGTCCTAACTTGGGTAGGTTTCCCCACCATATGGAAGGTTTTTGGTTCGGGTCTTATTCGAAGACTTGGAGACCAACACTTGGGGTTTCACCTATATAATGAGGGGCCAAGGGGAGGGGGCCGGCCACCCAAGAACCACCAAGGTGGCCGCACCCCTTAGTGGTCGGCGCCCCCTCTCCCCAAACCCTAGTGGTCTCTCTCCTCCACCACATCCCGCACGCTTAGCGAAGCTCCGCCGGATTTCTCCACCACCACCGACACCACGCCGTCGTGCTGTCGGATTCAAGAGGAGCTACTACTTCCGCTGCCCGCTGGAACGGGGAGGTGGACGTCGTCTTCATCAACAACCGAACGTGTGACCGAGTACGGAGGTGCTGCCCGTTCGTGGCGCCGGAACCGATCGTGATCAAGATCTTCTACGCGCTTTTGCAAGCGGCAAGGTGAACGTCTACCGCAGCAACAAGAGCCTCCTCTTGTAGGCTTTGGAATCTCTTCAAGGGTGAGACTCGATACCCCCTCGTTGCTACCGTCTTCTAGATTGCATCTTGGCTTGGATTGCATGTTCGCGATAGGAAATTTTTTGTTTTCTATGCAACGTTATCCTACAGTGGTATCAGAGCCGTGTCTATGCATAGATGGTTGCACGAGTAGAACACAATGGTTTGTGGGCGTTGATGCTTTTGTTATCTTTAGTTGAGTACTTTGCATCTTTGTGGCATAGTGGGATGAAGCGGCTCGGGCTAACTTTACATGACCGCGTTCATGAGATTTGCTCCACGCTCGACATGCAACTTGTATTGCATAAGTGGCTTTGCGGGTGTCTGTCTCTCCTACTATAGTGAAGATTCAATTTACTCTTCTATTGACAACACTAGTATCACCGTTGTGGTTCATGTTCGTAGGCAGATTGGATCTTACTCGAAAACCCTAAACCACGTAAAATATGCAAACCAAATTAGAGACGTCTAACTTGTTTTTGCAGGGTTTGGTGATGTGATATGGCCATAATGTGATGATGAATATGTATGAGATGATCATTATTGTATTGTGGCAACCGGCAGGAGCCTTATGGTTGTCTTTAAATTTCATGTTGAGTAGTATTTCAAAGTAGTTGTAATAGTTGCTACATGAGGTGAACAACCATGAAGACGGCGCCATAAACCTTGACGCTACGCCGACGATGATGGAGATCATGCCCGTTGATGATGAAGATCATGTCCGTGCTTTGGAGATGAAGATCAAAGGCGCAAAGACAAAAGGGCCATATCATATCACATATGAATTGCATGTGATGTTAATCCTTTATGCATCTTATTTTGCTTAGATCGCGACGGTAGCATTATAAGATGATCCCTCACATTAATATCAAGATAATAAAGTGTTCTCCCCTCGTATGCACCGTTGCCAAGGTTCGTCGTTTCGAAGCATCTCGTGATGATCGGATGTGATAGACTCAACGTTCATATACAACGGGTGTAAGCCATGTTGCACACGCGGAATACTTGGGTTTGCTTGACGAGCCTAGCATGTACAGACATGGCCTCGGGACAACGGAAACCGAAAGGTTGAACACGAGTCATATGGATGATATGATCAACATGTTGATGTTCACCATTGAAGCTACATCATCTCACGTGATGATCGGTTTTGGTGTAGTGGATGTGGATCGTGTACCACTTAACAACTATGAGGGATGTTGTATTAAGTGGGAGTTCATTAGTAATTAGATTAAAACATGAACTAATTATCATAAACATAGTCTGAGTAGTATTTTGAATTAATTTTGTAGTATTGGCATCCGTTTTCTATCATGCGCTAAGTCTTGTAATTGAGATAGAAATACTGTTAAAATCTGACAAGTAACTTTACGGATTGGTACCGTATTGTTAAAGAATCAAGAAATGATTAAGTCATATTGCAAACTTTTAGTAAACCTCACATTGTTGATTCAGAGAGCTATGGTTTCAATTAGTACCTAAAGTTATCTTGTCTCCGTGAAACTTGAAGTTCAAATCTGTTTGAAAAGTAAGGAGCTGAAAATTTAGTTTTCAGAAATAATCAAGGTATGAGATATATATGATATCTAAGACCTTATTGCAAGATGATAGAATATAATTTGGTGAGACTACATGAACTCATAAGTTTTATGGGAATGTACGAAGGTTGAAGACGCAAGGCGTCCCAATCCTCCAACTATTGGGGCACTAACAATATTCGCATATCCATGAAGTGATCGTCCTTAGTATGCACCGTTGCTAAGACTCGTCGTTTCGAAGCATCACGTGATGATCGGGTGTTATAGATTCTAAGTGTGCATACAACGGGTGCAAGCCAGATTTGCACATGCGAATACTGAGGTTATACTTTACGAGCCTAGCATGTACAGACATGGTCTCGAAAAGTCTTCATGATATGATAATATTATGAGTGAAATTGTTCATCATATTAAAAGGTTACTAATAGTGAAATCCGGAACACTTGTCATATGATGATCAACTTCAAAGTAAGAACCTCAAGGTTATTGGTATTTGACCAACAAACCTAGAAGTTATTGATGTTGAAGTGTTTTTCTGAATAATGAGGAAAGCTAAAAGAGAAACTACAAAAAGATTATTGGCAGAAAGAAAGAAAAGACTAGAAAGTCTAGCTCAGGTGTATATAAATGATATACATATTATGAATGTATTCTTTGTTTGGTCACACAATGAAATTCTTGGGTATTAGTACCATATTGGTTGGTATGAAGTGTCATACAAAACAACGCAATACAAGAATACAATGGCCTAAGTGACTGACAAGGAATATGATAGGAATGCACGTCTGGAACAAAAATAAAGTGTTATTGTGTTCGTCGTTGGCATTCTATCTAGCCCTTAGAATTTATAATAAAGAACTTAATAATTGTTATTTTGCTCTGGTCAAATGAAAACAATGAGTTGTTCAAATTATGACATTACTCCATGTACGATGGATAAGTTATTATAAATCTTAATGGTGAAACACACATACATAAAACTGACGCTAAAATGCCATAAGGCAAATGATTTGAATTCCACTTATTTGTGGAACCGCCATTTAGGTCATGTTAGAAAGGAACGCATAAAGGAACTACATGCAAATGGATTTTTGGAGTCATTTGATTTTTGAATCATTTGGCGCTTGCAAATCTTTTCTAAAGAGAATGATTAAAATACCGTTCATAGGCCAAAAGTTGAACGGGCAACTAACTTAGTGGAAAAATACATGATGATGTATGCGGTTCACTGGGCATAGTTGTGTGCGGGAGATTCTTCTACTTCATGAAAACTTTCAACAATGAATTGAGTATATATGTGGATATATTCAATAAGGAAGAAGTTTGAAACATTTGAATGGATTCAAATAAATTTCAGCATGAAGCGGAAATCATCGTAATAGAAAAGTCAAATATCTATGATTGGATCATGGGGGAAATATTTGAATTACGAGTTTTAGCGAACATCTAAGAGAGTTATGAAATTGTTCTACAACTCACGTTTCTTGGAGTATCATAGTGATGATGAAGTATCCGAGAGATGTATCCAAACCTTGTTGGATCAATGATGAGATTAAATATTGATGCCATTATAATTTTTGTGGATTATGCTTTAGAAACTACCGCTTTTACACTGAATAGAGCATCATCATGATCCGTTGAAATGACACCATACGAGTTATGGCATGGGTATGAACCCTAATAGTCCTTTCTTAAATTTTGGAATGCATAGCATAAAGTAAATAAGTTTACAACCAAAATCGGATGAATGTCTTTGTTGGTTATCCCACAGAATTGATTGGGAATTCTTTCCACTATGGAGACAAAGACAAAAGTGTTTGTCAATGTTTCTTACTTATTTCCAAGAAATTGTTTTTAGCGAAGTATTTGAGTGGGAGGACAATAGAACTTGATAAGGTTTATGAACCTGAGCATAATGATCAGAGTAGCGCAGCATCGGAATCGGTTCCGGAAGCGGCCACGACGATCATGGCTCCCATGTCTACAAAATGTTATAGTCATGGAGATCGAAGTGCTTATTGAACCTTGTAGGTATGGTTTACTTTGTGATCAAATAAATGATTTGTGAACAAAGGATTGTTTTTGAACAATGATAAACCAACTACAAACAAAGAAGTTATGATGGGCCCTGACTCCGTTAAAATGGCTATGCGCCATGAAATCCAAGATAGATGAATACTTTTTGAAAGTAAATGGATCTATAAAATTGATGGACTTGGATGGAATATCCTTGAAGAAGCTCGACTTGTCAAAAAGTAGTTTACGACAAAGTTCAAAGAATTGACTACGATAAGATTAGATCTTCCGTAGCGATGCTTATAGTCTATGTGGATTATTCTAGTAATCGCTACATATTTCTTTTATGAGATATGATAGTAGGATGGCAAAATACATTACTTAACAGAAGTGTGTATTAAAGGTGTATACAAGATACAACCAAGAGTTTTGCTGGTCCGTGGAATATTAGATAGGTATACAAACTTCAATTTGATGAAGTGAGTATCGCGGAGTTTGAATCTTCACCAGATGAAATAGTCAAAGAGTTTTTGATTTCATCAGAGACGATGAAGAGGCTTGCATTTGCAAGAAATTAAGTGGGAGCGCTAAGACATATTTATAATACTTTATGTAGGTGACATATAGTTGGTTATAAATAATGTAATTATATACTTGATTAAAAAGGTTTCATTGAGAAATTAACTTCAATGAAAAGATATGGACTGAAACAAATTTAGTGTCAAGATCTATGAAGATAGATTGAAACACAAAATAAGTTTAAGTCAAAGTACATAGAATGGATATTGAAATAGTTCAATATAGAAATATTAAGAAGATGTTCTTGTCATGTGAAGTTTTAACAAGACTTGAGTGTATCTGACACTCAATGAGTAAAAACACATGAGTGATTATAGATCACGAATAATATGTATACAATCAGATATCCTATGCTCTAAGAGTGTTATGAGCATGATTCATGTGTTGATCACTGAAAAACAGTAAGAATATTCTTGAGTACTTAAGAAGAACCAAGTATATATATATAGTTTTATATGGAGAAATGACAAAACAAATCGCTGTAAGGTGTTGCACCGATACTAATTTTGTCACATATGAAAATAAAATTTCAAATCTCAAATTAGACTAAGTGTTGTTTAAAAGGTAGCACAATGAGCTAGAAGTTGTCTATGCTAGATTTAGAAGAGTTCTAAATATTGTGACGGATTCTACAAAAGAAGGCAGAGTATGTCATTGTTTTGACAATGACAAAGGATGTTAAGTCAAGAAGTTCTTTGAGAACTTGGTGTAGTTCCGATAGTGTCAGAACTTTGAAGCTATATTGTGTGTGACAATATTAGTGACATATTTCAGACCGCGGAATTAAGGTTCCACCAGAAGACCAAACATATTTAATGCCGACTCATTTGGAAATGAGTGATGCGTTGAGACGCAAATGAATTACAAAATACATACGTTTCTGAACGTGTCAGATCCGTTGACTAAAACCTCTCCCGTGAGCAAAACATGATAAAGCACCGGAAGGCCAAGGTGTTATATCTTTACAAATATAAACTAGATTATTGACTCTAGTGCAAGTGGGAGACTGAAGGAGATATGCCCTAGAGGCAATAATAAAGTGGTTATTATTTATATCTTTATGTTTATGATAAATGTTTATATATCATGCTATAATTGTATTAACCGAAACATTAGTACATGTGTGATATGTAGACAACAAAGAAGTCCCTAGTATGCCTCTTAACTAGCTTGTTGATTAATAGATAATTAGTTTCATAATCATGAACATTGGATGTTATTAATAACAAGGTTATATCATTATATGAATGATGTAATGGACACACCCAATTAAGCATAGCATAAGATCTCGTCATTAAGTTATTTGCTATAAGCTTTCGATACATAGTTACCTAGTCCTTATGACCATGAGATCATGTAAATCACTTATACCGGAAAGGTACTTTGATTACACCAAACGCCACTGCGTAAATGGGTGGTTATAAAGGTGGGATTAAGTATCCGGAAAGTATGAGTTGAGGCATATGGATCAACAGCGGGATTTGTCCATCCCAATGACGGATAGATATACTCTGGGCCCTCTCGGTGGAATGTCGTCTAATGTCTTGCAAGCATATGAATAAGTTCATAAGAGACCACATACCACGGTACGAGTAAAGAGTACTTGTCAGGAGACGAGGTTGAACAAGGTATAGAGTGATACCGAAGATCAAACCTCGGACAAGTAAAATATCGCGTAACAAAGGGAATTGGTATTGTATGTGAATGGTTCATTCGATCACTAAAGTCATCGTTGAATATGTGGGAGCCATTATGGATCTCCAGATCCCGCTATTGGTTATTGGTCGGAGTGAGTACTCAACCATGTCCGCATAGTTCACGAACCGTAGGGTGACACACTTAAAGTTGGATGTTGAAATGGTAGAACTTGAATATGGAATGGAGTTCGAATATTTGTTCGAAGTCCCGGATGAGATCCCGGACATCACGAGGAGTTCCGGAATGGTCCGGAGAATAAGATTCATATATAGGATGTCATTTTATGTGAATTAAAATGTCGCGGAAGGTTCTATGGAAGGTTCTAGAAGGTTCTAGAAAAGTCCGGAAGAAACCACCAAGGAAGGTGGAGTCCACATGGGACTCCACCTCCATGGCCGGCCAACCCTAGTGGGGGAGGAGTCCCAAGTGGACTCCCCCTTAGGGGGCCGGCCACCCCCCCATATGGGAGGTGGAAATCCCACCTCTAGTGGGAGTCCTAACTTGGGTAGGTTTCCCCACCATATGGAAGGTTTTTGGTTCGGGTCTTATTCGAAGACTTGGAGACCAACACTTGGGGTTCCACCTATATAATGAGGGGCCAAGGGGAGGGGGCCGGCCACCCAAGAACCACCAAGGTGGCCGCACCCCTTAGTGGTCGGCGCCCCCTCTCCCCAAACCCTAGCGGTCTCTCTCCTCCACCACATCCCGCACGCTTAGCGAAGCTCCGCCGGATTTCTCCACCACCACCGACACCACGCCGTCGTGCTGTCGGATTCAAGAGGAGCTACTACTTCCGCTGCCCGCTGGAACGGGGAGGTGGACGTCGTCTTCATCAACAACCGAACGTGTGACCGAGTACGGAGGTGCTGCCCGTTCGTGGCGCCGGAACCGATCGTGATCAAGATCTTCTACGCGCTTTTGCAAGCGGCAAGTGAACGTCTACCGCAGCAACAAGAGCCTCCTCTTGTAGGCTTTGGAATCTCTTCAAGGGTGAGACTCGATACCCCCTCGTTGCTACCGTCTTCTAGATTGCATCTTGGCTTGGATTGCGTGTTCGCGATAGGAAAATTTTTGTTTTCTATGCAACGTTATCCTACAGATACTTGCAAGGGTAAACAGGTGATATCATACTCAGGAAGAAGGGCTACACACAAGGCAAAGGATCAGGAGCCGAAAACCATGAAACAATGGTCTAGACCGCAAAGAGGGCGACTCAAACTGAATGTGGACGGGAGCTATATGCAGGGTACAGGGGAGGCAGGTGCTGGCATGATACTCCGTGATGATAGAGGAGAGGTTATTTTCACCGCTTGTCGAAGCCTACAAAATTGCGCTTCGGCGTTAGAAGCTGAATTGGCAGCTTGCAATGAAGGGCTGAAATTAGCCTTAGTCTGGTCGGCAGAACCGATAGATCTGGAGATGGACTGCGCAACGGCTGTGACTATGCTTCTGTCAAATGAGAACAACCATTCATCTCTAGTGCATCTAATCAGAGACATCAAAGCAGGTCTCGGGGAGAGGGATGTTGCTATAAAGAAAATAGACAGAAGCCAGAACGAAGCTGGACACAACATGGCAAAGAGGGGAAGAGAAGCGAGATTAACTCAATTTTGGTTTAGAAACTTTCCTGATGTGCTCACTGATGTTGTTCGCAAAGACTGTAACTCTGTTGCTACGTAATATAAACTTGTTTTCCCGCAAAAAAAAAAGTCCTCAGCGTCTTCTCTGCAACCGATGGATTTCAAAGTGGCCGGTTCAAAGATCCCAGGTACTGTGAGAACAGAAGCTCCCACAAATCCTCCATGTTCATTTCTGCATATAGCTGAAATTGTTCCTCTATTCCCATGCTTAGATGCAACCACGTGCAGATTAATTAATTTTAACTGAGGTTTTCTGGGGTGAAATCCAAGGTGAGACTAGGTGTTGCGCATTAGCAGCTCGAGGAGCTCTTGTCACTTATACCAAGTCCAGTTCAACTAGGTAGTTCATGATACACCCATGAGTGGACAAGGGGCTTTGAAATATGTCTTCATGAGGCCCAACCCAGCCTCAGTTGCTTATATATTATCATGGCATAATATAATAGTGTAAGAAAAGGTTATAATGGTGCTGAGAAACAAGCTTAAAAACAGAAAAGGCAAATATTACATGCCTCACCGAGAACACAACAACACAAAACATCAATAACTACAGGCACAAGTAGCATTTACCAACACCAAGAGAAAGCAAGAAGAAGCCTCTACGCGTACTGCGTACACTCCGTTGTGTGGACTACGCCGCGACACCATAATTCTATGCATTGAGAGCCGCTTAGGAGCACAAAAACGATTAAAACCGCGTGCTTCCGAAGGAGGTAGTAACTGAAGTTGCACAAGAAGAAGACCAACGTCAACCTCCAAGATGAAGGAACAACTAGTGCCACCGGGAAAATCCGGGCATTGCTGCCACCCTTGTGAATAACGCCGTCAGAGGGAACCCCCATGCTTGAGGGATTCATCAAACCATAAGGGACGAGCGCGTCAAAGGGCCAAGCGTCGCAGATGGAAGAAGAAACCTGCAAACAATGGCCTTTGACGTGGGCATTACCCTTCGGGTAACCGATGTTGCTCTACCCTAAACGGTCCAGCTGGAGGCCCACGAAGGTACTCGATGGCAAGATGGGCCACTAGGACGGTGCAACGGAAGGTTCCTTGAAGTACAAGACACGGAAAGAGCCGAACAAGGAAAGTCTAGAGATAGATCTATTGTAAACCTAGTCGTACTCGATTAGGCCTCTCGAGACCTAGCCTCCTATATAAAGGCTAGGAGAGGGGCTATCGAGGGGGACAATCAATCTTAGCGATCTTAGCCAATAGAAGCTTAGACCTAGGTTACCCTAGTACTTAGCTATCTCGACGAGATCTCAGCCGAACTATTTGGCACCCCATTGTAACCCATTATCATCATAATCAAGAACAGACAGGCAGGACGTAAGGGTTTTACCTCATCGAGGGCCCCGAACCAGGGTAAATCGCTCTCCCCGCTTGTCTGTGAACCGATGTCTCGTGTCAGCTTGCAGGATTCCATCAACCCTAAGCCCCTATCGGAGGGCATTGCCGAGGAGCACCCTCGACAATTGGCGCCGTCTGTGGGAAGCCTGTCGGCACAAGATCGGTCATCGGCAGATCCAATCATGACACCAGCAACTTCACCAGCAACTTCATCAACAACTTCATCGACACCATCATCGCCAATCCTGGGAAGCCCGATTCGATTCGGCTGCTACGAATTTACTCCGCACAGCGATTCCTCCCGTTCAAACTTTTCAGATCTACAAGGAAACATGGAGATGACCTTCGGCAGCGTCCACTACAACGTCAACGCGGAAGGAATCCTTCGATTGCTGGGATCGCCCACCTCCGGATCGACGAATCCAAGCGCGTCATCGTCACTCGATCTATCGGCTGGTCTGACAGGATCGACGTGCTCACCCATGCCCTCGACTCCCCGCTCGGTGTCTTCCATGTCGGTAGGATCTGACGATCCCACATCTTCGGAGTTAACTTCGTACTACTGCTTGAACGGTGACACCAGGCACGGGCTGGGATCGAGCGACACGCCGTTCATCTGCAACGCCCAATATTCATCGGGAGAAGACAGTATCGACAACATCGTCCAAGGAACCACCCGAAGAGCGGCAAGCCATCAGGTTTATGTCGCCAATAACACAGGAAACCCGAGGCGCAGAGAAGACGGAGACCATACCCCTTGTTCCAGCAGAAGGGCAAGTTTTGAAAACAGCGCCAGCAACCGCGATAGCGACTACACCATCGCGGACGAGGAGTGGGCGGCGGCCAGGGCAGCAGTACTCAACAACACACCGCTCCCCGCAGGGACCTCGGTTGGAACCCTCAATGCTTATCGCTCTATACTAGAGAAAAACCGGGAGCACCTGTCGAAAGAGCAAGCTACCCTCGAGAGACGCCTATCTGCGGCAGATCGATCCAGTGAACAACGAAGAGAAGCTTATGACGAATGAAGGGGAAGATTAGGGATTTTTATCCTTTGGAAATTTAAGGAAGGCCCCGTACTGCTAGTGGACCTTTTTCTTCAGTTAATAGTTGCAGAAATCGAGGAGGTGCCTCGGTAACTGTGTAAGAGGAGCAGGAATTGCTCGAAGAAAGGGTCGACGGGTCGCGTCTTATTAGTCAGAATCGAGGTGTCAGTAAAACGTCATCAATGACGTCATGTGGAATGATTGCAGACGAAGGAATAAAAAGCTATCGGATGCTCAATTTGAGTCTATGCACAGATTGCAATGCATCTGCACTTAGACTCGGGGGCTACTCCCATCGGGAGCGCTGGACACGCACCCGACAGAATGAGGACTCGAAGGAAAAACTCGACTCGAGTCTGGGCACGGACGCAAGCGCCCGTGCCCAGACTCGGGGGCTACTCCCATCGGGAGCGCTGGACGCGCACCCGACAGAATGAGGACTCGAAGGAAAAAACTCGACTCGAGTCTGCACCCGGACGCAAGCGCCCGTGCCCAGACTCGGGGGCTACTCCCATCGGGAGCGCTGGACGCGCACCCGACAAAACTTTTTTCGCACTCCAGGATCATGCCCGGGGACTTGATTCTGTGTAGGGTAACGTTGTTTTGCCGTCGGCAGTTAACCAGCAAAAGCTGGGCACGTTACTCATTATCCCTTGCATGAAGAAAATATATCGGATGACCTATGAAGACTTGTGGAAAAAAACTTTGGCAGAGAAAAATATTCGAGTGGTACAACTTGAGTCTACGCACGGATTGCAAGCATCCGTACCTAGACTCGGGGGCTACTCCCATCGGGAGCGCTGACGCGCACCCGATAGAAGAAGAAGGTGCAGACAGAAGGAAAACAAGAATGATCAAGGAGAAGGACGTCGGAAGAAGACATGCTTTAGTCTCTACCCGAACTATGTTCGGCTAGACACTCGGGGGCTACTAACGTGGGCATTACCCTTTGGGTAACCGATGTTGCTCTACCCTATACAGTCCAGCTGAAGGCCCACGAAGGTACTCGATGGCAAGATGGGCCACTAGGACGGTGCAACGGAAGGTTCCTTGAAGTACAAGACACGGAAAGAGCCGAACAAGGAAAGTCTAGAGATATATCTATTGTAAACCTAGTCGTACTCGATTAGGCCTCTCGAGACCTGGCCTCCTATATAAAGGCTAGGAGAGGGGCTATCGAGGGGGACAATCAATTTTAGCGATCTTAGCCAACAGAAGCTTAGACCTAGGTTACCCTAGTACTTAGCTATCTCGACGAGATCTCAGCCGAACTATTCGGCACCCCATTGTAACCCATTATCATCATAATCAAGAACAGACAGGCAAGACGTAAGGGTTTTACCTCATCGAGGGCCCCGAACCTGGGTAAATCGCTCTTCCCGCTTGTCTGTGAACCGATGTCTCGTGTCAGCTTGCAGGATTCCATCAACCCTAAGCCCCTATCGGAGGGCATTGCCGAGGAGCACCCTCGACAGCCTTTGCAAGGACATCAATGGCAGGATTCCACCAGAGTGGCCCAAGGCAGGAGAGGAGATGAGGGGTGGATCATAGGAGGAGGGGAGCTTTGGGGGGCTAGGGTTTGCCGCCCATGTGTTATCCCCAGATTTTAGCCAAATCAGGAGATGGGCCGTAATTGAGATGGGCTTGAAGAAGATACACGTGGAGAATATCTGAAGCGGCCTTGCACGTGAGTTTGGGCTGAATTGCCCGTGTATCTGTATATTATTAGATCGTATTTAGAATTAAAAGATAGAGTTTGGCTCGTACACGGTCAGGTGTACTTCCGAATTAGGAAGTCCCTTGGACTATAAATATGTACCTAGGGTTATTGAGAAAGGAGGACAATCACGTTGACAACAAACACAAACCAGGCGCATCGCCACCCCTTATTTCGAGGGTTTCTTCCGGGTAAGCATCATGCTGCCATCTTGCGATCTAGACAGTATACGTTTATTCGTTACCTTGTGTTACTCGTGCTGAAGCGTTGTTGATGGCGAGTAGCACTATTTATCGTAGATGTTTTGGGGCTTGCATTGATGCTTTTCTTATGCATATTTGCTTAGCAATGCCGTCCCTCGATATCTAGCTGTCCTTACACCTATTCAGGTGTAAGGGCAGCACCTTGCTTGTTCGTTACTTAGTAGATCCGATCTGTTATAGTTGCTCCTTGTTTCAAGGATTAGTTTAATATCTGCATGATTAGGCATTATGCTGGGGTTGGATGATCCGGTAGTGCGTGAGGTGTTGTTTTACCGTTCCTATAAGGGATGTTCCGGGAATTGACTTAACGTTGGTTTTTAGGCCTCTTTTAGGGATAGTTTCCATCATCTTTCGTATCTGCTAGGCCCAACTACGCGTAGGATGTTCCGATTATGCGGTGAAAACCCTAAACTGTCGTAGATTGGTTTAGCTTTGTTTTGATCAAGCAGGATCCCCATGTCATCGTAAATCCAACGTGAACCATGGGGCGATCGGCTCTTTGAGCCGATCCACGAGGCAACTGAGAGCCGATCGGGCTCGTATTTAATGTTTACGTGTCTACCATGCAGGAGACTAGTTGAAGCAATCCAACACCTTCCTGATCAGGTATAGGTCAGGTGGCACGCCCTTGCAACCGCCAGGACGTGTGCTGGGACTTTGCGGGACGACGCGAGACACCAGGGCCCACTTAGCAGTCTTGGGAGTCTCCCGGCTCTTCGTGTTGCTTAACCACTGCTCGCCGGTGGGTTTTGGCAGGCAACATATTCTGGCACGCCCGGTGGGACACTTTCTACAACAACCACGTCAACTTCGGCAGCCAAGATGTCGGACGAACTGATCAAGTACGAGGATCTACCTGCAGAGCATAAGAAGAAATACGATGAGCTGAAGGCCATCTTTGAAGCCGATCTCATCGGCTCTTTTGAGAAGACCCGTTCGCACGGCATCAGGTTCAAAGGATTCACACCCGAAGGCGCGTTCGAGGGATTAGATCTGTCTCTCCCTTCGGAGGAACGTACCAGAGCCCTGCACCAAGAAATTAACTATGCTGTGGCTCATTCTCTACATCGGCATTCTGAGAGCCTGGTGAATACGCTTGAGCGAGTTGCGCTTCGTGTGGTGCAAGAAATCATGAAACATCAGTATTCTCCGTTAGGACCTGCTTTAGGGACTCACCAGGGAGAGATACCATTCCACACCAGGCCACCACTGCCATTCGCGATGGCAGCTCCACAGCAACAAGGTTCACCGGCATACGTGGTCTACAAGGTTGGAGGTGATCCTGGCGACTACCAATTCTTGTATGAGCCGCCCAAGGAGATCCCATATGGATGCGTGTGCACATACGTGCCGGACTGCAACAACTGGATGCACGCGATCCAAACTTCGGCAGGAGGAATTGCCGGAGCAGGAGCGATTGTTACGGCAGGAGGGATTGCTGGAGCAGCGGGGAGTTCTGGAGCAGATGCTGAGAAACAGGCGTGGCTAACTAAATATGCCACTACAACGAGTCCGGACAGCTCAACCCCTACAGCTCCTACTGTGGATCAGATCAGCGCAATCTTGAGAGACCAGTTCGGTATCCTGCCGAAGAAGAAAACAATCGGCTATTCCAAGCCGTATCCCAATGAGTATGACCTGATCCCGCTGCCACCTAAGTATCGGCTCTCTGACTTCACAAAATTCAGTGGATCAGAAGGGTCTAGCTCCATCGAGCACGTGAGCCGATACTTGGCACAGCTGGGCATGGTTTCAGCATCAGAACCACTACGTGTGAGGTTCTTTGCCCAATCTCTCACGGGTCCAGCCTTTGGGTGGTACACCTCGCTACCCCCAGATTCAGTTCGGACATGGAAGCAGCTGGAAGAGCAGTTTCACATACAATATCATTCAGAAGCTACCGAAGCGGGCATTGCCGATCTGACGCAGGTTCGGCAAAGGCGAGGAGAGACGGTGTCTGAATACATTCAACGTTTCAGAACTGTCAAGAACCGATGTTATTTGGTTCATTTATCTGAGAAAGAAGCAGTCGAGCTGGCCGTGGCAGGCCTCGCAGCGCCACTCAAGGATCTGACGTTCCAAGTGGAGTACAATTCGTTGGCGCACATGGTCCAGAGTCTAACTTCGTATGAACAGCGCCACCCAGAATTGTACCAAGACAAGTTCAAGCGCACGATAGGCCTGGTCGACGCTGAGGAGGATGAAGACCTTGCGGAAGATCAGGAAGTCGCCGTGGCTGAATGGACTCGGACGGCAGTTCCGTGTCTGCAAATGGGTGAAACAACCAGGGCCTCCAAAAGGGTTTGACTTTGATTTAAGCAAAGCGAGCAGATTTTTGATTTGCTTGAAGGAGAAACAGTGAAGTTACCCGAAGGCCACAAAATTCCTACGTCACAAGAGATGAACGGTAGGCCATACTGCAAATGGCATCACACGTTCACCCACGCCACCAACGACTGCAAAGTGTTGCGCGCACAGATTCAAATGGCGATAGAGTCAGGCCGATTAATCTTTGGACAATTTGCTATGAAAGTAGACACACATCCGTTTCCTGGCGTCAACATGGTGGATCTCAGTCACTCCCTAAGATGCGAGCCAGGTTTTTCTTTTGGTGTCAACATGGCAGGGCTTGGGACCCGCCATGGCAAAGATAAAGCAGAAAGCAGTCACTCCCGTGGCAAGGAGAAAGAGGAGGCCGATCCACGCGACCGGCCCCAACATGATAACAGACGGTACCTGACAGAAGAAGAAGTGAGAAGCGTGCGGTATCAACGACCACTCTCCGCGCATCTCCTTAACAAATATGAGCAGCAGTATGATCGACGTCGGCGCTACGACGTGGATGATGAAAGATATCGTCGGTCTGATGCAGATGACAGGAGGTATCGTCGATATGATAGAGATGATGAAGGGTACGAGCGTCACGCTAGAGGGAAGTCAAGAGAGCAAGAAGACATGGATAGGCATTGGAACTGTCCTTCCTTTAAACACTGCTGGGACTCAGGAATGAGCCGATTGCCTACAATCGAGAACTGCCCAGAATGTAGACCGCAGAGGAAGGGAACAAATGAAGTTTCAGTGTTCAAGCGTCTCGGGCCTCTCCCACCTCAGGACAAACGAACTGAGTCGTCTCAAGATGAAGACTTCGAGGAGTCAGATGAAGAAGAGGATAGGTACCACCGGCCAAGGTGGTGCCCTGATGGACTCAGCCATTCTCAGAAGCGTAGGGTGCAGCGGCTACGAAACCTGGAGGAAGCCGAAGCACAGTACCTGTACACGTTGAGGAAGTGTTATCACTAGAATTTGACCGAATCAGAGGTGGGCCGCGATCAAGATGGACTTGAAGAATATACATGGAAGAAATACGTGAATCGGCCTTATATGCAAAGTTTGGGCTAGTTGGCCCGTGTATCTGTAACATAGTAGGATACGTATCGGTTAGTTAGAGTTTGTCTCGTGCACGGTGGGGATTATTCCCACGTTAGAAAGTCTACGGACTATAAATATGTATCTAGGGTTTATGAAATGAACAACAATCACGTTCACCACAAACCAATCTAGGCGCATCGCCAACTCCCTTGTCTCGAGGGTTTCTTCCGGGTAAGCATCATGCTGCCTAGATCGCATCTTGCGATCTAGGCAGTACAAGTTTATTCGTCATCCATGCGTTGCTCGTACTGAAGCCTTTTTGATGGCGAGCAACGTAGTTATCTTAGATGTGTTAGGGTTAGCATTGTTCTTCGTATCATATGCTGTCGTAGTGCAACCCTTAGACATCTAGCCGCCCTTACGCCTATCTTAGGTGTAGGGGCGGCACCCCGCTTGATCATTATTCAGTAGATCCGATCCGTTACGGTTGCTCCTTGTTTTTCAAGGATTAGTTTAATATCTGCAATAGTTAGGCCTTACAAAGGGTTGAAGGATCCAGCGACGTGTAGGGTGTAGTTTGCTAGTCCTAGACAGGATGTTCCGGGGATCAACCTCGTGTTGGTTTTTAGGCCTTGTCTAGGATTGACTTACGAACACCGTGCGCGGCCGCGAGGCTCAATCACGAGTAGGATGTTCCGATTATGCGGTGAAAACCCTAAATCGTCGTAGATCGTTTTAGCTTTATCTTGATCAAGCAGGACCACCATATATTCGTACACCTCGTGCGAATCATGGGTGGATCGGCTCTTTGAGCCGATTCACAGGACAACCTGAGAGCCGATCGAGGCTCGTATTTAATGTTTACGTGTATGCCATGCAGGAAACTAAGCGAGGCATCATCCATCACCTTCCTGACCAGGTATAGGTCAGGTGGCACGCCCTTGCACCAGCATCGGACGTGCGTGCCGAATCTTTGCGGGCCGTCGCTCGGAGGGACCAGGGCCAGCCGCAGCCCTAAGTTGCTCCTGGCTCTCCTGTGTTACCCGTCGCTGCTCGCCGGTGGGTTTCTGACCGCAACACATTCTGGCACGCCCGGTGGGACACATCTTCGACATCAACCACATCGCCATCTACATCTGAGATGGAGGACAGCACTCCAGTCACATACGAGGATCTGACCGAGGAGCTCAAGAAGAAGTATGACGAGGTCAAAGCGATCCTCGAAGCCGACCTCATCGGCTCTTTTCACAGAACCCGCTCACATGGCATCAGGTGGAAAGGGTTCACACCTGAAGGCGCTCGATGGAGTGGACCTGTCCGCCCCGTCAGAAGAACGCACCAGGTCCCTGCGTCAGGAGATTAACTTCATGGTAGCTCACTCGCTGCACCGCCATTCTGAGAGCCTGGTGAACACTTTGGAGCGTGTCGCTCTTCGGGTGATCCAGGAAATCATGAGGCATCAGTACTCTCCGTCAGGACCAGCTCTCGGGACTTTCCAAGGAGAGATGCCACTCCAGTCCCGTCCACCGTTGCCATTCGCGTGGGCAGCACCAGAAGTGCCGAATTCACCGGCATACGTCGTCTACAAGATCGGTGGTGACCCTAGCGACTACCAGTTCCTGTATGAGGCGCCTAAGGAGATCCCTCACGGTTACACGTGCACATACGTGCTGCATCGCGATGGCGGCGCTCACGAACCAGACTGCAACAGCAGGGACTTCTGGAAAAGCAGGAGGAACTTCAGCGACAGATCTTGAGAGGCAGACGTGGCTAGCCAAGTATGCCACTCCGACAAACCTCCAGAGCCCGGCTCCTGCAGTTGGCTCAGAGATGGAAAAGCAAGCATGGCTGGCTAAGTATGCCACTCCGGCGAATCTTCAGAGTTCGACTCCTGCAGCCAGCACCGCGGATCAAATCAGTACGATCCTGAGAGACCAGTTCGGCATGGTGCCGAAAAGGAGGACAATCGGCTATTCCAAGCCGTACCCCAACGAGTACGAGTTGATCCCGCTACCACCCAAATATCGGCTCCCTGATTTCTCCAAATTTAATGGATCAGATGGTTCCAGCTCCATCGAGCACGTGAGCCGATATTTGGCACAGCTGGGCACGATCTCAGCAGCAGATGAACTGCGTGTGAGGTTCTTCGCACAGTCCCTCACAGGATCGGCTTTCGGGTGGTACACATCGCTGCCACCAGACTCAATCCGGACGTGGAAGCAGTTGGAAGAGCAGTTCCACATGCAGTATCACTCAGAGGCTGCCGAGGCCGGCATTGCCGATCTAGCACAAGTACGTCAGAAGCATGGAGAAACTGTGGCAGAATACGTCCAGCGCTTCAGACTTGTTAGGAACCGATGTTATTCGGCTCGTGTCACTGAAAAAGAAGCAGTCGAGTTGGCAGTGGTGGGCCTTGCATCACCAATCAAGGATATGGCCTCCCAAGCAGACTACCCTTCACTGGCGCACATGGTTCAGAAACTGTCGTTATATGAACAGCGCCACCCGGACTTGTACCAGAACAAATTCAAGAGTGCGGTAATCATGGTTGAGGCAGATGAAGACGAAGGCTCTGCGGGAGATCAAGAAGTAGCAGTGGCTGAATGGACTCGGGGGGCAACCCCCATATCCTGCAAATGGGTTAAGCCACCAGGTCCGCCCAGAGGGTTTGATTTCGACGTAACTAAAACTGAGCAAATTTTTGACCTCTTGCTTAAGGAGAAGCAGTTGAAGTTACCCGAAGGCCTCAAAATCCCCACGGTACAGGAGCTGAACGGAAAGCCATACTGCAAATGGCATAACTCGTTCTCCCATACCACCAACGACTGCAGGGTGTGGCGTCAGCAGATCCAAATGGCGATAGAACAAGGGCGTCTAATTTTCAACCAGTACGCCATGAAGGTCGACACCCACCCCTTCCCCGCCGTGAACATGGTGGAGTGCACTTACCCTGGAGGGTGCCGGCCAAGCTTCTCGTTCAACATCAACATGGTAGGACTTGGACACCACCCTGGTAAGGACGGAGACGAGGGCAGCTGCTCTCGTAGCAAGGACACGGAGGAAGCCGCTCCACGCGATCGGCTCCGGCACGATGGCAAGCGCTACATCACAGAGGGAGAAGTGAGGAACGTAAGATATCAGTGACCTCTCTCTGATCACCTCCTCAACAAGTATGTGAGTCAATATAGCCAACGCCGACGATCCAGCAACGATGATGATAGAGACCACCTGGCTAGGGACGCCAGGAGACATCGTCGGCATGATCGCGAAGAGGAGGAGTACGAGCGTCGTGCCAAGGAAAAATCGAGGGAGCAAGACGACGAGGATAGGCACTGGGACTGCCCCTTCTTCAGACACTGCTGGGATTCAGGAATGAGCCAATTGCCTACAATCGGCAACTGCCCAGAATGTAGACAGAAGAAGAAGGATGCAGCTAACGTGTCCGTGTTCAAACGTCTAGGGCCTCTCCCACCTCGGAACAAGCACGCTGAGTCCCCTCGGGTGGAAGATCTCGAGGATTTGGAAGACGATGATGAAGAAGAAGACAGGTACCACCGGCCAAGGTGGTGCCCTGATGGACTCAGCCGTTCCCAAAAGCGTAGGGTTCAGCGACTGCGCGGCTTGGAGGAAGCCGAAAGGTTATACCTGCACACGCTAAGGAAGGCGCGGCCTGATCTGGCCGCGAAAATTCAGCGAACCCTGGATGAAGAGGGTCGACCACAAAAAATGGAGTGGCGCCCCAAGCAAAGGAAAGCCGATGATGAAACATCGGCTGGCACAAACATGGTGTTCATCCTTCCGACGGAGTTTAGTGCTCCAGGATTGGACGAGGCACCCGTGGCACAACTTGACTGCGGCCCACGGCCGGTTATCTTTGAGAAGCCACGAGAAAGAAGCTACAGACATCTGAAGGCCCTGTACTTGCGAGGTTATATCGACGGGAGGCCTGTCAACAAGATGCTGGTGGACACCGGAGCGGCAGTCAACATTATGCCATACTCTATGCTACGTCGGTTGGGACGCTCTAGCTCGGATCTGATCAAGACCAACGTGACATTGAGCGATTTCAACGGCCAAGCGTCTGACGCACAAGGTGTTCTGAACGTGGATCTGACCGTAGGAAGGAAAACCATCCCGACGACGTTCTTCATCGTCGATAGCAAGAGCACCTATGCTGTTCTGCTAGGAAGAGATTGGATCCACGCCAACTGTTGCGTTCCATCCATGATGCACCAATGCGTAATACAGTGGGATGGAGATGAGGTAGAGGTCGTCCAGGCCGATGACTCAGCCGAGATTTCAACGGCTGGCATGAACGCTTGGGAAACAGCAGGCCAAGAGCCACTCTCAGGTATCAATTTGGACGACTGCGAGCGCATCGACGTGACAAAGGATGGGGTTAGGCTGGTCTTATCCACCGGCCTGACCGCGTAGCAAGAACGAGCCTATGGACAAACGTGGCGAGGCCGATCCTTGGGATCGGCCCCAAAGATCTATGGAGGAACATTGCAAAACCTTCATTGAGCGATTCAATCAACGTGGAGGCCGATTCCAGTAATCGGCCAAAATTATCTTCACCACACGTTCTGCCTGGGTTCAACGTCGATCTAATGGGCAGCGGTTACGTCGGCTGATGAGAGTCAACACGAATCCTAACGGAGCCGCCGTTCAAATACAGTGCCTTGGCTAACTACAGAGCCGATATCTGCAGTTTCCTGACAGATTCGGCTCGGGGGGCACCTAATCAGATGAACATGTGCAGATGAACATGTGTGCAGGGGGCCGATAGAAAAATCGGCCAGTAAAAAAAAATCATCATCACGATATATAGCCGATGCACGGACATCGACTTTAGAATTAAGGAACAAAGCCGATGCACAGCCATCGACTCTAGTACAATTACACAGGATCTACCTGCTGCGTGTTCGAGACGCGGGTTTTCACCAAGTCCAGTTCATCTGTGAAGCCCTCTACTTCCTCGAAGGGGTGAACAATGAGAGCTGACTCAGCTGCAAGGAGCCGATTTTGGTGCCCAAACCTTCTCTTCGAGGACTTCCAACCCTTGGCGCCAGTTCAGCAGTACTGTCAGGAGTATCGGTTTTTTGCATGCAAGGCAGCCTCTTTCTCATTAAGCTGTTGGTGGTTCGTCTACAACATCGGCTTTCAGCGGAGGAAAGGTGATCAATGGGGGCAAGTTTGGCTGAATCTACATGGTGGCTATCTCAGATTACCTGAGTTCAAAGCCCTTTTGTCTGATCTGTGCATCCTTACCAATATTCTCGCCTTGACTGAGGCTCGGGGGGCAGCTGGCCTGGTAGATGCTCTGTTTTTAGAAGCCGATTGGGGTGTCATCGGCTGATCCTTCGTCGCAACCTTCTTCAAAAAATGGTGAATTCTTGCAGAAGAGGATCACTGGACCTGGTGGGAGGAATTTAAGGGCTCTCTTGAAGATTCCACATTATCCACCAGATCTCAAAGTCATCAGTTGAAGAATTGAAGGACGGATTGTGAAGGACCGATGCGTTGCTATCGGCTCATTAAGCATTGGCTAAGGGGACAAATCGGCAAAATCAGTATGAGGGGAGATCGGCTAAATTAGCTCGAAGGAAATCGGCAAAATCAAATTGGGGGAAGTTCTTCATTGATAAGCAAGATTTCTTACAAAAATAGCTGATTACTCTCAAAAGGAAGTACTAGGGGATGCATTGCCCCATCTACTACTACTGATCCTATGCTAAAAGGTCCTATCTACGGGCCGTCGCTGCCCTCGTCGTCCTCGTCGTCGCCATTGTAGCTGCCGTCGGCGCTGCTTCCAGGGAGTTCCTCGTCGCTGCTGCCCCAGCCCTCGGCCGGAGCCTCTTCTTCCTCGCGCTTGGTCAAAATTCCACTCCTGCTCGCTCAAGGAGGCAGATTGGAGGGAGAGGCCTGAGGAGATGGAGGAAGATGACGACATTGCTGCAGGGGAAGAGGGTTTCTTGGTGCCGATGGCCAGAGCAGAGCAAGAGGATAAAGTGGCGAACCGTTCGGCGCAGTTAAATAAAGAGGATATAGTGGAGATTCAATGCCACAGCAGTTTCCGAGGAGGTGGTGCCCAACAGGAATAAATCTGCCAAGTCACGCGGAGAAGTTGAGAAGGCAAGGCATCATGATGAAGGATACTGCGACGGTTTTGCCACAACATGACCCGACGAAGAAAGAGCAGAGTGATTTTGGAATTATCAATTCCAAAACCAGGGGGGCATGTGTTATCACCAGAATTTGACCGAATCAGAGGTGGGCCGCGATCAAGATGGACTTGAAGAATATACATGGAAGAAATACGTGAATCGGCCTTATATGCAAAGTTTGGGCTAGTTGGCCCGTATATCTGTAACATAGTAGGATACGTATCGGTTAGTTAGAGTTTGTCTCGTGCACGGTGGGGATTATTCCCACGTTAGAAAGTCTACGGACTATAAATATGTATCTAGGGTTTATGAAATAAACAACAATCACGTTCACCACAAACCAATCTAGGCGCATCGCCAACTCCCTTGTCTCGAGGGTTTCTTCCGGGTAAGCATCATGCTGCCTAGATCGCATCTTGCGATCTAGGCAGTACAAGTTTATTCGTCATCCATGCGTTGCTCGTACTGAAGCCTTTTTGATGGCGAGCAACGTAGTTATCTTAGATGTGTTAGGGTTAGCATTGTTCTTCGTATCATATGCTGTCGTAGTGCAACCCTTAGACATCTAGCCGCCCTTACGCCTATCTTAGGTGTAGGGGCGGCACCCCGCTTGATCATTATTCAGTAGATCCGATCCGTTACGGTTGCTCCTTGTTTTTCAAGGATTAGTTTAATATCTGCAATAGTTAGGCCTTACAAAGGGTTGAAGGATCCAGCGACGTGTAGGGTGTAGTTTGCTAGTCCTAGACAGGATGTTCCGGGGATCAACCTCGTGTTGGTTTTTAGGCCTTGTCTAGGATTGACTTACGAACACCGTGCGCGGCCGCGAGGCTCAATCACGAGTAGGATGTTCCGATTATGCGGTGAAAACCCTAAATCGTCGTAGATCGTTTTAGCTTTATCTTGATCAAGCAGGACCACCATATATTCGTACACCTCGTGCGAATCATGGGTGGATCGGCTCTTTGAGCCGATTCACAGGACAACCTGAGAGCCGATCGAGGCTCGTATTTAATGTTTACGTGTATGCCATGCAGGAAACTAAGCGAGGCATCATCCATCACCTTCCTGACCAGGTATAGGTCAGGTGGCACGCCCTTGCACCAGCATCGGACGTGCGTGCCGAATCTTTGCGGGCCGTCGCTCGGAGGGACCAGGGCCAGCCGCAGCCCTAAGTTGCTCCCGGCTCTCCTGTGTTGCACGTCGCTGCTCGCCGGTGGGTTTCTGACCGCAACAGGAAGGCACGGCCCGATCTGGACGTGAAAATTCAGCAAACGTTGGAGTCAGAGATGCGCCCGCCAAAGAAAGTGTGGCGCCCTAAACAGACAAAAGCCGATGCAGAAGCATCGGCTGATACAAACATGGTGTTTATACTCCCGTCGGAATTTTGTGCTCCAAAGGACGAGGAAGTATCGGTGGCTCAATTCGACTGCGGTCCACGGCCAGTGATCTTTGAGAAGCCACGAGAGAGGAGCTACAGGCATTTGAAAGCTCTATACCTAAAAGGTTATATCGATGGGCAGCCTGTCAGCAAGATGTTGGTTGACACGGGAGCGGCAGTCAACATAATGTTGTATTCCATGCTACGACGTTTGGGACACTCCAATGACAATCTGATCAAGACCAACGTCACGTTAAGCGATTTCAACGGCCAAGCATCAGAAGCAAAAGGTGTTCTGAATGTAGATCTGACCGTAGGCCGAAAAACCATACCTACCTCGTTCTTCATCGTCGACAGCAAAAGCAATTACGCTGTCCTGTTAGGAAGGGATTGGATTCACGCTAACTGTTGCATCCCATCCACAATGCACCAATGCATCATACAGTGGGATGGAGATGAAGTGGAGGTTGTTCAGGCAGATGACTCAATCGAGATCTCACTAGCTGCCATGAATATTTGGGATGCAAACGACCAAGAGCCGCTCTCTGGAATCAGTTTGGACGGTTGTGAACGCATCGAAGCTTCAAAAAACGGGGTGAGGCTGGTCTTATCCACCGGCCTGACAGAGTAGCAAGATCTAAATCAGTAGATGTACGTGGCAAGGCCGATCCCTGCGATCGGCCCCAAAAAATGAAAAGTAGTAGTCTTATCTCAAGCGCGTCACGTAGCCATAGTGAAGCACCAAGAAGTTGTAAACCCTCATTGAGCATTGCAATGAAAAAGGAGGCCGATTCTAGCAATCGGCCAAAATTATCCTCAACATGCATTTTACCTGTGTTCAGCATTGATCTAGCAGGTGATGGAAAGCTGGGGTATGGGTTTACGTCAGCTGATGAGCTAGAAGAGATTGACATTGGTCCTGGGGATAAGCCACGACCAACATTTATCAGCAAAAAGTTAGATCCACATCTCAGGGGCCTGATGATAGCCTTGTTAAAAGAGTACCCAGATTGTTTTGCATGGGATTATACGGAGATGCCTGGGTTAGACAGGAGCATCATTGAGCATCGGCTTCCCCTGAAAAAAGGATTTCGGCCGTTCCGGCGGCCGAGCACGACAGATGAAGGCCGAAATCTTGGTGGAAGTCAAGAAGGAGATCCAGAAGATGTTGGACGCCGGGTTCATCAGGACATGCAGGTACGCTGAATGGATTTCCAATGTCGTACCTGTGGAGAAAAAGGATGGCCGATGGCGCGTCGCCATAGATTTTCGGAACCTCAACAGTGCCACTCCAAAGGATGAATATCCAATGCCAGTAGCGGAGTGTTATCACCAGAATTTGACCGAGTCAGAGGTGGGCCGCGATCAAGATGGACTTGAAGATATACATGGAAGAAATATGTAAATCGGCCTTGATATGCAAAGTATGGGCTAGTTGGCCCGTGTATCTGTAACATATTAGGATACGTGTCGGTTAGTTAGAGTTTTACTTGTGCACGGTTAGGTGCACGTCTAAATTAGAAAGTCCCCTGGACTATAAATATGTATCTAGGGTTTATGGAATAAACAACAACCAACGTTCAACCAACAAATCAATCTCGGCGCATCGCCAACTCCTTCGTCTCGAGGGTTTCGGTAAGCAACATGCTGCCTAGATCGCATCTTGCGATCTAGGCAACACAAGCTTCATGTTGTTCATGCGTTGCTCGTACTGAAGCCTTTTTGATGGCGAGCAACGTAGTTATCATAGATGTGTTAGGGTTAGATTTGTTCCTCGTTTAAACATGCTGTCGTAGTGCAACCCTAGCATATCTAGCCGCCCTTACACCTATCTTAGGTGTAGGGGCGGCACCCCGCTTGATCATTATTTAGTAGATCTGATCCGTTACGGTTGCTCCTTGTTCATCAAGGATTAGTTTAATATCTGCAATAGTTAGGCCTTACAAAGGGTTGGAGGATCCAGCGGCACGTAGGGTGGCGTTCGCTAGTCCTAGACAGGATGTTCCGGGGATCAACCTAGTGTTGGTTTTTAGGCCCTATCTAGGATCGGCTTACGATCACCGTGCGTGGCCGCGAGGCCCAATCGTGAGTAGGATGATCCGATTATGCGGTGAAAACCCTAAATCGTCGTAGATCTCATTAGTTTTATCTTGATCAAGCAGGACCACCATATATTCGTGCACCTCGTACGAATCATGGGTGGATCGGCTCCTTGAGCCGATTCACAGGATAACCTGAGAGCCGATCGAGGCTCGTATTTAATGTTTACGTGTATGCCATGCAGGAAACTAAGCGAGGCATCTCCATCACCTTCCTGACCAGGTATAGGTCAGGTGGCATGCCCTTGCATCAGCATCGGACGTGTGACCAGAAGGCTTTGCGGGCCGTCGCTCGGAGGGACCTCGGCCAGCCGCAACCCTAGGTTGTTCCCGGCTCTACGGTGTTGCCCGTCGCTGCCCGCCGGTGGGTTTTGATGTCAACACATTCTGGCACGCCTGGTGGGACAAGCTTCAACATCAACCACATCGCCATCTACATCTGAGATGGCGGACGGCACGCCAGTCACGTACGAGGATCTGACGGATGAGCTCAAGAAGAAGTATGACGAGATCAAAGTCATCCTCGAAGCCGACCTCATCGGCTCTTTCCACAGAACCCGTTCACATGGCATCAGGTGGACGGGGTTCTCGCCTAATGGTGCACTCGATGGGATAGACCTCTCTGCCCCGTCGGAAGAACGCACCAGGTCCCTGCGGCAGGAGATCAACTACTTGGTGGCTCACTCGCTACACCGCCACTCTGAGAACCTGGTAAACACGTTGGAGCGTGTCGCTCTTCGCGTGATCCAGGAGATCATGAGGCACCAGTATTCGCCGTCAGGACCAGCTCTCGGGACGCATCAAGGAGAGTTGCCACTCCAGTCCCGTCCACCGCTGCCATTTGCATGGGCAGCGCCAGAAGTGCCGAATTCACTGGCATTCGTCGTCTACAAGATCGGTGGTGACCCTAGTGACTACCAGTTCTTGCTTGAGGCGCCTAAGGAGATCCCTCACGGGTACACGTGCACGTATGTGCCGGATTGCGGCAACTGGGCGCTCACAAACCAGGCCACAACATCAGGGACTTCTGGGAAAACAGGAGGGACGTCAGCGACAGATCTTGAGAAGCAGACGTGGCTAACTAAGTACGCCACCCCGACGAACCTCCAGAGCTCAGCTCCTGCAGTTGGCTCAGAGCTGGAAAAGCAAACATGGCTGGCTAAGTACGCCACCCGCGAATCTTCGAGTTCAACTCCTACGCCGGCACGGACGGATCAGATCGGTACCATGCGAGAGACCAGTTCGGCATGGTGCCGAAAAGGAGGGCAATCGGCTATTCCAAGCCGTACCCCCGACGAGTACGAATTGATCCCACTACCACCTAAATATCGGCTCCCCGATTTCTCCAAATTCGATGGATCGAGATGGTTCCAGCTCCATCGAGCACATAGGCCGATATTTGGCACAGCTAGGACCGGCTTCAGTGTCGGATCAACTACGCGTGAGGTTCTTCTCACAGTCCCTCACGGGATCGGCTTTCGGGTGGTACACCTCATTGCCACCAGACTCCATCCGGACTTGGAAGCAGTTGGAAGAACAGTTCCATATGCAGTATCACTCAGAGGCTTCCGAGTCTGGCCTTGCCGATCTAGCACAACTACGTCAGAAGCGTGGAGAAAGCGTGACAGAATACATCCAGCGCTTCAGAATCTTAGGAACCGATGTTATTCGGTTCGTATAAGCTGAAAAGGAAGCGATCGAGTTGGCGGTGGCGGGCCTTGCAGCACCGCTCAAAGACATGGCCTCCCAAGCGAGACTACCCCTCACGGCGCATATGGTTCGAAGCGTCGGCATATGAACAGCGCCACCGGACTGTACCAGACAAATTCAAGCGTGCGATAGTCCTGGTCGAGGCGAGAGGAAGACGAAGTTTCTGCGGGAGATCAAGAGGTAGCAGTGGCTGAATGGACTCGGGGGGAACCCCGTGTCCTACAAATGGGTAAAGCCACCAGGCCCGCCCGGGGTTTGATTTTGACGTGACCAAAGCGAGCAAATCTTCGACCTCCTGCTCAAGGAGAAGCGATTGACGATCCACGAAGGTCTCAAATTCCCCACGGTACAAGAGCTGAACGGAAAGCCATACCGCAAATGGCATAACTCGCTCTCCCATGCCACCAACGCCAGGGTGTGGCGTCGGCACATCCAAGCGGCGATAGAAAAGGGCGTCTAATTTTCAACCGATGCGCCATGAAGGTCGACACCCAACCCTTCCCCGCCGTTAACATGGTGGAATGCACTTATCCTGAAGGTTGCCCGCCCGGGGTCCTCGTTCAGCATCAACATGGTAGGATCTGGGCACCACTCTGGCAAAGATGGAGACGAGGGCAGCTGCTCTCGTAGCAAGGACACAGAGGAGGCCGCTCCACGCGATCGGCTCCGTCATGATGGCAAGCGCTACGTCACAGGGGGAGAAGTGAAGAACATACGATATCAGCGACCCCTCTCTGATCACCTCCTCAACAAGTATGTGAGTCAGTATGACCAACGCCGACGATCAAGCAATGATGATGAAAGAGATCGTCTGGCTAGAGAAGCCAGAAGACATCGTCGGCACGATCGCGATGAGGAGGAGCACGAGCGCCGTGCCGAAGAAAAATCAAGGGAGCAAGACGACAACGATAGGCACTGGGACTGCCCCTTCTTCAGACACTGCTGGGATTCAGGAATGAGCCGATTGCCCACAATCGGCAATTGCCCAGAATGCAACCAGAAGAAGAAGGAGGCAGCCAACGTGTCTGTGTTCAAGCGCCTAGGGCCTCTCCCGCCACAAAGCAAACGCGCTGAGTCACCTCGTTGGGCAGATCTCGAGGATTCAGAAGACGAGGGAGAAGAAGAAGAAGACAGGTACCACCGGCCAAGGTGGTGCCCTGACGGACTCAGCCGTTCCCAAAAGCGCAGGGTTCAGCGATTGCGCGGCCTGGAGGAAGCCGAAAGGTTATACTTGCATACGTTAAGGAAGGCACGACCTGATCTGGCTGCGAAAGTTCAGCGAACCCTGGACGAAGAGGGTCGTCCACGGAAAATGGAGTGGCGCCCCAAGCAGAGGAAAGCCGATGATGAAACATCGGCTGGCACGAACATGGTGTTCATCCTCCCTGCGGAGTTCAGTGCTCCAGGATTAGACGAGGCACCTGTGGCACAACTTGACTGCGGCCCACGGCCAGTTATCTTTGAGAAGCCACGAGAAAGGAGCTACAGACATCTGAAGGCCCTGTACTTGCGAGGTTATATCGATGGGAGGCCTGTAAATAAGATGCTGGTGGACACCGGGGCGGCAGTCAACATCATGCCGTACTCTATGCTACGTCGGCTGGGACGCTCTAGCTCAGATCTAATCAAGACCAACGTGACGTTGAGCGATTTCAATGGCCAAGCATCTGACGCACAATGTGTTCTGAACGTGGATCTGACCGTAGGAAGGAAAACTATCCCTACAACGTTCTTCATCGTTGATAGCACGAGCACTTATGCTGTTCTGCTAGGAAGAGATTGGATCCACGCCAACTGCTGCATTCCCTCCACGATGCACCAATGCATAATACAGTGGGATGGAGATGAGGTAGAGGTCGTCCAGGCCGATGACTCAGCCAGAATTTCAACGGCTGGCATGAACGCATGGGAAGCAGCAGGCCAAGAACCCCTCTCAGGTATCAATTTGGATGACTGCGAGCGCATCGACGTGACGAAGGGAAGGGTTAAGCTAGTTTTATCCACTGGCCTGACCATGTAACTGAAGCAAAGCGATGAGCAAACGTGGCGAGGCTGATCCTTGTGATCGGCCCCAAAAATTACGAAGGAGCATTACAGAACCTTCAGTCGGCGCTTCAATCGATATGGAGGCCGATTCCAGAAATCGGCCAAAATTATCTTCACCATATGTTCTGCTTGTGTTCAACATTGATCTACTGGGCAGCGGCCACGTCGGCGGATGAAAGTTAGCACGAACCCTCGCGGAGCCGACGTGCAAGTACAGTGCTTTGGCTAACCACAAAGCCGATATCTGCAGTCACCTGGCAGATTCGGCTCGGGGGGCATATAGTCGGATGAACATGTGCAGATAAACATGTGTAAACACATGTGCAGTGAAACATTGGGGGCCGGTTAGGAAAAAATTGGCCAGTAAAAAAAAAAAAATTACAGCCGATGCAAGGGCATCGACTTTAGAATTAAGAGGCGAAGCCGATGCGCAGCCATCGACTCTAGTACAATCATACGAGGTTTACCGGATCTCCACCAAGTCCAGTTCAGTTGAGAACAATGAGAACTTCTTTAGCTGCTTCGAGCCGATCCGGGTTCCTGAACCTTCTTGTCGAAGATTTACAACCTTTGATACTAGTTCAGCCGTGTTGACAGAAGGGGTATATCGGCGTTCTAAGGAAGAAAGGTGATCGGCTTTGGCGCATCCTCTTTGACATTCTCGCCTCGAGTAAGGCTCGGGGGGCAGCAGGCCTGGTAGATGCTCTGTTCAGGAGCCGATTGGGGTACCATCGGCTGATCTTTCATCACAACCTTCTTCACAGATGATGAATGCTAAAGAAGACCATTAGGTTTGGTTGGAAGAATTCAAAGGCTTCCCTGAAGATTCTACATTATCCACCAGATTTCAAAATCATCAGTTGAAGGGTGAATTTTAAAGGACCGATGCGTTGCCATCGGCTCATTACGCATTGGCAAAGGGGACGAATCGGCAAGGTCAGTATGAGAGGGAATCGGCTAAATTAAGCTCAAAGGAAATCGGCAAAATCAAATTGGGAAAAGTTCTTCATTGATAGGCGAGATTTCTTACATAAAGAGCTGATTGCTCTCAAAAGGAAGTACTAGGGGATACATTGCCCCATCTACTGCTACTGGCCCTATACTAGAGGTCCTATCTACGGGCCGTCACTGCCCTCGTCGTCGCCATCGTCGCCGCTGTCGGCGCTGCTCCCGACGGGCTCGTCGTCGCTCCAATGGCCGTCGACCGGGCCCTCATTGTCCTCGTCTTCTTCGTCAGCGTCATCGTCGCTGTCGAAGTCGCTGAGGTTTCCCGGCCAGGGGCAGAACCGCTTGGCCGGCGGCTCGTCGGAGGAGGTGTCATCCTCCTCCTCCTCCTCTTCCTCTTCCTCCTCCTCGGGAGAGGTGAAGTCGCAGGAGAAGCGATCGTCGTCGCTCTCCTCCTCTGTTTCCCCGTCGGCGAGGAAGCAGAGGTCGCTTTCCCCGTCGGTCAGGGACTTGTCGTCCTCCGACCAGATGGAGAAGTCATGGCTAGACTCCTCCCCGGCCTCAATGGCGCGGCGGGTGTTGGCTGCGTGGACCTCCGCCGGGTTTGGCTCCGGCGTCGGCTCGCGGGAGGAAGAGGACTGGGTGGAAAGATCCGATGAAGCAGAGGAGGAAGAAGACATGGTGCCGCAGGAGGGCTTTTGGGGTGCTAATGCGAAGAAGATGCGGAAATAAACTGTGCGGAGCGGTTAAATAAAAGGGGATATAGTGGAAATTCAATGCCACAGCAGTTTCCGAGGAAGTGGTGCCTAAAAGAAAAAAAAAACTGCCAGGTCACGCGGAGAAGTTGAGAAGGCAAGGCATCATGATGACGGATACTGCAACGGTTCTGCCACGACATGACCCAACGAAGGGAACGTAGAGTGATTTTGGAATTACCAATTCCAAAACCAGGGGGGCATGTGTTATCACCAGAATTTGACCGAGTCAGAGGTGGGCCGCGATCAAGATGGACTTGAAGATATACATGGAAGAAATATGTAAATCGGCCTTGATATGCAAAGTATGGGCTAGTTGGCCCGTGTATCTGTAACATATTAGGATACGTATCGGTTAGTTAGAGTTTTACTTGTGCACGATTAGGTGCACGTCTAAATTAGAAAGTCCCCTGGACTATAAATATGTATCTAGGGTTTATGGAATAAACAACAACCAACGTTCAACCAACAAATCAATCTCGGCGCATCGCCAACTCCTTCGTCTCGAGGGTTTCTACCGGTAAGCAACATGCTGCCTAGATCGCATCTTGCGATCTAGGCAGCACAAGCTTCATGTTGTTCATGCGTTGCTCGTACTGAAGCCTTTTTTGATGGCGAGCAACGTAGTTATCATAGATGTGTTAGGGTTAGCTTTGTTCCTCGTTTAAACATGCTATCGTAGTGCAACCCTAGCATATCTAGCCGCCCTTACACCTATCTTAGGTGTAGGGGCGGCACCCCGCTTGATCATTATTTAGTAGATCTGATCCATTACGGTTGCTCCTTGTTCATCAAGGATTAGTTTAATATCTGCAATAGTTAGGCCTTACAAAGGGTTGGAGGATCCAGCGGCACGTAGGGTGGCGTTCGCTAGTCCTAGACAGGATGTTCCGGGGATCAACCTAGTGTTGGTTTTTAGGCCCTATCTAGGATGGAAACTACGATCACCGTGCGTGGCCGCGAGGCCCAATCGTGAGTAGGATGATCCGATTATGCGGTGAAAACCCTAAATCGTCGTAGATCTCATTAGCTTTATCTTGATCAAGCAGGACCACCATATATTCGTGCACCTCGTACGAATCATGGGTGGATCAGCTCCTTGAGCCGATTCACAGGATAACCTGAGAGCCGATCGAGGCTCGTATTTAATGTTTACGTGTATGCCATGCAGGAAACTAAGCGAGGCATCTCCATCACCTTCCTGACCAGGTATAGGTCAGGTGGCACGCCCTTGCATCAGCATCGGACGTGTGACCAGAAGGCTTTGCGGGCCGTCGCTCGGAGGGACCTCGGCCAGCCGCAGCCCTAGGTTGTTCCCGGCTCTACGGTGTTGCCCGTCGCTGCCCGCCGGTGGGTTTTGACGTCAACACGGAGACATTGATCAATGCAGCTGCCGGTCATAAAATTTTAAGTTTCATGGATGGCAATGCCGGCTACAACCAAATTTTTATGGCTCCAGAAGATATACACAAGACTGCATTCAGAGTGCCAGGCTCGGTGGGCTTGTTTGAATATGTAGTCATGACTTTTGGACTGAAGAATGCTGGCGCAACATACCAAAGAGCTATGAATTACATCTTTCATGATTTAATCGGCAAATTGGTGGAAATTTACATCGATGACGCGGTGGTCAAGTCTGTTTCGACGGATGGACACTTGGAGGATTTGCGACACGTCCTGGACCGAACTAGGAAGTTCGGACTAAGAATGAATCCAAAGAAGTGTGCCTTTGGTAAGGATGGCAATGGAGCGGGTTTGGACGGATATAAGAAAACCAGATCCATGCCCAAATCCATCAGGCTCGCTCTGCCCCGCCCACGAAAGTATCCATGGGCATGGATGTCGCCCCAAATCCAAATCCGATGGATACCTGGATATCCATGGATATCCATGCCCATAAAATTTGAGTACCATTTCAGCAATATTTCACTTGCATTTCGTCAATAATAAGCTAACATGAATATTTTGGCAGCATTTCGACATTATTTCAGTACCATTTCAGCCGTAATTATGTCAACAATTCATAGGAATATCAAAGCAACAATATATCACATTACCGAGGAGGCAGAGCAATCAATGAAGATCCATAGTCAATGCGGCCGACGGAAGCCCTACCAGCACAAGGCGGTTCCGTGATTATTTAGAGTATAAAATCATGAAAGCTTAAATTAAGTGTTTGGTGATTTGGTCCTAAAAAGGACAGCCAATCGTAGGTAAAATCGCATGTGTCACTGAAATTTGGGTCCCACATGTCAGTTGGATATCCATCGAATACCCATGGAGCAAAAGCTCTGCCCGTGCCCGCTCCATGAATTATCGGATATCCGCCCCATGAAATCCGTGGACAAAACCAACCCTCCATACCCGTGCCAGGCGGGTCGAATATCCATGGATACCCGGATCCGTGGATAAAATTGCCATCGTGAGCCTTTGGTGTGACGGCCGGTCAGTTCCTGGGTTTCTTGGTTCATGAACGCGGAATTGAGATCGGCCTGAAAAGTCAAGAGGCAGTGCGAACGATGAAGCCACCCACCACGAAGAAGGAACTTCAATGTCTCATCGGCAAAATTAATTTCGTCAGAAGGTTTATCTCCAACTTGTCAGGACGAATCGAGCCGTTCATGGGATTGGTTAAAATCAAGTCTGATGAGGAGTTTCGCTGGGGAGCAGAGCAACAACAAGCATTTGACGATATTAAGGAGTACCTAATGAAGCCACCTGTGTTAGTTCCGCCACAGCAAGACATGCCGTTCTACATTTACTTATCAGTGGCTGACATCTCCATCGCATCAGTGGTGGTGCAGGTTTATGATGGTCTGGAAAAAGTGGTTTTCTACCTCAGCAGAAGGATGTTGGATGCAGAAACAAGGTACCCTGAAATTGAGAAGTTGTGCCTCTGTCTATTTTTCACCTGCACCAAGATCCAGCACATCTTCTTTGTCGCAGAAATCATCATCATCTGCAAATCGGATGTCATCAAGCACATCTTGTCGGCTCACATCTTGAAAGGCCGACTCGGCAAATGGATGTTTGCGTTATCGGAATTTGATATCCGGTATCAACCTGCGAAAGCAGTCAAGGGACAAGCGTTGGCCGATCTTATCGCTGAACGAATAAACACGAACGTAGCCGCACTATCTGTGCGTGCATGGGCCATGTTCTTCGATGGATCGGTCTGTGAGGATGGTTGCGGCATCGGCGTGCTACTCGTGTCGCCTCGGGGGGCAACATTTTCCTTCTCCATCAGGATAGCTACCCCTTGCACCAACAATGTTCCTGAGTATGAAGCGATGTGCAAGGGAATGGAGTTGCTATTGGACGCTGGGGCGGAAGCAGTTGAGATCTTTGGAGACTCCAAATTGGTGATTTCTCAACTCACGGAAGAGTACAAGTGTGAGAGCGAGTCGCTCTTTCCATTATGGATACAATGCCGTGAGCTGATGACACGGTTCAGATATATAAACTTCCATTGGATCCCAAGGTCGCAAAATACCGAGGCGAACGATCTCGCACAAACGGCGTCAGGATACAAGGACGTAGCCGATGGAGCCGATTTTCAGGTGCAGTTCATGGAACCAGATGATTGGAGAGCCGATATCTTTAATTACTTGAAAGATTCGGCTCGGGGGGCACCTAAACGGATAAGATATAGGGCCATGAAGTATGTACTGATTGGCGATGACATGTTCTACAGGACATTGGAAGGATTGCTTCTCAAATGTTTGGGACCAGCCGAGTCCAATCGGCTCTTGCATGAGGTGCATGACGGTGCCTGTGGAACTCACCAATCGGCTCATAAGATGAAGTGGCTGATCAGACGATCGGGATTTTATTGGCCCACCATGCTTGAAGATTGTTTCCAGTATTATAAAGGGGGTCAAGCATGTCAGAAGTTTGGGAGCATTCAGATGGTACCCGCATCAGCAATGAATCCTATCATCAATCCTTGGCCATTCCGAGGTTGGGGCATGGATATGATCGGCAAAATTCATCCTGCATCGAGCAAAGGCCATGAATGGGTTCTGGCCATTACAGATTACTTCACTAAATGGGTGGAGGCCGTCCCTATAAAGTCAGTAGCATCGAAAGATGTTATCAGTTTCGTGTTGGAACATGTCATTCATAGATTCGGGATTCCCCAGACTATCACGACCGATGGAGGTTCGGTCTTCATTTCTAAGGAGTTTAGAAAATTCTGCGAGGATATGGGAATCAAGCTGATCCGATCGTCTCCATACTATGCTCAAGCAAATGGGCAGGCCGAAGCGTCCAACAAAAGCCTGATCAAGCTGATTAAGAGGAAAATCGACGAGCACCCTAGACGATGGCATGAGGTATTGTCAGAAGCTTTGTGGGCTTATCGCATGTCGTGTCATGGAGCAATAAAAACCTCGCCATACCAGCTGGTCTATGGACAAGAAGCTGTGTTACCCTGGGAAATCAAGGCTGGGTCGAGACGGATAACATTTCAGAATGATTTAACTGCTGAAGAATATGCAGCCCTAATGAGCGACAGCATTGAGGATGCAACGGAACTCAGACTATGGTCACTTGAGAAAATCAAGGAGAATAAAGGTAAGGTGGCTCGCGCATATAATAAGAAGGTGAAGCCAAAGGAGTTCCAGGTTGGTGATCTGGTATGGGAAGCTGTATTACCGTTGGGGACTAAGGACAAAGTATATGGCAAATGGTCTCCTAATTGGCACGGTCCTTACAAAGTCATCCAGGTTTTGAAGGGCAATGCCTACATGCTTGAACAGCTGGATGGTGTGAAGTTCCCAGTGGCCGTCAATGGCCAGCATCTCAAGAAGTATTTCCCAAGCATGTGGGATGATGGGCAGTGAGGTATGGGGGCCGATTTTAAATCGGCCAGTAAAAAAAAAGAAAAAAAATGTGTACATATAAATCACAGCCGATGCACAGACATCGACTTGAGAAAATATGCGAAGACAACAGTATACTAGTACAGCCGATGCACGGACATCGACTTCAGAATAATAAAAGCCGATGCATTGCTATCGACTCTAGAGGAACAAGCTCAATTGAGCAGGTTAACAGATCGGTTTCAGACCAGAGATCATGATATCTGAGATGAATCTCTCAGTGGATTTGCTGAGGATTTGAGTCTGCGCGTTTGAGGTTGGAGGATAGTTTGGACATGGACTGGACCTGTTTGACCGTGTGAATAGGCAACTGTTTGGCCTCAAATCGCGTTTGTAGTGCAGGCCGATGCTTTGCCATCGGCTCTTTGTACAGCGACTTCGTTTGACAATTGGTAAAATTGACAAAGAAAGCAAAATTAATAGGGGAATATTTTCTTCATTAATAATAGGAGTTTTTACAAAGAGAGAGCCGATTGCTCAAGGGAGGAAGAACAAAAGAAAGGTCTATTGACCAATCTGCTACTACTACTAGGCCTACACTAGTGGATCCTAGTCTACGGGCCATCGCTGTCCTCGTCGTCGTCGTCCTCGGAGCTCTCGTCGGTGCTGCTGCCAGCGGGCTCCTCGTCGCTGCTCCCGTAGCCCTCTACGGGAGCCTCGTCCTCCTCGTCATCGTCGCTGTCGTCGTCGTCCCACCAGGTGCGGAGGCGCTTCGCCGGTGGGTAACCCTCGAGGGAGTCGTCGTCGTCGTCGTCTTCCTCCTCCTCTTCCTCGGAGGAGGTGTAATCGTCCCAGGAGAACGAGTCGTCCTCGCTCTCCGATTCCAGTTCCCCATCAGCGAGGAACTGGAGGTCTTCATCTCCGCTGGTCAAGGACTTGTCGTCCTCGGACCAGACGGAGGAGGCGTGGTCCTCCTGGTCCCACTCCTCTGGGGCGTGCTCGTCGTGCGCCGCCATCTGAGCCGCCACCGGATCCCACTCTGGCGTGGGTTCGCGGGTGGAGGAGGAGGAGGAGAAGGTCTGGGAGGAGAGATCCGACGAGGCGGAGGAGGAAGAGGAGGAAGACATTGCTCTGAGATTGGGGTTTGTTGGTGCCGATGGCCAGAACAGAGCAAGGGGATGAAGTGGCGAACTGTTTGGAGCAGTTAAAATAAAGGGGACGGGGAGATTTAATGCTGTGGTGATTTCCGAGGAAGTGGTGCCAAAACTGTCGAATCGTGCAGAGAAGTTGAGAAGGCAAGGCATCATGATGTAGGATACTGCGACGGTTCTGCTCTGCTACGACATGACCCGTCGAAGGAAAAACAGAGTGGTTTTGAAATTATCATTATCAAAACCAGGGGGGCATGTGTTATCCCCAGATTTTAGCCAAATCAGGAGATGGGCCGTAATTGAGATGGGCTTGAAGAAGATACACGTGGAGAATATCTGAAGCGGCCTTGCACGTGAGTTTGGGCTGAATTGCCCGTGTATCTGTATATTATTAGATCGTATTTAGAATTAAAAGATAGAGTTTGGCTCGTACACGGTCAGGTGTACTTCCGAATTAGAAAGTCCCTTGGACTATAAATATGTACCTAGGGTTATTGAGAAAGGAGGACAATCACGTTCACAACAAACACAAACCAGGCGCATCGCCACCCCTTATTTCGAGGGTTTCTTCCGGGTAAGCATCATGCTGCCTAGATCGCATCTTGCGATCTAGGCAGTATACGTTTATTCGTTACCTTATGTTACTCGTGCTGGAGCGTTGTTGATGGCGAGAAGCACTATTTATCGTAGATGTTTTGGGGCTTGCATTGATGCAGGTGTAAGGGCAGCACCTTGTTTGTTCGTTACTTAGTAGATCCGATATGTTATAGTTGCTCCTTGTTTCAAGGATTAGTTTAATATCTGCATGATTAGGCCTTATGCTGGGGTTGGATGATCCGGTAGTGCGTGAGGTGTTGTTTTACCGTTCCTATAAGGGATGTTCCGGGAATTGACTTAACGTTGGTTTTTAGGCCTCTTTTAGGGATAGTTTCCATCATCTTTCGTATCTGCTAGGCCCAACTACGCGTAGGATGTTCCGATTATGCGGTGAAAACCCTAAACTGTCGTAGATTGGTTTAGCTTTGTTTTGATCAAGCAGGATCCCCATGTCATCGTAAATCCAACGTGAACCATGGGGCGATCGGCTCTTTGAGCCGATCCACAGGGCAACCTGAGAGCCGATCGGGCTCGTATTTAATGTTTACGTGTCTACCATGCAGGAGACTAGTTGAAGCAATCCAACACCTTCCTGATCATGTATAGGTCAGGTGGCACGCCCTTGCAACCGCCAGGACATGTGCTGGGACTTTGCGGGACGACGCGAGGCACCAGGGCCCACTTAGCTAGCAGTCTTGGGAGTCTCCCGGCTCTTCGTGTTGCTTAACCACTGCTCGCCGGTGGGTTTTGGTAGGCAACACCATGTCGCCCCAAGCGGAGCGGACAAGGAGTTCTAGACTAAACCGGTTCCATGTGTTAAAGTCTACCGATGGCAACCGAAAAATACCACTCCGTATGTGACTCCTTTTTGCGTGTGAATCCAAATCAATCTAGGAGGCCCTCGCAGAAAAAGCAAATCCCTCTAGTCTAGGTAGAAGTAAATGATTTGATTCAAATTTGGAATCACCGGTCAAACAGCCACTAGACCCTACTGGCCGCGCCGCGCCGCGCCGCGCTGGAGATCCACCATTGGCCCGTTCAAACTTGCGAACAAACAAACCAGCACAAACGTCAGGCCCCACCAACCGAGATGAACGCCTTGATCATCAGTGCGGCTGGCCCACCACCGAGCCGCGCCATTCACGCCAACAACAACGGTCAGATTCCCCACGAACCCAAATACCCACCGCAAAAATTCCCCACAAAATTCAAACCGAGGCAGTCCTCCATTAAAAAAAAGCTCCACCCAAATTGAACACCCCGCATCTCCGCCGCCATGGGCTGCTTCCGCGCCTGCTTCGGCGGCGGCGGCGACCGCCGGAAGTCGCGGGGGCGGTCGCCGGCCAGGCTCCCGCCGCGCCCGGACCATGTGAGTTTCCCGATCTCGGGGTCCTGTGCTAGGCAGGGCGCCTTGGTTTGCGGCGGGTTTCCTGATCCTGATCGGTTGGGTTTTGCCTCGCAGGTCGCTTCGGTCGGCAAGGTCTCGCCGCCAGCAGATGTGGTGGTGAAGGAGGCGGCGCCGCCATCGCCAGCTGCGAGGGCTTTGGCGAAGCCACCGCCTCCGGTGCTGCTCGTGGAGGCCGCGGCGGAGGAGGCGGTCACTGGCGCGAGCCCCGGAACGGAGCAGAGGTGCGTGTAACCCCCATTGCGTGCCGCGCCTTTGCATGTTCCCTCCCGTGCTTGAATGTTTACGCTGTGCAATTATGTGATTTGAGCGTGCGTTCGCATGATACGCTCGAGACACGACTGGCTAGGAGCGAATTGCAGCTCTGCTGTTTGCTAAAATGCCACACAGAAGCATCATCATATTAGAATTGATGATCGATGCGAGGGCTTTTGCGCAACAGATGTTAACTGCACTTCTTCTTGTTGGTTTGTTTGCAGTAAGTCGAGTGAGCAGGAAACTTTGACACCGCCATCGGATGTTGAGGAGGAGGTGGTCACTGGTGCAAGCCCTGGAAGAGAGCTGAGGTGCGTGTACTCTTCATCCGATCGCCACTAGGCGTCTTTGCGCGTTTCCAGATCCTTCCCGTAACCTGTGTTTCTTGCTGGTTGCTTCTTTGCAGGCAGTGGAGTGAGAGCAAGGGATCGCCTGTGCGCTCTTTGCCGCAGGAGAAGACAGCCACACCACCACTCTCCCCAGTGAGATGTTCCCCCGTGGCAGCACCAGTGGTTTCAGCTCCCGATACGGAATTGAGGTAAATGGCTTGTCCTCTCCGTGTGAATCATGATGCAGACTAAGTGCCTGCCCTGTTAATATGCCACCTTTCTTGGTTTGCAGGGATGGTAGTGAAGAGGATAGTCGCAGCGGTGGCAAGAAGAAGGTAACATTCGACATGAATGTCACAACATACGAAGATACATCGCTACCACCTGATGAAGAAGGGGAACTTTCAGAGCCTGTTAAGTGCGTGGAAGATGAAGACGCAGAACAGACGCAGAAGAGTGTTGTGCTCCCAGAGAATCATCGGTATGGGAATTGCACAGACAGTGAAGACGACGAAGATGAGTACGCTGAGGATGGCAACTATGGTGATGACAGTGAAGCGGAGGAGGATTTCGTGGACTGCAAGATTGACTTGGTGGATGAGGAGGAAGTGCGAGTTGTAGAGAACACGGAGGAGTCTCATGAGTCTCTATTCTCACTGCCAATGTCTAATGATTGTCAGAATGGCCAAGAAGTCAGCAGCCCTGTACCCAAGAGCAGTGTTACCCCTGCACAGGAAGAAAGCCCGTTAATCCATGGGAACAATCACCGTGATAGGAGCCAGTACGTCCGTCCCGTACTGAACCCAGTTCAGAATCTGTCACAGTGGAAGGAAGTTAAGGCCCAAGCAGGACCAGTTAAAAAGTTGTACAAGGAGAATGTGAACTCGGTGCCAGATGCTGGTGCAAACCTTAGTTGTAAGGTTGCAAAGCAGTCAAAGATGGGCCCTAGCAACTCTGGCAAGGGAGAAGTTTCTGTAGATGCAAGCCTCTCTACGTGGTTGGTTTCTTCAGATAACTCAACAGTTGACAAGGCCCAAAGTAAATCCCCCCGCTCCGTTTCCTCCGTATGCAGAGAAGAAAGGCCTGTCCTGGGTGCTTTGACTGTTGATGACCTTAAGCAATCATCAGCTACGCCATCTCCACGTAGGTCTCCAAGCCATAACCGTGAAGAGGTGCCGATCTTGGGTACGGTGGGAAGTTACTGGAGTAGCACAAAACAGGGTAATGAGTACTGTTCTTCAAGGTCCGATTCAGGAAGTACTGGAATCCCCAATACAACCAGCAAATACAGAGAGGTGCACTAAACATGCCCATTGCAACCGTGCATTTCTTTTGTTTTTTTAGTGTTATGAAGTGATATGCTTATCCCTTAATGATTTCTTGCAGGATAGAAGGGTGAATTGGCACTCGACTCCCTTTAATGTCAGGCTGGATAAAGCTCTGAAGAAATCTTCTGCATGAGTTTTGGCGCTGCTGCTAAAGATTTTAGTACTTATGTGTTGAGTTCCCTCCCACCTGTAAGAAATACGCGTGGTGTGCATTACCAATACGCGTGGTTTGTCCCACTTTGTGTAGCAAAAGTCTTGTAGATTCAGGGCTGTGTCCAATTGAACTTTATGTATATTGAAGGGAAGATGTCTGTTCCCTTGTGCCGGATATAGAAGGGCCACAAAATTGGCCTGTTTGCATGAGTGCCTATGTGCATTGCAAAATTTGAGGAAGATAATTTGATTATTGCTCATCTTTTCATGTTCCACGCTTTTTTAATTTGCAGCCCACTTTATTTTCCTATAACGGCAGGGCTTCAACGGTGATGATGTGAAGGGCCTATCCAAAGGTGAAAATGCTGGCACCACCTCGATTTGTCAGGACGTTGAGTACAGTACATAGGTAGTTCTGGCTGCTTGACAGTTAAGATTAGCATAAGCACATGTGATTCTCGTATTTATCTTTAATGTGCTACTTTCACTGTACAAATGCACTATGCTCTTCGTGGAAATTTTGCATGTCTTTTCTTGACACGTTGTTGCGGGAAATGTTTGATTAAAGGAGTACCCTTACTAACAAAAAAATACATAATTGAACAACATTTAGACTGAAGCTGAGAAAAGGCATGTTTAGTAAATGTATGAAACATAAATAAAAATATTTAGTCTTATATGTTTTGATAGGCAGAAGTTGGTATCTCAATACTGCAGAACAGTGAAGGTACTTGAAAAAAACAGCAATGGTGTGACAAATCATATGCTTGTGTCCAATTAAACACCCCCATATAAGCAATTCAATAATGAGCAGATCACACTACACCATCGTACGAAAGGAACGGTTGGGACCACAGACAGAGAAAACCTCAGATGGAAGAAGCTAGGATATGTGTACTGAAAAAATAAGATATCAAATTTTTGGACGAAGGATGTCCTCATCTGGACTCTTCAATCTGTCAATCGTTGCTGACTTGTTGAGTATCCAAGTTCTGGGAAAACTGAAAGGTCACAAATAAAGTAATCTGGATTAATTAGTTGTGTGTTTGGAAGGATGCATATGCATTTCGGACATGAATCAATCAAGCTATTATGTAGCTTAAGTGCTTGACCGCAGTCCCTTGTACACATCAAAAGATCTTTTTACAGCCTATTGTGTTTTATCTGCTTCTGCCTTTTCCTCCCTAATATGCAAGAGGAAAAAACAGCAGCTATGCTCAAATTAAATAATACAATCTGAATGGAATATTGTTTTCATATCAGAGTTACTATTTTGTAGATTAATAGGCAAGAATTGATGCTTATGACCAGCTAAGACAGTTGTTTATTAGATTCATGACCAAGCATCAATTCAGATTCCTCTTTTTCATGCATATTCAAATCAAATATTCATTAAATTAATTTTGTCCAAGAGAAATAACAACTGAAATCTTTTGGTGGTACCTTGTACATCTGAATCGAGGAAATGTGAAGAAAACAAAGAAGGGATGAATGTAGCTCTAGTGGCTTGTCAGGCCATGGAAATGAGGATTCAGTCAGCAGTTCTAAATGACTTTCTTACATAACTGATACAAAAAAGAAAGACATCGAACTACTTCTGTTTGAACCTTGTCTGCTGGCTAAATGAGAATGCGTGTGTTTAGTAGCAGCAAATCTCTGTACTTCCACTTGGACTGGGTGTCTTCTTTGCATTGAAGTTAGAATTCGGCACAGAATATAATAAATAAAAATGCAACTCGAAACCCAACTACATCAGACGATGAGAGCTCAGGATTGTATTTGTACATCACAATAAACATACCTGACCTGGAATCCCAATTTGAAAGCTAGATTGAAATCAACAACGGGATATAAAGATAAAGAACTCCAATCATCTGACCGTATGCATGGCAGGACACTCACCAGAAGCAGAACCCATGATGAATCTACGGCAGAACGCGAGAGGGTGAAGCCAAAGACAATATCCTGGTAGGCGAGACACACACTGCTTGCCTGCGTATGAATCGATTGTTGCAGCCTCCATCTTCAAGGGAGGCCTGCTGCAGGGCACCAAAAAACGAAATTAGACGAAGAGAAGGGAGGAAATCAGTTCATTTTTCATGAACACATGATCAAAGTTCGAGGGATCTTTATATGGGGTGGAATGATAAGAGGAAGAGGAGGGGATCGGGAAGGAAATGAACACGCGATCTAAATGCGCGCGAGTTAATTGGAATGAGGAGAGGAAGGGTTGGACGGGGAGATTCAATTCTTCGGTAGGGAGACAAAGGGGCATTTATTTGTTGGTGGATCAGGAAGGGGAATAGGCAGGTCCTGCTGCCTGCTGGGCTGCAGTTACAATATGGAAAATTAACTCCAATTAGTGGAATATAAAATAGTGGCAGGTTTGCTTACGTGGGAGACTGGATGATGTGGCGCGCTAGGATTGCTCAAGGTTGATTGATGAGGTGGATAGGTTGCATGTGAAGAGAAATGGGATCACCTATTAAGAATACTAGATGATACCCCGCGCGTTGCTGCGGAATATATAGATATATACTATCAATAAAAAACTATATAAATAAAAGTAACATTGACATTATGTCAAGAATATAAGATTTTAACAGAATATTTATGTAGTACCTTGTCGTATACGGCCTGAGAGTTTGAAAAAAATAATGGTACTATTGACTCAATGTTTCAAATTGAGACATTTCAGTGAATACATAAATTTATTTTAGATAGAACACTGAGGACTAAATATCTAGCTTTGGCTATTGCATTCAGGGAGAGGCGGAGTTCAAGTTGTCGTCCCGGAAAAAAATAATCAAGCTCCTGCTTGAAGATCTTCGATTGATTCTTGGCAGACTCCTATTTCCTAAATAAAGAAAAAATAATATTGTTACATGTAGCTAGTCCATAACATCGGTGGTCATCAAGTAGCAGACCTAAAACAAAGCAGGGGATTGTTGCAAGTTGATAGAAAATAAAAGACTGCTAGAAAACGTCGATATATCTTCAATTCAAGAAAATGGCATACGAATGATCAAAATTCTTGATCAACAAATCAGCTTGAGATATAGTCCGTATTTATGATCGGGCATTTTTCCAATGCCTCCAGGGAAGGAGCATCACATGCATCAGGCATGAATGAATCTGAAAGTAGAAAGACAAAAAAATCAAATAATTGATCACCCTGCACTTCAGGCTTACCCGACCTGAAACAGAAATACTTGTCGCTTACCTGAATCTTGCTACTCCGAGCTTTACCTCTAAAATAATATTTACTCTGAATATTTATGTTCATACCAAGACATGAGGCTGCAGCACTGATATGTGAAATCAGATAGCATAGTTTGACTCCATCCGCAGAAGACCAACCAAAAAACTTGCATCGTATAGATGACATATACGGAGCAATACAATCATTCACTCATCTATTAACACTTTTAAGAGCCCATGGAAGAGATATAGTACTAATTAACAATCATGAAAGATAATCTCACGGTAATATAAAAAAATAGTTGATGAGGATTAAGAATGGAAGAAGCAAGAAAAACCTAGTATAGTTTGCAGACTGAAACATGAGCGAGAAAAAAGACCAGCAAGATGCAAAACAATCTTCATGGCGTGTGTAATTAGGAAATTCAATCAGGGATTATATAGAAAAGGTTTAGTTTCCTGATCATGCGGAGCGATACCAGAGACGACGTGAGACAGAGGTCATCCACAAAAACCTGGAGGCGCCACGGCATCATGATCGGGAGGTTGGGTCGATGCCTCCTGCTAAAACCATGGGGCAGACAGGAGTCGATTTGATTCCTCGGCTCCAGCACGTTAATATTTTGGGGGTGAAACCTGAGGAAACCTCAAGAGCATGTGTGTGGAGACCCAACCATGGCGATCTTGCGCAGATGCTTAAAAGGAGATGAATCCATCAGTTACTTTATTTGTTCGGTGGAGAATATTAAGAGGCAAAAGTAAATGCATTAATAGTATTGGCAATATAGTGGAGGAGATGAACCATGAGGGGATTAATTTGCAACGGAACATTGAAATCAATCGGTGGTGGAGGAGCATACAAAGGGGCCACACTGACCGTTTCTGCTTGGAAGATCAACAGTAATGGGCTAGTATGGGCTTTGTGTATGTGGGAAAATAGAAAATAATTGGTGACGTGGTCTCACAAAATTTGTTGGCAAGACTGCTGAGGTGGCAGTCTAGGATTGCTTGTAGATACATGATGAGATGGATACCTTGCATGCGCAGGAAAATGGGATCACCTATTAAGAATAGAAAGATATAAAGATACCGCTTAGTTCATGATCATTAGTGGACTTCCATGTCCCCTCATTGATCTCATTTTTCAGGCTACACGGATCGTTTAAAAAAATCTTAAAGTGTCATTTTCGGTTCTTTATTTTATGGATTCAGCCTATGCAATTTTCTGTTTGTTGTCAAATCATTTCACCTCACATGGCTCACGATGATTTGACCAGATTATAGCTTTTCTCTCTTTCACTTCATTTTCAGAAACATTATGATTGCTCCTCATCCGAGTGTCCGGTGGTGGCAGTATCTCTCGTCTTTAGATTTGCCTACTAATCATTGATCAACTAGTGGTTGTACCCATTTATTGATTTGTAGAATCTTAAGGTAAAATTGTGTACTAGTACAAAAAATCTATATGACATTTATTTTTCTAGTTCTACCTATGATACCACTATAATATTCCTCATCATTAATTATAGTGACAAGTCCGCTTTTGGGAATGCATGATACTATATCTATGACAATGTTCGGGTTTCTTGTTCCTCTCTTTTGATTTTCGGAAATGGGTGTGAATGCCTACTGGTTCCGGAAACTAGGTGTGTGCCGGCTGGTAGCATTCAAATTATACATAGTTACCGGATAAAATTTTACATGTTTGTTTGTTTGTCATATCAATGATCTACATGTTCAGAGAGTAGTATATGATTTAGTTTAGACACGTAAAAGATGATATTATCATTATGCAAGGCTTACATGGGTTATAGAGACCAAATTTTTACATGGCAAACAAATTTTTCTAAAGTGGTGACCAAGTGACTATAATTTGGCAACTAGGTAACAATTTTATTACTAAAACATATCAACGTGAGATCTAGTTTCGAAGATCTCCTTGCGGAAAAGTTAATTGCGGATAGGGATTTGGTGCAAATGAGCACCAGTGCTCCCTCCACTTTCAGATTTTTAAAAATTTCAAAACCTCACACTTCTATTTCTTCAAAAATTATGACGTTAAATATGTAGATACATATGTACAGAAGGAGTCTACGCAATAAAAGTCCGAGTAAAAAATACTTTAAATTTTGAGAAATACAAAATATACAAATTTCTGATAAAAAGATATACTATTTTAATACTATTGTACTATCATTTACTGTCACAAATTTGTCTTTTTTACATTTTCCAAAATACCACATATTTTTTAATGGGAATTTTTTTGCATATACCCATTATCTATCTATATATTTAACACCGTAATTTTTAGAAACATAGAAGTGTGAGATTTTAAAATTTTAAAAAATCTAAAATTGGAGGGACCACTGGTCCCATGTGCCAAAGATACTTTCTGGTTAATTGCCCTATATAGCACAGTTAAGTTTTGAAACACTATAATGCTACACTAACTCTCCCTGATAAATAAAGAGATGTAATTAGAGCATCTCCAGTCGCATCCCCCAAATCTCCGCCAGATTGAACGTTTGGGGGACGTGTTTTGTTCGTGCAGCGTTTGGAAGACGTCGCTTCCCAGTCGCGTCCCCAAACGCCGCCCCAAACTTTTTAAAGGGTTTTTTGAAAACACAACCATTATCAAATATATCATACAAATTAATATGTTTACGGAGATTTTTTTTAAATTAAAATACAACAAACAATAAAACAACTAAACACATGTAATAAATATGGCTAGATCAAGGTGCCGCGGAATTTGTTGATAATCCTTTGATCCTCCATAAATGCTCAACAAGATCAATTTGAAGTTGATCATGAACATTGTTGTCACGGATCTCTGCGTGCATGGCGAGAAAATCAGCAAAATATGCAGGCAACTCATGATCAACCTCCGCAAGAGGACCCTGACACTCATAGGGACCAACATGTGTCCTGGCATGATTCTTGCGGTCATCCTCGATGATCATGTTGTGCATGATCACACAAATCTGCATCACCTCCCACAGTTGGTCGTGAGACTAGCTTAGAGCAGGGTACCGGACAATTGCAAATTGAGCTTGAAGCACACCAAATGCCCGCTCGACATCCTTCCTACAACCCTCCTGTCGCGTAGCAAGTGGGCATTCTTCAGACCTGATGGATTCGATATGGTTTTGACAAAAGTGGCCCATTTTGAATATATACCATCAGCTAGATAATAACATTTGGTATATTGGTTGCCATTGATTTCATAGTTGCATGGTGGAGCATGCCCTTCCATTAGTCTGCTGAACACCGGAGATTGCTGCAACACGTTGATGTCATGGTGTGATCCCGCCATGCCAAAGAAAGAATGCCAAATCCACATGTCATAATCTGCCACAGCTTCAAGCACCACACTGCAATATCCATGATGTCCTTTGTATATACCTTGCCAAGCAAACAGGCACTTCTTCCATGACCAGTGCATGCAATCGATGCTTCCAAGCATTCCGGAGAATCCTCTAGCAACATTTTGTGCCATGATCCTTGCAGTCTCTTCCTCAGTTGGCCCTCTCAAGTAGTATTTGCCAAACTTTCCCACCACAGCTCGACAAAACTTGTACATGCACTCAATGACGGTAGACTCACTCATGCGAAAGTAGTCGTCATGTGTATCGGCAGGTATCCTCATGGCGGCGGTGCGCTTCTGAATCGACGAGAACCCAATAACGCCTACAGCGTCGTGCTTGAGCTTGAAGTAGGGGTCGAACTCTCGAACGCCGTGGAGGATATTCATGAACAAACCCTTGCTTATCCTGTACCGCAGCCGAAAATTGTCGGCATGTGTGGCGTCATCTGCGAAGTAGTCGTTGTGCAGCATGGTATGTCCCTCCATCCTCTGCCGGGGCTTCGACTTCTTTCTCCCCGGCCTTGATCCTCCGCGGCGCGGCCTCTTCCTCTTCTCCGCCTCGGCGTCAAGCATGTCCTGGAGGGACGCGATGGTCAGCAAATGCACCCGGAGGTCGTCATCGAAGGCTTGCTCGTCCTCCAGCAGTAGGGCAAGCATCTCGTTGTCGCTATCCATGTCTGAGCAAAATCAATGGTTAAAATTGCGCCGCGACAGACGAGGCAACGAACAGCGGCCAATCGCGCCTACCTGGCAAGTCGTCGAGCACCTTCTGTGCGCGGAGGTGGGGCGGATTTGACGCCGCGTTCTGTGACGTGCCGGCGAAGCGGCGGCGGCGGAACGACCGACGAGAGTGCCATCCGCGACGATGGTGCCGACTCTCAGAAAAGACCAGCCGTCGAAACGGCCGACAAATCCAGCGGCGACGAAGGGGTGGGAGGTGCGGGAGGGAGGAGCGACGAGAAAAAAAGTGCGAACCAACGGTTTATGGAAATAGTCCCGACATGTGAGAGCCCGCCTCGCTTTTCGTTGTGTCCGGCGTGCCCAGAGCGTCCCCTGTGGGACAGGAACGGACTCGGGCCGCCGGACACTGTATCGGGGCGTCGGACAAAAAACGATTTTAGGGGACACGGCTGGAAACGTTTTTGTTTTTAAATCCGACACGGCCCAAATCATTTTGGTGGACGGTTTGGAGGACGGCTGCTGGAAGATGCTCATAGCCCCAAAAGTAAAGAAACGAAAACCAGCAATAGTGGTCCGTCTTCAAATCAAACAAACCAAACGTGGCCTCGATCCAGATTCAAATTCGATCTGCACTCCTTTTCTTCCGCTACCCCCTCTCCCGAGTCCTCACTCCTCGCGCACGTACACCGCCCCAATCCGCCCCAATCCGCCCCAGCGCCGCCGCCGCCGCCGCCCTACACCTCTCCTCCGTGGCTCCCAATCCGCCGCCGCGCCCCGCCCCGCCCCTCCCATCCGCCAAACCCCTCCGCCGTTCACGCGCGCCGTCGCCGCCACCGCCGTTCCCGTTCAACCTCGCCGCGTCCCCGCCTTCTCAACCGATTTGGTTTCCGAGGTATGGCAATTTTCTTCACCGACGATTAGTTAAACCCCACTCGCCTCGACAAATTTCGGGCGCACCATCTAGATCCGTGCGGAACCCCATTTTTTGCCGTTAGTTTATTATCTTTGTTGGATTCAAATCTAACTGAGCCTCCTGACAATCCGCCCCTGGTGGTAGGTCACGCGGCCCTGTTTCCTTATACGTATCTAATCCGTAGCTCTTCATTTATATCCAGATCATGTTTGTACTGGTTTAATTGTCTCAAGTAAGCCACTCCACTCGTAGCAAATAGGAAGTAGTTACACCTCAAATTCGGGGGGAGTTGCTAGATGCTTGATATGCTCAGTGGTCAATGCCGATTTGCCTTCATGTGAACTAATGATCTTATCTGATAATGATTGATTACTCTGAAGATATTTTTTTAAGAAGGCATTTAACTGATTCTGCCATCCGTTTCTTACTCCCATGTTCTTTCTTTGGCAATATATTTCGTAGGATCTTATGTGTCTTTTTTTTTTTGGTAAATCAAACACGATATGTTGGAACTGTTGAATCCAATACAACGGTTATTGATCCCCATCTCCACATACACACTCAGTTAATTCCTTCCCCATCACCGCAAACTAGATCCTGACCGCCAGCTTTCAGCCATCACAGAGACGCAGAGAGATACCTTCCTCCCCCAAAAAGGTCGAGATCGTGCTCTGAACCTGACGCCGACGGCGAACCTCACGGACGCCGCATCCGATCTGAGAGGCGCGCCTCCCCCTCGTCGGAATCTGACCTCCCCACCACCCCGCACCTTTCCTCACTTGTCTTGTACCCAAGCCCCGATCCGTCCCACCCAGTGCGGCTATGAAATCTCCGCCGCAGCCGTGCCGAAGTGCTGCCTCCGCGCCGTAGCTTAGCGCCACCACTGACGCTTCGCACCCTAAACCCTCTCCGCCTCTCGCGCGCGTCGCCGCTCCCGTTCCAACCTCATCACCATCACGATCTTGGATATTCGTTTATGAGGTATGAGCTTTTAGTAATACAAGTGAACGCCCGGCACAACGTGTTCTACTGGTGACCACTGGCTGTCCATTGCTGCAGTGATAGCTACTGGCCTCCCTGCACGTTCTCCCTTATCTTTGGCAATATCATTTTTTTCTTGATGCATCTGTGCCATTCTCCTCCCCTTCTCAGTAATCTTCCTCCAGTAACCTACCAGCTGCCAAACCATCAGTCATTGCCAGGGACACACACCACTCTGCCTTCACCATGAATTAGTTTCCCTTTTCTCATGTTTTCTTGACATGCTGTAGATGTTCGTCCTAGATCAAAGTACTTATTTGAGGAAAAATAGATCAAAGTATTAACCTAGTTTTTTTTTTTTGCCTTCATTGATCTAATTATTACTTTTCTTGATGTTAATGTTCTTTTGATCAGGATATGAGGTAGTTATGCCCCTTTTGTAATATTTTTCTGCATGTTACAGAGAGGTTGGATAAATTTTTGATCGTATTGACATGCAAAGGTGAAGGGGGAATTCATCTGCAACTGCAATAACTTGTGGTGGGATAACATGGTTGACATGAACTCTGATCACATTTTTGAGGTTCCTGACACTCCTGACCGAATACAGCAGCCAACATGCCCTGTATCTAGCTCAGCTGCTACGAGAGGTATTACAGCAGTCAACATTTTTGAGGTTCCTGACACTCCTGACCGAGTGCAGCTGTCAAGATACCCTGTATCGAGCTCAGCTGCTACGAGAGGCATTACAAGGATGCCTGGAGATCCTTCACCAAACCGCATAATGAAATTTAAGATCAAGAATTATTCCTCCAACCAGGGTCATTCAAGTAGAGGGAGCGGAACTGGTGAACTGCGTGCACCCTTAGCAACCGGGGATTTGTTTAAACAAGCTGAAGTGGCACGGTTGTTGCCAGAAGCAAAACAATCCCCACCAAAATTAGATAGGGCTACTGGAAAATCTGTTGCGAATGGCTATGGGGCTCGCACTCTTAGTTTGGGTCAGAGCAGCAGCATTTCAAACAACATGATATCGGGCGCTGGAGTAAGCGGCAATAGCTGCCAAATCAGAGAAGGGAAGTTTAGTCATCGAGATGCAAGCCGCCGGAACATGGACTTTCTTGGTGTGGGATCAAGTCTTCCTACTATGCCAGTGGGAAAACCACAGAACAGAACAAAAAGTAGCACCTCTAGTGGGCTGAAGGAAGCAGTAGGTACTGATGATTTTTCACGATCGAGTTCCAGTGGGGACAAAAGGGAAGCGGTCAATTTCAAGGGTACAACAGGGCTCTCAAGTCTTACACCATGTGATGTTCCTAATAAACATGTGGGACAAAGAAAGTGGGTGCGGAATGGTTTTATTTCTCCCTCTAACATAGTCCAAAGAAGTCTAAAAGCTGATGAAAAGCAGGAAATGTGCTCTACAAGTGGAGTCTTACACTGGCCAGATCCTCGGGCTGATGTTTCCCATGAAGGAAATATAATTGATCTTACTGATTCACCAACAGTAACAAGGAAAGGAAACACAGCAACTGATCGGTTGATCTCTGTAAACAATATGCGAACAGATGCGTCCGAAAAGATCAGAATGACCAGAGCTGTGGGGAGTCTAGTTCCACAGGGTGCAAATCAAGCAAGCAGCAGTCATTGTTCTGAAGGTTTTAACAACAAAGGCAAAGAAACTATCCATGATCTCATGCACACCGAACGGTCTGGAGAGGATAATACAATGAGGTGTGCCCTATTTCTTTGTTCATACATGTGTCATTCATTTCATGGTTTAATTATGAGTTACTAACATGAGTAGAAGTGTAGTCGAATTCCTTTTCTCCAGACATTGCAATAGCGGCATCCTGAATGTTAGTGAGTATCTCAATGTAGTTATTTGAAACAAAACTGAATTTTATAGGTGTCGAAAAAGTGAATCTACTTTGTTCAGTAAAGTACCACCCCTAAAATGAAAATGTGCATGATTCATTTGTCATACTATTAGAATTTAAGATATCTATCTCATATCATTAAGCTTATTAAACCTCCTTTGTTACAGGGTTTGTCCAAGAGCTGTAGTAGATTCTTCTGCTGTAAACGGCGATATTTCTGGCATAAGTTCTCAGCAAGGTTGGCGAAGAACACATAATCACACTAGTAAGTTATCCAGGTCATTATTGGATACGATGACCACTAGTTGTGGAATAGAATCTGGATCTTCTGGGCCATCTAATCATGGTCATGAAACTGCAGTAGGAGACAGCAATAACTCATTTAGTGCAGCAACAACTACACGGTCAACAAGTAGGACTACAAAGATCAGTAAAGGAAAGAGGAAACTCACCTCAAGTTCCTATTATCCTGGTGATAGCTCTAGTTCTCTTCATGAACATAGTGGTTCATGTCTTGCATCTTCAGACATGACAGCTGGCAGAAATCATACCACAGTTTGTCACGATACTCCTGTAATAGATATTGATGACCTATATTCCCCTGAAGTTAGACCTCATTTGAGGGGCAACCATCATGGAACCTCGATTGGTCCTAACATAAGTGCACAGTTGGAGGCTGATGAAATGTTGGCTCGGCAACTTCAGGAGCAGCTTTACAATGAAACACCACGTGTTGCTCCTAGAGAAGATGTAATTCCTGATCATCTCTTTCCCCCTCCGTGTCTTCATGTTTGTGCGCGTGCACGCTTGGTGCATTCTCTTGACGTCGTGAAGGCGCTAGTATTTCTTCAACATTGTAACTTTCTTTTTTCATAAAGCAGATTGATGCAATCGTTGCAATGTCACTTCAACATGAAGAAGATGCAGTGCGGACATCCAGACACGTTAGGAGGTTTCAAAATGAAACACCACGTGTTGCTCCTAGAGAAGATGTAATTCCTGATCATCACTTCCCCCCTCCGTGTGTTCATGTTTGTGCGCGTGCATGCTCAGTGCATTCTCTTGACGTCGTGAAGGCGCTACTAGTTCTTCAACAACGTAACTTTGTTTTTTCATAAAGCAGATTGATGCAATCATGGCAATGTCACTTCAACATGAAGAAGATGCAGTGCGGACATCCAGACCCGCAAGGAGGTTTCAAAATGATACTGTAAGAGCACCTGCCTCATTGATTTTTCCCTTTTTGTAAGTTAGTTCATATCTTTATTTGAAGTCACCATGTCTTTCTCGTTTTGATGTATGTTTGCCCCAACCCTAGGCCTTGTTAGCTTGCTAGCAATTAAACAATATCTCAATTGCTGAAACTTAAGTTATAGGGATATGTGCCCATAAAAATCCGAACGGTACTGGTAGGAATTTGGTAGTTTGCTTAATATTAAATGGGAGTTCATGCTATACATAAAACGATAAACAAACTTGTTTTTTAAGATTATTTTCATGTAAAGTGAATTATTTGTTATGACTAGCACGATGACTAGTACAATGGCTGCTTTGAGACTGACATGTTTTATCTTGTTGTCCTTTTTTTTTGGTTAAGAGAGCTGCAAGAGCATCCCGCTCGAGTGCTGCTCAGCGTGCGATCAGGGCTAGATATGAGACGGCAATTTCTGATATGCGGAATGCGGCTCCAATAACTTTGGGACTGGTATTGCTTTCACTCTTGACCTTGTAGTTCTTTTACGTGTAAATGTTTTCTCTTCTCAAAAGGAAGATCTTTACTTTTAAAAGATAAGACTGACATTTTTTTTTTTGCTTTCATGTCATTTGTGTTTAACTCAATCTCACTACTTAAGATGTTGTAAAATATACCGAACGGCATGCGATAAAGTTAGATAGTGTGTTTCTACTTTTTATTCTTTTATCTATGGCTATGTCCTCCTATAACCAACAGAACATTCCTTTTGGGGTGAAAACATTTTGGCATTGACTTCACCGGATGAGATGTATATCTAACTTACAGTTGAACTCTATGATATACGCTTTGAAGTTTGAACTTTCATGATTTACCAAATTGGTTGCATTTAATCTTTGAGTTTACAGTTTGCGATTGCCTGAATTGATTCTACAGAATTATTAACACAGCTTCTGATCTCAATTTTTCAGAGGGCTATGATTCCCGGATATCCTGGATTGCGTATTCAACCTAATATTGATTTGTAAGTGCCAAATCATGTTGTACTTCCAGTGCCTGAATCTAGTACCTGAGTATCTTGAGAGCTCGGAACAACTTACATGTTGTGATTCAGTTAGCTATTTGCTGACTGGAATTTACATGTAACATTGCGTTACATTAGTTTAGCAGCTTCATTGATTGTGTAGCTTTATGTGAGTTCTCTACATGTGACTAGCAGTAGTGCTAGTGCACATTGTGGATAGGGACATAGGGTGACAGGCAACTTGATTCAGTTTGCTGAGCAAATAAGTTTCTATCAATGTTGAACATATTTACTAAAGGAGTTTCTGTTGCAGAAATGATTACGACGCGTTACTTGCATTAGATGAGAATAACCACCAGCACACTGGTGCTTCAGAAAGTCAGATCAATAACTTGCCACAGTCGGTATTTCAGGTAAATCTATTCAGCTTAGTATTCACAAAGTGGTATCTGTTCTTGTTAGTCGCTTAGAAGTCCTGACTAGTCATTTTTTTTCATTGGACAGTCAGCTAGCACTGAAGAGCCTTGCGCAGTATGCCTTGAGAATCCCTCTGTCGGAGATACCATCCGCACTTTGCCATGCTTTCATAAGTTCCATAAAGATGTATGCACTCTTACCGTTAGGTGCCATAACCCTTGATATGTGCAGAGCTGCATTTCTGACATGAAATTGCTTCCACCTTGCAGTGCATCGACGAATGGCTGAGAAGGAAGAAACTCTGCCCAGTTTGCAAGTGCGGGATTACAAGAAGTTAGCCAATGCCAATTTTCGTGCATCCGCAATCTGTCAGCTGCTTGTGTGGTTGCATTTTTCCGTCAGTAGTGATACAGATCGGAGGCTGCACTTGGCTGCATCATGTGCCAATGCCCCGATGTGCCTTTGTTCGCACAAATCATACTTAATAATCAATATTTAGCATGTTTACTGCAGTAATTTGTATATACATGTTTCTTTTTTCATTTGTTGCTAAAGCTTTATCAACTGGCATAAACTTTCAAGTGATATGTTGTCATAATGTCATTCAAGATTTACTGATAACGGGCAGCCTATCACAGCGTGGAAGTTACTATTATCACTGAAGAATTTTCGCTCTTCGTGGGCAAGGCTTGACTGCCAGAAGGGCTGCAACTTGGATTCAACTTTATTTACTTTCCGTCTGAAAGTTCCGCCGTGCACTCGTACTGCTGGAACATGTGTTGGTTTTTTAGGTTGGAAGTAAGAAGTTTAGGGTTTGGGTTAAAATACGGGTGGACATGGTAGAAATTCAGCGGTGTATGAGTTGGCAAGTCAGGAGAATTTTATTCAGTACCAGAGTAAGATAGAAAACCTATGTTTTGAACTTATCAAACCTTGGATTTTTAAGTTCCCAGAATTACATGTGTGCAATTAGAACATGGTTAGAAAGCCACCCTTGTAAAGTTGTAATACTCTTAAAAAAAATCTGTCTGCAAAATTCATAAATGGTATACGGTTTTTTTTTTGCTACGATTCTGGAAACTTTCGTGGAGTTATGTAAAGTGATTATGGATGAGGAAATCCACTTTGGCTCCACATAACTTAAATTATACTACGAGTAATATTTGGAGAAAGGGAGCCTAGAGGCTCATGGAATTTTTCGAAGATAACTTGAATTATAATACGGGTAATTATATATTTGCTATAAACTGAAAAATATGACATACTCACAGATCTGAAAATCTTATGTAAGCTAATCCAGTAACAAATAAAATGTTTTCTGCAATTTAAACAAAAAGCACCAGTGGTCTAGTGGTAGAATAGTACCCTGCCACGGTACAGACCCGGGTTCGATTCCCGGCTGGTGCATCGCAACCTTTGTTTTGTGCTTGATTAAGTGATTAAACTTTTTTTGCTTGATCTTTGTGATTGGGGATAATCGGCAATATTTTTGATTGGTCCTAGAACTCTTCCGTGCTAAATGGAAGGGGTAGAAGAGAAGATGGCTTGAGACCATTTATAATGGTCTTATTTTAGCGATGTTAATCTAGGATAATCACATACAATACCTAAGATAAGACAGTTTTTATCTACCACTGTACATGGTAACATATCTAGTGCTACCACCCCTTTAGGTGCTACCGTGCTACCGTACAAAAAAAACGTATTTTATACGTGTCAAAAAATTGTACAAAAAATTGTGAGTGCTCATGAAGCATGTCCCTACAACATCCCAGAATTTTATATCCAAAATCGACATGGACACTGAGAAACAAAAAAAGAGAAAATCAGCATGAATAGTGCTACCTAGTGTCACAAAAAGAGGTAGCACTATTCATGCTGATTTTCTCTTTTTTTGTTTCTCAGTGTTCATGTCGATTTTGGATATGAAATTCTGGGATGTTGTAGGGACATGCTTCATGAGCACTCACAATTTTTTGTATAATTTTTTGACACGTATAAAATACGTTTTTTTTGTACGGTAGCATGGTAGCACCTAAAGGGATGGTAGCACTAGATATGTTCTCTACTGTACATACCTTGAGAGACTGGCCATGAATTAGCATCACGGTTGTACGCTAGAGCAGTTAGCCCTACAAGGTGGACACGGACCCGTGTTGTTGTATGGTAGGCTGAATTTGGACAAAGTTTCTTGGCACAATAAGTAAAAAATATTGCATAATCCTTGATTGGAGAACACATTAGAGCCTAATCGATTCTAATAGTTTTATGGAAACTTTGGAACATGACATCTATGCGGTGTTTGATCTGTAGAATTTTACCCTGCAAGATTTGTTTTCTTAGAAATTACAATGAACATTCATGAAAAATTTACATCGACTCAAAACCCTCGTTGGATATAATGCTCTGGCTTTTACCTAACAATGCTTTTTTTTTTATGTTTTTGTAGTGAAGCACACTTTTGGTCCATAAACTCAAGACGAATGAACACTCGTCCATGAGTTAGACGCTTGGCACCACAAACTCGCTCAAGCCGTACACTTTAATCCAAACATAGTTCGAACAAGGGAGGATTTCACATGGTGTCCACATGTGCTAGGAAATATACTTGGGCATTCTTCGGGGCCAGGCCAGGCTTCGGACTAGGCCTAACAAAGCCTCACGCCAAAAACCTAGGCCCAGGCCCGGCACGACCATTGGGCCTAACTTTCAGGCCCAAGCCTGGCCCATCACTACAAAGCCCATCGGGCCTCGGGCCGGGCCGCTTCCCTATTTCACACATTTTTCAGGCCCAAGCCCAGCCCGGTCCAACCATCGGGCCTAAATCTTTGGCCCAGGCCTGACCCACAGACATGCACGGGCTGGCCGAAGCCTAGAAAATTCGGGCCAAGCCGGACCGAGCCGTTCGGACCGAGCTTCCCATGGCCAGGTATACTAGGAAGGACCAAACCTAACTAGGGTGTGTTTTTTTTTGGTTGCAAAAGGGACGTCACACGTCCTGTGGCACGGTCCATGTTCAAATGTTCGTCCATTGTTCTCACTACCACTTGGAGCTTTGTCCCCCACCTCTAATTCTTCGCCGTGCTGCTCATGTTCGTGCCCATAGACTATCTGTGCATCGCGGTTTGCGGAAATGGTAACACCGTTGAACCCTCAAGTGACTTATCGCACTAAGGATCCCACTCGCCTGCACCGGTGGGCCGCGATCATCTTCCCAGCCGAGCCCGATCATCGCGATGTGTTTTTACACTATGCTCCCCCTCCCCCTCCCTCTTGGAACCCTTTTTTTTTATCACCAAAGTGCATCACTATAGAGATTTGTGGCGCTAAGCCTGCATTTTCCGAGTTAGTGGACAAAATTATTCATTCACCGCTAGTTTATGTGCCAATGGTGTGTTTCACCCTAAATTTCATGCAAATTCCATCGCACAATATCCAAGTGGATATGAAAATACAACAATCTTTCTCATCACAGCGTTTTTGAAATCCTGCAAACTAAAAATGCCTTTTGTCACGGCGGGTACACCGGATATTTCCCCACGCTTGTTCCCCACGAACCATTCCGAGCGACTGCATCCCCGGAGTAGAGGACCGACTGCAACCGCCAAGCAACAAGATGCACACCATCGGAGTGTGACTGGTGCCGGATCACCACGCACGCCTCCACGCCGACATTCGCTCTCCACCCTCCCCTGATCCGTCTCCTGCTCCGACCTTCCTACACCTATCCAAGCTCCACTGGATCCTACCAATGCGGCTATAAAACCTCTCCTGACTCTACCACCGCCGCGCCTCCATAACTGATTTGCCGTGCCGTAGCTCTGCCTCTCCCGTGCGCACAAACCCCTCCGCCGCACTCTGACGCGCATCGCCCTTCCATTTCTGCCTCGTCGCTAAACCGGCGCCGATCGGCCCTGCTGCCTCTGCCACCTCCGCGACATTTGAAATTGGTTATTGAGGTATGAGCACATCCAGTGATGGATCTGTTTCTTTCGAGGTAGTTTGAGCAGATAAGTCGAGGAAAACATCGAGTGATCAGTTAGTTAAACCCCACTGACCTTCACAACACCACCCAGAATGTGGATCCTCACAGTCTTGTTGCGAGACTGGCATGGGATTTGGGCGGAGGTGAAGATTCTTGGTTTATCAATTGTCTTTAGTAGATCGAGATATGTTCTTCATGGCAGCGTATATATGATCAAATGGTTTTGGACCTTGTGTTGGGAGGAATGTTATGTGTGTTCTCTACATTGGTCTGTATCTAGGGAGTAACAGGATTTGGCCTGTAAATATTCTGAAACGCTAGCATTAGGCGGCTATCCCTCATTTACTGTTTTTTTTTTACTTGTGCACATGGATGCTAGCAGTGTTGGCTGTGTTTTTTTTGTTATTCCCCGATAATGAAAATGGATCCCCATTTGGGTTGCTTGGGAAAAAAATCTTCTCTAATATTAGAGACAAGTACTAATATGATTCTGAGGGAGTAGTATTGTTAACGGGTGTGTACCCTGGATGTCCTAGAATTTTGTACTGTCCCATATGTGTCCAAACTCCTTTTCAGTCTGCGCTCACTGCTGTTGATCTTTAAAATTCGCCTTCGATTACAAAAAAAATCTGAGATTTTCTAAAAATACGTTTCAAAGAATAATCTAGTTAAGTTCTTAAAAGTTTCAACGTTCCAACATACACAAAACCATATAAATTTATCCCATAACCCGTACTTCCTATTCTCTATGCTGATAAAGGTGAATTTCTTTTTTATTTCGTGACCATGCTCTTCTGATTCTGAACATACTTCAGGTGCCCAAAGGCCCTTGAATGCAATGGAAGGGGGTGCAACTGTAGCCGATAAGGCTGAGTTCAAAGAGTGTTTACGCCTGACTTGGAGCCAGCCATTTATTCTTCGACTTGTTTTCTCTGCTGGCATCGGCGGTCTTCTCTTCGGATATGATACAGGTATGAAGTAGATATTGGTACATGTCACGAAATACAGGCACCACTGGTCTCTATTTTACTGCTGAAAGAACCATGATGATGCTTTTGGTTTCTTCTATATACGCTTAACTAAAATCTGGGATGAAATTTGGATGGAAAATTTATCCCATTGTTAAGTTGTTAACATACACATTTTTTTTGCTAGGTGTCATATCTGGAGCACTTCTGTTCATTCGAGATGACTTTATTGCGTTGGAGAAGAACACTACTCTACGAGTACGTGACTATTTTCATGGATTCTGCAATCTGGTTCAACTTCAGTTTCTGCAATTCTTCAGAACATTACTCATGTAGCTATAACATCTGATCTGATTCGCAATGCAGGAAACAATAGTGAGTATGGCTGTAGCTGGAGCTATTGTCGGAGCCGGACTTGGTGGTTGGATGAATGACAAGTTTGGGAGGAGGCCTTCCCTCATCATCGCCGATATCCTGTTCCTTGCAGGTGCCGCGATCATGGCCTTTGCCCCGAACCCAGCTGTTATTATCGTCGGTAGGGTCTTTGTTGGTCTTGGAGTTGGAATGGCTTCCATGACAGCGCCATTGTACATCTCTGAAGCCTCCCCGGCTAGGATAAGAGGTGCGCTGGTGAGCACAAATGGCCTTCTTATCACTGGAGGGCAGTTCATGGCATACCTTATTAATCTGGCCTTCACCAAGGTACTAGCTAAGAACAGTCTCTGAACTTTCGTCATTTGATAGATAATCAGATAATTTTTCCAAATTGTGGCAATGATGTTATCTCCGCAACTTCTATCAGGTTCCGGGAACCTGGAGGTGGATGCTTGGCATTGCAGGAGTCCCTGCTCTTCTTCAGTTAGTACTAATGTTAACACTTCCAGAATCACCAAGATGGTTATACAGGCAGGTTGGTATCTCTGCAGAGATCGATGTAGCACTAGTTCTTTCATATGCAAGAATATTTATCTGTGAGATTACTGGCGAAACACCATTGCACGATAGTACAATATTGTGGCGAAATGTTTGCAAAAACTTCAAATGTTGACAGTATATAAGTCTTTCAAAAGAAATGTGCTCAAAACTTGTGCTTGGTTACCAACAGGGTAGGAAAGAGGAAACTGCAGCGATCCTCCGGAAGATTTACCCTGCCAATGAGGTGGAACAAGAGATCGAATCCCTGCGTAAATCAATTGACGACGAGATACTCCTGGAGGGGTCCATAGGCGAGCAGGGCATGCTTGGCAAGCTGAAGAAGGCATTTGGAAGCAAGGTTGTCCGTCGTGGTCTCATGGCCGGCATCATCGTCCAGGTCGCCCAGCAGTTCGTCGGCATCAACACCGTCATGTACTATAGCCCGACGATCGTCCAGCTGGCGGGCTTCGCCTCCAACGACACGGCCATGGCCCTCTCCCTCATCACCTCGGGGCTCAACGCCATCGGCTCGATCGTGAGCATGTTCTTCGTGGACAGGGCCGGCCGGCGGCGCCTGATGCTCCTCAGCCTGGTTGGCATCGTCGGGTGGCTCGCCGTGCTCGGCGGCACGTTCCTTGGGGCGGCGCACAATGCACCGCCCGTCAGCGAGCTGGAGATGCAGCCGTTCGCCAACCAGATGTGCCCGGAGTACAAGCCGAGCGTCCACTGGAGCTGCATGGACTGCCTCAAGGCCGAGTCGACGTGCGGGTTCTGTGCTCACCAAGGAGATACGGTAAACCCCATCCATCCCGTTCGGTCTTCTCGGTAAAACTGATTTCAATCTCTTGTCGCAATTTCTCATGGTCTGCAAACCTTTCGGCGCGCATGCAGCTTCTTCCCGGCGCGTGCCTGGCGCTGAGCAACGAGACGAAAGGGGTGTGCCACGCCGACCACCGCGAGTTCTACTCGGAGGGGTGCCCCAACAAGTTCGGGTGGCTGGCGCTGCTCGCGCTGGGCGCGTACATCGTCTCCTACTCGCCCGGCATGGGCACCGTGCCATGGATCGTCAACTCGGAGATCTACCCGCTGCGGTTCAGGGGCGTCTGCGGTGGCATCGCTGCCGTGGCGAACTGGGTGTCCAACCTCATTGTGACGCAGACGTTCCTGACCCTGACCAAGGCGCTGGGCACGTCGGCCACCTTCTTCCTCTTCTGCGGCGTCTCGTTCCTGGCCCTCGTCGTGGTGTTCTTCACCGTGCCGGAGACCAAGGGCCTGCAGTTCGAGGAGGTGGAGAAGATGCTCGGTAGCAAGGACTACAAGCCTTGGAAGAGGTACCGCCCCGAGGCGCCGCTCAAGGGGCGCGAAATCGGCCTCGTTATACCGTAATCTGCACATCTATTTGAGTTCTTTGGTTACGAGTAGGAATAATCTCGTAGCACGTAGAGACCTCCGTTGCCGATATATATATTTTCCAAGAAGGAAACGGAAGCGTTTAGTCATTTCTAGTCATTTGTTGATATATATTAGCACAGCTTTCCTCTTGTGTTTTAGAACATGTAATCAATCTTTATTTCAGTGTTGGAGTGATAGGAAGCTCTAGCACTATTACATCGGAGCTGTTCAAAAATCAGAGCATTCAATTATATTGGGTTTCAAGTGGTCTCTGGTCAAGTATATTGCTATATTCACACGCACCGAGTGAAGTGTGTTGCTTCATTTCCTTCCAGCGGGCCAATTTCATTCCCCCCTGGTTTCCCTCGCGTCGCCCCCTCTAGGTGACCGGGGGAGAGAAACCCTAGCTCCAGCCACTAACACCTCCTCCCCACCTCTCCCCCTTCCCGTTGCCCTAGAGGCTACCGCTGGAAAGGCCATGCAGTGCCAGTGAAGGGGGCGACGGGGTGTTGCGGTTTTGGCCAGTATGGAGGAAGGCTCATGCATTGGATTCATCGCTCCGTTGCCGGCGGTGCTGGCTCCCTTCTCCGTGGAGGCATCTCGGTCCCCCAACCCTCCACACTGTTCTTTTCCTCGACCACCACCGTCGTCATTGGCTCCCTCGTCATTAGGTTCCTGCACCCCCTGCGGATGCTCCGCTTGGATCCGGTCGTGGGTGTCGATTCCGCTGCTCCCCGGGTGATGTCTGCAAGTGCACATGACGTATGTATCTAGTTTCGAAATAGAAGTATTGAACCATGGTTGAGCTATTGGCCATGGTCTTTATGCCTCTTGTTGTAGTTTTACCAAGATCCTGGATCACAAGAAAAAGTTAAAAATGATTGTAGGTGTTTGTGTTGTCAGAAAAGTAATATTAAAAGAAAACGAGTGGAGAGCACTATCACAAAGTAAATGATGTAATAATAATAAACCTGGAATAGGGCCAAAAGCGTTCTCAGGGAGTTCATGATTTAGTACTAGCATTAATAGAATATGATTAGGATATAGCATGTCTTAGTTGTATGCGTGTGCACAGGAGGAGCCCCACATATATAGATGCATTCCAAAAGCATCTATCGCCGCACCTCTCATAATCAAAACTAGTCCTCCATAGCAAGCAATCGGAATACAATAGCAATTCAGGGTCTCCTCATGGTTATGGATCCACTCTTGAATCTCCATGCTCCCACGTCAATGCATAGATGATGAAGGCGGCAAAACATCTCGCTATAAGCCCACATACCAACAACTACACACAACGAAAACTTCCTTCAAGTCCCCAATGGGTGAAATATTATTCAGACGACCTCCATACAATATCGTTGAAAAATGTTACTACACACTAATACAAATGAAGACAACACAAACTTTTTTTTTGAATTCATGGTGGTGCTACGGTTTCTCTATCTGCTCGGGAACAAATGAAATTACTCACACATTGTGGCAAACAATATCATCGTAATAATATGAATGTAGTATGCAGGATTAAACGAGTACATGCGCAAATCCACACTAGTCTTTGGAATTACAATGAGATGGATCAAGGGGTTGATGGAGATGATGAAGATCGATGTAGGGGCGTGAAGATCCAAGCTGCAGTGGTGATGGATGCCCTTTTGCAAGTTCCCCCTCCAGATCCTCACAGAGATGATATTTCGCAGTTTTCTGGTTTCTTCGTGTGTCCATTCCATGATTCATTCGCACAATGTGAAAGTACTTGAAGCGGTTCCACCATCGGGTCATACGCATACATGTAAAATGTATCCATGAACTTCAGTATATTTGATATGATATTTTATGATATATGTATGATATGTGAGGTTCCCTAGTTGTTTTATATTGTTTTATTGAGATTTGCAACAAATTTTCCTGTCATTGTTTTTTTTTTGACGTTGCAATACATGAAAACCCTATTTTGCATATTTTTGAGTCTCAAGGACCTTACAAACATGAAAATGAGCTGGAATTTTTGGAGCGTTATTTTTTGGGGTTTATCAAAATGATAACAAAGTGGACTAGGAGGCCCGTGGGCCTCGAGAGAGGGACTAGAAAGCGGCCACCCGAGCCCGTGCCATGAGGCCAACCTCGAGACTCGAGCACTCCCTGTTTCGGTTTTGATACCAACCGATTAGCCTAAAAACACACACACACATATATGATAATGATACCATCTGCAGTTTCACAAAGAGGCGTCCGTCAACACATAAAAACATGAAATAGAGAAGTCCTGCAAAGATTGAGAGGGGAAACATCGCCGGAGTCGCTCTTAGTTGGTACTCTGCCTCCATGACTATGGTTACCACCATGATAAAGAGGTAGTAGTCCACCCTTGGACTATGGGTTTGTGGAAGTAGCTTGTATCATCTCTCACTAGGATCTTCACTAATTAGTATCACTTGAGCTTCCTATCATGATTGTGATCATATATGTAATGTTTTGATAGTGGATCTTTTGTTATAAGATGCGTTATGAGATTCAATGGATTATTTTGTGGTTGATGAATTAATAGATGCATATCTTATCCTATTTATGTATGTTATGTTCTGATCAAACTTGTATACATGAACATGTGTGGGATATGTGTGTGCCATTTGGAGTAACTTGGTATTATGCATGTGGTTGTGACAATAATTTGTATGCTAGTAAGGTTTTTTATCGTTTCATTGGTTACCTTAGTAGGGATTAAAAATTATGTATGATATTGTCATCTAGTTAAAATCTATGTGGTCTTATTTTCTCAAGATAGTATCAGTAAATCCACTTCATGTCAAAATACTTAAGGAAATAATCTATTTAGTCTTAAAATTGGTTCGAGAGGATCTCTTCCCAAGGGAGTATTAATCAGATTTGTTGCATCATTTCTATGCTAGGATGTGATGTCCATATAAATGGCTATCAACTACATAATATTACTTTCTACCACATGTTGCTTTATGCTATATTCATTTCACCATGTTTAAAAGAGAGATATAAAGCGAACCCATGAAACCTGGTCCATTTTAAACTATAGGAAATGCCTATATATATCTACTTTGCTTGCAATTTTAGTCTCATTAATTTAGTACCTTGAAATAAAAAATACTTTTCCTATTTTAATTTCTTTAATTATTTAATTTTTGTATTACTTACACCTTGTTGTGCCTGGAAAACACTTCAGTGAAATTGTGGACACAAAACTATTGCCCATTACTTGTTAGGTTGATTGAAGAGGATGGAAGGAAAAACTAAACTTTTTCCCGGAGAGTTTGGCGTAAACCCCCGATAGAGGGATCATGCGGCTCGGCTCAGTGGTACCATCTAGGTACCGTCCAGGCAGGATGTGGCTCGGCCCGGTGGTACCAGTGAAGTATCGTCTAGGGAGCATGCAGCTCGGCCCGGTGGTACCAGCCAGGTATCGTTCGGCCACAGAAGGCATCAACGGGTGAGTGGACCAGGGACCGGTAGTAGCTCAGCACCTCATACGTCTCAAACGTATCTATAATTTCTCATGTTCCATGCTAGTTTTATGACAATACTCACATGTTTTATATACACTTTATATCATTTTGATGCATTTTCCGGCACTAACCTATTAACAAGATGCCGAAGCGCCAGTTCCTGTTTTCTGCTATTTTTGGTTTCAGAAATCCTACACAGGAAATATTCTCGGAATTGGACGAAACAAAAGCCCACGGTCTTATTTTCCACGGAGCCTTCCAGAAGTCCGAAGAGGAGACGAAGAGGGGCGACGAGGCGGCCACACCCTAGGGCGGCGCGGCCCCACCCCTGGCCGCGCCGCCCTATGGGGTGGGCCCCTCGAGCGTCCCCCGACTCTGCCCCTTCGCCTATATATTCTCTCCGTCGCGAAAACCCTAGTACCGAGAGCCACGATACGAGAAAAGTTCAAGAGACGCCGCCGCCGCCAATCCCATCTCGAGGGATTCAGGAGATCGCCTCCGGCACCCTGCCGGAGAGGGGAATCATCACCGGAGGGCTCTACATCACCATGCCCGCCTCCGGACTGATGCATGAGTAGTTCATCCTTGGATTATGGGTCCATAGAAGTAGCTAGATGGTTGTCTTCTCCACTTGTGATATCATGTTTAGATCTTGTGAGCTGCCTATCATGATCAAGATCATCTATTTGTAATGCTACATGTTGTGTTTGTTGGGATCCGATGAATATGGAATACTATGTCAAGTTGATTATTGATCTATCATATATGTGTTGTTTATGATCTTGCATGCTCTCCGTTGCTAGTAGAGGCTCTGGCCAAGTTGATACTTGTAACTCCAAGAGGGGGTATTTATGATCGATAGTGGGTTCATGCCTCCATTGAGTCTGGGACAGTGACAGAAAGTTCTAAGGTTATGGATGTGCTGTTGCCACTAGGGATAAAACATCAATGCTTTGTCTAAGGATATTTGTATTGTTTACATTACGCACAGTACTTAATGCAATTGTCTGTTGTTTGCAACTTAATACTGGAAGAGGTGCGGATGCTAACCTGAAGGTGGACTTTTTAGGCATAGATGCATGCTGGATAGCGGTCTATGTTGTTTGTCGTAATGCCCTAAGTAAATCTCATATTAGTCATCATGATATGTATGTGCATAGCTATGCTCTCTCTATTTGTCAATTGCCCAACTGTAATTTGTTCACCCAACATGCTATTTATCTTATTGGAGAGACACCACTAGTGAACTGTGGACCCCGGTCCATTCTTTTACATCTGAAATACAATCTACTGCAATCATTGTTCTCTGCTGTTCTTTGCAAACAAACATCATTCTCCACATCATACGTTTAATCTTTTGTTTACAGCAAGCCGGTGAGATTGACAACCTCACTGTTAAATTGGGGAAAAGTATTTTGATTGTGTTGTGCAGGTTCCACGTTGGCGCGGAATCCCTGGTGTTGCGCCGCACTACACTCCTTCACCAACAACCTTCACGTGGCCTTCATCTCCTACTGGTTCGATAACCTTGGTTTCTTTCTGAGGGAAAACTTGCTGCTGTGCGCATCACACCTTCCTCTTGGGGTTCCCAACGGACGTGTGCATCACGCGCCATCAAGATCGTTTTTAAAGCGCCGTTGCCGGGGAGATCAAGACACGCTGCAAGGGGAGTCTCTCACATCCAATCTCTTTACTTTGTTTATTATCTTGCTTCACTTTATTTTATTTTCTGTCTTGTTTGCTTTCTTTATATCAAAAACACAAAAAAATTAGTCACTTGCATTTAATTTATTTACCTTTTGGCTATTTCATCATGTTTCCCCCTAAGTTCACTTTGAAAGATATATCAGTAGGGCGTGGGTCTATCATTGTAAGAGATAATATAGAAGAATTTTTCACTCATGTTAGTACAGTTAAAGATTTTGAAGATAGACCCTTGGTAGAAGTTGCTCCTACTTATGAAATTGCTACTGCCTCTTTAGTGCACATGTTGAAAGCTAGATTTGTTAATCTTAATCCTATAATTCAACATATGTTTCTTACACTTTGTGATATGGAAGAAGGAGAAAAGAAAGATTTTGTTTTAGAAACCCTTCTTAGAGAATTTGGTGATGTAGCTAGAGAAGCTAGGAAAGTCTTTATTAAACATAAGAGGCTTGGCTTTTATACCAATTTTGCAAATACCCTTGAAAAGATGGAAAAAGATAGGCTAAAATACACTAATAAAGCCAATTGTGAGGGGGAGATTAAAATACCAATACCTAATAAACTCTTAGGAATGCATGAGGCACCAGAAAAGAATTTTGCTTGGATTTTTCCTGAAAATTTGTTTGAGGAGGATAGTAAGCCTACGAGTAACGAAAGAGGAGTTTCTTACATAGATAAGATACAATGCATAGTTGAGAAAAATCCAAACTCCTCTGTTGATGCTTCTTCTCTTGATGTTACTTGATTTACACTTTCTGCACCTAGCTGAAAGACGTTAAAGAAAAAGCTCTTATGAGAGACAACCCATTATTTTACTTCTGCAATTTTTGTTTTATATTTGAGTCAAGGTGCTTGTTAATACTGTAGCAATACCTTTGTATCTTTACTTTATTACATTGCTGTGCCAAGTAAAGTCTTTGATAGTAAGGTTGATACTAGATTTGGATTTCTGCGCAGAAACAGATTTCTAGCTGTCACGAATTTGAGTAGGTCTCTCTGTAGAAAACTCAGAAAAATCTGCGAAAATTCGTGAGTGATCCTCAGATATGTACGCAACTTTCATTCAATTTTAGCTTCTTCATCTGAGCATGTTAAGTGCCTCTAAGAAATTCGTATTTACGGACTGTTCTGTTTTGACAGATTCTGCCTTTTATTTCGCATTGCCTCCTTTACTGTGTTTGAATGGATTTCTTTGCTCCATTAACTTTTAGTAGCTTTGGGTAATGTCCAGAAGTGTTGGGAATGATTGTGTCCTCTCTGAACATGTGAATTTTTGATTATGCACTAACCCTCTAATGAGATTGTTTTGAGTTTGGTGTGGAGGAAGTTTTCAAGGATCAAGAGAGGAGGATGATATAATATGATCAAGAAGAGTGAAAAGTCTAAGCTTGGGGATGCCCCCATGGATCACCCCTGCATATTTCAAGAAGACTCAAGCATCTAAGCTTGGGGATGCCCAATGCATCCCCTTCTTCATCAACAACTTATGAGGTCACCTCTAGTGAAACTATATTTTTATTCCGTCACATCTTATGTGCTTTACTTGGAGCGTTTGTATGTTTTTATTTTTGTTTGTGTTTGAATAAATTCGGATCCTAGCATTCATTGTGTGGGAGAGAGACACGCTCCGCTTGTTCATATGAACACTGGTGTTCTTAGCTTTACTTTTAATGTTCATGGCGAAGGTTGAAAACTGCTTCGTTTATTGCTATTTGGTTGGAAACAGAAAATGCTTCATGTGGTAATTGGTATATTATCTTGAATAATTTGATACTTGGCAATTGTTTTGAGCTCTCAAATAGATCATGTTTAAGCTCTTGCATCATGTAGTTTGAACCTATTAGTGGAGAATTACTGTAGAGCTTGATGAAATTTTGTTTGCATGGTTGGTCTCTCTTAAGTCTAGATATTTTCTGGTAAAAGTGTTTGAACAACAAGGAAGCCAGTGTAGAGTCTTATAATGCTTGCAATATGTTCTTATGTAAGTTTTGCTGTACCGGTTCATACTTGTGTTTGCTTCAAACAACCTTGCTAGCCAAAGCCTTGTACTGAGAGGGAATGCTTCTCGTGCATCCAAAACCTTGAGCCAAAACTTATGCCATTTGTGTCCACCATAACTACCTACTGTGTGGTATTTCTCTGCCATTCCAAAGTAAATTGCTTGTGTGCTACCTTTAAAATTTCATTCCTTGTCTTTGCAATATATAGCTCATGGGAAAGTAGCTTAAAAACTATTGTGATAAAGAATATGTCGCTTATGTATCTTATTTATTATAAGTTGCTTGTTGAGCGGTAACCATGTTTCTGGGGACGCCATCAACTGTTACACATTTGTTGAATATCATGTGAGTTGCTATGCATGTTCGTCTTGTCTGAAGTAAGGGTGATTTGTCATGATTAAATGGTTTGAGTATGCATATTGTTAGAGAAGAACATTGGGCCGCCAACCAAAGCCATGTATCATGGTGGAAGTTTCAGCTTGGACATTAATCCTCAATCTCTTATGAGAATATTATCTGTTGTTGAATGCTTAAGCATTAAAGAGGAGTCCATTATCTATTTTCTATGTTGTCCTGGTATGGATGTCCTCAAGTTGAGATTTATCAAAAACGAGAAATCAAATGCGATCTATCTCCTTGGACCTTTGTACAGGTGGCATAGATGTACCCCTTTGTGACACTTGGTTGAAACATATGTAATGCAATGATAATCCATGGAAATCCGAGCTAATTAGGACAAGGTGCGAGCACTATTGGTATTCGATGCATGAGGCTTGCAACTTATAGGATGTTTTATGTATAACACATATGAATTATTACTACCGTTGACAAAATTGTTTCCATGTTTTCAAAATAAAAGCTCTAGCACATGAGTAATCCCTGCTTCTCCCTCTGCGAAGGGCCTTTCTTTTACTTTATGTTGAGTCAGTCTACCTACTTCTTTCCATCTTAGAAGCAAACACTTGTGTCAACTGTGTGCATTGATTCCTACATACTTGCTTATTTGCACTCATAATATTACTTTGTGTTGACAATTATCCATGAGATATACATGTTGAAGTTGAAAGCAACTGCTGAAACTTATATCTTCCTTTGTATTACTTCAAAACCTTCTATTAAGAATCTATTGCTTTATGAGTTAACTCTTATGCAAAACTTATTGATGCTTGTCTTGAAAGTACTATTCTTGAAAAGTCTTTGCTATATGATTCAATTGTTTAGTCTTTATCTTTACCATTGCTTTGAATCACTTCATTCATCTCATATGCTTTACAATAGTATTGATCAAGATTATGATAGTAGCATGTCACTTCAGAAATTATCCTTGTTATCGTTTACCTACTCGAGGGCGAGTAGGAACTAAGCTTGGGGATGCTTGATACGTCTCAAACGTATCTATAATTTATTAAGTTCCATGCTAGTTTTATGACAATACTCACATGTTTTATATACACTTTATATCATTTTGATGCATTTTACGGCACTAACCTATTAACAAGATGCCGAAGCGCCAGTTCCTGTTTTATGCTGTTTTTGGTTTCAGAACTCCTACACAGGAAATATTCTCGGAATTGGACGAAACAAAAGCCCACGGTCTTATTTTCCACGGAGCCTTCCAGAAGTCCGAAGAGGAGACGAAGAGCGACGATGAGGCGGCCACACCCTAGGGCGGCGCGGCCCCACCCCTGGCCGCGCCGCCCTATGGGGTGGGCCCCTCTAGCGTCCCCCGACTCTGCCCCTTCGCCTATATATTCTCTCCGTCGCGAAAACCCTAGTACCGAGAGCCACGATACGAGAAAAGTTCAAGAGACGCCGCCGCCGCCAATCCCATCTCGGGGGATTCAGGAGATTGCCTCCGGCACCCTGCCGGAGAGGGGAATCATCACCGGAGGGCTCTACATCACCATGCCCGCCTCCGGACTGATGCGTGAGTAGTTCATCCTTGGATTATGGGTCCATAGAAGTAGCTAGATGGTTGTCTTCTCCACTTGTGCTATCATGTTTAGATCTTGTGAGCTGCCTATCATGATCAAGATCATCTATTTGTAATGCTACATGTTGTGTTTGTTGGGATCTGATGAATATGGAATACTATGTCAAGTTGATTATTGATCTATCATATATGTGTTGTTTATGATCTTGCATGCTCTCCGTTGCTAGTAGAGGCTCTGGCCAAGTTGATACTTGTAACTCCAAGAGGGGGTATTTATGCTCGATAGTGGGTTCATGCCTCCATTGAATCTGGGACAGTGACAGAAAGTTCTAAGGTTATGTATGTGCTGTTGCCACTAGGGATAAAACATCAATGCTTTGTCTAAGGATATTTGTATTGTTTACATTACGCACAATACTTAATGCAATTGTCTGTTGTTTGCAACTTAATACTGGAAGAGGTGCGGATGCTAACCTGAAGGTGGACTTTTTAGACATAGATGCATGCTGGATAGCGGTCTATGTTGTTTGTCGTAATGCCCTAAGTAAATCTCATATTAGTCATCATGATATGTATGTGCATAGCTATGCTCTCTCTATTTGTCAATTGCCCAACTGTAATTTGTTCACCCAACATGCTATTTATCTTATTGGAGAGACACCACTAGTGAACTGTGGACCCCGGTCCATTCTTTTACATCTGAAATACAATCTACTGCAATCATTGTTCTCTGCTATTCTTTGCAAACAAACATCATTCTCCACATCATACGTTTAATCTTTTGTTTACAGCAAGCCAGTGAGATTGACAACCTCACTGTTAAGTTGGGGAAAAGTATTTTGATTGTGTTGTGCAGGTTCCACGTTGGCGCGGAATCCCTGGTGTTGCGCCGCACTACACTCCTTCACCAACAACCTTCACGTGGCCTTCATCTCCTACTGGTTCGATAACCTTGGTTTCTTTCTGAGGGAAAACTTGCTGCTGTGCGCATCACACCTTCCTCTTGGGGTTCCCAACGGACGTGTGCATCACGCGCCATCAAGACTGTTTTCTGGCGCCGTTGCCGGGGAGATCAAGACACGCTGCAAGGGGAGTCTCTCACATCCAATCTCTTTACTTTGTTTATTATCTTGCTTCACTTTATTTTATTTTCTGTCTTGTTTGCTTTCTTTATATCAAAAACACAAAAAAATTTGTCACTTGCATTTAATTTATTTACCTTTTGGCTATTTCATCATGTTTCCCCCTAAGTTCACTTTGAAAGATATATCAGTAGGGCGTGGGTCTATCATTGTAAGAGATAATATAGAAGAATTTTTCACTCATGTTAGTACAGTTAAAGATTTTGAAGATAGACCCTTGGTAGAACTTGCTCCTACTTATGAAATTGCTACTGCCTCTTTAGTGCACATGTTGAAAGCTAGATTTGTTAATCTTAATCCTATAATTCAACATATGTTTCTTACACTTTGTGATATGGAAGAAGGAGAAAAAAAAGATTTTGTTTTAGAAACCCTTCTTAGAGAATTTGGTGATGTAGCTAGAGAAGCTAGGAAAGTCTTTATTAAACATAAGAGGCTTGGCTTTTATACCAATTTTGCAAATACCCTTGAAAAGATGGAAAAAGATAGGCTAAAATACACTAATAAAGCCAATTGTGAGGGGGAGATTAAAATACCAATACCTAATAAACTCTTAGGAATGCATGAGGCACCAGAAAAGAATTTTGCTTGGATTTTTCCTGAAAATTTGTTTGAGGAGGAAGTACCGCCCGGGCCTAGAAAAAGCTTCTCCCCATTTTTTATTTTGAATAAATATCGCAAATAGCAGATATGAGAAACACTGTAATTTGAGATTGGACCGATTTGGACGAAACCACATTTTGCACGAATTTAGAGGTGAAACCTCTCAACATGAAGAACCGGGAAAACTCCAAAATCAAAAACGCAACCAGTTTTGCATGTGAAATCTGTAGGATAACGTTGCATAGAAAACAAAAATTTTCCTACGGTGAACACGCAATCCAAGCCAAGATGCAATCTAGAAGACGGTAGCAACGAGGGGGTATCGAGTCTCACCCTTGAAGAGATTCCAAAGCCTACAAGATGAGGCTCTTGTTGCTGCGGTAGACGATCACTTGCCGCTTGCAAAAGCGCGTAGAAGATCTTGATCACGATCGGTTCCGGCGCCACGAACGGGCAGCACCTCCGTACTCGGTCACACGTTCGGTTGTTGATGAAGACGACGTCCACCTCCCCGTTCCAGCGGGCAGCGGAAGTAGTAGCTCCTCTTGAATCCGACAGCACGACGGCGTGGTGTCGGTGGCGGTGTAGAAGTCCGGCGGAGCTTCGCTAAGCTACGCGGGCAATATGGAGTGGAGGAGCTTGGCTAGGGTTTGGGAGGGGTGGCCGGCCACTCTATGGGGGGGCGGCCAGCTTGTGGTCTTTGGGGTGGCAGGCCCCCTCCCTTGGCCCCTCATTATATAGGTGGATCCCAAGTGTTGGTGTCCAAGTCTTCGAATAAGACCCGAAACCAAAACCTTCCATAGGAGGGGGGAAACCTAGCCCAACTAGGACTCCCACCCAAAGGTGGGATTCCCACCTCCCATGTGGGGGGTGGCCGGCCCCCTATGGTGGAGTCCACTTGGGACTCCACCCCATCTAGGGCTGGCCGGCCATGGAGGTGGAGTCCCTTGTGGACTCCACCTTCCTTGGTGGTTTCTTCCGGACTTTTCTAGAACCTTCCAGAACCTTCCATAGAACCTTCCGCGACATTTTATTTCACATAAAATGACATCCTATATATGAATCTTATTCTCCGGACCATTCCGGAACTCCTCGTGATGTCCGGGATCTCATCCGGGACTCCGAACAAATATTCGAACTCCATTCCATATTTCAAGTGCTACCATTTCAACATCCAACTTTAAGTGTGTCACCCTACGGTTCGAGAACTATGCGGACATGGTTGAGTACTCACTCCGACCAATAACCAATAGCGGGATCTGGAGATCCATAATGGCTCCCACATATTCAACGATGACTTTAGTGATCGAGTGAACCATTCACATATATTACCAATTCCCTTTGTCTCGCGATATTTTACTTGTCCGAGGTTTGATCTTCGGTATCACTCTATACCTTGTTCAACCTCGTCTCCGACAAGTACTCTTTACTCGTACCTGTGGTATGTGGTCTCTTATGAACTCATTCATATGCTTGCAAGACATTAGACGACATTCCACGAGAGAAGGCCCGTAGTATATCTATCCGTCATCGGGATGGACAAATCCCACCGTTGATCCATATGCCTCAACTCATACTTTCCGGATACTTAATCCCACCTTTATAGCCACCCATTTACGCAGGTGGTGTTTGGTGTAATCAAAGTACCTTTCCGGTATAAGTGATTTACATGATCTCATGGTCATAAGGACTAGGTAACTATGTATCGAAAGCTTATAGCAAATAACTTAATGACGAGATCTTATGCTACGCTTAATTGGGTGTGTCCATTATATCATTCACACAATGACATAACCTTGTTATTAATAACATCCAATGTTCATGATTATGAAACTAATCATCCATTAATCAACAAGCTAGTTTAAGAGGCATACTAGGGACTTCTTGTTTGTCTACATATCACACATGTACTAATGTTTCGGTTAATACAATTCTAGCATGATATATAAACATTTATCATAAACATAAAGATATAAATAATAACCACTTTATTATTGCCTCTAGGGCATATCTCCTTCAGTCTCCCACTTGCACTAGAGTCAATAATCTAGATTACATTGTAATATACCTAACACCCATGGCATTCTGGTGTTGGTCATGCTTTGCCCTAGGGAGAGCTTTAGTCAACGGATCTGCTACATTCAGATCGTTGTACTTTGCAAATCTTTACTTCTCCATCTTCGATGTACTCGCGAATCGAGTGGTAACGCAGCTTGATATGCTTCAGCCTCTTGTGTGACCTTGGCTCTTGTGCATTGGCGATGGCACCCATGTTATCACAAGTAAATGATTAATGGGTCCAATGCACTAGGAACCACACCGAGCTCTACAATGAACCTCTTCATCCATACCGCTTCGATGAAGCCTCCGAAGCCGCTATGTACTCTGATTCTCGTTGAAGACTTCGCCACCGTGCACCGCTTTCGAGCTTGCCCAACTTACTGCAGCACCATTCAATATAAACACGTACCCGCATTGTGACTTAGAGTCATCAGATCGTTGTTCCAACTTGCATCGGTGTAACCGTTTACAACGAGCTCTTGGTCACCTCCATAACTAAGAAAGATATCCTTAGATCTTTTAAAGTACTTCAGGATATTCTTGACCGCTTTCCATTTTTCCATTCCTGGATCACTTTGATATCTGCTAGTCAAACTAACAGCATGTGCTATATCCGGTCAAGTACATAGCATGGCATACATGATAGATCCTACTGCCGAGGCATAGGGGATGTTACTCATCCTTTCTCTTTCTTCTGCCGTAGCCGGTCCTTGAGTTTTACTCAATACCTTGCCTGGTAACATAGGTAAGAACCCTTTCTTACTTTCGTCCATTCTAAACTTCTTTAGAATCTTGTCCAGATATGTACTCTGTGATAGCCCTATTAGGCGTCTTGATCTATCTCTATAAATCTTGATGCCTAATATATACGATGCTTCACCAAGGTCTTTCATTGAAAAACTAATATTCAAATAACCCTTAACACTGCTTAATAGTTCTATATCATTCCCGATCAATAATATGTCATCTACATATAATATCAGGAATGCTACAGAGCTCCCACTCACTTTCTTGTAAATACAGGCCTCTCCATGACACTGTATAAACCCGAAGTCTTTGATCACCTTATCAAAGCGTCGGTTCCAACTTCTTGATGCTTGCTTCAGTCCATAGATTGAGCGCTGAAGTTTGCATACTTTGTCAGCATTTTTAGGATCGACAAAACCTTTGGGTTGTACCATATACAACTCTTCCTCAATGTCTCCATTAAGGAACGCCGTTTTGACATCCATCTGCCAAATCTCATAATCGAAAAATGCAGCTATTGCTAACAAAATCCTCACAGCATTTTAGCTTCGCTACGGTGAGAAAGTCTCATCGTAGTCAACTCCTTGAATTTGTCGGAAACCCTTTGCGACAAGTCGAGCTTTATAGACAGAATATTACCATCAGCATCTGTTTTTCTCTTGAAGATCCATTTATTCTCGACAGCCTTTCGGCTATCAGGTAAGTCTACCAAAGTCCATACTTTGTTATCATACATGGATCCCATTTCGGATTTCATGGCTTCTTGCCATTTGTTGGAATCTGGGCTCATCATCGCTTCTTCATACGTCGTAGGGTCCTCATCATTGTTATCTACAATCATGACATTTAGACAAGGATCATACCAATCAGGAGTGGCACGTTCCCTTGTCGATCTGCGAGGTTCAGTAGTTTCCTCGTTTGAAGTTTCATGATCATTATCATTAGCTTCCTCTCGTTGCTGGTGTAGGCGTATGTGCACAACTTCCAGATCGCGCTATTCTGATCAACGAGTATAGATTCATCAATTTCATCGAGTTCTACTTTTCTTCCAGTCACTTCTTTAGTGAGAAATTCTTTCTCAAGAAAGGTTCCATTCTTAGCAACAAAGATTTTGCCTTCGGATTTGTGATAGAAAGTGTACCCTATAGTTTCCTTAGGGTATCCTATGAAGACGCATTTATCCGCTTTGGGTTCTAGCTTGTCCGGTTGTAACTTCTTTACATAGGCTTCGCAACCCCAAACTTTCAGGAACGACAGCTTAGGTTTCTTATTAAACCATAATTCATACGGTGTCGTTTCTACGGATTTTGATGGTGCTCTATTTAAAGTGAATGCGGCTGTCTCTAATGCATAACTCCAAAATGATAACGGCAAATCAGTAAGAGACATCATACTACGAACCATATCTAAGAGAGTTCGATTACGACGTTCGGACACACCGTTTCGTTGTGGTGTTCCCGGCGGTGTCAATTGTGAAAGTATTCCGCATTTCTTTAAATGCATGCCAAACTCATAACTCAAATATTCACCTCCACGATCAGATCGTAGAAATTTGATATTCTTGTTACGTTGATTTTCTACTTCACTTTGAAATTCCTTAAACTTCTCGAAAGTTTCGGATTTATGTTTCATGAAATAGATATACCCATATCTACTCAGATCATCTGTGAAGGTTAGAACATAACGATAACCACCGCGCGATGCTACACTCATTGGTCCACATACATCGGTATGTATGATTTCCAATAAGTCAGTAGCTCGCTCCATCATACCAGAAAATGGAGTCTTTGTCATTTTTCCCATTAGACATGCTTCGCATCTATCAAGTGACTCAAAGTCAAGTGATTCAAGTAATCCATCATTATGGAGTTTCTTCATGCGTTTCACTCCAATATGACCAAGACGACAGTGCCACATATAAGTAGAATTATCATTAAGTTTAATTCGCTTAGCATCAATGTTATGTATATGCGTATCACTACTATCGAGATCTAACAGAAATAAGCCATTCTTTTGTGGTGCTCGACCATAAAAGATATTATTCATAAAAATAGAACAACCATTATTCTCAGACTTGAATGAATAACCGTCTTGCATTAAACAAGATCCAGATATAATGTTCATGCTCAACGCGGGTACAAAATAACAATTATTTAGGCTTAAAACTAATCCCGAAGGTAGATGTAGAGGAAGTGTGCCGACAGCGATCACATCGACTTTGGATCCATTTCCAACGCGCATCGTCACTTCATCTTTCGTAGTCTTCGTTTATTCTTTAGTTCCTGGTTCGAGGTACAAATAGGAGCAACCGAACCAAGTATCAAATACCCGTGTACTAGAACGAGAACCAGTGAGATAAACATCTATAACATGTATATCAGATATACCTTCTTTCTTCTTCTTGACAAGGCCGCTCTTCAGATCAGCCGATACTTGGAGCAATTACGCTTCCAGGTCCCTTCTCCTTGCGTAATAGCACTCAGCATCAGGTTTAGGGCCGTTCTTAGGTTTCATAGGAGGCGTGGCAGCTTTCTTGCCTCCCTTCGTGTATTTTCCCGTAGACTTGCCCTGTTTCTTGAAACTCGGTGGTCTTGTTGACCATCAACACTTGGTGCTCTTTCTTGATCTCAATCTCAGCAGCTTTTAGCATGCCAAAGAGTTCAGGTAACTCCTTGTTCATGTTCTCGCATATTGTAGTTCATCACAAAGTTCTTGTAACTTGGTGGCGGTGATTGAAGGACACGATTAATCCCCGATCTGTTAGGAATCACTATTCCCAAGTCATCGAGTTTCTTCGCATGCCCGGTCATGGCGAGCATGTGCTCACTAACGGAGCTGCCTTCTTCCATCATACAGCTGAAGAAATGTTTCGATGCTTCATAGCATTCCACTGCCGCATGAGTCTTGAATATAGCTTTCAGCTCATTCATCAACTCATGAGGATCATGGTGCTCAAAACGTTTTTGAAGATCGGATTCCAGACTGCATAGGATGGCACACTGAACTTGAGAGTACCGAGTTTTCCGAGTTGCGTAAACAGCTTTTACTTCATCGGATTCATCTTCTGCAGGAGGGTCACCTAGCGGTGCATCAAGCACAAATTGCAGATTTCCGCCAGAGAGGAAGATCCTCACATGACGGAACCAGTCGGTGAAGTTGCTACCGTTGCTCTTAAGTTTCTCTTTCTCTAGGAACTGATTAAAATTGATTGGGGACGCCATCTCTACAACATATATTTGCAATAGTTTAGACTAAGTTTATGACAAATTGAGTTCAAATTTTAATTCAACATAATTAAAACCCTAGGTGAACTCCCACTCAAAACAATATCCCTCGCATTGTCTTAGTGATCACACGAACCAAATCCACCGCACCTTTGTCCGATCATCACGAGACAAGGTGTGATTTCAATGGCGAACACTCAAAGTGTTCATCATATCAACCATATGATTCATGCTCTACCTTTCGGTATCACGTGTTCCGAGACCATGTCTGTACATGCTAGGCTCGTCAAGGCCACCTTAGTATCCGCATGTGCAAAACTGTCTTGCACCCGTTGTATGCACTTGTTGATTCTATCACACCCGATCATCACGAGATGCTTCGAAACGACAAGTCTTGGCAACGGTGCTACTAAGGATGAACACTTTATTATCTTGAGATTTTAGTGAGGGATCATCTTATAATGCTACCGTCGCGATCTAAGCAAAATAAGATGCATAAAAGGATTAACATCACATGCAGTTCATATGTGATATGATATGGCCCTTTTGTCTTTGCGCCTTTGATCTTCATCTTCAAAGCATGGACATGATCTCCATCATCTTTGGGCATGATCTCCATCATCGTTGGCGTAGCACCAAGGTCAATGGCGCCGTCTTCATGATTGTCCTCCATGTAGCAACTATTACAACTACTTTGAAATACTACTCAACATGAAATTTAAAGACAACCATAAGGCTCCTGCCGGTTGCCACAATACAATAATGATCATCTCATACATATTCATCATCACATTATGGCCATATCACATCACCAAACCCTGCAAAAACAAGTTAGACGTCTCTAATTTGGTTTGCATATTTTACGTGGTTTAGGGTTTTCGAGAGAGATCTAATCTACCTACGAACATGAACCACAACGTTGATACTAATGTTTTCAATAGAAGAGTAAATTGAATCTCTACTATAGTAGGAGAGACAGACACCCGCAAAGCCTCTTATGCAATACAAGTTGCATGTCGAACGAGGAACAAGTCTCATGAACGCGGTCATGTAAAGTTAGTCCGAGCCGCTTCATCCCACTATGCCATAAAGATGCAAAGTACTCAAACTAAAGATAACAAGAGCATCAACGCCCACAAACCATTGTGTTCTACTCGTGCAACCATCTATGCATAGACACGGCTCTGATACCACTGTAGGATAACGTTGCATAGAAAACAAAAATTTTCCTACGGTGAACACGCAATCCAAGCCAAGATGCAATCTAGAAGACGGTAGCAACGAGGGGGTATCGAGTCTCACCCTTGAAGAGATTCCAAAGCCTACAAGATGAGGCTCTTGTTGCTGCGGTAGACGATCACTTGCCGCTTGCAAAAGCGCGTAGAAGATCTTGATCACGATCGGTTCCGGCGCCACGAACGGGCAGCACCTCCGTACTCGGTCACACGTTCGGTTGTTGATGAAGACGACGTCCACCTCCCCGTTCCAGCGGGCAGCGGAAGTAGTAGCTCCTCTTGAATCCGACAGCACGACGGCGTGGTGTCGGTGGCGGTGTAGAAGTCCGGCGGAGCTTCGCTAAGCTACGCGGGCAATATGGAGTGGAGGAGCTTGGCTAGGGTTTGGGAGGGGTGGCCGGCCACTCTATGGGGGGGCGGCCAGCTTGTGGTCTTTGGGGTGGCAGGCCCCCTCCCTTGGCCCCTCATTATATAGGTGGATCCCAAGTGTTGGTGTCCAAGTCTTCGAATAAGACCCGAAACCAAAACCTTCCATAGGAGGGGGAAACCTAGCCCAACTAGGACTCCCACCCAAAGGTGGGATTCCCACCTCCCATGTGGGGGGTGGCCGGCCCCCTATGGTGGAGTCCACTTGGGACTCCACCCCATCTAGGGCTGGCCGGCCATGGAGGTGGAGTCCCTTGTGGACTCCACCTTCCTTGGTGGTTTCTTCCGGACTTTTCTAGAACCTTCCAGAACCTTCCATAGAACCTTCCGCGACATTTTATTTCACATAAAATGACATCCTATATATGAATCTTATTCTCCGGACCATTCCGGAACTCCTCGTGATGTCCGGTATCTCATCCGGGACTCCGAACAAATATTCGAACTCCATTCCATATTTCAAGTGCTACCATTTCAACATCCAACTTTAAGTGTGTCACCCTACGGTTCGAGAACTATGCGGACATGGTTGAGTACTCACTCCGACCAATAACCAATAGCGGGATCTGGAGATCCATAATGGCTCCCACATATTCAACGATGACTTTAGTGATCGAATGAACCATTCACATATATTACCAATTCCCTTTGTCTCGCGATATTTTACTTGTCCGAGGTTTGATCTTCGGTATCACTCTATACCTTGTTCAACCTCGTCTCCTGACAAGTACTCTTTACTCGTACTGTGGTATGTGGTCTCTTATGAACTCATTCATATGCTTGCAAGACATTAGACGACATTCCACCGAGAAGGCCCAGAGTATATCTATCCGTCATCGGGATGGACAAATCCCACTGTTGATCCATATGCCTCAACTCATACTTTCCGGATACTTAATCCCACCTTTATAGCCACCCATTTACGCAGTGGTGTTTGGTGTAATCAAAGTACCTTTCCGGTATAAGTGATTTACATGATCTCATGGTCATAAGGACTAGGTAACTATGTATCGAAAGCTTATAGCAAATAACTTAATGACGAGATCTTATGCTACGCTTAATTGGGTGTGTCCATTATATCATTCACACAATGACATAACCTTGTTATTAATAACATCCAATGTTCATGATTATGAAACTAATCATCCATTAATCAACAAGCTAGTTTAAGAGGCATACTAGGGACTTCTTGTTTGTCTACATATCACACATGTACTAATGTTTCGGTTAATACAATTCTAGCATGATATATAAACATTTATCATAAACATAAAGATATAAATAATAACCACTTTATTATTGCCTCTAGGGCATATCTCCTTCAAAATCCGTTTTCGATGAGCTAGAGCTTGTCACGAGAATGAACACAAGCTCTAAAATATCAGATGGATAAGAACCAAGAATAACCAAGAAAGTTTATGCAAGCATGCAAGGGTTTGTGCTCTATTCGAACAATACGATCAAGTTAATCATTCGAGAACCCTCTTAATAGTATGTCCAACTATCCTATAAAGCGGTCTCCCAACAATGCCACGAGACTGGTAAGAAAGAAACCGTATCAAAAACAAACCTTAACCTTGATCTTTTCACTCAAACTAGATGATGAAGACTTGTCCATTTCAAGATATAATTCCTTTCTTGATTGTGCTTGCTTGATGAATTCTAGCAGATTGCTCCTCCATAATCATCATGTGAGAGATTCTTCTTCGGCATATCTTCATGTATCCATGATCACCATTTGAATGGCCAGCTCCGTCTTCATATATCTTATTCAATGAACATTATTTCTTCTTTATTCATATTGTTGATGTCTTGAAGATGCACAAGAAAGTTCACTTCGTCTTCTTCTTTAATACATACTCGACAATGGCTCAACACTTGTCATAACCAAACTTTGGATCACTCCTTGATCATCTTGGTTTGATAATCTTGATTATCACTTCCTCTTCATCTTTCAACAATGAAACCAACATATGGATCAATGATAATATATGGACAAAGCCTACAAACATAGCTCAATACACACAACATTAGTCCATAGGAATTTCTACCAATTATCAAAACCACACATGGGTCTCCATGTGACGTGGGAATTACCCTTCGGGTAACCGACATTGCCCTATCCTGTATTGACTAATTGGAGGCCCATGAAGACACTTGAAGGCAAGATGGGCCACCTGAACGGCGCACCAGAGGAATCCTTGACGGGCAAGAGAAGGAAGCAGCCGAACAAGGAAAGATTAGATTCGAAACTGCTGTAAACCTAGTCGTACTCGGTTAGACCTCTTGAGACCTGGCCTCCTATATAAAGGCAAGGAGAGGGGCTGCCGAGGGACACAATCAATCTTAGCAGCCTTAGCCACCAAAAAGTCTAGAGCTAGGTCACCATAACACTTAGCCTCTCGACGAGATCTCAGCCGAACTATTCGGCACCCCATTGTAACCCATTATCGTCATAATCAAGAACAGACAGGCAGGACGTAAGGGTTTTACCTCATCGAGGGCCCCGAACTTGGGTAAATCGCTCTCCCCGCTTGTCTGTGAACCGATGTCTCGTGTCAGCTTGCAGGATTCCGTCAACCATAAGCCCCAAACGGAGGGCATTGCCGAGGAGTACCCTCGACAATTGGCGCCGTCTGTGGGAACCCTGTCGGCACAAGATCGGACATCGGCGGAGCCCGTCATGTCATCAGCAGCTTCATCAACACCATCATCACCTCATCTGGGAAGCCCGATTCGTTTCGGCTCCTATGAATTCACCCCGCACAGCGACTTGTCTCGCTCGACCTTCTCCGATCTGCAAGGCAACATGGAGATGACCTTCGGGAGCGTCCACTACAACGTCAACTCGGTAGGAATCCTTCGGCTGCTGGAATCGCCCATCTCCAGATCGACGGGCCCAAGCGCATCATCATCACTCGACCTTTCGGCTGGCCTGACAAGCTCGCCGAGTTCGCCCGCGCCCTCGACTCCCCGTTCGGCATCTTCCATGTCGGTTGGATCCAACAATCCCGCGTCCTCGGAACTAACCTCGTACTACTGCTTGAACTGTGACACCAGGCACGGGCTGGGATCGAGTGACACACCGTTCATCTGCAATGCCCAGTATTCATCGGGAGAGGACAGCATCGACAGCATCGTTCGAGGAGTCACCCGAAGAGCGGCGCCCCACCAAGTTTATGTTGCTAACAGGGGAGACGGAGATCGCACCCCCCGTTCCAGCAGGCGAGCTAGTTTTGAGAACAACGCCACCAACAACAACAGCGACCACACCATCGCAGAGGAGGAGTGGGCAGCAGCCAAGGCGGCCGTGCTTAACAACACGCCACTTCCGGCAGGAACCACGGTTGGCACTCTCAATGCTTATCGCTCCATATTGGAGAAAAATCGGGAGCGACTATCCAAAGAACAAGCCACCCCCGAGAGACGCTTATCTGCGGCAGACCGATCCAGCGAGCGACGAAGGGGCTCGCAAGGAAGCGCCTCTCGAAGTACTCATGGGGCAGGCAAACATCGATTAAGAATGTCCAGGCTCTCGAAAGACATTGCTAGAGAAATAACATCGAATCTGACCAAGTCCTTTATGACCACGGACACCGCGGGCATGCCACGGCCAAAAACCGTCGCGGGAGCGACCGCCAACCTCGCTGCATACCTCATCAATCAGCGCCCTGAAGGTTCCATGGCTCAAGCCCACCGAGGTGCCCTAGAAAGTCTCGCGATATTGGGAGACAATCTGGTCCCGAGAAAGGAAAAGACCACGCTGCAAGCTAGTGGCTCAAAGCATCATGCGAGAGATGCTCGGGATGAGATCACCCAGAGCAGGATCGACAAAGCAAGACGACGACGCGCCGCCAGGGAGGAATACAACATCGACTCTTCAGATGAGAGTCAGGAGAACGACGACGAGCTTAGGGGAGCCGACTAATTGAGCTACAAAATCTGTGAGGCAATGCCTCCCAGAAAGTTCAAACCCACCCCTACTGACGCTGCCAAATACGATGGGCAGCAGGAGCCCAGGTCCTTGATAGATGACTATCTGCAGACTGTGATTCTGCAAAAGGGGAACCAGATAGCAGCAATGCAGTGCTTGCAGCTTTACCTAAAGGATTCAGCGCGAGCCTGGTTAAGAGGTCTGCCGAAGGGTTCCATCAAATCATGGGATGACCTAGTAGAGGCCTTCGTTGCCAACTTCTAAGCAACGTACAAAAGGCTCGCCGGGATCGAAGAGTTACGGCATTGCCAGCAAAAGCAGAAGGAATCGATGCGCTCATACATCGGGAGATTCACCAAACTCCTAAACGCTGTAGAAGACGTATCTGTCGACAGAGCAATCGACGCCTTCAGCGACGGCATCCGACGTGAAAGCTACATAGAAGAACTCGGACGCAAAAAGCCAAAAACCATAACCAAGTTAATGGAAATCGCCAACAGCTGGGCTGATGGCGAGGACAACGTTCGAAAGCCGCGACAGCGCAGTGATGACGAAGATGATGACCAGCCGAAGCATGACTCAGGTGGTCGAAGGGATCGCAACAAGAGAAGGAAGAACCGCAGCTATGACGACAACAACCTGGTAGCTGCAGGGTATTCTGATCGGCAGGACGATCGGTATGATGACAGACGAGATGATCGACATGACGGTAATCAGAACAACTCTGGGAACCGTGGCAACTATAAACCACGACAACAGAGGACTCCCGAACTACCCTACGCTGAGCAGATCAACGCTCCCTGTTACTTGCACTCGTATACCGATTCCAAGGACGGCAAAACGAAGTCAAGCCACCTGCTCAGGGACTATCGGCAGTTCATTGACATGCACAAACTCATCCAGCAGGCAGGCCAGCAACAGCTACCGCCACCACCTCCACCGCAACATCAGGTCCAGCAGGCTCAACCTCATCAACCCAACGAGGCATTTCCACCACCACGTGGGCAGATGAGTATGATCCACAGGACATGTGTTTCAAGAAAAGAAATGAAGAAGCTCACTCGAGAAATCAACCTGGCAGAAAGCATCATGGCGAACATCCCTGAGTATGTCGAGTGGTCGTGTCAGAACATCACGTTCAGCCGATCGGATCACCCGATGACTATACCAAAACTAGGACACGCTGCCCTAGTAGTGGAGGCGCAGGTCGGAGGATTCAAGATGAGCAAAGTCTTCATGGATGGTGGAACTGGACTCAATCTGATATTCCTCGACACAATTAAGAGTATGGGGATCACCATGAGAATGCTAGAAGAATCAGACACCCGCTTTCATGGGATCCTCCCCACTTCACCGGCGTACTCTCTTGGCAAAGTTTACCTGAACGTCGTCTTTGGCAAACCCGACAATTTCAGGAAGGAAAAGATCGAGTTCGAAGTCGTGAACTGGGAATCGCAGTATCACGCTATACTCGGGAGACCAGCTTATGCCAAGTTCATGGCTGTACCGCACTATGCATACCTCAAGCTGAAAATGCCTGGGAACAATGGGACAAACATTACAGTCTATGGATGTCGGGGGGAAGACCCCGGGTAGGGCAATGGACGCGGAGCAGCCGGCTGGCCACTGGCCGGCTCGTGGCAAAGGCCGGCTGAGGAGCAGCCGGCTGGCGCCGTGGCCGGCTGGTCCGGAAGCCGGCTGGCTCTAGGTCCTAGTCGGCCTGGCTACGGCCGCCAATGCTGTGGCTGGGCCGGCTTCTACAAGCCATATCCGACTGGGGGTTTGTACCTCAGACCGACTCGAGGCTGGCGAGTCTTGCACTAGAAGGAACCGGGTTGGTGATCCGGGTTCCCAAAGTCCACGCTGACTTCATCTTCCGTAAAGCGCGGGGCACTGTGGAGCAATAGTGCCACGCGCCGGACAGGCCATCATGGTCTACGTCGATCCGTACTAGCTACATTGGCTGATGGTGACAGGGACACCTCCTCTCCATACCGCTGACCTTGGCAGCCGGATGGGACAGGCCATGAGGCCTCAACGGCTCCTGACGTCACTGCCTCGGGAAGGAGCGGAAGCCGGAGCCGGCCAAGCCGGCCAGTAAACTATAGGGTCTTATATGTAAAGTGCCGGTGCCTATATAAGCCGCACTACCCCCTCTCGTGCAGGGGATCGATCATTCTCACCTCACTTCCACCCCTAGCGCTGCCCTGTGAGAGAGACTCTTGTCTTCCTTAGCCTCCCAGGAGCAGCCGGACACAGCTCAAGGAGCAACCTTGTATTGTGTGATCATCATATACACTCTAGCAGGAGTAGAGGTGTTACCTCCATTGGAGGGCCTCGAACCTGGGTACGTCGCCGTGTCGCTCGTCCCCATACCCGCATCCGGATACCGCCGTGAGATCTCTTAGGAACCACCTTCGTTAGCCACCCTATGGCATATGCTGTGACGATACCACGACATTTGGCGCCCACCGTGGGGCCTTCAGCATCCTCGGCCGGTGTCTTCATCCGGACGGGCCTCACCATCACCACCGGCGAGCGAGTCGCTTCAGGTTTGATATGGAGATTCGGCTCCCTCGACTGCGTCAGCGACAACGCTGGCTGCTTCGCCGACCGGCCCTTCCCAGCCGGCGGCAGCGTCATCTCCTTCGGCGGCCACGACGTCTACGTCGCCACCGTCGCACCGCCGCGCTACCCGCGGCAGGTGCTGCGCTGCGCAAGCCCTCCTCCGCGAGTCGGCAGCAGCGCTCCCGCCAGCCCCGCCGTTGTGCAAGTCATGATGGCTGGCGAGGAGCTCCCCACCAAGAACCCGCGCACCCGCGGCCCCAACCTGGAGCGCAACGTCGACCCCAACGCCTCCGGCTCGGGCCCAAAGGCGCCTCCACCTCCATCCCGGCTGGACGAAGTCCGGACGAAGTTGAGCTCCCCGCTCACCGCAGGCGGCGACGCCGCCACCGTCGAGGCGGACCTGGAAGCACATTGCCAGCTCCTCCTCCAGCAGGCCGAAGAGCTGGCTGCAGCCAAGCGCCAGCTGGCCATCACCCAGCGTGAGCTCGAGCACACCCATGGCTTCACGCCAGGCGGCAACAACCCCAGCCGAGCCGGCGTGATCCGCAAGCGCGGAGGCACCTTAGGCGCCGAGATCGAGCGCGACGTCGCGGAAACGCCGACTCCGTCCACGGAGCTGCCCGTCTACAACACCCCCGACAAGAACATCCTCGCAGCCGAAGCAGCTTCGAAGGAGCTAGCCCTCCTCGAAGGAGAAGAGCTGCGCCGCCAGACGCAGCGCGTAGCTGACCTGTGCCGGGCTGCAGCTGAGCAGACCAAGGACCCCAGGTATGGTGCTTCGAAAGCTCCTCCCGTCCGCGCTGCTGCAGGCACTAGCAAGGACCCCCACAGAGACACGGCCGAGTCCGCCTCGCCCGCACCAAGCCGGCACAGAGACTCCCGCGACACCCGCGCAGGTTCAAGCCGGACAAGCCGGCTGGACGGCGGCCACAGCGGCCGCAGCCGCCCGCCACCAAACCGGAACGAGGAGCATGACTCCGAGCTGGCGGCGCCAAGGCGCCAACACAGGCCGGCTCCAGAGCGAACCGGCACCCGCCAGCCGGCACGTTCCCGGCTGGGCCCCCGCATCGAGCCCGTCGACGCCAGAGACCGCCTTGATCGGCTGGTCGAATCCCGCATTGCGGAAGAGGAGGCGCCGGCTTGCCCCAAGTGCTTTGGGCCCCGCATCGCCAACGAGCCCATGCTCGACGGCTTCCAGCTCCCCCGCGACACGCCCAAGTACGACGGCACCGCCATGCCGGAGGACTGGCTGCAGGACTACTCCACCGCAGTCGGCATCTCCAGAGGCAACAAGCGCTGGGCGGTGCGCTACTCCCCCCTGATGCTGGTCGGCTCTGCCCGCACCTGGCTCAACAACTTGCCAGCCGGCAGCATCAACGGCTGGCTTGATTTCGAGGAGGCCTTCATCAGCAACTTCACCGGCACCTATCGCCGGCCGGGTCGCCCCCAACAGCTCGAGATGTGCAAGCAGGGCCCGGACGAGACGAATCGCGCGTACCTGACGCGCTGGTGCGAGATGCGCAACTCCTGCGAGGGTGTGCACGAGATCCAGGCCATCAGCTTCTTCATGGGCGGCTGCCGGCCCAACACCATGCTGTGGCACAAGCTGCGCCGCAGCGAGCCCAAGTCCATGGCCGCCCTCATGGCCATTGCTGACAAGTACGCGCTGGCTGAAGAAGCCGGCAAGGCGACGGCTGACCCAGCGCCGGCTCCCTCCAGACGGGACCACCACAAGTCGTCTGAGCACAAGCCGGCAGACGGTGCCTCTCATGGCAGCCGGCGGGACAACTACCGCGGCAAGCGTCACAGCGACCAGCCGGACCGCCGGTAAGGCTCCGCCCACGTAGCCGCCGTGGCAGACAACGCGGCAGGCGGCAGCCGCCGCCAGAAGCAAGACCGGCAGTGGAAGCCGAAGTACACCTTCGAGCAGATGCTCGACTCGCCGTGCAAGTACCACAGCGGCAAGAACCCCTCCAACCACACCACCCGCGACTGCCACTTCATGAAGCGGCTGACAAGCGGTGAACCTCTCCCACCTCCACCCCCGCCACCTCCAGCCGGCGGGCCGGGTGGCGCAGCCGGCGCGGAGAACGCCAACCTCGAGCACCACGAGGCTAACCAAGTGCACCATGGCCGATACCTGGCCGAAGATGCTACCTACATCATCTTCACCTCCGAGCCCGAGGACAAGACGAGCCAGCAGAGCCGTTCCCTCGAAGTCAATGCGGTCATACCGCCGGTCCCCCAGTACCTAAACTGGTCAGAGCAGGCCATCACCTTCGATCGCCGCGACACACCGGCTGTCCTGCCGAAGCCGGGCAGCTACGCCATGGTCCTTGACCCCACCATTGGCACGACCCGACGCAGCGTGCGTTTTTCGCACGTCCTCATCGACGGCGGCAGCAGCATCAACATCCTCTACCGCGGCACCGCCCGCAAGCTAGGCATCTAGGAAGCCGAGCTGCGTCCACCCCCACCGTCTTCCATGGCATCGTGCCGGGCCATTGCTGCCAGCCGATTGGCCGGATCACGCTGGAGGTGATGTTCGGGAAGCCGGATCACTTCCGCACAGAGAAGATCGAGTTCGAGGTGGTGGATCTCGTGAGTCCCTACCACGCGCTCCTGGGCAGGCCGGCCATGACCAAGTTCATGGCGGTGCCCCACTATGGGTACCTGAAGATGAAGCTGCCTGGCCCCAAGGGGGTCATCACCATAGCCGGCGACTATCGTCGCTCCATGGACTGCGCCACGCAGAGCTCCAAGATGGCCCAGACGCTGGTCATCGCCACCGAGAAGCAGCTCATCCACGACGCCGTCGCCCTCGCCAAGGCCGCGCAGACAGACATGCCGGCTGCAGGCAACCCGGCTGGGACGACTCACTTCCAGCCGGCCGACAACACCAAGAAGATCCTGCTGGACCCGGCGCAGCCAGACAAGTACGTCACCATCGGTGCCGGCTTGAGCAGGAAATAGGAAAGCGAGCTCACCAGCTTCCTCTGTGAGAATCGGGACATCTTCGCATGGACTCCAAGAGACATGCTGGGTGTGCCGAGGGAGTTGGCTGAGCACCACCTCCACGTCCGGCCTGAAGCCAAGCCGGTGAAGCAGCCTCTCAGGCGCTTCGCCGAAGAAAGAAGGAAGGCCATCGGTGAAGAAATCGCCCGGCTGCTGGCAGCCGGCTTCATCATGGAAGTGCTGCACCTGGACTGGTTGGCGAACCCGGTCCTGGTTTTGAAGAAGAACGGCTCCTGGCGCATGTGTATCGACTACACCAGCCTGAACAAGGCGTGCCCGAAGGACCCCTTCCCCCTGCCGCGCATAGATCAAGTCATAGACTCGACTGCCGGCTGTGAACTGTTGTCTTTTCTAGATGCCTATTCAGGCTACCACCAGATTCCTTTGAATCCGGATGATCAAATAAAGACTTCGTTCATTACCCCGTACGGGGCTTACTGCTACACGACTATGCCGTTCGGCTTGAAAAATGCAAAGCGCCACCTACCAAAGGTGCATGCAAAAATGCTTGCAGGATCAAATCGGCAGAAACGTTCACGCATATGTGGATGATGTCGTTGTAAAGACCAAGGAGACGACTACCCTCCTTGATGACCTGAGAGAAACCTTCACCAATCTGAGAAGATTTCGGATGAAGCTCAACCCGGCCAAGTGCACATTCGGCGTGCCGTCTGGCCAGCTCCTCGGCTACCTCGTCTCTCAGCGAGGGATCGAAGCCAACCCGGAGAAGATCAGTGCCCTGGAGAAGATGGAACTGCCGCAGTGCCTCAAGGACGTCCAGAAGTTCGCTGGCTGCCTGGCCTCCTTGAGCCGCTTCGTCAGCCGGCTGGGGGAGAAGGCACTGCCCCTGTATCAATTAATGAAGAAGGCGGACAAGTTCGTCTGGTCACCGCAGGCGGATGAGGCCTTCCGTGACTTGAAGCGCGTGCTCTCAACCGCGCCAATCCTTGCAACGCCGGCTTCAATGGAGCCGATGCTGTTGTACATCGCAGCCACCAATCGAGTGGTTAGCATTGTCCTGGTGGTGGAGCGCAAAGAAGCCGGCAGGGAGCAGCTGGTCCAGCGCCCAGTCTACTATCTCAGCGAAGTGCTCTCTCAGTCGAAGCAAAACTACCCCCACTACCAGAAGGTCACCTACGGCGTATACATGGCGGCCAAGAAGCTCAAGCATTACTTCCAAGAGCACCCCATCAAGGTGGTTGCCACAGTGCCCTTGGCGGAAATCATTGGCAGCAAAGACGCCAACGGCCGGGTTGCCAAGTGGGCTCTGGAGCTAGCCGCCCACACCATCCTCTACGAGCCACGCACAGCCATCAAGTCGCAGATCCTCGCGGACTTCTTCGTCGACTGGGCTGAGATGCAGTACCTGCCGCCTGTGCCGGATTCCACACATTGGAAGATGCACTTTGACGGCTCGAAGATGCGCAACGGCTTGGGAACCGGCATCGTCATCACCTCTCCCAAGGGAGACCGGCTGGACTACGTCCTGCAGATCCACTTCGCCGCATCCACCAATGTGGCGGAATATGAAGCGCTCATTCATGGGCTAAAGCTGGCCAAGGAGATTGGCGTGCGTCGCATACTCTGCTTCGGCGACTCCGACTTGGTCATACAACAAGCATCTGGCGACTGGGAGGCGAAGGACGCCAACATGGCCTCATACCGCTTCCATGTCCAGCAGCTATCCGGCTTCTTCGACGGCTGCGAATTCCACCATGTGCCACGAGCAAACAACGAAGCGGCTGACGCCTTGTCCAAGATTGGCTCAACCCGGCAAGCCATTCCGCCGGGCATCGCCTTGGCGGTTCTCAAGAAGCCGTCCATCATACCGTCACCGGACTCGGATTCAATATTCGTGCCGGCTGACCCGGGGGCTGCTCAGCCAAACCCGGGGGCTTCATCGCCCAAGTCGGGGGCTAACAAGCCGAACCCGCCGGCTACCATGCCGAACCCGGGGACTTCTCAGTCCAACCCGGGGGCTTCATCGCCAAACTCGGGGGCTAGCAAGCTGAACCCGCCGGCTAGCAAGCCGAACCCGGCGACCATGCAGTCGAATCCGGAAGCTCCTACGCAGGAGGCCCTGTTGGTAAGCGTATTCGAGATAAGATGCGTACCTTCATGGGCACAAGAATTCCTCTCCTACCTCACCGATGGTGTGCTGCCTGATGATAGAGTCCAGGCCAGGCAGATTGAGAGAAGGGCCAAGGCCTATACAATCATCAACCACCAGCTGTACAAACGCAGCGTAAGTGGGGTGTTCCAGCGGTGCGTCGAGCCGGCTGAAGGGATAGAACTCCTACGGGAAATCCATCAAGGAGAGTGCGGACATCACGCCTCATCCAGAGCCATAGTGGCCAAAGCTTTCCGGCACGGTTTTTACTGGCCGACTGCGCTCAGAGACGCAGAAGAGTTGGTGAAGAAGTGCAACGGTTGTCAGCGCTTCGCGAAGAAGAGACACCAGCCGGCTTCCGCCTTGAAAACCATCCCCATCACATGGCCGTTCGCCGTATGGGGTTTGGATATGGTGGGCCCGTTCAGAACAGCACGAGGCGGCATGACACATCTCTTGGTGATGATTGACAAATTCACCAAGTGGATCGAAGCCAAACCAATCAAGAAGCTGGACGGCTCCACAGCCGTCACATTCCTCAAGGAAATCATCGTGAGGTTCGGCTACCCTCACAGCATCATCACCGACAACGGCAGCAACTTCTCCCAAGGCATCTTCTCTCGCTATTGCGGGGAAATGGGGATCCGGATGGCCCTAGCCTCTGTGGCGCACCCAGAGTCCAACGGACAAGTGGAGAAGGCTAACGGCTTGGTCCTAGCCGGCATCCGGCCCCGGCTGGTGGAGCCGCTCGAGCGAGCAGCCGGCTGCTGGATTGAAGAGCTGCCCAATGTGCTGTGGAGCCTGCACACAACGACAAACCGCTCAGTCGGCTTCACGCCATTTTTCCTCGTATACAGGGCCGAAGCCGTCTTGCCGACCGATATCGAGCACGATGCGCCAATGATCAAGCTGTACACAGAAGCCGAAGCCAAAGAAGCTCGCGAAGATGGAGTCGACCTGGTCGAAGAGGCCCGGCTGCTGGCTGCGTCCAGATCTACTATCTACCAGCAGAGCCTCCGACGCTATCACAGCCGGAAGGTCCAGCCCTTAGCATTCCGAGAAGGAGACCTAGTGCTCCGGCTGATCCAGCGGACAGCCGGACAGCATAAACTGTCATCCCCATGGGAGGGTCCCTTCATCGTGAGCAAGGCAGTAGGCAATGATTCCTACTATCTCATAGATGCCCAAGAGGCTAGAGAAAACAAGCCGAACAAGGCTGACGAGGAGACTAAACGTCCCTGGAATGTCAACTTGCTCCGCCCATTTTACACTTGAGATCAGGAATGTATGTATCCCTTGTATCCCTTTTGTAAGCTATGAAAAAGCGTGCGCCAAGAGCGCCGTTTCCGACAAGTTTTTCGCGTACTCTACTTCGTTTCGCCAATTGGCTTAAACCCTCTCTCGTGGCCGGCTCAGTAACGTGATCCGGTTTCCGACAGCCGGCTTCCGATCCAGCTACAGACCGCAACCCGGCTGTCCGGCTGGCGGGAGTAAGGCCTAGGGAGCCGGCACGCGAAAGACGACTAAGAGAAAGAGTAAAAGCGAGTTGACTTGCAACCTTTCATAAAAGTGTCGGATTGCCGAACTCGGCTCGTTCGACTGAAATACTGTCGGCCTCACTTAGCGGCCCGCTCTTGATCCGGCGATGGATCGCAAGTCGGACGTACGACCGGCAAGAGCACAGCCAAAGAGTGGGGCGGATGGGAAAAAGCGAACAAGTCGAAAGAAAGCAACTCGGCACATAAATGATTAACAAACACATTAAAGTGTGACATAATAAAAGGACGATAATATTCATACATATGCACCCGGCATCCCGGGGATTTAACAAATTGTCTTGGCAAAAGCAACGACAAAGATAGGTAAACTAAGCACCGGCTGGAGAAGGACCAGCCGGAGGAGCGTCAGTGGAGCCGGCCGCCGGGTCATCTTCAGGCGCGTCTTCCGCCTCCTCATCTTCCATCTCGTACTCATCATCAGACTGAGGGTTCGGGTCCGCGACGAAGAGGCCCTTGTCGACGAAGTCAGCGATGGCACTGGCTCGGGCAAGCCGGGCAGTCTTGTGTTCGGCCGGGAGCTTGTCCTCCACGCCGGCTCGCCGGTACTCGAGCTGCCCCAAGTCCACCTCGTTGTACCAGGAGAGGACAAAGGACAGCACCATGTCGGCTCCAGCGCGCGTGGCAGACTCCTTCCAGTCGAGGAAGCGATCCGGCGCCCGCTCCATCAAGGAGATGAGGTTGGAGATATCTTGCGGCACCGCCTCCGCGGGCCACAGCATCGGGACCAGCTCCTCAGCCGCCTTCCGGAGCTCCCAGCCAAGCTTGGTGATGGGCTCGACGCGGGCAGCCATGGATGCCATATAATCTTCCATGGTGAAGTACTCCGAGCTGCCCTCGCCAGTCGCCCGCCTCCTAGTCTCGCGCGCAACGCCAACGGCCGCTAATGCCGCATCCTGCGTTTCCGGGAAGGCCGCTGCAAGAAGAAGCACGTCAGAAATCGTCAAAGCCGAAATAAGCTGAAAAATGCAAATTTTCGAAGTCCTAAAGGAAAAGCCTGGCGGCAGCCGGCAAGAACCGACTGCCCCCAGCCCGAAGATGGAGATAGCGAAAAAATCAGAGTTTCTGCCGCCGGCTGCCAACGAAAGCCGGCAGCCGACAGCCGAAAGCCGGCAAAGGGAAAGGAACAAAGAAATGCACTCACCCGACAAGCCACGGTCAAGCGCGCCAATCTCGTCCACCCAGCGCTTGGCGGTGGCCGACAGCTCCGTGGTCTTGGTGGTGACCTCCTCCTGAAGCGCAAGCCGCTGCTTCTCCACCTCGGTCAGCCGCCGGCTCAGATCCTCCACCTTCTCCTTCTCAGCCATCCTGAGGAGGGCAAGCTCCTTGAGGTGATTCTCCTCAAGCCGGCGCAGCCGCGTTAGCTCCAGCTCAGCCACCTTGAGCTTGGCGGCAGCAGATCGGCCCGCCTCCTCGCTCTCGACGCACTGAGCGCGAGCAGCTCGAAGATCCGCTTCCAGCCGCGGGACCTTGGCGGCTTCAGCTGCAAGGCAGCCGGAAAGAAGCGTCAGCCAACCAAGACTAAAAAGAAAGAAGACATCGGGTCGGAAAGAAAAAGATCTTACCCTTGACGGCCTCCAGCTCGCGAGCCAAGTCGGCCCGGTCCAGCTTGGCCTTGTGGTAGTGGGTCATGGCGCGGTTGTACAAGTTGGTGCGCCGATCCGCCACAGCCTAAGGGGAAAGAAAATCAGTCAACTAGACGAAACCCGGGCCGGCTCCGAGCAGCCGGCCCATGCCTCGGAGGGCTACCAGGATAATAACCAAATTGAAAAACAGATGAAGCGCTTACCTTGCTGGCTTCCTCCACCTTGGCGACGTTGGCCGCGGCCTCGGCAGCCCTGGCCTTGAGGTTGGCCTGCAAGCTGGAGAAGAACATCTCCACCGATGCTTGGCCTGGGTTCCCCTCCCGGCTGGTCACCTCGTAGGAGTCGGCGCGGAGCCACGCCTGCTCCATAGTGCAAGCTGACCCAAGGCTGGAGTCGGAGGCGGACGGCACGTGCAGCAGCCGGGCGCCCTTGGCCACATGAAGGCTCCCCAACGGCGGCGATGGGGCTCCCGTCCTCACCAGCGCGCGCGAGTCGGCGCCCTCCGTGCGCGCCGGCTCATCCCTTGCCGGCTCCTGCCTGGCCTGCTCCTCCGTCGTCGGCTCCGGCGGTGGCGGCGCTCCGGGCGAAGCAGCTGGCCCGCCGGCGCAGCCACCTCCGGCGCTCGAGGTGCCCCCTCCGGCTCTCCACCAGCACCACCACGCTTGGCCCGGCTCTGGCTCCGGTCGCAGGTGGCGCAGCCCTGCTGGCTCCAGCTCCGGTCGAAGGCGGCATGCCCCGGCCGGCCCCAGCGGCTGGGTCCAGAAGACGAGCACGGCGTGGAAACATGTCGTCCAGCGTCGGCTGGCGCGTCAGCTCGACCCGCGTGCCACGGCCACCCGCTGAGGCCAGTGGCACGGCGAAAGAAGGCGCCCCTGCGGGAGGCGGAGTACCCGCAGGCGGCGGCGGCGTAGGCACGCGCGATGGAGGCTGTGGCGTCAACTCCCTCCTTTGTCGCGGAAGCGGCGACACGACACGCGGGGCTTGCCGGGAGCCGCCGCCCTGAGCGAACTTGATGGGGGCCCTAGCCGAACAAATAAGGAAAAGATAAGCATAAAGAGTAAGGAAAGAAAAGGAATCAAACAAGAGAAAAAGAGAGCTCACCCGGCCTGCTCCGGAACCTTCTTCGGCTGCTGCCGGCGGAGCTTCTTCGCCTTCGCCTCCAAGGCGGCGGTGGAGCGGGGGTCGCCGACCCGCTTCTTCCCCTTGGGCGCCGAAGTCGCCGTGGTGCTTGGCGGCCTCGCGCGCAGGGGCACGGCGGGGATTGGCCCCGTGGCGGACGTCGCCGGCTCCTGGTGGAGGCGGATTGTGCTCCCCCTGGCCGCCTAGGTCAGGCGCCTGCAGCAGGTCGTCATCGCCGGCCTGGTCGCCGGCTTGGTCAGCCGGATCGGCGTGATCCGGCGTCCATCTCCTTGTCACCAGGTCGCCGTCCTCGACGTTCTGGCGGTCGAAGAGCTAGAAAAACAGGAGACATGAGCAAACAGCAAGCCGGAAGTCGGCAGAAAGGGAAGTCGGCCTCGCAGCCGCAAGCCGGAAGTCGGCCAGAACATAAAGCTCACCAGTTCGGGTTGATGGTCCCTGTCGTGGGGCGCCAGCCCGTAGTTCCACTCGTCCGGCATGTTCGCCTTGGTGATGTTATTCACCCGGCGGGCCACCTGGGCCTTGGAGAGCAGCGCCTTGGACGTCTGGTTCGGGTCGAACCGGCCGGACATGTGCCCGATCTTGTGGGTGCGCATTTGGAGCGGCAGCACCCGGCGCTCGGCGATGGTGCAGAGGAGGTCCTCGGCGGTCAGCCCATTCCCGACGGCCGCCCCCAGAAAGTCCCAGAGCTGGTTCACCTCAGCGTCCGGGTCCGTCGTGCGGGCGTTGTAGCTCCAGTTGATCCGGCCGACTGGAGGAGCCGGATTGAACTCCGGCAGGTTGATCCGGTCGACGAGCTGGCCCTCGTTGCGCACGTAGAAGAATGACATCTGCCAATTCTTCACCGAGTCAACGGTTGGAATTTTGGGGAAGGGCGTACCCGGCCGAGTGTAGATCGAGGCGGCGCCGCAGGCCCGCAGGCGGCCGTCAGTGGTTTGCGCCTTGAGGTAGAAGAGCCGGCTCCAGAAATCTATGTCTGGCCACAAGCCGGCGTAAGCCTCCATGAAGGCCACGTAGCAGCTGAGGAGGATGCAGGCGTTGGCCGGCAGGTGGTGCGGCTGCAAGCCGAAGTTGTCGAGGAATTGGCGGAAGAAGTTGGACGCCGGCAGGCCCAACCCGCGATCGAGGTGCGCGCCGAAGAAGACGCGCTCGCCGGGCCTCGGCTCGGGCTCCGTCTCCGCGCCGGGCGCCCTCGTGACCACCGACGACGGGATCCGACGAAGGCGCACCAGCCGCTCGATGTCGTCGTCCCTCATGTACGACCACCTCCACGATCCGCTGGCGGAGGCCATCGACGAAGAAGAAGAAGAGGAACCTCGCGACGGCGGCGGCGACGACGGCGGCGGAGGGCGCACGGTTGAAACTCGGGGCCCCGTGGCGCCGGCTCGATGGAGCGGCGGCGGCGGCTTGACGGAGACGCGTTCGCCGGAGCTCGCCAGTGAGAACCTTCGCCGGAACCGCGAGGAGCGACGGCGCGAAGAAAACAACTAAGAGCTCGAAGTGTAGCGGAGCAGGGCGCGGGCGCGAGGAAGAAGAAGTGCGGAAGTGCTGCCTCGATCCCCCCCGCGCGGCATTTATAGCCACCCGGGGCGGACCGTTGGCCTCCAAGTGGCGGACGTGGCCACGTCGCCCGGATCTTCTGCGCATTAACTCCCCCCACGACCGCTGCAGTTACCGGAAACTGCCACACCACGTCGCCCACGACCGCACCGGATCCGGAGGAGACATTGATGTGACCAGACGAACCGGCGGCAGAGCCCAGACGTCAGACCGGTCAAGTCGAGTGCAGGACCCGAGGCGGCGGAGACTCCGGCGCGCCGCAAGCCGGAGCCGGACACTAAGTTCACCTCGGCCCAAAATTTATCCAGCAAGGCGGAGACATCACCAAAACTTGCGAGAAAGCAAAAGCTGCATAAGTGTAAATAATGGCCGGCTAGAAGCAGCCGGCCGGAACGAGCCAGATGAGGGCGCAGCCGGTTGAATGGAAATTCTCAGTCGACCCCTCCAAGTGCCGTCAAGTATATCCGAGAAGCCAGGAAAACCTGCCTAGGTCCTTCTAAACGGAGGACCTTGCCAGCTTCGGGGGCTAATGTCGGGGGGAAGACCCCGGGTAGGGCAATGGACGCGGAGCAGCCGGCTGGCCACTGGCCGGCTCGTGGCAAAGGCCGGCTGAGGAGCAGCCGGCTGGCGCCGTGGCCGGCTGGTCCGGAAGCCGGCTGGCTCTAGGTCCTAGTCGGCCTGGCTACGGCCGCCAATGCTGTGGCTGGGCCGGCTTCTACAAGCCATATCCGACTGGGGGTTTGTACCTCAGACCGACTCGAGGCTGGCGAGTCTTGCACTAGAAGGAACCAGGTTGGTGATCCGGGTTCCCAAAGTCCACGCTGACTTCATCTTCCGCAAAGCGCGGGGCACTGTGGAGCAATAGTGCCACGCGCCGGACAGGCCATCATGGTCTACGTCGATCCGTACTAGCTACAGTGGCTGATGGCGACAGGGACACCTCCTCTCCATACCGCTGACCTTGGCAGCCGGATGGGACAGGCCATGAGGCCTCAATGGCTCCTGACGTCACTGCCTCGGGAAGGAGCGGAAGCCGGAGCCGGCCAAGCCGGCCAGTAAACTATAGGGTCTTATATGTAAAGTGCCGGTGCCTATATAAGCCGCACTACCCCCTCTCGTGCAGGGGATCGATCATTCTCACCTCACTTCCACCCCTAGCGCTGCCCTGTGAGAGAGACTCTTGTCTTCCTTAGCCTCCCAGGAGCAGCCGGACACAGCTCAAGGAGCAACCTTGTATTGTGTGATCATCATATACACTCTAGCAGGAGTAGAGGTGTTACCTCCATTGGAGGGACTCGAACCTGGATACGTCGCCGTGTCGCTCGTCCCCATACCCGCATCCGGATACCGCCGTGAGATCTCTTAGGAACCACCTTCGTTAGCCACCCTATGGCATATGCCGTGACGATACCACGACAATGGAAGTTTCTCACGCTCGGACAATTGTGATCGGGACTTTCAGAGGATTGCTGCTAAGTTTGGCCTGAGGCAGGAAATTACTGACCTTCCGTCGAAGACATCTTCACGCAGTAACAAGGAAGAAGAATGCGTCAGAGGAGCAAAGAAGAAGTCAGCCGACCTCGCCCTTGAAGCTTCGGCAGCACAAACTTCGGCAGCCCAAGCTCCGGCAGCAAAAGCTTCGGCAGTTGATGGTGCAGAAGACATAGGAGGCAGCAAGACACTGACAATCGCTGCCCAGGCCTCTGGCGAAATCAACGACGCTTCGAAAAACACCAACACGGTGACCAAGCCAGAAGATGATAAGAACCCCTTCAATACTTAAACAATCTACTAGTGTTTAGTTTCCCTTTCCTTTTCAAGCAGGGCTCTCCCTTTTTTTGCCCTTTAGTCCCGCGTTTTTTATTATTAATAAGAACTTAAGTTTTGATTCCTTGAAAAGCATTGCAGTTGATCGGAGCACTTAAACCGCATCCTTGTAAACCTTGCCCACGCCCCGTGGTGAACGATGGTACGACACAGTACGCGGCAAAGGATCGTGCTCCGAAAAAAGCCTCTACGAGTGCTACAGGATGCAAAGTAAACAAGGACATCAATTCTTGCCTCTGCTATAGATGCCTCTACGAGCGCCGTGAATAGCAAGAGTCCGGAAGTACACATGAACACAACCCACGTTCGATATTTTACTTATGGAAATATCAAAGAACAACGGGCTCATCGGCAGATTCATTGCACCCAAAATATTCGGGAGAATACATCGGTTGAAAGCAAAGTTGCGCATACAACAGGATTAGCAAAACCCGCAACACGAGCTGATCACTCAAAAGATTTGCTGACCAACGAATACACATACGAGCAATTAAGATTTTCTCCTTAAAAATTTGCCAACGGCATCAATATGGTAAAAATACATATACATGTATCTACCAAATAAAAAGCCTCGGCTAAAAAATCCTAACACTTGGATCAAGTAGCCAAAATATCTATTTACAAAAACAATCTTAATTCCTGAAATCACCCTTGCGGAGTGTCTTTTTCTTCAGGTACCTTTGAATCCTTCTCAAGCTTGTCGACAATCATATTGGCGGGCAGCAATACCTTCGGATACAACGTCTCCAAATCACCAGTTGCGTTGGCGATAGACAGCAAACTCGCTGAAGAGTAACGCGCAAGGACAAGGGAAAGTGTAAACCTGGCCCCTGCAAAGACCTGGGCTCGCACCAAGTCCCGAATCTTCTTGGTATTTCCAAACTACCCTCAGGGCTTTGTAGCACTTGTTGAAGAAATGGTGGACCTGTTGGACCCGATCCTGAAATTGCGCGACAGCCGAAGCCTTCGACTACTCCCGCCAGAAAATTTCTTCGGCTGATGATAACTGGGTCAATGCGTGTACACGCTCATGGACCCGCTTGTTTTCTTCCGCACGATTCAAAGATATGACTGGCAGAGCAATTAACGGAAGATCGGGCAATACGTTTTTGGCGGAAGAGCAATGAATGCAAGGATCAGGGAACTTACAGTTTAAAATTTCGGTGGCTTTATGAAGTTCCGTAAGGGCATAGCGCTCTACGTCAGCCGCAATCTCGCCCTTCTTCTTGATGATTGCAGCCAAGGCATAGGTGCTGCGCAGATCCTTCTCCAACTGCGTGATCCGATCCTTCATACGTTGGATCCGATCATCTTCAGAAAAAGCACCCGAAGAATCTTCGACAGATGCAGGCACGGGGAACACCTGCAAGAAACAATGTCAAAAGCATGACAGACCGATTCACACCAACATCGGAAGGTACTCCCATTGGGAGAATGCAAGTGAAAATATTATAACAAAGAGTGTGCTAGCAACATTGCTAGCACAAAGTTTATTACAACCAAAGGTTATCCAGTGGAACAGTGTTTCACATCCGATCAAAAGAAAAGTTTGCTACAAAGATCAAAGGGCTTGGGTCTGAGTCGATAAACTAGGGCCAACCGATGTCTTCCTTGATGAAACCAACTCGAGGAGCTGGCGTGCACATTTAACGGCTGACGCCTTGAAGGTGCTTAAATCGACAAACCGCCCATCCTCCTCTTTCGGCAGCTCCTTGGACATTTCTTCAATGTCGGCCTTAAAGCCGTGACCCATCATAAGTTGGAAGGCAAGGACGGCACCATAGGTACGCGAAGTACGTTTGAATACCTCGATAACCTCCTTGGTGTCAATCGCGAAGGCATCGATCAACTGCCCCAGAGTTTTGTCTTGACTGATCTTGGGGAAGATCATCGAGTGTATCCGCGCCATGGCACCTTTTCCCTTCTCAAGAAGCTCCCGCGTGAGCTGATGGGAGGCGAGAGTCATCGACAGACCATTGGCCGGAGAGTTGTTTGGAATTTTGTCCAAGGCATTGGCAGGGATGTTGGCGGCTTCTGCAAGAGAGTAAAATGGGAAAGGTCATTGACAAAAGGCCGAACCCACAAGTGCAATAATCGACAGAGGTATACAAAGGAGATTACCAAGTAAAGCCAAGGAAGACTGACGAAGGAGTTCATCCTTTTCAGCCGCCCGAGCTTCGGCAGCCAGCCTGGTCGCCTCCTCTTCTCTTAGCTTCTCCCTCAGCTTGCCCAGTTCCTCCTTCAGGGAGTCGACTTCTTGGCGGGCCTCGGTAGCTATCTTGACTGCACCGTCCAACTTCGAGGAGGAAGATTTAACTTCCTTCTGCAGCCGAACCTTCTTTGCCTCCAGAGAAGTGAATTGGGAAGCGAAGGCCTCCAAAGAGGAGATAACTCCTCGCAGGTCCTAAAGGAAAAAGGATATTCGATGAAGAATCATTAAGCAAGATACACATCAGAAAAGTTCATGTTGTAATCGAAAAGGACTTACAGAAGGAGGAGTCCTGGCGGCGGCAGTTGAAGGAGCATCTTTCCCTTTAGAAAGGGAGGAAGCTGTCGATACCTGAGCTGCGGGGGCTGCTTTAGGAACCGACGCTTCGGAAGCAGCAACGTCCGGCGGAGCAGCTCCGGATTTGGCTTTCTTAGCCGGCGGCTCGACAAAACCTTCGTCACTGTGAAAGGAGATGATTGATAAAAAGTTATGAAAGGAATGCAAGAAATAAAAAGGCAAAATATGACTTCAGGGAAGAAGGTGCTTACATATCGAAGAGATCGTCTTCATCGGCAAAGCCGCCGGTCGATCTCTTCACGGGCGAAGCCCTGGTCTCCTCCACAGCTGCATTAACAAAGGTATCACGATCAGCGTCATCATCACGCATTGATCCCTCTGTGTCGCAAGCGTCGTCGGCTGAGGAAGGAAGATCGGTGTGGGCAGCTTCTGAATTTATTGGGTCATTATGTTCACTCTTCGGGCTTGTGGGCCCGACAGTATGAAAGTCAACAGGGATTGAAGAGCCTCTTCCCTCAGAAGTATCATTTGGCGAATCACGCAAGTCGCCCGAAACTATGGGGATCTGCCGAAGAAAGGAGTAAATGAGAACAGCGGAAATTATGTCGACTGAGAGGAAGCAGCGTAATAAAAGTATAAGGAGGAAAGTTACCTCTGACAGTGGATGATCAGCATCAAGAGGAGTGTAGGAAGATATCAATGGAATCGAGTCTTCTTGACTAAAGAGAGTAAGGCAGCGGACTTCATCAAGCAGTTCCTTTTTCGACAGTTCAGCAACATTGATCCTGGTCTCATCTTTTGGACCCGTATACAACCACATTGGACGAACTCTTGCCATGACTGGTTGGACCCGACGTTTCAGGAACACCGCTGCTACCTCTGTGCCAATCATGGTTTGACCATCGGCCTCTTTGATTCGAAGGAATTTGGCGAATAATTCGTCGGCTGCTGCCCTTTCGTCGGGAGAAAGAATGTTCTTCCAAGAATCTTTCGGCTTAGCCTCAAGGACGTCGGCAAAGCAAGGAAGCTGGGACTCGGTTCTCAAAGAATCCTTGACATAAAACCATTTCAGTCTCCATCCTTGCACAGATTCTCTCATTGGGAAACTGAAATAGTTAACCTCCGAGCGAGCCACAAACCCCACGCCTCCAATGACAAAGGATCCATTGCTACTGCTATACCTCTTAACATAGAAAATCTTCTTCCACAACCCGAAATGAGGCTCAATGCCCAAAAATGCTTCGCAGAGGGTGATAAACACAGCAACGTGAAGGATCGAGTTGGGAGTGAGTTGCCACAGTTGGATTTCATAAGTCCGTAGAAGGCGAAGAAGGAACTCATGAGAAGGAAGCGAAAGACCCCGATACAAGAATAATAGGAACACCACGGTAAAACCAGCAGGGGGATTGGGCCGGGAAATCGCACCTGGAAGGATCACGTTCCCCTCGTCGGAGGAGACTAATCCAAGGCTTCGGGCCCTGTTCTCGTCACGTTTAGTGACGGAGGATGCTAGCCAATCCCCTGGCTTGGCTATTGAGTCTGGCGGCGCTGGCGGCGCCGGAGCTGGAGGAGGAGCGTCTGAAGAACTCTTCTTCGGAAGAGTAGAGGAAGATTTTGCGGCGGCGCCACCAGTCGTGGAGCTACCGGCGGCAGTAAGGCTCTTCTTCTTCACCATTGTGAGATCTGGGAAAGATTGGAGAAGCGGTGGTGGCGGCGCAGCAGTTGCGGAAGGAAGAAGAAGAAAGGCAAAGGCAGATGTGGGAGAAGATTAGGGATTTTCGTCCTTCGGAGATCTTAAGAGGAGGAGAACTACGTGGGCACGTGTCGTTGATGCCAGTTTATCAAGTGGACTTTTTTCCGATTGATGGTGTCGGGAATCGAGGAGACGCCTTGGTAACTGTGCGAGAAGGGCGGAAATTGCTTGAAAATAGGACCAGACAGAGAGAGAATGGGCCCAGCGGGTCGCGTCTTGTCAGTCAAAATCAAGACGTCGGTAAAATGTCATCAATGACGTCATAAAGAATGCTCGAAGCACTCGAAGGAATAAAAAGCTATCGGATGGTGAACTTGAGTCTATGCACAGATTGCGAAGCATCTGCGCTTAGACTCGGGGGCTACTCCCATCGGGAGCGCTGACGCGCACCCGACAGATTGAGGACTCGAAGGAAAAAGAGGATGAAGGAAAAGGTGTTTGTTCAACTCGAGTCTGCACCCGGTTGCAAGCACCCGTGCCCAGACTCGGGGGCTACTCCCATCGGGAGCGCTGGACGCGCACCCGACAGAACTTTTTTGTACTCCATGATCATGCCCGGGGACTTGATTCTGTGTAGGGTAACGTTGTTTTGCCATCGGTAGTTAACCAACAAAAGTTGGGCACGTTACTCGTCATCCCTTGCAAGCAAAAAATATATCGGATGCCTTATGAAGACCTGCAGAAAACTTCGGCAGAGAAGAATGTTCGAGTGGTACAACTTGAGTCTACGCACGGATTGCAAGCATCCGTACCTAGACTCGGGGGCTACTCCCATCGGGAGCGCTGACGTGTACCGGACAAACGAGGATGATGCTGATTCAAGATGAACAAGAACAATCAAGGAGAAGAACATCAGAAGAAGACATGCTTCAGTCTCTACCCGAACAATGTTCGGCTACACACTCGGGGGCTACTGACGTGGGCATTACCCTTCGGGTAACCGACATTGCCCTATCCTGTATTGACTAATTGGAGACCCATGAAGACACTTGAAGGCAAGATGGGCCACCTGAACGGCGCACCAGAGGAATCCTTGACGGACAAGACAAGGAAGCAGCCGAACAAGGAAAGATTAGATTCGAAATTGTTGTAAACCTAGTCGTACTAGGTTAGACTTCTTGAGACCTGGCCTCCTATATAAAGGCCAGGAGAGGGGCTGCTGAGGGACACAATCAATCTTAGCAGCCTTAGCCACCAAAAAGTCTAGAGCTAGATCACCATAACACTTAGCCTCTCGACGAGATCTCAGCCGAACTATTCGGCACCCCATTGTAACCCATTATCGTCATAATCAAGAACAGACAGGCAGGACATAAGGGTTTTACCTCATCGAGGGCCCCGAACCTGGGTAAATCGCTCTCCCCGCTTGTCTGTGAACCGATGTCTCGTGTCAGCTTGCAGGATTCCGTCAACCCTAAGCCCCAAACGGAGGGCATTGCCGAGGAGTACCCTCGACACCATGCGCTTTCAAATGCCCTATGCTAGTCAGCTGGTAGAGGATGAAAATCTCAAGCCTACAACGTTAAGTTTTCTGTTTCTATCAATGCTTTGTGTAGTCACCCTCTTTCTTGTATTGGTGTTGTTTTTGTCTCTTGTGCTTCATTTTAAGATGGTGTCCCAACATGTTTTTACTCGTACTCATGGCCACGAGGAGCATCATTAATTTGGAGCTGAGCTATTTAAGCCTTGTAAATTAATTTAAAGCTAGGAAATTAAAACCTTATGTCTACAAAGATTCGTGCATACTTTGGCCGTTTCAAACAAGCTTTCCATTGAAAATGCATTTCTAGTGGCACCATGGCCTCCCGGTCATGGATTGATCATTCACTAGCTAGTGATTCATGCTAGGCTTCTCATCATATATGACGTGTTTCACAATGACATGACATATCGTTGATATCTATGTGAAACTGTAATAAAATTTGTATTTTCTGTATAAACCAAGATAAACTATAATTTAACTAAAAACAATTGAAATGATCCAAATTGTGCTGGATCTGTCATGCCTTGTTTACTGGTCTTGGTTTTCATCCCAAGAGGTCGAGGAATGGTAGGGGATTTGGTGTTCACCCAATTTTCTCAAATATTCTTCTAAAAAAACACACTAGTTTGAACATGATTATCTAAACTAGGAAAAAAAGGAGGATTTGCGTGGCTATCTCGGGATTATCCCATCTAAATCCGGTGAAGTAATCGGAGTATTGGAGATTTTTCAGGATTAGACTCTAGAAGTAAACAAGGAATGAAGGATATTTCTGAAGTAACAAAAAATTAATTACCGTTTTCACTTAAGTCGAATACTAGATTTTGAAGATACTACATATCATATCAATGTGAAACAAGCAAACCTTGCCGACGGGTCTAATTAAGCATATCACAGAGCAGTGGCGAAGGATGGAAAAAATTTGATGTAGGGCAAACTAAAAAGAAATGATGCAAATACCAACATAGTTGTAAGAATGAACGTCATATATGATTCTTACAAAATAACTTAGTACGATAAAAACAAATACATATTTGATATACGTAGAACCTAAAATATAACAATGCCACCTCGATGCCAAAGCTTTACTTTTTTTTTGTAAAAATAATACTTTTATCGATTAAGACTTTTAAATATCCATAGTGAGCAACTAGATCTTAATGATCTTTGTCGCTAAGAAACCCTTCCAATTCACCATCTCAATGAGGTGATAATGTCTTTGATGAAATCATGGTGTGTCTTTCAAATATCAAGAAATTTTTAAATTTTCAATTCTACACGTTTGAATAATGAATATCACAAAGTTATCTCGCATATACTAACATTACTGATAAATCTCTATAATAGAAATATAAAATCATTGTTATTTACATTGAACCTAGAACATGAGTCTATGTTTTCAGTTCGAAATCGACTTTACACAATATTCACTAAAACAAGCATAAATTTCTCATCTGTCATCTGTTTTCGATGCATGACCTTTCAAAATATTCAAAAAAAATACATCAAAATGTATTCATCAAAAATCAAAATAAATCGACTGCCCTGCCTTGCATTAAGGGGACCTTCGCCCCTGTCACAGAGGACAGCTAAGGTTAGTGAACGGTCGATTCCTCTACCGTGTCGGCGGCTGAGCTGCGACGCGCGTGTATGCGTAGGCGTCTAACTTGTCTATCCCGGTGTGGTTTTCTCCGTCGCGTCACGGTGCGTTCTCTCTCCGGAACACCGTCGGCTCTCATCGTTGTCCGTTCCGCGGCGCAAGCCCCACCCTGTGCCAAACCATAAAGTTCGACGTTTATATATATCTGGCAGGTAGTCGGGCACACAGCAGGAGATAGCTACCGCCGGACCGGCGTAGGTGAACGCGTGGTGTACGTGTACCGTCCGATGGATGACATGAACAGGCATGTATATACCAGGACACTGGACACGAGTAGTAACGGCCGTCACGCTTTAGCTCGCGATCCCCAGAGAAGGTTGTGCCTGCCACATCACGGACGAGTCAGCTCACTGATCACTTCCCCAGGTGGTATAGCTGGACGTGCACACTTCCTCCGGCTCGCTGCACCGCCCGTCCCCTTTTGCCTCGCGTCTCTCCGGCCGGCCTTATAAAAAGAGCACAACACCAGATGATCTACTCACCAGTCCCGATCGAGATCGAGGCGACAAGGAGCCTGATGGCGGAGGAGGAAGCTATCATGGCGGAGCAGGAGGAGGAGGCTATGACTTCGGTAGCGAAGGCGGCGCCGGTGACGGCCCAGCGGCCGGTCCGGGCTGACCTGGAGAAGTACATTCCAAAGCCATGTGAGTTCCAGATCCAACTTCGACAATCTCAACGTAACATGGAGGGCATATATATGACATGCATGTATATATAAGCAGACTTGGCTCGAGCTCTGGTGGCGCCAGACGTGAACCATCCTGAAGGGACCAAGGACGGGCACCAGCACAGGCAGAGGAGCGTGCTGCAGCAGCATGTGGCATTCTTCGACGAGAATGGCGACGGTGTCATCTATCCATGGGAAACATACCGAGGTAATTAACTACGCACGGCGGCGCTAACCAGTACCTGTTACGGTCAGCGAATACCTTAGTGCATCTGTGTTCACGGCCGGTCGAGTACTAAGTCTACATTTTGCCGCTCGAGCGCGGCTGTAATCTTGAACGAATTTTCAGGACTTCGGAGACTGGGGTTCAACATTATCGTGTCTTTCATTGTAGCAATCGGCATAACTCTTGGTCTGAGCTACCCAACTATGCATGTAAGTCACAAAACAGCCAACAACTTTCGATTCGAGATGCTCCATTGTATTCGACATTTTCTGAACAGTATCGCAAGTTCATTTTCATCTGATCTCTTTCGTGGCCGGCTACAGTCCTGGATACCATCTCCCCTGTTCCCGATCTACATCGACAGGATCCACAGGGCCAAGCACGGCAGCGACAGCGCAACCATTGACACCGAGGGAAGGTAACCCAAAATCCTTTCCAGGTCATGAAGTTAAATATAATCTGCTAGTTACATGGCTGTCCGACATGTTGCAACTTTGAAAACGTAGGTTCATGTCGGTGAATTTCGAGAGCATATTCAGCAAGAACGCCCGCTCGCGGCCGGACAAGCTCACCCTTCGCGAGATCTGGACGATGACCAACGACAACCGGGCGCCGTACGATCCATTTGGATGGTGAGCACCTGCGAAGGCGCTGATTTCGTTTGATAGATTGGACAACATTTGCATGCCAGTTTTTCATCTCAGGGCAAATGAGAGATGCTTACCGATTTCTAAGGGTAAATCCATGTGAACTAATTCAGGATTGCGAGCAAGGGGGAGTGGATACTGCTGTACATGCTCGCGAAAGACGACGAAGGGTACCTGCCGAGGGAGGCGATTCGCGGCTGCTTCGATGGTAGCTTGTTCGAATTCATCGCCGACCAAAGGAAGAAGAAGGCACACGCGAAGCAGCACTAGCGTGCAGAGACATCCCGGAATTTCTGTTTTCGTGCGTGTGATTGTAAGGACTAGCTACCACCTCATATATGCCTATGGACTAAGGGAGCGAATGGACTAAAAGCTCAGGGAATTAAAGACTTAAAGTTGTATGTTCTTCATAAAATTTCATCACCTGAGAAAGAAGTGTTGGAAATATATCCTAAAGACAATCATGTGACACTACCCAAAAAAAAAAACGTGCCCACCGTGTGGACCTGACTTTACCATGTGTAAAAAGGTCTGAAACTCGGTAAATATGGGCTTTGCCGAGTAAGTCGAAAAAACACACGACAAAAATTGGCAACACATGGCAAACAACCAAACACGATACAGACGAAGGAAAAGATATATCAAAGATCAATCACACGATAAATTTCGGCCAATACACACATGACAAAGAATCCGACATGACAAGCACCCGGGGCACGTGGCTGTGGTGGCCACACTTGACGAAGCCGTTAGGGTGGTATGTCTTTTCCGTGTGTCCCCAGTGGTGGAGCCACGTTAAGTTTGTGCAGTCCCCAACTAGCAGGGGCGGGGGAATCAGACAAAATGATTTACCGATGCCACGTCGGATATTGACATGCTAGATTTTCATAGGTACAACGGCTGCTCATCTAACCCTATTGATGGAGGCGACAATTCTCAAGACGGAGGTCAGCGAGATGTCTTGTTGGGTAGCGTCTTCCCCACGCGATGGCATTAATGACCAATAAAGATCCTCACGCCATTTCTAGCTGCATCCCGCTCTGTTTCCTGCCCAATGCTCTGGCTATACAACTCAACCACCGCGCGGGGATCCAAGGCCACACTCATTCCTGGCCGCGTCCCGTCTACCTTGCCTGCAACATGCCTAGCCGCATTCCAACCACCTATTGTATGTTGGGAAACCATGTCCCACTGCTAGAGCAGAACCCACCCCCACTGCCACCGGAGCAGAACCCACCACCTTCGGACGAAGACTTGTTTCAACAAGTAAAACAAAGATAAGGCTATGTGAGAGACACATGAGGAGGAGACACATTGTTCTCTCGTGCCAGCACCGGCAGACTTGAGGAAGACGGGGATGCTCTCCTCTCCTACGAGACGATGCCAGAAGAGGAACGATGGCCGAGCCCTGGTGGACGTCGACGAGGCCCTCATGGATTGAGTCATGGACATCTCACATTTTTTTCGATAAAGGAGCGTAGCCCCAGCCTCTGCATCAATAGATGGACATCTCACATGAGAGGGATCCAGTGGAGGAGGCCGCTCATCTGCTTATGGATGCCGAGCGACATAAGTTCATCGACCTCAACACCTATGGCCTCGCTGAGGCTGCCATCCATGAGGCTCAACAGATCACCCAAAACGAGAAATATCATAGGGATCATGGGATATCGAAGGCTCGATGGCGCATGGAGGTGCCACCCTCACCAGTGACCGTGATGCACCGATAGTTGGTTGAATACAGAGTGGAGCGACACGTGGCGGCGCAGGGAAGTGCCACCCACACTAGTGTCCTATGCGCCCACCCCTGAGCTAATTCAAGTGTTACTTGTTGGGGCGCAACTAGCAGAGGCTCCCCATACGTAGTACTTGGTGCCGACGTCCCCATACGCTAGACGATGTATGGGGGTGGGGTGGGAGGGGGGGGGGGGCTGAAGATGCTCTTATTGTTTCTTGTATGGACTTGATGTGAGTTCAATAAAAGGTGAAAAAAGCAACGTGCAACCGGCCAACAAGTAGGAAGCATTGCTTTTATCATCATGATGAGCCTATTAATCTCTTATCTTTCATCGCAAGTTTGGTCATTTTGTACGGTGAGTCATTCACATGTCTTCGAACTTGTATCCATTTCATAACTTTTTTGGAACTTGGTTAGGAACGTGGATGTACAATCCAGCCATCCAGATTCAAATTCTCATAGACGCGGATTTGAATTCTTTTATAAAAAATCAGGGCTTCGCCTACCGCATTCATTTCGATTTTTTTGGTTGTGAAACATTTATCGCATGCTGTCCTCATTAGTGGGGGTGATAGCCTCAGTTTGGTTTCTATGACTATGCATATAATATATGGTCTTTAACTGTGGAAATGCAATGACTATGCATGTTATTTACCCCGTGTACATAGTGACTCCATTCATGTTACACTCTTCTAAGGTAGGAACACAACGAGCTGTTTAGGGGGTGTGCGCGCAGTTGGAGGAGGTGGCCAAGGATGTATTTACCCAGAGAGCCAGAGAGAGACCTCCCCCCAGGGCCGGCCCATAAGGCGGGGCAACGGGGCGACCGCCTTGGGCCCTCGCGAGGCAGAGGCCCCGGCCCAGGTTGTAGTTCAATACAAGGATTCTTCTGTATTAGAGTATTAGGCTCAAGAAAATAGAAAAAAAATTAGAAGAGGAGAAACATGGCCTAAGCTCACCACGTAGCTAGCATAGAAGGACGAAATCAATGGATCGGTATGCGAAATCTAATCGATCAATTACTCCCAGTACGGCAGCACCCATCGTTCTCCTCTGTACTCGCGCGTTGTCGACTCATCTTCTCCCCCCAAATTCTCCAATCCCAGAAGAGAACAGCGCCGCCGTCTCTGTGCCTTTTCAATTCCGAGGTTGCCGGCTCGCCGCAACCATTAATCAAGACCAACTGTGGTATTTTGTTCCCCAATCATCTCTCCAGTCGTTCTAGACGTTGGAGACATCACCGCATCAGAGATGAGAGATGGTACGTCTCCCTCCCTCCCCTTATCCTGCCTAAATAGCACGGTTCTCGGCTTGCTCCACATCTCCAATTCTTCTCTGCCACGGTACGTTCTTGAGTTCTTCCCTGATTGGATCAAGGGGTTGATGGAGATGATGAAGATCGTGAAGATCCAAGCTGCAGTGGTGATGGATGACCTTTTGCAAGTTCCCCCTCCAGATCCTCATAGAGATGATATTTCGCAGTTTTCTGGTTTCTTCGTGTGTCCATTCCATGATTCGGCCGCACAATGTGAAAGTACCTGAAGCGGTTCCACCATCGGGTCATACGCATACATGTAAAATGTATCCATGAACTTCAGTATATTTGATATAATATTTTATGATATATGCATGATATGTGAGGTTCCCTAGTTGTTTTATACTGTTTTATTGAGATTTGCAACAAAGTTTCCTGTCATTATTTTTTGACGTTGCAATACATGAAAACCCTATTTTGCATATTTTTGAGTCTCAAGGATCTTACAAACATGAAAATGAGCTGGAATTTTTGGAGCGTTATTTTTTGGGGTTTATCAAAATGATAACAAAGTGGACTAGGAGGCCCGTGGGCCTCAAGAGAGGGACTAGAAAGCGGCCACCCGAGCCCGTGCCATGAGGCCAACCTCGAGACTCGAGCACTCTCTGTTTCGGTTTTGATACCAACCGATTAGTTTTTCCCTAAAAACACACACACACACACACATATGATAATGATACCATCTGCAGTTTCACAAAGAGGCGTCCGTCAACACATAAAAACATGAAATAGAGAAGTCCTGCAAAGATTGAGAGGGGAAACATCACCAGAGTCGCTCTCAGTTGGTACTCTGCCTCCATGACTATGGTTACCACCATGATAAAGAGGTAGTAGTCCACCCTTGGACTATGGGTTTGTGGAAGTAGCTTGTATCATTTCTCACTAGGATCTTCACTAATTAGTATCACTTGAGCTTCCTATCATGATTGTGATCATATATGTAATGTTTTGATAGTGGATCTTTTGTTATAAGATGCGTTATGAGATGCAATGGATTATTTTGTGGTTGATGAATTAATAGATGCATATCTTATCCTATTTATGTATGTTATGTTCTGATCAAACTTGTATACATGAACATGTGTGGGATATGTGTGTGCCATTTGGAGTAACTTGGTATTATGCATGTGGTTCTGACAATAATTTGTATGCTAGTAAGGTTTTTTATCGTTTCATTGGTTACCTTAGTAGGGATTAAAAATTATGTATGATATTGTCATCAAGTGAAAATCTATGTGGTCTTATTTTCTCAAGATAGTATCAGTAAATCCACTTCATGTCAAAATACTTAAGGAAATAATCTATTTAGTCTTAAAATTGGTTCGAGAGGATCTCTTCCCAAGGGAGTATTAATCAGATGTGTTGCATCATTTCTATGCTAGGATGTGATGTCCATATAAATGGCTATCAACTACATAATATTACTTTCTACCACATGTTCCTTTATGCTATATTCATTTCACCATGTTTAAAAGAGAGATATAAAGCGAACCCATGAACCCTGGTCCATTTTAAACTATAGGAAATACCTATCTATATCTACTTTGCTTGCAATTTTAGTCTCATTAATTTAGTGCTTTGAAAATAAAAAAAATACTTTTCCTACTTTAATTTCTTTAATTATTTAAGTTTTGTATTACTTACACCTTGTTGTGCCTGGAAAACACTTCAGTGAAGTTGTGGACACAAAACTATTGCCATTACTTGTTAGGTTGATTGAAGAGGATGGAAGGAAAAACTAAACTTTTTTCCGAAGAGTTTGGCGTAAACCCTCGATACAGGGATCATGCGGCTCGGCTCAGTGGAACCATCTAGGTACCGTCCAGGGAGGATGTGGCTCGGCCTGGTGGTACCAGTCAAGTATCATCTAGGGAGCATGCGGCTCGGCCCGGTGGTACCAGCCAGGTACCGTTCGGCCACAGAAGGCATCAACGGGGGAGTGGACCAGGGACCGGTAGTAGCTCAGCACCCGGGGAGGAAGTACCGCCCGGGCCTAGAAAAAGCTTCTCCCCATTTTTTATTTTGAATAAACATCGCAAATAGCACATATGAGAAACACGGTAATTTGAGATTGGACCGATTTAGATGAAACCACGTTTTGCACGAATTTACAGGTGAAACCTCTCAACATGAAGAACCGGGAAAACTCCAAAATAAAAAACGCAACCAGTTTTGCATGTGAAATCCGTTTTCGACGAGCTAGAGCTTGTCAGGAGAATGAACACAAGCTCTACAACATCAGATGGATAAGAACCAAGAATAACCAAGAAAGTTTATGCAAAGCATGCAAGGGATTGAGATTTATTCGAATGATACGATCAAGTTAATCATTCGAGAACCCTCTTAATAGTATGTCCAACTATCCTATAAAGCGGTCTCCCAACAATGCCACGAGACTGGTAAGAAAGAAACCGTATAAAAAACAAACCTTAACCTTGATCTTTTCACTTAAACTAGATGATGAATATCTTGACATTTCAAGATATAATTCCTTTCTTGATTGTGCTTGCTTGATGAATTCTAGCAGATTGCTCTCCCATAATCATCATGGGAGAGATTCTTCTTCGGCATATCTTCATGTATTCATGATCACCATTTGAATGGCCAGCTCCGTCTTCATATATCTTATTCAATGAACATTATTTCTTCTTTATTCATATTGTTGATGTCTTGAAGATGCACAAGAAAGTTCACTTCGTCTTCTTCTTTAATACATACTCGACATTGGCTCAACACTTGTCATAACCAAACTTTGGATCACTCCTTGATCATCTTGGTTTGATAATCTTGATTATCACTTCCTCTTCAACTTTCAACAATGAAACCAACATATGGTTCAATGATAATATATGGACAAAGCCTACAAACATAACTCAATACACACAACATTAGTCCATAGGAATTTCTACCAATTATCAAAACCACACATGGGTCTCCATGCGCTTTCAAATGCCCTATGCTAGTCAGCTGGTAGAGGATGAAAATCTCAAGCCTACGACGTTAAATTTTCTGTTTCTATCAATGCTTTGTGTAGTCACCCTCTTTCTTGTATTGGTGTTGTTTTTCTCTCTTGTGCTTCATTTTAAGATGGTGTCCCAACATGTTTTTACTCGTACTCATGGCCACGAGGAGCATCATTAATTTGGAGCTGAGCTATTTAAGCCTTGTAAATTAATTTAAAGCTAGGAAATTAAAACCTTATGTCTACAAAGATTCGTGCATACTTTGGCCGTTTCAAACAAGCTTTCCATTGAAAATGCATTTCTAGTGGCACCGTGGCCTCCCGGTCATGGATTGATCATTCACTAGCTAGTGATTCGTGCTAGGCTTCTCACCAAATATGACGTGTTTCACAATGACATGACATATCGTTGATATCTATGTGAAACTGTAATAAAATTTGTAGGATTTTCTGTATGAACCAAGATAAACTATAATTTAACTAAAAACAATTAAAATGATCCAAATTGTGCTGGATCTGTCATGCCTTGTTTACTTGTCTAGGTTTTCATCCCAAGAGGTCCAGGAATGGTAGGGGATTTGGTGTTCACCAAATTTCCTCAAATATTTTTCTAAAAAAATACACTAGTTTGAACATGATTATCTAAACTAGGAAAAAAAAGGAGGATTTGCATGGCTATCTCGGGATTATCCCATCTAAACCCGGTGAAGTAATCGGAGTATTGGAGATTTTTCAGGATTAGACTCTAGAAGTAAACAAGGAATGAAGGATATTTCTGAAATAACAAAAAATTAATTACCGTTCGCTTGTGACGGTAAAGCACACGTCCGTTGGAAATCCCAAGAGGAAGGTATGATGCGTACAGCAGCGAGTTTTCCCTCAGTAAGAAACCAAGGTTATCAAACCAGTAGGAGATGAAGATCACATGAAGGTTTACTTTTTTTTGTAAAAATAATACTTTTATCGATTAAGACTTTTAAATATCCATAGTGAGCAACTAGATCTTAATGATCTTTGTCGCTAAAAAATCCTTCCAATTCACCATCTCAATGAGGTGATAATGTCTTTGATGAAATCATGGTGTGTCTTTCAAATATCAAGAAATCTCTAAATTTTCAATTCTACACGTTGAATAATGAATATCACAAAGTTATCTCGCATATACTAAGATTACTGATAAATCTCTATAATAAAAATATAAAATCATTATTATTTACATTGAACCTAGAACATGAGTCTATGTTTTCAGTTCGAAATCGACTTTACACAATATTGTCGGGGGGAAGACCCCGGATAGGGCAATGGACGCGGAGCAGCCGGCTGGCCACTGGCCGGCTCGCGGCAAAGGCCGGCTGAGGAGCAGCCGGCTGGCGCCGTGGCCGGCTGGTCTGGAAGCCGGCTGGCTCTAGGTCCTAGTCGGCCTGGCTACGGCCACCAATGCTGTAGTTGGGCCGGCTTCTACAAGCCATATCCGACTGGGGTTTGTACCTCAGACCGACTCGAGGCTGGCGAGTCTTGCACGGGAAGGAACCGGGTAGGTGATCCGGGTTCCCAAAGTCCACGCTGACTCCATCTTCCGTGAAACGCGGGGCACTGTGGAGCAATAGTGCCTCGCGCCGGACAGGCCGTCAGGGCTTACGACGATCCGTACAGGCTACAGTGGCTGACGGCGACAGGGACACCTCCTCCATACCGCTGACCGTGGCAGCCGGATGGGACAGGCCACGATGCCTCAACCACTCCTGACGTCACCGCCTCGGGAAGGAGCGGAAGCCGGAGCCGGCCCAGCCGGCCCGTAAAACTATAGGGTCTTATATGTAAAGTGCCGGTGCCTATATAAACCGCACTGCCCCCTCTCGTGCAGGGGATCGATCATTTTATTGCTTTCACCTACCTACAGAGCTGCCCTGTGAGAGAGACCATAGTCTTCCTTAGCCTCTCAGGAGCAGCCGGACACAGCTCTAGGAGCACCATTGTACTGTGTGATCATCATATACACTCATAGCAGGAGTAGAGGTTTTACCTCCATCGGAGGGCCTCGAACCTGGGTACGTCGCCGTGTCGCTCGTGCCCATACCCGCATCCGGATACCGCCGTGAGATCTCTCAGGAACCACTTCGATTAGCCACCCTATGGCATATGCCGTGACGATACCACGACATTTGGCGCCCACCGTGGGGCCTTCAGCATCCTCGGCCGGTGTCTTCATCCGGACGGGCCTCACCACCACCACCGGCGAGCGAGTCGCTTCAGGCTTGATCTGGAGATTCGGCTCCCTCGACTGCGTCGGCCGACAACGCTGGCTGCTTCGCTGACCGGCCCTTCCCAGCCGGCGGCAGCGTCATCTCCTTCGGCGGCTTCGACGTCTACGTCGCCACCGTCGCACCGCCGCGCTACCCGCGGCAGGTGCTGCGCTGCGCTAGCCCTCCTCCGCGAGCCGGCAGCAGCGCTCCCGCCAGCCCCGCCGTCGTGCAAGTCATGATGGCTGGCGACGAGCTCCCCACCAAGAACCCGCGCATGCGCGGCCCCGACCTGGAGCGCAACATCGACCCCAACGCCTCCGGCTCGGGCCCAAAAGCGCCACCACCGCCGTCCCGGCTGGATGCAGTCCGGGCAAAGCTGAGCACCCCGCTCACGCCTGGCGGAGACCCCACCGCCGTCGAGGCGGACTTGGAGGCGCACCGTCAGCTCCTCCTCAAGCAAACCGAAGAACTGGCTGCTGCTAAGCGCCAGATGGAGATCACCCAGCGCGAGTACAACCGCGCCCACGGCCTCACTCCAGGCGGCGACGAGCCAAGCCGAGCCGGCCACATCCGCCGCAGGGGCCGCGACCTCGGCGCTGAGATCGCCCGCGACGGCGCTCCTTCGCCGGCTCCGTCCGCGGAGCTCCCCGTCTACAACACCCCCGACAAGAACATGCGTGCGGCAGAAGCCGCCGCAGAAGAGCTGAACCGCCTTCAGGGCGAAGAGTTACGCCGCCAGACCAGGCGGGTGACTGAGCTGCTCAACGCAGCCAACAGGCAGATCGCCGACCCCAGGTATGTCGATGCCCCCAGGGCCTCTCACGCTCGTGGAGCTGCAGGCAACGATAGGGAAGGCGCCAGGGACACGGCCGAGTCCTCCTCCCCAGCACCAAGCCGGCGCCATGACTCCCGGGCCACGCACAGCTCGGGCCGGCCAAGCCACCAGCCGAGCGGCCGCAGCCGCAGCCGGCCCCCTCCGAGCCGGAACCAGGAGCAAGACTCCGGGCCCCGCCGTCATCACCGGCCGGCTCCAGAAGCAAGCGGCGCGCGCCAGCCGGCACATTCCCGGCTGGGCCCGCGCATCGAGCCCGCCGACGCCCGAGACCGCCTCGACCGGCTGGTTCAATCCCGCATCGCGGAAGAAGAGGGGCCAGCCGGCCCAAAGTGCTTCGGACCGCGGATCCTCAACGAGCCCATGGTCGAGGGTTTCCAGCTCCCGCGCGACACCCCCAAGTACGACGGCACCACCAAGCCGGAGGACTGGCTGCTGGACTACTCCACGGCAGTCGGCATCGCCAAGGGCAACAAGCGCTGGGCCGTGCGCTACTCCCCCCTCATGCTACTCGGCTCCGCCCGCACGTGGCTCAACAACCTGCCAGCCGGCAGCATAAACGGCTGGCTGGACTTCGAAGCCGCCTTCATCAGCAACTTCACTGGCACTTATCGCCGGCCGGGTCGCCCTCAACAGCTTGAGATGTGCAAGCAGGGCCCCGACGAGACGGATCGCGCATACCTGACGCGCTGGTGCGAGATGCGCAACTCTTGTGAGGGCGTGCACGAGATGCAAGCCATCAGCTTCTTCATGGGAGGCTGCCGACCCAACACCATGCTGTGGCACAAGCTACGCCGCAGCGAGCCCAAGACGATGGCCGCCTTGATGGTCATCGCAGACAAGTACGCGCTGGCAGAGGAAGCCGGCAAGGCGCCGGCTGATGTTTCACCGGCCCCAGCAAAACGGGACAACAACAAGCCGGCCGAGGGCGCCTCGCACGGCAGCCGGCGGGACAACTACCGCGGCAAGCGTCACAACGACCAGCCGGACCGCCGGTACGGCTCCGCCCACGTGGCCGCCGTGGCAGGCAACGCGGCAGGCGGAAGCCGCCGCCAGAAGCAAGACCGGCAGTGGAAGCCGAAGTACACCTTCGAGCAGATGCTCGACTCGCCGTGCAAGTATCACAGCGGCAAGAACCCCTCCAACCACACCACCCGCGACTGCCACTTCATGAAGCGGCTGACAAGCGGTGAACCCCTCCCGCCTCCACCCCCGCCTCCACCAGCCGGCGGGCCGGGTGGCCAAGCCGGCGCGGAGAACGTCAACCTCGAGCACCACGAGGCTAACCAAGTGCACCATGCCGGCCGGTATCTGGCCGAAGACGCCACCTACATCATCTTCACCTCCGAGCCCGAGGACAGGACGAGCCAAGAGCGCCGTTCCCTCGAGGTCAACGCGGTCATACCGCCGGTTCCCCAGTACCTAAACTGGTCAGAGCAGGCCATCACTTTTGATCGCCGCGACACACCGGCTGTCCTGCCGAAGCCGGGCAGCTACGCCATGGTCCTCGACCCCACCATCGGCACAACCCGGCGCAGCGTGCGTTTCTCGCGCGTCCTCATCGACGGCGGCAGCAGCATCAACATCCTCTACCGCGACACCGCCCGCAAGCTGGGCATCCAGAGGCCGAGTTGCGCCCACCCCCACCGTCTTCCATGGCATCGTGCCAGGCCATTGCTGCCAGCCGATCGGCCGGATCACGCTGGAGGTGATGTTCGGGAAGCCGGACCACTTCCGCACTGAGAGAATCGAGTTCGAGGTGGTGGACCTCGTGAGTCCCTACCACGCGCTCCTGGGCAGGCCGGCCCTGACCAAGTTCATGGCGGTGCCCCACTACGGGTACCTGAAGATGAAGCTGCCTGGCCCCAAGGGGGTCATTACCGTAGCCGGCGACTATCGCCGCTCCATGGACTGCGCCATGCAGAGCTCCAAGATGGCCCAGACGCTGGTCATCGCCACCGAGAAGCAGCTCATCCACGACGCCGTCGCCCTCGCCAAAGCCGCGCAGACAGACATGCCGGCTGCGGGCAACCCGGCTGGGACGACTCACTTCCAGCCGGCCGACAACACCAAGAAGATCCTGCTGGACCCGGCGCAGCCGGACAAGTTCGTCACCATCGGTGCCGGCTTAAACAAGAAATAGGAAAGCGAGCTCACCAGCTTCCTCCGTGAGAATCGGGACATCTTCGCGTGGACTCCAAGAGACATGCCGGGTGTGCCGAGGGAGTTGGCTGAGCACCACCTCCACGTCCGGCCTGAGGCCAAGCCGGTGAAGCAGCCTCTCAGGCGCTTCGCCGAAGAACGAAGGAAGGCCATCGGTGAAGAAATCGCCCGGCTCCTAGCTGCCGGCTTCATCATGGAAGTGCTGCACCCGGACTGGTTGGCGAACCCGGTCCTGGTTTTGAAGAAGAACGGCTCCTGGCGCATGTGTATCGACTACACCAGCCTGAACAAGGCGTGCCCAAAGGATCCCTTCCCCCTGCCGCGCATAGATCAAGTCATAGACTCGACTGCCGGCTGTGAACTGTTGTCTTTCTTAGACGCCTATTCAGGCTACCACCAGATTCCTTTGAATCCGGCTGATCAAATAAAGACTTCGTTCATTACCCCGTACGGGGCTTATTGCTACACGACTATGCCGTTCGGCTTGAAAAATGCAGGCGCCACCTACCAAAGGTGCATGCAAAAATGCTTGCAGGATCAAATCGGCAGAAACGTTCACGCATATGTGGATGATGTCGTTGTAAAGACCAAGGAGACGACTACCCTCCTTGATGACCTAAGAGAAACCTTCACCAATCTGAGAAGATTCCGGATGAAGCTCAACCCGGCCAAGTGCACATTCGGCGTGCCGTCTGGCCAGCTCCTTGGCTACCTCGTCTCTCAGCGAGGGATCGAAGCCAACCCGGACAAGATCAGCGCCATAGAGAAGATGGAACTGCCGCAGTGCCTCAAGGACGTCCAGAAGTTTGCTGGCTGCCTGGCCTCCTTGAGCCGCTTCGTCAGCCGGCTGGGGGAGAAGGCACTGCCCCTGTATCAACTAATGAGAAAGGCGGACAAGTTCGTCTGGTCACCGCAGGCGGATGAGGCTTTCCGTGACTTAAAGCGTGTGCTCTCAACCGCGCCAATCCTTGCAACGCCGGGTTCAATGGAGCCGATGCTGTTGTACATCGCAGCCACCAATCGAGTGGTTAGCGTTGTCCTGGTGGTGGAGCGCAGAGAAGCCGGCGACAGGGAGCAGCTGGTTCAGCGCCCAGTCTATTACCTTAGCGAAGTGCTCTCCCAGTCGAAGCAAAATTACCCCCACTACCAGAAGGTCACCTACGGCGTCTACATGGCGGCCAAGAAGCTCAAGCACTACTTCCAAGAGCACCCCATCAGGGTGGTTGCCACAGCACCCTTGGCGGAAATCATCGGCAGCAAGGACGCCAACGGCCGGGTTGCCAAGTGGGCCCTGGAGCTAGCCGCCCACACCATCCTCTACGAGCCACGCACAGCCATCAAGTCGCAGATCCTCGCGGACTTCTTCGTCGACTGGGCTGAGATGCAGTACCTGCCGCCTGTGCCGGATTCCACACCTTTGGAAGATGCACTTCGACGGCTCGAAGATGCGCAACGGCTTGGGTGCCGGCATCGTCATCACTTGTCGCACGGGGGCGCGGCTGGACTACGTCCCCGCAGATCCACTTCGCCGCCTCCAACAATGTGGCGGAGTACGAAGCGCTCATTCATGGGCTGAAGCTGGCCAAGGAGATTGGCGTGCGTCGCATACTCTGCTTCGGCGACTCCGACTTGGTCATACAGCAAGCATCTGGCGACTGGGACGCGAAGGACGCCAACATGGCCTCGTACCGCTTCCATGTCCAGCAGCTATCCGGCTTCTTCGACGGCTGCGAATTCCACCATGTGCCACGAGCAAATAACGAAGCGGCTGATGCCTTATCCAAGATTGGCTCAACCCGGCAAGCCATTCCGCCGGGTGTCGCCTTGGCGGTTCTCAAGAAGCCGTCCATCATACCGTCACCGGACTCGGATTCAATATTCGTGCCGGCTGACCCGGGGGCTGCTCAGCCGAACCCGGGGGCTTCATCGCCCAAGTCGGGGGCTAACAAGCCAAACCCGCCGGCTAGCAAGCCGAACCCGGGGACTTCTCAGTCCAACCCGGGGGCTACAACGCCAAACTCGGGGGATAGCAACCCGAACCCGCAGACTAGCAACCCGAACCCGGCGACCATGCGCCGAATCCGGAAGCTCCCACGCAGGAGGCCCTGTTGGTCAGCGTATTCGAGATAAGATGCGTACCTTCATGGGCACGAGAATTCCTCTCCTACCTCACCAACGGTGTGCTGCCTGATGATAGAGTCCAGGCCAGGCAGATTGAGAGAAGGGCCAAGGCCTATACCATCATCAACCACCAGCTGTACAAACGCAGCGTAAGTGGGGTGTTCCAGCGGTGCGTCGAGCCGGCTGAAGGGATTGAACTCCTACGGGAAATCCATCAAGGAGAGTGCGGACATCACGCCTCATCCAGAGCCATAGTGGCCAAAGCCTTCCGGCACGGTTTTTACTGGCCGACTGCGCTCAGAGACGCAGAAGATTTGGTGAAGAAGTGCAACGGCTGTCAGCGCTTCGCAAGGCAAAGACACCAGCCGGCTTCCGCCTTGAAAACCATCCCCATCACATGGCCATTTGCCGTATGGGGCTTGGATATGGTAGGCCCATTCAGAACAGCGCGAGGCGGCATGACACACCTCTTGGTGATGATTGACAAATTCACCAAGTGGATCGAAGCCAAACCAATCAAGAAACTGGACGGGTCCACAGCCGTCACATTCCTCAAGGAAATCATTGTGAGATTCGGCTACCCCCACACCATCATCACCGACAACGGCACCAACTTCTCCCAAGGCATCTTCTCTCGCTATTGCGGGGAAATGGGGATCCGGATGGCCCTATATTCTGTGGCAAACCCAGAGTCCAATGGACTATTGGAAAAGGCTAACGGCTTAGTCCTAGCCGGCATCCGTCCCCTGATGTTGGAGCCGCTCGATCGAGCAGCCGGATTCTGGATTGAATATCTGCACAATGTTATGTGGAGCCTGCGCACAACGACAAACCGCTCAGTCGGCTTCACACCTTTTTTCCTCGTATACGGGGCCGAAGCCGTCTTGCCAACTGATATCGAGCATGACGCGCCAAGGATCAAGCTCTACACAGAAGCCGAAGCCAAAGAAGCTCGCGAAGATGGAGTTGACCTGGTCGAAGAGGCCCGGCTGCTGGCTGAGTCTAGATCTACTATCTACCAGCAAAGCCTCCGACGCTATCACAGCCAGAGGGTCCAGCCCTTAGCATTCCGAGAGGGAGACCTAGTGCTCCGACTGATCCAGAGGACAGCCGGACAGCATAAACTATCATCCCCATGGGAGGGTCCCTTCATCGTGAGCAAGGCAGTAGGCAATGATTCCTACTATCTCATAGTTGCCGAAGAGTCTTAGAAAAACAAGCCGGACAAGGCTGACGAGGAGACTAAACGTCCCTGGAATGTCGGGTTACTCCGCCCATTTTACACATGAGAGCGAGGAATGTATGTATCCCTTGTATCCCTTTTGTGAGTTATGAAAAAGCTTGCGCCACGAGCGCTGTGACCGACAAGTTTTTCGTATACATGACCTTCTTCCCCCACTGGGCATGAACCCTCTCACGCGGTCGGCTCGATCGTGATCCGGTTTCCGACAGCCGGCTTCCGACCCAGCTACGCATCGCAATCCGGCTGTCCGGCTGGCGGGAGTAAGGCCTAGGGAGCCGGCACGCGAAAAACGACTAAGGGAAAGAGTAAAAGCGAGTTGACTTACAACTTTTCATAAAAGTGCCGAAGTGCCGAATTCAGCTCGTTCGACTGAAATACTGTCGGCCTCACCCAGCGGCCCGCTCGTGACCCGGCGACTGAGCGCACGTCGGCCGAACGCCCGGCAAGGGCACAGCCAAAGAGTGGGGCGGATGGGAAAAAGCGAACGAGTCGAAAGAAAGCAACTCGGCACACAGATGATTAACAAACACACTAAAGCGTGCCTTAATAAAAGGATAACAACATTGTCTTACATATGCACCCGGCATCCCGGGGATTTAACGAATTGTCTTGGCAAAAACATAAGGAAACAGGTAAAAGCTAAGCGCCGGCTGCATCAGCAGAGCCGGCCGCCGGGTCATCCCCGGGCACATCGTCCGCCTCCTCGTCCTCAGCCGCCTCCTCCTCGTCGTCAGACGGCGGATTCGGGTCCTCGATGAAGAGGGACTTGTCGACGAAGTCGGCAATGGCGCAGGCACGGGCAAGCCGAGCAGTCTTGTTCTCCGCCGGGAGCTTGTCCTCCACGCCGGCGCGCCGGAACTCCAACTGGTCGAGGCTAACCTCGTTATACCAGGAGAGCACAAAAGATAGAGCCATATCAGCTCCGGCACGCGTGGCTGACTCCTTCCGATCAAGAAGCGGTCGGGAGCCCTGTCCAGCCAAGCGATGAGATTGGAGAGATCTTCTGGCAGCGTCTCCGTCGGCCACAGCAGTCGCATCAGCTCCTCCGCCGCCTTCCGCAGCTCCCAGCCGAGCTTGGTGACCGGCTCCACGCGGGCGGCGATGGACGCCAGATAGTCGTCCATGGTGAAGCAGTCGGAGCTCTGCTCCCCAGTGGCCTGCCGGTGATCCTCCCGCGCACTGCCAACAGCCGCTAGCGCCTCCTCCTGCGCCTCAGGGAAGGCCGCTGCAAAGAAGAAAAGCATGTCAGAAGCCATCAAAGCCGAAATAAGCTGAAAAACGCAAATTTTCGAAGTCCTAAAGTAAGCCTGGCGGCAGCCGGCAAGATCCGACTGCCCCCAGCCTGAAGATGGAGATCCCAAAGCTTTAAAGAAAACCTGGCGGTAGCCGGCAAGAACCGACTGCCCCCAGCCCGAAGATGGAGATATCGAAAAAATCAAGGTTCTGCCGCCGGCTGCCAACCTAAGCCGGCAGCCGACGGCCGAAAGCCGGCAAAGGGGAAGGCATAAGACAAAAGACTCACCAGCCAAGCCGCGGTCGAGCGCGCTAAGTTCCCCCAACCACCGCTTGGCGGTGGCCGACAGCTCGTTGGACTTGGTGGTCACCTCCTGCTGAAGCGAAAGCCGCTGCCGTTCCACCTCCTCCAACCGCTTGCTCAGACCCTCCAGCTTTTCCTCCTGTTCCTTCTTGAGGGCGGCAAGTTCCTTGAGATGGTTAGCCTCAAGAAGGCGCAGCCGTTTCAGCTCCCCGTCAGCCACCTTCAGCTTGGCGGCAGCAGCTTGGTTCGCCTCCTCACTTGTGGCGCATTGAGCGCGGGCAACCCGGAGGTCCGACTCAAGCTGCGGGACCCGGGCGGCCTCAGCTGCAAGCCGGCAAAAACAAGCCGTCAGTAAAACAGAAGCATAAAAAAGAGTAAAGGCAAAGAGAGAAAGCCTCACCCTTGACAGCCTCCAGCTCGCGAGCCAAGCCGGCTCGCTCGATCTTGGCCTTGTGGTAGCTGGTCACCACCTTGTTGTACAAGACGGTGCGTCGCTCCGTAACCGTCTGAAAGAATCAGTTGCTTAGACGAAACCCGGACCGGCTCCAAGCAGCCGGACCATGCCTCGGAGGGCTACCAGGATAATAACAAAATTGCAAAAACAGAAAGACACCTACCTTGTCAGCATCCTCCAGCGTTGCTAGCTGGGCCAGGGCCTCGGCGGCCTTGTTCTTAAGGGCGGCCCGGTAGCCGGAGAAGACCATCTTCATGGGCGCCGTGCCAGGCTGCCCCTCCCGGTTGAACACCTCGCAGGAATCTGCCGAGTGCCACGCAGCCTCCATGGTGCCAGCCGAGCCAAGGCTGGAGTCAGAGGCAGACGGCACCTGCAGCAGCCGGGCCCCCTTGGCCACGTGGAGGCCCTCAGTTGGGCCCGACGGGCCCCTCGTCCTCACCAGAGCCCGGGAATCGGCGTCCTTTGAGCGCGATGGCTGCCCCCTCGCCGGCTCCTTCCCGGTCGGCTCCCTCCTCGTCGGCTCCGAAGCTGGAGGCGGCGCGGTCGAAGCAGTCGGCCCGGTGGGAGCCGTCGCATCCGGCGCCCGAGGCGCTCCCTTCGGAGAACTCCCCGGCACCACGACGTTGGGCGCGGGCCCGCCGACTCCGGCCGAAGACGGCGCAGCCCCACCAGCTCCAGCTCCTGCCGCAGGCGGCATGCCCCTGCCGGCTCCGGCTGCCCGCTCCACGAACGGGGCGCGGCGCGGAAACATGTCGTCTAAGGTCGGCTGGCGCGCCGACTGACCCTGGTCTCCGCCGCCAGGCGCCGCAGAAGAAGACGCCCCCGCAGAAGGTGGCGTGGCCACAGGCGGCGCGTTGGCAGCCGGCGGCGTGCGCACGCGTGCTGAAGGTTGCGGGGTTGGCTCCCTCCTTTGCCGCTGAAGCGGCGACGTGACGGGAGGAGCCTGCCGAGAGCCGCCTCCCTGGGTAAACTTAATCGCGGCCCTAGTCGAACAAGCAAGAAAAGATAAGTACAGAGGAAGGAAAGAAAAGGAATCAAACAACAGAGGAAAAAGAACTCACCCGGCTTTCTCCGGGACCTTCTTGGGCGCCAGCCGGCGCTGCTTCTTGGCCCTCGCCTCCGAAGCGGCCGTGGACCCGACGCCGGCCCGCTTCCTCCCCTTCGGCGCTGAAGTCGCCGTGCTCGTAGGCGGCGCCGCGCGCAGAGGCACCGCCGGGATGGCCCCCGTGCCGGATTGAGCCGGCTCCGCCTGCAGCTGCTCCTGCTCCTGCTCCTGCTCATGCTCGGGCGAAGGAGGCGGGTTATGCTCCCCCTGGCCGTCCTGATCCTGCGCCACCAGCAGATCGTCGTCGCCAGCTTGGTCGCCGGCTAAGTCAGCCGGGTCAACGAGATCCGGCGTCCAGACCTTCGTCGCCAAGTCGCCATCCTCAATGCCTTGGCGGACGAAAAGCTGAAAACAAGACAAGATAAATATCGAGTCGGCCACGCTGCCGCAAGTCGGAAGATGGAAAAACATCAACTTACCAGTTCAGGCGGCTGCTCCCGATTGTAGGGCGCCAGCCCCCAGTCCCAGTTGTCCGGCATGTTGGCCTTGGTGATGTTGTTCACCCGGTGAGCCACCTGGGCCTTGGAGAGCTCCAACTTCGACGTCCGTGTCGGGTCGAGCAAGCCGGACATGTGGCCGATCTTGTGGACGCGCCACTGGAGCGGTACGACCCGGCGCGAGATGTAGGTGCAGAGGAGGTCCTCGGCACTCAGCCGGCCCTCCGAGACGCACTGGCCCAGGAAGTCCCACAGGAGGTTCACCTCCGCGTCCGGGTTCGAGGACTTGGCGTTGAAGCCCCAGTTGATCCGGCCGACTGGCGGGGCCGGGTTGAATTCCGGCAGATTGAGCCGGTCGAAGGCCGGGTTCTCGTTCCGCACGTAAAAGAAAGACATCTGCCAATTCTTTACAGAATCGACAGTCGGAATCCGCGGGAAGGACGTACCCGTACGGGGATAGATGGAGGCGGCGCCGCAGGTCCTCAGGCGGCCTTCGGTCGTCTGCGCCTTGATGTAGAAGAGCCGGCTCCAAAACTCCACGTCCGGCCACAAGCCGGCGTAGCCTTCCATGAAGGCCACGTAGCAGCTGAGGAGGATCATGGCGTTGGCCGGCAGGTGGTGCGGCTGCAGGCCGAAGTGATCGAGGAACCGGCGGAAGAAGGTGGAAGCCGGCAGACCCAGCCCGCGGTCGAGATGCGCGCCGAAGACCACGCGTTCGCCGGGCTCCGGCCGAGGCTCCTGCTCCTCGCCCGGCGCCCTGGTAATCACCCCCGCCGGGATGCGGCGGAGGCGCACGAACCGGGCAATGTCGTCGTCTTGCATGTAGGAGCCCTTCCAGGAGCCGCTCGGCTGGGCCATCGAGGACGAAGAAGAGGAGGTCCAAGAGAGGCGGAAGGGCGAAGAAGAGCCGCTCCTCGCCGGAGGAGATCGCGGTGGAGAAGATCGCGCCGTCGATGCGCGCGGCCCCGTGGCGCCGGATTGGCGGGCTTGCGGCGGTAGCTCGGCGGAGGCTCGTCGGGGCGACCGCTCGCTGAGATTCGCCAGAAGAGCGGATGAAGAACGGCGTCGGAGCAGCGAAGCGCTCGAGCGAAGCGAAGGAGCAAGGCAGGAGCGCGAGGAAGAAGAAAGGGGCAAGTGCCGCCTCGGTACCGCCCCCGCGGCATTTATAGCCGACCGCGGCGGTTGGCCTCCAAGTGGCCGACGTGGGCCACGTCTCCGGATTTACTGCGCCATAACTCCTCCCACGACCGCTACCGTTACCAGAAACGGCCACACCACGTCGCCCACTACCGCACCGGATCCGGAAGGACATTGATGTGACCAGACGAACCGGCGGCAGAGCCCTAGCGTCAGGCCGGTCAAGTCGGGCGCAGAACCCGAGGCGGCGGGGACTCCGGCGCGCAGCGAGCCGGAGCCGGACAAGAAGTTCCACTCGAGCCAAAATTCATCAGCAAGGCGGAGGCGCCATCAGATCTGGCGAGAAAGCAAAAACTGCACAAGTATAAAAAGCGGCCGGCTAGAAGCAGCCGGCAGGAACGAGCCGGATGAGGGCGCAGCCGGCTGAATGGAAATCCTCAGTCGGCCCCTCCAAGTGCCGTCTAATATATTCGAGAAGCCAGGAAAACCTGCCTAGGTCCTTCTAAACGCAGGACCTTGCCAGCTTCGGGGGCTAATGTCGGGGGGAAGACCCCGGATAGGGCAATGGACGCGGAGCAGCCGGCTGGCCACTGGCCGGCTCGCGGCAAAGGCCGGCTGAGGAGCAGCCGGCTGGCGCCGTGGCCGGCTGGTCTGGAAGCCGGCTGGCTCTAGGTCCTAGTCGGCCTGGCTACGGCCACCAATGCTGTAGTTGGGCCGGCTTCTACAAGCCATATCCGACTGGGGTTTGTACCTCAGACCGACTCGAGGCTGGCGAGTCTTGCACGGGAAGGAACCGGGTAGGTGATCCGGGTTCCCAAAGTCCACGCTGACTCCATCTTCCGTGAAACGCGGGGCACTGTGGAGCAATAGTGCCTCGCGCCGGACAGGCCGTCAGGGCTTACGACGATCCGTACAGGCTACAGTGGCTGACGGCGACAGGGACACCTCCTCCATACCGCTGACCGTGGCAGCCGGATGGGACAGGCCACGATGCCTCAACCACTCCTGACGTCACCGCCTCGGGAAGGAGCGGAAGCCGGAGCCGGCCCAGCCGGCCCGTAAAACTATAGGGTCTTATATGTAAAGTGCCGGTGCCTATATAAACCGCACTGCCCCCTCTCGTGCAGGGGATCGATCATTTTATTGCTTTCACCTACCTACAGAGCTGCCCTGTGAGAGAGACCATAGTCTTCCTTAGCCTCTCAGGAGCAGCCGGACACAGCTCTAGGAGCACCATTGTACTGTGTGATCATCATATACACTCATAGCAGGAGTAGAGGTTTTACCTCCATCGGAGGGCCTCGAACCTGGGTACGTTGCCGTGTCGCTCGTGCCCATACCCGCATCCGGATACCGCCGTGAGATCTCTCAGGAACCACTTCGATTAGCCACCCTATGGCATATGCCGTGACGATACCACGACAAATATTCACTAAAACAAGCATAACTTTCTCATCTGTCGTCTGTTTTCGATGCATGACCTTTCAAAATATTTTAAAAAAATACATCTAAATGTATTCATCAAAAATCAAGATAAGGCGACTGCCCTGCCTTGCCCTAAGGGGACCTTCGCCCCTGTCAGAGAGGACAGCTAAGGTTAGTGAACGGTCGATTCCTCTACCGTGTCGGCGGCTGAGCTGCGACGCGCGTGTATGCGTATGCGTCTAACTTGTCTATCCAGGTTACTCGCAAAAAAAAACTTGTCTATCCAGGTGTGGTTTTCTCCGTCGCGTCACGGTGCGTTCTCTCCGGAACACCGTCGGCTCTCATCGTTGTCCGTTCCGTGGCGCAAGCCCCGCCGTGCCAAACCATAAAGTTCGACGTTTCCATATATCTGGCAGGTAGTCGGGCACACAGCAGGAGATAGCTACCGCCGGACCGGCGTAGGTGAACGCGTGGTGTACGTGTACCGTCCGATGGATGACATGAATAGGCATGTATATACCAGGACACTGGACACGAGTAGTAACGGCGGTCACGCTTTAGCTCGCGATCCCCAGAGAAGGTTGTGCCTGCCACATCACGGACGAGTCAGCTCACTGATCACTTCCCCAGGTGGTATAGCTGGACGTGCACACTTCCTCCGGCTCGCTGCACCGCCCGTCCCCTTTTGCCTCGCGTCTCTCCGGCCGGCCTTATAAAAAGAGCACAACACCAGATGATCTACTCACCAGTCCCGATCGAGATCGAGGCGACAAGGAGCCTGATGGCGGAGGAGGAAGCTATCATGGCGGAGCAGGAGGAGGAGGCTATGACTTCGGTAGCGAAGGCGGCGCCGGTGACGGCCCAGCGGCCGGTCCGGGCTGACCTGGAGAAGTACATTCCAAAGCCATGTGAGTTCCAGATCCAACTTCGACAATCTCAACGTAACATGGAGGGCATATATATGACATGCATGTATATATAAGCAGACTTGGCTCGAGCTCTGGTGGCGCCAGACGTGAACCATCCTGAAGGGACCAAGGACGGGCACCAGCACAGGCAGAGGAGCGTGCTGCAGCAGCATGTGGCATTCTTCGACGAGAATGGCGACGGTGTCATCTATCCATGGGAAACATACCGAGGTAATTAACTACGCACGGCGGCGCTAACCAGTACCTGTTACGGTCAGCGAATACCTTAGTGCATCTGTGTTCACGGCCGGTCGAGTACTAAGTCTACATTTTGCCGCTCGAGCGCGGCTGTAATCTTGAACGAATTTTCAGGACTTCGGAGACTGGGGTTCAACATTATCGTGTCTTTCATTGTAGCAATCGGCATAACTCTTGGTCTGAGCTACCCAACTATGCATGTAAGTCACAAAACAGCCAACAACTTTCGATTCGAGATGCTCCATTGTATTCGACATTTTCTGAACAGTATCGCAAGTTCATTTTCATCTGATCTCTTTCGTGGCCGGCTACAGTCCTGGATACCATCTCCCCTGTTCCCGATCTACATCGACAGGATCCACAGGGCCAAGCACGGCAGCGACAGCGCAACCATTGACACCGAGGGAAGGTAACCCAAAATCCTTTCCAGGTCATGAAGTTAAATATAATCTGCTAGTTACATGGCTGTCCGACATGTTGCAACTTTGAAAACGTAGGTTCATGTCGGTGAATTTCGAGAGCATATTCAGCAAGAACGCCCGCTCGCGGCCGGACAAGCTCACCCTTCGCGAGATCTGGACGATGACCAACGACAACCGGGCGCCGTACGATCCATTTGGATGGTGAGCACCTGCGAAGGCGCTGATTTCGTTTGATAGATTGGACAACATTTGCATGCCAGTTTTTCATCTCAGGGCAAATGAGAGATGCTTACCGATTTCTAAGGGTAAATCCATGTGAACTAATTCAGGATTGCGAGCAAGGGGGAGTGGATACTGCTGTACATGCTCGCGAAAGACGACGAAGGGTACCTGCCGAGGGAGGCGATTCGCGGCTGCTTCGATGGTAGCTTGTTCGAATTCATCGCCGACCAAAGGAAGAAGAAGGCACACGCGAAGCAGCACTAGCGTGCAGAGACATCCCGGAATTTCTGTTTTCGTGCGTGTGATTGTAAGGACTAGCTACCACCTCATATATGCCTATGGACTAAGGGAGCGAATGGACTAAAAGCTCAGGGAATTAAAGACTTAAAGTTGTATGTTCTTCATAAAATTTCATCACCTGAGAAAGAAGTGTTGGAAATATATCCTAAAGACAATCATGTGACACTACCCAAAAAAAAAACGTGCCCACCGTGTGGACCTGACTTTACCATGTGTAAAAAGGTCTGAAACTCGGTAAATATGGGCTTTGCCGAGTAAGTCGAAAAAACACACGACAAAGATACAATACACAACAAAAATTGGCAACACATGGCAAACAACCAAACACGATACAGACGAAGGAAAAGATATATCAAAGATCAATCACACGATAAATTTCGGCCAATACACACATGACAAAGAATCCGACATGACAAGCACCCGGGGCACGTGGCTGTGGTGGCCACACTTGACGAAGCCGTTAGGGTGGTATGTCTTTTCCGTGTGTCCCCAGTGGTGGAGCCACGTTAAGTTTGTGCAGTCCCCAACTAGCAGGGGCGGGGGAATCAGACAAAATGATTTACCGATGCCACGTCGGATATTGACATGCTAGATTTTCATAGGTACAACGGCTGCTCATCTAACCCTATTGATGGAGGCGACAATTCTCAAGACGGAGGTCAGCGAGATGTCTTGTTGGGTAGCGTCTTCCCCACGCGATGGCATTAATGACCAATAAAGATCCTCACGCCATTTCTAGCTGCATCCCGCTCTGTTTCCTGCCCAATGCTCTGGCTATACAACTCAACCACCGCGCGGGGATCCAAGGCCACACTCATTCCTGGCCGCGTCCCGTCTACCTTGCCTGCAACATGCCTAGCCGCATTCCAACCACCTATTGTATGTTGGGAAACCATGTCCCACTGCTAGAGCAGAACCCACCCCCACTGCCACCGGAGCAGAACCCACCACCTTCGGACGAAGACTTGTTTCATCAAGTAAAACAAAGATAAGGCTATGTGAGAGACACATGAGGAGGAGACACATTGTTCTCTCGTGCCAGCACCGGCAGACTTGAGGAAGACGGGGATGCTCTCCTCTCCTACGAGACGATGCCAGAAGAGGAACGATGGCCGAGCCCTGGTGGACGTCGACGAGGCCCTCATGGATTGAGTCATGGACATCTCACATTTTTTTCGATAAAGGAGCGTAGCCCCAGCCTCTGCATCAATAGATGGACATCTCACATGAGAGGGATCCAGTGGAGGAGGCCGCTCATCTGCTTATGGATGCCGAGCGACATAAGTTCATCGACCTCAACACCTATGGCCTCGCTGAGGCTGCCATCCATGAGGCTCAACAGATCACCCAAAACGAGAAATATCATAGGGATCATGGGATATCGAAGGCTCGATGGCGCATGGAGGTGCCACCCTCACCAGTGACCGTGATGCACCGATAGTTGGTTGAATACAGAGTGGAGCGACACGTGGCGGCGCAGGGAAGTGCCACCCACACTAGTGTCCTATGCGCCCACCCCTGAGCTAATTCAAGTGTTACTTGTTGGGGCGCAACTAGCAGAGGCTCCCCATACGTAGTACTTGGTGCCGACGTCCCCATACGCTAGACGATGTATGGGGGTGGGGTGGGAGGGGGGGGCTGAAGATGCTCTTATTGTTTCTTGTATGGACTTGATGTGAGTTCAATAAAAGGTGAAAAAAGCAACGTGCAACCGGCCAACAAGTAGGAAGCATTGCTTTTATCATCATGATGAGCCTATTAATCTCTTATCTTTCATCGCAAGTTTGGTCATTTTGTACGGTGAGTCATTCACGTGTCTTCGAACTTGTATCCATTTCATAACTTTTTTGGAACTTGGTTAGGAACGTGGATGTACAATCCAGCCATCCAGATTCAAATTCTCATAGACGCGGATTTGAATTCTTTTATAAAAAATCAGGGCTTCGCCTACCGCATTCATTTCGATTTTTTTTGGTTGTGAAACATTTATCGCATGCTGTCCTCATTAGTGGGGGTGATAGCCTCAGTTTGGTTTCTATGACTATGCATATAATATATGGTCTTTAACTGTGGAAATGCAATGACTATGCATGTTATTTACCCCGTGTACATAGTGACTCCATTCATGTTACACTCTTCTAAGGTAGGAACACAACGAGCTGTTTAGGGGGTGTGCGCGCGGTTGGAGGAGGTGGCCAAGGATGTATTTACCCAGAGAGCCAGAGAGAGACCTCCCCCCAGGGCCGGCCCATAAGGCGGGGCAACGGGGCGACCGCCTTGGGCCCTCGCGAGGCAGAGGCCCCGGCCCAGGTTGTAGTTCAATACAAGGATTCTTCTGTATTAGAGTATTAGGCTCAAGAAAATAGAAAAAAAATTAGAAGAGGAGAAACATGGCCTAAGCTCACCACGTAGCTAGCATAGAAGGACGAAATCAATGGATCGGTATGCGAAATCTAATCGATCAATTACTCCCAGTACGGCAGCACCCATCGTTCTCCTCTGTACTCGCGCGTTGTCGACTCATCTTCTCCCCCCAAATTCTCCAATCCCAGAAGAGAACAGCGCCGCCGTCTCTGTGCCTTTTCAATTCCGAGGTTGCCGGCTCGCCGCAACCATTAATCAAGACCAACTGTGGTATTTTGTTCCCCAATCATCTCTCCAGTCGTTCTAGACGTTGGAGACATCACCGCATCAGAGATGAGAGATGGTACGTCTCCCTCCCTCCCCTTATCCTGCCTAAATAGCACGGTTCTCGGCTTGCTCCACATCTCCAATTCTTCTCTGCCACGGTACGTTCTTGAGTTCTTCCCTGATTGGATCAAGGGGTTGATGGAGATGATGAAGATCGTGAAGATCCAAGCTGCAGTGGTGATGGATGACCTTTTGCAAGTTCCCCCTCCAGATCCTCATAGAGATGATATTTCGCAGTTTTCTGGTTTCTTCGTGTGTCCATTCCATGATTCGGCCGCACAATGTGAAAGTACCTGAAGCGGTTCCACCATCGGGTCATACGCATACATGTAAAATGTATCCATGAACTTCAGTATATTTGATATAATATTTTATGATATATGCATGATATGTGAGGTTCCCTAGTTGTTTTATACTGTTTTATTGAGATTTGCAACTGTTATCACCAGATTTTGGACAAATCCAGAGGTGGGCCGTAAGAGAGATGGGCTTGGAAGACTACACGTGGAAGATCTCTGAAGCGGCCTTGCACGGAGAATTTGGGCTAGTTTGCCCGTGTATCTTTAATTATAGTAGATTATATCTTAGATCAAGATTTAGAGTTTGTATCGCACACGGTGGGATATTCCCACGTTAGAAAGTCCCCTGGACTATAAATATGTATCTAGGGTTTATGGAATAAACAACAACTCACGTTCAACCCAAAACAAACCAATCTCGGCGCATCGCCAACTCCTTCGTCTCGAGGGTTTCTATCAGGTAAGCGACATGCTGCCTAGATCGCATCTTGCGATCTAGGCAGCACAAGCCCCACGTTGTTCATGCGTTGCTCGTACTGAAGCGTCTTTGATGGCGAGCAACGTAGTTATCATAGATGTGTTAGGGTTAGCATAGTTCTTCGTATAACATGCTTACGTAGTGCAACCCTTGCATGTCTAGCCGCCCTCACACCTATCTCAGGTGTGGGGGCGGCACCCCGCTTGATCTTTATTTAGTAGATCTGATCCGTTACGATTGCTCCTTGTTCTGCAAGGATTAGTTTAATATCTGCAATAGTTAGGCCTTACAAAGGGGTGGAGGATCCAGCGGCACGTAGGGTGGCGTTCGCAAGCCCTAAACAGGATGTTCCGAGGATCAACTTCATGTTGGTTTTTAGGCCTTGTTTAGGGTCGGCTTACGATCACCGTGCGTGGCCGCGAGGCCCAACCTGGAGTAGGATGATCCGATTATGCGGTGAAAACCCTAAATCGTCGTAGATCTAATTAGCTTTATCTTGATCAAGCAGGATCACCATATATTCGTGCACCCCGTACGAATCATGGGTGGATCGGCTCTTTGAGCCGATTCACAGGATAACCTGAGAGCCGATCGAGGCTCGTATTTAATGTTTACGTGTATGCCATGCAGGAAACTAAGCGAGGCATCCCCATCACCTTCCTGACCAGGTATAGGTCAGGTGGCACGCCCTTGCACTTCGCATCGGACGTGTGACCAGAAGAGCATTGCGGGCCGTCGCTCGGAGGGGTCTCAGCCAGCCGCAGCTCTAGGCTCTTCCCGGCTCTACCGTGTTGACAGTCGCTGCCCGCCGGTGGGTTTTGGCAGTCAACACATTCTGGCACGCCCGGTGGGACAATCGTCTACATCAACCACATCGCCATCTACATCTGAGATGGCGGACGGCACGCCAGTCACTTACGAGGAGCTGCCTGACGAGCTCAAGAAGAGATACGACGAGATCAAGGTCACCCTCGAAGCCGACCTCATCGGCTCTTTTCAGAGAACCCGTTCCCATGGCATCAGATGGAAGGGATTCTCACCGCAAGGTGCACTCGATGGGATAGACCTCTCTGCCCCGTCGGAGGAACGCACCAGGGGCCTGCGGCAGGAGATCAACTACTTGGTGGCTCACTCGCTACACCGCCACTCTGAAAACTTGGTCAACGTGTTGGAGCGTCTCGCTCTGCGCGTGATCCAGGAGATCATGAGCCACCAGTACTCGCCGTCAGGACCAGCTCTCGGGACGCATCAAGGAGAGTTGCCACTCCAGTCCCGTCCACCGCTGCCATATGCGTTGGCAGCACCAGCTGAAGTGCCGGCTACACCGGCATTCGTCGTCTACAAGATCGGTGGTGACCCTAGTGACTACCAGTTCTTGGCTGAGGCGCCTAAGGAGATCCCTCAAGGATACGCGTGCACGTATGTGCCAGATTGTGGCAACTGGGCACTCTCAAACCAGGCCACAACATCAGGGACTCCGGCGAAGACAGGAGGAACGTCAGCGACAGAGCTTGAGAAGCAGACGTGGCTAACTAAGTATGCCACCCCGACGAAACTCCAGAGCCCAGCTCCTGCAGTTGGCTCAGAGCTGGAAAAGCAAACATGGCTGGCTAAGTACGTGATGACCCACAAGTATAGGGGATCGCAACAGTCTTCGAGGGAAGTAAAACCCAATTTATTGATTCGACACAAGGGGAGACAAAGAACACTTGGAAGCCTTAACAACGGAGTTGTCAATTCAGTTGCACCTGGAAACAGACTTGCTCGCAAGAGTTTATCGGTAATAACGCTTTATAGCGATAGCGAGTGAAATAACAGCAGCAGAGTAACAGAGACAGCAGTAGTGATTATAGTAAACAGCAGGATTAAAATACTGTAGGCACGGGGACGGATGACGGGCGTTGCATGGATGAGAGAAACTCATGTAACAATCATAGCAGGGCATTTGCAGATAATAATAAAACGGTGTCCAAGTACAAAGCAATCAATAGGCATGTGTTCCATATATAGTCGTGCGTGCTCGCAATGAGAAACTTGCACAACATCTTTTGTCCTACCAGCCGGTGGCAGCCGGGCCTCAAGGGAAACTACTGGATATTAAGGTACTCCTTTTAATAGAGTACCGGAGCAAAGCATTAACACTCCGTGAACACATGTGATCCTCACATCGCTACCATTCCCTCCGGTTGTCCCGATTTCTGTCACTTCGGGGCCATCGGTTCCGGACAGCGACATGTGTATACAACTTATAGATAAGACCATAAACAATGATTATCTTCATGAAACAATAACATGTTCAGATCTGAGATCATGGCACTCGGGCCCTAGTGACAAGCATTAAGCATAACAAGTTGCAACAATATCATCAAAGTACCAACAACGGACACTAGGCACTATGCCCTAACAATCTTATGCTATTACATGACCAATCTCATCCAATCCCTACCATCCCCTTCGGCCTACAGCGGGGGAATTACTCACACATGGATGGGGGAAACATTGCTGGTTGATGGAGAGGCGTTGGCGGTGATGGCGGTGATGATCTCCTCCAATTCCCCGTCCGGCGGAGTGCCGGAAACGGAGACTTCGGCTCCCGCGACGGAGTTTCGCGATGTGGCGGCGTTCTGGAGGGTTTCTGGCGACTTCGACTTCTCTCCTGGTGTTTTTAGGTCGAGGCGAATAAGTAGTCCGAAAGAGGGCGTCGGAGGCCGGCCGAGGGGGCCACACCACAGGGCCGCGCGAGCCCCCCCTGGGCCGCGCCGCCCCATGGTGTGGGGCCCTCGGGCCTCCACTTCAATTGCCCTTCTGGCTCCGATAGTTTCCTGGGAAAATAGGGCCTTCTGCATAAATTCCGAGGTTTTTCCCGAAAGTTGGATTTCTGCACAAAAACGAGACACCTGAGCGATTCTGCTGAAAACAGCGTTAGTCCGTGTTAGTTGCATCCAAAATACACAAATTAGAGGCAAAACAATAGCAAAAGTGTTCGGGAAAGTAGATACGTTTTGGACGTATCAACTCCCCCCAAGCTTAGCTTATTGCTTGTCCTCAAGCAATTCAGTTAACAACTGAGCGATAAAAGAACTTTCACGAACACATTTGCTCATATGATGTATATATTCTCATGGTATGGCTAATACTTAAGCAGTTCGTAATGAGATACATGCAAATAAGATCATCTAACAGCTATGTCAATCATGGAGAAGCACCAACAATTAATAATAAGCATCATGAATCATGTATATAAGCAGAATTGTAATGTTCATAAGAGAGCATGATAAAGTGGTATCTCGCTTGCCTGTATTTGGTTGGCAAAACATAAATGCCCGGGCACCTCTGGAGTTCATAGAAAGACTAGAAGTAGTGATTGTCAAAAGATAAATGCATCAAAGTTATACCACAATCAATCATATTTTGAGACAAGCATATTATACTAAGAATGACAGTTGTGCTCTCAAGATAGTGCTCAAAGAAATAATGGAGACACAACATAAAAGTAAAAGATTGACCCTTCGCAGAGGGAAGCAGGGATTAACATGCGCTAGAGCTTTTTATTTTTATAAAGACAGGAGTAAAATTATTTTGAGAGGTGTTTGTTGTTGTCAACGAATGGTAATGGGTACACTAACTACCTCGCCAACCGGACTTTCAAGAGCGGCTCCCGTGAATTATTGCATATTTATTTGGCACTCCTTCCAACCTTTCTTTCACAAACCATGGCTAACCGAATCCTCGGGTGCCTGCCAACAATCTCATACCATGAAGGAGTGCCTTTTTAAGTTAATTAATTCGGGACTGGGAATCCCATTGCCAGCTCTTTTTGCAAAATTATTGGATAAGCGGATGTGCCACTAGTCCATATGAGAGTCCGTCAAAAGTAAATGACAAGGTTGAAAGCTAAACACCACATACTTCCTCATGAGCTATGAAACATAAACACAAATTGAGAAACATTTTGAAGATTTTAAAGGTAGCGCATGAGAATTTACTTGGAATGGTTTGAAATGCCATGCATAGGTATTTATGGTGGACACTCTGGAATAACTTGGTTTTCATGTGTTTGGAAGCACGAGCAGCGTTCCCGCTCAGTACAAGTGAAGGCTAGCAAAGACTAGGGAGCGACAAATCAAGAGAGCAGTAACTGTCATAATCATGCTTGCGGCAAAATAAATTAACGGAGGCATAAAAGTGATACAAGAACTCTGAAGCAATATAGATCATCGAGGCTTAATTGACTTTTTTGTTCAGTCATATGCATGCGTGAGCATGTGCCAAGTCGATATAAATGAATTATTCAGAGGAGGATACCACAATGCCATACTTACTTATGAATAAAACAATGCAGACAAACATACATGACATGCTACTCATATTAATAAATTGAAGCTAAACATGAGAGATCATGAACTACTAGACTTTCTCAAATAACATATACCTCACATGAACCAACTAAGCATGCTCACATGGATGAGTATATGTACAAAAATGAAAACAAATAGAGTTCATACCAGCCTCTCACCACAATCAGATTGTCGTAGATCGTCATTATTGCCTTTTCACTTGTGCAGCTTGGATAATATGAAATGAAAACCACGCTCCAGCCACCGAAGACCATTGAACTCAAAAAGAAATTTACAAACCAAAGAAGAACAGCAAATATTTTTGGTGTTTTCAATTTGCAAATAAGAACAAGAGGAAACAAACAAACAAAGCAAAATCTTTTTGGGTTTTCTTATAGCAAACTAGCAATAGCAAATAAAGTGAAACAAATGCAAGAAACCAAAGCAAACAAATGGTGAAGAGAAACAACAGAAATATTTTTGGTCTTTTTGTGTTTTGGGAAGGAAACAAAACAAAAACAAGAAATAGCGAACTAAAAGAAACACAGAAAAGCAGGATGACAGAAATCTGCCAAAACCTGACAGCAGTACAGAAATCGATTTTTACAAAAATCTTACGTTGCTCAGATCGAAAAGTGTTCAACTAATGAAAGTTAGATAACAACCTGGGGAACCTACACAAAAATTTGCAGCTTAAAATGACGTTCTGGCTATTTTTGACGATTTTTACAGCAACGTTCCAGAATCTGTTTTCAGGCAGCACATCCCCAAATATCATCTTCCTCTCATTAGAAAACCACTCAAACGAACAAAACAAGTGTGTGCAAGTATCCAGCAATCATAATATGCAAAGAATGAGTGATGCCGGTATACCTCCCCCCAAGCTTAGGCTTTTGGCCTAAGTGGAGTTCAATCCCATCGATCCCATGAAGTAGTGTCTCCGTAATATGAAGAAGATGGGTCGTATTCCGGTATGTGCTAGAAGAAGCACCCGGATATGTGACGGTGTGGTCGTAGGAGGTCCCGACATCCTCGGAGTCATGTTGCTGGTGGAATTCTTGTATCTTCATATGTTCATCCACCTCCTCCTTGGTGCACGACCATGATTGCCTGTCAATACTTAACAAACCAGGTTGGGGAAGAGGGATTTCCTTCTCCTCCCGTCGAGAAAACAACATTCTATACACCATATTATCTAAAGTAGAGTCAGTGGTAACAAAATGATGACTCTTCATAGCAGTAATATCGAGTCTCCTAGGGGCCAATGGCACATCATTAGGATCAAGAGGAAGATTAAGATATGTTAAAACACGCAATGCGATAGTTCCTCCAAAAATAGGCCCCCTGGTAGTCAGGCGGCGAGCAATAAGAGCACCGAGGTGATAGGAGGTTTGACCAGTAAGTGCAATATGCAAGAAAGCAAGATGGTAACTAGAGATATTACTAGTGTTCTCCCTACCAAGAATGCTAGTAGCAATGTAGTATGCGAAATACTTAATGGCGGGAAGTTGGATGTTCCTTATCTTGCCCCGCTGGATGGTGCGACAATCATCCTCGGTGATCCCTCGGTAGAGCTCCAGCAAGTCCCGGGGGTTGTCATCAATCCTACTTGCTGTACCTACAGGGGCAATGTCCAAAGCACAACAAAAATCCTTCAACGGCATAGTCACAGTCTTACCATAGATTCTGAATGCAACCGTTGGCTCATATTGTTTGTTGTCGAACTGGAAACTCTCGACAAAGATCTTGGTGAGCATGTGGTATTGCTCCCTTTCATCGCTCATATAGGTGGTTAACCCTGCCCTGTTGACAAGGGTCAAGAAATCCTCCAGTATCCCTACATTCCTTAGAAAATCATAACATGGAAAAGTAGAAGCATTAGGGGGACCGTGGTCCTCTTCGGGCGCGAAGCTAGGCGCGAGGATGTCTTCATTGTATGATTGCCTAATCCGGGTGGCGGCCCTAGAAGGCCTCCCGGTGCTGGTTGTCCCCTTCTTGAACAACTCTCCAAAGCTAAACTTCTTCATAGCTTCTCTGAAATTTTCAACAAATGACATAAAAATTTGATTTGGTGACATATAATTGAGGGAAACTACAATAGGAACTTGCTAGAGTACTAATCATGCATCAAAACTAGTTTCTACCACTTAGAACAAGCATGCAAACTCACTAAACATGTTACCTACAGCAGCAAAATATTCAAGATATACTCAACCAAACGAAATTCTACTTGGATGGGTGGAGGAGTCACATACCGAAGAGCAAATGTGCCAAATTTCAGACAGAAATCTGGGCTGAGTAAAGAGATCGAAAAATCTGGAGTTCTGGAGCAAAAACGCGAGTGAGAGGAACTTGGTACGAGTTTTTTCGGGAGAGAGACTGTTCTGGGCGAAAGAGATGACAAAGTGGGGCAGAGGGGGTCCCACACCACATGGTGGCGCGGCCACCTCCTTGGCCGCGCCGGCCAGTGGTGTGGCACCCTCTGGTGCCCCACAGGTCATCCTCTGGTACTCCCAGGTGCCTCGTCGAAAAATAGGACCAACGGTATAATTTTCGCGAATTTTTGAAAACTTTGAAAAACGCACATTTCTGGGTATTTAGTTTATTATTACTGGCCAGGAAAAATTTTGAAATCTTCGAATAACTCAAGAACTTTGCAGATTAAAAGTGCTACAACAACTAGAGCAAGTGGAGGAAGAAAGAGATGTTGTTTACCCTCTCCATGCATATAAAAAGTATCCGTTAACAAGGTTGATCAAGTCTTGTCACCAAATAACTTTTTCATAGCATAAGAAGAAATAAACCTCAAATCAATCATGTTACCTTGAATTGTATTGATATGGATCCAATCACGAGAGTGTGATATTCTTCCTTAGGCTCATATATAGGACAATCAATAGTTCCCACTTTGATAGTTCTCACATTAGAAATAGTATTAACTCCACATGCCTTCTCAATCCTCTTGGGAAAATAAACGGTATGCTCCCTATCATCAACATTGAAAGTAACCTTTCCTTTATTGCAATCAATAACAGCCCCTGCGGTGTTAAGAAAAGGTCTCCCAAGAATAATAGACATATTATCATCTTCAGGCATTTCCAACACAACAAAATCAGTTAATATCAAGCAGTTAGTAGTAACTTGAACAGGAACATTCTCACATATACCAACAGGAATAGCAGTAGATTTATCAGCCATTTGCAAAGATATATCAGTAGGTATCAACTTATCTAGGTAAAGTCTCTTATAAAGAGAAAAAGGCATAACACTAACACTGGCTCCCAAGTCACATAGAGCAGTTTTAACATAATTATTCTTAATAGAACAAGGAATAGTAGGTATACCTGGGTCGCCCAACTTCTTTGGAATTTTGCCATTGAAAGAGTAATTAGCAAGCATAGTGGAAATTTCCTCATTGGGGATTTTCCTTTTGTTAGTAACAATATCTTTCATATACTTTGAATAAGGAGGCAATTTAATGGCATCAGTCAAAGGGATTTGCAAGAATAAAGGTTTCATCCATTCGCAAAATTTATTATAGTGTTCTTCTTCCTTTGATTTTAGTTTCTTAGCAGGAAAAGGCATTTGCTTTTGCACCCAAGGTTCTCTTTCATTACCATGTTTCTCAGCAATAAAGTCTTCTTTAGTATACTTTTTATTTTTAGCATGCTTCTTAGGTTCTTCTTCAGCCTCTTCTTTATCAGGAGTATCATTCTTATCATTATCTTTATAATTATCATGTTCATTACCACTTTCAGTTTCAGCATCAGAAATAGAAATACTATTAGGATCATTAGCAGGTTCAGAGGATTCTACAACATTTTTATGTTTCTTCTTCTTTTTCTTCCTAGAATGAGCACTAGGTTCAATGCGTTGAGAATCTTGTTCAATTCTTTTGGGATGCCCTTCAGGATATAGAGGATCCTGGGTAGAGACACCACCTCTAGTTGTTACTTCATAAGCATGTTTCTCTTTAGAATTATTCCCTAACAAGTCATTTTGCACTTTAGTGAGTTGATCAATTTGAGTTTGAATCATTTGAAAATGTTTAACAAGCATCTTAACATCATTGGAGGTTCTCTCCACAATATCATGCAATTCACTAATAGCTTGAGAATTTTCCATTAAATGATTCTCTACTCTCATATTAAAATTTTCTTGCTTAACAATATAATTATCAAACTCATCTAAGCATTGTGCAGGAGGTTTCGAATACGGAATATCTTCCCTAGTAAAGCGTTGAAGGGAGTTTACCTCAATCATGGACGAAGGGGGAATTATCTCACATATATCTTCAATAGGAGGTAGATTCTTCACATCTTCAGATTTAATACCTTTCTCCTTGAGAGACTTCTTGGCTTCCCTCATATCTTCATCATTCAATTTAATTAAACCCCTCTTCTTCACTATTGGCGTTGGAGTTGGTTCAGGCGTATTCCAATCATCATAATTCCGCCCTATTTTAGCCAATAATTCTTCAGCGTCGTCTGGAGTTCTTTTCCTGAAAACACAACCAGCACAACTATCCAGGTATGCCCTAGAATCAATGGTTAGTCCACTATAAAATATATCAAGTAATTCATGCTTTTCTAAATCATGGTCAGGCAAAGCTCTAATAAGAGAGCAAAATCTCGCCCAAGCCTCGTGCAATTTCTCTTCATCTCCCCGATCAAAACTATAAACTCTCTCGCAAAGCGACATGTTGAGCACTAGCAGGAAAATATTTCCGAAAGAAAACAGCAAGCAATTCTTTTGGACTTTTAATAGAACTAGGTGGCAAATTATTATACCAAGTTTTAGCGTCATCCTTCAATGAGAATGGAAATATTTTAGCAACAAAGTAAGTACGCTTCTTAACGTCATCAGAAAACAAGCTACTCAAAGTAGATAACTCAGTCATGTGTTCAACAGCACTTTCTTTTTCAGTACCACGTAAAGGTGTTTTCTCAACAATAGCTATATGAGATAGATCAAGAGAAAAATCATAATCTTTATCCCTAATGTTTATAGGAGATGTGGCAAATTTAGGATCAGGAGACAGTTTATATCTAACAGTATGTTCTGCAAGCAACTTTTTAATTTTTCTTGCATCAGTAGTAGCATTGCATTTTTCAATAAAATCATCATCAAGCTCCACATAATCTTCCTCAGGATCATCACTAAAATAACCAAGTTCAGGTGAACTAACGGGTGTAGTAGCATTAGGAGTTTCGGTATTTTCAATTTGTCTAGACCTAGCAATTGTAGCATCTAGAAAGGATCCCAATGAACCACTATCATCAAGCACAGCAGAAACATTATCAATATTATGAGAGTGTTCAGATTCAGCGAGATGTACCCACATGCGAAGCATGTGGCGGTGAAACAAGTTTATCAATCACAGATGGTGAATCAAGTGTAGCGGAGGTACTCAGAATTGTACCTTTTCTTGTAGTGGATGGTAATATGGCGATCTTAGTATCGCGAGGTTTACCCATGATGGAGAATTTGCAGCGAACAATATTAATCCAAGTGAACTTCCAAATAAAGCTATGCTCCCCGGCAACGGCGCCGGAAAATAGTCTTGATGACCCACAAGTATAGGGGATCGCAACGAGTCTTCGAGGGAAGTAAAACCCAATTTATTGATTCGACACAAGGGGAGACAAAGAACACTTGGAAGCCTTAACAACGGAGTTGTCAATTCAGTTGCACTGAAACAGACTTGCTCGCAAGAGTTTATCAAGAGTAACAGTTTTATAGCAGATAGTAGTGAAATAACAACAGCAGAGTAATAACAGAGACAGCGATAGTGATTATAGTAAACAGCAGGATTAAAATACGTAGGCACGGGGACGGATGACGGGCGTTGCATGGATGAGAGAAACTCATGTAACAATCATAGCAGGGCATTTGCGAGATAATAATAAAACGGTGTCCAAGTACAAAGCAATCAATAGGCATGTGTTCCATATATAGTCGTGCGTGCTCGCAATGAGAAACTTGCACAACATCTTTTGTCCTACCAGCCGGTGGCAGCCGGGCCTCAAGGGAAACTACTGGATATTAAGGTACTCCTTTTAATAGAGTACCGGAGCAAAGCATTAACACTCCGTGAACACATGTGATCCTCACATCGCTACCATTCCCTCCGGTTGTCCCGATTTCTGTCACTTCGGGGCCATCGGTTCCGGACAGCGACATGTGTATACAACTTATAGATAAGACCATAAACAATGATTATCTTCATGAAACAATAACATGTTCAGATCTGAGATCATGGCACTCGGGCCCTAGTGACAAGCATTAAGCATAACAAGTTGCAACAATATCATCAAAGTACCAACAACGGACACTAGGCACTATGCCCTAACAATCTTATGCTATTACATGACCAATCTCATCCAATCCCTACCATCCCCTTCGGCCTACAGCGGGGGAATTACTCACACATGGATGGGGGAAACATTGCTGGTTGATGGAGAGGCGTTGGCGGTGATGGCGGTGATGATCTCCTCCAATTCCCCATCCCGGCGGAGTGCCAGAACGGAGACTTCTGGCTCCCGCGACGGAGTTTCGCGATGTGGCGGCGTTCTGGAGGGTTTCTGGCGACTTCGACTTCTCTCCTGGTGTTTTTAGGTCGAGGCGAATAAGTAGTCCGAAAGAGGGCGTCGGAGGCCGGCCGAGGGGGCCACACCACAGGGCCGCGCGGGCCCCCCCTGGGCCGCGCCGCCCCATGGTGTGGGGCCCTCGGGCCTCCACTTCAATTGCCCTTCTGGCTCCGTTAGTTTCCTGGGAAAATAGGGCCTTCTGCATAAATTCCGAGGTTTTTCCCGAAAGTTGGATTTCTGCACAAAAACGAGACACCAGAGCAGTTCTGCTGAAAACAGCGTTAGTCCGTGTTAGTTGCATCCAAAATACACAAATTAGAGGCAAAACAATAGCAAAAGTGTTCGGGAAAGTAGATACGTTTTGGACGTATCAGTACGCCACCCCGGCGAATCTTCAAAGTGCAACTCCTGCAGCCAGCACAGCGGATCAGATCAGTACCATACTGAGAGACCAGTTCGGCATGGTGCCGAAAAGAAGGGCAATCGGCTATTCCAAGCCGTACCCCGACGAGTACGAGATGATCCCGCTGCCACCTAAATATCGGCTCCCTGACTTCTCCAAATTCAGTGGATCAGATGGCTCCAGCTCCATCGAGCACGTCGGCCGATATTTGGCGCAACTAGGACCGGCTTCAGTGTCGGATCAGCTACGCGTGAGGCTCTTTTCACAGTCCCTCACGGGATCGGCTTTTGGATGGTACACCTCTTTGCCAGCAAACTCCATCCAGTCTTGGAAGCAATTGGAAGAACAATTCCATACGCAATACCATTCAGAAGCTTCCGAGTCTAGCATTGCCGATCTAGCACAACTACGTCAGAAGCGCGGAGAAACGGTGATAGAGTACATCCAGCGCTTCAGGAATCTTAGGAACCGATGTTATTCGGTTCGTATCACTGAAAAGGAAGCAGTCGAGTTGGCAGTAGCTGGCCTCGCAACACAGCTCAAGGACATGGCCTCCCAAGCAGATTATCCCTCGCTGGCGCACATGGTTCAGAAGCTATCAGCATATGAACAGTGCCACCCGGACCTGTACCAAGACAAGTTCAAGCGTGCAGTAGTCCTGGTCGATGCAGAGGAAGACGAAGTTCCTACGGGAGACCAAGAAGTAGCAGTGGCTGAGTGGACTCGGGGAGGAACCCCCGTGTCCTGCAAATGGGTAAAGCCACCAGGGCCGCCCAGGGGATTTGATTTTGACGTGACCAAGACTGAACAAATCTTCGACCTCCTGCTCAAGGAGAAACAGTTGACGATTCCTGAAGGTCTCAAGTTCCCCACGGCGCAAGAGCTAAACGGAAAGCCGTACTGCAAATTCCACAACTCGCTCTCCCATGCCACCAACGACTGCAGGGTGTGGCGTCAGCACATCCAAGCGGCGATAGAGAAGGGGCGTTTAATTTTCAACCAGTACGCCATGAAGCTCGACACCCAACCCGGCCCCGCCGTGAACAGGGTGGAAGTCACCTACCACGAGGGTTGCCAGCCAGGTCCCTCGTTCGGTATCAACATGGTAGGACCCTGGAAACCACTGCAGCAAAGATGGAGATGAGGGCAGCTGCTCTCATAGCAAGGACACAAAGGAGGCCGCTCCACGCGATCGGCTCCATCATGATGGCAAGCGCTACGTCACAGAGGGAGAGGTGAAGAATATAAGATATCAACGACCTCTCTCTGATCACCTCCTCAACAAATATGTGAGTCAGTATGACCAACGCCGACGGTCCAACTATGATGATGAAGGAGATCGTCTGGCTAGAGAAGCCAGAAGACATCGTCGGCATGATCGCGATGAGGAGGAGTGCGAGCGCCGTGCCACGGACAGGTCAAGGGAGCAAGATGACAACGCCAGACATTGGGACTGCCCTTTCTTCGGACATCGCTGGGATTCAGGAATGAGCCGATTGCCCACAATCGGCAATTGCCCGTAATGCAACAAGAAGAAGAAGGAGGCAGCCAACGTGTACGTGTTCGAGCGATTAGGGCCTCTCCCGCCACACGAGCAAACGTGCTGAGTCACCTCGTTGGGCAGATCTTGAGGATTCCGAAGACGAGGGACTAGAAGAAGAAGAAGAAGACAGTACCACCGTCCAAGGTGGTGCCACCGACGGACTCAGCCGTTCACAAAAACGCAGGGTTCAGCGGTTGCGCGGCCTGGAGGAAGCCGAAAGGTTATACCTGCATACGTTAAGGAAGGCACGGCCTGATCTGGCTGCAAAGGTTCAGCGAGCCCTGGATGAAGAGGGTCGTCCACGGAGAATGGAGTGGCGTCCCAAGCAAAAGAAAGCCGATGATGAAACATCGGCTGGCACAAACATGGTGCTCGTCTTGCCGACAGAGCTTAGCGCTCCACGAGTCTACGATGCACTCAAGGTGGACGACAGCAGGCGCATCAAGTCAGAGGTTGGGTTGGTTTTATCCAGCCTGACCGAGTAGCAAGATTAAACCAATGAGCAAACCGTGCGAGGCTGATCCTTGTGATCGGCCCCAAAAAATTTTATGGAGGAACATTACAAAACCTTCATCGAACAAGCAATGTGGAGGCCGATTCCAGCAATCGGCCAAAATTATCCTCTGCACATATTCTGCGTGTGTTCAGCAACGATCCACTGGGCGGCGGCCACGTCAGCAGATGAAAGTCAGCATGAATCTTTGCGAAGCCGACGTACAAGAGCAGTGCCCTGACTAACCATGAAAGCCGATATCTGCAGTCATTTGGCAGATTCGGCTCGGGGGGCATATAGTCAGATGAACATGTGCAGATAAACATGTGCAAACTTGCGTGCAGTGGAACATTGGGGGCCGATTAAGGAAAAATCGGCCAAATAAAAAAAAAAAATTCGCACGAAGCGAAACCGATGCGCAGCCATCGACTAGTACAGTCACACAAGACCAAGACCGGCTGGTTATATGCTCAAAGTTCACATCGACATCAACGGTCAGTGCAGGGAAGGAGCCGACCTGGCCTGCAAGGCGCGAAAAGTAGACTGAAGAAGCTCGGGGGGCAGCTCACCCTGAAGGTTCTCTGCTTTGGGGAGCCGATTTTGTTGAAATCGGCTAACTCTGCATGGGCGGCACATTCGGCTGATCCATTACCGTTCTTGCCTCGACTGAGACTCGGGGGGCAGCTGGCTTGGTGGCTGCTTTGTTTTGGAGAGCCGATTGAAGTCGCATCGACTGGCCCTGCATTGTGATCTCCTCTGGATCGGGTTAGGAGGCCGTCGGTTTTTTGCAAGTTGGACCGTCCTGTCGCTGCAAAAGGAAGAAAGGGACTAGATTCTCAAAATAGCCGATGAGTAGTCATCGGCTAAGGGATTGCGAAAAATTGTGGTCGTATACCAAATCGCAGCCTGAAATTGAGAAGTTCTTGGCCTACGAGCTAACTGACATGGGGTCCGGCTTCATGGGCGTCCAAAAGAAGAGAAATCCGATACGCTGCTATCGGTCTTGGCATGACAGGCGGAAGGAATGAAATTGGAATAATTGAAGGCTGAATCAAAAGACCGATTTCATTAATTCAGAGGAGCGGCTTTACAAGAAAGAGCCGATGGCTCTCAAAAGAGGGATCTAGTGCCTAGTACACTGCTACTACTAGTCCTATTCTACTAGTCGTCGCTGTCCTCGTCATCACCGCCGTCGATGTCGTCGGCGCTGCTCCCAGGGAGCTCCTCGTCGCTGCTGCCCCAGCCCGTGGCCGGAGCCTCTTCCTCCTCGTCATCATCATCATCCTCGCTGTCCGCCCAGGAGCGGAAGCGCTTGGTTGGCGGGTACCCGGCGGAAGAGGAAGATTCATCTTCCTCCTCTTCTTCTCCTTCTTCCTCGTCATCTTCGTCCTCGCTGTCCGCCCACATACGCGAGCGCTTCTTCGGCGGGAGCTTGGTGGAGGGGGAGGTCTTGGCCTTCGCTACTTCTCCTTTTTTCTTCTCATTATCGGAGGAGAGGGGGTTCACCTCGGAATGAGGCTTGTCCTCGTTCTTCTTCTTCGGCGAGAATTGGGGGAAGAGGTTTGAGAAGGAGGAGGAAGAGGAAGACATGGCTGAGGGAGAAGAGGGTTTTTTGGGTGCCGATGGCTGGAACAAAGGAAGGGGATGAAGAAAGCTAATCGATCGGCACAGTTAAATAATGAGGAGCCTGGTGGAAATTTAATGTCATTACAGTTTCCAAGGAGATGACGCCAGAGCTATCGAATTTTGCGGAGAAGCTGAGAAGACGGGCGTAATGATAACGGATACGCAACAGCTACGTTTGCCACGACATGACCCGACGAAGGAAGGCATAATGATTTTGGAAAAATTATTTCCAAAACCAGGGGGGCATGTGTTATCACCAGATTTTGGACAAATCCAGAGGTGGGCCGTAAGAGAGATGGGCTTGGAAGACTACACGTGGAAGATCTCTGAAGCGGCCTTGCACGGAGAATTTGGGCTAGTTTGCCCGTGTATCTTTAATTATAGTAGATTATATCTTAGATCAAGATTTAGAGTTTGTATCGCACACGGTGGGATATTCCCACGTTAGAAAGTCCCCTGGACTATAAATATGTATCTAGGGTTTATGGAATAAACAACAACTCACGTTCAACCCAAAACAAACCAATCTCGGTGCATCGCCAACTCCTTCGTCTCGAGGGTTTCTATCAGGTAAGCGACATGCTGCCTAGATCGCATCTTGCGATCTAGGCAGCACAAGCCCCACGTTGTTCATGCGTTGCTCGTACTGAAGCGTCTTTGATGGCGAGCAACGTAGTTATCATAGATGTGTTAGGGTTAGCATAGTTCTTCGTATAACATGCTTACGTAGTGCAACCCTTGCATGTCTAGCCGCCCTCACACCTATCTCAGGTGTGGGGGCGGCACCCCGCTTGATCTTTATTTAGTAGATCTGATCCGTTACGATTGCTCCTTGTTCTGCAAGGATTAGTTTAATATCTGCAATAGTTAGGCCTTACAAAGGGGTGGAGGATCCAGCGGCACGTAGGGTGGCGTTCGCAAGCCCTAAACAGGATGTTCCGAGGATCAACTTCATGTTGGTTTTTAGGCCTTGTTTAGGGTGGAAACTACGATCACCGTGCGTGGCCGCGAGGCCCAACCTGGAGTAGGATGATCCGATTATGCGGTGAAAACCCTAAATCGTCGTAGATCTAATTAGCTTTATCTTGATCAAGCAGGATCACCATATATTCGTGCACCCCGTACGAGTCATGGGTGGATCGGCTCTTTGAGCCGATTCACAGGATAACCTGAGAGCCGATCGAGGCTCGTATTTAATGTTTACGTGTATGCCATGCAGGAAACTAAGCGAGGCATCCCCATCACCTTCCTGACCAGGTATAGGTCAGGTGGCACGCCCTTGCACTTCGCATCGGACGTGTGACCAGAAGAGCATTGCGGGCCGTCACTCGGAGGGGTCTCAGCCAGCCGCAGCTCTAGGCTACCGTGTTGATAGTCGCTGCCCGCCGGTGGGTTTTGGCAGTCAACAGCAACAAAGTTTCCTATCATTATTTTTTGACGTTGCAATACATGAAAACCCTATTTTGCATATTTTTGAGTCTCAAGGATCTTACAAACATGAAAATGAGCTGGAATTTTTGGAGCGTTATTTTTTGGGGTTTATCAAAATGATAACAAAGTGGACTAGGAGGCCCGTGGGCCTCAAGAGAGGGACTAGAAAGCGGCCACCCGAGCCCGTGCCATGAGGCCAACCTCGAGACTCGAGCACTCTCTGTTTCGGTTTTGATACCAACCGATTAGTTTTTCCCTAAAAACACACACACACACACACATATGATAATGATACCATCTGCAGTTTCACAAAGAGGCGTCCGTCAACACATAAAAACATGAAATAGAGAAGTCCTGCAAAGATTGAGAGGGGAAACATCACCAGAGTCGCTCTCAGTTGGTACTCTGCCTCCATGACTATGGTTACCACCATGATAAAGAGGTAGTAGTCCACCCTTGGACTATGGGTTTGTGGAAGTAGCTTGTATCATTTCTCACTAGGATCTTCACTAATTAGTATCACTTGAGCTTCCTATCATGATTGTGATCATATATGTAATGTTTTGATAGTGGATCTTTTGTTATAAGATGCGTTATGAGATGCAATGGATTATTTTGTGGTTGATGAATTAATAGATGCATATCTTATCCTATTTATGTATGTTATGTTCTGATCAAACTTGTATACATGAACATGTGTGGGATATGTGTGTGCCATTTGGAGTAACTTGGTATTATGCATGTGGTTCTGACAATAATTTGTATGCTAGTAAGGTTTTTTATCGTTTCATTGGTTACCTTAGTAGGGATTAAAAATTATGTATGATATTGTCATCAAGTGAAAATCTATGTGGTCTTATTTTCTCAAGATAGTATCAGTAAATCCACTTCATGTCAAAATACTTAAGGAAATAATCTATTTAGTCTTAAAATTGGTTCGAGAGGATCTCTTCCCAAGGGAGTATTAATCAGATGTGTTGCATCATTTCTATGCTAGGATGTGATGTCCATATAAATGGCTATCAACTACATAATATTACTTTCTACCACATGTTCCTTTATGCTATATTCATTTCACCATGTTTAAAAGAGAGATATAAAGCGAACCCATGAACCCTGGTCCATTTTAAACTATAGGAAATACCTATCTATATCTACTTTGCTTGCAATTTTAGTCTCATTAATTTAGTGCTTTGAAAATAAAAAAAATACTTTTCCTACTTTAATTTCTTTAATTATTTAAGTTTTGTATTACTTACACCTTGTTGTGCCTGGAAAACACTTCAGTGAAGTTGTGGACACAAAACTATTGCCATTACTTGTTAGGTTGATTGAAGAGGATGGAAGGAAAAACTAAACTTTTTTCCGAAGAGTTTGGCGTAAACCCTCGATACAGGGATCATGCGGCTCGGCTCAGTGGAACCATCTAGGTACCGTCCAGGGAGGATGTGGCTCGGCCTGGTGGTACCAGTCAAGTATCATCTAGGGAGCATGCGGCTCGGCCCGGTGGTACCAGCCAGGTACCGTTCGGCCACAGAAGGCATCAACGGGGGAGTGGACCAGGGACCGGTAGTAGCTCAGCACCCGGGGAGGAAGTACCGCCCGGGCCTAGAAAAAGCTTCTCCCCATTTTTTATTTTGAATAAACATCGCAAATAGCACATATGAGAAACACGGTAATTTGAGATTGGACCGATTTAGATGAAACCACGTTTTGCACGAATTTACAGGTGAAACCTCTCAACATGAAGAACCGGGAAAACTCCAAAATAAAAAACGCAACCAGTTTTGCATGTGAAATCCGTTTTCGACGAGCTAGAGCTTGTCAGGAGAATGAACACAAGCTCTACAACATTAGATGGATAAGAACCAAGAATAACCAAGAAAGTTTATGCAAAGCATGCAAGGGATTGAGATTTATTCGAATGATACGATCAAGTTAATCATTCGAGAACCCTCTTAATAGTATGTCCAACTATCCTATAAAGCGGTCTCCCAACAATGCCACGAGACTGGTAAGAAAGAAACCGTATAAAAAACAAACCTTAACCTTGATCTTTTCACTTAAACTAGATGATGAATATCTTGACATTTCAAGATATAATTCCTTTCTTGATTGTGCTTGCTTGATGAATTCTAGCAGATTGCTCTCCCATAATCATCATGGGAGAGATTCTTCTTCGGCATATCTTCATGTATTCATGATCACCATTTGAATGGCCAGCTCCGTCTTCATATATCTTATTCAATGAACATTATTTCTTCTTTATTCATATTGTTGATGTCTTGAAGATGCACAAGAAAGTTCACTTCGTCTTCTTCTTTAATACATACTCGACATTGGCTCAACACTTGTCATAACCAAACTTTGGATCACTCCTTGATCATCTTGGTTTGATAATCTTGATTATCACTTCCTCTTCAACTTTCAACAATGAAACCAACATATGGTTCAATGATAATATATGGACAAAGCCTACAAACATAACTCAATACACACAACATTAGTCCATAGGAATTTCTACCAATTATCAAAACCACACATGGGTCTCCATGCGCTTTCAAATGCCCTATGCTAGTCAGCTGGTAGAGGATGAAAATCTCAAGCCTACGACGTTAAATTTTCTGTTTCTATCAATGCTTTGTGTAGTCACCCTCTTTCTTGTATTGGTGTTGTTTTTCTCTCTTGTGCTTCATTTTAAGATGGTGTCCCAACATGTTTTTACTCGTACTCATGGCCACGAGGAGCATCATTAATTTGGAGCTGAGCTATTTAAGCCTTGTAAATTAATTTAAAGCTAGGAAATTAAAACCTTATGTCTACAAAGATTCGTGCATACTTTGGCCGTTTCAAACAAGCTTTCCATTGAAAATGCATTTCTAGTGGCACCGTGGCCTCCCGGTCATGGATTGATCATTCACTAGCTAGTGATTCGTGCTAGGCTTCTCACCAAATATGACGTGTTTCACAATGACATGACATATCGTTGATATCTATGTGAAACTGTAATAAAATTTGTAGGATTTTCTGTATGAACCAAGATAAACTATAATTTAACTAAAAACAATTAAAATGATCCAAATTGTGCTGGATCTGTCATGCCTTGTTTACTTGTCTAGGTTTTCATCCCAAGAGGTCCAGGAATGGTAGGGGATTTGGTGTTCACCAAATTTCCTCAAATATTTTTCTAAAAAAATACACTAGTTTGAACATGATTATCTAAACTAGGAAAAAAAGGAGGATTTGCATGGCTATCTCGGGATTATCCCATCTAAACCCGGTGAAGTAATCGGAGTATTGGAGATTTTTCAGGATTAGACTCTAGAAGTAAACAAGGAATGAAGGATATTTCTGAAATAACAAAAAATTAATTACCGTTCGCTTGTGACGGTAAAGCACACGTCCGTTGGAAATCCCAAGAGGAAGGTATGATGCGTACAGCAGCGAGTTTTCCCTCAGTAAGAAACCAAGGTTATCAAACCAGTAGGAGATGAAGATCACATGAAGGTTTACTTTTTTTTGTAAAAATAATACTTTTATCGATTAAGACTTTTAAATATCCATAGTGAGCAACTAGATCTTAATGATCTTTGTCGCTAAAAAATCCTTCCAATTCACCATCTCAATGAGGTGATAATGTCTTTGATGAAATCATGGTGTGTCTTTCAAATATCAAGAAATCTCTAAATTTTCAATTCTACACGTTGAATAATGAATATCACAAAGTTATCTCGCATATACTAAGATTACTGATAAATCTCTATAATAAAAATATAAAATCATTATTATTTACATTGAACCTAGAACATGAGTCTATGTTTTCAGTTCGAAATCGACTTTACACAATATTGTCGGGGGGAAGACACCGGATAGGGCAATGGACGCGGAGCAGCCGGCTGGCCACTGGCCGGCTCGCGGCAAAGGCCGGCTGAGGAGCAGCCGGCTGGCGCCGTGGCCGGCTGGTCTGGAAGCCGGCTGGCTCTAGGTCCTAGTCGGCTGGCTACGGCCACCAATGCTGTAGTTGGGCCGGCTTCTACAAGCCATATCCGACTGGGGTTTGTACCTCAGACCGACTCGAGGCTGGCGAGTCTTGCACGGGAAGGAACCGGGTAGGTGATCCGGGTTCCCAAAGTCCACGCTGACTCCATCTTCCGTGAAACGCGGGGCACTGTGGAGCAATAGTGCCTCGCGCCGGACAGGCCGTCAGGGCTTACGACGATCCGTACAGGCTACAGTGGCTGACGGCGACAGGGACACCTCCTCCATACCGCTGACCGTGGCAGCCGGATGGGACAGGCCACGATGCCTCAACCACTCCTGACGTCACCGCCTCGGGAAGGAGCGGAAGCCGGAGCCGGCCCAGCCGGCCCGTAAAACTATAGGGTCTTATATGTAAAGTGCCGGTGCCTATATAAACCGCACTGCCCCCTCTCGTGCAGGGGATCGATCATTTTATTGCTTTCACCTACCTACAGAGCTGCCCTGTGAGAGAGACCATAGTCTTCCTTAGCCTCTCAGGAGCAGCCGGACACAGCTCTAGGAGCACCATTGTCTTGTGTGATCATCATATACACTCATAGCAGGAGTAGAGGTTTTACCTCCATCGGAGGGCCTCGAACCTGGGTGCGTCGCCGTGTCGCTCGTGCCCATACCCGCATCCGGATACCGCCGTGAGATCTCTCAGGAACCACTTCGATTAGCCACCCTATGGCATATGCCGTGACGATACCACGACATTTGGCGCCCACCGTGGGGCCTTCAGCATCCTCGGCCGGTGTCTTCATCCGGACGGGCCTCACCACCACCACCGGCGAGCGAGTCGCTTCAGGCTTGATCTGGAGATTCGGCTCCCTCGACTGCGTCAGCGACAACGCTGGCTGCTTCGCTGACCGGCCCTTCCCAGCCGGCGGCAGCGTCATCTCCTTCGGCGGCTTCGACGTCTACGTCGCCACCGTCGCACCGCCGCGCTACCCGCGGCAGGTGCTGCGCTGCGCTAGCCCTCCTCCGCGAGCCGGCAGCAGCGCTCCCGCCAGCCCCGCCGTCGTGCAAGTCATGATGGCTGGCGACGAGCTCCCCACCAAGAACCCGCGCATGCGCGGCCCGACCTGGAGCGCAACATCGACCCCAACGCCTCCGGCTCGGGCCCAAAAGCGCCACCACCGCCGTCCCGGCTGGATGCAGTCCGGGCAAAGCTGAGCACCCCGCTCACGCCTGGCGGAGACCCCACCGCCGTCGAGGCGGACTTGGAGGCGCACCGTCAGCTCCTCCTCAAGCAAACCGAAGAACTGGCTGCTGCTAAGCGCCAGATGGAGATCACCCAGCGCGAGTACAACCGCGCCCACGGCCTCACTCCAGGCGGCGGCAGGCCAAGCCGAGCCGGCCACATCCGCCGCAGGGCCGCGACCTCGGCGCTGAGATCGCCCGCGACGGTGCTCCTTCGCCGGCTCCGTCCGCGGAGCTCCCCGTCTACAACACCCCCGACAAGAACATGCGTGCGGCAGAAGCCGCCGCAGAAGAGCTGAACCGCCTTCAGGGCGAAGAGTTACGCCGCCAGACCAGGCGGGTGACTGAGCTGCTCAACGCAGCCAACAGGCAGATCGCCGACCCCAGGTATGTCGATGCCCCCAGGGCCTCTCACGCTCGTGGAGCTGCAGGCAACGATAGGGAAGGCGCCAGGGACACGGCCGAGTCCTCCTCCCCAGCACCAAGCCGGCGCCATGACTCCCGGGCCACGCACAGCTCGGGCCGGCCAAGCCACCAGCCGAGCGGCCGCAGCCGCAGCCGGCCCCCTCCGAGCCGGAACCAGGAGCAAGACTCCGGGCCCCGCCGTCATCACCGGCCGGCTCGGAAGCAAGCGGCGCGCGCCAGCCGGCACATTCCCGGCTGGGCCCGCGCATCGAGCCCGCCGACGCCCGAGACCGCCTCGACCGGCTGGTTCAATCCCGCATCGCGGAAGAAGAGGGCCAGCCGGCCCAAAGTGCTTCGGACCGCGGATCCTCAACGAGCCCATGGTCGAGGGTTTCCAGCTCCCGCGCGACACCCCCAAGTACGACGGCACCACCAAGCCGGAGGACTGGCTGCTGGACTACTCCACGGCAGTCGGCATCGCCAAGGGCAACAAGCGCTGGGCCGTGCGCTACTCCCCCCTCATGCTACTCGGCTCCGCCCGCACGTGGCTCAACAACCTGCCGGCCGGCAGCATAAACGGCTGGCTGGACTTCGAAGCCGCCTTCATCAGCAACTTCACGGCACTTATCGCCGGCCGGGTCGCCCTCAACAGCTTGAGATGTGCAAGCGGGGCCCCGACGAGACGGATCGCGCATACACGACGCGCTGGTGCGAGATGCGCAACTCTTGCGAGGGCGTGCACGAGATGCAAGCCATCAGCTTCTTCATGGGAGGCTGCCGACCCAACACCATGCTGTGGCACAAGCTACGCCGCAGCGAGCCCAAGACGATGGCCGCCTTGATGGTCATCGCAGACAAGTACGCGCTGGCAGAGGAAGCCGGCAAGGCGCCGGCTGATGTTTCACCGGCCCCAGCAAAACGGGACAACAACAAGCCGGCCGAGGGCGCCTCGCACGGCAGCCGGCGGGACAACTACCGCGGCAAGCGTCACAACGACCAGCCGGACCGCCGGTACGGCTCCGCCCACGTGGCCGCCGTGGCAGGCAACGCGGCAGGCGGAAGCCGCCGCCAGAAGCAAGACCGGCAGTGGAAGCCGAAGTACACCTTCGAGCAGATGCTCGACTCGCCGTGCAAGTATCACAGCGGCAAGAACCCCTCCAACCACACCACCCGCGACTGCCACTTCATGAAGCGGCTGACAAGCGGTGAACCCCTCCCGCCTCCACCCCCGCCTCCACCAGCCGGCGGGCCGGGTGGCCAAGCCGGCGCGGAGAACGTCAACCTCGAGCACCACGAGGCTAACCAAGTGCACCATGCCGGCCGGTATCTGGCCGAAGACGCCACCTACATCATCTTCACCTCCGAGCCCGAGGACAGGACGAGCCAAGAGCGCCGTTCCCTCGAGGTCAGCGAATACCTACAGCGGGGGAATTACTCACACATGGATGGGGGAAACATTGCTGGTTGATGGAGAGGCGTTGGCGGTGATGGCGGTGATGATCTCCTCCAATTCCCCATCCCGGCGGAGTGCCAGAACGGAGACTTCTGGCTCCCGCGACGGAGTTTCGCGATGTGGCGGCGTTCTGGAGGGTTTCTGGCGACTTCGACTTCTCTCCTGGTGTTTTTAGGTCGAGGCGAATAAGTAGTCCGAAAGAGGGCGTCGGAGGCCGGCCGAGGGGGCCACACCACAGGGCCGCGCGGGCCCCAGGCCGCGCCGCCCCATGGTGTGGGGCCCTCGGGCCTCCACTTCAATTGCCCTTCTGGCTCCGTTAGTTTCCTGGGAAAATAGGGCCTTCTGCATAAATTCCGAGGTTTTTCCCGAAAGTTGGATTTCTGCACAAAAACGAGACACCAGAGCAGTTCTGCTGAAAACAGCGTTAGTCCGTGTTAGTTGCATCCAAAATACACAAATTAGAGGCAAAACAATAGCAAAAGTGTTCGGGAAAGTAGATACGTTTTGGACGTATCGATCGCCACCCGGCGAATCTTCAAAGTGCAACTCCTGCAGCCTGACGGATCAGATCAGTACCATATCGAGAGACCAGTTCGGCATGGTGCCGAAAGAAGGGCAATCGGCTATTCCAAGCCGTACCCCGACGAGTACGAGATGATCCCGCTGCCACCTAAATATCGGCTCCCTGACTTCTCCAAATTCAGTGGATCAGATGGCTCCAGCTCCATCGAGCACGTCGGCCGATATTTGGCGCAACTAGGACCGGCTTCAGTGTCGGATCAGCTACGCGTGAGGCTCTTTTCACAGTCCCTCACGGGATCGGCTTTTGGATGGTACACCTCTTTGCCAGCAAACTCCATCCAGTCTTGGAAGCAATTGGAAGAACAATTCCATACGCAATACCATTCAGAAGCTTCCGAGTCTAGCATTGCCGATCTAGCACAACTACGTCGAGCGCGGAGAAACGGTGATAGAGTACATCCAGCGCTTCAGGAATCTTAGGAACCGATGTTATTCGGTTCGTATCAACTGAAAAGGAAGCAGTCGAGTTGGCAGTAGCTGGCCTCGCAACACAGCTCAAGGACATGGCCTCCCAAGCAGATTATCCCTCGCTGGCGCACATGGTTCAGAAGCTATCAGCATATGAACAGTGCCACCCGGACCTGTACCAAGACAAGTTCAAGCGTGCAGTAGTCCTGGTCGATGCAGAGGAAGACGAAGTTCCTACGGGAGACCAAGAAGTAGCAGTGGCTGAGTGGACTCGGGGAGGAACCCCCGTGTCCTGCAAATGGGTAAAGCCACCAGGGCCGCCCAGGGGATTTGATTTTGACGTGACCAAGACTGAACAAATCTTCGACCTCCTGCTCAAGGAGAAACAGTTGACGATTCCTGAAGGTCTCAAGTTCCCCACGGCGCAAGAGCTAAACGGAAAGCCGTCGCAAATTCCACAACTCGCTCTCCCATGCCACCAACGACTGCAGGGTGTGGCGTCAGCACATCCAAGCGGCGATAGAGAAGGGGCGTTTAATTTTCAACCAGTACGCCATGAAGGTCGACACCCAACCCTTCCCCGCCGTTAACATGGTGGAAGTCACCTACCCTGAGGGTTGCCAGCCAGGTCCCTCGTTCAGTATCAACATGGTAGGACCTGGAAACCACTCTGGCAAAGATGGAGATGAGGGCAGCTGCTCTCATAGCAAGGACACAAAGGAGGCCGCTCCACGCGATCGGCTCCATCATGATGGCAAGCGCTACGTCACAGAGGGAGAGGTGAAGAATATAAGATATCAACGACCTCTCTCTGATCACCTCCTCAACAAATATGTGAGTCAGTATGACCAACGCCGACGGTCCAACTATGATGATGAAGGAGATCGTCTGGCTAGAGAAGCCAGAAGACATCGTCGGCATGATCGCGATGAGGAGGAGTGCGAGCGCCGTGCCACGGACAGGTCAAGGGAGCAAGATGACAACGCCAGACATTGGGACTGCCCTTTCTTCGGTTTCTTGCTTGGATTCAGGAATGAGCCGATTGCCCACAATCGGCAATTGCCCAGAATGCAACAAGAAGAAGAAGGAGGCAGCCAACGTGTCTGTGTTCGAGCGATTAGGGCCTCTCCCGCCACAGAGCAAACGTGCTGAGTCACCTCGTTGGGCAGATCTTGAGGATTCCGAAGACGAGGGACTAGAAGAAGAAGAAGAAGAAGACAGGTACCACCGTCCAAGGTGGTGCCCTGACGGACTCAGCCGTTCACAAAAACGCAGGGTTCAGCGGTTGCGCGGCCTGGAGGAAGCCGAAAGGTTATACCTGCATACGTTAAGGAAGGCACGGCCTGATCTGGCTGCAAAGGTTCAGCGAGCCCTGGATGAAGAGGGTCGTCCACGGAGAATGGAGTGGCGTCCCAAGCAAAAGAAAGCCGATGATGAAACATCGGCTGGCACAAACATGGTGCTCGTCTTGCCGACAGAGCTTAGCGCTCCACGAGTCTACGATGCACTCAAGGTGGACGACAGCAGGCGCATCAAGTCAGAGGTTGGGTTGGTTTTATCCAGCCTGACCGAGTAGCAAGATTAAACCAATGAGCAAACCGTGCGAGGCTGATCCTTGTGATCGGCCCCAAAAAATTTTATGGAGGAACATTACAAAACCTTCATCGAACAAGCAATGTGGAGGCCGATTCCAGCAATCGGCCAAAATTATCCTCTGCACATATTCTGCTTGTGTTCAGCAACGATCCACTGGGCGGCGGCCACGTCAGCAGATGAAAGTCAGCATGAATCTTTGCGAAGCCGACGTACAAGAGCAGTGCCCTGACTAACCATGAAAGCCGATATCTGCAGTCATTTGGCGTATTCGGCTCGGGGCATATAGTCAGATGAACATGTGCAGATAAACATGTGCAAACTTGCGTGCAGTGGAACATTGGGGGCCGATTAAGGAAAAATCGGCCAAATAAAAAAAAAAAATTCGCACGAAGCGAAACCGATGCGCAGCCATCGACTAGTACAGTCACACAAGACCAAGACCGGCTGGTTATATGCTCAAAGTTCACATCGACATCAACGGTCGGTGCAGGGAAGGAGCCGACCTGGCACGCAAGGCGCGAAAAGTAGGCGAAGAAGCTCGGGGGGCAGCTCACCCTGAAGGTTCTCTGCTTTGGGGAGCCGATTTTGTTGAAATCGGCTAACTCTGCATGGGCGGCACATTCGGCTGATCCATTACCGTTCTTGCCTCGACTGAGACTCGGGGGGCAGCTGGCTTGGTGGCTGCTTTGTTTTGGAGAGCCGATTGAAGTCGCATCGACTGGCCCTGCATTGTGATCTCCTCTGGATCGGGTTAGGAGGCCGTCGGTTTTTTGCAAGTTGGACCGTCCTGTCGTAAAAGGAAGAAAGGGACTAGATTCTCAAAATAGCCGATGAGTAGTCATCGGCTAAGGGATTGCGAAAAATTGTGGTCGTATACCAAATCGCAGCCTGAAATTGAGAAGTTCTTGGCCTACGAGCTAACTGACATGGGGTCCGGCTTCATGGGCGTCCAAAAGAAGAGAAATCCGATACGCTGCTATCGGTCTTGGCATGACAGGCGGAAGGAATGAAATTGGAATAATTGAAGGCTGAATCAAAAGACCGATTTCATTAATTCAGAGGAGCGGCTTTACAAGAAAGAGCCGATGGCTCTCAAAAGAGGGATCTAGTGCCTAGTACACTGCTACTACTAGTCCTATTCTACTAGTCGTCGCTGTCCTCGTCATCACCGCCGTCGATGTCGTCGGCGCTGCTCCCGAGGGAGCTCCTCGTCGCTCTTGCCCCAGCCCGTGGCCGGAGCCTCTTCCTCCTCGTCATCATCATCATCCTCGCTGTCCGCCCAGGAGCGGAAGCGCTTGGTTGGCGGGTACCCGGCGGAAGAGGAAGATTCATCTTCCTCCTCTTCTTCTCCTTCTTCCTCGTCATCTTCGTCCTCGCTGTCCGCCCACATACGCGAGCGCTTCTTCGGCGGGAGCTTGGTGGAGGGGGAGGTCTTGGCCTTCGCTACTTCTCCTTTTTTCTTCTCATTATCGGAGGAGAGGGGGTTCACCTCGGAATGAGGCTTGTCCTCGTTCTTCTTCTTCGGCGAGAATTGGGGGAAGAGGTTTGAGAAGGAGGAGGAAGAGGAAGACATGGCTGAGGGAGAAGAGGGTTTTTTGGGTGCCGATGGCTGGAACAAAGGAAGGGGATGAAGAAAGCTAATCGATCGGCACAGTTAAATAATGAGGAGCCTGGTGGAAATTTAATGTCATTACAGTTTCCAAGGAGATGACGCCAGAGCTATCGAATTTTGCAGAGAAGCTGAGAAGACAGGGCGTAATGATAACGGATACTGCAACAGCTCTGTTTACGCCACGACATGACCCGACGAAGGAAGGCATAATGATTTTGGAAAAATTATTTCCAAAACCAGGGGGGCATGTGTTATCACCAGATTTTGGACAAATCCAGAGGTGGGCCGTAAGAGAGATGGGCTTGGAAGACTACACGTGGAAGATCTCTGAAGCGGCCTTGCACGGAGAATTTGGGCTAGTTTGCCCGTGTATCTTTAATTATAGTAGATTATATCTTAGATCAAGATTTAGAGTTTGTATCGCACACGGTGGGATATTCCCACGTTAGAAAGTCCCCTGGACTATAAATATGTATCTAGGGTTTATGGAATAAACAACAACTCACGTTCAACCCAAAACAAACCAATCTCGGTGCATCGCCAACTCCTTCGTCTCGAGGGTTTCTATCAGGTAAGCGACATGCTGCCTAGATCGCATCTTGCGATCTAGGCAGCACAAGCCCCACGTTGTTCATGCGTTGCTCGTCTTGAAGCGTCTTTGATGGCGAGCAACGTAGTTATCCTATATGTGTTAGGGTTAGCATAGTTCTTCGTATAACATGCTTACGTAGTGCAACCCTTGCATGTCTAGCCGCCCTCACACCTATCTCAGGTGTGGGGGCGGCACCCCGCTTGATCTTTATTTAGTAGATCTGATCCGTTACGATTGCTCCTTGTTCGGCAAGGATTAGTTTAATAACTGCAATAGTTAGGCCTTACAAAGGGGTGGAGGATCCAGCGGCAAGTAGGGTTGCGTTCGCAAGCCCTAAACAGGATGGTCCAAGGATCAACTTCATGTTGGTTTTTAGGCCTTGTTTAGGGTGGAAACTTCTACGATCACCGTGCGTGGCCGCGAGGCCCGACCTGGGGGAGGATGATCCGAGTATGCGGTGAAAACCCTAAATCGTCGTAGATCTAATTAGCTTTATCTTGATCAAGCAGGATCACCATATATTCGTGCACCCCGTACGAGTCATGGGTGGATCGGCTCTTTGAGCCGATTCACGAGATAACCCGAGAGCCGATCGAGGCTCGTATTTAATGTTTACGTGTATGCCATGCAGAAACTAAGCGAGGCATCCCCATCACCTTCACGACCAGGTATAGGTCAGGTGGCACGCCCCTTGCACTTCGCATCGGACGTGTGACCGAGAAGAGCATTGCGGGCCGTCACTCGGAGGGGTCTCGGCCGGCGCAGCTCTAGGCTACCGTGTTGATAGTCGCTGCCCGCCGGTGGGTTTTGGCAGTCAACAGCAACAAAGTTTCCTATCATTATTTTTTGACGTTGCAATACATGAAAACCCTATTTTGCATATTTTTGAGTCTCAAGGATCTTACAAACATGAAAATGAGCTGGAATTTTTGGAGCGTTATTTTTTGGGGTTTATCAAAATGATAACAAAGTGGACTAGGAGGCCCGTGGGCCTCAAGAGAGGGACTAGAAAGCGGCCACCCGAGCCCGTGCCATGAGGCCAACCTCGAGACTCGAGCACTCTCTGTTTCGGTTTTGATACCAACCGATTAGTTTTTCCCTAAAAACACACACACACACACACATATGATAATGATACCATCTGCAGTTTCACAAAGAGGCGTCCGTCAACACATAAAAACATGAAATAGAGAAGTCCTGCAAAGATTGAGAGGGGAAACATCACCAGAGTCGCTCTCAGTTGGTACTCTGCCTCCATGACTATGGTTACCACCATGATAAAGAGGTAGTAGTCCACCCTTGGACTATGGGTTTGTGGAAGTAGCTTGTATCATTTCTCACTAGGATCTTCACTAATTAGTATCACTTGAGCTTCCTATCATGATTGTGATCATATATGTAATGTTTTGATAGTGGATCTTTTGTTATAAGATGCATTATGAGATGCAATGGATTATTTTGTGGTTGATGAATTAATAGATGCATATCTTATCCTATTTATGTATGTTATGTTCTGATCAAACTTGTATACATGAACATGTGTGGGATATGTGTGTGCCATTTGGAGTAACTTGGTATTATGCATGTGGTTCTGACAATAATTTGTATGCTAGTAAGGTTTTTTATCGTTTCATTGGTTACCTTAGTAGGGATTAAAAATTATGTATGATATTGTCATCAAGTGAAAATCTATGTGGTCTTATTTTCTCAAGATAGTATCAGTAAATCCACTTCATGTCAAAATACTTAAGGAAATAATCTATTTAGTCTTAAAATTGGTTCGAGAGGATCTCTTCCCAAGGGAGTATTAATCAGATGTGTTGCATCATTTCTATGCTAGGATGTGATGTCCATATAAATGGCTATCAACTACATAATATTACTTTCTACCACATGTTCCTTTATGCTATATTCATTTCACCATGTTTAAAAGAGAGATATAAAGCGAACCCATGAACCCTGGTCCATTTTAAACTATAGGAAATACCTATCTATATCTACTTTGCTTGCAATTTTAGTCTCATTAATTTAGTGCTTTGAAAATAAAAAAAATACTTTTCCTACTTTAATTTCTTTAATTATTTAAGTTTTGTATTACTTACACCTTGTTGTGCCTGGAAAACACTTCAGTGAAGTTGTGGACACAAAACTATTGCCATTACTTGTTAGGTTGATTGAAGAGGATGGAAGGAAAAACTAAACTTTTTTCCGAAGAGTTTGGCGTAAACCCTCGATACAGGGATCATGCGGCTCGGCTCAGTGGAACCATCTAGGTACCGTCCAGGGAGGATGTGGCTCGGCCTGGTGGTACCAGTCAAGTATCATCTAGGGAGCATGCGGCTCGGCCCGGTGGTACCAGCCAGGTACCGTTCGGCCACAGAAGGCATCAACGGGGGAGTGGACCAGGGACCGGTAGTAGCTCAGCACCCGGGGAGGAAGTACCGCCCGGGCCTAGAAAAAGCTTCTCCCCATTTTTTATTTTGAATAAACATCGCAAATAGCACATATGAGAAACACGGTAATTTGAGATTGGACCGATTTAGATGAAACCACGTTTTGCACGAATTTACAGGTGAAACCTCTCAACATGAAGAACCGGGAAAACTCCAAAATAAAAAATGCAACCAGTTTTGCATGTGAAATCCGTTTTCGACGAGCTAGAGCTTGTCAGGAGAATGAACACAAGCTCTACAACATCAGATGTATAAGAACCAAGAATAACCAAGAAAGTTTATGCAAAGCATGCAAGGGATTGAGATTTATTCGAATGATACGATCAAGTTAATCATTCGAGAACCCTCTTAATAGTATGTCCAACTATCCTATAAAGCGGTCTCCCAACAATGCCACGAGACTGGTAAGAAAGAAACCGTATAAAAAACAAACCTTAACCTTGATCTTTTCACTTAAACTAGATGATGAATATCTTGACATTTCAAGATATAATTCCTTTCTTGATTGTGCTTGCTTGATGAATTCTAGCAGATTGCTCTCCCATAATCATCATGGGAGAGATTCTTCTTCGGCATATCTTCATGTATTCATGATCACCATTTGAATGGCCAGCTCCGTCTTCATATATCTTATTCAATGAACATTATTTCTTCTTTATTCATATTGTTGATGTCTTGAAGATGCACAAGAAAGTTCACTTCGTCTTCTTCTTTAATACATACTCGACATTGGCTCAACACTTGTCATAACCAAACTTTGGATCACTCCTTGATCATCTTGGTTTGATAATCTTGATTATCACTTCCTCTTCAACTTTCAACAATGAAACCAACATATGGTTCAATGATAATATATGGACAAAGCCTACAAACATAACTCAATACACACAACATTAGTCCATAGGAATTTCTACCAATTATCAAAACCACACATGGGTCTCCATGCGCTTTCAAATGCCCTATGCTAGTCAGCTGGTAGAGGATGAAAATCTCAAGCCTACGACGTTAAATTTTCTGTTTCTATCAATGCTTTGTGTAGTCACCCTCTTTCTTGTATTGGTGTTGTTTTTCTCTCTTGTGCTTCATTTTAAGATGGTGTCCCAACATGTTTTTACTCGTACTCATGGCCACGAGGAGCATCATTAATTTGGAGCTGAGCTATTTAAGCCTTGTAAATTAATTTAAAGCTAGGAAATTAAAACCTTATGTCTACAAAGATTCGTGCATACTTTGGCCGTTTCAAACAAGCTTTCCATTGAAAATGCATTTCTAGTGGCACCGTGGCCTCCCGGTCATGGATTGATCATTCACTAGCTAGTGATTCGTGCTAGGCTTCTCACCAAATATGACGTGTTTCACAATGACATGACATATCGTTGATATCTATGTGAAACTGTAATAAAATTTGTAGGATTTTCTGTATGAACCAAGATAAACTATAATTTAACTAAAAACAATTAAAATGATCCAAATTGTGCTGGATCTGTCATGCCTTGTTTACTTGTCTAGGTGTTCACCAAATTTCCTCAAATATTTTTCTAAAAAAATACACTAGTTTGAACATGATTATCTAAACTAGGAAAAAAAAGGAGGATTTGCATGGCTATCTCGGGATTATCCCATCTAAACCCGGTGAAGTAATCGGAGTATTGGAGATTTTTCAGGATTAGACTCTAGAAGTAAACAAGGAATGAAGGATATTTCTGAAATAACAAAAAATTAATTACCGTTTGCTTGTGACGGTAAAGCACACGTCCGTTGGAAATCCCAAGAGGAAGGTATGATGCGTACAGCAGCGAGTTTTCCCTCAGTAAGAAACCAAGGTTATCAAACCAGTAGGAGATGAAGATCACATGAAGGTTTACTTTTTTTTGTAAAAATAATACTTTTATCGATTAAGACTTTTAAATATCCATAGTGAGCAACTAGATCTTAATGATCTTTGTCGCTAAAAAATCCTTCCAATTCACCATCTCAATGAGGTGATAATGTCTTTGATGAAATCATGGTGTGTCTTTCAAATATCAAGAAATCTCTAAATTTTCAATTCTACACGTTGAATAATGAATATCACAAAGTTATCTCGCATATACTAAGATTACTGATAAATCTCTATAATAAAAATATAAAATCATTATTATTTACATTGAACCTAGAACATGAGTCTATGTTTTCAGTTCGAAATCGACTTTACACAATATTCACTAAAACAAGCATAACTTTCTCATCTGTCGTCTGTTTTCGATGCATGACCTTTCAAAATATTTTTAAAAAATACATCTAAATGTATTCATCAAAAATCAAGATAAGGCGACTGCCCTGCCTTGCCCTAAGGGGACCTTCGCCCCTGTCAGAGAGGACAGCTAAGGTTAGTGAACGGTCGATTCCTCTACCGTGTCGGCGGCTGAGCTGCGACGCGCGTGTATGCGTATGCGTCTAACTTGTCTATCCAGGTTACTCGCAAAAAAAAACTTGTCTATCCAGGTGTGGTTTTCTCCGTCGCGTCACGGTGCGTTCTCTCCGGAACACCGTCGGCTCTCATCGTTGTCCGTTCCGTGGCGCAAGCCCCGCCGTGCCAAACCATAAAGTTCGACGTTTCCATATATCTGGCAGGTAGTCGGGCACACAGCAGGAGATAGCTACCGCCGGACCGGCGTAGGTGAACGCGTGGTGTACGTGTACCGTCCGATGGATGACATGAATAGGCATGTATATACCAGGACACTGGACACGAGTAGTAACGGCGGTCACGCTTTAGCTCGCGATCCCCAGAGAAGGTTGTGCCTGCCACATCACGGACGAGTCAGCTCACTGATCACTTCCCCAGGTGGTATAGCTGGACGTGCACACTTCCTCCGGCTCGCTGCACCGCCCGTCCCCTTTTGCCTCGCGTCTCTCCGGCCGGCCTTATAAAAAGAGCACAACACCAGATGATCTACTCACCAGTCCCGATCGAGATCGAGGCGACAAGGAGCCTGATGGCGGAGGAGGAAGCTATCATGGCGGAGCAGGAGGAGGAGGCTATGACTTCGGTAGCGAAGGCGGCGCCGGTGACGGCCCAGCGGCCGGTCCGGGCTGACCTGGAGAAGTACATTCCAAAGCCATGTGAGTTCCAGATCCAACTTCGACAATCTCAACGTAACATGGAGGGCATATATATGACATGCATGTATATATAAGCAGACTTGGCTCGAGCTCTGGTGGCGCCAGACGTGAACCATCCTGAAGGGACCAAGGACGGGCACCAGCACAGGCAGAGGAGCGTGCTGCAGCAGCATGTGGCATTCTTCGACGAGAATGGCGACGGTGTCATCTATCCATGGGAAACATACCGAGGTAATTAACTACGCACGGCGGCGCTAACCAGTACCTGTTACGGTCAGCGAATACCTTAGTGCATCTGTGTTCACGGCCGGTCGAGTACTAAGTCTACATTTTGCCGCTCGAGCGCGGCTGTAATCTTGAACGAATTTTCAGGACTTCGGAGACTGGGGTTCAACATTATCGTGTCTTTCATTGTAGCAATCGGCATAACTCTTGGTCTGAGCTACCCAACTATGCATGTAAGTCACAAAACAGCCAACAACTTTCGATTCGAGATGCTCCATTGTATTCGACATTTTCTGAACAGTATCGCAAGTTCATTTTCATCTGATCTCTTTCGTGGCCCGGCTACAGTCCTGGATACCATCTCCCCTGTTCCCGATCTACATCGACAGGATCCACACACTACGGGAACGCGCCGAGGTGCCGACGGCCAGATCCTGTGCCGACGGCAAAATATCGGGGCCGTCGGCACAGGACCCGTTCCGGCCAGGCCAGCAGGTAAGCCGTCGGCATAGGAAAACCGTCGGCACAGGAAGGTCTGTGCCGACTCCTGTGCCGATGGCAACCGTCGGCACAGTTTGGACCGTCGGCACAACCTCTCCGCCGTGACGGCGAGGTAATAGCGTTAGGCCTGTGCCGACGGCTTTGCCGTCGGCACATATTTCAGCCCTGTGCCGATGGCAAAGCCGTCGGCATAGCTATTTTCCATTTTACCACATTAATCTTCCAAAAATCATAACTAAATCATTCTAACTCAGAAAAATACAAATAATATATCAAAATTTTCAGAAAAATAAGATCTATCTTGGAAAAATATCAAACACGTAATATTACAAATATCTTAAAAACCTTCTCAAAAATGAGCTATCAGGTCCGATGTTTCATGGCTTTCACACCGAACAACCAATGTTATGGCTAGGATCGTCGCATAGTTTGAGATAATGTGCCCTTATTGTGCATACATGTGCATCTTGGGATGTCATACGATGTTGCAGTATGAAGTTTTCCATTTTATCGCACGAAAAAACTATTTTCCATTTTTGAGGTGTCGGAAACGGGGTGTTTTGTGTAGCAACCACCAAATTAAAGTTTCATCTTGGTAGCAACATATTTTTCAAAAATACTAGACCATCTAAGATGGACAATTTCTCAACCGGTGTATCTGGAACCTTTCCGTCCACCCCTCATGAAAAAGACAAATTCCTGCTGAATCGGTAGGAGGCCGCCCAGATTTGAACTACAGGTATATGATATAATGCTCAACATTTTTTGTAAAAATCATATTTAGGTTCACAACATGCTATTTCATCAGAGATCCAACGCAAGTTTAGTGAGCCTCAGCCCCGGGCAAAGGATCTTCATGCCCGCCGTTTTGAATATTGTTTGAAACGGGCATAACAAATTCCAAAACGATCCAAACAATGTGAAACCTTCGCGTGGTGTCATATTATGTGTCATAGTTGCAAGGAAAAATATTAAAGTTGGAGAATTGCAAACATCATAAAAAATTCTTCACTAAATAAGCTATCATGTTCGAGGTTTCATGACATTTAGGTAAAACGACCAATGTTATGGATAGAATCGCGGTATAGTTTGTTATAATGTGCTCATATTATGCACACATGTGCATCTTGGGGTGTCTTACGATGTTGCAGGAGGAAGTTTTCCATTTTATCGCACGAAAAAATCATTTTTCATTTTTGAGATGTCGAAAACCGGGTGTTTTGTGAAGCAACCACCAAATTAAAGTTTCACATTAGTACCAACACATTTTTCAAAAATACTGGACCACTTAATATGAATAATTTCTTAACCGGTGTATCTGAAACCTTTCCGTCCAACCCTCATAAAAAAGACAAATTCCTGCCGAATCGGCAGGAGGCCGACCAGATTTGAACTACAGGTACATGATATAATGCTCAAGTTTTTTATAAAAATCATATTTAGGTTCAAAATATGATATAGATGTCATATTTGGATTCCTCTTATTTTTCTGATCAATTTTGACATATTATTTGTCAAATTCTGATTTACGGATTTAAAGATATTAATTATTCCATATTAAATAGAAAAAGAAAAAATAAAATCATTTTATTGTCCATTTGAATTCAAGATTAATATACTTATTCATTGTAGTTTATGTAGTTAATTGTTTGGAATTAAAAAATAAAGATGTGCAACACCAAGAAATAGGGGTTAATAGGATTGATATAGTAGTATTATCAACAAAGTGTCATTTCTTTCATGGAAGCTAGTCTAAAGGAACAGAGAAGTTAAGCGTGCTAGGTGCGGAGTAGTGTGAGGATGGGTGACCGACCGGGAAGTTTGACCATGAGTGAAATTTGACTTAGTATTAAGTGTAGTTAGAGTTAAAATGGTACATGTGAGAGATTAAAAAAATTGAGAAAAAAAAACTTGAAAAAAAATTTCAAATTTTTTTTTTTGAAAAAAATTCGAGCCAGAATTACTAAACGGACGTTATTTCTATGCCGACGGCTTTGCTGTCGGCACAGGATGTTGTGCCGACGGCTAGTCTGTGCCGACTGCAATTTAGTCTGTGCCGAGGCGTTATTGTGCCGACGGCAAGGTGCCGACGGCTGCCGTCGGCACAGGCCTGTGCCGACGGCAAGACAAGCTGTGCCGACGGCTGCCGGCCGTCGGCACCTTGACTGGTTCCCGTAGTGACAGGGCCAAGCACGGCAGCGACAGCGCAACCATTGACACCGAGGGAAGGTAACCCAAAATCCTTTCCAGGTTATGAAGTTAAATATAATCTGCTAGTTACATGGCTGTCCGACATGTTGCAACTTTGAAAACGTAGGTTCATGTCGGTGAATTTCGAGAGCATATTCAGCAAGAACGCCCGCTCGCGGCCGGACAAGCTCACCCTTCGCGAGATCTGGACGATGACCAACGACAACCGGGCGCCGTACGATCCATTTGGATGGTGAGCACCTGCGAAGGCGCTGATTTCGTTTGATAGATTGGACAACATTTGCATGCCAGTTTTTCATCTCAGGGCAAATGAGAGATGCTTACCGATTTCTAAGGGTAAATCCATGTGAACTAATTCAGGATTGCGAGCAAGGGGGAGTGGATACTGCTGTACATGCTCGCGAAAGACGACGAAGGGTACCTGCCGAGGGAGGCGATTCGCGGCTGCTTCGATGGTAGCTTGTTCGAATTCATCGCCGACCAAAGGAAGAAGAAGGCACACGCGAAGCAGCACTAGCGTGCAGAGACATCCCGGAATTTCTGTTTTCGTGCGTGTGATTGTAAGGACTAGCTACCACCTCATATATGCCTATGGACTAAGGGAGCGAATGGACTAAAAGCTCAGGGAATTAAAGACTTAAAGTTGTATGTTCTTCATAAAATTTCATCACCTGAGAAAGAAGTGTTGGAAATATATCCTAAAGACAATCATGTGACACTACCCAAAAAAAAAACGTGCCTACCGTGTGGACCTGACTTTACCATGTGTAAAAAGGTCTGAAACTCGGTAAATATGGGCTTTGCCGAGTAAGTCGAAAAAACACACGACAAATATTGGCAACACATGGCAAACAACCAAACACGATAAAGACGAAGGAAAAGATATATCAAAGATCAACCACACGATAAATTTCGGCCAATACACACATGACAAAGAATCCGACATGACAAGCACCCGGGGCACGTGGCTGTGGTGGCCACACTTGACGGAGCCGTTAGGACGGCATGTCTTTTCCGTGTGTCCCATAATGGACACACGGCAATCTTGCAATCTTGCTTGGCCATGAAGTAGTTGTCGTACTCCCTGACGCCGTAGACAATCTTCAAGAACAACTCCTTGTTCATCCTAAACCGGTGCTGAAATTCCTTCGGCGAATGAGTTGCGTCGTCGTTGAAGTAGTCGGCGTCAAGCAGCATTGCGCCGGCTTGACGATGCCGATTGATGTTCCTCCTCTTGCCTGGCTTTGAGCCGCCATGCCGAGGCACGATGAAGAAAGGCCGGCGAACGCGCAACATGCTCGTCATAATCAGCTGCTGATGTTGCCTCCTGACAACCTCAGCGTTCTGCTCCTCCATGAACAGCTGCACCATCATCTCATCATCGATGTCCATCACGGCAATCGGACGAACACCTTGCGAGCGGGGCGGTTGTGCCGCGGTGGCGGCAAGCTCTGTTCCTGACGAAACAGCGGCCGCATGCCGAGGAGGTGGTGGTCGTGTCGATGGACGGCGGTTCCTGGATAGGCGGCGGTGTCTATTGCAAGCAGGGGCGCGACAGCGACTGCGGCGATCTAGAGGGGTGGGAGTCGGCTCGGGCGTGGGTAGGAGGTGTGAAAATTGGTGCGTCTAGCTGCCATGCGGAGCCCACGCTCGTTTTCTGACGTGCCGCGAGGCGCCGACGCGCCCGATTCATGCCCTACGCAAAGGGGCCTGTACGGGGATACCGATAATTTTATTGGGCTCGAAAACTAACCGGCGTCTTTTGAGATGCACCGGTGCAAACCAAAAACCACACCGGCCCCCAAAAAAAAAAAAGCTATCGCAGCCCCACGAGATGGCCTTAGAGCATGCGCAAGAGATTCTCCTGTCCACCACACCCGACGGGACCAGTCGAATCGTTCCGCTGATGATGCACTGGTGGGTCAGATCTTGCTAGCTTATGTTTACACATTTCCCCACGAGCAATTTAACAGCTATACCACCTGCAAAAAACAAAAACAAATTTTTTTAACAGCTATACCACGAGCAAGCACGAGCTCATGTCAGTAAAAGTCGTCTTGACACGGAAGGCCGTGCGCGCCGACGTGCCCGGCCGCGTGCAAAGGTCGGATCCATGCACGTCACCGTGTGCCCCTCGCGCGGTGCATACACAGTTAAATACTGCGTTCATGATCTCGCTCCTCCATGCACACACCTCATCCCGTGCTCAAACGTTCTTTTTCTTCTTTTGAGTAGTATCGACGAGAGCTGATTTGGTGCACCGAGCACGAGAACGTATCAAGTACTCCAGCATGTGGAGTACTCCAGCTGCACCAGCGTTGGATCTGAAATGAAGGTATGAGATAGAACTTCAATTCAGCCACATGTCCATTATGTACCACTAATCATCAGCCCGTGCGCCACACGGGCTAGCCTTAGAATTTTGTCGAGCTTTCATGGTGATATGTTTTATAGTGTATCAATGGTTAACCACTTACACATAGGAGGGAAATTAAAGGATTCATATTCTTTGAATTTGATGCTTCATATTAGTCACATGAACAAATGGGTTAAATGGTGACTTTTTAACTTTCCTTTTTTTTCTTAGATTATTATTTAAGAGGCGACTGCTTCCATAGACCCCCAAACCAACAATTGCATAAACGTACCATTATGCACGTGCTCCTTCCGCCGGCCCTAACGGGTCGGGCTAGGTTAGCCCCCGAAGATCCATATCGATTGTACCCGTGTACTCGTTGAAAGAGTATACGGTGTACCCTTGTACTCGTTGAAAGGGTATACGCTGTATGTACGTTTTGGTGTATGTACGTTTCGGTGTATGTACGTTTCGGTGTATGTACGTTTCGGTGTATGTACGTGTCTGCGTATACGTCCGATGGATCGATGTGGTGATCGTCGTCGGTTGTCAGTTTCCATTCTCACGTAGCTTGATCAGCTCGTCGCAGCCGCCAGCCCGGCGATCTCCGATCTAGATCTGCTCCGGTGAATACTGCTTGTCCGCCGATCGCGGCAAGGATCCGGCGTCCAACCTTGGCCCAACTCCACCCCTCCCCTCCCACGGCCGCCATTCATACCTAGGGTTTTGATCCCTCCGTCTTGTTGTAGCCGGTCGATCCCTCACCACCGCCATTTCCACATACCCCGGTGAATCGTAGCAGGCGTGGCTGGTTACCTCGGCGATCTCCTATCCTTCCCACATCCGGTGGATCGTTGGCCGTCACCGCGGTGCGCACGACAATACATCGGCAAACGTCTGAGTCATCTACCCTCCGCCTCCCCACGATCGACATATAGGTCGATCCATTGCAAGGCAGAGCACCGCTGAGCCCAACTTCCCGTGGCCGCCCAGATTGCTACCGATGCCCAGAAGAGGTTAGCCCCCCGTGCCACACTGTTATTCTACTATTATTCCATGTATACTTTATATGATGTATTGTCGCATTTGTGCTTAGGGTTTAATTTGTTGTTCAAAATTTTACCAATTTTTTCGTATATTTTTTGTTAATAATCAGCATTTCACAATGAATTCCAAGCCGAGTTTTTATGTTGATTAGGCCAGTGATGTTGGTTTTATTTGGACAGATGGACGGCTCTATGGCTTCTGGGATTGACAATGAGAAAGCAACTACAGACGTTGATGACTCTAGATGGGAGGCTTTTGATATTTCATCTTCAGAAGATGAATATGAAGTACCTTCGTCTGATGATGATGATAGCATTTTTGGTGATCCTGTATCTGAGTCTGATAATGTGAGTCACTCACATTTTCATATTTTATCAGTACAGTGTGCATGGGAATATTTTGTCCTTGAATTTTGCCTCCTTGTTGCAAATTTTGTAGATGGACATCGATGATGAAGACATCATAAGAGAGACAGATGATGAACCCACTTCTGAAAATACGAGTGATGTATGTTTTCTTTTATCTTACTTGCCTTCTTCCAGGTGAAGATGAATATACATGTAATTTGCTATTTTCCTACAAATTGCGCAGGTTGTTGTAATCAGAAACAGTGAGCTTACCTACTATGGGGATTCTGATTTGGAAGACTTTGCTTATGAAGAGGATATTCCTGAGCAGTCGAAATCATTAGAAGGGGGGGTTTCACAGCTGTCAAAATCTGAATGCAAAAGCGAAGTAAGATTTTATTTTGATGCATTGCAATGCATAATAGAACAAATCAAAGTGTCTGTAACAATAACGCCATGTTTGTCATATTTGTTTAGGTGACAGGAAGTTCCCAGTTGGACCATACTAAGCAGGAAGATAATAAGGATCCATATGATATTGATGCTGAAATGAGCAGACAGTGAAAGTATGAGGCTGTAAGGGCCATGATCTTTGTTTCCGAAGAGGCTGCCTATTATTTCTACAACAAGTATGCCAAAGAACATGGTTTTAGCATTCGACGTGAGAAGAAAAAGGAACGCCTTGATGAATTAGGGACACCCACCATTCGGTATAGGCGGTTTCTTTGCTCCAGGGCTGGGCAACGTGAAAGCAAGTACTTAGAAATGGAAAACCGAACGTATAGGCACCGTCCTGAGTCTCGCTGCAACTGTGGTGCCCATTTCAGTGTGTCGTATAACAGGAAAAAGGGTGTTTGGACTGCTCTGAGATTTGACGACAATCACAACCATAAGCCTGCTACAGCTGATCAAATCGCTTTTATGAGGTCTCATAGAAAGATCAAGGCTCATCAGAAATTAGGGATCATGTCACTGGGAGCTGCTGGGATGAGATTATTCAACATTATGAGGACATTTATCAGTGACAATGGAAAATACAGCATGGTAGGATTTGTAAGAAAGGATCTTTACAACATGTCTTGCCGTGAAAAGAGGAAGATGCTTGCAAAGGGTGACGCCAACACAACCATTGGCATTATGGAGAAGAGGAAGCGAGATGATCCTGAATTCTTTTTTGATTACAAGCTTGGTAAAGGTGGAAAATTGTTACACCTGTTCTGGTGTGATTCTCAGTCTCGGCAGGACTATGCCGACTTCGGTGACGTCTTTGGTGTTTGACAGCACGTACAAAACAAATCGGTATGCTATGCCGTTCATACCTTTTGTGGGAATAAACAATCACCGCCAGACTACTGTTTTTGCATGCACCATTGTCTCGGACGAAAAGGAAGTAACATACAAGTGGTTGTTAGAAACATTCCTGAAAGCCATGTATCAGCAGAAGCCTAAAGGGATCATCACTGATGGGGACGCTGCAATGATCGCCGCTGTTGTTAAAGTCTTTCCAGGCGTGTGGTACCGTGTTTGTACGTGGCATATTGAGAAGAACATGAAGAAGCACATTGACTCCCTGGCTCACAATGAATTCCGGTCGCTCTTTGTACTACACCACTTCGAACAAGTATTCGAGGAGAGATGGAGGGCATTCGTCGAGAAGCACCAGACGGAATTAACCAAAGAATGGATGAAGAGGATGTATAGGAGGAAGAAGTTGTGGTCAGCCGCGTATCTAGCGAATGGATATTTCCTCGGAATGAAAAGCAACCAGAGGAGCGAGAGTTTGAACTCCACCCTACACACCCACCTTGACTTTGGACTGACAATGGTGGATATGGTTGTGCACTACGAGAATAACAGTAGCTGTGTCCGGGAGGAAGAGGCCCGCCAGGACACCATAGACTCTCAGACAGTACCGGTTGCAGTTACCAGGTACAAGGATATAGAGATGTCTGCTGCCCGTAAATTCACTGCTACAAACTTCTACCTCGTTCAAGGGGAGCTGAAAAAGATTGGGGGCCTAGAGATTGTAGATCAACTTGGATGTCTTTGGTGGGTTAACAACCTTCGTTGTGTCATGGATGAATAACCGTAAGTATTTGTTTTCGATGGAGTACGGACACGAAAGCAAAGAGGAAACAATAACGTGCAGCTGCCGAAGGATGTATCGGAAAGGGCAACCTTGCAAGCACATCTTGTTTGTTTTGCATTTTGTGGGGTGCTCTGAAATTCCGAACTGTTGTGTTCTCCGAAGGTTCTCGAAGGATGCAAGGTATGGTTTGCCCTCGAGACGCGAGAGTGATTTGTACGGATGGGGATGGGAAGGGGTAGCTGAGCGGAGAAAGCATAGCGAGCTTACCCAAATTGGAGCAGAAGCTTTTGATGCAGCATTGCATGACCCAGAATCTTACAGCGAGCTTATGAAATGTATGAAAGGCATAATACACAGGAGAAAAGGTGACCGAACAGTCGTTCAACGGCTTACCATGAGGACGCACAAAACAGAGGAGATGCACCAGTAGTGGGTGATCCTGATAAAGCTGAGACCAAAGGAGCACCTAAACAAAACAAGAAGTACTATAAGGACAAGGATACGAATCAACAGACGTCAAAACATGGCAGGATACTATCACACGACGAGCGGAAGAAGGAGAGGTTGTGCACTGCTTGCAATCAACCAGGTCATAACAGAAACAACAAGATGAAGTGCAGGCTACATAAGGAGTGAGTATCTCGATTCAGCCCTACTCTTAAATAGCTTGCACTAATCTTCTACTATTTTATGTGCCACTGACTTGTGTGTTATTTCATGCAATGCAGATATGAGGGACCATCGGAAGTATGAACAACACTACTTGATCGATTCACATTGTTGCACTTGTGTATTATTTGTTGTACAAACATTGGTCAGATTGTCAAAGGTCGAATTTTGATACTTGCAACCCAACTAGGACAATTTTGTTCACGAATGACATAGAGCACAGCTTATGTCTTGCACACATTGCGAATACCATTACAGACTGCACAGATCACTGTATGATACTTACAAAACAATATGGAGAATTTGTTCACAAATAACATAGAGCACAACTATGTCTTGGACACATCGCAAATATAATTACAGACTGCACAAACACACTAGTACTTGCCCCCTTGAGTCTTATCACTCTCAGGCTTGCTTCTGACGCTTGTTCATTGATGAAGATTCATCCTGATTTTTGCATACAGGGCAGATGTGGTCTGATCTCTCGGAGGTGAGCTTGTCCCTCGTTCACCGTGTAGATCTTGTTGTATATCTCATAAGCTGAGATAGCCGTCAATAGCTGCGTACTCGAGGTTCATCCAGGACGGTGGCTTGCATTCCCGAAACCATGCCCTTCCTTTCGGCGGTTGTACTTGAAGTCCTTCTTCATGTTGGCAAACTTGGGATCAATGAGCTTTGCTGCAAGATCAGCCATTCCAGCCTGCGGTTGACCATTAATCTTGAAAATGTCCTGGATGTCGATGTGTCTCTCTTACGGAACAGAAGACCGGCCGCACGAAGAACTTTTGTGTCATTTCTTTTATCAACACTTGTAAAAGTGTATTGCTTGTCCTTGAGAAAAGTCAGTAGGCGCGGACAATGATCCTTGCACCTTTGTCAAGAGCAGCACAAATAAATTCAACAAGTATTGTAATGAAAATGTAGGGACGCTTTAAATTCAATGTAGTGACATAAATTTCAATGATCCTTGTACCTAATGTAGTGGAATACAAGAACGTGCTCCCTCATGGCGATTTGCATTACCGCCAACTTGTGTCCGCTAGAGTCATACTCGAGATCCAGACCAACGAACTTGAACCTGTCCTCGTCCTCGTCGAGCCAACCCTCGTACATACGAAGAATTCTATCAACAGTCGCCGCCTCATTGGTGTAGACGACGTCGATATATGTACTCCCGTGCGCAAGGATGCGGTACTTCTCCGTCGTGGACTTCTCGTCTCCGGCCACGACGGAGGAAGAGGCAGATGCCATGGACAGCGTGGGAGGAAGGGAGCACTGGGATGCGGTAGACGAACGGCCGGGGTTGGGACAGAACGGTGGAACTGCCACAGTATTGGGCGGATATAGGGGCGGGAGGCGAACATGCAGTTAGAGGTCTGGCGGCCCACATTGGCCCGTTACATGTCTGACGGCCAAATTCGAAAAATTCGAAAATTCAAAAAATTCAAAAAAAGTTATAACCAACGGATTATGTTCACAAAAACGTGTGACATATTGGGTAAAAAAAACTGGATTTTTTTTCGAAGGTCGAAAAATCGACTAGCTTAGAAAAAGTGGTTTGATGTAACCCAAACGATTCCGTTTCTAAGAATGTGGATTTTTCGACCTTCGAGAAACGCTCCAGAAATTTTTGCACACACTCTCGTATCCATTCTAAGACGAAGTGTGAAGGTTTTTTCAATTTTTGAATTTCTGTGAAAATAAACAATTAAATTTCAGTTAAATTCGAGTTGAAAAAAAAACAAAAGAAAACTAGAGAACCCTGATGGATGGGCCATGAGTGTTCCTTCCCCGCGTCCATGCTCCACGTTAATGGGCTTAGTAGAAACCGCGTTACATGTCTTTCGGCCTAGCTGATAAGTTTTTTAGTTTTGATTTGAATAAATCTGCAGCACATCTGGTTAAATTCAAAAAATTCAAAAAAAGTTTTAACCAACGGATTATGTTCACAAAAACGTGTGACATATTGGGTAAAAAAAACTGGATTTTTTTTCGAAGGTCGAAAAATCGACTATCTTAGAAAAAGTGGTTTGATGTAACCCAAACGGTTCCGTTTCTAAGAATGTCGATTTTTCGACCTTCGAGAAACGCTCCATAAATTTTTGCACACACTCTCGTATCCATTCTAGGACGAAGTGTGAAAGTTTTTTCAGTTTTTGAATTCCGTGAAAATAAACTATTAAATTTCAGTTAAATTCGAGTTGAAAAAAAACAGAAGAAAACTAGAGAACCCTGCTGGATGGGCCATGAGTATTCCTTCCCCACGTCCATGCTCCACGTTAATGGGATTAGTACAAACCGCGTTACATGTCTTTCGGCCTAACTGATAAGTTTTTTAGTTTTGATTTCAATAAATCTGCAGCAAACCTGGTTAAATTCAAAAAATTCAAAAAAAGTTTTAACCAACGGATTATGTTCACAAAAACGTGTGACATATTGGGTAAAAAAAACTGGAATTTTTTTCGAAGGTCGAAAAATCGACTAGCTTACAAAAAGTGGTTTGATGTAACCCAAACGGTTCCGTTTCTAAGAATGTGGATTTTTCGACCTTCGAGAAACGCTCCAGAAATTTTTGCACACACTCTCGTATCCATTCTAAGACGAAGTGTGAAGGTTTTTTCATTTTTTGAATTTATGTGAAAATAAAGTATTAAATTTCAGTTAAATTCGAGTTGAAAAAAAAAACAAAAGAAAACTAGAGAACCCTGCTGGATGGGCCATGAGTATTCCTTCCCTGCGTCCATGCTCCACGTTAATGGGCTTAGTACAAACCGGCCTATTATTACCTGTCCGGAATATTAACCGAATATATCAGCAGCACATGTGCATTTAGGGTTGAAACAGAATTAACCAACATATTATGTCCTAAAAAACGTGTGACACTAAAAATAGTCTGAATTACAAAAATTAGTTTTTACTACAAAACGCACGAAAGTTTTTGCTGAAATAAAAATAGTACAACCCGAATACAAAGATGAATTACAATTTCTCCTTTCATTCTATGAGGATTCATCCATATGCATATCTTATAATGTGATATCTTCAATCTCAAGCCTGATGCACAAATCCCTGAACTCAATCTTCAGACATACTAATGAACCTATCACAAGATGAGCTGCTACACAGAACGCATTCCATCCATCTACAAACTCAATATGCTGCCCCTTGTAGATTGTATAAGCTCCAACCATTTGTCCATTAATAGATCTGCTATAAAAATAGCAGCACCTTCTCTCGGCCTATAGTATCCACGTGCAACATCAAATGGAATGAGCTACAAAAAAGTAAAATATAAACAAAGAAAACGTTAACACTGTTTGTATGTTATGAATGAAACTTAAAAACAAGTGAAAAAGTTACTAACCAAACGAGTAAGAGAAGATTCATTCAACCTCGTCACAAAGAAGCGAGGTACTTCAAAGAAATCGAGGAATTCGTTTTCCTCCACTTTATTTAGCTCTTTGAATATAGCCCATGTAACTGCATTCATCTCTGCGGAGTTAATGTCTAGCAAATTTGAGTAAATGGTTTTCTCAAAAGTAACTCTGCAGCACTCCAAAACCTCCCAACAATCTGAACAAACAAAAAAATAAAACAGAATGAACAATGAGAAATATGTGAAAACAATATCACAATAATAATTAGAAACAAAGAAACATGCACAGTAACCGAACCCATGGTTTTTCGTCACGGTCAGCATTGAATACAACAACTTCAAACTTGGAAGTAGTTTCATCATATGTGAACTCCACAATGTCATTTTCATCCATAACATAAGAGTCTACAAAAGAACTCCAGAATGGTCCACAAAGGTAAGTTCTTGCTTCAGTCTTCTCCACATGGAAATGATAAACAGAACCATGATTGCATTCAGCAACAACCCACGTATCTACTAAACTATGTAGCATCTCCCTAGCATGGCAAGGCACGGCCTGAAGAATTGAACACGAAAAACAATTTATTTAGAAAAGATCCAACAAACAAATGCAAATAGTACTAACGGCGGGGAAATAATGTATATCTAGCTTGTACTATGCAAAACATACATACAATTAGTTCTTCAAACAAATGCACCATCGCTACATCAAATGAAAATGCACGACGCTTGGACCGGAAGCAGTTAGTGTCAGGCTGGCCACAAATAAGACATCCTGCTTCTTCATCCATCTCTGACAAAAATAATATAACATATCAAACACATTCGAAACATTCCAATAACAGAAATCCAAAGAATTAAATCAATGTTCACAATGAACTACAAACTCCTGCTGATGTCCTAGATTTCTAGGTACTAACCCTAATAGATAGCTACCCTACATCAGCGGCGGCGCGCGGCAGCAAGTCGTGGAGGGGGGCGTGCAGGATGTAGTGCAGGGGCTCAGAAAAGTACCACCGGGGCTACGACCAAAAGAAGAAGCGCCTCCGCTCTCGCTCTCGCCGTCGCCGTTCGCCGTCGCTCCTCGCCGCTCGGTGTCCCCGCTTCAACAATAACCGCAGACAATCTCCGCACAAAAGCCTCGGGCTATAAAAATGGGCCAACAAAAACCGGGCACAACAGAAACAAAAGGCCCAACATGTGAGTAATTCCAACTGACTACACGGTTATTTCATGTCAGAACCCTACGAGACTTTGTGAAACCAATGCACCTTTAGTCAACAATATATAGGGCATATTTCATTTTGAACAAAAATAAGAGGTCTATTTTTTACAGACTATTTGTTTTGGGTTCACAAGTCTACCAATATGTGAATATTTTTTACTCATTTTTTACCCTAGATCTTAACCAAGCTACGTCTTTTGAACTAATAAACTAGAAAATGCAAGAAAGTTAAGACACCTGGAATTAAACATAGGGCCGACAAAGGATTTTCATTCCTTCTAAGTTTCTTACACAAGATTGAACAGCAAAGGGAAGAAAAAAACACTAAATCGGCGGCCTCTACATCTTGCTTGTCCCTCCAAGACATGCCACCCGGCTAATCCTCTTCGTCGGAGGACCACCATTTTCCGCCCTCTTCTTCGACCTTGGACTCCTGGAGCGCCTTGGCGAGCCCCGGTGTATCGGCTGGGTCATCGTGAGCCCGCATCTGGGCCTGGTAACTCAGTTCCACATCTCCCAATATCACGTCCTCATCGTCGTCGGAGGACCACCATTTGTCGTCCTCCACTTCGGCCTTGGACTGCTGGAGCGCCTGGGTGAGGCCCGTTGTGTCGGCGGGGTCGTCGGGAGCCCGAATCTCCGGCGACCACCATTTGTCGAACTCCTGTTCGGCCTTGGACTGCTGGAGCACCTGGGTGAAGCCCGGTGTGTCGGCGGGGTCGTCGGGAGCCCGAATCTCCGACTGGTAATTGAGATACGCAGTCCACCTCGGCTGCGGCTCGGGCTCCGGATCCGGTTGCGGCTCCGGCTTGGGAACGCGCAGATGAGGTGCAGGGCCGCGAATCGGAATTTGGTCCCGCGGCTCGCTTGTCGCTGGAGGTGGAAGGACGATCCCTTCGTGCCGGCGCGGCGGAAGAGCTGGAGGTGCCCGTGGTTCGCCGTACGGTGGTGGTAGGCGGCGTGGCGCGCCGCGAGGAAGAGGGACATAGCCGTGCACCGCGAGCACGGTGTCCACGTCCTTGCCGGCCCAGAAGGACTGCCGCCCTATTTGATTGTACCTCCCGCCGGCGTACATACCGTACTGGTTGGCTAGCTCGTCGAGGCGCTCCATCTCGAACCGGGGCCTCCACAAGGCGCTGTCCTCCCCCGATGCAGGTTCGCCCGATCCCACGGCGTGAGGGCAGCTCGACGGCGGCGGATGTAGCCGCACAGATCTTCGTCTTTTTCAGGGACCGGCAGGATGGCGTACCCGGCGGCGCTCACCCTCCAACCAGCTGGCAGGTGCCAGTACGGCGGAACGAGCAGCCGCGCCTCGGCCAAGATCGTCGCTTCGTCGGGGTTGAGGCTCTGAGGACGAGGGGCCGCACGGCGGATTTTAGCTCCGCGGGCGCTGCTCCTCCGGCTTCGTGGTCGTTGAGGCCCATCGCTTGCTACGGCTGCTCGACGGCGGCGGGTTTAGGTTATGGGCTAGCTAGGGTTTGGTGCGGGATGGCCTGATGTGCTCCACTGGATGGGATAAAATGGACTGTCGGTGAACCGAGTGACTGGTGCTGCGGCCTTGTACGCGTGTTCGCTGTTGACGACCTGTTGACTGGGAGGCCACGCGTGTTCGCTATTATGATGCCACCGAATCCGTTCCCCTCCTGTTTAATGGCTCGCCGGTTGTGAAGCGACATATCTAGTTGGGACGCCACTTAGGTAAACCACGCGCAGGAGCCACTGGTTATCCACGCGCAGGCGCCACGGTAAATGCGTCGCCTAGGCTGCCGTGCAGCAAATTGGGTCGTCAGTTGCCCCAATGGACGGTCAGTAAATGCTATACATACGGACGTTTTACTTACGAAAACAATTTACGGACTCACGATGGAGCAACACACACGGAAGTCCATGAACAGAAAATAAGTTGAAGATAAAAAATCGATGACACAATGGTTCTTGAAAAACATAACAAAATATTTGGAGTATGAACTAAGTGTTCATATTTCAGAGCCTATCTACTACCATCTTGAATTCACCATCGACGACGCTTCAACCAAAAGCGAAGATGAATATGTCACTAACTCTCATATCGTGCAGTTTCACCAGTTGCTTCCAGTTCGATGTTATCATGGCACCTCCTTTGGCTTTGCCTTTCACCTTTGACTTGTCCATCACCATCTTAACTTTGAGGCGAGCCTTTCCTAAGAATAAGACTTCTACTTCTGATGGCAGTTCAACATTAGGGATAATGTGGCTCATGGTGAATCTCTTCGAAAAGTACTGCATAAAAGAAATCAAACATATTAACAACAGTTATGGTGTAGAAAATAAATAGAAATCTCTTGGTGTGTGCTGTAATGTTTACCATTTTTGCTTTACCCTCCTGGACGTGTGATTTTTTTATGGTGCAGACATATATGGGTGTTTTCAGATTTGTTTCCTGACATTTACTTCTCAGATAATCAATGTTATCTCTCAGATAACGAAATTCTCCATCATCCATAGCTACTCGATTTGCATACTCAACAAACACCTCGAACTCACGCTCGCACTTTATTCTAGGACCTGCGTAAGTATTAAATTAATACATCAGGCCCAACAATAGAATCGCATATGGAAGACATAAATGGGAGGTAATTTCGGACCTCTTATATTCAGCTTTTTGTGCAACTTAAGAGCAGCACGAACATGACGAACACGAGCAAACGATGCCACCTAGTTGAATATAGAAAAGATGTAACACATACAAATTTGAGTCCTAAGATGGTTAGGGCATCGATCACCGTCAGAGAAAATAGGGCATCGGGCAATCGGAAGAGACGAGTTTGTACTTGACTAGATTAGATCTGATATTAAATATAGACAACACGAGATGAGTTGCGTATGACTTACATCATCTTCCATTGTAACTTCGCAGACGCCGCTCTTCCCGTCCAGGCTTCGATGAGAGACGATATGAGGTTAGATGAGGCGATTATATAGGTGGAAGTGGGCAAAAGGCGATCATAATCTTGTTACCTTAATTCGTGGGAGGGTCGATATCAACGTGACAAAGTTTGTTTCCCTAAATAATGTCGTTACCTTAATTCGTGGGAGGGTCGATATCAACGTGACAAAGTTTGTTTCCCTAAATAATGTCGTTACCTTAATTAGTGGGGAAGGTTGGGATTCGATAGTTTGGAGGCGTAGTCAATTACGGGGATCGATTATTAATGTTGTCCCCTTAATTAGTACAATCAAAGGTACACATTTTAGAATAATTGCCCGCTAATTCATGTTGTTACCTTAATTAGTACTACTCATGTCGTAATACTGCTGCAAATAGAAATTAATTTTCACACCTTATGCGCAGAGTAATCAAAGTAGCTCAAACAGATTCTCTTAGCGATGGCGTTTGATAGTCGGAATGAGAGGAGATGGACGGAGAGCAAGGTTATTTCACGGCATTTTTTCGTGGTTACAATGCATTATAATTTCAGTAAACTTAAAATTTGAACCACTACTGACATTCATGAATAATTTGAAAACAGTATGACATAAACGTTAAATAAAGTTTGCAACAAACATCAAAATGTCTCAGCATGACTTCCAACTTGGACAAATAAGCTAATTGTAAAAATAATGTAATGCCTTTGTTGATTTCAGAGAATATCAACCAGAAGCTTGAGACCACCACCGCGGCTACCACGGAACCAGAACACAAACACGTTTTTAACTCTCATATTAGTCTTCTTCACAACCTTCATCCAGTTTGTTGTTATCATGGCACCTCCTTTGCCTTTTCCATTGACCTGTGACTTGCTCATCACCATCTTAACTGTTGCAATTTTAGTATTCGATGAATAAACTTCTATTTCTGCTGGTAGCTGTGTATGCCTAGCAATGTGGTTTAGTGTGAATCCCCTAGAAGTACCGCATATAAGATTACAGTCAATTAGAGAATTCAATCAGCTATGTTAGGAAACTGTGAAAATTTTGGTGTGTAATCCAGCGCTTACCATTTTTGCTTTATTCTTCACGACGTTTGATTTTTTGATCGTGCAGACATACGGTGGCTTTCTTGGCATGTGCTTGTCAACTAGCTGTTTCAATGAAGCAAGTTGTGCATCATCCATTCTTACGCGATTGGCATTCCTGATGAAACCTTCAAAATCATCACCCTCCTCACAGTTAGGACCTGCATACAAAATTATATACATAAACCAGAATATTACAATTTCCTTGGAAAACAAGAGTGTCCTAAATTTGTGTACCTCTTACGATATGCTTTTTGTTCTTCCTCACAGCAGCACCGCAACGCCGTGGGCTAACACGTTGTGCCACCTAGCAAAGTGTACAACACATATAACTGATGAGTTCTTGTGTGGAATACTCAAGCGTCCCGGATATAGAGATCTAACTAGTGGCGATTAGTGCAAATCTTTGTGATAAAATAAGGAGGGGACAATCGATTATTTACCCAAACGTTAATCTGCCCTGGATGATCTAACCATAGTTGTAGATTACACATTAAGGACATGGCGGCCTAAGGACATTATATATACTTGTGTTTATGATCTACCCGAAAGGGGTTTTCGGAGAACTAGAATCTGTTAAGTACGTATAATCTAATAAGTATGAAGCGCCGACTCTATCCAATGAGATTTTGGATGTGTTGATCTGGTCGATTCCCATGGCGGCCTCCCATACGTAATTTGCGATCTATCTCGACGACAAGTCAAATAATATTACGACAGGTGAAAGTCTTGACATACCTGATCCATGGCAAAGGGGTGCCGTCGATGATCAACACTAGTTCTCTCAGATGAACAGGTGAAAGATGTTGCTTGGTCGGCCGCCCAGACGTCGCTGAGATGAAACGGTGTGAAAAGACGACGATGATATAGTTCGTGGGGGTGTGGGTTACCCGTGATGGGTAGTACGTGTTGCCGCAAATTACGCCCTGCACAATTAAAGTTGTTAACTAATATGTTGGGTGGGTGGGCTTGATCGTTTCGTGCCGGAAATTCGATTCGTGGGCCGGATCATCGTCCAAGCAAGGCAGCCTTTGTTTAATTTTTTTTCTTTTTTATATTTAAGAGGGAAAATATAGGGTTTTAGGCCAAAACATGCACTTTTGGAGCAAATCAAGTGGCTGGGGATGCCAGGGTGAGGCCACACTTGGCACATGGGTGCACCAATGCATGCCCCACACTTCTACCCTTGGAATTTACATGAATAATATGGGGTAGACCATGGTGAGTTGCACCCAGACACCCCAAATATAGGGTTTTAGGCCAAAACATGCACTTTTGGGGCAAATCAAGTGGCTGGGGATGCCAGGGTGAGGCCACACTTGGCACATGGGTGCACCAATGCATGCCCCATACTACGACCCTTGGAATTTACAGGAATAATATGGGGTACACCATGGTGGGTTGCACCCAGACACCCCAAATATAGGGTTTTAGGCCAAAACATGCACTTTTGGGGCAAATCAAGTGGCTGGGGATGCCAGGGTGAGGCCACACTTGGCACATGGGTGCACCATTGCATGCCCCACACTGCCACCCTTGGAATTTACATGAATAATATGGGGTAGACCATGGTGGGTTGCACCCAGACACCCCAAATATAGGGTTTTAGGCCAAAACATGCACTTTTGGGGCAAATCAAGTGGCTGGGGATGCCAGGGTGAGGCCACACTTGGCACATGGGTGCACCAATGCATGCCCCATAGTGCTACCCTTGGAATGTACATGAATAATATGGGGTAGACCATGGTGAGTTGCACCCAGACGCCCCAAATATAGGGTTTTAGGCCAAAACATGCACTTTTGGGGCAAATCAAGTGGCTGGGGATGCCAGGGTGAGGCCACACTTGGCACATGGGTGCACCAATGCATTCCCCACACTGCCACCCTTGGAATTTACATGAATAATATGGGGTAGACCATGGTGAGTTGCACCCAGACACCCCAAATATAGGGTTTTAGGCCAAAACATGCACTTTTGGGGCAAATCAAGTGGCTGGGGATGCCAGGGTGAGGCCACACTTGGCACATGGGTGCACCAATGCATGCCCCACACTGCCACCCTTGGAATTTACATGAATAATATGGGGTAGACCATGGTGAGTTGCACCCAGGCACCCCAAATATAGGGTTTTAGGCCAAAACATGCACTTTTGGGGCAAATCAAGTGGCTGGGGATGCCAGGGTGAGGCCACACTTGGCACATGGGTGCACCATTGCATGCCCCACACTTCCACCCTTGGAATTTACATGAATAATATGGGGTAGACCATGGTGGGTTGCACCCAGACACCCCAGATATAGGGTTTTAGGACAAAACATGCACTTTTGGGGCAAATCAAGTGGCTGGGGATGCCAGGGTGAGGCCACACTTGGCACATGGGTGCACCAATGCATGCCCCACACTGCTACCCTTGGAATTTACATGAATAATCTGGGGTAGACCATGGTGGGTTGCACCCAGACACCCCAAATATAGGGTTTTAGGCCAAAACATGCACTTTTGGGGCAAATCAAGTGGCTGGGGATGCCAGGGTGAGGCCACACTTGGCACATGGGTGCACCAATACATGCCCCACACTTCTACCCTTGTAATTTATATGAATAATATGGGGTAGACCATGGTGAGTTGCACCCAGACACCCCAAATATAGGGTTTTAGGCCAAAACATGCACTTTTGGGGCAAATCAAGTGGCTGGGGATACCAGGGTGAGGCCACACTTGGCACATGGGTGCACCAATGCATGCCCCACACTGCTACCCTTGGAATTTACATGAATAATAAGGGGTAGACCATGGTGGGTTGCACCCAGACACCCCAAATATAGGGTTTTAGGCCAAAACTTGCACTTTTGGGGCAAATCAAGTGGCTGGGGATGCCAGGGTGAGGCCACACTTGGCACATGGGTGCACCAATGCATGCCCCACACTGCCACCCTTGGAATTTACATGAATAATATGGGGTAGACCATGGTGAGTTGCACCCAGACACCCCAAATATAGGGTTTTAGGCCAAAACATGCACTTTTGGGGCAAATCAAGTGGCTGGGGATGCCAGGGTGAGGCCACACTTGGCACATGGGTGCACCAATGCATGCCCCACACTGCTACCCTTGGAATTTACATGAATAATATGGGGTAGACCATGGTGGGTTGCACACAGACACCCCAAATATAGGGTTTTAGGCCAAAACATGCAATTTTGGGGCAAATCAAGTGGATGGGGATGCCAGGGTGAGGCCACACTTGGGACATGGGTGCACCAATGCATGCCCCACACTGCTACCCTTGGAATTTACATGAATAATATGGGGTAGACCATGGTGAGTTGCACCCAGACACCCCAAATATAGGGTTTTAGGCCAAAGCATGCACTTTTGGGAAATCAAGTGGATGGGGATGCCAGGGTGAGGCCACACTTGGCACATGGGTGCACCAATGCATGCCCCACACTGCTATCGTTGGAATTTACATGAATAATATGGGGTAGACCATGGTGGGTTGCACCCAGACACCCCAAATATAGGGTTTTAGGCCAAAACATGCACTTTTGGGGCAAATCAAGTGGCTGGGGATGCCAGGGTGAGGCCACACTTGGCACATGGGTGCACCATTGCATGCCCCACACTTCTACCCTTGGAATTTACATGAATAATATGGGGTAGACCATGGTGAGTTGCACCCAGACACCCCAAATATAGGGTTTTAGGCCAAAACATGCACTTTTGGGGCAAATCAAGTGGCTGGGGATGCCAGGGTGAGGCCACACTTGGCACATGGGTGCACCAATGCATGCCCCACACTTCTACCCTTGGAATTTACATGAATAATATGGGGTAGACCATGGTGGGTTGCACCCAGACACCCCAAATATAGGGTTTTAGGCCAAAACATGCACTTTTGGGGCAAATCAAGTGGCTGGGGATGCCAGGGTGAGGCCACACTTGGGACATGGGTGCACCAATGCATGCCCCACACTGCTACCCTTGGAATTTACATGAATAATATGGGGTATACCATGGTGAGTTGCACCCAGACACCCCAAATATAGGGTTTTAGGCCAAAACATGCACTTTTGGGGCAAATCAAGTGGCTGGGGATGCCAAGGTGAGGCCACACTTGGCACATGGGTGCACCAATGGATGCCCCACACTGCCACCCTTGGAATTTACATGAATAATATGGGGTAGACCATGGTGGGTTGCACCCAGACACCCCAAATATAGGGTTTTAGGCCAAAACATGCACTTTTGGGGCAAATCAAGTGGCTGGGGATGCCAGGGTGAGGCCACACTTGGGACATGGGTGCACCAATGCATGCCCCACACTGCTACCCTTGGAATTTACATGAATAATATGGGGTAGACCATGGTGAGTTGCACCCAGACACCCCAAATATAGGGTTTTAGGCCAAAACATGCACTTTTGGGGCAAATCAAGTGGCTGGGGATGCCAAGGTGAGGCCACACTTGGCACATGGGTGTGACAATGCATGCCCCACACTGCCACACTTGGAATTTACATGAATAATATGGGGTAGACCATGGTGGGTTGCACCCAGACACCCCAAATATAAGGTTTTAGGCCAAAACATGCACTTTTGGGGCAAATCAAGTGGCTGGGGATTCCAGGGTGAGGCCACACTTGGCACATGGGTGCACCAATGCATGCCCCAAACTGCTACCCTTGGAATTTACATGAATAATATGGGGTAGACCATGGCGAGTTGCACCCAGACACCCCAAATATAGGGTTTTAGGCCAAAACATGCACTTTTGGGGCAAATCAAGTGGGCGGGATGCCAGGGTGAGGCCACACTTGGCACATGGGTGCACCAATGCATGCCCCACACTGCTACCCTTGGAATTTACATGAATAATATGGGGTAGACCATGGTGGGTTGCACCCAGACACCCCAAATATAGGGTTTTAGGCCAAAACATGCACTTTTGGGGCAAATCAAGTGGTTGGGGATGCCAGGGTGAGGCCACACTTGGCACATGGGTGCACCAATGCATGCCCCACACTTCTACCCTTGGAATTTACATGAATAATATAGGGTTAGACCATGGTGAGTTGCACCCAGACACCCCAAATATAGGGTTTTAGGCCAAAACATGCACTTTTGGGGCAAATCAAGTGGCTGGGGATGCCAGGGTGAGGCCACACTTGGGTTTTAGGCCCACCATTGCATGCCACACACTGCTACCATCACATGCACTTGTTTGGATAACTAACAGCAGATAGTTTTTTTTGTTTATTTTTTTAGCACAAGGATTGTCGTGCACACAATTATTAACTTAATGCATATTTACATCATCTACTAGCAACAAAGTCACAATAAAAATAGAAATAGCTAATAAAACAAAACATTTAGTTGATAGCACACTCCTCCGCTAAAACATGAGAGAGGTCTGGAAAACAAAACGTCGACCGTCCATCTAAGTGCATCTAACGCTACGGTGCTGAACTGTATCCGTTGGATCGGTCTTCTAGAAGGAATCAACGGGCTATCCGCGAGAGCGACGATTTGGCGACGTGATTGGCTAGCGTTTTTTTTTTCTTCCAGCGTCTCGCGGTTTGGCAGGAGACGTCGAAATATCCGTTGGGCTCTGGCTCGCGCGTCCACGCATGCCATCGTCGAACGAGCCCGTCTAGGCCTGCCATGCATGCGCAGCGATCCACCACGTTGCGTGTTGCCATGCATGCGCTCGTTGCAGACGTCGCTCCGTCGCACAAACGCTGAAACGCTGAAACTCTGAGACGCGGCGTGCAGATGTGTCGCATGGCAGTGGTAACAGCTTCACGCGGGCGTGTCGGTCGGTCGGTTTTTTCCGTCACGCTGAAAAAGGTTTCGGTTCACACGCGCAGTTCTGTATCCACGCGCCTAATTAATTGACACACTAAACACCGTGCACCGCTTTGGATGCCGTGTCCTGCGTTTCAATGTGCAGTTAGTGGATAACACGAAAGCAGCTCACAAGCCCCCTCACCTCACCCATCCACGCCTATTTAACGCCACCATTGTGCTCACTCTGTCTCACACTCATCAAATCCATCTCCCATCCCATCTAACCGCCTCCAAATCCAATACACGCCACATCTCAAGGGGATCGCTACAATGCAGTTCAACGGCCCTATGTTCCGCCGCCCTGGAACCGTGCCGGAGAGACAGTACCCGGTCGGAGTCGTCTGCGAGAACCAGCTGCGCGTGTGGGCCATATCGAGGTGGAGGGGCCCAACGGAGCTAGCTTCATGCTTCCTCTCTTCCGGCTACCGCCACCTCCCTCCGGACTCGCCAAGCATGTTCGAGCTTGAGAAGTACTACGACGGCAACTCCGGCAACGTCATCGGCCTCTTCGTAACTTTCACCAACAGGTTCGACGCTCACCATCTGCTCGGGCAGGTGTTTTGGTGCGGGTGCGAGTTCATCGCATTCACCAACTACAACATCTTCACCAACTTCTACGCCATCTTCCCCACCCCGGTCAACATGCACTGCCTCCCCTACATCATGCCGGAGGACGAGCAAGTGAGACTTGCGTCTGTGAGGGGGCAGCGTCGCCGGCAAGCTCCACCAACGCCAGCGGCCATGCTCCACCGGCGGATGCGCGAAGCTAGGGCGGAGAGGAGGGCAATAAGGCAGGCGTCAAACGGGAGGGACGAAAACGAGGCAGGCCCATCGAGTGCCCCAACCGGCGGCCTGGCCAATTGGGTGTTTCTTTGATGTTTCGTCAGTTGCGCCAACTGACGGCCAGTACATTGCGCCAACTGATGTTGAAACTATATTTTGGGTGTCTATTTGATGTTGGCGCGCCTTTGATGTTTACTGTTCTGTGCAAGTGCTCCAAATTTAAATGCTCCATGAATAAGACTTTACTTTTACTTCTGCTGGCAGCATTAGGGATAACGTGGCTCATGGTGAATCCCTTCGAAAAGTACTGCATAAAGAAATTAAACACATTAACAACAGTTACTTCCTCCGTCTCAAAGGATAAGGCGTAAATATTTTTCCAAAATTTCGTCATAGCATAAGGCGCACGATGCAGTGTATACGTTTTCTCCCAAAACTACCCTTCGATATTATTTATATCGCCTTAAACATCGGAAGTGGAGCAGTAAATTGTGTGGTTGTCATTGGCCTTCCACGACGCATGCGGGAAGCCGAGCCAAAAAATCCGGAAAGGAGCACAATAGATGCTTCATAAACAAACATATGATAGAAGCAAAGTTTCTTGACAAGAAAATCCGGAAAGGAGCACAATAGATGCTTCATAAACAAACATATGATAGAAGCAAAGTTTCTTGACAAGCAAATACGTACAAATAATTAACTAGGCATGGATCTTTCGAGAAGTCGTCAGTAATTGCCTGGCTTCGTCAGCCATGGATTATCACTCTTCGGGCTCTGCTGATCACTCATCTCCGTCATCCACGGATCATCACTCTTCTGCTCATCACCAGTCCACGACTTCCTCAGGTTCTGCCAATAATCACTACTCTTCGGCGCATCACTACTCTCCAGCCACTGCTCATCATTCATCTTCCTTCGCTTGCCATGAGGGGGACTTGTCTGCTGGGTGTTGTCGCTGGAAGCTGGTGCCTTCAAGCTTGCTAGTTCAGCCTGCACGCTTGCAAGTTCAGCATTTAACCTTGCTATTTCAGCTGCAGCATTTTTCTGTGCACGTTCAACTTCGTTCTCTGCTTTATTGCATTTGTCACACAAATGTCCCCTCAGCGTGTCTTCCTTCTTGCAACCGGGGCAAAAGACAAGGTAACGCAGGAAGAACCATATCTTAACGTAGAGCTGGTAGCTCACGTAAGCATCTTTAGCTGCATACTCCAGGTTTAAATCAGACAATGGCCGCTCTTCCCAGTAATCGTGCCTCTCTGGAGGGAATTTGTCCTTCATCTGGCTGTACGACTCGTCGATGATGCTAGTTGCAAGACTAGCCATTCCATCCCTCATTAATTTTCCTCTCTCGTTGAGACCTTTGACGTTGACAAATTCCTGGATATCGATCCAGTTCTCCCTAGGAATTATAATCTTCTCGTAATATAACTTTATAAAATCTGCTCTCTTGTCAACGGTGCAGAACAAAATTCCTTGATTTTGAAGGAATGAGCGCAGCGCCGGACATTCCCCGTTGGTCCTGAAAGCAAAAATTTATTACTTGCGAGATCAACACTTGAATAAAATTTGGGACTACGAAGCTAGTCTATATGCAATCTCATAGCTTGAATATAAAATTTGAAACTACATAAGTTTAGTAAGTTCATGATCAACAGTCTGAAAATTATCTAGTCATAATTCATTTGTTACTAATAGAATGCATGAACAACACTTTTATGAAATGTGTAAGTGCAATTGTTTAGTCATTGAAATTTCATTTTGCATCATATAATTTTGAAGAGTGTGGATTTGGTGACCGGGTGTATACGTGAGCACCCTCTAGATGCCACACGTTTTGCTTTGAGATCAGGTTCTCTTCACACAGATCGGATGCCCTAACTTTGTCTTATCCTTATCTTCCCATGAGCTGCGGGTCCCGCGATTATCTGATTGGTAGCGCCAATCATTAGTGTATCCTTTGGCAGCGGGGTTTGGCGCGGGACATTGTGGCGCCAAGTTGGAAAAAACCGAGGGTAGTACACCGCTTGGCGCCAAAGACTGAAAAAACGCGGATCCACGCTCTGATTCACCCATGACTTCCTCTTGGTAAGCATTTATAGGGCAGCTGGCAGCACATCCTTTGCTGTGATACTAATCTAGGAAGTAAGGTAGGCACAGCCGCACAGAACCGAACTAGCCATGGCATCTCCTAATCTTCTTCTTCTCCCCATCCGCCCATCAACTCCATATCGCGTCGTGCTCGCCGTCCACGTCGCCGCCGGTCGCATCGGCATCCCCGGCAGCGAGAACTTGTCCATACATACACATGGATGAGGGGACTAGCTACCCTCGGACGGCACGCTCTGGTGACGGGAGGCCAGAATGCTCGAGGGCGCCACCGCGGACGACGAGGTCGTGCAGCTCGCCGCCGACTCCTCTTCCCTAGTGGCGCATGGGGCGTGCTCCGACCTTCCGCCAGGTACGAGCCTCACGCGGTAGATGCTGAGCTGCTCAAGGGCGCCCCCCAGGAGGACGAGGCCGTGCAGCTCGCCGCTAGTTCCTCTTTCCTGCCCGCCGCCTCCTCGTCCATGCCCGCCACCAGCTCCCGTTTCCTGCCCATCGCAGCCTCCGGCGCATGCCAGGAACGCGCGGTCGAAGTCGCCGTTGTAGCCTGGGACGGCAGCCGAGATGTGGCTGGGACGCGTGGACGAGGTCGCCGTTAAAAGCAACCAAGAATCCTGTCCCGCATCTCCGCTGCCTCTTCGCTGTCCACAAGTCCCCCGAGGCCGCCGCCTGGTCCGTACGGATCACGGGGGCAGGGGTGGAGCCCCGCATGGAGGAGCGAACAAGGACCTCCGAGCCAGGTACATGTTGCGGCTGGCCGGTCCCGTTCGGTGTCGAGGGGAACGGAGGAAGGGGCGCATCGTTCATGCACGCGCTTGGCGCGGCCCCGCAACCGGGATGGCTGGCAGGGGCGGCCATGCTCCGTGGGAGGTCCGATTCTCCGTCGCCGGGGTCGGGCCGCGGCTGGTCCAGGGATGCATCGAGGGATGCATCGAGCGCGAGGTCAGTTAAGCTAAACCGGTGGGTCGCTTCTTTCAATTCATATTCTGATACCGGGTCGCTTCTTTCAATTCATATTCTGATTTTATTCCCCTTTTCGTTCTTGGATTGGTTCTGAGCAATTATGTCCTTGTTGTTCTTACAGCTTGCGCCAAGAGAGCAAACCGCCGAGTTGTGGAGAGGAATTAGTGCAGCAGCCAAGAGAGGGCGATGCTATCCTCGGCTCTCACGGCATTTTTTTCCTTTGTTTCTGGGATTCCTAGTGAATGACATTTTTCCATTGATGGTGATTTTGGTGATGGGATCAGTGCATTAGTTGATTGGTTTTGGTGAATTTGGTTTCATGGTGAATCTTTTAATTTTAGTCTTGTGAAATTTTGTGGGATATTTATTGTGATTCCTAGTTTTCTAATTAACTTTTATAACTTAATTGAGAAATTTCTAGAAGTAAAACAATAAATTTCTCAGTTTCTGGGTGACGGAGGCGCTGGATCGGCGAGTGCCGGCACTGGATCTGTGTGCCCCGCCCGGAAAACGGCACCTCGTGCCCCGTCACGCTCATCCTGGGTGACGACATCGGACCCCTCGTCCCCAGAGCCGTGCAGCAGGTCATGGAGCTCGCCCCTCTATTTCAAGACCTGGTCACGGGAGACGCGCAACGGAGCTTGACCCTCTACTCCATCCGCCCCTGTTCTGCCTCAAGGGTGAGAAGGAACAACGAGATCCGAATGGTGCAAGTGCGCCATATGCGCCGCGAGGTCGGGCAGCTGCTCGACGGCAACCAAAACAAAGACGGCATGAATCAGGGTAATCGCCATGCTCCCCAATCATCCAACATGTCCATTTCATCCCCATACGCCTTCAGCTTGTGATTGCTGCACAGTTCATCCGATTGGTGATGCTATATTGTAAATGGGTCGCATCTGCAACTGAATTTATTAGAAAGTCATTACAGCATCAACTTTCTGCTAGATGACCGAGTGCAGCTCTGCAATAGGATGTTCTTTGTTCCAAGAATCAGGGTTTCAATTCTTGTTTAGGTTTAGATGGCCTACCTATCAGTGTTGTATCTTCCAACAATCAGTCTGTGTGATGTCCAATTCTTTCCCTAGCTTTGTACCCGATCTCTTCTTCTTTCATTGGTTTATGGTTTATGATTGAACTTTGTTATTCATTTTGTAGGGAAAGCTGAAACTGAGTTCAGTCTGGTAGCACGTGTAGTCTGATGGATAAAGGTATGTGCCTTGTTGCTTTTTTATTGAATACTCAATTTTACGATCAGCGTTTCAATTATGTGTCCCTGTGACCTTTTTGGATTAAGCATTAGCTTGTTTTTTAATGGACTAATTGAAGACATGAAAGTATCAAACTGTATTGGGGAGTACCATTATATGATTCATCCATATACAGTTTAGACATCCATTAGCATGGCCTGAATAAACCTCTCGTCTTTGATCTGTGCATGGGAATTTGATCTGTGCACGGGAATTTTTTTTATTTACTCATGTCTAGATTTTCCAAGATTTATTGTTAAAACTTGTTGACCCTTGTGCATAATTATTCATGTTATTGGGGACTATGAACCTTCACCAACTTCCCCGATTTTGATAATGTGCATTAAACTGAAAGTAACTCATGACGGCTCCTACAACACCGGAGTAGCGGGAGGACGCCGCTTGCGCATGGGAGCACTGGGACGCCGTCAACTTCAACTTCTTATCGGAGCAGCACGATGACCGCCACCAGTACTCTAGTGTAGTTTCACTCTAGTTCTTCTCTGAATATGTTCCATGTCTCTCAATATTTTTCCAGGTAACTCTAGTTTTTCTCTGAATATGTTCCATGCCACGGCCACGATTCCACTTTTTAGCCCCGCCTCTCATCGTGCTCCCGTCCATCCTGCTTAGTTTCTCAAATCAAATGAAGACCAGAGGGCGCAGGCGGGCAACTGGTTGAGCGCAGTAGAGCTCGAACCCCTGGCGCTGGAGAGGGTGATTCGCTGTCCATGTTGTGACATCCTGCATGGTCACTCTGTCTATCAAATAAGCACTAGACTATACCACAGTATTGCAGCAACAAATAAAGGTATCTGCAGTTATGTACTTGTGCTTGTGCACATCTTCTGATGATGCTTGTGCCTAAAGCATTCTTTGGAGTACTCCAATTAAACTTAACTGAAATTGTTTAACTAAGCACTCCAAACACTTGCAGTACTGCTTGCTTATTAAATTCCTGCGTCGGCTATGAGTTACTGGGAAATGGAGGCGCTGGATCTGCCGTGCACGGCTTGCCTTAGGTATGAATTTGCATGATCACTGAACTCTGACTACTCCTATAATTGTACTACTCCGTTTCTCAGTATAGTTTAGAATTTTGGTATGGTCTATGGGGACTGATCTTATGACTATCGAAAGAATACCATTATCTCAGAAGTCTGCTTGACCAACCAGCGTTGAACTTTGTTTACTTTAGTACATTTAGTAATGGCCATTTTCTTGAAATCAGTACTGATTTTTCTGGTTGAGGGGGAATCACGGGCATTTCTGATGTCAACACAATGCAGGTTGATCCCAATGCTGCGGGAAGACTATCGCCTGCCCCGCCACGTCTCGAAAAGAAACTCAGAAAGGTACTCCCTTTGCACTCAGTCCCATCTCTCTTAGCGCAATGCATAGCAATGCCATGCTGACATGATGTGTGTCTTTTCTGAGAACAAGCAGAGCAGTCCTATATTCAAATTGTTAAATGATGCTCTGTTTAGTAAGCATATTCTGAGAATAAGCAGAGTAATTTTCTCTGTTTACTTTAATTTTTAGAAATTGGAGTACTGCTAGGCTGTAGTTACTGATGTGCTGCAGTTACTGATTTGCTTCAAAAATTGTTGTAATCTCAGGGATATGTGTGCACTGATGTGCTGTAGTTACTGATTTGTGTGTGCCCTGATGTGCTACTTGCTGTAGCCTGTCTAATGTGTGTGCACAATATCAACAACAACTATAGGAGTTAGTGTAGTTTGTCTGTAAAAAGGTTTCAATTTCCCAGCTGCTATCCCAATTGATAGTGAATTTGCTTGAGAGTTTCTATCAATTCCTTTCTGCTACTGCACTGCATTAACTGTAGGAGACTGACGAAATAACAAAGATGATGTCACAGTAAGTAAAGTATTGCATTGCTTGCTTGCGGTGGCATTACTCATAGAGTAATTAGAATAATAACAACTAAATTTATTGGAGACAACAACAAGTACACATAACTTGTTCAAACACACAACATACTCATACACATAGTGTCATCTCTGTTGGCAACTTGAAAATCTGCTGTTATTTGCTCTGTCAAATTTTTTGCTTGGTATTTGCAGGTGCTTCAGGGAGATCAGGGCTAGGTGTTGCTGGGGGATGAAAGTGGAATAGTTGGGTGGAGGAGCAGCAGGAGGCCGAAGGTGGAGTAGATGCAGAGATCGGGAGCATCCGGTCGAGCAGTTGAACATCGAGGCAGAGCCAGCTCTTCGCTGAGCACCTGATGACCTGATGGTCGATGGGCGAAGGGGAAGCAGATCCCACATGATCGTGGCTGGGCGGAGGAGAAGCAGCTACCAGGTGCTCCTGGGCGAGGGATCATGGTGGAGGCAGATCACAGGAGCACCTGGGCGATGAGATCGTGGTCGAGGTGCTCCTGGGTGAAGAGATCGTGCTCGAGGACCTGGGCTAAGGCGAGGCAAGGAAGAAGGATCCGTGAGGAGGAAGCGATCGCGAGGGGAATCGCGATGTGCGATCTGAAACAAATCAAGGGTAGGAAGGACTTTTTAGTGTTTTTTCACCTGGTCGGAACACTCCCCCAACATCTTACTACATTTTAGATTGGAGGGAGTACATAACAAAACATACAACAGACTACAGCAGTGTGCATGCGCGTGAGATGATAAGGACTGAAAATATGAGGAGTCCCTGTTGCTCCCGTGACTACCATGATTGGTGTCTAGATATTTTCTACAATGTGACCACATATCGATGTTCTGTTCATCTTCTCCTACCTCTCCTTCTATGGTGTATATAAACAAGAAAATGCTATGGTGATAAAATATAGGCTCATTTCTATAACCTGGGGCAAAGTAAAAAAGATATCTTAAGTTTAATGTCATATTGCTTACTATACGAGCATAAAAAGAGATGTGTTTGCTTGGAATAATTGTATCATACATCCTGGATTAGACACTATAATTGGTAGCAGCTGTTGTGATGGGTGTTACGCATGGTGAGTGGTGTTAGTACGGTATGAACTATAGTGAGGGTGTTAGTATGGTACGACAAACTAGAAAGGTTTCAAGTTGTATTATACCTAGCTTCGTTTACTGCAGGTGTAGATCTCAATGTTTGATCTAAAATGTAGGGCCAGTTGGTAAGAAGCATCTGGGCCCACTTTTTTTGAATTTGAAAAGCGGGTCCCATTGTACTTGGGTCCCACTGTTTAAATTCAAATGTAGAGCCATGAGGTGTGTAGCATCTGGGCCCACTTTTTTGAATTCGAAAAGTGGGTCCCGCAACACATAATTCTGATCACCTGCAATGATAGGATGTACTAAGAAACTAGTGGGGATAACTACATCCCCTAATGGGGGACACGTGTCAAGCATTGAGCGCGTGCTCACGTATACACCCGGTCACCAGGCTTCTTTTGTAATTTTGAAACTAACAAAAGTCTATTAAATGCAAGATCAAGACTCCGAAAATTTGCTTGTGATAATTAATTTAGTATAATGAAATCCAGTACATGCTAGATGAGCATATGGATAGATTCAATTTGATGCGAAAATTTAGTACTTGCGAGATCTATACTTGAATAAAATTTGGGAATACGAATGTTTAGTCTATGCAATCTCATAACTTGAATAAAATTGACATAAGTTTAGTAAGTGCATGATCAAGAGTCTGAAAATTATCTAGTCATAATCCATTTGATACTAAAAGAATGCATGACCAACACTTTTATGAAATGTGTAAGTGCAATTTTTTAGTTATTGAAATATCATTTTGCATCATTAATTTTGAAACTAACAAAAGTCTATCAAATGCAAGATCAGGACTCCGGAAATTTGCTTTGTGATAATTAATTTGGTATAATGAAATCCAGTAAATGCTAGATGAGCATATGGATAGATTCAATCTGCAAGATCAGGACACCATGCTTTGTGGCTTTTGTTACACAAAACACAAAAACAAAACTAGTTTTGCAGCTAGCACGGTTTGTAGTTTAATTTGTTGCACCTAGCCCAAATGGACCAATTTGTAACTTGCTGTTGCACGAATTCCCAGTTAGAAAACACAGAAATATGACTCGGTCTGAAACTAAATTCACAATTCAACATCATATAGCTAAATACACGGTTCATTAACACAAGAATTATGGATAATCCCCTCTCCACAATTTCTTTCAATAAAATGCACTATCCCATATTCTTGAAACTGCCTTGCGAATTATGGTGCATGTGAGTTGCAATTTTCTCTCAAACAGAGAAAACAGAGCACTCGAGATTAACTAAAACAGATAAAGATTAACTAAAACAGAGCACTCGAGGGTGACTTGGTTCATGCACTAGCGATTAACTAAAATCTGAGCAAGATTAACTAAATCAGAGCAAGATTAAGTAAATCAGAGCAAGATTAAGGTCTACAAACCAAGAATAGTGGCAGACGAGGACGTGGTTCCTCATGGACAGTTGAACGACGGCGAGGTAGTTGTCTTCTTCGTGGTTGGGGTCCTCCGGAGTGTACTCGAGATCCAATCCTACAAATTTGTTCTCTTCTTCTTCCGCATACCACTGCGCGTACATCTTCAGGTACTTGCTCATCGTCTCCTCCTCGTTTGTGTAGACAACATCGATCTCCTTGCCGCCATGGACGGTGAAGGTCCTGATCTGAGTAAAGGCCTGCATGGCTGACGGCGGAGGAGGCAGAAGCGGTTGCGGAACAGAGGAAGAGGAAGAAGAAGCGTCCATGGCGCGGAGGAGGCAGAAGCGGAGGAGGAGGGTTTTTCATCTAGTGGGGTGGAACCGGCAAGAAGCGGAGAGAAATGAGTGGGAGGAGGAGTGGAACCGTCAAGAAGCGGAGAGGCGGAGGAGGGTTTTTCGTCTCTGAATTTCTGATTTATTACAATTAGTAAAATCCGCGAATGAGGGTTCCATTTTACCTGCTGGCCCCTAATCCACATAAAATTACCGGAAATGGGCCAACCCAGTGGTATCTACTGCTAGATGGCCCCACACGTCAGTGGGTGCCATTTTGCCCCACCCACCCCAAAATGTCCTATACCAAAAGCAACTTTCTCCCCTGTCTCACTCTCTCTCTCCCAACCCAGCCGCCACTGCCGCCTCTTACATGAATAATATGGGGTAGACCACGGAGAGTTGCACCCAGACACCCCAAATATAGGGTTGCACCCTTGGAATTTACATGAATAATATGGGGTAGACCATGGTGAGTTGCACCTAGACACCCCAAATATAGGGTTTTAGGCCAAAACATGCACTTTTGGGGCAAATCAAGTGGCTGGGGATGCCAGGGTGAGGCCACACTTGGCACATGGGTGCACCAATGCATGCCCCACACTTCCACCCTTGGAATTTACATGAATAATATAGGGTAGACCATGGTGGGTTGCACCCAGACACTCCAAATATAGGGTTTTAGGCCAAAACATGCACTTTTGGGGCAAATCAAGTGGCTGGGGATGCCAGGGTGAGGCCACACTTGGCACATGGGTGCACCAATGCATGCCCCACACTGCTACCCTTGGAATTTACATGAATAATATGGGGTAGACCATGGTGGGTTGCACCCAGACACCCCAAATATAGGGTTTTAGGCCAAAACATGCACTTTTGGGGCAAATCAAGTGGCTGGGGATGCCAGGGTGAGGCCACACTTGGCACATGGGTGCACCAATGCATGCCCCACACTTCTACCCTTGGAATTTAGATGAATAATATGGGGTAGACCATGGTGAGTTGCACCCAGACACCCCAAATATAGGGTTTTAGGCCAAAACATGCACTTTTGGGGCAAATCAAGTGGCTGGGGATGCCAGGGTGAGGCCACACTTGGCACATGGGTGCACCATTGCATGCCCCACACTGCTACCCTTGGAATTTACATGAATAATATGGGGTAGACCATGGTGAGTTGCACCCAGACACCCCAAATATAGGGTTTTAGGCCAAAACATGCACTTTTGGGCAAATCAAGTGGCTGGGGATGCCAGGGTGAGGCCACACTTGGCACATGGGTGCACCAATGCATGCCCCACACTGCCACCCTTGGAATTTACATGAATAATATGGGGTAGACCATGGTGGGTTGCACCCAGACACCCCAAATATAGGGTTTTAGGCCAAAACATGCACTTTTGGGGCAAATCAAGTGGCTGGGGATGCCAGGGTGAGGCCACACTTGGCACATGGGTGCACCAATGCATGCCCCACACTGCCACCCTTGGAATATACATGAATAATATGGGGTAGACCATGGTGAGTTGCACCCAGACACCCCAAATATAGGGTTTTAGGCCAAAACATGCACTTTTGGGGCAAATCAAGTGGCTGGGGATGCCAGGGTGAGGCCACACTTGGCACATGGGTGCACCAATGCATGCCCCAAACTGCTACCCTTGGAATTTACATGAATAATATGGGGTAGACCATGGTGAGTTGCACCCAGACACCCCAAATATAGGGTTTTAGGCCAAAACATGCACTTTTGGGGCAAATCAAGTGGCTAGGGATGCCAGGGTGAGGCCACACTTGGCACATGGGTGCACCATTGCATGCCCCACACTGCCACCCTTGGAATTTACATGAATAATATGGGGTAGACCATGGTGAGTTGCACCCAGACACCCCAAATATAGGGTTTTAGGCCAAAACATGCACTTTTGGCGCAAATCAAGTGGCTGGGGATGCAAGGGTGAGGCCACAATTGGCACATGGGTGCACCAATGCATGCCCCACACTGCCACCCTTGGAATTTACATGAATAATATGGGGTAGACCATGGTGAGTTGCACCCAGACACCCCAAATATAGGGTTTTAGGCCAAAACATGCACTTTTGGGGCAAATCAAGTGGCTGGGGATGCAAGGGTGAGGCCACACTTGGCACATGGGTGCACCATTGCATGCCCCACACTGCCACCCTTGGAATTTACATGAATAATATGGGGTAAACCATGGTGAGTTGCACCCAGACACCCCAAATATAGGGTTTTAGGCCAAAACATGCACTTTTGGGGCAAATCAAGTGGCCGGGGATGCCAGGGTGAGGCCACACTTGGCACATGGGTGCACCAATGCATGCCCCACACTGCCACCCTTGGAATTTACATGAATAATATGGGGTAGACCATGGTGAGTTGCACACAGACACCCCAAATATAGGGTTTTAGGCCAAAACATGCACTTTTGGGGCAAATCAAGTGGCTGGGGATGCAAGGGTGAGGCCACACTTGGCACATGGGTGCACCATTGCATGCCCCACACTGCTACCCTTGGAATTTACATGAATAATATGGGGTAGACCATGGTGAGTTGCACCCAGACACCCCAAATATAGGGTTTTAGGCCAAAACATGCACTTTTGGGGCAAATCAAGTGGCTGGGGATGCAAGGGTGAGGCCACACTTGGCACATGGGTGCACCAATGCATGCCCCACACTGCCACCCTTGGAATTTACATGAATAATATGGGGTAGACCATGGTGAGTTGCACCCAGACACCCCAAATATAGGGTTTTAGGCCAAAATATGCACTTTTGGGGCAAATCAAGTGGCTGGGGATGCCAGGGTGATGCCACACTTGGCACATGGGTGCACCAATTCATGCCCCACACTTCCACCCTTGGAATTTACATGAATAATATAGGGTAGACCATGGTGGGTTGCACCCAGACACCCCAAATATAGGGTTTTAGGCCAAAACATGCACTTTTGGGGCAAATCAAGTGCCTGGGGATGCCAGGGTGAGGCCACACTTGGCACATGGGTGCACCAATGCATGCCCCACACTGCTACCCTTGGAATTTACATGAATAATATGGGGTAGACCATGGTGGGTTGCACCCAGACACCCCAAATATAGGGTTTTAGGCCAAAACATGCACTTTTGGGGCAAATCAAGTGGCTGGGGATGCCAGGGTGAGGCCACACTTGGCACATGGGTGCACCAATGCATGCCCCACACTTCTACCCTTGGAATTTAGATGAATAATATGGGGTAGACCATGGTGAGTTGCACCCAGACACCCCAAATATAGGGTTTTAGGCCAAAACATGCACTTTTGGGGCAAATCAATCATTTGGGGATGCAAGGGTGAGGCCACACTTGGCACATGGGTGCACCAATGCATGCCCCACACTGCCACCCTTGGAATTTACATGAATAATATGGGGTAGACCATGGTGAGTTGCACCCAGACACCCCAAATATAGGGTTTTAGGCCAAAACATGCACTTTTGGGGCAAATCAAGTGGCTGGGGATGCCAGGGTGAGGCCACACTTGGCACATGGGTGCACCAATGCATGCCCCAAACTGCTACCCTTGGAATTTACATGAATAATATGGGGTAGACCATGGTGAGTTGCACCCAGACACCCCAAATATAGGGTTTTAGGCCAAAACATGCACTTTTGGGGCAAATCAAGTGGCTGGGGATGCCAGGGTGAGGCCACACTTGGCACATGGGTGCACCATTGCATGCCCCACACTGCCACACTTGGAATTTACATGAATAATATGGGGTAGACCATGGTGAGTTGCACCCAGACACCCCAAATATAGGGTTTTAGGCCAAAACATGCACTTTTGGGGCAAATCAAGTGGCTGGGGATGCCAGGGTGAGGCCACACTTGGCACATGGGTGCACCAATGCATGCTCCACACTGCCACCCTTGGAATTTACATGAATAATATGGGGTAGACCATGGTGAGTTGCACCCAGACACCCCAAATATAGGGTTTTAGGCCAAAACATGCACTTTTGGGGCAAATCAAGTGGCTGGGGATGCAAGGGTGAGGCCACAATTGGAACATGGGTGCACCAATTCATGCCCCACACTGCCACCCTTGGAATTTACATGAATAATATGGGGTAGACCATGGTGAGTTGCACCCAGACACCCCAAATATAGGGTTTTAGGCCAAAACATGCACTTTTGGGGCAAATCAAGTGGCTGGGGATGCCAGGGTGAGGCCACACTTGGCACATGGGTGCACCAATGCATGCCCCACACTTCCACCCTTGGAATTTACATGAATAATATAGGGTAGACCATGGTGGGTTGCACCCAGACACCCCAAATATAGGGTTTTAGGCCAAAACATGCACTTTTGGGGCAAATCAAGTGCCTGGGGATGCCAGGGTGAGGCCACACTTGGCACATGGGTGCACCAATGCATGCCCCACACTGATACCCTTGGAATTTACATGAATAATATGGGGTAGACCATGGTGGGTTGCACCCAGACACCCCAAATATAGGGTTTTAGGCCAAAACATGCACTTTTGGGGCAAATCAAGTGGCTGGGGATGCCAGGGTGAGGCCACACTTGGCACTTGGGTGCACCAAGGCATGCCCCGCACTTCTACCCTTGGAATTTAGATGAATAATATGGGGTAGACCATGGTGAGTTGCACCCAGACACCCCAAATATAGGGTTTTAGGCCAAAACCACTGGTGGAAAAACAGGCTTCGGGTGAGCCCCATAAGTCGCGATGCTGCAGGAACCGCGACTAATGGTACCTTTAGTCGCGGTTCGGGAGGAGAACCGCGACCAAAGGCCTGGGCCCAGGCGCTCGGTGGCCAGCCGGTGCACGTGGGGGGTCTTTAGTCGCGGTTGGCCAGGCCAACCGCGACTAAAGGTGCCCGAAGGCCTTTAGTCGCGGTTGGCCAGGCCAACCGGGACTAAAGCCCCTCCCCTATATATACCCATCCAGCAGCCAACACTTAGCCATTTGGTGCCATTCTCTTCACAAGCTTCACAAGTGGGTGTTAGGTTTGCTTTTGGTTCCTCTTATGCACATAAGGTGTTTGATGAAATGCCCCAAGAGCATGAAACAAACATGATATGAAGTGTTGGAGCCACACTTGAGCTTTCTCATTTATTTTTTCCTCCTCGATCGTGGTTAGCAACTTGAACCTTTGATGTGTCGTTGATAAAATGTGCATGTGTGTGTAGTTCATTGTTTAATTTATATTGTTTGTAGCTAGTTAGTTTAACAAATGCATGATGGTTAATTATATATTTTATATTATAATAATGCAGATGAATCGACAATGGATGTACGGTAACCGACTCTCCGGCGAGTTCAGTGCGGGTTTGAAAGATTTCCTCGTAGTGGCTAATGCGAACAAGCAGGGGGGTTTTGTTATCTGTCCATGTGTTAAATGTAAGAATCAGAAGGGTTACTCTTCCTCAAGAGATGTTCACATGCACCTGCTTCGGCACGGTTTCATGCCAAGCTATAATTGTTGGACCAAGCATGGAGAAAGAGGGGTTATAATGGAAGAAGATGAAGAAGGGGATGATTTCATCGATGAAAGCTATCTTGCTCATTTCGGTGATACTTTCATGGAGGATGCTGAAGGTGAAGGGGAAGGTGAAGAAGAGGCACGTGATGATCCCGTTGATGATCTTGGTCGGACCATTGCTGATGCGCGGAGACGCTGCGAAACTGAAAAAGAGAGGGAGAATTTGGATCGCATGTTAGAGGATCACAGGAAGGCGCCGTACTCCCGGATGCGATGATGGTCTGAAAAAGCTGGGCTGCACACTTGGATTTGCTGAGATGGAAGGCACGAGCAGGTGTAGCTGACTCGGCATTTGAAAACTTGCCGAAAATGTTGAAGAATATGTTTCCAAAGAATAACGAGTTGCCCGCCACTACGTACGAAGCAAAGAAGGTTGTCTGCCCTCTAGGTTTAGAGGTTCGAAGATACATGCATGCATCAACGATCGCATCCTCTACCGCGGTGAATACGAGAATTTGAATGAATGCCCGGTATGCACCGCATTGCGTTATAAGATCGAGGCGATGACCCTGGTGACGATGTTGAGGGCCGAAACCCAGGAAGAGGGTTCCCGCCAAGGTGATGTGGTATGCTCCTATAATACCACGGTTGAAACGTCTGTTCAGAACAAAGAGCATGCCAAGTTGTTGCGATGGCACAAAGAGGACCGTAAGTCGGACGGGGAGTTGAGACACCCGCAGATGGAACGCAATGGAGAAAGATCGACAGAGAGTTCAAAGATTTTGCAGCTGACGCAAGGAACATAAGATTTGGTCTAAGTACGGATGGCATGAATCCTTTTGGCGAGCAGAGCTCCAGCCATAGCACCTGGCCCGTGACTCTATGCATCTACAACCTTCCTCCTTGGTTGTGCATGAAGCGGAAGTTCATTATGATGCCAGTGCTCATCCAAGGTCCGAAGCAACCCGGCAACGACATCGATGTGTACCTAAGGCCATTAGTTGATGAACTTTTACAGCTGTGGGGCAGACCTGGTGTCCGTGTGTGGGATGAGCACAAAGAAGAGGAATTTGACCTACGAGCGTTGCTTTTCGTAACCATCAACGATTGGCCTGCTCTTAGTAACCTTTCGGGACTGTCAAATAAGGGATACAATGCATGCACGCACCGCTTACATGAGGCGAAAGTGTACATTTGCCAAATTGTAAGAAGAACGTGTACCTTGGGCATCGTCGATTTCTTCCGAAAGGTCATCCAAGAAGAAAGAAAGGCAAGCATTACAACGGCAAGGCAGATCACCGGCCGAAGCTCGCGGAACACACTGGTGCTGAGGTATTTGATATGGTCAAGGGTTTGAAAGTCATCTTTGGAAAGGGTCCTGGCGGACAATCAGTTCCGAAGGGAGCTGACGGGCACGTAGCCATGTGGAAGAAGAAATCTATATTCTGGGAGCTAGAATATTGGAAAGTCCTAGAAGTCCGCTCTGCAATCGACGTGATGCACGTTACGAAGAATATTTGCGTGAACATCCTAAGCTTCTTGGGCGTGTATGGGAAGTCAAATGATACAAAGGAAGCACGGCAGGACCAGCAAAGTTTGAAAGACCCCGATGACCTGCATCCGAACGGTTTCAAGGTCGTGCCAGCTACGCTACGACCAAAGAAGAGAAGGTCATCTTTTTTGAATGCCTGAGCGATATGAAGGTCCCGTCAGATTCTCGTCCAATATAAAGGGAATAATAAACATGGCGGAGAAAAAGTTCCAAAACCTGAAGTCTCACGACTGCCACGTGATTATGACGCAATTGCTTCCGATTGCTTTGAGGGGGCTCCTGCCGGAAAATGTTCGAGTAGCCATTGTGAAGCTATGTGCATTCCTCAATGCAATCTCTCAGAAGGTAATCAATCCAGAAGTTCTACCACGGTTACAGAACGATGTGATCCAATGTCTTGTCAGTTTCGAGTTGGTGTTCCCGCCATCCTTCTTCAATATTATGACGCACCTCCTGGTTCACCTAGTCGATGAGATTTCCATTCTCGGTCGTGTCTTTCTACACACTATGTTCCCCTTCGAGAGGTTCATGGGAGTATTAAAGAAATATGTTCGTAACCGTGCTAGGCCAGAAGGAAGCATCGCCAAGGGCTATGGAAATGAGGATGTAATTGAGTTTTGTGTTGACTTTGTTCCTGACCTTAAGCCGATTGGTCTTCCTCAATCGCGGCACGAGGGGAGACTAAGTGGAAAAGGCACGATCGGAAGGAAATCAATGATATGTATGGACGGCCATTCTCTGACTGAAGCACACCACACAGTTCTGACCAATTCCAGCTTGGTGGCTCCGTACTTTGAGAAACACAAGAATATTTTACGCTCGGACAACCCTAGGAAGCCTGAATCCTGGATTAGGAAGGCCCACATGGAGACTTTCGGCAGTTGGTTGACAAAACACTTACTGAGTGACAATAAGGTGGTAGATCAGTCAGTACATGTTGGCCAAGACACCATCTTCGACTATAACGACTTTCCAAGGGTACGAGATAAATGGGAATACATTTTACACGATCGCCCAAGATAAAAAGAGCACCAACCAAAACAGTGGTGTCCGCTTTGATGCAGCAACCGAGAATGGGCAAAAGGTCACATATTATGGTTACATAGAGGAGATATGGGAACTTGACTATGGACCCTCCTTTAGGGTCCCTTTGTTCCTGCAAATGGTTCAAGCTAACGGGAGGTGGGGTAAAGGTGGACCAGCAATACGGAATGACAATGGTGGATTTCAACAATCTTGGTTATCTTGACGAACCATTCGTCCTAGCGAAAGATGTCGCTCAGGTTTTCTATGTGAAGGACATGAGTAGCAAACCGAGGAAACGGAAAGATAAGAAAACGATCAGTACATCATGCGATGATCCAAAGCGCCACATTGTTCTTTCAGGGAAAAGAAACATCGTGGGAGTGGAGGACAAGACAGACATGTCAGAAGATTATAATATGTTTGCTGAAATTCCGCCCTTCAAAGTGAACACCGACCCAAGCATTAAGTTAAATGATGAGGATGCTCCATGGTTACGGCACAATCGTAAGCAAGCAGGGACACAAGGGAAGAAATGATGTGTAATAATTTATTAATTGTACCAAACTTTGTTGAATGAATCATGTGAATTATATTACCCGTGATGTGTTTGGTGTCCATTTTCGAATGATTCAATTGACTCGAGATAGCACTGATGATACATGAAATTTGGAGTGACTAAGTCATACTCCTGCATACATGAAATTTGGAGTGACTAAGTCATACTCCTGCATATAGGAAATTTGGAGTGACTAAGTCATACTCCTGCATACATGAAATTTGGAGTGACTAAGTCATACTCCTGCATATAGGAAATTTGGAGTGACTAAGTCATACTCCTGCATACATGAAATTTGGAGTGATTTAGTCATACTCCTGCCTAGGCGTATAATATGCATACTCGTAGTCTTCATAGCCGCCGCCGTTGTACTGGTAGTCGTCGCCTTCTAAGTTGCCCGCGTCGTCGTCGCTGCTATCGTCGCTGCCGTCGGGCGGCGCTCGTGGCTCGAACTGAGGGTAGCGCAGGCGGGGGATATCGCCGGCCGTGATGTAGTCCATGACGCTCTGCAGAGTCCGGCCGTACCACCATAGCCGACGGCCGGCCTCGTGGAAGTTTCCAGTGAGGCGGACCGTCCTCCTCATACAGCGAGCGCCCTCTCACGCCGATTGATGAAGAAGGCGTCCCAAGTCTGCTGGTTATCGGGATGCCAGCGGGGATTCATCCGCTGCTCCGGCGTGAGGTCGAGGTAGTAGTGGTTCGTGATGGCCGCCCGGCGCGCAGTACCCTGAGGGACGGGAGGGACCGGCACGCCGCCGGCGCTTAGGCTCCAGCCGGCAGGGACGCGGTAGCCCGGAGGGCAAGGGTAGTTCGAGGCGCAGAGCTCCTCCACCTGCTGGTAGGTTAGAGTGGGTGCGGTGGAAGCCATGAGAGAGTGATGAGAGATTGTAGAGATGTGATGCTGGCCAAGCCGGGCTACCTATATGTAGTGACAAATGGCGGGAAAAATGGGAGCGGGAAGACAGGAGGCGGGAAGAAAGAGGCGGGGAGAAAGTGGCGGGAAGAAATTGGCGGGAAAAAATTGGCGGGAAGAAAGAGGCCGGAAGAAATTGGCGGGAAACAATTGGCGGGAAGAAAGAGGCGGGAAGACAGGGAAGAAATGGCGCGAAGACGAGGAGGGAAGAGGGGGTCGGCGGAAAGAGGCGGGAAGAGGGGGCCAACGAACTTTTGAATTGAATTAGTTTTATTTTTATGAATTTTTGATAATTTGTATTTTTAAATTTTTGAATTGAATTAGTTTTATTTTTCTGAATTTTTTGATATATTATTTGTATTTTTAAGATTTTGAATTGAATTAGTTTTATTTTTATGAATTTTTTGATATATTATTTGTATTTTTAAGATTTTGAATTGAATTAGTTTTATTTTTATGAATTTTTTGATATATTATATGTATTTTAAACATTTTGAATTGAATTAGTTTTATTTTTATGAATTTTTTGATATATTATATGTATTTTTAACATATTGAATTGAATTAGTTTTACTTTTCTTAATTTTTTGATATATTATTTGTATTTTTAACATATTGAAATGAATTAGTTTTATTTTTCTGATTTTTTTGATATATAATTTGTATTTTTATAATTTTGAATTGAATTAGTTTTATTTTTCTGATTTTTTTGATATATTATTTGTATTATATGATTTTCAAAAAAGAAAAGTATTTTCAAAAAAGAGCTTTAGTCGCGGTTGGCCTGGCCAACCGCGACTAAAGGTCCTTGCGCGCGGGAAATTAAAAACCGGGCGAAAATCCCTTTAGTCGCGGTTGGGGTCGCCAACGCGACTAAAATGATTTTAGTCGCGGTTGGCGACCCCAACCGCGACTAAAGCCCCATCCCTATATATTCCCGCGCCGCCGCGGCGCATCGCTTTCTTCTTCCTCTCGCTCGCTCGTTGCCGACGCCTCACTCGCCGTCGCCGTCGGGCTGCCGCGCCTCGCCGTTCCGTCGCCGCACTCGCCGTCGCCGTCGCCGCACTCGCCGTCGCCGCCGCCGTCTCGTACGTCGCCGCCCCGCCCACACTGTCGCGCGCCGTCGATCTCCCGTACGCGCGCCCCTCGTCGTCGCCGGCGCCGCTCGCAGTGAGAGAGAGGAGAGGGAGAGAGCGCGGCGCCGTGGCCGCGCGCGCCTCTGCTCGCCGGCGCCGCTCTGCTCGCCTGAGAGAGAGAGAGGAGAGAGGCCGGCGGCCGCCGTACCCGCGCGCGGTGAGAGACAGAGAGAGGGAGAGGAGAGAGCAGCGCGCCCCGGCATTTTTTTCTTTCTTTTTTAGTTTTTGTTCTTGTTAATTTTAAAACAAAAAATAACTAAAATTTGAGTTAAAAGTTTGTGTAAAATTAAAAAACTAAAATTTGACTTAAAAAGAACTACAATTTGACTTAAAAAAGATTGTGTAAAAAAACTAAAATTTGACTTAAAAAAGATTGTGTAAAAAAACTAAAATTTGACTTAAACGAATTAACGTGTTGTTAATTAAAATTGTAAACTAATTAAAATTTGACTAATTAAGTTTTCTTAAGTTACAGAATTTTGATCACTAAAATTTTTACTAAAATTTGTTTTTTTAACTTAACTAAAAATTTGTACACTAACAAAAGTTTGACTTAACAAAATTTAACAAATATGTAATTAATATGTAACAAAATTTAACAAAAATTCTAATGATCAAAATTTTAACTTAAGATAACTTAATGATCAAAATTCTGTAACTTAAGAAAACTTAATGATCAAATTTTAAATGATCAAATAATAGTAAAATTTTTCTTAAGTTAAAATTTTGATCATCATTAAGTCTAAATTTTGTTAAGTTAAAATTTTGATCATTTAGTCTAAATTTTGTTAAGTAAAATTTTAACTTAACAAAATTTTATTTGGGATCGAGAGGGGGCGGCGAGGGTTATGTGTCCTCGGCACCGCCACCGCCCTCTCGGTCACCGCCACACCGGTCTCTCGGTCACGCGGTCACTGCGTCCCCCTTTCGCCACCGCCACCTCTCTCTTTATATGTAGAAGAGATGTGATAATGCTGGCATATACACAATTAATTTGTTTTGACTACATGTTTTCAGGACTGACATATGGCGGACGATAGAGCTGACCCGATTCTGGACAACTATGATCCGGACGCTGAAGACCATATGTTCGGCATCATAAAAGGCGATATTCCATATGTGCCGACCGGAGAAGAAGAAGATGATATCTCTTCTTATCTGAACCTTGAGTGTGAAGATGAAGGGCGCCGTCAGCAAGCAGATGATGCCGAAGAAACGTCGATAAACGACGATCTTCAATTGGAAGTAGCAACCACCTCCGGCGCCGAGGTATATATATATACATATTGAGCGTCTGGTGATACAAACTAACTGATTTGAATAAATGTGTGTGTACTAACGCGCGCGACTCTCTTTCTTATTTTAGCCCTCGGCCGGATCGTCGAAAAAATCGAGTACGTCGTCAAAGCGTGGCGCAACCAAGACGATGAAAGCAGGAGAAACATGCACCATCGATGTTGTCGACGAAGCAACCGGCAGGCCGCTGGAGCCCAGCAAGAACGCCACCAAGTTTGTCAGCCAATGCGGAGCCGTTGTTAGAGACAACGTCTCGATCACCCGCCAGGAGTGGAATGAGCCAAAGAAGGCACGTGTTGGTTTCACTTTTGTCGAAAAGAGAGAAAAAAAAGATTGCTTCAACAAGCTTATGGAACATTTCGTTCTACCTCCGGAATACCGCAAATACGATGAGGAGGGTAACAAGATTGCGGAAAACAAGGAGAGGCGCAAGCTAGTCAAACAGTTCGCTCTTTCTAGGATGGCCAACGCATTCCGGAAATACAAGCAAAATCTAGCCCATGACTTTGTCAACCAGGGCAAGACTCCGGATTTCAAAGGACAATATGAGAAACTGCAACATGATTGGCCAGAATTTGTGAAGCAAAATAAATCGGAGCAGTTCCTTGAACTATCGAAAAAAAATAAGGAAAATGCGGCCAAGAAGGAGTACAATCATAAAATGGGGCCAGGAGGGTATCGCTTTTGGCAGCCTAAGTGGGAGAAGATGGAGAACGAGCTGAGGGCGCGAGGAATCCGTCCAGGTACGGAGGGATGGGACCCAAGGGCCAAAAGCTGGTGGTACGGGCATGGGGGATCGCTGAACCCGGAGACATGGGAGTGTGTTTATCAGGGCAAAATAATTACACCCACCCAAAAGCTTATTGAGGCAATGAGGGAGGCTCAAGAGGGGAGGATCAGGTTCAACAGAGAGAACGACGCCCTGACAAAAGCCCTCGGGAATCCTGAACACGGAGGACGTATACGAGGCATGGGGCCCATTCCGTGGAAAATAGGGTTCCCCCAGAACGATGACCCGTACGGTTACAGAAGCCGTAAGAGAAAGATGGATCGGGATGCAGATGTTGTGGCGAAGTTGGTAACGGAAATGGATGTGATGAAGAAAACCGTGAGTGTACTAGTCGCCGAAAGAGATGCAGCTCGGGCGCAGCATGCTGAAGATCATCCAATGGATCTCGGAAGCCAGCTGAGAAGAAGCAGCGTGGCTTCCACGGAGGCCTCACCGGCTGGTGCACCGACGATAGAAATTACTGCACCGGAGCCTCTGGTGGTCGAAATTACTGCACCGGAGCCTCCTCGCTACCCCGTGGACGATATAAAGGAGATGAAAGCATGTCATCTGTATTATCCTATCGGGAACATGTCCATGAAGGTAGCCATCGGCGTTGCTTTACCACTGGAGCACTCCACCACAACAACCCCATTCAAGATGGCTATGCTCGTGTCACGGTGGAGGAGATAGTCCAAGGGTTTGAGGACCTGGACATTGACATTGCTACACCTGAAGGGGTGAAAAGACTTGGAGATGTCAAGCGCCAGTTCATTCTATGGCAGAAGAAATTTATCAAGTTTCCAGGCGAGGCGCCAACAAGTCCACCCCCGTACGGTGGTGGTGGTGGCGGTGGCGGTGACGGTGGCGGTGGCGGTGGCGGTGACGGTGGCGGTGGCGGTGACGGTGGCGGTGGTGCTTCACCTAATACACCTCATTCACGTCAGCCGACGCCGCCCCCGATCCTCGTCCGGCGGGTGATCGGACACCGGTACCGCCCCCAATCCACCTCCGCGAAGAAGCGAAGCAGTCCTGGGTTATTAACCCGGACCCTTACGTACCTAAGAAAACAAAGGTACCGGAGGTATCACTGAAGCCTCTCCCCAGGAGGTCTTGGGAAAGTAGTGCCGAGGAAGTCGAGGCGGGCGCGGATGCTGATTTAGAGAAATGGAAGGCGAGCGTCAAGAAGAAAATAGAGGGCGAGCCCAAGCCAGTATATTCTGACAAGGAAAAGCAGTGGGCTAAGTCATTTTTGAACACACCGTCCCAAGCCGCGAAGAATCTGCCTGACGACTATTTACGTGAACTTCGTAGGCAAGCACTCGCGTTCAAGAACAGGAAAGAGTTGGCGGAGAAGAAAGCCTTGAAGGACGAGGCCGAGTCAAAATTAGAAAGGGGGAAAGAAGTTGCCCAGCTCGGGGAACAAAGTAAACAATCGATCGCCCCGCTCATAGTGCAAGCCGCCGATCCGGATGCCCCCGATATCATAGCAGCAAGAAGCACATGGATTGACCGTAACGAGTGCCGTAGAACAAGCGGCCGAGTTAGGTATCACTCTTCGTGCCTTTGCTAGGCCTTGATGAGGCGCCAATGAAGGACGTAGTATTTACATATGTGAAGAATGGCCCTCTCGTCGAGCTGCGCAGAAGAGGATCTACCTCGACAAATGCTAGGTCTGCTAAATTGGTACAAGGGTTACATAAAACATAAAAACGCCAAAGAGTATATCTATGCGGAAGTTAGATATGAGCATCACTTCAAACATTACCGGGGTACAAATTCCTCTGAGTGAATTGTTCCATTTGTTCAATCTGCGCGACCTCGACAAATCTATCATCAGTTGCTACGTTCTGTAAGTGATTTATTAATTTCTACCCCATCTCGTTCATTGCCGGCCTGCACTATATATATATATATATATATATATTGTCCTAACTATCTTGTTGTGTACGCTATATATTATGCAGAATGAAGAAGCGGGAAATGCGAATAAGGAACATCCATGATGTTGGGTTCATTGACCCACACATCGTTAATTCATATGTGTTAGAACACCACCCCGCCGACGTGGAGGATGACTTTGTGGCGGTTTATTAGAAAAACGCAACAGAAAAGTGATATTCTATTTCCTTACCATTTTGGGTGAGTGTTTCTGTCTTGAGCACATTCTCTTTTGTTTATGGTATGTGGCTAATCGATGAGTTATGCATGATCGTGCATGTATCGTGTCCGCAGGTTCCACTGGATTCTTATGGTAATTAAAGTTCGGACCTCCTCGGTTCTCGTCCACGACTCTCTGAATATGGATCCGGCGATTTGGGGCGACATGAGAAAAATGACGCAAAAGTAATTATTTTCATTCATTTGCGCTCTATATCGATCGGCCTATTTCGTTCATCATTTCCTAATATCAAGTAACTAATTAATAACTCTCTTGTTTATTTAATTTTCTTTGCCTCGTAGGGTTTGGAGACGGTTCGTAGATACCAAGGTCGGTGAATTCAAAAAGGAGCTACATTTTAAAATGGCAGTGCGGACGACTGGGGATATTCAGCCACCGGGGACCAATCTATGTGGATACTATGTTTGTGAGAGGATCCGGAGATACTGCAATGAGCGGGACCAGACGTGTGAGAACAACATCCTGAGGAATAACCTCCGGAAGACGCTTAGTCCAGAAGCTCGCTTCCGACCACTTCAAGAGGAACTAGCTGGATGGTTGGCGAGGGAAGTCATCGATCCTAGAGGAGAACACTATTACGATGACGTAGAACTTTATATGCACCAGAATTTGTAACTAACTTGTTCAAAATTGTATATGGTCATCCGATATTGAATATATATTGTATATGGTCATCCGATATTGAATATATATTGTATATTCCTCTTGAATTCTTTTTGGTTCTAATTTCAAATTTGTTTGAAATTGTACATTCATATGCATGTATGTATACAGTACCGTAGAATATGTGAAACTCCTTCAAAATTAAAACCCAAAAGAAATAAAACAATACAAATTAAAAAGAAACCAGATTTAGGGGGAGGGGGGCTAAAACCCTAAACCCTGCGGAGGCCTTTAGTCGCGGTTGGCCAGAAGAACCGCGACTAAAGGTCCTCCGCCCTGGCGCTCCCCTGCGGCCCACGTGGACGGGCCTTTAGTCGCGGTTCATAAGGAACCGCGACTAAAGGGGGGGCCTTTAGTCGCGCTGCTTTGGTCGCGGTTGCGCCACCGCGACTAATGGCAGTTGCCAACCGCGACCAAAGCCTGTTTTTCCACCAGTGAACATGCACTTTTGGGGCAAATCAACTGGCTGGGGATGCAAGGGTGAGGCCACACTTGGCACATGGGTGCACCAATGCATGCCCCACACTGCCACCCTTGGAATTTACATGAATAATATGGGGTAGACCATGGTGAGTTGCACCCAGACACCCCAAATATAGGGTTTTAGGCCAAAACATGCACTTTTGGGGCAAATCAAGTGGCTGGGGATGCCAGGGTGAGGCCACACTTGGCACATGGGTGCACCAATGCATGCCACAAACTACTACCCTTGGAATTTACATGAATAATATGGGGTAGACCATGGTGAGTTGCACCCAGACACCCCAAATATAGGTTTTTAGGCCAAAACATGCACTTTTGGGGCAAATCAAGTGGCTGGGGATGCCAGGGTGAGGCCACACTTGGCACATGGGTGCACCATTGCATGCCCCACACTGCCACACTTGGAATTTACATGAATAATATGGGGTAGACCATGGTGAGTTGCACCCAGACACCCCAAATATAGGGTTTTAGGTCAAAACATGCACTTTTGTGGCAAATCAAGTGGCTGGGGATGCCAGGGTGAGGCCACACTTGGCACATGGGTGCACCAATGCATGCCCCACACTGCCACCCTTGGAATTTACATGAATAATATGGGGTAGACCATGGTGAGTTGCACCCAGACACCCCAAATATAGGGTTTTAGGCCAAAACATGCACTTTTGGGGCAAATCAAGTGGCTGGGGATGCAAGGGTGAGGCCACAATTGGCACATGGGTGCACCAATGCATGCCCCACACTGCCACCCTTGGAATTTACATGAATAATATGGGGTAGACCATGGTGAGTTGCACCCAGACACCCCAAATATAGGGTTTTAGGCCAAAACATGCACTTTTGGGGCAAATCAAGTGGCTGGGGATGCAAGGGTGAGGCCACACTTGGCACATGGGTGCACCATTGCATGCCCCACACTGCCACCCTTGGAATTTACATGAATAATATGGGGTAGACCATGGTGAGTTGCACCCAGACACCCCAAATATAGGGTTTTAGGCCAAAACATGCACTTTTGGGGCAAATCAAGTGGCCGGGGATGCCAGGGTGAGGCCACACTTGGCACATGGGTGCACTAATGCATGCCCCACACTGCCACCCTTGGAATTTACATGAATAATATGGGGTAGACCATGGTGAGTTGCCCCCAGACACCCCAAATATAGGGTTTTAGGCCAAAACATGCACTTTTGGGCAAATCAAGAGGCTGGGGATGCCAGGGTGAGGCCACACTTGGCACATGGGTGCACCAATGCATGCCCCACACTGCCACCCTTGTAATTTACATGAATAATATGGGGTAGACCATGGTGGGTTGCACCCAGACACCCCAAATATAGGGTTTTAGGCCAAAACATGCACTTTTGGGGCAAATCAAGTGGCTGGGGATGCCAGGGTGAGGCCACACTTGGCACATGGGTGCACCAATGCATACCCCACACTGCCACCCTTGGAATTTACATGAATAATATGGGGTAGACCATGGTGAGTTGCACCCAGACACCCCAAATATAGGGTTTTAGGCCAAAACATGCACTTTTGGGGCAAATCAAGTGGCTGGGGATGCCAGGGTGAGGCCACACTTGGCACATGGGTGCACCAATGCATGCCCCAAACTGCTACCCTTGGAAATTACATGAATAATATGGGGTAGACCATGGTGAGTTGCACCCAGACACCCCAAATATAGGGTTTTAGGCCAAAACATGCACTTTTGGGGCAAATCAAGTGGCTGGGGATGCCAGGGAGAGGCCACACTTGGCACATGGGTGCACCATTGCATGACCCACACTGCCACCCTTGGAATTTACATGAATAATATGGGGTAGACCATGGTGAGTTGCACCCAGACACCCCAAATATAGGGTTTTAGGCCAAAACATGCACTTTTGGGGCAAATCAAGTGGCTGGGGATGCCAGGGTGAGGCCACACTTGGCACATGGGTGCACCAATGCATGCCCCACACTGCAACCCTTGGAATTTACATGAATAATATGGGGTAGACCATGGTGAGTTGCACCCAGACACCCCAAATATAGGGTTTTAGGCCAAAACATGCACTTTTGGGGCAAATCAAGTGGCTGGGGATGCAAGGGTGAGGCCACAATTGGCACATGGGTGCACCAATGCATGCCCCACACTGCCACCCTTGGAATTTACATGAATAATATGGGGTAGACCATGGTGAGTTGCACCCAGACACCCCAAATATATGGTTTTAGGCCAAAACATGCACTTTTGGGGCAAATCAAGTGGCTGGGGATGCAAGGGTGAGGCCACACTTGGCACATGGGTGCACCATTGCATGCCCCACACTGCCACCCTTGGAATTTACATGAATAATATGGGGTAGACCATGGTGAGTTGCACCCAGACACCCCAAATATAGGGTTTTAGGCCAAAACATGCACTTTTGGGGCAAATCAAGTGGCCGGGGATGCCAGGGTGAGGCCACACTTGGAACATGCGTGCACCAATGCATGCCCCACACTGCCACCCTTGGAATTTACATGAATAATATGGGGTAGACCATGGTGAGTTGCCCCCAGACACCCCAAATATAGGGTTTTAGGCCAAAACATGCACTTTTGGGGCAAATCAAGTGGCTGGGGATGCAAGGGTGAGGCCAAACTTGGCACATGGGTGCACCATTGCATGCCCCACACTGCTACCCTTGGAATTTACATGAATAATATGGGGTAGACCATGGTGAGTTGCACCCAGACACCCCAAATATAGGGTTTTAGGCCAAAACATGCACTTTTGGGGCAAATCAAGTGGCTGGGGATGCAAGGGTGAGGCCACACTTGGCACATGGGTGCACCAATGCATGCCCCACACTTCCACCCTTGGAATTTACATGAATAATATGGGGTAGACCATGGTGAGTTGCACCCAGACACCCCAAATATAGGGTTTTAGGCCAAAACATGCACTTTTGGGGCAAATCAAGTGGCTGGGGATGCCAGGGTGAGGACACACTTGGCACATGGGTGCACCAATGCATGCCCCACACTTCCACCCTTGGAATTTACATGAATAATATAGGGTAGACCATGGTGGGTTGCACCCAGACACCCCAAATATAGGGTTTTAGGCCAAAACATGCACTTTTGGGGCAAATCAAGTGGCTGGGGACGCCAGGGTGAGGCCACACTTGGCACATGGGTGCACCAATGCATGCCCCACACTGCTACCCTTGGAATTTACATGAATAATATGGGGTAGACCATGGTGGGTTGCACCCAGAACCCCAAATATAGGGTTTTAGGCCAAAACATGCACTTTTGGGGCAAATCAAGTGGCTGGGGATGCCACGGTGAGGCCACACTTGGCACATGGGTGCACCAATGCATGCCCCACACTTCTACCCTTGGAATTTAGATGAATAATATGGGGTAGACCATGGTGAGTTGCACCCAGACACCCCAAATATAGGGTTTTAGGCCAAAACATGCACTTTTGGGGCAAATCAAGTGGCTGGGGATGCCAGGGTGAGGCCAGACTTGGCACATGGGTGCACCATTGCATGCCCCACACTGCTACCCTTGGAATTTACATGAATAATATGGGGTAGACCATGGTGAGTTGCACCCAGACACCCCAAATATAGGGTTTTAGGCCAAAACATGCACTTTTGGGGCAAATCAAGTGGCTGGGGATGCCAGGGTGAGGCCACACTTGGCACATGGGTGCACCATTGCATGCCCCACACTGCCACCCTTGGAATTTACATGAATAATATGGGGTAGACCATGGTGAGTTGCACCCAGACACCCCAAATATAGGGTTTTAGGCCAAAACATGCACTTTTGGGGCAAATCAAGTGGCTGGGGATGCCAGGGTGAGGCCACACTTGGCACATGGGTGCACTAATGCATGCCCCACACTTCCACCCTTGGAATTTACATGAATAATATAGGGTAGACCATGGTGGGTTGCACCCAGACACCCCAAATATAGGGTTTTAGGCCAAAACATGCACTTTTGGGGCAAATCAAGTGGCTGGGGATGCCAGGATGAAGCCACACTTGGCACATGGGTGCACCAATGCATGCCCCACACTGCTACCCTTGGAATTTACATGAATAATATGGGGCAGACCATGGTGGGTTGCACCCAGACACCCCAAATATAGGGTTTTAGGCCAAAACATGCACTTTTGGGGCAAATCAAGTGGCTGGGGATGCCAGGGTGAGGCCACACTTGGCACATGGGTGCACCAATGCATGCCCCACACTTCTACCCTTGGAATTTAGATGAATAATATGGGGTAGACCATGGTGAGTTGCACCCAGACACCCCAAATATAGGGTTTTAGGCCAAAACATGCACTTTTGGGGCAAATCAAGTGGCTGGGGATGCCAGGGTGAGGCCACTCTTGGCACATGGGAGCACCATTGCATGCCCCACACTGCTACCCTTGGAATTTACATGAATAATATGGGGTAGACCATGGTGAGTTGCACCCAGACACCCCAAATATAGGGTTTTAGGCCAAAACATGCACTTTTGGGGCAAATCAAGTGGCTGGGGATGCCAGGGTGAGGCCACACTTGGCACATGGGTGCACCAATGCATGCCCCACACTGCCACCCTTGGAATTTACATGAATAATATGGGGTAGACCATGGTGAGTTGCACCCAGACACCCCAAATATAGGGTTTAGGCCAAAACATGCACTTTTGGGGCAAATCAAGTGGCTGGGGATGCCAGGGTGAGGCCACACTTGGCACATGGGTGCACCAATGCATGCCCCACACTTCTACCCTTGGAATTTAGATGAATAATATGGGGTAGACCATGGTGAGTTGCACCCAGACACCCCAAATATAGGGTTTTAGGCCAAAACATGCACTTTTGGGGCAAATCAAGTGGCTGGGGATGCCAGGGTGAGGCCACACTTGGCACATGGGTGCACCAATGCATGCCCCAAACTGCTACCCTTGAAATTTACATGAATAATATGGGGTAGACCATGGTGAGTTGCACCCAGACACCCCAAATATAGGGTTTTAGGCCAAAACATGCACTTTTGGGGCAAATCAAGTGGCTGGGGATGCAAGGGTGAGGCCACACTTGGCACGTGGGTGCACCATTGCATGCCCCACACTGCTACCCTTGGAATTTACATGAATAATATGGGGTAGACCATGGTGAGTTGCACCCAGACACCCCAAATATAGGGTTTTAGGCCAAAACATGCACTTTTGGGGCAAATCAAGTGGCTGGGGATGCAAGGGTGAGGCCACACTTGGCACATGGGTGCACCAATGCATGCCCCACACTGTCACCCTTGGAATTTACATGAATAATATGGGGTAGACCATGGTGAGTTGCACCCAGGCACCCCAAATATAGGGTTTTAGGCCAAAACATGCACTTTTGGGGCAAATCAAGTGGCTGGGGATGCCAGGGTGAGGCCACACTTGGCACATGGGTGCACCAATGCATGCCCCACACTGCTACCCTTGGAATTTACATGAATAATATGGGGTAGACCATGGTGGGTTGCACCCAGACACCCCAAATATAGGGTTTTAGGCCAAAACATGCACTTTTGGGGCAAATCAAGTGGCTGGGGATGCCAGGGTGAGGCCACACTTGGCACATGGGTGCACCAATGCATGCCCCACACTGCCACCCTTGGAATTTACATGAATAATATGGGGTAGACCATGGTGAGTTGCACCCAGACACCCCAAATATAGGGTTTTAGGCCAAAACATGCACTTTTGGGGCAAATCAAGTGGCTGGGGATGCCAGGGTGAGGCCACACTTGGCACATGGGTGCACCAATGCATGCCCCAAACTGCTACCCTTGGAATTTACATGAATAATATGGGGTAGACCATGGTGAGTTGCACCCAGACACCCCAAATATAGGGTTTTAGGCCAAAACATGCACTTTTGGGGCAAATCAAGTGGCTGGGGATGCAAGGGTGAGGCCACACTTGGCACATGGGTGCACCAATGCATGCCCCACACTGCTACCCTTGGAATTTACATGAATAATCTGGGGTAGACCATGGTGAGTTGCACCCAGACACCCCAAATATAGGGTTTTAGGCCAAAACATGCACTTTTGGGGCAAATCAAGTGGCTGGGGATGCAAGGGTGAGGCCACACTTGGCACATGGGTGCACCATTGCATGCCCCACACTGCCACCCTTGGAATTTACATGAATAATATGGGGTAGACCATGGTGAGTTGCACCCAGACACCCCAAATATAGCGTTTTAGGCCAAAACACGCACTTTTGGGGCAAATCAAGTGGCTGGGGATGCCAGGGTGAGGCCACACTTGGCACATGGGTGCACCAATGCATGCCCCACACTGCCACCCTTGGAATTTACATGAATAATATGGGGTAGACCATGGTGAGTTGCACCCAGACACCCCAAATATAGGGTTTTAGGCCAAAACATGCACTTTTGGGGCAAATCAAGTGGCTGGGGATGCAAGTGTGAGGCCACACTTGGCACATGGGTGCACCAATGCATGCCCCAAACTGCTACCCTTGGAATTTACATGAATAATATGGGGTAGACCATGGTGAGTTGCACCCAGACACCCCAAATATAGGGTTTTAGGCCAAAACATGCACTTTTGGGGCAAATCAAGTGGCTGGGGATGCCAGGGTGAGGCCACACTTGGCACATGGGTGCACCAATGCATGCCCCACACTGCTACCCTTGGAATTTACATGAATAATCTGGGGTAGACCATGGTGAGTTGCACCCAGACACCCCAAATATAGGGTTTTAGGCCAAAACATGCACTTTTGGGGCAAATCAAGTGGCTGGGGATGCCAGGGTGAGGCCACACTTGGCACATGGGTGCACCAATGCATGCCCCACACTGCCACCCTTGGAATTTACATGAATAATATGGGGTAGACCATGGTGGGTTGCACCCAGACACCCCAAATATAGGGTTTTAGGCCAAAACATGCACTTTTGGGGCAAATCAAGTGGCTGGGGATGCCAGGGTGAGGCCACACTTGGCACATGGGTGCACCAATGCATGCCCCACACTGCCACCCTTGGAATTTACATGAATAATATGGGGTAGACCATGGTGAGTTGCACCCAGACACCCCAAATATAGGGTTTTAGGCCAAAACATGCACTTTTGGGGCAAATCAAGTGGCTGGGGATGCCAGGGTGAGGCCACACTTGGCACATGGGTGCACCAATGCATGCCCCAAACTGCTACCCTTGGAATTTAGATGAATAATATGGGGTAGACCATGGTGAGTTGCACCCAGACACCCCAAATATAGGGTTTTAGGCCAAAACATGCACTTTTGGGGCAAATCAAGTGGTTGGGGATGCCAGGGTGAGGCCACACTTGGCACATGGGTGCACCATTGCATGCCCCACACTGCCACCCTTGGAATTTACATGAATAATATGGGGTAGACCATGGTGAGTTGCCCCCAGACACCCCAAATATAGGGTTTTAGGCCAAAACATGCACTTTTGGGGCAAATCAAGTGGCTGGGGATGCAAGGGTGAGGCCACACTTGGCACATGGGTGCACCATTGCATGCCCCACACTGCTACCCTTGGAATTTACATGAATAATATGGGGTAGACCATGGTGAGTTGCACCCAGACACCCCAAATATAGGGTTTTAGGCCAAAATATGCACTTTTGGGGCAAATCAAGTGGCTGGGGATGCCAGGGTGAGGCCACACTTGGCACATGGGTGCACCAATGCATGCCCCACACTGCTACCCTTGGAATTTACATGAATAATCTGGGGTAGACCATGGTGAGTTGCACCCAGACACCCCAAATATAGGGTTTTAGGCCAAAACATGCACTTTTGGGGCAAATCAAGTGGCTGGGGATGCAAGGGTGAGGCCACACTTGGCACATGGGTGCACCAATGCATGCCCCACACTGCCACTCTTGGAATTTACATGAATAATATGGGGTAGACCATGGTGAGTTGCACCCAGACACCCCAAATATAGGGTTTTAGGCCAAAACATGCACTTTTGGGTCAAATCAAGTGGCTGGGGATGCCAGGGTGAGGCCACACTTGGCACATGGGTGCACCAATGCATGCCCCAAACTGCTACCCTTGGAATTTACATGAATAATATGGGGTAGACCATGGTGAGTTGCACCCAGACACCCCAAATATAGGGTTTTAGGCCAAAACATGCACTTTTGGGGCAAATCAAGTGTGTTTGTATGCCAGGGTGAGGCCACACTTGGCACATGGGTGCACCAATGCATGCCCCAAACTGCTACCCTTGGAATTTACATGAATAATATGGGGTAGACCATGGTGAGTTGCACCCAGACACCCCAAATATAGGGTTTTAGGCCAAAACATGCACTTTTGGGGCAAATCAAGTGGCTGGGGATGCCAGGGTGAGGCCACACTTGGCACATGGGTGCACAAATGCATGCCCCAAACTGCTACCCTTGGAATTTACATGAATAATATGGGGTAGACCATGGTGAGTTGCACCCAGACACCCCAAATATAGGGTTTTAGGCCAAAACATGCACTTTTGGGGCAAATCAAGTGGCTGGGGATGCAAGGGTGAGGCCACACTTGGCACATGGGTGCACCAATGCATGCCCCACACTGCTACCCTTGGAATTTACATGAATAATCTGGGGTAGACCATGGTGAGTTGCACCCAGACACCCCAAATATAGGGTTTTAGGCCAAAACATGCACTTTTGGGGCAAATCAAGTGGCTTGGGATGCCAGGGTGAGGCCACACTTGGCACATGGGTGCACCATTCCATGCCCCACACTCCCACCCTTGGAATTTACATGAATAATATGGGGTAGACCATGGTGAGTTGCACCCAGACACCCCAAATATAGGGTTTTAGGCCAAAACATGCACTTTTGGGGCAAATCAAGTGGCTGGGGATGCCAGGGTGAGGCCACACTTGGCACATGGGTGCACCAATGCATGCCCCACACTGCTACCCTTGGAATTTACATGAATAATCTGGGGTAGACCATGGTGAGTTGCACCCAGACACCCCAAATATAGGGTTTTAGGCCAAACATGCACTTTTGGGGCAAATCAAGTGGCTGGGGATGCAAGGGTGAGGCCACACTTGGCACATGGGTGCACCAATGCATGCCCCACACTGCCACCCTTGGAATTTACATGAATAATATGGGGTAGACCATGGTGAGTTGCACCCAGACACCCCAAATATAGGGTTTTAGGCCAAAACATGCACTTTTGGGGCAAATCAAGTGGCTGGGGATGCAAGGGTGAGGCCACACTTGGCACATGGGTGCACCAATGCATGCCCCAAACTGCTACCCTTGGAATTTACATGAATAATATGGGGTAGACCATGGTGAGTTGCACCCAGACACCCCAAATATAGGGTTTTAGGCCAAAACATGCACTTTTTGGGCAAATCAAGTGGCTGGGGATGCCAGGGTGAGGCCACACTTGGCACATGGGTGCACCAATGCATGCCCCACACTGCTACCCTTGGAATTTACATGAATAATCTGGGGTAGACCATGGTGAGTTGCACCCAGACACCCCAAATATAGGGTTTTAGGCCAAAACATGCACTTTTGGGGCAAATCAAGTGGCTGGGGATGCCAGGGTGAGGCCACACTTGGCACATGGGTGCACCAATGCATGCCCCACACTGCTACCCTTGGAATTTACATGAATAATATGGGGTAGACCATGGTGGGTTGCACGCAGACACCCCAAATATAGGGTTTTAGGCCAAAACATGCACTTTTGGGGCAAATCAAGTGGCTGGGGATGCCAGGGTGAGGCCACACTTGGCACATGGGTGCACCAATGCATGCCCTACACTGCCACCCTTGGAATTTACATGAATAATATGGGGTAGACCATGGTGAGTTGCACCCAGACACCCCAAATATAGGGTTTTAGGCGAAAACATGCACTTTTGGGGCAAATCAAGTGGCTGGGGATGCCAGGGTGAGGCCACACTTGGCACATGGGTGCACCAATGCATGCCCCAAACTGCTACCCTTGGAATTTACATGAATAATATGGGGTAGACCATGGTGAGTTGCACCCAGACACCCCAAATATAGGGTTTTAGGCCAAAACATGCACTTTTGGGGCAAATCAAGTGGCTGGGGATGCAAGGGTGAGGCCACACTTGGCACATGGGTGCACCAATGCATGCCCCACACTGCCACCCTTGGAATTTACATGAATAATATGGGGTAGACCATGGTGAGTTGCACCCAGACACCCCAAATATAGGGTTTTAGGCCAAAACATGCACTTTTGGGGCAAATCAAGTGGCTGGGGATGCCAGGGTGAGGCCACACTTGGCACATGGGTGCACCAATGCATGCCCCAAACTGCTACCCTTGGAATTTACATGAATAATATGGGGTAGACCATGGTGAGTTGCACCCAGACACCCCAAATATAGGGTTTTAGGCCAAAACATGCACTTTTGGGGCAAATCAAGTGGTCAGGGATGCAAGGGTGGGGCCACACTTGGCACATGGGTGCACCAATGCATGCCCCACACTGCTACCCTTGGAATTTACATGAATAATCTGGGGTAGACCATGGTGAGTTGCACCCAGACACCCCAAATATAGGGTTTTAGGCCAAAACATGCACTTTTGGGGCAAATCAAGTGGCTGGGGATGCCAGGGTGAGGCCACACTTGGCACATGGGTGCACCATTGCATGCCCCACACTGCCACCCTTGGAATTTACATGAATAATATGGAGTAGACCATGGTGAGTTGCACCCAGACACCCCAAATATAGGGTTTTAGGCCAAAACACGCACTTTTGGGGCAAATCAAGTGGCTGGGGATGCCAGGGTGAGGCCACACTTGGCACATGGGTGCACCAATGCATGCCCCACACTGCCACCCTTGGAATTTACATGAATAATATGGGGTAGACCATGGTGAGTTGCACCCAGACACCCCAAATATAGGGTTTTAGGCCAAAACATGCACTTTTGGGGCAAATCAAGTGGCTGGGGATGCAAGGGTGAGGCCACACTTGGCACATGGGTGCACCAATGCATGCCCCAAACTGCTACCCTTGGAATTTACATGAATAATATGGGGTAGACCATGGTGAGTTGCACCCAGACACCCCAAATATAGGGTTTTAGGCCAAAACATGCACTTTTGGGGCAAATCAAGTGGCTGGGGATGCCAGGGTGAGGCCACACTTGGCACATGGGTGCACCAATGCATGCCCCACACTGCTACCCTTGGAATTTACATGAATAATCTGGGGTAGACCATGGTGAGTTGCACCCAGACACCCCAAATATAGGGTTTTAGGCCAAAACATGCACTTTTGGGGCAAATCAAGTGGCTGGGGATGCCAGGGTGAGGCCACACTTGGCACATGGGTGCACCAATGCATGCCCCACACTGCTACCCTTGGAATTTACATGAATAATATGGGGTAGACCATGGTGGGTTGCACCCAGACACCCCAAATATAGGGTTTTAGGCCAAAACATGCACTTTTGGGGCAAATAATGTGGCGGGGATGCCAGGGTGAGGCCACACTTGGCACATGGGTGCACCAATGCATGCCCCACACTGCCACCCTTGGAATTTACATGAATAATATGGGGTAGACCATGGTGAGTTGCACCCAGACACCCCAAATATAGGGTTTTAGGCCAAAACATGCACTTTTGGGGCAAATCAAGTGGCTGGGGATGCCAGGGTGAGGCCACACTTGGCACATGGGTGCACCAATGCATGCCCCAAACTGCTACCCTTGGAATTTACATGAATAATATGGGGTAGACCATGGTGAGTTGCACCCAGACACCCCAAATATAGGGTTTTAGGCCAAAACATGCACTTTTGGGGCAAATCAAGTGGCTGGGGATGCCAGGGTGAGGCCACACTTGGCACATGGGTGCACCATTGCATGCCCCACACTGCCACCCTTGGAATTTACATGAATAATATGGGGTAGACCATGGTGAGTTGCCCCCAGACACCCCAAATATAGGGTTTTAGGCCAAAACATGCACTTTTGGGGCAAATCAAGTGGCTGGGGATGCAAGGGTGAGGCCACACTTGGCACATGGGTGCACCATTGCATGCCCCACACTGCTACCCTTGGAATTTACATGAATAATATGGGGTAGACCATGGTGAGTTGCACCCAGACACCCCAAATATAGGGTTTTAGGCCAAAATATGCACTTTTGGGGCAAATCAAGTGGTCGGGGATGCCAGGGTGAGGCCACACTTGGCACATGGGTGCACCAATGCATGCCCCACACTGCTACCCTTGGAATTTACATGAATAATCTGGGGTAGACCATGGTGAGTTGCACCCAGACACCCCAAATATAGGGTTTTAGGCGAAAACATGCACTTTTGGGGCAAATCAAGTGGCTGGGGATGCAAGGGTGAGGCCACACTTGGCACATGGGTGCACCAATGCATGCCCCACACTGCCACCCTTGGAATTTACATGAATAATATGGGGTAGACCATGGTGAGTTGCACCCAGACACCCCAAATATAGGGTTTTAGGCCAAAACATGCACTTTTGGGGCAAATCAAGTGGCTGAGGATGCCAGGGTGAGGCCACACTTGGCACATGGGTGCACCAATGCATGCCCCAAACTGCTACCCTTGGAATTTACATGAATAATATGGGGTAGACCATGGTGAGTTGCACCCAGACACCCCAAATATAGGGTTTTAGGCCAAAACATCCACTTTTGGGGCAAATCAAGTGGCTGGGGATGCCAGGGTGAGGCCACACTTGGCACATGGGTGCACCAATGCATGCCCCAAACTGCTACCCTTGGAATTTACATGAATAATATGGGGTAGACCATGGTGAGTTGCACCCAGACACCCCAAATATAGGGTTTTAGGCCAAAACATGCACTTTTGGGGCAAATCAAGTGGTCAGATGCAAGGGTGGGGCCACACTTGGCACATGGGTGCACCAATGCATGCCCCACACTGCTACCCTTGGAATTTACATGAATAATCTGGGGTAGACCATGGTGAGTTGCACCCAGACACCCCAAATATCGGGTTTTAGGCCAAAACATGCACTTTTGGGGCAAATCAAGTGGCTGGGGATGCCAGGGTGAGGCCACACTTGGCACATGGGTGCACCATTGCATGCCCCACACTGCCACCCTTGGAATTTACATGAATAATATGGGGTAGACCATGGTGAGTTGCACCCAGACACCCCAAATATAGGGTTTTAGGCCAAAACACGCACTTTAGGGGCTAATCGAGTGTGTGGGGATGCCCGGGTGAGGCCAGACGTGGAACATGGGTGCAGCAATGCATGCCCCACACAGACACCCTTGGAATTGACATCAATAATATGGGGTAGACCATGGTGAGTTGCACCCAGACACCCCAAATATAGGGTTTTAGGCCAAAACATGCACTTTTGGGGCAAATCAAGTGGCTGGGGATGCAAGGGTGAGGCCACACTTGGCACATGGGTGCACCAATGCATGCCCCAAACTGCTACCCTTGGAATTTACATGAATAATATGGGGTAGACCATGGTGAGTTGCACCCAGACACCCCAAATATAGGGTTTTAGGCCAAAACATGCACTTTTGGGGCAAATCAAGTGGCTGGGGATGCCAGGGTGAGGCCACACTTGGCACATGGGTGCACCAATGCATGCCCCACACTGCTACCCTTGGAATTTACATGAATAATCTGGGGTAGACCACGGTGAGTTGCACCCAGACACCCCAAATATAGGGTTTTAGGCCAAAACATGCACTTTTGGGGCAAATCAAGTGGCTGGGGATGCCAGGGTGAGGCCACACTTGGCACATGGGTGCACCAATGCATGCCCCACACTGCTACCCTTGGAATTTACATGAATAATATGGGGTAGACCATGGTGGGTTGCACCCAGACACCCCAAATATAGGGTTTTAGGCCAAAACATGCACTTTTGGGGCAAATCAAGTGGCTGGGGATGCCAGGGTGAGGCCACACTTGGCACATGGGTGCACCAATGCATGCCCCACACTGCCACCCTTGGAATTTACATGAATAATATGGGGTAGACCATGGTGAGTTGCACCCAGACACCCCAAATATAGGGTTTTAGGCCAAAACATGCACTTTTGGGGCAAATCAAGTGGCTGGGGATGCCAGGGTGAGGCCACACTTGGCACATGGGTGCACAAATGCATGCCCCAAACTGCTACCCTTGGAATTTACATGAATAATATGGGGTAGACCATGGTGAGTTGCACCCAGACACCCCAAATATAGGGTTTTAGGCCAAAACATGCACTTTTGGGGCAAATCAAGTGGCTGGGGATGCCAGGGTGAGGCCACACTTGGCACATGGGTGCACCAATGCATGCCCCACACTGCCACCCTTGGAATTTACATGAATAATATGGGGTAGACCATGGTGAGTTGCACCCAGACACCCCAAATATAGGGTTTTAGGCCAAAACATGCACTTTTGGGGCAAATCAAGTGGCTGGGGATGCAAGGGTGAGGCCACACTTGGCACATGGGTGCACCAATGCATGCCCCAAACTGCTACCCTTGGAATTTACATGAATAATATGGGGTAGACCATGGTGAGTTGCACCCAGACACCCCAAATATAGGGTTTTAGGCCAAAACATGCACTTTTGGGGCAAATCAAGTGGCTGGGGATGCCAGGGTGAGGCCACACTTGGCACATGGGTGCACCAATGCATGCCCCACACTGCTACCCTTGGAATTTACATGAATAATCTGGGGTAGACCACGGTGAGTTGCACCCAGACACCCCAAATATAGGGTTTTAGGCCAAAACATGCACTTTTGGGGCAAATCAAGTGGCTGGGGATGCCAGGGTGAGGCCACACTTGGCACATGGGTGCACCAATGCATGCCCCACACTGCTACCCTTGGAATTTACATGAATAATATGGGGTAGACCATGGTGGGTTGCACCCAGACACCCCAAATATAGGGTTTTAGGCCAAAACATGCACTTTTGGGGCAAATCAAGTGGTGGGGATGCCAGGGTGAGGCCACACTTGGCACATGGGTGCACCAATGCATGCCCCACACTGCCACCCTTGGAATTTACATGAATAATATGGGGTAGACCATGGTGAGTTGCACCCAGACACCCCAAATATAGGGTTTTAGGCCAAAACATGCACTTTTGGGGCAAAGCAATTGCTGGGGATGCCAGGGTGAGGCCACACTTGGCACATGGGTGCACCAATGCATGCCCCAAACTGCTACCCTTGGAATTTACATGAATAATATGGGGTAGACCATGGTGAGTTGCACCCAGACACCCCAAATATAGGGTTTTAGGCCAAAACATGCACTTTTGGGGCAAATCAAGTGGCTGGGGATGCCAGGGTGAGGCCACACTTGGCACATGGGTGCACCATTGCATGCCCCACACTGCCACCCTTGGAATTTACATGAATAATATGGGGTAGACCATGGTGAGTTGCCCCCAGACACCCCAAATATAGGGTTTTAGGCCAAAACATGCACTTTTGGGGCAAATCAAGTGGCTGGGGATGCAAGGGTGAGGCCACACTTGGCACATGGGTGCACCATTGCATGCCCCACACTGCTACCCTTGGAATTTACATGAATAATATGGGGTAGACCATGGTGAGTTGCACCCAGACACCCCAAATATAGGGTTTTAGGCCAAAATATGCACTTTTGGGGCAAATCAAGTGGCTGGGGATGCCAGGGTGAGGCCACACTTGGCACATGGGTGCACCAATGCATGCCCCACACTGCTACCCTTGGAATTTACATGAATAATCTGGGGTAGACCATGGTGAGTTGCACCCAGACACCCCAAATATAGGGTTTTAGGCCAAAACATGCACTTTTTGGGGAAATCACGTGTGTGGGGATGCAAGGGTGAGGCCACACTTGGCACATGGGTGCACCAATGCATGCCCCACACTGCCACCCTTGGAATTTACATGAATAATATGGGGTAGACCATGGTGAGTTGCACCCAGACACCCCAAATATAGGGTTTTAGGCCAAAACATGCACTTTTGGGGCAAATCAAGTGGCTGAGGATGCCAGGGTGAGGCCACACTTGGCACATGGGTGCACCAATGCATGCCCCAAACTGCTACCCTTGGAATTTACATGAATAATATGGGGTAGACCATGGTGAGTTGCACCCAGACACCCCAAATATAGGGTTTTAGGCCAAAACATGCACTTTTGGGGCAAATCAAGTGGCTGGGGATGCCAGGGTGAGGCCACACTTGGCACATGGGTGCACCAATGCATGCCCCAAACTGCTACCCTTGGAATTTACATGAATAATATGGGGTAGACCATGGTGAGTTGCACCCAGACACCCCAAATATAGGGTTTTAGGCCAAAACATGCACTTTTGGGGCAAATCAAGTGGCTGGGGATGCCAGGGTGAGGCCACACTTGGCACATGGGTGCACAAATGCATGCCCCAAACTGCTACCCTTGGAATTTACATGAATAATATGGGGTAGACCATGGTGAGTTGCACCCAGACCCCCCAAATATAGGGTTTTAGGCCAAAACATGCACTTTTGGGGCAAATCAAGTGGCTGGGGATGCAAGGGTGAGGCCACACTTGGCACATGGGTGCACCAATGCATGCCCCACACTGCTACCCTTGGAATTTACATGAATAATCTGGCGTAGACCATGGTGAGTTGCACCCAGACACCCCAAATATAGGGTTTTAGGCCAAAACATGCACTTTTGGGGCAAATCAAGTGGCTGGGGATGCCAGGGTGAGGCCACACTTGGCACATGGGTGCACCATTGCATGCCCCACACTGCCACCCTTGGAATTTACATGAATAATATGGGGTAGACCATGGTGAGTTGCACCCAGACACCCCAAATATAGGGTTTTAGGCCAAAACACGCACTTTTGGGGCAAATCAAGTGGCTGGGGATGCCAGGGTGAGGCCACACTTGGCACATGGGTGCACCAATGCATGCCCCACACTGCCACCCTTGGAATTTACATGAATAATATGGGGTAGACCATGGTGAGTTGCACCCAGACACCCCAAATATAGGGTTTTAGGCCAAAACATGCACTTTTGGGGCAAATCAAGTGGCTGGGGATGCCAGGGTGAGGCCACACTTGGCACATGGGTGCACCAATGCATGCCCCACACTGCTACCCTTGGAATTTACATGAATAATCTGGGGTAGACCATGGTGAGTTGCACCCAGACACCCCAAATATAGGGTTTTAGGCCAAACATGCACTTTTGGGGCAAATCAAGTGGCTGGGGATGCAAGGGTGAGGCCACACTTGGCACATGGGCGCACCAATGCATGCCCCACACTGCCACCCTTGGAATTTACATGAATAATATGGGGTAGACCATGGTGAGTTGCACCCAGACACCCCAAATATAGGGTTTTAGGCCAAAACATGCACTTTTGGGGCAAATCAAGTGGCTGGGGATGCAAGGGTGAGGCCACACTTGGCACATGGGTGCACCAATGCATGCCCCAAACTGCTACCCTTGGAATTTACATGAATAATATGGGGTAGACCATGGTGAGTTGCACCCAGACACCCCAAATATAGGGTTTTAGGCCAAAACATGCACTTTTGGGGCAAATCAAGTGGCTGGGGATGCCAGGGTGAGGCCACACTTGGCACATGGGTGCACCAATGCATGCCCCACACTGCTACCCTTGGAATTTACATGAATAATCTGGGGTAGACCATGGTGAGTTGCACCCAGACACCCCAAATATAGGGTTTTAGGCCAAAACATGCACTTTTGGGGCAAATCAAGTGGCTGGGGATGCCAGGGTGAGGCCACACTTGGCACATGGGTGCACCAATGCATGCCCCACATTGCTACCCTTGGAATTTACATGAATAATATGGGGTAGACCATGGTGGGTTGCACCCAGACACCCCAAATATAGGGTTTTAGGCCAAAACATGCACTTTTGGGGCAAATCAAGTGGCTGGGGATGCCAGGGTGAGGCCACACTTGGCACATGGGTGCACCAATGCATGCCCCACACTGCCACCCTTGGAATTTACATGAATAATATGGGGTAGACCATGGTGAGTTGCACCCAGACACCCCAAATATAGGGTTTTAGGCCAAAACATGCACTTTTGGGGCAAATCAAGTGGCTGGGGATGCCAGGCTGAGGCCACACTTGGCACATGGGTGCACCAATGCATGCCCCAAACTGCTACCCTTGGAATTTACATGAATAATATGGGGTAGACCATGGTGAGTTGCACCCAGACACCCCAAATATAGGGTTTTAGGCCAAAACGTGCACTTTTGGGGCAAATCAAGTGGCTGGGGATGCAAGGGTGAGGCCACACTTGGCACATGGGTGCACCAATGCATGCCCCACACTGCTACCCTTGGAATTTACATGAATAATCTGGGGTAGACCATGGTAAGTTGCACCCAGACACCCCAAATATAGGGTTTTAGGCCAAAACATGCACTTTTGGGGCAAATCAAGTGGCTGGGGATGCCAGGGTGAGGCCACACTTGGCACATGGGTGCACCATTGCATGCCCCACACTGCCACCCTTGGAATTTACATGAATAATATGGGGTAGACCATGGTGAGTTGCACCCAGACACCCCAAATATAGGGTTTTAGGCCAAAACACGCACTTTTGGGGCAAATCAAGTGGCTGGGGATGCCAGGGTGAGGCCACACTTGGCACATGGGTGCACCAATGCATGCCCCACACTGCCACCCTTGGAATTTACATGAATAATATGGGGTAGACCATGGTGAGTTGCACCCAGACACCCCAAATATAGGGTTTTAAGCCAAAACATGCACTTTTGGGGCAAATCAAGTGGCTGGGGATGCAAGGGTGAGGCCACACTTGGCACATGGGTGCACCAATGCATGCCCCAAACTGCTACCCTTGGAATTTACATAAATAATATGGGGTAGACCATGGTGAGTTGCACCCAGACACCCCAAATATAGGGTTTTAGGCCAAAACATGCACTTTTGGGGCAAATCAAGTGGTTGGGGATGCCAGGGTGAGGCCACACTTGGCACATGGGTGCACCAATGCATGCCCCACACTGCTACCCTTGGAATTTACATGAATAATCTGGGGTAGACCATGGTGAGTTGCACCCAGACACCCCAAATATAGGGTTTTAGGCCAAAACATGCACTTTTGGGGCAAATCAAGTGGCTGGGGATGCCAGGGTGAGGCCACACTTGGCACATGGGTGCACCAATGCATGCCCCACACTGCTACCCTTGGAATTTACATGAATAATATGGGGTAGACCATGGTGGGTTGCACCCAGACACCCCAAATATAGGGTTTTAGGCCAAAACATGCACTTTTGGGGCAAATCAAGTGGCTGGGGATGCCAGGGTGAGGCCACACTTGGCACATGGGTGCACCAATGCATGCCCCACACTTCCACCCTTGGAATTTACATGAATAATATGGGGTAGACCATGGTGAGTTGCACCCAGACACCCCAAATATAGGGTTTTAGGCCAAAACATGCACTTTTGGGGCAAATCAAGTGGCTGGGGATGCCAGGGTGAGGCCACACTTGGCACATGGGTGCACCAATGCATGCCCCAAACTTCTACCCTTGGAATTTACATGAATAATATGGGGTAGACCATTGTGAGTTGCACCCAGACACCCCAAATATAGGGTTTTAGGCCAAAACATGCACTTTTGGGGCAAATCAAGTGGCTGGGGATGCCAGGGTGAGGCCACACTTGGCACATGGGTGCACCATTGCATGCCCCACACTGCCACCCTTGGAATTTACATGAATAATATGGGGTAGACCATGGTGAGTTGTCCCCAGACACCCCAAATATAGGGTTTTAGGCCAAAACATGCACTTTTGGGGCAAATCAAGTGGCTGGGGATGCAAGGGTGAGGCCATACTTGGCACATGGGTGCACCATTGCATGCCCCACACTACTACCCTTGGAATTTACATGAATAATATGGGGTAGACCATGGTGAGTTGCGCCCAGACACCCCAAATATAGGGTTTTAGGCCAAAATATGCACTTTTGGGGCAAATCAAGTGGCTGGGGATGCCAGGGTGAGGCCACACTTGGCACATGGGTGCACCAATGCATGCCCCACACTGCTACCCTTGGAATTTACATGAATAATCTGGGGTAGACCATGGTGAGTTGCACCCAGACACCCCAAATATAGGGTTTTAGGCCAAAACATGCACTTTTGGGGCAAATCAAGTGGCTGGGGACGCAAGGGTGAGGCCACACTTGGCACATGGGTGCACGAATGCATGCCCCACACTGCCACCCTTGGAATTTACATGAATAATATGGGGTAGACCATGGTGAGTTGCACCCAGACACCCCAAATATAGGGTTTTAGGCCAAAACATGCACTTTTGGGGCAAATCAAGTGGCTGGGGATGCCAGGGTGAGGCCACACTTGGCACATGGGTGCACCAATGCATGCCCCAAACTGCTACCCTTGGAATTTACATGAATAATATGGGGTAGACCATGGTGAGTTGCACCCAGACACCCCAAATATAGGGTTTTAGGCCAAAACATGCACTTTTGGGGCAAATCAAGTGGCTGGGGATGCCAGGGTGAGGCCACACTTGGCACATGGGTGCACCAATGCATGCCCCAAACTGCTACCCTTGGAATTTACATGAATAATATGGGGTAGACCATGGTGAGTTGCACCCAGACACCCCAAATATAGGGTTTTAGGCCAAAACATGCACTTTTGGGGCAAATCAAGTGGCTGGGGATGCCAGGGTGAGGCCACACTTGGCACATGGGTGCACAAATGCATGCCCCAAACTGCTACCCTTGGAATTTACATGAATAATATGGGGTAGACCATGGTGAGTTGCACCCAGACACCCCAAATATAGGGTTTTAGGCCAAAACATGCACTTTTGGGGCAAATCAAGTGGCTGGGGATGCAAGGGTGAGGCCACACTTGGCACATGGGTGCACCAATGCATGCCCCACACTGCTACCCTTGGAATTTACATGAATAATCTGGGGTAGACCATGGTGAGTTGCACCCAGACACCCCAAATATAGGGTTTTAGGCTAAAACATGCACTTTTGGGGCAAATCAAGTGGCTGGGGATGCCAGGGTGAGGCCACACTTGGCACATGGGTGCACCATTGCATGCCCCACACTGCCACCCTTGGAATTTACATGAATAATATGGGGTAGACCATGGTGAGTTGCACCCAGACACCCCAAATATAGGGTTTTAGGCCAAAACACGCACTTTTGGGGCAAATCAAGTGGCTGGGGATGCCAGGGTGAGGCCACACTTGGCACATGGGTGCACCAATGCATGCCCCACACTGCCACCCTTGGAATTTACATGAATAATATGGGGTAGACCATGGTGAGTTGCACCCAGACACCCCAAATATAGGGTTTTAGGCCAAAACATGCACTTTTGGGGCAAATCAAGTGGTGGGGATGCCGGGGTGAGGCCACACTTGGCACATGGGTGCACCAATGCATGCCCCACACTGCTACCCTTGGAATTTACATGAATAATCTGGGGTAGACCATGGTGAGTTGCACCCAGACACCCCAAATATAGGGTTTTAGGCCAAACATGCACTTTTGGGGCAAATCAAGTGGCTGGGGATGCAAGGGTGAGGCCACACTTGGCACATGGGTGCACCAATGCATGCCCCACACTGCCACCCTTGGAATTTACATGAATAATATGGGGTAGACCATGGTGAGTTGCACCCAGACACCCCAAATATAGGGTTTTAGGCCAAAACATGCACTTTTGGGGCAAATTAAGTGGCTGGGGATGCCAGGGTGAGGCCACACTTGGCACATGGGTGCACCAATGCATGCCCCACATTGCTACCCTTGGAATTTACATGAATAATCTGGGGTAGACCATGGTGAGTTGCACCCAGACACCCCAAATATAGGGTTTTAGGCCAAACATGCACTTTTGGGGCAAATCAAGTGGCTGGGGATGCAAGGGTGAGGCCACACTTGGCACATGGGTGCACCAATGCATGCCCCACACTGCCACCCTTGGAATTTACATGAATAATATGGGGTAGACCATGGTGAGTTGCACCCAGACACCCCAAATATAGGGTTTTAGGCCAAAACATGCACTTTTGGGGCAAATCAAGTGGCTGGGGATGCCAGGGTGAGGCCACATTTGGCACATGGGTGCACCAATGCATGCCACAAACTGCTACCCTTGCAATTTACATGAATAATATGGGGTAGACCATGGTGAGTTGCACCCAGACACCCCAAATATAGGGTTTTAGGCCAAAACATGCACTTTTGGGGCAAATCAAGTGGCTGGGGATGCCAGGGTGAGGCCACACTTGGCACATGGGTGCACCAATGCATGCCCCAAACTGCTACCCTTGGAATTTACATGAATAATATGGGGTAGACCATGGTGAGTTGCACCCAGACACCCCAAATATAGGGTTTTAGGCCAAAACATGCACTTTTGGGGCAAATCAAGTGGCTGGGGATGCCAGGGTGAGGCCACACTTGGCACATGGGTGCACCAATGCATGCCCCTAACTGCTACCCTTGGAATTTACATGAATAATATGGGGTAGACCATGGTGAGTTGCACCCAGACACCCCAAATATAGGGTTTTAGGCCAAAACATGCACTTTTGGGGCAAATCAAGTGGCTGGGGATGCAAGGGTGAGGCCACACTTGGCACATGGGTGCACCAATGCATGCCCCACACTGCTACCCTTGGAATTTACATGAATAATCTGGGGTAGACCATGGTGAGTTGCACCCAGACACCCCAAATATAGGGTTTTAGGCCAAAACATGCACTTTTGGGGCAAATCAACTGGCTGGGGATGCCAGGGTGAGGCCACACTTGGCACATGGGTGCACCATTGCATGCCCCACACTGCCACCCTTGGAATTTCCATGAATAATATGGGGTAGAACATGGTGAGTTGCACCCAGACACCCCAAATATAGGGTTTTAGGCCAAAACATGCACTTTTGGGGCAAATCAAGTGGCTGGGGATGCAAGGGTGAGGCCACACTTGGCACATGGGTGCACCAATGCATGCCCCACACTGCCACCCTTGGAATTTACATGAATAATATGGGGTAGACCATGGTGAGTTGCACCCAGACACCCCAAATATAGGGTTTTAGGCCAAAACATGCACTTTTGGGGAAAATCAAGTGGCTGGGGATGCCAGGGTGAGGCCACACTTGGCACATGGGCGCACCAATGCATGCCCCAAACTGCTACCCTTGCAATTTACATGAATAATATGGGGTAGACCATGGTGAGTTGCACCCAGACACCCCAAATATAGGGTTTTAGGCCAAAACATGCACTTTTGGGGCAAATCAAGTGGCTGGGGATGCCAGGGTGAGGCCACACTTGGCACATGGGTGCACCAATGCATGCCCCAAACTGCTACCCTTGGAATTTACATGAATAATATGGGGTAGACCATGGTGAGTTGCACCCAGACACCCCAAATATAGGGTTTTAGGCCAAAACATGCACTTTTGGGGCAAATCAAGTGGCTGGGGATGCCAGGGTGAGGCCACACTTGGCACATGGGTGCACCAATGCATGCCCCAAACTGCTACCCTTGGAATTTACATGAATAATATGGGGTAGACCATGGTGAGTTGCACCCAGACACCCCAAATATAGGGTTTTAGGCCAAAACATGCACTTTTGGGGCAAATCAAGTGGCTGGGGATGCAAGGGTGAGGCCACACTTGGCACATGGGTGCACCAATGCATGCCCCACACTGCTACCCTTGGAATTTACATGAATAATCTGGGGTAGACCATGGTGAGTTGCACCCAGACACCCCAAATATAGGGTTTTAGGAAAAAACATGCACTTTTGGGGCAAATCAAGTGGCTGGGGATGCCAGGGTGAGGCCACACTTGGCACATGGGTGCACCATTGCATGCCCCACACTGCCAACCTTGGAATTTACATGAATAATATGGGGTAGACCATGGTGAGTTGCACCCAGACACCCCAAATATAGGGTTTTAGGCCAAAACTCGCACTTTTGGGGCAAATCAAGTGGCTGGGGATGCCAGGGTGAGGCCACACTTGGCACATGGGTGCACCAATGCATGCCCCACACTACCACCCTTGGAATTTACATGAATAATATGGGGTAGACCATGGTGAGTTCCACCCAGACACCCCAAATATAGGGTTTTAGGCCAAAACATGCACTTTTGGGGCAAATCAAGTGGCTGGGGATGCAAGGGTGAGGCCACACTTGGCACATGGGTGCACCAATGCATGCCCCAAACTGCTACCCTTTGAATTTACATGAATAATATGGGGTAGACCATGGTGAGTTGCACCCAGACACCCCAAATATAGGGTTTTAGGCAAAAACATGCACTTTTGGGGCAAATCAAGTGGCTGGGGATGCCAGGGTGAGGCCACACTTGGCACATGGGTGCACCAATGCATGCCCCACACTGCTACCCTTGGAATTTACATGAATAATCTGGGGTAGACCATGGTGAGTTGCACCCAGACACCCCAAATATAGGGTTTTAGGCCAAAACATGCACTTTTGGGGCAAATCAAGTTGCTGGGGATGCCAGGGTGAGGCCACACTTGGCACATGGGTGCACCAATGCATGCCCCACACTGCTACCCTTGGAATTTACATGAATAATATGGGGTAGACCATGGTGGGTTGCACCCAGACACCCCAAATATAGGGTTTTAGGCCAAAACATGCACTTTTGGGGCAAATCAAGTGGCTGGGGATGCCAGGGTGAGGCCACACTTGGCACATGGGTGCACCAATGCATGCCCCACACTGCCACCCTTGGAATTTACATGAATAATATGGGGTAGACCATGGTGAGTTGCACCCAGACACCCCAAATATAGGGTTTTAGGCCAAAACATGCACTTTTGGGGCAAATCAAGTGGCTGGGGATGCCAGGGTGAGGCCACACTTGGCACATGGGTGCACCAATGCATGCCCCAAACTGCTACCCTTGGAATTTACATGAATAATATGGGGTAGACCATGGTGAGTTGCACCCAGACACCCCAAATATAGGGTTTTAGGCCAAAACATGCACTTTTGGGGCAAATCACGGCGGTGGGGTTTCAAGGGTGAGGCCACACTTGGCACATGGGTGCACCAATGCATGCCCCACACTGCCACCCTTGGAATTTACATGAATAATATGGGGTAGAACATGGTGAGTTGCACCCAGACACCCCAAATATAGGGTTTTAGGCCAAAACATGCACTTTTGGGGCAAATCAAGTGGCTGGGGATGCCAGGGTGAGGCCACACTTGGCACATGGGTGCACCAATGCATGCCCCAAACTGCTACCCTTGGAATTTACATGAATAATATGGGGTAGACCATGGTGAGTTGCACCCAGACACCCCAAATATAGGGTTTTAGGCCAAAACATGCACTTTTGGGGCAAATCAAGTGGCTGGGGATGCCAGGGTGAGGCCACACTTGGCACATGGGTGCACCAATGCATGCCCCAAACTGCTACCCTTGGAATTTACATGAATAATATGGGGTAGACCATGGTGAGTTGCACCCAGACACCCCAAATATAGGGTTTTAGGCCAAAACATGCACTTTTGGGGTAAATCAAGTGGCTGGGGATGCCAGGGTGAGGCCACACTTGGCACATGGGTGCACCAATGCATGCCCCAAACTTCTACCCTTGGAATTTACATGAATAATATGGGGTAGACCATGGTGAGTTGCACCCAGACACCCCAAATATAGGGTTTTAGGCCAAAACATGCACTTTTGGGGCAAATCAAGTGGCTGGGGATGCAAGGGTGAGGCCACACTTGGCACATGGGTGCACCAATGCATGCCCCACACTGCTACCCTTGGAATTTACATGAATAATCTGGGGTAGACCATGGTGAGTTGCACCCAGACACCCCAAATATAGGGTTTTAGGCCAAAACATGCACTTTTGGGGAAAATCAAGTGGCTGGGGATGCCAGGGTGAGGCCACACTTGGCACATGGGTGCACCATTGCATGCCCCACACTGCCACCCTTGGAATTTACATGAATAATATGGGGTAGACCATGGTGAGTTGCACCCAGACACCCCAAATATAGGGTTTTAGGCCAAAACACGCACTTTTGGGGAAACTCACGTGTCGTGGGATGCCAGGGTGAGGCCACACTTGGCACATGGGTGCACCAATGCATGCCCCACACTTCCACCCTTGGAATTTACATGAATAATATGGGGTAGACCATGGTGAGTTGCACCCAGACACCCCAAATATAGGGTTTTAGGCCAAAACATGCACTTTTGGGGCAAATCAAGTGGCTGGGGATGCAAGGGTGAGGCCACACTTGGCACATGGGTGCACCAATGCATGCCCCAAACTGCTACCCTTGGAATTTACATGAATAATATGGGGTAGACCATGGTGAGTTGCACCCAGACACCCCAAATATAGGGTTTTAGGCCAAAACATGCACTTTTGGGGCAAATCACGTGGCTGGGGATGCCAGGGTGAGGCCACACTTGGCACATGGGTGCACCAATGCATGCCCCACACTGCTACCCTTGGAATTTACATGAATAATCTGGGGTAGACCATGGTGAGTTGCACCCAGACACCCGAAATATAGGGTTTTAGGCCAAAACATGCACTTTTGGGGCAAATCAAGTGGCTGGGGATGCCAGGGTGAGGCCACACTTGGCACATGGGTGCACCAATGCATGCCCCACACTGCTACCCTTGGAATTTACATGAATAATATGGGGTAGACCATGGTGGGTTGCACCCAGACACCCCAAATATAGGGTTTTAGGCCAAAACATGCACTTTTGGGGCAAATCAAGTGGCTGGGATGCCAGGGTGAGGCCACACTTGGCACATGGGTGCCCCAATGCATGCCCCACACTGCCACCCTTGGAATTTACATGAATAATATGGGGTAGACCATGGTGAGTTGCACCCAGACACCCCAAATATAGGGTTTTAGGCCAAAACATGCACTTTTGGGGCAAATCAAGTGGCTGGGGATGCCAGGGTGAGGCCACACTTGGCACATGGGTGCACCAATGCATGCCCCAAACTGCTACCCTTGGAATTTACATGAATAATATGGGGTAGACCATGGTGAGTTGCACCCAGACACCCCAAATATAGGGTTTTAGGCCAAAACATGCACTTTTGGGGCAAATCAAGTGGCTGGGGATGCCAGGGTGAGGCCACACTTGGCACATGGGTGCACCAATGCATGCCCCAAACTGCTACCCTTGGAATTTACATGAATAATATGGGGTAGACCATGGTGAGTTGCACCCAGACACCCCAAATATAGGGTTTTAGGCCAAAACATGCACTTTTGGGGCAAATCAAGTGGCTGGGGATGCAAGGGTGAGGCCACACTTGGCACATGGGTGCACCAATGCATGCCCCACACTGCTACCCTTGGAATTTACATGAATAATCTGGGGTAGACCATGGTGAGTTGCACCCAGACACCCCAAATATAGGGTTTTAGGAAAAAACATGCACTTTTGGGGCAAATCAAGTGGCTGGGGATGCCAGGGTGAGGCCACACTTGGCACATGGGTGCACCATTGCATGCCCCACACTGCCAACCTTGGAATTTACATGAATAATATGGGGTAGACCATGGTGAGTTGCACCCAGACACCCCAAATATAGGGTTTTAGGCCAAAACTCGCACTTTTGGGGCAAATCAAGTGGCTGGGGATGCCAGGGTGAGGCCACACTTGGCACATGGGTGCACCAATGCATGCCCCACACTACCACCCTTGGAATTTACATGAATAATATGGGGTAGACCATGGTGAGTTCCACCCAGACACCCCAAATATAGGGTTTTAGGCCAAAACATGCACTTTTGGGGCAAATCAAGTGGTGGGGATGCAAGGGTGAGGCCACACTTGGCACATGGGTGCACCAATGCATGCCCCAAACTGCTACCCTTTGAATTTACATGAATAATATGGGGTAGACCATGGTGAGTTGCACCCAGACACCCCAAATATAGGGTTTTAGGCAAAAACATGCACTTTTGGGGCAAATCAAGTGGCTGGGGATGCCAGGGTGAGGCCACACTTGGCACATGGGTGCACCAATGCATGCCCCACACTGCTACCCTTGGAATTTACATGAATAATCTGGGGTAGACCATGGTGAGTTGCACCCAGACACCCCAAATATAGGGTTTTAGGCCAAAACATGCACTTTTGGGGCAAATCAAGTTGCTTTGGGGATGCCAGGGTGAGGCCACACTTGGCACATGGGTGCACCAATGCATGCCCCACACTGCTACCCTTGGAATTTACATGAATAATATGGGGTAGACCATGGTGGGTTGCACCCACACACCCCAAATATAGGGTTTTAGGCCAAAACATGCACTTTTGGGGCAAATCAAGTGGCTGGGGATGCCAGGGTGAGGCCACACTTGGCACATGGGTGCACCAATGCATGCCCCACACTGCCACCCTTGGAATTTACATGAATAATATGGGGTAGACCATGGTGAGTTGCACCCAGACACCCCAAATATAGGGTTTTAGGCCAAAACATGCACTTTTGGGGCAAATCAAGTGGCTGGGGATGCCAGGGTGAGGCCACACTTGGCACATGGGTGCACCAATGCATGCCCCAAACTGCTACCCTTGGAATTTACATGAATAATATGGGGTAGACCATGGTGAGTTGCACCCAGACACCCCAAATATAGGGTTTTAGGCCAAAACATGCACTTTTGGGGCAAATCAAGTGGCTGGGGATGCCAGGGTGAGGCCACACTTGGCACATGGGTGCACCAATGCATGCCCCACACTGCCACCCTTGGAATTTACATGAATAATATGGGGTAGAACATGGTGAGTTGCACCCAGACACCCCAAATATAGGGTTTTAGGCCAAAACATGCACTTTTGGGGCAAATCAAGTGGCTGGGGATGCCAGGGTGAGGCCACACTTGGCACATGGGTGCACCAATGCATGCCCCAAACTGCTACCCTTGGAATTTACATGAATAATATGGGGTAGACCATGGTGAGTTGCACCCAGACACCCCAAATATAGGGTTTTAGGCCAAAACATGCACTTTTGGGGCAAATCAAGTGGCTGGGGATGCCAGGGTGAGGCCACACTTGGCACATGGGTGCACCAATGCATGCCCCAAACTGCTACCCTTGGAATTTACATGAATAATATGGGGTAGACCATGGTGAGTTGCACCCAGACACCCCAAATATAGGGTTTTAGGCCAAAACATGCACTTTTGGGGTAAATCAAGTGGCTGGGGATGCCAGGGTGAGGCCACACTTGGCACATGGGTGCACCAATGCATGCCCCAAACTTCTACCCTTGGAATTTACATGAATAATATGGGGTAGACCATGGTGAGTTGCACCCAGACACCCCAAATATAGGGTTTTAGGCCAAAACATGCACTTTTGGGGCAAATCAAGTGGCTGGGGATGCAAGGGTGAGGCCACACTTGGCACATGGGTGCACCAATGCATGCCCCACACTGCTACCCTTGGAATTTACATGAATAATCTGGGGTAGACCATGGTGAGTTGCACCCAGACACCCCAAATATAGGGTTTTAGGCCAAAACATGCACTTTTGGGGCAAATCAAGTGGCTGGGGATGCCAGGGTGAGGCCACACTTGGCACATGGGTGCACCATTGCATGCCCCACACTGCCACCCTTGGAATTTACATGAATAATATGGGGTAGACCATGGTGAGTTGCACCCAGACACCCCAAATATAGGGTTTTAGGCCAAAACACGCACTTTTGGGGCAAATCAAGTGTCTGGGGATGCCAGGGTGAGGCCACACTTGGCACATGGGTGCACCAATGCATGCCCCACACTTCCACCCTTGGAATTTACATGAATAATATGGGGTAGACCATGGTGAGTTGCACCCAGACACCCCAAATATAGGGTTTTAGGCCAAAACATGCACTTTTGGGGCAAATCAAGTGGCTGGGGATGCAAGGGTGAGGCCACACTTGGCACATGGGTGCACCAATGCATGCCCCAAACTGCTACCCTTGGAATTTACATGAATAATATGGGGTAGACCATGGTGAGTTGCACCCAGACACCCCAAATATAGGGTTTTAGGCCAAAACATGCACTTTTGGGGCAAATCAAGTGGCTGGGGATGCCAGGGTGAGGCCACACTTGGCACATGGGTGCACCAATGCATGCCCCACACTGCTACCCTTGGAATTTACATGAATAATCTGGGGTAGACCATGGTGAGTTGCACCCAGACACCCGAAATATAGGGTTTTAGGCCAAAACATGCACTTTTGGGGCAAATCAAGTGGCTGGGGATGCCAGGGTGAGGCCACACTTGGCACATGGGTGCACCAATGCATGCCCCACACTGCTACCCTTGGAATTTACATGAATAATATGGGGTAGACCATGGTGGGTTGCACCCAGACACCCCAAATATAGGGTTTTAGGCCAAAACATGCACTTTTGGGGCAAATCAAGTGGCTGGGATGCCAGGGTGAGGCCACACTTGGCACATGGGTGCCCCAATGCATGCCCCACACTGCCACCCTTGGAATTTACATGAATAATATGGGGTAGACCATGGTGAGTTGCACCCAGACACCCCAAATATAGGGTTTTAGGCCAAAACATGCACTTTTGGGGCAAATCAAGTGGCTGGGGATGCCAGGGTGAGGCCACACTTGGCACATGGGTGCACCAATGCATGCCCCAAACTGCTACCCTTGGAATTTACATGAATAATATGGGGTAGACCATGGTGAGTTGCACCCAGACACCCCAAATATAGGGTTTTAGGCCAAAACATGCACTTTTGGGGCAAATCAAGTGGCTGGGGATGCCAGGGTGAGGCCACACTTGGCACATGGGTGCACCATTGCATGCCCCACACTGCCACCCTTGGAATTTACATGAATAATATGGGGTAGACCATGGTGAGTGATGTCTACGTTCCTCCTCCTTTCCTGTAGACAGTGTTGGGCCTCCAAGAGCAGAGGTTTGTAGAACAGCAACAAGTTTTCCCTTAAGTGGATCACCCAAGGTTTATCGAACTCAGGGAGGAAGAGGTCAAAGATATCCCTCTCATGCAACCCTGCAACCACAAAGCAAGAAGTCTCTTGTGTCCCCAACACACCTAATAGGTGCACTAGTTCGGCGAAGAGATAGTGAAATACAGGTGGTATGAATATATATGAGCAGTAGCAACGGTGCCAGTAAATAGCTTGCTGGCGTGTAGTTGATGGTGGTAGTATTGCAGCAGTAGTAACACAGTGAAACAGTAAACAAGCAGTAGTAACGCAGCAGTATTTAGGAACAAGGCCTAGGGATTAGACTTTCACTAGTGGACACTCTCAACATTGATCACATAACAGAATAGATAAATGCATACTCTACACTTTTGTTGGATGATGAACGCATTGCGTAGGATTACACGAACCCTCAATGCCGGAGTTAACAAGCTCCACAATTTGTTCATATTTAAGTAACCTTATAGTGTAAGATAGATCAAAAGACTAAACCAAGTACTAACATAGCATGCACACTGTCACCTTCATGCATATGTAGGAGGAATAGATCACATCAATATTATCATAGCAATAGTTAACTTCGCAATCTACAAGAGATCATGATCATAGCATAAACCAAGTACTAACACGGTGCACACACTGTCACCTTTACACACGTGCAGGAGAAATAAAACTACTTTAATAACATTGCTAGAGTAGCACATAGATAGATTGTGATACAAACTCATATGAATCTCAATCATGTAAAGCAGCTCATGAGATTATTGTATTGAGGTACATGGAAGAGAGATGAACCACATAGCTACCGGTACAGCCCCGAGCCTCGATGGAGAACTACTCCCTCCTCATGGGAGCAGCAGCGGTGATGAAGATGGCGGTGAAGATGGCAGCGGTGTCGATGGAGAAGCCTTCCGGGGGCACTTCCCCGCTCCGGCAGCGTGCCGGAACAGAGACTCCTGTCCCCCAGATCTTGGCCTCGCGATGGCGGCGGCTCTGGAAGGTTTCTGTGGGTTTCGTCGAACGTCTCAGGGTTTTCGATCCAGGGGCTTTAAATAGGCGAAGAGGCGGCGCAGGAGGGTCGAAGGGGCGACGACACCATAGGGCAGCGCGGCCAGGGCCTGGGCCGCGCCGGCCTATGGTCTGGGGGCCCAGTGCCCCCCCTCTGGTCCTTCCCGGGTGTTCTGGATGCTTCCGGTGAAAATAGGAACCTGGGCGTTGATTTTGTCCGATTCCGAGAATATTTCGTTACTAGGATTTCTGAAACCAAAAACAGCAGAAAACAGGAACTGGCACTTCGACATCTTGTTAATAGGTTAGTTCCAGAAAATGCACGAATATGACATAAAGTGTGCATAAAACATGTAGATAACATCAATAATGTGGCATGGAACATAAGAAATTATCGATACGTCGGAGACGTATCAGCATCCCCAAGCTTAGTTCTGCTCGTCCCGAGCAGGTAAAACGATAACACAGATAATTTCTGGAGTGACATGCCATCATAACCTTGATCAAACTATTTGTAAAGCATATGTAATGAATGCAATGATCAAAACAATGGTAATGACATGAGTAAACAACTGAATCATAAAGCAAAGACTTTTCATGAATAGCACTTCAAGACAAGCATCAATAAGTCTTGCATAAGAGTTAACTCATAAAGCAATAATTCAAAGTAAAGGCATTGAAGCAACACAAGGGAAGATTAAGTTTCAGCGGTTGCTTTCAACTTATAACATGTATATCTCATGGATATTGTCAACATAGAGTAATATAATAAGTGCAATAAGCAAGTATGTAGGAATCAATGCACAGTTCACACAAGTGTTTGCTTCTTGAGGTGGAGAGAAATAGGTGAACTGACTCAACAATAAAAGTAAAAGAATGGCCCTTCGCAGAGGGAAGCAGGGATAAATCATGTGCTAGAGCTTTTCAAGTTTTAAAATCATATAGAGAGCATAAAAGTAAAGTTTTGAGAGGTGTTTGTTGTTGTCAATGAATGGTAATGGGTACTCTAACTACCTTATCAACCAGACTTTCAAGAGCGGCTCCCATGAAGGACGTTATCTCTACCAGCAAGGTAGATCATCCCTCTTCTCTTTTGTTTACACATGTACTTTAGTTATTATTTATTTATGGGTGACACTCCTCCCAACCTTTGCTTACACAAGCCATGGCTAACCGAATCCTCGGGTGCCTACCATCAATCTCATACCATGGAGGAGTGTCTATTTGCAAAATTAAGTTGCTTGCTGATGAATCAGAGCAAAACATGTGAGGAGAATTATTAATGCAAGTTGTAATTAATTGGGGCTGGGAACCCCCATTGCCAGCTCTTTTTGCAAAATTATTGGATAAGCGGATGAAGCCACTAGTCCATTGTGAAAGTCTGTCAAAAGTAAATGACAAGATCGAAAGATAAAACACCACATACTTCCTCATGAGCTATAAAACATTGACACAAATTAAGAAGCATTTTGAATTGTTTAAAGGTAGCACACGAAGTATTTACTTGGAATGGCAGAAAATACCATGTAGTAGGTAGGTATGGTGGACACAAATGGCATAGTGGTTGGCTCAAGGATTTTGGATGCATGAGAAGTATTCCCTCTCGATACAAGGTTTAGGCGAGCAAGGCTTATTTGAAACAAACACAAGGATGAAGCGGTGCAGCAAAACTCACATAAAAGACATATTGTAAACATTATAAGACTCTACACCGTCTTCCTTGTTGTTCAAAACTCAATACTAGAAATTATCTAGACTTTAGAGAAACCAAATATGCAAACCAAATTAGCAAGCTCTAGGTGTTTCTTCATTAATGGGTGCAAAGTATATGATGCAAGAGCTTAAACATGAGCACAACAATTGCCAAGTATCACATTACCCAAGACATTTATAGCAATTACTACATGTATCATTTTCCAATTCCAACCATATAACAATTTAACGAAGCAGTTTCAACCTTCGCCATGAAAATTAAAAGCTAAGAACACATGTGTTCATACGAACCAGCGGAGCGTGTCTCTCTCCCACACAAGCATGATGTAATCCAATTTATTCAAACACAAACAAAAACAAAAACAAAAACAAACCGACGCTCCAAGTAAAGTACATAAGATGTGATGGAATAAAAATATAGTTTCAGGGGAGGAACCTGATAATGTTGTCGATGAAGAAGGGGATGCCTTGGGCATCCCCAAGCTTAGACGCTTGAGTCTTCTTGATATATGCAGGGGTGAACCACCGGGGCATCCCCAAGCTTAGAGCTTTCACTCTTCTTGATCATAGTATATCATCCTCCTCTCTTGACCCTTGAAAACTTCCTCCACACCAAACTCGAAACAAACTCATTAGAGGGTTAGTGCATAATCAAAAACTCACATGTTCAGAGGTGACACAATCATTATTAAGACTTCTGGACATTTCCCAAAGCTACTGGACATTAGTGGATCAAAGAAATTCATCCAACATAGCAAAAGAGGCAGTGCGAAATAAAAGGCAGAATCTGTCAAAACAGAACAGTTCGTATTGACGAATTTTAAAATGGCACCAGACTTGCTCAAATGAAAATGCTCAAATTGAATGAAAGTTGCGTCCATATCTGAGGATCATGCACGTAAATTGGCTTAATTTGCTGAGCTACCTACAGGGAGGTAGACCCAGATTCGTGACAGCAAAGAAATTTGGAACTGCGCAGTAATCCAAATCTAGTACTTACTTTTCTATCAAAGACTTTACTTGGCACAACAAAACACAAAACTAAGATAAGGAGAGGTTGCTACAGTAGTAAACAACTTCCAAGACACAAATATAAAACAAAGTACTGTAGCAAAATAACACATGGGTTATCTCCCAAGAAGTTCTTTCTTTATAGCCATTAAGATGGGCTCAGCAGTTTTAATGATGCACTCGCAAGAAATAGTATTTGAAGCAAAAGAGAGCATCAAGAGGCAAATTCAAAACACATTTAAGTCTAACATGCTTCCTATGCATAGGAATCTTGTAAATAAACAAGTTCATGAAGAGCAAAGTAACAAACATTGGAAGATAAAACAAGTGTAGCTTCAAAAATTTCAGCACATAGAGAGGTGTTTTAGTAACATGAAAATTTTTGCAACCATATTTTCCTCTCTCATAATAGCTTTCAGTAGTGTCATGAGCAAACTCAACAATATAACTATCACATAAAGCATTCTTATCATGAGTCTCATGCATAAAATTATTACTCTCCACATAAGCATAATCAATTTTATTAGATGTAGTGGGAGCAAATTCAACAAAGTAGCTATCATTATTATTCTCATCAAGTGTAGGAGGCATAGTATTATCATCATAAAAATTACTCTCCATAGTAGGCGGCACTAAAAGACCAATATCATTATAATCGTCATAAATAGGAGGCAAAGTATCATCAAAGAAAATTTTCTCCTCAATGCTTGGGGGACTAAAAAGATCATGCTCATCAAAGCCAGCTTCCCCAAGCTTAGAATTTTCCATATCATTAGCAACAATGGTGTTCAAAGCGTTCATACTAATATCATTGCTACTAGCATGCAAATAAGATTCCATGGGTTTTTTAATTTTCGCATTAAACCATTCATGTCTTGACTCAGGAAATAGAATAAAAAGCTCACAGATGTTTTCCATTATGCCTTACTAGTGTAAACAAGAAACAAAAAGATGCAATTGCAGGATCTAAAGGAAATAGCTTTGAGTACTTACGGCGCCGGGAAAATAGCTTAGTAGCCGAGATCCGGAGTGTGAGTACCTTTTACCTTTCCTCCCCGGCAACGGCGCCAGAAAAGTGCTTGATGTCTACGTTCCCCCTCCTTTCCTGTAGACAGTGTTGGGCCTCCAAGAGCAGAGGTTTGTAGAACAGCAGCAAGTTTTCCCTTAAGTGGATCACCCAAGGTTTATCGAACTCAGGGAGGAAGAGGTCAAAGATATCCCTCTCATGCAACCCTGCAACCACAAAGCAAGAAGTCTCTTGTGTCCCCAACACACCTAATAGGTGCACTAGTTCGGCGAAGAGATAGTGAAATACAGGTGGTATGAATATATATGAGCAGTAGCAACGGTGCCAGTAAATAGCTTGCTGGCGTGTAGTTGATGGTGGTAGTATTGCATCAGTAGTAACACAGTGAAACAGTAAACAAGCAGTAGTAACGCAGCAGTATTTAGGAACAAGGCCTAGGGATTAGACTTTCACTAGTGGACACTCTCAACATTGATCACATAACAGAATAGATAAATGCATACTCTACACTTTTGTTGGATGATGAACGCATTGCATAGGATTACACGAACCCTCAATGCCGGAGTTAACAAGCTCCACAATTTGTTCATATTTAAGTAACCTTATAGTGTAAGATAGATCAAAAGACTAAACCAAGTACTAACATAGCATGCACACTGTCACCTTCATGCATATGTAGGAGGAATAGATCACATCAATATTATCATAGCAATAGTTAACTTCGCAATCTACAAGAGATCATGATCATAGCATAAACCAAGTACTAACACGGTGCACACACTGTCACCTTTACACACGTGCAGGAGGAATAAAACTACTTTAATAACATTGCTAGAGTAGCACATAGATAGATTGTGATACAAACTCATATGAATCTCAATCATGTAAAGCAGCTCATGAGATTATTGTATTGAGGTACATGGAAGAGAGATGAACCACATAGCTACCGGTACAGCCCCGAGCCTCGATGGAGAACTACTCCCTCCTCACGGGAGCAGCAGCGGTGATGAAGATGGCGGTGAAGATGGCAGCGGTGTCGATGGAGAAGCCTTCCGGGGGCACTTCCCCGCTCCGGCAGCCGTCTTTGGAACAGAGACTCCTGTCCCCCAGATCTTGGCCTCGCGATGGCGGCGGCTCTGGAAGGTTTCTGTGGGTTTCGTCGAACGTCTCAGGGTTTTCGATCCAGGGGCTTTAAATAGGCGAAGAGGCGGCGCAGGAGGGTCGAAGGGGCGACGACACCATAGGGCGGCGCGGCCAGGGCCTGGGCCACGCCGGCCTATGGTCTGGGGGCCCAGTGCCCCCCCTCTGGTCCTTCCCGGGTGTTCTGGATGCTTCCGGTGAAAATAGGAACCTGGGCGTTGATTTCGTCCGATTCCGAGAATATTTCGTTACTAGGATTTCTGAAACCAAAAACAGCAGAAACAGAACCGGCACTTCGACATCTTGTTAATAGGTTAGTTCCAGAAAATGCACGAATATGACATAAAGTGTGCATAAAACATGTAGATAACATCAATAATGTGGCATGGAACATAAGAAATTATCGATACGTCGGAGACGTATCAGTGAGTTGCACCCAGACACCCCAAATATAGGGTTTTAGGCCAAAACATGCACTTTTGGGGCAAATCAAGTGGCTGGGGATGCCAGGGTGAGGCCACACTTGGCACATGGGTGCACCAATGCATGCCCCACACTGCCACCCTTGGAATTTACATGAATAATATGGGGTAGACCATGGTGAGTTGCACCCAGACACCCCAAATATAGGGTTTTAGGCCAAAACATGCACTTTTGGGGCAAATCAAGTGGCTGGGGATGCAAGGGTGAGGCCACAATTGGCACATGGGTGCACCAATGCATGCCCCACACTGCCACCCTTGGAATTTACATGAATAATATGGGGTAGACCATGGTGAGTTGCACCCAGACACCCCAAATATAGGGTTTTAGGCCAAAACATGCACTTTTGGGGCAAATCAAGTGGCTGGGGATGCAAGGGTGAGGCCACACTTGGCACATGGGTGCACCATTGCATGACCCACACTGCCACCCTTGGAATTTACATGAATAATATGGGGTAGACCATGGTGAGTTGCACCCAGACACCCCAAATATAGGGTTTTAGGCCAAAACATGCACTTTTGGGGCAAATCAAGTGGCCGGGGATGCCAGGGTGAGGCCACACTTGGCACATGGGTGCACCAATGCATGCCCCACACTGCCACCCTTGGAATTTACATGAATAATATGGGGTAGACCATGGTGAGTTGCCCCCAGACACCCCAAATATAGGGTTTTAGGCCAAAACATGCACTTTTGGGGCAAATCAAGTGGCTGGGGATGCAAGGGTGAGGCCACACTTGGCACATGGGTGCACCATTGCATGCCCCACACTGCTACCCTTGGAATTTACATGAATAATATGGGGTAGACCATGGTGAGTTGCACCCAGACACCCCAAATATAAGGTTTTAGGCCAAAACATGCACTTTTGGGGCAAATCAAGTGGCTGGGGATGCCAGGGTGAGGCCACACTTGGAACATGGGTGCACCAATGCATGCCCCACACTGCTACCCTTGGAATTTACATGAATAATCTGGGGTAGACCATGGTGAGTTGCACCCAGACACCCCAAATATAGGGTTTTAGGCCAAAACATGCACTTTTGGGGCAAATCAAATGGCTCGGGATGCCAGGGTGAGGCCACACTTGGCACATGGGTGCACCATTGCATGCCCCACACTGCTACCCTTGGAATTTACATGAATAATCTGGGGTAGACCATGGTGAGTTGCACCCAGACACCCCAAATATAGGGTTTTAGGCCAAAACATGCACTTTTGGGGCAAATCAAGTGGCTGGGGATGCCAGGGTGAGGCCACACTTGGCACATGGGTGCACCAATGCATGCCCCACACTGCCACCCTTGGAATTTACATGAATAATATGGGGTAGACCATGGTGGGTTGCACCCAGACACCCCAAATATAGGGTTTTAGGCCAAAACATGCACTTTTGGGGCAAATCAAGTGGTGGGGATGCCAGGTGAGGCCACACTTGGCACATGGGTGCACCAATGCATGCCCCACACTTCTACCCTTGGAATTTACATGAATAATATGGGGTAGACCATGGTGGGTTGCACCCAGACACCCCAAATATAGGGTTTTAGGCCAAAACATGCACTTTTGGGGCAAATCAAGTGGCTGGGATGCCAGGGTGAGGCCACACTTGGCACATGGGTGCACCAATGCATGCCCCACACTGCCACCCTTGGAATTTACATGAATAATATGGGGTAGACCATGGTGAGTTGCACCCAGACACCCCAAATATAGGGTTTTAGGTCAAAACATGCACTTTTGGGGCAAATCAAGTGGCTGCGGATGCCAGGGTGAGGCCACACTTGGCACATGGGTGCACCAATGCATGCCCCAAACTGCTACCCTTGGAATTTACATGAATAATATGGGGTAGACCATGGTGAGTTGCACCCAGACACCCCAAATATAGGGTTTTAGGCCAAAACATGCACTTTTGGGGCAAATCAAGTGGCTGGGGATGCCAGGGTGAGGCCACACTTGGCACATGGGTGCACCAATGCATGCCCCACACTGCCACCCTTGGAATTTACATGAATAATATGGGGTAGACCATGGTGAGTTGCACCCAGACACCCCAAATATAGGGTTTTAGGCCAAAACATGCACTTTTGGGGCAAATCAAGTGGCTGGGGATGCAAGAGTGAGGCCACACTTGGCACATGGGTGCACCAATGCATGCCCCAAACTGCTACCCTTGGAATTTACATGAATAATATGGGGTAGACCATGGTGAGTTGCACCCAGACACCCCAAATATAGGGTTTTAGGCCAAAACATGCACTTTTGGGGCAAATCAAGTGGCTGGGGATGCCAAGGTGAGGCCACACTTGGCACATGGGTGCACCAATGCATGCCCCACACTGCTACCCTTGGAATTTACATGAATAATCTGGGGTAGACCATGGTGAGTTGCACCCAGACACCCCAAATATAGGGTTTTAGGCCAAAACATGCACTTTTGGGGCAAATCAAGTGGCTGGGGATGCCAGGGTGAGGCCACACTTGGCACATGGGTGCACCAATGCATGCCCCACACTGCTACCTTTGGAATTTACATGAATAATATGGGGTAGACCATGGTGGGTTGCACCCAGACACCCCAAATATAGGGTTTTAGGCCAAAACATGCACTTTTGGGGCAAATCAAGTGGCTGGGGATGCCAGGGTGAGGCCACACTTGGCACATGGGTGCACCAATGCATGCCCCACACTGCCACCCTTGGAATTTACATGAATAATATGGGGTAGACCATGGTGAGTTGCACCCAGACACCCCAAATATAGGGTTTTAGGCCAAAACATGCACTTTTGGGGCAAATCAAGTGGCTGGGGATGCCAGGGTGAGGCCACACTTGGCACATGGGTGCACCAATGCATGCCCCGAACTGCTACCCTTGGAATTTACATGAATAATATGGCGTAGACCATGGTGAGTTGCACCCAGACACCCCAAATATAGGGTTTTAGGCCAAAACATGCACTTTTGGGGCAAATCAAGTGGCTGGGGATGCCAGGGTGAGGCCACACTTGGCACATGGGTGCACCATTGCATGCCCCACACTGCCACCCTTGGAATTTACATGAATAATATGGGGTAGACCATGGTGAGTTGCACCCAGACACCCCAAATATAGGGTTTTAGGCCAAAACATGCACTTTTGGGGCAAATCAAGTGGCTGGGGATGCCAGGGTGAGGCCACACTTGGCACATGGGTGCACCAATGCATGCCCCACACTGCCACCCTTGGAATTTACATGAATAATATGGGGTAGACCATGGTGAGTTGCACCCAGACACCCCAAATATAGGGTTTTAGGCCAAAACATGCACTTTTGGGGCAAATCAAGTGGCTGGGGATGCAAGGGTGAGGCCACAATTGGCACATGGGTGCACCAATGCATGCCCCACACTGCCACCCTTGGAATTTACATGAATAATATGGGGTAGACCATGGTGAGTTGCACCCAGACACCCCAAATATAGGGTTTTAGGCCAAAACATGCACTTTTGGGGCAAATCAAGTGGCTGGGGAAGCAAGGGTGAGGCCACACTTGGCACATGGGTGCACCATTGCATGACCCACACTGCCACCCTTGGAATTTACATGAATAATATGGGGTAGACCATGGTGAGTTGCACCCAGACACCCCAAATATAGGGTTTTAGGCCAAAACATGCACTTTTGGGGCAAATCAAGTGGCCGGGGATGCCAGGGTGAGGCCACACTTGGCACATGGGTGCACCAATGCATGCCCCACACTGCCACCCTTGGAATTTACATGAATAATATGGGGTAGACCATGGTGAGTTGCCCCCAGACACCCCAAATATAGGGTTTTAGGCCAAAACATGCACTTTTGGGGTAAATCAAGTGGCTGGGGATGCAAGGGTGAGGCCACACTTGGCACATGGATGCACCATTGCATGCCCCACACTGCTACCCTTGGAATTTACATGAATAATATGGGGTAGACCATGGTGAGTTGCACCCAGACACCCCAAATATAGGGTTTTAGGCCAAAACATGCACTTTTGGGGCAAATCAAGTGGCTGGGGATGCCAGGGTGAGGCCACACTTGGCACATGGGTGCACCAATGCATGCCCCACACTGCTACCCTTGGAATTTACATGAATAATCTGGGGTAGACCATGGTGAGTTGCACCCAGACACCCCAAATATAGGGTTTTAGGCCAAAACATGCACTTTTGGGGCAAATCAAGTGGCTGGGGATGCCAGGGTGAGGCCACACTTGGCACATGGGTGCACCGTTGCATGCCCCACACTGCTACCCTTGGAATTTACATGAATAATCTGGGGTAGACCATGGTGAGTTGCACCCAGACACCCCAAATATAGGGTTTTAGGCCAAAACATGCACTTTTGGGGCAAATCAAGTGGCTGGGGATGCCAGGGTGAGGCCACACTTGGCACATGGGTGCACCAATGCATTCCCCACACTGCCACCCTTGGAATTTACATGAATAATATGGGGTAGACCATGGTGGGTTGCACCCAGACACCCCAAATATAGGGTTTTAGGCCAAAACATGCACTTTTGGGGCAAATCAAGTGGCTGGGGATGCCAGGGTGAGGCCACACTTGCCACATGGGTGCGCCAATGCATGCCCCACACTGCTACCCTTGGAATTTACATGAATAATATGGGGTAGACCATGGTGGGTTGCACCCAGACACCCCAAATATAGGGTTTTAGGCCAAAACATGCACTTTTGGGGCAAATCAAGTGGCTGGGGATGCCAGGGTGAGGCCACACTTGGCACATGGGTGCACCAATGCATGCCCCACACTGCCACCCTTGGAATTTACATGAATAATATGGGGTAGACCATGGTGGGTTGCACCCAGACACCCCAAATATAGGGTTTTAGGCCAAAACATGCACTTTTGGGGCAAATCAACAAGTGGCTGGGGATGCCAGGGTGAGGCCACACTTGGCACATGGGTGCACCAATGCATGCCCCAAACTGCTACCCTTGGAATTTACATGAATAATATGGGGTAGACCATGGTGAGTTGCACCCAGACACCCCAAATATAGGGTTTTAGGCCAAAACATGCACTTTTGGGGCAAATCAAGTGGCTGGGGATGCCAGGGTGAGGCCACACTTGGCACATGGGTGCACCAATGCATGCCCCACACTGCCACCCTTGGAATTTACATGAATAATATGGGGTAGACCATGGTGAGTTGCACCCAGACACCCCAAATATAGGGTTTTAGGCCAAAACATGCACTTTTGGGGCAAATCAAGTGGCTGGGGATGCCAGGGTGAGGCCACACTTGGCACATGGGTGCACCAATGCATGCCCCAAACTGCTACCCTTGGAATTTACATGAATAATATGGGGTAGACCATGGTGAGTTGCACCCAGACACCCCAAATATAGGGTTTTAGGCCAAAACATGCACTTTTGGGGCAAATCAAGTGGCTGGGGATGCCAGGGTGAGGCCACACTTGGCACATGGGTGCACCAATGCATGCCCCAAACTGCTACCCTTGGAATTTACATGAATAATATGGGGTAGACCATGGTGAGTTGCACCCAAACACCCCAAATATAGGGTTTTAGGCCAAAACATGCACTTTTGGGGCAAATCAAGTGGCTGAGGATGCCAGGGTGAGGCCACACTTGGCACATGGGTGCACCAATGCATGCCCCAAACTGCTACCCTTGGAATTTACATGAATAATATGGGGTAGACCATGCTGAGTTGCACCCAGACACCCCAAATATAGGGTTTTAGGCCAAAACATGCACTTTCGGGGCAAATCAAGTGGCTGGGGATGCCAGGGTGAGGCCACACTTGGCACATGGGTGCACCAATGCATGCCCCACACTGCTACCCTTGGAATTTACATGAATAATCTGGGGTAGACCATGGTGAGTTGCACCCAGACACCCCAAATATAGGGTTTTAGGCCAAAACATGCACTTTTGGGGCAAATCAAGTGGCTGGGGATGCCAGGGTGAGGCCACACTTGGCACATGGGTGCACCATTGCATGCCCCACACTGCTACCCATGGAATTTACATGAATAATCTGGGGTAGACCATGGTGAGTTGCACCCAGAAACCCCAAATATAGGGTTTTAGGCCAAAACATGCACTTTTGGGGCAAATCAAGTGGCTGGGGATGCCAGGGTGAGGCCACACTTGGCACATGGGTGCACCAATGCATTCCCCACACTGCCACCCTTGGAATTTATATGAATAATATGGGGTAGACCATGGTGGGTTGCACCCAGACACCCCAAATATAGGGTTTTAGGCCAAAACATGCACTTTTGGGGCAAATCAAGTGGCTGGGGATGCCAGGGTGAGGCCACACTTGGCACATGGGTGCACCAATGCATGCCCCACACTGCTACCCTTGGAATTTACATGAATAATATGGGGTAGACCATGGTGGGTTGCACCCAGACACCCCAAATATAGGGTTTTAGGCCAAAACATGCACTTTTGAGGCAAATCAAGTGGCTGGGGATGCCAGGGTGAGGCCACACTTGGCACATGGGTGCACCAATGCATGCCCCACACTGCCACCCTTGGAATTTACATGAATAATATGGGGTAGACCATGGTGGGTTGCACCCAGACACCCCAAATATAGGGTTTTAGGCCAAAACATGCACTTTTGGGGCAAATCAACAAGTGGCTGGGGATGCCAGGGTGAGGCCACACTTGGCACATGGGTGCACCAATGCATGCCCCAAACTGCTACCCTTGGAATTTACATGAATAATATGGGGTAGACCATGGTGAGTTGCACCCAGACACCCCAAATATAGGGTTTTAGGCCAAAACATGCACTTTTGGGGCAAATCAAGTGGCTGGGGATGCCAGGGTGAGGCCACACTTGGCACATGGGTGCACCAATGCATGCCCCACACTGCCACCCTTGGAATTTACATGAATAATATGGGGTAGACCATGGTGAGTTGCACCCAGACACCCCAAATATAGGGTTTTAGGCCAAAACATGCACTTTTGGGGCAAATCAAGTGGCTGGGGATGCCAGGGTGAGGCCACACTTGGCACATGGGTGCACCAATGCATGCCCCAAACTGCTACCCTTGGAATTTACATGAATAATATGGGGTAGACCATGGTGAGTTGCACCCAGACACCCCAAATATAGGGTTTTAGGCCAAAACATGCACTTTTGGGGCAAATCAAGTGGCTGGGGATGCCAGGGTGAGGCCACACTTGGCACATGGGTGCACCAATGCATGCCCCAAACTGCTACCCTTGGAATTTACATGAATAATATGGGGTAGACCATGGTGAGTTGCACCCAAACACCCCAAATATAGGGTTTTATTCCAAAACATGCACTTTTGGGGCAAATCAAGTGGCTGAGGATGCCAGGGTGAGGCCACACTTGGCACATGGGTGCACCAATGCATGCCCCAAACTGCTACCCTTGGAATTTACATGAATAATATGGGGTAGACCATGGTGAGTTGCACCCAGACACCCCAAATATAGTGTTTTAGGCCAAAACATGCACTTTTGGGGCAAATCAAGTGGCTGGGGATGCAAGGGTGAGGCCACACTTGGCACATGGGTGCACCAATGCATGCCCCACACTGCTACCCTTGGAATTTACATGAATAATCTGGGGTAGACCATGGTGAGTTGCACCCAGACACCCCAAATATAGGGTTTTAGGCCAAAACATGCACTTTTGGGCAAATCAAGTGGCTGGGGATGCCAGGGTGAGGCCACACTTGGCACATGGCTGCACCATTGCATGCCCCACACTGCCACCCTTGGAATTTACATGAATAATATGGGGTAGACCATGGTGAGTTGCACCCAGACACCCCAAATATAGGGTTTTAGGCCAAAACACGCACTTTTGGGGCAAATCAAGTGGCTGGGGATGCCAGGGTGAGGCCACACTTGGCACATGGGTGCACCAATGCATGCCCCACACTGCCACCCTTGGAATTTACATGAATAATATGGGGTAGACCATGGTGAGTTGCACCCAGACACCCCAAATATAGGGTTTTAGGCCAAAACATGCACTTTTGGGGCAAATCAAGTGGCTGGGGATGCAAGGGTGAGGCCACACTTGGCACATGGGTGCACCAATGCATGCCCCAAACTGCTACCCTTGGAATTTACATGAATAATATGGGGTAGACCATGGTGAGTTGCACCCAGACACCCCAAATATAGGGTTTTAGGCCAAAACATGCACTTTTGGGGCAAATCAAGGGGCTGGGGATGCCAGGGTGAGGCCACACTTGGCACATGGGTGCACCAATGCATGCCCCACACTGCTACCCTTGGAATTTACATGAATAATCTGGGGTAGACCATGGTGAGTTGCACCCAGACACCCCAAATATAGGGTTTTAGGCCAAAACATGCACTTTTGGGGCAAATCAAGTGGCTGGGGATGCCAGGGTGAGGCCACACTTGGCACATGGGTGCACCAATGCATGCCCCACACTGCTACCCTTGGAATTTACATGAATAATATGGGGTAGACCATGGTGGGTTGCACCCAGACACCCCAAATATAGGGTTTTAGGCCAAAACATGCACTTTTGGGGCAAATCAAGTGGCTGGGGATGCCAGGGTGAGGCCACACTTGGCACATGGGTGCACCAATGCATGCCCCACACTGCCACCCTTGGAATTTACATGAATAATATGGGGTAGACCATGGTGAGTTGCACCCAGACACCCCAAATATAGGGTTTTAGGCCAAAACATGCACTTTTGGGGCAAATCAAGTGGCTGGGGATGCCAGGGTGAGGCCAAACTTGGCACATGGGTGCACCAATGCATGCCCAAACTGCTACCCTTGGAATTTACATGAATAATATGGGGTAGACCATGGTGTGTTGCACCCAGACACCCCAAATATAGGGTTTTAGGCCAAAACATGCACTTTTGGGGCAAATCAAGTGGCTGGGGATGCCAGGGTGAGGCCACACTTGGCACATGGGTGCACCATTGCATGCCCCACACTGCCACCCTTGGAATTTACATGAATAATATGGGGTAGACCATGGTGAGTTGCACCCAGACACCCCAAATATAGGGTTTTAGGCCAAAACATGCACTTTTGGGGCAAATCAAGTGGTTGGGGATGCCAGGGTGAGGCCACACTTGGCACATGGGTGCACCAATGCATGCCCCACACTGCCACCCTTGGAATTTACATGAATAATATGGGGTAGACCATGGTGAGTTGCACCCAGACACCCCAAATATAGGGTTTTAGGCCAAAACATGCACTTTTGGGGCAAATCAAGTGCCTGGGGATGCAAGGGTGAGGCCACAATTGGCACATGGGTGCACCAATGCATGCCCCACACTGCCACCCTTGGAATTTACATGAATAATATGGGGTAGACCATGGTGAGTTGCACCCAGACACCCCAAATATAGGGTTTTAGGCCAAAACATGCACTTTTGGGGCAAATCAAGTGGCTGGGGATGCCAGGGTGAGGCCACACTTGGCACATGGGTGCACCAATGCATGCCCCACACTGCTACCCTTGGAATTTACATGAATAATATGGGGTAGACCATGGTGGGTTGCACCCAGACACCCCAAATATAGGGTTTTAGGCCAAAACATGCACTTTTGGGGCAAATCAAGTGGCTGGGGATGCCAGGGTGAGGCCACACTTGGCACATGGGTGCACCAATGCATGCCCCACACTGCCACCCTTGGAATTTACATGAATAATATGGGGTAGACCATGGTGAGTTGCACCCAGACACCCCAAATATAGGGTTTTAGGCCAAAACATGCACTTTTGGGGCAAATCAAGTGGCTGGGGATGCCAGGGTGAGGCCAAACTTGGCACATGGGTGCACCAATGCATGCCCAAACTGCTACCCTTGGAATTTACATGAATAATATGGGGTAGACCATGGTGTGTTGCACCCAGACACCCCAAATATAGGGTTTTAGGCCAAAACATGCACTTTTGGGGCAAATCAAGTGGCTGGGGATGCCAGGGTGAGGCCACACTTGGCACATGGGTGCACCATTGCATGCCCCACACTGCCACCCTTGGAATTTACATGAATAATATGGGGTAGACCATGGTGAGTTGCACCCAGACACCCCAAATATAGGGTTTTAGGCCAAAACATGCACTTTTGGGGCAAATCAAGTGGCTGGGGATGCCAGGGTGAGGCCACACTTGGCACATGGGTGCACCAATGCATGCCCCACACTGCCACCCTTGGAATTTACATGAATAATATGGGGTAGACCATGGTGAGTTGCACCCAGACACCCCAAATATAGGGTTTTAGGCCAAAACATGCACTTTTGGGGCAAATCAAGTGGCTGGGGATGCAAGGGTGAGGCCACAATTGGCACATGGGTGCACCAATGCATGCCCCACACTGCCACCCTTGGAATTTACATGAATAATATGGGGTAGACCATGGTGAGTTGCACCCAGACACCCCAAATATAGGGTTTTAGGCCAAAACATGCACTTTTGGGGCAAATAAAGTGGCTGGGGATACAAGGGTGAGGCCACACTTGGCACATGGGTGCACCATTGCATGACCCACACTGCCACCCTTGGAATTTACATGAATAATATGGGGTAGACCATGGTGAGTTGCACCGAGACACCCCAAATATAGGGTTTTAGGCCAAAACATGCACTTTTGGGGCAAATCAAGTGGCCGGGGATGCCAGGGTGAGGCCACACTTGGCACATGGGTGCACCAATGCATGCCCCACACTGCCACCCTTGGAATTTACATGAATAATATGGGGTAGACCATGGTGAGTTGCCCCCAGACACCCCAAATATAGGGTTTTAGGCCAAAACATGCACTTTTGGGGCAAATCAAGTGGCTGGGGATGCAAGGGTGAGGCCACACTTGGCACATGGGTGAACCATTGCATGCCCCACACTGCTACCCTTGGAATTTACATGAATAATATGGGGTAGACCATGGTGAGTTGCACCCAGACACCCCAAATATAGGGTTTTAGGCCAAAACATGCACTTTTGGGGCAAATCAAGTGGCTGGGGATGCCAGGGTGAGGCCACACTTGGCACATGGGTGCACCAATGCATGCCCCACACTGCTACCCTTGGAATTTACATGAATAATCTGGGGTAGACCATGGTGAGTTGCACCCAGACACCCCAAATATAGGGTTTTAGGCCAAAACATGCACTTTTGGGGCAAATCAAGTGGCTGGGGATGCCAGGGTGAGGCCACACTTGGCACATGGGTGCACCATTGCATGCCCCACACTGCTACCCTTGGAATTTACATGAATAATCTGGGGTAGACCATGGTGAGTTGCACCCAGACACCCCAAATATAGGGTTTTAGGCCAAAACATGCACTTTTGGGGCAAATCAAGTGGCTGGGGATGCCAGGGTGAGGCCACACTTGGCACATGGGTGCACCAATGCATGCCCCACACTGCCACCCTTGGAATTTACATGAATAATATGGGGTAGACCATGGTGGGTTGCACCCAGACACCCCAAATATAGGGTTTTAGGCCAAAACATGCACTTTTGGGGCAAATCAAGTGGCTGGGGATGCCAGGGTGAGGCCACACTTGGCACATGGGTGCACCAATGCATGCCCCACACTGCTACCCTTGGAATTTACATGAATAATATGGGGTAGACCATGGTGGGTTGCACCCAGACACCCCAAATATAGGGTTTTAGGCCAAAACATGCACTTTTGGGGCAAATCAAGTGGCTGGCGATGCCAGGGTGAGGCCACACTTGGCACATGGGTGCACCATTGCATGCCCCACACTGCTACCCTTGGAATTTACATGAATAATATGGGGTAGACCATGGTGAGTTGCACCCAGACACCCCAAATATAGGGTTTTAGCCCAAAACATGCACTTTTGGGCAAATCAAGTGGCTGGGGATGCTAGGGTGAGGCCACACTTGGCACATGGGTGCACCAATGCATGACCCACACTGCCACCCTTGGAATTTACATGAATAATATGGGGTAGACCATGGTGAGTTGCACCCAGACACCCCAAATATAGGGTTTTAGGCCAAAACATGCACTTTTGGGGCAAATCAAGTGGCTGGGGATGCAAGGGTGAGGCCACACTTGGCACATGGTTTGGATAGCTAACAAGAGATAGTTTTTTCTGTTTATTTTTTTAGCACAAGGATTGTCGTGCACACAATTATTAACTTAATGCATATTTACATCATCTACTAGCAACAAAGTCACAATTAAAATAGAAATAGCTAATAAAACAAAACATTTAGTTGATAGCACACTCCTCCGCTAAAACATGAGAGAGGTCTGGAAAATAAAACGTCGACCATCCATCTAAGTGCATCTAACGCTACGGTGCTGAACTGCATCCGTTGGATCGGTCTTCTAGAAGGAATCAACGGGCTATCCGCGAGAGCGACGATTTGGCGACGTGATTGGCTAGCGTTTTTTTTCTTCCAGCGTCTCGCGGTTTGGCAGGAGACGTCGAAATATCTGTTGGGCTCTGGCTCGCGCGTCCACGCATGCCATCGTCGAACGAGCCCGTCTAGGCCTGCCATGCATGCGCAGCGATCCACCACGTTGCGTGTGTTGCCATGCATGCGAGGTGCTCGCCTCGTGCATGCGCTCATTGCAGTCATCGCTCCGTCGCAGAAACGCTGAAACGCTGAGACGCGGAGTGCAGATGTGTCGCATGGCAGTGGTAACAGCTCCACGCGCGGGCGTGTCGGTCGGTCGGGTTTTTCCGTCATGCTAAAAAAGGTAGGGTTCACACGCGCAGTTCTGTATCCACGCGCCGAATTAATTGACACACTAAAAACCGTGCGCCGCTTTGGATGCCGTCCTGCTTTTCAATGTGCAGTTAGTGGATAACGAAACCAGCTCACAAGCCCCCTCACCTCACCCATCCACGCGACCACGCCTATTTAAAGCCACCATTGTGCTCACTCTTCCTCACACTCATTCAAATCCATCTCCCATCCCATCTAACGCGCGGCCTCCAAATCCAATACACGCCACATCTCAAGGGGATCGCCACAATGCAGTTCAACGGCCCTACGTTCCGTCGCCCTGCAACCGTGCCGGAGAGACAGTACCCGGCCGGAGTCATCTGCGACAACTAGCTGCGCGTGTGGGCCATATCGAGGTGGAGGGACCCAACGGAGCTAGCTTCAGTCTTCCTCTCTGCCGGCTACCGCCACCTCCCTCCGGGCTTGCCACGCATGTTCGAGCTTGAGGAGTACTACGATGGCAACCCCGGCCACGTCATCGGCCTCTTCGTAACTTTCGCCAACAGGTTCGACGCTCACCGTCTGCTCGGGCAGGTGTTTTGGTGCGGGTGCGAGTTCATCGCATTCACCAACTACAACATCTTCACCAACTTCTACGCCATCTTCCCCAACCCGGGAAACATGCACTGCCTCCCCTACATCATGCCGGAGGACGACGAGTGATCCTTACAAGGAGGAGCCAAGGAGGATGATATGACGGCGTTGTCACTCTTGTTTTTCTAGTTTTTATGTGTTTATTATCTAAGTCTTGTAAGGCAGCTATCGTGTCCCTGTCGTGCTAGTGGATGTGTTTTGTAAACATGCATGATCCTGTTAAGTAATGATGAACTGTGTTGGCCAGTTAATCGCAGAAAAATGCATGGTTAATCATGTGATCCACAAACTAAGTAAAAAACAAACAATGCAGTACAAATTTGTAGCAATATATCTTGCTGAGAGTACACTACTTCTAAATCCTTTATTTCATATTACAAATTTAGTTCTTATAACCCAAGAGTACAATTACAATACCCAGAAGAATCGCTATAATCTGAAGCATTGACACAATTTCGTTCAGCTTCATTACAATTATTTTCTTCAGGTGCTTCATGTCCTTGTTTAGTGCATCTTGCTTCTGTAGTTCTCCATCTCCTCCGTTTTCTTCAACCACTTCTCCTTCTAGGGGAATCAGCATAGGTGAGTTTGGTGGAACAATACCCTTCTTCACGAGCAGATCTGCGTACTTTTCAATCCAATACCAGAAGTTGCATCCTCCTCTAACCGGCTAGAAATAACGAACATTAATCATACTTACAATTTTGGCATAAGTCCTGATGACAATAGATGGATATTGAATAACATTAAAAACATCTTACATTGTGATTATTGCACCTGACGAAATCGCCGGCGTTGGACGTTGTGGAGGCTGTTTTCCTCTCCACGACGCGCCACCGGCAGCTCGTGCACTTGATCATAGGGAGAGGACCATAACTTGGGTGCCGGATTATAGTGGCCGAGCTCGAGGAAGACATGACTTTGCCGGCGGCACGACGTTCGATCTAGAGTAGATGAAGTCGTAGGTAGAGGCGTTGAAGGGGAATTGTAGGGTTTCTACCTTGCTCTCGTTCTTAATAAAGCGTCCTTTACTTCTGGGCCTGGGCCGCACGGCTAATCTAATGGCCCATCTGTTAATGGTCAACGCACCGCGCGCGCAATTACCCCACGTCCTTCGTGCGATGAAGGAAACTACCATAACTTGACGCACGATAATCACGAAGATTGGCAGGGTAAGCTCGTCTTCCACATTTTTTAGGCGCCAGCACTCTCGCCCAACGCCGCCGCCTCCCTCCCCATCCCTTATCGGCGAGAAAGCCTCCTCTAGCTGCTCACAAGACATGCAAACATCGAGGTATTGCATTGCCTTATTGCTTGTATGCAGTACGTGTTCTTTGTTTGGGATGTTTCTGTACGTATGATATCCTTATAGCTTTTGTGATTATGGTGAGATCATAGGCAGTAATCGATGTCAATATAATTGTTCTTTGAATTTTAGATCTAACACTTGTTAGTGGAAATTTTTGTTCAACGCAAATCATCGCTTTGATAAAGATAGCGGATAGAATTATGATCTAAGAAAAAATATCCGGCCCTTTCATACGTAACATAAATATGACTTTAGAAATTATGTTGCATGGCATTATACTTGCACACAAATTTTGACATTTATCTACTCGTTTTTATGAACAGTAAGTTGAAAATTGGTGTGTGCGATGTGGATCGTTGGGTGGGCTTTGTAACAAGAATGACACAAGCTCAGCGATGTAAACTCGCTGAAGCTGATTTACAAAGCTTGATTCACATGAAGTGTATAAGTCCACGATCGTCTATACTTAGCCTCATGTTTAAGGCATTTGACGCAGAGTCAGAAACATTCAACTTGCAAAAAGATCAACCCTCGATTACTATAAAAGGAGTCGATGTGGAGGAAATTTTTGGTCTCAAGGACAAAGCAGCAGATGGGCTGGATATTGACACCATCCTTTATGAGGATGGGGAATATGCAGAAAATGATATACCATCTCGTTTTCTGAACAAGTCCACCGTCAGTCTGAGTATTGATGGATTGATCTCGGACGCAATCAAGAGCGGATTAGCCGACGATGACTTCCTTCGAAGAGCTGTTCTTGTGGCCCTTGGTATAGTTCTTGCACCACAGTCCAGCTCAACAGTTCCGTTGGAGTATTGGACAATTGTTAAGTACGTGTCACGTTTGAAGAAAATGAACTTCAATGGTTTCACACGTTCTTATTTAATTAACAATATAAAGAAACTGCGAAGTGAACATGAGATGGTGCAATGGCCCCGCGGCAACCTAGCCCTGCTTCAGGTATATTTCTCCTCACCACGTCCATTCTCTTAAAAAAAAATCCAACAATGTATAAAGGTGTTTAACTGTTGTGCCAACATATGCAGTATATTTACTATGAAAAAGTGCACCCAACTGGTTCACAATTGACGTCATCAAAGCCGTTGATGAGGAACTGGACAGAAGAAGAGGCGAGTAAGAGAGACAACATTGAATACCAACATGGACGAGGAACAGGCTTGATAAGTTTTCTCTTACTCATGTACTATTATCTTCATCATTTCATGTGGACTTACATCATCACTTCATGTGCATTCCTTCTAGATTGACGACGACATATCTGCTAACCACAGAAGGGAGGTGATCCACACACCTGACGTTCCTCCAAGATCAAAGAGGAAGCAAAGTAAAAGAGCTAAAGCTTCAGGTTCTAGCATGAAAACGCCAGGTTCAGTGGATGATTCAAGAATGGAGGTCATGGTTGAGCAGATTATGATTAAACTGACCAATCACATAGACACATCAATAAGCAAACATATGGACAAATTTGCAGACGTATCTGCTCAGGTGACATGGACTATTTTTTGTATGCTTCTATCTGCTGAAATGCATCTCTACACAGCATGACATTAATTACCTTCTGAATTTTGTTCTGCAGAAAGTCCTAAAAATGCTTAACGCGAAAGGAGTTGCGTACAGGGTAGGCAAGGCTGACATGTCTGATGACGAAGATCAGGAGGTGGAAGACAAAAAAGAAGGAGCGGCCTCCACACCTAGCCATGGCGTCCTTCCGCCTAAAGATTTCATGGACAATGACGACATCAAGTCAGACGGCACTGCATCATTTTTGAATTCAGTTAAGGATCAACATGGCGATGAATTGGAAGATGCAAGTAAGAAGAGTGAGCCGATGGATGATTCGAACTTCGTGACACCCACCGACAAGAAGAAGACTGCTAATGCTGGGTACACGACACCAGCGCCTAAGCACGGAGACACCCCTGAAGTACCCATAATCATCTATGACAAGGCTACACCTGAATCGTCCTGCTCGGCAACTATTGATTTAACTCTTCCAGATGCATTAGAAGAATTTGATAGCTTGAACACGATCTGCCGGAAAGCGATAGAAAGTGGGAAGAAGGAGGAGAAAAAAGATGATGTATGTGGCAAAAAGGAGGAGAAAAAGGAAGATGTCTCTGGGAAGCGCAAACGCAGAGCTCCTCGCAAATTAAGTTCCCCAAGCATTGTGATGACCGAGAACTGTCCTAAACGGTTTCCACGCGCAGTCAGAAAAGGTATATTTTCTGAAATATTTTGCACTATATCAAGGAATCTTGTTCACATAATTAACTATATATGGTTGTTGTCGATAGGTCCTGATGCTTTGTTCAACAACGAATATGCCACGGACGGATCAAATCCGCTGACACCGGAGATAATTGACGCGGCTGCCGAGTATATTCGGATAATATGCAAATCTACAAAAAAAACCAAAGAAGTAAGACTGTGTACGAGAATGAAGACGGGGCTGTGGCGAGGGCTGAATTTCTTAAACCTATCCTTGACCGTGGATGGCTGTGCGGCACTGTAAGTCCAACAACCGATGTCATCCTTCTATTTCTCCTAGGCTTGAATATATATGTGCTCTGGAGTGATCACCTGTTTGAATTATATGCAGGTCATTGAGTGTTACTTGGCTGAGCTGAGATTAAAATTGAAGGATAGGACAATATGCCCTGCATGGAGGGCAAATTCTATAGTCGAAAATCGACCGAGAAGGCAGCGATGGAAAAAGAAAAACCTTGACACGACGGATATTGCAGAAATGTCAAGTTGCTACGAAAGATGCGAGCTGGAATATTTTGGCACTAACAAGGTAATGATTGCTTGTACATTATTAAGTGAGAGGTGTCAAAATTAACTATTAATGCATTAATTATTAACTATGTATTTTTGGTAGGCTTATTTCTCGGTTAACATTTCCAAATGCCACTGGGTCACCGTCGTCATGCACAGTGACAAGAAGGAATTTCAGGTGCTAGACTCGTTAAGGCGCCTTGAGCAGAGCAAGGATTTTGTGGAAAAGCTGGTATGACTTTTGATCACGGAATGTAAGACCACCTTTTGGTACTCAAGGTAATCGTACTTAAATTTTATGCTTCACAGAGAGAAGAAATCTTGAAGGACGTCGAGTTTGCGAACAATGAGATATCAACAAAGAAGTATCCAGACGTTTCGAAATGGGAAATTAAAAGATACCCAATACCTATGCAAAGTGATACGTGAGTCCACCGTTAATCTTACGCCATTACTATTGATGCCTATTGCAGATAGTTTACCTCTGATCTATATGCAGGAACTCATGTGGACTGTTCCTGTTAGCATGTATGGAGCACTGGGATGGAGATGAACTAACGGCCGAATTTTCGCAGGTTACCTCATATCTATAGTATCTTTGTTACACACATGTTTATCTCTCCCGGTAATCTAAACTACATAATAATTGTTGCAGGAAACGATAAACAAGAACAGGAATATGACTGCCGCGAAAATTATAATGGCAGAATCAAACATGCACGAGAAGGCGAAGAAGGATGTCCTTGACATCGCGGCGAAAGCACGTGCGTAAAAAACATTATCAGATATTATTTCCACTAGTTGTAATGCTTGGGTGGATTTGTGTCCGGAAGGTCTCATAGACCTGTAGAACTTTTTTACTTTGGGTGTTGAACTTATTTGGGGTTGATGTTATTTGTTCCACAATGAGATAAGTACTTTTTTGCACGATAAAAAGTACAGATAAGTAATTCAACCTTTCGCACGTACATAATTCAAACGAGTAGCACACGACATGACATAGAAAAAGCGGGAAACATAACAAACACATGTTAAAACTAATGAAACTAAACATGACCATCCTGAAGTAGCCCCGGCAGCTTCATCGCCATCGTGAACTTCACTCCTCCTCCTCTTCGTCGAAGTTGTAGGGAAGGGTGTGCATCATGTTGCGCGTGGGAAAGTGGCACTCAAAGTTGGTGTAGATGTTGAACGTAGTGAATGCTATGAACTCGCAGCCGCACCAAAAGACTTTGCCGAGGAGCTCGTACGCGTCGTAGCGGTTGGTGAAGGTGACCGTGAGGAACAAGAGGAAGGCGCGCGTGTGGTCACGGGCCTCGTCGAGGCGAAACATCACCGGCGCGTCCGAAGGGAGGTGGGCAAAGCCGGCGGTGAGGAACGCGCGGGCGAGCTCGACCGGTCCCCTCCACCTGGAGATGGCCCACACGCGGAGTGTGTTCTCCACGACGACGCCCGCTGGGTAGCGTCGCTCGGGCACGGTAGGAGGCCGACGGAAGACCGGTGCGTTGAACTGCATCCTACCGGTGCGTTGCAAGGTCTTGGGTGGGGATTAGCTTCAAGTGGAGAATATATGGATTGTGTGTCGCGCCGAGTGGAGAGGAAAAGAGGGGGTATAAATAGGGCGCCAAATCGATTAGCTTCAAGTGGAGAATATATGGATTGTGTGTTGCGCGTGGGTATCCGTGTCAATGCGGTGCGCCTGATTCAGTCTTCCTTTATTGCTCTGAATCGGCGACCATAAATGGCTCTGAATCGTCGTTTGCCTCGCTGAGCGCTCGAGTTGGTGCGGCGCATGCATGGCGAAGTCTGCGACGGACAAAACCGTGCAACTGTCCGAACCACGTCTCCTCCCTAGACTAATCATACTGCGGAGTGAGCCTCTCGCGGATCGCCGTCGCTCAGCAGATCGCAGCCGTGCACGAGTGTTTTCCTATAAAAGGCCTCCATCCAACGGCGTAGAGCTAGGTATTGTAGGGCCCGCCCGGAGTCGCTTCGACCGCCACGTGAGAATGGCCATTCCTCGGCTCCCGAGCGGCCGCCGCCCACCTCTGCCAATGAAGTTATTGGCGACGCCACGCGTGCCCATCAGCCGCCGCCCACCTCTGCCAATGAATTTATTGGCGACGCCACGCGTGCACAGCGGCCGCCGCCGACCACGGTTGCCTGGGGCATTATATAGCGGCGCTCGTTCGGATGCCTCATCTACTCCCGCACAAACCCTAGCCGCCGCACAACCTGCACCGTAGCGCAGCCCACCCACAAGCCCGCGAAGGAATCCATGGCTGGTTTTGGTGGGCGGCGAGGCGGTCGAGGCCGTCGAGGCCGAGGGCGCGGTCGCCGTGCTGGAGCAGCATCACCCAGCCGCTCATCGTCGCCAGCGCCGTCATTGTCTTCGGAGGAGGCGACGTGCTTCGAATTCATCCTACGCATCGACCAGGACCCTCTCGGCATCAAGCAGCTTCCGGACAAGTTCGCCGAGTTCGTCGATGGCGTCGAGCCGGCAGAGTTGCAGCTACGGGAGGCGAGCTGCAACTTTTGTCGATGGCGTGTCGAGGTATTGTTCGACGGCCAGGGCAAGATGTACCTGCACACCGGGTGGGACAAGTTCGCCCGCTACCTCGATCTCGAACCCGGCTGCCAGCTTATCTTCTGCTACGACGGGGATGGCGACATGGTCGTCAAAGTGTTCGACGGCACATCCTGCCGGAGATACTACCACATCAGCGAGTCAAGCTCGAGCACCGACAGTTAGATATTTTCGAGTGTTCTTTCTTTGCAGCGAAAATGGCCACTGGCCAATAGAACCACTAGTGTACGTTTCCAGTCTGGGTGCCTGGGAGTGTTCTTTCTTCGCAGCGAACACAGGAAACACCCGAGGACGACACTAGTTAGGTTTCCTCATTTTTCAATGTTCTAATCTTGTTTTAAACTATGTAATGGTTTGTGTAATGTTCGTATCTGTGTTTAAATAAAAAAGAGAAAAAAATTAGGTAAAAGTTATTGGTTTCCAAAATTTGTGAAGTTTTTTATTTATTTCAATTTTTGTGATAGTAAACCTATAAATTTCTGTTAAATTCAGGCGAAAAAAAGTTGACAGATAAAGCCATGGCCCATGAGTTCCCTCCCCGCGTGCATTGGCCCGTTACATGTCTGATAGCCTAGTTTTTTTAATTTTTCTTTAAATCTACAGCACATCCGGTTAAATTCAAAAAATTCAAAAAAGTTTTAACCAACGGATTATGTTCACAAAAACGTGTGACATATTGGGTAAAAAAACTGGATTTTTTTTGGAAGGTCGAAAAATCGACTAGCTTAGAAAAACTGGTTTGATGTAACCCAAACGGTTCCGTTTCTAAAAATGTGGATTTTTCGACCTTCGAGAAACGCTCCAGAAATTTTTGCACACACTCTGATATCCATCCTAAGATGAATTGTTAAGTTTTTTTCATTTTTTGAATTTCTCTGAAAATAAACTATTAAATTTCAGTTAAATTCGAGTTGGGAAAAAAACAGAAGAAAACTAGAGAACCCTGCTGGATGGGCCTTGAGTATACCTTCCCCGCGTCCATGCTCCACGTTAATGGGCTTAGTTCAAACCGCGTTACATGTCTGACGGCCTAACTGAAAAGTTTTTTAGTTTTGATTTGAATAAATCAGCACCACATGTGGTTAAATTCAAAAAATTCAAAAAAAGTTTTAACCAACGGATTATGTTCACAAAAACGTGTGACATATTAGGTAAAAAAAACTGGATTTTTTTTCAAAGGTCGAAAAATCGACTAGCTTACAAAAAGTGGTTTGATGTAACTCAAACGTTTCCGTTTCTAAAACTGTGGATTTTTCGACCTTCGAGAAACGCTCCAGAAATTTTTGCACACACTCTGATATCCATCCTAAGACGAAGTGTTAAGTTTTTTTCATTTTTTGAATTTCTATGAAAATAAACTATTAAATTTTAGTTAAATTCGAGTTGGGAAAAAAACAGAAGAAAACTAGAGAACCCTGCTGGATGGGCCATGAGTATTCCTTCCCCGCGTCCATGCTCCACGTTAATGGGCTTAGTTCAAACCGCGTTACATGTCTGACGGCCTAACTGAAAAGTTTTTTAGTTTTGATTTGAATAAATCAGCACCACATCTGGTTAAATTCAAAAAATTTAAAAAAAGTTTTAACCAACGGATTATGTTCACAAAAACGTGTGACATATTGGGTAAAAAAACTGGATTTTTTTTCAAAGGTCGAAAAATCGACTAGCTTAGAAAAAGTGGTTTGATGTAACCCAAACGGTTCCATTTCTAAGAATGTGGATTTTTCGATCTTCGAGAAACGCTCCAGAAATTTTTGCACACACTCTCGTATCCATTCTAAGACGAACTGTGAAGGTTTTTTCATTTTTTGAATTTCTATAAAAATAAAATACTAAATTTCAGTTAAATTCGAATTGGAAAAAAAGACAGAAGAAACTAGAGAACCCAGCTGGATGGGCCATGAGTGTTCCCTACCCACCGCTCCATCGCCTCCCTAAGGACTACAAAAAGGGCCGCCTCTCATCGTCCCTTTCACACACAAACCCTAGAGGCTCTCTCCCCAACCCTTGCCGCCACCGTCTCAACAAGAGTTGACGCCATGGCTGGGAGAGGCGGAGGCCGACGTGGTCGTGGCCGTGGCCGCGGCAGAGCTGCACGCTCGCCGTCGCCTGCCACACCGTCGGCTTCATCGCCGGAGATGGACATGGAGGGGCCCGTGCTGTTCGAGTTCGTCCTCGTACTCAAGGGTGATCCACGCGGCATCCAGAGACTTCCTGACCCCTTCGCCGTCTATGTCGCCGGCGACGATCGACCGGGCACGCTGCATCTGCGGGAGGCTTCGTCCGGCTTCTACCGGTGGATCGTCGACGTGATATACGACGGGCGCGGCAAGATGTACCTCCTCATCGGCTGGGAGAAGTTCGCGCGCCACCACAGACTCGAAGCCGGCTTCATCCTCCTGTTCACCTACTATGGCGACAGGGACTTGAGCGTCAAGGTTTTCGACGAGACGCGCTGCCGCCGGGACAACCACGACAACCACGGCGACAGCACCGACGAGGAGGACGACTGATGAAGAGTGTTGTTTCTTCGCAGCGAATACGTGCACGGAAGTTTCTGGGTGTTCGCCTCATCCTCCCGCTGGATTTTCCAGTTTGGGTGACTGGGGATTGTTAGCAGTGAACACAGGAAACCTTGGATGCACGGTCTAGTTAGGTTTAGTTTTTTTGCAAAATTTTATATTTGTGTCCACCATGGTTCAAAATATGTATTAGTTTGTGGAAAACCATGTCCCAATTATGTATTAGTTTGTGGAAATTGAAATGAAAATACCAAAAAAAGTATTTTAAAGGTTTCGTGTGTTCACACGAAACCTTCGATGCCAAATCAAGTGGATGGATGTGGATGTGGATGTGGATGGGGTTGCCAGGGTGAGTCCAACTGAGTGCATGGTTATTTCATGTGAGAAACCTAGGAGACTTAACACGGAATGGTGCATGGTCTATTTAGTCAACGTCGAAATAATCACAAGTACACAAATATGTGACTATTTTTTACCTCAAACTCATATGTGACTATTTTTTACTCCTTTCTTACCTGTACCTTCTATGGTAATCAAACTTGTTGATTTTAGATAACATCTCTATGTGGCAATGACTTTGTTATCGAGGGATCGAACAAGTTTGGCTACGGAGACTGAGCAGTCTATGTGAAAAACAATCTATGCATGAGAATAACAAACAAGGCATTCATGCATGCATAACAGTTATAACTAGCATTTATCTATATAAAAGAGTAACAGTTATAACTAGCATTTATCTAAACAAGGCATTCATGCTTAACAGTTAGAACTAGCATTTATCTAAACAAGGCATTCATGCATAACAGTCATAACCAGCATTTATCTAAACAAGCAGGCATTCATGCATAACACTGGAGATATATGTTCTTAGTACTAAGAAATTCCATAAGTAGAACTTAAGGTTCTACGTACACACATTAAACCTAAAAGTTCTTAGTTATCCATTACAACCAGACAAAAATAAGCTCCAAGGACATAACACATATACGGCGGCGAGCATCGGGCTGAGGCATGCATGGTAGGTTCACATGTTGCGATGCCTCTTGAGGATCCTGCCGGAACGGGGAAGGCGAGGACCCAGCAGAAACCTTTCAAGTGCCTCGTGGTCAGCCTTGCCCTGCCACTCGTGGGCGCTGTGGCGAGTGTCCATAGCATGCATCTCAAGGGAAGCCAGCAAGCCGTCCTTCACCTTGCAGGGACAGAAGGGGCAAGCATGCCTTCCCCTACGCACTGTCTTCAGAATCCGAGACTCGAATCCCTTGGCCTGCCTCTGCACGTAGGACTCAAAGTTGTCCTCGTCGACGTCATCATCTATGTTGTACTGCAAATAAAATTAGTTAGTCATGTGATTCATACATGGAAGGACAGTATTCATTTCATTGAACAAAACAGACTAGACATGAGGAATAATCCTACAAGAAAATTAGAACCGATGAGACATTGGATATGCCTCACCTGGAACATACTTCATCTGAAAGAAAGAACTATTACAATTGGTCGCAAAAAATGAGAGGTAGCTAACAATCCCCACCATAGTACTACAGACAAATGTGTGTTCCAATTTTTTCTCATGATTCATTTTTTGTAAATTCTGTTTTCCCAAAGTTCATTTCTACATACATTTCGTGGTGTGATAATTTCTACGAAACATTGTTAGAAAAATAAACCTTTCACTTTTGAACCGCTTTAACCAATCAGCAGCTTTAAATGCCTCTATTAAATAGAGCAAGTGGATCGTCATTTTAGCTCACTGATTTAATGCCTAAAAAAATAGAAGAGAGACATGCATTGGGGCAAGGAGTAATTATATGATGTGATTAATTAGCAAATTAAATGGAAGCAGGCCTTATTTGATATGTGTTTTGGAACAAGTAGTTCTTCACAAATTGCTCAATAATATTTTAACAACCACAAATAAGCATACATTAGGCATGGTAGAGTACAATGTGTAAAGTCTATACGATGAAGCATTTATGTATAAGAGGAATCAGATGGCATTGTACTACATTTATATTACATCAGAATATAGTGATGTAAATGGAAAAGATGCCATCACTCACCGATATCAGTAAACCCTAGGTATGATTTTCAATCATTTTAGGTCAATCATTGCATGCCTTGATCCCAGCCCCCAATAATCATTTTTGGTTTCTCAATGCTGTTACTAGCATGCACAACATTTATAAGCATCTTCTTGATTAATGAGCATATGTTTTGACAGAATACAGCACTTTATTCATTAACCCATATCAATAAAAAGGGTCTTCTGGATGCAAGCCGGAGCATAATAATTGGAAATAAAACCGAAGGACGCTAGATTACAGGATCTAGCTAAAATGTGTGCCGCTTCATTTAAAGAGCGTTTAACAGTCAGCAATAGATTCAACAAACAAGTTTGATGTCCTTTATGAACACTCCCACCTGATACCGATCAAGCACAGTGGTGTTTATTCGTTGGATCAAGGACAAGCAATCAGTGACGAAGATCATCTTTGAAAAAACCCTATTTCTAGTGATCAGCACCGCTTGTCGAAGAGCCAAAGCTTCAGCAATCTCCGGAGAGGTAAAAGATTGCATCAGTGACGAATCAAGGACAAGCAATCAGTGACGAATGAGGGATTTTTTCTACACATGAGGAATAATCCTACAAGAAAATTTGCAGGGGTTGCCTCCACTTATTTGTGGACGGAGGGAGTGTAGATCTACCTCGCAGGGCTCGATGTACTCCCGGACATAGCTGCGTTTACCAGATCGACATAGCATCCACGCGCATCTACTACATCGACTTTGCAGGGGTTACCAGATCTGAGAGGGGAGACATAGCTTTACCTCGCAGGGCTGGATGTACTGGCTGGCCTCGTACAAGGCGTCGATTTCCTTGTACGCCGCCTCCCTCTCGGCAGCGGCGCGAGCAGCAGCAGCCACCGCATCTGCGCCGCCGCCCAGATCAGCACCACCAGCTCCCGCGCCACCGTCCGCCACCGCACCAGCGCCGCCGCCCAGATCAGCACCAGCAGCTCCCGCTCCCGCAACCGCTCCCGCTCCCGCAACCGCTCCCGCAACCTCTCCCGCGGCCGCCCCCGCAGCCGCTCCCTCTCCGCCCTCCAAACCAGCAGCAGCCGCGGCTAGGTTCATGTCCATTGCCGGATCTGTGCTTCGCCGAAGAAATGGGAGTGTAGGGAGAGAGGCTTTGTTCGCCGAAGAACTAGGGTTAGGGTTTTCTCTCCTCTGCTTTTTGCCGGAAATGGGGATGGTGGGGAGGGGATGCGGCCGACTGGGGATAAAGTAGTGGACTCTTTTGGACTGTGCGCGTGTGCGTGGACCCGTGTGTGGACCCGTGGGCATGGACGGGCGTGTACGCGGAAGGGGCGTGTACGCGGAAGGGGTACGGGCGTGTACGCGGAAGAGGTGTACGGGCGTGTATGTATTCTCGCGGTGATACGCGTACCTCCTCGGGCTAACGGGTCCTGCGGGTTTTGGAGCGGACATTTCTATACCCGAATCGAAGTTGAAAAGACGATCCTGCCCCTCGCCGCGGAGTAATCTGGGTCGTCCTTGTGTTCCGCTCAACATACCCGTTCGACGTTGGGGGTCTATGGAAGCAGTCGCCTATTTAAGATTGGTTGTTCGATAACTACACTAACGGATGTAGCTTAAATGAAGATGCATTCCATCCGGCTCGGGACTTCTGCAATAGTAGCTCAAATTGTACCGTCGAAAGGTCTTATATTTAGAAGCACATAGAGAGTATATATTAAATAACACTATTACAACTTACATGAGTTTATGTTCGATATGAAATAGTAGAAGGTAGCCATAAAGTTAGGTCTGTGATTTGAAGATATAGTCAAAGTAAATGCTATGTACGCCCGCTTACAAATATGCGGATTATGAAGAAGCCAACCTTGTCCGATCAAATATTGGGTTTTGAATTATTAATTGTTGAGTTCCCCCTCTCGTCTAGCTGCTTCCATGCACATTACATCCTGTGGTACAAATTCTAATTACTAATTAGCTCAAGTAAATATATGTTTTCTTTCAAACAAACCGAATACAATAATTAAGGTTTAGGCTTACTTTTCACCTTTCGGGTATTGACTTAGCATAAAAAAACTAAATATAGGTTCTTTTATGTTTGGCTTTTGAGTGAATATATATATAAACATCTAAATATGTATTTTTGTCCTTGAATTTTTGCTTATAAGCTAAATAATGACATCAAGATATAAGGCAAGTGATTCGAATAGCTGAAGCAAATCCATCTTTAAAATCAAGTACTCACGATAAGTCTAGTTACCTTTAGTTTTTCTCCCAAAAGAAGACCAAGATATAGTTTCAGAGTGGACTCGTACATTACCAAACAACCTGAAGAATACGGAAATCACACAGCAGAACCTTGATCCAGCGGTCCAGCCAGGCACACAACCTTTGACAACCTCGCCGACATATGCATCTTCTCAAGTGATAATTCACCGCGCATGGTTCTTCCCCTCTCACCAAAATAACGCGGGAAATAAATTGTTAAAATCTAGGCAGAGAGATTAATCCTTACGTTAATATTACTTGCCTATGTGGAAAATACGCACTACAAATCGGAACAAAGTCGATCCCAATTGTTCATCGCATGCAAAACACACCAACCAAGATAAGAATCGGTACATCTACAACTTTAGAAGTTATAAAGTCACTCTCCGAGGAAGGCATAAACCTAATAAATACCCTCTCTTGGAGTCACAAGTGTCAAGGCCAGAGTTTCTACTAGCAACAGAGAGCATGCAAGATCACAAATAACATATGACATGAATATATAATCAATCTCAACATAGTATTCAACATTCATCGGATCCCAGCAAACCAAACATATATGATTAAATAAAGATGATCTTGATGATGTAGGGCAGCTCACAAGATCGATACATGAAGCACAAAGTGGAGAAGACAACCATCTAGCTACTGGACCCATAGTCCAGGAATGAACTACTCATGTATCACTTCGGAGGCGGGTATGTCGATGTAGATGCCTTCGGCGATGATTTTCCCCTCCGGCAGGGCGTCGGGAAGAGCTACAGAACCCCCGAGATGGGTTCTGCGATGGCGACCGCGACAGAACTTTTTGTGGATGGAGGCTCGGGTATCCAGGGTTTTCCCGAGAAGATGTAAAAATAGGCAGATGATTCAGGTCGGTGGGGCGCCTGGTGGCCCCACACCTACCCTAGGAGCGGGCCAGGCCCAGGCCGCACCTAGGGGTGGTCTGGGCGCCCTTGTGCGCCTCTTTGTCCCCCCTCCGGACTCCATCTTTGTTTCGGTAAAATATTGACTTTGGCTTTTGTTTCGGCCAATTCCGAGAATATTTCATGTACAATTTTTCTGAAATACAAAAACAGCAGAAAACATGGAACTAGCACTGTGACATCTTGTTAATAGGTTAGTGCCGGAAATCATGTAAAAGTGCAACGAAGTGTAAATAAAACACATATGAATTGGTGTAAAACAAGCATGGATCATCAAAAATTATAGATACGTTTGCGACGTATCAGCATCCCCAAGCTTAACTCATGCTCTTCCTCGAGCAGGTAAGTGATAACAAAGATAATTTTTGAGGTGACATGAAGCCAACACAATCTTGATCAAGCATGTAAAGCATTGTGAGCTGGGATGTAAGTACTCTAACATAGGCATGATAGATACAATTCAACTGAACTTAGCAACTATGTTATAACATGAAGAGTAACTCAAACAAAGGATCATGAATAATAGTGCATTGAAAGCAACTGTGTGTTTATAAGCATAGAGTAAAACATAATAAAGTGGTACTCAACATGTCCTTATAGAATAGAAAAACATAAATGCAAGCACACCTTCAAAGACACCTTCAAAGTTCAAAGGGTGACTAGATACAAGTAATTTGAGAGCAAACAATAGCACAATCATGAATCAATAAATAATAATTTTGGGACTATGCACATTGCACTAAGAACGACAACTATGCTCTCTTAATTGGTGCATAAAGTAGAAGATGAAGACTCAACATAAAAGTAAAAGAAAGGCCCTTCACGGAGGGAAGCAGGGATTACCCATGTGCTAGAGCTTTTTATTTTGAAAGCAATAGGAGTGTTGAAAATATTTATTTTGAGAGGTGCTACTCATGTCAATGGTAGTGATAAATAGTACGGCTTATGCATAATTAATTCCTATAAGTTTGCTTTCCTCATGCATAATATACCAATAATGCTCACACCTTGTCCTAATTAGCTTGGACTTCCATGGATTTTTATCACATACATATGTTTTAACAAAGTGTCACAAAGGGGTACCTCCTAGCATCCTGTACAAAGGTCATAGGAGATGAATCTCATTTGATTTCTCAATTTTGATGAATCTCAACCTTTTGGACATCCATACCGGGAAAGTAAGGACAGCAGATATTTGGACTTTTGCCCAGCTGAAACTTCCACCATGTGAACATGGCTTTAGTTGGCGGCCCAATGTTCCTCTCTAACAATATGCATATTCCAATGTTTGCAACTCATGGTAAATTTCCCTTACTTCAAACAAGATGAGCATGCATAGTAATTCACATGATATTCAACAAATGCATATTGATGGTGTTCCACATGATAGCATGGTTATCACGCAACAAGCAACTTATAAGAACTAAAAATGCATAGGACATAATACACACAATAATAGTTTTTTAGACTACTTTCCCATGAGCTATAAATTACACAAAACAAGTGATAATTTTTGAAGGTTTAAAGGTAGCACACAAGCAATTTACTTTGGAGTGGCGATGAAATACCACATATAGGTAGATATGGTGGACACAATTGGCAACTTCGATTTTTGGTGTTTAGATGCACGAGTAGAGCTCAAACTCAGTACAGGTGAAGGCTAGCAAAAATACTGGGAGCGATCAACTAAGAGAGCAATAATGACCATAATCATGCATAGAGACAAAACATTATCAATAAAGCATAAAGTGATATTTGATACGTCTCCAACGTATCTATAATTTCTTATGTTCCATGCTAATTTTATGATAATACCTACATGTTTTATTCATACTTTATATCATTTTTATGCATTTTCCAGTACTAACCTATTAACAAGATGCCGAAGCGTCAGTTCCTGTTTTCTGTTGTTTTTGGTTTCAGAAATCCTACACAGGAAATATTCTCGGAATTGGACGAAACAAAACCCCACGGCCCTATTTTCCACGGAGGGTTCCAGAACATCGAAGAAGAGTCGGAGACGGCCAGCAGGGGGGCCACCCCATAGGGCGGCGCGGCCCACCCCCCTGGCGCGCCCAGGTGTGGGGAGCCCACCCCCTGGCTCCCCCGACGCTGCCTCTTCGCCTATATATTCCTTCGTATCGGAATACCCTAGTACCGAGAGCCAAAATACAAGAAAAGTTCAAGAGACGCTGCCGCCGTCAACCCCATCTCGGGGGTTCTGAAGATCTCCTCCGGCACCCTGCCGGAGAGGGGAATCATCACCGGAGGGCTCTACATCACCATGCCCGCCTCCGGACTGATGCGTGAGTAGTTCATCCTTGGACTATGGGTCCATAGCAGTAGCTAGATGGTTGTCTTCTCCTATTATGCCATCATGTTTAGATCTTGTGAGCTGCCTATCATGATCAAGATCATCTTATTGTAATGCTACATGTTGCGTTTGTTGGGATCCGATAAATATGGAATACTATGTCAAGTTGATTATCGATCTATCATATATGTGTTGTTTATGATCTTGCATGCTCTCCGTTGCTAGTAGAGGCTCTGGCCAAGTTGATACTTGTAACTCCAAGAGGGGGTATTTATGCTAGATAGTGGGTTCATGCCTCCATTGAAACTGGGACATTGACAGAAAGTTCTAAGGTTGTGGATATGTTGTTGCCACTAGGGATAAAACATCAATGCTTTTTCTAAGGATTTTGTATTGTTTACATTACGCACAATACTTAATGCAATTGTCTGTTGTTTGCAACTTAATGCTGGAAGGGGTGCGGATGCTAACCCGGAGGTGGACTTTCTAGGCATAGATGCATGCTGGATGGCGGTCTATGTTCTTTGTCGTAATGCCCTAAGTAAATCTCATAGTAGTCATCATGATATGTATGTGCATTGTTATGCCCTCTCTATTTGTCAATTGCCCAACTGTAATTTGTTCACCCAACATGTTATTTATCTTATTGGAGAGACACCACTAGTGAACTGTGGACCTCGGTCCATTCTTTTACATCTGAAATACAACCTACTGCAATCATTGTTCTCTGTTGTTCTTTGCAAGCAAACATCATTCTCCACACCATACGTTTAATCCTTTGTTTTCAGTAAGCTGGTGAGATTGACAACATCACTGTTAAGTTGGGGCAAAGTATTTTGATTGTGTTGTGCAGGTTCCACGTTGGCGCCGGAATCCCTGGTGTTACGCCGCACTACACTCCTTCACCAACAACCTTCACGTGGCCTTCACCTCCTACTGGTTCGATAACCTTGGTTTCTTACTGAGGAAAAACTCGCTGCTGTACGCATCATACCTTCCTCTTGGGGTTCGCAGCGGACGTGTGCTTTACCGTCACAAGCAGCTACTTTGCTGGTGCCGTCGCCGGGGAGGAATCAACACTCCATCACCGTCACGCGCCATCAAACACTTTTCTGGCGCCGTTGCCGGGGAACGAAGAAAAGTTACACCACAAAGATTTTCAACTCCCACGTCAACAACTACTTTTCTGGCGCCGTTGCCGGGGAGATCAAGACACGCTGCAAGGGGAATCTCTCACACCCAATCTCTTTACTTTCTTTATTGTCTTGCTTTATTTTATTTTCTGTCTTGTTTGCTTTCTTTATATTAAAAACACACAAAAAAATTAGTTACTTGTTTTACTTTATTTAATTCGGTTTTGCTTTATTTATTTTTATTATTGCTAAAATGAGTAGTCATGAAGTTGAAGTTCGTTCGTTTAAGCAACAAGGAGAGAAAGTTTTAAAGATGCTTGGTATAGAATTAGTGATGCTCATCATAGGTGCACTAAGAAACACTCCACTATTTGATACGCGTACAACACGCGTCCGTTGGGAACCCCAAGAGGAAGGTGTTGCGTACAGCAGCAAGTTTTCCCTCAGTAAGAAACTGAGGTTATCGAACCAGTAGGAGTCAAGAAGCACGTGAAGGTTGTTGGTGACGGAGTGTATTGTGGCGCAACACCAGAGATTCCGGCGCCAACGTGGAACCTGCACAACACAATCAAAGTACTTTGCCCCAACGTAACAGTGAGGTTGTCAATCTCACCGGCTTGCTGTAACAAAGGATTAAATGTATGGTGTGGAAAATGATGTTTGCAAAGAACAGTAAAGAACAATGTTTGCAGTAGAATGTATTCAGATGTAAAGAATTGGACCGGGGTCCACAGTTCACTAGAGGTGTCTCTCCGATAAGAAATAGCATGTTGGGTGAACAAATTACAGTTGGGCAATTGACAAATAGAGAGGGCATAACAATGCACATACATATCATGATGAGTAGTGTGAAATTCAATTGGGCCTTACGACAAAGTACATAGACCACTATCCAGCATGCATCTATGCCTAAAAAGTCCACCTTCGGGTTAGCATCCGCACTCCTTCCAGTATTAAGTTGCAAACAACCGACAATTGCATTAAGTATGGTGCGTAATGTAATCAACACAAATATCCTTAGACAAAGCATTGATGTTTTATCCCTAGTGGCAACAGCACATCCACAACCTTAGAACTTTCTGTCACTGTCCCAGATTTAATGGAGGCATGAACCCACTATCGAGCATAAATACTCCCTCTTGGAGTTACAAGTATCAACTTGGCCAGAGCCTCTACTAGCAACGTAGAGCATGCAAGATCATAAACAACACATATATGATAGATTGATAATCAACATAACATAGTATTCCATATTCATCGGATCCCTACAAACACAACATGTAGCATTACAAATAGATGATCTTGATCATGATAGGCAGCTCACAAGATCTGACATGATAGCACAATGAGGAGCTGACAACCATCTAGCTACTGCTATGGACCCATAGTCCAGGGGTGAACTACTCACACATCAGTCCGGAGGCGATCATGGCGATGAAGAGTCCTCCGGGAGATGATTCCCCTCTCCGGCAGGGTGCCGGAGGCGATCTCCTGAATCCCCCGAGATGGGATTGGCGGCGGCAGCGTCTCTGGAAGGTTTTCCGTATCGTGGCTCTCGGTACTGGGATATTCGCGATGAAGGCTTTAAGTAGGCGGAAGGGTAGGTCAGGGGGGCTGACGGGGGCCCCACACGCCAGGGCGGCGTGGGCCCACCATTGGCCGCGCGGCCCTGGTGTGGCGGCGCCTCGTCGCCCCACTTCGTTTCCCTTTCGGTCTTCCAGAAGCTTCGTGAAAAAATAAGACCCTGGGCGTTGATTTCGTCCAATTCCGAGAATATTTCCTTACTAGGATTTCTGAAACCAAAAACAGCAGAAAACAGCAACTGGCTCTTCGGCATCTTGTCAATAGGTTAGTGCCGGAAAATGCATAAATATGACATAAAGTGTGTAGAAAACATGTGAGTATCATCATAAAAGTAGCATGGAACATAAGAAATTATAGATACGTTGGAGACGTATCAGCATCCCCAAGCTTAGTTCCTACTCGTTCTCAAGTAGGTAAACGATAACAAATAATTTCTGAAGTGACATGCTATCATAATCTTGATCAATACTATTGTAAGCATATGAGATGAATGAAGTGATTCGAAGCAATGGTAAAGACACTGAGTAAACAACTGAATGATATAACAAAGACTTTTCATGAATAGTACTTTCAAGACAACCATCAATAAGACTTGCATAGGAGTTAACTCATAAAGCAATAAATTCTTAGTAGAAAGCTTTGAAGCAACACAAAGGAAGATATAAGTTTCAGCAGTTGCTTTCAACTTCAACATGTATATCTCATGGATAATTGTCAACACACAGTAATATGATGAATGCAAATAAGCAAGTATGTAAGAATCAATGCACATGCTTGACACAAGTGTTTGCTTCTAAGATATAAAGAAGTAGGTAAACTGACTCAACATAAAAGTAGAAGAATGGCCCTTCGCAGAGGGAAGCATGGATTGCTATATTTGTGCTAGAGCTTTTATTTTGAAAACATAGAAACAATTTTGTCAACGGTAGTAATAATTCATATGTGTTATGTATAAGATATCCTATAAGTTGCAAGCCTCATGCATAGATTACCAATAGTGCTCGCACCTTGTCCTAATTAGCTTGGATTTACATGGCTTATCATAGCATAACATATGTTTTAACCAAGTGTCACAAAGGGGTACCTCTATGTCGCCTGTACAAAGGTCTAAGGAGAAAGTTCGCATTGGATTTCTCGCTTTTGATTATTCTCAACTTAGACATCCATACCGGGACAACATAGACAACAGATAATGGACTCCTCTTTAATGCATAAGCATTCAACAACAGATAATATTCTCATAAGAGATTGAGGATTGTTGTCCAAACTGAAACTTCCACCATGGATCATGGCTTTAGTTAGTGGCCCGATGTTCTTCTCTAACAATATGCATACTCAAACCATTTGATCATGATAAATCACCCTTACTTCAGACAAGACGAACATGCATAGCAACTCACATGATATTCAACAAAGGAATAGTTGATGGCGTCCCCAGGAACATGGTTATCGCTCAACAAGCAACTTATTAAGAAATAAGATACATAAGTACATATTCAATACCACAATAGTTTTTAAGCTATTTTTCCCATGAGCTATATATTGCAAAGACAAAGAATGGAATTTTAAAGGTAGCACTCAAGCAATTTACTTTGGAATGGCAGAAAAATACCATGTAGTAGGTAGGTATGGTGGACACAAGTGGCATAGTTTTTGGCTCAAGGATTTGGATGCACGAGAAGTAATCCCTCTCAGTACAAGGCTTAGGCTAGCAAGGTTGTTTGAAGCAAACTCAAGTATGAACCGGTACAGTAAAACTTACATAAGAACATATTGCAAGCATTATAAGACTCTGCACTGTCTTCCTTGTTGTTCAAACCCTCACCAGAAAATATATAGACTCTAGAGAGACCAATGATGCAAACCAAATGTCAACAAGCTCTACAGTATTTCTTCATTAATAGGTGCAAAGTACATGATGCAAGAGCTTAAACATGATATATATGAGCACAACAATTTCCAAGTATCAAATTATTCAAGACATTATACCAATTACCACATATAGCATTTTCTGTTTCCAACCATGTAACAATTAACGAAGCAGTTTCAACCTTCGCCATGAACATTAAGAATAAAGCTAAGAACATATGTGCTCATAAGCAACAGCGGAGCGTGTCTTTCTCCCATATAATGAATGCTAGGATCCAATTTTATTCAAACAAAACAAAAATAAAAACATACGGACGCTCCAGGTAAAGCACATAAGATGTGACGGAATAAAAATATAGTTTCACTAGAGGTGACCTGATAATTTTGTCGATGAAGAAGGGGATGCCTTGGGCATACCCAAGCTTAGATGCTTGAGTATTCTTGAAATATGCAGGGATGAACCACGGGGGCATCCCCAAGCTTAGAGTTTTCACTCTTCTTGATCATATTGTATCATCCTCCTCTCTTGATCCTTGAAAACTTCCTCCACACCAAACTCAAAACAAACTCATTAGAGGGTTAGTGCATAATCAAAAATTCACATATTCAGAGGTGACACAATGATTCTTAACACTTCTGGACATTGCACAAAGCTACTGAAAGTTAATGGAACAAAGAAATCCATCAAACATAGCAAAACAGGCAATGCGAGATAAAAGGCAGAATCTGTCAAAATAGAACAGTACGTAAAGACGAATTTTTCTGGGGCACTAAACTTGCTCAGATGAAAATTCTCAAATTGAATGAAAGTTGCGTACATATCTGAGGATCACGCACGTAAATTTGCATATTTTTCTGTGTTATCTACAGACAGGGCGACTCAATTTCATGACAGTAAGAAATCTGTTTCTGCGCAACAATCCAAATCTAGTATCAACCTTACTATCAAAGACTTTACTTGGCACAACAATGCAATAAAATAAAGATAAGGAGAGGTTTCTACAGTAGTAACAACTTTCAAGACTCAAATATAAAACAAAAGTGATGTAGTAAAATAATGGGTTGTCTCCCATAAGCGCTTTTCTTTAACGCCTTTCAGCTAGGCGCATAAAGTGTGAGTCAAGTATTATCAAGAGATGAAGCATTAACATCATAATTTTCACAACTTGTCACAATAGGTATCTTAGATGTTCCATTATTTATAGTGGTACTAAGGGCTTTGTCAATTTTAGGCCTATAATAGTTTTTTGGCTTAGGCACCTTAGAGACATACATGAACTTTTGCTCCTTACCCACATAAGCTTTCTCCTTAAACTTAAGAGAAGAAAAGGTTGAACCCAAGGTTCCCATAGATTTTTCAAGTTCACTAATCCTATGGGTTTGATTATCATGAGTAGCACAAGTTTCTAAGATGGCAATTCTCTCATTAATTCCACCTAGAGATTTATCAAGTTTATCAGTGCTATTAAGTAATATTCCCAATTTATTATTAATACTTGGAAGATTTTGCTCTATGGTCTCCAAATTTTTCATGACATCTTCAAGAGAGATTTCAATTTTAACTTCATTAACAGGTGGTATTCCAACTAGACTCTCAATAATGCAACTAGCTTCTAAAGCAGGAGTGCCTAGGAAATTACCTCCCGCAAGAGTATCAAGAACATACCTATTCCAGCTAGAGATACCAACATAAAAATTCCTAAGTACGATAATAGTGGAGTGTTTCTTAGTGCACCTATTATGAGCATTACTAATCTATACCAAGCATCTTTTAAACATTCTCCCCCTTGTTGCTTAAACGAACGAACTTCAACTTCAGGATTACTCATTCTAGCAATAGTAAATAAAGCAAACTAAATAAAGTAAATGCAAGTAACTAATTTTTTTGTATTTTTTTATAGAGGACGCAAACAAGATAGTAGATAAAGTTAACTAATTTTTTTGTATTTTGATATAAGAAAGCAAACAAAGCAGCAAATAAAATAAAGTAAAGCAAGACAAAAACAAAGTAAAGAGATTGGAAGTGGGAGACTCCCCTTGCAGCGTGTCTTGATCTCCCCGGCAACGGCGCCAGAAAAAGAGTTTGATGGCGTGCAGTTGACGTGGGAGTTAGAAATCTTTGTGGTGTAACTTCTCTTCAGGTCCCCGGCAACGGCGCCAGAAAAAGAGCTTGATACGCGTACAGCAGCGTCCGTTGGGAACCCCAAGAGGAAGGTGTGATGCGTACAGCAGCAAGTTTTCCCTCAGTAAGAAACCGAGGTTATCGAACCAGTAGGAGTCAAGAAGCACGTGAAGGTTGTTGGTGACGGAGTGTAGTGCGGCGCAACACCAGGGATTCCGGCGCCAACGTGGAACCTGCACAACACAATCAAAGTACTTTGCCCCAACGTAACAGTGAGGTTGTCAATCTCACCGGCTTGCTGTAACAAAGGATTAAATGTATGGTGTGGAAAATGATGTTTGCAAAGAACAGTAAGGAACAATGTTTGCAGTAGAATGTATTCAGATGTAAAGAATTGGACCGGGGTCCACAGTTCACTAGAGGTGTCTCTCCGATAAGAAATAGCATGTTGGGTGAACAAATTACAGTTGGGAAATTGACAAATAGAGAGGGCATAACAATGCACATACATATCATGATGGGTAGTGTGAAATTCAATTGGGCATTACGACAAAGTACATAGACCGCTATCCAGCATGCATCTATGCCTAAAAAGTCCACCTTCGGGTTAGCATCCGCACCCCTTCCAGTATTAAGTTGCAAACAACATACAATTGCATTAAGTATGGTGCGTAATTGTTATCACCAGATTTTGGACAAATCCAGAGGTGGGCCATAAGAGAGATGGGCTTAGAGGACTACACGTGGAAGATCTCTGAAGCGGCCTTGCACGGAGAATTTGGGCTAGTTTGCCCGTGTATCTTTAATTATAGTAGGTTATATCTTAGATCAAGATTTAGAATTTGTATCACGCACGGTGGGATATTCCCACGTTAGAAAGTCCGCTGGACTATAAATATGTATCTAGGGTTTATGGAATAAACAACAACACAACGTTCACCCCAAAACAAACCAATCTCGGCGCATCGCCAACTCCTTCGTCTCGAGGGTTTCAATCAGGTAAGCGACATGCTGCCTAGATCGCATCTTGCGATCTAGGCAGCACAAGCCCCACATTGTTCATGCGTTGCCCGTACTGAAGCGTCTTTGATGGCGGGCAACGTAGTTATCATAGATGTGTTAGGGTTAGCATAGCTCTTCGTATAAACATGCTTACGTAGTGCAACCCTCGCATGTCTAGCCGCCCTCACGCCTATCTCAGGCGTGGGGGCGGCACCCTGCTTGTTCATCATCTAGTAGATCTGATCCGTTACGATTGCTCCTTGCTCCGCAAGGATTAGTTTAATATCTGCAATAGTTAGGCCTTACGAAGGGGGGGAGGATCCAGCGGCACGTAGGGTGGCGTTCGCAAGTCCTAAACAGGATGTTCCGATGATCAACGTCACATTGGTTGTGTGGCCTTGTTTAGGATCGGCTTACGAGCACCGTGCGTGGCCGCGAGGCCCAACCTGGAGTAGGATGATCCGATTATGCGGTGAAAACCCTAAATCGTCGTAGATCTCATTAGCTTTATCTTGATCAAGCAGGATCACCAAGTATTCGTGCACCCCGTACGGATCATGGGTGGATCGGCTCTTTGAGCCGATTCACAGATAGCCCGAGAGCCGATCGAGGCTCGATTTAATGTTTACGTGTATGCCATGCAGAACTAAGCGAGGCATCCCCATCACCTTCCCGACCAGGTATAGGTCAGGTGGCACGCCCTTGCACTTCGCATCGCCGCGTGTGACCGGAAGAGCATTGCGGGCCGTCGCTCGGAGGGGTCTCGGCCAGCCGCAGCTCTAGGCTCTTCCCGGCTCTACCGTGTTGACGGGCCGCTGCCCGCCGGTGGGTTTTGGCGATCAACACATTCTCGCACGCCGGTGGGACCATCTTCTACATCAACCACATCGCCATCTACATCTGAGATGGCGGCGGACGGCACGCCGATCACCTACGAGGAGCTGCCCGCTGAGCTCAAGAAGAAACATGACGAGATCAAGGCCACCCTCGAAGCCGACCTCATCGGCTCTTTTCGGAGAACCCGTACCCATGGCATCGGATGGAAGGGGTTCTCACCACAAGGTGCACTCGATGGGATAGATCTCTCTGCCCCGTCGGAGGAACGCACCGGGGCCCTTCGGCGGGAGATCAACTACTTGGTGGCTCACTCGCTACACCGCCACTCGAAAACTTGGTCAACGTGTTGGAGCGTCTCGCTCTGCGCGTGATCCAGGAGATCATGAGCCACCAGTACTCGCCGTCAGGACCAGCTCTCGGGACGCACCAAGGAGAGTTGCCACTCCAGTCCCGTCCACCGCTGCCATACGCGTTGGCAGCACCAGCTGAAGTGCCGGCTACACCGGCATTCGTCGTCTACAAGATCGGTGGTGACCCTAGTGACTACCAGTTCTTGGCTGAGGCGCCCAAGGAGATCCCTCAAGGATACGCGTGCACGTATGTGCCAGATTGTGGCAATCGGCCACTCTCAAACCAGGCCACAACGTCGGGGACTCCGGCGCAAACGGGAGGAACGTCGGCAACGAGCTTGAGAAGCAGACGTGGCTAACTAAGTACGCCACCCCGACGAAACTCCCGAGCCCAGCTCCTGCAGTTGGCTCAGAGCTAGAAAAGCAAACATGGCTGGCTAAGTACGCCACCCCGGCGAATCTTCATAATACATCTCCTGCAGCCAGCACGGTGGATCAGATCAGTACCATACTGAGAGACCAGTTCGGCATTATGCCGAAAAGGAGGGCAATCGGCTATTCCAAGCCGTACCCCGACGAGTACGAGATGATCCCGCTGCCACCTAAATATCGGCTCCCTGACTTCTCCAAATTCAGTGGATCGGATGGCTCCAGCTCCATCGAGCACATCGGCCGATATTTGGCGCAACTAGGACCGGCTTCAGTGTCGGATCAGCTACGCGTGAGGCTCTTTTCACAGTCCCTCACAGGATCGGCTTTTGGATGGTATACCTCTTTGCCGGCAAACTCCATCCAGTCTTGGAAGCAATTGGAAGAACAGTTCCATACGCAATACCATTCAGAAGCTTCCGAGTCTAGCATTGCCGATCTAGCACAACTACGTCAGAAGCGCGGAGAAACGGTGACAGAGTACATCCAGCGCTTCAGGAATCTTAGGAACCGATGTTATTCGGTTCGTATAACTGAAAAGGAAGCAGTCGAACTGGCAGTAGCTGGCCTTGCAACACAGCTCAAGGACATGGCCTCCCAAGCAGATTATCCCTCGCTGGCGCACATGGTTCAGAAACTATCAGCATATGAACAGCGCCACCCAGACCTGTACCAAGACAAGTTTAAGCGTGCGATAGTCATGGTCGATACGAGAGGAAGGTGAAGTGCTGCGGGAGACCAAGAAATAGCGGTGGCTGAGTGGACTCGGGGAGGAACACCCGTATCCGCAAATGGGTAAAGCCACCAGGGCCGCCCAGGGGATTTGATTTTGACGTGACCAAGACTGAACAAATCTTCGACCTCCTGCTTAAGGAGAAACAGTTGACGATTCCTGAAGGTCTCAAGTTCCCTACGGCGCAAGAGCTAAACGGAAAGCCGTCGCAAAGTCCACAACTCGCTTTCCCATGCCACCAACGACTGCAGGGTGTGGCGTCAGCACATCCAAGCGGCGATAGAGAAGGGGCGTTTAATTTTCAACCAATACGCCATGAAGGTAGACACCCAGCCCTTCCCCGCCGTTAACATGGTAGAAGTCATCTACCCCGAGGGCTGCCAGCCAGGTCCCACGTTCAGCATCAACATGGTGGGGCACAGGAACCACTCGGCAAAGATGGAGATGAGGGCAGCTGTTCTCATAGCAAGGACACGTAAGAGGCCGCTCCACGCGATCGGCTCCATCATGATGGCAAGCGCTACGTCACGAGGGAGAAGTGAAGAACATAAGATATCAGCGACCTCTCTCGATCACCTCCTCAACAAATATGTGAGTCGTATGACCAACGCCGACGGTCCAACTATGATGATGAAGGAGATCGTCGGCTAGAGAAGCCGAGAAGACATCGTCGGCAGGATCGCGATGAGGAGGAGCACGAGCGCCGTGCCACGGACAGGCCAAGGGAGCAAGATGACAACGCCGGACTTGGGATTGCCCTTTCTTCGGACATCTGCTGGGATTCAGGAATGAGCCGATTGCCCACAATCGGCAATTGCCCGAATGCAACAAGAAGAAGAAGGAGGCAGCCAACGTGTCTGTGTTTGAGCGCTTAGGGCCTCTCCCACCACCAAGCAAACGCGGCTGAGTCACCTCGTTGGGCAGATCTTGAGGATTCGAAGACGAGGGACTAGAAGAAGAAGAAGACAGGTACCACCGTCCAAGGTGGTGCCCGACGGACTCAGCCGTTCACAGAAACGCAGGGTTCAGCGGTTGCGCGGCCTGGAGGAAGCCGAAAGGTTATACTTGCATACGCTAAGGAAGGCACGGCCTGATCTGGCTGCAAAGGTTCAGCGAGCCCTGAATGAAGAGGGTCGTCCACGGAGAATGGAGTGGCGTCCCAAGCAAAAGAAAGCCGATGATGAAACATCGGCTGGCACAAACATGGTGCTCGTCTTGCCGATGCAGCTTAGTGCTCCACGATTATACGATGCACTCAAGGTGGATGACAGCAGGCGCATCAAGTCAGAGGTTGGGTTGGTTTTATCCAGCCTAACCGAGTAGCAAGATTAAACCAATGAGCAAACCGTGCGAGGCTGATCCTTGTGATCGGCCCCAAAATTTTTATGGAGGAACATTACAAAACCTTCATCGAGCAAGCAATGTGGAGGCCGATTCCCGCAATCGGCCAAAATTATCTTCTGCACATATTCTGTTTATGGTCAGCAACGATCTACTGGGCAGCGGCCACGTCGGCAGATGGAAGTCAGCATGAATCTTTGCGAAGACGACGTGCAAGTGCAGTGCCCTGGCTTACCAAGAAAGCCGATATCTGCAATCATTTGGCAGATTCGGCTCGGGGGGCATGTAGTCGGATGAACGTGTGCAGATAAACATGTGCAGACTCGTATGCAGTGGAACATTGGGGGCCGATTAAGGAGAAGAATCGGCCAAATAAAAAAAAAAATTTCGCACGAAGCAAAGCCGATGCGCGGCCATCGACTCTAGTACAGTTGCACGGGACCAAGACCTACTGGCTATGTGTTCAAGGGTTTACAGTGACGTCGATGTTCAGTAGAAGAAAGCTGATCAACGACTTATGCATCCTCGCCGGTATTCTTGCCTTGATGAAGGCTCGGGGGGCAGCTCGCCCTAGAGGTTCTTTAGAGAGCCGATTTTGATGGAATCGGCTGGCATTACGATTCGGAGGCTGATGGTGACACATGTGGTTAGCTCACGACTGTCCTCGCCTTGATGAAGACTCGGGGGGCAACGGACTACATCGAGATTGCATCGATTGATCCTGCGTTGTGATCCTCTCTGGAAGCAGTTCTGGTCGCGAAAGAAGATTGCTGAAGCTATGGAGAGGAATCAGGAAGGGAGGCCGTCGGCTTGTACAGGTTTTGGACTGTCCTGTCGCTGCACAGGGATTGGATTCTCAAAATAGCCGATGAATAGTCATCGGCTAAGGGATTGGGATTGCGAAAAAATATGGTCAGATACCAAATCGCAGCCTGAAATTGAGAAGTTCTTGGCCTTCGAGCTAATCGACATAAGAATCCAGCTTCATGGGCGGCCAAAAGGAGGGAAAAATCGATACGTTGCTATCGGTCTTGACATGGCAGGAGGAAGGAATGAAATTGGGGCAGTTGAAAGATGAATCAAAAGAACAATTTCATTAAGTCAGAGGAGCGGCTTTACAAGAAAGAGCCGATAACTCTCAAAAGAGGGATCTAGTGCCTAGCGCACTGCCTATCGCTAGTCCTATTTCTACTAATCGTCGCTGTCCTCGTCGTCACCGCCGTCGATGTCGTCGGCGCTGCTCCCGGGGAACTCTTCGTCGCTGCTACCCCAGCCTGTGGCCGGAGCCTCTTCCTCCTCGTCATCATCATCGTCCTCGCTGTCCGCCCAGGAGCGGAAGCGCTTGGTTGGCGGGTACCCGGCGGAAGAGGAAGATTCATCTTCTTCCTCCTCTTCTTCTTCTTCGTCGTCATCCTCGCTGTCCGCCCACATGCGGGAGCGCTTCTTCGGCGGGAGCTTGATGGAGGGGAAGGCCTTGGCCTTCGCTGCTTCTCCTTCTTTCTTCTCATCATCGGAGGGGAGGGGGTTCACTTCGGAAGAAGGTTTGTCCTCATTCTTCTTCGGCGAGAATGGGGGGAAAAGGTTTGAAAAGGAGGAGGAAGAGGAAGACATTGCTGAGGGAGAAGAGGGTTTTTTGGGTGCCGATGGCTGGAACAGAGGAAGGAGATGAAGAAAGCTAATCGATCGGCACAGTTAAATAATGAGGAGCCTGGTGGAAATTTACTGTCATTACAGTTTCCAAGGAGATGACGCGAGCTATCGAATTTTGCGAGAGAAGCCGAGAGGACGGGGCATAATGATGACGGAAGCTGCAAATGGCTCTGTCACCACGACATGACCCTTCGAGAGGCAAATATAATGATTTTGGAAAAATTATTTCCAAAACCAGGGGGGCATGTGTTATCACCAGATTTTGGACAAATCCAGAGGTGGGCCATAAGAGAGATGGGCTTAGAGGACTACACGTGGAAGATCTCTGAAGCGGCCTTGCACGGAGAATTTGGGCTAGTTTGCCCGTGTATCTTTAATTATAGTAGGTTATATCTTAGATCAAGATTTAGAATTTGTATCACGCACGGTGGGATATTCCCACGTTAGAAAGTCCGCTGGACTATAAATATGTATCTAGGGTTTATGGAATAAACAACAACACAACGTTCACCCCAAAACAAACCAATCTCGGCGCATCGCCAACTCCTTCGTCTCGAGGGTTTCAATCAGGTAAGCGACATGCTGCCTAGATCGCATCTTGCGATCTAGGCAGCACAAGCCCCACATTGTTCATGCGTTGCCCGTACTGAAGCGTCTTTGATGGCGGGCAACGTAGTTATCATAGATGTGTTAGGGTTAGCATAGCTCTTCGTATAAACATGCTTACGTAGTGCAACCCTCGCATGTCTAGCCGCCCTCACGCCTATCTCAGGCGTGGGGGCGGCACCCTGCTTGTTCATCATCTAGTAGATCTGATCCGTTACGATTGCTCCTTGCTCCGCAAGGATTAGTTTAATATCTGCAATAGTTAGGCCTTACGAAGGGGGGGAGGATCCAGCGGCACGTAGGGTGGCGTTCGCAAGTCCTAAACAGGATGTTCCGATGATCAACGTCACATTAGTTGTGTGGCCTTGTTTAGGATCGGCTTACGAGCACCGTGCGTGGCCGCGAGGCCCAACCTGGAGTAGGATGATCCGATTATGCGGTGAAAACCCTAAATCGTCGTAGATCTCATTAGCTTTATCTTGATCAAGCAGGATCACCAAGTATTCGTGCACCCCGTACGGATCATGGGTGGATCGGCTCTTTGAGCCGATTCACAGGATAGCCTGAGAGCCGATCGAGGCTCTGATTTAATGTTTACGTGTATGCCATGCAGGAACTAAGCGAGGCATCCCCATCACCTTCCTGACCAGGTATAGGTCAGGTGGCACGCCCTTGCACTTCGCATCGCCGCGTGTGACCAGAAGAGCATTGCGGGCCGTCGCTCGGAGGGGTCTCAGCCAGCCGCAGCTCTAGGCTCTTCCCGGCTCTACCGTGTTGACAGGCCGCTGCCCGCCGGTGGGTTTTGGCGATCAACAGTAATGTAATCAACACAAATATCCTTGGACAAAGCATTGATGTTTTATCCCTAGTGGCAACAGCACATCCACAATCTTAGAACTTTCTGTCACTGTCCCAGATTTAATGGAGGCATGAACCCAGTATCGAGCATAAATACTCCCTCTTGGAGTTACAAGTATCAACTTGGCCAGAGCCTCTACTAGCAACGGAGAGCATGCAAGATCATAAACAACACATATGTGATAGATTGATAATCAACATAACATAGTATTCCATATTCATAGGATCCCAACAAACACAATATGTAGCATTACAAATAGATGATCTTGATCATGATAGGCAGCTCACAAGATCTGACATGATAGCACAATGAGGAGAAGACAACCATGTAGCTACTGCTATGGACCCATAGTCTAGGGGTGAACTACTCACACATCAGTCCGGAGGCGATCATGGCGATGAAGAGTCCTCCGGGAGATGATTCCCCTCTCCGGCAGGGTGCCGGAGGCGATCTCCTGAATACCCCGAGATGGGATTGGCGGCGGCGGCGTCTCTGGAAGGTTTTCCATATCGTGGCTCTCGGTACTGGGATATTCGCGACGAAGGCTTTAAGTAGGCGGAAGGGTAGGTCAGGGGGGCTGACGGGGGCCCCACACGCCAGGGCGGCGCGGGCCCACCCTTGGCTGCGCGGCCCTGGTGTGGCGGCGCCTCGTCGCCCCACTTCGTTCCCTTTCGGTCTTCCGGAAGCTTCGTGGAAAAATAAGACCCTGGGCGTTGATTTCGTCCAATTCCGATAATATTTCCTTACTAGGATTTCTGAAACCAAAAACAGCAGAAAACAACAACTGGCTCTTCGGCATCTTGTCAATAGGTTAGTGCCGGAAAATGCATAAATATGACATAAAGTGTGTATAAAACATGTGAGTATCATCATAAAAGTAGCATGGAACATAAGAAATTATAGATACGTTGGAGACGTATCACTATTATCCTTCTTACGAACTTTTATGTTGGTATCTCTAGCTGGAATAGGTATGTTCTTGATACTCTTACATGGGGTAATTTCCTAGGTACTCCTGCTTTAGAAGCTAGTTGCATTATTGAGAGTCTAGTTGGAATACCACTTGTTAATGAAGCTAAAATTGAAATCTCTCTTGGGGATGTCATGAAAAAGTTGGAGGCCATTGAGAAAAATCTTCCAAGTGTTGAGACAAAATTGGGAATATTACTTGATAATACTGATAAACTTGATAAATCTCTAGGAGGAATTAATGAAAGAATTGTTGTCTTAGAAACTTGTGCTATCCATGATAATCAAACCCATAGGATTGGTGAACTTGAAGAAGCTATGGGAACCTTAGGTTCAACTTTTTCTTCTCTTAAGTTTAAGGAGAAAGCTTATGTGGGTAAGGAGCAAAAGTTCATGTATGTCTCTAAGATGCCTAAGCCAAAGAATCATTATGAGCTTAAAATTGATAAAACCCTTAGTACCACTATGAGAAATTTAGATAATGGAGCATCTAAGATACCTATTGTGACAAGTTGTGTTTTTAAGGAAAATCATGATGTTGATGCTTCTTCTCTTAATGGTACTTGATTTCCACTTTCTGCGCCTAGCTGAAAGGCGTTAAAGAAAAGCGCTTATGGGAGACAACCCATTATTTTATTTCTGCAATTTTTGTTTTATATTTGAGTCAAGGTGCTTGTTACTACTGTAGCAATATCTTTGTATCTTTACTCTATTGCATTGTTGTGCCAAGTAAAGTCTTTGATAGAAGTTGGTACTAGATTTGGATTTCTGCGCAGAAACAGATTTTTAGCTGTCACGAATTTGAGCTATTCTCTCTGTACGAAATTCGTAAAATCTTGAAAAAATTCGTGAGTAATCCTCACATATGTACGCAACTTTCATTCAATTTGAGCTTTTTCATCTGAGCATGTTAAGTGCCTCGAAAATTCGTCTTTACGAACTGTTCTGTTTTGACAGATTCTGCCTTTTATTTCGCATTGCATCTTTTACTGTGCTTGAGTGGGTTTCTTTGCTCCATTAAATTTCAGTAACCTTGAGTAATGTCCATAAGTGTTGGGAATGATTGTGTCCTTGCTTAACATGTGAAATTTTTATTATGCACTAACCCTCTAATGAGATTGTTTTGAGTTTGTTGTGAAGGAAGTTTTCAAGGATCAAGAGAGGAGGATGATATAATATGATCAAGAAGAGTGAAAAGTCTAAGCTTGGGGATGCCCCCGTGGTTCATCCCTGCATATTTCAAGAAGACTAAAGCATCTAAGCTTGGGGATTCCCAAGGCATCCCCTTCTTCATCAATAACTTATCAGGTCACCTCTAGTGAAACTATATTTTAATTCCGTCACATCTTATGTGCTTTACTTGGAGCGTCTGTGTGCTTTTATTTTCGTTTTGTTATTTTCATTCTCTGAATAAATAGGATCCTAACATGCTTGTGTGGGAGAGAGACATGCTCCGCTTTTTCATATTGAACACTGGTGTTCTTAGTTTTACTTTTAATGTTCATGGCGAAAGCTGAAAGCCGCTGCATTTATTGCTATTTGGTTGGAAACAGAAAATGCTTCATGTGGTAATTGGTATATTATCTTGAATAATTTGATACTTGGCAATTGTTTTGAGCTCTCAAGTAGATCATGTTTAAGCTCTTGCATCATGTAGTTTAAACCTATTAGTGGAGAACTACTGTAGAGCTTGTTGATATTTGGTTTTCATGATTGGTCTCTCTAAGGTCTAGATATTTTCTGGTAAAAGTGTTTGAGAAACAAGGAAGACAGTGTAGAGTCTTATAATGCTTGCAATATGTTCTTATGTAAGTTTTATTGTACCGGTTCATACTTGTGTTTGCTTCAAACAACCTTGCTAGCCAAAGCCTTGTACTGAGAGGAAATGTTTCTCGTGCATCCAAAACCTTGAGCCAAAACCTATGCCATTTGCGTCCACCATAACTACCTACTATGTGGTATTTTTCTGCCATTCCAAGTAAATACTTCATGTGCAACCTTTAAACAATTCAAAAAGTTATTACTCCTTATTTGTGTCAATGTTTTATAGCTCATGAGGAAGTATGTGGTGTTTTATCTTTCAATCTTGTTGGGCAGACTTTCACCAATGGACTAGTGGCACATCCGCTTATCCAATAATTTTATAAAAAAAGAGCTGGCAACGGGGTTCCTAGCCCCAATTAATTAACTTTGATTAATAATTCTCTTCACATGTTTTGCCCTGATTCATCAGTAAGCAACTTAATTTTGCAAATAGACACTCCTCCATGGTATGTGAAATGTTGGAAGGCACCCAAGGATTTGGTTAGCCATGGCTTGTGAACGAAAAAGGTTGGGAGGAGTGTCATCCATAAATAAAACTAAAGTACATGTGTAAACAAAAGAGAAGAGGGATGATCTACCTTGCTGGTAGAGATAACGTCCTTCATGGGAGCCGCGCTTTGAAAGTCTGTTTGACAAGGGGGTTAGAGTGCCCACTACCATTCATTGACAACAACAAACACCTCTCAAAACTTTACTTTTATGATCTCTATATGATTTCAAAACTTGAAAAGCTCTAGCACATGATTTAATCCCTGCTTCCCTCTGCGAAGGGCTTTTCTTTTACTTTATGTTGAGTCAGTTTACCTACTTCTTTCTATCTTAGAAGCGAACACTTGTGTCAACTGTGTGCATTGATTCTTACATGCTTGCTTATTGCACTCATCATATTACTTTGTGTTGACAATTATCCATGAGATATACATGTTGAAAGTTGAAAGCAACTGCTGAAACTTAAATCTTCCTTTGTGTTGTTTTAAAACCTTCTATTAAGAATCTATTGCTTTATGAGTTAACTCTTATGCAAGACTTTTTGATGCTTGTCTTGAAAGTACTATTCATGAAAAGTTTTTGCTATATGATTCAGTTTTTTAGTCATTATCTATTTGTTAGTAAACTATAGACCATTGCTTTGAATCACTTCATTCATCTCATATGCTTTACAATAGTATTGATCAAGATTATGTTGGTAGCATGTCACTTCAGAAATTATTCTTTTTATCGTTTACCTACTCGAGGGCGAGTAGGAACTAAGCTTGGGGATGCTTGATACGTCTCCAACGTATCTATAATTTCTCATGTTCCATGCTAGTTTTATGACAATACCTACATGTTTTATTCATACTTTATATCATTTTTATGCATTTTCCGGTACTAACCTATTAACAAGATGCCGAAGCGCCAGTTCCTGTTTTCTGCTGTTTTTGGTTTCAGAAATCCTACACAGGAAATATTCTCGGAATTGGACGAAACAAAAGCCCACGGCCCTATTTTCCACGGGGGTTCCAGAACATCGAAGAAGAGTCGGAGACGGCCAGCAGGGGGCCACCCCATAGGGCGGCGCGGCCCACCCCTGACGCGCCCAGGTGTGGGGAGCCCACCCCCTGGCTCCCCCCATGGTGCCTCTTCGCCTATATATTCCTGACAAGGTATAAACTTGTCAATGCCTACAAGTAGTAGACTAGGGTTTCGTTGGATGTAGAGGGTAAGTAGATCTCGAAGGTTTCAGCCGAAAAGTACTTGACAATGTAAAAGCTAGGGTTTGAGAAAACAATGATTCGATCCTTTCTTTGTCCCTCGACTCCCCCTTATATAGGAGGCGGAGCCGAGGGATTCGTAGTACACAAGTTTACAGAGTCCGGGAGGGTTTCTGACCCGTCCCGCAAGATTACAAATTATTCTTCCTATTACAACTCTAGCTTTCCTTATCATCATCTTGGGCTTCCAAACTTTATATTCTTCGATACGTGGGCCTTCAGTAAACCCCGGGTACTATCTTCGGCAGGCCCATTGGGTATGCCTATGTCAGTAGCCCCCGAGATTTTGTTTGAATCGTAGAATCAAGGAAAATCTCCACCTTTATATTTACTCCATATCTTTGAACTTTACCACATATCTTTGCATACAAATTTCTATATTGTACAGGGATAATGGTAGTTGGGGCTAGTTCATCTGACGGATCAGGTACTAGTTAACTGCTCTAGTGGCAATCCGCAAAAACCTACTTCAAGATCACGTCCCTGGACATGATCTCGGGATACTGGTGTAAACTTCGACAGGTGCCGCTTAAGGTCTTACCATTCTGTCGAGTCCCAGTCATATTTATCGGGTACCTAACGCGTCCGTTAGGATTTTTCTTCGTATCTGTTGATACGGAAAAAATTAGCAAACCGACGTCAGAGACGGCGCCACGCCACGCAGAACGGATCTGGGGTCTTACCTTCGCAAAGTTTTGCGGCATTCAGAAATTATTCTCAACTTTGGCGTTCTGAGAATATATTGTCGAGTGCTTATTCGGCTGTTGGAATAGCACATTTTATTGAGTCAACGGATGACTTATATTGCTCTCCCGATGGGAGTATATGTAGAGTTATTTACATAACTCGAAATATGCTCCCGTTTTCTTCTTCTCTTGCTATTTCTTTTTTATAATTTCATCGGGCACGCGAACAGCGTTCCCGATGGGAGTAGCCCCCGAGGCTACAGCCAAGAACTAGTGCTTGGTTGTAGGCTCCACACTTTAATGCGTTGTATCGCTATATTGTCATCCTTTCTCGAGCTTTTCATATCTATCGGGTGCGCGAACAGCGCTCCCGATGGGAGTAGCCCCCGAGGCTACAGCCAAGGACTTGGACTTGGTTGTAGGCTCCACATTTTATGCCGCTATATTGTCGTTTCTTCTCGAGCTTTTATATCTATTGGGTGCGCGAATAGCGCTCCCGATGGGAGTAGCCCCCGAGGCTATGAACAAATGCTTGCGTTTGATCATAGGCTCTCGCCATTTCTATATTGTCATACTCGAATTTTACTTTTTTCCAAAGTAGCCCCCGAACATTTGGGCAAAAACTTGTATTTGGTCAAAGGTTCCCGAAGTAATAGATAAATTTTCCTGCCCCCGATCTTCTTATTTCATACTTGTCGATATTTTCCCCTTGGTCAAAGTGACCTCAATGCCGGCGATAGCTGATACGTCTCCGACGTATCGATAATTTCTTATGTTCCATGCCACATTATTGATGTTATCTACATGTTTTATGCACACTTTATGTCATATTCGTGCATTTTCTGGAACTAACCTATTAACAAGATGCCGAAGTGCCGATTCTTTGTTTCTGCTGTTTTTGGTTTCAGAAATCCTAGTAACGAAATATTCTCGGAATTGGACGAAATCAACGCCCAGGGTCCTATTTTGCCACGAAGCTTCCAGAAGTCCGAAGAGGAGACGAAGAGGGGCCACGAGGGGGCCACACCCTAGGGCGGCGCGGCCCCCCCCTTGGCCGCGCGGCCCTGTGGTGTGGGGCCCTCGTGCCGCCTCTTGACCTACCCTTCCGCCTACAAATAGCCTCCATTGCGAAACCCCCAGTACCGAGAGCCACGATACGGAAAACCTTACTGAGACGCCGCCGCCGCCGATCCCATCTCGGGGGATCCAGGAGATCGCCTCCGGCACCCTGCCGGAGAGGGGATTCATCTCCCGGAGGACTCTACGCCGCCATGGTCGCCTCCGGAGTGATGTGTGAGTAGTCTACCCCTGGACTATGGGTCCATAGCAGTAGCTAGATGGTTGTCTTCTCCCCATTGTGCTATCATTGTCGGATCTTGTGAGCTGCCTAACATGATCAAGATCATCTATCTGTAATTCTATATGTTGCGTTTGTTGGGATCCGATGAATAGAGAATACTTGTTATGTTGATTATCAAAGTTATATCTATGTGTTGTTTATGATCTTGCATGCTTTCCGTTACTAGTAGATGCTCTGGCCAAGTAGATGCTTGTAACTCCAAGAGGGAGTATTTATGCTCGATAGTAGGTTCATGCCTGCATTGACACCTAGGACAAGGATGAAAAGTTCTAAGGTTGTGTTGTGCTGTTGCCACTAGGGATAAAACATTGATGCTATGTCTAAGGATGTAGTTGTTGATTACATTACGCACCATACTTAATGCAATTGTCTGTTGCTTTGCAACTTAATACTGGAGGGGGTTCGGATGATAACCTGAAGGTGGACTTTTTAGGCATAGATGCAGTTGGATGGCGGTCTATGTACTTTGTCGTAATGCCCAATTAAATCTCACTATACTCATCATGATATGTATGTGCATGGTCATGCCCTCTTTATTTGTCAATTGCCCAACTGTAATTTGTTCACCCAACATGCTGTTTATCTTATGGGAGAGACACCTCTAGTGAACTGTGGACCCCGGTCCAATTCTCTTTACTGAAATACAATCTACTGCAATACTTGTTCTACTGTTTTCTGCAAACAATCATCTTCCACACAATACGGTTAATCCTTTGTTACAGCAAGCCGGTGAGATTGACAACCTCACTGTTTCGTTGGGGCAAAGTACTTTGGTTGTGTTGTGCAGGTTCCACGTTGGCGCCGGAATCTCTGGTGTTGCGCCGCACTACATCCCGCCGCCATCAACCTTCAACGTGCTTCTTGGCTCCTACTGGTTCGATAACCTTGGTTTCATACTGAGGGAAACTTGCCGCTATACGCATGACACCTTCCTCTTGGGGTTCCCAACGGACGCGTGTTGAACGCGTATCAAGCAGCTTTTTCTGGCGCCGTTGCCGGGGACCTGAAGTAAAGCTACACCACAAAGATTTCTATCTCCCACGTCAACTCCACGCCAGAAGCTTTTTCTGGCGCCGTTGCCGGGGAGATCAAGACACGCTGCAAGGGGAGTCTCCACTTCTCAATCTCTTTACTTTGTTTTTGTCTTGCTTAGTTTTATTTACTACTTTGTTTGCTGCACTAAATCAAAATACAAAAAAATTAGTTGCTAGTTCTACTTTATTTGCTATCTTGTTTGCTATATCAAAAACACAAAAAAATTAGTTACTTGCATTTACTTTATCTAGCTTTACTTTATTTACTGTCTTGCACTCTACATTAAAAATACAATATTTTTTTTTACTTTTGATACCATGTCTAGCTCTGAACCTGTTACTTCTTCGCCTGAAGAATTAGTCTTCACTTTTAAACAAGGGGATGAGGAGAGTTTTAAGGATGCTTGGTCTAGAATTTTTACTTCTTATCGTAAAACTGAACCTCAAATGACTCTAAGTTTGCTCCTTAGTAATTTTTATTTTGGTCTTAAGATTCGCTATAGATATGCTTTGGATACTTTAGTGGGAGGAGATTTCCTTCATTGCAATGGGGATCAAGCTTTTAATGCCATAAAGAAGTTGGTTGCATCACATGATTCAGCTAATAACTTTGATTCAGCCCTCACTAGCATTTATAATAGATTAAACAAACTCGAGATAAGTACATCTCGCTTGGATGATAACTATTGCCATGTTCGTAATCGTCTTGAACAAGTTTTAGTGAACTCTAAACTTTCATTGTGGGATCCTACTGTTAAAATTGTTATCGGTGATCAAACTCTTCGTGCCAACTGTGATATTATGTCTGAATTTTGCCTTATGCCTGAGAGCATTTATAAATCTTTGAAACTTTGGGGAGTCGATGAAGGAGGAGAGGAAATAACTCTCATTAATAACTCTGTTATAATTCATAAGGGAATAGCCGCAGGTGTGCATACAACCATTCTTGGAAGAACAATATCCATTGATTATCTTGTTGTTGAATGTGTAGGGACAGGAAAAATCACACTCGGAAGATCCCTGCTGAAACTATTGGGAGCAGTCATTGATGTGGGAGAAGGCACCCTGAAATTCACCTCTATACCGGGGGGAAATCATATATTTCCTAAGTCAAAGGGAAAGAAAAACAATAAAGGTAAGGGTAAAGCCCAAGGTAAGGTTGACGCTTCATCTCTTGATAATACTTGATACACACTTTCTGCGCCTAGCTGAAAGGCGTTAAAGAAAAGCGCTTATGGGAGACAACCCATGTTTTTACCTACAGTACTTTGTTTTTATTTTGTGTCTTGGAAGTTGTTTACTACTGTAGCAACCTCTCCTTATCTTAGTTTAGTGTTTTATTGTGCCAAGTAAAGTCTTTGATAGAAAAGTAAGTACTAGATTTGGATTACTGCGCAGTTTCAGATTTCTTTGCTGTCACGAATCTGGGTCTACCTCCCTGTAGGTAGCTCAGAAAATTAAGCCAATTTACGTGCATGATCCTCAGATATGTACGCAACTTTCATTAAATTTGAGCATTTTCATTTGAGCAAGTCTGGTGGCCTAATAAAATTCGTCAATACGAACTGTTCTGTTTTGACAGATTCTGCCTTTTATTTCGCATTGCCTCTTTTGCTATGTTGGATGAATTTCTTTGATCCACTAATGTCCAGTAGCTTTATGCAATGTCCAGAAGTATTAAGAATGATTGTGTCACCTCTGAACATGTTAATTTTTATGGTGCACTAACCCTCTAATAAGTTGTTTCGAGTTTGGTGTGGAGGAAGTTTTCAAGGATCAAGAGAGGAGTATGATGCAACATGATCAAGGAGAGTGAAAGCTCTAAGCTTGGGGATGCCCCGGTGGTTCACCCCTGCATATATCAAGAAGACTCAAGCGTCTAAGCTTGGGGATGCCCAAGGCATCCCCTTCTTCATCGACAACATTATCAGGTTCCTCCCCTGAAACTATATTTTTATTCCATCACATCTTATGTGCTTTGCTTGGAGCGGTCGGTTTGTTTTTGTTTTTTGTTTTGTTTGAATAAAATGGATCCTAGCATTCACTTTATGGGAGAGAGACACGCTCCGCTGTAGCATATGGACAAGTATGTCCTTAGTTTCTACTCATAGTATTCATGGCGAAGTTTCTTCTTCGTTAAATTGTTATATGGTTGGAATTGAAAAATGATACATGTAGTAATTGCTATAAATGTCTTGGGTAATGTGATACTTGGCAATTATTGTGCTCATGTTTAAGCTCTTGTATCATATGCTTTGCACCCATTAATGAAGAAATACATAGAGCATGCTAAAATTTGGTTTGCATATTTGGTTTCTCTAAGGTCTAGATAATTTCTAGTATCGAGTTTGAACAACAAGGAAGACGGTGTAGAGTCTTATAATGTTTACAATATGTCTTTTATGTAAGTTTTGCTGCACCGGTTCATCCTTGTGTTTGTTTCAAATAAGCCTTGCTAGCATAAACCTTGTATCGAGAGGGAATACTTCTCATGCATCCAAAATACTTGAGCCAACCACTATGCCATTTGTGTCCACCATACCTACCCACTACATGGTATTTTCCGCCATTCCAAAGTAAATTGCTTGAGTGCTACCTTTAAAATTCCATCATTCACATTTACAATATATAGCTCATGGGACAAATAGCTTAAAAACTATTGTGGTATTGAATATGTACTTATGCACTTTATCTCTTATTAAGTTGCTTGTTGTGCGATAACCATGTTTTCTGGGGACGCCATCAACTATTCTTTGTTGAATATCATGTGAGTTGCTATGCATGTCCGTCTTGTCTGAAGTAAGAGAGATCTACCACCTTTATGGTTGGAGCATGCATATTGTTAGAGAAGAACATTGGGCCGCTAACTAAAGCCATGATCCATGGTGGAAGTTTCAGTTTTGGACATATATCCTCAATCTCAAATGAGAAAATTATTAATTGTTATTACATGCTTATGCATAAAAGAGGAGTCCATTATCTGTTGTCCATGTTGTCCCGGTATGGATGTCTAAGTTGAGAATAATCAAAAGCGAGAAATCCAAAATGCGAGCTTTCTCCTTAGACCTTTGTACAGGCAGCATGGAGGTACCCCATTGTGACACTTGGTTAAAACATGTGCATTGCAAAGATCCGGTAGTCCAAGCTAATTAGGACAAGGTGCGGGCACTATTAGTATACTATGCATGAGACTTGCAACTTGTAAGATATAATTTACATAACTCATATGCTTTATTACTACCGTTGACAAAATTGTTTCATGTTTTCAAAATCAAAGCTCTAGCACAAATATAGCAATCGATGCTATTCCTCTATGAAGGACCATTCTTTTACTTTATTGTTGAGTCAGTTCACCTATTTCTCTCCACCTCAAGAAGCAAACACTTGTGTGAACTGTGCATTGATCCCTACATATTTGCATATTGCACTTATTATATTACTCTATGTTGACAATATCCATGAGATATACATGTTATAAGTTGAAAGCAACCGCTGAAACTTAATCTTCTTTTGTGTTGCTTCAATGTCTTTACTTTGAATTATTGCTTTATGAGTTAACTTTTATGCAAGACTTATTGATGCTTGTCTTGAAGTGCTATTCATGAAAAGTCTTTGCTATATGATTCACTTGTTTACTCATGTCATATACATTGTTTTGATCGCTGCATTCACTACATATGCTTTACAAATAGTATGATCAAGATTATGATGGCATGTCACTCCAGAAATTATCTGTGTTATCGTTTTACCTGCTCGGGACGAGCAGAACTAAGCTTGGGGATGCTGATACGTCTCCGACGTATCGATAATTTCTTATGTTCCATGCCACATTATTGATGTTATCTACATGTTTTATGCACACTTTATGTCATATTCGTGCATTTTCTGGAACTAACCTATTAACAAGATGCCAAGTGCCGATTCTTTGTTTTACTGCTGTTTTTGGTTTCAGAAATCCTAGTAACGAAATATTCTCGGAATTGGACGAAATCAACGCCCAGGGTCCTATTTTGCCACGAAGCTTCCAGAAGTCCGAAGAGGAGACGAAGAGGGGCCACGAGGGGGCCACACCCTAGGGCGGCGCGGCCCCCCCTTGGCCGCGCGGCCCTGTGGTGTGGGGCCCTCGTGGCGCCTCTTGACCTGCCCTTCCGCCTACAAATAGCCTCCGTTGCGAAACCCCCAGTACCGAGAGCCACGATACGGAAAACCTTACTGAGACGCCGCCGCCGCCGATCCCATCTCGGGGGATCCAGGAGATCGCCTCCGGCACCCTGCCGGAGAGGGGATTCATCTCCCGGAGGACTCTACGCCGCCATGGTCGCCTCCGGAGTGATGTGTGAGTAGTCTACCCCTGGACTATGGGTCCATAGCAGTAGCTAGATGGTTGTCTTCTCCCCATTGTGCTATCATTGTCGGATCTTGTGAGCTGCCTAACATGATCAAGATCATCTATCTGTAATTCTATATGTTGCGTTTGTTGGGATCCGATGAATAGAGAATACTTGTTATGTTGATTATCAAAGTTATATCTATGTGTTGTTTATGATCTTGCATGCTTTCCGTTACTAGTAGATGCTCTGGCCAAGTAGATGCTTGTAACTCCAAGAGGGAGTATTTATGCTCGATAGTGGGTTCGTGCCTGCATTGACACCTGGGACAGTGACAGAAAGTTCTAATGTTGTGTTGTGCTGTTGCCACTAGGGATAAAACATTGATGCTATGTCTAAGGATGTAGTTGTTGATTACATTACGCACCATACTTAATGCAATTGTCTGTTGCTTTGCAACTTAATACTGGAGGGGGTTCGGATGATAACCTGAAGGTGGACTTTTTAGGCATAGATGCAGTTGGATGGCGGTCTATGTACTTTGTCGTAATGCCCAATTAAATCTCACTATACTCATCATGATATGTATGTGCATGGTCATGCCCTCTTTATTTGTCAATTGCCCAACTGTAATTTGTTCACCCAACATGCTGTTTATCTTATGGGAGAGACACCTCTAGTGAACTGTGGACCCCGGTCCAATTCTCTTTACTGAAATACAATCTACTGTTTTATGCAAACAATCATCTTCCACACAATACGGTTAATCCTTTGTTACAGCAAGCCGGTGAGATTGACAACCTCACTGTTTCGTTGGGGCAAAGTACTTTGGTTGTGTTGTGCAGGTTCCACGTTGGCGCCGGAATCTCTGGTGTTGCGCCGCACTACATCCCGCCGCCATCAACCTTCAACGTGCTTCTTGGCTCCTACTGGTTCGATAACCTTGGTTTCATACTGAGGGAAACTTGCCGCTGTACGCATCACACCTTCCTCTCGGGGTTCCCAACGAACGCGTGTTGAACGCGTATCAATAGCCACGATCTTTATATCCAAAAAACTCGAGTACTGCTGTCCCTGCTTTGTGGGTCCAAAGTTCCTACCATGTTGACACGTCGTGCAAGTGGGGGACACACGTCCTCCGCTTTTCCTGGCGCACGTACTGTGGCGCCTGTTCTGTTTCTTCACAGTAAAAATACCTTTTTACCCCCTTGTTATGAGGTCATTGTCCACCGCACGATTTCTCCATCCAATGGTGCTTTGCTGCGCTAAATCCCTATATAAATCCTTCTTCTTCCTCCGTTCATACCTTCGCTCGCGCCGCACCTCTGATTTTCTCTGCAAAAACCTCCATTGCACCCAGTGCTTTCTGAGCTTGCTCACGCGCAAACTTTGCTCCGCCACCACCGTTGATGCCACCACGCGCGCGGCTCACTCGCCACAACACACCCGAATCCAAGATGGTCGCTGAAGATCTGGAGTGGGAGAGATCGAAAATCTCCAACCAGGATGTCAATCTGATGAAGAAGCTGGGCCTGATGAAGAAGGACGGCGCCATTCGCTTCCCCAGTGAAGAAAGCTACCCCTCTCCTCCAATCGAATACCGCGTTAGTTTTGTCGACCACCTCATCCGTGGTCTCTCCACCCCAATCCATGATTTCCTACGCGGCCTTCTCTTTGTCTATGGGGTTCAGCTGCACCAGCTGACCCCCAACTCCATCCTCCATGTCACCATTTTCATTACCCTCTGTGAGTGCTTCCTCGGAGTTCCTCCTAACTGGGCTCTGTGGAAGCGCATCTTCTGCCTTCGTCGTAATGGCTCCCACAATGCCACCTATAACATAGGCGGCGTTGTCATCTGCGTTCGCTCTGACGTCGAGTATTTTGACGTCAAATTCCCTGACTCCGTCCAAGGGTGGCGCAAAAGATGGCTCTATGTTTACGAAGAAAGCGCCAACTCTGTCGAGCACAACATACCTCCTTTTGATGGAAACGCCAAGGTTCTTCGCCGCCGTTCCTGGGATGCTGAAGCTACAGAAGAAGAGAAAACGGCGACAGAGGCCCTCATGTCCCGTATCTATGAGCTTCAGAATACCCGAGGCAAGGAATTGTCGGGTATCCAAATCACAGCCTACTTCCTTAGGATTAGAGTGCAGCCTCTGCAGGCTCGCAAAAATCCCCTTTGGACTTATGCTGGCGTTAGAGATGCTAATAGGCTCTCCAAGGATCTTGATGTAAAGGACTTGGAGAAGCTTATTCGAAGAATTTCGTCGCTCAGCAAGAAAGATCCCATTCCATCCTCTTGCCGCGTTGAACCATGCAGCGCCGCCAATCCTCTTCCCCAGGTACTTTCCTTGTATTTTTTGTTTTCCCGAATTTTTTATCGACTACTGCTTTTTTTTACTGTCACCTTTGCATGTTTCCTTGTCGCTATTTTTCTGCAGAACTATCCGGTCTTAGCTTCTCTTCCTCCTCTTCCCGAAGATGGAGAAGTTGAAGAACAGGCTGTTGTCACTGACGACAACCAGGGTACTTCTCTCCCTGAGAGTGGAGTCGCAGGTTCTCATAAATCTGCGGCTTCCTCTGAAAAAGAAGTTGACTCTAAGGCCACTGCCTCAGCACATTCCCCTCCTCCTGCTGTGTCTCCGAAGAACAAGAGGAAGAGGAATGAAGTCGAGGATTCCGGCACCTCCAAAGCCGAAGAAGCTGGTCCTTCCGAAGGGAAGAAAGCTTTTGACCCTTTCCTGGATGCCCTCGTCAGCTCGTAAGTCTTTATTGTGCTTTATTGCTTATTGCTGTCCACAACTGGCGCGTAGTTGACGTGGGAGGTTTAATGGCGGTTGACGGGCTTGATGAAGTGTCTTGATTCGTCCCCGGCAACGGCGCCAGAAAATAGCTTGATGTCTACGCCCCCTCCTTTTCCTGTATACAGTGTTGGGCCTCCAAGAGCAGAGGTTTGTAGAACAACAGCAAGTTTTCCCTTAAGTGGATCACCCAAGGTTTATCGAACTCAGGGAGGAAGAGGTCAAAGATATCCCTCTCATGCAACCCTGCAACCACAAAGCAAGAAGTCTCTTGTGTCCCCAACACACCTAATAGGTGCACTAGTTCGGCGAAGAGATAGTGAAATACAGGTGGTATGAATATATAGTAGCAGTAGCAACGGCACCAGAAAAGTGCTTTGCCCAGGACAGTAAACAAGCAGTAGTAACACAGCAGTAGTAACGCAGTAAAACAGTAAACAAGCAGCGATAGCAGTATTTAGGAACAAGGCCTAGGGATCATACTTTCACTAGTGGACACTCTCAACATTGATCGCATAATAAATAACTCTTTCTCATATGTGCTACATACACTCTTTTGTTGGATGATGAACACATTGCGTAGGATTACACGAACCCTCAATGCCGGAGTTAACAAGCTCCACAATTCAATGTTCATATTTAAATAACCTTAGAGCATAATAGATCATTGCAAAATAAACCAAGAACTAACATAGTGCACACACTGTCCACATTACACTATGAAGGAGGAATAGATCACATCAATACTATCATAATGATAATTAACCCCACAATCTACAAGAGATCATGATCATAGCCTACGACAAGAACCACATGGTGCACACACTAGTCACCTTTACACCATGCAGGAGGAATAGACTACTTTAATAACATCACATGAGTAGCACACAACTAGTAGCGATACAAAGCTCATATGAATCTCAATCATGTAAAGCAGCTCATGAGATCATTGTATTGAAGTACATAGGAGAGAGATTAACCACATAGCTACCGGTACAGCCCCGAGCCTCGATGGAGAACTACTCCCTCCTCATGGGAGCAGCAGCGGTGATGAAGATGGCAGTGGAGATGGCAGCGGTGTCGATGGAGAAGCCTTCCGGGGGCACTTCCCCGTCCCGGCGGCGTGCCGGAACAGAGACTCCTGTCCCCCAGATCTTGGCTTCGCGATGGCGGCGGCTCTGGAAGGTTTTCTCTGGTTTCGTCGATCGTGATAGGGTTTTCGCAACAGAGGCTTTAAATTGGCGGAAGGGCAGCCTCGGAGGGGGCCTGGGGCCACCACACCATAGGGCGGCGCGGCCCCCCCTCTGGCCGCGCCAGGGTGTAGTGTGGGGCCCCCAGGGCTTCCCTCTGGCGGCTCTCGGGTGTTCTGGATGCTTCCGGTGAAAATAGGAACCTGGGCGTTGATTTCGTCCAATTCCGAGAATATTTCGTTACTAGGATTTCTGAAACCAAAAACATCAGAAAACAGCAACTGGCCTTTCGGCATCTCGTCAATAGGTTAGTTCCGGAAAACGCATAAATATGACATAAAATGTGCATATAACATGTAGATATCATCAATAATGTGGCATGGAACATAAGAAATTATCGATACGTCGGAGACGTATCAGCATCCCCAAGCTTAGTTCTGCTCGTTCCGAGCAGGTAAAACGATAACAAAGATAATTTCTGGAGTGACATGCCATCATAACCTTGATCATACTATTTGTAAAGCATATGTAGTGAATGCAGCGATCAAAACAATGTATATGACATGAGTAAACAAGTGAATCATAAAGCAAAGACTTTTCATGAATAGTACTTCAAGACAAGCATCAATAAGTCTTTCATAAGAGTTAACTCATAAAGCAATAATTCAAAGTAGAGGCATTGAAGCAACACAAAGGAAGATGAAGTTTCAGCGGTTGCTTTCAACTTATAACATGTACATCTCATGGATAATTGTCAATGCAAAGCAATATAACAAATGCAATATGCAAGTATGTAGGAATCAATGCATAGTTCACACAAGTGTTTGCTTCTTGAGGTGGAGAGAAATAGGTGAACTGACTCAACAATAAAAGTAAAAAGAATGGTCCTTCAAAGAGGAAAGCATCGATTGCTATATTTGTGCTAGAGCTTTTATTTTGAAAACATGAAACAATTTTGTCAACGGTAGTAATAAAGCATATGAGTTATGTAAATTATATCTTACAAGTTGCAAGCCTCATGCATAGTATACTAATAGTGCCCGCACCTTGTCCTAATTAGTTTGGACTACCGGGATCATCGCAATGCACATGTTTTAACCAAGTGTCACAAAGGGGTACCTCTATGCCGCCTGTACAAAGGTCTAAGGAGAAAGCTCTCATCGGATTTCTCGCTATTGATTATTCTCAACTTAGACATCCATACCGGGACAACATAGACAACAGATAATGGACTCCTCTTTTATGCATAAGCATGTAACAACAATTAATTTTCTCATATGAGATTGAGGATATATGTCCAAAACTGAAACTTCCACCATGGATCATGGCTTTAGTTAGCGGCCCAATGTTCTTCTCTAACAATATGCATGCTCTAACCATAAGGTGGTAGATCGCTCTTACTTCAGACAAGACGAACATGCATAGCAACTCACATGATATTCAACAAAGAGTAGTTGATGGCGTCCCCAGGAACATGGTTATCGCACAACGAGCAACTTAATAAGAGATAAAGTGCATAAGTACATATTCAATACCACAATAGTTTTTAAGGCTATTTTGTCCCATGAGCTATATATTGCAAAGGTGAGTGATGGAAATTTAAAGGTAGCACTCAAGCAATTTACTTTGGAATGGCGGAGAAATACCATGTAGTAGGTAGGTATGGTGGACACAAATGGCATAGTGGTTGGCTCAAGGATTTTGGATGCATGAGAAGTATTCCTTCTCGGTACAAGGCTTAGGCTAGCAAGGTTATTTGAAACAAACACATGGATGAACCAGTGCAGCAAAACTCACATAAAAGACATATTGTAAACATTATAAGATTCTACACCGTCTTCCTTGTTGTTCAAACTCAATACTAGAAATTATCTAGACTTTAGAGAGACCAAATATGCAAACCAAATTTTAGCAAGCTCTATGTATTTCTTCATTAGTGGGTGCAAAGTATATGATGCAAGAGCTTAAACATGAGCACAACAATTGCCAAGTATCAAATTATCCAAGACATTCTACCAATTACTACATGTATCATTTTCCAATTCCAACTATATAATAATTTAACGAAGAAGAAACTTCGCCATGAATATTATGAGTAAAGCCTAAGGACATACTTGTCCATATGCTACAGCGGAGCGTGTCTCTCTCCCACACAATGAATGCTAGGATCCATTTATTCAAACAAAAACAAAAACAAAAACAAACCGACGCTCCAAGCAAAGCACATAAGATGTGATGGAATAAAAATATAGTTTCAGGGGCGGAACCTGATAATGTTGTCGATGAAGAAGGGGATGCCTTGGGCATCCCCAAGCTTAGACGCTTGAGTCTTCTTGATATATGCAGGGGTGAACCACCGGGGCATCCCCAAGCTTAGAGCTTTCACTCTCCTTGATCATGTTGTATCATCTCCCTCTCTTGATCCTTGAAAACTTCCTCCACACCAAACTTAGAACAACTCATTAGAGGGTTAGTGCACAATCAAAAATATACATGTTCAGAGGTGACATAATCATTCTTAACACTTATGGACATTGCACAAAGCTACTGAAAGTCAATGGAATCAAAATATCCATCGAACATAACAAAACTGGCAATGCGAAATAAAAGGCAGAATCTGTCAAAACAGAACAGTTCGTATTGACGAATTTTAAAAGGGCACCAGCCTTGCTCAAATGAAAAGGCTCAAACTGAATGAAAGTTGCGTACATATCTGAGGATCACTCACGTAAATTGGCATAATTTTCTGAGTTACCTACAGAGAATTTTGCCCAGATTCGTGACAGCAAAGAAATCTGTTTCTGCGCAGTAATCCAAATCTAGTATGAACCTTACTATCAACGACTTTACTTGGCACAACAAAACCAAAACTAAGATAAGGAGAGGTTGCTACAGTAGTAAACAACTTCCAAGACACAAATATAAAATAAAGTACTGTAGCAAAATAACACATGGGTTATCTTCCAAGAAGTTCTTTCTTTATAGCCGTTAAGATGGGCTCAGCAGTTTTAATGATGCACTCATAAGAAATAGTAGTTGAAGCAAAAGAGAGCATCAAGAGGCAAATTCAAAACATATTTAAGTCTAACATGCTTCCTATGCAAAGGAATCTTGTAAATAAACAAGTTCATGAAGAGCAAAGTAACAAGCATAGGAAGATAAAACAAGTATAGCTTCAAAAATTTCAGCACACAGAGAGGTGTTTTAGTAACATGAAAATTTCTACAACCATATTTTCCTCTCTCATAATAACTTTCAGTAGCATCATGAGCAAACTCAACAATATAACTATCACATAAAGCATTCTTATCATGAGTCTGATGCATAAAATTATTACTCTCCACATAAGCATAATCAATTTTATTAGATGTAGTGGGAGCAAATTCAACAAAGTAGCTATCATTATTATTCTCATCAAGTGTTGGAGGCATAGTATAATCACAACAAAATTTACTCTCCATAGTAGGTGGCAACAAAAGACCACTATCATTATAATCATCATATATGGGAGGCAAAGTATCATCAAAGAAAAATTTCTCCTCAATGCTTGGGGGACTAAAAAGATCATGAAAACCAGCTTCCCCAAGCTTAGAACTTTCTATATCATTATCAACAATGGTGTTCAAAGCGTTCATACTAATATTACTACCAGCATGCAAATAAGATTCCATAGGTTTTTTAATTTTCGCATCAAACAATCCATGTTTTAAATCAGGAAATAGAATAAGAAGCTCATTCTTGTTCATTATGCCAAACTAGTGTAAACAAGAAACAAAAAGATGCAATTGCAGGATCTAAAGGAAATAGCTTCGAGTACTTACAACGGCAAAAATAGCTTAGTAGCCGAGATCCGGAGTGTGAGTACCTTTTACCTTTCCTCCCCGGCAACGGCGCCAGAAAATAGCTTGCTGTCCACAACTGGCGCGTAGTTGACGTGGGAGGTTTAATGGCGGTTGACGGGCTTGATGAAGTGTCTTGATTCGTCCCCGGCAATGGCGCCAGAAAATAGCTTGATGTCTACGCCCCCTCCTTTTCCTGTAGACAGTGTTGGGCCTCCAAGAGCAGAGGTTTGTAGAACAACAGCAAGTTTTCCCTTAAGTGGATCACCCAAGGTTTATCGAACTCAGGGAGGAAGAGGTCAAAGATATCCCTCTCATGCAACCCTGCAACCACAAAGCAAGAAGTCTCTTGTGTCCCCAACACATCTAATAGGTGCACTAGTTCGGCGAAGAGATAGTGAAATACAGGTGGTATGAATATATAGTAGCAGTAGCAACGGCACCAGAAAAGTGCTTTGCCCAGGACAGTAAACAAGCAGTAGTAACGCAGCAGTAGTAACGCAAGAAACGATAAACAAGCAGCGATAGCAGTATTTAGGAACAAGGCCTAGGGATCATACTTTCACTAGTGGACACTCTCAACATTGATCGCATAATAAATAACTCTTTCTCATATGTGCTACATACACTCTTTTGTTGGATGATGAACACATTGCGTAGGATTACACGAACCCTCAATGCTGGAGTTAACAAGCTCCACAATTCAATGTTCATATTTAAATAACCTTAGAGCATAATAGATCATTGCAAAATAAACCAAGAACTAACATAGTGCACACACTGTCCACATTACACTATGAAGGAGGAATAGATCACATCAATACTATCATAATGATAATTAACTCCAGAATCTACAAGAGATCATGATCATAGCCTACGACAAGAACCACATGGTGCACACACTAGTCACCTTTACACCATGCAGGAGGAATAGACTACTTTAATAACATCACATGAGTAGCACACAACTAGTAGCGATACAAAGCTCATATGAATCTCAATCATGTAAAGCAGCTCATGAGATCATTGTATTGAAGTACATAGGAGAGAGATTAACCACATAGCTACCGGTACAGCCCCGAGCCTCGATGGAGAACTACTCCCTCCTCATGGGAGCAGCAGTGGTGATGAAGATGGCGGTGGAGATGGCAGCGGTGTCGATGGAGAAGCCTTCCGGGGGCACTTCCCCGTCCCGGCGGCGTGCCGGAATAGAGACTCCTGTCCCCCAGATCTTGGCTTCGCGATGGCGGCGGCTCTGGAAGATTTTCTCTGGTTTCGTCCATCGTGATAGGGTTTTCGCGACGGAGGCTTTAAATAGGCGGAAGGGCAGCCTCGGAGGGGGCCTGGGGCCACCACACCATAGGGCGGCGCGGCTCCCCCTCTGGCCGCGCCAGGGTGTAGTGTGGGGCCCCCAGGGCTTCCCTCTGGCGGCTCTCGAGTGTTCTGGATGCTTCCGGTGAAAATAGGAACCTGGGCGTTGATTTCGTCCAATTCCGAGAATATTTCGTTACTAGGATTTCTGAAACCAAAAACAGCAGAAAACAGCAACTAGCCTTTCGGCATCTCGTCAATAGGTTAGTTCCGGAAAACGCATAAATATGACATAAAATGTGCATATAACATGTAGATATCATCAATAATGTGGCATGGAACATAAGAAATTATCGATACGTCGGAGACGTATCACTTATCTCGCAAAATACTTGTCGTCGTTTTTCTTATATTGTCGACGTTGTATTGCAGTGATGACGAGGAAGAAAATCCTCCTATTGACGTGGCTGCTCGAACGAGCACGTCACGTACTTTAGTTGTGTCGGATGCTCAACCTGATGTAGAGGAAACCTCGCCTCCTCCACATAACGTCGAGCATCCAACTCCACCTGCAAGCCCCCGAGCCTCTTCGCCGAAGAGGGCCAGGATTGAACCAGTCGAAGAACCCACCCAATTAAGTGGTGGCTTCACGACTTCTTCACTGAATGACGTAAGTTCTATCCACTACTCCTTTATTTGTTACCTCTTTTTTTCCTGTTGCCATTGGATTTTTCCTGTACTATATTTGACTTTCCTTTCTTTTGATTTCTCTAGCCTTTGATGAAGGAGTTTTTCCGACTCGGTACCCAATTCGTCGGGTACCGTGATCTTTCGAACCAGCTGAAAGGTACTATCTTGCTATCTTTTTCTCAATTGTATTTCCTTCCTCTTAATTCTTGTCGCCATAGTCAATATTGTCGACTGCTCTTTCATCCGATCTTGCGGAAGCTAAAAATCGTGCTGACACACTTGCTCGCAAACTGGAGCAAAGTGAAAAAGCTCGCAAGGAGGCTGAAGCGGATGCCAAAAAGGCTAAGGCAGAGGCTGCCTCCATCGAAGATCTTCGAAAGAGACTTCATGAGGTGGAAAAGTCTTTAAGCGAGCGGATTTCTGAACAATCTTCTCGCGAAGAGGCGATTATCAAGCGCTTGGCGTCGCAGAGCCGTCGTTTTTCCAGTAAGTGCCCGGACTATTTTGACTTCATTGAACTTCTTCTATCTTGCTTACTTATCGATAAATTTTTGTCTTAGTAGGAAAGACGGGTCAAGAATATGAGCTTACGGATCCCGAGGATGATCCCCTTCTTGACGTGCTTTCTCTCCTTGAGATTCATGGAGATGAGGCACGCGACAGCCTTGCCGAAGCTGAAGCGGGGTTGTCGCAACTTTATCCATACTTCTTCCCGAAGAAAGAGCAACCTGCGCTGTTCCTTGCCCTCGCCAAGTGCTTCAATACTGCCGAAAACCTTGGGCTCAAACTTCGCCAAGAAAGTTTGAAGGTTGGCGTGGAAGGTACCATCGCCTTAATTGCCGATAGCCAACAAAATATTGACTGGACCAAGGTTGGCGACACGCAAGAGATGGAGACCAAAAACTGGCAGTCGCTGATCAAGGCTGCGAAACCAAACTCGAAGAAGGTCCTCGCCTATCTTGGGTGCAAGCCAACTCCGGCTCCAAGTTCATCCAAACCGGAGGTCCAGTAGACCACCTTGTCTTTCCTCCCCTTTTTTCCTCTTTTTCTTTCTTTCTTTTGATGCTGTCGCCAAAGTAGCTTTTGGCGACACTTTTCCCACTAGCTCCATTGTAATTTCTTGTAATTATTCTGAAAATCAATGGAATTCTATTTTGCTTGATGATTGATGTCGACTCTTTTTAATTTCAGTTGATATTTGATAACTATACTCCAACTCATGCTCCTTCCGATATTTTGCCTACTTCTTCTCGCTCGAGGAAAGTTCTCGGTAATACTGAACTTGGTGAAAATTCCTCGAGTGAAAATTTGTCGCAAGACTTGGAAAAACTTCGGCAACAGCTTCCGTATGCGAAGAGGCAAACACTTGTGATGATGGAAAAATCTCACAAGGCCTCCGAAGCAAAAAAATTGCACTTCAACAAGCTCAAGAGGCCATGGCTGCTAAGGAAGCCGCCGTTTCTGAAGCTGAGAAAGCAACTGCTTGAGAGAATTCCATGCTTGAATTGATGAATGAGGCTGCTGCCGATATATCCGGTATTTTATTTCGAACCAAAGCTCCTTCTATCTTTCTGCTGTATCCTTTTTGAGATTTTCGTGCTGTCGTCAAATAGGTTCCTTTCTCGATGATGCGGCTGAAGATGAAAGGGTAAACACGAGGACCAACCTGCTCGTCAATCTTTCCCTTGACCATGGTTGTCTGTTCTGGGCCACTCCAGAACGGACCCAACAAATTGTCAGATTTCAAGACCGCGCCTGCCAGGTTCGCGATTTCCTGGATTTCTGTACTAGAACATTATCTTTGGTTTACAAAACGATGTTTCCTCGGAACGAAGCACCCGATACTCTTCTTGGCTTGATGGAAAAATTTCGAGATGCTCCGAAAATCCATGGCTTTGTTCGGGTGCAACTTTCTGCTGGCGCCAGGTTTGCAATGATGATGATCAAAATCTGCCATCCCAAGTTTGATATGAGCCACATTTTTACCAAGTGCTTGGCGAAGATGGCGAAAAGAAAAAGGGATGTTGGCAAAATTGATGATTATGTAACCCCTGTAGCAGAAGATATGATGGATGAACTTCTTCGGATGGATTCTGAATTCTTCGTGAAAGGCAGCTATGCTGAACACAGTACTCGTACTTCAAATCGGATGACTATAGACAATAAACTAGGCCATACTTGATTTTTCTTTTTCTCTTGTCACGTTAAATTTTTCTCGAGAGTTGTCTCTTGTATGTTGTAAACATGTTCTATATTGTAAAGCCAATAAATGTTTTTATTTTTCCTCATCAAGCCCCCGAGTGTCTCGGTGGCGATTTTCTTTATTGTATGTGCGAGGTTTTGAACCAAGGCAAGTAAATTATATTGAATATGATATATTTGCGGGTACGAGCCCCCGTGCCTTGTTGTTGATTGCTATCTTGTATCTTTGTTTATTTTGTGAGGTGTTTGTGCACCAAGGCGAAATATTTTTCGGAAATATATATTGCAAGTCTTAAGCACAAGCCCCGGGCCTGTCGAAGAAATATATATCTCAACTATCTTTATTATATTGCAGCCCCGCGAGCCCGCCTCATTAAAAACCTTTCCCGGCCCCACTCGGTGCCCCGAAAAAGGAAAAGAGTGCGTCTGAAAACTCGCGGGTGTTTCAGTACATTGTATTTTTACAAGGAGGACTATATTTCGACACTAAGCGTAAAAACGCCTTAGATGTGCCACGTTCCAGGGGTTTTTCTCGGGAGCCCCTAACTTCTTGTCCTTGATTCTGTATGCTCCTCCTTCGATGACTTCTGTGACGATGTAAGGACCAAGCCATGGTGACTCGAGTTTTTCAGTACCCTGTTGGTTGAGTCGTAGAACTAGATCTCCCACCTGAAAGGACCTTGGTCTCAAGCGTCGACTATGATAATTTTTCAAATCTTGCTGATATTTGGTGACCCTTGATAGTACTTCATCTCGAGCTTCATCTAGTGCATCGACATCATCCTCCAATGCTCTTCTTGAAGTTTCCTCGTCATATTCTGTGACTCTCGGGGAATCATGCTCTATTTCCATTGGCAGCACTGCCTCAGCTCCATGGACCAGAAAAAACGGAGTTTCCTGTGTCGCTGTATTTGGTGTTGTTCGGATACTCCATAATACACTCAGCAACTCCTCCGGCCAGGTGTGTCGAGCTTTTTCCAGTGGTCCTAACAACCGCTTCTTGATACCGTTGCAGATGATCCCATTGGCTTTTCGACTTGGCCATTGGTTTGCGGGTGCGCAACTGATGCAAAGTGTAGTTTGATGCCTACCTGTGCACAATATGCCTTGAATTCCTTGGATGTGAAGTTGCTACCATTGTCCGTGACGATGCTATTAGGCACTCCAAACCTGAAGACGATGCTTTTCACAAACTTGATGGCAGATGCTCCGTCTGGTGAATTTATCGGCTTGGCTTCTATCCATTTAGTGAATTTATCGACAGCTACGAGCATATACTCGTATCCTCCTGGCGAAGCTTTATGTAACTTCCCCACCATATTGAGGCCCCATTGAGCAAAGGGCCAAGACAATGGTATTGGCATCAGTTCTGCTGCCGGAGAATGAGGTTTTGAGGCGAATCTCTGGCACGCGTCACAAGTTCATACTATCTCCTTTGCATCCTCTATTGCTGTCAACCAATAGAATCCGGCTCTGAAAACCTTGGCTGCAATAGCTCGACTGCTTGCGTGATGGCCGCAGATTCCTTCGTGTACATCCTTCAAGATCATCCTTCTTCGGGTGTCACGCATCTTTGTAGTACTCCCGAAATACTTTGTTTGTATAACTCCCCTTTAACCACAGTAAAGGCCTTCGATCGCTTGATAACTCGCCTTGCTTCCACTGGATCGTAGGGTATCTCTTGCTTTAGGATGTATGATATATAGACCTGCATCCAAGGTATCTGCACCATCATCACCAAGTCATGTTCCTCTTCTTCTTCTTCCTCTGGTGCTTCTTTGGTAGCCCCCGAGGGTTTCTTGTCTTTCTCCTTCTTTTTTGGTTTTGTCGACTTCGAAGATCTCTCTGCTATCTCTTCCCAAAATACGCCTGGTGGAATTGCGAGGCATTGTGACCCGATGTTTGCGAGAACGTTGGCTTCATCATTGCTCAGCCTGCTGATGTGGTTTACTTCGCATCCATCAAACAACTTCTCAAGCTCATTGTACACTTCTTTGTATGGTATCATACTGGCATTGACTGCATCACATTGGTTCATGACTTGCTGAGCCACCAACTGCGAGTCGCCAAAGATTTTTAGTCGAGTTGCGCCACAAGCTTTCGCCATCTTCATCCCGTGTATGAGAGCTTCGTATTCTGCCTCATTATTAGATGCGTTTGGGAACGTCATCCTCAAGACGTACTTCAGCTTGTCACCCTCGGGTGATATTAGTATCACGCCTGCTCCAGCTCCCTCTAATCTCTTGGACCCGTCGAAGTTCATAGTCCAAGTTCTCGATAAATCCGGTGGTCCTGTATTTTGTAACTCCATCCACTCTGCGATGAAGTCTGGTAGAATCTGCGACTTTATTGCCTTTCTTTTTTAATTCGTGATGTCCCGAGGGGAAAGTTCTATTCCCCAAAGTGAGACACGACCCGTAGCTTCTGGATTGTTGAGTATATTGGACAAGGGCGCCTCATTGACCACTATTATCGGGTGTGCCAAAAATAGTGCCGCAATTTTCTTGCGGTTGTAAACACTCCATATGCTAGCTTTTGATACTGAGGATACCTCTGTTTTGAAGGCGATAAAACTTCGCTGACGAAGTATACTGGCCTCTGCACTCCATGAAGTTTTCCTTCTTCCTCTCTTTCAACGACAAGTACTGTGCTTACCACCTGAGGTGTGGCCGCAATGTATAACAACAAAGGTTCTGTCGGGGGGAAGACCCCGGATAGGGCAATGGACGCGGAGCAGCCGGCTGGCCACTGGCCGGCTCGCGGCAAAGGCCGGCTGAGGAGCAGCCGGCTGGCGCCGTGGCCGGCTGGTCTGGAAGCCGGCCGGCTCTAGGTCCTAGTCGGCCTGGCTACGGCCACCAATGCTGTAGTTGGGCCGGCTTCTACAAGCCATATCCGACTGGGGTTTGTACCTCAGACCGACTCGAGGCTGGCGAGTCTTGCACGGGAAGGAACCGGGTAGGTGATCCGGGTTCCCAAAGTCCACGCTGACTCCATCTTCCGTGAAACGCGGGGCACTGTGGAGCAACAGTGCCTCGCGCCGGACAGGCCGTCAGGGCTTACGACGATCCGTACTGACTACAGTGGCTGACGGCGACAGGGACACCTCCTCCATACCGCTGACCGTGGCAGCCGGATGGGACAGGCCACGATGCCTCAACCACTCCTGACGTCACCGCCTCGGGAAGGAGCGGAAGCCGGAGCCGGCCCAGCCGGCCCGTAAAACTATAGGGTCTTATATGTAAAGTGCCGGTGCCTATATAAACCGCACTGCCCCCTCTCGTGCAGGGGATCGATCATTTTATTACTTTCACCCACCTACAGAGCTGCCCGGTGAGAGAGACCATAGTCTTCCTTAGCCTCTCAGGAGCAGCCGGACACAGCTCTAGGAGCACCATTGTACTGTGTGATCATCATATACACTCATAGCAGGAGTAGAGGTTTTACCTCCATCGGAGGGCCTCGAACCTGGGTACGTCGCCGTGTCGCTCGTGCCCATACCCGCATCCGGATACCGCCGTGAGATCTCTCAGGAACCACTTCGATTAGCCACCCTATGGCATATGCCGTGACGATACCACGACATTTGGCGCCCACCGTGGGGCCTTCAGCATCCTCGGCCGGTGTCTTCATCCGGACGGGCCTCACCACCACCACCGGCGAGCGAGTCGCTTCAGGCTTGATCTGGAGATTCGGCTCCCTCGACTGCGTCAGCGACAACGCTGGCTGTTTCGCTGACCGGCCCTTCCCAGCCGGCGGCAGCGTCATCTCCTTCGGCGGCTTCGACGTCTACGTCGCCACCGTCGCACCGCCGCGCTACCCGCGGCAGGTGCTGCGCTGCGCTAGCCCTCCTCCGCGAGCCGGCAGCAGCGCTCCCGCCAGCCCCGCCGTCGTGCAAGTCATGATGGCTGGCGACGAGCTCCCCACCAAGAACCCGCGCATGCGCGGCCCCGACCTGGAGCGCAACATCGACCCCAACGCCTCCGGCTCGGGCCCAAAAGCGCCACCACCGCCGTCCCGGCTGGATGCAGTCCGGGCAAAGCTGAGCACCCCGCTCACGCCTGGCGGAGACCCCACCGCCGTCGAGGCGGACTTGGAGGCGCACCGTCAGCTCCTCCTCAAGCAAACCGAAGAACTGGCTGCTGCTAAGCGCCAGATGGAGATCACCCAGCGCGAGTACAACCGCGCCCACGGCCTCACTCCCGGGCGGCGGCGACGAGCCAAGCCGAGCCGGCCACATCCGCCGCAGGGGCCGCGACCTCGGCGCCGAGATCGCCCGCGACGGCGCTCCTTCGCCGGCTCCGTCCGCGCGAGCTCCCCGTCTACAACACCCCCGACAAGAACATGCGTGCGGCGAAGCCGCCGCAGAAGAGCTGAACCGCCTTCAGGGCGAAGAGTTACGCCGCCAGACCAGGCGGGTGACTGAGCTGCTCAACGCAGCCAACAGGCAGATCGCCGACCCCAGGTATGTCGATGCCCCCAGGGCCTCTCACGCTCGTGGAGCTGCAGGCAACGATAGGGAAGGCGCCAGGGACACGGCCGAGTCCTCCTCCCCAGCACCAAGCCGGCGCCATGACTCCCGGGCCACGCACAGCTCGGGCCGGCCAAGCCACCAGCCGAGCGGCCGCAGCCGCAGCCGGCCCCCTCCGAGCCGGAACCAGGAGCAAGACTCCGGGCCCCGCCGTCATCACCGGCCGGCTCCAGAAGCAAGCGGCGCGCGCCAGCGGCACATTCCGGCTGGGCCCGCGCATCGAGCCCGCCGACGCCCGAGACCGCCTCGACCGGCTGGTTCAATCCCGCATCGCGAAGAAGAGGGCCAGCCGGCCCAAAGTGCTTCGGGCCGCGGATCCTCAACGAGCCCATGGTCGAGGGTTTCCAGCTCCCGCGCGACACCCCCAAGTACGACGGCACCACCAAGCCGGAGGACTGGCTGCTGGACTACTCCACGGCAGTCGGCATCGCCAAGGGGCACAAAGCGCTGGGCCGTGCGCTACTCCCCCCTCATGCTGCTCGGCTCCGCCCGCACGTGGCTCAACAACCTGCCAGCCGGCAGCATAAACGGCTGGCTGGACTTCGAAGCCGCCTTCATCAGCAACTTCACTGGCACTTATCGCCGGCCGGGTCGCCCTCAACAGCTTGAGATGTGCAAGCAGGGCCCCGACGAGACGGATCGCGCGTACCTGACGCGCTGGTGCGAGATGCGCAACTCTTGCGAGGGCGTGCACGAGATGCAAGCCATCAGCTTCTTCATGGGAGGCTGCCGACCCAACACCATGCTGTGGCACAAGCTACGCCGCAGCGAGCCCAAGACGATGGCCGCCTTGATGGTCATCGCAGACAAGTACGCGCTGGCAGAGGAAGCCGGCAAGGCGCCGGCTGATGTTCCACCGGCCCCAGCAAGACGGGACAACAACAAGCCGGCCGAGGGCGCCTCGCACGGCAGCCGGCGGGACAACTACCGCGGCAAGCGTCACAACGACCAGCCGGACCGCCGGTACGGCTCCGCCCACGTGGCCGCCGTGGCAGACAACGCGGCAGGCGGAAGCCGCCGCCGAAGCAAGACCGGCAGTGGAAGCCGAAGTACACCTTCGAGCAGATGCTCGACTCGCCGTGCAAGTACCACAGCGGCAAGAACCCCTCCAACCACACCACCCGCGACTGCCACTTCATGAAGCGGCTGACAAGCGGTGAACCCCTCCCGCCTCCCCCCCCGCCTCCACCAGCCGGCGGGCCGGGTGGCCAAGCCGGCGCAGAGAACGTCAACCTCGAGCACCACGAGGCTAACCAAGTGCACCATGCCGGCCGGTATCTGGCCGAAGACGCCACCTACATCATCTTCACCTCCGAGCCCGAGGACAGGACGAGCCAAGAGCGCCGTTCCCTCGAGGTCAACGCGGTCATACCGCCGGTCCCCCAGTACCTAAACTGGTCAGAGCAGGCCATCACTTTTGATCGCCGCGACACACCAGCTGTCCTGCCGAAGCCGGGCAGCTACGCCATGGTCCTCGACCCCACCATCGGCACAACCCGGCGCAGCGTGCGTTTCTCGCGCGTCCTCATCGACGGCGGCAGCAGCATCAACATCCTCTACCGCGACACCGCCCGCAAGCTGGGCATCCAGGAGGCCGAGTTGCGCCCCACCCCCACCGTCTTCCATGGCATCGTGCCAGGCCATTGCTGCCAGCCGATCGGCCGGATCACGCTGGAGGTGATGTTCGGGAAGCCGGACCACTTCCGCACCGAGAGAATCGAGTTCGAGGTGGTGGACCTCGTGAGTCCCTACCACGCGCTCCTGGGCAGGCCGGCCCTGACCAAGTTCATGGCGGTGCCCCACTACGGGTACCTGAAGATGAAGCTGCACGGCCCCAAGGGGTCATTACCGTAGCCGGCGACTATCGCCGCTCCATGGACTTGTGCCATGCAGAGCTCCAAGATGGCCCAGACGCTGGTCATCGCCACCGAGAAGCAGCTCATCCACGACGCCGTCGCCCTCGCCAAAGCCGCGCAGACAGACATGCCGGCTGCGGGCAACCCGGCTGGGACGACTCACTTCCAGCCGGCCGACAACACCAAGAAGATCCTGCTGGACCCGGCGCAGCCGGACAAGTTCGTCACCATCGGTGCCGGCTTGAACAAGAAATAGGAAAGCGAGCTCACCAGCTTCCTCCGTGAGAATCGGGACATCTTTGCATGGACTCCAAGAGACATGCCGGGTGTGCCGAGGGAGTTGGCTGAGCACCACCTCCACGTCCGGCCTGAAGCTAAGCCGGTGAAGCAGCCTCTCAGGCGCTTCGCCGAAGAACGAAGGAAGGCCATCGGTGAAGAAATCGCCCGGCTCCTAGCTGCCGGCTTCATCATGGAAGTGCTGCACCCGGACTGGTTGGCGAACCCGGTCCTGGTTTTGAAGAAGAACGGCTCCTGGCGCATGTGTATCGACTACACCAGCCTGAACAAGGCGTGCCCAAAGGATCCCTTCCCCCTGCCGCGCATAGATCAAGTCATAGACTCGACTGCCGGCTGTGAACTGTTGTCTTTCTTAGACGCCTATTCAGGCTACCACCAGATTCCTTTGAATCCGGCTGATCAAATAAAGACTTCGTTCATTACCCCGTACGGGGCTTATTGCTACACGACTATGCCGTTCGGCTTGAAAAATGCAGGCGCCACCTACCAAAGGTGCATGCAAAAATGCTTGCAGGATCAAATCGGCAGAAACGTTCACGCATATGTGGATGATGTCGTTGTAAAGACCAAGGAGACGACTACCCTCCTTGATGACCTGAGAGAAACCTTCACCAATCTGAGAAGATTCCGGATGAAGCTCAACCCGGCCAAGTGCACATTCGGCGTGCCGTCTGGCCAGCTCCTTGGCTACCTCGTCTCTCAGCGAGGGATCGAAGCCAACCCGGACAAGATCAACGCCATAGAGAAGATGGAACTGCCGCAGTGCCTCAAGGACGTCCAGAAGTTGGCTGGCTGCCTGGCCTCCTTGAGCCGCTTCGTCAGCCGGCTGGGGGAGAAGGCACTGCCCCTGTATCAACTAATGAGGAAGGCGGACAAGTTCGTCTGGTCACCGCAGGCGGATGAGGCTTTCCGTGACTTAAAGCGCGTGCTCTCAACCGCGCCAATCCTTGCAACGCCGGGTTAAATGGAGCCGATGCTGTTGTACATCGCAGCCACCAATCGAGTGGTTAGCGTTGTCCTGGTGGTGGAGCGCAGAGAAGCCGGCAACAGGGAGCAGCTGGTTCAGCGCCCAGTCTATTACCTTAGCGAAGTGCTCTCCCAGTCGAAGCAAAATTACCCCCACTACCGAGAAGGTCACCTACGGGCGTCTACATGGCGGCCAAGAAGCTCAAGCACTACTTCCAAGAGCACCCCATCGGGGTGGTTGCCACAGCACCCTTGGCGGAAATCATCGGCAGCAAGGACGCCAACGGCCGGGTTGCCAAGTGGGCCACGGAGCTAGCCGCCCACACCATCCTCTACGAGCCACGCACAGCCATCAAGTCGCAGATCCTCGCGGACTTCTTCGTCGGCCCAGGCTGAGATGCGGTACCTGCCGCTGTGCCGGATTCCACACCTTTGGAAGATGCACTTCGACGGCTCGAAGATGCGCAACGGCTTGGGAGCCGGCATCGTCATCACTTCTCCCAAGGGGGACCGGCTGGACTACGTCCTGCAGATCCACTTCGCCGCCTCCAACAATGTGGCGGAGTACGAAGCGCTCATTCATGGGCTGAAGCTGGCCAAGGAGATTGGCGTGCGTCGCATACTCTGCTTCGGCGACTCCGACTTGGTCATACAGCAAGCATCTGGCGACTGGGACGCGAAGGACGCCAACATGGCCTCGTACCGCTTCCATGTCCAGCAGCTATCCGGCTTCTTCGACGGCTGCGAATTCCACCATGTGCCACGAGCAAATAACGAGGCGGCTGATGCCTTATCCAAGATTGGCTCAACCCGGCAAGCCATTCCGCCGGGTGTCGCCTTGGCGGTTCTCAAGAAGCCGTCCATCATACCGTCACCGGACTCGGATTCAATATTCGTGCCGGCTGACCCGGGGGCTGCTCAGCCGAACCCGGGGGCTTCATCGCCCAAGTCGGGGGCTAACAAGCCAAACCCGCCGGCTAGCAAGCCGAACCCGGGGACTTCTCAGTCCAACCCGGGGGCTTCATCGCCAAACTCGGGGGCTAGCAAGCCGAACCCGCCGGCTAGCAAGCCGAACCCGGCGACCATGCAGTCGAATCCGGAAGCTCCCGCGCAGGAGGCCCTGTTGGTCAGCGTATTCGAGATAAGATGCGTACCTTCATGGGCACGAGAATTCCTCTCCTACCTCACCAACGGTGTGCTGCCTGATGATAGAGTCCAGGCCAGGCAGATTGAGAGAAGGGCCAAGGCCTATACCATCATCAACCACCAGCTGTACAAACGCAGCGTAAGTGGGGTGTTCCAGCGGTGCGTCGAGCCGGCTGAAGGGATTGAACTCCTACGGGAAATCCATCAAGGAGAGTGCGGACATCACGCCTCATCCAGAGCCATAGTGGCCAAAGCCTTCCGGCACGGTATTTCCTGGCCGACTGCGCTCAGAGACGCAGAAGATTTGGTGAAGAAGTGCAACGGCTGTCAGCGCTTCGCAAAGCAAAGACACCAGCCGGCTTCCGCCTTGAAAACCATCCCCATCACATGGCCATTTGCCGTATGGGGCTTGGATATGGTAGGCCCATTCAGAACAGCGCGAGGCGGCATGACACACCTCTTGGTGATGATTGACAAATTCACCAAGTGGATCGAAGCCAAACCAATCAAGAAACTGGACGGGTCCACAGCCGTCACATTCCTCAAAGAAATCATTGTGAGATTCGGCCACCCCCACACCATCATCACCGACAACGGCACCAACTTCTCCCAAGGCATCTTCTCTCGCTATTGCGGGGAAATGGGGATCCGGATGGCCCTATCTTCTGTGGCACACCCAGAGTCCAATGGACAAGTGGAAAAGGCTAACGGCTTAGTCCTAGCCGGCATCCGGCCCCGGCTGGTGGAGCCGCTCGAGCGAGCAGCCGGCTGCTGGATTGAAGAGCTGCCCAATGTGCTGTGGAGCCTGCGCACAACGACAAACCGCTCAGTCGGCTTCACACCTTTTTTCCTCGTATACGGGGCCGAAGCCGTCTTGCCAACTGATATCGAGCATGACGCGCCAAGGATCAAGCTCTACACAGAAGCCGAAGCCAAAGAAGCTCGCGAAGATGGAGTTGACCTGGTCGAAGAGGCCCGGCTGCTGGCTGAGTCTAGATCTACTATCTACCAGCAAAGCCTCCGACGCTATCACAGCCAGAGGGTCCAGCCCTTAGCATTCCGAGAGGGAGACCTAGTGCTCCGGCTGATCCAGAGGACAGCCGGACAGCATAAACTATCATCCCCATGGGAGGGTCCCTTCATCGTGAGCAAGGCAGTAGGCAATGATTCCTACTATCTCATAGATGCCCAAGAGGCTAAGAAAAACAAGCCGGACAAGGCTGACGAGGAGACTAAACGTCCCTGGAATGTCAGGTTACTCCGCCCATTTTACACATGAGAGCAGGAATGTATGTATCCCTTGTATCCCTTTTGTGAGTTATAAAAAAGCTTGCGCCAAGAGCGCTGTTTCCGACAAGTTTTTCGTGTACTTTACCTTGTTTCGCCAATTGGCTTGAACCCTCTCACGCGGCCGGCTCAGTACCGTGATCCGGTTTCCGACAGCCGGCTTCCGACCCAGCTACAGACCGCAATCCGGCTGTCCGGCTGGCGGGAGTAAGGCCTAGGGAGCCGGCACGCGAAAAACGACTAAGGGAAAGAGTAAAAGCGAGTTGACTTACAACTTTTCATAAAAGTGCCGAAGTGCCGAATTCAGCTCGTTCGACTGAAATACTGTCGGCCTCACCCAGCGGCCCGCTCTTGACCCGGCGACGGATCGCAAGTCGGACGTACGACCGGCAAGGGCACAGCCAAAGAGTGGGGCGGATGGGAAAAAGCGAACGAGTCGAAAGAAAGCAACTCAGCACACAGATGATTAACAAACACACTAAAGCGTGCCTTAATAAAAGGATAACAACATTGTCTTACATATGCACCCGGCATCCCGGGGATTTAACGAATTGTCTTGGCAAAAACATAAGGAAACAGGTAAAAGCTAAGCGCCGGCTGCGTCAGCAGAGCCGGCCGCCGGGTCATCCCCGGGCACATCGTCCGCCTCCTCGTCCTCAGCCGCCTCCTCCTCGTCGTCAGACGGCGGATTCGGGTCCTCGATGAAGAGGGACTTGTCGACGAAGTCGGCAATGGCGCAGGCACGGGCAAGCCGAGCAGTCTTGTTCTCCGCCGGGAGCTTGTCCTCCACGCCGGCGCGCCGGAACTCCAACTGGTCGAGGCTAACCTCGTTATACCAGGAGAGCACAAAAGATAGAGCCATATCAGCTCCGGCACGCGTGGCTGACTCCTTCCAGTCCAAGAAGCGGTCGGGAGCCCTGTCCAGCCAAGCGATGAGATTGGAGAGATCTTCTGGCAGCGTCTCCGTCGGCCACAGCAGTCGCATCAGCTCCTCCGCCGCCTTCCGCAGCTCCCAGCCGAGCTTGGTGACCGGCTCCACGCGGGCGGCGATGGACGCCAGATAGTCGTCCATGCTGAAGCAGTCGGAGCTCTGCTCCCCAGTGGCCTGCCGGCGATCCTCCCGCGCCCTGCCAACAGCCGCTAGCGCCTCCTCCTGCGCCTCAGGGAAGGCCGCTGCAAAGAAGAAAAGCATGTCAGAAGCCATCAAAGCCGAAATAAGCTGAAAAACGCAAATTTTCGAAGTCCTAAAGTAAGCTTTGGCGGCAGCCAGCAAGATCCGATCGCTTCAGCCTGAAGATGGAGATCCCAAAGCTTTAAAGAAAACCTGGCGGTAGCCGGCAAGAACCGACTGCCCCCAGCCCGAAGATGGAGATATCGAAAAAATCAAGGTTCTGCCGCCGGCTGCCAACCTAAGCCGGCAGCCGACGGCCGAAAGCCGGCAAAGGGGAAGGCATAAGACAAAAGACTCACCAGCCAAGCCGCGGTCGAGCGCGCTAAGTTCCCCCAACCACTGCTTGGCGGTGGCCGACAGCTCGTTGGACTTGGTGGTCACCTCCTGCTGGAGCGAAAGCCGCTGCCGTTCCACCTCCTCCAACCGCTTGCTCAGACCCTCCAGCTTTTCCTCCTGTTCCTTCTTGAGGGCGGCAAGTTCCTTGAGATGGTTAGCCTCAAGAAGGCGCAGCCGTTTCAGCTCCCCGTCAGCCACCTTCAGCTTGGCGGCAGCAGCTTGGTTCGCCTCCTCACTTGTGGCGCATTGAGCGCGGGCAACCCGGAGGTCCGACTCAAGCTGCGGGACCCGGGCGGCCTCAGCTGCAAGCCGGCAAAAACAAGCCGTCAGTAAAACAGAAGCATAAAAAAGAGTAAAGGCAGAGAGAGAAAGCCTCACCCTTGACAGCCTCCAGCTCGCGAGCCAAGCCGGCTCGCTCGATCTTGGCCTTGTGGTAGCTGGTCACCACCTTGTTGTACAAGACGGTGCGTCGCTCCGTAACCGTCTGAAAGAATCAGTTGCTTAGACGAAACCCGGACCGGCTCCAAGCAGCCGGACCATGCCTCGGAGGGCTACCAGGATAATAACAAAATTGCCAAAACTGAAAGATACCTACCTTGTCAGCATCCTCCAGCGTTGCTAGCTGGGCCAGGGCCTCGGCGGCCTTGTTCTTAAGGGCGGCCCGGTAGCCGGAGAAAACCATCTTCATGGGCGCCGTGCCAGGCTGCCCCTCCCGGTTGAACACCTCGCAGGAATCTGCCGAGTGCCACGCAGCCTCCATGGTGCCAGCCGAGCCAAGGCTGGAGTCAGAGGCAGACGGCACCTGCAGCAGCCGGGCCCCCTTGGCCACGTGAAGGCCCTCAGTCGGGCCCGACGGGCCCCTCGTCCTCGCCAGAGCCCGGGAGTCGGCGTCCTTTGAGCGCGCTGGCTGCCCCCTCGCCGGCTCCTTCCCGGTCGGCTCCCTCCTCGTCGGCTCCGAAGCTGGAGGCGGCGCGGTCGAATCAGTCGGCCCGGTGGGAGCCGTCGCTTCCGGCGCCCGAGGCGCTCCCTTCGGAGAACTCTCCGGCACCACGACGTTGGGCGCGGGCCCGCCGACTCCGGCCGAAGACGGCGCAGCCCCACCAGCTCCAGCTCCTGCCGCAGGCGGCATGCCCCTGCCGGCTCCGGCTGCCCGCTCCACGAACGGGGCGCGGCGCGGAAACATGTCGTCTAAGGTCGGCTGGCGCGCCGACTGACCCTGGTCTCCGCCGCCCGGCGCCGCAGAAGAAGACGCCCGCGAAGGTGGCGTGGCCACGGGCGGTGCGTTAGCAGCCGGCGGCGTGCGCACGCGTCTTTGAAGGTTGCGGGGTTGGCTCCCTCCTCTGCCCGGCTGAAGCGGCGACGTGGCGGGAGGAGCCTGCCGAGAGCCGCCTCCCTGGGTAAACTTAATCGCGGCCCTAGTCGAACAAGCAAGAAAAGATAAGTACAGAGGAAGGAAAGAAAAGGAATCAAACAATAGAGGAAAAAGAGCTCACCCGGCTTTCTCCGGGACCTTCTTGGGCGCCAGCCGGCGCTGCTTCTTGGCCCTCGCCTCCGAAGCGGCCGTGGACCCGACGCCGGCCCGCTTCCTCCCCTTCGGCGCTGAAGTCGCCGTGCTCGTAGGCGGCGCCGCGCGCAGAGGCACCGCCGGGATGGCCCCCGTGCCGGATTGAGCCGGCTCCGCCTGCAGCTGCTCCTGCTCCTGCTCATGCTCGGGCGAAGGAGGCGGGTTATGCTCCCCCTGGCCGCCCTGATCCTGCGCCACCAGCAGATCGTCGTCGCCAGCTTGGTCGCCGGCTAAGTCAGCCGGGTCAACGAGATCCGGCGTCCAGACCTTCGTCGCCAAGTCGCCATCCTCAATGCCTTGGCGGACGAAAAGCTGAAAACAAGACAAGACAAGATAAATATCGAGTCGGCCACGCTGCCGCAAGTCGGAAGACGGAAAAACATCAACTTACCAGTTCAGGCGGCTGCTCCCGATTGTAGGGCGCCAGCCCCCAGTCCCAGTTGTCCGGCATGTTGGCCTTGGTGATGTTGTTCACCCGGTGAGCCACCTGGGCCTTGGAGAGCTCCAACTTCGACGTCCGTGTCGGGTCGAGCAAGCCGGACATGTGGCCGATCTTGTGGACGCGCCACTGGAGCGGTACGACCCGGCGCGAGATGTAGGTGCAGAGGAGGTCCTCGGCACTCAGCCGGCCCTCCGAGACGCACTGCCCAGAAGTCCCACAGGAGGTTCACCTCCGCGTCCGGGTTCGAGGACTTGGCGTTGAAGCCCCAGTTGATCCGGCCGACTGGCGGGGCCGGGTTGAATTCCGGCAGATTAAGCCGGTCGAAGGCCGGGTTCTCGTTCCGCACGTAAAAGAAAGACATCTGCCAATTCTTTACAGAATCGACAGTCGGAATCCGCGGGAAGGACGTACCCGTACGGGGATAGATGGAGGAAGCGCCGCAGGTCCTCAGGCGGCCTTCGGTCGTCTGCGCCTTGATGTAGAAGAGCCGGCTCCAAAACTCCACGTCCGGCCACAAGCCGGCGTAGCCTTCCATGAAGGCCACGTAGCAGCTGAGGAGGATCATGGCGTTGGCCGGCAGGTGGTGCGGCTGCAGGCCGAAGTGATCGAGGAACCGGCGGAAGAAGGTGGAAGCCGGCAGACCCAGCCCGCGGTCGAGATGCGCACCGAAGACCACGCGTTCGCCGGGCTCCGGCCGAGGCTCCTGCTCCTCGCCCGGCGCCCTGGTAATCACCCCCGCCGGGATGCGGCGGAGGCGCACGAACCGGGCAATGTCGTCGTCTTGCATGTAGGAGCCCTTCCAGGAGCCGCTCGGCTGGGCCATCGAGGACGAAGAAGAGGAGGTCCAAGAGAGGCGGAAGGGCGAAGAAGAGCCGCTCCTCGCCGGAGGAGATCGCGGTGGAGAAGATCGCGCCGTCGATGCGCGCGGCCCCGTGGCGCCGGATTGGCGGGCTTGCGGTGGTAGCTCGGCGGAGGCTCGTCGGGGCGACCGCTCGCTGAGATTCGCCAGAAGAGCGGAAGAAGAACGGCGTCGGAGCAGCGAGGCGCTCGAGCGAAGCGAAGGAGCAAGGCAGGGGCGCGAGGAAGAAGAAAGGGGCAAGTGCCGCCTCGGTACCGCCCCCGCGGCATTTATAGCCGACCGCGGCGGTTGGCCTCCAAGTGGCCGACGTGGGCCACGTCTCCGGATTTACTGCGCCATAACTCCTCCCACGACCGCTACCGTTACCAGAAACGGCCACACCACGTCGCCCACTACCGCACCGGATCCGGAAGGACATTGATGTGACCAGACGAACCGGCGGCAGAGCCCTAGCGTCAGGCCGGTCAAGTCGGGCGCAGAACCCGAGGCGGCGGGGACTCCGGCGCGCAGCGAGCCGGAGCCGGACAAGAAGTTCCACTCGAGCCAAAATTCATCAGCAAGGCGGAGGCGCCATCAGATCTGGCGAGAAAGCAAAAACTGCACAAGTATAAAAAGCGGCCGGCTAGAAGCAGCCGGCAGGAACGAGCCGGATGAGGGCGCAGCCGGCTGAATGGAAATCCTCAGTCGGCCCCTCCAAGTGCCGTCTAATATATTCGAGAAGCCAGGAAAACCTGCCTAGGTCCTTCTAAACGTAGGACCTTGCCAGCTTCGGGGGCTAATGTCGGGGGGAAGACCCCGGATAGGGCAATGGACGCGGAGCAGCCGGCTGGCCACTGGCCGGCTCGCGGCAAAGGCCGGCTGAGGAGCAGCCGGCTGGCGCCGTGGCCGGCTGGTCTGGAAGCCGGCCGGCTCTAGGTCCTAGTCGGCCTGGCTACGGCCACCAATGCTGTAGTTGGGCCGGCTTCTACAAGCCATATCCGACTGGGGTTTGTACCTCAGACCGACTCGAGGCTGGCGAGTCTTGCACGGGAAGGAACCGGGTAGGTGATCCGGGTTCCCAAAGTCCACGCTGACTCCATCTTCCGTGAAACGCGGGGCACTGTGGAGCAACAGTGCCTCGCGCCGGACAGGCCGTCAGGGCTTACGACGATCCGTGCGACTACGGTGGGCTGACGGCGACAGGGACACCTCCTCCATACCGCTGACCGTGGCAGCCGGATGGGACAGGCCACGATGCCTCAACCACTCCTGACGTCACCGCCTCGGGAAGGAGCGGAAGCCGGAGCCGGCCCAGCCGGCCCGTAAAACTATAGGGTCTTATATGTAAAGTGCCGGTGCCTATATAAACCGCACTGCCCCCTCTCGTGCAGGGGATCGATCATTTTATTACTTTCACCCACCTACAGAGCTGCCCGGTGAGAGAGACCATAGTCTTCCTTAGCCTCTCAGGAGCAGCCGGACACAGCTCTAGGAGCACCATTGTACTGTGTGATCATCATATACACTCATAGCAGGAGTAGAGGTTTTACCTCCATCGGAGGGCCTCGAACCTGGGTACGTCGCCGTGTCGCTCGTGCCCATACCCGCATCCGGATACCGCCGTGAGATCTCTCAGGAACCACTTCGATTAGCCACCCTATGGCATATGCCGTGACGATACCACGACAGGTTCCTTCTCTTTCGGCGCCACCAAGATTGGTGGTGTCGAAATTTTGCGTTTGAGATCCTCAAAGGCTCTGTCTGCTTCTTCGTTCCACTGGAACTTCTCTTCCTGCTTGATCAAGGCATAAAATGGTAACGCCTTTTCCCCCAACCTGGCGACGAATCTGCTTAAAGCTACGACTCGCCCGGTTAGCTGCTGTATTTCTTTTAACTTTGTTGGCTTTCTCATTGTTACGATGGCCTGGATTTTATCGGGATTTGCTTCAATCCCTCTTGCTGAAACTAAGAACCCGAGAAGTTCTCCTGCAGGAACGCCAAAAGAACACTTTGTCGGGTTCAGCTTGAGACAAAATTTATCGAGATTGTCGAAAGTTTCCTTCAAGTCCTCGATTAGCGTGTCCCCCTTTTTTGACATTATGACGACATCGTCGATGTATACTTGTACGTTTTTCCCGATCTGTGTTGCTAGGCACTTCTGCATCATCCGCTGATATGTTGCTCCCGCGTTTTTCAAACCAAAGGGCATTGTTCGATAACAAAACACGCCGTAAGGTGTGATGAACGCTGTTTTGACTTCATCTTCTTCTTTTAATCTGATCTGGTTATAACCAGAATAAGCATCCAGGAAGGAAAGACGTTCACATCCTTCCGTGGAATCGATAATTTGATCGATCCTCGGGAGGGGAAAGTGATCCTTTGGACAATGTTTATTGAGACACGTGAAGTCGACGCACATGCGAAGGACTTTCGTGTTTTTCTTCGGCACCAGCACTGGGTTAGCTACCCACGTGGCTTCTGTGTGTAACTCCTTGATGAAACCAGCTTCTCTGAGTCTATCAATTTCTGACAGCATAGCCTTGCGATTTGGTTCCGAAAAACACCGCAAGGGTTGTTTGATTGGTCTCGCTATTGGATCCAAGTTTAGGTGGTGCTCGGCAAGTTCCCTGGGTACTCCTGGCATGTCAGCTGGACACCATGCGAAGATTTTCCAGTGCTCACGGAGGAACTCGACGAGCGCGTTTTCCTATGCGAGGTCCATATTTGTCGCGATGGACGTCGTCTTCTTCGGATCTGTCGGGTGGATCTGTACTTCCTTTGAATCCTTTGCAGTATTAAAACTTGATTCCTTATTAGGCCTCCCTACATCTGGCAACACATAGTAATCGGTCGTAAGCCTTGATGCCATGTACTCTGCTTGCATCCCGAAGGTTTCTGAAAGTCGATGAAAATCCTTGTCACATTTATCGGCTAGCGTGAAGCTCCCTTTCACTGTAATTGGCCCTTTAGGTCCAGGCATCCTCCACAACAAGTATGTGTAATGTGGTACCGCCATAAATCTGGCATATGCTTGGCGCCCCAACAAAGCATGGTACTGTGATGGGAAATCCACGACTTCAAACTCCAGCCTCTCTATCCTGTAGTTTTCTCGAGTGCCAAACTGAACGTCGAGATTGATCTTCCCCAATGGGTAGCTTGGTTTTTCTGGTGTGATACCGTGGAAACGTGTGTCCGTTGGCTTCAGGTTTGCGAAGGATATGTTCATCTTCCTTAGTGTATCTGCGTACATAAGGTTTAGACTACTGCCTCCATCAATGAATACTCGAGATACATTGAATCCTGCAATCACTGCTGGTAAAATAAGTGCTGACTGCCCTGGTCGAGGAACTTGCTGCGGGTGATCCGCAATTGTGAAGCCAATATCTTGTCCCGACCAATTGAGGTACTCGACTGTTGGTGGAGGCATCTTTTCTGCCATGAACACCTGTCGCGAAATTACCTTCTGCGCTCTATTGGATGGCCTGCCTTTCTGAATCATCGAGACCGCTCCATGGGAGTTGGGATCAACGTAAGGTGGTGGTGCTGGTGCTGCCGCAATTCTGAGCTGATGTCGATTTTCGTCCGTAATTGCGGGAGGAGGTGGTAGGTGGATCTCACTCCTAGGTCCATGAGGGTTTCGACTCGCTGCCTGAGTATTGGCTTGTCCGGCGAATCTCATCATTGCTTGAAAGTTCCGGCAATCCTTCTGCAAATGCCCCGACTGCCTCTTCCCATTATAGTCGACATAGAAATGCATCTGGCACGGGCCGTTCTTCATATCCTCAGGGGACACGAAGGGTCTCTGAAACCTAGGCCCATTGTTTGGCCTGTTGTTTCGGGGATCGTCTCTATTGTCGCCTCGCTGCTCGTTGCTCCTTTGATACTCATCTCTATTGTTTCCTCCAGCGCTCGCTCGAAACCCAGCCGAAATTTGGCCAGGTGCATCATAACCCAAAATTGTCGAGAAAATCGTCGTCTATTTTGAAAATTTCGACTGCGGTCCTCCTCTGGTGACCTGTGTCGTTTATTATGCACGGCATCCTCGCCATCTGCCCATCTATTTGCTATTTCCATTAATGCTGATACTGTCCTTGGGTTAGTTCTTCCCAAGTCCTCCACAAAATCTCCTCGTCGAACTCCTGCAACAAACGCGTCTATCGCTCTCTCGTCAGATATATTTTCTGCCGAGTTTTTGATGATGTTCCACCTTTGGATGTACTTCCTCATTGATTCATCATGCTTCTGTCGACATGATCTCAATTCCTCGAGTGTCGCGGGCTTTTTGCAAGTTGATCGGAAGTTCTTGACAAACACATCCTCAAAACTGTCCCAGCTGTCGATGGAACCTGGGGGAAGTTTCTTTATCCAAGACCTCGCAGCTCCACTCAAGTGTACTTGGATGCTTTGCATGCATGTTGCTCTGGTTCCTCCTATCAGCTTCACCGTCTCGAGGTAATCGATTAACCAATCCTCTGGATCTTGAAGGCCGTCGAACTTTTTGAAGTTGTCGGGTAACTTGAATCCTGATGGGACTCGAGTTTTTCGGACCCGTCGCGTAAAACATAGGAGTCCACACATATCTTCTTCGGCGAGTTCTGGTGAACGCCGATGTTCTCTTCTCTCTTGTCGCGCTCTATCTACCCTGGCCTGGGCCGCCGTATATCTGGTGCCACTTGCCCCTGGTGGATCTTGCACTGCTGCAGTAGGTCTCGGGCTATTTTGTCTTGCAGGTTCTTCGGGAGGTGTGGCTGCGAATGCTGCTCCCATGGCTCCACATCCTGCCATGGCCATGTTGTACAACGCCTCTCTTGGATCTCCGGGAGGTGGCCTAGACGCGAGGATAAAGGCTTGTGTCGCCATATACCCAGCTTCTGGTGTTTTGTGAATAATGTTCCCTCTCATATCTATCGACATAAAAGACATGTCGAGGTTTTGAACTAAAGTCTCTCTTTCAGCTTTAGGTATATTTTGCAGCCGAGATCTTGCTCTCCTTCGAGCTGCCCTGTGACTATCTCCCGAAGTTCCTGATTGTCGACTCAACTCCGCTCTTCGCCTGCTTGATGCTGAAGCTGCCTCCCTTCTCCTGTTTAAAGCCGCTGTCTGTTTTTCTAACTCTCTTGCAGCTCGAGCGAGCCTATATTGGTAAGCCTGCAATTCTTCAGTTGTAGCAGTTGTCGCCATTGGTTCTGAACCATCCATAGCTCTTGCGGCTCTATCCCATGCTGATTGTGGGAGTTAAATCCTGATTCGTGGTGTAGGCCCGGCATATTTAGTGCCCAAACCTCGCCTTAAGTCAGAGGGATCGACGTATGGATTTCCCAAATCGTCGAAAGCCTCCAACGTTTCCTCCTGATCGCGACTTGCTTCGCCAATGGCGTAGATTTGATGATATTTTGGATTCTGCACCTTGCTGGTTTTGGTGACACCATCATAGAGATTGGTGAAGACCTTTCCAACAGTGATGGACTTGTCGATGAAGTCGAAGCTGTTGATGCTACTCGAGTCATCGCTTATATAGGAGTCCGCGGATGACTCGAAGGACATGTCGTTGAAGATCTTGGCGAGTTTTTCGCTTGCTCTGGTGCTGATGAAGCGTGGCGATGAAATCTCTTCGTCGCCTGACTCGATGGATGATGCTGAGCTTGAAAAATCGGGATCGACTGCCGATAGTCCCGACGAAATCGGAACTTCGAGATGGTACGCTCCTTCTTTCTCGACGCGGAAGTGAAACCTTCCGAACGTCATCTCCATGGGCTCCTCCAGATAAGCACATGCATCCAAACGGGAGGGCGGGTGCGGAACAAAATCAACGAGACCAGTTTCGATCTGTTTACCTCTGTCCATGATGTTGCTTGCTATCGACGAAGTCGACGATCTTGAACGTGCCATCGCGATCAGCTCCTTGTCGCCTCTAAATCCCACAGACGGTGCCAATTGACAAGGTATAAACTTGTCAATGCCTACAAGTAGTAGACTAGGGTTTCGTTGGATGTAGAGGGCAAGTAGATCTCGAAGGTTTCAGCCGAAAAGTACTAGACAATGTAAAAGCTAGGGTTTGAGAAAACAATGATTCGATCCTTTCTTTGTCCCTTGATACGTCCCCGACGTATCCATAATTTCTGTTGTTCCATGTTTGTTTTATGACAATACTTACATGTTTTGCTTGCACTTTATGATGATTTCATGCATTTTCCGGAACTAACCTATTAACGAGATGCCACAGTGCCAGTTCCTGTTTTCTGCTGTTTTTGGTTCCAGAAAGGCTGTTCGGGCAATATTCTCGGAATTGGACGAAATCAACGCCAAACCTCCTATTTTTCCCGGAAGGCTCCAGAACACCGAAGAAGAGTCGGAGAGGGGCCAGGGGCCACCACACCACATGGCGGCGCGGGCCAGACCCAGGCCGCGCCGGCCTAGGGTGTGGCGCCCCCAGGTGCCCCCCTGCGCTGCCTCTTCGCCTATAAAATCCCTTTCGACCTAAAAACGCAGTACCAATTGACGAAACTCCAGAAAAGTTACTGGGGCGCCGCCGCCATCGCGAAACTCCAATTCGGGGGACAGAACTCTGTTCCGGCACCCTGCCGGAACGGGGAAGTGCCCCCGGAAGCCATCTCCATCAACGCCACCGCCTCCGCCATGCTCCGTGAGTAGTTCCCCCATGGACTACGGGTTCTAGCAGTAGCTATGTCGGTATACTCTCCCCCATGTACTTCAATACAATGGTCTCATGAGCTGCCTTACATGATTGAGATCCATCTGATGTAATCGGTGTTGTGTTTGTTGGGATCCGATGGATGATACATTATGATTAGTCTATCTATAAAGTTTGTGAAGTTATTGTTGCTGCAGTCTTGTTATGCTTAATGCTTGTCACTAGGGCCCGAGTGGCATGATCTTAGATTTAAGCTCTATACTTATTGCTTAGATTGTATCTACAAGTTGTATGCACATGTCACTGTCCGGAACCAATGGCCCAGAAGTGACAGAAATCGGGACAACCGGAGGGGATGGTAGTGATGTGAGGATCACATGTTTTCACGGTGTGTTAATGCTTTGCTCCGGTACTCTATTAAAAGGAGTACCTTAATATCCAGTAGTTTCCCTTGAGGCCCGGCTGCCACCGGCTGGTAGGACAAAAGATGTTGTGCAAGTTTCTCATTGCGAGCACGTACGACTATATACGGAAAACATGCCTACATAATTAATAAGCCTGATGTTCTTTCTTAATGCTTTGATTCCTATCAATTGCCCAACTGTAATTTGTTCACCCAACACTTGTCACTTATTGCAGAGTTACCACTAGTGTAGATCGCTGGGAACCCCGGTCCATCTCTCATCATAATATACTTGTTCTACATGTCATTGGAAGTAGTATCAACTATTTTCCGGAGCCATTGCTCTCATATTGCTATTACTGCTGCTGTGTTACTGTTACTACTGCTCTCATATTACTGCTACTTTCACATCACCCCTGTTACTAGTGCTTTTCCAGGTGCAGCTGAATTGACAACTCAGTTGTTAAGGCTTATAAGTATTCTTTACCTCCCCTTGTGTCGAATCAATAAATTTGGGTTATACTACCCTCGAAGACTATCGCGATCCCCTATACTTGTGGGTCATCAAGACTGTTTTCTGGCGCCGTTGCCGGGGAGGCATAGCTCTACTCATAAGTTCACCTGGGGAGTACACTCTACCTCTCTCTCTGTTTTTATTTTGTTTTATTTTGTTTTGCTTAGTTTACTTTTGTCTAGTTTATTTGTGCTTAGTTTATTTCCGTCTAGTTTTATTTTGCTTAGTTTACTTTTGCTTAGTTACTTTTTGTCTTGTTTTATTTTCCTCATATACCCAAAAATCCATAAAAATTTGAAAAACCAAAAAATTAAAAACTGCTGTTATGGGAGAACCTACAACCTACTTGGAGCTTATAGAATGTTATAATAATTATAGAGAATCAAGAGCTGGTAAAATAATGAGTGCTATGATAGAAAAATTAAATACAATTGCTAGAATCTTGCTTAGACGCCATGATATAAACTGTTGCTCTAAAGAGGACACTAAACATCTTAAATTTCAATGTGGCTTTAGTGAGGAATTTTTTATTAAGAACTATAATCGGAATTGCTATATTCATTATGGGTTCGAAGAGGTAGAACAATTTGTCTTATTTATGGGAGCCTCTGAGATAGAATCCTTCATGGTTGAGAATTATGAAACTTGTGCTATTTGTAAGGACCTTAAAGATTATGTCTCTACTATCCTTAATTCTTGCATAGAATGCTACAGTAGGAATCCTTATATCCTTGATTATAAAGAGAGACACATTAATGCACAAGAATGCACTCACAATTTGCAGGAACCGGTGGAAGAAGAAATTGATGAACCTGAAAGCTCAGTGGATGAAAAAGAGGAGGAAATTGATGAACCTGAAAGCTCATTGGATGAAAAAGAAGAGGAGAGCGACGAACAAAAGGGGGAAGAATGGATTAGCTACCCATGCCAACCTTCTAATGAGAGTAACTCTTTATCTCTTACACTATTTGATTGTCCTCCATGCTTACCGGAGAAGGATGAATGTTATGTTCCTGTGGATTCTCTTGAAATATTACCTATGAGTAAAACCTGTGAGAATAATTATGCTACTGTTATATATGATAATCCATGCTACTTTGATAAATCTTATGATAATGCTTTGTTTGTGCCTGATGTCGAAATGCATGGTACTAAAGAATTTTGCTTGGCAAATGTTTATGATAAAGCTCTAGATGATGGTCCTATGTTACTTGATAATATTAATTGTACTACTAATGAAAATGGGATTGGAGAGGATTTAACTTTATCTATATGTCCCATATCTCTTGAGATTGATCAACTACCTTGTTATATTATTAATAAAAGTAAGTTTGAAAGTTTTAATTCCACTATTCTTGAACTTGATAAAAATTATGTGTTTGGAAATCATGGAAAGTATGCTGCATGTGATAGTTATATTGTTGAGTTTATTCATGAAGCTACTGAGAATTATTATGAGAGAGGAAAATATGGTTGTAGAAATTTGCATGGTACTAATACACCTCTCTATGTGCTTAAAATTTTGAAGTTACACTTGTTCTATCTTCCTATGCTTGTTACTTTGCTTTTCATGAACTTGTTTATTTACAAGATTCCTTTGCATAGGAAGCATGTTAGGCTTAAATGTGTTTTAAATTTGCCTCTTGATGCTCTCTTTTGCTTCAAATACTATTTCTTGCGAGTGCATCATTAAAACTGCTGAGCCCATCTTAATGGCTATAAAGAAAGCAACTTTTTGGGAGATAACCCATGTGTTATTTTGCTACAGTACTTTGTTTTATATTTGTGTCTTGGAAGTTGTTTACTACTGTAGCAACCTCTCCTTATCTTAGTTTTGTGTTTTGTTGTGCCAAGTGAAGCCTCTAATCGAAGGTTGATGCTAGATTTGGATTTCTGGGCAGAAACAGATTTCTATCTGTCACGAATCTGGGTCTAATTCTCTGTAGGAAACTCAGAAAATTATGCCAATTTACGTGCGTGTTCCCCAGATATGTACGCAACTTTCATTAGTTTTGAGTTTTCTGATTTGAGCAACGGAAGTATTTTATTAAAATTCGTCTTTACTGGCTGTTCTGTTTTGGCAGATTCTGTCTCTGTTTTTTGCATTGTCTCTTGTGGACTTTAAGCGAGGTTTTCTAGACGTAGAGAGCTGTAGCTGATGTTTTATTGAGTTCTTGCAATGTGCCACTACAGGACCAAGGTGGATTCAAATTTTTTGAGTACTAACCCCTCTAATGAAGTTTATGAGAAGTTTGGTGTGAAGGAAGTTTTCAAGGGTCAAGAGAGGAGGATGATATATGATCAAGAAGAGTGAAAAGTCTAAGCTTGGGGATGCCCCCTTGGTTCATCCCTGCATATTTCAAGAAGACTCAAGCGTCTAAGCTTGGGGATGCCCAAGGCATCCCCTTCTTCATCAACTTATCAGGTTTCCTCCCCTGAAACTATATTTTTATTCGGTCACATCATATGTGCTTTACTTGGAGCGTCTGTGTGTTTATTTTTGTTTTGTTTGTTTGAATAAGATCGGATCCTAGCAATCCTTGTTTGGGAGAGAGACACGCTCCGCTTTTTCATATGAACACTTGTTCTTTGTTTTACCTTTAATGTTCAATGATAAAAGTTGGAAGCTACAATACTTATTTGGTTGGAAAAGGAAAATGCCTCATATGTCTTGGATAATTTGACACTTGGCAATTGTTTTGAGCTCTCAAGTAGATCATGATTAAGTTTTTTCATGTAGTTTAAACCTATTAGTGGAGAACTACTGTAGAGCTTGTTGAAATTGGTTTGCATAATTGATCTCTCTTAAGGTCTAGATATTTTCTGGTAAAGTGTTTGAGCAACAAGGAAGACAGTGTAGAGTATTATAATGCTTGCGTTATGTTCTTATGTAAGTTTTGCTGTACCAGTTCATACTTGTGTTTGCTTCAAACAACCTTGCTAGCCTAAGCCTTGTACTGAGAGGGAATACTTCTCATGCATCCAAAATCCTTGAGCCAAAAACTATGCCATTCGTGTCCACCATACCTACCTACTATGTGGTATTTCCTGCCATTCCAAAGTAAATTGCTTGAGTGCTACCTTTAAACAATTCAAAATGCTTCTCAATTTGTGTTAATGTTTTATAGCTCATGAGGAAGTATGTGGTGTTTATCTTTCAATCTTGTTGGGCAACTTTCACCAATGGACTAGTGGCTTCATCCGCTTATCCAATAATTTTGCAAAAAGAGCTGGCAATGGGATTCCCAGTCCCAAATTAATTAACCTAAATAGACACTCCTCCATGGTTTGTGATTGTTGGACGGCACCCGAAGGATTCGGTTAGCCATGGCTTGTGTAAGCAAAGGATGGGAGGAGTGTCATCATAATAAAACTAAAATAAAAAGGCACTCCTTCATGGTATGAGATTGTTGGCAGGCACCCGAGGATTCGGTTAGCCATGGTTTGTGAAAGAAAGGTTGGAAGGAGTGCCACCCAAAAATAAAATAAAATGGGAGCCGCTCTTTGAAGGTTTGTCTGGCGAGGGGGTTAGAGTGCCCACTACCATTCGTTGACAACAACATACACCTCTCAAAATTTTACTTTTATGCTCTCTATATGTTTTCAAAACCAAAGCTCTAGCACAAATATAGCAATCAATGCTTCCCTCTGCGAAGGGCCATTCTTTTACTTTATGTTGAGTCAGTTTACCTACTTCCTTCCATCTTCGAAGCAAACACTTGTGTCAACTGTGCATTGATTCTTACATACTTGCATATTTGCATTCATCATATTACTCTATGTTGACAATATCCATGAGATATGCATGTTGAAAGTTGAAAGCAATCGCTGAAACTTATATCTTCCTTTGTGTTGCTTCGATGCCTTTACTTTGAATCTATTGCTTTATGAGTTAACTCTTGTGCAATCTTTTGATGCTTGTCTTGAAAGTACTCTTTATGAAAAGTTTTGCTATATGTTATCTACTTGTTAGCAACTATAGATCATTGCCTTGAGTCACTTCATTCATTTCATATGCTTTGTAATAGTATGATCAAGGTTATGTAAGTAGCATGTCACTACAGAAATTATTCTTTTTATCGTTTACCTGCTCGGGACGAGCAGGAACTAAGCTTGGGGATGCTGATACGTCCCCGACGTATCCATAATTTCTGTTGTTCCATGTTTGTTTTATGACAATACTTACATGTTTTCCTTGCACTTTATGATGATTTCATGCATTTTCCGGAAATAACCTATTAATGAGATGCCACAGTGCCAGTTCCTGTTTTCTGCTATTTTTGGTTCCAGAAAGGCTGTTCGGGCAATATTCTCGGAATTGGACGAAATCAACGCCAAACCTCCTATTTTTCCCGGAAGGCTCCAGAACACCGAAGAAGAGTCGGAGAGGGGCCAGGGGGCCACCACACCACATGGCGGCGCGGGCCAGACCCAGGCCGCGCCGGCCTGGGTGTGGCGCCCCAGTGCCCCCTGCGCCGCCTCTTCGCCTATAAAATCCCTTTCGACCTAAAAACGCAGTACCAATTGACGAAACTCCAGAAAAGTTACTGGGGCGCCGCCGCCATCGCGAAACTCCAATTCGGGGGACAGAACTCTGTTCCGGCACCCTGCCGGAACGGGGAAGTGCCCCCGGAAGCCATCTCCATCAACGCCACCGCCTCCGCCATGCTCCGTGAGTAGTTCCCCCATGGACTACGGGTTCTAGCAGTAGCTATGTCGGTATACTCTCCCCCATGTACTTCAATACAATGGTCTCATGAGCTGCCTTACATGATTGAGATCCATCTGATGTAATCGGTGTTGTGTTTGTTGGGATCCGATGGATGATACATTATGATTAGTCTATCTATAAAGTTTGTGAAGTTATTGTTGCTGCAGTCTTGTTATGCTTAATGCTTGTCACTAGGGCCCGAGTGGCATGATCTTAGATTTAAGCTCTATACTTATTGCTTAGATTGTATCTACAAGTTGTATGCACATGTCACTGTCCGGAACCAATGGCCCCGAAGTGACAGAAATCGGGACAACCGGAGGGGATGGTAGTGATGTGAGGATCACATGTTTTCACGGTGTGTTAATGCTTTGCTCCGGTACTCTATTAAAAGGAGTACCTTAATATCCAGTAGTTTCCCTTGAGGCCCGGCTGCCACCGGCTGGTAGGACAAAAGATGTTGTGCAAGTTTCTCATTGCGAGCACGTACGACTATATACGGAAAACATGCCTACATAATTAATAACCCTGATGTTCTTTCTTAATGCTTTGATTCCTATCAATTGCCCAACTGTAATTTGTTCACCCAACACTTGTCACTTATTGGAGAGTTACCACTAGTGTAGATCGCTGGGAACCCCGGTCCATCTCTCATCATAATATACTTGTTCTACATGTCATTGGAAGTAGTATCAACTATTTTCCGGAGCCATTGCTCTCATATTGCTATTACTGCTGCTGTGTTACTGTTACTACTGCTCTCATATTACTGCTACTTTCACATCACCCCTGTTACTAGTGCTTTTCCAGGTGCAGCTGAATTGACAACTCAGTTGTTAAGGCTTATAAGTATTCTTTACCTCCCCTTGTGTCGAATCAATAAATTTGGGTTATACTACCCTCGAAGACTATCGCGATCCCCTATACTTGTGGGTCATCATCCCTCGACTCCCCCTTATATAGGAGGCGGAGCCGAGGGATTCGTAGTACACAAGTTTACAGAGTCCGGGAGGGTTTCTGACCCGTCCCGCAAGATTACAAATTATTCTTCCTATTACAACTCTAACTTTCCTTATCATCATGTTGGGCTTCCGAACTTTATATTCTTCGATACGTGGGCCTTCAGTAAACCCCGGGTACTATCTTCGGTAGGCCCATTGGGGATGCCTATGTCAATTCCTTCGTATCGGAAAACCCTAGTACCGAGAGCCAAAATACGAGAAAAGTTCCAGAGACGCTGCCGCCGTCAACCCCATCTCGGGGGTTCTGAAGATCTCCTCCGGCACCCTGCCGGAGAGGGGAATCATCACCGGAGGGCTCTACATCACCATGCCCGCCTCCGGACTGATGCGTGAGTAGTTCATCCTTGGACTATGGGTCCATAGCAGTAGCTAGATGGTTGTCTTCTCCTATTATGCCATCATGTTTAGATCTTGTGAGCTGCCTATCATGATCAAGATCATCTTATTGTAATGCTACATGTTGCGTTTGTTGGGATCCGATGAATATGGAATACTATGTCAAGTTGATTATCGATCTATCATATATGTGTTGTTTATGATCTTGCATGCTCTCCGTTGCTAGTAGAGGCTCTGGCCAAGTTGATACTTGTAACTCCAAGAGGGGGTATTTATGCTAGATAGTGGGTTCAAGCCTCCATTGAATCTGGGACAGTGACAGAAAGTTCTAATGTTGTGGATGTGCTGTTGCCACTAGGGATAAAACATCAATGCTTTGTCTAAGGATATTTGTATTGTTTACATTACGCACAGTACTTAATGCAATTGTCTGTTGTTTGCAACTTAATACTGGAAGGGGTGCGGATGCTAACCCGAAGGTGGACTTTTTAGGCATAGATGCATGCTGGATGGCGGTCTATGTTCTTTGTCGTAATGCCCTATGTAAATCTCATAGTAGTCATCATGATATGTATATGCATTGTTATGCCCTCTCTATTTGTCAATTGCCCAACTGTAATTTGTTCACCCAACATGTTATTTATCTTATTGGAGAGACACCACTAGTGAACTGTGGACCCCAGTCCATTCTTTTACATCTGAAATACAACCTACTGCAATCATTGTTCTCTGTTGTTCTTTGCAAGCAAACATCATTCTCCACACCATGCGTTTAATCCTTTGTTTTCAGCAAGCCGGTGAGATTGACAACCTCACTGTTAAGTTGGGGCAAAGTATTTTGATTGTGTTGTGCAGGTTCCACGTTGGCGCCGGAATCCCTGGTGTTGCGCCGCACTACACTCCTTCACCAACAACCTTCACGTGGCCTTCATATCCTACTGGTTCGATAACCTTGGTTTCTTACTGAGGGAAAACTCGCTGTTGTATGCATCATACCTTCCTCTTGGGGTTCCCAACGGACGTGTGCTTTACCGTCACAAGGAGCTACTTTGCTGGTGCCGTCGCCGGGGAGGAATCAACACTCCATCACCGTCACGCGCCATCAATATTACAAATCAAAAACTAAATGATCATAGAGGCTTTAGTTTACTGGTTATAGTCATAACATGGTATAAGCATGTGCCAAGTCAACCCAATAAAGCATCAAAGGATAATACCACAATACTATACTTTTATGATAGAAACAACACATGATTCTTTCAATGACACATTATGCACTCGCAGCCATTTGAAACAAGTCATTCTAAAACAATAAATACTAAGCATATGACAAGAATAACATCCAACATGACATACCAAAGTCTATGCCACAGTCTAGACAAGCTTCCTTTTGCATCACTATAGTCAGGAAATATTTTACTAGTATCCAACACCAATCAACTTATTTGATATAACTCTCAGAGATGAAATTTATTATGAACCAGAGAGCTAATCATACACAAATAATTAATACTAACGTGCTCTGAATAAAATTCTAGTGAAAGAACAACAGCTAAAAGCAGTACCAGAAAACTAGAACACTCGCATAACAATAACAACGAAAACTAGAGCGTTCTATGCAATTAAAAAGGAGCGGGTCTTTCTCCAAAGAAAATGTGTCGGGATCCAACATATGCTACAGTAAACAAAACAAAACAAAACAAAAAACAAAAATAAATACGCTCCAAGAACAACACATAGCGTATGAAGCAATAAAAATATAGCGTATAGAGAGATGACATGTTGCTTTATCGATGAAGAGGGGATGCCCACGGCATTCCCAAGCTTTAACGCTTGTACCTCTTGAATATTTCTTAGGGTGCAGGGGTATCCCAAGCTTGAGCTTTTGTCCATTCTTCATCTCATCATATAATTTTTCTCTCCCTACACTTGAAAACTTTCTTCTTACAAAAACTTCGCACAATTCTTCATTAGCAGCATTAGTACAATCAAAATAAACAAATTCACTTGTGTTCAGTACTAACATATAGCAAACATCTATTAAAGCATTACCTACTGTAGAAACCTTTCAAAAAGCTCTTTGATCAAAAGAACTCAAAAAGAAAGAGATTTAAGAGGCAAATGCAAATACTGCAGTCTGTTAAAACAGAACATCAGGTAAAGATCGATTTTCCGAAAATGCTCTGTTGCTTATCTTGAAAAGTGGTCAACTAATGAAAGTTAGATAATAACCTGGGCATATGCATAAAAAATGACAGCTCAAAATTCCTCTGGCTATTTATACAAATTTTTATGGTGACAACACATAATCTATTTTCAGGACAACAACTTTTCCAAATCTTACTTTCTTCCTATTAGAGGCTATTCGTGGCACAAAAACGAAATAAAAATGATAAGGAGAGGTTATTACAGAGGTAAAAACTTCAAAGAATCAATTATACAGGAAAAATTACATAAATAAAATAATAGGTTGTCTCCCATAATCGCTTTTCTTTAATGCCTTTTAGCTAGGCGCAGTAGATTGAGAAGATGCTCACATAAGAAATATGAATTGAAGTAAAATAGAGAATCAAGAAGAAAATATGAAACATACTTAAGTCTAAACCACTTTCTATGCATAGGAATCTTGTACACAAATTAATCCACAAAAAACAAAGTGACAAACATAGAAAGATAAAACAAGAGTAACTTCAAAACTTTCAACATATATAGATGTGTTTTAGTAACATGAAAACTTCTACAACCATATTTTCCTCTCTCATAATAACTTACAGTACTATCATGAATAAACTCAACAATATAACAATCACATAAAGCATTCTTTTCATGAGTCACATGCATAAAATAATTACTACTCCCAACATAAGCATAGTAATTCTTATTAATTGTAGTGGGAGCAAATTCAACAAAATAGATATCATTATTATTCTCATCACCATAGTCATAAAATGTAGGAGGCATATTCTAATCATAATTAATTTTTCCTCAATAGTAGGTGGACTGAAAATAACATAATCATCATTGTAATCATCATATATTGGAGGCATAGTATCATCATAGCAAATTTCCTCCTCAAAAGCTGGGGAACTAAAAAGATCATTTTCATAAAAACTAGCTTTCCCAAGCTTAGATTTTTCCATAGCATTAGCAATAATGGTGTTCAAAGACTTCATACTAATAACATTGCTACCAGCATACAAGTAAAGTTCCATAGGTTTTTTAATTTTCTCTTCTAACACCTCATGTCCCAACTCAAGATAAATACTATAAAGCTCTTTAATTTTGTTGTTGTTTTTCATTAAGCCTAACTATTAAAAATAAAAACAAGAAACAAAAAATGTAATTGCAGAATCCAAAGGAAATAACTTCGAGCACTCACCAACAACTAAAAGACTTAGTAACCAAAGGATGTGAGTACCTTTTACCTTACCTCCCCGGCAACGGCACTAGAAAACAGCTTGATGGCGTGTGCTCGTAGTACGTAGACACGCTGTTGGCGAACCCCAAGAGAAAGGTGTGATAAGCACAACAGCAAGTTTTCCCTCAATACAAAATCAAGGTTTAATCGACCAGTAGGAGAAAGGCGTGACTTCTGAAAGTGTTGCTGGCTGTCTAGTGGCAGGGCGCACTACCGGCGTCAGCAACAACGTGGAACCTGCACAAAACACAACCAAAATACTTCGCCCCAACTTACAGTGAGGTTGTCAATCTCACTGGTTTGCTGAACACAAAGAATTAAACGTATCGAATAGAAGGAGATGTTTGCAGAAAGTAAACAGAACATGATTGCAGTTGAATTTATCAGTAAAGGAAAAAAGGACCGGGGTCCTGTTATCACCAGAATTTGACCGAGTCGGAGGTGGGCCACGATTGAGAAAGACTTGAAGATATACATGGAAGGAAAAACAAGAATTGGCCTTATACATGAAGTTGGGCTGAATTGCCCATTGTATCTGTATTTTAGTGGATCGTATCTTTAGATTAAAAGTTAGAGTTTTACTCGTGCACGGTTAGGTGCACGTCCGAATTAGAAAGTCCGCCGGACTATAAATATGTATCTAGGGTTTATGGAATAAACAACAACACAACGTTCACCCCAAAACAAACCAATCTCGGCGCATCGCCAACTCCTTCGTCTCGAGGGTTTCAATCAGGTAAGCGACATGCTGCCTAGATCGCATCTTGCGATCTAGGCAGCACAAGCTCCACGTTATTCATGCGTTGCCCGTACTGAAGCGTCTTTGATGGCGGGCAACGTAGTTATCATAGACGTGTTAGGGTTAGCATAGCTCTTCGTATAAACATGCTTATGTAGTGCAACCCTCGCATGTCTAGCCGCCCTCACGCCTATCTCAGGCGTGGGGGCGGCACCCTGCTTGTTCATCATCTAGTAGATCTGATCCGTTACGATTGCTCCTTGCTCTGCAAGGATTAGTTTAATATCTGCAATAGTTAGTCCTTACGAAGGGGGGGAGGATCCAGCGGCACGTAGGGTGGCGTTCGCAAGTCCTAAACAGGATGTTCCGATGATCAACGTCACGTTGGTTGTGTGGCCTTGTTTAGGATCGGCTTACGAGCACCGTGCGTGGCCGCGAGGCCCAACCTGGAGTAGGATGATCCGATTATGCGGTGAAAACCCTAAATCGTCGTAGATCTCATTAGCTTTATCTTGATCAAGCAGGATCACCAAGTATTCGTGCACCCCGTATGGATCATGGGTGGATCGGCTCTTTGAGCCGATTCACGAGATAACTTTGAGCCGATCGAGGCTCTTATTTAATGTTTACGTGTATGCCATGCGGGAACTAAGCGAGGCATCCCCATCACCTTCCTGACCAGGTATAGGTCAGGTGGCACGCCCTTGCACTTCGCATCGCCGCGTGTGACCGAGAAGAGCATTGCGGGCCGTCGCTCGGAGGGTCTCGGCCAGCCGCAGCTCTAGGCTCTTCCGGCTCTACCGTGTTGACGGGCCGCTGCCGCCGGTGGGTTTTGGCGATCAACACATTACGGCACGCCGGTGGGACAATCATCTACATCAACCACATCGCCATCTACATCCGAGATGGCGGCGGACTGCACGCCGGTCACCTACGAGGAGTTGCCTGCTGAGCTCAAGAAGAAACATGACGAGATCAAGGCCACCCTCGAAGCCGACCTCATCGGCTCTTTTCGGAGAACCCGTACCCATGGCATCGGATGGAAGGGGTTCTCACCACAAGGTGCCCTCGCTGGGATAGATCTCACGGCCCCGGCGGAGGAACGCCCCAGGGCCCTACGGCCGGAGATCAACTACTGGGGGGCTCACGCACTACACCCCCACTCTGAAAACTTGGACAACGTGTTGGAGCGTCTCGCTCTGCGCGTGATCCAGAGAGATCATGAGCCACCGGTACTCGCCGTCGGGACCAGCTCTCGGGACGCACCAAGGAGAGTTGCCACTCCGGTCCCGTCCACCGCTGCCATATGCGTTGGCGGCACCAGTGAAAGTGCCGGCTACACCGGCATTCGTCGTCTACAAGATTGGTGGTGACCCTAGTGACTACCGGTTCTTGGCGAGGCGCCTAAGGAGATCCCTCAAGGATACGCGTGCACGTATGTGCGATTGTGGCAACTGGCCACTCTCGAACCAGGCCACAACGTCGGGGACTCCGGCGCAAACGGGAGGAACGTCGGCAACAGAGCTTGAGAAGCGGACGTGGCTAACTAAGTACGCCACCCCGACGAAACTCCGAGCCCAGCTCCTGCAGTTGGCTCGAGCTGGAAAAGCAAACATGGCTGGCTAAGTACGCCACCCCGGCGAATCTTCGAGTGCAACTCCTGCAGCCAGACACGGCGGATCAGATCGGTACCATGCTTGAGAGACCAGTTCGGCATTATGCCGAAAAGAAGGGCAATCGGCTATTCCAAGCCGTACCCCGACGAGTACGAGATGATCCCGCTGCCACCTAAATATCGGCTCCCTGACTTCTCCAAATTCAGTGGATCGGATGGCTCCAGCTCCATCGAGCACATCGGCCGATATTTGGCGCAACTAGGACCGGCTTCGGTGTCGGATCAGCTACGCGTGAGGCTCTTTTCACGGTCCCTCACGGGATCGGCTTTTGGATGGTATACCTCTTTGCCGACAAACTCCATCCGATCTTGGAAGCAATTGGAAGAACAGTTCCATACGCAATACCATTCAGAAGCTTCCGAGTCTAGCATTGCCGATCTAGCACAACTACGTCAGAAGCGCGGAGAAACGGTGACAGAGTACATCCAGCGCTTCAGGAATCTTAGGAACCGATGTTATTCGGTTCGTATAACTGAAAAGGAAGCAGTCGAATTGGCAGTAGCTGGCCTTGCAACGCAGCTCAAGGACATGGCCTCCCAAGCAGATTATCCCTCGCTGGCGCACATGGTTCAGAAACTATCAGCATATGAACAGCGCCACCCAGCACTGTACCAAGACAAGTTCAAGCGTGCGGTAGTCATGGTCGATACGAGAGGAAGGTGAATTGCCTGCGGGAGACCAAGAAGTAGCGATGGCTGAGTGGACTCGGGGAGGAACCCCGTATCCTGCAAATGGGTAAAGCCACCAGGGCCGCCCAGGGGATTTGATTTTGACGTGACCAAGACTGAACAAATCTTCGACCTCCTGCTTAAGGAGAAACAGTTGACGATTCCTGAAGGTCTCAAGTTCCCTACGGCGCAAGAGCTAAACGGAAAGCCGTATTGCAAATTCCACAACTCGCTTTCCCATGCCACCAATGACTGCAGGGTGTGGCGTCAGCACATCCAAGCGGCGATAGAGAAGGGGCGTTTAATTTTCAACCAGTACGCCATGAAGGTAGACACCCAGCCCTTCCCCGCCGTTAACATGGTAGAAGTCATCTACCCCGAGGGCTGCCAGCCAGGTCCCACGTTCAGCATCAACATGATAGGGCCTGGGAACCACTCTGGCAAGGATGGAGATGAGGGCAGCTGCTCTCATAACAAGGACACAGAAGAGGCCGCTCCACGCGATCGGCTCCATCATGATGGCAAGCGCTACGTCACAGAGGGAGAAGTGAAGAACATAAGATATCAGCGACCTCTCTCTGATCACCTCCTCAACAAATATGTGAGTCAGTATGACCAACGCCGACGGTCCAACTGTGATGATGAAGGAGATCGTCTGGCTAGAGAAGCCAGAAGACATCGTCGGCAGGATCGCGATGAGGAGGAGCACGAGCGCCGTGCCACGGGCAGGCCAAGGGAGCAAGATGACAACGCCAGACACTGGGACTGCCCTTTCTTCGGACAACTGGGATTCAGGAATGAGCCGATTGCCCACAATCGGCAATTGCCCAGAATGCAACAAGAAGAAGAAGGAGGCAGCCAACGTGTCTGTGTTCAAGCGCTTAGGGCCTCTCCCGCCACAGAGCAAACGTGCTGAGTCACCTCGTTGGGCAGATCTTGAGGATTCCGAAGACGAGGGACTAGAAGAAGAAGAAGACAGGTACCACCGTCCAAGGTGGTGCCCTGACGGACTCAGCCGTTCACAGAAACGCAGGGTTCAGCGGTTGCGCGGCCTGGAGGAAGCCGAAAGGTTATACCTGCATACGCTAAGAAAGGCACGGCCTGATCTGGCTGCAAAGGTTCAGCGAGCCCTGAATGAAGAGGGTCGTCCACGGAGAATGGAGTGGCGCCCCAAACAAAGGAGAGCCGATGATGAAACATCGGCTGGCACGAACATGGTGTTCATCCTCCCTTCAGAGTTCAGTGCTCCAGGGTTAGATGAGACATCCGTGGCACAACTTGATTGCGGCCCACGGCCGGTTATCTTTGAGAAGCCACAAGATAAGAGCTACAGGCATCTGAAGGCCCTATATTTGCGAGGATATATCGATGGGAGGCCCGTGAACAAGATGCTGGTAGACACCGGAGCGGCAGTTAACATCATGCCGTATTCTATGTTACGTCGGGTGGGACGCTCTAGCTCGGATTTAATCAAGACCAATGTAACATTGAGCGATTTCAACGGCCAGCGTACGAGGCACGGGGAGTTCTGAACGTGGATCGACCGTAGGAAAGAAAACTATCCCTACAACGTTCTTCATCGTCGATAGCACGAGCGATTATGCTTTGTCTTCTTGGGAAGAGATTGGATCCACGCCAACTGCTGTATTCCCTCCACGATGCACCAATGCATAATACAGTGGGATGGAGATGAGGTAGAGGTCGTCCAGGCCGATGATTCAGTTGAAGTTTCAACGGCTGGCATGAACGCATGGGAAGCAGCAGGCCAAGAACCCCTCTCAGGCATCAACTTAGACGACTGCGAACGCATCGATGTGACAAAGGGAAGGGTTAAGCTGGTTTTATCCACCGGCCTGACCATGTAGTCGAAGCAAAGCGACGTGTAACTTGGCGAGGCTGATCCTTGTGATCGGCCCCAAAGGTCTATGAAGGGACATTACGGAACCTTCGATCGGTGCTCCAATCATTATGGAGGCCGATCCCAGCAATCGGCCAAAATTATCCTCACCACATGTTCTGCTTGTGTTCACCTTTGGCCCTATCAGGAGCCGACGTGCGAATTACAGAGCCGATATCTGCCATTCTTTAACAGATTCGGCTCGGGGGGCACCTAAATCGGAGCAGAGATGCAGGGGTACATGTGTGCAATGAATACTGGGGGCTGATAGGAGAAAATCGGCCAGTAAAAAAAAAACAAAAATTTACAGCCGATGCAAGGGCATCGACTTTAGAATTGAAAGGCAGCCGATGCGCAACCATCGACTTTAGTGGAATTATGCAATGTCTATCGAGTCTCCACCAAATCCAGGCCAACGGTGGTACCTTCTGTTGCCTCGAGTGAGTAAAACAATGGAAACTTCTTCAGCTACTTCGAGCCGATCCGGGTTCCTGAACCCCGTTGTCAAGGATTTCCAATCTTTGGGGCTAGTTCAGCTGAGACGGAAGATTATCGGCTGATTGGAGGGAGAAAGAAGATCGGCTGTGGCGCATTCTCTTTGACATTCTCGCCCCGAGTAAGGCTCGGGGGGCAGTAGGCGCGAGTAAGACTCGGGGGGCAACAGGCCTAGTGGATACTCTGTAAGAGCCGATGGGGATGCCATCGGCTGATTTTTCATTGCAGCCTCCTTCACAGATGATGAGTATTGAAAAGGACCATTGGTTTTGGTTGGAAGAATTCCAAGGTTTTCCTGAAGATTCTGCATTATCCGCCGGAATTAAAAAAAAAAAATCATCAGTTGAAGAAGGAAAGGGCGAATTTCGGAGGTCCGATGCGGTGCTATCGGCTCATTACGCATTGGCAAAGGGGACAAATCGGCAAGGTCAGTAGAAGGAGGAATCGGCTAAATTAAACTCAAAGGAAATCGGCAAGATCAAATTGGGGAAAGTTCTTCATTGATTAGATTTCTTACATAAAGAGCTGATTGCTCTCAAAAGGAAGTACTAGGGGATACATTGCCCCATCTACTACTACTGGCCCTATTCTAGAGGTCCTATCTACGGGCCATTACTGCCCTCGTCGTCGCCGTCGTCGCCGCTGTCGGCGCTGCTCCCGGCGGGCTCGTCGTCGCTCCAATGGCCGCCGACCGGGTCCTCGTTGTCTTCATCCTCTTCGTCAGTGTCGTCCTCGTCGCTGTCGAAGTCGCTAAGATTGCCCGGCCAAGGGCAGAACCGCTTGGCCGGCGGCTCGTCGGAGGAGCTCTTGTCGTCGTCCTCCTCCTCCTCTTTCTGCTCCTCCTCCTCCCCGGAAGAGGTGAAGTCGCAGGAGAAGCTGTCGTCATCGCTCTCCTCCTCCGTTGCCCCAACGGCGAGGAAGCGGAGGTCGCTCTCCCCGTCCGTCGAGGACTGGTCGTCCTCGGACCAGATGGAGAAGTCGTGGTCTGACTCCTCCCCGGCCGCAATGGCGCGGCGGATGTTCGCTGCATGGACCTCTGCCGGATTGTACTCCGGCGTCGGCTCGCGGGATGCGGAGGACTGGCTGGAAGGACCCGATGGAGCAGAGGAGGAAGAAGACATGGTGGCAGGAGGGCTTTTGGAGTGCTAGTGCGATGGAGATACGGAGGAGAACTGTGCGTAGCGGTTAAATAAAAGGAGATATAGTGGAAATTCAATGCCACAGCAGTTTCCGAGGAAGTGGTGCCTAAGAAGAAAAAAAAAACTGCCAGATCACGCGGAGAAGTTGAGGAGGCAGGGCATCATGATGAAGGATACTGCGACGGTTCTGCCACGACATGACCCGACGAAGGAAAACAGAGTGATTTTGGAATTACCAATTCCAAAACCAGGGGGGCATGTGTTATCACCAGAATTTGACCGAGTCGGAGGTGGGCCACGATTGAGAAAGACTTGAAGATATACATGGAAGGAAAAACAAGAATTGGCCTTATACATGAAGTTGGGCTGAATTGCCCATTGTATCTGTATTTTAGTGGATCGTATCTTTAGATTAAAAGTTAGAGTTTTACTCGTGCACGGTTAGGTGCACGTCCGAATTAGAAAGTCCGCCGGACTATAAATATGTATCTAGGGTTTATGGAATAAACAACAACACAACGTTCACCCCAAAACAAACCAATCTCGGCGCATCGCCAACTCCTTCGTCTCGAGGGTTTCAATCAGGTAAGCGACATGCTGCCTAGATCGCATCTTGCGATCTAGGCAGCACAAGCTCCACGTTGTTCATGCGTTGCCCGTACTGAAGCGTCTTTGATGGCGGGCAACGTAGTTATCATAGACGTGTTAGGGTTAGCATAGCTCTTCGTATAAACATGCTTATGTAGTGCAACCCTCGCATGTCTAGCCGCCCTCACGCCTATCTCAGGCGTGGGGGCGGCACCCTGCTTGTTCATCATCTAGTAGATCTGATCCGTTACGATTGCTCCTTGCTCTGCAAGGATTAGTTTAATATCTGCAATAGTTAGGCCTTACGAAGGGGGGGAGGATCCAGCGGCACGTAGGGTGGCGTTCGCAAGTCCTAAACAGGATGTTCCGATGATCAACGTCACGTTGGTTGTGTGGCCTTGTTTAGGATCGGCTTACGAGCACCGTGCGTGGCCGCGAGGCCCAACCTGGAGTAGGATGATCCGATTATGCGGTGAAAACCCTAAATCGTCGTAGATCTCATTAGCTTTATCTTGATCAAGCAGGATCACCAAGTATTCGTGCACCCCGTACGGATCATGGGTGGATCGGCTCTTTGAGCCGATTCACAGGATAACCTGAGAGCCGATCGAGGCTCTTATTTAATGTTTACGTGTATGCCATGCAGGAACTAAGCGAGGCATCCCCATCACCTTCCTGACCAGGTATAGGTCAGGTGGCACGCCCTTGCACTTCGCATCGCCGCGTGTGACCAGAAGAGCATTGCGGGCCGTCGCTCGGAGGGGTCTCAGCCAGCCGCAGCTCTAGGCTCTTCCCGGCTCTACCGTGTTGACAGGCCGCTGCCCGCCGGTGGGTTTTGGCGATCAACAGGTCCACAATTCACTAGAGGTGTCTCTCCATAAACAAACAACATGTTGGGTAAACAAATTACACCTGGACAATTGACAGAATATCGACCATACATGACAAGATGATTATGATGAGATTTGGTATTGGGCATTACCAGTGGCGGGCCCATGATTTTGAGAGTGTGTATTCAAATTTTGAAAGGGTTCAATTTTTTTTTGCTCTAAAGCCAAAATTTTGGCATTCGTACTATCATTATAGATAGTTCTATGACAATATCATACATAGAAGAAACGAGAACATAAGATATGAAACAATTTGAGCCTAAGATCACAGAATGATAAAATTATTCTAACATGAAATCTAGCTAATTCGATCGGAATTGAACCGAAGGTGGCTTGAATTTTTACTGTATCTCAACGAATGGTTTTAAAGAGTATTCATAGTAGCGTGGTCCGAACATAGAACCTGGTTCAATCTATGAGCAATTCAGCGGAGCAACAACAACGCAACATGTACATCAACAGGTTCAATGGATCACCTTGGGGGACGAGAAGACTGCAGGCGTGGAGACGAGGAGCAGCGGAGGGCGGAGGTACGACCGCAGTGTGGTCATGATTCCTTCATCGCCATCGTCTAGGGTTCAGTTGATCAGCAACTGTTGGGGAATAGGGGCGATCGGAAAGAGGAAGGTACGTGAATGACCAGACGATTGAGTTCCTGCGGCGTGCTTGTCTATGGCAGCAACTGGCTCCGCCGCGGGGGAATGGAGTTGAATGCATGGGCCGCACAATGGTTGGGCCACGAATCCCACGATAGAGAGGTTGGATTACTCCCGTTTTAGAACGAGTACTCTGTTATGTCGCTGACTTTTTTGTTTTTTCATATATATACCGCATATGCACTATATATACGTAGTTTTTGTCAAAAAATTTGGGTATGCATTTGAATACCCTTGAATTGAAGTGGGCCCTCCCCTGGGCATTACAACATAATACATAGATCGTAATCCAACTGCGTCTATGACTAATAATCCACCTTCAGGTTAGCGTCCGCACCCATTCCAGTATAAAGTTGCAAGCAACAGACTATCGCATTAAGCAATGTGTGTAAAGTAAACAATAGAATTACCCTTGGATAATTTTTTTTTTGTTTTCTCCCTAGTAGCAACATCACATCTACAACCTTAGAAGTTATAAAGTCACTCTTCCAGGAAACTAGAGGCATAAACCTACTATCGAGCATAAATACCCCCTCTTAGAGTCATAAGTGTCCACTTGGCCAGAGTTTCTACTAGCAACGGAGAGCATGCAAGATCACAAATAACATATGACACGAATATATAATCAATCTCAACATAGTATTCAACATTCATCGGATCCCAGCAAACCAAACATATAGCATTACATAAAGATGATATTGATCATGTAGGGTAGCTCACAAGATCGATACATGAAGCACAAAGTGGAGAAGACAACCATCTAGCTACTGCTATGGACCCATAGTCCAGTGATGACCTACTCACGCATCACTTCGGAGGCGGGCATGGCGATATAGATGCCTCCAGCGATGATTTCCCCCTCCGGGAGGGTACCGGGAAGAGCTTCAGAATCCCCCGAGATGGGTTCTACGATGAAGGTCGCGACGGAACTTTTCGTGGATGGAGGCTCGGGTATCTAGGGTTTTCCCGAGTAGATGTATAAATAGGCGAAGGATTCAGGTCGGTGGGGCGCCTGGTGCCCCACACCTACCCTAGGCGCGGGCCAGGCCCAGGCCGCGCCTATGGGTGGGCTGGGAGCCCTGGTGCGCCTCTTCGTCCCCCCTCCGGACTTCGTATTTGTTTCGGTAAATTATTGACTTCGGCTTTTGTTTCGTCCAATTCTGAGAATATTTCCTGTACAACTTTTCTGAAATACAAAAACAGCAGAAAACAGGGAACTGGCACCGTGACATCTTGTTAATAGGTTAGTGCCGAAAATCATGTAAAAGTGCAAAGAAGTGTAAACATAACACATATGAATCTATTATATACTAAAAGCAAAATAAGGATGTTTAATAGAGCCACCACGTTAATCCACATCATCTAAATTAATTTTAATAGTTAGATCTAAAACATATGGCTGAGATTTTATGAAAAATTAGTAGTCACGTAACATTTTTTTTACATGATTTATGTACCACAACACGGCTGGAACGTGATAGTCCAAAAGAAGGAAAACTGCCTTACTACGTCTATTTAAAAACCAGCAGGACTGATTTATGTGCCGTAACTTGGCCGGACTCTCATAGCTGCATTTCTTTTTTGCGTCAATCATTTAGAAACCAGCCTCGGCTAGAGCATGCTAGATGTAAAGAAAACTGAAACGAACCGGGATTCTGTCCCTAACTAAGCGATCAATGCAGCCTCCAGTAAAAGCAACCACACATGTCCCTCAGTAAAAAAAAGCAACCGTGCAAGTGAATCATCTTATGGTAGTTGTGCCAAAAAAGAAAAACCAAACTGGCTGATTGTGCTGCCACGATATGAAAACTGAAAACATGGAAAAAACCCAATTGAGACCTTCCAAAAATAGCCAGCTACCATAGATGGATTGTGGTAGTTGCAAAAAAAAACTATAAAGTGTAAACTAAGCTGATCCTTTTTTTGTTTTAATTTACCATGTGATTCTAAGTTTAGTTAAAGTCAAAATTTTAAAGTTAGAAAAAATATGTAGGAACAAATATCAACTTCTATGATACCAAATTCATATAATATGAAAATAAACTTTATTATGATTATAATAATAATTGTTTTGTATTTTAGTTGTTGATATTTTTCTATATATTTGGTTCAACTTTATAAAGTTTAATTTTAACTAACCCAAAACATAAGGTAATTATGAATGGACGGAGTAGAGATTGTGCTCCAGAAGTCCGCTCTCTTTAATTTACCACTTATATTATATCTAGCGACGGTAAAAGTCGCTAGCGAGCGTCGTTACATCCATGCATGTTAGTGAGTGACCGTGAACACTGCCACAATAATCTAAAGAGATACATGGTTGGATCTGAAGTGTGTAACTAGGATCTAATGCGATTACTGATAGTCACATCTCGAAACAAGATTAATTGATAGTCATATAAATGTGTAATTCCATGTGATCCAGAATGGAGTAAGTATAGGAAATTAATGAGAACTATATATCTGATGTATCGTCTTTACTATAAGGTAAACACTATACAATGGAGTCCGATGGGAATCGGTACATCGGACAAGCTAACCCAAAACATAAGGTAATTATGAATGGACGGAGTAGAGATTGTGCTCCAGAAGTCCGCTCCCTTTAATTTACCACTTATATTATATCTAGCGACGGTAAAAATCGCTAGCGAGCGTCGTTACATCCATGCATGTTAGTGAGTGACCGTGAACACTGCCACAATAATCTAAAGAGATACATGGTTGGATCTGAAGTGTGTAACTAGGATCTAATGCGATTACTGATAGTCACATCTCGAAACAAGATTAATTGATAATCATATAAATGTGTAATTCCATGTGATCCAGAATGGAGTAAGTATAGGAAATTAATGAGAACTATATATCTGATGTATCGTCTTTACTATAAGGTAAACACTATACAATGGAGTCCGATGGGAATCGGTACATCGGACAGGCTGGCTGTCGTTGATTATGCTTTACTTTTGTAGGAACAAATATCAACTTCTATGATACCAAATTCATATAATATGAAAATAAATTTTATTATGATTATAATAATAATTGTTTTGTATTTTAGTTGTTGATATTTTTCTATATATTTCATTCAACTTTATAAAGTTCAATTTTAACTAACCCAAAACATAAGGTAATTATGAATGGACAGAGTAGAGATTGTGCTCCAGAAGTCCGCTCCCTTTAATTTACCACTTCTATTATGTCCAGCGACGGTAAAAACCGCTAGCGAGCATCGTTACATCCATGCATGTCAGTGAGTGACCGTGAACAGTGCCACAATAATCTAAAGAGATACATGGTTGGATCTGAAATGTGTAACTAGGATCTAATGCGATTAAATGATAGTCACATCTCAAAACAAGATTAATTGACAGTCATATAAATGTGTAATTCCGTGTGACACAAAATGGAGTAAGTATAGGAAGTTAATGAGAACTATATATCTGATGTATCGTCTTTACTATAAGGTAAACACTATACAATGGAGTCCAATGGGAATCGATAGATCGGGCGGGCTGGCTGCCGTTGATTATATATAATAACCCCAGCTCATTGATCTTAGTAGCTTCAATGTCATCGGGCGAGAAACTATTACATAGACATAAGAATATAGTGTTTATGAAGTCAAAATTAATCAAAAATCAACAAGTATAAACTATGTTCTGACCTCACACTAGAGTAACATCAAATAAAAACCAGATTCAATTAGTTGTACTTATTGAATACATTCAGATAAAAAAATACATATGTGGTCATCCATCCATTTGTTTAGATTGCAACATTAACCATTCTCCTACATTGAAAATTAATAAAGGTATTTTTCAAATAAATGATATTTTATGAAACAAAATATTTCAGCTAACTAGAATGATCTAAATTATAATCACATAATACTCCAAGTTTCTACAAAACAATAAAAATGCATTATATATGTACTTTCAGATGATGCCCTCGCATTTGCGAGGGTCACTGTGCTAGTTGGTGTAAAACACGCATGGAGCATCAAAAATTATAGATACGTTTGTAACGTATCAAACCCCCTGCCGCCTGATACGTTGCAAACATATCTATAATTTTTAATGCTCCATGCTTGTTTTACACTAATTCATACATGTTTTGCTCACACTTTTCTGCACTTTTATACATTTTCCGGCACTAACCTATTAACAAGATGCCACAGTGCCAGTTCCCTATTTTTTCCTGTTTTGTATTTCAGAAAAGTTGTACAGGAAATATTCTCGGAATTGGACGAAACAGAAGCTGAAGTCAATATTTTTCCGTAATGAAGAAAGAGTCCAGAGGGGGACGAAGAAGAGACGCAGGGCGGCCAGACCATGCCTTGGCGCGGCCTGGCCTGGTTTGCGCCAAGGGATGGTGTGGGCTCCTTGGCCTCCACCGACCTCGCCCTTCCGCTTATTTATTCATAATCTCGGGAAAAACCTAAATACCTGAACCTCCATCCACGAAAAGTTACGTCGCGGCCGCCATTGCAGACCCTAGCTCGGGAGGGTTCTCAAGCTCTTCCCGGCATCCTGCCGGAGGGGGAGATCATAGCCAGAGGCATCTACATCGTCATGCCCGCCTCCGAAGTGATGCGTGAGTAGTTCATCCCTGGACTCCGGGTCCATAGCAGTAGCTAGATGATTGTCTTCTTGAATTTGTGCCTCATGTTTAGATCTTGTGAGCTTCCTATCATGATCAAGAACATATTTATGTAATGCTACATGTTGTGTTTGCTGGGATCCCATGAATATTGAATACTATGTTGAGATCGATTATATATTTGTCATATGTTATTTGTGATCATGCATGCTCTTTGTTGCTAGTAGTTGCTCTGGCCAAGTAAATGCTTGTGACACCAAGAGGGAGTATTTATGCTCAATAGTAGGTTCATGCCTCTTGTTTTCTGGAAGAGTGACAATAACTTCTAAAATTGTAGATGTGTTGTTGCTACTAGAGAGAAAACAACAATATTTTATTCAAGGGTAATTCTATTGTTTACTTTACACACATTGCTTAATGCAATAATATGTTGCTTGCAACTTAATACTGGAAGGGGTTCGGACAATAACCGGAAGGTGGATTATTAGTCATACACGCAGTTGGATTACGGTCAATGTATTATGTTGTAATTCCCAAACGAATCTCATAGTAATCATCTTGTCATGTATGGTATTTATTCTGTCAATTGCCCAATTGTAATTTGTTCACCCAGCATGTTATTTATCTTTTTGGAGAGACACCTATAATGAACTGTGGACCCTGATCCTTTCGTTTACACTGATAAATTCATCTACTGCAATCCTGTTCTATTTACTTTCTGCAAGCACCGTCCTCTTTAATTCCACTGCAAACAGCTCTTCCCACGTGATACGTTTAATCCTTTGTTGATATGGATATCCAGGCCTGGCACACTAGGACAACCATTGATACGAGGATTAAGTCTAAGGTTGTACCATTATTATTGTATCGTAGCATTGTTATTAGGAAATAATGTAGCCAGGTCATGTGGTGGGCCAAAATAGGGTTTTAATAGAGTCTATTTGACTTGGGTCTGTCCAAGTCGAATTAGGTTAGGCCCAATAAGGGCTGGCCGGCCACCCCACCCCTCATATAAGGTGGAGGTGTGGCTAGGGTTTAGGGTAGTCTAGTTTTGATTCAGATCATGTAGAACCTTGGGTTCCAGTATCACCATCCCTGCGGGGTTGGCCCTATGACGGCGTCTCGGACGTTCGTCTAGTTATCCAATAAAGATGTGTGAGTTCTTGAGTTGTCAAGAGTAATCATATGCGCTTGAGTATCCTTGAATCTGTCAAGGGAGTTCAAGATCTATCGGTCCTATGGATCATCAAGGTGCATCGTGAAAGATCGGGAAAACAATCCCTCATCATGTGGTATCAGAGCAAATTGTCAATGAGTCTCGTCAGAAAGTTGAAGTGAACTTGGAAGATGCATCTTTAGATAGGCGAGAGAATTGTAATGTTGTGAGTGATATAACGAGAAGTGAGAGAGTGAATTCCTTAGTCTCATTAGCCACCAAAGAAGACATGAGAGAATTTAGTGAGGATCCTACAGCCATGCCTCTTGTGCTCTTATACAGGGGTACGGTTTTGGTTTCTAACGACATGACCCCTCTTCCTCTTGGTGTTTCTAATGTTTTGCAGGAATTTGGCGACGTGTTTCCGGATGAGGTACCCGCAGGACTTCCACCATTGCGAGGTATTGAGCAGCAAATTGACTTGATCCCCGGAGCTTTGCTACCCAATCGGGCACCATATAGAACGAACCCCGAAGAAACGAAGGAGATACAGAAGCAAGTACAAGCGCTACTCGACAAAGGTTATATCCGCATAAGCCTTAGTCCTTGTGCTGTTCCTGTTATTCTAGTTCCTAAGAAAGATGGTACATGGCGTATGTGCGTAGATTGTAGAGCTATAAACAATATCACTATTCGATATCGTCACCCTATTCCCCGTTTAGAGGATATGCTAGATGAATTGAGTGGTGCTGCTGTGTTCTCTAAAATTGATTTGCGTAGTGGTTATCATCAAATTAGGATGAAAGAAGGGGATGAGTGGAAAACAGCCTTTAAAACAAAATTTGGTTTATATGAGTGGTTAGTAATGCCTTTTGGTCTAACTAATGCACCTAGCACTTTCATGAGACTGATGAACCATGTTTTGCGTGAATTTATTGGCAAGTTTGTGGTTGTGTACTTTGATGACATATTAATCTACAGCCGCAATGAATCTGATCATATTATACATATTCGACATGTTTTGCAAGTGTTGCGTGATAATAAACTCTATGGTAATCTTGAGAAGTGCACGTTTTGCAAAGATAAGGTCATATTTCTGGGTTATGGTGTCTCTAAACATGGAGTAGAAGTAGATGTGTCTAAAATTGAAGCTATTCAAAATTGGCCTACTCCCATGAATGTGAGTCAAGTAAGAAGTTTTCATGGTCTAGCTGGGTTTTATCGAAGATTTGTGCCCAACTTTAGTACTATTGCTGCACCTTTGAATGACTTGACTAAAAAGGGTGTTCTATTTGAGTGGGGCGCAGCCCAAGATCATGCTTTTGATGAACTTAAGAGATTGTTAACTTCTGCACCGTTGCTTGCACTTCCTGATTTCAATAAGCAATTTGAGATTGAATGTGATGCTAGTGGTATTGGAATTGGTGGTGTGTTGATGCAAGAGGGTCGTCCAATTGCATATTTTTCTAAGAAAGCTATGCAGTGCTAAGTTGAACTATCCTATCTATGATAAAGAATTGTATGCTTTAATTAGAGTTCTTGAGGTTTGGCAACATTACTTGTGGCCAAAAGAATTTATCATACATTCTGATCATGAAGCTTTGAAATACCTGAAAGCTCAGTCTACTTTGCATAAGCGTCTTGCTAAGTGGGTTGAGTTCATTGAGTCTTTTCCATACATTATTAAGCATAAGAAGGGAAAAGATAATATTGTTGCTGATGCTCTATCTAGGAAGAATATGCTATTAACTCAACTTGATGTTAAAATTCCTGGATTAGAAGTGCTATGTGATTTATATGCTACTGATCATGATTTTGCTGAACCATATCGCTTATGTGCTCTTGGTAAAGCGTGGGACAAATATCACATACACGATGGGTTCTTGTTTAGAGCTAACAAACTATGTGTTCCAGAATCGTCTGTGCGTTTGCTCTTATTGCAGGAATCACATGCTGGAGGATTGATGGGTCACTTTGGGCGTGAGAAGACGCTACTCATGCTAGCTGACCACTTTTATTGGCCAAAGATGAGGCGGGACGTGGACAGGTATGTGAAGAGGTGCATTACTTGCAACAAGTCCAAGTCCAAGCTGAAGCCTCACGGTTTGTATAATCCTTTACCGGCACCTACTACACCTTGGGAGGATATTAGTATGGATTTTGTGTTGGGTTTGCCGCGTACTAAGAGAGGCCATGATTCTATATTTGTGGTAGTGGACAGATTTTCTAAAATGTCACACTTTATTGCCTGCCACAAAAGCGACGATGCGTCGCATATTGCTAACCTGTTTTTCAGGGAGATTGTTCGACTACATGGAGTCCCGAAGACTATTGTTTCTGATCGTGATGTGAAGTTCATGAGCTACTTTTGGAAGACACTTTGGGGAAAGCTGGGGACAAAGCTACTGTTCAGTACTACTTGTCATCCCCAAACTGATGGTCAAACTGAGGTGGTGAATCGAACTTTGTCACAACTGTTGAGATCCATGATCAAGAAGAACCTCAAGGAGTGGGAAGAGTGTTTGCCGCATGTGGAGTTTGCTTACAACAGGGCAGTACACTCTACCACGGAGCTGTGTCCTTTTGAGGTGGTGTATGGTTTCAAACCCATTACTCCACTTGACTTGTTGCCTATGCCCATACATGAGAGAGTTAATATGGAGGCATCCAAGAGGGCAGATTTTGTGCGAAAGATCCATGTGAAGACTAAAGAGTTGATAGAGAAGAAAGGCAAGAGCAATGCTGCAAGGATGAACAAGAAGCGTAAGGAGATGTTGTTCAAGCTTGGTGATATGGTCTGGGTACATTTTCGCAAGGATAGGTTCCCGAAGCTGCGGAAGTCTAAGTTGAAGCCTCGTGGTGTTGGTCCTTACAAAGTGCTTGCCAAGATCAATGATAATGCATACTCGATAGATCTTCCAGTTGATGAGTTTGGTGTCAGTAATTCTTTCAATGTGGCTGATTTGACACCATATGACGGAGAAGACCTTGGAGCGTCGGGGTCGACGCCTTTTGAAGGGGGGGGAGATGATGAGGACATCCCTACCTCACTACTACCTCCGTCATTGCAAGCTGAAGATGAACCTGCTGTGAAGCTCAAGTCCAATGAAGTTCGGATTGGACCAATTACAAGAGCTCGTGCGAAGCTACTTAAACAACATGTGAACTTGTTTCTAAACGATACTTTGATTGATGAGAACTTTATACTGCCTAAGTCCTATTACTTATGTATCATCAGGTATCAAGAGGAGACGAGCATCGCACGAGGAGAGGAGCAGCTGGACATGAAGACGGACGTCAAGATGGCCGTGAAGCTGGACATGGAGCTGGACATGAAGATATCTCATGGACGCGCGAGGGAGGAGCGGGAGGCATGCGCGAGAGGAGAAGAAGTCGTCCAGGCCGGTCCAGAACCCGGTCAGACCGGCCGCCAGACCGGACCACCCGGTCCCTGGCCCGGTCGACCGGTCGCCAACCGGCCGCCAACCGGATGAGATTTATCGTACCGGGCAAAAACCGGAAAGTTGCGAAGTTTCCGGTTGCCAGCCCGGTTGACCGGACCACAGGCCCGATCTGGTCGAGACAGACTCGGACTGGTCCGGTCTGGAATCCGGTCGACCGGGCTGTGGACCGGGCGGGCCGGTCTGTGGTCCGGTCAACCGGGCTGGCAACCGGAAACTTCGCAACTTTCCGGTTTTTGCCCGGTACGATAAATCTCATCCGGTTGGCGGCCGGTTGGCGACAGTCGACCGGGCCGGAGGACCGGGCGGTCCGGCTCAGCGGCCGGTCTGACCGGGTTCTGGACCGGCCTGGACGACTTCTTCTCCTCTCGCGCATGCCTCCCGCTCCTCCCTCACGCGTCCATGAGATATCTTCATGTCCAGCTCCATGTCCAGCTTCACGGCCATCTTGATGTCCGTCTTCATGTCCAGCTGCTCCTCTCCTCGTGCGATGCTCGTCTCCTCTTGATACCTGATGATACATAAGTAATAGGACTTAGGCAGTATAAAGTTCTCATCAATCAAAGTATCGTTTAGAAACAAGTTCACCTGTTGTTTAAGTAGCTTCGCACGAGCTCTTGTAATTGGTCCAATCCGAACTTCATTGGACTTGAGCTTCACAGCAGGTTCATCTTCAGCTTGCAATGACGGAGGTAGTAGTGAGGTAGGGATGTCCTCGTCATTTGTGTTCAGCAAAACCGGTGAGATTGACAACCTCACTATAAGTTGGGGTAAAGTATTTTGGTTGTGTTGTGTGCAGGTTCCATGTTGTTGGTGATGCCGGTAGTGCACCCTGCCATAAGTCAACTAGCAACACCTTCAGAAGTCGCTTCTTTCTCCTACTGGTCGATTAAAATCTTAATTTCTTACTGAGGGAAAACTTGTTGATGTGCTTATCATACCTTCCTCTTGGGGTTCCCCAACGGTGTGCAATCTATGCTACGTCAAGCACCATCAAGATTTCCTCGCGCCGTTGCCGGGGAGAAAGAGGATTTCTGCAAGGGGATTCTCTCATCTCCAATCTCTTTAATTTTTTATTGTTTTGCTTAGTTCATTTTATTTTTTCTTATTTGCTTCTTTATATCAAAAACACACAAAAAATTATTTTATTTTATAGTTGTTATTTTGTTTTTTGTTCATTATGTTGTTCCCTAGGTACGCTTCGAAAGACCTATCAATAGGTAGTGGTTCTATAATTGGGAGAGAGAACATTGAAGAAATTATTTAATCATGTTACTAAGCATAAAGATATTGAGGATAAATCCCTGGTAGAACTTGGTCCTAATTATGAAGCTGCTGCAGCTTATTTAGTTCAAATGTTGGAGGCTAGATTTGTTAGCCTTAACCCTATAATGCAGGAAATGTTTCTTAACCTTTATGAAGTTGAGGATGATGAAAAGAGAGATTTTCTCCTATAAACTTTGCTTAAAGAATTCAAAGATGTTGTTATAGAAGCTAGTAAAGTATTTGATCGGTTTAAGATGATAGGCTCATGTGTTGATGTTATTGGCGCACTTGAAAAATAGACAAAACCAAACCTGAAAATAAGGAAGAAAGTAAAATACCAATGCCTTTCAAACTTGTAGCAATGAATGAAGCTTTGAATCGATTGTTCCTAAAAACCCATTTGATAAAAGTATTGAACCTAAAAGTGCTGAGAGAGGATCTTCTAAAACTTATATTGACAAAATACAAATCCTTATTGAAAAGAGTTCTTGCATTGATCTTGATGCTTCATTTTATTTTATTTTTGTGCCAAGAATAGCCTCTAATAGGAAGAAAGTAAGGTTTGGGGAAGTTGCTGTCCCGAAATAGATTATGTGCTGTCACCATAAAAGTTCGTATTCACAGCCAGAGCGGAATTTTGAGCTGCCAGTTTTTGTGCATATGTCCCAAGTTATTATATAACTTACGTTAGGTGAACACTTTTCGATCTGAGCAATATAAGATTTTCGAAAAAATTAATCTTTACCTGCTGTTCTGTTTCGATAGATTTTGGCCACTATTTGCATTTGCCTCTTAATCTCTTTATTTTTGAGTTCTTTTGATTAAAGAGATTTTTGAAGAGGTTGTTACAGTAGCTAATGCTTTAATAGATGTGTCGAGGGTACTCCTCGGCAATGCCCTCCGTTTGGGGCTTAGGGTAGATGGAATCCTGTAGGCTGACACGAGACATCAGCTATCAAACAAGCGGGAAAAGCGATTTACCCAGGTTCGGGGCCCTCGATGAGGTAAAACCCTTACGTCCAGCCTGTCTGATCTTGATTATGAAAATATCGGGTTACAATGGGGTGCCGAAGGTTTCGGCTGTGATCTCGTCGAGAGGCTAAGTTCTACAGGGACCTAGCTCTAGACTTATGGTGGCTAAGATTGCTAAGATTGCAGGTGTCCTCGTCAGCCCCTCTCCTGGCCCTTATATAGGGAGCTAGGTCTCGAGAGATCTGTCCGGGTACGACTAGGTTACAAAGGTCCCTAGTTCTAAACTTTCCTTGTAATTTTCATCTCTTCGTCTTGTTCTTCAAGGAATCTTCTTCGGCACCGACGTAGTAGTCTGATGACCCAAAGTATAGGGGGTGTATCGTACTACTTTCTATAAATAAGAGTGTCGAACCCAACGAGGAGCAGAAGGTGTTGACAAGCAGTTTCGATGAAGGATTCACTGTAAATGCTCACAGACAAGTTTTCAGGAGGTTTTGATATAGCAGATAAATAAAATACAAGTAAGTAAAATGCGAGAATAATAATTGCAGCAAGTGGCCCAATCCTTTTTAGCACAAAGGACAAGCCGGTTTGTTTACTTATGATGACCAAACGTTCTTGAGGACACACGGGAATTTAGTCTAGTGCTTTCGCTTCATATAGTTGATTAAACTTCATTGTTTTGATAAGTGTTGTGTGGGTGAACCTATGCTAATGCACCTCCCTTCCTAGGACTAATACATACTTGTGATTAAACCTCTTGCAGGCATCCGCAAATACAAGAAAGTAATTAAGATAAATCTAACCACAGCCTTAAACTTTGAGATCCTGCTATCCCTCATGCATCGATATACCAACGGGGGTTCAGGTTGCTATCACTCCGGCAACCCCACAATTAGCAAACGAATACAAGATGCATTCCCCTAGGCCCATAAAGGTGAAGTATCATGTAGTCGACGTTCACATGACACCACTAGAAGAATAACACCAGAACTTAAATATCAAACCATTAAATATTACTCAACATAGTTCACTACTAACATTTAGACTTCACCCATGTCCTCAAGAACTAAACGAACTACTCACAAGACATCATATGGAACATGATCAGATGTGATATGATGATGGATAACAATCTGAACATAAACCTTGATTCAATGGTTTCACTCAATAGCATCAATAACAAGGAGCAATCAACACCGGGAGAGTTTCCCCTATGAAATAATCAAGATTCAACCCTAGATGTTACAGCGGAGACGAAGTGCAGTGGTGGAGATGACGGTGTCGGCGGTGGAGATGATGATGATGATCCCAATGAAGTCCAGCTCGATGACGGTGACGATGGCGATGATTTCCCCCCTCCGGGAGGGAATTTCCCCGGCAGATTTCGACCTGCTGGAGAGCTCTTTTCTCTCTGGTGTTTTTCCGCCCCGAGGAGGCGACTATGACTATCCTCGATGTTCCCCCTCAGCTTAGGGTTTCTGGGAGATGAAGTACACGAAAGGGCGATGGCTGAGGGGGTCGTGGGCCCCCTCCCCACATGGCGGCGCGCCAGCCCTGGTGGCCGCGCCGGCCTATGGGGAGGGCCCATGGCGGCCCTCCTCGGCCTCCCCTCTTGGCTGGCTCCGTCATCTGGAAAATAGGAGCTTCGATATATTTTCGTTCAATTGTTGATCTTCAGAAATATTGTATCCTGACGGTTCTTTTTCCAGCAGAATTCTGACTCCGGTGAGTATTTCTCCAATAATCATGAAACATGCAAAATAGGTGAAATAACATAAGTATCATCTCTAAATATGAAATATATCAATGAATAATAGTAAGTTATGATATAAAATAGTGATGCAAAATGGACGTATCAACTCCCCCAATCTTAGACCTCGCTTGTCCCCAAGCGAGACTGGACTCAGTAAATAAGACCACATGTTTATGGAGTGAAGAGTCGATAAATAAAATACGGACAAGAAGCATCACATTTATTAATTCACACAAGACATTCTAGTAAACAACTTCCTCATATAACTCATCTTGAAACAAGTAGAGGGAAATCACAAATAAAGGTGCATAGGAAATCATAATTGGTGATGGCAAACTTCGTTCTTGGTCAAAGAACAATTAACAGATTGTACTTATGTTTCGAGCAGAGCCTTTATATTAGAGCTTATATGGCAGATCTTACATGCTCAATCATAACAATCTCCTCATAATCATTGATAACCTTCAAAGTCATATTCATTCAGATAAAATTTGTACTAAACAAGGAAGAGTAAAAGACATTATTAAATAGATCACAATATAAATGGTTGGATCACAAAAACTCAATTTCTTGCTTGAGATAGAGGGAAATAGGCTTACTGACTCAACATGAAGTAAAAGATAGGCCCTTCGCAGAGGGAAGTAGGGATTAAATCATGTTCTAGAGCTTTTCAAGTTTTGAAATCATATAGAGAGCATAAAAATAAAGTTTTGAGAAGTGTTTGTTGTTGTCAACGAATGGTAGTGGGCACTCTAACCCCCTTGTCAAACAGACTTTCAAAGAGCGGCTCCCATGAAGGACGTTATCTCTACCAACAAGGTAGATCATCCCTCTTCTCTTTTGTTTACACATGTACTTTAGTTTTATTTATGGATGACACTCCTCCCAACCTTTTTATTTCACAAGCCATGGCTAACCGAATCCTCGGGTGCCTTCCAACATTTCACATACCATGGAGGAGTGTCTATTGCAAAATTAAGTTGCTTACTGATAAATCAGGGCAAAACATGTGAAGATAATTATTAATGAAAGTTATTAATTGGGGCTGGGCACCCCGTTGCCAGCTCTTTTTGCAAAATTATTGGATAAGCGGATGTATATGCCACTAGTCCATTGGTGAAAGTCTGCCCAACAAGATTGAAAGATAAAACACCACATACTTCCTCATGAGCTATAAAACATTGACACAAATAATGAGTAATAAAATTTTGAATTGTTTAAAGGTAGCACATGAAATATTAACTTGGAGTGGCGCAAAATACCACATAATAGGTAGTTATGGTGGACACAAATGGCATGGGTTTGGTTTAAGCTTTTGGATGCACGAGAAGCATTCCCTCTCAGTACAGGTCTTTGGCTAGCAAGGTTGGTTAGCAAGCATAAGAGTTGAGGGAAACAAAAAAATATACATGTGATAGAAACAATCATGCATCTTCCTTGTAAGCACAAACAATTTTAACTTCAGAATACTAAGCTCATTAGCTAACAAGAAAGAAAGATAATGAAATAATATATCTACGTGTATTTCCCTCTTCTCTACTTAAGCTTCAAAGTATTGTTGCTGTTGACCAATGCTAAGTTTGCCAAAGCCAAATAGATTTACTTGATGCTCCCAAAGTGATACCAATACTAACAACAAGATCAATCATATAACAGAAATTGCAAACTAAAATAAGGTGTGCAAAACATAAATGATAAAACTTCTCATTAATATTCCATAACGATAACTCACACCAATGGATACATAGATAACCAACTAAAAGAGAGATACTTCCACACTGCAACCATCTTATATGATAACTTCCCTACTCATGATATGACACTACTTGATAGTAAAAAGGTAAAAGATAGTTATGACGTGATACCGCGGCACTCCCCCCAAGCTTGGAACAAACCAAGGGGGTGCCAATACCAATGATGAATTACTCCTTCGGTGGTGATGGTGGAACGACCCTGATGGGAGTGAGGAATTGCTCTAGCATTCTGCGAAGTCGGTTGTTCTCCTCTTGAAGTATCTCCACTTCCCTTCTCAGAACACGGTATTGATCACAAAACTCATCGGTAACCCGAAGAGCTTCCTCCAAAGTAGGGGAAGAGTTGAGGCTAGGAGCAGGTGGTAAAGGTCCCTGCAAGTTATGAGAAAAAGAACGTCGAGTATTAACCGATCCCACTAAGATTGGCTTACTCCCCATAGCTTGCCGCTCTCTTTTTATTGATGACATCTTCTTCACTTCCTCCTTGACACTCTCATCCATCTCTTTCCGTCTTGTCACGACCCTTTCCTCTTCCGCCCATCCAACGAAAGTTCCTTGATCTAGATCCTGGAGGAGCTCACGGTTGCGACGCATTGCATAGTCTTCTGAGGATGAACCTTGCGACGATATCTGAACAGAAACAGGTCAAAACAAAACACGACGAGAAGATGATATACGGACCTCGGGGGATCCGGGGGATTATATAACAAAAAAATTCACGACAAAAGGAAAGTACCAGGTCGAACTCGAGTGCGAGAGGGACTCCGAGGAGTCGTCCCCATATGGCGGCGCGGACAGGGTGGGGCCCGCGCCACCACGTGGGGATGCGCCCTCGTGCGTCTCCTCCGCTCCGATTCGATCTCGTAATTTTTCATATTTTCTAAAAATAGCAAAAACATTGTTCGGAAAGTTGAACGCGGACTTTTTACTACGAAAACTGTTACCTATTTGAAGTCGAACTCTGCAGAACTATCAATTTGATTTTTGATGAAAGTTTCCGGAGTCACCATTCGAATAACATCAACATCTTCATTATAAGAATCTCCAGAAATATAATGTTTGAGTCTTTGTCCATTCACCACTTGTGTGGCATCACCTTTCAGCGAAGCAATTTTTATTGCCCCTGAACGATACACCTCCACAATGACATATGGTCCTTCCCATTTTGAGAGTAATTTCCCTGCAAAAAATCTGAGACGAGACCGATACAATAGGACTTTATCTCCAACATTAAATTATCTTTTAATAATTCTTCTATCATGCCATTTCTTAACTTTCTCCTTAAAAAGTTTAGCATTTTCATAAGCTTCACTTCTCCACTCATCTAGAGAACTCAATTGTAGCAACCTTTTCTTACCGGAAAGTTTAAAATCTTTATTAAGTTCTCTTACAGCCCAATAAGCTTTGTGCTCTAGCTCTAAAGGTAAATGACAAGCTTTTCCATAAACCATTTTATAAGGATACATACCCATAGGATTTTTATAAGCAGTTCTATAATCCCACAACGCTTCCTTCAACTTACTAGCCCAATTTTTCCTAGATTTATTGACAGTCTTTTGCAAGATAGATTTAATTTCTCTATTTGATAATTCTACTTGCCCACTAGTTTGGAGATGATAAGCTGAAGCAATTCCATGATTAATACCATATTTAGCAAGAGTTTTCCTAAAACCACCATGAATAAAATGAGAACCTCCATCAGTCATAAGATATATAGGTACTCCAAACCTAGGAAAAATAACATCTAAAAGCATTCTTAAAGAGGTCTCACCATCAACACTTTTTTGTGGGTATGGCTTCCACCCATTTAGTAACATAATCAACAGCAACAAGTATATGAGTGTTACCTTCTGAAGAAGGGAAAGGACCCAAGAAGTCAAATCCCCAAGAATCAAATGGTTCAATAACAAGAGTATAATTCATAGGCATTTCATTGCGTCTAGAGATATTACCAACTCTTTGACATTCATCACAAGCTAAAATAAACTTTCTTGCATCTTTAAAGAGAGTTGACCAATAAAAACCCGACTGTAGAACCTTTTGTGCGGTTCTATCTCCGGCGTGATGTCCTCCATAAACACTACCATGACACTTACTCAATATCTCTTGTTGTTCATATTCGGGGACACATCTTCGCATAACACCATCCATGTTGGACATATGCCCAAGAGGCAATAATAAAATAGTTATTATAATATATCTTTGTGTTTATGATAAATGTTTGCATACCATGCTATAATTGTATTAACCGAAACATTGATACATGTGTGTTATGTGAACAACAAGGAGTCCCTAGTAAGCCTCTTGTATAACTAGCTTGTTGATTAATAGATGATCATGGTTTCGTGATCATGAACATTGGATGTTATTAATAACAAGGTTATGTCATTGATGAATGATGTAATGGACACACCCAATTAAGCGTAGCATAAGATCACGTCATTAAGTTCATTTGCTATAAGCTTTCGATACATAGTTACCTAGTCCTTCGACCATGAGATCATGTAAATCACTTATGCCGGAAGGGTACTTTGATTACATCAAATGCCACTACGTAAATGGGTGGTTATAAAGGTGTGATTAAGTATTCAGAAAGTATGAGTTGAGGCATATGGATCAAGAGTGGGATTTTGTCCATCCCGATGACGGATAGATATACTCTGGGCCCTCTCGGTGGAATGTCGTCTAATTAGCTTGCAAGGATATGAATGGTTCATAAGAGATGACATACCACGGTACAAGTAAAGAGTATTTGTCGGAGACGAGGTTGAACGAGGTATAGAGATACCGACGATCAAACCTCGGACAAGTAAAATATCGCGTGACAAAAGGAATTGGTATCGTATGTAAATGGTTCGATCGATCACTAAGTTATCGTTGAATATGTGGGAGCCATTATGGATCTCCAGATCCCGCTATTGGTTATTGGTTGGAGAAGAGTCTCGACCATGTCTGCATAGTTCACAAACCGTAGGGTGACACACTTAAGGTTTGATGTCGTTTTAAGTTCGAATGTTTGTTCGGAGTCTCAGATGGGATCCAGGACATCATGAGGAGGTCCGGAATGGTCCGGAGAACAAGATTCATATATGGGAAGTCATTTTCCGGGGTTCGGAAAAAGTCCGGTGTTTTGACCGGAGCTTCTAGAAGGTTTTGGAAGGACCGGAATAGTCTGGAATGTTGTGGAAGGTTCCGGAAGTGTCCGGGACGACCCGGGCTGTCTAAGGAAGTCCGTAGGGTTCCATAATAGGTGTATCCATGTTTTCCTTAAGGGTTAAGAAGTTTCCCCTAAAGCAGATTCGGATTTGGCAAAAGAGTCCTAGTTCTGGTAGGTTTCGGCTGACAGAAACCTACCGGAACTCTCCCAAACTTTGGGGGCAGGTCTTGGACGACCCAAGGACCTTTTCCACCTATAAAAGGAGGGCAAGGGGAGCCCCAAGAGGTGCACAAGTCGCAGCCCTAGCTCCCCTCTCCCAAACCCTAGCTACTACCTCCTCCTTCTTCTTCCGCAGCGCTTACGGCGAAGCCCTGCCGGAGATCCCCACCACCACCGTCACCATGCCGTCATGCTGGCGGGATTCCGAGGAGGATCTACTACATCTTCTGCCCGCTAGAACGGGGAGAAGGACGTCGTCATCAACACCGAACATGTGACCGAGTACGGAGGTACTGCCCGATTGTGGCACCGTCAAGATCTTCTACGCGCTTTTGAAAGCGGCAAGTGATCATCTTCTGCAACAACGAGATCTAATCTCGTAGGCTTTGGAAATCTTCAAGGGTTAGTCTCGTTCATCCACTCGTTGCTACCATCTTCTAGATTGCATCTTGGCTTGGATTGCGTTCTCGCGGTAGGAATTTTTTTGTTTTCTATGCTACGAATCCCATCAGTGGTATCAGAGCCGTGTCTATGCATAGATTGGTTGCACGAGTAGAACACAATTGTTTTGTGGGCGTTGATGCTTTGTTGTCTTTAGTTCGTGTACTTTGCATCTTGCAGCATGGTGGGATGAAGCGGCTCGGGGTAACTTTACATGACCGCGTTCATGAGACTTGCTCCAAGTTCGATATGCAACTTGTATTGCTTAAGTGGCTTTGCGAGTGTCTGTCTCTCCCACAATAGTGAAGATTCAATTTACTCTTTCTATTGACAACACTAGTATCACCGTTGTGGTTCATGTTCGTAGGTAGATTGGATCTTACTCGAAAACCCTAAACCACGTAAAATATGCAAACCAAATTAGAGACGTCTAACTTGTTTTTGCAGGGGTTTGGTGTTGTGATATGGCCATGATGTGATGATGAATATGTATGAGATGATCATTATTGTATTGTGGCAACCGGCAGGAGCCTTATGGTTGTCTTTAAATTTCATGTTGAGTAGTATTTCAAAGTAGTTGTAATAGTTGCTACATGAGGTGAACAACCATGAAGATGGCGCCATGGACCTTGACGCTACGCTGACAATGATGGAGATCATGTCCGTGCTTTGGAGATGAAGATCGAAGTGTAGGGATTCGTTGCATAGAAAACAAAAAAATTCCTACCGCGAGAATGCAATCCAAGCCAATATGCAATCTAGAAGACGGGAGCAACGAGGGGATGATCGAGACTCACCCTTGAAGATTTCCAAAGCCTATAAGAGTAGGCTCTTATTGCTACGGTAGACGATCACTTGCCGCTTGCAAAAGCGCGTAGAAGATCTTGATCACGGTGCCACGATCGGGCAGCACCTCCGTACTCGGTCACACGTTCAGTGTTGATGACGACGTCCTTCTCCCCGTTCCAGCGGGCAGCGGAAGTAGTAGATCCTCCTTGGAATCCCGACAACATGACGGCGTGGTGGCGGTGTCGATGGAGATCTCCGGCGGAGCTTCGCTAAGCATATGCGGGAGACGTGGTGGAGGAGAGGTAGCTAGGGTTTGGGGAGAGGGGGCTTGGGCGCCTGCCCTCAAAGGGTTGCGGCCAAGGCTGAGCCAAGAGTGGCCGGCCACCCTCCCCTTGCCCCTCATTATATAGGTGGAAGCCCCAAGAGTTGTGGTCCAAGTCTTCGAATAAGACCCCAACATCAAAACTGAAACCTACTCAATGGGGGAGTCCTACCCAAGGTGGGACTCCCACCTTTCCTTGAGGTGGGGCTGGCCGGCCACCAAGGTGGAGCCCACATGGGACTCCTCCCCCTTAGGGTTTGGCCGACCATGCTAGTGGAGTCCCTCCGGGACTCCACCTTCCATAGTGCCGTTCTTCCGGACTTTTCTAGAACTTTCTAGAACCTGCCATAAATGCACCGGATCATTTCCAAACTTGGAATATGACTTCCTATATATGAATCTTATTCTCCGGACCATTCCGGAACTCCTCGTGGTGTCCTGGATCCCATCTGAGACTCCGAACAAAACTTCGAACTCCATTCCATATTCCATATCTACTTAAAACGACATCAAACCTTAAGTGTGTCACCATACGGTTCGCGAACTATGTAGACATGGTTGAGACTTCTCTCCGACCAATAACCAATAGCGGGATCTGGAGATCCATAATGGCTCCCACATATTCAACGATGACTTAGTGATCGAATGAACCATTCACATACGATACCAATTCCCTTTGTCACGCGATATTTTACTTGTCCGAGGTTTGATCATCGGTATCACTCTATACCTTGTTCAACCTCGTCTCCTGACAAGTACTCTTTACTCGTACTGTGGTATGTGGTCTCTTATGAACTTATTCATATGCTTGCAAGACATTAGACGACATTCCACCGAGAGGGCCCAGAGTATATCTATCCGTCATCGGGATGGACAAATCCCACTGTTGATCCATATGCCTCAACTCATACTTTCCGGATACTTAATCCCACCTTTATAACCACCCATTTACGCAGTGGCGTTTGATGTAATCAAAGTACCTTTCCGGTATAAGTGATTTACATGATCTCATGGTCATAAGGACTAGGTAACTATGTATTGAAAGCTTATAGCAAATAACTTAATGACGTGATCTTATGCTACGCTTAATTGGGTGTGTCCATTACATCATTCATATAATGACATAACCTTGTTATTAATAACATCCAATGTTCATGATCACGAAACCATGATCATCTATTAATCAACAAGCTAGTTATACAAGAGGCTTACTAGGGACTCCTTGTTGTTTACATAACACACATGTATCAATGTTTCGGTTAATACAATTATAGCATGGTATGTAAACATTATCATAAACACAAAGATATATAATAACCATTTATTATTGCCTCTTGGGCATATCTCCAACACGAAGGCGCAAAGACTAAAGGGCCATATCATATCACATATGAATTGCATGATCCTTTATGCATCTTATTTTGCTTAGATCGCGACGGTAGCATTATAAGATGATCCCTCACATTAATATCAAGATAATAAAGTGTTCTCCCCTCGTATGCACCGTTGCCAAAGTTCGTCGTTCCGAAGCATCTCGTGATGATCGGATGTGAAAGACTCAACGTTCATATACAACGGGTGTAAGCCATGTTGCACACGCGGAATACTTGGGTTTGCTTGACGAGCCTAGCATGTATAGACATGGCCTCGGGACAACGGAAACCGAAAGGTTGAACACGAGTCATATGGATGATATGATCAACATGTTGATGTTCACCATTGAAGCTACATCATCTCACGTGATGATCGGTTTTGGTGTAGTGGATGTGGATCGTGTACCACTTAACAACTATGAGGGATGTTGTATTAAGTGGGAGTTCATTAGTAATTAGATTAAAACATGAACTTATTATCATAAACATAGTCTGAGTAGTATTTTGAATTAATTTTGTAGTATTGGCATCCGTATTCTACCATGCGCTAGTCTTGTAATTGAGATAGAAATACTGTTAAAATCTGACAAGAAACTTTACAGACTGGTACCGTATTGTTAAAGAATCGAGAAATGATTAAGTCCTATTGCAAACTTTTAGTAAACCTCACATTGTTGATTCAAAGAACTATGGTTTCAATTAGTACCTAAAGTTATCTTGTCTCCGTGAAACTTGAAGTTCAAATCTGTTTGAAAAGTAAGGAGCTGAAAATTTAGTTTTCAGAAATAATCAAGGTATGAGATATATGAGATATCTAAGACCTTATTGCAAGATGATAGAATATAATTTGGTGAGACTACATAAACTCATAAGTTTTATGGGAATGTACGAAGGTTGAAGACGCAAGGTGTCCTAATCCTCCAACTATTGGGGCACTAACGATATTCACATATCCATGAAGTGATCGTCCTTAGTATGCACTGTTGCTAAGACTTGTCGTTTCGAAGCATCACGTGATGATCGGGTGTTATAGATTCTACGTGTGCATACAACGGGTGCAAGCCAGATTTGCACATGCGAATACTGAGGTTAAACTTTACAAGCCTAGCATGTACAGACATGGTCTCGGAAAGTCGTCATAATATGGTGGATAAAATTATGTGTGAAATTGTTCATCATATTAAAAAATTACTAATAGTGAAATCCGGAACACTTGTCATATGATGATCAACTTCAAAGTAAGAACCTCAAGGTTATTGGTATTTGACCAACAAACCTAGAAGTTATTGATGTTGAAGTGTTTTTCTGAATAATGAGGAAAGCTAAAAGAGAAACTACAAAAGATATTTTGGCAGAAAGAAAGAAAATACTAGAAAGTCTAGTTCATGTGTATATAAATGATATACAGGTTATGGATGTATTCCTTGTTTGGTCACATAATAAAATTCTTGGGTATTTGTACCAGATTGGTTGGTATGAGATGTCAAACAGTACAACACAATACAAGAATACGATGGCCTAAGTGACTGATAAGGAATATGGTAATAATGCACGTCTGGAACATAATAAAGTGTTATTATGTTTGTCGTTGGCATTCTACCTAGCCCTTAGAATTTATAATAAAGAACTTGATAATTGTTATTTTGATCTGGTCAAATGAAAACAATGAGTTGTTCAAATTATGACCTTACTCCATGTACGATGGATAAGTTATTATAAATCTTAATGGTGAAACACACATACATAACACTGACGCTAATATGCCGTAAGGCAAATGATTTGAATTCCACTTATTTGTAGAACCGCCATTTAGGTCATGTTGGAAAGGAACGCATGAAGAAACTCCATGCAAATGGATTATTGGAGTCATTTGATTTTTGAATCATTTGGCGCTTGCAAATCTCTTCTAAAAGGAATGACTGAAATACCGTTCATAGGCCAAGAGTTGAACGGGCAACTAACTTAATGGAAACATGCATAAATGATGTATGTGGTTCACTGGGCATAGTTGTGTGCGGGAGATTCTTCCACTTCATGAAAACTTCCAACAATGAATTGAGTATATATATGTGGATATATTCGATAAGGAAGAAGTTTGAAACATTTGAATAAATTCAAATAAATTTCAGCATGAAGTGGAAATCATCGTAATAGAAAAGTCAAATATCTATGATTGGATCATGGTGGAAATATTTGAATTACGAGTTTTAGCGAACGTCTAAGAGAGTTATGAAGTTGTTCTACAACTCATGTTTCTTGGAGTATCATAGTGATGATGAAGTATCCGAGAGACGTATCCAAACCTTGTTGGATTAATGATGAGATAAAATAAAATGAAGCCATTATATTTTTGTGGATTATGCTTTAGTAACTACCGCTTTTACACTGAATAGAGCATCATCATGATCCGTTGAAATGACACCATACGAGTTATGACATGGGTATGAACCCTAATAGTCCTTTCTTAAATTTTGGTATGCATAGCATAAGTAAATAAGTTTACAACCAAAATCGGATAAATGTCTTTGTTGGTTATCCCAAAGAATTAATTGGGAATTCTTTCCACTATGGAGACAAAGAAAAAAGTGTTTGTCGATGTTTCTTACTTATTTCCAAGAAATTGTTTTCTAGCGAAGTTTTTGAGTGGGAGGACAATAGTACTTGATAAGTTTTATGAACCTGAGCATAATGATCAGAGTAGCGCAGCATCGGAAATAGTTCCGGAAGCGGCCACGAAGATCATAGCTCCCATGTCTACAAAATGTTATAGTCATGGAGATCAAAGTATCTATTGAACCTTGTAGATATGGTTTACTTTGTGATCAAATAAATGATTTGTGAACAAAGGATTGGTTATGAACAATGATAAACCAACTACATACAAAGAAGTTATGATGGGCCCTGACTCCGTTAAAATGGCTATGCACCAAGAAATCCAAGATAGATGAATACTTTTTGAAAGTAAATGGATCTATAAAATTGATGGACTTGGATGAAATATCCTTGAAGAAGCTCGACTTGTCAAAAAGTTGTTTACGACAAAGTTCAAAGAGTTGACTATGATAAGATTAGATCTTCCGTAGAAATGCTTATAGTCTATGTGGATTATTCTAGTAATCACTGCATATTTCTTTTATGAGATATGCTAGTAGGATGGCAAAATACATTACTTATCAGAAGTGTGTATTAAAGGTGTATACAAGATACAACCAAGAGTTTTGCTAGTCCGTGGAATACTAGATAGGTATACAAACTTCAATTGGATGAAGTGAGTATCGCGGAGTTGGAATTTTCACCGGATGAAATAGTCAAAGAGTTTTTGATTTCATCAGAACGATGAAGATGCTTGCATATGCAAGAAATTAAGTGGGAGCGCTGAGACATATTTATAATACTTATGTAGATGACATATAGTTGGTTATAAATAATGTAATTATATACTTGATTAAAAGGTTTCATTGAGAATTAATTTCAATGAAAGGAAATGGACTAAAACATATTTAGTGTCAAGATCTATGAAGATAGATTGAAACACATAATAAGTTTAAGTCAAATCACATGAGTGATTATAGATCACGAATAATATGTACACAATCAGATGTCCTATACTCTAAAGTGTTATGAGCATGTACCAGAATGATTCATGTGATGATCATTGGACGATAGTAAGAATATCCTTGAGTACTTTAGAAGAACTAAGGATAGTTTTTGTATGGGGTAATGACAAACAAATCGCTGTAAAGTGTTGCACCGATATTAGTTTGATCACATATAAAAATAAATTTCAATCTCAAATTAGGCTAAGTGTTGTTTAAAAGGTAGCACAATGAGCTAGAAGTTGTCTATGCTAGATTTAGATGAGTTCTAAATATTGTGACGGATTCTACAAACGACGGCAGAGTATGTCATTGTTTTGACAGTGACTGAGGATGTTTTAAGTCGAGGAGTTCTTTGAGAACTTGGTGTAGTTCCGATAGTGTCAGAACTTTGAAGCTATATTGTGTATGACAATATTAGTGACATATTTAAGACCGCAGAATTAAGGTTCCACCAGAAGACCAAACATATTTAATGCCGACTCATTTGGAAAATGAGTGATGCGTGAAGACGCAAATGAATTGCAAAATACATACGTTTTTGAGCATGTCAGATCCGTTGACTAAAACCTCTCCCGTAAGAAAAACATGATAAAGCACCAGAAGGCCAAGGTGGTATATCTTTACAAATGTAAACTAGATTATTGACTCTGGTGCAAGTGGGAGACTGTTGGACATATGCCCAAGAGGCAATAATAAAATGGTTATTATAATATATCTTTGTGTTTATGATAAATGTTTGCATACCATGCTATAATTGTATTAGCCAAAACATTGATACATGTGTGTTATCTGAACAACAACGAGTCCCTATTAAGCCTCTTGTATAACTAGCTTGTTGATTAATAGATGATCATGGTTTCGTGATCATGAACATTGGATGTTATTAATAACAAGGTTATGTCATTGATGAATGATGTAATGGACACACCCAATTAAGCGTAGCATAAGATCACGTCATTAAGTTCATTTGCTATAAGCTTTCGATACATAGTTACCTAGTCCTTCGACCATGAGATCATGTAAATCACTTATGCCGGAAGGGTACTTTGATTACATCAAATGCCACTGCGTAAATGGGTGGTTATAAAGGTGGGATTAAGTATTCAGAAAGTATGAGTTGAGGCATATGGATCAAGAGTGGGATTTTGTCCATCCCGATGACGGATGGATATACTCTGGGCCCTCTCGGTGGAACGTCGTCTAATTAGCTTGCAAGGATATGAATGGTTCATAAGAGATGACATACCACGGTACGAGTAAAGAGTACTTGTCGGAGACGAGGTTGAACGAGGTATAGAGATACCGATGATCAAACCTCGGACAAGTAAAATATCGCGTGACAAAAGGAATCGGTATCATATGTAAATGGTTCGATCGATCACTAAGTTATCGTTGAATATGTGGGAGCCATTATGGATCTCCAGATCCCGCTATTGGTTATTGGTCGGAGAAGAGTCTCGACCATGTCTTGATGCGGGGTGGCCTTCGGACACCTCCACACCAAGACCAACAAGTCCCCCAAGTGGACCAATGACGCAGGCTCGACTCAAAGCTCTACATGAAAAGGTGAACTCGCTCCTCACCACCCTTGACCTCGGTACCCCTATGGATGGAATGCTACCTCATGCCGACATGCTTTGTGTTATTAGGTACGAGGAGCATCAAGACCCCGGAGAGGAGGACACACCAAGGTCAAGAGGAGGAGAGGAACAGCGTGACGCAAAGATGGACGTGGACCTGGACCCGGAGTCGCCCGAAGAACGCAAGGAAGAAAAGAAGGCAGGCCGGTCCAGAACCCGGTCTGACCGGCCCCCTGACCGGGCCAGCCGATTTAGACCGGGCCCTCGACCAGTGCCATCCGGGCACTATCCCGGGGCCCTGGGACCCCGTCCGGTTGCCGCCCGGTCCCAGGTCCGGTCCCGACCGGCCGCCCCGGTCCCAGGTCCGGTCGGACCGGCCCCTGGACCGGATTCGTCGACCTGACCCCACCAGCTCGGCCCAAGTCAACCACTTATGTACCTTTTCGGCCCATGACGCCTTGTATGACTATTTAAGCACCCAGGACGCCCCCTTACCTCTTTAGACTTAATTTTGGCTTAAACCTAAACTTGAGCTGAGTCTCCCTAGGGTTAGCATCCATCTTGGACAAGCATCCCTTTGTAATCAAGGCACTCTAGTTGTTGATTTAGATATTGTTGAGTGAGATTCTAGTGCAAGTCACTCTCTCTCCCTCACCAATCTCTTTTCTCCAACTCCAATCTCTCGCCGGGAATTCTACCTTCGCGTCTCTTCTGGGCGATTCTATTGGCGTGGTCCATCGAGCCACGGGGGTAAGCATCGGGTGTATCGGGTTGGTGTACGTGCGTGAGTACCGGTGTTCTTCACGTTCCTCGTGATCCTCGCGCTCTCCCACCTCTTCCCCCTCGATTTTGGGTCAAATCGCGAGATCGGGCCAATCCCTAGATCTCAGATCTTATCATATGGTATCAGCAGCTTTTGGTTACCGCGATTTTGACCCTCCACCCACCCGATTTCGTTTCTAGAAAAATTTCCAAAAAAATAGCCCCAAATTGCCTTTGGACCGGTCTGTGATTTGGTTGCGTTTTGAGTGGTTTTGGTCCGTGGATCTAGTGTTGCTGTGCTTGATCTACTTTTTCCCCCACCTTGCAACCTCCAACCCCTATGGTCTTTACATGCCTTTACCGATTCCACATGCCCCATGGTCCGACATAAGTATGGATTTTGTTCTATGATTGCCTCGCACCAGAAATGGACATGATTCAATCTTTGTGGTAGTGGATAGGTTCTCTAAAATGGCTCATTTCATTCCATGCAATAAGACCGATGATGCTTCACACATTGCTAAATTGTTTTTTAGGGAAGTTGTTCGACTACACGGTGTTCCGACAAGCATTGTGTCGGATCGGGACGTCAAGTTCATGAGCTATCTATGGAAGACGGTCATGTCCAACTTTGGAGTGAAGCTATTGTTCTCATCATCCTCGCACCCGCAAACGGACGGACAAACGAAGGTGGTCAATCGAAGCCTTTCAACCCTTCTCCGCACACTCGTGAAGAAAAACTTGAAGTCATGGGAGGAATGCATTCCGCACGCGGAGTTCGCCTACAGTCGAGCCAAGCACTCCACGACATCAAGGAGTCCGTTCATGGTCGTCTATGGCTTTGAACCGCCCACGGCCCTCGACATCCTCCCACTACCTCTCCATGAGAGAACGAATATGGACTTCGACAAGCGAGCCGCCACCATGAAGAAGCTACATGAAGACACAAGGGCAACCATTCAAGAACATGTCCTCCACCAAGCAACCCGCCTCAACGCCAAGAAGAAGGAAAGGATATTTGAAGAAGGAGATCTTGTTTGGGTTCACCTTCGCAAGGAGCGTTTCCCTCATGAACGCAATTCCAAGCTCAAGCCCCGAGGAGATGGACCTTTCAAGGTCCTCAAACGCATCAACAACAACGCCTACGTCATCGACATACTGATACGTCTCCGACGTATCGATAATTTCTTATGTTCCATGCCACATTATTGATGTTATCTACATGTTTTATGCATACTTTATGTCATAATTATGCGTTTTCCGGAACTAACCTATTGACGAGATGCCGAAGGGCCAGTTGCTGTTTTTTGCTGTTTTTGGTTTCAGAAATCCTAGTAAGGAAATATTCTCGGAATCGGACGAAATCAACGCCCAGCATCTTAGAATCCCCGGAAGCATCCAGAACACCCGAGAGCCGCCAGAGAGGGGCCACAGGCCCCCCAGATGATAGGCCAGTGTGGCCCAGGCCCTGGCCGCGCCGCCTTATGGTGTCGTCACCTCGTTGACCTTCTGACGCCGCCTCTTCACCTATTTAAGCCCCCTCGACCTAAAACCTCGATACGGAAAAGCCACGGTACGAGAAACCTTCCAGAGCCGCCGCCATCGCGAAGCCAAGATCTGGGGGACAGGACTCTCTGTTCCGGCACGCAGCCGGGATGGGGAAGTGCCCCCGGAAGGCTCCTCCATCGACACCACCGCCATCTTCATCACCGCTGCTGTCTCCCATGAGGAGGGAGTAGTTCTCCATCGAGGCTCGGGGCTGTACCGGTAGCTATGTGGTTAATCTCTCTCCTATGTACTTCAATACAATAATCTCATGAGCTGCCTTACATGATTGAGATTCATATGATGATGCTTGTAATCTAGATGTCATTGTGCTAGTCAAGTGGATTTTACTTATGTGATCTCCGGAGACTCCTTGTCCCACGTGTGTAAAGGTGACAGTGTGTGCACCGTGTGGGTCTCTTAGGCTATATTTCACAGAATACTTATTCACTGTTATGAATGGCATAGTGAAGTGCTTATTTATATCTCTTTATGATTGCAATGTGTTTTGTATCACAATTTATCTGTGGGCTACTCTAGTGATGTTATTAAAGTAGTTTATTCCTCCTGCACGGTGTAATGGTGACAGTGTGTGCATCGTGTAGTACTTGGCGTAGGCTATGATTGTGATCTCTTGTAGATTATGAAGTTAACTATTGCTATGATGGTATTGATGTGATCTATGCCTCCTTTCGTAGCGTGAAGGTGACAGTGTGCATGCTATGTTAGTACTTGGTTTGGTTATGTTGATCTGTCATGCACTCTAAGGTTATTTAAACATGAACATCGAATATTGTGGAGCTTTGTTAACTCCGGCATTGAGGGTTCGTGTAATCCTACACAGTTAGTGGTGTTCATCATCCAACAAGAGGGTGTAGAGTCTAGCATCTATCTATTTATTCTGTTATGTGATCAATGTTGAGAGTGTCCACTAGTGAAAGTATAATCCCTAGGTCTTGTTCCTAAATACTGCTATCGCTGCTTGTTTACTGTTTTACTGCATCTGTACTTCCTGCAATATTATCACCATCAACCACACGCCAGTCCTGGACAGCAAAGCACTTTTCTGGTGCTGTTGCTACTGCTTATATTTATTCATACCACCTGTATTTCACTATCTCTTCGCCGAACTAGTGCACCTATTAGGTGTGTTGGGGACACAAGAGACTTCTTGTTTTGTGGTTGCAGGGTTGCATGAGAGGGATATTTTTGACCTCTTCCTTCCTGAGTTCGATAAACCTTGGGTGATCCACTTAAGGGAAACTTGCTGCTGTTCTACAAACCTCTGCTCTTGGAGGTCCAACACTGTCTACAAGAATAGAAGCTCACGTATACATCAAGCACTTTTCTGGCGCCGTTGCCAGGGAGGAAAGGTAAAAGGCACTCATACTCCGGTTCCAGGTAACAGTACTTTTCTGGCGCCATTGTGTTTGTGCTCGAAGCTATTTCCTTTAGATCCTGCAATTGCATCTTTTTGTTTCTTGTTTACACTAGTTAGGCATAATGGAAAACAACAAAAATATGAGAGATCTTTATGAACTTTATCTTGAATTAGGACATGATGTGTTTGAAGAGAGAATTAAAAAACCCATGGAACTTTATATGCATGCTAATGGGAATGTTATTAATATGAATGCTTTGAACACTATTGTTGCTAATGCTATGGAAAATTCTAAGCTTGGGGAAGCTGGTTTTGATGAGCATGATCTTTTTAGTCCCCCGGGCAATGAGGAGGAAATTTACTTTGATGATACTTTGCCTCCTATTTATGATGATTATAATGATAGTAGCCTTTTGGTGCCACCTACTATGGAGAGTAAATTTTATTGTGATTATACTATGCCTCCTACACTTGATGAGAATAATAATGATAGCTACTTTGTTGAATTTGCTCCCACTACAACTAATAAAATTGATTATGCTTATGTGGAGAGTAATAATTTTATGCATGAGACTCATGATAAGAATGCTTTATGTGATAGTTATATTGTTGAGTTTGCTCATGATGCTACTGGATATTATTATGAGAGAGGAAAATATGGTTGTAGAAATTTTCATGTTACTAAAATGCCTCTCTATGTGCTGAAATTTTTGAAGCTACACTTGTTTTATCTTCCTATGCTTGTTACTTTGCTCTTCATGAACTTGTTTATTTACAAGATTCCTATGCATAGGAAGCATGTTAGACTTAAATGTGTTTTGAATTTGCTTCTTGATGCTCTCTTTTGCTTCAACTCTCATCTTTATGAGTGCATCACTAAAACTGCTGAGCCCATCTTAATGGCTATAAAGAAAGAACTTCTTGGGAGATAACCCATGTGTTATTTTGCTACAGTACTTTGTTTTATATTTGAGTCTTGGAAGTTGTTTACTACTGTAGCAACCTCTCCCTATCTTAGTTTTGTGTTTTGTTGTGCCAAGTAAAGTCGTTGATAGTAAGGTTCATACTAGATTTGGATTACTGCGCAGAAACAGTTTTCTTTGCTGTCATGAATCTGGGTAAAATTCTCTGTAGGTAACTCAGAAAATTATGCCAATTTACGTGAGTGATCCTCAGATATGTACGCAACTTTCATTAGTTTTAAGTTTTCTCATCTGAGCAAGTCTGGTGCCTGTTAAAAATTCGTCTTTACGAACTGTTCTGTTTTGACAGATTCTGCCTTTTATTTTGCATTGCCTGTTTTGCTATGTTAGATGGATTTCTTTGTTCCATTGACTTTCAATAGCTTTGTGCAATGTCCAGAAGTATAAAGAATGATTGTGTCACCTCTGAATATGTGAATTTTGATTATGCACTAATCCTCTAATGAGTTTGTTTCGAGTTTGGTGTGGAGGAAGTTTTCAAGGATCAAGAGAGGAGGATGATATACAACATGATCAAGGAGAGTGAAAGCTCTAAGCTTGGGAATGCCCCGGTGGTTCACCCCTGCATATATCAAGAAGACTCCAGCGTCTAAGCTTGGGGATGCCCAAGGCATCCCCTTCTTCATCGACAATATTATCAGGTTCCTCCCCTGAAACTATATTTTTATTCCATCACATCTTATGTACTTTACTTTGAGCGTCTGTTTGTTTTTGTTTTTGTTTTGTTTGAATAAAGTTGGATCCTAGCATTCATTGTATGGGAGAGAGACACGCTCCGCTGTTGCATATGGACAAATATGTCCTTAGGCTTTACTCATAGTATTCATGGCGAAAGTTTCTTCTTCGTTAATATGTTATATGGTTGGAATCGGAAAATGATATATGTGGTAATTGGTATCATATCTTGAATAATGTGATACTTGGCAATTGTTGTGCTCATGTTTAAGCTCTTGCATCATATACTTTGCATTTATTAATGAAGAAATACATAGAGCATGCTAAAATCTGATTTGCATGTTTGGTCTCTCTAAGGTCTAGATAATTTCTAGTATTGAGTTTGAACAACAAGGAAGACGGTATAGAGTCTTATAATGTTTACAATATGTCTTTTATGTGAGTTTTGCTGTACCGGTTCATCCTTGTGTTTGTTTCAAATAAACCTTGCTAGCCTAAACCTTGTATCGAGAGGGAATACTTCTCATGCATCCAAAATCCTTGATCCAACCACTATGCCATTTGTGTCCACCATACCTACCTACCACATGGTATTTCTCCGCCATTCCAAAGTAAATTGCTTGAGTGCTACCTTTAAAATTTCCATTCTTTACCTTTACAATATATAGCTCATGGGACAAATAGCTTAAAAACTATTGTGGTATTGAATATATACTTATGCACTTTATCTCTTATTAAGTTGCTTGTTGTGCGATAACCATGTTCCTAGGGACGCCATCAACTACTCTTTGTTGAATATCATGTGAGTTGCTATGCATGTCCGTCTTGTCTGAAGTAAGAGAGATCTACCACTTAAATGGTTAGAGCATGCATATTGTTAGAGAAGAACATTGGGCCGCTAACTAAAGCCATGAATCATGGTGGAAGTTTCAGTTTTGGACATATATCCTCAATCTCATATGAGAACACTAATTGTTGCTACATGCTTATGCATTAAAAGAGGAGTCCATTATCTGTTGTCCATGTTGTCCCGGTATGGATGTCTAAGTTGAGAATAATCAAAAGCGAGGAATCCAAAATGCGAGCTTTCTCCTTAGACCTTTGTACAGGCGGCATGGAGGTACCCCATTGTGACACTTGGTTAAAACATGTGTATTGCGATGATCCGGTAGTCCAAGCTAATTAGGACAAGGTGCGGCACTATTAGTATACTATGCATGAGGCTTGCAACTTGTAAGATATAATTTACATAATACATGTGCTTTATTACTACCGTTGACAAAATTGTTTCTTGTTTTCAAAATAAAAGCTCTAGCACAAATATAGCAATCGATGCTTTCCTCTTTGAAGGACCTTTCTTTTACTTTTATTGTTGAGTCAGTTCACCTATCTCTCTCCACCTCAAGAAGCAAACACTTGTGTGAACTGTGCATTGATTCCTACATACTTGCATATTGCACTTGTTATATTACTCTATGTTGACAATATCCATGAGATATACATGTTACAAGTTGAAAGCAACCGCTGAAACTTTATCTTCCTTTGTGTTGCTTCAATACCTTTACTTTGAATTATTGCTTTATGAGTTAACTCTTATGCAAGACTTATTGATGCTTGTCTTTAAGTACTATTCATGAAAAGTCTTTGCTTTATGATTCAATTGTTTACTCATGTCATTTACCATTGTTTCAAATCGCTGCATTCATTACATGTGCTTACAATAGTATTGATCAAGATTATGTTGGTAGCATTGTCACTTAAGAAATTATCTTTGTTATCATTTACCTACTCGGGACGAGTAGGAACTAAGCTTGGGGATGCTTGATACGTCTCAAACGTATCTATAATTTCTTATGTTCCATGCTACTTTTATGATGATACTCACATGTTTTATACACATTATATGTCATTATTATACATTTTCCAGCACTAACCTATTAACGAGATGTCGAAGAGCCAGTTGCTGTTTTTTGCTGTTTTTGGTTTCAGAAATCCTAGTAAGGAAATATTCTCGGAATTGGACGAAATCAACGCCCAGGGGCCTATTTTCACACGAAGCTTCCAGAAGACCTAGGGGGAGACGAAGTGGGGCCATGGGGCGCCGCCACACTAGGACGGCGCGGCCCAGGGGGGGCCCGCGTGGCCCTGGCGTGTGGGGCCCCCGTGACTCCTCCGACTCTGCCCTTCCGCCTACTTAAAGCCTCCGTCGCGAAACCCCCAGTACCGAGAGCCACGATACGGAAAACCTTACTGAGACGCCGCCGCCGCCAATCCCATCTTGGGGGATTCAGGAGATCGCGTCCGGCACCCTGCCGGAGAGGGGATTCATCTCCCGGAGGACTCTACACCGCCATGGTCGCCTCCGGATTGATGAGTGAGTAGTTCACCCCTGGACTATGGGTCCATAGCAGTAGCTAGATGGTTGTCTTCTCCTCATGTGCTTCATTGTCGGATCTTGTGAGCTGCCTAACATGATCAAGATCATCTATCTGTAATGCTATATGTTGTGTTTGTTGGGATCCGATGGATAGAGAATACTATGTTATGTTGATTATCAATCTATTACCTATGTGTTGTTTATGATCTTGCATGCTCTCCGTTATTAGTAGAGGCTCTGGCCAAGTTTTTACTCTTAACTCCAAGAGGGAGTATTTATGCTCGATAGTGGGTTCATGCCTCCATTAAATCTGGGACAGTGACAGAAAGTTCTAAGGTTGTGGATGTGCTGTTGCCAATAGGGATAAAACATTGATGCTATGTTCGAGGACATAGTTATTGATTACATTACGCACCATACTTAATGCAATTGTCTGTTGCTTGCAACTTAATACCGGAAGGGGTTCGGATGATAACCTGAAAGTGGACTTTTTAGGCATAGATGCATGTTGGATAGCGGTCTATGTACTTTGTCGTAATGCCCAATTGAATCTCACAATATTCATCATGTCATGTATGTGCATTGTCATGCCCTCTCTATTTGTCAATTGCCCAATGATACGTCTCCGACGTATCGATAATTTCTTATGTTCCATGCCACATTATTGATGTTATCTACATGTTTTATGCACACTTTATGTCATATTCGTGCATTTTCTGGAACTAACCTATTAACAAGATGCCGAAGTGCTAGTTGCTGTTTTCTGCTGTTTTTGGTTTCAGAAATCCTAGTAACGAAATATTCTCGGAATTGGACGAAATCAACGCCCAGGGGCCTATTTTTCCACGAAGCTTCCAGAAGTCCGAAGACGAAACGAAGTGGGGCCACAGGGTGGCCAAACCCTAGGGCAGCGCGGCCCACCCCCTGGCCGCGCCGACCTATGGTGTGGGGCCCCTGTGCCCCCTCCTGACTTGCCCTTCCGCCTACTTAAAGCCTCCGTGACGAAAGCCCCAGTACCGAGAGCCACGATACGGAAAACCTTACTGAGACGCCGCCGCCGCCGATCCCATCTCGGGGGATCCAGGAGATCCCCTCCGGCACCCTGCCGGAGAGGGGAATCATCTCCCGGAGGACTCTACGCCGCCATGGTCGCCTCCGGTGTGATGTGTGAGTAGTCTACCCCTGGACTATGGGTCCATAGCTGTAGCTAGATGGTTGTCTTCTCCCCATTGTGCTATCATTGTCGGATCTTGTGAGCTGCCTAACATGATCAAGATCATCTATCTGTAATTCTATATGTTGCGTTTGTTGGGATCCGATGAATAGAGAATACTTGTTATGTTGATTATCAAAGTTATATCTATGTGTTGTTTATGATCTTGCATGCTTTCCGTTACTAGTAGATGCTCTGGCCAAGTAGATGCTTGTAACTCCAAGAGGGAGTATTTATGCTCGATAGTGGGTTCATGCCTGCATTGACACCTGGGATAGTGACAGAAAGTTCTAAGGTTGTGTTGTGCTGTTGCCACTAGGGATAAAACATTGATGCTATGTCTAAGGATGTAGTTGTTGATTACATTACGCACCATACTTAATGCAATTGTCTGTTGCTTTGCAACTTAATACTGGAAGGGGTTCGGATGATAACCTGAAGGTGGACTTTTTAGGCATAGATGCAGTTGGATGGCGGTCTATGTACTTTGTCATAATGCCCAATTAAATCTCACTATACTCATCATGATATGTATGTGCATGGTCATGCTCTCTTTATTTGTCAATTGCCCAACTGTAATTTGTTCACCCAACATGCTATTTATCTTATGGGAGAGACACCTCTAGTGAACTGTGGACCCCGGTCCAATTCTCTTTACTGAAATACAATCTCTTGCCAATACTTTGTTTCTTGTTTTACGCAAACAATCATCTTCCACACAATACGGTTAATCCTTTGTTACAGCAAGCCGGTGAGATTGACAACCTCACTGTTTCGTTGGGGCAAAGTACTTTGGTTGTGTTGTGCAGGTTCCACGTTGGCGCCGGAATCCCTGGTGTTGCGCCGCACTACATCTCGCCGCCATCAACCTTCAACGTGCTTCTTGACTCCTACTGGTTCGATAAACCTTGGTTTCTTACTGAGGGAAACTTGCTGCTGTACGCATCACACCTTCCACTTGGGGTTCCCAACGAGCGTGTGTTTTACGCGTCATCAAGCTAAATTTCTGGCGCCGTTGCCGGGGAGATCAAGACACGCTGCAAGGGGAGTCTCCACTTCTCAATCTCTTTACTTTGTTTTTGTCTTGCTTAGTTTTATTTACTACTTTGTTTGCTGCACTAAATCAAAATACAAAAAAATTAGTTGCTAGTTTTACTTTATTTGCTATCTTGTTTGCTATATCAAAAACACACAAAAATTAGTTACTTGCATTTACTTTATCTAGTTTGCTTTATTTATTGTCTTGCACTCTATATTAAAAATACAAAAAAATTAGTGACTTTTATTACCATGTCTAGCTCTGAACCTGTTACTTGTTCGCCTGAAGAATTAGTCTTCACTTTTAAACAAGGGGATGAGGAGAGTTTTAAGGATGCTTGGTCTAGAATTTTTACTTCTTATCGTAAAACTGAACCTCAAATGACTCTAAGTTTGCTCCTTAGTAATTTTTATTTTGGTCTTATGGTTCGTTATAGATATGCTTTGGATACTTTAGTGGGAGGAGATTTCCTTCATTGCAATGGGGATCAAGCTTTTAATGCCATAAAGAAGTTGGTTGCATCACATGATTCAGCTAATAACTTTGATTCAGCCCTCACTAGCATATATAGTAGATTAAACAATCTCGAGATAAGTACATCTCGCTTGGATGATAACTATTGCCACGTTCGTAATCGTCTTGAGCAAGTTTTAGTGAACTCTAAACTCTCATTGTGGGATCCTGCTGTTAAAATTGTTATCGGTGATCGAACTCTCCATGCCTACTGTGATATTATGTATGAATTTTGCCTTATGCCTGAAAGTATTTATAAATCTTTGAAACTTTGGGGAGTTGATGAAGGAGGAGAAGAAATAACTCTCATTGATAACTCTACTATAATTCCTAAAGGAATAGCCGCAGGTGTGCATACAACCATTCTTGGAAGAACAATATCCATTGATTATCTTGTTGTTGAAACAGGAAAACTTACACTCGGAAGATCCCTGCTGAAACTATTGGGAGCAGTCATTGATGTTGGAGAAGGCACTCTGAAATTCACCTCTATACCGGGGGGAAATCATATATTTCCTAAACCAAAGGGAAAGAAAAACAACAAGAAAGGTAAGGGTAAAGCCCAAGGTAAGGTTGACACTTCGTCTCTTGATAATACTTGATACACACTTTCTGCGCCTAGCTGAAAGGCGTTAAAGAAAAGCGCTTATGGGAGACAACCCATGTTTTTACCTACAGTACTTTGTTTTTATTTTGTGTCTTGGAAGTTGTTTACTACTGTAGCAACCTCTCCTTATCTTAGTTTTGTGTTTTGTTGTGCCAAGTTAAGCCGTTGATAGAAAAGTAAGTACTAGATTTGGATTACTGCGCAGTTCCAGATTTCTTTGCTGTCACGAATCTGGGTCCACCTCCCTGTAGGTAACTCAGAAAATTATGCCAATTTACGTGCATGATCCCCAGATATGTACGCAACTTTCATTCAATTTGAGCATTTTCATTTGAGCAAGTCTGGTGCCATTTTAAAATTCGTCAATACGAACTGTTCTGTTTTGACAGATTCTGCCTTTTATTTCGCATTGCCTCTTTTGCTATGATGGATGAATTTCTTTGATCCACTAATGTCCAGTAGCATTATGCAATGTCCAGAAGTGTTAAGAATGATTGTGTCACCTCTGAATATGTTAATTTTTATTGTGCACTAACCCTCTAATGAGTTGTTTCGAGTTTGGTGTGGAGGAAGTTTTCAAGGATCAAGAGAGGAGTATGATGCAACATGATCAAGGAGAGTGAAAGCTCTAAGCTTGGGGATGCCCCGATGGTTCACCCCAGCGTATATCAAGAAGACTCAAGCGTCTAAGCTTGGGGATGCCCAAGGCATCCCCTTCTTCATCGACAACATTATCAGGTTCCTCCCCTGAAACTATATTTTTATTCCATCACATCTTATGTGCTTTTTCTTGGAGCGTCGGTTTGTTTTTGTTTTTTGTTTTGTTTGAATAAAATGGATCCTAGCATTCACCTTATGGGAGAGAGACACGCTCCTCTGTTGCATATGGACAAGTATGTCCTTAGGCTTTACTCATAGTATTCATGGCGAAGTTTCTCCTTCGTTAAATTGTTATATGGTTGGAATTGGAAAATGCTACATGTAGTAATTCTAAAATGTCTTGAATAATTTGATACTTGGCAATTGTTGTGCTCATGTTTAAGCTCTTGCATCATATACTTTGCACCCATTAATGAAGAAATACCTAGAGCATGCTAAAATTTGGTTTGCATATTTGGTTTCTCTAAGGTCTAGATAATTTCTAGTATTGAGTTTGAACAACAAGGAAGACGGTGTAGAGTCTTATAATGTTTTCAATATGTCTTTTATGTGAGTTTTGCTGCACCGGTTCATCCTTGTGTTTGTTTCAAATAAGCCTTGCTAGCCTAAACCTTGTATCGAGAGGGAATACTTCTCATGCATCCAAAATACTTGAGCCAACCACTATGCCATTTGTGTCCACCATACCTACCTACTACATGGTATTTCTCCGCCATTCCAAAGTAAATTGCTTGAGTGCTACCTTTAAAATTCCATCATTCACCTTTGCAATATATAGCTCATGGGACAAATAGCTTAAAAACTATTGTGGTATTGAATATGTAATTATGCACTTTATCTCTTATTAAGTTGCTTGTTGTGCGATAACCATGTTCACTGGGGACGCCATCAACTATTCATTGTTGAATTTCATGTGAGTTGCTATGCATGTTCGTCTTGTCTGAAGTAAGAGCGATCTACCACCTTATGGTTAAGCATGCATATTGTTAGAGAAGAACATTGGGCCGCTAACTAAAGCCATGATCCATGGTGGAAGTTTCAGTTTTGGACAAATATCCTCAATCTCAAATGAGAAAATTATTAATTGTTGTTACATGCTTATGCATAAAAGAGGAGTCCATTACCTGTTGTCTATGTTGTGCCGGTATGGATGTCTAAGTTGAGAATAATCAATAGCGAGAAATCCAAAATGCGAGCTTTCTCCTTAGACCTTTGTACAGGCGGCATAGAAGTACCCCTTTGTGACACTTGGTTAAAACATGTGCATTGTGATGATCCGGTAGTCCAAGCTAATTAGGACAAGGTGTGGGCACTATTAGTATACTATGCATGAGGCTTGCAACTTATAAGATATAATTTACATGATACATATGCTTTATTACTACCGTTGACAAAATTGTTTCATGTTTTCAAAATCAAAGCTCTAGCACAAATATAGCAATCGATGCTTTTCCTCTAAGGAGGACAATTCTTTTACTTTCAATGTTGAGTCAGTTCACCTATTTCTCTCCACCTCAAGAAGCAAACACTTGTGTGAACTATGCATTGATTCCTACATACTTGCTTATTGCACTTATTATATTACTCTATGTTGACAATATCCATGAGATATACATGTTACAAGTTGAAAGCAACCGCTGAAACTTAATCTTCTTTTGTGTTGCTTCAATGCCTTTACTTTGAATTATTGCTTTATGAGTTAACTCTTATGCAAGACTTATTGATGCTTGTCTTGAAGTGCTATTCATGAAAAGTCTTTGCTATATAATTCACTTGTTTACTCATGTCATATACATTGTTTTGATCGCTGCATTCACTACATATGCTTTACAAATAGTATGATCAAGATTATGATGGCATGTCACTCCAGAAATTATATGTGTTATCGTTTTACCTGCTCGGGACGAGCAGAACTAAGCTTGGGGATGCTGATACGCCTCCGACGTATCGATAATTTCTTATGTTCCATGCCACATTATTGATGTTATCTACATGTTTTATGCACACTTTATGTCATATTCGTGCATTTTCTGGAACTAACCTATTAACAAGATGCCGAAGTGCCGATTCTTTGTCTGCTGTTTTTGGTTTCAGAAATCCTAGTAACGAAATATTCTCGGAATTGGACGAAATCAACGCCCGTGGGCCTATTTTTCCACGAAGCTTCCGAAGTCCGAAGACGAAACGAAGTGGGGCCACAGGTGGCCAAACCCTAGGGCGGCGCGGCCCACCCCGGCCGCGCCGACCTATGGTGTGGGGCCCTGTGCCCCCTCGACTTGCCCTTCCGCCTACTTAAAGCCTCCGTGACGAAACCCCCAGTGCCGAGAGCCACGATACGGAAAACCTTCATCGAGACGCCGCCGCCGCCGATCCCATCTCGGGGGATCCAGGAGATCGCCTCCGGCACCCTGCCGGAGAGGGGAATCATCTCCCGGAGGACTCTACGCCGCCATGGTCGCCTCCGGTGTGATGTGTGAGTAGTCTACCCCTGGACTATGGGTCCATAGCTGTAGCTAGATGGTTGTCTTCTCCCCATTGTGCTATCATTGTCGGATCTTGTGAGCTGCCTAACATGATCAAGATCATCTATCTGTAATTCTATATGTTGCGTTTGTTGGGATCCGATGAATAGAGAATACTTGTTATGTTGATTATCAAAGTTATATCTATGTGTTGTTTATGATCTTGCATGCTTTCCGTTACTAGTAGATGCTCTGGCCAAGTAGATGCTTGTAACTCCAAGAGGGAGTATTTATGCTCGATAGTGGGTTCATGCCTCGCATTGACACTGGGACAGGACGAGAAAGTTCTAAGGTTGTGTTGTGTCGTTGCCACTAGGGATAAAACATTGATGCTATGTCTAAGGATGTAGTTGTTGATTACATTACGCACCATACTTAATGCAATTGTCTGTTGCTTTGCAACTTAATACTGGAAGGGGTTCGGATGATAACCTGAAGGTGGACTTTTTAGGCATAGATGCAGTTGGATGGCGGTCTATGTACTTTGTCGTAATGCCCAATTAAATATCACTATACTCATCATGATATGTATGTGCATGGTCATGCTCTCTTTATTTGTCAATTGCCCAACTGTAATTTGTTCACCCAACATGCTGTTTATCTTATGGGAGAGACACCTCTAGTGAACTGTGGACCCCGGTCCAATTCTCTTTACTGAAATACAATCTACTGCAATACTGTTTTACTGTTTTCTGCAAACAATCATCTTCCACACAATACGGTTAATCCTTTGTTACAGCAAGCCGGTGAGATTGACAACTTCACTGTTTCGTTGGGGCAAAGTACTTTGGTTGTGTTGTGCAGGTTCCACGTTGGCGCCGGAATCCCTGGTGTTGCGCCGCACTACATCTCGCCGCCATCAACCTTCAACGTGCTTCTTGACTCCTACTGGTTCGATAAACCTTGGTTTCTTACTGAGGGAAACTTGCTGCTGTACGCATCACACCTTCCACTTGGGGTTCCCAACGAGCGTGTGCTTTACGCGTCATCACCCAACTGTAATTTGTTCACCCAACATGCTATTTATCTTATGGGAGAGACACCTCTAGTGAACTGTGGACCCCGGTCCATTCTTTTAATCGAATACAATCTACTGCAATACTTGTTTTTCTGTTTTCTGCAAACAATCATCATCCACACTATACATCTAATCCTTTGTTACAGCAAGCCGGTGAGATTGACAACCTCACTGTTTCGTTGGGGCAAAGTACTTTGGTTGTGTTGTGCAGGTTCCACGTTGGCGCCGGAATCCCTGGTGTTGCGCCGTACTACATCTCGTCGCCATCAACCTTCAACGTGCTTCTTGGCTCCTACTGGTTCGATAAACCTTGGTTTCTTACTGAGGGAAAACTTGCTGCTGTACACATCATACCTTCCTCTTGGGGTTCCCAATAGACGAGTGCTTTACCGTCACAAGGAAGCTACTACACGCTAGCATTGCCCTATCCTGTGCGGCCCAACTGGAGGCCCATGAAGACATCCGATGGCAAGGTGGGCCACTAGGGCGGTGCCGAAAAAGATTCCTTGAAGGAATTGACGAAGAGGAACCGAACAAGGAAAGTTTAGATCTAGGGCTTTTGTAACCTAGTCGTACCCGGACGGATCTCTTGAGACCTGGCACCCTATATAAGGGCCAGGAGAGGGGCTGCCGAGGGACAGAACAAATCTTAGCAACTTTATCCACCGCAAGTCCAGAGCTAGGTCCAAGTAACGCTTAGCCTCTCGACAAAGCCACAGCCGAAACCTTCGGCACCCCATTGTAACCCGATATTTTCATAATCATGATCAGACAGGCAGGACGTAAGGGTTTTACCTCATCGAGGGCCCCGAACCTGGGTAAATCTCTTTCCCCGCTTGTCCGTTAACCAATGTCTCGTGTCAGCCTACAGGATTCCGTCAACCCTAAGCCCCAATCGGAGGGCATTGCCGAGGAGTACCCGCGACAATTGGTGCCATCTGTGGGAAATCTGTCGGCACAAGGCAGGTCATCAGCAGTACCAGTAACGTCTGCGGCGTTCGTGCTGGAGTCGCCAACGCCATCGAACCCGAGGGATTCCGTCCGCTGTGGATCCTTCGAGTTCATACCGTACACCGAGGCGTCGCATCCGATCTCCACAGAATCGCACGGCAACATGGATAATACTTTCGGTGGTGTACACTTCATCATCGATTATAGAGGGTTCCTTCGCCTCCCTAGTTCGAACGCATCAAGCCCAGGAACTTCGGCTCCAGAAGGTAACGCGCCAACAGTAGCCTTGGCAGTCCTATCCAGGAGTGCGGGAGAAGGCAGCCGAAGCAGCCTCGGCGCCATAGAGGAGCAAAGGAAAAGACGAAGGGATTCGCGCCGTGAAGAAGAAGAGCAAATCGCGACTCGCCCCCGGCAGTATGAGCAAGGACGCCACAGCACGCAACCGAGCAAGGGTCGTCTTCGCACACCTTATCTATCGGCCACGGAGCAACTTGAAGCACCATGTTATCTACATTCTTACATCGATCCAAAGGACAGCTGCGAAAAATCGAGTCATCTGCTCAGAAATTGTCGGCAGTTCCTCGAAATTCGGCAGTTCTGCAACGACCTTAGGACCGAAGCTGCGGCAAGAGTTCGTGCAATGGAGAGAAGAGCAGCATCCTACAGTTATCCACCAGAACCATACGTACCAGTAGAAGGAGTTACGTACGTACCAACCGAAGTGTTCCCAGAACCTCGCGGACAAGTCAGCATGATCCATAAGACCAGTTTTTCAAAGAGAGAAGTCAAGAAATTCTCGCGGGAAGTAAAGTATGCAGAAGTTGCCATGGTCGACACACCCGAATACATCGACTGGTGAGACCAATGCATATCCTTTAGCAAAGCCGATCATCCGAAGGCCGTTCCAAGACCTGGCCACGCCGCCTTGGTCCTCGAAGCACAGGTCGGAGGATACAACATGAGCAAGGTATTCATGGACGGAGGAAGCGGCTTGAATCTGTTATTCGCCAACACAATGAAAGCAATGGGCCTAACAGTCGACATGCTAAGGTAGTCCGACACAGGATTCCACGGCATCATACCGACTCGTCCAGCTTATTCCCTTGGTAAAATATCGCTGGACGTGGTTTTCGGCACACCTAGCAACTTCAGGAAGGAGAAAATCGAATTCGAAGTGGTCGATTGGGAATCTCAGTACCATGCTATCCTCAGCAGACCAGCGTTCGCCAAATTCATGGCGGTACCTCATTACGCGTACCTGAAGTTAAAGATGCCAGGCAACAATGGGACAACGATAACCATCCACTGAAGCTTTTCTCGTTCAGACAACTGCGACATGGACTTCCAGAAGATCGCCTCGAAGTTTGGGACCAAGGAGAACTCAACGCGATTGACGCTACCACAGACCACACAAAGCCACCAGCCGACAATCGGAACGTAAGATTTGATGAATTTGACGTCGCAAAGGAGGCAAAGAAACAGCAAGTGCATCCTACTAACCCGAAGAAGACAGTAAACACTTTGGCAGATCTTGCTGTCGCATAGGAAAGCGCGCTCATCGAGTTCCTCCGTGAGCGCTGGGAAATATTTGCATGGGAGCCATCTGACATGCCAGGTATTCCTAGGGAACTCGCTGAGCACGCCCTTAACGTTGATCCAAAAGCCAAACCAGTGCAGCAGTCGATGCGTAGGTTTTCAGAGCCGAAGAGAAAGGGGATTCGGGAGCTCAAGGAAGCCAAATGGGTGGCCAACCTAGTCATGGTGCCAAAGAAAGACACAACAGCTCTTCGCATGTGTATCGATTATACAAGTCTCAATAAGCACTGCCCTAAGGATCACTTCCCATTGCCTCGTATCGACCAGATAGTCGACTCCACGGCAGGATGCGATCGCCTCTCCTTTCTCGATGCATACTACGGGTACAACCAGATCAAGCTCAAAAAGGAGGACCAAGAGTTAACCGTGTTCATCACTCCGCACGGTGTTTTCTATTACAACGTCATGACTTTCAGGCTGAAAACCGCAGGAGCCAACTATCAGCGATGTATGCAAGCTTGTCTTGGAGAACAGATTGGAAGGAATATCGAAGTCTACATCGATGATATCGTGGTAAAGACAAAGCACGCTGCCACTCTCATCGACGATTTGCGGGAAACCTTCGACAACCTCGACAGGTATAAAATCAAGCTGACCCTGAAGAAATGTTTCTTCGGGGTACCGGGAGGACAGGTACTCGGGTATTTCATCTCAGCCAGAGGAATAGAGGCCAATCCTTTAAAGATCAAAGCCATTCTCGATATGGAGCCACCAAAGAATTTGCACCAAGTGCAACAATTGGCAGGACGACTGGCAGCACTTAGCAGATTCATCGCCAAGCTAGGGGAAAAAGCTTTGCCCTTCTACAGCCTGATGAAGAAGTCAGAAAAGTTCGAGTGGACAGACAAAGCGCATGAATCTTTTGACAATCTGAAGAAGATCTTATCGACATCCCTGGTACTCGTAACCCCTCACGAAAAAGAAATGTTGCTTATGTACATAGCAGCAACGGTGCAAGTCTTCAGCAGCGTCTTAGTTGTTGAACGAGAGGAGGCAGGGAGCGTTCACGGCGTGCAAAGACCCGTTTACTACCTCAGCGAAGTGCTCACGCCAGCGAAACAGAGGTACCCTCATCACCAGAAGCTAGCGTATGCGGTATGGAGAACAACTCGCAAGCTGCGCCATTATTTCACGGAACACCCGGTCGTTGTGGTAAGCGAGGCACCATTGAAGAATATACTCACCAACCCAGAAGCTACGGGTCTAGTGTCCCAATGGGCCATCGAGATAGCGCCACACGACATAACCTATGTCAATCGTACGGCGATCAAATCGCAAGTCCTCCCAGATTTCGTGGCAGACTGGATTCAGTCGCAAACACCGGCAACACCCGATATGTCTGGCTCTTGGACAATGTACTTTGATGGATCGAAACGGAGTACAGGTGCGGGAGCAGGGGTGATATTGATATCGCCCCAAGGAGATAAGATGAAGTATATCCTGCATATGAATTTCTCTCTTCTGACAAACAATGAAGCAGAATACGAGGCACTGTTGCACGGAATGAAGATGGCAAAGGCATGCGGAGCAACTCGCCTGGAAATTTACGGAGACTCGAACATAGTGGTGCAGCAGCCGATGAATTTATGCGACGCAGTCAGCGATAATATGATAGCCTACCATCAATTGTACCAGAATATGGAAGCTAAATTTGAGGGGTGCGAACTCAAGCATATCGGCAGAGCCACCAACGAGGAAGCCGACGCTTTGGCAAACATCGGATCCATGTGCTCCCCCATTCCAGACGGGGTATTTTATGAAGTTATCACTCAGTGATCGATCAAAGAGAAAGCATCGGCAGCTCCAAAACCATCGACTGAAGATCCAGAAGCAAGCTTGCAGCAAATTGCTAAAGAATCTCCACCTCAATCTGCGGAACAGGTCCTCCTCCTCGAGCCACTATGGACCAAACCCTTTTTGGAATACTTAATAAATCAGCAACTACCAGAGGACCCGGTGGAAGCGAGGCAAATTGTGAGACGATCAAAGGCCTTCACTGTGGTAAACGGAGAACTCTACTAGCGTAGTATCTCTGGCATCTTTCAAAGGTGTATCGCCACCGACAATGGAAACGCGCTACTGCGCGATATACACGAAGGAACTTGCGGACACCACGCGGGCAGCAGGGCTCTTGTAGCAAAGCTTTCAGAGTAGGATTTTACTGGCCAACGGCAGCATCAGATGCTCGAGAGTTGGTCATGAAGTGCGACCCTTGTCAGCGCTTTGCACCAAAACCGCACGCTCCCGCAACAGATCTAATGATGATACCTCTCGCGTGGCCTTTCGCACAATGGGGGCTCGATCAAGTTGGACCACTGCCGAGATCATCGCCTGGAGGTCACACGTATTTACTCGTAGCAGTCGACAAGTTCACCAAGTGGATCGAGGCTGTACCTGTTCAAAATCAGAAAGCTGAAACCGCCGTCCAGTTTTTCAGAGGAATAACTTGTCGATTTGGAATGCCTCACAGTATCGTCATAGATAATGGAACTAATTTTGATTCGAAAAATTCCGGAAATTTTGTGATGAAGGGGGAATTAAACTAAAATTTGCTTCGGTGGCACATCCCCAAACCAACGGGCAGGTCGAAAGGATCAATGGTCTAATAGGAGACGGCCTCAAGAAACGCCTTACGGGTGCAGCTGGAGCTTGGGTCGAAGAATTGCCATCTGTACTCTGGAGTTTGCGTACTACACCTAACAGGTCAACTCAGTACACTCCATTCTTCTTGGTATACGGAGCCGAAGCAGTTTTGCCAGCCGATGTTCGATTCGAAGCCCCTCGGGTGACTGCGTACACAGAAGCAACTTCCAACAACGCACTGCAAGACGTCGTGGACCTCCTTGATGAAGCTCGAGACATCGCCTTGGCAAGAACAACGGTGTATCAGCAAGCGTTAAGAAATTACCACAGTTGATGAGTACGCAATCGAAGCTTCAATGTTGGAGATATGGTACTGCGGCTGAAACAAGAAAGACCTTTGAAGCTTGAATCTCCGTGGGAAGGGCCGTTCATCATCACTAAAGTGATACCAGGGGGAGCTTATCGTCTCAAGAATCTAGCTTCGGGTGAAGACGTTGAAAATCCATGGAATGTTGCACATTTGCGATGATTCTATGCATAGGATATAATTATTCTCCCCTTGTTATTTGGCGGCTCCTAAGCTTGTCTTATATTATGAATAAAACTTTCCATCAGGTTTTCTACCTTTTGTTGTTCCAGGCCTCATTATCCGAACGAATTGTTCGGGGCCTCCACCATTGGCTCTTACTCCCATCCGGAGCGCTGGCCAAAAACATGTTCGTATAGTGTCAAAAACTAAATACTCCCATCGGGAGCTAAGGTTAATGACACACAACAACCCATCCAAGCCTCGAGAAAATACACGAGCGCTGCAGTCGATGGACATACTATCACAAACAAGGCTCAAACCGGTGCACCGTGTGACGAAGCCAAGCGCCTAAATCCCTCGACCACTCGACGGGTGTCGCTCTTACAGAACTTACGCATCGGCTCCGCAATAAACTTGCAATTACAATGGAGTCGTCGGGTGAGCAGGTTGACTTGATCACTTGACCGCCCCCGACAAAAAATATTACTTGAATTAACAAATTCACCAAAAGTAAATGATGTATGGAACGCACGATAAGTTACATACGAGATTATCCCTTGCAGGTACAAGGTCATTACATACATATGAATGCATAATTTCATGGCAGGTTTCCTTGATCTTCTCGGGCCTTCAGGTCCCTTTCAATACCTGTTTCCATTCGAGAGATAATGACATATGTGGGTTGTCTAGAAATGTCATAATATTGGTCTAAACACCTACTGGTATTTGCTATGGCCTCCAAATCTAAGGTCGGATGACACGCTAACACTGAAGCAAGAGCAAGTTCGGCGCTGGCCAGGAGTTCCTTTCGCACCAACAATCGAATCCTTTCCGGAGTTTTGAATCGAGTAAACAGAGCAGATAAAGTTTCGGGTGCTTGATCTAGAGGAAACAAGGTCCTCCACACCATCGAGAGATGAGCATGGTACTTGTCAAAATAGTAATGCACCTTCTCTGCTCGATGCTCAAACTTGGCCACGACAACAGCCTTCGGTCGCTGGGACCATAATTCGTGCTTCGGATGAGCAGCATTGGTCATCGCCTCGATCTTTTCATGGATCCTTTTGTTCTCCTCTGCCGAATCAGAAGCCACGACTGTCGAGAAGCATTAATCAATCAGGGAACGATCGGTCGACAGTAAACATCTAAAGATGGATAGACACTTACAACTCAAACTTTCAGTAGAAATATGGAGACGATCAAGGGCGTGTTGTTCAATTGCAGTGGCAAATTCGCTTTTTCTCTTTATCAACACTGCCATCGCGTGAAGGGTGGTTATGTCCTTGTTCAGCCGAGTAATTTGGTCACGCAAACGACGAACAAGATCGGACTCATCGTTAGCCGAAAAGTTCAAAGAAGGATCGGTGCGAGAAGAAGACGGAGGAATCTGCAGCACAACTCTGATTTCAGAGAAGCATTGGCAGAAACTCCCATCGGGAGCATTGCACATATATATATTACATTCAAAAGTAGTAGCGGTACTGGCAACAGAGCCAGTATAAAGCATGCCTAGATTATATCAAAGTCTAGTTACAGCAACGGTGCAAGAAGTTCAATCATGAGGGAGCCGATGATGAGCCAGGAGCAGCTTCAGGCGCGGATTTGGTCTTCGCTTCATCAACCAATTTGAGAAGATGATTGGTGCATTTCACCGCCGATTGCTTATAGGGATCAAGGTCAACTAGGCAGTTGTTCTCATCTACGGGCAGCGCCTTAGATAACTTTTCTAACTCAGAGCTTAACCCGTGACCCATCAACAGTTGAAAAGTAAGGACTGCTCCGAATAGTCGGGAGCGCCGCTTCAGTACCTCTATAGGCTCATAAGGGTCGACAGAGAAAGCATCTGCCATCTCGCCAAGAGTCTTGTCTTGCTTTATCTTCGGGAATATCATCGAGAACAACCTCGACAGTGCTCCCTTGGTCTTCTTCAGCAGCCCAAGAACTTGGATATTGGCGTCAGTGGCAAGGGAGAGCGCATCAGACATTGAGTCCTCCCGAAGCTTGCGTGCTCGATTGATAGGCACGTCGGCAGCAGCTGAGAAGTGACAGATAAGCAAACCAGAGAATAATATCACAAAAATATTGTACGCTCAAGATAGAAGAAACTTACCGAGTAAGTTCGTGATAGACTCGCGAAGGGCGCCTTCTTTTTTGTCGGCAGCAACAGTGGCTTCACGTCTGGCATCCTCTTCGCCCTTCATCTTCTGCCTCAGCTTCTTTAGTTCATCCTTCAGCAGAATGTTTTCATTCTGGGCTTCGGCTGCGAGCTTGTTAGCTTCTAGCACTTGGTCAACCAAAACTTTGACAGTCTTCCGAAGATGAACATTTTCAGATTCTAGGCGAGTAAACTGATCAGCAAAATCTGCCACAACATCAACTGTGGCATAGATTGGCTACAAGGGAAAAAGGTCAAGGAACTATAGCCAGGCAGGAAAATTTACCACAAAAGAAGAAAACTAAGTTAGAGGATCTATTTACATGATCACGAGTAGTCGAGGAGCGGGGGCGCTGCCAGGAGAAATAACCTTCAACACCGGAACATTTCCCACGGTCGTCCTTGAGGGCGGCGGCGGTTTGGCAGGTGAAGGACCCGACTCATTGGCTGATTCAGCCCTTCCAGAGAACAATTAGCCCTCTTCGCGAGAGGGATCTCGTCGTCATCATCAGAACTGATTGAAAAGAAAGGATGTTCATCATACAAGAATAAAGAAGGCTAATTGCAAAGAGAAGAAAATACTCACAGGTCCAAGTCATCTTCGGCAGCGAAGAAACTTGTCGAACTTTTTGCGGCAGGGGGAGGCGATGCAGCTTCATCGGCATCATCATCTTATCCGCTAGGACTTGTTTCAGCCGTTGTGACCAGGTCTTCGTTTATCCTCCGGCAATGCTTATCCCTGGTGAGAACATCGTCTTTAGGGGCTTCGTCCCCTTGGACGTCACTGTCCTCAAGAGCTTGCTGGTCGTCCTCGGTCTGTTCCGAGTCCTCGTCGTCATCCTCTGGTTCTACACCACTTTCGGGTGAAGGAGGATAACATTGGGCTACGGTAGAGGCCTGCTAACAAGTGAGAAATTAGTGGGAGAGTAAAGAACAACATAATCATGATAATCGAAGCAAGTAACAGTAAGAGTTACCTCAGCCGGAAGGTGTTTGAGATCGTATGGAGAGCGAGCCGAGGTTAGAACAATGTTGTCCTTCATGCTGAGGCACGTCAGACGACGCACCTCGTCGCGAAGCTCGTCATCCGACAGGTCGGCAGAGCTGACTCTCGACTTGTCATCCTTGCCAAAGTACAACCACAGCTGGTGGGGGCGAGACATCAGCGGTTGCACCCGACGTTGTAGGAACACTGAGACTACCTTAGTGCCGCACATCGTTAAGCCTCCTGTGTTCTTTAGATCTACGACCTGTTCGAACAGCTTGTCGGCTATGGTGCTTTCTTCAGGAGACAGGACATTTTGCCAGGACTTCTTTGGCTGAGCCACCAGGACGTCCTCGAACGGAGGAAGATTGGAGCGCCGCCCGGACATCGGGGTATCTCGCAGGTAGAACCATTTGTTGCGCCAGCCCTGGACGGACTCTTTCATCGGGTAGTTGAAGTAATCGACTTCCTTTCTGACAACAAAGCCAACGCCACCGATGACGGTGGGGCCATTGCTGTCGTTGTGACGTTTGACATAAAAGATTTTCCTCCAAAGACCCTAGTGGGGGTCGATGCCAAGGAAAGCCTTGGAAACAGTAATGAAGATAGAAAGATGGAGAATGGAATTTGGGGTCAACTGCCAGAGTTGGATCCCATAGAAAAAGAGAAGGGAACGAAGAAATTCGTGGGCAGGAAGAGAAAGCCCACAAAACAGAAAGCGGCAAACATAACAGTAAAGCCCTTAGGGGGCTTTGGGCGAGTAGATGGACCTGGCAGACGAATGTCGCTGTCGGACGAGGAAATGAGGCCGAGAGTGTGCAGCCTGTTCACTTCGCGGTTCGAAGTGGTGGAAGTGCTCCAGTCACGGCTAACTTTGCTCGGGCCTGACGCGCTGGTGCTCTTATTTTTGCCCATGGCGACCGGAGCTTTTGGAAAAGGAAGCAGGGGTGAACGGCTGAGGAAGAAGATGAGCAGTGAGGAAGTGTAAAAAGTAAAAAATGAGGGAGCACCCCTTATTTATAGCATGAGCTGATGGAAAATCGTGGCCATAACTCCGAGGCCATCGTGGGAGGTGGAAAGAGATCCAGTCGTACACGTGTCACACTAAAGAAGCGGAACCGGCGGTCCATTATTCCCACGATGCGTGGAAATCGAGGAGGCGCCTCGGTGAAAACGCAAGCAGTGGTCATTTCCTAAAAATGCCCGCGCAGAAGTAGGGTGGGCCCGTCAGGTCACGTCCTGTCAGTCAAACCGCAGCAGTGATGATGTCATCAGTGATGTCATGAAAGGTGTCGACTTCGATTGAAGCGTCCGAGGAGAAACCAAAACTGTCGGGTGGTCAACTTGAGTCTATGCACGGATTGCAAGCATCCATACCTAGACTCGGGGGCTACTCCCATCGGGAGCGCTGAACGCGCACCCGACAAACGTGAACTCGAAGATTCTCCTGCAAAGAAGGGCATGAAGAAATATTCGAAGAAAAGGACGGAATGACCAGAATCGGGGGCTACTCTCATTGGGAGTGCTGGACGCGCACCCGAAAAACTTTCTTGCACTCCAGGATCATGCCCGGGGACGTGATTCTGTGTAGGGTAGCGTTGTTTTGCCTTCGGCAGTTAACCAGCAAAGCTGGGCATGCTACTCAATATCCTTTACGCATTAAAAACTTCCAGAATTTGAAGACCCGATGTAAATGTATCGGATGACCTATGAAGAGTTGCAGAAAGCTTCGGCAGAAGAAAAACTTCGAGTGGCCCAACTTGAGTCTACACACGGATTGCAAGCATTCGTACCTAGACTCGGGGGCTACTCCCATCGGGAGCGCTGAACGCGCACCCGATAGAAGAAGATGATGCTGTTACAAGATGGACAAGAACTATCAAGAGAGAAGAACATTTGATGGAGGCATGCTTTAGTCTCTACCCAAAATATCTTCGACTAGACACTCGGGGGCTACTGACGTGGGCATTACCCTTCAGGTAACTGTTATTGCCCTATCCTGTGCGGCCCAACCGGAGGCCCATGAAGACATCCGATGGCAAGGTGGGCCACTAGGGCGGTGCCGAAAAAGATTCCTTGAAGGACAAGACGAAGAGGAACCGAACAAGGAAAGTTTAGATCTAGGGCTTTTGTAACCTAGTCGTACCCGGACGGATCTCTTGAGACCTGGCACCCTATATAAGGGCCAGGAGAGGTGCTGCCGAGGGACAGAACAATTCTTAGCAACTTTAGCCACCGCAAGTCCAGAGCTAGGTCCAAGTAACGCTTAGCCTCTCAACAAAGCCACAGCCGAAACCTTCGGCACCCCATTGTAACCCGATATTTCATAATCAAGATCAGACAGGCAGGACGTAAGGGTTTTACCTCATCGAGGGCCCCGAACCTGGGTAAATCGCTTTCCCCGCTTGTCTGTTAACCGATGTCTCGTGTCAGCCTACAGGATTCCGTCAACCCTAAGCCCCAATCGGAGGGCATTGCCGAGGAGTACCCTCGACAACCTCCTTTTTTGTAATGCCGTTGGCAAAATTTGAAGGAGTAAATCTTAATTACTCGTTTTACATTTGTATTATGATGTATACGTAAGTTTGTCGGTAGAAAATTATTTGAGTGATCAGCTCGTATTGCAGGTTTTGCTAAACCCGTTGTATGTGCAACTTTGCTTTCAACCGATGCATGACTTGACAGCAGCTCCCGAATGAATCGGTGGCACTAGATCTGCCGATGACTGCGTCGCTCTTTAGTACTTCTGTAGTTTAAAGTACTGGACATGGGTCGTTTTCGTACGTGTTTCATGATCCTTGCTATCTGCGGCACTCTTTGAGGCGTCTGTAGCGAAGGGTAAAGAGCAAGATTCCCATCGGTTTTGCATCATAGCACCCGTAATTTCAGAGGCTTTTTTGGAGTGCAATCTCTGGGCGTATTTTCAATTAAACCGATGTTCGTTGTAGTATATGAACAAAGTTCTTGATGATTTTGTCCGGGTGTCCCGAATTACTGCAATACTTCAGAGAAACGAAACTTGAGTCTTCATTAATAAAATAAGCGATAACTAAAGGGCTAAAAGGGCCCTATTGAAAAGAGAAAAACCTAAATATAATGCTACCCGTCCTGTTAAACAAGAGGAGGGTTCTTCTTATCTTCGAGCTTATCCGACGTGCCAGTGGCTTTGGAAGCGTCACTGGTTTCATCAGGAGTTCCTGCGGCGAGTGCCGGAGTTTTGTTTTCTTCTATAACGGTCTTGCCGTCAACTGCCGAAGTTTTTACTGTCGAAGCTTCCAGAGCAAGATCGGCCGATTTCTTCTTTAGTTTCTTGACGCGTTCTTCTTCCTTACTACCGAGTGCTGACGATTTTGAAGGGAAGTCATCAGGTTCCTGTTTTAGTCCGAACTTGGTAGCAATCCTCTGAAACTCGCGATCACAATTATCAGAGCGTGAAAAACTTCCATAGACTGTGATGTTTGTTTTGTTGTTCCCAGGCATCTTGAGCTTGAGGTACGCATAATGTGGCACAGCCATAAACTTGGCATAAGCTGGCCTCCCGAGTATAGCGTGGTACTGTGATTCCCAGTTTACTACTTCAAACTCGATCTTTTCTTTCCTAAAGTTGTCGGGTTTTCCAAAGACAATGTTCAAGTAAACTTTGCCAAGAGAGTACGCCGGTAAGGTGGGGAGAATCCCGTGGAAACAAGTATCTGTTTCTTCGAGCATCCTCATCGTAATTCCCATGCTTTTGATTGAGTCGAGACATATCAGATTTAATCCACTTCCACCGTCCATGAAGACCTTGCTCATTTTAGACCCTCCAATTTGCGCTTCGACTACTAAGGCAGCGTGCCCTGGCTTTGGAATTGTCATCGGGTGATCTGCTCTGCCGAACATAATGCTCTGAGATGACCAGTCGATGTATTCAGGAATATTAGCCATGATCCTATCTGCCAGATTGATTTCTTGGGTGAGCTTCTTCATCTCCCTTCTCGAAACACCAGTTCTATGAATCATACTCATTTGTCCACGTGGTGGCAAAAAAGACTCGTTAGAGTTGTGGGGTTGGACCTGCTGAACCTGGTGTTGAGGTGGCGGTGGTGGTGGATTCGGCTGCTGCTGCTGGATGAGCTTCTGCATCTCAATGAACTGTCGACATTCTCTGAGCAAATGACTTGACTTTTTCTTGCCATCTTTAGGGTTGATGTACGCATGTAGGTAGCAAGGGGCGTTTATCTGCTCAGCGAAGGGTAACTCGGGGGTCCTCGGAGGCCGTGGTTTGTAGTTGCCACGATTCCCAGAGTTACTCCGATTGCCATCCTGTCGATCGTCCCACCTATCATCATACCGATCATCTCATTGATCGGAATATCCCGTGGCTACCAAGTTGCTTTCATCGTAACCGCGGTCTTTCCTTTTCTTGCGACGATCTCTTTGACCCCAGAATCATGCCTCGGCTGTTCATCGTCTTCATCGTCACTGCGTGGTCGAGGTCTTCGCACGTTGTCTTCGCCATCAGCCCAGCTGTTGGAGATTTCCATTAGCTTGGTTATCGTCTTCGGCTTCTTGCGCCCAAGCTCCTCTATGTAGGTTTCACGTCGAATGCCATCGCTAAAGGCATCGATTTCTCTATCGATGGAAACATCTTCGGCAGCATTCAGGAGTTTAGTGAACCTCCCAATGTACGCACGCATCGACTCCTTCGGCTTCTGCTGGCAATGCCGTAATTCATCGATCCCAACAGGCCTCTTGTACGTTGCTTGGAAGTTCGTGACGAAAGCATCTACTAGATCATCCCATGACTTGATGGAACCCTTCGGCAGGCCTCTCAACCAGGCCCGTGCCGAATCCTTTAGGTAAAGTTGCAAGCACTGCATTGCTGCTATCTGATTTCCTTTGTGTAGGATCACAGTCTGTAGATAATAATCTATCCAAGACCTCGGCTCCTGCTGTCCCTCATACTTAGCGGCATCAGTTGGAGTAGGTTTGAACCTTTTGGGCCGCATTGTCTCGCGGATCTTGTAACTTAAACAATCAGCTCCCCTCATCTCGCCATCGTACTCCTGGCTTTCTTCTGAGGCGTCACTATCGTACTCCTCCCTTGCGGCTCGCCGTCGCCTGGCTTTGTCGATTCTACTCTGGGTGATTTCGTCTCGGGCATCCCTTGAACTGTGCTTCGAGCCGCTGGCTTGGAGCGTGGATTTTCCCTTTCGTGGAACCAGATTGTCTCCCAGGATTGCAAGGCTTTTCAGAGCGCCCCGATGAGCTTGAGCCATAGAACCTTCGGGCCGTTGGTTGATGAGATATGCTGTGAGGTTGGCGGTTGCTCCCTCAACGGTTTTTGGCCTTAACATACCCGCAGTGTCCGTAGTCATGAAGGACTTGGATAGGTTTGACGTTATTTCTCTAGCATCGTCCTTCGAAAGTCGAGATAGCCTTGATCGATGCCTCCCTGCGCCTTGGCTGCTTTGGGACGCGCTTCCTCGTGAGCCCCTCCGTCGTTCACTAGATTGATCTGCTGCTAGCAGACGTCTTTCGAGGGTGGCCTGCTCGTTTGACATTCGCTCCCGATTTTTCTCCAAGATAGAGCGATAGGCATTGAGGGTTCCAACCGAAATTCCGGCGGGAAGCGGCGTGTTGTTAAGTACATCTTCCCGGGCCGCTGCCCATTCTTCCTCCGCGATGGTGTAATCGATGTTGTTGTTACTGGCGCTATTTTCAAAGTTATGTCATCTACTGGAGCGAGGGGTGCGATCTCCTCCTCCTCCGTTCCCCGCGTTTCCTACTTGATGACGCGCTGGCCTCCAGGTGGTCGCCCTGACAACGCTGTCGACACTGTCCTCTCCCGACGAATATCTGGCACTGCAGATGAACGGTGTGTCACTTGATCCCAACCCGTGCCTGGTGTCGCGGTTCAGACAGTAGTTCGAGGTCATATCCGATGATACGGGGTTATCGGATCCAACCGACATTGAAGACACCGACCGAGGGGTCGACGGTGGAGACGAACTCGTCGAGTCTGTCAAGCCAGCCGAAAGATCGATTGATGATGACATGATTGATCCTGCGGTCAGTGGGGATGGTTTCCTTGATGATCTGGGGACGAACGGCTCCAGCAACCGAAGAACTCCCTCCGCGTTGACGTTACAGTGGACGCTCCCGAACGTCATGCCCATGTTTCCTTGCAGACACGAGAAAGTCGAACGGGAAGAGTCACTATGCGGGGTGAACTCGTAGGAACCGAATCGGATCGGACTCCCCGAATCTGGTGATGCCGACAACGTCGACGAAGCTGCCGACGACATGGCTGGATTTGCCGATGACGAGTCTTGTGCCAACAGGGTCCCCACAGACGGTGCCAATTGTCGAGGGTATTCCTCGGCAACGCCCTCCGTTTGGGGCTTAGGGTAGATGGAATCCTGTAGGCTGACACAAGACATCGGTTATCAAACAAGCGGGCAAAGCGATTTACCCAGGTTCGGGGCCCTCGATGAGGTAAAACCCTTACGTCCTGCTTGTCTGATCTTGATTATGAAAATATCGGGTTACAATGGGGTGCCGAAGGTTTCGGCTGTGATCTCGTCGAGAGGCTAAGTTCTGCAGGGACCTAGCTCTAGACTTATGGTGGCTAAGATTGCTAAGATTGCATGTGTCCTCGGCAGCCCCTCTCCTGGCCCTTATATAGGGAGTCAGGTCTCAAGAGATCTGTCCGGGTATGACTAGGTTACAGAGGGCCCTAGTTCTAAACTTTCCTTGTATTCTTCGTCTCTTCATCTTGTTCTTCAAGGAATCTTCTTCGGCACCGACGTAGTAGTCCATCTTGCCATCGAGTGTCTTCATGCGCCTCTAGTTGGGCCGTATAGGATAGGGAAATAACCGTTACCCGAAGGGTAATGCCCACGTTAAGATGTTTGATATATGTTAGAACTGAACCGAAGTGGATTTGTTATTTTGATTGAACTAATGCTGCTAATAAGAATTGTGTGAAGTTTTGTATGAAGGAAGTTTTCAAGTGTAGGGAAAGAAGAATAATGTAATGAGATAAAGTATGGACAAAAATTCAAGCTTGGGGATGCCCATATCACCCCAAGAAATATAAAAGAGGTACAAGCGTCAAAGCTTGGGGATACCCAAGGCATCCCCTCTTCATCAACAAAGTATCAGGTCATCTTTCTATGCGCTATATTTTTATTGCTTCATACGCTATGTGTTGTTCTTGGAGCGTCTTTATTTTTGTTTTGGGTTTCGTTTTGTTTTGTTTGCTGTAGCATATGGTTGGATCCCGGCATATTTGTTTTGTAGAAATACACGCTCCGCTTTAATTGCATATAACGCTCTAGTTTTCGCTCTTATTGTTCTGCTAGTGTTCTAGTTTGCTAGTACTGCGTTTAGCTCTTTTTTTCACTCGAATTATGTTCAGAGCTCATTAGTATGCTTTGTTTATGTATGATTAGCTCTCTTGTCTATATTGATTTTCATCTCTGAGAGTTATTTCAAATATGATTGGTCTTGGAGACGAGTAAAATGTTTCATGTCTATAGTGATGCAAAAGGAAGCTTGTCTAGACTGTGGCATAGACTTTAGCATCTCATGTTGGATATTATTCTTGTCACAGGTTTAGTATTTATTATTGTAGCATGACTTGTCTCAAATAGCCGAGAGTGCATAATGTGCTATTGAAAGAATCATATGTTGTTTCCATCATACAAAGCATAATATTGTGGTATTCTCCTTTGATGCTTTATTGGGTTCACTTGGAACATTCTTATACCATGTTATGACTATAACCAGTCAACTAAAGCCTCTATGATCATTTAGTTTTTAACTTGTAATATCACTTAATGCTTTGATTGATAATGTTTTGTCGCTATGCATGATTATGGCCATTACTGCTCTCTTAGTTGGTCGCTCCCAGTCTTTTGCTAGCCTTCGCATGTACTGAGTATGAACTCTACTCGTGCATCCAACCACTAAAAACCAAAGTTTGCCTGTTATGTCCACCATATCTACCTACTAGCGTTATTGCTATTCAAAGTATATTCATCATGTTTTTATTTATCTTCCAAATTAAATTTTGGCCCGAGAAAATTAGTAAGTAAAGTTCTCACGAACTTGATGGCACATTTACTTTCTTGCACTTAATAAACTTGATCCATTGTGACTATCTTATGAAGTTTATATGTTTACAAATTGCTAGTTAGGAGTTAGCACAACCATGCTTTCATGGGAAACACTTTCAGCATTGCACTTATTCCTATTTAGTTAATGTCATGTTCTTTTGTTTATGGATGCTTAGTGATACGTTGCAAATGCATCTATAACTTTTTGATGCTCCATGCTTGTTTTACACCAATTTATATATGTTTTGCTCATATTTCATTGCACTTTTATATATTTTCAGCACTCACCTATTAACAAGATGCCACAGTGTCAGTTCCCTGTTTTCTGTTGTTTTGTATTTGAGAAAAGTTGTACAGGAAATATTCTTGGAATTGGACGAACAAAATTCGAAGTCAATATTATTTTGTAACGAACACAGACTCCAGAGGGGGGACGAAGAAGAGTCGCAGGGTGGCCAGACCATGCCTTGGCGCGGCCTGGCCTGGGCCCGCACCAAGGGGTGGTGTGGGCCACCCTGGCCTCCGCCGTCCTCGCCCTTCCGCCTATTTATTCACGATCTCAGGAAAAAGCTAAACACCCGAGCCTCCATCCATGAAAAGTTCCGTCGCTGCCGCCATCGCAGACCCTAGCTCGGGAGGGTTCTGAAGCTCTTCCCGACACCCTGACGGAGGGGGAAATCATCGCCGGAGGTATCTACATCGCCATGCCCGTCTCCAAAGTGATGCGCAAATATTTCATGCCTGGACTATGGGTCCGTAGCAGTAGCTAGATGGTTGTCTTCTCCAATTTGTGCCTCATGTTTAGATCTTGTGAGATGCTTATCATGATCACGACCATCCTTATATAATGCTACATGTTGTGTTTGCTGGGATCCGATGAATATTGAATACTATGTTGAGATCGATTATATATTCTTGTCATATGTTATTTGTGATTTTGCATGCTCTCCATTGCTAGTAGATACTCTGGCCAAGTAGATGCTTGTGACTCCAAGAGGGGGTATTTATGCTCGATAGTAGGTTCATGCCTCTAGTTTTCTGGAAGAGAGACAATAACTTCTAAGATTGTAGATGTGTTGTTGATACTAGTGAGAAAACAACAATGTTTTATTCGAAGGTAATTCTATTATTTACTTACACACATTGCTTAATGCGATAATCTGTTGCTTGCAACTTAATACTGGAAGGGGTTCGGACGATAACCGGAAGGTGGATTATTAGTCTTAGACGCAGTTGGATTACGGTCTGTGTATTATCTTGTAATGCCCAAACGAATCTCATAGTAATCATCTTGTCATGTATGGTCTTTATTATGTCAATTGCCAGCTGTAATTTGTTCACCCAGCATGTTATTTATCTTTATGGAGAGACACCTCTAGTGAACTGTGGACCCCGATCCTTTCTTTTACACTGATAAATTGATCTACTGCAATCCCGTTCTGTTTACTTTCTGCAAGTATTATTCTCTTTAATTCCACTGCAAATATCTCTTTCCACGTGATACGTTTAATCATTTGTGTTCGGCAAAACCAATGAGAATTACAACCTCACTGTAAGTTGGGGCAAAGTATTTTGGTTGTGTTTTGTGTAGGTTGCACGTCGTTGCTGACGCCGGTAGTGCGTCCTGCCATAAGTCAGCTAGCAACACCTTCAGAAGTCACACCTTTCTCCTACTGATCGATAAAACCTTGGATTCTCACTGAGGGAAAACTTGCTGATGTGCTCATCATACCTTTCTCTTGGGGTTCCCCAACGGTGTGCAATGTACGCTACATCAAGCACCATCACCGCCCAAGGCCACCGTCCCTCCTCTGTTCATTCCGCCGCCTGCACCTCTGAAGGAGATATGCCCTAGAGGCAATAATAAAATGGTTATTATTTATATCTTTATGTTTATGATAAATGTTTATATATCATGCTATAATTGTATTAACCGAAACATTAGTACATGTGTGATATGTAGACAAACAAGAAGTCCCTAGTATGCCTCTTAAACTAGCTTGTTGATTAATGGATGATTAGTTTCATAATCATGAACATTGGATGTTATTAATAACAAGGTTATATCATTGTATGAATGATATAATGGACACACCCAATTAAGCGTAGCATAAGATCTCATCATTAAGTTATTTGCTATAAGCTTTTGATACATAGTTACCTAGTCCTTATGACCATGAGATCATGTAAATCACTTATACCGGAAAGGTACTTTGATTACACCAAACACCACTGCGTAAATGGGTGGCTATAAAGGTGGGATTAAGTATCCGGAAAGTATGAGTTGAGGCATATGGATCAACAGTGGGATTTGTCCATCCCGATGACGGATAGATATACTCTGGGCCCTCTCGGTGGAATGTCGTCTAATGTCTTGCAAGCATATGAATAAGTTCATAAGAGACCACATACCACGGTACGAGTAAAGAGTACTTGTCAGGAGACGAGGTTGAACAAGGTATAGAGTGATACCGAAGATCAAACCTCGGACAAGTAAAATATCGCGTGACAAAGGGAATTGGTATCGTATGTGAATGGTTCATTCGATCACTAAAGTCATCGTTGAATATGTGGGAGCCATTATGGATCTCCAGATCCCGCTATTGGTTATTGGTCGGAGTGAGTACTCAACCATGTCCGCATAGTTCACGAACCGTAGGGTGACACACTTAAAGTTGGATGTTGAAATGGTAGAACTTGAATATGGAATGGAGTTCGAATATTTGTTCGGAGTCCCGGATGAGATCACGGACATCACGAGGAGTTCCGGAATGGTCCGGAGAATAAGATTCATATATAGGAAGTCATATTCCAAGTTTGGAAATGATCCGGTGCATTTATGGCAGGTTCTAGAAGGTTCTAGAAAAGTCCGGAAAAATGGCACTATGGAAAGTGGAGTCCCGGAGGGACTCCACTAGCATGGCCGGCCAAACCCTAAAGGGGAGGAGTCCAAGGTGGACTCCACCTTGGTGGCCGGCCAGCCCCACCTCAAGGAAAGGTGGGAGTCCCACCTTGAGTAGGACTTCCCCCTTGAGTAGGTTTCCCACTTTTGGGAGGTTTTGTTGTTGGGGTCTTATTCGAAGACTTGGACTACAACTCTTGGGGCTTCCACCTATATAATGAGGGACAAGGGGAGGGTGGCCGGCCACTCTTGCCTCCAACCTTGGCTGCCCCCCTTTGTGGCCGGCGCCCAAGGCACCCCTCTCCCCAAACCCTAGCACCCCTCCTCCACTACTTCTCCCGCATATGCTTAGCGAAGCTCCGCCGGAGATCTCCATCGACACCGACACCACGCCGTCGTGCTGCCGGATTCAAGAGGAGCTACTACTTCTGCTGCCCGCTGGAACGGGGAGGTGGACGTCGTCTTCATCAACAACCGAACGTGTGACCGAGTACGGAGGTGCTGCCCGTTCGTGGCGCCGGAAGCGATCGTGATCAAGATCTTCTACGCGCTTTTGCAAGCGGCAAGTGAACGTCTACCGCAGCAACAAGAGCCTCATCTTGTAGGCTTTGGAATCTCTTCAAGGGTGAGACTCGATACCCCCTCGTTGCTACCGTCTTCTAGATTGCATCTTGGCTTGGATTGCGTGTTCATGTAGGAAAAATTTTGTTTTCTATGCAACGTTATCCTACAGTGGTATCAGAGCCGTGTCTATGCATAGATGGTTGCACGAGTAGAACACAATGGTTTGTGGGCGTTGATGCTCTTGTTATCTTTAGTTTGAGTACTTTGCATCTTTGTGGCATAGTGGGATGAAGCGGCTCGGACTAACTTTACATGACCGCGTTCATGAGACTTGTTCCTCGTTCGACATGCAACTTGTATTGCATAAGAGGCTTTATGGTGTCTGTCTCTCCTACTATAGTGAAGATTCAATTTACTCTTCTATTGAAAACATTAGTATCAACGTTGTGGTTCATGTTCGTAGGTAGATTAGATCTCTCTCGAAAACCCTAAACCACGTAAAATATGCAAACCAAATTAGAGACGTCTAACTTGTTTTTGCAGGGTTTGGTGATGTGATATGGCCATGATATGATGATGAATATGTATGAGATGATCATTATTGTATTGTGGCAACCGGCAGGAGCCTTATGGTTGTCTTTAATTTTCATGTTGAGTAGTATTTCAAAGTAGTTGTAATAATTGCTACATGAGGTGAACAACCATGAAGACAGCGCCATGAACCTTGACGCTACGCCGACGATGATGGAGATCATGCCTGTTGATGATGGAGATCATGTCCGTGCTTTGGAGATGTAGATCGAAGGCGCAAAGACAGAAGGGCCATATCATATCACATATGAATTGCATGTGATGTTAATCCTTTTATGCATCTTATTTTGCTTAGATCGCGACGGTAGCATTATAAGATGATCCCTCACATTAATATCAAGATAATAAAGTGTTCTCCCCTCGTATGCACCGTTGTAACAGTTGCTTCAAAGCATCTCGTGATGATCGGATGTGATAGATTCAACGATTCACATACAACGGGTGTAAGCCATGTTGCACACGCGGAATACTTGGGTTTGCTTGACGAGCCTAGCATGTACAGACATGGCCTCGGGACAACGGAAACCGAAAGGTTGAACACGAGTCATATGGATGATATGATCAACATGTTGATGTTCACCATTGAAGCTACATCATCTCACGTGATGATCGGTTTTTGGTGTAGTGAATTTGGATCGTGTACCACTTAACAACTATGAGGGATGTTGTATTAAGTGGGAGTTCATTAGTAATTAGATTAAACCATGAACTAATTATCATAAACATAGTCTGAGTAGTATTTTGAATTAATTTTGTAGTATTGGCATCCGTTTACTACTATGCGCTAGTCTTATAATTGAGATAGAAATACTGTTAAAATCTGACAAGAAACTTTACGGATTGGTACCGTATTGTTAAAGAATCAAGAATTGATTAAGTCCTATTGCAAACTTTTAGTAAACCTCACATTATTGATTCAAAGAGCTATGGTTTCAATTAGTACCTAAAGTTATCTTGTCTCCGTGAAACTTGAAGTTCAAATCTGTTTGAAAAGTAAGGAGCTGAAAATTTAGTTTTCAGAAATAATCAAGGTATGAGATATATGTGATATCTAAGACCTTATTGCAAGATGATAGAATATAATTTGGTGAGACTACATGAACTCATAAGTTTTATGGGAATGTACGAAGGTTGAAGACGCAAGGCGTCACAATCCTCCAACTATTGGGGCACTAACGATATTCGAATATCCATGAAGTGACCATCCTTAATATGCACCGTTACTAAAACTCGTCGTTTCGAAGCATCACGTGATGATCGGGTGTGATAGATTCTACGTGTGCATACAACGGGTGCAAGCTAGATTTGCACATGCAATTACCAAGGTTAAAACTTTACGAGCCTAGCATGTACAGACATGGTCTCGGAAAGTCGTCATGATATGATGGATAAAATTATGAGTGAAATTGTTCATCATATTACAAAATTACTAATAGTGAAATCTGGAACACTTGTCATATGATGATCAACTTCAAAGTAAGAACCTCAAGGTTATTGGTATTTGACCAACAAACCTAGAAGTTATTAATGTTGAAGTGTTTTTCTGAATAATGAGGAAAGCTAAAAGAGAAACTGCAAAAGATATTTTGGCAAAAAGAAAAGAAAAGACTAGAAAGTCTAGCTCAGGTGTATATAAATGATATACATGTTATGGTTGTATTCCTAGTTAAGTCACACAATGAAATTCTTGGGTATTAGTACCATATTGGTTGGTATGAAGTGTCATACAAAACAACGCAATACAAGAATACAATGGCCTAAGTGAGTGACAAGGAATATGATAGGAATGCACGTCTGGAACAAAATAAAGTGGTATTATGTTCGTCATTGACATTCTATCTAGCCCTTAGAATTTATAATAAAGAACTTAATAATTGTTATTTTGCTCTGGTCAAATGAAAACAATAAGTTGTTTAAATTATGACATTACTCCATGTAAAATGGATAAGTTATTATAAATCTTAATGGTGAAACACACATACATAACACTGACGCTAAAAATGCCATAAGGCAAATGATTTGAATTCCACTTAATTGTGGAACCGCAATTTAGGTCATGTTAGAAAGGATCGCATGAAGGAACTCCATGCAAATGGATTTTTGGAGTCATTCGATTTGTTGAATCGTTTGGCACTTGCAAAATCTTTTCTGAAAGGTAATGACTGAAATACCGTTCATAGGCCGAAAGAGTTGAACGGGCAACTAACTTAGTGAAAACATACATAATGATATATGTGGTTCACTGGGCATAGTTGTGTGCGGAAGATTCTTCTACTTCATGAAAACTTTCAAACAATGAATTGAGCATATATGTGCATATATTCAATAAGGAAAAGTTTGAAACATTTGAATAGGATTCAAATAAATTTCAGCATGAAGTGGAAATCATCGTAATAGAAAAATCAAATATCTATGATTGGATCATGGTGGAAATATTTGAATTACGAGTTTTAGCAAACATCTAAGAGAGTTATGAAATTGTTCTACAACTCACATTTCTTGGAGTATCATAATGATGATATAGTATCCGAGATATGTATCCAAACCTTGTTGGATTAATGATGAGATAAAATATTATGACACCATTATATTTTTGTGAATTATGCTTTAGTGACTACCGCTTTTACACTGAATAGAGCATCATCATGATCCGTTGAAATGACACCATACGAGTTATGGCATGGGTATAAACCTTAATAGTCCTTTCTTTGAATTTTGGTCTAAGATTTTTCAACCAAAATCGGATGAATGTCTTTGTTGGTTATCCCAGAGATTTAATTGGGAATTCTTCCCACGAGACAAAGACAAAAGTTTTTGTCAATGTTTCTTATTTCCAAGAAATTGTTTCTAGTGAAGTTTTTGAGTGGGAGGACAATATAATTTGATAAGGTTTATGAACCTGAGCATAATGATCAGAGTAGCGCAGCATCGGAATTGGTTTCGGAAGCGGCTACGACGATCATGGCTCCCATGACTACAAAGTGTTTTAGCCATGGAGATCGAAGTACATATTGAACCTTGTAGGTATGGTTTACTTTGTGATCAAATAAAAGATTTGTGGACAAAGGATTGATTTTGAACAATAATAAACCAACTACAAACAAAGAAGTTATGATGGGCCCTGACTCCGTTAAAATGGCTATACGCCATGAAATCCAAGATAGATGAATACTTTTTGAAAGTAAATGGATCTATGAAATTGATGGACTTGGATGAAATATCCTTGAAGAAGCTCAACTTGTCGAAAAGTTGTTTACGACAAAGTTCAAAGAGTTGACTACGATAAGATTAAATCTTCCGTAGCAATGCTTATAGTCTATGTGGATTATTCTAGTAATCACTACATATTTCTTTTATGAGATATGTTAGTAGAGTGGCAAAATACACTACTTAACAGAAGTGTGTATTAAAGGTGTATACAAGATACAACCAAGAGTTTTGCTGGTCCGTGGAATACTAGATAGGTATACGAACTTCAATGGATGAAGTAAGTATCGCGGAGTTAGAATCTTCACCAGATGAAATAGTCAAAGAGTTTTTGATTTCATCAGAAACGATGAAGAGGCTTGCATTTGCAAGAAATTAAGTGGGAGCGCTAAGACATATTTATAATACTTTATGTAGATGACATATAGTTGGTTATAAATGATGTAATTATATACTTGATTAAAAGGTTTCATTGAAAATTAAACTTCAATGAAAGGATATGGACTGAAACAAATTTAGTGACAAGATCTATGAAGATAGATTGAAACACATAAATAAGTTTAAGTCAAAGTACATATGATGGATATTGAAGTAGTTCAATATAGAAATATTAAGAAAATGTTCTTGTCATGTGAAGGTTTAACAAGACTTGAGTGTATCTGACACTCAATGAGTAAAAACACATGAGTGATTATAGATCACGAATAATATGTACACAATCAGATATCATGTGCTATAAAGTGTTATGAGCATATACCAGAATGATTCATATGATGATCATTGGACGACAGTAAGAATATCCTTGAGTACTTTAGAAGAACTAAGGATATATATATTTTTTTGTATGAAGAAATGACAAACAAATCGCTGTAAGGTGTTACACCGATATTGGTTTTGTCACATATAAAATATATTTTCAAATCTCAAATTAGACTAAGTGTTGTTTAAAAGGTAGCACAATGAGCTAGAAGTTGTCTATGCTAGATTTAGAAGAGTTCTAAATATTGTGACGGATTCTACAAAAGAAGGCAGAGTATGTCATTGTTTTGACAATGACAAAGGATGTTAAGTCAAAAGGTTCTTTGAGAACTTGGTGTAGTTCCGACAGAGTCAGAACTTTGAAGCTATATTGTGTGTGACAATATAAGTGACATATTTCAGATACATGGAATTAAGGTTCCACCAGAAGATCAAACATATATAATGCCAACTCATTTGGAAATGAGTGATGCGTTGAGACGCAAATGAATTACAAAATACATACGTTTACGAGCGTGTCGAATCCGATGACTAAAAACCTCTCCCGTGAGCAATACATGATAAAGCACCAGAAGGCCAAGGTGTTATATCTTTACAAATGTAAACTAGATTATTGACTCTAGTGCAAGTGGGAGACTGAAGGAGATATGCCCTAGAGGCAATAATAAAATGGTTATTATTTATATCTTTATGTTTATGATAAATGTTTATATATCATGCTATAATTGTATTAACCGAAACATTAGTACATGTGTGATATGTAGACAAACAAGAAGTCCCTAGTATGCCTCTTAAACTAGCTTGTTGATTAATGGATGATTAGTTTCATAATCATGAACATTGGATGTTATTAATAACAAGGTTATATCATTGTATGAATGATATAATGGACACACCCAATTAAGCGTAGCATAAGATCTCGTCATTAAGTTATTTGCTATAAGCTTTCGATACATAGTTACCTAGTCCTTATGACCATGAGATCATGTAAATCACTTATACCGGAAAGGTACTTTGATTACACCAAACACCACTGCGTAAATGGGTGGCTATAAAGGTGGGATTAAGTATCCGGAAAGTATGAGTTGAGGCATATGGATCAACGGTGGGATTTGTCCATCCCGATGACGGATAGATATACTGGGCCCTCTCGGTGGAATGTCGTCTAATGTCTTGCAAGCATATGAATAAGTTCATAAGAGACCACATACCACGGTACGAGTAAAGAGTACTTGTCAGGAGACGAGGTTGAACAAGGTATAGAGTGATACCGAAGATCAAACCTCGGACAAGTAAAATATCGCGTGACAAAGGGAATTGGTATCGTATGTGAATGGTTCATTCGATCACTAAAGTCATCATTGAATATGTGGGAGCCATTATGGATCTCCAGATCCCGCTATTGGTTATTGGTCGGAGTGAGTACTCAACCATGTCCGCATAGTTCACGAACCGTAGGGTGACACACTTAAAGTTGGATGTTGAAATGGTAGAACTTGAATATGGAATGGAGTTCGAATATTTGTTCGGAGTCCCGGATGAGATCACGGACATCACGAGGAGTTCCGGAATGGTCCGGAGAATAAGATTCATATATAGGAAGTCATATTCCAAGTTTGGAAATGATCCGGTGCATTTATGGCAGGTTCTAGAAGGTTCTAGAAAAGTCCGGAAAAATGGCACTATGGAAAGTGGAGTCCCGGAGGGACTCCACTAGCATGGCCGGCCAAACCCTAAAGGGGAGGAGTCCAAGGTGGACTCCACCTTGGTGGCCGGCCAGCCCCACCTCAAGGAAAGGTGGGAGTCCCACCTTGAGTAGGACTTCCCCCTTGAGTAGGTTTCCCACTTTTGGGAGGTTTTGTTGTTGGGGTCTTATTCGAAGACTTGGACTACAACTCTTGGGGCTTCCACCTATATAATGAGGGACAAGGGGAGGGTGGCCGGCCACTCTTGCCTCCAACCTTGGCTGCCCCCCTTTGTGGCCGGCGCCCAAGGCACCCCTCTCCCCAAACCCTAGCACCCCTCCTCCACTACTTCTCCCGCATATGCTTAGCGAAGCTCCGCCGGAGATCTCCATCGACACCGACACCACGCCGTCGTGCTGCCGGATTCAAGAGGAGCTACTACTTCCGCTGCCCGCTGGAACGGGGAGGTGGACGTCGTCTTCATCAACAACCGAACGTGTGACCGAGTACGGAGGTGCTGCCCGTTCGTGGCGCCGGAAGCGATCGTGATCAAGATCTTCTACGCGCTTTTGCAAGCGGCAAGTGAACGTCTACCGCAGCAACAAGAGCCTCATCTTGTAGGCTTTGGAATCTCTTCAAGGGTGAGACTCGATACCCCCTCGTTGCTACCGTCTTCTAGATTGCATCTTGGCTTGGATTGCGTGTTCGCGGTAGGAAAATTTTTGTTTTCTATGCAACGTTATCCTACAACCTCAAGCCGTCAACGACGCCCACATCGTGTTCGGTGATTCGTCTAAAAAGGAATTCTTAATCGCCCTCAACGACTCCTCCGTGGACGTGGCTGATGGAATTCCTCCGTTTGATGAGGAGATAGGCGATCAAGAGTACGACGAGGAGATTGGCGATGAAGAGGTCGACGATGGTGTTGTCAAGATTGAGCCGGGTGTGGCCCAACAGGCGAAGCCGTGCTCGTCCAACTACACCGAGATTGAGGACGTGACATTGATTCGTGCCTGGGGCAAGGTGGGGTTGGATGCGGTGACCGACACGGATCAAACCGGCAAGCTCTATTGGCAACACATTGAGGATCTATACCAGAAGCTCAAGCCTCGGACGAAACTGCTCGCGAATCGGTCTTACCGCTCCCTTCAAGGTCGGTGGGACGTGATCAAGCCTTGTTGTTCTCGTTGGAGTGCTGCAATGGACCAAGTGAGGGACAATCCCCCTAGTGGATGCGTTTACGAGGATTATGTAAGTTGTTTTCTCACACTCCCTACCATTTTTGTTGTGCAAACTATGTGTTTGATCATTCTTTGATTATATTGTTGTTGTGTAGCCCAAGTATGCTCAATTGCGGTACAAAGACATGGCCGGCTCAAAGAACAAGGAGTTTCAATTCAGGCATTGCTTTGACTTGCTCCAACATCTTCCCAAGTGGAAGTTGAGGGACCAAGAAACTGCGCCGAAAAAGTCGGCAATGCTCAAGATGGATGATGAAGATGAGGATAAGAGTGGAAGGAACAAAGGCAAGCCCAAGGGCACCAAGAAAGCCAAGGAGAGGATGAAGATTGAAGGTGAGGCATCTAGCTTCCGGGAGAAAATGGATCAAATGATGAAGTCAAGGGAGACATTGACATTGAAGACATTGGAGACTAAGCTTCTCATCACCGAAAAGAAGAAAGAGGTGAAACTAGCAAATATGGAGGCTCTGCAAGAAGAAGCCAAGCACAAGGCTGAATTCGATGAGAGGATGCTCGCACTCAAGGAAACCAAAGCGATGAAGGAGCTCTTGGCCGAGGAGAAGGAGATCATGATGATACCAACCAAGGACATGGACGAGGATCAATTAGCATGGTGGAAGGAGACCAAGGATAACAGCATGACGAGGAAGAGGCTCTTGCGTCAAGGTCGTGGGGAAAGCGGTGGTGGTGCGTCTACTCCGGTGAGTGGTGGTGGTGGTGGTGGCGATGGCGTCCTCGCCCACTCTGCCGGTGCCGATGCTTGATGCCGATGACGATGCTTGACGGTGAGGTGTATCTTTTTGGTACCGCCGTGGCTGAACTTTGCTAAGATCGCAATGATTTGATGTAAAAGCTATGAACTATGCATCACATTGTATTCATGATCATGTTTGGTATGGAAATCTATCTAAAACCCTGCTTTTACGGGCTGAAAACACATCTAAAATACCAGGCCCCGTATTCTCAACCCGTGAAACAGAATATCTGTTTCACGGGTTGAGAATACGGTGTCTGATATTTGGGACGCGTTTTCGGCCCGTAAAAGACGTTTACCTTTACACGCCCGATACAGATCGAGTGAATACGGAGCCTGCTAGACTTGCTCTAAAAAGCATTTCTCAAATGGATCTGGATCTGGGGACGCCAGGCAAAAAAAATCACGTTAAGTGGGGATCCCTGCAGGCTTCAGCATAGTTTTGTCAGGCGTGGATCTAAATATTATTTGGCATCCTCGGGCTAACCCAGGCCGGTCGGTGCGCATCTAAAGGTATGATTGCTGCACTCCCATGGAGCTCTCACAGCGCATCCACGTAAGGCACGTCGCGCGCCCCGGCTGGGCAGTTTTCCTCTTTTCTTACTCCACCGAGTGGGCCACGTGTCGCCATTTGATTGGCTGGGCTGAGCCCAACGTGAGACAAAATCCTCAACCCTATCCCCACGCTCCCCCAAACGCCGCGCCCCTCCCCCATCTCGCCCGTCCTCCTCTCCCATCGCCGCCATCGCCTCGCCCGTCCTCCTCTCTCCCATCCTCGCCCGCCCTCCTCTCTCACCTCGCGCCATACCCTGCGCCTCTGCCTCGCCCGTCCTCCTCAACTCCGTTGTGCCTGGGGCGGCCGGCGAGGATCCCCTCCGCCGCTTGCTAGGCAGAGAAGCAGATGGGGGCGTGCGTTTGCAGGAGCAGCGTGCCGCCCAAGAGAGGAGGAGGTGGAGGAGGAGGTGCCAGAGCGGGGCTCAGCAGCGGGAGACTCTTCGGAGGCCGCCGGAGACTGAGGTGGCGCGAAGGGGATTGAGGTCGCCGAAGATAGATGGTGGCAAGGAGCAAGAATACGGGTCGTCGCCACCTCCAAACTCACCTATCATCCTGCCATGGAGGCCAGCAGCGACAGGGGACAACCACTTCCAGGCTCACCATCTTCATCAGCGCAGGTCAAGTGCGGGCCAGCGACCCGCTCTGAAAACCCTAGCCGCCATCACGTTTTGGTTTGTGTGGATCCTTTTCTACTGCTTATATAGTGCTTGATAAAGTGGTCAATTAGCTCATGTTTCATCTCCAAGTTAAATAAGATGACAATATATTGGATTTCTCGGTTACAGTGGTCGATTAGCTAACGTTTAATCTCTGTCTTTTAAATTTTCCTCACTGGTTTCTTTGGCATTCCATTCGTACCACATCCATACTTTGTCATTGTTTGATATTGGACATTTTGTTTTCTCATGCAGGTGTTGTTGTGCACCTGGGTTACTCTCGGTGATGCCAGCTAATTATTTGATCCAAAAAACAATTTAATAGGAATTCTCGGTGGCGGCTGCCTACTATTCAATGCAAAAAAATCATGTTTTGTGTACCAAAATATTGTGTGCTGGTGAAGGCCATTTATATGTCACAGGAATATACTTTACTAGAATAAGTTGGGATCCTCATATACTCCACACAGTCAATTGCATAGTTGTTATGATTTTGGTGACTCGGATTATTTGGATATTGAATGTCTTTTTGCTACAGGGAATTCAAGTCTATGCCAGCAGTAAACTAGCATTTTTGCATACTCCACGCAGGTTTGAGCACTAGCATTTTTTGCAGAGGTGGAGATGGGCTGAAGCTGTAAGTGGTCAAACCATGGGAAGGCCAACAAAATGCAAGTCTATGCCAGCAGTAAACTATACATCCCTGTGAATTCTATGCTGAGTGATATAAGCCTCTGGATTCTCCAATTTTTCATGTGTTCAGGTATTTCCGCTGAAAAATATTGTTCACACACTTACTTTATATTTAATTTCGGACTACTATAAAGAAGGGTTTCTCCGTTTTCTTTACATAAAATTGTCTACGCCTTCGCGTTCTTTCCGTTTCTCACTATGTGATTTCACTTAATGTTTTTTATCTTCCTGGTAGATGATGGGATTGCTTTTTTCCATCTCACTTGCGGACTTGCCAATTGGCATGTCTTTTGTTTTGCATGCAGAGATTATTCCACGTGCTCAGTCTTCCATTGATGTGGATGCTCGGAGGCGTGAAATTCATCTTGGCATGATCCCAGTTGGATATGAGGATGAGGATGGTATGTTTTCTTTTCTTAACTATTTTTGTTCATCTTAGCTAACAAGCGATAGAAATTCTGTAGCTTACACATTTAACCATGATACTGCAGCGGGCGGTGCATTGAAAAGTAAATGTCTTGGTATGTTCTAATTTTCAAAAGCATGCTCCAGCATGTGGGTTATGTTCCAGGCAATGTATCTTAATATATTCTCGAGAAATTTTTGTAAGTTATCTGGTCACTGATCTTACAGTGAGTGAATACAACTCTGCTACTAATATGATCGATCCGTTTGCTACCTTAACATCATCACTCAAAACTCATTTCAAGTTTGGGACGATGACCTTTTGGAGTTCTATAACAAGTGGTGTAATGACTATTTGGTAAGTTGATTGCTACTTGTAGAATTATTGCTTTTTGAGAACAATCTTATTGTGCCACGGAAGTAGAGATCAGTTTTATGACATATGAGCTTATACATGTCCATATTCCGAATAGGTTGTAAATAGTGGTTTCCTCTACAAGCTACCCCGGACATTCATGGAAATGTAGCCAATGTTCAAACTTTGATGTGTTACCCTACTTTTGACATGCGGAATCCCAACAAGGTAAACAATGTTTTTAATTAAACTTATTTGGCATGCTCCAAGATTTGGTGCACTAGGATTGGGTCAATCTATGTGAAAACGAGAGGCTGAGGCCCTCCTTGGAATTATGCAGCAAAAAGTGACAGACTCATGTGTACTGATGCACCTTTTACCTGGTAGGATCACACATTGATTTAGTTTTGTTGACGGATATTGGTTCACCATTGACATTTTCAGTCCAATGTTTCCCTTCACCATATGATATGCCAATGCCAATATGTTTCCTTTTTACAAGACATGCTCATGATATTGTTATCCTAACTTTTATATAGTAAAGCGGATGGTATTTATATTTCAGGACCTGGCATCGTATTTATAGGTAACAACTGACATGCTCAAGACCTGGCATGGTTTGTACTTCGTCATGCTCGACGGGAGGAAAATGAGCAGCCGCCAAACTCTATCGGAGTGAGACTCCTAGGACCAGAGGTGAGCACCTCTCCTTACTAGTGGTGTCATATGTCCCTTCCGGGGCTGCTTGATCCAGCCTGTTACATCAGATTGAGATGAACCAGATATGGCAGATTAGGCCATTCAGGGACCACAATGATGATATTCTCCTTGATGGAAGAGCCTATGCCAAGTAAGTTGTATCTGCTCTATCTTTCTCTATACCCTGCTACATTGTCTCCATTATTTTGTAATTGGTGAGAATTGCTTCGCCTGTATGGTGTCATAGAAGTTCCCATTTGGCAGTTTTAGTTTCTGAAATTGTATGTGCGTGTGCTCCTGCAATTTTATCTTTTGAAATTAACCGTGGCACCGATCCAAATCACTAACATGTATTAGTTGTCAGCAATATACATAAATTTTGAGCAACAATAATCTTACCAGTTACACTCAGTGGTTGAAGAAGCATGACAAGAATAGCTGCAAATATAAAAACTTCAGTCACGTAAACCAGTTCCCTGTGCAGTTTGGAATTTTTGTTTACTACCTGCCAATAGTTTATTTATTCTATGTAGCTTAGGTATACCCTAGAAAGAAATTGTATGTGCACGTGCTCCTGCAAGTTTAGCTTTTGAAATGGTGAGGTGGCACTTATCCGAAACACTAACATGTATTTGTCGTCAGCAATATACATAAATTTGAATACATAGCACTTTGCAGACACTGCCTTTGTATGGATATACATGGACGCCAAGATGTGCTATATGTTCTTCAACAAATCCTCCAGGTACCAGTAGCTCAAACCTGATTTCCAGTACTGCAATTTTGTCTACCAGTGTGATTTTGTTTATCTTTTAGAGCACCATAGAACATGATATGCTTCTCTAATCGTATATGTTGGCTATATTTTGCATCTTTAAAAGCCTCTCTTTTAATCGATACTCAGATGGTTCAGCTTCAAAAGCACCAAAATTTTATTTCAATATATGGGTGAGTGGAGATACTTACTCATTTTCCAATCTTTATATAGGGTTGTACCGATAGCAACTGTCATTTTGCTCTGCCGCTTAGAAGGACCTCTCTGGAGATCATGGTATTTTGTTGGCCCTTCCGGTCTTATATGGTGATATTTTTCCAAGAACCACCTCTTATATCTTGCCTACATTTGAAGTGTAGGGATTCCTCTTAAATTCTTGATGAACATGATTTTGGAGGTATGTGCCACTTCTGCTCAGGTTGCTTAATTAACCGGAGCAGCAGAACTTGGATTAATGGTATGGTTTTCAGGTTCTGTATGGACACTAGGATGAAGGCTCAATGCACACATAATGCTATTGTTCCATAGATATATTGTGGTTATTACCAGCTACCTTTTTCCAAAGGCAAGTGAATTCTTTAAAATTTTAGATCTCATTTTCTTGGAAATAAAAATCCTGATAGGTTGCGTCGTATTGATCCCCTATGTTTTCTCTGCTCAAAAAACACCATTTGAGGCAATAAAAAAGTTGAGCATGGATGTACTGTAGCCTATATTTGTAGAATGATCATCATTAAAGTTCAAGAGTGGACATTCTGCACTGCAGTGTTCTTTTTGCTCTTCAAATATGTAAATTGCAATGTTTTATACTGGTTGTTATTTATTTCAAGGAAGCAGATGGGCATGTTCTGTTTCTAAATGTATTCATTAGTAGCTTCAGTATCATTTGTACCTCCGTGGGACTTAAGAACTGCTTTGTTTTCTTTTCCTGTAGGCAAGAAGGGTTTGATATTCTCGGCCTGAGTTGGGCGTTGGCACTAGCAATATTGCTTTCTCTGCACCATCCTGAGGTAAACCAGGCCACTCTGCCCCCATGCTGATGTGATCCCTACATTTACTAATTTGAATTTCACAAATTTGTTTCCATGGCTTGTGATGAAAGCCTGCAGCTCATACTGGATTCATAGGATAGGTTTGGAGTTCATGTTACTCTAACATACTAAGTACACTTTATGTAAAAAAATCTGTGGTTCTCTATTCAAATGCAGGGAGACACCAAGGAAAAACGGTATTTGTTCTTTCTTGCCAGTTTTAAGCGGCATCTACTTAATGTTATTTTTCACTAGGAGTGAGTTCATAATTTTGCTACAGTTTGATGTTTCTCATCTGGTATGTCGTCGTCGTTGGGTTGTCATTATTGGCTTGTTAGCTATGCCAGAGCAAATCCCGTTAACTTACGGCCAAATTTTCAATGCTCATCGCTTGCTTGTCGTTTCATTTACTATGCCGTCATCGATGATATGTTCACTCTTGACTGATTTAAGCAGACGTCGTGGAGTTTGGGTACTTCGGCTCTCTCGTCCCCAAGCACTGGGGGAGGCTGAACCCCAACTTCACGCATTGCTCCAAAGGAATCACCTAGTTTCCTATCGGCATCAGGACCGACGAGGCTGTTTACAAGCCAAGCTTTTATCCGCCGGGATTACACCACTGCAAACTCCACCCTTGTCAACAACATCTTAAACATCACGGTAAATTTATTTGTGAACCAGTCGCTTATGTATATCTGCCTTTCAGTTTGTGGTTTTCATCCTCTTGCTGAAAATTTATCTAATTGTTTCCATTATTTGTATTCTTATTCTGATTGACTGATTGATATCAACATGCTTAAGAATGAGTTGTCGCACGTGGATGGTCACATGCCTTTCTCACAGGTTTGCCGTGGAGCAACACATGGTTCACATCAGTGACGACAGCAATTTGCATATTTTTCTAGATTCGGCCTTGCTGTCATACAAATATATTTACAGGTGATACCAGAACTTTGTTGTAGTTTGATCACCACAAAAAAAAGGATTATCCGTAATAACAACACATCATGAGGTGATTCAGTAAAAAAATGTCTGCACAAACTTACTTTGCATTGCATTGTTCTTGAAAATGGAAGTAATATCACCATGTTTTCAGTTAAATTTCAGCCAAGATGGTTCTGGGATATCACTTCGAAAGAAGAAAAGCTAGAAATTTTGCTGGTTAGTTAGGGAAGTATATATTTATTAGTGCAGCTTGCAAGTATAAACATGTTATATTATTAGCAAATCCATGAAGGGACTGGTCATCTTCATCAAACCACTTCACAATGCTCATGAAAGCTAATAGTTTGCAATTTAGTCAGTAATATTTATGATTGTTGCCATAAACTAAAATTTGAAAATGTAACAGTTATTGGGTTCTTCATCATTCTCCTCTGTTATTCCCATTGAATTTCATATAAAATGGACTACATATGAAAATCCAAATTATATGTTATCATCTCATATTAATGAAGTAAATTCAGATTCACAGTTGCGGAGCTCTGTTGTACACACTACACACACAACACCGACTATTATCTATTGCCTGACAATAAGGTCTCCTCAAAACATTAAGCTCCCTAGGAATGGGAAGCCGTGGTTATTCCAAGTGGGGGCCCTGCTTTTGTGGCTGGCCTATCGGCATATGGGTCGCATATGGGGTTGCTATTTTTATATGGGCTTATATTAGATTAGATTACCATGTTCTTTTGGTTTGAACAAAATATTTTCTTTTTTTCTTACTTGAAAACCTGCTATTAATTTCAGGAATTTAGTAAGTAAACTAAATATTAATGAAATAGGAAAATATATAAGTGTCAAATTTAGCTCCGTTGCGTGACCTGCCTGTGCATGATATATTTGATGAAATATATGAGTAAGCTCCAAGGAAAATATGTGGGTTCCAAGTATTGAACTGTTGTGGTTAATTTCTGCTTCCTCTCTTTCTCCTCGAAGCATGACCATTTCCAATAATGTGAATGCTTTGTTTCATAGCCCGAAAAGGAAGTTGTTGCACTGCAACTCAAATGGATCTGGTTCAGTTAGTATTTGGACTATCAGTACTCATTACTACTGAAAAAATATCATTATTTCACAAATTAGTTGAGCATGTATGTTGAGGATTTTTCTCTTTTGTTTATAGGTTCAAAAAGGTATAGCTTAGCCTTGTATGATGCGAAGATTCTGGATTAGACATAATCCATCACAGTTGCGGTGATTCCTCCGTACAACTGTGATGCGAAGATTCTGGATTAGCCAATCGTACACCTTTCTGCTATAAGAAGAGCACGACCTGCTAGAAACTAATCCATCACAGTTGCGGTGATTCCTCCGTGGCGCAGGTTGCTTGCCACTTGCCAGGTAGCCGGAAGTTGTGGTACGGAGAGCGTCGTCGATCATGGCGGAGGCAATGGCGACGGTGGCGAAGGAGGCGCCGGTGACGGCCGAGCGGGCCGTCCACGCAGACCTGGAGTCCCGCATCTCAAAGCCCTGTGAGTGTCCGCCCTGTTTCTTCGGTTCCTTCGTCTAAGAATGACTGCGTTGATCTGACAAGCAAAACATCCATGCAGACTTGGCTCGAGCTCTGGCGGCGGTCGATGCGAACAATCCTGAAGGGACCGTGGAGGGGCACGAGCACGGGCAGAAGACCGTGCTGCAGCAGCATGCGTCCTTCTTCGACCTAGATGGAGACGGCATCGTCTATCCCTGGGAGACTTACCAAGGTAAAGGCATGGTGAGAGCCTGTGCCAGATTCATGTGGAGTTCCTATTTATATTGCACGACTTGCAGGATTGCGGTCGGTGGGCTTCAACATCATCCTCTGCTTCCTAGGATCAATTGTCATAAATGCTGTTCTAAGCTACCCAAGTCTACCGGTTAGTACAAAAATAACAAAACTTGAGATGGTCTACTTCTGTATTGCTATTGGTTAAAGAATCGGCTAAAGAAGATACACCAAACTTTTATTCATCTTGGCTCGTCATGGTCGGTGCAGGGCTGGATACCATCTCCTCTGTTCCCCATATACATCAAAAACATCCACAGGAACAAGCATGGTAGCGATTCCTCGACTTTCGACACGGAGGGGAGGTAATTTCAAGCTCTAAATCCGCTCCAAACATGCTAACTCACACAATACATCCGTTCTAAAAGGCTCCATACCTCCAACTATGAAACGCAGGTTCATGCCGGTCAACTTCGAGGCCATCTTCACCAAGTACGCCCGCACGGTGCCGGACAAGCTCAGCTTCAGGGAGATGTGGAGGATGACCGAGGCCAACCGGATGCAGTGCGACTTCATCGGATGGTGAACGCTCGCTTGCTGATTTCCATCGCATCTTAACCACTCTTGCTTTCTTCCCAATGCTCGATCCTCAATTTCACGTGTTAATTAAATTCAGGTTAACAAGCAAGGCGGAGTGGACAATGCTCTACGTGATCGCCAAGGATGATGAAGGGTTCCTTCCCAGGGAGACTATTCGCCGCTGCTTCGATGGCAGCTTGTTTGAGTCCCTTGCCCAGCAAAGGAGGGAAGCACACCAGAAGAAGCAGTAGGCTGCAACCCGTTTACCCTGGAAATGTCTTCACGTGTAGTATGATTGTAGATCGGACTATTGCCTCATGTATCTGTGGTTCAAAAGATTGCCTCATGAATGCCTCTGAAATAAAGTTGCAGGAGACAAGTATATTATGCTTTTGTATTCAGTTCCTTTCGTTCTACCGATTGTCCAATCACTCTTGTAGCATGGCGCGGTTGGACCTAGATTCAAACTAAACTATTTCCTCCGTTCGAAAGTAACTGACTCAATTTTTTGTGGATGAGATTGTGTCGATACATTGAAATGCGTCTAGATATTTAAACAAAACTAAATCACTTATTTTGAAATGAAGCCAGCAGTTGCCCATCAAGGACTAAATCACTCATTTTTAAATATTTTGACAAAACTGAATCACTTATTTTAAAATGAAGGTAGGAATTTTCTTTAAAAAGTTGCAAGTAACCTACTCCCTCTCATGCATAATAGGAGTCGGGATTTATCAATTCGAGGTAGTAACTGATTTTAATTACTGAGCGCGGGGCGGATCTAGAGGCCAGTGCATAACCTTGCACGTGCTAGCACGTGCCCAGCAAGGACTACCTTGTAATTTTCTTTTCTTCTAAGCATGTTTCTGTAAAATGTGAGTCCAGTTGGCTTATGTAATCAGGTGTACCTTAATACGTGGAAATTTGGCAAAAATTCTGAAGATTCTGTGGGCTGTAGATGCTAACTCCCTGTTATCACCAGAATTTGACCAAGTCAGAGGTGGGCCACGATCAAGATGGACTTGAAGAATATACATGGAAGAATTACGTGGATCGGCCTTATATGCAAAGTTGGGCTAGTTTGCCCTTGTATCTGTAATATAGTAGATCGCATCTTAGATCAGAAGTTAGAATTCGTCTCGTGCACGGTTGGGATTACTCCCACATTAGAAAGTCCTCTGGACTATAAATATGTATCTAGGGTTTATGAAATAAACAACAACCAACGTTCAACCAACCAAATCAATCTCGGCGCATCGCCAACTCCTTCGTCTCGAGGGTTTCTACCGGTAAGCAACATGCTGCCTAGATCGCATCTTGCGATCTAGGCAGCACAAGCTCCACGTTGTTCATGCGTTGCTCGTACTGAAGCCTTGGTGATGGCGAGCAACGTAGTTATCATAGATGTGTTAGGGTTAGCATAGTTCTTCGTGTAACATGCTATCGTAGTGCAACCCTTGCATATCTAGCCGCCCTTACGCCTATCTTAGGTGTAGGGGCGGCACCCCGCTTGATCATTATTTAGTAGATCCGATCCGTTACGGTTGCTCCTTGTTCATCAAGGATTAGTTTAATATCTGCAATAGTTAGGCCTTACAAAGGGTTGGAGGATCCAGCGGCACGTAGGGTGTCGTTTGCTAGTCCTAGACAGGATGTTCCGGGGATCAACCTCGTGTTGGTTTTTAGGCCTTGTCTAGGATCGGCTTACGATCACCGTGCGTGGCCGCGAGGCCCAATCCTGAGTAGGATGATCCGATTATGCGGTGAAAACCCTAAATCGTCGTAGATCTCATTAGCTTTATCTTGATCAAGCAGGACCACCATATATTCGTGCACCTCGTACGAATCATGGGTGGATCGGCTCCTTGAGCCGATTCACATGATAACCTGAGAGCCGATCGAGGCTCGTATTTAATGTTTACGTGTATGCCATGCAGGAAACTAAGCAAGGCATCTCCATCACCTTCCTGACCAGGTATAGGTCAGGTGGCACGCCCTTGCATCAGCATCGGACGTGTGTACCAGAAGGCTTTGCGGGCCGTCGCTCGGAGGGACCTCGGCCAGCCGCAACCCTAGGTTGTTCCCGGCTCTACGGTGTTGCCCGTCGCTGCCCGCCGGTGGGTTTTGGCAGCAACACATTCTGGCACGCCCGGTGGGACGAGCTTCATCATCGACCACATCGCCATCTACATCTAAGATGGCGGACGGCACTCCTGTCACATACGAGCGTCGACCGCAAAAGGGGAGTATGACGCCCCAAACGAAGGAAGGCCGGTGATGAGACATCGGCCGGCACGACTAGGTGTAAACCTTTCTTGAGCAGTGCAGTCAAAATAGGGGCCAATTCAGCAGCCGCCCCGTATTATCCGTGCCATACGTTTTCGCCGGCATTCAGCATCAATCCAGCGGGTGACGGAAGACTGGAGTGTGGGTTTACATCGGTTTGCGAGGGCAGCGAAATCGGCATTGGTCCATGACTGCAGAGCCGAAGTTCAGGCATGATCCTACCGACAACCGCAGAGCCGATATCCGCAGTTACCTAACAGATTCGGCTCGGGGGCACATGAACAGGCAGACACACACATAGGGGCAATGAAATATTAGGAGCCGGTAGAAAATCGGCCAGTAAAAAAAAATGTAGCAAGTACAGTCGAAGCAGATTCACTCGAAGTTCAGCGAAACAGGTCCCTACTGGAGGAACGCGTCAAGGGCATGAAGGGCGACGACACGGATGCGATCTACCTCAGCGATCTCAGCTTCGTCGTCCTCGTCTCTACCCGTCACCAGCTGGCCGCTCAGGGTACGAATTTCAGCCAGATCGGTCTTCAGATCGGCTGTGAGGCCTTTTGCTTCGTCTTCAGAACGGGCAATAAGGGCTTCCTTGTCTTGGATGAGCTGCTTGGTCATCCTTACCCTCTCTTCGAGGCTCTCCAGCTCCTTGCGCAAGGTCTCGAGTTCGGCGCGATTGGCAGAAGTGTCCGTCTTGGCGTCCAGGGCAGCCTTCTTCTCGTTGAGCCGTCGACACTTTTCGGCAATATCGGCTCTCAGGGGAAGCTGGGAGTGGCGAAGAGTAATCCGTTGTCGAGCCGATTGCACCCTTGACTTAAAGACCGACAGGGTAACAGCGGGCCAGAGCTTCACTTGCAGTGTCATAGGGAGATGGGGTTGGATATCCTCGAGGATGCCTTTGACTTCCTCGGAATTTTCAATCAGGGTCTCAGTTGAGGAAGAAAGCAAGTCTTTGAGACGCTGGAGTGGACCATGGACCGTACTAGGGCTCGGCTCTCCACTTGCCTTGGAAGAGGTTGGCTCGATGGATTCTGGATCGAACGTCAGCAAGCTCGAGAGATCACAACCCTGATAGGGCAAACAAAGTGAGTTTGGCATGCAATGAAGAAATTGATGGAGCCAAGGAGGAGGGGCATACCTCTCCCAAGGAAGGAGGAACAGCCGATGTAGTGACGATCGGCTTTTCTGTGGACTTGGATAGGTCAGCCACTTGGGCAGCCGCGATCGTCGAGGTGGCCAGACCCAGGGTGGCGGACGGCATCGGTACCTCCTCAACGTCTCCGCTAGAAGTTTCTTCGGTCTGCAGGAGGAAGTGATTAGCCGATCCAAATGACAACGGGTTAGCATGAAGTGTGACCAGGGAGATAATTACATTTGAGACCTCTTGGCTTGATGGAGAGGCTCGTGGGTTCTTACGAGCCCTTTTGACGCAGCGGCGCTTCGTGCGTGACCCCGATCTGGTTGGGGCTTGGGGAGCAGGAGGTTCAGGAATCGACCTTTTCTTAGAAGCCGGCGCTGGCGAAGCCGTCTGGCTCTGGGTGGTGGACCTCTCAGAATTGCCCGAGCTCAAGTCCCCCTGACTGGATTCTTCGGCCCTGCTGGAGGTTTCTTCGGTGGAAGTCTGTAGAAAAGAATACGAGCGTATTGTAAAAGATTTGGAAAGTGGATAAATGTGGACAGGGTCTGAACCAACTTACACGTGGGCTTTCTTGGGCAGGAGCCTTACGCTTCAGGGTTTTCCTGGCAGCCACCTTCCTCACTGCCGTCCTCGCCTGAGTTGAGGCTCGGGGGGCAACTGGCCCCGAAGATGCTTTACTCTTGGGAGCCGATTTCGGTGAAATCGGCTGACTCTGCATTATGACTTTCTTCAGGGGTGGCGAGCTCTGGCAGAAGAGAACCACTGGTGCCGGAGGAAGGAATACGAAAGGGGAACCGTCGGCTTGTGTGGGAGCCGGACCATCTTGTTGCTGCCAGGAGAAAGAGTCAGGTCACAGACGATCACCATAATGCGGTTACAAGAAATGTTTAAGTGATGGTACCTGGTCTGCAGGGATGTCATACTCGGCATCAAGCTCTCTCAGCAGCGGTCCTAGAGCCCTCCTGAAGACGTGGGTCTTCCACATGGACCACCAAGTTTCAAAACCATCGGTAGTGAAGGAGAAACGGAGGTCGTGGGGAATTGGGATGGCCAAAGCATCAAAGAAGGTATAACACCTTTGGGCAGTAAGGATGTCAGGCAGTTCAGCTCTACTTGCTGTCAGGCGGTGTAAGAAGAAGTGTGGAGGCACCTGTCCGAGACCAAGCTGTCGGGCTGCCACTACCGGTTGATAACACTCATACCCGGGCTTGATGATCCGGTTCGAGGTACTCATGCCAACGGGGAGGAAGCAAGGACGAATCATGAGGGAGTACAAATGCTGGGTGCTGGTGTCATCGGCAAAGTCATCCAATCGGAAAGAGACTGGGTTTTCAAAATTTGCCGATTCAGTATAAGGGTGGAACAGGGGGTTGTCCAAACCTTGGAAGAAAATCTTAAACCACCCTGCTGCTTCCTTGGGGATCACCGCTGCCTCGGGAGACCATACAGGGCTTGGCCATAGCTGGTGCATCGAATTTCCTTTCCATTTACATCCGGAAAGGTGCAGTGGTCAGCGGTGGGAAGTCCGGGATTTGGTTGTGGAAGTATAGTTGGGCCCACAACCGAATGAACCACCTGTGGGCCGCCACTAATCGTCTTTTGAGAGAATAGTTTGACAGACATCAGTTGAAGGGATCGGTAGACCTCTCCAAGAAACAGTTTGCCTAGGCCGAGTTGGGTGCCTTTAGCAAGTTCGTAGGCCAGGGAGAGGTAATTCTTGGTAGGAGCGAGTGATGGGCCACAGAATATGAAGTGCTCCAGCCAGAAATTCAGGAAGGCTGTGTGTTCCCTCTCTGTCACGGGGCCTTTGTTTTTCATATAACGATTGAGATAGGCGCCCCAGCTGGTACACTCTTTTTTAGAGGAAAGAGTGAAAGGGACTTTCGGCAGTTTGAATGCAGAAGGGCTGGGGGAAGCAATGTCTAGGCCTGTGATCATGGCCACATCCAGCAGGGTCGGTGTCATAGGGCCATGACCAAACATGAAACAGTTCAGTGCATCAGACCAGAAGTAGCCGATGGTTTTCAGGATGTTCTCATTCTTCTCAAGAGGAGATAATGATAATGATAGGGCATCGGCTATCCCTATGGTTTCCCAAGTGGCATAATGGGTTTTTGATACTCTATTATACCATGCCACCCAACCCTCAGGAGGATTAGGCCAGGCTCGCAAGCAGTCGGCCCAGAAAGTCAGATCTAGGTTCTGGCTCACGAAGGGGATTCTGTTAGCTTCGCACGAAATTAACAGGGCGGGACTCTCGGAAGAACGAGGACCGAGGCACATCGAATTTGCGAGAGAAGGATGTGGCAGAAGAATGTCTGAAACCTAAATTAGTAGCGGAGCGAAACATTAATTCAGGTGTTTGCCATTAATCCCATGTCAAGTCGAACGGCGAGAGGAGGTTGAGGATTACCTTCAGTCCGGAAGCCGTGGTGTCGGTATTGGATGATTCCGCCATGGGATGCGTTGAAGGAGTTGGGGGCGGCGCGGTCGAGATCTGTGTAGGTGGTTTTGGGTTGGAACTGCTCAGGCGGCGATTTGGGGATCTGAGTTTGCCTTTTCAGATGGAGGTCGCAGGTTACCGTTTGGAAGGGCGGCGAGGTCGACTTTACTCGTGTTATTATGATAGAGACCGGTGCGATGCCATCGGCTCTTTTTGGAGATTTTGTGACTTTGACTATCGACGAAACAGTTGACTGGAAATACTTCTTCATTAACAAAGGAGGGTTTTTTACAATGAAGAGCCGATTGCTCAAAGAGGAACAAAAGAAGAGCCGATTGCTCGCGTACTACTAATCCTATGTCACTAATCCTCGCTGCCCTCGTCGTCGGCATCGTAGCTGTCACCGGCGCTACTTCCGGAGAACTCCTCGTCACTGCTGCCCCAGCCTTCGACCGGAGCTTCTTCCTCTGCGTCATCATCGTCATCTTCGCTATCCGCCCAAGCACGGAGGCGCTTCGCCGGCGGGTACCCAGCGGAGGAGGAGGAATCATCTTCCTCCTTTTCTTTCTCCGCATCCTCGTCTTCCTCTTCCTTATCAGAGGAAGTGGGCTTCCTCCATGAGGGGAGGTCATCCTCGTTTTCGCTCTCCAGTTCCCCTTCAACGAGGAGGTGGAGGTCGCCCTCCTCATCGGTCAGGGGCATGTCGCCATCTGACATGAGATCGAAGTCCCACTCGGGCTCCGACATTGGTTCGCTTGGGGAAGAAGATTGGAAAGAGAGGCCGGAGGAGACGGAGGAAGAAGATGACATTGCTACAGGGAGAGAGGGTTTTTAGTGCCGATAGCTAGAACAGAGGAAGGGGATGAAGGAGGCTAGTCAATCGGCACAGTTTAATAAGGTGGAGCCTAATGGGATTTAAAGCCATTGCAGTTTCCAAGGAAGTGGTGCTAAAGTTATCAAGTTTTGCAAGAAGTTGAGGAGACAAGGCATCATGATGAAGGATACTGCAACGGTTCTGCCATGACATGACCCGACGAAGAAAAAACGGAGTGATTTTGGAATTGATAATTCCAAAACCAGGGGGGCATGTGTTATCACCAGAATTTGACCAAGTCAGAGGTGGGCCACGATCAAGATGGACTTGAAGAATATACATGGAAGAATTACGTGGATCGGCCTTATATGCAAAGTTGGGCTAGTTTGCCCTTGTATCTGTAATATAGTAGATCGCATCTTAGATCAGAAGTTAGAATTCGTCTCGTGCACGGTTGGGATTACTCCCACATTAGAAAGTCCTCTGGACTATAAATATGTATCTAGGGTTTATGAAATAAACAACAACCAACGTTCAACCAACCAAATCAATCTCGGCGCATCGCCAACTCCTTCGTCTCGAGGGTTTCTACCGGTAAGCAACATGCTGCCTAGATCGCATCTTACGATCTAGGCAGCACAAGCTCCACGTTTTTCATGCGTTGCTCGTACTGAAGCCTTGTTGATGGCGAGCAACGTAGTTATCATAGATGTGTTAGGGTTAGCATAGTTCTTCGCGTAACATGCTATCGTAGTTCAACCCTTGCATATCTATCCGCCCTTACGCCTATCTTAGGTGTAGGGGCGGCACCCCGCTTGATCATTATTTAGTAGATCCGATCCGTTACGGTTGCTCCTTGTTCATCAAGGATTAGTTTAATATCTGCAATAGTTAGGCCTTACAAAGGGTTGGAGGATCCAGCGGCACGTAGGGTGTCGTTTGCTAGTCCTAGACAGGATGTTCCGGGGATCAACCTCGTGTTGGTTTTTAGGCCTTGTCTAGGATCGGCTTACGATCACCGTGCGTGGCCGCGAGGCCCAATCCTGAGTAGGATGATCCGATTATGCGGTGAAAACCCTAAATCGTCGTAGATCTCATTAGCTTTATCTTGATCAAGCAGGACCACCATATATTCGTGCACCTCGTACGAATCATGGGTGGATCGGCTCCTTGAGCCGATTCACAGGATAACCTGAGAGCCGATCGAGGCTCGTATTTAATGTTTACGTGTATGCCATGCAGGAAACTAAGCGAGACATCTCCATCACCTTCCTGACCAGGTATAGGTCAGGTGGCACGCCCTTGCATCAGCATCGGACGTGTGTACCAGAAGGCTTTGCGGGCCGTCGCTCGGAGGGACCTCGGCCAGCCGCAGCCCTAGGTTGTTCCCGGCTCTACGGTGTTGCCCGTCGCTGCCCGCCGGTGGATTTTGGCAGCAACACTCCCGCTGTTCGAATATAATCGACGCGGAGGAAGACCTGCACATAGGTGCGTCAATTTATTGCGACGAGAGATAGTAGAATATAAAGTGGCAAGAACCTAGCCACATGGACCATATCTGCCCAGGGCCAGAGGACATGACCATCTGGGCCGCATGGATAAGCAAATCAACACCCATACCGACAGAGCCAACTGTTCCGTCAGCCTGGTTTACCGAAATGCTGACAACCACAATACACACTCGAACGTCCGGAGTTAAGACGTAGTGTAGAGCCGTCAGCAACACGGTACGGGCGACCAGGGCTGAGCTCCATGCATGTCAGCCCACACGTTACGCCGACGCGCCATCCACCGCTGCTACATCCCACGGCGCCTCGCCATAGGCGGATCTAGCATCCCTCCTGCCCGGGCGGCCGCCCAGGCTTCCGGTCGTCCGACAGACTTATTTTCGTTCCTATTTTACATGTATTTGATATAAAATTAGCACACTAAACCTATTTGCCCAGGCTTCAAAATTTTCCTGGATCCGCTTATGCTCCTCGCCGCTTTATAATGGGCTAATAGTTGTGCGGCCTGGGCACTACTCCATAGAGTCCACAACTAGTTCTCATCTCGGGATAGACGACTCCGTTCTAGGAGAGATGGCCACCAAGGCATGCCATAATCGAACCTGAGCAAATCTAGTTGTCTATAGTGGACATGTGACAATTACGTGTATACGATAGTTCTATAGTATTCTCTTTTATATCCATTAATTTTAGTTCAAAATTTTAAATTGAAATAAACATTCGTCAATTCATACGAAATAATTTACGAAAATTCAGAAAATTTTATTGATTTTTTATTACGAAAATTTCATCGATCTATTAATAATCATTTCATCAATATAAAGAGCCCCGAAAGTTTTACAGATTACAGGAAATTTTGTTGATTTCTTAGGCCAGCAAATGTTTTCCCGATCAGGGTGCTCACGATCCAAAAAAAAAGAAAAAAAAACTGTGGTGCCTAGCATTTCCGTATCAAGCAGATCGACCTACCGCAGTCATATCTTAGACGGCACGTACGGCTTGTTGACGGGTGTAATGCAATGCCCCGTTCTATGAACAATGTTAACAAGGACGGAAAACGGCTCTTCCGGAGATACAGAATGCCACGGCACGGGCTAGCTCAGCCAAGATTTCCGGCGGCGAATCACGACGAGCCAGCTCACCGCTCATTTCTTCACGTGCGTACCAATCCTACACCCTTCTCCCTCTAGCTAGCTCGATGCACACAGACCGTACGTTCGTGCTTCATTGCTCGTGTCTACTATAAAAGAAGAGCTGAGCGCGCTAGAAATTGAATCCATCACAGTTGCATACGTCTGATCCCTCTGTTGCGCCGTAGGTTGCTTCCTTGTCTTGTCTTGCCTGGTTGAGCCGGCCGGAACGTGTGGCACAGAGAGCGTCGTCATGGCGGAACAAGCTAAAGAGCCCACCGAGGCGATGGCGACGGTGGCGGAGGGGGCGCCGGTGACGGCCGAGCGGCCGGTCCGGGCTGACCTGGAGTCCCGCCTCCCAAAGCCCTGTGAGTGTCCGTCCTCTTTCTTCGTCTAAAAAAGGCTGCCTCAATCTGACAAGCAAAACATCTGTGAAGACTTGGCTCTAGCTCTGGCTGCGCCCGATGTGAAGAATCCTCAAGGCACCCAGGGACACGAGCACGGGCAGAAGAGCGTGCTGCAGCAGCATGTGTCCTTCTTCGACCTGGATGACGACGGCATCGTCTATCCCTGGGAGACTTACGAAGGTATGGTGAACCGTATATCGCCTGTCCGAGATTCATCTAAGTGCAAAGGGCTCAATTATACACTGGTTTGCCAATACAAATCTGGTACCACTTCCAGGAATGCGGGCGCTGGGCTTCAACGTCATCTTGTCATTCATACTGGCAACTGTCTTCAATGTTGTTTTCAGCTATCCAACTCTACCTGTAAGTACAACTTTTTTTGTGTGTACAAACTTGAGCAACAACTTCCTTCCCCCGCACGGCATGCAAAGCTCTTATATATACATCTTGGCATTTCATAACACAGAGCTGGATACCATCTCCCCTATTCCCCGTACACATCAAAAACATTCACAGGGGTAAACATGGCAGCGATTCCTCGACTTACGACACGGAGGGGAGGTAACTTGGAACTCTGGATCTGCCCCAAACTCGTTCACACTAAAAATATGTCGGCCAGTTTTAAAAAGCCTACTTCGAACTATGAATGAAACGTAGGTTCATGCCGGTCAATTTCGAGAGCATCTTCAGCAAGAACGCCCGCACGGCGGCGGACAAGCTTACCTTGGGCGAGATCTGGAGGATGACCGAGGGCAACCGGCTGCAGTACGACTTCTTCGGATGGTGAACGCTCAAGAATTTTCATTTGATTTGCTTTAACCGTTTGATTGAGCTGCTTCTGGCACAAACGCTTCCTTCCTAACGCCCGAGCCTGAATTTATGTGTTTTCAGGATAGCAAGCAAGGGGGAGTGGATATTGTTGTACTTCATCGCGAAGGACGACGAAGGGTTCCTTCCGAGGGAGGCTGTTCGCCGCTGCTTCGATGGGAGCTTGTTCGAGTTCATTGCCCAGCAAAGGAGGCAAGCACACGAGAAGCAGCAGTAGACTGCCACTCTCTTATCCTGGAATGTCTTCATGTGTATGTATGATTGTAGACCAGGTAATTACATCACGTATCTAGTGCAAAATATTACCTCGTGTGTATGGCTCTGAAATAAAACACAAATGAACCTTCAGCAGACAAATATTGTGCTTTTCTTCTCAATGTACTTCATAGAGAATATTGGCACTGCTTGGACAATAGACTTTATTAGAATATATCCTTGCCCCTGTCGATAAAAGCTTTTCCATACATCCTTGCATTCTGCTCCATATTATATCCTTAATGTATTTGAAAGCTTCACTCTTTGACCTACCAATATTTGAAGGCATCCCGAGATACACTCGGTGAGTGTCTGCTATGCACAATTTAAGACCGCCTTGACACTTCATAGGCATCATTTACTAAGAAAGATACTCCATCCATCCATATTTTGATAAACATAACACATCTATGTGTGGAGAAAGGTAGTAGAAGAATTCTGGTTATAAAAACGACAAGCAAATAATGAAGAAAGATAAAAGAAAACGTAGCGGAGACACGAGATTTAACGTGGAAAACCCCTTCCAACACAGAAGGGAAATCACAGGCGCCAGCCAACAAAACTTCACTATATCAGGGAGTGCATACGAATACCGTGGATTATCTTATAATCTCATAAAGCCTAGCCGGCGGCTTACAAGATGTATAAATAGGCGGTGGCAACGATCCGTACCGCGGGGGGCTGCCGCCCCCTGCACCCCCCTTCGCAGGCGTCCTTGCAGGGCACGACGTATAGGCTAACTTCAGACTCCGCTACACTTCGGCCCAACCCTACCGGCGACGGGCCTCGCTCCGCACGTCAGAAGTTAGCCTCCCTTTAGTATATATATATGAATTTGGATCACAATATAACAAACTTCACATTGAGACAAATTCCATCTTGTAGCATGAACTTCAACAATCTCCTAAACAACAAAGAAAAACACTTGCTGGCGCCAACAGCCACTTGGGCTAAACAGTTATACCAACCAAGCTCGAGCAAAGCTCAAACTTGGAAACAAGAACTGGCTTTGTCATCATATCAGCAGGATTATTATGAGTACTTATCTTGCATACCTTCAGTTTACCTGGAGCAACAATGTCGCGGAGATAATGGTACTTGATATCAATGTGCTTTGTCCTCTCATGGAACATTTGATCTTTAGTAAGATATATTGCACTTTGACTATTAGAAAACAAGTTAATGCAAGAATCATCTCCACAAAGCTCAGCATACAAACCTTTCAACCAAACAGACTCTTTGCAAGCTTCAGCAATTGCCATATATTCTGCTTCGGTCGTAGATTGGGCAACAACGGTTGTAACATTGTCTTCCAACTCACAGCACATCCACCAATAGTGAATACATAACCTTTGAGGGATCTTCTCTTATCCAATCGGCAGCATAATCTGAATCCACATACCCTGCGAGTCCCTCACCGGTCTTGCCAAACTTCAAGCAAGATTTGGATGTGCCACGAAGGTACCTGAAAATCCACTGAACAACTTTCCAATGTTCTTTACCAGGATTAGCCATGTATCAACTGACCAAACTCATAGCATATGACAAATCAGGGCGATAACAAACCATGGCATACATCAAGGAACCAACATAACTAGAATATGGAACTCAAGACATGTACTCAATATCTTCATCAGTAGTAGGACATTGCAATGTTGATAATTTGAAGTGAGGAGCAATAGGTGTACTAACAGACTTTGCATCATGCATATTAAAATGATGAAGAACTTTCTGAATGTAATTTTGTCGACTAAGAAATAACACACTAGATTTTCTGTCTCTTGTAATTTTCATACCTAGTATTTTCTTAGCAGCACCAAGATCTTTCATCTCAAACTCACTACTTAATTGTGACTTTAAAGTAGTGATATATTTCTTGCTCTTGGCAGCAATCAACATATCATCAACATATAACAGCAAGTATATTGGTGATCCATTAACAAACTTGATATAAACACAACTATCATATCGAGATCTCTTAAACTCATGTGCAAGCATAAATGAATCAAACCTTTTATACCACTATATTGGAGATAGTTTCAGACCATAAAGGGACCTCTTCAACTTGCAAACAAGATCCTCCTTACCAGGCACAACAAAACCTTCAGGTTGGTCCATGTATACCTCCTCCTCAAGCTCACCATGCAGAAAAGCAGTCTTTACATCTAGCTGCTCAAGCTCAAGATCATGCATAGCCACAATACCAAAGAATGCACGAATGGAACTATGCTTCACAACCAGAGAGAATACATCATTATAAATAATACCTGGAATTTGGCTGAAACCTTTTGCTACTAATCTTGCCTTAAAACTTGATACGTCCATTTTGCATCACTATTTTATATCATAATTTACTGTTATTCATTGATATATTTCATATTTAGAGATGATACTTATGTTATTTCACCTATTTTGCATGTTTCATGATTATTGGAGAATCATTCACCGGAGTCAGGATTCTACCGGAAAAAGCACCGTCAGAACGCAATATTTCTGAAGATCAGCAATTGACGGAAATTACACCGAAGTTCTTATTTCTCCCGAAGAAGAAGCCAGCCAAAAGGAGGGACCGAGGAGGGCCGCCATGGGCCCCCCATAGGCCGGCGCGGGCCCCATCCTGGCCGCGCCGCCTTGTGTGGAGGGGGCCCACAGCCCCCTTCGGCCGCCTCTCCTTCGCATACTTCTTCTACCCGAAAACCTAAGGTGCTGGGAATAATCGCGAAGAGTCACAGCCGCCTCTGCGGGGCGGAAAACACCAGAGAGAAAAGAGCTCTCCGGCAGGCTGAAATCCGCCGGGGAAATTCCCTCTCGGAGGGGGAAATCGACGCCATCGTCACCGTCATCGAGCTGGACTTCATTGGGATCATCATCACCATCATCTCCACCGCCGTCACCGTCATCTCCACCGCTGCACCTCGTCACCGCTGTAACATCTAGGGTTGAATCTTGATTATTTCATAGGGGAAACTCTCCCGGTATTGATTACTCCTTGTTATTGATGCTATTGAGTGAAACCATTGAACCAAGGTTTATGCTCAGATTGTTATTCATCATCATATCACCTCTGATCATGTTCCATATGATGTCTCGTGAGTAGTTCGTTTAGTTCTTGAGGACATGGGTGAAGTCTAAATGTTAGTAGTGAATTATGTTGAGTAATATTTAATGGTTTGATATTTAAGTTGTGGTGTTATTCTTCTAGTGGTGTCATGTGAACGTCGACTACATAATACTTCACCTTTATGGGCCTAGGGGAATACATCTTGTATTCGGTTGCTAATTGTGGGGTTGCCGGAGTGACAACAACCTGAACCCCCGTTGGTATATCGATGCAGGAGGGATAGCAGGATCTCAGAGTTTAAGGCTGTGGTTAGATTTATCTTAATTACTTTCTTGCATTTGTGGATGCTTGCAAGGGGTTTAATCACAAGTATGTATTAGTCCTAGGAAGGGCGGTGCACTAGCATAGGTTCACCCACACAACACTTATCAAAACAATGAAGATTAATCAACTATATGAAGCGAAAGCACTAGACTAAATCCCCGTGTGTCCTCAAGAACGTTTGGTCATCATAAGTAAACAAACCGGCTTGTCCTTTGTGCTAAAAAGGATTGGGCCACTCGCTGCAATTATTACTCTCGCATTTTACTTACTTGTATTTTATTTATCTACTATATCAAAACCCCCTGAATACTTGTCTGTGAGCATTTACAGTGAATCCTTCATCGAAACTGCTTGTCAACACCTTCTGCTCCTCGTTGGGTTCGACACTCTTATTTATCGAAAGTACTACGATACACCCCCTATACTTGTGGGTCATCAAGACTATTTTCTGGCGCCGTTGCCGGGGAGTGAAGCGCTATTGGTAAGTGGAGTTGGTAAGGGAAACTTTTAATGTACGTGCTGATTTTATTTCTGCCTGCTGCTATAATTCATTATGGAGAGATCTTCTCTTGAATTCCTATTTGTAAAATCTACTACTACTGCAAAGGTAGTGGATGATGCGCCAGGTGAGAAAGAGGTTCCATACAAAACTGATTCACCTATTGATAAATGTGTTGAAATTAAAACTGTTGATCATATTCTTCCTGAAGCTTATATTGAAAAAACTCCTTTTCCTGCCAAAATGAAGGAGTATTCTGTTATAACTAGTGCGGTTAATAAAAGTGCAAAGAAACCTATAGAACCTGAAGAGCAAATAAAGGTTGAACCTGCTATTGCAATAGTTAAAGATCTTGTGACTCAAAATGTAGAAGATGGTCATATTATTTTCTGTGAAGATGCTTCTAATATTGTTTCACATCCTAATAAGTCTAGGAAAGCCAGTGTTCCTATGCTCTCTGTTAGAATTGGTAATCATTGCTATTATGGTTTATGCGATATTGGTGCAAGTATTAGTGCCATTCCTTATGAGCTTTACACGGAAATCATGCATGAAATTGGTTCTTGTGAACTTGAAGATATTGATGTGGTTATTCGGCTAGCTAATAGAGAAACTATCTCTCCTATTGGTATTGTTCGAGATGTGGAAGTTCTATGTGGTAAGATTAAATATCCTGCTGACTTTTTAGTACTTGGTTCTACTGCTTGTAAGTCTTGTCCTATTAGTTTTGGTAGACCTTTTCTAAATACTTGTGGAGCTGTTATAGATTGCAAGAAGGAGAAAACTGTAACTAAATTTGCTGGTGAATCTTATGAGTTTAATTTCTCTAAATTTGCCAAAGCTCCTTATAAAGCTGATTTGCCTAATAATGATTTTAGAGTTGAACAATGTGCATCTATTGCTCTTGCTCCTAATAATCCTTTGCAGCAACATTTGGAGGATAGTGAGAGTGAAGTCTTTAGGGAAGAAAGGAATGAGCTTGATGAAATTTTCCTTCGTCAACCTATTCTTAAACATGACTTGCCGGTTGAAGATCTAGGTACAACACCACCACCAATGGAAGATCCTGTTTTTGATTTAAAACCATTGCCTGATAATCTTAAGTATGGTCATATTGATGACAAGAAAATATATCCTGTTATTATTAGTTCTAAGCTTTCAGAGTTTGAGGAAGAAAGGTTATTGGAAATATTGAAGAAACACCGAGGAGCTATTGGTTACACTCTTGATGACTTGAAGGGGATTTCTCCCTCTATTTGCCAACATGCCATTAACATGGAAGATGATGCAAAGCCTGTTGTTGAACATCAGCGTTGTCTAATTCCTAAAATGAAGGATGTGGTAAGGAATGAGGTATTAAAACTTCTTGAAGCTGCTATTAGATATCCTATTGCTGCTAGTAGATGGGTTAGTCCTGTACATTGTGTTCCTAAGAAAGGAGGAATAACTGTTGTGCCTAATGATAATGATGAGCTCATCCCTCAAAGAGTAGTTGTAGGGTATAGAATGTGCATTGATTATCGAAAAGTTAATAAAGTTACTAAGAAAGATCATTACCCTTTACCTTTTATTGATCAAATGTTAGAAAGGTTGTCTAAAAATACTCATTTTTGCTTTCTTGATGGTTATTCTGGGTTTTCACAAATTGCTGTTAAAACTAAAGATCAAGAGAAAACCACTTTCACTTGTCCCTATGGAACTTATGCTTATAGGCGTATGCCTTTTTGTTTATGTAATGCTCCTGCTACTTTTCAAAGATGCATGTCTGCTATTTTTCATGGCTTTTGTGAGAAGATTGTAGAGGTATTCATGGATGATTTTTCTGTCTATGGGAATTCTTTCGATAATTGCTTGCGAAATCTTGATAAAGTTTTGCAGAGATGTGAAGAAACTAACCTTGTTCTTAATTGGGAGAAATGCCACTTTATGGTTAATGAAGGAATTGTATTGGGATATAAAATTTCTGAGAGAGGTATTGAAGTTGATAGAGCTAAAGTTGAAGCAATTGAGAAGATGCCCTATCCTAGGGATGTTAAAGGTATTCGTAGTGTTCTTGGTCATGCTGAGTTTTATAGGAGATTTATTAAAGATTTCTCTAAGATTTCAAAGCCTCTTACTAATCTTCTTCAAAAAGATGTACCTTTTGTTTTTGATGATGATTGTAAGGAAGCTTTTGAAACTCTAAAGAAAGCCTTGACAACTGCTCCTGTAGTTGAACCTCCTGATTGGAATTTACCTTTTGAAATTATGTGTGATGCTAGTGATTTTGCTGTAGGTGCAGTCCTTGGACAGCGAATAGATAAAAAATTGAATGTTATTCATTATGCTAGTAAAACTCTTGATGCTGCTCAAAGAAATTATGCTACAACTGAAAAAGAATTATTAGCTGTAGTCTTTGCTTGTGACAAGTTTAGACCTTATATTGTTGATTCAAAAGTTACAATTCATACTGATCATGCTGCAATTAGGTACCTTATGGAAAAGAAAGATGCTAAGCCAAGGCTTATTAGATGGGTGCTTCTTTTGCAAGAATTTGATTTACATATTATAGATAGGAAAGGTGCTGATAATCTTGTTGCTGATAATTTATCTAGATTGGAAAATATTGCTTATGATCCTGTTCCTGTTAATGATAGTTTTCCAAATGAACAATTGGCTGTAATAAAGGTGAGCTCGCGAGATAGTCCTTGGTATGCTGATTATGCTAACTTTATTGTTTCCAAGTACTTGCCTCCAACCTTTTCAGCTCAGCAAAGGAGGAAATTCTTTTATGACTTGAGGCATTATTTTTGGGGTGACCCACACCTATATAAAGAAGGAGTGGATGGTATTATGCGAAGATGTGTTCCCGAATATGAACAACAAGAGATATTGAGTAAATGTCATGGTAGTGTTTATGGAGGACATCACACCGGAGATAGAACCGCGCAAAAGGTTCTACAATCGGGTTTTTATTGGCCAACTCTCTTTAAAGATGCAAGAAAGTTCATTTTATCTTGTGATGAATGCCAAAGGGTTGGTAATATCTCCAGACGCAATGAAATGCCTATGAATTATACTCTTGTTATTGAACCATTGGATTGTTGGGGATTTGACTTCATGGGTCCCTTCCCTTCCTCAGAAGGTAACACTCATATACTTGTCGCTGTTGATTATGTTACTAAATGGGTGGAAGCCATACCCACAAAAAGTGCTGATGGTGAGACCTCTTTAAGAATGCTTTTAGATATTATTTTTCCTAGATTTGGAGTTCCTAGATATCTTATGACTGATGGAGGTTCTCATTTTATTCATGGTGGTTTTAGAAAAACTCTTGCTAAATATGGTATTAATCATAGGATTGCTTCCGCTTATCATCCTCAAACTAGTGGGCAAGTAGAATTATCAAATAGAGAGATTAAATCTATCTTGCAAAAGACTGTTAATAAATCTAGAAAGAATTGGGCTAGTAAATTGAAGGAAGCACTATGGGCTTATAGAACTGCTTATAAAAATCCTATGGGTATGTCACCTTATAAAATGGTTTATGGAAAAGCTTGTCATTTACCTTTAGAACTAGAGCACAAAGCTTATTGGGCTGTAAGAGAACTAAACAAAGATCCTAAACTTGCCGGTAAGAAGAGATTGCTACAATTGAGTTCTCTAGATGAATGGAGAAGTGAAGCTTATGAAAATGCTAAACTTTTTAAGGAGAAAGTTAAGAAATGGCATGATAGAAGAATTATAAAAAGAGAATTTAATGTTGGGGATAAAGTCCTATTGTATCGGTCTCGTCTCAGATTTTTTGCAGGGAAATTACTCTCAAAATGGGAAGGACCATATGTCATTGTGGAGGTGTATCGTTCAGGGGCAATTAAAATTAGTTCTCTGAAAGGCGATGCCACACAAGTGGTGAATGGACAAAGACTCAAGCATTATATTTCTGGAGACTCTTATAATGAAGATGTTGATGTTATTCAAGTGGTGACTCCAGAAGCTTTCATCAAAGGGCAAATTGACAGTTCTGCAGAGTTCGACTTTGAATAGGTAACAGTTCTGGTAATAAAAAGTCCGCGTTTAACTTTCCGAACAATGTTTTCGCTACTTTTGGAAAATATGAAAAATTACGAGATCGAAACGGAGTGGAGGAGACGCACGAGGGCGTGCCCCCATAGGCCGGCGCGGGCCCTACCCTGGTCGCGCCGCCCTATGAGGACGGCCCCTCGCTGTCCCTCTCCGACTCTGGTTCGACCTGGTACTTTCCTTCTGTTGCAATTTTTTTTCCTATATAATCTCCCGGACCCCTGGAGGTCTGTATATCGTTTTCTCGTCGTGTTTTGTTTCGAGCTGTTTTCTGCTAGGATCTGTTTGTGATCTAGAAGCACCATGGTCTCCAACAATAAGGGCAAGGGGCTTTCGGAGGAAGATATTCAAGATCCCGAGTGGAAAGATATGGATGAGAGAGTCCAGGAAGAAGTCAAAAGCGAAGATGAAGAAGAAGTGTAGGAAGACTCACGTGCATACCCACGTGCCACCATCGCAAGCATCGGGGTGGTGGAAAATCCTTTCAACTCCATGAAGAGCGCACGAATTAGCACCGGGGGGAAGGTCCCACGTCGCTTCCTAGCTCCAAGGACATCTCCTCCAGGCATCGACAACCCCTTCCACACTCTAATTCATAATAGTCAAATTGAAAGGATTCTCAAGGCAATATTGACTAGCAGTTGGGATATGGATCGTTCTAACACTGCTGGAAGGATGAAGCCTGAAGCTGAAGAGTGGGGAAACAATTCCAAGAGTTGGGACTCACCGTCAGACATACTTCTTAACCGCGCCGAGCACAATTCGGAGATGATCCGCAACCTTATATACGAGATTGATGAGCTAAAGGAGCTTGTTAAGAAGCTTATCAAGAATTCATCACCACCACCGCCGAAGGAGTAATTCATCATTGGTATTGGCACCCCCTCGGTTTGTTCCAAGCTTGGGGGGAGTGCCACGGTATCACATCATCACTATCTTATACCTTTTTACTATCAAGTAGTGTCATATCATGAGTAGGGAAGTTATCATATAAGATGGTTGCAGTGTGGAAGTATCTCTCTTTTAGTTGGTTATCTATGTATCCCTTGGTGTGAGTTATCGTTATAGATTATTAATGACAAGTTTTATCATTTACATATTGCACACCTTATTTTAGTTTACAATTTCTATTATATGATTGATCTTTTTATTAGTATTGGTATCACTTTGGGAGCATTGAGTAAAATCTATTTGGTTTTGGCAAACTTAGCATTGGTCAATAGTAACAACACTTTGAGGTTTAAGTAGAAAAGAAAATACATGTAGATATGTTGTTTCATTATCTTTCTTTCTTGTTAGCGCTTAGCTTATTATTCTGAAGTTAAAATTGTTTGTGCTCACAAGGAAGATGCATGATTGTTTCTATCGCATGTGTATTTGTTTGTTTCCCTCAACTCCTATGCTTGCTAATCAACCTTGCTAGCCAAAGACCTGTACTGAGAAGGAATACTTCTCGTGCATCCAAACCTTAACCCAAACCTATGCCATCAGTGTCCACCATAACTACCTACTATGTGGTATTTCCCTGCCATTCCAAGCAAATACTTCATGTGCTACCTTTAATCAATTCAAAAGTTATTACGTTTTATTTGTGTCAATGTTTTATAGCTCATGAGGAAGTATGTGGTGTTTTATCTTTCAATCTTGTTAAGCATACTTTTACCAATGGACTAGTGGCTTCATCCGCTTATCCAATAATTTTGCAAAAAGAGCTGGCAACGGGGTTCCTAGCCCCAATTAATTAACTTTCATTAATAATTCTCTTCACATGTTTTGCCCTGATTCATCAGTAAGCAACTTAATTTTGCAAATAGACACTCCTCCATGGTATGAGAAATGTTGGAAGGCACCCGAGGATTCGGTTAGCCATGGCTTGAGAAAGAAAAAGGTTGGGAGGAGTGTCATCCATAAATAAAAAAAACTAAAGTACATATGTAAACAAAAGAGAAGAGGGACGATCTACCTTGCTGGTAGAGATAACGTCCTTCATGGGAGCCGCTCTTTGGAAGCCTGTTTGGCAAGGGGGTTAGAGTACCCACTACTAGTCGTTGACAACAACAAACACCTCTCAAAATTATACTCTTATGCTCTCTATATGATTTCAAAACTTAAAAAGCTCTAGCACATGATTTAATCCCTGCTTCCCTCTGCGAAGGGCCTATCTTTTACTTTATGTTGAGTCAGTAAACCTATTTCCCTCTATCTTAAGCAAGCAATTGAGTTGTTGTGATCAAACCATTTATATTGTGATCCACTTAATCATGCCTTTATTTCTTCTTTGTCTAGTACAAGTTTTATCCGAATGAATATAGCTTTGAAAGTTATCAATGATTATGAAGAGATTATTATGATTGAGTATGCAAGTTTTTCCATATAAGCTTTAATATAAGAGCACTGCTCGACAGAAAGGTACAATATGTTAACTGTTCTTTGACCAAGAACAAAGTTTGCCATCACCAATTATGATTTCCTATGCACCTCTATTTGTGATTTCCTTTTACTTGTTTCAAGTTGAATTATATGAGGAAGTTGTTCACTAGAATGTCTTGTGTGAATTAATGTGATGCTTCTTGTCCGTATTTTATTTATCGACTCTTCACTCCATAAACATGTGGTCTTGTTTACTGAGTTCAGTCTCGCTTGGGGACAAGCGAAGTCTAAGCTTGGGGGGAGTTGATACGTCCATTTTGCATCACTATTTTATATCATAATTTACTGTTATTCATTGATATATTTCATATTTAGCGATGATACTTATGTTATTTCACCTATTTTGCATGTTTCATGATTATTGGAGAATCATTCACCGGAGTCAGGATTCTGCCGGAAAAAGCACCGTCAGAACGCAATATTTCTAAAGATCAGCAATTGACGGAAATTACACCGAAGTTCTTATTTCTCCCGAAGAAGAAGCCAACCAAAAGGAGGGACCGAGGAGGGCCGCCATGGCCCCCCCATAGGCCGGCGCGGGCCCCATCCTAGCCGCGCCGCCTTGTGGGGAGGGGGGCCATAGCCCCCTTCGGCCGCCTCTCCTTCGCGTACTTCTTCTACCCGAAAACCTAAGGTGCTGGGAATAATCGCGAAGAGTCACGGCCGCCTCTGCGGGGCGGAAAACACCAGAGAGAAAAGAGCTCTCCGGCAGGCAGAAATCCGCCGGGGAAATTGCCTCCTGGAGGGGGAAATCGACGCCATCGTCACCGTCATCGAGTTGGACTTCATTGGGATCATCATCACCATCATCTCCACCGACATCACCGTCATCTTCACCGTTGCACCTCGTCACCGCTGTAACATCTAGGGTTGAATCTTGATTATTTCATAGGGGAAACTCTCCCGGTATTGATTACTCCTTGTTATTGATGCTATTGAGTGAAACCATTGAACCAAGTTTTATGTTTAGATTGTTATTCATCATCATATCACCTATGATCATGTTCCATATGATGTCTCGTGAGTAGTTCGTTTAGTTCTTGAGGACATGGGTGAAGTCTAAATGTTAGTAGTGAATTATGTTGAGTAATATTTAATGGTTTGATATTTAAGTTGTGGTGTTATTCTTCTAGTGGTGTCATGTGAACGTCGACTACATGATACTTCACCTTTATGGGCCTAGGGGAATACATCTTGTATTCGGTTGCTAATTGTGGGGTTGCCGGAGTGACAGCAACCTGAACCCCCGTTGGTATATCGATGCAGGAGGGATAGCAGGATCTCAGAGTTTAAGGTTGTGGTTAGATTTATCTTAATTACTTTCTTGTATTTTTCGGATGCTTGCAAGGGGTATAATCACAAGTATGTATTAGTCCTAGGAAGGGTGGTGCATTAGCATAGGTTCACCCACACAACACTTATCAAAACAATGAAGATTAATCAACTATATGAAGCGAAAGCACTAGACTAAATTCCCGTGTGTCCTCAAGAACGTTTGGTCATTATAAGTAAACAAACCGACTTGTCCTTTGTGCTAAAAAGGATTGGGCCACTTGCTGCAATTATTATTCTCGCATTTTACTTACTTGTACTTTATTTATCTGCTATATGAAAACCCCCTGAATACTTTTCTGTGAGCATTTACAGTGAATCCTTCATCGAAACTGCTTGTCAACACCTTCTGTTCCTCGTTGGGTTCGACACTCTTATTTATCGAAAGTACTACGATACACCTCCTATACTTGTGGGTCATCAAACCTCGGAGGCTCATTAGGAGACAAACCTTCCTTTCTTTTAAATATCCACTTACAACGGATAGCCTTCTTTTATTTAGGAAAGCGTGATGGCGTGTAACTCACACGTTCGTTGGGAACCCCAAGAGGAAGGTATGATGCGCACAGCAGCAAGTTTTCCCTCAGAAAGAAACCAAGGTTTATCGAACCAGGAGGAGCCAAGAAGCACGTTGAAGGTTGATGGCGGCGGGATGTAGTGCGGCGCAACACCAGAGATTCCGGCGCCAACGTGGAACCTGCACAACACAACCAAAGTACTTTGCCCCAACGAAACAGTGAGGTTGTCAATCTCACCGGCTTGCTGTAACAAAGGATTAACCGTATTGTGTGGAAGATGATTGTTTGCAGAAAACAGTAAAACAAGTATTGCAGTAGATTGTATTTCAGTATAGAGAATTGGACCGGGGTCCACAGTTCACTAGAGGTGTCTCTCCCATAAGATAAACAGCATGTTGGGTGAACAAATTACAGTTGGGCAATTGACAAATAAAGAGGGCATGACCATGCACATACATATTATGATGAGTATAGTGAGATTTAATTGGGCATTACGACAAAGTACATAGACCGCCATCCAACTGCATCTATGCCTAAAAAGTCCACCTTCAGGTTATCATCCGAACCCCCTCCAGTATTAAGTTGCAAAGCAACAGACAATTGCATTAAGTATGGTGCGTAATGTAATCAACAACTACATCCTTAGACATAGCATAAATGTTTTATCCCTAGTGGCAACAGCACATCCGTAACCTTAGTGGTTCTTGTCACTCCTCCAGATTCACGGAGACATGAACCCACTATCGAGAATAAATACTCCCTCTTGGAGTTACTAGCATCAACTTGGCCAGAGCATCTACTAATAACGGAGAGCATGCAAGATCATAAACAACACATAGACAATAGATTGATAATCAACATAACATAGTATTCTCTATTCATCGGATCCCAACAAACGCAACATATAGAATTACAGATAGATGATCTTGATCATGTTAGGCAGCTCACAAGATCCGACAATGATAGCACAATGGGGAGAAGACAACCATCTAGCTACAGCTATGGACCCATAGTCCAGGGGTAGACTACTCACACATCACTCCGGAGGCGACCATGGCGGCGTAGAGTCCTCCGGGAGATGAATCCCCTCTCCGGCAGGGTGCCGGAGGCGATCTCCTGGATCCCCCGAGATGGGATCGGCGGCGGCGGCGTCTCAGTAAGGTTTTCCGTATCGTGGCTCTCGGTACTGGGGGTTTCGCGACGGAGGCTTTAAGTAGGCGGAAGGGCAAGTCAGGAGGCGGCACGAGGGCCCCACACCACAGGGCCGCGCGGCCAAGGGGGGGGGGCGCGCCGCCCTAGGGTGTGTCCCCCTCGTGGCCCCTCTTCGTCTCCTCTTCGGACTTCTGGAAGCTTCGTGGCAAAATAGGACCCTGGGCGTTGATTTCGTCCAATTCCGAGAATATTTCGTTACTAGGATTTCTGAAACCAAAAACAGCAGAAAACAGCAACTGGCACTTTGGCATCTTGTTAATAGGTTAGTTCCAGAAAATGCACGAATATTACATAAAGTGTGCATAAAACATGTAGATAACATCAATAATGTGGCATGGAACATAAGAAATTATCGATACGTTGGAGACGTATCAGCATCCCCAAGCTTAGTTCTGCTCGTCCCGAGCAGGTAAAACGATAACAAAGATAATTTCTGGAGTGACATGCCATCATAACCTTGATCATACTATTTGTAAAGCATATGTAGTGAATGCAGCGATCAAAACAATGTATATGACATGAGTAAACAAGTGAATCATAAAACAAAGACTTTTCATGAATAGCACTTCAAGACAAGCATCAATAAGTCTTGCATAAGAGTTAACTCATAAAGCAATAATTCATAGCAAAAGCATTGAAGCAACACAAAGGAAGATTAAGTTTCAGCGGTTGCTTTCAACTTGTAACATGTATATCTCATGGATATTGTCAACATAGAGTAATATAATAAGTGCAATATGCAAGTATGTAGGAATCAATGCACAGTTCACACAAGTGTTTGCTTCTTAAGGTGGAGAGAAATAGGTGAACTGACTCAACATAAAAGTAAAAGAATGGTCCTCCATAGAGGAAAAGCATCGATTGCTATATTTGTGCTAGAGCTTTGATTTTGAAAACATGAAACAATTTTGTCAACGGTAGTAATAAAGCATATGTATCATGTAAATTATATCTTACAAGTTGCAAGCCTCATGCATGGTATACTAATAGTGCCCGCACCTTGTCCTAATTAGCTTGGACTACCGGATCATCGCAATGCACATGTTTTAACCAAGTGTCACAATGGGGTACCTCTATGCCGCCTGTACAAAGGTCTAAGGAGAAAGCTCGCATTGGATTTCTCGCTATTGATTATTCTCAACTTAGACATCCATACCGGGACAACATAGACAACAGATAATGGACTCCTCTTTTATGCATGAGCATGTAACAACAATTAATAATTTTCTCGTATGAGATTGAGGATATTTGTCCAAAACTGAAACTTCCACCATGGATCATGGCTTTAGTTAGCGGCCCAATGTTCTTCTCTAACAATATGCATGCTTAACCATAAGGTGGTAGATCTCTCTTACTTCAGACAAGACGAACATGCATAGCAACTCACATGATATTCAACAAAGAATAGTTGATGGCGTCCCCAGAAACATGGTTATTGCACAACAAGCAACTTAATAAGAGATAAAGTGCATAATTACATATTCAATACCACAATAGTTTTTAAGCTATTTGTCCCATGAGCTATATATTGCAAAGGTGAAGAATGGAATTTTAAAGGTAGCACTCAAGCAATTTACTTTGGAATGGCGGAGAAATACCATGTAGTAGGTAGGTATGGTGGACACAAATGGCATAGTGGTTGGCTCAAGTATTTTGGATGCATGAGAAGTATTCCCTCTCGATACAAGGTTTAGGCTAGCAAGGTTATTTGAAACAAACACAAGAATGAACCGGTGCAGCAAAACTCACATAAAAGACATATTGTAAACATTATAAGACTCTTCACCGTCTTCCTCGTTGTTCAAACTCAATACTAGAAATTATCTAGACCTTAGAGAAACCAAATATGCAAACCAAATTTTAGCATGCTCTATGTATTTCTTCATTAATGGGTGCAAAGTATATGATGCAAGAGCTTAAACATGAGCACAACAATTGCCAAGTATCACATTACCCAAGACACTAATAGCAATTACTACATGTATCATTTTCCAATTCCAACCATATAACAATTTAACGAAGAAGAAACTTCGCCATGAATACTATGAGTAGAAACTAAGGACATACTTGTCCATATGCTACAGCGGAGCGTGTCTCTCTCCCACAAAGTGAATGCTAGGATCCATTTTATTCAAACAAAACAAAAAACAAAAACAAAAACAAACCGACGCTCCAAGCAAAGCACATAAGATGTGATGGAATAAAAATATAGTTTCAGGGGAGGAACCTGATAATGTTGTCGATGAAGAAGGGGATGCCTTGGGCATCCCCAAGCTTAGACGCTTGAGTCTTCTTGATATATGCTGGGGTGAACCACCGGGGCATCCCCAAGCTTAGAGCTTTCACTCTCCTTGATCATGTTGCATCATACTCCTCTCTTGATCCTTGAAAACTTCCTCCACACCAAACTCGAAACAACTCATTAGAGGGTTAGTGCACAATAAAAATTAACATGTTCAGAGGTGACACAATCATTCTTAACACTTCTGGACATTGCATAAAGCTACTGGACATTAATGGATCAAAGAAATTCATCCAACATAGCAAAAGAGGCAATGCGAAATAAAAGGCAGAATCTGTCAAAACAGAACAGTTCGTATTGACGAATTTTAAAATGGCACCAGACTTGCTCAAATGAAAATGCCCAAATTGAATGAAAGTTGCGTACATATCTGAGGATCACTCACGTAAATTAACTTAATTTTCTGAGTTACCTACAGAGAATTTAGCCCAGATTCGTGACAGAAAAGAAATCTGAAACTGCGCAGTAATCCAAATCTAGTATGAACTTTTCTATCAACGACTTTACTTGGCACAACAAAACACTAAACTAAGATAAGGAGAGGTTGCTACAGTAGTAAACAACTTCCAAGACACAAAATAAAAACAAAGTACTGTAGGTGAAAACATGGGTTGTCTCCCATAAGCGCTTTTCTTTAACGCCTTTCAGCTAGGCGCAGAAAGTGTGTATCAAGTATTATCAAGAGATGATGCGTCGGCATTCTTACCAGGGGTGTTGCCCTTACCTTTCTTACTCTTATTCCTACTCTTTGGTCTAGGGAATACATGACCGCATCCGGGTGTAGAGGTAAAATTTAGAGTGCCCTTCCCAACATCTATGACTGCTCCCATGAGTTTCAGCAGGGATCTTCCAAGCGTGATTTGTCCTGTCCCTACACATTCAATAACGAGATAATCAGCGGATACCGTCCTTCCAAGAAAGGTTGTGAAAACACCTTCAGCTATACCCTTAGGAATTACAACAGAGTTATCCGTGAGAGTTATTTCTTCTCCCCCTTCAGTAAGTCCCCAAAGTGTCAAAGATTTATAAATTTTTTCAGGCATGAGGCAAAACTCGGACATAATATCACAACGAGCAGGAAAAGTTTCACCACCAATAGGAGCTTTAACTGTAGGTACCCACATTGAAGGTTCGAAGCTTAATGGAACATAATCATAGTATTCGCGAATTCGGTTATACACTTCTTTTAAACAGGATATATTTGTTTCAATAGTGTTTAATCTATTATGCATACTAGCATGAGATGGATCAAAATTATTATCGGAGCTAAATGATATAATAAATTTCCTTATGGCATTAAAAGCTTGATCCCCATCACAATGAAGGAAATCTCCTCCCACTACAGCATCTAAGGCATATCTATAGCGAAGAATAAGCCCGAAATAGAAATTACTAAGAAGCAAACTTAAGGTCATTTTAGGTTCAGTTTTACTATAAGAATCAAAAATTCTAGACCATGCTTCTTTAAAATTCTCTTCACCTCTTTGTTTAAAAGTGAAGATTGATTCCTCAGGTGATAGAGTAACAACTACGGGACTAGACATAATAATAAAGTAAATGCGAGTAACTAATTTTTTTGTGTTTTTGATATAGCAAACAAGATAGCAAATAAAGTAAAACTAGCAACTAATTTTTTTGTATTTTGATTTAGTGCAGCAAACAAAGTAGTAAATAAAACGAAGCAAGACAAAAACAAAGTAAAGAGATTGAGAAGTGGAGACTCCCCTTGCAGCGTGTCTTGATCTCCCCGGCAACGGCGCCAGAAAATATGCTTGATGGCGTGTAACTCACACGTTCGTTGGGAACCCCAAGAGCAAGTTTTGCCTCAGAAAGAAACCAAGGTTTATCGAACCAGGAGGAGCCAAGAAGCACGTTGAAGGTTGATGGCGGCGGGATGTAGTGCGGCGCAACACCAGAGATTCCGGCGCCAACGTGGAACCTACACAACACAACCAAAGTACTTTGCCCCAACGAAACAGTGAGGTTGTCAATCTCACCGGCTTGCTGTAACAAAGGATTAACCGTATTGTGTGGAAGATGATTGTTTGCAGAAAACAGTAAAACAAGTATTGCAGTAGATTGTATTTCAGTATAGAGAATTGGACCGGGGTCCACAGTTCACTAGAGGTGTCTCTCCCATAAGATAAACAGCATGTTGGGTGAACAAATTACAGTTGGGCAATTGACAAATAAAGAGGGCATGACCATGCACATACATATTATGATCAGTATAGTGAGATTTAATTGGGCATTACGACAAAGTACATAGACCGCCATCCAACTGCATCTATGCCTAAAAAGTCCACCTTCAGGTTATCATCCGTACCCCCTCCAGTATTAAGTTGCAAAGCAACAGACAATTGCATTAAGTATGGTGCGTAATGTAATCAACAACTACATCCTTAGACATAGCATCAATGTTTTATCCCTAGTGGCAACAGCACATCCGTAACCTTAGTGGTTCTTGTCACTCCTCCAGATTCACGGAGACATGAACCCACTATCGAGAATAAATACTCCCTCTTGGAGTTACTAGCATCAACTTGGCCAGAGCATCTACTAATAACGGAGAGCATGCAAGATCATAAACAACACATAGACAATAGATTGATAATCAACATAACATAGTATTCTCTATTCATCGGATCCCAACAAACGCAACATATAGAATTACAGATAGATGATCTTGATCATGTTAGGCAGCTCACAAGATCCGACAATGATAGCACAATGGGGAGAAGACAACCATCTAGCTACAGCTATGGACCCATAGTCCAGGGGTAGACTACTCACACATCACTCCGGAGGCGACCATGGCGGCGTAGAGTCCTCCGGGAGATGAATCCCCTCTCCGGCAGGGTGCCGGAGGCGATCTCCTGGATCCCCCGAGATGGGATCGGCGGCGGCGGCGTCTCAGTAAGGTTTTCCGTATCGTGGCTCTCGGTACTGGGGGTTTCGCGATGGAGGCTTTAAGTAGGCGGAAGGGCAAGTCAGGAGGCGGCACGAGGGCCCCACACCACAGGGCCGCGCCGCCCTAGGGTGTGGCCCCCTCGTGGCCCCTCTTCGTCTCCTCTTCGGACTTCTGGAAGCTTCGTGGCAAAATAGGACCCTGGGCGTTGATTTCGTCCAATTCCGAGAATATTTCGTTACTAGGATTTCTGAAACCAAAAACAGCAGAAACAAAGAATCGGCACTTCGGCATCTTGTTAATAGGTTAGTTCCAGAAAATGCACGAATATGACATAAAGTGTGCATAAAACATGTAGATAACATCAATAATGTGGCATGGAACATAAGAAATTATCGATACGTTGGAGACGTATCAAAGCGCACAACATCCCTTGTGACATTCTTGTCAAGCGATTGCATCTCCTCTGGCATAGCAGAAATCCACTTCACGCGGTCAACGGATGCAACGGCTTCATCATATGTAGCAGGTTCAGTATCATGCTCCACCTGTTCAGCACAACTCAAAGCATGATGAACAAGATTAAACTCTTCAATGAAACAAGGACGTGGACCTTTGGTAAGCCTCGGTCTATCAGCAGCAATAGAACTATTTGTTTGCTGCAAAACAGGTGGTGAGTGCTGAACAACTGCGTTATCAATTTCAGCAACATCATTTTCTTTCTCCTCCACGTTCTCCACCTGCACGCTGATCTTCTGTTTCTCATCATCAGAATTATCAGAAGCATCAGTACATCTATAGATAAACTCTTATAAAACATGACAACCTCATTAAAGACAACATTCCTGCTATGCAAAACTTTCTTAGTTTCAGTATTCCATAACTTATATGCCTTAACTCCTGAATCATAACCAAGAAAACACACTTAATAGCCCTAGGCTCTAGCTTTCATTATCAACATGAGCATAAGCAGTGCAACCGAAAACTCTCAACTGTGAATAATCAGCAGGTGAACCAGACCATACCACAATAGGAGTTTTTTTTATCAAGCGGAATGCAAGGTGACCTGTTTATCAAGTAACAAGCGGTGGAAGCTCCTTCAACCCAAAAGCGTATATGCATACCAACATTGGACAACATGCAGCGAGCTTGGAGATGATGGTTCGGTTCATCCTCTCCACCACACCATTCTGCTGAGGAGTATATGGGATGGTGTGGTGCCTGACAATACCTTCGTCTCTGCAATAATCATTGAAAATAGTAGAACAAACCTCCATGCCATTGTCAGTACGAAGCAATTTAACTTTATTTTCTATTTGCTTCTCTACCATAACTTTCCATTTTTTAAAGCATCAAACACATCAGATTTATGTTTCAGAAAGAAAGGCCACACTTTTCTGGAGTAATCATCTATGATAGTAAGCATGTAATTTACACCACCAAGAGAAGTATTACGGGAAGTTCCCCACACATCAGCATGCACATAATCTTGAATCCCTTTAGTGGTATGAACGGAAGCGTTGAATTTAACTCTTTTATGCTTACCAAAAATGCAGTGCTCACAGAACTCAAACTTATCCAAATTGCAGCTATCTAGCAGGTCTCTCCTGTGCAATTCTGCCATGCCATGTCCACTCATATGTCCAAGACGCATATGCCACAGATTAGTTTTACCATGTTCATCAGGAATAACAGCAGCAGCAATACCAGACAAAGTGATACCTCTAAGAACATATAATTTGCAGAATTCAATCACCAATCATGTGCATGAGAGAACCTTTTTATACCTTCAGAACTCCGCGAGAACCAGAGTGTTTGTACCCCTCAACATCAAGGGTACTGAGAGAGATCAGATTTCTGGCCATGCCAGGTATGTGTCTCACATCTGTCAGAGTGCGTGTCATGCCATCATGCATCTTGATCCGAACAGAACCAATGCCCACGATCTCACGTGGGTTCTTATCTCCCATACGCACAACATCTCCACTCTGCACAAACTCATAAGAACTGAACCAGTCTTTCTTACAACAAATATGAAACAAACATGCAGAATCAAGGATCCACTCATCATTACCAGAAACACAACCATCAAATACAACTAGGCAATCGCCATCAGAATTATCACTGGAAACAACAGCAGCCTTACCATCACCATCAGATTTGTTTTTCGGTTGGTAAGTACCGTTTCTTTTCTCTTTGTTCTGCAACTTCCAGCAATCATCAATATTGTGGTTAGTGTTCTTACAATACTTGCAGAACTTATCATCTCGTCCCTTGGACTTTGAGCGATCTTGGAGGTCTTGCTCTTATCTCTGTTGTAGTTGTTTTAGTTGTTGTTTCTGTTCTCGGTCCTGCCTCGGACCTGCAGTGCTTCTGCCTTAGATGACGAATCATATCCCTGCACCATAGATTTCATCTTTTCCCTCTGCTGGAGGGCCTCATAAACTTCGGCAAGGGTTAGTTCATCACGGTTGTACAAGGTGTCTCGAAAATTTGCAAAAGAATTAGGCAACGAGACTAACAGTATAAGAGAGAGATCCTCATCATCATAATTTACCTCCATGGACAGTAAATCAGAAACGATCTATCTAAATATCGATAGGTGATTCATCATTGACGCACCTTCTTGCAGCTTGTGTGAGAACAACTTCATCTTCATGTGCATCTTACTGGTTAGATCTTTAGACATGCAGATCGATTCCAGTTTCAACCACATCGCCCCTGCGGATTTCTCAGCCAGCACTTCCTGCAAGATATTGTTGGATAGATGAAGCTGAATTAATGAAAAAGCCTTACGGTCTTTCCTCTTTTCATCCTTGGTTCAGGTCTTGGCATATTTCTTGCCAAATCATTCAAGAGCTTCATCCATATCAGAAGAATGGTTAAGGATTGCCCTCATCTTCAATTGCCACAGAGAAAATCTCGTGGTATAATCCAGCTGCGGTAGATCGAACTTCAAGGAAGACATGTCAAAAAACGCTAGATTGAAACCTAGGCTCTGATACCGCTTGCTATAAAAGTGACAAGCAAATAACAAAGAACGATAAAAGAAAACGCAGCGGAGAAACGAGATTTAACGTGGAAACCCCCTTCCAACACATAAGGGGAAAAAACCACGGGCACCAGCCAACAAAAATTCACTATATCGGGGAGTGTTTACAAAAGCCGTGGATTATCATATAATCTGATAAACCCTAGTCGGCGGCTTACAAGATGTATATATAGGCAGTGACAACAATTCGTACCAAGCCTACCGGCGATGGGCCTCGCTCCGCTCGTCAGAATTTAGCCTCCCTTTAGTATATATATGAATTTGGATCACAATATAACATTCTCTCTTAATTCTCTGGCCCGAGGCCATACAAAAATGATCTAGCCTCAGCTACTAAAGTTTTCCCTCCCTCACTGTGTCCACCTTGACTAGAAACAGGCTATCATCCGCAAAAGGAGGTGATTCACCACCGGGGCCGACGGCACCACCATTAGACCATGGAGCTCTCTTGATAAGTTGTGGTGTTTTCAAAGGCACAAAATGCCCTCTACTGCTGACAAGAATAGATATGGAGATATGAGATCCCCTGCCGCACCCTTCTCGAGGGTAAAAATTGATAAATTGCTACAACTTCCGTCCATTAAAGAGTACCTCGAAAGACACTGTAGTAGCCAACCCCACGACCATCTGAACCCACAAACGGTGAAAGTCCAGTTTTATCATGACCACCTCACAATACCTCCATTCGAGCTAGTTGTACGCCTTCCGCATATCCATCTTGATGACACAATAATGATGTTTGTCTGAATGATTCCAATTCATGAAGTGTAAAGATTCATAAGCAGTGATGACGTTGTATGTGCTCAAGCATCCTAGTGTAAACACCGATTATTCATCGGCAATAATCTCTAGTAGACAGATTTTCAGTCTATTCACCATCACCTTCGACACAATTTTGTAGATCACGTTGCACAAGCTGATTGGCCTACACTCACCCAACTCCTCAGGAGTTGCCACTTTTGGAATTAGCACCAAGAACATGTAATTGATATCGCTCATGCTATCCTCCCTCTTCAACATATGTAGACTGTCGATTTCACTTCTTCTCCAAAAATTCCCAACGAGTTTGAAAAAGATGAGATGGGAACCCCTCGGCCTCAGGGGCCTTTGTTGAAACATCTAGAATAAGGCTGCTATCACCTATCTGTTTTAGTAGCTTGCCATCCATGTCCGACGTTACCTTAACAAGGATCACATCAGTTATACCTTTCCCAGGTTCACTGCTCTTTATAAAAGGTACAACTTCTCGTAGAAATCATGTGTCATATTCACCATTTCTTGATCATATTTGGTCACTATCCCATGCGGTCTAGTGAGCCGACTACTTTGGGGTTTCTTCTTCCATTGACTCACACACAAGTGGACAAAGCGTGTATTTTTGTCGCCCTCTACAAGCCACTGCACGAGCGAGCGCTGGAGCCCCATCACCTCCTCTCTTTGGTACAAATCGATAAAACATTGAGTGATCATTGTTTCCTCATCAGAAGACCCCTGTCGTGTGGATTCCTCCATTTTTGTCGATCAGGCGATGGTTCAGTTTCAAATTCCCCTCTGAACATTGCCAAACGTGTCCCTTCCCCAACTTTCCGGCGAGACAGACACTCGGGTGAGCCTCTCTTGTAGCTGGTGCATCATGACATCCTTTCCCTCTGCCCACCACGCCTCATCGAGGAATGATTTGAACTATTCATGTACCTCCCACATGACCTCATACCGGTAGATCTTGTCCTCGAAAGCTCTTCTTTGAATCGTTGTTCTAGCCATGGAAGAGGGATGGGCCATGATGAGACACAATCCCCATCATGTGCGATATTGTTGCCAATTTAAACAAATCAGTGCACGTCATTGTCACCAAGGCCTTATCTAGGAGAATTATGCGGAAAGAGCCTTGACTCGTTGTTCTCACCAAGGAAGGAGGATGAGCCATGATCACTCGCAATCCCCGTCATGTGCCAGGCTACTCCCTCATGCTCGTGGTGATTTAACACCTCATTCAAATCTTTGACGCACATCCAGGGAAACACGATCGAAGACCTAATATGTTTTAGCATGTTCCAGCACTAGTAACAATTCGCTAGTCCATAACAATTTTAGTTCGTAAGTGAATGGAAAAAATCCATCATGGACATGTGTTGCTGACGGTTTGCAGGACCATGGCGAACCTCGCGGCACAGATGGACCGGCTGATGGTTAGGGAAGTGCGTCATAGATCCATGACGACTTTGTGCTGGCCCAGAACACACCCGGCCTGCTACGTTGTGACGCCTTTGGCCGTCGCGGGTTACTGTCACCCGTTCAGATCCTTGAAGGCATTGTGTTAGTTCAATTATTGGCATGTCACTCCTGTCGCATGATGTCATCATTGTCGTCTAGCTGACAACTCCGGACCAACCTTGAAAGAGCAAAGTCTAAACCCCGGGTTTTGTGTGTTTGATGACAACACTTGAATAATCTCACCGTGTGCTTTGAGTATCTTTGTTAGATTTGCAAGTGCACGGTGACCTCGCTGGACACTTCAAGATCAGAGGACTGAAGTGTAGCTTATAGGTTTTCTGGTTTTGTGTGTGTATCGCGAGGTGACATGGTTGGAGAGAAAAAGAGGAGAAAAACAGTTTTTGTCAGGCCGGTACTACCGGTACCATTATCGGTAGTACCGCTACCCCTATTGGTACCGCCCACGGTACCGCTCTGAATTTCTGCGCTCGTTTTGACCCATAGTATGAGTTATGGTACCTCTGCGGTACCTGGAGCGGTAGTACCGCTTGCAAGCGGTAGTACCGCCCACGGTACCGCTCAAGTACCATAATTAGTTAAGGCAGTACCGCTTCGGTACCGTTGTGGTACCGCTTTGGATCCAGTAAGGTTTGGACCCCATTGAGGTACCTCGAGCGGTACCGCGAGCGGTAGTACCGCTCTGTGTCCACGTGGACAAGATCTGTGGGATTTCGAACTCAGAGCGGTAGTACCGTGATACGTCTCCAACGTATCTATAATTTCTGATGTTCTATGCTTGTTTTATGACAATACCTACATGTTTTGTTCACACTTTATGATTATTTTATGTGTTTTCCGGAAATAACCTATTGACGAGATGTCGAAGTGCCAGTTGTTGTTTTCTGCTGTTTTTGGTTTCAGAAATCCTACAAAGGAAATATTCTCGGAATCGGACGAAATCAACGCCCAACATCTTATATTTCCCGGAAGCTTCTAGAAAGTCAAAGGGGGACCAGAGGGTAGCCCTGGGGGCCCCACACGTGTGGGCGGCGCGGCCCAGGGGGGGCGCGCCCCCTAGTGTGAGGTGGCCCCGTGGCCCCTCCGACTCCGCCTCTTCGCCTATAAGTTGCCTCCTGACCTAAATCTTCAACACCGATTGACGAAACCCGAGAAAACCTTCCAGAGCCGCCGCCATCGCGAAACTCCAATTCGGGGGACAGAAGTCTCTGTTCCGGCACCCTGCCGGGACGGGGAATTGCCCCCGGAAGCCGTCTCCACCGCCATCGTTGCTCCCATGATGAGGAGGGAGTAATTCACCCCTGGGGCTGAGGGCTCCGTTGTAGCTATGTGGTTCATCTCTCTCTCTCTCTTTGTGATCTAGTTGAATATCATCTATGTGCTACTCTAGTGATGTTATTAAAGTAGTCTATTCCTCCTCCATGATGTAATGTTGACAGTGTGTGCATCATGAAGTACTTGGTATATGCTATGATTGTGATCTCTTGTAGATTATGAAGTTAACTATTACTATGATGGTATTGGTGCAATTTATCCCCCCTTTCATAGTCTGTTGGTGACGGTGTGCATGCTATGTTAGTACTCGGTATAATTGTGTTGATCTATCATGCACTCTAAGGTTATTTAAATATGAATATCGAATGTTGTGGAGCTTGTTAACTCCGGCATTGAGGTGCTCTTGTAGCCCTAAACAATTAGTGGTGTTCATCATCCAACAAGAGAGTGTAGAGTGGTTTTATTATGTGATCAATATTGAGAGTGTCCACTAGTGAAAGTAGGATCCCTAGGCCTTGTTTCCAAACATCGAATCTCCGTTTGTTTACTGTTCCGTTGCATGTTTACTCGCTGCCATATTTCATTCAGATTGCTATTGCTACTTATATTCATCCATATCATTTGCATCTCACTATCTCTTCGCCGAACTAGTGCACCTATACATCTGACAAGTGTATTGGGTGTGTTGGGGACACAAGAGACTTCTTGCATTGTGATCGCAGGGTTGCTTGAGAGGGATATCTTTGACCTCTTCCTCCGTGAGTTCGATAAACCTTGGGTGATCCACTTAAGGGAAACTTGCTGCTGTTCTACAAACCTCTGCTCTTGGAGGCCCAACATTGTCTACGAGAATAGAAGCGTGAGTAGACATCAAGCTATTTTCTAGCGCCGTTGCCGGGGAGGAAAGGTAAAAGGCACTCACACTCCGGATCTCGGCTACTAAGCTATTTTCCGGCACCGTTGTAAGTGCTCGAAGCTATTTCCTTTAGATCCTGCAATTGCATCTTTTTGTTTCTTGTTTTACACTAGTAAGGCATAATGGAAAACAATTATGAGCTTTTTAATTTATTTCCTAAGTTAAGACATGAATTGTGTGATGCGAAAATTAAAGAACCTATGGAAACTCATTTGCATGCTAGTAACAATGTTATTAGTATGAACGCAATCACTGCTAATGCTATGGAGAAGTCTAAGCTTGGGGAAGCTAGTTTTATGATCTTTTTAGCTTCCCATCTTTAGGGGAGAAAATTTTCTCTGATAATTCTTTATCTCCCATATGCGATAACTCTAATGATGCTTGTGATATTTTAAATCCACCTACTGCAAGTACTGGTTTCGAGATACCCATGAAAATTATTGAACGTGTTATGGATAACCGTTATGAAGGGGATGGAACTGTCCATCCTGGAGATCATTTACTGTTTTTGCATGAATTATGCGGGTTATTCAAGTGTGCAGGTATCTCTATGGATGAAGTGAGGAAGAAGCTATTCTCTATTTCGCTGTCTGGTAAAGCGGCGCATTGGTATAAATTGCTGAAGAATAGTCATTCTCTTGGTTGGGAGGAAATTGTATCTCTCTTTTATTCTAAATTTTATCCTCCTCATGAAGTGCATATTGATAGGAATTACATTTATAACTTTTATCCTCGTGATGGAGAGAGTATTTCTCAAGCATGGGGGAGATTGAAGTCACTAATGCTCAAATGTCCCATTCATGAGCTCCCCCGTAATGTTATTATTAATAATTTTTATGCAAGGCTTTCAGGACATCACAAGGACTATCTAGATGCCTGTTCGGGATCTTTCACAACCAAGGAGGTCGAAGCTAGGTGGGATCTTCTTGATCGGATTGAGGAGAACGCTGAAGGATGGGAGAACAACAAAGGTAAAGAGTCAGGTATAAATTATGATTATGAATGCATTGAAACTTTTATGGATACTGGTAAATTTCAAAATATGAGTGCTACTTATGGTCTTGACTCTCAAGTTGCTGCAAATCTTTATAAAACTTTTGCCTCTCATTTTGAATTTCCTAGGAAGAATTTTGATAAGTATCATGAACCTTTTAAAGATGTTTGCATGAGGGATGAAATTGTTGATAATGATTGCAATGAACATGCTCAAACTCCTAAGAATGCTATTTCCTATAAGCATGTTAATTTTTGTGGAATGCATAGACCTTGTGGAATTAATCAAATCGAAGATGAATATTGTATCCATCATAGGAATGAAAAAACTAGAAAGTGGTCTAGGGCTCTAGATGATCTTGGTAAAAAAGTTTGTGCCATCTATCCTTTTATTTGTGAACTTTGCCATAGAGCGGGTCATTTTAATTTTCAATGCTCCTCCAATGATAATTCGAATCCCATGAGTGCTGCAAATTTGTATTGTGATGATGAAATTACTCCTAATCAGCATGATGAACTTACTTTATTTTTGTGGTGTGAAGAGTTATCAAGAAAAATCTCTTTGTTACATGTGAGTGATCTTGATATTGATGATGTCCTGCATGGGTGTTTTTCTTATTGCATTAATAATTGCCATACAAATACTTACATAAAAAATATTTTAGAAGATGACACCTTGCCAAAATATGATAGGACCGCTGTGTGTTTTGAACTTATTAATGAAAAGGAGGAATCCTCCCAAGTTTCTTCTATTGTTTCTAGAAATGAATCAGGTTATGTGGAGAAGCCTCCCTTCAAGCCTCTTCCTCCTAAAGAAGGGAACGAGGAGAAGGAAGAAAAGAATAAAAAGAAGAAGGGAGCGAAGAAGAAGGGAACGAAGAAGAAGAAGAAGAAGAAGAAGAAGAAGAAGAAGGGAAAGAAAGAGAAAGAGGTAACTGCATATCCCCGCGTGAATGAGATAACGATAGGTAACCGTAAGTATGTTGCTCCTAATGACTATTATGATAATGAATCTGAATACGATGATCTTCCTATGCTCTTTACATACATTAGTGCTAATGATTTGAAGGAGCACACTACTTTTGATATTGCAAATCTCTGGGAAACTAATTCTGAAAATGATGATGATAATAATTGCCATAGTATCAGTACTATCCATGCTTCCTCCCATAATGATATAGAAAGCTCTAAGCTTGGGATGAGGTGTTTGAAAATCCTTTTTCTATTGATCATTACATGTTTGATACATCTCTTTCTTGCAACAATGATGGTATGGTCACAGATGAGCTTACTGTGAAAGATAACTACTCTATTTCTTATGATGACACTATGCCTCCGACCTTTGATGATTATTATAAAGAATGCTATGATATAGGTTATAACTATCCTTATGAAACTTGTCATAGATATGATTGGATTGCCAAAAACAATTCCCTTAATATGCAACTTGTTTACCATGTTCAAATTCTTGATAATAATCTTGCTCCAATTACTATTAATGAGAAGAACTCTTCTTATGCCAAAATTAATGATACTTCTATGCATATGAACCATGATAAGAATATTTTAAGTGATGGGTATATTGTGGATTTCATCAATGAGGCTACTTAAAGTTATTATGAGAGAGGGAAACATGGTTATATGCATCTTAATAATATTAAGTTTCCCCTCTTTATGTTGAGAATCTTGAAGTTACTCGTGTTTTATCTTCCTATGCTTGTCACTTTGTTCTTCATGAATTCATTTGTGTACAAGATTCCTTTGCATAGGAAGTGGGTTAGACTTAAATGTGTTTTGAATTTGCTTCTTGATGCTCTCTTTTGCTTCAACTCTTATTTCTTGGGAGTGCATCATTGAAATTACTGAGCCCATCTTAATGGCTATAAAGAAAGCACTTCTTGGGAGATAACCCATGTGTTTATTTTACTACAGCACTTTTGTTTTATATTTGAGTCTTGGAAGTTGTTACTACTGTAGCAACCTCTCATTATCTTTATTTTATTGCATTGTTGTGCCAAGTAAAGTCTTTGATAGTAGAGTTGATACTAGATTTGGATTACTGCGCAGAAACAGATTTCTGTCTGTCACGAATTTGAGTCGCCCCGTCTGTAGGTAACTCAGAAAAATATGCCAATTTACGTGCGTGATCCTCAGATATGTACTCAACTTTCATTCAATTTGAGCATTTTCATCTGAGAAAGTCTGGTGCCCCAGAAAAATTCGTCTTTACGGACTGTTCTGTTTTGACAGATTCTGCCTTTTATTTCGCATTGCCTCTTTTGCTATGTTGGATGGATTTGTTTGATCCATTAACTTTCAGAAGCTTTGTGCAATGTCCAGAAGTGTTAAGAATGATTGTGTCACCTCTGAACATGTGAATTTTTGATTATGTACTAACCCTCTAATGAGTTTGTTTTGAGTTTGGTGTGGAGGAAGTTTTCAAGGGTCAAGAGAGGAGGATGATACAATATGATCAAGGAGAGTGAAAGCTCTAATCTTGGGGATGCCCCGGTGGTTCATCCCTGCATATTTTAAGAAGACTCAAGCGTCTAAGCTTGGGGATGCCCAAGGCATCCACTTCTTCATCGACAACATTATCAGGTTCCTCTAGTGAAACTATATTTTTATTCGGTCACATCTTATGTACTTTACTTGGAGCGTCTGTGTGTTTTTATTTTCGTTTTTTGTTATATTAATTCCCTGAATAAATGTTTGTGTGGGAGAGAGACACGCTCCGCTGGTTCATATGAACACATGTGTTCTTAGCTTTACTTTTAATGTTCATGGTGAAGGTTGAACTGCTTCGTTAAATTGTTATATGGTTGGAAACGGGAAATGCTACATGTGGTAATTGGTATAATATCTTGAATAATGTGATACTTGGCAATTGTTGTGCTCATGTTTAAGCTCTTGCATCATATACTTTGCACCTATTAATGAAGAAATACATAGAGCTTGCGAAAATTTGGTTTGCATAATTGGTCTCTCTAAGGTCTAGATATTTTCTAGTAAGGGTCGAACAACAAGGAAGACGGTGTAGAGTCTCATAATGCTTGCAATATGTCTTTTATGTGAGTTTTGCAGTACCGGTTCATACTTGTGTTTGTTTCAAATAGCCTTGCTAGCCTAAGCCTTGTATTGAGAGGGAATACTTCTCGTGCATCCAAATCCTTGAGCCAAACACTATGCCATTTGTGTCCACCATACCAACCTACTACATGGTATTTCTCCGCCATTCCAAAGTAAATTGCTTGAGTGCTACCTTTAAATTTCCATTCTTTGTCTTTGCAATATATAGCTCATGGGACAAATAGCCTAAAAACTATTGTGGTATTGAATATGTAGCTTATGTATCTTATTTCTTAATAAGTTGCTTGTTGAGCGATAACCATGTTCCTGGGGACGCCATCAACTATCCTTTGTTGAATATCATGTGAGTTGCTATGCATGTTCGTCTTGTCTGAAGTAAGGGTGATTTATCATGAGTTGAATGGTTTGAGTATGCATATTGTTAGAGAAGAACATTGGGCCGCTAACTAAAGCCATGATCCATGGTGGAAGTTTCAGTTTTGGACAACAAACCTCAAATCTCTTATGAGAATATTATTTGTTTTTGAATGCTTATGCATTAAAGAGGAGTCCATTATCTGTTGTCTATGTTGTCCCGGTATGGATGTCTAAGTTGAGAATATTCAAAAGCGGGAAATCCAATGCGAGCTTTCTCCTTAGACCTTTGTACAGGCGGCATAGAGGTACCCCTTTGTGATACTTGGTTAAAACATATGCTATGCAATGATAATCCATGTAAATCCAAGCTAATTAGGACAAGGTGCGAGCACTATTGGTAATATATGCATGAGGCTTGCAACTTGTAGGATATAATTTACATAATACATATACTTTATTACTACCGTTGACAAAATTGTTTCTTGTTTTCAAAATAAAATCTCTAGCACAAATATAGCAATCAATGCTTCCCTCTGCGAAGGGCCTTTCTTCTACTTTTATGTTGAGTCAGTTTACCCATTTCTCTCTATCTTAGAAGCAAACACTTGTGTTAACTGTGCATTGATTCTTACATGCTTGCTTATTGCATTTGTTATATTGCTTTGCATTGACAACTATCCATGAGATATACATGTTACAAGTTGAAAGCAACCGCTGAAACTTAATCTTCCTTTGTGTTGCTTCAATGCCTTTACTTTGAATTTATTGCTTTATGAGTTAACTCTTATGCAAGACTTATCAATGCTTGTCTCGAAAGTACTATTCATGAAAAGTCTTTGCTATATGATTCAATTGTTTAACCATTGTATTTACCATTTCTTTGAATCGCTGCATTCATCTTATATGCTTTACAATAGTATGATCAAGATTATGTTGGTAGCATGTCACTTCAAAAATTATTCTTTTATCGTTTACCTACTCGAGGACGAGTAGGAACTAAGCTTGGGGATGCTGATACGTCTCCAACGTATCTATAATTTCTGATGTTCTATGCTTGTTTTATGACAATACCTACATGTTTTGTTCACACTTTATGATGATTTTATGCGTTTTCCGGAACTAACCTATTGACGAGATGCCGAAGTGCCAGTTGTTGTTTTCTGCTGTTTTTGGTTTCAGAAATCCTACAAAGGAAATATTCTCGGAATCGGACGAAATCAACGCCCAACATCTTATATTTCCGTGAAGCTTTCAGAAAGTCAAAGGGGGACCAGAGGGGAGCCCTGGGGGCCCCACACGTGTGGGTGGCGCGGCCCAGGGGGGCGCGCCCCCCTAGTGTGAGGTGGCCCCGTGGCCCCTCCGACTCCGCCTCTTCGCCTATAAGTTGCCTCCTGACCTAAATCTTCGACACCGATTGACGAAACCCGAGAAAACCTTCCAGAGCCGCCGCCATCGCGAAACTCCAATTCGGGGGACAGAAGTCTCTGTTCCGGCACCCTGTCGGGACGGGGAATCGCCCCCGGAAGCCGTCTCCACCGCCATCTTCACCACCATCGCTGCTCCCATGATGAGGAGGGAGTAATTCACCCCTGGGGCTGAGGGCTCCGCTGTAGCTATGTGGTTCATCTCTCTGTCTTTGTGATCTAGTTGAATATCATCTATGTGCTACTCTAGTGATGTTATTAAAGTAGTCAATTCCTCCTCCATGATGTAATGTTGACAGTGTGTGCATCATGAAGTACTTGGTATATGCTATGATTGTGATCTCTTGTAGATTATGAAGTTAACTATTACTATGATGGTATTGGTGCAATTTATCCCCCCTTTCATAGTCTGGTGGTGACGGTGTGCATGCTATGTTAGTACTCGGTATAATTGTGTTGATCTATCATGCACTCTAAGGTTATTTAAATATGAATATCGAATGTTGTGGAGCTTGTTAACTCCGGCATTGAGTTTCTCTTGTAGCCCTACACAATTAGTGGTGTTCATCATCCAACAAGAGAGTGTAGAGTGGTTTTATTATGTGATCAATATTGAGAGTGTCCACTAGTGAAAGTAGGATCCCTAGGCCTTGTTTCCAAACATCGAATCTCCGTTTGTTTACTGTTCCGTTGCATGTTTACTCGCTGCCATATTTCATTCAGATTGCTATTGCTACTTATATTCATCCATATCATTTGCATCTCACTATCTGTCGTCGTGGTGAACAGACAGATGCCATAGGATGGCTTAGATTGGGGCCGAATGGACGCTAGAGGATTCGGGGGAGGGTTTGCGATTAGATGGGAAGAACTTCCGGATGCTTTCCTCAAGAACACAGCCAAGGACCGGTATACGAGAAGAGAGACAAGAGGAAGAACCCTTCACTAGATCGCTAGCTTCATTGATCTCAACATGGTTACAAGTGCGTGAACACAAGTTCTATCGTCTAATCTCCTCTGTCAACACACGCTATCTCTTCGTACGTGCGTACGTACCTGCCCGTAAGGAGGGCTGCCCCCTCTCCTTATATAGGGGAGAGGGTGGCTTACAAGGCAAGAAACCCTAATGGCATCTTTGACTGGACAAACTACTTTATAAAGCTACTTTACAAAGCTACTTTAATCATAGATGACACCGGGGTCCTCTTTAATCAGGGAGGCTGACGTCCTCCGGCTTCTTTCTGCGTCATCTTCTTCTTTATCGTCAGCCCTTGTCTTCTTGCTCCGAAGGGAATCTTTGACCAGTCCTGCCGACAGGCCCTTCTCTCCGGTAGCTTCTTTACCGGGTTCCGGCATACCCCTTTGGGGATACCGGCTTAGCTTCACTTAGCCCAAACTCCTACCTTTCTTTCCGGTAAGAATATTAAACCGGTATCTCGATGGCTCAAACCATCCGGTTTGGCATGCCTTTGGCATACCGGGGGTTATCCCCCCAACATTAGTCCCCGAAGCTGGTATAGTCTGGCGGATTCTATCCTACAGACCATGCCAGGTTTTCATCTTTTTGGGATACCGGTTTAAGTTCTCCGGCCTAAACTTGGATCCGGCACCTTTGCCCCCTTTTTGTCTTTCTCTCTTTGCAAGGCATCTTCCGGCATCTCTTTTCTCCGGTTTCATTTGCATTTACTCCTTCCTCGGCGAAGTTGAGAATATTTTGGGCCCCGCGCCTGTCAGTGACATGCGCACTGTTAACTGCCACGCCAGTGTCAGTTGTCACTTCGCTTCGACTCCCGCGCAGTCATTAAATGCCCCACTGCGGATCCCACTAGCCGTTTTGGATCCTGTGTGCGCCTCCGTGTGGCCTCCTGTTTTCTCGCGTGTACCTCCTCGCCACGTGGCGGCCCATGGTGCGAACCGTTGCGGGCCGCGAGGCGAACCGCCGTGGCCCAGCAGTTTTTGGCCCACGTCCTAACTCCTTTATAAGCACAACTGCCTCTTCTTCTTCCTCTTCTTCGCATTCCCCAACCTTCGCGCACAGTGCTCCTCGCCTTTGCGCTTCCGCCGCTCTCCGTCCGCCGTCGCTTGCTCAAGCTCCGGCGCCCGGCGAACTCACGCCCTGCTTCCGCCGGACCTCGCCGCGCGGGAATCTTCAGCAGCATCTTCTTCGAGCGCACCGCATTCTTGCTTCTTCGTGAGCTTCTCCGCCTCACCGTCGACGGTGCTCGTCGGCGACCGCAGGTCCGCTCCATCACAGGCGAACACCTTCCTCAGCGACCGCGCCGCTCCAGGTTGGTACCAATTTACTTTGCTTGCCATTTGCTTGCTTTTCAGATCTTGGGTCTACGGTGTTCTTATTTCCTCTTTTTCTTTGGTTTTCTTCTTACTCGTAGATCTTCACGCGGGGTTCAAGTGTGGGATTTCTGTTTTTCTGCCTTCCGATCCAATGTCTGACGAGGAATCTTCCTCCGCATCTTCTTCTTCTTTTTCCGTTAAGCGCCGTAGACAATCTCCCGGCGAATCCACGGCCTCAGATCCAATGGACACCGATTCCGCCAACCAGCAGGAATCCGGTAGCCGCCAAGAGTCCGGTGGCCATCTAGAATCCGGTAGCTTTAGCCAAGCTTCCGGTAGCCAAGAGGCGAGTAGCTCTGGCCAAGCCTCTAGTAGCTCTAGCCAATCATCCGGCGCAGAGCCTTCCCCAATCACCCGCGGAGCCTGGATGGGCTCCAATGTTACTGAATATGAGATCGACTGGTTGTACCGGTCCCGCAGGATTCTGGAAGGAGTAGTTTGCCGGATTCCCGGTGACAAAATCGAACCGGATCCCAAGACCGGTGAACATGTTGTTTTTCTTGCTCACTTTGAGCGTGGCTTCGGCCTTCCTGCCTCCCCTTTTTTCCGGGAGTTTTTAGATTTCTATAAACTCCAACCTCACCACCTTCCTGGCAACGCCATCTTCTACCTTTCTTGCTATGCCACCTTCATGGAGGCCTATATCGGCATTCATCCCACTCGTGAGACGTTTGCCCGCTTCTTTTGTTTGCGGATTAATTCCGTCCAGGGCAAGGAAATCCCTAAGCCCAAGCCGCCCGTGGAGTGCGGATCTTGCATCGTTGGCTCCCGCCAAGGGAGCGCTTTCCTTAAGTTTGCCGGCCTCGAGTCTTGCCGCGCCTGGCAAGGAACCTTTTTCTATGTGAAGAACGACGGCCGCGCCGATCTTATCGATCTTCCTCCGTTTCAAGCGGGGCCTCCCAGCAGAACCAACTGGAGCTACAACCCGAAGACGGATCATGCCGAAACCAACCGGGTGGTACGCTTCTTGGCTTCTTTGAAGAAAGAGACCAATATCTGCTCGGACGACATCATCCGCACCTTTATTTCACGCCGGGTGCTTCCTCTGAAGCGCCGTGCGCATAGGATGAGCGAGATGTATGGCCCTGGCGATCCTACCAAGATCACAGGCCGTCCCCTTAGCAAGAAGGATGTTGTTCGCAAGGCTAAGCAGATTTGCCAAACTGCTATGCCATTTGACTGGGGATGGGGCTTCCTTCCTCTCAGCACTACTAACCCTCCTACCCAAGAAGTAAGAGGTTATGCAATTGGGATTGTTTTTGCCGGTAACCCTCTGCTTTTGCTAACTTCCCTTTTTTCGTGTCTCAGGCCAAGGACCGCTTCCCCCTCATCCAAGCAGAGCGACGTGGGATTCCGGTGAAGCGCGCCCTCGACTCCTTCGACCCAGATCCCTTCATTTTTTGGAAGGATCTGAAGATGGGCAAGACCCCGGCTGCGCGCCTTGGCCGGTCTCCGCCGAAGCCGACCGGGTCCTCCGATGACCTGACCATGCTTGAGGTATCTTCTTTTCCGGTTTCCCATACTTTTCCGTTATTGCCTTCTTGCGAATTTCTTCTTAGCTATTTTTGATCCATAGATCCATGAGCGCGTGCCGCCCTTGAACGCCGAGGCCGGCATCGAGTTTGTGGACAACCTCTTGGACCAGGGCCAAAAGAACAAACAACCGGCATCTGATGCCGGTTCCAGCCAGGCCCCTCCCTCCAAGTGCTTCCGGACCGAGCCCTTGGGGGAGAAGGAAGTGGGCGTGCGTCGCTACAAGCGAAAGCAGATGCCGACTGCCTCCGGGTAAGTTTTTCATTTTCTTGCTTGCCTCCTTTTGCCAAGTTCTATTTCCGGTTGCTTTTCTCCAACTATCTTTCTTTCTTTTTCTCAGCCCCGCGCTCAAGCTTGGCTCAAGGCCATCGGGCTCTGAAGGTTCCGCAAGGACTTCAACCCCTCCTCCTCACTCAAGCCCGGCACCATCTAGTGCCGGCAACACCTCTGCCTCCCTCTCGGGGGGCACAACAAATTCGGGGCGTGCGGCCCCTTCACCATCAGATCACCGCACGGAGGAGGATCTTTCCTTTCTCCAAGAGAACCAAGACACCGGCGCCAGTAACATCGGCGCCGAAGAAGAAGAAGCTGCCGGGCGGGCGGAGCCTCCGGCTCCTCCCGTCCTTGAAAAGACGATAACTTCCGCGCCGGAATCTTCCGCGCCGGAAGGCTCTGAATCGGGTGACGCGCCTAGCGCTCCCCCTTCTCCACGAACCATCCTCATGCCACCGTCAGACGCTCCTCGCGCCAAGCCCTCCAGGGCTGCTCCGACTCCGCCGCCGCCCAAGGCCTCCAAGCTCATTAAGGGGAAGGCGACGGCCTCCAGCGCCCCTTCCGGCGGCCAGCAGCCCCTGGTGCTGCATGTCGCCAAGGCCGCCAAGGATACCGCCACGACGGCCACCGGCCTTCTTGGCCGTATTACTGAGTTTCGGCGCCAAGACCGGGACTTGGGGCATCTTCTGCCCTATGCTCAGAAGTGGAACGCCGCAGACATGACTCCGGCGACCCGCGGTTTGGGCAAGGACAGGCGGCCGGCACCTGACCCTATTGGGGACCGGTCTTCCGAGGAGCACTTCATGCGGCTTCGCAGCGCCGTGAAGGAGCTCGACAGCGCGTGGTACGATTCCACGAACAACTTGATGGCACGTTCTACTAACTTTCTTCAATCTTTACCGGTTTCCTTGCTTTCGGCTTGCTCTATCTTTTCTTTAGTTCATGCCGGTTTCTCTCTTGTCTATCTTCCCAGTCCCCGAGTTTTGTGGTGAGAGCGCAGCTTTTAGCACAAAACTTTAACTTAAAAACTTGTCCTTAACACAAGACTTAGCTTAAAACTCGCGAAACCGGCACTGCCAGTCCCCGAGTTTCGGGTTAAGAACCTTGTTCTTAGCGCAAAACTTGACTAATTTCTCTTTTTGAACAGCTCACGGCTGACGCTCGGAAGGCCCTCTTTGAGGAGCTTCTATGGGAGCATCGGGAGCTCGCTGAGGCACATGACAAGTGCCAGGGTAAGTTTTCGTTCTACCGGCATCTTTTTACCGGAAACCCCCCATTTTTGCTTCTAACACTTATAACCTTTGCTTAACAGTGATCCCGGAAGCTTCCATCGAGGCTCTCAAGGAGCAGCTCGCTGCCGCCCAACGTACAACTTTCTCGTTTCTCCTGTTAACTTGGTTTTCTTTCCATCTTTACCAGCGCAATCTTGTTAACATCTTCTTTTCCGGGTTGCAGAGGAGAAGGATCAGCTCATTCAGCGGCATCGGGAAGAGCTGAGCGCCCACAAAACCAGCTACCAGGAGCTCAAGTCCCAGCTCCTCCAGCTGGGGTTTGATCATGCCAAGGCCCTCAAAGCCGCTGAAGCTGACGCAGCGGCCAAGATGGACGAGGCTCTGGAGGACGCCAGCAATGCCACCGTGGTACTGCGAGCTGAGCTGGAGGAGCTGGCCAAGGCCCGGAAGGGTGCTGAGGAGAAAGCTGCGCGGCTGGAGGAGGAGCACAAGGAGTGCAACCAGTTGATCCTGCAAACTGATACCCTTGCCTACCGTAAGTCTTTTTCTTTTACATACTTGATTACTGCATACTAGCCTTTTTTCTTCCGACCCCATTTTCTTTTCATTATCTTTCCTTCCGGTCTCTTTTTCTTCCGGACTCTTTTCCTTCCGGTCTCTTTTTCTTCCGGATTCTTTTCCTTAGCCTTTTTCTTCCTTCGCGCAGGCCTCTTTCCGGACTCACAGAAGTACGCTGTCAAGAAGGTTGACGCGCGCCGCACCACCCAAGGCCAAGCGAATCTTACCGTGCCATGGACGCCCAACGACCATCTGGTCGCGCTTAACGCGCGGGTGTCTCATATGCGCGCCATAGATCGCAATCTATCTGACATTCCTGATGTAGCTACCCAGCTCTTCAGGACCCTGTGGCCTGGCGAGGAGGTGCCGGATACCTTCTCCCTCATCAGCGATCGTCTTAAGGGCGCCGGCAGGAGGATCCGCGAGTAGCAGTGCTCTGCTGCCCGCGCTGGAGCGGAGTCTGCCCTCCGCGTCGCTTGCTCTTGGTACCCGGAGCTGGACCTGGATGCCCTCACCGGAGTGCGCGAAGGCGCGGAAACCGATCTGGACCCGATCCTTACCGCCAAGCGGCAGGATCGCGCGTACCGTATCGCGGAGTACGCCGATATGCGCACCTTCATCGCTGCTCCCTCAGGTGTCAAGGACTATCTTGATGAGGAGGAGGATGAAGCCGAGGAGGAGCCTCTGGACGATGCTGGTGCTGGCGATGCCCCTCCTGAAGCTCCTGCTGCCTGATTGCCTGCCTTGAGATTTACCTCTGCTACGTTACTCAGTCCTGCGTGTCTTTTAAAACAATGTTCTGTTAAATTCTGCCCCGGTATGCCGGGGCTTATGATGTAAAACTTTAAGTCTGCTTTTGGTTGCCACACAACATTTTATGCCGGTAAGTTATACCGGTAGCTAAGTATTTCTAAGTTTGCCTTAGCATATTTGCTTCTGATTTTGCTTTTATCCTGCACCGCAAAGATTTCTAAATTATTTCCGCATCCAATTCGATGCACACTTGGTTCTTTTGCCTTGGCTCTGCCTGCCTTCTCTGGGCGTTCTTTGGCGTATGAGCACAATGTTCTTTCACCAAACAAGCATTTTCTTGAACTTAGAAATAACTTTGAAATTTTGCAAAAAACCGGTTTAAACGGGGTTAGTTAAATTTTCCGGATTGTTCTTTCCTGCTCTCCCTCTCCGCAGTTCATGTGCTTATCTCCTACCGGTTTATCTTGCTTGCCATGAAGCCGGGTTGCGGACAGCAGCAGAGTCGAAGACTCCGGTAGGATTTAGCATACTACTAAACCGGAAAGAAAAAACGTTCAATAAGCACCCGGTAAACTGAAAAAATAAACAAGTTACATGCAACCTTACTGGGGTAGTCCCCGAGATTCATTTAGGGTTCCGACATCTTTTATTCATAGCATGTAAGGTACAAAAAGGAACTTCTTACACCACAACTTCACGAGTAGAAAGGACGCAACAGAGCTACATTCCATGGACGTTTGCTCTCCTCTCCAGATCTGTCCGCCTTTCCTTTTTTCCATTCCTGTGCATCGATCAAGTAATATGCGTCATTGTGAAGCACCTTGCTTACAATGAAGGGACCTTCCCATGGTGGCAAAAGCTTATGCCGGCCTTCAGTGCGCTGCACTAGGCGAAGTACGAGATCTCCTTCCCGGAAAATTCTCGGGTTAACCTTCCGGCTATGATAGCGTCTGAGGTTTTGCTGGTAAATGGCTGTTCTTGCCAAAGCCAGCTCTCTTGCTTCTTCTAGCAAGTCCACATCATTTTCTCTGGCCTCTTTGACCTCTTGCTCAGTATAGAGCTGTACCCTTGGTGAATCATGAATGATATCAGTTGGTATGACTGCTTCTGCTCCATAAACCATGAAGAATGGAGTGTATCCGGTAGACCGGTTTGGAGTTGTTCTTATACTCCACAGTACTGATGGTAGCTCATCGAGCCAACATCCCGGTGACTTTTCCACTGCATCAATGAGTCTAGGTTTGATACCGGAAAGTACCAAAGCATTCATTCTTTCCACTTGGCCGTTGCCTTGTGGGTGTGCCACTGAGCACAAATCCAACCGGATGTTCTTGTCTTCACAAAACCTTTTGAACTCACCTTGAGCAAAGTTGGTTCCATTGTCAGTGATGATGCTGTGCGGGTATCCATACCGTAAAATGACATCTTTTAAGAATTTCACCGCTGTGTGCCCATCACATTTTGCGATAGGTTTCACTTCTAGCCATTTGGTGAATTTGTCCACCATAACCAAAATGTGAGTCATGCTGCTTCTTGCAGTTTTGAATGGGCCAACCATATCAAGGCACCAAACGGCAAACGGCCATGTTAATGGTATTGTTTTTAAACCGGAGGCCGGGGTATGATTTTGCTTGGCGTACCTCTGGCACCCGTTGCATTTTCTCACCAAATCCTCAGCGTTTTCCAAAGCAGTGGGCCAATAGAACCCATGCCGGAATACTTTTGCTACCAGCGCCCTTGATGAAGCATGGTGCCCACATTCTCCTTGGTGAATTTCCTCAAGCATTTCTTTCCCTTCTTCCGGTTCCACACATCTTTGAAGGATACCGGTAACGCTTCTTTTGTACACCTCACCATTGATGAATGTATATGCTTTGGACCTTCTTTGAATTCTCCTTGACTCATTTTCGTCATCCGGCAAGGTGTCGTTGATCAGGAATTCCTTAATAGGTTTAACCCACGACGGTATCTCTCGAACCAGAAACACCGGTGCATCTATCTCCATGCTATCTAGCAGCATTATTCCTTCCGGTATGGGTGCGGCAGTCCCCGAGCTTGCCGGAGCAGTCCCCGAGTTTACCGGTGCAGTCCCCGGGTTTCCTTCATCAATATCCATGGGTACTACATGCGACTCTGGTACAAAAATTGATTCCGATTCTGGGCTTGGTTTGATTGATGGTGTTCTTAGGTGAGCTAGAGCTATTCCGGGAGGAATTTCTTGCCTGGATGAGCCCAGCTTAGACAAAGCATCCGCGGCTTCATTTTCTGCGCGCGGCACATGGTGAAACTCACACCCTTCGAAGAATCCGGCAATCTTCTGCACGTGAAACCGGTACGAGGCCATGTTGGCATCTTTTGCATCCCAATCCCCGGAACACTGCTGTACCACAAGATCTGAGTCTCCATAGCAAATGATCCGGTGTGCACCGATTTCTTTTGCGACCTTAAGCCCATGGATCAAGGCTTCGTATTCAGCAACATTATTTGATGCCCTGAAATGTACTTGTAAAACGTACCGGAGGTCATCTCCTTTTGGCGAGGTAAGCACCACACCGGCACCTAGACCCTCTTTGAGTTTGGACCCATCGAAATGCATTTTCCAGTATTCTATCCTCTGATCTGGCGGTTTGTATTGCATTTCCGCCCAGTCAACGAGGAAATCAGCCAAAGCTTGTGACTTTATGGCATCTCTTCTTTCATATACCGGCACGTATGGCGATATCTGGATTGCCCACTTTGCAATCCGGCCGCTTGCGTCTTTGTTGCACATGATATCGGAGATTGGTGCTTCACTCACCACTTTCATAGGATGTTCTTCAAAATAATGCTTGAGCTTTGTGACGGCCATGTACACGCCATAAGTCATTTTTTGGAAATGAGGGTAGTTTTGTTTTGAGAAGGAGAGCACCTCGCTCAGGTAGTATACCGGCCTCTGGACGGTTTTTCCTTCCTCTTCTCTTTCAACCACAACTACTACGCTCACAACCCGGTTTGTTGCTGCTATGTATAATAGCATAGGCTCTCTTTCTAGAGGTGAGGCCAGTATAGGTGCTGTGGCTAGCATTGTTTTTAGCTCTTTAAACGCTGCGTCTGCCTGAGGGGTCCAGACGAACGTGTCAGATTTTTTCATGAGAGCATATAGTGGTAGAGCTTTTTCTCCCAATCTGCTTATGAACCGGCTTAGTGATGCCAAGCTACCGGTAAATTTTTGCACATCTTTTAGCTCTCGTGGGATAGTCATTCTTTCTATTGCCCGGATCTTTACCGGATTGACCTCAATGCCCCGGCTTGATACTAGGAAACCGAGCAACTTGCCGGCATGGACACCAAAGGTGCATTTTGCCGGATTGAGTTTCATCCGGAACCGTCTTAGGTTGTCGAATGTTTGCCGGATGTCATCGATTAAGGTGTTCTTTACCTTAGTTTTTATCACAATGTCATCCACGTAGACTTGCACATTCTTTCCGATTTGATCAAACAAGCATTTTTGCATACAGCGCTGGTACGTTGTGCCAGCATTGCGCAAACCAAAAGGCATAGTAACATAGCAGTAAGCCCCGTGCGGGGTAATGAACGCAGTTTTTATTTGATCTTCCTTTTTCAAGGGAATTTGATGGAAACCGGAATACGCATCCAGAAAGGACAACAACTCACACCCAGCAGTTGAATCAATCACTTGATCGATCCGTGGCAGAGGAAAAGGGTCTCTTGGGCAAGCCTTGTTTAGGTTGGTGTAGTCGATGCACATGCGCCACACCTTTGGAGCTTTTGCCTCCAAGTTCTCATCTTTTTTCTTTTCAACCATCACCGGATTGGCCAGCCACTCTGTGTGCGTGACCTCCACAATGAATCCGGCAACGAGCAGCTTGGTCACCTCCTCTCCTATGATTTTCCTTCTATCTTCAGCGAACCGGCGCAAGGGTTGTCGCACCGGCTTGGCATCCTTCCGGACGTTTAAAGAGTGCTCAGCCAGCTCCCTCGGAACACCTACCAAGTCATCAGTTGACCAGGCAAAGATATTCCGATTCTCACGGAGGAAGCTGACGAGCGCGCTTTCCTATGCCTGATCAAGTCCGGCACCAATGCGAACAATGCGCTCTGGGTAAGCTGGATCCAGCACAATGTCCTTTGTCTCGTTTGTCGGCTTGAATGCCGGCGAGCCCAAGTTTCCACTCATTGCCGCTAAGCTCAACTGTGAAGACTGAGCCAGCGCAACCGCTGTTTGCATCCTCTTCTTTTCCTCCGCGATTACTAGCGATTCCGCTAAGTTTGATCCGGCAGATGCAGTTTCCAGTGAGACTTTGTAGTTCCCTACCACAGTCAAGGGTCCACGAGGTGCCGGCATCTTCATCTTGAGGTAAGCCGTATGAGTGGTAGCCATGAAAGCTGCCAATGCTGGCCTTCCCAACAGCGCATGGTAAGGACTGTCTAGATCCACCACCTCAAACTCAACATTTTCAACCCGGCAATTGTCACGTCCCCCAAATGCTACGTCCACCCGAACTTTTCCTATCGGGGCACAGGACAAGCCCGGAACGATTCCGTGGAACGTCGTACGCGTGGGCTGAAGCATGTTTTCTGTTATGCCCAGCGTATGCATGGTGTGCTTGTACATGATGTTGATGCTGCTGCCGTTATCTATCAGCACCTTGCTGAACTTCACTCGAGTCTGTGGCCCTTTCATGATTGGGTCCACAACAAGAGCGTATCCACCCGGATTGGGCATGATCTTGGGGTGATCTTTAAATGACCAGGTAATTTCCTGATCTGACCACAGCATGTACTTTGGGACTACCGGCATCACGGCATTGACCTCCATGGAGCGGCGGTGTACACTTTGCCTGTCTGCCGGCTCAGTGACAAAGACAACGCAGCACATATCCGGACCCTCGTAAACATTCCGACCTAAAGGTGCCGGTGGAGGTGGTTGATCATTATTTTGTTCCACCCGGTTAACTTGCTGGTACTGCTGCCGGTTTGGCTGCACCGGTAAGTGGTGGTGGTGGCGGTAGCTGTTGTTGCCGCGGCATGTCTTGTGGTGCTCGTGCATCTTTCGCCGTTCCCTTTTGCATCAAGTACTTGGTCCAGGTACAATCCTTCGTCAGATGGTTTGACGGGTGTGCCGGATTCGGTGTGTGCCACCGGCATGGTTGGTCCATGGCAGCTTCCATGGTGTATTTTGCGGGTTCTTGCCAGTTCCTTTTCTGGACCCAGGGTTTCTTTTCTACCCATTGTTTCTTAGGACCCGCCCACGGCTGCGATCCGGTTCTTTGCCTCTGACTGCCGCTGGCCTCAGAGTTTTTCACCGCACAGACAACTTGCTGCGGACCGTACCTTCGATCCGGAAAATCTTCTCTTCTTTTGTTGTTCCGGTTATCCCGGTGTTGCTCTTGGCGCAGCTGTTCGGCTCGGGTTATGCTTTGCCGGCTGCATTGGGTCTCCCAACGCATAGCTGTCCGCCACACGTATCATCTCCGCCAACGTTGTCGGCATGTTCCGCTGCAACTTTTGCCACAACGGTGAACCTCTTCTACACCCACTGCTAAACCAAGCAATGGCATGCGCCTCGATTACCCCTTCACAGGAGTTCCTTGTAGTGTTCCACCGGGCCAGATAATCCCGGTCTGTTTCGTTCGCGCGCTGTATGCACAGAGCGAGTTGCTGTGGCCTGTTTGGCCTTTGATAGGTGCTGCTGAAATTGCTCACAAAAGCCTCCTCAAAATCCAGCCAGCCATTTATGCTTCCTGCCGGCAAGTTGTTTAGCCAGATTCTTGCCGGTCCAACCAAAAACGATGGTATGATCCTCACGGCCCAACGTCGGTTTCCTCCTCCCGCTACGGTTCCTCCACCGCCTGCGACGTATACTGCGGTCACGTAATCCGCGAGCCAGTCTTCCGGCTTCGTAGTGCCATCGTATGTTTTTGTGTCACAGGGCAACATAAAGTTGCGCACTGGTGGTTTTTCCTTCATGATCCTTGGGCCAAAGCACTTTGGGCCTGGGGGACCTTCTTCCTCGATTATTTCCGACAAGTATACTCTATCCAGACGGTGCCTCGCATCCCGTTCCGGTAAGTATCTCTCTCCCAGGCGTTCTCCCAATGGGTTCCGGTATGCTGCCGGTCTTGCAGAATCAGCTTCATCATAACATTCCGGTACCGTGGCCCTTGCCTGCCGGTACCTCGGGGGATCTATTTCCTCCTCATCGTACGCCGCCCTTGCAGCTCGATAATTTTGCCCGGTTTCTTGTCTACCGGCATGATTGTTTCCGGCATAGCCCTCCTTAGCGTAGCCTCCGTTTGTCGCTCGGCCTTTTCTGCCGGCACCGTATTGCCCGGCTTGCTGCTTTCCGGCAAGAACTGGATCATACACAGTCATCTGTTGTGCGTTTACTTCTTTTTCTCTTCTTCTGTCCGGATGGGGGGACGATGCCTGCCCATGGGACTTGCTTCCGGCATTCTTTGTTGAACGCACGGATTTCGAGGCCGCGGCCTTGTTCAGCTTAGCCAGCTGCTCAGCGTTTTGCTGCTCAATAGTTTCTAGCAGCTCTCTAACACGCTCTTGCTGTTTTGCCAAAGCATCTCCGGAAAGCGACTCGCACAGCTCTACTGCAGCTTTAGCAGCTTTTATGGTTTTATCCGGGCTACTGTATTTGGGTTTTTCCACAACGCTAATAGATGCAGAAGTACTTTTGCCGGTAAGAATTTCTTTGCGCAAGTCCTGATCTAGGTTGCGAGCTTTTAGCCGGTTTTCCGGCATCCTAGCGGCATGCGCGCTAACTGAAGCAAAGCCATGGGCAGCGTTGTACTCACGTAGGGTTAGGTTCAGCTCACGCTGCGCCCGGATGATGTCCTTGCCGCTCTCGAGCACCTTTTGGCGCTGCGCCTCCAGCTCTGCCTGAGCCACCGCCGGATCGATATTCTGCGCGATGGGGGTGGCGAGGACGTTCATCGCCGCTTGGAGCGGTGTTTCTGGTGGTGCGGATGATGCTCCCGCTGCGCCTGCGTCGCGCTCCAGCGGTGGCTTGGCCGCACGGGTCGAAGCTGCACGACCAGCACCTTCACCCACAGCTTCTTTTCCTGCACCAACCACACCGGTCATCATTACCTCGACGATGCCGGCGGCGCGGCCAGCGCAGAGCCATCTTGGCGGGTCCGGTGCCACCAGCACCGGCGAGAGGCGCTGGCGCACAGGGACGGTGCTGAAGTAGACGCGGTGGCTGCCAAACTCGATGACACGGCCGTTCTTGGGGAAGACGCCGCCGTTGGCGAAGCAGCCTGCGTTGTCGTTGATGAAATCCATGGCGTAGATGTGTTGCACGAGCGCGGACACCGCACGCTCGCCGGCGACCTCGAGGATGCCCGCCCGAATGTGAACTCCTTCAAGCGCCGCTTCATGCCCCATGGTGGGCGCCAACTGTCGTCGTGGTGAACAGACAGATGCCATAGGATGGCTTAGATTGGGGCCGAATGGACGCTAGAGGATTCGGGGGAGGGTTTGCGATTAGATGGGAAGAACTTCCGGATGCTTTCCTCAAGAACACAGCCAAGGACCGGTATACGAGAAGAGAGACAAGAGGAAGAACCCTTCACTAGATCGCTAGCTTCATTGATCTCAACATGGTTACAAGTTCATGAACACAAGTTCTATCGTCTAAACTCCTCTGTGTACACGCTATCTCTTCGTACGTGCGTACGTACCTGCCCGTAAGGAGGGCTGCCCCCTCTCCTTATATAGGGGAGAGGGTGGCTTACAAGGCAAGAAACCCTAATGGCACCTTTGACTGGACAAACTACTTTATAAAGCTACTTTACAAAGCTACTTTAATCATACATGACACCGGGGTCCTCTTTAATCAGGGAGGCTGACGTCCTCCGGCTTCTTTCTTCGTCATCTTCTTCTTTATCGTCAGCCCTTGTCTTCTTGCTCCGAAGGGAATCTTTGACCAGTCCTGCCGACAGGCCCTTCTCTCCGATAGCTTCTTTACCGGGTTCCGGCATACCCCTTTGGGGATACCGGCTTAGCTTCACTTAGCCCAAACTCCTACCTTTCTTTCCGGTAAGAATATTAAACCGGTATCTCGATGGCTCAAACCATCCGGTTTGGCATGCCTTTGGCATACCGGGGGTTATCCCCCCAACACTATCTCTTCGCCGAACTAGTGCACCTATACATCTGACAAGTGTATTGGGTGTGTTGGGGACACAAGAGGCTTCTTGCATTGTGATCGCAGGGTTGCTTGAGAGGGATATCTTTGACCTCTTCCTCCCTGAGTTCGATAAACCTTGGGTGATCCACTTAAGGGAAACTTGCTGCTGTTCTACAAACCTCTGCTCTTGGAGGCCCAACACTGTCTACGAGAATAGAAGCGTGAGTAGACATCATACCGCAGCTTACCCAAAGCGGTAGTACCGCTTAGGCAAAAACTGGACATAACGGTTGGATTCGAGAGGGCCTATTTAAAGGACCCTTCTTCCCCAACTCGTTTTTATCTCTCCTCTCTCTCTCCTCCATTGTTGCTGAGCTTAAACCTTGAGGATCTCCCCAACCATCCAACCAATCTTGCCCAAATTTTGTGGAGTGGTGGAGGAGGCCCCAATCTATAGTTCTACCAAGTGAGATTTCACCAATACTTGCTATTCCTTAGTGGATCTTGGTGTTAGGGTTCCTATGGTGGGATCTTGGAGAAAGTGCACCTATGGAGGCTAGCTTGGTGTTGTGCTAGCTCCATAGGTTGTTGGGAGCCTCCTTGTGGTGTGGAGCTCGCCCCAACCTTGTGAAGGAATCACCGCCTCGACCGGTGCCATAGTGGAGAAGGGGGAGCCCCTTTGTGGAGCTCTCTCGAGGAAGAAGGTGAGGCCTTCCTTCGTGGTGTGGCCGCCTAGCCTCTTGTGTGAGGCTAGCACCTCCTCAACGCAGATGTACTCTCTTTTGTGAGAGAACTGCGGGAAACAAACCTCGCCTCGTCTCCGCGCCGTCCGGTTGTCCCGCTCCTTACTCTTACTATCTTGCTTGTTCCTTTGCTTGTTGCACTTGTCTAGGATCATTGTAGGAACACCGACACCACTAAAGGATTCACCTTTACCTTCCGCACCGCTAAAATTGAAAAAGACTAAAACTTGACGTAGCGTCCATTCACCCCCCTCTTGTTCGCTACGATCCATTCAGGTGGTATCAGAGCAAGGTTTTCTTGCTCGGGCTTTACCGCCTAAGAAATGGCCGAACAAGATACGGTTGTGAATGGGTCACCTTCCCTTGTGCCACCCGCTCCATCATCTCCCGTCAATAGCACAACGACTACGTTGGATGACCTCAAGAAATTGGAGTCATCCATCGTTAACCAAATGAAGGTAATGATGATGGAGTTGGTTGCTCAAAAACCAACCCCTATCGTAGATCCTAAGGCAAGTGCCGAGGATCCCCCACCAAAAGTTAACCAATTTCCTCTTGTTGATTTTGTCGCGCAATCGACAAAAGATCCACAAAAGGAAGGGCTTGGGGAGACCGGCACTTCAACAAAGGGGAAGGATGAGACACCGGTTGCGGAACGTCTAGGGGGTAATCATGCGGTGCCACCACCAAGTGATTACACCATAAACATTCCAATACCTATGCCACATATCTTGTCTCATGGTTCACCACCGTTACTTGAATCAAATAGCTTTGAAAATTGGCAATTCTTAATGCGTTCTCATGTGTGCAGCGCATCTACCGAGCTTTGGCGCATCATCGAGGAGGGCTACTCACCACGAGACCCAAAGAACTTGACAAGAAGAGAAGTGGTGGATGACCAACTCAACGCCACCGCTATCAACATGATTCACATGGCCGTCACGCCCAAGGACCGCACTCATATCCACTCGCTCAAGACCGCCAAGGAAGCATGGGATAAACTCGACAAGCTCTTCCTCGGAAATGAGAGCATCCAAAGTTCCCGTTTTGATGAAGTAAACAACATGGCTGACAACTTCGTCATGAATGAAGGAGAGACCCCCGAAGAAATGTATCGGCGCCTCATCGCTCTCGCCGTACAAATGCAAGATCTTGGAGCAACATTTGTGGATGACCATTGGATCAAGCGCAAGTTCTACAACGCTCTCCTCCCTTATGAGGAAGTGAAGTTGGCGGCCATCCGCCAAAATGCCCCCTTCCGTGCTATGACATCCGATGAAGTTCTTAGCGAAGTCATGGCTTTGGACATCTCCAAGAAGAAAGCGGAGGATCTTGTTGCTCGCTGATGTCTACGCACACTTCTATTCCTGTAGACAGTGTTGGGCCTCTCCAAGAGCAGAGGTTTGTAGAACAGCAGCAAGTTTCCCTTAAGTGAATCACCCAAGGTTTATCGAACTCAGGGAGGTAGAGGTCAAAGATATCCCTCTCAAGCAACCCTGCAATTAAGATACAAGAAGTCTCTTGTGTCCCCAACACACCTAATACACTTGTCAGATGTATAGGTGCACTAGTTCGGCGAAGAGATAGTGAAATACAAGTAATATGGATGATTATAAGTAGTAATTGCAATCTGAAATAAAGATGGCAGCAAGCGAACATGCAACAGAACTTGTTGGAAACGGTGTTTCAATGCTTAGAAACAAGGCCTAGGGATCATACTTTCACTAGTGGACACTCTCAACAATGATCACATAAATAAATAACTTCTCTTCACTTGTGCTACTCTGAATTACTCTCCTATTGGAATCACTAATCATGTAGTGGCTACAAAAGCTCCGCTCAAAGTTCATCAAGTACTTGACAAACACCACTCATAGGGATATCCTCATCAAATCATAATCCAAGACAATACCGTTGCAATTTAGACCGAGTACTAACATAGCATACACACTGTCAACAATAGCTATGAAAGGGGGAATAGATCACTTCAATACTATCATAGTAATAATTAACTTCATAATCTACAAGAGATTACAATCATAACCTACGCCAAGTACTATGTGATGCACACACTGTCAACTTTACATCATGGAGGAGGAATAGACTACTTTAATAACATCACTAGAGTAGCACATAGATTAATAGTGATACAAAGCTCATGATCACATAAAGATCACACCATGGGAGAGAGAGATGAACCACATAGCTACCGGTAGAGCCCTCAGCCTCGGGGGAGAACTACTCCCTCCTCATCATGGGAGACAGCAACGGCGATGAAGATGGCGGTGGTGTCGATGGAGATGACTCCGGGGGCAATTCCCCGTCCCGGTGGCGTGCCGGAACAGAGATTCTGTCCCCCGAAACTTGTCTTCGCGATGGCGGCGGCTACGGAACTCTTCGTGGAATATTGTCGACTGTGTTAGGGTTTTCGCGATGGACAGAATATATAGGCGAAAGGGCGGAGTCGGAGGAGCCAGGGGGTGGCCTCCCCACCTAGTGGCGCGGCCAGGGAGGGGCCCGCGCCCAGGTATGGTGTGGGGCCCCCTTGGCCCCCTCTGGCACTTCTCTGGCTCTCTGGGTCCGTCTCGGCAAAATATTGACTTCTGTCTTCGTGGGGTCCAATTCCGAGAATATTTCCTGTGTAGAATTTCTGAAACCAAAAACAGCAGAGAAAAGGAACTGGCGCTTCGGCGTCTTGTTAATAGGTTAGTACCGGAAAATGCATCAAAATGATATAAAGTGTATATAAAACATGTGAGTATTGTCATAAAACTAGCATGGAACATAAGAAATTATAGATACGTTTGAGACGTATCAAGCATCCCCAAGCTTAGTTCCTACTCGCCCTCGAGTAGGTAAACGATAACAAGGATAATTTCTGAAGTGACATGCTACTATCATAATCTTGATCAATACTATTGTAAAGCATATGAGATGAATGAAGTGATTCAAAGAAATGGTCTATAGTTTGTTAACAAATAGATAATGACTAAACAACTGAATCATATAGCAAAGACTTTTCATGAATAGTACTTTCAAGACAAGCATCAACAAGTCTTGCATTAGAGTTAACTCATAAAGCAATAGTTTCTTAATGGAACGTTTTGAAGAAACACAAAGGAAGATTTAAGTTTCAGCAATTGCTTTCAACTTTCAACATGTATATCTCATGGATAATTGTCAACACAAAGTAATATGATGAGTGCAATAAGTAAGCATGTAAGAATCAATGCACACAATTGACACAAGTGTTTGCTTCTAAGATAGAAAGAAGTAGGTAAACTGACTCAACATAAAGTAAAAGAAAGGCCCTTCGCAGAGGGACGCATGGGATTACTCATGTGTAGAGCTTTTATTTTGAAAACATGGAAACAATTTTGTCAACGGTAGTAATAATTCATATGTGTTATGCATAAAACATCCTATAAGTTGCAAGCCTCATGCATCGAATACCAATAGTGCTCGCACCTTGTCCTAATTAGCTCGGATTTCCATGGATTATCATTGCATTACATATGTTTCAACCAAGTGTCACAAAGGGGTACCTCTATGTCACCTGTACAAAGGTCCAAGGAGATAGATCGCATTTGATTTCTCGTTTTTGATAAATCTCAACTTGAGGACATCCATACCGGGACAACATAGAAAACAGATAATGGACTCCTCTTTAATGCTTAAGCATTCAACAATAGATAATATTCTCATAAGAGATTGAGGATTAATGTTCAAGCTGAAACTTCCACCATGATACATGGCTTTGGTTAGCGGCCCAATGTTCTTCTCTAACAATATGCATACTCAAACCATTCAACTCATGGTAAATCACCCTTATTTCAGAAAAGACGAACATGCATAGCAACTCACATGATATTCAACAAAGTGTAACAGTTGATGGCGTCCCCCGAAACATGGTTACCGCTCAACAAGCAACTTATAAGAAATAAGATACATAAGCGACATATTCTTTACCACAATATTTTTTAAGCTACTTTCCCATGAGCTATATATTGCAAAGACAAGGAATGAAATTTTAAAGGTAGCACGCAAGCAATTTACTTGGAATGGCAGAGAAATACCACATAGTAGGTAGTTATGGTGGACACAAATGGCATAACAACACCCGCAAGCCCAACCTTGCATTGAAGATGAAGTTTCATGAGGCTAGTGAAAGCGATGAGGATCCCATTGAGTGGGGACCGGATGATCTCAAGACCAACTATCATGAGCACATGGCTCTCGCCGCCAAGAAATTTTGGGAGGGAAACAAGTCCCGAAGCACAAGACCAAGAAGATCACGTGATTCTCCAAGAAGCTTCTCCAAGAGCCCAAGGGAGGGGCAAATTAAGGGGGAGAACATGCTACAATTGCGGCGACAAGAATCATTTTGTCGCGGATTGTATCTTTGAGAGAAGAGAAGATAATGGTGGAAGGCTTGTCTGCAAGGAAAAGTTCAAGTCACTCTCCAAAGGATTCTCCAAGTTCTCCTCCAAGCCCGATGACGACAAGGTCTCCTTCACCAACAAGCCTAGAGCCTTCATCATTCGAGAAGAGTACTCCTCCGATGAGGATGAAGAACATGAGGACAAGAGCTCCAACAAGGAAGGAGAGGGAGTGGCCGCCATCGCCATTACCACTCCCTCTATCTCCCTCTTCGACTCTCCTAATGAGAACCTCATCACCAACAACGCTCATTGCCTTATGGCAAAGGTATCCACGGAGGTAGAACCCCCTTCCAAACTCTCATCTTCAACTAATGCTTTATATATTGATGATGCCACTAGTCTCACCATTAAGCGTGAGATTATGGGTTTGGATTCTTTTCTCACTAACATGCAAGGGGATACCAAGACTCATGTTGGGGCTCTCTTGGCCCAACTTGGTGCAGCACAAGACCTTATAGAGGAGAAGGAGAGGCTTGAAAGGGAGGCGGCAAATGAGATTGCCTCTCTCAATCCAGCTCTTGAGGAGGAACAAAATTTGCTTATGTCTCTTGAAGCTAGCGTCATCACCCTTGAAGACTCCAACAATGCTATTATCTCCCAACTCACCAAGGACCGAGATCATGCTCTTGGTTTGATGGGTGATCTCAAGAAGAAGATGCTTTCTCTCGAGGAAATCAACAAGGAGAAAGATGAGGAAGACCCCATCTCTTGCCATGACGAGCTTATGGATCAAGTGGCTTCCTTGAGAAAGCACAATGCTCTTCTCTTGGAGGTCAATGCTCTTCAAGAAGAAGCCTTGGATGAGTATTACCGCTTGTGCAAGGAGAAGACCTCATGTTGCAATCATGAAGAAGAAATTGCCACTCTTGAGACCACCAAGGCCAAGCTTTTGAGTTTGAGTAGCATGCAAGAAGAGTCTTTGGTGGAATGTCTCCGCATGAGCAAAGAGAAGGTCACTTGTTGTGATCATGAGGAAGAGATAGCCGCCTTGAAGAGGAGCGAAGCCAAGCTCATGGAGGTCAATTCCATGCAAGAGGAAGCATTGAAGGAGTACTTTCCTTTGAGCAAGGACCGTGCGTGTTGCACTCATGAAAGTGACATTGCCAAAATGGAGAGTGACAAGCGTCTACTCATAAAGATGAACTCTCTCCAAGAAAAAGATTTGATGGAACACTTCCGGGTGAACAAGGCAAAGGAAGTCCAAGTGTTTGATATCACTCACCCTCACCCGGAGCATGAAGATGAAGTCAATCGTTTGAAGGCAAAAATTGATAGACTCCAAGTTCAAGCCAAGTACTTGGAAGGAGTCATTGAAGCCAAAGATGGAGCCAAAGAGGGCTCTTGTAATGGAGGAGTGGCTACAAAGCCAAAGAGGAAGAGGAATAGGAGGACCAAGAAGAAGAAGAACAAGGAGAACATGGATATCAACCATGAGGAAAGCGATGCTAGCTCAAGAAGGGATGGAGGATCCAACTCCGCCTCGGGTTTCGCCGGCTCTAACAATCCCTCTCATGTTCTTGTTGTTGATTACTATGGACATATTCGTGCTCGCTTTATTGGTCCTCAAGAGAACAATGTTGATTGGACTATTTGGGTTCCCAAACCCCTTGTTACTAACATGATAGGACCCATTGAAAAATGGGTACCTGCTGGCGTGTAGTTGACGTGGGAGTTAGAAATCTCTGTGGTGTAATTTTCCTGTTCGATCCCCGGCAACGGCGCCAGAAAAGTAGCTGCTGGCGTGCGACAGGGATTGCAACGGCGCCAGAAAGTAGCTTCCTTGTGACGGTAAAGCACTCGTCCGTTGGGAACCCCAAGAGGAAGGTGTGATGCGTACAGCAGCAAGTTTTCCCTCAGTAAGAAACCAAGGTTTATCGAACCAGTAGGAGATGAAGGAGACGTGAAGGTTGTTGGTGAAGGAGTGTAGTGCGGCACAACACCAGGGATTCCGGCGCCAACGTGGAACCTGCACAACACAATCAAAATACTTTGCCCCAACTTAACAGTGAGGTTGTCAATCTCACCGGCTTGCTGTAAACAAAGGATTAAACGTATGGGGTGGAGAATGATGTTTGTTTACAAAGAACAGCAGAGAACAATGATTGCAGTAGATTGTATTTCAGATGTAAAAGAATGGACCGGGGTCCACAGTTCACTAGTGGTGTCTCTCCAATAAGATAAATAGCATGTTGGGTGAACAAATTACAGTTGGGCAATTGACAAATAGAGAGGGCATAACAATGCACATACATATCATGATGACTAATATGAGTTTTACTTAGGGCATTACGACAAAGAACATAGACCCCTATCCAGCATGCATCTATGCCTAAAAAGTCCACCTTCGGGTTAGCATCCGCACCCCTTCCAGTATTAAGTTGCAAATAACAGACAATTGCATTAAGTACTGTGCGTAATGTAAACAATACAAATATCCTTAGACAAAGCATTGATGTTTTATCCCTAGTGGCAACAGCACATCCATAACCTTAGAACTTTCTGTCACTATCCCAGATTCAATGGAGGCATGAACCCACTATCGAGCATAAATACCCCCTCTTGGAGTCATAAGTATCAACTTGGCCAGAGCCTCTACTAGCAACGGAGAGCATGCAAGATCATAAACAACACATATATGATAGATCAATAATCAACTTGAAATAGTATTCCATATTCATCGGATCCCAACAAACACAACATGTAGCATTACAAATAGATGGTCTTGATCATGATAGGCAGCTCACAAGATCTAAACATGATAGCACAAGAGGAGAACACAACCATCTAGCTACTGCTATGGACCCATAGTCCAAGGATGAACTACTCACGCATCAGTCCGGAGGCGGGCATGGTGATGTAGAGCCCTCCGGTGATGATTCCCCTCTCCGGCAGGGTGCTGGAGGCGATCTCCTGAATCCCCCGAGATGGGATTGGCGGCGGCGGCGTCTCAGTATGTTTTCTCGTATCGTGGCTCTCGGTACTAGGGTTTTCGTGACGGAGAGATTAAATAGGCGAAGGGGCAGAGTCGGGGGATGCTCGAGAGGCCCACCCCATAAGGCGGCGCGGCCAGGGGTGGGGCCGCGCCCCCCTAGGGTGTGGCCGCCTCGTTGCCCCTCTTTGTCTCCTCTTCGGACTTCTGGAAGGCTCCGTGGAAAATAAGACCATGGGCTTTTGTTTCGTCCAATTCCGAGAATATTTCCTGTGTAGGATTTCTGAAACCAAAAACAGCAGAAAACAGGAACTGGCGCTTGGGCATCTCGTTAATAGGTTAGTGCCGGAAAATGCATCAAAATGATATAAAGTGTATATAAAACATGTGAGTATATATTGTCATAAAACTAGCATGGAACATAAGAAATTATAGATACGTTTGAGACGTATCAAGCATCCCCAAGCTTAGTTCCTACTCGCCCTCGAGTAGGTAAACGATAACAAGGATAATTTCTGAAGTGACATGCTACTATCATAATCTTGATCAATACTATTGTAAAGAATATGAGATGAATGAAGTGATTCAAAGCAATGGTAACGATAATGACTAAACAAATGAATCATATAGTAAAGACTTTTCATGAATAGTACTTTCAAGACAAGCATCAATAAGTCTTGCATAAGAGTTAACTCATAAAGCAATAAATTCTTAATAGAAGGTTTTGAAATAACACAAAGGAAGATATAAGTTTCAGCAGTTGCTTTCAACTTCAACATGTATATCTCATGGATAATTGTCAACACAAAGTAATATGATGAGTGCAAATAAGCAAGTATGTAAGAATCAATGCACACAGTTGACACAAGTGTTTGCTTCTAAGATGGAAAGAAGTAGGTAAACTGACTCAACATAAAGTAAAAGAAAGGCCCTTCGCAGTGGGAAGCAGGGATTACTCATGTGCTAGAGCTTTTATTTTGAAAACATGGAAACAATTTTGTCAACGGTACTAATAATTCATATGTGTTATGCATAAATCGTCCTATAAGTTGCAAGCCTCATGCATCGAATACCAATAGTGCTCGCACCTTGTCCTAATTAGCTCGGATTTCCATGGATTATCATTGCCTTACATATGTTTCAACCAAGTGTCACAAAGGGGTACCTCTATGCCACCTGTACAAAGGTCCAAGAAGATAGATCGCATTTGATTTCTCGATTTTGATAGATCTCAACTTGAGGACATCCATACCGGGACAACATAGAAAACAGATAATGGACTCCTCTTTTATGCTTTAAGCATTCAACAACAGATAATATTCTCATAAGAGATTTGAGGATTAATGTCCAAGCTGAAACTTCCACCATGATACATGGCTTTGGTTGGCGGCCCAAAGTTCTTCTCTAACAATATGCATACTCAAACCATTTAATCATGCCAATCACCCTTACCTCAGACAAGACAAACATGCATAGCAACTCACATGATATTCAACAAAAGTGTAACAGTTGATGGCATCCCCAGAAACATGGTTACCGCTCAACAAGCAACTTATAAGAAATAAGATATATAAGCGACATATTCTTTACCACAATAGTTTTTAAGCTACTTTCCCATGAGCTATATATTGCAAAGACAAGGAATGAATTTTTTTAAAGGTAGCACGCAAGCAATTTACTTGGAATGGCAGAGAAATACCACATAGTAGGTAGTTATGGTGGACACAAATGGCATAAGTTTTGGCTCAAGGTTTTGGATGCACGAGAAGCATTCCCTCTCAGTACAAGGCTTTGGCTAGCAAGGTTGTTTGAAGAAAACACAAGTATGAACCGGTACAACAAAACTTACATAAGAACATATTGCAAGCATTATAAGACTCTACACTGTCTTCCTTGTTGTTCACACACCTTTACCAGAAAATATCTAGACTTTAGAGAGACCAATCATGCAAACCAAATTTCAACAAGCTCTACAGTAATTCTCCACTAATAGGTTCAAACTACATGATGCAAGAGCTTAAACATGATCTATTTGAGAGCTCAAAACAATTGCCAAGTATCAAATTATTCAAGATAATATACCAATTACCACATGAAGCATTTTCTATTTCCAACCAAATAGCAATAAACGAAGCGGTTTTCAACCTTCGCCATGGACATTAAAAGTAAAGCTAAGAACACCAATGTTCAATATGAAAAAGCGGAGCGTGTCTTTCTCCCACACAATGAATGCTAGGATCCGAATTTATTCAAACAAAAAAATCATACAGACGCTCCAAGTAAAGCACATAAGATGTGACGGAATAAAAATATAGTTTCATTAGAGGTGACCTGATAAGTTATTGATGAAGAAGGGGATGCCTTGGGCATCCCCAAGCTTAGATGCTTGAGTCTTCTTGAAATATCCAGGGATGATCCACGGGGGCATCCCCAAGCTTAGAATTTTCACTCTTCTTGATCGTATTATATCATCCTCCTCTCTTGACCCTTGAAAACTTTCTCCACACCAAACTCAAAACAATCTCATTAGAGGGTTAGTGCATATTCAAAAATTCACATGTTCAGAGAGGACACAATCATTCCCAACACTTCTGGACATTACCCAAGGCTACTGAAAGTTAATGGAGCAAAGAAATCCACTCAACACAGTAAAAGAGGCAATGTGAAATAAAAGGCAGAAGCTGTCAAAATAGAACAGTCCGTAAAGATGAATTTTTTAGAGGCACTTAACATGCTCAGATGAAGAAGCTCAAATTGAATGAAAGTTGCGTACATATCTGAGGATTACTCATGAATTGTCGCAGATTTTTCTGAGTTTCCTACAGAGAGATCTACTCAAATTCGTGACAGCTAGAAATCTGTTTCTGCGCAGAAATCCAAATCTAGTATCAACCTTACTATCAAAGACTTTACTTGGCACAACAATGCAATAAAGTAAAGATACAAAGGTATTGCTACAGTAGTAAAAGCACCTTGACTCAAATATAAAACAAAAATTGCAGAAATAAAATAATGGGTTGTCTCCCATAAGCGATTTTGTTTAACGCCTTTCAGCTAGGCGCAGAGGATTTTAATGATGCTCACATGAAAATAGAAAATGAAGCAAAAGGAGCATCAAGAAGCAAATTCGAAACACAATTAAGTCTAACCCGCTTCCTATGCATAGGAATCTTGTACACAAATAAATTCATGAAGAACAAAGTGACAAGCATAGGAAGATAAAACATGAGTAACTTCAAAATTTTCAGCATGTAGAGAGGTGTTTTAGTACCATGAAAATTTCTACAACCATATTTTCCTCTCTCATAATAATTTCCAGTAGCATCATGAACAAACTCAACAATATAACTATCACATACAGCATGCTTTTCATGATCTACAAACACATAATTTTTATCAAGCTCAAAAATAGTGGGATCAAAACTTTCAAACCCACTTTTTTAAAATCTATAACAAGATGATTGATCATTCTCAAGAGATATGGGACTCCAAGATAAAGTCAAGACCTCTACAATCCCATTTTCATTAGTAGTACAATTAATATTATCAAGTAACATAGGACCATCATCTAGAGCTTTATCATAAACATTTGCTAAGCAAAACTCTTTAGTACCATGCATTTCGATATCAGGCACAAACAAAGCATTATCATAAGATTTATCAAAATAGCATGGATTATCATAGATAACAGTAGCATAATTATTCTCACAAGTTTTACTCATAGGGAATATTTCAAGAGAATCCACAGGAACATAACATTCATCATCCTTTGGTAAGCATGGAGGACAATCAAATAGTATAAGAGATAAAGAGTTACTGTCATTAGAAGGTTGGCATGGGTAGCTAATCCATTCTTCCTCCTTTTGTTCATCACTCTCCTCCTCTTTTTCATCCAATGAGCTTTCAGGTTCATCAATTTCAGGTTCCTGCAAATTGTGAGTGCATTCTTGTGCATGAATGAGTCTCTCTTTATAATCAATGATATAAGGATTATTGTTGTAATGTTCTATGCAATAATCAAGGATAGAAGAGTGATGTCTACGTTCCCCCTCCTTTCCTGTAGACAGTGTTGGGCCTCCAAGAGCAGAGGTTTGTAGAATAGCAGCAAGTTTTCCCTTAAGTGGATCACCCAAGGTTTATCGAACTCAGGGAGGAAGAGGTCAAAGATATCCCTCTCATGCAACCCTGCAACCACAAAGCAAGAAGTCTCTTGTGTCCCCAACACACCAAATAGGTGCACTAGTTCGGCGAAGAGATAGTGAAATACAGGTGGTATGAATATATATGAGCAGTAGCGACGGTGCCAGAAAATAGCTTGCTGGCGTGTAGTTGATGGCGGTAGTATTGCAGCAGTAGTAACGCAGTAAAACAGTAAACAAGCAGCGATAGCAGTATTTAGGAACAAGGCCTAGGGATTTCACTTTCACTAGTGGACACTCTCAACATTGATCACATAACAGAATAGATAAATGCATACTCTACACTCTTGTTGGATGATGAACACATTGCGTAGGATTACACGAACCCTCAATGCCGGAGTTAACAAGCTCCACAATTCAATGTTCATATTTAAATAACCTTAGAGTGCAAGATAGATCAACATAACCAAATAGATCACATCAATACCATCATAGTAATAGTTAACTTCACAATCCACAAGAGATCATGATCATAGCCTACGACAAGAACCACATGGTGCACACACTAGTCACCTTTACACCATGCAGGAGGAATAGAATACTTTAATAACATCACTAGAGTAGCACATAGATGAATTGTGATACAAAACTCATATGAATCTCAATCATGTAAAGCAGCTCATGAGATTATTGTATTGAGGTACATGGGAGAGAGATGAACCACATAGCTACAGCGAAGCCCTCAGCCTCGGGGATGGATTACTCCCTCCTCATCATGGAGGCAGCGATGGCGGTGAAGATGGCGGTGAAGACGGCGGTAGAGATGACTCCGGGGGCAATTCCCCGTCCCGGCAGGGTGCCGGAACAGAGACTTCTGTCCCCCGAATTGGAGTTTCGCGATGGTGGCGGCGTCACAGTAACTTTTCTAGAGTTTCGTCAATTGGTGTCGAAGTTTTAGGTCACGACGGCTTAAATAGGCGAAGAGTCGGAGTCGGAGGGGCCACGAGCTGCCCAAACCATAGGGGGGCGCGCCCCCCCCTTGGGCCGCGCCGCCCTAGGGTGTGGGGCCCCCCTGGCACCCCTCTGGCCTTCCTCCGGTGCTCTGGAAGCTTCGCGAAATTATAAGATCCCCGGAATTGATTTCGTCCGATTCCGAAAATATTTCCTTACTAGGATTTCTGAAACCAAAAACAGCAGAAAACAGCAACTGGCCTTTCAGCATCTCGTCAATAGGTTAGTTCCGGAAAACGCATAAAAATGATATAAAGTGTGAACAAAACATGTTGGTATTGTCATAAAACAAGCATGGAACATCGGAAATTATAGATACGTTGGAGACGTATCAGCATCCCCAAGCTTAGTTCCTACTCGTCCTCGAGTAGGTAAACGATAAAAGATAATTTCTGAGGTGACATGCTACCAACATAATCTTAATCATACCATTGTAAAGCTTATGAGATGAATGCAGCGATTCGAAACAATGTAAATGCAATGAGTAAACAATTGAATCATATAGCAAAGACTTTTCATGAATAGTACTTTCAAGACAAGCATCAATAAGTCTTGCATAAGAGTTACTCATAAAGCAATAAATTCTTAGTAAAGGTATTGAAGCAACACAATGGAAGATTAAGTTTCAGCGGTTGCTTTCAACTTGTAACATGTATATCTCAGGGATAGTTGTCAATGCAAAGCAATATAACAAGTGCAATAAGCAAGTATATAAGAATCAATGCACAGTTCACACAAATGTTTGCTTCTTGAGGTGGAGAGAGATAGGTGAACTGACTCAACAATAAAAGTAAAAGAATGGTCCTTCAAAGAGGAAAGCATCGATTGCTATATTTGTGCTAGAGCTTTGATTTTGAAAACATGCAACAATTTTGTCAACGGTAGTAATAAAGCATATGTATCATGTAAATTATATCTTACAAGTTGCAAGCCTCATGCATAGTGTACTAATAGTGCCCGCACCTTGTCCTAATTAGCTTGGACTACCGGATCATCACAATGCACATGTTTTGACCAAGTGTCACAAAGGGGTACCTCTATGCCGCCTGTACAAAGGTCTAAGGAGAAAGCTTGCATTGGATTTCTCGCTATTGATTATTCTTCAACTTAGACATCCATACCGGGACAACATAGACAACAGATAATGGACTCCTCTTTTATGCATAAGCATGTAACAACAATTAATAATTTTCTCATTTGAGATTGAGGATATATGTCCAAAACTGAAACTTCCACCATGGATCATGGCTTTAGTTAGCGGCCCAATGTTCTTCTCTAACAATATGCATGCTTAACCATAAGGTGGTAGATCTCTCTTACTTCAGACAAGACGGACATGCATAGCAACTCACATGAAATTCAACAAAGAGTAGTTGATGGCGTCCCCAGTGAACATGGTTATCGCACAACAAGCAACTTAATAAGAGATAAAGTGCATAATTACATATTCAATACCACAATAGTTTTTAAGCTATTTGTCCCATGAGCTATATATTGCAAGGGTGAATGATGGATTTTTAAAGGTAGCACTCAAGCAATTTACTTTGGAATGGCGGAAAATACCATGTAGTAGGTAGGTATGGTGGACACAAATGGCATAGTGTTGTTTGGCTCAAGGATTTGGATGCATGAGAAGTATTCCCTCTCGATACAAGGTTTAGGCTAGCAAGGTTGTTTGAAGCAAACACAAGCATGAACTAGTACAGCAAAACTCACATAAAAGACATATTACAAACATTATAAAACTATACATCGTCTTCCTTGTTGTTCAAACATCTTACTAGAAAATATCTAGACTCTAGAGAAACCACTCATGCAAACCAAATTTTAACAAGCTCTATGTATTTCTTCACTAATAGGTGCAAAGTATATGATGCAAGAGCTTAAACAAGAGCACAACAATTGCCAAATATCAAGTTATTCAAGACATCATACCAATTACTACATGTAGCATTTTCCGTTTCCAACCATATAACAATTAACGAAGCAGTTTCAACCTTCGCCATGAAAATTAAAAGCTAAGAACACATGTGTTCATACGAACCAGCGGAGCGTGTCTCTCTCCCACACAAGCATTTATTCAAACAAAAACAAAAACAAACAGACGCTCCAAGTAAAGTACATAAGATGTGACCGAATAAAAATATAGTTTCAAGAGAAGGAACCTGATAATTTGTCGATGAAGAAGGGGATGCCTTGGGCATCCCCAAGCTTAGATGCTTGAGTCTTCTTGAAATATGCAGGGATGAACCACCGGGGCATCCCCAAGCTTAGACTTTTCACTCTTCTTGATCATAGTATATCATCCTCCTCTCTTGACCCTTGAAAACTTCCTCCACACCAAACTCGAAACAAACTCATTAGAGGGTTAGTGCATAATCAAAAACTCACATGTTCAGAGGTGACACAATCATTCTTAACACTTCTGGACATTGCACAAAGCTACTGAAAGTCAATGGAATCGAAATATCCATCGAACATAACAAAACTGGCAATGCGAAATAAAAGGCAGAATCTGTCAAAACAGAACAGTCCGTAAAGACGAATTTTAAAATGGCACCAGACTTGCTCAGATGAAAATGCCCAAATTGAATGAAAGTTGCGTACATATCGGAGGATCACTCACGTAAATTGGCATAATTTTCTGAGTTACCTACAGAGAATTTAGCCCAGATTCGTGACAGCAAAGAAATCTGTTTCTGTGCAGTAATCCAAATCTAGTATGAACTTTTCTATCAACGACTTTACTTGGCACAACCAAACACAAAACTAAGATAAGGAGAGGCTGCTACAGTAGTAAACAACTTCCAAGACACAAATATAAAACAAAGTACTGTAGCAAAATAACACATGGGTTATCTCCCAAGAAGTTCTTTCTTTATAGCCATTAAGATGGGCTCAGTAGTTTGGTGATGCACACGCAAGAAATAGTATTTGAAGTAAAAGAGAGCTTCAAGAGGCAAATTCAAAACACATTTAAGCCTAACATGCTTCCTATGCAAAGGAATTTTATACACAAATGAATTCATGAAGAACAAAGTGACAAGCATAAGAGGATAAAACACGAGTAACTTCAAGATTCTCAACATAAAGAGGGGAAACTTAATATTATTAAGATGCATATAACCGTATTTCCCTCTCTCATAATAACTTTCAGTAGCATCATTGATGAAATCCACAATATACCCATCACTTAAAACATTCTTATCATGGTTCATATGCATAGAAGTATCATTAATTTTGGCATAAGGAGAGTTCTTTTCATTAATAGTAATTGGAGCAGGATTATTATCAAGAATTTGAACATGGTAAACAAGTTGCATATTAAGGGAATTGTTTTTGGTAACCCAATCATGACTATGACAAGTTTCATAAGGATAGTTAGAACCTATATCATAGCATTCTTTGTAATAATCATCAGAGATCGGAGGCACAGTGTCATCATAGGAAATAGAATAGTTATCTTTCACAGTCGGTTTATCTGTGTCCACACCATCATTGTTATTAGAAGGAGATGTATCAAAAACATAATGACCAGTAGCTAAAGGATTTTCAAACACCTCTTCCCAAGCTTAGAGCTTTCTATATCATTATGGGAGGAAGCATGGATAGCACTGACACTATGGCAATTATTATCATCATCATTTTCAGAATTAATTTCCCAGAGATTTGCAATATCAAAAGTAGTGTGCTCATTCAAATCATGATTGCTAATGTATGTAAAGGGCATAGGAAGATCATCGTATTCAGATTCATTATCACAATAATCGTTAGGAGCAACATACTTACAGTTACCTATCGTTATCTCATATACGCGGGGATATGCTGCTACCTCTTTCTTTTTATTCTCCTTCTTCTTCTTCTTCTTCTTCTTCTTCGTTCCCTTCTTCTTCTTCTTCTTCTCTTCCTTCTCCTCGTTCCCTTCTTTAGGAGGAAGAGGCTTGAAGGGTGGCTTGTCCGCATAACCTGATTTACTTTCAGAAACAATAGAAGAAACTTGGGAGAATCCCTCCTTTTCATTAATTAGTTGAAAACACACAGCGGTCCTATCATATTTTGGCAAGGTGTCATCTTCTAAAATATTTTGTATGTAAGTATTTGTATGGCTATTATCAATGCAATAAGAAAAACACCCATGCAGGACATCATCAATATCAAGATCACTCATATGTAACAAAGAGATTTTTCTCGACAGTTCTTCACACCCCAAAAATAAAGTAAGTTCATCATGCTGATTAGGAGTAATTTCATCATCACAATACAAATTTGCAGCACTCATTGGGTTCAAATTATCATTGGAGGAGCATTGAAAATTAAAATGACCCACTTCATGGCAAACTTCACAAATAAAAGGATAGAGGGCACAAACTTTTTTACCAAGATCATCTAGAGCCCTAAACCACTTTCTAGTTTTTTCATTAGCATGATGGATACAATATTCATCTTTAATTTGATTAATTCCACAAGGTCTATGTATTCCACAAAAATTAACATGCTTGTAGGAAATAGCATTCTTAGGAGTTTGAGCATGCTTATTGCAATCATTAACAACAATTTCATCCTTCATACAAGCCTCTTTAAAAGGTTCATGATACTTATCAAAATTCTTTTTAGGCAATTCAAAATGAGAAGCAAAGGCTTTATAAAGATTTGCAGCAACTTGAGAGTCAAGACCATAAGTAGCACTCATATTTCGAAATTTATCGGTATCCATAAAAGCTTCAATGCATTCATAATCATAATTTATACCTGACTCTTTACCTGTGTCGTTCTCCCATCCTTCAGCGTTGTCCTCAATCCGATCAAGAAGATCCCACCTAGCTTCAACCTCCTTGCTTGTGAAAGATCCCTCCGAACACGCGTCCAGATAGTCCTTGTGTTGTCCTGAAAGCCTCGCATAAAAATTATTAACAATAACATTACGGGGGAGTTCATGAATGGGACATTTGAGCATTAGTGATTTCAATCTCCCCCACGCTTGAGAAATACTCTCTCCATCACGAGGATAAAAGTTATAAATATAATTCCTATCAATATGCACTTCATGAGGAGGATAAAATTTAGAATAAAAGAGAGATGCAATTTCCTCCCAACCAAGAGAATGTCTATTCTCCAACAATTTATACCAATGCGCCGCTTTACCAAACAGCGAAACAGAGAATAGCTTCTTCCTCACTTCATCCATAGAGATACCTGCACACTTGAATAACCCGCATAATTCGTGCAAAAACAGTAAATGATCTCTAGGATGGACAGTTCCATCCCCTTTATAGTGGTTGTCCATAACACGTTCAATAATTTTCATAGGTATTTTATACGGAATACTTTCAGTAGGTGCATTTAAAATATCACAAGCATCATTAGAGTTATTGCATATGGGAGATAAAGTATTATCAGAGCAAATTTTCTCCCCTAAAGATGGGAAGCTAAAAAGATCACAAAAACTAGCTTCCCCAAGCTTAGACTTCTCCATAGCATTAGCAGTAATTGCATTCATACTAATAACATCGCTACTAGCATGCAAATAAGGTTCCATAGGTTTTTTAATTTTCGCATCAAACAATTCTAAATCAGGAAAAAAGATTAAAAAGCTCACCAATTTTTTTGTTGTTTTCCATTATGCCTAATTAGTGTAAAACAAGAAACAAAAAGATGCAATTGCAGGATCTAAAGGAAATCGCTTCGAGTACTTACAACGGCGAAAATAGCTTAGTAGCCGAGATCCGGAGTGTGAGTACCTTTTACCTTTCCTCCCCGGCAACGGCGCCAGAAAATAGCTTGATGTCTACGTTCCCCCTCCTTTCCTGTAGACAGTGTTGGGCCTCCAAGAGCAGAGGTTTGTAGAACAGCAGCAAGTTTTCCCTTAAGTGGATCACCCAAGGTTTATCGAACTCAGGGAGGAAGAGGTCAAAGATATCCCTCTCATGCAACCCTGCAACCACAAAGCAAGAAGTCTCTTGTGTCCCCAACACACCAAATAGGTGCACTAGTTCGGCGAAGAGATAGTGAAATACAGGTGGTATGAATATATATGAGCAGTAGCAACGGTGCCAGAAAATAGCTTGCTGGCGTGTAGTTGATGGTGGTAGTATTGCAGAGTAGTAATGTGATAAGAAACAGTAAACAAGCAGCGATAGCAGTATTTAGGAACAAGGCCTAGGGTTTTCACTTTCACTAGTGGACACTCTCAACATTGATCACATAACAGAATAGATAAATGCATACTCTACACTCTTGTTGGATGATGAACACATTGCGTAGGATTACACGAACCCTCAATGCCGGAGTTAACAAGCTCCACAATTCAATGTTCATATTTAAATAACCTTAGAGTGCAAGATAGATCAACATAACCAAATAGATCACATCAATACCATCATAGTAATAGTTAACTTCACAATCCACAAGAGATCATGATCATAGCCTACGACAAGAACCACATGGTGCACACACTAGTCACCTTTACACCATGCAGGAGGAATAGAATACTTTAATAACATCACTAGAGTAGCACATAGATGAATTGTGATACAAAACTCATATGAATCTCAATCATGTAAAGCAGCTCATGAGATTATTGTATTGAGGTACATGGGAGAGAGATGAACCACATAGCTACAGCGAAGCCCTCAGCCTCGGGGATGGATTACTCCCTCCTCATCATGGAGGCAGCGATGGCGGTGAAGATGGCGGTGAAGACGGCGGTAGAGATGACTCCGGGGGCAATTCCCCGTCCCGGCAGGGTGCCGAAACAGATACTTCTGTCCCCCGAATTGGAGTTTCGCGATGGCGGCGGCGTCACAGTAACTTTTCTGGAGTTTCGTCAATTGGTGTCGAAGTTTTAGGTCACGACGGCTTAAATAGGCAAAGAGTCGGAGTCGGAGGGGCCACGGGCTGCCCAAACCATAGGGGGGCGCGCCCCCCCTTGGGCCGCGCCGCCCTAGGGTGTGGGGCCCCCCTGGCACCCCTCTGGCCTTCCTCCGGTGCTCTGGAAGCTTCGCGAAATTATAAGATCCCCGGAATTGATTTCGTCCGATTCCGAAAATATTTCCTTACTAGGATTTCTGAAACCAAAAACAGCAGAAAACAGCAACTGGCCTTTCGGCATCTCGTCAATAGGTTAGTTCCAGAAAACGCATAAAAATGATATAAAGTGTGAACAAAACATGTTGGTATTGTCATAAAACAAGCATGGAACATCGGAAATTATAGATACGTTGGAGACGTATCAAAGAGACATAATCTTTAAGGTCCTTACAAGCAATACAAGTTTCATAATTTTTAGCCATGAAGGATTCTATCTCAGAGGCTCCCATAAATAAAACAAATTGTTCTACTTCTTCGAACCCAAGATGAATATAGTTATTCCAATGATAGTTCACAATTAAAACTTCTTCACTAAAGCCACATTGGAATTTAAGATGTTTAGTATCCTGTTTAGAGCAACAGTTTATATCATGGCATTTAAGCAAGATTTTATCGATTGTATTCAATTTTTCTACCACGGCACTCATGACTTTACCCTTTCTTGATTCTCTATAATTCATATATAATTCTATAAGCTCCATCCAGGTTGCGGGTTCTTCCATAACAACAGTTTTTAATTTTTCGGTTTTTCAAATTTTTATGGATTTTCGGGTATATAAGAAAAATAAAACAAGACAAAAACAAACTAGACAAAAGTAAAGTAAGCAAAATAAAATAAAAACAGAGAGAGAGGTAGAGTGTACTCCCCAGGTGACAGAGTAACAAGTACAGGACTAGACATGATAACAAAATAAATTAAACGCAAGTAACTAATTTTTTTGTGTTTTTTATATAAAGAAAGTAAACAGGATAGAAAATAAAATAAAGCAAGACAATAAACAAAGTAAAGAGATTGGGTGTGAGAGACTCCCCTTGCAGCGTGTCTTGATCTCCCCGGCAACGACGCCAGAAAAGTAGCTGCTGGCGTGTAGTTGACGTGGGAGTTAGAAATCTCTGTGGTGTAATTTTCCTATTCGATCCCCGGCAATGGCGCCAGAAAAGTAGCTGCTGGCGTGCTACAGGGATTGCAACGACGCCAGAAAGTAGCTTCCTTGTGATGGTAAAGCACTCGTCCGTTGGGAACCCCAAGAGGAAGGTGTGATGCGTACAGCAGCAAGTTTTCCCTCAGTAAGAAACCAAGGTTTATCGAACCAGTAGGAGATGAAGGCCACGTGAAGGTTGTTGGTGAAGGAGTGTAGTGCGGCGCAACACCAGGGATTCCGGCACCAACGTGGAACCTGCACAACACAATCAAAATACTTTGCCCCAACTTAACAGTGAGGTTGTCAATCTCACCAGCTTGCTGTAAACAAAGGATTAAACGTATGGTGTGGAGAATGATGTTTGTTTGCAAAGAACAGCAGAGAACAATGATTGTAGTAGATTGTATTTCAGATGTAAAAGAATGGACCGGGGTCCACAGTTCACTAGTGGTGTCTCTCCAATAAGATAAATAGCATGTTGGGTGAACAAATTACAGTTGGGCAATTGACACATAGAGAGGGCATAACAATGCACATACATATCATGATGACTAATATAAGTTTTACTTAGGGCATTACGACAAAGAACATAGACCGCTATCCAGCATGCATCTATGCCTAAAAAGTCCACCTTCGGGTTAGCATCCGCACCCCTTCCAGTATTAAGTTGCAAACAACAGACAATTGCATTAAGTACTGTGCGTAATGTAAACAATACAAATATCCTTAGACAAAGCATTGATGTTTTATCCCTAGTGGCAACAGCACATCCATAACCTTAGAACTTTCTGTCACTATCCCAGATTCAATGGAGGCATGAACCCACTATCGAGCATAAATACCCCCTCTTGGAGTCACAAGTATCAACTTGGCCAGAGCCTCTACTAGCAACGGAGAGCATGCAAGATCATAAACAACACATATATGATAGATCAATAATCAACTTGACATAGTATTCCATATTCATCGGATCCCAACAAACACAACATGTAGCATTACAAATAGATGGTCTTGATCATGATAGGCAGCTCACAAGATCTAAACATGATAGCACAAGAGGAGAAGACAACCATCTAGCTACTGCTATGGACCCATAGTCCAAGGATGAACTACTCACGCATCAGTCCGGAGGCGGGCATGGTGATGTAGAGCCCTCCGTTGATGATTCCCCTCTCTGGCAGGGTGCCGGAGGCGATCTCCTGAATCCCCCGAGATGGGATTGGCGGCGGCGGCGTCTCAGTATGTTTTCTCGTATCGTGGCTCTCGGTACTAGGGTTTTCGCGACGGAGAGATTAAATAGGCGAAGGGGCAGAGTCGGGGGACGCTCGAGGGGCCCACCCCATAAGGCGGCGCGGCCAGGGGTGGGGCCGCGCCCCCCTAGGGTATGGCCGCCTCGTCGCCCCTCTTCGTCTCCTCTTCGGACTTCTGGAAGGCTCCATGGAAAATAAGACCATGGGCTTTTGTTTCGTCCAATTCCGAGAATATTTCCTGTGTAGGATTTCTGAAACCAAAAACAGCAGAAAACAGGAACTGGCGCTTCGGCATCTTGTTAATAGGTTAGTGCTGGAAAATGCATCAAAATGATATAAAGTGTATATAAAACATGTGAGTATTGTCATAAAACTAGCATGGAACATAAGAAATTATAGATACGTTTGAGACGTATAAGTACCTAAATACAAGACTTGATTCCTTGTAGGACTATGCTTCCGGTGGCGCTAAGTGGGTGGTTGATAGTGGAGCCACAAGTCATATGACCGGAAGCAAGAATATTGTTGTCGACCTCGAGCCTTCTCACTCTACCGTTTCATATGGTGACAACACGTGCTCTAAGGTATTGGGTCTTGGCAAGGTGGTGGTAACACCCGACATCTCACTTGTGAATGTCCTCCTTGTCGAGACCCTTGGTTACAATTTACTCTCCGTTCATCAAATTGCTCGTATGGGACTATGTACTTTCTTTGATGAACATATGGTGGTCCTCTTGTGGAGCAAGACACTCCGTGTAGCTTTTGTTGGATATGTAGAGAATGGATTGTATGTTGTTGATTTCTTCGGAAAGACAACATCTTCCGCTCTTTGCCTATTCGCCAAGGGTGACAAGGGTTGGTTATGGCATCGCCGACTAGCCCATGTCAACATGAGGAATTTGCAAAGTCTCCACAAGGGTGGCCACATTCTCGGACTAAAATAAGATGTCTCCTTTTGTAAAGATCGTGTTTGTAGGGCTTGCGTACAAGGAAAAATGCATGGAGCTCCTCACAAGGCCAAGACTATCATCTCTACCACAAGATGCTTGGAGCTCCTACATGTTGATCTCTTCGGTCCACCGTCTCATGAAAGTCTTGGAGGAAAGAAGTATTGCCGCGTCATTGTTGATGACTATTCACGCTATTGTTGGGTATTCTTCTTCAAGTACAAGAGTGAGACTCAACGGACCATGATGGAGTTTGCCAATTAAGTTCAACGCAAGTACGACAACAAGATCCTCGCAATAAGGAGCGACAATGGAACGGAGTTCAAGAACTACACCTTGGATGACTTCCTCGGCGAAGTAGTAATCCAACATCAATACTCCACGCCATATACTCCCCAACAAAATGGGGTCGCCGAAAGGAAGAATCGAACCTTGATCGAAGCCGCTCGAACCATGATGATGGAGTACAAGTATAACTACAATTTTTGGGCGGAAGCTATCTCTACCGCATGCCATGCTACTAATTGTCTCTACTTTCGCAAGGGCCTTGAAAAGACACCATATGAGATTCTCACTGGCAACAAGCCTAATGTATCATATTTCAAGGTCTTCGGATGCAAATGCTATGTTCTTGTCAAAGACACACGTCTATCCAAGTTTGATTCAAGGGCTCAAGAAGGATTTTTCGTTGGCTATGCTACGGATTCTCACGCCTATAGAGTCTTCAACAAGTCAAATGGGTGAGTTGTAGAATCTTGTGATGTGACATTCGATGAAGATGATAGATCTTTGGAGGAGCGAAGTGCTTCTTGTGAGAAAGGAGATGCAATTCCCCCGGATGCCATAGGAAGGATGGGTGTTGGCATTCGCCGACCTCAAGAGCTACCTTCTATGAGTACCGGGGAAGGACCAAGTTCCACCCAAGTGGAGCCATCTACACCACAAGGCCAAGCTTCTTCCATTGATCCTACAAGTGCATGCCAACCTCTTCAACAACCTCAAGTTCAACCTCAACAACTACAACACCAATCAAGTACAAGCTCACCACAACAAGCTCAAGAACAACATCTCCCGCAAGCTCATCTACCACAACAACCAACATCAAGTGACCAAGGCCAAGCTTCAAGTTCTTCTCCGAATGGCTCGGGGATGATCTTTATGGACAATCCCATTCCTAGTACCCCCGAGTCATCCGGCTCTCATGATGATGATGATGATGATGCACCTTTCAACAACAATGGAGGTCAAGGCGAGGACCTAAACCATGATGGAGGCCAAGAGGACCTACAAGAATCTACTCCTATAGCCGATACTCGCCGTGAAGATCCTACTACAAGACACTTGTGCCTCAAGTCCCATTCTTTGTGTAATGTTATTGGTGACTTAAAGAGCAAAGTAACCACCCGGAGGCAACTAGCAAACTTTTGTGAGCACCACGCCTTTGTCTCTATGGTGGAACCACTCAAGGTTAATGACGCTCTTGAAGATCCCGATTGGTTGATTGCAATGCAAGAAGAACTCAACAACTTCAAGAGGAATGATGTGTGGACTCTCATGAAGCGACCCGATCATTGCCGCAATGTTATCGGTACCAAATGGGTCTTCAAGAACAAGCAAGATGAACATGGCATCGTCATCCGCAACAAAGCAAGATTGGTGGCACAAGGCTATTCTCAAGTCGAAGGCGTGGACTTTGGTGAAACCTTTGCACCCGTTGCAAGGCTTGAGTCCATCCGTATCCTTTTGGCTTTTGCCTCTCATCATGGCTTCAAGTTGCAACAAATGGATGTTAAGAGTGCTTTTCTTAATGGTCCTTTACATGAGGAGGTATATGTGAAGCTACCACCGGGGTTCGAGGACCCCCATTTCCCGGACCATGTCTTCAAGCTCAAAAAGGCCCTATATGGACTCAAACAAGCTCCTAGAGCATGGTATGAGCATCTAAAGGAGTTGCTTGTAGACCGTGGTTTCGAAGTGGGGAAAATCGATCCCACTCTTTTTACTAAGAAAGTCAATGGGGATCTTTTCGTATGCCAACTCTATGTAGATGACATCATATTTGGCTCGACTAACACCAAGTTCAATGATGAGTTCGCTAAGTTGATGACAAATAGGTTTGAGATGTCAATGATGGGTGAACTCAAGTACTTCCTTGGGTTCGAGATCAAGCAAACGCGACAAGGCACCTTCGTCAATCAAGCAAAGTACCTCCAAGACATGCTCAAGCGCTTCGATATGAAGCACGCCAAAGGGATTGGAACACCGATGCATCTCAAGTGTCAACTCTCCCTTTACGAGACCGGCAAGGCGGTGGATCCCAAGCTCTACCGTTCGATGATAGGTTCGCTTCTTTACCTTTGTGCCTCTCGCCTGGATATAATGTTAAGCGTTGGTATGTGTGTACGGTTTCAAGCAAGCCCGAAGGAAAGCCACATTGTGGCGGTCAAAAGGATCTTTCGATATTTAGTTGATACCCCACACTTCGGACTATGGTACCCAAGGGACACGGACTTTGCTTTGGTTGGTTTCACCGACTCCGATTGGGCGGGTGACAAGGTTGATAGGAAGTCTACATCCGGAGCTTGTCACTTTCTTGGAAGATCCTTGGTGTGTTGGTCCTCGAAGAACCAAAATTGTGTCTCCGTCTCCACTGCGGAAGCCGAGTATGTTGCCGCAGCAAGTAGTTGTGCTCAAATCTTGTGGATGAGGCAAACCTTGCGGGATTATGGACTCGAGTATAGCAAGGTGCCTCTTTTGTGTGACAATGAGAGCGCAATCAAGATCGCCTACAATCCGGTTCTTCATGGCAAGACAAAGCACATTGAGATAAGGAACCACTTCATCCGGGATCACATTACTCGCGGAGATATTGTTCTATCCTTCATTGGTACCAAGGAGCAATTGGCGGACATCTTCACGAAGCCCTTGGATGAGAAGCGTTTCATTGAGTTGAGGCATGAGCTAAATATCATTGATGCATCGAACTTTGCTTGACCGTCGTGCGCACATACCACTCCCAAACTATATATCTAGATGAAAGGCACGCATGAACATAGGGGGAGTGCGGTTTAAACTTATTGAGCTATCCCTCCCCCCATAATGCATAAAGAAATCCAAAGCATATGCTATTTGTCAATCAAGTGACTAATGAGCTTCATGTTGAGTTGTAGTCGTGAGTCCTAGATACATCTACGTGACCTCACACTACTATACTCTTACACGGTGGTTTCGGCCACCAACCTCCTCCTTGAGGAGTTTTTCAGTTCTTCGTGTTTCTTTGTGACCTTCTTTTTGTCCTTCTTCTTTGCTATCTTTTTCCAAATGTTTTTTTGGAGAGTCTCATTCAAGCTTTGTTTTCCTTTTGGTTTTTGCAAGCTTGGTTGCATGTTCTCTCTTACCATCCTTATAGTTTCCTTACCCTCCTTTTTGGTGTTCCGATGCCAAAGGGGGAGAAGTTCCTATTCGGATGGGTTTTTTGCATGGGGACTTTCGTTGATTGTAGCCTTTTGGTCCTCCTTGTTTATCGTTTCTTGTGGCTACATCAACACTATGGAGGCATCTTACTGTGAGTTTGGGTTTTCTCAAGGCAAAGGTATGATAACTTCACCCAAAACTCCTTGCATGATCTTGCGTTGCCTCCATATTGCGCATATGCTATTTGAACATGTCAAGTATCCTTGTTGCATATGTGCTTGGTTTGTAAAATCTAGGGGGAGTTATGCCTCTAGGACGTGTGCATTCGTATTCAAATACATATTCAAAATATGCACATGTTTAGGGGGAGCTCCGTCGAGCTCTTGCAAATCTAAGTATCTCATCATAATATCATATGCCATTGCAAAGTCTTGTGTTGTCATCAAACACCAAAAAGGGGGAGATTGAAAGAACAAAGTCTAAACCCCGGGTTTTGTGTGTTTGATGACAACACTTGAATAATCTCACCATGTGCTTTGAGTATCTTTGTTAGATTTGCAAGTGCACGGTGACCTCGCTGGACACGTCAAGATCGGAGGACTGAAGCGTAGCTTATAGGTTTTCTGGTTTTGTGTGTGTATCGCGAGGTGACATGGTTGGAGAGGAAAAGAGGAGAAAAACAGTTTTTGTCAGGCCGGTACTACTGGTACCAGTAGCGGTAGTACCGCTACCCCTACTGGTACCGCCCACGGTACCGCTCTGAAGTTCTGCGCTCGTTTTGACCCACAGTACGAGTTACGGTACCTCTGCGGTACCTGGAGCGGTAGTACCGCTTGCAAGCGGTAGTACCGCCCACGGTACCGCTCAAGTACCGTAACTAGTTACGGTGGTACCGCTTCGGTACCGCTGTCGTACCGCTTTGGATCCAGTAAGGTTTGGACCCCATTGCGGTACCTCGAGCGGTAGTACCGCTCTGTGTCCACGTGGACAAGATCTGTGGGATTTCGAACTCAGAGCGGTAGTACCGCTTACCCAAAGCGGTAGTACTGCTTAGGCAAAAACTGGACATAACGGTTGGATTCGAGAGGGCCTATTTAAAGGGCCCTTGTTCCCCAACTCGTTTTTATCTCTCCTCTCTCTCTCTCTCTCCTCCATTGTTGCTGAGCTTAAACGTTGAGGATCTCCCCAACCATCCAACCAATCTTGCCCAAATTTTGAGGAGTGGTGGAGGAGACCCCGATCTATAGTTCTACCAAGAGAGATTTCACCAATACTTGCTATTCCTTAGTGGATCTTGGTGTTATGGTTCCTATGGTGGGATCTTGGAGAAAGTGCACCTATGGAGGCTAGCTTGGTGTTGTGCTAGCTCCATAGGTTGTTGTGAGCCTCCTTGTGATGTGGAGCTCGCCCCAACCTTGTGAAGGAATCACCGCCTCGACCGGTGCCATAGTGGAGAAGGGGGAGCCCCTTTGTGGAGCTCTCTCGAGGAAGAAGGTGAGGCCTTCCTTTGTGGTGTGGCCGCCTAGCTTCTTGTGTGAGGCTAGAACCTCCTCAACGCAGATGTACTCTCTTTTATGAGAGGAACTGCGGGAAACAAACCTCGCCTCGTCTCCATGCCATCCGGTTGTCCCGCTCCTTACTCTTACCATCTTGCTTGTTCCTTTGCTTGTCGCACTTGTCTAGGATCATTGTAGGAACACCGACACCACTAAAGGATTCACCTTTACCTTCCGCACCGCTAAAATTGAAAAAGACTAAAACTTGACGTAGCGTCCATTCACCCCCCCCTCTTGTTTGCTACGATCCATTCAAACCTCCTCCCGCCACGTGTCCATGTAGAATTGCATTCGAAGGCTGACATGTGCCTCGAGCGTGGCTGACATGTGCCTCGAGCGTGGCCATTGGCATGTCGACATGTGTCACACGGAATACCAACATGTGCGTGTAGATGGCTGATGTCTACGCGCGCTTCTATACCTGTAGACAGTGTTGGGCCTTGCTGGCGTACAGTTGACGTGGGAGTTGGATTACAACGGTGCCAGAAAGTAGCTTCCTTGTGACGGTAAAGCACTCGTCCGTTGGGAACCCCAAGAGGAAGGTATGATGAGTACAGCAGCAAGTTTTCCCTCAGTAAGAAACCAAGGTTTATCGAACCAGTAGGAGTCAAGAAGCACGTTGAAGGTTGATGGCGGCGAAGTGTAGTGCGGCGCAACACCAGGGATTCCGGCGCCAACGTGGAACCTGCACAACACAATCAAAATACTTTGCCCCAACTTAACAGTGAGGTTGTCAATCTCACCAGCTTGCTGTAACAAAGGATTAGATGTATAGTGTGGATGATGATGTTTGCAGAAAACAGTAGAACGAGTATTGCAGTAGATTGTATTCGATGTAAAAGAATGGACCGGGGTCCACAGTTCACTAGTGGTGTCTCTCCCATAAGATAAATAGCATGTTGGGTGAACAAATTACAGTTGGGCAATTGACAAATAAAGAGAGCATAACAATGCACATACATGTTATGATGAGTAGTGTGAGATTTAATTGGGCATTACGACAAAGTACATAGACCGCTATCCAGCATGCATCTATGCCTAAAAAGTCCACCTTCAGGTTATCATCCGACCCCCCACCAGTATTAAGTTGCAAACAACAGACGATTGCATTAAGTATGGTGCGTAGTGTAATCAATAAATACATCCTTAGATATAGCATTGATGTTTTATCCCTAGTGGCAACAGCACATCCACAACCTTAGAGGTTGCTTTCACTCCCCCAGATTTAATGGAGGCATGAACCCACTATCGAGCATAATTACTCCCTCTTGGAGTTACAAGCAATGACTTGGCCAGAGCCTCTACTAGCAACGGAGAGCATGCAAGATCATAAACAACACATAGATGATAGATTGATAATCAACATATCATAGTATTCCATATTCATCAGATCCCAACAAACGCAACATGTAGCATTACAGATAGATGATCTTGATCATGTTAGGCAGCTCACAAGATCCAACAATGATAGCACAATGAGGAGAAGACGACCATCTAGCTACTGCTATGGACCCATAGTCCAGGGGTGAACTACTCACACATCAATCCGGAGGCGACCATGGCGGTGTAGAGTCCTCCGGGAGATGATTCCCCTCTCCGGCAGGGTGCCGAAGGCGATCTCCTGAATCCCCCGAGATGGGATTGGTGGCGGCGGCGTCTCTGGAAGGTTTTCCGTATCGTGGCTCTCGGTACTGGAACTATTATCGACGAAGGCTTAAGTAGGCGGAAGGGTAGGTCAGGGGGCTGATACGTCTCCAACGTATCTATAATTTCCGATGTTCCATGCTTGTTTTATGACAATACCAACATGTTTTGTTCACACTTTATATCATTTTCATGCATTTTCCGGAACTAACCTATTAACAAGATGCCACAAAGTGCTGCCTCTGTTTTCTGCTGTTTTTGGTTCCAGAAAGGCTGTTCGGGCAATATTCTCGGAATTGGACGAAATCAACGCCAGACCTCCTATTTTTCCCGGAAGCGTCCAGAACACCGAAGAAGAGTCGGAGAGGGGCCAGGGGGCCACCACACCACATGGCAGCGCGGGCCAGGCCTAGGCCGCGCCGGCCTAGGGTGTGGCGCCCCCAGGTGCCCCCCTGCGCCGCCTCTTCGCCTATAAAAGCCCTTTCGACCTAAAAACGCAGTACCAATTGACGAAACTCCAGAAAGACTCCAGGGGCGCCGCCGCCATCGCGAAACTCCAATTCGGGGGACAGAACTCTCTGTTCCGGCACCCTGCCGGACGGGGAATTGCCCCCGGAGCCATCTCCACCGCCGTCTTCACCGCCATCTTCACCGCCATCGCTGCCTCCATGATGAGGAGGGAGTAATCCACCCCTGAGGCTGAGGGCTCCGCTGTAGCTATGTGGTTCATCTCTCTCCCATATACCTCAATACAATAATCTCATGAGCTGCTTTACATGATTGAGATTCATATGAGTTTTGTATCACTACTATCTATGTGCTACTCTAGCAAAGTTATTAAAGTAGTTCTATTCCTCCTGCACGTGTGTAAAGGTGACAGTGTGTGCACCGTGTTAGTACTTGGTTTATGCTATGATCATGATCTCTTGTAGATTGCGAAGTTAACTATTGCTATGATAATATTGATGTGATCTATTCCTCCTACATATGCATGAAGGTGACAGTGTGCATGCTATGCTAGTACTTGGTTTAGTCTTTTGATCTATCTTACACTAAAGGTTACTAAAATATGAGCATTATTGTGGAGCTTGTTAACTCCGGCATTGAGGGTTCGTGTAATCCTACGCAATGTGTTCATGATCCAACAAGAGTGTAGAGTATGCATTTATCTATTATGTTATGTGATCAATGTTGAGAGTGTCCACTAGTGAAAGTGTAATCCCTAGGCCTTGTTCCTAAATACTGCTATCGCTGCTTGTTTATCAAGTTTATCTTTGCCTACTGCTGCAATACTACCACCATCAACTACACGCCAGCAAGCTATTTTCTGGCACCGTTGCTACTGCTCATACTTATTTATACCACCTGTATTTCACTATCTCTTCGCCGAACTAGTGCACCTATTTGGTGTGTTGGGGACACAAGAGACTTCTTGCTTTGTGGTTGCAGGGTTGCATGAGAGGGATATCTTTGACCTCTTCCTCCCTGAGTTCGATAAACCTTGGGTGATCCACTTAAGGGAAAACTTGCTGCTGTTCTACAAACCTCTGCTCTTGGAGGCCCAACACTGTCTACAGGAAAGGAGGGGGAACGTAGACATCAAGCACTTTTCTGGCGCCGTTGCCGGGGAGGAAAGGTAAAAGGCACTCATACTTCGGTTCCAGGTAAAGTACTTTTCTGGCGCCATTGTGTTTGTGCTCGAAGCTATTTCCTTTAGATCCTGCAATTGCAACTTTTTGTTTCTTGTTTACACTAGTTAGGCATAATGGAAAACATCTGTGAGCTCTTTGTACTATTTCCTGAGTCAAGACATGAATAGTTTAATGCGAAAATTAAAAAACCCATGGAACATGTTAGCATGAATACTTTGAACACCATTGTTGCTAATGATATGGAAAATTCTAAGCTTGGGGAAGCTGGTTTTGATGAGCATGATCTTTTTAGTCCACCAAGCATTGAGGAGAAAATTTTCTTTGATGATACTTTGCCTCCTATTTATGATGATTATAATGATAGTAGTCTTTTGGTACCACCTACTATGGAGAGTAAATTTTGTTGTGATTATACTATGCCTCCAACACTTGATGAGAATAATAATGATAGCTACTTTGTTGAATTTGCTCCCACTATTACTAATAAAATTGATTATGCTTATGTGGAGAGTAATAATTTTATGCATGAGACTCATGATAAGAATGCTTTATGTGATAGTTATATTGTTGAGTTTGCTCATGTTGCTACTGAAAGTTATTATGAGAGAGGAAAATATGGTTGTAGAAATTTTCATGTTACTAAAACACCTCTCTATGTGCTGAAATTTTTGAAGCTATACTTGTTTTATCTTTCTATGCTTGTTGCATTATGCTTCTTGAACTTGTTTATTTACAAGATTCCTATGCATAGGAAGCATGTTAGGCTTAAATTTGTTTCATACTTGCCTCTTGATGCTCTCTTTTGCTTCAACTACTATTTCTTATGAGTGCATCATTAAAACTGTTGAGCCCATCTTAATGGCTATAAAGAAAAGAACTTCTTGGGAGATAACCCATGTGTTATTTTGCTACAGTACTTTGTTTTTATTTTGTGTCTTGGAAGTTGTTTACTACTGTAGCAACCTTTCCTTATCTTAGTTTTGTGTTTTGTTGTGCCAAGTTAAGCCGTTGATAGAAAAGTAAGTACTAGATTTGGATTACTGCGCAGTTCCAGATTTCTTTGCTGTCACGAATCTGGGTCCACCTCCCTGTAGGTAGCTCAGAAAATTAAGCCAATTTACGTGCATGATCCTCAGATATGTACGCAACTTTCATTCAATTTGAGAATTTTCATTTGAGCAAGTCTGGTGCCATTTTAAAATTCGTCAATACGAACTGTTCTGTTTTGACAGATTCTGCCTTTTATTTCGCATTGCCTCTTTTGCTATGTTGGATGAATTTCTTTGATCCACTAATGTCCAGTAGCATTATGCAATGTCCAGAAGTGTTAAGAATGATTGTGTCACCTCTGAATATGTCAATTTATATTGTGCACTAACCCTCTAATGAGTTGTTTCGAGTTTGGTGTGGAGGAAGTTTTCAAGGATCAAGAGAGGAGTATGATGCAACATGATCAAGAAGAGTGAAAGCTCTAAGCTTGGGGATGCCCCGGTGGTTCATCCCTGCATATTTCAAGAAGACTCAAGCATCTAAGCTTGGGGATGCCCAAGGCATCCCCTTCTTCATCGACAAATTATCAGGTTCCTCCCCTGAAACTATATTTTTATTCCATCACATCTTATGTGCTTTTCTTGGAGCGTCTGTTTGTTTGTTTCTATTTTTGTTTTTGTTTGAATAAATGCTTGTGTGGGAGAGAGACACGCTCCGCTGGTTCGTATGAACACATGTGTTCTTAGCTCATAATATACATGGCGAAGTTTTCTTCTTCGTTAAATTGTTATATGGTTGGATTTGGAAAATGATACATGTAGTAATTGCTATTAATGTCTTGGGTAATGTGATACTTGGCAATTGTTGTGCTCATGATTAAGCTCTTGCATCATATGCTTCACATCCATTAATGAAGAAATACATAGAGCATGCTAAAATTTGGTTTGCATATTTGGTCTCTCTAAGGTCTAGATAATTTCTAGTATTGAGTTTGAACAACAAGGAAGACGGTGTAGAGTCTTATAATGTTTACAATATGTCATTTATGTGAGTTTTGCTGCACCGGTTCATCCTTGTGTTTGTTTCAAATAAGCCTTGCTAGCCTAAACCTTGTATCGAGAGGGAATACTTCTCATGCATCCAAATCCTTGAGCCAAACAACACTATGCCATTTGTGTCCACCATACCTACCTACTACATGGTATTTTCCGCCATTCCAAAGTAAATTGCTTGAGTGCTACCTTTAAAATTCCATCATTCACCTTTGCAATATATAGCTTATGGGACAAATAGCTTAAAAACTATTGTGGTATTGAATATGTAATTATGCACTTTATCTCTTATTAAGTTGCTTGTTGTGCGATAACCATGTTCACTGGGGACGCCATCAACTATTCATTGTTGAATTTCATGTGAGTTGCTATGCATGTCCGTCTTGTCTGAAGTAAGAGAGATCTACCACCCTATGGTTAAGCATGCATATTGTTAGAGAAGAACATTGGGCCGCTAACTAAAGCCATGATCCATGGTGGAAGTTTCAGTTTTGGACATATATCCTCAATCTCATATGAGAAAATTATTAATTGTTGTTACATGCTTATGCATAAAAGAGGAGTCCATTATCTGTTGTCTATGTTGTCTCGGTATGGATGTCTAAGTTGAGAATAATCAATAGCGAGAAATCCAATGCGAGCTTTCTCCTTAGACCTTTGTACAGGCGGCATAGAGGTACCCCTTTGTGACACTTGGTTAAAACATGTGCATTGTGATGATCCGGTAGTCCAAGCTAATTAGGACAAGGTGCGGGCACTATTAGTACACTATGCATGAGGCTTGCAACTTATAAGATATAATTTACATGATGCATATGCTTTATTACTACCGTTGACAAAATTGTTTCATGTTTTCAAAATAAAAGCTCTAGCACAAATATAGCAATCGATGCTTTCCTCTTTGAAGGACCATTCTTTTACTTTTATTGTTGAGTCAGTTCACCTATCTTTCTCCACCTCAAGAAGCAAACATTTGTGTGAACTGTGCATTGATTCTTATATACTTGCTTATTGCATTTGTTATATTGCTTTGCATTGACAACTATCCATGAGATATACATGTTACAAGTTGAAAGCAACCGCTGAAACTTAATCTTCCATTGTGTTGCTTCAATGTCTCTACTATGAATTTATTGCTTTATGAGTAACTCTTATGCAAGACTTATTGATGCTTGTCTCGAAAGTACTATTCATGAAAAGTCTTTGCTATATGATTCACTTGTTTACTCATTGCATTTACATTGTTTCGAATCGCTGCATTCATCTCATATGCTTTACAATGGTATGATTAAGATTATGTTGGTAGCATGTCACCTCAGAAATTATCTTTTATCATTTACCTACTCGAGGACGAGTAGGAACTAAGCTTGGGGATGCTGATACGTCTCCAACGTATCTATAATTTCCGATGTTCCATGCTTGTTTTATGACAATACCAACATGTTTTGTTCACACTTTATATCATTTTCATGCATTTTCCGGAACTAACCTATTAACAAGATGCCACAGTGCCGGTTCTGCTGTTTTTGGTTCCAGAAAGGCTGTTCGGGCAATATTCTCGGAATTGGACAAAATCAACGCCAGACCTCCTATTTTTCCCGGAAGCGTCCAGAACACCGAAGAAGAGTCGGAGAGGGGCCAGGGGGCCACCACACCACATGGCGGCGCGGGCCAGGCCTAGGCCGCGCCGGCCTAGGGTGTGGCGCCCCCAGGTGCCCCCCTGCGCCGCCTCTTCGCCTATAAAAGCCCTTTCGACCTAAAAACGCAGTACCAATTGATGAAACTCCAGAAAGACTCTAGGGGCGCCGCCGCCATCGCGAAACTCCAATTCGGGGGACAGAACTCTCTGTTCCGGCACCCTGCCGGACGGGGAATTGCCCCCGGAGCTATCTCCACCGCCGTCTTCACCGCCATCTTCACCGCCATCGCTGCCTCCATGATGAGGAGGGAGTAATCCACCCCTGAGGCTGAGGGCTCCGCTGTAGCTATGTGGTTCATCTCTCTCCCATATACCTCAATACAATAATCTCATGAGCTGCTTTACATGATTGAGATTCATATGAGTTTTGTATCACTACTATCTATGTGCTACTCTAGCAAAGTTATTAAAGTAGTTCTATTCCTCTTGCATGTGTGTAAAGGTGACAGTGTGTGCACCGTGTTAGTACTTGGTTTATGCTATGATCATGATCTCTTGTAGATTGCGAAGTTAACTATTGCTATGATAATATTGATGTGATCTATTCCTCCTACATATGCATGAAGGTGACAGTGTGCATGCTATGCTAGTACTTGGTTTAGTCTTTTGATCTATCTTACACTAAAGGTTACTAAAATATGAGCATTATTGTGGAGCTTGTTAACTCCGGCATTGAGGGTTCGTGTAATCCTACGCAATGTGTTCATCATCCAACAAGAGTGTAGAGTATGCATTTATCTATTCTGTTATGTGATCAATGTTGAGAGTGTCCACTAGTGAAAGTGTAATCCCTAGGCCTTGTTCCTAAATACTGCTATCGCTGCTTGTTTACTGTTTTACTGCGTTACTACTGCTGCAATACTACCACCATCAATTACACGCCAGCAAGCTATTTTCTGGCACCGTTGCTACTGCTCATACTTATTTATACCACCTGTATTTCACTATCTCTTCGCCGAACTAGTGCACCTATTTGGTGTGTTGGGGACACAAGAGACTTCTTGCTTTGTGGTTGCAGGGTTGCATGAGAGGGATATCTTTGACCTCTTCCTCCCTGAGTTCGATAAACCTTGGGTGATCCACTTAAGGGAAAACTTGCTGCTGTTCTACAAACCTCTGCTCTTGGAGGCCCAACACTGTCTACAGGAAAGGAGGGGGAACGTAGACATCAGGGGCCTCACGAGGGCCCCACACGCCAGGGCGGCGTGGCCCCAGCCCTGGCCGCGCGGCCCTGCTGTGTTGGCGCCTCGTGGCCCCACTTCGTTTCCTCTTCGGACTTCTGGAAGCTTCGTGGAAAAATAGGACCCTGGGCGTTGATTTCGTCCAATTCCGAGAATATTTCCTTACTAGGATTTCTGAAACCAAAAACAGCAGAAAACAAAGAATCGGCTCTTCGGCATCTCGTTAATAGGTTAGTGCCGGAAAATGCATAATAATGACATATAATGTGTATAAAACATGTGAGTATCATCATAAAAGTAGCATGGAACATAAGAAATTATAGATACGTTTGAGACGTATCAAGCATCCCCAAGCTTAGTTCCTACTCGTCCCGAGTAGGTAAACGATAACAAAGATAATTTCTTAAGTGACATGCTATCATAATCTTGATCAATACTATTGTAAGCACATGTAATGAATGCAGCGATTCGAAGCAATGGTAAAGAGCAATGAGTAAACAACTGAATCATATAGCAAAGACTTTTCATGAATAGTACTTTCAAGACAAGCATCAATAAGTCTTGCATAAGAGTTAACTCATAAAGCAATAGATTCAAAGTAAAGGCATTGAAGCAACACAAAGGAAGATTAAGTTTCAGCGGTTGCTTTCAACTTATAACATGTATATCTCATGGATAGTTGTCAACATAAAGTAATATAATAAGTGCAATATGCAAGTATGTAGGAATCAATGCACAGTTAACACAAGTGTTTGCTTCTTGAGATAGAAGGAAATGGGTAAACTGACTCAACAATAAAAGTAGAAGAAAGGCCCTTCGCAGAGGGAAGCATGGATTGCTATGTTTGTGCTAGAGCTTTTATTTTGAAAACAAGAAACAATTTTGTCAACGGTAGTAATAAAGCATATGTGTTATGTAAATTATATCCTACAAGTTGCAAGCCTCATGCATAGTATACCAATAGTGCTCGCACCTTGTCCTAATTAGCTCGGATTACCTGGATTATCATCGCAATACATATGTTTTAACCAAGTGTCACAAAGGGTTACCTCTATGCCGCCTGTACAAAGGTCTAAGGAGAAAGCTCGCATTGGATTTCTCGCTTTTGATTATTCTCAACTTAGACATCCATACCGGGACAACATAGACAACAGATAATGGACTCCTCTTTAATGCATAAGCATTTAGCAACAAATAATATTCTCATATGAGGTTGAGGATATTTGTCCAAAACTGAAACTTCCACCATGAATCATGGCTTTAGTTAGCGGCCCAATGTTCTTCTCTAACAATATGCATACTCAAACCATTCAACTCATGGTAAATCGCCCTTACTTCAGACAAGACGAACATGCATAGCAACTCACATGATATTCAACAAAGTGTAGTTGATGGCGTCCCCAGGAACATGGTTATCGCTCAACAAGCAACTTATAAGAGATAAGATGCATAAGTACATATTCAATACCACAATAGTTTGTAGGCTATCTGTCCCATGAGCTATATATTGCAAAGATAAAGAATGGAAATTTTAAAGGTAGCACTCAAGCAATTTACTTTGGAATGGCGGAGAAATACCATGTAGTAGGTAGGTATGGTGGACACAAGTGTCATAGTGTTTGGCTCGAGGATTTTGGATGCATGAGAAGTATTCCCTCTCGATACAAGGTTTAGGCTAGCAAGGTTGTTTAAAGCAAACACAAGTATGAACCGGTACAGCAAAACTCACATAAAAGACATATTGTAAGCATTATAAGACTCTATACCGTCTTCCTTGTTGTTCGACATTTACTAGAAAATATCTAGACCTTAGAGAGACCAATTATGCAAACCAAATTTTAGCATGCTCTATGTATTTCTTCATTAATAGGTGCAAAGTATATGATGCAAGAGCTTAAACATGAGCACAACAATTGCCAAGTATCACATTATTCAAGATATTATACCAATTACCACATGTAGCATTTCCCGTTTCCAACCATATAATAATCTAACGAAGCAGTTCAACCTTCGCCATGAATATTATGGATAAAGCCTAAGGACATATGTGTCCATATGCAACAGCGGAGCGTGTCTCTCTCCCACACAATGAATGCTAGGATCCAACTTTATTCAAACAAAACAGAAACAAAAACATACAGACGCTCCAAGTAAAGCACATAAGATGTGATGGAATAAAAATATAGTTTCACTAGAGGAACCTGATAATATTGTCGATGAAGAAGGTGATGCCTTGGGCATCCCCAAGCTTAGACGCTTGAGTCTTCTTGAAATATGTAGGGATGAACCACCGGGGGCATCCCCAAGCTTAGAGGTTTCACTCTCCTTGATCATATTGTATCATCCTCCTCTCTTGATCCTTGAAAACTTCCTCCACACCAAACTCGAAACAAACTCATTAGAGGGTTAGTGCATAATCAAAAAATTCACATGTTCAGAGGTGACATAATCATTCTTAACACTTCTGGACATTGCACAAAGCTACTGAAAGTTAATGGAACAAAGAAATCCATCAAACATAGCAAAACAGGCAATGCGAAACATAAGGCAGATTCTGTCAAAACAGAACAGTCCGAAAAGACGTATTTTTATGGGGCACCAGACTTGCTCAAATGAGAAAACTCAAAACTAATGAAAGTTGCGTACATATCTGCGGATCACGCACGTAAATTGGCATAATTTTCTGAGTTACCTACAGAGACTACTGTTCAAATTCGTGACAGCAAGAAATCTGTTTCTGCGCAGTAATCCAAATCTAGTATCAACTTTATCATTAAAGACTTTACTTGGCACAACAATGCAATAAAACTAAGATAAGGAGAGATTGCTACAGTAGTAACAACTTCCAAGACTCAAATATAAAACAAAAGTACTGTAGTAAAATGATGGGTTGTCTCCCATAAGCGCTTTTCTTTAACGCCTTTTGATACGTCTCCAACGTATCGATAATTTCTTATGTTCCATGCCACATTATTGATGTTATCTACATGTTTTATGCACACTTTATGTCATATTCGTACATTTTCTGGAACTAACCTATTAACAAGATGCCGAAGTGCCAGTTGCTGTTTTCTGCTGTTTTTGGTTTCAGAAATCCTAGTAACGAAATATTCTCGGAATTGGACGAAATCAACGCCCAGGGGCCTATTTTTCCACGAAGCTTCCAGAAGTCCGAAGACGAAACGAAGAGGGGCCACGGGGTGGCCAAACCCTAGGGCGGCGCGGCCCCACCCCTGGCCGCGCCGGCCTATGGTCTGGGCCCCCCGTGCCGCCTCTTGACTTGCCCTTCCGCCTACTTAAAGCCTCCGTGACGAAACCCCCAGTACCGAGAGCCACGATACGGAAAACCTTACTGAGACGCCGCCACCGCCGATCCCATCTCGGGGGATCCAGGAGATCGCCTCCGGCACCCTGCCGGAGAGGGGATTCATCTCCCGGAGGACTCTACACCGCCATGGTCGCCTCCGGAGTGATGTGTGAGTAGTCTACCCCTGGACTATGGGTCCATAGCTGTAGCTAGATGGTTGTCTTCTCCCCATTGTGCTATCATTGTCGGATCTTGTGAGCTGCCTAACATGATCAAGATCATCTATCTGTAATTCTATATGTTGCGTTTGTTGGGATCCGATGAATAGAGAATACTTGTTATGTTGATTATCAAAGTTATATCTACGTGTTGTTTATGATCTTGCATGCTTTCCGTTACTAGTAGATGCTCTGGCCAAGTAGATGCTTGTAACTCCAAGAGGGAGTACTTATGCTCGATAGTGGGTTCATGCTCGCATTGACACCGGGACAAAGGATGAAAGTTCTAAGGTTGTGTTGTGCTGTTGCCACTAGGGATAAAACATTGATGCTATGTCTAAGGATGTAGTTGTTGATTACATTACGCACCATACTTAATGCAATTGTCTGTTGCTTTGCAACTTAATACTGGAGGGGGTTCGGATGATAACCTGAAGGTGGACTTTTTAGGCATAGATGCAGTTGGATGGCGGTCTATGTACTTTGTCGTAATGCCCAATTAAATCTCACTATACTCATCATGATATGTATGTGCATGGTCATGCCCTCTTTATTTGTCAATTGCCCAACTGTAATTTGTTCACCCAACATGCTGTTTGTCTTATGGGAGAGACACCTCTAGTGAACTGTGGACCCCGGTCCAATTCTCTTTACTGAAATACAATCTACTGCAATACTTGTTCTACTGTTTTCTGCAAACAATCATCTTCCACACAATACGGTTAATCCTTTGTTACAGCAAGCCGGTGAGATTGACAACCTCACTGTTTCGTTGGGGCAAAGTACTTTGGTTGTGTTGTGCAGGTTCCACGTTGGCGCCGGAATCCCTGGTGTTGCGCCGCACTACATCCCGCCGCCATCAACCTTCAACGTGCTTCTTGGCTCCTCCTGGTTCGATAAACCTTGGTTTCTTTCTGAGGGAAAACTTGCTGCTGTGCGCATCATACCTTCCTCTTGGGGTTCCCAACGAGCGTGTGAGTTACACGCCATCAAGCATATTTTCTGGCGCCGTTGCCGAGATCAAGACACGCTGCAAGGGGAGTCTCCACTTCTCAATCTCTTTACTTTGTTTTTGTCTTGCTTAGTTTTATTTACTACTTTGTTTGCTGCACTAAATCAAAATACAAAAAAATTAGTTGCTAGTTTTACTTCATTTGCTATCTTGTTTGCTATATCAAAAACACAAAAAAATTAGTTTACTTGAATTTACTTTATCTAGTTTGCTTTATTTACTGTTGCTAAAATGGCCAACGCTGAAAATACTAAGTTGTGTGACTTCACAACCACAAATAATAATGATTTCTTATGCACACCTATTGCTCCACCTGCTACTACAGCAGAATTCTTTGAAATTAAACCTGCTTTACTGAATCTTGTTATGCGAGAGCAATTTTTACAGTGTTAGTTCGATGATGCTGCTGCCCATCTCAATAATTTTGTTGAACTATGTGAAATGCAAAAATATAAAGATGTAGATGGTGATATTATTAAACTAAAATTGTTCCCTTTCTCATTAAGAGGAAGAGCTAAAGATTGGTTGCTATCTCTGCCTAAGAATAGTATTGATTCATGGACTAAATGCAAGGATGCTTTTATTGGTAGATATTATCCCCCTGCTAAAATTATATCTTTGAGGAGTAGTATAATGAATTTTAAACAATTAGATACTAAACATGTTGCTCAAGCTTGGGAAAGAATGAAATCTCTGGTTAAAAATTGCCCAACCCATGGACTGACTACTTGGATGATCATCCAAACCTTCTATGCAGGACTAAATTTTTCTTCACGGAATTTATTGGATTCAGCTGCTGGAGGTACCTTTATGTCCATCACTCTTGGTGAAGCAACAAAGCTTCTTGATAATATGATGATCAACTACTCTGAATGGCACACGGAAAGAGCTCCACAAGGTAAGAAGGTAAATTCTGTCGAAGAAACCTCTTCCTTGAGTGATAAGATTGATGCTATTATGTCTATGCTTGTGAATGGTAGGCCTAATATTAATTCTAATAATGTTCCGTTAGCGTCATTAGTTGCTCAAAAAGAATATGTTGATGTGAATTTCATTAAAAATAACAATCACAATGATTCTAGGCCATACCCTGCTAATGGTAATTCTTATGGTAGATATGCTTCACCTAATGAAGAAAAGATGCTAGAAATTGAAAGATCCACCAAGAGCTTTATGCAATCACAATATGAGCAAAATAAATTGTTTACTAAAACTATGAATGAGCAATCTACCTTGTTGAAGAATATAGGGAATCAACTTGAAAATCTGAATAGGGAGATCTCGGGGTTGCAAACTAAACTTGCTAATGCTGAAACCCGAATCTCATACATGTCTGCATCACAATCTTCTTTAATTAATAAAATGGCTGCTAAACCTGAGGATTTAGATGATAAAATTACTACTACAGCAAATGCCATTCAAGTTAGAATTAATGAGAATATAAGATTAATGGCTGAACTGCGTGCTAGGTGGGATAGAGAAGAAAATGAAAAACTAGCTAAAGAGAAGAATGTAGCTAAAGTTTGGACTATTACCACCACTAGTAATGTTAATGCTACACATGTTGCTGCACCTCCTACTAATACTAATAAAAGAATTGGTGTTAGCAATGTTTCCACTTCTAATGCAAAGCGCGAGAAACTGCCTGAAACTGCTAAAACTGCTGAAACTGCCTGTGATAAAGCTGCTGAAATTTTTTCCAACATTGGGGATGATGATCCCATTGCTTTAGATTATAATGGTTTGAATTTTGATGATTGCCACATCTCTGAAGTTATTAAGTTCTTGCAAAAACTTGCTAAAAGCCCTAATGCTAGTGCTATAAATTTGGCTTTCACGCATCATATTACAAATGCTCTCATAAAAGCTAGAGAAGAGAAACTAGAGCGCGAAGCCTCTATTCCTAAAAAGCTAGAGGATGGTTGGGAGCCCATCATTAAGATGAAGGTTAAAGATTTTGATTGTAATGCTTTATGTGATCTTGGTGCAAGTATTTCTGTTATGCCTAAGAAAATTTATAATATGCTTGACTTGCCACCGCTGAAAAATTGTTATTTGGATGTTAATCTTGCTGATCATTCTACAAAGAAACCTTTGGGTAAAGTTGATAATGTTCGTATTACCGTTAACAATAACCTTGCTCCCGTTGATTTTGTTGTTTTGGATATTGAATGCAATGCATCTTGTCCCATTATATTGGGAAGACCTTTTCTTCGAACTGTTGGTGCTATTATTGATATGAAGGAAGGTAATATAAAATATTAATTTCCTCTCAAGAAAGGTATGGAACACTTCCCTAGAAAGAGAATGAAGTTACCTTTTGATTCTATTATGAGAACAAATTATGATGTTGACACTTCGTCTCTAGATAATACTTGATACACACTTTCTGCGCCTAGCTGAAAGGCGTTAAAGAAAAGCGCTTATGGGAGACAACCCATGTTTTTACCTACAGTACTTTGTTTTTATTTTGTGTCTTGGAAGTTGTTTACTACTGTAGCAACCTCTCCTTATCTTAGTTTTGTGTTTTGTTGTGCCAAGTTAAGCCGTTGATAGAAAAGTAAGTACTAGATTTTGATTACTGCGCAGTTCCAGATTTCTTTGCTGTCACGAATATGGGTCTACCTCCCTGTAGGTAGCTCAGAAAATTAAGCCAATTTACGTGCATGATCCTCAGATATGTACGCAACTTTAATTCAATTTGAGCATTTTCATTTGAGCAAGTCTGGTGCCATTTTAAAATTCGTCAATACGAACTGTTCTGTTTTGACAGATTCTGCCTTTTATTTCGCATTGCCTCTTTTGCTATGTTGGATGAATTTCTTTGATCCACTAATGTCCAGTAGCATTATGCAATGTCCAGAAGTGTTAAGAATGATTGTGTCACCTCTGAATATATCAATTTATATTGTGCACTAACCCTCTAATGAGTTGTTTCGAGTTTGGTGTGGAGGAAGTTTTCAAGGATCAAGAGAGGAGTATGATGCAACATGATCAAGGAGAGTGAAAGCTCTAAGCTTGGGGATGCCCCGGTGGTTCACCCCTGCATATATCAAGAAGACTCAAGCGTCTAAGCTTGGGGATGCCCAAGGCATCCCCTTCTTCATCGACAACATTATCAGGTTCCTCCCCTGAAACTATATTTTTATTCCATCACATGTTATGTGCTTTTTCTTGGAGCATCGGTTTGTTTTTGTTTTTTGTTTTGTTTGAATAAAATGGATCCTAGCATTCACCTTATGGGAGAGAGACACGCTCCGCTGTAGCATATGGACAAGTATGTCCTTGGTTTCTACTCATAGTATTCATGGCGAAGTTTCTCCTTCGTTAAATTGTTATATGGTTGGAATTGGAAAATGATACATGTAGTAATTGCTATAAATGTCTTGGGTAATGTGATACTTGGCAATTGTTGTGCTCATGTTTAAGCTCTTGCATCATATGCTTTGCACTCATTAATGAAGAAATATATAGAGCATGCTAAAATTTAGTTTGCATATTTGGTTTCTCGAAGGTCTAGATAATTTCTATATTGAGTTTGAACAACAAGGAAGACGATGTAGATTCTTATAATGTTTACAATATGTCTTTTATGTGAGTTTTGCTGCACCGGTTCATCCTTGTGTTTGTTTCAAATAAGCCTTGCTATCCTAAACCTTGTATCGAGAGGGAATACTTCTCATGCATCCAAAATACTTGAGCCAACCACTATGCCATTTGTGTCCACCATACCTACCTACTACATGGTATTTTCCGCCATTCCAAAGTAAATTGCTTGAGTGCTACCTTTAAAATTCCATCATTCACCTTTGCAATATATAGCTCATGGGACAAATAGCTTAAAAACTATTGTGGTATTGAATATGTAATTATGCACTTTATCTCTTATTAAGTTGCTTGTTGTGCGATAACCATGTTTACTGGGGACGCCATCAACTATTCATTGTTGAATTTCATGTGAGTTGCTATGCATGTCCGTCTTGTCTGAAGTAAGAGAGATCTACCACCTTATGGTTAAGCATGCATATTGTTAGAGAAGAACATTGGGCCGCTAACTAAAGCCATGATCCATGGTGGAAGTTTCAGTTTTGGACATATATCCTCAAATCTCAAATGAGAAAATTATTAATTGTTGTTACATGCTTATGCATAAAAGAGGAGTCCATTATCTGTTGTCTATGTTGTCCCGGTATGGATGTCTAAGTTGAAGAATAATCAATAGCGAGAAATCCAATGCGAGCTTTCTCCTTAGACCTTTGTACAGGCGGCATAGAGGTACCCCTTTGTGACACTTGGTTAAAACAGTGCATTGTGATGATCCGGTAGTCCAAGCTAATTAGGACAAGGTGCGGGCACTATTAGTACACTATGCATGAGGCTTGCAACTTATAAGATATAATTTACATGATGCATATGCTTTATTACTACCGTTGACAAAATTGTTTCATGTTTTCAAAATCAAAGCTCTAGCACAAATATAGCAATCGATGCTTTTCCTCTATGGAGGACAATTCTTTTACTTTCAATGTTGAGTCAGTTCACCTATTTCTCTCCACCTCAAGAAGCAAACACTTGTGTGAACTGTGCATTGATTGCTACATATTTGCTTATTGCACTTATTATATTACTCTATGTTGACAATATCCATGAGATATACATGTTACAAGTTGAAAGCAACCGCTGAAACTTAATCTTCTTTTGTGTTGCTTCAATGCCTTTACTTTGAATTATTGCTTTATGAGTTAACTCTTATGCAAGACTTATTGATGCTTGTCTTGAAGTGCTATTCATGAAAAGTCTTTGCTATATGATTCACTTGTTTACTCATGTCATATACATTGTTTTGATCGCTGCATTCACTACATATGCTTTACAAATAGTATGATCAAGATTATGATGGCATGTCACTCCAGAAATTATCTGTGTTATCATTTTACCTGCTCGGGACGAGCAGAACTAAGCTTGGGGATGCTGATATGTCTCCAACGTATCGATAATTTCTTATGTTCCATGCCACATTATTGATGTTATCTACATGTTTTATGCACACTTTATGTCATATTCGTGCATTTTCTGGAACTAACCTATTAACAAGATGCCGAAGTGCCAGTTCTTGTCAAGTTTCTGCTGTTTTTGGTTTCAGAAATCCTAGTAACGAAATATTCTCGGAATTGGACGAAATCAACGCCCAGGGGCCTATTTTTCCACGAAGCTTCCAGAAGTCCGAAGACGAAACGAAGAGGGGCCACGGGGTGGCCAAACCCTAGGGCGGCGCGGCCCCACCCCTGGCCGCGCCGGCCTATGGTCTGGGCCCCCCGTGCCGCCTCTTGACTTGCCCTTCCGCCTACTTAAAGCCTCCGTGACGAAACCCCCAGTACCGAGAGCCACGATACGGAAAACCTTCCAGAGACGCCGCCACCGCCGATCCCATCTCGGGGGATCCAGGAGATCGCCTCCGGCACCCTGCCGGAGAGGGGATTCATCTCCCGGAGGACTCTACACCGCCATGGTCGCCTCCGGAGTGATATGTGAGTAGTCTACCCCTGGACTATGGGTCCATAGCTGTAGCTAGATGGTTGTCTTCTCCCCATTGTGCTATCATTGTCGGATCTTGTGAGCTGCCTAACATGATCAAGATCATCTATCTGTAATTCTATATGTTGCGTTTGTTGGGATCCGATGAATAGAGAATACTTGTTATGTTGATTATCAAAGTTATATCTACGTGTTGTTTATGATCTTGCATGCTTTCCGTTACTAGTAGATGCTCTGGCCAAGTAGATGCTTGTAACTCCAAGAGGGAGTACTTATGCTCGATAGTGGGTTCATGCCTGCATTGACACCTGGGACAGTGACAGAAAGTTCTAAGGTTGTGTTGTGCTGTTGCCACTAGGGATAAAACATTGATGCTATGTCTAAGGATGTAGTTGTTGATTACATTACGCACCATACTTAATGCAATTGTCTGTTGCTTTGCAACTTAATACTGGAGGGGGTTCGGATGATAACCTGAAGGTGGACTTTTTAGGCATAGATGCAGTTGGATGGCGGTCTATGTACTTTGTCGTAATGCCCAATTAAATCTCACTATACTCATCATGATATGTATGTGCATGGTCATGCCCTCTTTATTTGTCAATTGCCCAACTGTAATTTGTTCACCCAACATGCTGTTTGTCTTATGGGAGAGACACCTCTAGTGAACTGTGGACCCCGGTCCAATTCTCTTTACTGAAATACAATCTACTGCAATACTTGTTCTACTGTTTTCTGCAAACAATCATCTTCCACACAATACGGTTAATCCTTTGTTACAGCAAGCCGGTGAGATTGACAACCTCACTGTTTCGTTGGGGCAAAGTACTTTGGTTGTGTTGTGCAGGTTCCACGTTGGCGCTGGAATCCCTGGTGTTGCGCCGCACTACATCCCGCCGCCATCAACCTTCAACGTGCTTCTTGGCTCCTCCTGGTTCGATAAACCTTGGTTTCTTTCTGAGGGAAAACTTGCTGCTGTGCGCATCATACCTTCCTCTTGGGGTTCCCAACGAGCGTGTGAGTTACACGCCATCACCTTTCAGCTAGGCGCAGAAAGTGTGTATCAAGTATTATCAAGAGATGAAGTATTGTCAGCACCCGGATTTTTAGGTCCAGATGCCTATTATGTCATTCATCGCAATCCCAGGAATATTGTTGTTGCGAGGCATAATAGTTAAGTATCACAGTCATCATTTATTACAAACCATAATGTCTTACAATTGGAATCACATCATCCATATTACACGAATAGTTGATCTATTGATCAACGAACAAACACAAGTTTATAGCGGAAGCGTAACGATAAGGGGACTCTCTAGTCCACAGGCCAACGCTTGACGTCGGAAGACTCCTAGTTGTCGTAGGCGTCCTGCTGGTCATCTCCGTGATAATTCTGTTCATCTTCATACTCTGGCCATTTGAATAGCCAGGGATAAAGCCGTAAGTACATTGAGTACTTGCAAACTAATACTAATGTAAATGCTACAATTTGAGTAATGGGGTGCTAAGCTCTAGTTTAATTTGCATAAAGCCAACTTTAGTTCACAAGTATTTGAGCAAAGACTTATCCATGAGCTAACTAACTTAAGTGGGAACATTAGTGTCATTCCCACAAACTCTGTTGTGATTCAAACAAGTCACCAAGTTCAAACATTCATTTCACCAAGTATTTTCAAAAATCTGACACCAGAAGCTGTATGGCCTTTCCAACCATCCGTAACCGTGGACACGGCTATTCGAATAGATTCACACTCTGCAGAGGTTGCACACTTGTGCCACAATATTTGATTTCATCCGTCGGGATAACCCCGAATCATCGTAACACAGTAGGCGGATCATCAACCATAACCTTTCACTTACAAACCCTAGTATGAGCACCTCTCCCCATGAGCTTGGCCTCCCAGTGAAGACCAACTGTCAACCTGGGAACTGCACAGGGCTTGGCCTTACAGATCACCTCAATTCACATCATTTCTCAACAACGGAGGCAGCCTCAGCATAACCCCTATGATGTGTGTTCAGAGGGAACCCATACTAAGATACATAAACTTCCAGTTAAGCCCTACCCATAATCAGGTATTGTGGGGGTACTCAAAATTGGAAAGGTATCGCATCCAAACAACTATCAGTTTTATATCAAAAATCACCATCTTCTCTTGTTCATAAACCCTTTCCAAAAATCATTCAATGGAGATGACTCATCATTCCAAGGTTTCAAAATTATCTCAAAGTCACAAGTTCCCATCTAGAGTAGTCAAGTTTTAGTATTTTAGCACTAGCACTAATCATGAGGGGTGCTATCTTGTTTGGCTAGCTTGAGACTAACTTTGCTACACTAAGAATCTGAAACCCTTAGATCAAGCTAACTTATCCAAGTAACTCTTTGAAACAACAAGTAAAACTTGTAAAGGAAAAACTTGGGATCGGCTTGTGTTAAGAAAGGTAAGAATCATGGTGCCTTGCCCCAAAGGGGCTTTGCACTTTGCAAGAGTATGAGCTTGCCTTGGTAGTTCTCAAGGTTCTCTTCTTCTTCCTCTGGGTAGTATCCTTCCTCCTCCTGGTAGTCTTCGGTGCTAGCGTCTAAATTTGAATACGAGTATAATTACTCACTAACTCAATGGCTATTCCAAACATCAAATACATTCACACAAGCTAGGCTAAGCACACAAGTAAATCAAATTAAGTGCATTAGTAGTGTGGCTTGGAGGAAGAATAACTTCCTCTTATTTCATATGTGAAAGTAAATTTCCATAGGGTTCTTGAGGAATAATTTCCTCTCATTGAAATCCTCTTAATATTTAATTTCTCAAACAATAATACATGAACTTATGTTGACCCAAGTAAACCATTCATTATCATCATTTAAGAAAATGATTTAAATGAGGTAGACCACCTCATACCCTTTTAATACTTCTACAATTGATTTAAATCTCCAAGCATTTCATATAAGAGTGTTTGACCAGGGTTCAAACATCACATGAATTCACTTGAGACAAGATTTAAATGAAGTAAGATACTTCATATGATTTGCATACTAGTTTTGGACAATATCAATTAGAGAAACTAGCCATATTGTCCATTAATTAAACTAGGGCATGATCATGCAAAGTGACCACACCATTTTCTTGCAGAAACAATTAGTGTAAGTCAAATGTGAGCTATTAGAGTTTGAATTAACTTAATATCTATTTTGGTTGATTTTTAAGAATTATTTGAATAGGGAAAAGTCTCTGCCTTCATCTTTTTGTCAGATTAATTCTATAACAGATCTCAAGGTGAGACCAGTGTCATGTTGTAGAACTTTTCAATAGCTTTCTAACAATATAAAGTTTGCTAAATTTGGCCAAGCCAAACAGATTCTATGGATTATCAAAGTTGGAACCAGTATTGAAATTCAATTCTATTTATTAAACAAGATTTGAATTAAACGGGCTGGCGGGAAGACTAGGTGGGCTGAAACGGTTAAAACAACCCAAGGCCAGCCCACTACGCATCCACGCATGCGTGGGCTGCCTGACAGCGTGGGTCCCGCATGTCAGCGGCTCTTAAAACCCGAAACGGTATGAACTAACGTGGAGCGTCGGGTTAGAACGACATCGGACGGCACAGAGCCATCATTGTCTCCGGCGAGATTGGGTCACTGGCACGGCGGCGGTAGGGGGTCGGAGGGCTTACGGTGGCTCCAGCTAGGGTTGGCAGTATGCGTGACGTAGTTGTGGACGACGGCGAGGCAGCCTGTAGCAGCAGCGTCGCTCGAGGTAGTCCGGATCGTCGGCGATTTCACCGTGGCTTCCGCGGCTCCGATCTTCCAATTGGGCTTGCTCCGGCGACGATTGGGGTGGCTACTGGTGCGAGGCGAAGCGGTGATGAATGGTGGTCATGGTGGTGTGCTTGGTTCTGTCCAGGGAGTGCTCTATTTATAGGCTTGAGGAGGTGCTGCGGGGCATGGTGCGGGTCGTCGCGGGTGTGGCGTCTCCGGCGAGCTAGAGCGCTAGGCGATGACGCAGCGATGATCGGGAGGGCACAGCGAATCCATGAGCGTCCGCGGTGAGTTAAGGCGAGGCGTACGATGGTCGGGGCCGTGCGCGTACTGTCGTGGCCGTGGCGGGCGGTCTTGTCCTTGCCGGCGACCGTAGGTGCTAGGTGATGACGACGGCATGTCCGGCGAGCTACGCGTGGCGAGAGAGGTACCAGGGCACGCGGAGATGGTCGGGGTACGGCAAGATACGGCGAACACCGCGTGGCCGTGTCGCGCGCGTCCGTGCACGGTGACATCACCCATGCCGTTGGCGGCGTACCTGTAGCGTACTGGGCGCGGCCATGGCGGGTCGTGACGTCGTCCTCCCGTTCAACGGCGAGTACAGGCGATCTCCTGGGATCATGGGCGAGCTGTTTGACATGGTGGCGAGGTCGGGAGAGGCAGGGAGAGAGGGGTGGTGCGTCGAGGTGAACGTGGTCGGCATGGCCATGGCCAGTCATGTTCTGGTCGTGTCCAAGTGGTTTTCTTGCATGGGCTAGGTGTAGTAGGGTCAAGAGATCATGGTTAGGTCCAGTGGTGATCTAGATTTGGTCTAGTTTGATCAAAATTTGCAAAGTGGGAATCTTGCCAAAGTTTCAAAGTCCCATCTTTGCTAGCTTCTAACTTTTGATCCAAGATGAATTTGGGGTGATGATCTTTACAGAAGTTGTTCACCTTGTTGAGTACTTGGATGTGGTGCAAAGACTTGTGCTGGTTTAGTTTGAAAATTTTGAAATATAGAGGCTCAAAGTAGTGACCAGAGAGTAAAAGTAAAAAATGACCATTATTCCATGTGATCAAGTTTTTGATTTTTGATTTGGTTCAAAGGTGTTTCTTTGATTCTCCAAAGTTGTAATAACTATCAAATAGCTTATTACAAGTAGTGGTGAAGATCAAATGGGTTTGGGGTCAAAGTTTTTAAAAATGGCATAAGCCATATGTTAGGGTTTTTAGGGTTTTCCTCTTATTTGATTTCTTTCTCTTTTTGGTTGAATTGTTTTGTGATCTTCACTTGATCACCTTAGGGTTGTTGAGTTAATAAAACAAGCAACAAAACAATCATCATGGAATATCACTCAAAATGCACAAGTCCTATGCAGGGCACTATATGAAATTTAAAAGTTTTTGTTGGTTCTGAATTTGGATCTCTGAAATTCTTCTTCTCTCTTTTATTGAAATTTGGGATGTTACAAGCATCAACATCATAATTTGTTCTAATGATAGAATCAAAAGGTAACTTCATTCTCTTTCTAGGGAAGTGTTCCATACCTTTCTTGAGAGGAAATTTATATTTAATATTGCCTTCCTTCATATCAATGGTAGCACCAACAGTTCGAAGAAAAGGTCTTCCCAATATGATGGGACAAGATGCATTGCATTCAATATCCAAGACAACAAAATCAACGGGGACAAGGTTATTGTTAAACATAATACGAACATTATCAATCCTCCCCAAAGGTTTCTTTATAGCATTATCAGCAAGATTAACATCCAAATAACAATTTTTCAATGGTGGCAAGTCAAGCATGTCATAAATTTTCTTAGGCATAACAGAAATACTTGCACCAAGATCACATAAAGAATTACAATTAAAATCATTGACCCTCATCTTAATGATGGGCTCCCAACCATCTTCTAACTTCCTAGGAATAGAAGTTTCAAGTTTTAGTTTCTCTTCTCTAGCTTTTATGAGAGCATTCGTAATATGTTTTGTAAAGGCCAAATTTATAGCACTAGCATTAGGACTCTTAGCAAGTTTTTGTAAGAACTTTATAACTTCAGAGATGTGGCAATCATCAAAATCTAAACCATTATGATCTAAAGCAATGGGATCATTGTTCCCAATGTTGGAAAAAAATTCAGCAATTTTATCACAGGCAGTTTCAGCAGTTTTAGCAGTTTCCGACAGTTTTGCTCGCTTTGCATTAGGAGTAGAAACATTGCTAACACCAATTATTTTACCATTGATAGTAGGAGGTGCAGCAACATGTGGAGCATTAGCATTACTAGTGGTGGTAATAGTCCAAACTTTAGCTATATTATTCTCTTTAGCTAGTTTTTCATTTTCTTCTCTTTCCCACCTAGCATGCAATTCAGCCATCAATCTTATATTCTCATTAATTCTAACTTGGATGGCATTTGATGTAGTAACAATTTTATTTTCATTATCCTTATTAGGCATAACTTTCAATTTCAAAAGATCAACATCAGCAGCAAGACTATCAACTTTAGAAGCAAGTATATCAATTTTCCCAACTTTTCTTCAACAGATTTGTTAAAAGCAGTTTGTGTACTAATAAATTCTTTAAGCATGGCTTCAAGTCCAGGGGGTGTATTCCTATTATTGTTGTAATAATTCCCATAAGAATTACCATAACCGTTACCATTATTATAAGGATATGGCCTATAGTTGTTACTAGAATTGTTCCGATAAGCATTGTTGTTGAAATTATTATTTTTGATGAGGTTCACATCAACATGTTCTTTTTGAGCAACCAAGGAAGCTAACGGAACATTATTAGGATCAACATTAGTCCTACCACTCACAAGCATAGACATAATAGCATCAATCTTATCACTCAAGGAGGAGGTTTCTTTGACAGAATTTACCTTCTTACCTTGTGGAGCTCTTTCCGTGTGCCATTCAGAGTAATTAATCATCATATCATCAAGAAGCTTTGTTGCTGCCCCCAAAGTGATGGACATAAAGGTACCTCCAGCAGCTGAATCCAATAGGTTCCGTGAAGAAAAATTCAATCCTGCATAAAAGGTTTGGATGATCATCCAAGTAGTCAGTCCATGGGTTGGGCAATTTTTAACCAAAGACTTCATTCTTTCCCATGCTTGTGCAACATGCTCAGTATATAATTGCTTAAAATTCATTATGCTACTTCTCAAAGATATAATTTTAGCAGGAGGATAATATCTACCAATGAAAGCATCCTTACATTTAGTCCATGAATCAATACTATTCTTAGGCAGAGATAGCAACCAATCTTTAGCTCTTCCTCTTAATGAGAAAGGAAACAATTTTAACTTTATAATGTCACCATCTACATCCTTATACTTTTGCATTTCACATAGTTCAACAAAATTATTTAGATGGGCAGCAGCATCATCAGAACTAACACCAGAAAATTGCTCTATCATAACAAGACTTAGTAAAGCAGGTTTAATTTCAAAGAATTCTGCTGTAGTAGCAGGTGGAACAATAGGTGTGCATAAGAAATCATTATTATTTGTGTTTGTGAAGTCACACAACTTAGTATTTTCAGGAGTATTCATTTTAGCAATAGTAAATAAAGTAAACTAGATAAAGTAAATGCAAGTAACTAATTTTTTTGTGTTTTTAATATGGAAAAGAAGATAGTAAATAAAGTAAAACTAGCAACTAATTTTTTGTGTGTTTTGTTTTAGTGCAGCAAACAAAGTAGTAAATAAAAGTAAAGCAAGACAAAAACAAAGTAAAGAGATTGGAGGTGGAGACTCCCCTTGTAGCGTGTCTTGATCTCCCCGGCAACGGCGCCAGAAAATATGCTGCTGGCATACAGTTGACGTGGGAGTTGGATTACAACGGTGCCAGAAAGTAGCTTCCTTGTGACGGTAAAGCACTCGTCCGTTGGGAACCCCAAGAGGAAGGTATGATGAGTACATCAGCAAGTTTTCCCTCAGTAAGAAACCAAGGTTTATCGAACCAGTAGGAGTCAAGAAGCACGTTGAAGGTTGATGGCGGCGAAGTGTAGTGCGGCGCAACACCAGGGAATCCGGTGCCAACGTGGAACCTGCACAACACAATCAAAATACTTTGCCCCAACTTAACAGTGAGGTTGTCAATCTCACTGGCTTGCTGTAACAAAGGATTAGATGTATAGTGTGGATGATGATGTTTGCAGAAAACAGTAGAACGAGTATTGCAGTAGATTTTATTCGATGTAAAAGAATGGACCGGGGTCCACAGTTCACTAGTGGTGTCTCTCCCATAAGATAAATAGCATGTTGGGTGAACAAATTACAGTTGGGCAATTGATAAATAAAGAGAGCATAACAATGCACATACATGTTATGATGAGTAGTGTGAGATTTAATTGGGCATTACGACAAAGTACATAGACCGCTATCCAGCATGCATCTATGCCTAAAAAGTCCACCTTCAGGTTATCATCCGAACCCCCTCCAGTATTAAGTTGCAAACAACAGACGATTGCATTAAGTATGGTGCATAATGTAATCAATAAATACATCCTTAGATATAGCATTGATGTTTTATCCCTAGTGGCAACAGCACATCCACAACCTTAGAGGTTGCTGTCACTCCCCAAGATTTAATGGAGGCATGAACCCACTGATGGCGTGTATTTCACACGTTCGTTGGGCAACCCCAAGAGGAAGGTATGATGCGCACAGCAGCAAGTTTTCCCTCAGAAAGAAACCAAGGTTTATCGAACCAGGAGGAGCCAAGAAGCACGTTGAAGGTTGATGGCGGCGGGATGTAGTGCGGCGCAACACCAGGGATTCCGGCGCCAACGTGGAACCTGCACAACACAACCAAAGTACTTTGCCCCAACGAAACAGTGAGGTTGTCAATCTCACCGGCTTGCTGTAACAAAGAGTTAACCGTATTGTGTGGAAGATGATTGTTTGCAGAAACAAGAGAACAAGTATTGCAGTAGATTGTATTTCAGTAAAGAGAATTGGACCGGGGTCCACAGTTCACTAGAGGTGTCTCTCCCATAAGACAAACAGCATGTTGGGTGAACAAATTACAGTTGGGCAATTGACAAATAAAGAGGGCATGACCATACACATACATATTATGATGAGTATTGTGAGATTTAATTGGGCATTACGACAAAGTACATAGACCGTCATCCAACTGCATCTATGCCTAAAAAGTCCACCTTCAGGTTATCATCCGAACCCCTTCCAGTATTAAGTTGCTAACAACAGACAATTGCATTAAGTATGGTGCGTAATGTAACTAGTGACTACATCCTTGAACATAGCACTAATGTTTTATCCCTAGTGGCAACAACACAACACAACCTTAGAACTTTCTCACACTGTCCTGTGTCAATGCAGCATGAACCCACTATCGAGCATAAGTACTCCCTCTTGGAGTTACAAGCATCTACTTGGCCAGAGCATCTACTAGTAACGGAGAGCATGCAAGATCATAAACAACACATAGCATAACTTTGATAATCAACATAACAAGTATTCTCTATTCATCGGATCCCAACAAACGCAACATATAGAATTACAGATAGATGATCTTGATCATGTTAGGCAGCTCACAAGATCCGACAATGATAGCACAATGGGGAGAAGACAACCATCTAGCTACTGCTATGGACCCATAGTCCAGGGGTAGACTACTCACACATCACACCGGAGGCGACCATGGCGGCGTAGAGTCCTCCGGGAGATGATTCCCCTCTCCGGCAGGGTGCCGGAGGCGATCTCCTGGATCCCCCGAGATGGGATCACCGGCGGCGGCGTCTCTGGAAGGTTTTCCGTATCGTGGTTCTCGATCGGGGGTTTCGTCACGGAGACTTTTTATAGGCGGAAGGGCAGGTCAAGAGGCGGCACGGGGCCCCACACCACAGGGCCGCGCGGCCAGGGGGCCAGCCGCCCTATGGTGTGGCCCCTCCGTGGCCCCTCTTCGTCTCTCCTTCGGACTTCTGGAAGCTTCGTGAGAAAATAGGCCCCTGGGCTTTGATTTCGTCCAATTCCGAGAATATTTCCTTACTAGGATTTCTGAAACCAAAAACAGCAGAAAACAGAATCGGCACTTCGGCATCTTGTTAATAGGTTAGTTCCAGAAAATGCACGAATATGACATAAAGTGTGCATAAAACATGTAGATAACATCAATAATGTGGCATGGAACATAAGAAATTATCGATACGTCGGAGACGTATCAGCATCCCCAAGCTTAGTTCTGCTCGTCCCGAGCAGGTAAAACGATAACACAGATAATTTCTGGAGTGACATGCCATCATAATCTTGATCATACTATTTGTAAAGCATATGTAGTGAATGCAGCGATCAAAACAATGTTTATGACATGAGTAAACAAGTGAATCATATAGCAAAGACTTTTCATGAATAGCACTTCAAGACAAGCATCAATAAGTCTTGCATAAGAGTTAACTCATAAAGCAACAATTCAAAGTAAAGATATTGAAGCAACACAAAAGAAGATTAAGTTTCAGCGGTTGCTTTCAACTTGTAACATGTATATCTCATGGATATTGTCAACATAGAGTAATATAATAAGTGCAATAAGCAAGTATGTAGGAATCAATGCACAGTTCACACAAGTGTTTGCTTCTTGAGGTGGAGAGAGATAGGTGAACTGACTCAACATTGAAAGTAAAAGATTGGTCCTCCATAGAGGAAAAGCATCGATTGCTATATTTGTGCTAGAGCTTTGATTTTGAAAACATGAAACAATTTTGTCAACGGTAGTAATAAAGCATATGCATCATGTAAATTATATCTTATAAGTTGCAAGCCTCATGCATAGCGTACTAATAGTGCCCGCACCTTGTCCTAATTAGCTTGGACTACCGGGTCATCACAATGCATTGTTTTTACCAAGTGTCACAAAGGGGTACCTCTATGCCGCCTGTACAAAGGTCTAAGGAGAAAGCTCGCATTGGATTTCTCGCTATTGATTATTCTTCAACTTAGACATCCATACCGGGACAACATAGACAACAGATAATGGACTCCTCTTTTATGCATAAGCATATACCAACAATTAATAATTTTCTCATTTGAGATTTGAGGATTGTTGTCCAAAACTGAAACTTCCACCATGGATCAAGGCTTTAGTTAGCGGCCCAATGTTCTTCTCTAACATATGCATGCTTAACCATATTGTGGTAGATCTCTCTTACTTCAGACAAGACGGACATGCATAGCAACTCACATGAAATTCAACAATGAATAGTTGATGGCGTCCCCAGTGAACATGGTTATCGCACAACAAGCAACTTAATAAGAGATAAAGTGCATAATTACATATTCAATACCACAATAGTTTTTAAGCTATTTGTCCCATGAGCTATATATTGCAAAGGTGAATGATGGAATTTTAAAGGTAGCACTCAAGCAATTTACTTTGGAATGGCGGAAAATACCATGTAGTATAGGTAGGTATGGTGGACACAAATGGCATAGTGGTTGGCTCAAGTATTTTGGATACATGAGAAGTAATCCCTCTCGATACAAGGTTTAGGCTAGCAAGGCTTATTTGAAACAAACACAAGGATGAACCGGTGCAGCAAAACTCACATAAAAGACATATTGAAAACATTATAAGACTCTACACCGTCTTCCTTGTTGTTCAAACTCAATACTAGAAATTATCTAGACCTTAGAGAAACCAAATATGCAAACCAAATTTTAGCATGCTCTATGTATTTCTTCATTAATGGGTGCAAAGCATATGATGCAAGAGCTTAAACATGAGCACAACAATTGCCAAGTATCACATTACCCAAGACATTTATAGCAATTACTACATGTATCATTTTCCAATTCCAACCATATAACAATTTAACGAAGGAGAAACTTCGCCATGAATACTATGAGTAGAAACCAAGGACATACTTGTCCATATGCTACAGCGGAGCATGTCTCTCTCCCATAAAGTGAATGTTAGGATCCATTTTATTCAAACAAAACAAAAACAAAAACAAACCGACGCTCCAAGCAAAAGCACATAAGATGTGATGGAATAAAAATATAGTTTCAGGGGAGGAACCTGATAATGTTGTCGATGAAGAAGGGGATGCCTTGGGCATCCCCAAGCTTAGACGCTTGAGTCTTCTTGATATATGCAGGGGTGAACCACCGGGTGCATCCCCAAGCTTAGAGCTTTCACTCTCCTTGATCATGTTGCATCATACTCCTCTCTTGATCCTTGAAAACTTCCTCCACACCAAACTCGAAACAACTCATTAGAGGGTTAGTGCACAATATAAATTGACATATTCAGAGGTGACACAATCATTCTTAACACTTCTGGACATTGCATAATGCTACTGGACATTAATGGATCAAAGAAATTCATCCAACATAGCGAAAGAGGCAATGCGAAATAAAAAGGCAGAATCTGTCAAAACAGAACAGTTCGTATTGATGAATTTTAAAATGGCACCAGACTTACTCAAATGAAAATGCTCAAATTGAATGAAAGTTGCGTACATATCTGAGGATCATGCACGTAAATTGTCTTAATTTTCTGAGCTACCTACAGGGAGGTGGACCCAGATTCGTGACAGCAAAGAAATCTGGAACTGTGCAGTAATCCAAATCTAGTACTTACTTTTCTATCAACGGCTTAACTTGGCACAACAAAACACAAAACTAAGATAAGGAGAGGTTGCTACAGTAGTAAACAACTTCCAAGACACAAAATAAAAACAAAGTACTGTAGGTAAAAACATGGGTTGTCTCCCATAAGCGCTTTTCTTTAACGCCTTTCAGCTAGGCGCAGAAAGTGTGTATCAAGTATTATCAAGAGACGAAGTGTCAACATCGTAATTTGTTCTCATAATAGAGTCAAAAGGTACCTTCATTCTCTTTCTAGGGAAGTGTTCCATACCTTTCTTGAGAGGAAATTGATATTTTATATTACCTTCCTTCATATCAATAACAGCACCAACAGTTCGAAGAAAAGGTCTTCCCAATATAATGGGACAAGATGCATTGCATTCAATATCCAAGACAACAAAATCAACGGGAACAAGGTTATTGTTAACGGTAATGCGAACATTATCAACTTTCCCCAAAGGTTTCTTTGTAGAATGATCAGCAAGATTAACATCCAAATAACAATTTTTCAGCGGTGGCAAGTCAAGCATATTATAAATTTTCTTAGGCATAACAGAAATACTTGCACCAAGATCACATAAAGCATTACAATCAAAATCTTTAATCTTCATCTTAATGATGGGCTCCCAACCATCCTCTAAATTTTTAGGAATAGAGGCTTCGCGCTCTAGTTTCTCTTCTCTAGCTTTTATAAGAGCATTTGTAATATGATGTGTAAAAGCCAAATTTATAGCACTAGCATTAGGACTTTTAGCAAGTTTTTGCAAGAACTTTATAACTTCAGAGATGTGGCAATCATCAAAATTCAAACCATTATAATCTAAAGCAATGGGATCATCATCCCCAATGTTGGAAAAAATTTCAGCAGCTTTATCACAGGCAGTTTCAGCTTTAGCAGCTTTCAGTGCAGTTTTTCGCTTTGCATTAGAAGTGGAAACATTGCTAACACCAATTCTTTTATTAGTATTAGTAGGAGGTGCAGCAACATGTGTAGCATTAGCATTACTAGTGGTGGTAATAGTCCAAACTTTAGCTATATTCTTCTTTTTAGCTAGTTTTTCATTTTCTTCTCTATCCCACCTAGCACGCAGTTCAGCCATTAATCTTATATTCTCATTAATTCTAACTTGAATGGAATTTGCTGTAGTAGTAATTTTATTATGATGATTCTCATTAGGCAAAACTTTTGATTTCAAAAGATCAACATCAGCAGCAAGACTATCGACTTTAGAAGCAAGTATATCAATTTTCCCAAGCTTTTCTTCAACAGATTTGTTAAAAGCAGTTTGTGTACTAATAAATTCTTTAAGCATGGCTTCAAGTCCAGGGGGTGAATTCCTATTATTGTTGTAAGAATTCCCATAAGAATTACCATAGCCGTTGCCATTATTATATGGATATGGTCTATAGTTGTTACTAGAATTGTTCCGGTAAGCATTGTTGTTGAAATTATTATTTTTAATGAAGTTTACATCAACATGTTATTCTTGTGCAACCAATGAAGCTAACGGAACATTATTAGGATCAATATTAGTCCTATCATTCACAAGCATAGACATAATAGCATCAATCTTATCACTCAAGGAAGAGGTTTCTTCGACAGAATTTACCTTCTTACCATGTGGAGCCCTTTCCGTGTGCCATTCAGAGTAGTTGATCATCATATTATCAAGAAGCTTTGTTGCTTCACCAAGAGTGATGGACATAAAGGTACCTCCAGCAGCTGAATCCAATAAATTCCGTGAAGAAAAATTTAGTCCTGCATAGAAGGTTTGGATGATTATCCAAGTAGTCAGTCCATGGGTTGGGCAATTTTTAACCAGAGATTTCATTCTTTCCCAAGCTTGAGCAACATGTTCAGTATCTAATTGTTTAAAATTCATTATGCTACTCCTCAAAGATATAATTTTAGCAGGGGGATAATATCTACCAATAAAAGCATCCTTGCATTTAGTCCATGAATCAATACTATTCTTAGGCAGAGATAGCAACCAATCTTTAGCTCTTCCTCTTAATGAGAAAGGGAACAATTTTAATTTTATAATGTCACCATCTACATCCTTATACTTTTGCATTTCACATAATTCAACAAAATTATTAAGATGGGCAGCAGCATCATCAGAACTAACACCAGAAAATTGCTCTCGCATAACAAGATTCAAGAAAGCAGTGTTTAATTTCAAAGAATTCTGCTGTAGTAGCAGGTGGAGCAATAGGTGTGCATAAGAAATCATTATTATTTGTGGTTGTGAAGTCACACAACTTAGTATTTTCAGGGTTGGCCATTTTAGCAACAGTAAATAAAGCAAACTAGATAAAGTAAATGCAAGTAAACTAATTTTTTTGTGTTTTAGATATAGCAAACAAGATAGCAAATAAAGTAAAACTAGCAACTAATTTTTTTTGTATTTTGATTTAGTGCAGCAAACAAAGTAGTAAATAAAACTAAGCAAGACAAAAACAAAGTAAAGAGATTGAGAAGTGGAGACTCCCCTTGCAGCGTGTCTTGATCTCCCGGCAACGGCGCCTTAAATCTATGCTTGATGGCGTGTATTTCACACGTTCGTTGGGCAACCCCAAGAGGAAGGTATGATGCGCACAGCAGCAAGTTTTCCCTCAGAAAGAAACCAAGGTTTATCGAACCAGGAGGAGCCAAGAAGCACGTTGAAGGTTGATGGCGGCGGGATGTAGTGCGGCGCAACACCAGGGATTCCGGCGCCAACGTGGAACCTGCACAACACAACCAAAGTACTTTGCCCCAACGAAACAGTGAGGTTGTCAATCTCACCGGCTTGCTGTAACAAAGAGTTAACCGTATTGTGTGGAAGATGATTGTTTGCAGAAAACAAGAGAACAAGTATTGCAGTAGATTGTATTTCAGTAAAGAGAATTGGACCGGGGTCCACAGTTCACTAGAGGTGTCTCTCCCATAAGACAAACAGCATGTTGGGTGAACAAATTACAGTTGGGCAATTGACAAATAAAGAGGGCATGACCATACACATACATATTATGATGAGTATTGTGAGATTTAATTGGGCATTACGACAAAGTACATAGACCGTCATCCAACTGCATCTATGCCTAAAAAGTCCACCTTCAGGTTATCATCCGAACCCCTTCCAGTATTAAGTTGCTAACAACAGACAATTGCATTAAGTATGGTGCGTAATGTAACTAGTGACTACATCCTTGAACATAGCACTAATGTTTTATCCCTAGTGGCAACAGCACAACACAACCTTAGAACTTTCTGACAAGGTCCCAGGTGTCAATGCAGGCATGAACCCACTATCGAGCATAAGTACTCCCTCTTGGAGTTACAAGCATCTACTTGGCCAGAGCATCTACTAGTAACGGAGAGCATGCAAGATCATAAACAACACATAGCATAACTTTGATAATCAACATAACAAGTATTCTCTATTCATCGGATCCCAACAAACGCAACATATAGAATTACAGATAGATGATCTTGATCATGTTAGGCAGCTCACAAGATCCGACAATGATAGCACAATGGGGAGAAGACAACCATCTAGCTACTGCTATGGACCCATAGTCTAGGGGTAGACTACTCACACATCACACCGGAGGCGACCATGGCGGCGTAGAGTCCTCCGGGAGATGATTCCCCTCTCCGGCAGGGTGCCGGAGGCGATCTCCTGGATCCCCCGAGATGGGATCGGCGGCGGCGGCGTCTCTGGAAGGTTTTCCGTATCGTGGTTCTCGGTACTGGGGGTTTCGTCACGGAGACTTTTTATAGGCGGAAGGGCAGGTCAAGAGGCGGCACGGGGGCCCCACACCACAGGGCCGCGCGGCCAAGGGGGGGCCGCGCCGCCCTATGGTGTGGCCCCTCCGTGGCCCCTCTTCGTCTCTCCTTCGGACTTCTGGAAGCTTCGTGAGAAAATAGGCCCCTGGGCTTTGATTTCGTCCAATTCCGAGAATATTTCCTTACTAGGATTTCTGAAACCAAAAACAGCAGACAACAGAATCGGCACTTCGGCATCTTGTTAATAGGTTAGTTCCAGAAAATGCACGAATATGACATAAAGTGTGCATAAAACATGTAGATAACATCAATAATGTGGCATGGAACATAAGAAATTATCGATACGTCGGAGACGTATCACCCACTATCGAGCATAATTACTCCCTCTTGGAGTTACAAGCAATGACTTGGCCAGAGCCTCTACTAGCAACGGAGAGCATGCAAGATCATAAACAACACATAGATGATAGATTGATAATCAACATAGCATAGTATTCCATATTCATCAGATCCCAACAAACGCAACATGTAGCATTACAGATAGATGATCTTGATCATGTTAGGCAGCTCACAAGATCCAACAATGATAGCACAATGAGGATAAGACGACCATCTAGCTACTGCTATGGACCCATAGTCCAGGGGTGAACTACTCACACATCAATTCGGAGGCGACCATGGCGGTGTAGAGTCCTCCGGGAGATGATTCCCCTCTCCGGCAGGGTGCCGGAGGCGATCTCCTGAATCCCCCGAGATGGGATTGGCGGCGGCGGCGTCTCTGGAAGGTTTTCCGTATCGTGGCTCTCGGTACTGGAACTATTATCGCGAAGGCTTAAGTAGGCGGAAGGGTAGGTCAGGGGGCCTCACGAGGGCCCCACACGCTAGGGCGGCGCGGCCCCAGCCCTGGCCGCGCGGCCCTGCTGTGTCGGCGCCTCGTGGCCCCACTTTGATTCCTCTTCGGAATTCTGGAAGCTTCGTGGAAAAATAGGACCCTAGGCGTTGATTTCGTCCAATTCCGAGAATATTTTCTTACTAGGATTTCTGAAACCAAAAACAGCAGAAAACAGCAACTGGCTCTTCGGCATCTCGTTTATAGGTTAGTGCCGGAAAATGCATAATAATGACATATAATGTGTATAAAACATGTGAGTATCATCATAAAAGTAGCATGGAACATAAGAAATTATAGATACGTTTGAGACGTATCAGGCCTCCAAGAGCAGAGGTTTGTAGAACAGCAGCAAGTTTCCCTTAAGTGGATCACCCAACGTTTATCGAACTCAGGGAGGAAGAGGTCAAAGATATCCCTCTCAAGCAACCCTGCAACCACAATACAAGAAGTCTCTTGTGTCCCCAACACACCTAATACACTTGTCAGATGTATAGGTGCACTAGTTCGGCGAAGAGATAGTGAAATACAGGTGGTATGAATGTATATGAGCAGTAGTAACGGCGCCAGTAAAGTGCTTGCCGGCGTGCAGTTGATGGTGGTAATATTGCAGGAAGTAAAGATGCAGCAGAACAGTAAACAAGCGATGATTGCAGTATTTGGAAACAAGGCCTAGGGATCGTACTTTCACTAGTGGACACTCTCAACATTGATCACATAATAAAACCACTCTACACTCTCTTGTTGGATGATGAACACCACTAGCTGTGTAGGGCTACAAGAGCACCTCAATGCCGGAGTTAACAAGCTCCACGACATTCGATATTCATATTTAATTAATCTTGGAGTGCATGATAGATCAACACAATTATACCAAGTACTAACATAGCATGCACACTGTCACCTTCATACTATGAAAGGAGGAATAGATCACATTAATACCATCATAGTAATAGTTAACTTCATAATCTACAAGAGATCATAATCATAAACTACGCCAAGTACTACATGATGCACACACTGTCACCATTACATCATGGAGGAGGAATAGAGTACTTTAATAACATCACTAGAGTAGCACATAGAGTAATAGTGATACAAAGCTCATTGCAATCATAAAGGAATATAAATAAGCACTTCGCTATGCTATTCTGAATTACTCTCTGGCAAGATAACATCCAACTCAAATCATAACTCAGTGAATAAGTATTCTGTGAAATATAGCCTAAGAGACCCACATGGTGCACACACTGTCACCTTTACACACGTGGGACAAGGAGTCTCTGGAGATCACATAAGTAAAATCCACTTGAATAGCATAACGACATCTAGATTACAAAGCTCATCATATGGATCTGTTGCGGTCAAAACCCACCGGCGGGCAGCGACGGGCAACACAGTAGAGCCGGGAACAACTTAGGGCTGCGGCTGGAGCGACGGCCCGCAAAGCCTCTGGTACACACGTCCGATGCTGATGCAAGGGCGTGCCACCTGACCTATACCTGGTCAGGAAGGTGATGGAGATGACGCGCTTAGTTTCCTGCATGGCATACACGTAAACATTAAATACGAGCCTCGATCGGGTCTCAGGTTGTCCTGTGAATCGGCTCAAAGAGCCGATCCAACCATGATTCGTACGAGGTGCACGAATATATGGTGGTCCTGCTTGATCAAGATAAAGCTAAAACGATCTACGACGATCTGGGGTTTTCACCGCATAATCGGATCATCCTACTCACGATTGGGCCTCGCGGCCACGCACGGTGATCGTAAGCCGATCCTAGATAGGGCCTAAAAACCAACACGAGGTTGATCCCCGGAACATCCTGTCTAGGACTAGCAAACGACACCCTACATGCCGCTGGATCCTCCAACCCTTTGTAAGGCCTAACTATTGCAGATGTTAAACTAATCCTTGTAGAACAAGGAGCAACCGTAACGGATCGGATCTACTAAATTATGATCAAGCGGGGTGCCGCCCCCACACCTAAGATAGGTGTGAGGGCGGCTAGATATGCAAGGGTCGCACTACGATAGCATGTTATACGAAGAACTATGCTAACCCTAACACATCTATGATAACTACGTTGCTCGCCATCAAAAAGGCTTCAGTACGAGCAACGCATGAACAACATAAAGCTTCTGCTGCCTAGATCGCAAGATGCGATCTAGGCAGCATGATGCTTACCGGTAGAAACCCTCGAGACGAAGGAGTTGGCGATGCGCCGAGATTGATTTGTTGGTTGAACGTTGGTTGTTGTTTATTCCATCAACCCTAGATACATATTTATAGTCCGTAGACTTTCTAACGTGGGAATAATCCCAACCGTGCACGAGGCAAACTCTAACTAACCGACACGTATCCTACTATGTTACAGATACACGGGCCAACTAGCCCAAACTTTGCATATAAAGGCCGATTCACGTATTCCTTCCATGTATATTCTTCAAGCCCATCTCCAATCGCGGCCCACCTCTGATCCGGTCAAATTCTGGTGATAACACATGCCCCCCTGGTTTTGGAAATGATAATTCCAAAATCATTTTGCTTTTCCTTCGTCGGGTCATGTCGTGGCAGAGCAGAACCGTCGCAGTATCCTCCATCATGATGCCTTGCCTCTTCCACTTCTGCGTGAACTCCCATTTTTGAAGAAGGTTTCGACGAAGGACCAGCCGATGACACCCCAATCGGCTTTTAAAACAGAGCATCTACCAGGCCAGCTGCCCCCCGAGCCTCAGCCAAGGCGAGAATACTGGTGAAGATGCACAGATCAGACCAAAGGCTTGGAACTCAGATAATTCTGAGACAGCCACCCTGCCGATTCAGCCCCTCTTGACCCCATCGATTGCCTCTTCCCCCGTTGAAAGCCGATGTTGTACGCCAAAACTGACTTCTGACAGCACTGTTGTAATCGGCTCATTGCAGCTGAGGAAGCTCTCATCGTTTGCCCCCTCGAGGAAGCAGAGGGCCTCAAGAAATCCGTGTCTTGCACCCCAACCGGTAGATCTTGCGTAATTGTACTAGAGTCGATGGTTGTGCATCGGCTGTATGTCATGAAAAATCATCTATGGAAGAACATTGCAAAACCAAATGACATTTGGACTGAAAGGGCAAAAGGTGGCATCTTCTGGATATTATCAACATAAAGTAATATAACAAGTGCAATATGCAAGTATGTAGGAATCAATGCACAGTTAACACAAATGTTTGCTTTTTTAGATAGAAGGAAATGGGTAAACTGACTCAACAATAAAAGTAGAAGAAAGGCCCTTCGCAGAGGGAAGCATGGATTGCTATATTTGTGCTAGAGCTTTGATTTTGAAAACATGAAACAATTTTGTCAACGGTAGTAATAAAGCATATGTATCATGTAAATTATATCTTACAAGTTGCAAGCCTCATGCATAGTATACTAATAGTGCCCGCACCTTGTCCTAATTAGCTTGGACTACCGGATCATCGCAATGCACATGTTTTAACCAAGTGTCACAAAGGTACCTCTATGTCACTTTGTACAAAGGTCTAAGGAGAAAGCTCGCATTTTGGATTTCTCGCTTTTTGATTATTCTCAACTTAGACATCCATACCGGGACAACATAGACAACAGATAATGGACTCCTCTTTTATGCATAAGCATGTAACAACAATTAGTAATTTTCTCATATGAGATTGAGGATATTTGTCCAAAACTGAAACTTCCACCATGGATCATGGCTTTAGTTAGCGGCCCAATGTTCTTCTCTAACAATATGCATGCTTAACCATAAGGTGGTAGATCGCTCTTACTTCAAACAAGACGGACATGCATAGCAACTCACATGATATTCAACAAAGAATAGTTGCTGGCGTCCCCAGAAACATGGTTATCGCACAACAAGCAACTTAATAAGAGATAAAGTGCATAAGTACATATTCAATACCACAATAGTTTTTAAGCTATTTGTCCCATGAGCTATATATTGCAAAGGTGAAGAATGGAATTTTAAAGGTAGCACTCAAGCAATTTACTTTTGAATGGCGGAGAAATACTATGTAGTAGGTAGGTATGGTGGACACAAGTGGCATAGTATTTGGCTCAAGGATTTTGGATGCATGAGAAGTATTCCCTCTCGATACAAGGTTTAGGCTAGCAAGGTTGTTTAAAGCAAACACAAGTATGAACCGGTACAGCAAAACTCACATAAAAGACATATTGAAAGCATTATAAGACTCTATACCGTCTTCATTATTGTACCTTTTATCATCATATCGAAGCCGATCGCTTGAACCGGCCTCCTCTTTGTCCTTGCCACCAGAGTGACTGCTCTCTTCTTTATCTTTACCATGGCGGTATACAGAAGCTGCACTGAAGAACGACTTGGTGAAAATCCGCGTCTTGAATACGCAGCGGGTAGATCCATGAGAATTTTTTTTTACTGGCCGATTTTTCTATCGGCCCCCAATATTTCACTGCACATGTATCGCACATGTTCATAGCATCTGTCTATCTGATTATGTGCCCCCCGAGCCGATTCTGTCAGGTTACTGCAGATATCGGCTCTGCAGTTATCCACAGAACTATACCTGAACATCGGCTCTGCAGACATGACCAATGCCGATTTCCTCGAGCTCTCAAGCCGATGTAGTCCCACCGGGCGTGCCAGAATGTGTTGCTGTCAAAACCCACCGGCGGGCAGCGACGGGCAACACAGTAGAGCCGGGAACAACTTAGGGCTGCGGCTGGCCCTGGTCCCTCCGAGCGACGGCCCGCAAAGCCTCTGGTACACACGTCCGATGCTGATGCAAGGGCGTGCCACCTGACCTATACCTGGTCAGGAAGGTGATGGAGATGCCGCGCTTAGTTTCCTGCATGGCATACACGTAAACATTAAATACGAGCCTCGATCGGCTCTCAGGTTGTCCTGTGAATCGGCTCAAAGAGCCGATCCAACCATGATTCGTACGAGGTGCACGAATATATGGTGGTCCTGCTTGATCAAGATAAAGCTAAATCGATCTACGACGATCTGGGGTTTTCACCGCATAATCGGATCATCCTACTCACGATTGGGCCTCGCGGCCACGCACGGTGATCGTAAGCCGATCCTAGATAGGGCGTAAAAACCAACACGAGGTTGATCCCCGGAACATCCTGTCTAGGACTAGCAAACGACACCCTACGTGCCGCTGGATCCTCCAACCCTTTGTAAGGCCTAACTATTGCAGATGTTAAACTAATCCTTGTAGAACAAGGAGCAACCGTAACGGATCGGATCTACTAAATTATGATCAAGCGGGGTGCCGCCCCCACACCTAAGATAGGTGTGAGGGCGGCTAGATATGCAAGGGTCGCACTACGATAGCATGTTATACGAAGAACTATGCTAACCCTAACACATCTATGATAACTACGTTGCTCGCCATCAAAAAGGCTTCAGTACGAGCAACGCATGAACAACATAAAGCTTCTGCTGCCTAGATCGCAAGATGCGATCTAGGCAGCATGATGCTTACCGGTAGAAACCCTCGAGACGAAGGAGTTGGCGATGCGCCGAGATTGATTTGTTGGTTGAACGTTGGTTGTTGTTTATTCCATCAACCCTAGATACATATTTATAGTCCGTAGACTTTCTAACGTGGGAATAATCCCAACCGTGCACGAGGCAAACTCTAACTAACCGACATGTATCCTACTATGTTACAGATACACGGGCCAACTAGCCCAAACTTTGCATATAAAGGCTGTCGGGGGGAAGACCCCGGATAGGGCAATGGACGCGGAGCAGCCGGCTGGCCACTGGCCGGCTCGCGGCAAAGGCCGGCTGAGGAGCAGCCGGCTGGCACCGTGGCCGGCTGATATGGAAGCCGGCTGGCTCTAGGTCCTAGTCGGCCTGGCTACGGCCACCAATGCTGTAGTTGGGCCGGCTTCTACAAGCCATATCCGACTGGGGTTTGTACCTCAGGCCGACTCGAGGCTGGCGAGTCTTGCACTGGAAGGAACCGGGTAGGTGATCCGGGTTCCCAAAGTCCACGCTGACTCCATCTTCCGTGAAACGCGGGGCACTGTGGAGCAATAGTGCCTCGCGCCGGACAGGCCGTCAGGGCTTACGACGATCCGTACAGGCTACAGTGGCTGACGGCGACAGGGACACCTCCTCCATACCGCTGACCGTGGCAGCCGGATGGGACAGGCCACGATGCCTCAACCACTCCTGACGTCACCGCCTCGGGAAGGAGCGGAAGCCGGAGCCGGCCCAGCCGGCCAGTAAAACTATAGGGTCTTATATGTAAAGTGCCGGTGCCTATATAAGCCGCACTACCCCCTCTCGTGCGGGGGATCGATCATTTATTACTTTCACCCACCTACAGAGCTGCCCTGTGAGAGAGACCACAGTCTTCCTTAGCCTCTCAGGAGCAGCCGGACACAGCTCTAGGAGCACCATTGTACTGTGTGATCATCATATACACTCATAGCAGGAGTAGAGGTTTTACCTCCATCGGAGGGCCTCGAACCTGGGTACGTCGCCGTGTCGCTCGTGCCCATACCCGCATCCGGATACCGCCGTGAGATCTCTCAGGAACCACTTCGATTAGCCACCCTATGGCATATGCCGTGACGATACCACGACATTTGGCGCCCACCGTGGGGCCTTCAGCATCCTCGGCCGGTGTCTTCATCCGGACGGGCCTCACCACCACCACCGGCGAGCGAGTCGCTTCAGGCTTGATCTGGAGATTCGGCTCCCTCGACTGCGTCAGCGACAACGCTGGCTGCTTCGCTGACCGGCCTTTCCCAGCCGGCGGCAGCGTCATCTCCTTCGGCGGCTTCGACGTCTACGTCGCCACCGTCGCACCGCCGCGCTACCCGCGGCAGGTGCTGCGCTGCGCTAGCCCTCCTCCGCGAGCCGGCAGCAGCGCTGCCGCCAGCCCCGCCGTCGTGCAAGTCATGATGGCTGGCGACGAGCTCCCCACCAAGAACCCGCGCATGCGCGGCCCCGACCTGGAGCGCAACATCGACCCCAACGCCTCCGGCTCGGGCCCAAAAGCGCCGCCACCGCCGTCCCGGCTGGATGCAGTCCGGGCAAAGCTGAGCACCCCGCTCACGCCTGGCGCAGACCCCACCGCCATCGAGGCGGACTTGGAGGCGCACCGCCAGCTCCTCCTCAAGCAAACCGAAGAACTGGCTGCTGCTAAGCGCCAGATGGAGATCACCCAGCGCGAGTACAACCGCGCCCACGGCCTCACTCCAGGCGGCGACGAGCCAAGCCGAGCCGGCCACATCCGCCGCAGGGGCCGCGACCTCGGCGCTGAGATCGCCCGCGACGGCGCTCCTTCGCCGGCTCCGTCCGCGGAGCTCCCCGTCTACAACACCCCCGACAAGAACATGCGCGCGGCAGAAGCCGCCGCAGAAGAGCTGAACCGCCTTCAGGGCGAAGAGTTACGCCGCCAGACCAGGCGGGTGACTGAGCTGCTCAACGCAGCCAACAGGCAGATCGCCGACCCCAGGTATGTCGATGCCCCCAGAGCTTCTCACGCTCGTGGGGCTGCAGGCAACGACAGAGAAGGCGCCAGGGACACGGCCGAGTCCTCCTCCCCAGCACCAGGCCGGCGCCATGACTCCCGGGCCACGCACAGCTCGGGCCGGCCAAGCCACCAGCCGAGCGGCCGCAGCCACAGCCGGCCCCCTCCGAGCCGGAACCAGGAGCAAGACTCCGGGCCCCGCCGTCATCACCGGCCGGCTCCAGAAGCAAGCGGCGCGCGCCAGCCGGCACACTCCCGGCTGGGCCCGCGCATCGAGCCCGCTGACGCCCGAGACCGCCTCGACCGGCTGGTTCAATCCCGCATCGCGGAAGAAGAGGGGCCAGCCGGCCCAAAGTGCTTCGGGCCGCGGATCCTCAACGAGCCCATGGTCGAGGGTTTCCAGCTCCCGCGCGACACCCCCAAGTACGACGGCACCACCAAGCCGGAGGACTGGCTGCTGGACTACTCCACGGCAGTCGGCATCGCCAAGGGCAACAAGCGCTGGGCCGTGCGCTACTCCCCCCTCATGCTACTCGGCTCCGCCCGCACGTGGCTCAACAACCTGCCAGCCGGCAGCATAAACGGCTGGCTGGACTTCGAAGCCGCCTTCATCAGCAACTTCACCGGCACTTATCGCCGGCCGGGTCGCCCTCAACAGCTTGAGATGTGCAAGCAGGGCCCGGACGAGACGGATCGCGCGTACCTGACGCGCTGGTGCGAGATGCGCAACTCTTGCGAGGGCGTGCACGAGATGCAAGCCATCAGCTTCTTCATGGGAGGATGCCGACCCAACACCATGCTGTGGCACAAGCTGCGCCGCAGCGAGCCCAAGACGATGGCCGCCTTGATGGTCATCGCAGACAAGTACGCGCTGGCAGAGGAAGCCGGCAAGGCGCCGGCTGATGTTACACCGGCCCCAGCAAGACGGGACAACAACAAGCCGGCCGAGGGCGCCTCGCACGGCAGCCGGCGGGACAACTACCGCGGCAAGCGTCACAACGACCAGCCGGACCGCCGGTACGGCTCCGCCCACGTGGCCGCCGTGGCAGACAACGCGGCAGGCGGAAGCCGCCGCCAGAAGCAAGACCGGCAGTGGAAGCCGAAGTACACCTTCGAGCACATGCTCGACTCGCCGTGCAAGTACCACAGCGGCAAGAACCCCTCCAACCACACCACCCGCGACTGCCACTTCACGAAGCGGCTGACAAGCGGTGAACCCCTCCCGCCTCCCCCCCCGCCTCCACCAGCCGGCGGGCCGGGTGGCCAAGCCGGCGCAGAGAACGTCAACCTCGAGCACCACGAGGCTAACCAAGTGCACCATGCCGGCCGGTATCTGGCCGAAGACGCCACCTACATCATCTTCACCTCCGAGCCCGAGGACAGGACGAGCCAAGAGCGCCGTTCCCTCGAGGTCAACGCGGTCATACCGCCGGTCCCCCAGTACCTAAACTGGTCAGAACAGGCCATCACTTTTGATCGCCGCGACACACCGGCTGTCCTGCCGAAGCCGGGCAGCTACGCCATGGTCCTCGACCCCACCATCGGCACAACCCGGCGCAGCGTGCGTTTCTCGCGCGTCCTCATCGACGGCGGCAGCAGCATCAACATCCTCTACCGCGACACCGCCCGCAAGCTGGGCATCCAGGAGGCCGAGTTGCGCCCCACCCCCACCGTCTTCCATGGCATCGTGCCAGGCCATTGCTGCCAGCCGATCGGCCGGATCACGCTGGAGGTGATGTTCGGGAAGCCGGACCACTTCCGCACTGAGAGAATCGAGTTCGAGGTGGTGGACCTCGTGAGTCCCTACCACGCGCTCCTGGGCAGGCCGGCCCTGACCAAGTTCATGGCGGTGCCCCACTACGGGTACCTGAAGATGAAGCTGCCTGGCCCCAAGGGGGTCATTACCGTAGCCGGCGACTATCGCCGCTCCATGGACTGCGCCATGCAGAGCTCCAAGATGGCCCAGACGCTGGTCATCGCCACCGAGAAGCAGCTCATCCACGACGCCGTCGCCCTCGCCAAAGCCGCGCAGACAGACATGCCGGCCGCGGGCAACCCGGCTGGGACGACTCACTTCCAGCCGGCCGACAACACCAAGAAGATCCTGCTGGACCCGGCGCAGCCGGACAAGTTCGTCACCATCGGTGCCGGCTTGAACAAGAAATAGGAAAGCGAGCTCACCAGCTTCCTCCGTGAGAATCGGGACATCTTCGCGTGGACTCCAAGAGACATGCCGGGTGTGCCGAGGGAGTTGGCTGAGCACCACCTCCACGTCCGGCCAGGGGCCAAGCCGGTGAAGCAGCCTCTCAGGCGCTTCGCCGAAGAATGAAGGAAGGCCATCGGTGAAGAAATCGCCCGGCTCCTAGCTGCCGGCTTCATCATGGAAGTACTGCACCCGGACTGGTTGGCAAACCCGGTCCTGGTTCTGAAGAAGAACGGCTCCTGGCGCATGTGTATCGACTACACCAGCCTGAACAAGGCGTGCCCAAAGGATCCCTTCCCCCTGCCGCGCATAGATCAAGTCATAGACTCGACTGCCGGCTGTGAACTGTTGTCTTTCTTAGACGCCTATTCAGGCTACCACCAGATTCCTTTGAATCCGGCTGATCAAATAAAGACTTCGTTCATTACCCCGTACGGGGCTTATTGCTACACGACTATGCCGTTCGGCTTGAAAAACGCAGGCGCCACCTACCAAAGGTGCATGCAAAAATGCTTGCAGGATCAAATCGGCAGAAACGTTCACGCATATGTGGATGATGTCGTTGTAAAGACCAAGGAGACGACTACCCTCCTTGATGACCTGAGAGAAACCTTCACCAATCTGAGAAGATTCCGGATGAAGCTCAACCCGGCCAAGTGCACATTCGGCGTGCCGTCTGGCCAGCTCCTTGGCTACCTCGTCTCTCAGCGAGGGATCGAAGCCAACCCGGACAAGATCAGCGCCATAGAGAAGATGGAACTGCCGCAGTGCCTCAAGGACGTCCAGAAGTTTGCTGGCTGCCTGGCCTCCTTGAGCCGCTTCGTCAGCCGGCTGGGGGAGAAGGCACTGCCCCTGTATCAACTAATGAGGAAGGCGGACAAGTTCGTCTGGTCACCGCAGGCGGATGAGGCCTTCCGTGACTTGAAGCGCGTGCTCTCAACCGCGCCAATCCTTGCAACGCCGGGTTCAATGGAGCCGATGCTGTTGTACATCGCAGCCACCAATCGAGTGGTTAGCGTTGTCCTGGTGGTGGAGCGCAGAGAAGCCGGCAACAGGGAGCAGCTGGTTCAGCGCCCAGTCTATTACCTTAGCGAAGTGCTCTCCCAGTCGAAGCAAAATTACCCCCACTACCAGAAGGTCACCTACGGCGTCTACATGGCGGCCAAGAAGCTCAAGCACTACTTCCAAGAGCACCCCATCAGGGTGGTTGCCACAGCGCCCTTGGCAGAAATCATAGGCAGCAAGGATGCCAACGGCCGGGTTGCCAAGTGGGCCCTGGAGCTAGCCGCCCACACCATCCTCTACGAGCCACGCACAGCCATCAAGTCGCAGATCCTCGCGGACTTCTTCGTCGACTGGGCTGAGATGCAGTACCTGCCGCCTGTGCCGGATTCCACACACTGGAAGATGCACTTCGACGGCTCAAAGATGCGCAACGGCTTGGGAGCCGGCATCGTCATCACTTCTCCCAAGGGGGACCGGCTGGACTACGTCCTGCAGATCCACTTCGCCGCCTCCAACAATGTGGCGGAGTACGAAGCGCTCATTCATGGGCTGAAGCTGGCCAAGGAGATTGGCGTGCGTCGCATACTCTGCTTCGGCGACTCCGACTTGGTCATACAGCAAGCATCTGGCGACTGGGACGCGAAGGACGCCAACATGGCCTCGTACCGCTTCCATGTCCAGCAGCTATCCGGCTTCTTCGACGGCTGCGAATTCCACCATGTGCCACGAGCAAATAACGAAGCGGCTGATGCCTTATCCAAGATTGGCTCAACCCGGCAAGCCATTCCGCCGGGTGTCGCCTTGGCGGTTCTCAAGAAGCCGTCCATCATACCGTCACCGGACTCGGATTCAATATTCGTGCCGGCTGACCCGGGGGCTGCTCAGCCGAACCCGGGGGCTTCATCGCCCAAGTCGGGGGCTAACAAGCCAAACCCGCCGGCTAGCAAGCCGAACCCGGGGACTTCTCAGTCCAACCCGGGGGCTTCACCGCCAAACTCGGGGGCTAGCAAGCCGAACCCGCCGGCTAGCAAGCCGAACCCGGCGACCATGCAGTCGAATCCGGAAGCTCCCACGCAGGAGGCCCTGTTGGTCAGCGTATTCGAGATAAGATGCGTGCCTTCATGGGCACAAGAATTCCTCTCCTACCTCACCGACGGTGTGCTGCCTGATGATAGAGTCCAGGCCAGGCAGATTGAGAGAAGGGCCAAGGCCTATACCATCATCAACCACCAGCTGTACAAACGCAGCGTAAGTGGGGTGTTCCAGCGGTGCGTCGAGCCGGCTGAAGGGATTGAACTCCTACGGGAAATCCATCAAGGAGAGTGCGGACATCACGCCTCATCCAGAGCCATAGTGGCCAAAGCCTTCCGGCACGGTTTTTATCGGCCGATCGCGCCAGAGACGCAGAAGATTTGGTGAAGAAGTGCAACGGCTGTCAGCGCTTCGCAAAGCAAAGACACCAGCCGGCTTCCGCCTTGAAAACCATCCCCATCACATGGCCATTTACCGTATGGGGCTTGGATATGGTAGGCCCATTCAGAACAGCACGAGGCGGCATGACACACCTCTTGGTAATGATTGACAAATTCACCAAGTGGATCGAAGCCAAGCCAATCAAGAAACTGGACGGGTCCACAGCCGTCACATTCCTCAAGGAAATCATTGTGAGATTCGGCTACCCCCACACCATCATCACCGACAACGGCACCAACTTCTCCCAAGGCATCTTCTCTCGCTATTGCGGGGAAATGGGGATCCGGATGGCCCTATCTTCTGTGGCACACCCAGAGTCCAATGGACAAGTGGAAAAGGCTAACGGCTTAGTCCTAGCCGGCATCCGGCCCCGGCTGGTGGAGCCGCTCGAGCGAGCAGCCGGCTGCTGGATTGAAGAACTGCCCAATGTGCTGTGGAGCCTGCGCACAACGACAAACCGCTCAGTCGGCTTCACACCTTTTTTCCTCGTATACGGGGCCGAAGCCGTCTTGCCGACTGATATCGAGCATGACGCGCCAAGGATCAAGCTCTACACAGAAGCCGAAGCCAAAGAAGCTCGCGAAGATGGAGTTGACCTGGTCGAAGAGGCCCGGCTGCTGGCTGAGTCTAGATCTACTATCTACCAGCAAAGCCTCCGACGCTATCACAGCCAGAGGGTCCAGCCCTTAGCATTCCGAGAGGGAGACCTAGTGCTCCGGCTGATCCAGAGGACAGCCGGACAGCATAAACTATCATCCCCATGGGAGGGTCCCTTCATCGTGAGCGATGGCAAGAGGCAATGATTCCTACTATCTCATAGATGCCCAAGAGGCTAAGAAAAACAAGCCGGACAAGGCTGACGAGGAGACTAAACGTCCCTGGAATGTCAGGTTACTCCGCCCATTTTACACATGAGAGCAGGAATGTATGTATCCCTTGTATCCCTTTTGTGAATTATGAAAAACCTTGCGCCAAGAGCGCTGTTTCCGACAAGTTTTTCGTATACTTTACCTTGTTTCGCCAATTGGCTTGAACCCTCTCACGCGGTCGGCTCAGTACCGTGATCCGGTTTCCGACAGCCGGCTTCCGACCCAGCTACAGACCGCAATCCGGCTGTCCGGCTGGCGGGAGTAAGGCCTAGGGAGCTGGCACGCGAAAACGACTAAGGGAAAGAGTAAAAGCGAGTTGACTTGCAACTTTTCATAAAAGTGCCGAAGTGCCGAATTCAGCTCGTTCGACTGAAATACTGTCGGCCTCACCCAGCGGCCCGCTCTTGACCCGGCGACGGATCGCAAGTCGGACGTACGACCGGCAAGGGCACAGCCAAAGAGTGGGGCGGATGGGAAAAAGCGAACGAGTCGAAAGAAAGCAACTCGGCACACAGATGATTAACAAACACATTAAAGCGTGCCTTAATAAAAGGATAATAACATTGTCTTACATATGCACCCGGCATCCCGGGGATTTAACGAATTGTCTTGGCAAAAACATAAGGAAACAGGTAAAAGCTAAGCGCCGGCTGCATCGTCCGCCTCCTCATCCTCAGCCGCCTCCTCCTCGTCGTCAGACGGCGGATTCGGGTCCTCGATGAAGAGGGACTTGTCGACGAAGTCGGCAATGGCGCAGGCACGGGCAAGCCGAGCAGTCTTGTTCTCCGCCGGGAGCTTGTCCTCCACGCCGGCGCGCCGGAACTCCAACTGGTCGAGGCTAACCTCGTTATACCAGGAGAGCACAAAAGATAGAGCCATATCAGCTCCGGCACGCGTGGCTGACTCCTTCCAGTCCAAGAAGCGGTCGGGAGCCCTGTCCAGCCAAGCGATGAGATTGGAGAGATCTTTCTGGCAGCGTCTCCGTCGGCCACGCCGATCGCATCAGCTCCTCCGCCGCCTTCCGCAGCTCCCAGCCGAGCTTGGTGACCGGCTCCACGCGGGCGGCGATGGACGCCGAATAGTCGTCCATGGTGAAGCGATCGGAGCTCTGCTCCCCAGTGGCCTGCCGGCGATCCTCCCGCGCCCTGCCAACAGCCGCTAGCGCCTCCTCCTGTGCCTCAGGGAAGGCCGCTGCAAAGAAGAAAAGCATGTCAGAAGCCATCAAAGCCGAAATAAGCTGAAAAACGCAAATTTTCGAAGTCCTAAAGTAAGCCTGGCGGCAGCCGGCAAGATCCGACTGCCCCACCAAGACGGAGATCCCAAAGCCTTAAAGAAAACCTGGCGGTAGCCGGCAAGAACCGATCGCCTCAGCCCGAAGATGGAGATATCGAAAAAATCAAGGTTCTGCCGTCGGCTGCCAACCTAAGCCGGCAGCCGACGGCCGAAAGCCGGCAAAGGGGAAGGCACAAGACAAAAGACTCACCAGCCAAGCCGCGGTCGAGCGCGCTAAGTTCCCCCAACCACCGCTTGGCGGTGGCCGACAGCTCGTTGGACTTGGTGGTCACCTCTCGGAGCGAAAGCCGCTGCCGTTCCACCTCCTCCAACCGCTTGCTCAGACCCTCCAGTTTCTCCTCCTGCTCCTTCTTGAGGGCGGCAAGTTCCTTGAGATGGTTAGCCTCAAGGAGGCGCAGCCGTTTCAGCTCCCCGTCAGCCACCTTCAGCTTGGCGGCAGCAGCCTGGTTCGCCTCCTCACTTGTGGCGCATTGAGCGCGGGCAACCCGGAGGTCCGACTCAAGCTGCGGGACCCGGGCGGCCTCAGCTGCAAGCCGGCAAAAACGAGCCGTCGATAAAACGAAGCATAAAAGAGTAAAGGCAGAGAGAGAAAGCCTCACCCTTGACAGCCTCCAGCTCGCGAGCCAAGCCGGCTCGCTCGATCTTGGCCTTGTGGTAGCTGGTCACCACCTTGTTGTACAAGACGGTGCGTCGCTCCGTAACCGTCTGAAAGAATCAGTTGCTTAGACGAAACCCGGACCGGCTCCAAGCAGCCGGACCATGCCTCGGAGGGCTACCAGGATAATAACAAAATTGCAAAAAACAGAAAGACACCTACCTTGTCAGCGTCCTCCAGCGTTGCTAGCTGGGCCAGGGCCTCGGCGGCCTTGTTCTTAAGGGCGGCCCGGTAGCCGGAGAAGACCATCTTCATGGGCGCCGTACCAGGCTGCCCCTCCCGGTTGAACACCTCGCAGGAATCCGCCGAGTGCCACGCAGCCTCCATGGTGCCAGCCGAGCCAAGGCTGGAGTCAGAGGCAGACGGCACCTGCAGCAGCCGGGCCCCCTTGGCCACGTGAAGGCCCTCAGTTGGGCCCGACGGGCCCCTCGTCCTCACCAGAGCCCGGGAATCGGCGTCCTTTGAGCGCCCCGGCTGCCCCCTCGCCGGCTCCTTCCCGGTCGGCTCCCTCCTCGTCGGCTCCGAAGCTGGAGGCGGCGCGGTCGAAGCAGTCGGCCCGGTGGGAGCCGTCGCATCCGGCGCCCGAGGCGCTCCCTTCGGAGAACTCTCCGGCACCACGACGTTGGGCGCGGGCCCGCCGACTCCGGTCGAAGGCGGCACAACCCCACCAGCTCCAGCTCCTGCCGCAGGCGGCATGCCCCTGCCGGCTCCGGCTGCCCGCTCCACAAACGGGGCGCGGCGCGGGAACATGTCGTCTAAAGTCGGGCCGGCGCGCCGGCGACCCTGGTCTCCGCCGCCGGGCGCCGCAGAAGAAGACGCCCCCGCAGAAGGTGGCGTGGCCACGTGCGGCACGTCGCCAGCCGGCGGCGTGCGCGCACGCGTGCTGAGGGTTGCGGGGTTGGCTCCCTCCTTTGCCGCTGAAGCGGCGACGTGACGGGAGGAGCCTGCCGAGAGCCGCCTCCCTGGGTAAACTTAATCGCGGCCCTAGTCGAACAAGCAAGAGAAGATAAGTACAGAGGAAGGAAAGAAAAGGAATCAAACAACAGAGGAAAAAGAACTCACCCGGCTTTCTCCGGGACCTTCTTGGGCGCCAGCCGGCTGCTTCTTGGCCCTCGCCTCCGAAGCGGCCGTGGACCCGACGCCGGCCCGCTTCCTCCCCTTCGGCGCAGAAGTCGCCGTGCTAGTAGGCGGCACCGCGCGCAGAGGCACCGCCGGGATGGCCCCCGTGCCGGATTGGGCCGGCTCCGCCTGCTCCTGCTCCTGCTCCTGCTCATGCTCAGGCGAAGGCGGCGGGTTATGCTCCCCCTGGCCGCCCTGATCATGCGCCACCAGCAGATCGTCGTCGCCGGCTTGGTCGCCGGCTAAGTCAGCCGGGTCAACGAGATCCGGCGTCCAGACCTTCGTCGCCAAGTCGCCATCCTCGATGCCTTGGCGGACGAAAAGCTGAAAACAAGACAAGATAAATACCGAGTCGGCCACGCTGCCGCAAGTCGGAAGACGGAAAAACATCAACTTACCAGTTCAGGCGGCTCCTCCCGATCGTGAGGCGCCAGCCCCCAGTCCCAGTTGTCCGGCATGTTGGCCTTGGTGATGTTGTTCACCCGGTGAGCCACCTGGGCCTTGGAGAGCTCCAACTTCGACGTCCGTGTCGGGTCGAGCAAGCCGGACATGTGGCCGATCTTGTGGACGCGCCACTGGAGCGGTACGACCCGGCGCGAGATGTAGGTGCAGAGGAGGTCCTCGGCACTCAGCCGGCCCTCCGAGACGCAATTGCCCAGGAAGTCCCACAGGAGGTTCACCTCCGCGTCCGGGTTCGAGGACTTGGCGTTGAAGCCCAGCTGATCCTCGCCGGCCGGGCGGGGCCGGGTTGAATTCAGGCAGATTGAGCCGGTCGAAGGCCGGGCTTTAGTTCCGAACATATAAGAAGGAAATCTGCAAATACTTTACAGAATCGACAATCGGAATCCGCGGGAAAGACGTAATTCGTACGGGGATAGATGGAGGCGGCGCCGCAGGTCCTCAGGCGGCCTTCGGTCGTCTGCGCCTTGATGTAGAAGAGCCGGCTCCAAAACTCCACGTCCGGCCACAAGCCGGCGTAGCCTTCCATGAAGGCCACGTAGCAGCTGAGGAGGATCATGGCGTTGGCCGGCAGGTGGTGCGGCTGCAGGCCGAAGTGATCAAGGAACCGGCGGAAGAAGTCGGAAGCCGGCAGACCCAATCCGCGGTCGAGATGCGCGCCGAAGACCACGCGTTCGCCGGGCTCCGGCCGAGGCTCCTGCTCCTCGCCCGGCGCCCTGGTAATCACCCCCGCCGGGATGCGGCGGAGGCGCACGAACCGGGCAATGTCGTCGTCTTGCATGTAGGAGCCCTTCCAGGAGCCGCTCGGCTGGGCCATCGAGGACGAAGAAGAAGAGGTCCAAGAGAGGCGGAAGGGCGAAGAAGAGCCGCTCCTCGCCGGAGGAGATCGCGGTGGAGAAGAGCGCGCCGTCGATGCGCGTGGCCCCGTGGCTCCGGATTGGCGGGCTTGCGGCGGCAGCCCGGCGGAGGCTCGTCGGGGCGACCGCTCGCTGAGATTCGCCAGAAGAGCGGAGGAAGAACGGCGTCGGAGCAGCGAAGCGCTCGAGCGAAGCGAAGGAGCAAGGCAGGAGCGCGAGGAAGAAGAAAGGGGCAAGTGCCGCCTCGGTACCGCCCCCGCGGCATTTATAGCCGACCGCGGCGGTTGGCCTCCAAGTGGCCGACGTGGGCCACGTCTCCGGATTTACTGCGCCATAACTCCTCCCACGACCGCTACCGTTACCAGAAACGGCCACACCACGTCGCCCACTACCGCACCAGATCCGGAAGGACATTGATGTGACCAGACGAACCGGCGGCAGAGCCCTAGCGTCAGGCCGGTCAAGTCGGGCGCAGAACCCGAGGCGGCGGAGACTCCGGCGCGCAGCGAGCCGGAGCCGGACAAGAAGTTCCACTCGAGCCAAAGTTCGTCAGCAAGGCGGAGGCGCCATCAGATCTGGCGAGAAAGCAAAAATTGCACAAGTATAAAAAGCAGCCGGCTAGAAGCAGCCGGCGGGAACGAGCCGGATGAGGGCGCAGCCGGCTGAATGAAAATCCTCAGTCGGCCCCTCCAAGTGCCGTCTAATATATTCGAGAAGCCAGGAAAACCTGCCTAGGTCCTTCTAAACACAGGACCTTGCCAGCTTCGGGGGCTAATGTCGGGGGGAAGACCCCGGATAGGGCAATGGACGCGGAGCAGCCGGCTGGCCACTGGCCGGCTCGCGGCAAAGGCCGGCTGAGGAGCAGCCGGCTGGCGCCGTGGCCGGCTGATATGGAAGCCGGCTGGCTCTAGGTCCTAGTCGGCCTGGCTACGGCCACCAATGCTGTAGTTGGGCCGGCTTCTACAAGCCATATCCGACTGGGGTTTGTACCTCAGGCCGACTCGAGGCTGGCGAGTCTTGCACTGGAAGGAACCGGGTAGGTGATCCGGGTTCCCAAAGTCCACGCTGACTCCATCTTCCGTGAAACGCGGGGCACTGTGGAGCAATAGTGCCTCGCGCCGGACAGGCCGTCAGGGCTTACGACGATCCGTACAGGCTACAGTGGCTGACGGCGACAGGGACACCTCCTCCATACCGCTGACCGTGGCAGCCGGATGGGACAGGCCACGATGCCTCAACCACTCCTGACGTCACCGCCTCGGGAAGGAGCGGAAGCCGGAGCCGGCCCAGCCGGCCAGTAAAACTATAGGGTCTTATATGTAAAGTGCCGGTGCCTATATAAGCCGCACTACCCCCTCTCGTGCGGGGGATCGATCATTTATTACTTTCACCCACCTACAGAGCTGCCCTGTGAGAGAGACCACAGTCTTCCTTAGCCTCTCAGGAGCAGCCGGACACAGCTCTAGGAGCACCATTGTACTGTGTGATCATCATATACACTCATAGCAGGAGTAGAGGTTTTACCTCCATCGGAGGGCCTCGAACCTGGGTACGTCGCCGTGTCGCTCGTGCCCATACCCGCATCCGGATACCGCCGTGAGATCTCTCAGGAACCACTTCGATTAGCCACCCTATGGCATATGCCGTGACGATACCACGACAAAGGCCGATTCACGTATTCCTTCCATGTATATTCATCAAGCCCATCTCCAATCGCGGCCCACCTCTGATCCGGTCAAATTCTGGTGATAACAGGATCTCAATCATGTAAGGCAGCTCATGAGATCATTGTATTGAAGTATATAGGAGAGAGATTAACCACATAGCTACCGGTACAGCCCTTAGCCTCGATGGAGAACTACTCCCTCCTCATGGGAGACAGCAGCGTTGATGGAGATGGCGGTGGTGTTGATGGAGATGCCTTCCGGGGGCACTTCCCCGTCCCGGCAGCGTGCCGGAACAGAGACTCCTGTCCCCCAGATCTTGGCTTCGCGATGGCGGCGGCTCTGGAAGGTTTCTCGTACCGTGGCTTATTCGTATCGAAGATTTAGGTCAGGTACCTTTAAATAGGCGAAGAGGCGGAGTCGGAAGGCTGACGGGGCGATGACACAATAGGGGGGCACGGCCCACCCCTTGGCCGCGCCGCCTACATGTGTGGGCCCCCTGTGGCTCCCCTCTGGTGACTCTCGGGTGTTCTGGAAGCTTCGTGGAATTCTAAGATGCTGGGCGTTGATTTCTTCCAATTCCGAGAATATTTCCTTACTAGGATTTCTGAAACCAAAAACAGCAGAAAACAGGAACTGGCACTGCGGCATCTTGTCAATAGGTTAGTTCCGGAAAATGCATCAAAACGATGAAAAGTGTGAACAAAACATGTAGGTATTGTCATAAAACAAGCATGGAACATAAGAAATTATCGATACGTCGGAGACGTATCAGCATCCCCAAGCTTAGTTCCTACTCGTCCTCGAGTAGGTAAACGATAAAAGATAATTTCTGAAGTGACATGCTACCAACGTAATCTTGATCATACTATTGCAAAGTATATGAGATGAATGCAGCGATTCAAAGCAATGGTAAAGAAAATGATTAAACAACTGAATCATATAGCAAAGACTTTTCATGAATAGTACTTTCAAGACAAGCATCAATAAGTCTTGCATAAGAGTTAACTCATAAAGCAATAAATTCATAGTAGAAGCATTGAAGCAACACAAAGGAAGATATAAGTTTCAGCGGTTGCTTTCAACTTGTAACATGTATATCTCATGGATAATTGTCAACATAAAGTAATATAATAAGTGCAATAGGTAAACATGTAAGAATCAATGCACACAGTTGACACAAGTGTTTGCTTCTAAGACAGAAAGAAGTAGGTAAACTGACTCAACAATAAGTAAAAGAATGGCCCTTCGCAGAGGGAAGCAGGGATAAATCATGTGCTAGAGCTTTTCAAGTTTTAAAATCATATAGAGAGCATAAAAGTAAAGTTTTGAGAGATGTTTGTTGTTGTCAACGGATGGTAGTGGGTACTCTAACCCCCTTGCCAGGCAGACTTTCAAAGAGCGGCTCCCATGAAGGACGTTATCTCTACCAGCAAGGTAGATCATCCCTCTTCTCTTTTGTTTACACATGTACTTTAGTTTTTATTTATGGGTGACACTCCTCCCAACCTTTGCTTACACAAGCCATGGCTAACCGAATCCTCGGGTGCCTTCCAACAATCTCATACCATGGAGGAGTGTCTATTTGCAAAATTAAGTTGCTTACTGATGAATCAGAGCAAAACATGTGAAGAGAATTATTAATGAAGTTAATTAATTGGGGGCTGGGAACCCCATTGCCATCTCTTTTTGCAAAATTATTGGATAAGCGGATGAAGCCAGTAGTCCATTGGTGAAAGTTTCCCAACAAGATTGAAAGATAAAACACCACATACTTCCTCGTGAGCTATAAAACATTGACACAAATTAAGAAGCATTTTGAATTGTTTAAAGGTAGCACACGAAGTATTTACTTGGAATGGCAGAAAATACCATGTAGTAGGTAGGTATGGTGGACACAAATGGCATAGTTTTTGGCTCAAGGATTTGGATGCATGAGAAGTAATCCCTCTCAATACAAGGCTTAGGCTAGCAAGGTTGTTTGAAGCAAACACAAGTATGAACTAGTACAGCAAGACTCACATAAGAACATATTGCAAGCATTATAAGACTCTACACTGTCTTCCTTGTTGTTCAAACCCTCACCAGAAAATATCTAGACTTAGAGAGACCAATCATGCAAACCAAATTTTAATAAGCTCTACAGTATTTCTTCACTAATAGGTGCAAAGTACATGATGCAAGAGCCTAAACATGATCTATATGAGCACAACCATTGCCAAGTATCAAATTATTCAAGACACTATACCAATTACCACATGTAGCATTTTCTGTTTCCAACCAAATAATAATGAACGAAGCAGTTTCAACCTTCGCCATGAACATTAAAAGCTAAGAACACATGTGTTCATATGAACCAGCGGAGCGTGTCTCTCTCCCACACAAGCATTTATTCAGAGAATGAAAATAACAAAAACGAAAAAAACACACACAGACGCTCCAAGTAAGGTATATAAGATGTGGCCGAATAAAAATATAGTTTCAATAGAAGAACCTGATAAATTGTTGATGAAGAAGGGGATGCCTTGGGCATCCCCAAGCTTAGACGCTTGAGTCTTCTGGAAATATGCAGGGATGAACCACGGGGGCATCCCCAAGCTTAGACTTTTCACTCTTCTTGATCATATTGTATCATCCTCCTCTCTTGATCCTTGAAAACTTCCTCCACACCAAACTTAAAACAAACTCATTAGAGGGTTAGTGCATAATCAAAAATTCACATGTTCAGAGGTGACACAATCATTCTTAACACTTCTGGACATTGCACAAAGCTACTGGAAGTTAATGGAACAAAGAAATCCATCCAACACAGCAAAAGAGGCAATGCGAAATAAAAGGCAGAATCTGTCAAAACAGAACAGTCCGTAAAGACGAATTTTTCTGGGGTACTAAACTTGCTCAGATGAAAATGCTCAAATCGAATGAAAGTTGCGTACATATCTGAGGATCACGCACGTAAATTGGCATATTTTCTGAGTTACCTACAGACGGGGCGACTCAAATTCGTGACAGACAGAAATCTGTTTCTGCGCAGTAATCCAAATCTAGTATCAACTCTACTATCAAAGACTTTACTTGGCACAACAATGCAATAAAATAAAGATAAGGAGAGGTTTCTACAGTAGTAACAACTTCCAAGACACAAATGTAAAACAAAGTACTGTAGTAAAATAAACACATGAGTTATCTCCCAAGAAGTTCTTTCTTTATAGACATTAAGATGGGCTCAGCAGTTTTAATGATGCACTCGCAAGAAATAGTATTTGAAGCAAAAGAGAGCATCAAGAGGCAAATTTAAAACAAATTAAGCCTAACATGCTTCCTATGAAAAGGAATCTTGTAAATAAACAAATTCATGAAGCATAATGCAACAAGCATAGAAAGATTAGACAAGCGCAGCTTCAAGATTTTCAGCAAAAAGAGAGGTGTTTTAGTAACATGAAAATTTCTACTACCATATTTTCCTCTCTCATAATAATATCCAGTAGCATCATGAGCAAACTCAACAATATAACTATCACATAAAGCATTCTTATCATGAGTCTCATGCATAAAATTATTACTCTCCACATAAGCATAATCAATTTTAGTTGTAGTGGGAGCAAATTCAACAAAGTAGCTATCATTATTATTCTCATCATCAAATATAGGAGGCATATTGTAATCATAATCAAATTTATCCTCCATAACAAAGTGCACCAAAAGACCACTATCATTATAATCATCATAAATAGGAGGCAAAGTATCATCAAAGAAAATTTTCTCCTCAATGCTTGGGGGACTAAAAATATCATGCTCATCAAAACCAGCTTCCCCAAGCTTAGAATTTTCCATATCATTAGCAACAATGGTGTTCAAACCGTTCATACTAATATCATTACTACAAGCATGCAAATAAGGTTCCATAGGTTTTTTAATTTCCGCATCAAACCATCCATGTCTTAAATCAGGAAATAGAATAAGAAGCTCATTGTTGTCCATTATGCCTAACTAGTGTAAACAAGAAACAAAAAGATGCAATTGCAGGATCTAAAGGAAATAGCTTCGAGCACTCACAACGATACCAGAAAAGTGTTTGGTTACCTGGGACCAGAGTATGAGTGCCTTTTACCTTTCCTCCCCGGCAACGGCGCCAGAAAAGTGCTTGATGTCTACGCGCGCTTCTATACCTGTAGACAGTGTTGGGCCTCCAAGAGCAGAGGTTTGTAGAACAGCAGCAAGTTTCCCTTAAGTGGATCACCCAAGGTTTATCGAACTCAAGGAGGAAGAGGTCAAAGATATCCCTCTCAAGCAACCCTGCAACCACAATACAAGAAGTCTCTTGTGTCCCCAACACACCTAATACACTTGTCAGATGTATAGGTGCACTAGTTCGGCAAAGAGATAGTGAAATACAGGTGGTATGAATGTATATGAGCAGTAGTAACGGCGCCAGAAAAGTGCTTGCCGGCGTGCAGTTGATGGTGGTAATATTGCAGGAAGTAAAGATGCAGCAGAACAGTAAACAAGCGATGATTGCAGTATTCTGAAACAAGGCCTAGGGATCGTACTTTCACTAGTGGACACTCTTGACATGGGCATACCCTTCGGGTACCCATTATTAGTATACCTGGCTCGGCCCAATATGGAGAAGACCCAGTATGGAGAAGGCCCAACAAGGCAACCCGAAGAAGTAGTCGACTAGGACTCTTGTAAAACCCTAGGCTGGTTGTATATATAAAGCTAGCCGGGGCACCCGAAATAAGGAGGCCAACATATAGACAGAATATAGACAACATAGCTCCGTTACGGCGGCACCCTGTAAACATACTTATGATCTTATACTGGATTGCTAGCAGCACGTAGGGATCCTCCACCGAGGGGACCCGAAGCTAGGTACGTCGTGTGCCTAATCTCGTCCCCGGAATCTCCATCATCGCTCTCTCCCGAAAACCCAAGTCTACAATACGTAGGCATTGCCGAGGTGTTCCCTCGTCAATTGGCGCCGTCTGTGGGAATCGCGGCGGCTGGATTTTGTTATCCGGGCGAGATCTCTCTACATCATCATCAATCGACTCGTCTGCGTTGACCCTTCAGCCTTACTTCATCTCCGCGGAACCTGTTCATTGGGTAATCAGATCGGACCAGGGAATCGAGTCAGCGGAAATAACCCGAGATATCCAAGTTTCTATCATGGACACAGGAAATCCTAGCGCCACGATTTTGCCTTCTACGTACAGCAGTCTCCCGCACATGACCGCGCAAGGAGGCGCTAGTCCTTGTTTGGAAATTCTAAAGTAAATGTCATCGTGACTTCATGGCAATCAAAGCGGGATTTGTCTTCTTCACGCCAAGGCCTGCAGGAAGCAACGGATCGTGAGCTGCATGCAAACAAGTTAATGCATATCAATAAGTGCTACGGAGTATCACGTACATGCTATCTCTAAGAAAGTCTACGACTCATTAGTATATCAGCAAGTCGATAGCTTCAACTACTCCGTCGCGGATATTATTTCTGGCCAAGCGTCGGGCAACTATTTCAACTACATTCATCTCATCAACTGCTACTTCCTTACAAGGATCAAGCCATCGAGTTCATCAGCGATGAACATCGGATACAAAAATATCAGGTGCTATACTTCCAATTACCTACTACTCGCAAAATTTATTTGACCAAATATTTTTTGGCTCGTATTATTATTTGCGTGCAAGATTTTGCGCCACAATATAACTGCAGATTGAAACAAAACTTTGACTACTCCACTTGGTCGACCGCGCCCGCCGCATGGACTTTCTTTGGTGGCGCAACTATTTCGACTGCACCCGCCATATGGATTATTTGTGACACGCAAATACTTCGACTACGTCTTATTCATCAGCTGTGTCGGCCATGCGTCGCGCGGCTACATCACCTATTTTTTGTTGGGAAATTAATTCGACTGCATCCCCCATGCGACCTACTTCCACGTCGACTCCGTCGCACCTGATAAAAAAGCTAAGTGTTCCTCTTCCGAGAGTTAATAATTTACTTTCGCCGCACCCGACACTCGGGGGCTGCGCCATTACATTATTACAGAAAATTCACCCAAACACTGGGGGCTGCACCATTACTTCGTTGCCACAAATATACTCGGTTACTTGGTGAATTTCTTTTCTTTGGCTCTGGATATATCTTCTCCGGCTCAGTGGAATTATCTTCTTCGGCTCAGTGGAATTACTTTCTTCGACTTAGTGGATTTATCTTCTTCGGCGCAGTGGATTTATTTTCTTCGGCTTGCTGGATTGTTTCTCTTCGGGTTATTATTGGTTCACTCTTATACAGTATTACCCGATGCATTCCCGGGACAATGGATTCATTTTCTATGGTTATTACTGGAACTATTTTTCTTCGGGTCAGTGGATTTATCTTCTATGGAATCAAATGAATTCATCTTCTACGGTTATTATTGGATTTATTTTCTTCGAGTCAATGGATTCATCCTCTATGATATCGGCGGATTCCTCTTCAATATATGCTCTACATTTAATGGCGTCATCTTCAATATGGATTCATCTCAAATACTTCATCTTGGATTCATCTTCATGGACTCATATTATATTATTGACAATGACTTCATCCTAAATGGCTTCACCTTATATGATGCCGCGATTCCGTCAACTTCTTTCGACATCATGGCTAGCACTCGGGTGCTCGACAACGACTTCGCCGCAGGTCACAACTGCGAAATGACGCCTAAGCAACAATCATGACATCACCCCAGCAACGCTCGGGGGCTCGGCTATTTTCTTCATCAACAATTTGGCGGCATCTATTATCGCTATTTGGTGGTTTCTACTTTGGCTAGACCTCTTATTTACACTCGAAGACTTCATCATGCAACGACTTCGTCGTGTCCAAAAAGCTAAGTGTTCTTTTATTTTGTACAAAGTTGGTTACCATTTACTTTTGACGCACCCAATGCTCGGGGGCTGCGCGGCATATATTCACTTTACATATCATCGAATCTGAGCATTTGACACCGCATGCGAAAAAGAGAGTTAAGGAAAAGATAGAAAAAGTTTGTTTATTTGTGCAGGAGAAAGCAAAATTCAAAGTATATAAGAGAGAACCCGAAGAATTATCTTCAGGGAGGAACCCGACGAAATCAAAAAAGCACTCGACGAAATTGTCTTCAAGAAAGAACCCGATGAATTCAAAAGAGCACCCGACGAAATCTTAAAGGAGGAACCCGACGAAACTGTCTTCAAAAGAGAACCCGACAAAATCTTCTTAAGGGAGAACCCGAAGAATTGTCCTCAAGGAGGTCCCAAAGAATTCTCCTCATGGAGAACCCATAGAATTGTCCTCAGGGAGGACCCGACACAATTTTCATCAAAAAAAAAGGACAAATCTTCGGGTCCATTGACTCGTCATTTGTTCCAAGCAAGGGCATCGGTGATGTACCCGAAAATATAGAAGAACCCAATATATTTGGCTGTCTCATCAAGCCCGAGGAAAATATAGAAGAACCCGCAAAATGGGTCATTGCATCAGCCGAACAAGGCACTCGACAATATATTCTCAGAGCGCTAAAAGTCGCGAATAATCTCTGAATGCCGCAAAACTCTGCGAAGGTAAGACCCCAGATCCGTTCTGAGTGGCGTGGCACCATCTCTGACGTCGGTTTGCTATTTTATCCGTATCAACAGATACGAAGAAAAATCCTAACGGACGCGTTAGGTACCCGATAAAATATGACTGGGACTCGACAGAATGGTAAGACCTTAAGCGGCACCTGTCGAGTTAGCACCAGTATCCCGAGATCATGTCCAGGGACGTGATCTTGAAGTAGGTTTTTGCGGATTGCCACTAGAGCAGTTAACTAGTACCTGATCCGTCAGATGAACTAGCCCCAACTACCATTATCCCTGTACAATATAGATATGGATGTCAAATAAAATAGCAACGGCCTAGAATCGATAAAAAGAGGGGCTGCGCCAAGTTCTTTATCGAGTAGTACAACTTGAGCCTATGCCTAGGTGCAAGCACCTGCCCATAGGCTCGGGGGCTCCTCTTATCGAAAGCATTGTTTACCCTCCCGATAAGATACAAGAAAGAGGAAAAATTGTGGAGTCGATATAAAAGCAAGTTGAGCCTACACCCAAGTGCAAACACTTGGCTGTAGCCTCGGGGGCTACTCCCATCGGGAGCGCTGGTCGCGCACCCGATAGAAAAATAACTTCGACAGCATCTACGATAATCAGGGTTTGTAGACTCAACTCGATTCTACGACTCGAGTGGAGCCTACTCCCATCGGGAGCACATGGATTTCATGAAGTCCTCCAGAAATATAGTTAAATTCTTCATCGAGTAGTACAACTTGAGTCTATGCCCAAGTGCAAGCACTTGCCCATAGACTCGGGGGCTACTCCCATCGGGAGCGCTGCCGCGCACCCGATAAATTCAAGAATCGTCGGCATCATCTATGCTACACATGATCTACGACATGGACCTCGCCTTGTATTTCTTCGACTTCGGAGATGGTTATGCTTGGAGTTTCTACGAAAGTCTTCGACTTCCCTATAAACTCGGGGGCTACTGACATGGGCATACCCTTCGGGTACCCATTATTAGTATACCTGGCTCGGCCCAATATGGAGAAGACCCAATATGGAGAAGGCCCAACAAGGCAACCCGAAGAAGTAGTCGACTAGGACTCTTGTAAAACCCTAGGCTGGTTGTATATATAAAGCTAGCCGGGGCACCCGAAATAAGGAGGCCAACATATAGACAGAATATAGACAGCATAGCTCCGTTACGGCGGCACCCTGTAAACATACTTATGATCTTATACTGGATTGCTAGCAGCACGTAGGGATCCTCCACCGAGGGGACCCGAAGCTGGGTACGTCGTGTGCCTAATCTCGTCCCCGGAATCTCCATCGTCGCTCTCTCCCGAAAACCCAAGTCTACAATACGTAGGCATTGTCGAGGTGTTCCCTCGTCAACTCTCAACATTGATCACATAATAAAACCACTCTACACTCTCTTGTTGAATGATGAACACCACTAGCTGTGTAGGGCTACAAGAGCACCTCAATGCCGGAGTTAACAAGCTCCACAACATTCGATATTCATATTTAATTAACCTTAGAGTGCATGATAGATCAACACAATTATACCAAGTACTAACATAGCATGCACACTGTCACCTTCATACTATGAAAGGAGGAATAGATCACATTAATACCATCATAGTAATAGTTAACTTCATAATCTACAAGAGATCATAATCATAAACTACGCCAAGTACTACATGATGCACACACTGTCACCATTACATCATGGAGGAGGAATAGAGTACTTTAATAACATCACTAGAGTAGCACATAGAGTAATAGTGATACAAAGCTCATTGCAATCATAAAGGAATATAAATAAGCACTTCACTATGCTATTCTGAATTACTCTCTGGCAAGATAACATCCAACTCAAATCATAACTCAGTGAATAAGTATTCTGTGAAATATAGCCTAAGAGACCCACACGGTGCACACATTGTCACCTTTACACACGTGGGACAAGGAGTCTCCGGAGATCACATAAGTAAAATCCACTTGAATAGCATGACGACGTCTAGATTACAAAGCTCATCATATGGATCTCAATCATGTAAGGCAGCTCATGAGATCATTGTATTGAAGTACATAGGAGAGAGATTAACCACATAGCTACCAGTACAGCCCTTAGCCTCGATGGAGAACTACTCCCTCCTCATGGGAGACAGCAGTGTTGATGGAGATGGCGGTGGTGTCGATGGAGATGCCTTCCGGGGGCACTTCCCCGTCCCGGCAGCGTGCCGGAACAGAGACTCATGTCCCCCAGATCTTGGCTTCGCGATGGCGGCGGCTCTGGAAGGTTTCTCGTACCGTGGCTTATTCGTATCGAAGATTTAGGTCAGGGACCTTTAAATAGGCGAAGAGGCGGAGTCGGAAGGCTGACGGGGCGATGACACAATAGGGGGGTGATACGTCTCCGACGTATCGATAATTTCTTATGTTCCATGCCACATTATTGATGATACCTACATGTTTTATGCATACTTTATGTCATATTTATGCATTTTCCGGCACTAACCTATTAACGAGATGCCGAAGAGCCGATTCTTTGTTTCTGCTGTTTTTGGTTTCAGAAATCCTAGTAAGGAAATATTCTCGGAATTGGACGAAATCAACGCCCAGGGTCCTATTTTTCCACGAAGCTTCCAGAAGACCGAGGGAGAAATGAAGTGGGGCCACGAGGTGGCCAGACAACAGGGCGGCGCAGCCTGGACCCTAGCCGCGCGGCCCTGGCGTCTGGGCCCCTCGTGACGCCCCTTGACCTACCCTTCCGCCTACTTAAGCCTTCATCGATAATAGCCCCAGTACCGAGAGCCACGATACGGAAAACCTTCCAGAGACGCCGCCGCCAATCCCATCTCGGGGGATTCAGGAGATCACCTCCGGCACCCTGCCGGAGAGGGGAATCATCTCCCGGAGGACTCTACACCGCCATGGTCACCTCCGGATTGATGTGTGAGTAGTCACCCCTGGACTATGGGTCCATAGCAGTAGCTAGATGGTCGTCTTCTCCTTATGTGCTTCATTGTCGGATCTTGTGAGCTGCCTAACATGATCAAGATCATCTATCTGTAATGCTATATGTTGTGTTTATTGGGATCCGATGGATAGAGAATACTATGTTATGTTGATTATCAATCTATTACCTATGTGTTGTTTATGATCTTGCATGCTCTCCGTTATTAGTAGAGGCTCTGGCCAAGTTTTTACTCTTAACTCCAAGAGGGAGTATTTATGCTCGATAGTGGGTTCATGCCTCCATTAAATGCGGGACAAGGTGTGAGAAAGTTCTAAGGTTGTGGATGTGCTGTTGCCACTAGGGATAAAACATTGATGCTATGTCCGAGGATGTAGTTATTGATTACATTACGCACCATACTTAATGCAATTGTCTGTTGTTTGCAACTTAATACTGGAAGGGATTCGGATGATAACCTGAAGGTGGACTTTTTAGGCATAGATGCATGCTGGATAGCGGTCTATGTACTTTGTCGTAATGCCCAATTAAAACTCACCATACTCATCATATCATGTATGTGCATTGTCATGCCCTCTCTATTTGTCAATTGCCCAACTGTAATTTGTTCACCCAACATGCTATTTATCTTATGGGAGAGACACCTCTAGTGAACTGTGGACCCCGGTCCATTCTTTTAATCGAATACAATCTACTGCAATACTTGTTCTACTGTTTTCTGCAAACAATCATCATCCACACTATACATCTAATCCTTTGTTACAGCAAGCCGGTGAGATTCACAACCTCACTGTTTCGTTGGGGCAAAGTACTTTGGTTGTGTTGTGCAGGTTCCACGTTGGCGCCGGAATCCCTGGTGTTGCGCCGCACTACATCTCGCCGCCATCAACCTTCAACGTGATTCTTGGCTCCTACTGGTTCGATAAACCTTGGTTTCTTACTGAGGGAAAACTTACTACTGTACGCATCACACCTTCCTCTTGGGGTTCCCAACGGTCGCGTGCTGTACGCGTATCAAGACTGTTTTCTGGCGCCGTTGCCGGGGAGATCAAGACACGCTGCAAGGGGAGTCTCCACATCGCAATCTCTTTACTTTGTTTTTGTCTTGCTTTATTTTATTTACTACTTTGTTTGCTGCACTAAATCAAAACACAAAAAAATTAGTTGCTAGTTTTACTTTATTTGCTATCTATTTTGCCGTATTAAAAACACACAAAAAATTAGTTACTTGCATTTACTTTATCTAGTTTACTTTATTTACTGTTGCTAAAATGGGTACTCCTGAAAATACTAAGTTGTGTGACTTCACAAACACAAATAATAATGATTTCATATGCACACCTATTGCTCCACCTGCTACTACAGCAGAATTCTTTGAAATTAAACCTGCTTTACTGAATCTTGTTATGCGAGAGCAATTTTCTGGTGTTAGTTCTGATGATGCTGCTGCCCATCTCAATAATTTTCTTGAACTTTGTGAAATGCAAAGTATAAAGATGTAGATGGTGACATAATAAAATTAAAATTGTTCCCTTTATCATTAAGAGGGAGAGCTAAAGATTGGTTGCTATCTCTGCCTAAGAATAGTATTGATTCATGGACTAAATGCAAGGATGCTTTTATTGGTAGATATTATCCCCCTGCTAAAATTATATCTTTGAGGAGTAGCATAATGAATTTTAAACAATTGGATACTGAGCATGTTGCACAAGCATGGGAAAGAATGAAATCTTTGGTTAAAAATTGCCCAACCCATGGACTGACTACTTGGATGATCATCCAAACCTTTTATGGAGGACTGAATTTTTCTTCACGGAACCTATTGGATTCAGCTGCTGGAGGTACCTTTATGTCCATCACTCTTGGTGAAGCAACAAAGCTTCTTGATAATATGATGATTAATTACTCTGAATGGCACACGGAAAGAGCTCCACAAGGTAAGAAGGTAAATTCTGTCGAAGAAACCTCTTCCTTGAGTGATAAGATTGATGCTATTATGTCTATGCTTGTGAATGATAGGACAAATATTGATCCTAATAATGTTCTGTTAGCTTCATTGGTTGCTCAAGAAGAACATGTTGATATAAACTACATTAAAAATAATAATTTCAACAACAATGCTTACCGGAACAATTCTAGTAACAACTATAGGCCATATCCTTATAATAATGGCAACGGTTACGGGAATTCTTATGGGAATTCTTACAAAAATAATAGGAACACACCCCCTGGACTTGAAGCTATGCTTAAAGAATTTATTAGTACACAAACTGACTTTTAACAAATCTGTTGAAGAAAAGCTTGGGAAAATTGATATACTTGCTTCTAATGTCGATAGTCTTGCTGCTGATGTTGATCTTTTGAAATTGAAAGTTATGCCTCATGAAAATCATAATAATAAGATTGTTACTACAGAAAATGCCATCCAAGTTAGAATTAATGAGAATATAAGATTGATGGCCGAATTGCGTGCTAGGTGGGAAAGAGAAGAAAATGAAAAAGAAGACAATATAGCTAAAGTTTGGACTATTACCACCACTAGTAATGCTAATTCTACACATGTTGCTGCACCTCCTACTAATAATGGTAAAAGAATTGGTGTAGGCAATGTTTCCACTTCTAATGCAAAGCGCGAAAAACTGCCTGAAACTGCTAAAACTGTTGAAACTGCCTGTGATAAAACTGCTGAAATTTTTTCCAACATTGGGGATAATGATCCCATTGCTTTAGATTATAATGGTTTGGATTTTGATGATTGTCATATCTCTGAAGTTATAAAGTTCTTACAAAAACTTGCTAAGAGTCCTAATGCTAGTGCTATAAATTTGGCTTTCACGAAACATATTACAAATGCTCTCATAAAAGCTAGAGAAGAGAAACTAGAACGCGAAACTCTATTCCTAGGAAGCTAGAGGATGGTTGGGAGCCCATCATTAAGATGAAGGCCAATGACTTTGATTGTAATGCTTTATGTGATCTTGGTGCAAGTATTTCCGTTATGCCTAAGAAAATCTATAATATGCTTGACTTGCCACCATTGAAAAATTGTTATTTGGATGTTAATCTTGCTGATAATTCTACAAAGAAACCTTTGGGGAGAGTTGATAATGTTCGCATTACCGTTAATAATAACCTTGTCCCCGTTGATTTTGTTGTCTTGGATATTGAATGCAATGCATCTTGTCCCATCATATTGGGAAGACCTTTTCTTCGAACTGTTGGTGCTATCATTGATATGAAGGAAGGTAATATTAAATATCAATTTCCTCTCAAGAAAGGTATGGAACACTTCCCTAGAAAGAGAATGAAGTTACCTTTTGATTCTATTATTAGAACAAATTATGATGTTGACACTTCGTCTCTTGATAATACTTGATACACACTTTCTGCGCCTAGCTGAAAGGCGTTAAAGAAAAGCGCTTATGGGAGACAACCCATATTTTTACTACAGTACTTTTATTTTATATTTGAGTCTTGGAAGTTGTTACTACTGTAGCAACCTCTCCTTATCTTAGTTTTGTGCATTGTTGTGCCAAGTAAAGCCGTTGATAGTAAGGTTCATACTAGATTTGGATTACTGCGCAGAAATAGATTTATTTGCTATCACGAATCTGGGCCTAATTATCTGTAGGTAATTCAGAAAATTATGCCAATTTACGTGAGTGATCCTCAGATATGTACGCAACTTTCATTTAATTTGAGAATTTTCATTTGAGCAAGTCTGGTGCCTCAATAAAATTCGTCTTTACGAACTGTTATGTTTTGACAGATTCTGCCTTTTATTTCGCATTGCCTGTTTTGCCATGCTTGATGGATTTTTCAATTCCATTGACTTTCAGTAGCTTTGTGCAATGTCCAGAAGTGTTAAGAATGATTGTGTCACCTCTGAACATGTAAGTTTTGATTGTGCACTAACCCTCTAATGAGTTGTTTTGAGTTTGGTGTGGAGGAAGTTTTCAAGGATCAAGAGAGGGAGATGATACAATACGATCAAGGAGAGTGAAAGCTCTAAGCTTGGGGATGCCCCGGTGGTTCACCCCTGCATATATCAAGAAGACTCAAGCGTCTAAGCATGGGGATGCCCAAGGCATCCCCTTCTTCATCGACAACATTATCAGGTTCCTCTAGTGAAACTATATTTTTATTCCATCACATCTTATGTACTTTGCTTGGAGCGTCTGTTGTTTTTGTTTTTGTTTTGTTTGAATAAAATGGATCCTAGCATTCATTGTGTGGGAGAGAGACACGCTCCGCTATTGCATATGGACAAATATGTCCTTAGGCTTTACTCATAGTATTCATGGCGAAAGCTTCTTCTTCGTTAAATTGTTATATGGTTGGAATTGGAAAATGATACATGTAGTAATTGCTAAAATGTCTTGGATAATGTGATACTTGGCAATTGTTGTGCTCATGTTTAAGCTCTTGCATCATATACTTTGCACCTATTAATGAATAAATACATAGAGCATGCTAAAATTTGGTTTGCATAATTGGTCTCTCTAAGGTCTAGATAATTTCTAGTATTGAGTTTGAACAACAAGGAAGACGGTGTAGAGTCTTATAATGTTTACAATATGTCTTTTATGTGAGTTTTGCTGCACCGCTTCATCCTTGTGTTTGTTTCAAATAAACCTTGCTAGCCTAAACCTTGTATCGAGAGGGAATACTTCTCATGCATCCAAAATCCTTGAGCCAACCACTATGCCATTTGTGTCCACCATACCTACCTACTACATGGTATTTCTCCGCCATTCCAAAGTAAATTGCTTGAGTGCTACCTTTAAAATTTCCATTCTTCACCTTTACAATATATAGCTCATGGGACAAATAGCTTAAAAACTATTGTGGTATTGAATATGTACTTATGCACTTTATCTCTTATTAAGTTGCTTGTTGTGCGATAACCATGTTCCTGGGGACGCCATCAACTACACTTTGTTGAATATCATGTGAGTTGCTATGCATGTCCGTCTTGTCTGAAGTAAGGGAGATTTACCACTAAAATGGTTAGAGCATGCATAATGTTAGAGAAGAACATTGGGCCGCTAACTAAAGCCATGATCCATGGTGGAAGTTTCAGTTTTGGACAAATATCCTCAATCTCATATGAGAAAATTAATTGTTGCTACATGCTTATGCATAAAAGAGGAGTCCATTATCTGTTGTCTATGTTGTCCCGGTATGGATGTCTAAGTTGAGAATAATCAAAAGCGAGAAATCCAATGCGAGCTTTCTCCTTAGACCTTTCTACAGGCGGCAGAGAGGTACCCCTTTGTGACACTTGGTTAAAACATGTGTATTCCGATGATAATCCAGGTAATCCAAGCTAATTAGGACAAGGTGCGGGCACTATTAGTATACTATGCATGAGGCTTGCAACTTGTAGGATATAATTTACATAACACATATGCTTTATTACTACCGTTGACAAAATTGTTTCTTGTTTTCAAAACCAAAGCTCTAGCACAAATATAGCAATCGATGCTTTCCTCTTTGAAGGACCTTTCTTCTACTTTTATGTTGAGTCAGTTCACCTATCTCTCTCCACCTCAAGAAGCAAACACTTGTGTGAACTGTGCATTGATTCCTACATATATACTTGCATATTGCACTTGTTATATTACTTTGCATTGACAACTATCCATGAGATATACATGTTACAAGTTGAAAGCAACCGCTGAAACTTCATCTTCCTTTATGTTGCTTCAATACCTTTACTTTGAATTATTGCTTTATGAGTTAACTCTTATGCAAGACTTATTGATGCTTGTCTTGAAGTACTATTCATGAAAAGTCTTTGCTTTATGATTCATTTGTTTACTCATGTTATTTACCATTGATTTGATCACTGCATTCATTACATATGCTTACAATAGTATCTTCAAGGTTATGATAGCATGTCACTCCAGAAATTATCTTTGTTATCGTTTACCTGCTCGGGACGAGCAGGAACTAAGCTTGGGGATGCTGATACGTCTCCGACGTATCGATAATTTCTTATGTTCCATGCCACATTATTGATGATTGATACGTCTCCGACGTATCGATAATTTCTTGTGTTCCATGCCACATTATTGATGATATCTACATGTTTTATGCACACTTTATGTCATATTCGTGCATTTTCTGGAACTAACCTATTAACAAGATGCCGAAGTGCCGATTCTTTGTTCTGCTGTTTTTGGTTTTAGAAATCCTAGTAACGAAATATTCTCGGAATTGGACGAAATCAACGCCCAGGGTCCTATTTTGCCACGGAGCTTCCAGAAGACCGAAGAGGAGACGAAGTGGGGCCACGAGGTGGCCAGACTATAGGGCGGCGCGGCCCAAGCCCTGGCCGCGCCGACCTATAGTGTGGGCCCCTCGTGTGGCCCCCTGACCTGCCCTTCCGCCTACTTAAAGCCTCCGTCGCGAAACCCCCAGTACCGAGAGCCACGATACGGAAAACCTTACTGAGACGCCGCCGCCGCCAATCCCATCTCGGGGGATTCTGGAGATCTCCTCCGGCACCCTGCCGGAGAGGGGAATCATCTCCCGGAGGACTCTACGCCGCCATGGTCGCCTCCGGAGTGATGAGTGAGTAGTCTACCCCTGGACTATGGGTCCATAGCAGTAGCTAGATGGTCGTCTTCTCCCCATTGTGCTTAATTGTTGGGTCTTGTGAGCTGCCTAACATGATCAAGATCATCTATCTGTAATTCTATATGTTGCGTTTGTTGGGATCCGATGAATAGAGAATACTTGTTATGTTGATTATCAATTTATATCTATGTGTTGTTTATGATCTTGCATGCTCTCCGTTACTAGTAGATGCTCTGGCCAAGTAGATGCTTGTAACTCCAAGAGGGAGTATTTATGCTCGATAGTGGGTTCATGTCTCCGTGAATCTGGGGAAGTGACAGAAATCTCTAAGATTATGGATGTGCTGTTGCCACTAGGGATAAAACATTGGTGCTATGTTCAAGGATGTAGTTACTGATTACATTACGCGCAATACTTAATGCAATTGTCTGTTGTTTTCAACTTAATACTGGAGGGGGTTCGGATGATAACCTGAAGGTGGACTTTTTAGGCATAGATGCATGTTGGATAGCGGTCTATGTACTTTGTCGTAATGCCCAATTAAATCTCACTATACTCATCATATTATGTATGTGCATGGTCATGCCCTCTTTATTTGTCAATTGCCCAACTGTAATTTGTTCACCCAACATGCTGTTTATCTTATGGGAGAGACACCTCTAGTGAACTGTGGACCCCGGTCCAATTCTCTATACTGAAATACAATCTACTGTAATACTTGTTTCACTGTTTTCTGCAAACAATCATCTTCCACACAATACGGTTAATCCTTTGTTACAGCAAGCCGGTGAGATTGACAACCTCACTGTTTCGTTGGGGCAAAGTACTTTGGTTGTGTTGTGCAGGTTCCACGTTGGCGCCGGAATCTCTGGTGTTGCGCCGCACTACATTCCGCCACCATCAACCTTCAACGTGCTTCTTGACTCCTACTGGTTCGATTAAACCTTGGTTTCTTACTGAGGGAAACTTGCCGCTGTGCGCATCACACCTTCCTCTTGGGGTTCCCAACGGACGTGTCAACTACACGCATCAAGCAAATTTCTGGCGCCGTTGCCGGGGAGATCAAGACATGCTGCAAGGGGAGTCTCCACTTCCCAATCTCTTTACTTTGTTTTTGTCTTGCTTTATTTTATTTACTACTTTGTTTGCTGCACTAAATCAAAATACAAAAAAAAATTAGTTGCTAGCTTTACTTTATTTGCTATCTTGTTTACTATATCAAAAACACAAAAAAATTAGTTACTTGCATTTACTTTATCTAGTTTGCTTTATTTACTATTGCTAAAATGAATACCCCTGAAAATACTAAGTTGTGTGACTTCACAACCACAAATAATAATGATTTCTTATGCACACCTATTGCTCCACCTGCTACTACAGCAGAATTCTTTGAAATTAAACCTGCTTTACTGAATCTTGTTATGTGAGAGCAATTTTCTGGTGTTAGTTCTGATGATGCTGCTGCCCATCTTAATAATTTTGTTGAACTATGTGCAATGCAAAAGTATAAGGATGTAGATGGTGATATTATTAAATTGAAATTGTTTCCTTTCTCATTAAGAGGAAGAGCTAAAGATTGGTTGCTATCTCTGCCTAAGAATAGTATTGATTCCTGGACTAAATGCAAGGATGCTTTTATTGGTAGATATTATCCCCCTGCTAAAATTATATCTTTGAGGAGTAGCTTAATGAATTTTAAACAATTAGATACTGAACATGTTGCACAAGCATGCGAAAGAATTAAATCTCTGGTAAAAAATTGCCTAACCCATGGACTGACTACTTGGATGATCATCCAAACCTTTTATGCAGGACTGAATTTTTCTTCACGGAATTTATTGGATTCAGCTGCTGGAGGTACCTTTATGTCCATCACTCTTGGTGAAGCAACAAAGCTTCTTGATAATATGATGATCAATTACTCTGAATGGCACACGGAAAGAGCTCCACAAGGTAAGAAGGTAAATTCTGTCGAAGAAACCTCTTCCTTGAGTGATAAGATTGATGCTATTATGTCTATGCTTGTGAATGATAGGACAAATGTTGATCCTAATAATGTTCCGTTAGCTTCATTGGTTGCACAAGAAGAACATGTTGATGTAAACTGATACGTCTCCGACGTATCGATAATTTCTTATGTTCCATGCCACATTATTGATGTTATCTACATGTTTTATGCACACTTTATGTCATATTCGTGTATTTTCTGGAACTAACCTATTAACAAGATGCCGAAGTGCCAGTTCCTGTTTTCTGCTGTTTTTGGTTTCAGAAATCCTAGTAACGAAATATTCTCGGAATCGGACGAAATCAACGCCCAGGTTCCTATTTTCACCGGAAGCATCCAGAACACACGAGAAGGACCAGAGGGGGGGCACTGGGCCCCCAGACCATAGGCCGGCGCGGCCCAGGCCCTGGCCGCGCCGCCATATGGTGTGGGCACCCCTTCGACCCTCTGGCGCCGCCTCTTCGCCTATTTAAAGCCTCCGTCGCAAAAACCCTGATGCGTTCGACGAAACCCACAGAAACCTTCCAGAGCCGCCGCCATCGCGAAGCCAAGATCTGGGGGATAGGAGTCTCTGTTCCGGCACGCTGCCGGAACGGGGAAGTGCCCCCGGAAGGCTTCTCCATCGACACCGCTGCCATCTTCACCGCCATCTTCATCACCGCTGCTGCTCCCATGAGGAGGGAGTAGTTCTCCATCGAGGCTCGGGGCTGTACCAGTAGCTATGTGGTTCATCTCTCTCCTATGTGCTTCAATACAATAATCTCATGAGCTGCTTTACATGATTGAGATTCATATGATGATGCTTGTAATCTAGATGTCATTATGCTAGTCAAGTGAGTTTTACTTATGTGATCTCCGGAGACTCCTTGTCCCACGTGTGTAAAGGTGACAGTGTGTGCACCGTGTGGGTTTCTTAGGCTATATTTCACAGAATACTTATTCACTGATGAATGGCATAGTGAGGTGCTTATTTATATCTCTTTATGATTGCAATGTATTTGTATCACAATTTATCTATGTGCTACTCTAGCAATGTTATTAAAGTAGTTTTATTCCTCCTGCACGATGTAATGGTGACAGTGTGTGCATCCGTGTTTGTACTTGGTTTATGCTATGATCATGATCTCTTGTAGATTGCGAAGTTAACTATTGCTATGACAGTATTGATGTGATCTATTCCTCCTACATATGCATGAAGGTGACAGTGTGCATGCTATGTTAGTACTTGGTTTAGTCTTTTGATCTATCTTACACTCTAAGGTTACTTAAATATGAACATTGAATTGTGGAGCTTGTTAACTCCGGTATTGAGGGTTCGTGTAATCCTACGCAATGTGTTCATCATCCAACAAGAGTGTAGAGTATGCATTTATCTATTCTGTTATGTGATCAATGTTGAGAGTGTCGACTAGTGAAAGTCTAATCCCTAGGCCTTGTTCCTAAATACTGCTGCGTTACTACTGCTTGTTTACTGTTTCACTGTGTTACTACTGCTGCAATACTACCACCATCAACTACACGCCAACAAGCTATTTTCTGGCACCGTTGCTACTGCTCATATATATTCATACCACCTGTATTTCACTATCTCTTCGCCGAACTAGTGCACCTATTAGGTGTGTTGGGGACACAAGAGACTTCTTGCTTTGTGGTTGCAGGGTTGCATGAGAGGGATATCTTTGACCTCTTCCTCCCTGAGTTCGATAAACCTTGGGTGATCCACTTAAGGGAAAACTTGCTGCTGTTCTACAAACCTCTGCTCTTGGAGGCCCAACACTGTCTACAGGAAAAGGAGGGGGGCGTAGACATCAAGCTATTTTCTGGCGCCGTTGCCGGGGACCAGAAAGCTACACAACAGTGATTTCCTCCCTCGTCAACCACGCGCCAGTCCTGGACAGCATCAAGTATTTTCTGGCACCGTTGCCGGGGAGGAAAGGTAAAAGGTACTCACACTCCGGATCTCTGCTACTAAGCTACTTCCCGGCGTCGTAAGTACTCGAAGCTATTTCCTTTAGATCCTGCAATTGCATCTTTTTGTTTCTTGGTTACACTAGTTTGGCATAATGGACAACAATGAGCTTCTTATTCTATTTCCTGATTTAAGACATGGATGGTTTGATGCGAAAATTAAAAAACCTATGGAACATATTAGTATGAACGCTTTGAACACCATTGTTGCTAATGATATGGAAAATTCTAAGCTTGGGGAAGCTGGCTTTGATGAGCATGATATTTTTAGTCCCCCAAGCATTGAGGAGAAAATTTACTTTGATGATACTTTGCCTCCTATTTATGATGATTATAATGATATTGGTCTTTTAGTACCGCCTGTTATGGAGGATAAATTTGATTATGATTATATTATGCCTCCTATATTTGATGATGAGAATAATAATGATAGCTACTTTGTTGAATTTGCTCCCACTAGTACTAATAAAATTGATTATGCTTATGTGGAGAGTAATAATTTTATGCACGAGACTCATGATAAGAATGCTTTATGTGATGGTTATATTGTTGAGTTTTCTCATGACACTACTGAAAGTTATTATGAGAGAGGAAAATATGGTGGTAGAAATTTTCATGTTACTAAAACACCTCTCTATATGCTTAAAATCTTGAAGTTGAGCTTGTCTAGTTTTTCTATGCTTGTTGCATTATGCTTCTTGAATTTGTTTATTTACAAGATTCCTTTGCATAGGAAGCATGTTAGACTTAAATGTGTTTTGAATTTGCCTCTTGATGCTCTCTTTTGCTTCAAATATTATTTCTTGCGAGTGCATCATTAAAACTGCTGAGCCCATCTTAATGGCTATAAAGAAAGAACTTCTTGGGAGATAACCCATGTGTTATTTTGCTACAGTACTTTGTTTTATATTTGTGTCTTGGAAGTTGTTTACTACAGTAGCAACCTCTCCTTATCTTAGTTTAGTGTTTAATTGTGCCAAGTAAAGTCGTTGATAGAAAAGTTCATACTAGATTTGGATTACTGCGCAGAAACAGATTTCTTTGCTGTCACGAATCTGGGCAAAATTCTCTGTAGGTAACTCAGAAAATTATGCCAATTTACGTGAGTGATCCTCAGATACGTACGCAACTTTCATTCAATTTGAGCATTTTCATTTGAGCAAGTCTGGTGCCTCGATAAAATTCGTCAATACGAACTGTTCTGTTTTGACAGATTCTGCCGTTTATTTCGCATTGCCTCTTTTGCTATGTTTCTTTGATCCATTAATGTCCAGTAGCTTTATGCAACGTCCAGAAGTGTTAAGAATGATTGTGTCACCTCTGATCATGTTAATTTTTGTTGTGCACTAACCCTATAATGAGTTGTTTCGAGTTTGGTGTGGAGGAAGTTTTCAAGGATTAAGAGAGGAGTATGATGCAACATGATCAAGGAGAGTGAAAGCTCTAAGCTTGGGGATGCCCCGGTGGTTCACCCCTGCATATTCTAAGAAGAATCAAGCGTCTAAGCTTGGGGATGCCCAAGGCATCCCCTTCTTCATCGACAAATTTATCAGGTTCCTCCCCTGAAACTATATTTTTATTCCGTCACATCTTATGTGCTTTTCTTGGAGCGTCAGTTTGTTTTTGTTTTTGTTTTGTTTCAATAAAATGGATCCTAGCATTCACTTTATGGGAGAGAGACACACTCCGCTGTAGCATATGGACAAGTATGTCCTTAGTCTCTACTCATAGTATTCATGGCGAAGTTTCTTCTTCGTTAAATTGTTATATGGTTGGAATTGGAAAATGATACATGTAGTAATTGCTATAAATGTCTTGGGTAATGTGATACTTGGCAATTGTTGTGCTCATGTTTAAGCTCTTGCATCATATGCTTTGCACCCATTAATGAAGAAATACATAGAGCATGCTAAATTTGGTTTGCATATTTGGTCTCTCTAAGGTCTAGATAATTTCTAGTATTGAGTTTGAACAACAAGGAAGACGGTGTAGAGTCTTATAATGTTTTCAATATGTCTTTTATGTGAGTTTTGCTGCACCAGTTCATCCTTGTGTTTGTTTCAAATAACCTTGCTAGCCTAAACCTTGTATCGAGAGGGAATACTTCTCATGCATCCAAAATCCTTGAGCCAAACACTATGCCATTTGTGTCCACCATACCTACCTACTACATGGTATTTCTCCGCCATTCCAAAGTAAATTGCTTGAGTGCTACCTTTAAATTTCCATCATTCACCTTTGCAATATATAGCTCATGGGACAAATAGCTTAAAAACTATTGTGGTATTGAATATGTACTTATGCACTTTATCTCTTATTAAGTTGCTTGTTGTGCGATAACCATGTTCACTGGGGACGCCATCAACTATTCTTTGTTGAATATCATGTGAGTTGCTATGCATGTCCATCTTGTCTGAAGTAAGAGAGATCTACCACCTTTATGGTTGGAGCATGCATATTGTTAGAGAAGAACATTGGGCCGCTAACTAAAGCCATGATTCATGGTGGAAGTTTCAGTTTTGGACATATATCCTCAATCTCATATGAGAATAATAATTGTTGCCACATGCTTATGCATAAAAGAGGAGTCCATTATCTGTTGTCCATGTTGTCCCGGTATGGATGTCTAAGTTGAGAATAATCAAAAGCGAGAAATCCAAAATGCGAGCTTTCTCCTTAGACCTTTGTACAGGCAGCATGGAGGTACCCCATTGTGACACTTGGTTAAAACATGTGCATTGCAAAGATCCGGTAGTCCAAGCTAATTAGGACAAGGTGCGGGCACTATTAGTATACTATGCATGAGACTTGCAACTTGTAAGATATAATTTACATAACTCATATGCTTTATTACTACCGTTGACAAAATTGTTTCATGTTTTCAAAATCAAAGCTCTAGCACAAATATAGCAATCGATGCTTTCCTCTATGAAGGACCATTCTTTTACTTTTAATGTTGAGTCAGTTCACCTATTTCTCTCCACCTCAAGAAGCAAACACTTCTGTGAACTGTGCATTGATTCCTACATATTTGCATATTGCACTTGTTATATTACTCTATGTTGACAATATCCATGAGATATACATGTTATAAGTTGAAAGCAACCGCTGAAACTTAATCTTCTTTTGTGTTGCTTCAATGCCTTTACTTTGAATTATTGCTTTATGAGTTAACTCTTATGCAAGACTTATTGATGCTTGTCTTGAAGAGCTATTCATGAAAAGTCTTTGCTATATGATTCACTTGTTTACTCATGTCATATACATTGTTTTTATCGCTGCATTCACTACATATGCTTTACAAATAGTATGATCAAGATTATGATGGCATGTCACTCCAGAAATTATCTGTGTTATCGTTTTACCTGCTCGGGACGAGCAGAACTAAGCTTGGGGATGCTGATACGTCTCCGACGTATCGATAATTTCTTATGTTCCATGCCACATTATTGATGTTATCTGCATGTTTTATGCACACTTTATGTCATATTCGTGCATTTTCTGGAACTAACCTATTAACAAGATGCCGAAGTGCCAGTTCCTGTTTTCTGCTGTTTTTGGTTTCAGAAATCCTAGTAACGAAATATTCTCGGAATCGGACGAAATCAACGCCCAGGTTCCTATTTTCACCGGAAGCATCCAGAACACACGAGAAGGACCAGAGGGGGGGCACTGGGCCCCCAGACCATAGGCCGGCGCGGCCCAGGCCCTGGCCGCGCCGCCATATGGTGTGGGCACCCCTTCGACCCTCTGGCGCCGCCTCTTCGCCTATTTAAAGCCTCCGTCGCGAAAACCCTGATGCGTTCGACGAAACCCACAGAAAACCTTCCAGAGCCGCCGCCATCGCGAAGCCAAGATCTGGGGGACAGGAGTCTCTGTTTCGGCACGCTGCCGGAACGGGGAAGTGCCCCCGGAAGGCTTCTCCATCGACACCGCTACCATCTTCACCGCCATCTTCATCACCGCTGCTGCTCCCATGAGGAGGGAGTAGTTCTCCATCGAGGCTCGGGGCTGTACCGGTAGCTATGTGGTTCATCTCTCTCCTATGTGCTTCAATACAATAATCTCATGAGCTGCTTTACATGATTGAGATTCATATGATGATGCTTGTAATCTAGATGTCATTATGCTAGTCAAGTGAGTTTTACTTATGTGATCTCCGGAGACTCCTTGTCCCACGTGTGTAAAGGTGACAGTGTGTGCACCGTGTTGGTCTCTTAGGCTATATTTCACAGAATACTTATTCACTGATGAATGGCATAGTGAGGTGCTTATTTATATCTCTTTATGATTGCAATGTATTTGTATCACAATTTATCTATGTGCTACTCTAGCAATGTTATTAAAGTAGTTTTATTCCTCCTGCATGATGTAATGGTGACAGTGTGTGCATCTGTGTTAGTACTTGGTTTATGCTATGATCATGAGCTCTTGTAGATTGCGAAGTTAACTATTGCTATGACAGTATTGATGTGATCTATTCCTCCTACATATGCATGAAGGTGACAGTGTGCATGCTATGTTAGTACTTGGTTTAGTCTTTTGATCTATCTTACACTCTAAGGTTACTTAAATATGAACATTGAATTGTGGAGCTTGTTAACTCCGGCATTGAGGGTTCGTGTAATCCTACGCAATGTGTTCATCATCCAACAAGAGTGTAGAGTATGCATTTATCTATTCTGTTATGTGATCAATGTTGAGAGTGTCCACTAGTGAAAGTCTAATCCCTAGGCCTTGTTCCTAAATACTGCTGCGTTACTACTGCTTGTTTACTGTTTCACTGTGTTACTACTGCTGCAATACTACCACCATCAACTACACGCCAGCAAGCTATTTTCTGGCACCGTTGCTACTGCTCATATATATTCATACCACATGTATTTCACTATCTCTTCGCCGAACTAGTGCACCTATTAGGTGTGTTGGGGACACAAGAGACTTCTTGCTTTGTGGTTGCAGGGTTGCATGAGAGGGATATCTTTGACCTCTTCCTCCCTGAGTTCGATAAACCTTGGGTGATCCACTTAAGGGAAAACTTGCTGCTGTTCTACAAACCTCTGCTCTTGGAGGCCCAACACTGTCTACAGGAAAGGGAGGGGGGCGTAGACATCAACAAACTCACTGTTTCGTTGGGGAAAAGTACTTTGGTTGTGTTGTGCAGGTTCCACGTTGGCGCCGGAATCTCTGGTGTTGCGCCGCACTACATCCCGCCGCCATCAACCTTCAACGTGCTTCTTGGCTCCTCCTGGTTCGATAAACCTTGGTTTCTTTCTGAGGGAAAACTTGCTGCTGTGCGCATCATACCTTCCTCTTGGGGTTCCCAACGAACGTGTGAGTTACACGCCATCATAAACTTCATTAAAAATAATAATTTCAACAACAATGCTTATCGGAACAATTCTAGTAATAACTATAGGCCATATCCTTATAATAATGGTAACGGTTATGCTAATTCTTATGGGAATTCTTACAATAATAATAGGAACACACCCCCTGGACTTGAAGCTATGCTTAAAGAATTTATTAGTACACAAACTGCCTTTAACAAATCTGTTGAGGAAAAACTCAATAAAATTGATATTCTCGCTTCTAAGGTTGATAGTCTTGCCTCTGATGTTGATCTTTTGAAATCGAAAGTTATGCCTAATAGGGATATTGAAAATTAAATTGTTACTACAGAAAATGCCATCCAAGTTAGAATTAATGAGAATATAAGATTAATGGCTGAATTGCGTGCTAGGTGGGATAGAGAAGAAAATGAAAAACTAGCTAAAAAGAATAATGTAGCTAAAGTTTGGACTATTACCACCACAAGTAATGTTGATTCTTCACATGTTGCGGCACCTCCTACTATTAATGGTAAAATAATTGGTGTTGGCAATGTTTCTACTCCTAGTGCAAAGCGTACAAAACTGCCTGAAATTGCTAAAACTGCTGAAATTGCCTGTGATAAAACTGCTGAAATTTTTTCCAACCTTGGGGATGATGATCCCATTGCTGTAGCTCATAATGATTTAGATTTTGATGATTGCCACATCTCTGAAGTTATAAAGTTCTTGCAAAAACTTGCTAAAAGTCCTAATGCTAGTGCTATAAATTTGGCTTTCACGCAACATATTACAAATGCTCTCATAAAAGCTAGAGAAGAGAAACTAGAGCGCGAAGCCTCTATTCCTAGAAAGCTAGAGGATGGTTGGGAGCCCATCATTAAGATGAAGGTTAAATATTTTGATTGTAATGCTTTATGTGATCTTGGTGCAAGTATTTCTATTATGCCTAAGAAAGTCTATGATATGCTTGACTTGCCACCATTGAAAAATTGTTATTTGGATGTTAATCTCGCTGATAATGCTAAAAAGAAACCTTTGGGGAGAGTTGATAATGTTCATATTATGGTTAACAATAACCTTGTCCCCGTTGATTTTGTTGTCTTGGATATTGAATGCAATGCATCTTGCCCCATTATATTGGGAAGACCTTTTCTTCGAACCGTTGGTGCTACTATTGATATGAAGGAAGGTAATATTAAATATCAATTTCCTCTCAAGAAAGGTATGGAACACTTCCCTAGAAAGAGAATGAAGTTACCTTATGATTCTATTATTAGAACAAATTATGATGTTGATGCTTCGTCTCTTGATAATACTTGATACACACTTTCTGCACCTAGCTGAAAGGCGTTAAAGAAAAGCGCTTATGGGAGACAACCCATGGTTTTTACTACAGTACTTTGTTTTTATATTTGAGTCTTGGAAGTTGTTTACTACTGTAGCAACCTCTTCTTATCTTAGTTTTGTGTTTTTTTGTGCCAAGTAAAGTCTTTGATAGTAAAGTTCATACTAGATTTGGATTACTGCGCAGTTTCAGATTTCTTTGCTGTCACGAATTTCGACCTGCCTCCCTGTAGGTAGCTCAGAAAATTATGCCAATTTACGTGAGTGATCCTCAGATATGTACGCAACTTTCATTCAATTTGGGCATTTTCATTTGAGCAAGTCTGGTGCCATTTTAAAATTCGTCTTTACGAACTGTTCTGTTTTGACAGATTCTGCCTTTTATTTCGCATTGCCTCTTTTGCTATGTTGGATGAATTTCTTTGATCCATTAATGTCCAGTAGATTTATGCGATGTCCAGAAGTGTTAAGAATGATTGTGTCACCTCTGAACATGTTAATTTTTATTGTGCACTAACCCTCTTATGAGTTGTTTCGAGTTTGGTGTGGAGGAAGTTTTCAAGGATCAAGAGAGGAGTATGATGCAATATGATCAAGGAGAGAGTGAAAGCTCTAAGCTTGGAGATGCCCCGGTGGTTCACCCTTGCATATTATAAGAAGACTCAAGCATCTAAGCTTGGGGATGCCCAAGGCATCCCCTTCTTCATCGACAACATTATCAGGTTCCTCCCCTGAAACTATATTTTTATTCCATCACATCTTATGTGCTTTGCTTGGAGCGTCGGTTTGTTTTTGTTTTTGTTTTGTTTGCATAAAATGGATCCTAGCATTCACTTTGTGGGAGAGAGACACGCTCCGCTGTAGCATATGGACAAGTATGTCCTTAGGCTCTACTCATAGTATTCATGGCGAAGTTTCTTCTTCGTTAAATTGTTATATGGTTGGAATTGGAAAATGATACATGTATGTAGTAATTGCTATAATGTCTTGGATAATGTGATACTTGGCAATTGTTGTGCTCATGTTTAAGATCTTGCATCATATGCTTTGCACCCATTAATGAAGAAATACATAGAGCATGCCAAAATTTGGTTTGCATATTTGGTCTCTCTAAAGTCTAGATAATATCTAGTTTTGAGTTTTGAACAACAAGGAAGACGGTGTAGATTCTTATAATGTTTACAATATGTCTTTTACGTGAGTTTTGCTGCGCCGTTCATCCTTGTGTTTGTTTCAAATAACCTTGCTAGCCTAAACCTTGTATCGAGAGGGAATACTTCTCATGCATCCAAAATCCTTGAGCCAACCACTATGCCATTTGTGTCCACCATACCTACCTACTACATGGTATTTCTCCGCCATTCCAAAGTAAATTGCTTGAGTGCTACCTTTAAAATTCCATCATTCACCTTTGCAATATATAGCTCATGGGACAAATAGCTTAAAAACTATTGTGGTATTGAATATGTACTTATGCACTTTATCTCTTATTAAGTTGCTTGTTGTGCGATAACCATGTTTCTGGGGACGCCATCAACTATTCTTTGTTGAATATCATGTGAGTTGCTATGCATGTTCGTCTTGTCTGAAGTAAGAGAGATCTACCACCTTATGGTTAAGCATGCATATTGTTAGAGAAGAACATTGGGCCGCTAACTAAAGCCATGATTCATGGTGGAAGTTTCAGTTTTGGACATATATCCTCAATCTCATATGAGAATAATAATTGTTGCCACATGCTTATGCATTAAAGAGGAGTCCATTATCTGTTGTCCATGTTGTCCCGGTATGGATGTCTAAGTTGAGAATAATCAAAAGCGAGAAATCCAAAATGCGAGCTTTCTCCTTAGACCTTTGTACAGGCGGCATGGAGGTACCCCGTTGTGACACTTGGTTAAAACATGTGTATTGCGATGATCCGGTAGTCCAAGCTAATTAGGACAAGGTGCGGGCACTATTAGTATACTATGCATGAGGCTTGCAACTTGTAAGATATAATTTACATAACTCATATGCTTTATTACTACCGTTGACAAAATTGTTTCATGTTTTCAAAATAAAAGCTCTAGCACAAATATAGCAATCGATGCTTTCCTCTTTGAAGGACCATTCTTTTTACTTTTATGTTGAGTCAGTTCACCTATTTCTCTCCACCTCAAGAAGCAAACACTTGTGTGAACTGTGCATTGATTCCTACATACTTGCATATTGCACTTATTATATTACTCTATGTTGACAATTATCCATGAGATATACATGTTACAAGTTGAAAGCAACCGCTGAAACTTAATCTTCCCATGTGTTGCTTCAATACCTTTACTTTGATTTATTGCTTTATGAGTTAACTCTTATGCAAGACTTATTGATGCTTGTCTTGAAGTACTATTCATGAAAAGTCTTTGCTTTATGATTCACTTGTTTACTCATGTCATTACCATTGTTTTGATTGCTGCATTCATTACATATGTTTACAAATAGTATGATCAAGGTTATGATGGCATGTCACTCCAGAAATTATCTTTGTTATCGTTTTACCTGCTCGGGACGAGCAGAACTAAGCTTGGGGATGCTGATACGTCTCCGACGTATCGATAATTTCTTGTGTTCCATGCCACATTATTGATGATATCTACATGTTTTATGCACACTTTATGTCATATTCGTGCATTTTCTGGAACTAACCTATTAACAAGATGCCGAAGTGCCGATTCTTTGTTTTCTGCTGTTTTTGGTTTCAGAAATCCTAGTAACGAAATATTCTCGGAATTGGACGAAATCAACGCCCAGGGTCCTATTTTGCCACGAAGCTTCCAGAAGACCGAAGAGGAGACAAAGTGGGGCCACGAGGTGGCCAGACTATAGGGCGGCGCGGCCCAAGCCCTGGCCGCGCCGACCTATAGTGTGGGCCCCTCGTGTGGCCCCCTGACCTGCCCTTCCGCCTACTTAAAGCCTCCGTCGCGAAACCCCCAGTACCGAGAGCCACGATACGGAAAACCTTACTGAGACGCCGCCGCCGCCAATCCCATCTCGGGGGATTCTGGAGATCTCCTCCGGCACCCTGCCGGAGAGGGGAATCATCTCCCGGAGGACTCTACGCCGCCATGGTCGCCTCCGGAGTGATGAGTGAGTAGTCTACCCCTGGACTATGGGTCCATAGCAGTAGCTAGATGGTCGTCTTCTCCCCATTATGCTTAATTGTTGGGTCTTGTGAGCTGCCTAACATGATCAAGATCATCTATCTGTAATTCTATATGTTGCGTTTGTTGGGATCCGATGAATAGAGAATACTTGTTATGTTGATTATCAATTTATATCTATGTGTTGTTTATGATCTTGCATGCTCTCCGTTACTAGTAGATGCTCTGGCCAAGTAGATGCTTGTAACTCCAAGAGGGAGTATTTATGCTCGATAGTGGGTTCATGTCTCCGTGAATGCGGGAAGTGAGCGAGAAATCTCTAAGATTATGGATGTGCTGTTGCCACTAGGGATAAAACATTGGTGCTATGTTCAAGGATGTAGTTACTGATTACATTACGCGCAATACTTAATGCAATTGTCTGTTGTTTTCAACTTAATACTGGAGGGGGTTCGGATGATAACCTGAAGGTGGACTTTTTAGGCATAGATGCATGCTGGATAGCTGTCTATGTACTTTGTCGTAATGCCCAATTAAATCTCACTATACTCATCATAATATGTATGTGCATGGTCATGCCCTCTTTATTTGTCAATTGCCCAACTGTAATTTGTTCACCCAACATGCTGTTTATCTTATGGGAGAGACACCTCTAGTGAACTGTGGACCCCGGTCCAATTCTCTATACTGAAATACAATCTACTGCAATACTTGTTTTACTGTTTTCTGCAAACAATCATCTTCCACACAATACGGTTAATCCTTCGTTACAGCAAGCCGGTGAGATGGACAACCTCACTGTTTCGTTGGGGCAAAGTACTTTGGTTGTGTTGTGCAGGTTCCACGTTGGCGCCGGAATCTCTGGTGTTGCGCCGCACTACATTCCGCCACCATCAACCTTCAACGTGCTTCTTGACTCCTACTGGTTCGATTAAACCTTGGTTTCTTACTGAGGGAAACTTGCCGCTATGCGCATCACACCTTCCTCTTGGGGTTCCCAACGGACGTGTCAACTACACGCATCAATGATACCTACATGTTTTATGCATACTTTATGTCATATTGTAGGATAACGTTGCATAGAAAACAAAAATTTTCCTACGGCGAACACGCAATCCAAGCCAAGATGCAATCTAGAAGACGGTAGCAACGAGGGGATATCGAGTCTCACCCTTGAAGAGATTCCAAAGCCTACAAGAGGAGGCTCTTGTTGCTGTGGTAGACGTTCACTTGCCGCTTGCAAAAGCGCGTAGAAGATCTTGATCACGATCGGTTCCGGCGCCACGAACGGGCAGCACCTCCGTACTCGGTCACACGTTCGGTTGTTGATGAAGACGACGTCCACCTCCCCGTTCCAGCGGGCAGCGGAAGTAGTAGCTCCTCTTGAATCCGACAGCACGACGGCGTGGTGTCGGTGGTGGTGGAGAAATCCGGCGGAGCTTCGCTAAGCATGCGGGAAGTGGAGGAGCGGGGCGGCTAGGGTTTGGGGAGAGGGGGGCGCCGGCCACTATAGGGATGCGGCCACCTTGGTGGTGTTTGAGGTGGCCGGCCCCCTCCCCCTTGGCCCTCATTATATAGGTGGAACCCCAAGAGGTGGTGTCCAAGTCTTCGAATAAGACCCGAACCCAAAACCTTCCATAAGAGGGGGAAACCTAGCCCAACTAGGACTCCCACCCAAAGGTGGGATTTCCACCTCCCATGTGGGGGGTGGCCGGCCCCCTATGGTGGAGTCCACTTGGGACTCCACCCCATCTAGGGCTGGCCGGCCATGGAGGTGGAGTCCCATGTGGACTCCACCTTCCTTGGTGGTTTCTTCCGGACTTTTCTAGAACCTTCTAGAACCTTCCATAGAACCTTCCGCGACATTTTTATTCACATAAAATGACATCCTATATATGAATCTTATTCTCCGGACCATTCCGGAACTCCTCGTGATGTCCGGGATCTCATCCGGGACTCCGAACAAATATTCGAACTCCATTCCATATTCAAGTTCTACCATTTCAACATCCAACTTTAAGTGTGTCACCCTACGGTTCGAGAACTATGCGGACATGGTTGAGTACTCACTCCGACCAATAACCAATAGCGGGATCTGGAGATCCATAATGGCTCCCACATATTCAACGATGACTTTAGTGATCGAATGAACCATTCACATACATTACCAATTCCCTTTGTCTCGCGATATTTTACTTGTCCGAGGTTTGATCTTCGGTATCACTCTATACCTTGTTCAACCTCGTCTCCTGACAAGTACTCTTTACTCGTACCGTGGTATGTGGTCTCTTATGAACTCATTCATATGCTTGCAAGATATTAGACGACATTCCACCGAGAGGGCCCAGAGTATATCTATCCGTCATCGGGATGGACAAATCCCACTGTTGATCCATGTGCCTCAACTCATACTTTCCGGATACTTAATCCCACCTTTATAGCCACCCATTTACGCAGTGGTGTTTGGTGTAATCAAAGTACCTTTCCGGTACAAGTGATTTACATGATCTCATGGTCATAAGGACTAGGTAACTATGTATCGAAAGCTTATAGCAAATAACTTAATGACGAGATCTTATGCTACGCTTAATTGGGTGTGTCCATTACATCATTCATACAATGACATAACCTTGTTATTAATAACATCCAATGTTCATGATTATGAAACTAATCATCCATTAATCAACAAGCTAGTTAAGAGGCATACTAGGGACTTCTTTGTTTGTCTATATATCACACATGTACTAATGTTTCGGTTAATACAATTATAGCATGATATATAAACATTTATTATAAACATAAAGATATAAATAATAACCATTTTATTATTGCCTCTAGGGCATATCTCCTTCAGTCTCCCACTTGCACTAGAGTCAATAATCTAGTTTACATTTGTAAAGATATAACACCTTGGCCTTATGGTGCTTTATCATGTATAGCTCACGGGAGAGGTTTTTAGTCAACGGATCTGACACGCTCAGAAACGTATGTATTTTGTAATTCATTTGCGTCTCAACGCATCACTCATTTCCAAATGAGTTGGCATTAAATATGTTTGATCTTATGGTGGAACCTTAATTCCGCGGTCTGAAATAAGTCACTAATATTGTCACATACAATATAGCTTCAAAGTTCTGACACTATCGAAACTACACCAAGTTCTCAAAGAACTTCTTGACTCAACATCCTCAGTCATTTGTCAAAACAAATGACATACTCTGCCTTCGTTTTGTAGAATCCATCACAATATTTAGAACTCTTCTAAATCTAACATAGACAACTTCTAGTTCATTGTGCTACCTTTAAAACAACACTTAGTCTAATTTGAGATTGAAATTCTATTTTGATATGTGACAAAATAAATATCGGTGTAACACCTTACAGCGATTTGTTTGTCATTTCTTCATACAAAAATATATATGTATATCCTTAGTTCTTCTAAAGTACTCAAGGATATTCTTCTTTATCGTCCTATGATCATCTTATGAATCATTCCGGTATATGCTCATAACATTTTAGAGCACAAGATATCTGATTTTGTACATTTTATTTGTGATCTAAAATCACTCATGTATTTTTACTCATCGAGTGTCAGATACACTCAAGTCTTGTTAAACTTTCACATGACAAGAACATTTTCTTAATATTTCTATATTGAACTATTTCAATATCCATTCTATGTACTTCGACTTAAACTTATTATGTGTTTCAATCTATCTTCATAGATCTTGACACTAAATATGTTTTAGTCCATATCCTTTCATTGAAGTTAATTTTCAATGAAACCTTTTAATCAAGTATGTAATTACATTATTTATAACCAACTATATGTCTTCTACATAAGTATTATAAATATGTCTCAGCGCTCCCACTTAATTTCTTGCAAATGCAAGCCTCTTCATCGTCTCTGATGAAATCAAAAACTCTTTGACCATTTCATCCAGTGAAGATTCAAACTCCGCGATACTTACTTCATCCAATTGAAGTTCGTATACCTATCTAGTATTTCACGGACCAGCAAAACTCTTGGTTTGTATCTAGTATACACCTTTAATATACACTTCTGTTAAGTAGTGTATTTTGCCATCCTACTAACATATCTCATAAAAGAAATATGTAGTGATTACTAGAATAATCCACATAGACTATAAGCATTGCTACGGAAGATCTAATCTTATCGTAGTCAACTCTTTGAACTTTGTCGTAAACAACTTTTCAATAAGTTGAGCTTCTTCAAGGATATTTCATCCAAGTCCATCAATTTCATAGATCCATTTACTTTCAAAAAGTATTCATCTATCTTGGATTTTATGGCGTATAGCCATTTTAACGAAGTCAGGGCCCATCATAACTTCTTTGTTTGTAGTTGGTTTATCATTGTTCAAAATCAATCCTTTGTCCACAAATCATTTATTTGATCACAAAGTAAACCATACCTACAAGGTTCAATATGTACTTCGATCTCCATGGCTAAAACACTTTGTAGTCATGAGAGCCATGATCGTCGTGGCCGCTTCCGAAACCAATTCGATGCTGCGCTACTCGATCATTATGCTTAGGTTCATAAACCTTACCAAATTATATTGTCCTCCCACTCAAATACTTCACTCGAAACAATTTCTCGGAAATAAGAAACATTGACAAACACTTTTGTCTTTGTCTCGTGGGAAGAATTCCCAATTAAATCTATGGGATAACCAACAAAGACATTCATCCGATTTTGGTTGACTATTAGGGTTTATACCCATGCCATAACTTGTATGGTGTCATTTCAACGGATCATGATGATGCTCTATTCAGTGTAAAAGCGGTAGTCACTAAAGCATAATCCACAAAAATATAATGGCATCAATATTTTATCTCATCATTGATCCAACAAAATTTGGATATATCTCTTGGATACTTCATCATCACTATGATACTCCAAGAAACATAAGTTGTAGAACAATTTCATAACTCTCTTAGATGTTCGCTAAAACTCGTAATTCAAATATTTCCACCATGATCCAATCATAGATATTTGATTTCTATTACGATGATTTCCACTTCATACTGAAATTTATTTGAATCCATTCAAATGTTTCAAACTTCTTCCTTATTGAATATATCCACATATATATACTCAATTCATTGTTGAAAGTTTTCATGAAGTAGAAGAATCTCCCGCACACAACTATGCCCAGTGAACCACATACATCATCATGTATTTTTCCACTAAGTTAGTTGTCCGTTCTACTTTTGGCCTATGAACGGTATTTTAATCATTCTCTTTAGAAAAGATTTGCAAGCGCCAAATGATTCAAAAATCAAATGACTCCAAAAATCCATTTGCATGGAGTTCCTTCATGCGTTCCTTTCTAACATGACCTAAACGGCGGTTCCACAAATAAGTGGAATTCAAATCATTTGCCTTATGGCATTTTAGCGTCAGTGTTATGTATGTGTGTTTCACCATTAAGATTTATAATAATTTATCCATCGTATATGGAGTAATGTCATGATTTGAACAACTCATTGTTTTCATTTGACCAGAGCAAAATAACAATTATTAAGTTCTTTATTATAAATTCTAAGGGCTAGATAGAATGCTAACGACGAACATAATAACACTTTATTTTGTTCCAGGCGAACATTCTTATCATATTCCTCGTCAGTCACTTAGGCCATTGTATTCTTGTATTGTGTTGTTTTGTATGACACTTCATACCAACCAATATAGTACTAATACCCAAGAATTTCATAGTGTGACTTAACTAGAAATACAACCATAACATGTATATCATTTATATACACCTGAGCTAGACTTTCTAGTCTTTTCTTTTTCTTTTTGCCAAAATATCTTTTGCAGTTTCTCTTTTAGCTTTCCTCATTATTCAGAGAAACATATCAACTTCAATAACTTCTCGGTTTGTTGGTCAAATACCAATAACCTTGAGGTTCTTACTTTGAAGTTGATCATCATATGACAAGTGTTCCAGATTTCACTATTAGTAACTTTGTAATATGATGAACAATTTCACTCATAATTTTATCCATCATATCATGACGACTTTCCGAGACCATGTCTGTACATGCTAGGCTCGTAAAGTTTTAACCTTGGTATTTGCATGTGCAAATCTAGCTTGCACCCGTTGTATGCACTCGTAGAATCTATCACACCCGATCATCACGTGATGCTTCGAAACGACGAGTCTTAATAACGGTGCATATTAAGGATGGTCACTTCATGGATATGCGAATATTGTTAGTGCCCCAATAGTTGGAGGATTGTGACGCCTGGCGTCTTCAACCTTCATACATTCCCATAAAACTTATGAGTTTATGTAGTCTCACCAAATTATATTCTATTATCTTGTAATAAGGTCTTAGATATCACATATATCTCATACCTTGATTATTTCTGAAAACTAAATTTTCAGCTCCTTACTTTTCAAACAAATTTGAACTTCAAGTTTTACGGAGACAAGATAACTTTAGGTACTAATTGAAACTATAACTCTTTGAATCAACAATGTGAGGTTTACTAAAAGTTTGCAATAGGACTTAATTAATCTTGATTCTTTAACAATACGGTACCAAACCGTAAAGTTTCTTGTCAGATTTTAACAGTATTTCTATCTCAATTACAAGACTAGCGCATAGTAGTAAACGGATGCCAATACTACAAAATTAATTCAAAATACTACTCAAACTATGTTTATGATAATTAGTTCATGTTTTAATCTAATTACTAATGAACTCCCACTTATTACAACATCCCTCATAGTTGTTAAGTGGTACACGATCCAAATCCACTACACCAAAAACCGATCATCACGTGAGATGATGTAGCTTCAATGGTGAACATCAACATGTTGATCATATCATCCATATGACTCGTGTTCAACCTTTCGGTTTCCGTTGTCCCGAGGCCATGTCTGTACATGCTAGGCTCGTCAAGCAAACCCAAGTATTCCGCGTGTGCAACATGGCTTACACCCGTTGTATGTGAATCGTTGAATCTATCACATCCGATCATCACGAGATGCTTTGAAACGACGAACTGTTACAACGGTGCATACGAGGGGAGAACACTTTATTATCTTGATATTAATGTGAGGGATCATCTTATAATGCTACCGTCGCGATCTAAGCAAAATAAGATGCATAAAGGATTAACATCACATGCAGTTCATATGTGATATGATATGGCCCTTTTGTTCTGGCGCCTTTGATCTTCATCTCCAAAGCACGGATATGATCTCTATCATCTTCGGGCATGATCTCCATCATCGTCGGCGTAGCGTCAAGGTCAATGGCGCCGTCTTCATGATTGTCCTCCATGTAGCAACTATTACAACTACTTTGAAATACTACTCAACATGAAATTTAAAGACAACCATAAGGCTCCTGCCGGTTGCCACAATACAATAATGATCATCTCATACATATTCATCATCATATTATGGCCATATCACATCACCAAACCCTGCAAAAACAAGTTAGACGTCTCTAATTTGGTTTGCATATTTTACGTGGTTTAGGGTTTTCGATAGAGATCTAATCTACCTACGAACATGAACCACAACGTTGATACTAATGTTTTCGATAGAAGAGTAAATTGAATCTTCACTATAGTAGGAGAGACAGACACCCGCAAAGCCTCTTATGCAATACAAGTTGCATGTCGAACGAGGAACAAGTCTCATGAACGCGGTCATGTAAAGTTAGTCCGAGCCGCTTCATCCCACTATGCCACAAAGATGCAAAGTACTCAAACTAAAGATAACAAGAGCATCAACGCCCACAAACCATTGTGTTCTACTCGTGCAACCATCTATGCATAGACACGGCTCTGATACCACTGTAGGATAACGTTGCATAGAAAACAAAAATTTTCCTACGGCGAACACGCAATCCAAGCCAAGATGCAATCTAGAAGACGGTAGCAACGAGGGGATATCGAGTCTCACCCTTGAAGAGATTCCAAAGCCTACAAGAGGAGGCTCTTGTTGCTGCGGTAGACGTTCACTTGCCGCTTGAAAAAGCGCGTAGAAGATCTTGATCACGATCGGTTCCGGCGCCACGAACGGGCAGCACCTCCGTACTCGGTCACACGTTCGGTTGTTGATGAAGACGACGTCCACCTCCCCGTTCCAGCGGGCAGCGGAAGTAGTAGCTCCTCTTGAATCCGACAGCACGACGGCGTGGTGTCGGTGGTGGTGGAGAAATCCGGCGGAGCTTCGCTAAGCATGCGGGAAGTGGAGGAGCGGGGCGGCTAGGGTTTGGGGAGAGGGGGGCGCCGGCCACTATAGGGATGCGGCCACCTTGGTGGTGTTTGAGGTGGCCGGCCCCCTCCCCCTTGGCCCTCATTATATAGGTGGAACCCCAAGAGGTGGTGTCCAAGTCTTCGAATAAGACCCGAACCCAAAACCTTCCATAAGAGGGAAACCTAGCCCAACTAGGACTCCCACCCAAAGGTGGGATTTCCACCTCCCATGTGGGGGGTGGCCGGCCCCCTATGGTGGAGTCCACTTGGGACTCCACCCCATCTAGGGCTGGCCGGCCATGGAGGTGGAGTCCCATGTGGACTCCACCTTCCTTGGTGGTTTCTTCCGGACTTTTCTAGAACCTTCTAGAACCTTCCATAGAACCTTCCGCGACATTTTTATTCACATAAAATGACATCCTATATATGAATCTTATTCTCCGGACCATTCCGGAACTCCTCGTGATGTCCGGGATCTCATCCGGGACTCCGAACAAATATTCGAACTCCATTCCATATTCAAGTTCTACCATTTCAACATCCAACTTTAAGTGTGTCACCCTACGGTTCGAGAACTACGCGGACATGGTTGAGTACTCACTCCGACCAATAACCAATAGCGGGATCTGGAGATCCATAATGGCTCCCACATATTCAACGATGACTTTAGTGATCGAATGAACCATTCACATACATTACCAATTCCCTTTGTCTCGCGATATTTTACTTGTCCGAGGTTTGATCTTCGGTATCACTCTATACCTTGTTCAACCTCGTCTCCTGACAAGTACTCTTTACTCGTACCGTGGTATGTGGTCTCTTATGAACTCATTCATATGCTTGCAAGACATTAGACGACATTCCACCGAGAGGGCCCAGAGTATATCTATCCGTCATCGGGATGGACAAATCCCACTGTTGATCCATGTGCCTCAACTCATACTTTCCGGATACTTAATCCCACCTTTATAGCCACCCATTTACGCAGTGGTGTTTGGTGTAATCAAAGTACCTTTCCGGTACAAGTGATTTACATGATCTCATGGTCATAAGGACTAGGTAACTATGTATCGAAAGCTTATAGCAAATAACTTAATGACGAGATCTTATGCTACGCTTAATTGGGTGTGTCCATTACATCATTCATACAATGACATAACCTTGTTATTAATAACATCCAATGTTCATGATTATGAAACTAATCATCCATTAATCAACAAGCTAGTTAAGAGGCATACTAGGGACTTCTTTGTTTGTCTATATATCACACATGTACTAATGTTTCGGTTAATACAATTATAGCATGATATATAAACATTTATTATAAACATAAAGATATAAATAATAACCATTTTATTATTGCCTCTAGGGCATATCTCCTTCACATATTTATGCATTTTCCGGCACTAACCTATTAACGAGATGCCGAAGAGCCAGTTGCTGTTTTCTGCTGTTTTTGGTTTCAGAAATCCTAGTAAGGAAATATTCTCGGAATTGGACGAAATCAACGCCCAGGGTCCTATTTTTCCACGAAGCTTCCAGAAGACCGATGGAGAAACGAAGTGGGGCCACGAGGTGGCCAGACAACAGGGCGGCGCGGCCTGGACCCTGGCCGCGCGGCCCTGGCGTCTGGGCCCCTCGTGACGCCCCTTGACCTACCCTTCCGCCTACTTAAGCCTATGTCGATAATAGCCCCAGTACCGAGAGCCACGATACGGAAAACCTTCCAGAGACGCCGCCGCCGCCAATCCCATCTCGGGGGATTCAGGAGATCACCTTCGGCACCCTGCCGGAGAGGGGAATCATCTCCCGGAGGACTCTACACCGCCATGGTCGCCTCCGGATTGATGTGTGAGTAGTTCACCCCTGGACTATGGGTCCATAGCAGTAGCTAGATGGTCGTCTTCTCCTTATGTGCTTCATTGTCGGATCTTGTGAGCTGCCTAACATGATCAAGATCATCTATCTGTAATGCTATATGTTGTGTTTGTTGGGATCCGATGGATAGAGAATACTATGTTATGTTGATTATCAATCTATTACCTATGTGTTGTTTATGATCTTGCAAGCTCTCCGTTATTAGTAGAGGCTCTGGCCAAGTTTTTACTCTTAACTCCCAGAGGGAGTATTTATGCTCGATAGTGGGTTCATGCCTCCATTAAATGCAGGACGATGACAGAAAGTTCTAAGGTTGTGGATGTGCTGTTGCCACTAGGGATAAAACATTGATGCTATGTCCGAGGATGTAGTTATTGATTACATTACGCACCATACTTAATGCAATTGTCTGTTGTTTGCAACTTAATACTGGAAGGGGTTCGGATGATAACCTGAAGGTGGACTTTTTAGGCATAGATGCATGCTGGATAGCGGTCTATGTACTTTGTCGTAATGCCCAATTAAATCTCACCATACTCATCATATCATGTATGTGCATTGTCATGCCCTCTCTATTTGTCAATTCCCAACTGTAATTTGTTCACCCAACATGCTATTTATCTTATGGGAGAGACACCTCTAGTGAACTGTGGACCCCGGTCCATTCTTTTAATCGAATACAATCTACTGCAATACTTGTTCTACTGTTTTCTGCAAACAATCATCATCCACACTATACATCTAATCCTTTGTTACAGCAAGCCGGTGAGATTGACAACCTCACTGTTTCGTTGGGGCAAAGTACTTTGGTTGTATTGTGCAGGTTCCACGTTGGCGCCGGAATCCCTGGTGTTGCGCCGCACTACATCTCGCCGCCATCAACCTTCAACGTGCTTCTTGGCTCCTACTGGTTCGATAAACCTTGGTTTCTTACTGAGGGAAAACTTACTACTGTACGCATCACACCTTCCTCTTGGGGTTCCCAACGGTCGCGTGTTGTACGCGTATCAGGGGGCGCGGCCCACCCCTTGGCCGCGCCGCCTACATGTGTGGGCCCCCTGTGGCCCCCCTCTGGTGACTCTCGGGTGTTCTGGAAGCTTCGTGGAATTCTAAGATGTTGGGCGTTGATTTCGTCCAATTCCGAGAATATTTCCTTACTAGGATTTCTGAAACCAAAAATAGCAGAAAATAGGAACTGGCACTGCGGCATCTTGTCAATAGGTTAGTTCCGGAAAATGCATCAAAACGATGAAAAGTGTGAACAAAACATGTAGGTATTGTCATAAAACAAGCATGGAACATAAGAAATTATCGATACGTCGGAGACGTATCAATGGCCCACTACCGTCTCAACACTTGGCACAATGAACTTCTGACACATCGACAATTGGGGCCCACATGCAGGCACACATGTGGCAGGGAACTGAACTTTGGGCCCATGTTTGTAGTCACTACATCGGGTCATTAATGGACGGCCCAATTGTGGCGGTCCGGTATGGGAATGGCTCATTAATGGACGGCCCAATTGTGGCGGTCCGGTATGCGAATGACTCATTAACAGACGACCCAGTTGTGGCGGTCCGATATGGGAATGGCCCATTTTTGTGGCCCATAACGACAAGCCCGTTTACGGTGGTCTTTTTCTTGGCCCACTCACGGCCGGCCTTTTAACAGCCTAAATGTGAGGCCTTACTATCCCGGTCCATTATTACTACTACAACGTCTCAAAAAATAATTGCAAAAAGGTCTGTTACTTCAAGCCCATGGTGTGTTAATAATGGCTTGTTAGCACGGCCCGGCCTAGTTATCGCAGCCGGCTCGTTACTACCCGCCCATAAATGCCGGCCCGTAAATAACGTCCGGCCTCGTTATCTTAGCTGGGCCGTTACTTTCAGCCTGTCAAACCCGGCGTGTCAAATAGCGGACATTTTGTGGCGGCCTTACATATAAATAATACATAAACACTCAAAAATAATTACATACAGAATAACTAGATAACTGTGCATCAATTTATATTTGATCTTAGGTTCATCCTGCATACTCGCACCATCAATATAATAGTTCAGCTCCTCCAAAATAATAACAGTTTAACTTGCACCAAAGCGAGACAACCAACCCACAACTGTCTCACCATAGCACCACCAGCACCATAGCACCACCAGCACCATAGCACCACCAGTTGACCATGTTTACTCGCGCACGGACCTGGTAAATGTTTCAAGCTTTGCCTCACAAGATCTTGAAGGTCCGCTTTTCCCCTCCGCTCCGTCTCCAGTAAATCAGCTAGGGTGCTCATATTTGATCGCGTGGGTCTATGCTCGAGTCCCACATTCTGAAGAAACATAGGTTTCTTTACTCTCTTACCAAGGACCTCAGATAAAACATGGGTCTCATTCTTTCGCTCTCCATGTGGTGTAGGTTGGGACATCTCTTATTCAATCTCATCCTTGTTTAGCAATAAAGACAGAAGACAGATTAGTGTTAGATGAAGCAATGTATAAACTTCATTTCAGTGATAACTCAATAAATGCTTACTCACCAGAACACGTTGTACTTCAGAGGAGTAGCAGTCGTCCTGGCTACGGTGTGTCTCCTTGAACAGATTTATGGGACTTGGTTGTTTACCCATGTACGAGTCTCCCTGAAAACAAACACATACATGCAGCCAGCTTATAGGTTCTATAAAATATTTTGTGAATAATCAATAATGTGTGCGATGTTATATGTTGATGTGCAAGTTAATCACTATTTAGAGCACTTCGATGCAGAGCATCTATATTGTAGAAAGAATCTGCAGATTTACCGCAAGCAACAATGTGCACAAAAGCTCCTGCAAACAAACAACTACCTACCAAAAGAGGAATTTAGTTTAAAATGCACCTGAGCTATCTATCAGAGAACTAAGCAATCTACCTTCTTGGCAAAGTGAGCATCATGAAAATGATATCAGGAGTTAGATATATTAACTATCTATGTCAAACATGTATGAACACAATCAGTGATTTAAAAGACCACCGCATGCATCCAGCAAAATACAAGCTACATAGTAAATACCCATCCAGCTTGTTGATGATTCCATGATTATAAGTTCATAACCCATGTACTCTATCATTCTATAAACAACACAGGTCTTCACTTACGAGATTTTCCACGTGTGCAGTGTAGCTGCGCGATCCAGTTGTTTGGTGGAGCAGAACCTTAGAACGGTTGGTTTTATTTATACTGCTGATCCTCTCCATCAAAGGTAGAATTACTAACGCTATACATGCATATGCATGTACAAGTAAAAAAACTTTGATTTTAAAAAATAGACTGACAATGTTGTGGGGAGACTTCCACTACTCCACAAGCCGGAACCAATCCTCGTGAGTTGTACTGGTAACTTGAGAAAGTGGAACGCCATCAAGTATTTTTTTCTTTAGATTGTGCCGAAATTTACGTACACCATTATGAAGATGCTTGTTGCATGCACCTTTTACTGGTGACTGCTTTATGTCCATTGAAAATTTACCCTAACATGCATAAGAATGAAAATTTATGAGAAATAAAAGCTTTATAAACAGTAAAGAGAGGCAAAGGAATGCAGTTTGTAAAGACCGTCATTTTTCCATAGAAGTCACACATGAGCTCTGGGTCTTGGCAGTACTTCTTTCAATGCGTATGTACAGGAATATGGTTCCTGACTGCAATGTTGCACTCAGTTACAAATTTTATGCCGATAAGAGCTGATGTCGATCTTGTCCTCCCTCTTGTTATTATCAAAGGCAGGTTAGATCCTCGAGAACATGTCAATTTGGTCAGACCTTTCCCCATGTTCGGCCCCCTTACCTCTACACATATAAACAACTGATGATATAATAATGGTGTTACACCAAATAGACTCTGTAAGGAACCTTCCTTTATCAACAATGCCATTCTCGGATGGCACCATAGGGTCCTTGTTTGCTTCATCTAAATCATCATTTTCACTGCCCTGACCTGTAGCCATGTGAATCCTAGCATCAATGTGATACTGTGAATAAGGCAAAAACTCAACATTTATTTCATTGTTCTGGTATATTCCAAGGCCCCCACTAAGGCCCGAGCTACCGACAGCAAAACAATCATCGTAACCTAGCATTGTAGCTAGTCCTTCCACCTGAGTCTTATGTATTTACAATTTTGCAACACATAGCATTGTATGTTTGAAATGTCTCACGAGATCTGGAAGCTCACGAACCACTTCATTTCCGAGACCGCGAAAATTTCACCATATGCAATGCAACTCATTGGTCCTGGTGGCACTCCATAGAGCCCGCCTTGTCATTGTTTGTGTCACTCTTTTGTGCAAACTTTGGGTCAGGTTTAAGTAGCGATGTAACCATCGCAGGATTGGTCCGTCCCTCCTCCATTTGTAATGCCATATCAAGATTTTTTCTCATGCTTGTCGCGTTGCCAATCCCATCTAGCCTAGAGTCACCGGTGAGCTGCGGCAGTTTTTTCTACCCCTCATATGCATTTGTTTCATCATGCACAATTTGTGGCTAACCGCCCCGAGGCTGTTTGCGAGTCTGCGGTCCTGCCACCACCATTTCCTCTATGGCTACCTTCGCAAACCGGTGCACTTGTCCTCACCTCGGGTGTTGGTGCGATCATCCATGTCATATATTTCTTGGCTATGTCATCGCGGACTCCATCACCACGCTCCAGATTATGATGTCCAAATAAACACACACCCACACACCTCACGGAATCAAGGTAACTTTTCATACACTGGAAAATCTAGTCTCTCGTTGGACTCCGTATGTAGCCCAACAAACCTTGTAACGGGCTTCGTCACATTAATCTTTACCCTCACCTGCCCGAAATTGGTGCCACTCCATGCTTTGAACCTCTCCAATGCGTTCCTTCACATCCATTGCGACTCCCTCCTTACAAAACAGCGGGGGAATGCCTCGGATTTGAACCCATGTATAGACGCGGTCGTGGGTTACCAACTTTGGATCCGCGATCCCGTTGTATGGTTCCAGCAAGACTCCTATCTTTTGAACGATCTAAGCCCCTCAAACATCGCCATGTTCCATTCGCCGAGGCAAGCAACTTGAAGAACAAACATATTGCTCTCCACAAGCCTAATTTCCATTTTTGCGCAAAATCCCACATGAAATCCATCTTCTCGAAGAACGGTTGATTGCTGAAGTGCTTAATAGTGTGCACTTTCACCACCGCCATCCAATGGGCTCCCTCTCTGAGGTTTTTAAGGTCTTCCTTCTGGATTACCACATCATCCAGCTCCTCATCCTTAGTACTAGGTTTTCATCAGCTCAGCTCGTGTTGATTCATCGCTGGTTTGGGCTCGAAGATCTTCCCTCAAACAAAAACTTCACCGCCATCTTCTAGGGTTCCGCCGTCCGAGCCGAGTGCACCGCCTTGAAACAATCTTCCCCACATCACCATGGTCAAGTAGATGTAAAGGACGTCCTTTTGATCAGCCCGAAAGGATCACGGGTCGAAAGCACGGCGTTGGAAAAAAAATCCTTTCGCCACCGCAAATGCGAGAGATAGTTAAAACTCTAAAACCCCTAGGTATCCCTAGCCTCCTACGAGAACAGTTGACTAATTACAATTGGCCAATTGTTAGATTTTTTTGTCCAACGATTAGGCAGGACAACATGGCCCACTTTTATTTTTTTTTATCTACTTACGGTTTTTACGGGATATATCTCTCGTCCCCATAGGCCATAATCCCCCAAACTTGGTTATGTTTTGGTCCTGAGCCGTGGCTATATCTTGGATTGATGTAAATCTGTTTTTTTTTAGAGATCAGAGGTGAGCTCCTATATGCCGGCCGGGTTGGTGTGTATGGGTGCCGCACACATCCTGACCCACCTTGGTTTAGTGGGTCGTGGCTCATTAGGTAATATTCTTTTTTCTTGTTTTTTTTCGTTTATATTTAAAAATAACATTTAAAAAAATCAAGAACTTGATTTTAAAATTGTAATAGTTTGTTAATCTATTTTAAAAAAAAAATCAAGAACTTACTTTTTATAATTTCAATAGTTTTTTAATCTATTTTCAAAAACTGAACATTTTTCAAAATCATATTTTTCGTAACTCTATATTTTCAAAATTTAGCATTTTATAAATTTACACATTTTCAAATCTAAACATTTTATAAATTTGAACATATTTTAAAATCTGCACATTTTTCAAAATTAATATATTTTTGGAATCTTAATATTTTTTGAATCTTACAACAAAAAGAAACATACAAAAGGAGAAGAAAAAGAAGAAACGAGATTTAAAAAATATAAAAAAATGTTGTATCGCTTAACTGGGCCGGCACGTACGACGCGATGTACGTGCGGACCTAGTCGGCTTATAGAATCCGGAGATCAAAGGTACAATACTTTTGGATGCAACATGCATGGGATCAACACGACTAAGTCGAAGTGATTTGGTTGTAATAGGAAAAAGTTAGTTGATGGATTTTGCTACTACATTTTTTCTTTGTTAAGGCACAACTTACAGCTAATTACATGCTTCCATAGGTCTTCAAGGCTGATTTTCTTAAATGAAACATAAGGACGACTGAGATTAAACCATACCGGTTTAGAATGAGAGGTAGGATGGATAAGATTAAACGATACCATGATACCCTTTCAGGAGTTTACACTTTTTTAAGGCTTGGATTTTATGAAAGCACAAACCTTACACTACAATTTATATAAACTGGAAAATGTAAATATAGGTACTGTAATTTTAGTTTAGAAATCATCTAGACTAAATTTTCCTCCTGTTACTCTGTACAAGTTCTCTATTTAGGAAGTTATTCTAGTCCGTTACAGTGATATATTTACATGATCCAGTACATGCAATTTTAGGGAAACGATGTTGTAATTCTAGTCTTGAAATGATGTACTATTATGGGTTTCATCTCTCTTCAATTTATTTGATTATTGCAGATTGAACCAGTAGCCCAACTATAGAGCTTCTTAAATGATTTTTTCTAGGAGGTTGCGTGATCTTTTTTTTTTTACATGACTCATGTCGTGTTGTGACTTGATGAAAGATCGACTAACTTACAACGAATTAAAAATTAGTCGACTGCCAAATATAAACTCCCTGTAGGTCTGTAACAAACGGTGACATTGGTGCATAAAGGATCCGGTACCAAGCAGATCGAGCGCTACACGGCACGGGACGGGAGTGATGTTGAATGAACAATGTAAACATTGACGGAAAACGGTTCCACCGGTGATATGACGAGCCAGCTCACTGCTCATTCCTTCACGTCTGTACCAATCGTACACTTTTCTCCCTCTAGGTGGATGCACACACCGTGCTCGTGCTTCTCGTTCCTCGCGTGTACTACAAGACGAGCAGAGCGCGCTAGAAATTGACCCATCACAGTTGCGTTGATCCCTCTGTGGCGCCGTAGCTTGCTAGGTTGCTTCCTTTACTCGACAGCTTGAGCTGAATCGTGTGGCACGGAGAGCGTCATGGCGGAGGAGGCTAAGGCGCCGACCGAGGCAATGGCGACGGTGGCGGAGGCAGCGCCGGTGACGGCCGAGCGGCCGGTCCGGGCAGACCTGGAGTCCCGCCTTCCAAAGCCATGTAAGTGTCTTCCACGTTTCTTCGTCTAAAATTGACGGCGTCGATCTGACAGGCAAAACATCCATGCAGACTTGGCTCGAGCTCTGGCTGCGCCCGATGTGAACAATCCTGAAGGGACCGAGGAGGGGCACGAGCACGGGCAGAAGAGCGTGCTGCAGCAGCATGTCTCCTTCTTCGACCTCGATGGCGATGGGATCGTCTATCCTTGGGAGACTTACGGAGGTAAGGCATGGTGAGCCGTCTATTGCCTGTCCGACATTCATGTGCAATAAGGCTCAATTTTACACAAATCGGGATACAAGTGTGCGGATCCAAGTCTGGTAGTGCATGTACACTTAATGGATGAACTTGTGTTGCACGACTTCCAGGAATGCGGGCGCTGGGCTTCAACGTCATCGTGTCGTTCATACTGGGTATTGCCATAAATGTTGGTCTAGGCTACCCAAGTCTACCGGTTAGTACAAAAATTTCAAAGACTTTAGATAGTCCAGTACTAGTATTGGACTCGGCATATATCTCTCATCAATCTTGGCTTTTCATGATCGGTGCAGACCTGGATACCATCTCCACTATTCCCCATACATATCAAGAACATTCACAAGGATAAGCATGGCAGCGATTCCTCAACTTACGACACGGAGGGAAGGTAATTTGAAACTCTAAATCCTCTTTAAAAGTGCATACCAGTTCAAACTGTCACACGGTATTTCGATCAGTTTTAAAATACTGTGTTCCAACTATGAAACACAGGTTCATGCCGGTAAATTTTGAGAGCATCTTCAGCAAGAACGCCCACACTGCGCCCGACAAGCTCACCTTGGGCGAGATCTGGCGGATGACCGAGGGCAACCGGCTGCAGTATGACTTCTTCGGATGGTGAGCGCTAGCAAATTTTAATCTGATTTTAACCGTTTACTTGAGTTACTTGTGGCAGAAATGCTTGCTTCTTAATGCTCAATTTTGAACCATCTATTCAGGCTAGCAAGCAAGGGGGAGTGGATATTGTTGTATGTGCTCGCCAAAGACGAGGAAGGGTTCCTTCCGAGGGAGGCTGTTCGCCGATGCTTTGATGGGAGCTTGTTCGAGTTCATTGCCCAGCAAAGGAGGGAAGCACACGAGAAGCAGCAGTAGACTTCCACTCTGTTATCCTGATCCTGGAATATCTAGTTCAAAGGATTTAGCTCATGTGTATGCCTGTGAAATAAAAACAGAAACGAACGGTGCTTTTCTACTCAGTTTTACCTGACTGGATTCTTTTCGTTCCCACCAGCGATTGTCTCATTCACGGCCGTAAGTGCATCTTTAGCGGTGTCCCTCGAACAGGCAAAAGCGTTAAATGGTCGATGGAAACATTACAACGTGGTTGGGCCACGCCCATTTCTAGCCGCATTCCCAGACGCCTTGTACGAAAACAATAAAATTTTACAGAAATTAAACTTCTTTATTCAAATTTCGTAATATATTACAAAGTTGAGTGAAGAAGTTTAAACCTTTAACTAAAACCTAGCCTACTTGTCGCCGTTCGGGACACGCAACGGGCCAGCATCGCCATCGTTCTTCTCCTTTGCTTGTAGCGCCCCGCCCGCCTGGCCGCCAGCGCGCACATGCATGCGCCTATTCTTGTGTTGCTTCCAATACGGTGTCGTGGGAGCTTCCCCGCGATGTTGGCCCTTCTCCTCATTCTGGGTGACCCGTACTGCTTCGTGAGGTGTGATGCCCGTGGTTGACGTATTGTATTTTCGTTCGACACGCGTCTGTTGGGAACCCCAAGAGGAAGGTGTGATGCGCTCAGCGGCAAGTTTCCCTCAGTAGAAACCAAGGTTTATCGAACCAGTAGGAGTCAAGAAGCACGTGAAGGTTGATGGCGGCGAGATGTAGTGCGGCGCAACATCAGGGATTCCGGCGCCAACATGGAACCTGCACAACACAAACCAAGTACTTTGCCCCAACGAAACAGCGAGGTTGTCAATCTCACTTGCTGTAACAAAGGATTTGATGTATAGTGTGGAAGATGATTGTTTGCAGAAAACAGTAGAACAATATTGCAGTAGATTGTATTTCAGTATAGAGAATTGGACCGGGGTCCACAGTTCACTAGAGGTGTCTCTCCCATAAGATAAACAGCATGTTGGGTGAACAAATTACAGTTGGGCAATTGACAAATAAAGAGGGCAAGACCATGCACATACATATTATGATGAGTATAGTGAGATTTAATTGGGCATTACGACAAAGTACATAGACCGCTATCCAGCATGCATCTATGCCTAAAAAGTCCACCTTCAGGTTATCATCCGAACCCCCTCCAGTATTAAGTTGCTAACAACAGACAATTGCATTAAGTATTGCGCGTAATGTAATCAATAACTACATCCTCGAACATAGCATCAATGTTTTATCCCTAGTGGCAACAGCACATCCATAATCTTAGAGATTTCTGTCACTTCCCCAGATTCACGGAGACATGAACCCACTATCGAGCATAAATACTCTCTCTTGGAGTTAAGAGTAAAAACTTGGCCAGAGCCTCTACTAATAACGGAGAGCATGCAAGATCATAAAGAACATATAGATATAAATTGATAATCAACATAACATGGTATTCTCTATTCATCGGATCCCAACAAACACAACATATAGAATTACAGATAGATGATCTTGATCATGTTCGGCAGCTCACAAGACCCGACAATTAAGCATAATGAGGAGAAGACAACCATCTAGCTACTGCTATGGACCCATAGTCCAGGGGTAGACTACTCACACATCACTCCGGAGGCGACCATGGCGGCGTAGAGTCCTCCGGGAGATGATTCCCCTCTCCGGCAGGGTGCCGGAGGCGATCTCCTGAATCCCCCGAGATGGGATTGGCGGCGGCGGCGTCTCTGGAAGGTTTTCCGTATCGTGGCTCTCGGTACTGGGGGTTTCGCGACGAAGGCTTTAAGTAGGCGGAAGGATAGGTCAGGGGGCGACGCGAGGGGCCCAGGAGACAGGGCGGCGCGGCCAAGGGTGGGGCCGCGCCGCCTGCCCTCCTGGCCACCTCGTGGCCCCACTTCGTTGACTCTTCGGTCTTCTGGAAGCTTCGTGGCAAAATAGGACCCTGGGCGTTGATTTCGTCCAATTCCGAGAATATTTCCTTACTAGGATTTCTGAAACCAAAAACAGCAGAAAACAGCAACTGGCACTTCGGCATCTTGTTAATAGGTTAGTTCCAGAAAATGCATAAATATGACATAAAGTATGCATAAAACATGTAGATATCATCAATAATGTGGCATGGAACATAAGAAATTATTGATACGTCGGAGACGTATCAGGGTGCGGCGTCGGCGCGGGTCTGAGCGTCGAGCTAAAGGATCCTCAGCTCTCAAGCCATCATGAGGAGGAAAGTCTCCGCCGTTGGTGCCGGGCGGAGATCTTGGTGATGCAGTGGATGATGGCCTCGTTGACCTCCTCTCGGGTATGGGTGGCATCCCTAAGCTGTCGCATCGTCTGGTATGGCGCGAGGATAACCGCCTGCTTCATCATGTCGTCCCACTGCTGCTCTTGCTCCTCCGCTGCCTCGTGCTTTGCGTCTGCTAGGGATGCCTCGTCCATCTCGGCAAACTCGTCGGAGGTGTCGGAGTCATCGTCCGAAGGGGCGGGCTTGGCATGCTGCAACACAGGTTCCGTCAGCGGCGTGGGGCTATTGCGGCCTAGCATCGAGTAGGTGGTGATGTGGCAGCGTGATATTGTGTCTAGGAAGCTTTGGCTAGGAGGCGGAGGCGAGTGATGAAGGCGGGTGTGAGGTTTGTCATGCAGCGGCGGGGCTTTTTATAGCTAGAGATGAGGCGGGAAACGGCCGAAAGAGGAGGAGAAAGGGTGGGAAGGAATAGTATGCATTAAGGATGGCGCAACACCAACGAGACATCTCAAGTGCCTCCTCCCTATGAACCATCGCCGCCATTATGGAAAGCTACTTGCATGTGGTTGTGTCTATGATAGGGTTGGTGCGCCACTCGCCAAGTCGTCACCCCTTTGTGGCCAACACGCCCGCAGGGAGTTCTGGGGTGGTGGGGATGGCCTCGGGGCGCCGGACGTGGTATTGGATGCACCGAACCGGAAATGTCTCCAACACACGTGGTCGACGTAGTTTTCTATCTAGCAAGCCCCAAGAATATTTAGGCGATGGTTTGGAGATGCAATTAGATATGTTCTAACATGGTCACAGTGCCTCTTCCATCTCTACCTCGGTGGCAGCTCCCGACCAAGCTCTCAAGATTTTATGGGTTGTAGTAGCTTACGGAGAGCTCTTGTTTTCCACTCGACGGGAACACAATATCTCCCTCGTGTGCACCTCTCCCTTATGGCCCACTCCCGATCCCTCCCAAAGTAACATGCGATGTTTCTAAGGAAGGGGTTGCGAGGCTTACCGAGTTCTAATTATGTTTTGTGAACGGTTTTTCGAAAAGAATATTTATCTTATTTAAATGTTTTTAATATAGAAAATTGCATTATTTGAACGACTTTTAAAAAACATTAATCTTATTTGAACACAATAAAAAATAACTAATAAAAAATGATATTAATATGAACATTTATGCTATTTGAACTTTTTAAAAAATATTTAATTTTGTTGTTGAAATTAAATAACCTATGTTTAGGGGTTTTCCGAGTGACTCGGTGAATTACCGAGTGTTTAGTGGTTAGTAGGGGTGCATATACAGAGAAAGTCGTGGTACAATATATGAGAGTTGACACAACAATATTTTTTAGTAGGTTGGGGTGTCTCCTTAGAGCGCGGCATACTCGAACGCTAGGAGAACGTTGATGGTCTTGGGCATGGACACCGGACCATCAACGACTTTCATGGGGGTGAAGTCAAACTACCACACGATGTCGGCCTCAAGTCGTTCACGACTCTGTCGATCCGTACCTAGAGCATTGATGTCTACGGGAGCTTCTATTCTTGTAGACAGTGTTGAGCCTCCAAGAGCAGAGGTTTGTAGAACAGCAGCAAGTTTCCCTTAAGTGGATCACCCAAGGTTTATCGATCTCAGGGAGGAAGAGGTCAAAGATATCCCTCTCATGCAACCCTGCAACCACAAAGCAAGAAGTCTCTTGTGTCCCCAACACACCTAATAGGTGTACTAGTTCGGCGAAGAGATAGTGAAATACAGGTGGTATGAATAAGTATGAGCAGTAGCAACAGCGCCAGAAAAGTGCTTTGCTATCCAGGACTGGCGGGTGGATGATGGTGGTAATATTGCAGGCAGTAGAAACGCAGTAAAACAGTAAACAAGCAGCGATAGCAGTATTTAGGAACAAGGCCTAGGGATCATACTTTCACTAGTGGACACTCTCAACATTGATCACATAAATAAATAGATAGATGCTAGACTCTACACTCTCTTGTTGGATGATGAACACCACTAATTGTGTAGGATTACACGAACCCTCAATGCCGGAGTTAACAAGCTCCACAATATTCGATGTTCATATTTAAATAACCTTAGAGTGCAAGATAGATCAACATAACCAAATAGATCACATCAATACCATCATAGTAATAGTTAACTTCATAATCTACAAGAGATCACAATCATAAACTACGCCAAGTACTACATGATGCACACACTGCCACCTTTACACCATGCAGGAGGAATAGAGTACTTTAATAACATCACTAGAGTAGCACATAGATGAATAGTGATACAAAACTCATATGAATCTCAATCATGTAAGGCAGCTCATGAGATCATTGTATTGAAGTACATAGGAGAGAGATTAACCACATAGCTACCGGTACAGCCCCGAGCCTCGATGGAGAACTACTCCCTCCTCATGGGAGACAGCAGCGTTGATGAAGATGGCGGTGGAGATGGCAGCGGTGTCGATGGAGAAGCCTTCCGGGGGCACTTCCCCGTCCCGGCGGCGTGCCAGAACAGAGACTCTTGTCCCCCAGATCTTGGCTTCGCGATGGCGGCGGCTCTGGATGGTTTCTCGTACCGTGGCTTTTCCGTCTCGAGGTTTTAGGTCGAGGGGCTTCTTATAGGTGAAGAGGCGGCGTCAGAAGGTCAACGAGGCGACGACACGCTAGGGGGGCGCGGGCCACCCCCAGGCCGCGCCGGCCTGCCATCTGGTGGGCCTGTGGCCCCCCTCTGGCCTCTCTCGGGTGTTCTGGATGCTTCCGGGGATTCTAAGATGCTGGGCGTTGATTTCGTCCGATTCCGGGAATATTTCCTTACTAGGATTTCTGAAACCAAAAACAGCAGAAAACAGCAACTGGCCCTTCGGCATCTCGTCAATAGGTTAGTTCCGGAAAACGCATAAATATGACATAAAGTATGCATAAAACATGTAGATATCATCAATAATGTGGCATGGAACATAAGAAATTATCGATACGTCGGAGACGTATCAGCATCCCCAAGCTTAGTTTCTGCTCGTCCCGAGCAGGTAAACGATAACAAAGATAATTTCTGGAGTGACATTGATGCGTGTGGTTGGCACGTCCGTTGGGAACCCCAAGAGGAAGGTGTGATGCGCACAGCGGCAAGTTTCCCTCAGTAAGAAACCAAGGTTTAATCGGACCAGTAGGAGTCAAGAAGCACGTTGAAGGTTGATGGCGGCGAGATGTAGTGCGGCGCAACACCAGAGATTCCGGCGCCAACGTGGAACCTGCACAACACAACCAAAGTACTTTGCCCCAACGAAACAGTGAGGTTGTCAATCTCACCGGCTTGCTGTAACAAAGGATTAACCGTATTGTGTGGAAGATGATTGTTTGCAGAAAACAGTAGAACAAGTATTGCAGTAGATTGTATTTCAGTATAGAGAATTGGACCGGGGTCCACAGTTCACTAGAGGTGTCTCTCCCATAAGATAAACAGCATGTTGGGTGAACAAATTACAGTTGGGCAATTGACAAATAAAGAGAGCATGACCATGCACATACATATCATGATGAGTATAGTGAGATTTAATTGGGCATTACGACAAAGTACATAGACCGCCATCCAACTGCATCTATGCCTAAAAAGTCCACCTTCAGGTTATCATCCGAACCCCCTCCAGTATTAAGTTGCAAAGCAACAGACAATTGCATTAAGTATGGTGCGTAATGTAATCAACAACTACATCCTTAGACATAGCATCAATATTTTATCCCAAGTGGCAACAGCACAACACAACCTTAGAACTTTCTGTCACTGTCCCAGGTGTCAATGCAGGCATGAACCCACTATCGTGCATAAGTACTCCCTCTTGGAGTTACAAGCATCTACTTGGCCAGAGCATCTACTAGTAACGGAAAGCATGCAAGATCATAAACAACACATAGATATAACTTTGATAATCAACATAACAAGTATTCTCTATTCATCGGATCCCAACAAACGCAACATATAGTATTACAGATAGATGATCTTGATCATGTTAGGCAGCTCACAAGATCCGACAATGATAGCACAATGGGGAGAAGACAACCATCTAGCTACTGCTATGGACTCATAGTCCAGGGGTAGACTACTCACACATCACTCCGGAGGCGACCATGGCGGCGTAGAGTCCTCCGGGAGATGAATCCCCTCTCCGGCAGGGTGCCGGAGGCGATCTCCTGGATCCCCCGAGATGGGATCGGCGGCGGCGTCTCAGTAAGGTTTTCCGTATCGTGGCTCTCGGTACTGGGGGTTTCGTCACGGAGGCTATTTGTAGGCGGAAGGGCAGGTCAAGAGGCGGCACGGGGGGCCCACATCATAGGGCCGCGCGGCCAAGGGGGGGCCGCGCCGCCCTAGGGTTTGGCTCCCTCGTGGCCCCTCTTCGTCTCTCCTTCGGACTTCTGGAAGCTTCGTGGAAAAATAGGCCCCTGGGCTTTGATTTCGTCCAATTCCGAGAATATTTCGTTACTAGGATTTCTGAAACCAAAAACAGCAGAAAACAGCAACTGGCACTTCGGCATCTTGTTAATAGGTTAGTTCCAGAAAATGCACGAATATGACATAAAGTGTGCATAAAACATGTAGATAACATCAATAATGTGGCATGGAACATAAGAAATTATCGATACGTCGGAGACGTATCAGCATCCCCAAGCTTAGTTCTGCTCGTCCCGAGCAGGTAAAACGATAACACAGATAATTTCTGGAGTGACATGCCATCATAATCTTGATCATACTATTTGTAAAGCATATGTAGTGAATGCAGCGATCAAAACAATGTATATGACATGAGTAAACAAGTGAATCATAAAGCAAAGACTTTTCATGAATAGCACTTCAAGACAAGCATCAATAAGTCTTGCATAAAAGTTAACTCATAAAGCAATAATTCAAAGTAAAGGTATTGAAGCAACACAAAAGAAGATTAAGTTTCAGCGGTTGCTTTCAACTTATAACATGTATATCTCATGGATATTGTCAACACAGAGTAATATAACAAGTGCAATATGCAAATATGTAGGAGTCAATGCACAGTTCACACAAGTGTTTGCTTCTTGAGGTGGAGAGAAATAGGTGAACTGACTCAACAATAAAGTAAAAGAATGGTCCTCCATAGAGGAAAAGCATCGATTGCTATATTTGTGCTAGAGCTTTTATTTTGAAAACATGAAACAATTTTGTCAACGGTAGTAATAAAGCATATGTATCATGTAAATTATATCTTACAAGTTGCAAGCCTCATGCATAGTATACTAATAATGCCCGCACCTTGTCCTAATTAGCTTGGACTACCGGATCATCACAATGCACATGTTTTAACCAAGTGTCACAATGGGGTACCTCTATGCCGCCTGTACAAAGGTCTAAGGAGAAAGCTCGCATTGGATTTCTCGCTATTGATTATTCTTCAACTTAGACATCCATACCGGGACAACATAGACAACAGATAATGGACTCCTCTTTTATGCATAAGCATGTAACAACAATTAATAATTTTCTCATCTGAGATTGAGGATATTTGTCCAAAACTGAAACTTCCACCATGGATCATGGCTTTAGTTAGCGGCCCAATGTTCTTCTCTAACAATATGCATGCTCCTACCATAAAGGTGGTAGATCTCTCTTACTTCAGACAAGACGGACATGCATAGCAACTCACATGATATTCAACAAAGAATAGTTGATGGCGTCCCCAGAAAACATGGTTATCGCACAACAAGCAACTTAATAAGAGATAAAGTGCATAAGTACATATTCAATACCACAATAGTTTTTAAGCTATTTGTCCCATGAGCTATATATTGTAAAGGTGAATGATGGAATTTTAAAGGTAGCACTCAAGCAATTTACTTTGGAATGGCGGAAAATACCATGTAGTGGGTAGGTATGGTGGACACAAATGGCATAGTGGTTGGCTCAAGTATTTTGGATGCATGAGAAGTATTCCCTCTCGATACAAGGTTTAGGCTAGCAAGGCTTATTTGAAACAAACACAAGGATGAACCGGTGCAGCAAAACTCACATAAAAGACATATTGTAAACATTATAAGACTCTACACCGTCTTCCTTGTTGTTCAAACTCAATACTAGAAATTATCTAGACCTTAGAGAAACCAAATATGCAAACCAAATTTTAGCATGCTCTATGTATTTCTTCATTAATGGGTGCAAAGCATATGATACAAGAGCTTAAACATGAGCACAATAATTGCCAAGTATCACATTACCCAAGACATTTATAGCAATTACTACATGTATCATTTTCCAATTCCAACCATATAACAATTTAACGAAGAAGAAACTTCGCCATGAATACTATGAGTAGAAACTAAGGACATACTTGTCCATATGCTACAGCGGAGCGTGTCTCTCTCCCATAAAGTGAATGCTAGGATCCATTTTATTCAAACAAAACAAAAACAAAAACAAACCGACGCTCCAAGAAAAAGCACATAAGATGTGATGGAATAAAAATATAGTTTCAGGGGAGGAACCTGATAATGTTGTCGATGAAGAAGGGGATGCCTTGGGCATCCCCAAGCTTAGACGCTTGAGTCTTCTTGATATATGCAGGGGTGAACCACCGGGGCATCCCCAAGCTTAGAGCTTTCACTCTCCTTGATCATGTTGCATCATACTCCTCTCTTGATCCTTGAAAACTTCCTCCACACCAAACTCGAAACAACTCATTAGAGGGTTAGTGCACAATATAAATTGACATATTCAGAGGTGACACAATCATTCTTAACACTTCTGGACATTGCATAATGCTACTGGACATTAGTGGATCAAAGAAATTCATCCAACATAGCAAAAGAGGCAATGCGAAATAAAAGGCAGAATCTGTCAAAACAGAACAGTTCATATTGACGAATTTTAAAATGGCACCAGACTTGCTCAGATGAAAATTCTCAAATTGAATGAAAGTTGCGTACATATCTGAGGATCATGCACGTAAATTGGCTTAATTTTCTGAGCTACCTACAGGGAGGTAGACCCAGATTCGTGACAGCAAAGAAATCTGGAACTGCGCAGTAATCCAAATCTAGTACTTACTTTTCTATCAACGGCTTAACTTGGCACAACAAAACACAAAACTAAGATAAGGAGAGGTTGCTACAGTAGTAAACAACTTCCAAGACACAAAATAAAAACAAAGTACTGTAGGTAAAAACATGGGTTGTCTCCCATAAGCGCTTTTCTTTAACGCCTTTCAGCTAGGCGCAGAAAGTGTGTATCAAATATTATCAAGAGATGAAGTGTTGTTATCATGAGCTCCCCCATCCATAGTGGTACTAAGGGCTTTGTCAATTTTAGGCCTATAATAATACTTCTTTGGTCTAGGCACTTTAGAGACATACATAAACTTTTGCTCCTTACCCACATAAGCTTTCTCCTTATATTTAAGAGAAGAAAATATTGAACCCAAGGTTCCCATAGCCTTTTCAAGTTCATCAATCCTATTAATTTGATCATCATGGACAACACAAGTTCCTAGGGCACTAATTCTTTCATCAATTCCTACTAAGGATTTATCAAGTTCATCAGTTTTATCAAGTAACACTTCCACTTTAGCTTCAATACTTGGAAAAATTTTCTCTATGGTTTCCAATTTTTTCATAACATCTTCAAGAGAGATTTCAGTTTTAACTTTATCAACAGGGGGTATTCCAAATAGACTCTCAATAATGCAGCTAGCTTCTAATGCAGGGGTACTTAAGAAGTTACCTCCTACGAGACAATCAAGAACATGCCTATTCCAGCTAGAGATACCAACATAAAAATTCCTGAGTAAAATAGTGGTGGAGTGTTTCTTAGTGCACCTATTATGGGCATTAATAATTCTATACCAAGCATCTCTTAAACATTCTCCCCCTTGTTGCTTAAACGAACGAACTTCAACTTCAGGATTACTCATTTCAGTAGTAGTAAATAAAGCAAACTAGATAAAGTAAATGCAAGTAAACTATTTTTTTTGTGTTTTTGATATAGCAAACAAGATAGCAAATAAAGTAAAACTAGCAACTAATTTTTTTGTATTTTGATTTAGTGCAGCAAACAAAGTAGTAAATAAAACTAAGCAAGACAAAAACAAAGTAAAGAGATTGAGAAGTGGAGACTCCCCTTGCAGCGTGTCTTGATCTCCCCGGCAACGGCACCAGAAATTTGCTTGATGCGTGTGGTTGGCACGTCCGTTGGGAACCCCAAGAGGAAGGTGTGATGCGCACAGCGGCAAGTTTCCCTCAGTAAGAAACCAAGGTTTAATCAGACCAGTAGGAGTCAAGAAGCACGTTGAAGGTTGATGGCGGCGAGATGTAGTGCGGCGCAACACCAGAGATTCCGGCGCCAACGTGGAACCTGCACAACACAACCAAAGTACTTTGCCCCAACGAAACAGTGAGTTTGTCAATCTCACCGGCTTGCTGTAACAAAGGATTAACCGTATTGTGTGGAAGATGATTGTTTGCAGAAAACAGTAGAACAAGTATTGCAGTAGATTGTATTTTAGTATAGAGAATTGGACCGGGGTCCACAGTTCACTAGAGGTGTCTCTCCCATAAGATAAACAGCATGTTGGGTGAACAAATTACAGTTGGGCAATTGACAAATAAAGAGAGCATGACCATGCACATACATATCATGATGAGTATAGTGAGATTTAATTGGGCATTACGACAAAGTACATAGACCGCCATCCAACTGCATCTATGCCTAAAAAGTCCACCTTCAGGTTATCATCTGAACCCCCTCCAGTATTAAGTTGCAAAGCAACAGACAATTGCATTAAGTATGGTGCGTAATGTAATCAACAACTACATCCTTAGACATAGCATCAATGTTTTATCCCTAGTGGCAACAGCACAACACAACCTTAGAACTTTCTGTCACTATACCTGTTGTCAATGCAGGCATGAACCCACTATCGAGCATAAGTACTCCCTCTTGGAGTTACAAGCATCTACTTGGCCAGAGCATCTACTAGTAACGGAAAGCATGCAAGATCATAAACAACACATAGATATAACTTTGATAATCAACATAACAAGTATTCTCTATTCATCGGATCCCAACAAACGCAACATATAGTATTACAGATAGATGATCTTGATCATGTTAGGCAGCTCACAAGATCCGACAATGATAGCACAATGGGGAGAAGACAACCATCTAGCTACTGCTATGGACCCATAGTCCAGGGGTAGACTACTCACACATCACTCCGGAGGCGACCATGGCGGCGTAGAGTCCTCCGGGAGATGAATCCCCTCTCCGGCAGGGTGCCGGAGGCGATCTCCTGGATCCCCCGAGATGGGATCGGCGGCGGCGGCGTTGTAATATCCCAGGTAATGGGGTTACAAAATTAGAGGAAACAGATGTGTGCATTGCATTCATGCATAGAAAATCTGGGGAATTTTCGCGCTTTAAAGTAAAACAGTCACAGTAACTGAAGTTTCACTTGACCTTGGTGGAATTGAAGTAGCTCATCAAGTCAAGCGCTATAAACCTCAATGTGACTTGGTTAAAACTTTGTTTTGGGTAGAGATAATTTGATCTAAGGGGTTAGATCAAATGGAACTAATAATCAACACAACAACACTTTACTCAATGATCAACTACCTGATCTTATTAAATATCACAACATGATATTCCTAGCCATAACATGTGAACATCCATGTAATTGGAAATCAAGTAATAATAATTGAAGAAACTATTCTCCACTTATCTTCTCCATGTCTTAAACTAATCCATGATCCTACCATGAATCTCATGGTATTTATTTTACTTCATTCTTGGAAGCAAGACAAGGAGATAAACTCTAGAAATATATAATCCTCTCTACTACATATTAATATACATCAAACCTAGAGAAGTGAGAGTTCTATGTTACTTATTAGAGGATCAATGATAAACCTTGAACTAAACCTTGAATATACATCCATGTATTCAAATCATCATCTCAGAGAAACCCTAGGATATTATTGAAGACATTTCCTAGAGAGAGAACCCATTTATGTTAACCATAGATATTGGTGACCACATCATTATCTTTGGAGAATAACCTTAGGTTAGCATTGAAGTCTTTTCCAAATGAGAGAGTCCATTCATATCAATCCTAGCTTTACCTAATTAAGAATAAAGGACAACCTGTGAACTAAAAGTATTAGGAGATTAACCATTACCTCTTGGAGTGGTGAGACAACCTAGTATCACATGGAATAATAACATATCCATGAATTGATAAAGTAAGGAGGAGATTAATTCAACCAAGATAGCCAAGTGGAGTTTAGACTAGATACCTATTGAGATATGGTGAGTACACCATAAACTCTAGGATAAACCATTCCTTTATAAGAAAGCCCCAAGCTATGGTGTTACACTTAAGTAGTTAAGGAAACAATTGAATATGAGGGAGATAACTATCCATACACTTGATGATTATATCATCATTGATTAAGTAGAACCTTAACATAATACCTCAGACATTCTCCTGGGATATAAACTTTAGAGGCAACCATAGTAGTCCCATTCAAGAAGGTAAATTAGAAGTATTATACTTAGTTGATCAGGACAATACTTAATTTTGGGAATGAGAAACCTAATTCTTGAGAGATAACTTAGGAAGCCAAACCTTGATCATTATAAATTGAGTGATGATCATAAACCCTAAGAACTTGAGATAAAGATATTAAGAACAAGTTGACCATGCCTAATCCATGATCATGCTCTTGATGTATGTGAGGATAAGTTAAATCCTAATAGGATTAGTAGATGTTATTCACCACATGAAATTATAAGGAGATCAATAGTAAGCAATCCTAGGCTTATATCCCAACCCTAACTTGAGAACCACTTGGTAATCATAAGTAGGATTCTACCACATCTACATTCCACTTATTATTCACCTAAGAAACATAAGAAAACCTTAGAGTTAAACTCTATACCTTATATAGTGAGAAACCATACATCCATATGACCAAAGCTAACTATAAAAAGAACTATAACCAATGTAGTTACTTTAATGATAAATTGAGGTTAATAATAGAAGTTAATTGGTAGAAGATAAAACCAAATCTCAAAGCCTTAGTAATTAGGGAAGCACATGAAATATTCAGCAAGTAACCACCTTATCATGGTTAGGGGTGATTAAACCCTAGCACATGCAATATGGTGTTATTTCATCTCTATAACCTAGAATTAAACCTCAACCCTAGTTTATGTATCACTATGGTGATCATAATATAAACCTAGACCATAATTGAGAATTAAATCAATGGCCATTAGGTAAATATCACTAGAACCCTAGTGTGGCATATTAATAAAATCTTATGCTTCAATTATTAAACCTGAGAAAAACCATTGTGATACATCTTATAATTAAAACCATAAGTGTAATTATCAACCACTTATCTATTTAATTAAGACCAACCCATAAATGCAGTAATACCTACTCTAAGTAATTCAAGGTGTTATTAAATATAATCCTAGTGCCAACTCTGAAATATGGTTGTAATAGAAATCATAAAACCCTAACAGATTGATGCTCACATAAAATCATATGTGAAGAACCAACTTCTTAAATAAGAAAAACAAGTCCTAATGATAAACTCTATAATACCTTGAGCTGGACTTACCAACTCTAATACTTCAAATAGATTGATCCACAAGAAAAGAAAAACATAAAAAATAAATGAGGATATAAATTCATGCTCATTTGCTATTTTGAATAAAACACAAGTATGTAATATAATGCTTTATAAAATACTTGTTTCAAATGGATTATGGGTGTAATAGTCATTTCACAACATCCAAATGGAATTAACACAATTGAGACCTGCCAAAAATAATTGAATTCAAATATGAATTCAATTTGGTAAATTATAAAACAGAAAATGAAAACAGAAAAAGAGAAAAAGAAGAAAGGCCTCACCTGGACTTACCTGGCCGTGTAGCCCACCAGCAGCCCATGGTACAGCCCAGCACCACACTCCACCACCAGCCCAACACAACCCAGCAGCAGCCCGAAATACCCCTTCGTCACAAATATCACGAGGACGAGCTCGTCCTCATCTCTTCGTCCCGCATGGAGGACAGCACGACGGCGTGCTCGTCCTGGTCTCTCGCTGGCGACCTCCCCTGGCTCGACGCCGTGACGAGGCTTGCTCCTGCGCCCTATAAAAGCTCCATGACAAGCACTGGCCCGAGTTCTTCCCTCTCTCTGTAAAAAAAATTCCCCAAACCGAAACCCTAGCCGCTCGGACGCCGACCATCGCCGTCGTTCGGAGCATCCCTGAGCTTCGCCGTGGCCACCATCAGCATCGCCGTCCTCGATTTGCTCTTCCTGCAAGAGGAATCGAGCTGGGGAGACCCGTAGCGCCGTCATCGACTCCATCCTCTCCGACGGCCGGAGCTAGAAATTCCGGCGATGCCGACCTCCTCTCGTCTCGCCGCCATGCTCATCGTGCTCAGGGTGAGTCACTGATGCTCAAGCGCCTCCTAGCCCCCTCGATTGCTCGCTGTATCGCCGCCGCGTCGTTAGGCCGTGAGTACTGCCGCCGCCCCTCACCGCCGAGCACGCTCCGGCGACCATACCGAAGCGGCGCCACCACTATGAGGCTCGCCTCGGCGTCCTCGTTCCAACGCAGCCCCGCGCAGCCCCGCGGAAACACTCTAGCGCCGGCGCCGTCGATCACTGGCCACCGGCAGAGCCCATGGTTGCCACATCGGCACCATGTGGCAGCTGACGTGGCCCCGACCCACAGGTCAGTGTCTGCGTGGGTAGAAGGCCGGGTAGCTTTAGCTATTTGCTTATATTTCAAATTTTAGTAATTGCTGAAACTTTACATAAATGAATAAAATTCATATTAAGTCAGAAAAATATAAATGAGATCTTAAAATTCTTATAAAGGAAAAGTCTACCCAATAAAAATATAATATGAAATTTTTATTTTTAATAAAAATTTAATTAATTATTACGTATTATTTAAGCCTTTTATTTTAATTCTAAATTCAGTTAAAATTCAATACTTAGGAAAAAAGTATAAAATAAATAAAAACCAGAAAATAAATAAGGAAAACATTAAAATTAATTTTCCTTTAGTATTAACTTATTAAATTATTATCAGAAGGATTTAAACCCTAATTAATAATTATCTTAAAATTAATTATTTAAAAATAATAAAATGCCAAATCCAATATTAATTTTATTTCAAAGTTATTAATAACTTCAACCTTAAATTGAAGTTATTAATTCAAGAACTTTAGGGTATTTAGAAAACCCTAATTTCATAAGTAATAGAACCAGGAAACCACAATTTCATGTGGGATCCTAAAACCCTAATACCATTAGGCAACCTAGCTCCATTTATTCATATGAACCCTAATTTGTTTCTAACCTAAACCCTAGGTTAAGATGAGTGATCATGATATTTTCCTTTTGATCCATAGAACCATAATTAGCAAATAAATACTTACCATGTTCACATAAAATGTAGGAGCCTTATTATCCATAATTTAGTATTCCATGTATGCATACCTATCCTCTCTAGTTAATCAAGTAGGGTAAGCCAAGTGTAAACCCTAGATCCTATTACTAAAACACCAACCTTAATCATTCTTACTTAGCATCACACCATCGTGATGAATTCTTATAGCAATCATATCTGATGTTTAGCATTACATACCATACTCCACTAAACCCTACTAGTGTGAGATACTTAGGAACCATCACATCTAAGAGCCAACCATTCTTTACTTAGTGAATCCAATAACAAACCCTAGACAACCTCAACCTTAGTTATAATACTTCTTATTACATAAGAAGTATGTTCTTCAAAAGTTATTCTTTTAAAGTAAATAAAGAATCATCACCAACCCTGCTTATAGAACCTATCACCCTTAGCTAGCTATCACCAACAAGATGAACCAACCCTGATAGCCACCTTGTATAAATAATTGCTTAGAAGGCCTAGTCTTAACTCAACCTTACCAGCCCTAGATGTTGATGAATCCAACCTTATTGGGATCCATCTAATACTTACTCCAGAAACTAGATGAAACCATAGTCAACCATAGAACCCCACCAATCTAATTATCATACTTGTTCTTTATTCAAGAACATGTTCTTCAAAAGTTATTCTTTTTAAATATATAATAAGTAATCATCAACCATGCAATATTAGACTTAAAATTGACAACTGCTCTTTACTTATTATACAACTACTAATCCTGGGTGTGCATGATTATTACTATGCATTGTACCATCTGCTTATGATTCTAAAACAACACAACCCTGAATAAGAACCTTGTTTGTGAATCACCCTAAAAGTGCAACACACCCTGAACCAATCATTATAACTCACTGATCCTAAATCATCGGGGTTAAGTCACGCTTAGAGCGATTGCATCTCATACTTATGCATTATTGCATACTTGCCAATCTTTTAAACATTGTCCTTACCGGACAATGATGCTATTTCAGAATTTGGAGTTATTGCGTATCGAAGACCTTGCCTGCATAATCTTGCAGTCAAGAAAGGCAAGTTCATCACTTGCTCATGTCAGTTGAGTATTTCTATCAAATTACTTGCAAAGTATTATGGTTATCACTATTGCATAAAAATCAAAACCACTACTTTCATAACTATGAATATGACTATGTGGTGGGCAATGGAACCATGGATTGTGTTGATATGGTGGAGGTTCCATTGCAAGGGTTATATCCATCTAGGATTAAACAACAAATGTCGCCAGTGATTCTTGTGCCGTAATACCCGTGTTAACCATAAGATCCAGAGTGGGACGGAGTAGTCAAAAGTGTTTCCACCTCTCGTTCATCAACGGATGCGCTTTACCGTAGACACTTGTATCTGTCAGGGCAAGCGGTTGGCTGGGGAGGCCTTAAGTCCCCACGGCATAGTCCGTAGACACTTGTCGCTCGAAGTGCAAGCGGTTGGCTGGGGAAGCCTTAAGTCCCCACGGTATTGCGTTCTATGATGGGTTGCAGCTACCGGCGAAGGAGTTTGGTTCGATCCCAAACTGTCGTCGTGGTCGGGGTCCACCCGTGAGTGGGAATAATGGGACCGGCGAGGACCCAGGGTCGGGGCATGCAACAAAGGGTGGGTGTTCGAGGTAGCGGAGGAACATGATTGGCTAGACCTTATACCGGGCCTCACACCAAAGGAAGTGTGGACGAGAACTTAAGCTCGGTTGGCACCAAGGTTAAGATCTCTTATGGGTAAAGCAACACACCTCTGCAGAGTGTAAAAAAACCGTGACCTGTCACTCCCTGTTCCGGGATATGGAACTGCGAACGCGGCCGGAAAGGAGCTCCATGAAGTTCTAGTAAACCGGTGAAGGCTGACGGACATAGTTCTTCTGAATAAAAGCAACCTTTTGAAGAAATGGTTATGAAAACTTGCATTGGTATTAGACTTTCTGGTCTAATGCCGTAGCTAGTGCATTAAACACCTCTTTCCTATAATGAACTTGTTGAGTACGCTCGTACTCATCCCACTCTTAAATCCCCTGCTTAGATATGGAAGCATCGAATGAGGATCTACATCGCAACTCGAAGACCGAGGAGTCAACAACTACTTCAAGATACAGGACCCTGTCAGAGGAGTCAGATACCACATCCAACAAGGAGAAAACCTAGTTTAGCCATAGAAGGGAACTAGCTTCCTAAACCTAGCTCCTATTTAGCTAGAGTCTATTCTTAGCCTCTGTAGTTAGTGAAATACTCTTCAAATAGAGTTCGTAATAGGACTAGACTACGAGTCATTCTTCTGGAGTTTATTTGCAGTTTTACCTCATTGTAAAGTAGGAGGCTGTGATGATCTTATGTAACTGAGTCGATGCTGTAATTCTATAGACATGCCTTGGACCCGCATATGTTTCTGTTGTACCACTCTGAGCGATATAATACCCGTGGAACCGTGTTTCATTGGTGTTGTATCAGACTTGCATACTACACCATGCAGTGGTATGCCGGGTCACCACAGGCGTCTCAGTAAGGTTTTCCGTATCGTGGCTCTCGGTACTGGGGGTTTCGTCACGGAGGCTATTTGTAGGTGGAAGGGCAGGTCAAGAGGCGGCACAGGGGGCCCACACCATAGGGCCGCGCGGCCAAGGGGGGGCGCGCCGCCCTAGGGTTTGGCTCCCTCGTGGCCCCTCTTCGTCTCTCCTTCGGACTTCTAGAAGCTTCGTGGAAAAATAGGCCCCTGGGCTTTGATTTCGTCCAATTCCGAGAATATTTCGTTACTAGGATTTCTGAAACCAAAAACAGCAGAAAACAACAACTGGCACTTCGGCATCTTGTTAATAGGTTAGTTCCAGAAAATGCACGAATATGACATAAAGTGTGCATAAAACATGTAGATAACATCAATAATGTGGCATGGAACATAAGAAATTATCGATACGTCGGAGACGTATCAGACATACCATCATAACCTTGATCATACTATTGTAAGCACATGTAATGAATGCAGCGATCAAAACAATGGTAAATGACATGAGTAAACAACTGAATCATGAAGCAAAGACTTTTCATGAATAGTACTTTCAAGACAAGCATCAATGAGTCTTGCATAAGAGTTAACTCGTAAAGCAATAATTCAAAGTAAAGGTATCGAAGCAACACAAAGGAAGACGAAGTTTCAGCGGTTGCTTTCAACTTATAACATGTATATCTCATGGATAGTTGTCAATGTAAAGTAATATAACAAGTGCAATATGCAAGTATGTAGGAATCAATGCACAGTTCACACAAGTGTTTGCTTCTTGAGATGGAGAGAAATAGGTGAACTGACTCAACATAAAAGTAAAAGAAAGGCCCTTCACAGAGGGAAGCATCGATTGCTATATTTGTGCTAGAGCTTTGATTTTGAAAACAAGAAACAATTTTGTCAACGGTAGTAATAAAGCATATGTGTTATGTAAATTATATCCTACAAGTTGCAAGCCTCATGCATAGTATACTAATAGTGTCCGCACCTTGTCCTAATTAGCTCGGATTACCTGGATTATCATTGCAATGCACATGTTTTAACCAAGTGTCACAAAGGGGTACCTCTATGCCGCCTGTACAAAGGTCTAAGGAGAAAGCTCGCATCGGATTTCTCGCTATTGATTATTCTCAACTTAGACATCCATACCGGGACAACATAGACAACAGATAATGGACTCCTCTTATATGCATAAGCATGTAGCAACAATTAATTTTCTCATATGAGATTGAGGATATTTGTCCAAAACTGAAACTTCCACCATGGATCATGGCTTTAGTTAGCGGCCCAATGTTCTTCTCTAACATTATGCAATGCTCTAACCATTCTAGCGGTAAATCTCCCTTACTTCAGACAAGACGAACATGCATAGCAACTCACATGATATTCAACAAAGAGTAGTTGATGGCGTCCCCAGGAACAAGGTTATCGCACAACAAGCAACTTAATAAGAGATAAAGTGCATAAGTACATATTCAATACCACAATAGTTTTTAGGCTATTTGTCCCATGAGCTATATATTGTAAGGTAGAGGATAGAAATTTTAAAGGTAGCACTCAAGCAATTTACTTTGGAATGGCGGAGAAATACCATGTAGTAGGTAGGTATGGTGGACACAAATGGCATAGTGGTTGGCTCAAGTATTTTGGATGCATGAGAAGTATTCCCTCTCGATACAAGGTTTAGGCTAGCAAGGCTATTTGACACAAACACAAGGATGAAACGGTGCAGCAAAACTCACATAAAAGACATATTGTAAACATTATAAGACTCTACACCGTCTTCCTCGTTGTTCAAACTCAATACTAGAAATTATCTAGACCTTAGAGAGACCAATTATGCAAACCAAATCTTAGCATGCTCTATGTATTTCTTCATTAATAGGTGCAAAGTATATGATGCAAGAGCTTAAACATGAGCACAACAATTGCCAAGTATCACATTATCCAAGACATTTTAGCAATTACTACATGTATCATTTTCCAATTCCAACCATATAACAATTTAACGAAGAAGAAACTTCGCCATGAATATTATGAGTAAAGCCTAAGGACATATTTGTCCATATGCAACAGCGGAGCGTGTCTCTCTCCCACACAATGAATGATAGGATCCATTTTATTCAAACAAAACAAAAACAAAAACAAACCGATGCTCCAAGCAAAGCACATAAGATGTGACGGAATAAAAATATAGTTTCAGGGGAGGAACCTGATAATGTTTTCGATGAAGAAGGGGATGCCTTGGGCATCCCCAAGCTTAGACGCTTGAGTCTTCTTGATATATGCAGGGGTGAACCACCGGGACATCCCCAAGCTTAGAGCTTTCACTCTCCTTGATCATGTTGTATCATCTCCCTCTCTTGATCCTTGAAAACTTCCTCCACACCAAACTCAAAACAACTCATTAGAGAGTTAGTGCACAATCAAAATATACATGTTCAGAGGTGAAATAATCATTCTTAACACTTCTGGACATTGCACAAAGCTACTGAAAGTCAATGGAATCGAAAAATCCATCGAACATAGCAAAACAGGCAATGCGAAATAAAAGGCAGAATCTGTCAAAACAGAACAGTTCGTAAAGACGAATTTTATTGAGGCACTATACTTGCTCAAATGAAAATGCTCAAATTGAATGAAAGTTGAGTACATATCTGAGGATCACTCACGTAAATTGGCATAATTTTCTGAGTTACCTACAGATAATTCAACCCAGATTCGTGACAGCAAGAAATCTATTTCTGCGCAGTAATCCAAATCTAGTATGAACCTTACTATCAAAGACTTTACTTGGCACAAAAATGCAACAAAACTAAGATAAGGAGAGGTTGATACAGTAGTAACAACTTCCAAGACACAAATACAAAATAAAAGTACTGTAGCAAAATAAACACATGGGTTATCTCCCAAGAAGTTCTTTCTTTATAGTCATTAAGATGGGCTCAGCAGTTTTAATGATGCACTCGCAAGAAATAGTATTTGAAGCAAAACAGAGCATCAAGAAGCAAATTAAAAATAAATTTAAGCCTAACATGGTTCCTATGCATAGGAATCTTGTAAATAAACAAGTTCATGAAGAGCAAAGTGACAAGCATAGGAAGATAAAACAAGTGTAGCTTAAAAAAATTCAGCACATAGAGAGGCATTTTAGTAACATGAAAATTTCTACAACCATATTTTCCTCTCTCATAATAATATCCAGTAGCATCATGAGCAAACTCAACAATATAACTATCACATAAAGAATTCTTATCATGAGTCTCATGCATAAAATTATTACTCTCCACATAAGCATAATCAATTTTATTAGTTGTAGTGGGAGCAAATTCAACAAAGTAGCTATCATTATTATTCTCATCATCAAATATAGGAGGCATATTGTAATCATAATTAAATTTATCCTCCATAACAGGCGGTACTAAAAGACTACTATCATTATAATCATCATAAATAGGAGGCAAAGTATCATCAAAGTAAATTTTCTCCTCAATGCTTAGGGGACTAAAAAGATCATGCTCATCAAAACCAGCTTCCCCAAGCTTAGAATTTTCCATAGCATTAGCAACAACGGTGTTCAAAGTATTCATACTAATATGTTCCATGGGTTTTTTAATTTTCGCATCAAACCATCCATGTTTTAAATCAGGAAATAGAATAAGAAGCTCATTGTTGTCCATTATGCCTTACTAGTGTAAACAAGAAACAAAAAGATGCAATTGCAGGATCTAAAGGAAATAGCTTCGAGCACAAACACAATGGCGCCAGAAAAGTTCTGTTACCTGGAACCGGAGTATGAGTGCCTTTTACCTTTCCTCCCCGGCAACGGCGCCAGAAAAGTGCTTGATGTCTACGGGAGCTTCTATTCTTGTAGACAGTGTTGAGCCTCCAAGAGCAGAGGTTTGTAGAACAGCAGCAAGTTTCCCTTAAGTGGATCACCCATGGTTTATCGATCTCAGGGAGGAAGAGGTCAAAGATATCCCTCTCATGCAACCCTGCAACCACAAAGCAAGAAGTCTCTTGTGTCCCCAACACACCTAATAGGTGCACTAGTTCGGCGAAGAGATAGTGAAATACAGGTGGTATGAATAAGTATGAGCAGTAGCAACAGCGCCAGAAAAGTGCTTTGCTATCCAGGACTGGCGGGTGGATGATGGTGGTAATATTGCAGGCAGTAGAAACGCAGTAAAACAGTAAACAAGCAGCGATAACAGTATTTAGGAACAAGGCCTAGGGATCATACTTTCACTAGTGGACACTCTCAACATTGATCACATAAATAAATAGATAGATGCTAGACTCTACACTCTCTTGTTGGATGATGAACACCACTAATTGTGTAGGATTACACGAACCCTCAATGCCGGAGTTAACAAGCTCCACAATATTCGATGTTCATATTTAAATAACCTTAGAATGCAAGATAGATCAACATAACCAAATAGATCACATCAATACCATCATAGTAATAGTTAACTTCATAATCTACAAGAGATCACAATCATAAACTACGCCAAGTACTACATGATGCACACACTGCCACCTTTACACCATGCAGGAGGAATAGAGTACTTTAATAACATCACTAGAGTAGCACATAGATGAATAGTGATACAAAACTCATATGAATCTCAATCATGTAAGGCAGCTCATGAGATCATTGTATTGAAGTACATAGGAGAGAGATTAACCACATAGCTACCGGTACAGCCCCGAGCCTCGATGGAGAACTACTCCCTCCTCATGGGAGACAGCAGCGTTGATGAAGATGGCGGTGGAGATGGCAGCGGTGTCGATGGAGAAGCCTTCCGGGGGCACTTCCCCGTCCCGGCGGCGTGCCGGAACAGAGACTCCTGTTCCCCAGATCTTGGCTTCGCGATGGCGGCGGCTCTGGATGGTTTCTCGTACCGTGGCTTTTTCGTCTCGAGGTTTTAGGTCGAGGGGCTTCTTATAGGCGAAGAGGCGGCGTCAGAAGGTCAACGAGGCGACAACACGCTAGGGGGGCGCGGGCCACCCCCAGGCCACGCCGGCCTACCATCTGGTGGGCCTGTGGCCCCCGTCTGGCCTCTCTCGGGTGTTCTGGATGCTTCCGGGGATTGTAAGATGCTGGGCGTTGATTTCGTCCGACTCCGAGAATATTTCCTTACTAGGATTTCTGAAACCAAAAACAAAGCAAAACAAAGAATCGGCCCTTCGGCATCTCGTCAATAGGTTAGTTCCGGAAAACGCATAAATATGACATAAAGTATGCATAAAACTTGTAGATATCATCAATAATGTGGCATGGAACATAAGAAATTATCGATACGTCGGAGACGTATCAAGCATCATCTTGGATCTCTAGTCCTCTCCCCTTCAGGTATTCCAAAATGGTATTTCAACCAGGACTATGGTTCTTGTTGACCAGTTCTTGGCTAACTTGCCGCTCAAAATTCCATGTAGGTGGCACTAGGCTTGGGGATCTCATTAGCTCGACAAACCCTATTTGCCACTCAAAAGTCCATGTAAGCGCCTACTAGCCTTTGGGGTCCCATTAGAAGGGAGGAACCCATTCCTGCAGCAAATTTTTTCCAATGGTTTTTAATATAATTATTTGTATTCTATAATTTTTTAAATAAGAATATTTATCTTATTAAAAAAACTACTACTTCCTCTGACCCATAATATGTGTCGTGGTTTTAGTTCAAATTTAAACTAAAATCATGAAAAGTATTATGGATTGGAGGGTCTAATAGTTTTTTCACAACATAAACATTTTGTTAATATAGAAAAAGAAAAGTAAAAAAACAAAGAAAAGAAAAAATAACAAAAAGACAAGAGAATGAAATGAAATGTTTTTAACATAGCACAAAAATAAAATACGGAGTAGAAAGAATCAAATTCAAAATACAAAAAGGGAAACCTAAACAAAAATGAATTAAAACCGAACCAAGCCAAATAAAAAAATACAAACAAACCAAGACAAAACGTAACTAGGGCATAAAACCACGTAGTCTACGGAAAAGGGTCCTGCATTGAGCGGCAAATAGGGGGCTTGCTGAGCTGACCAAAATATAAGAGGCCGAGCCTGGTCATATGGGTTGCATGGGCCTCCAAGAGCACCTAGTCATGTGGGCTGCAAGGAACACGGAACCAGAGCCCATGCCGACAGATCGAGCTGAGGGCAACCGGCTGGCCCAGCCCACAAGAGAGCGAAAGAGCTGGACAGAAAAAACCAAGTGCTGGCAACCGCGGCAGTACTCACTCGAACCTCCGGACACGACGAGCGGAGCGTGTAGGTGCAGGGCGGCGGGCGAGGGACACGTTACGGCCGAGGAGGGCTGAGCTCCATGCACGCGCCCACGTCGCGCCGATGCGCCCTCCGCCGCGGCCACGTCCCCACCGTTCCTCCCCTCTTTATAATGGCGGTGCGGCCTCAGCACTACTCCATACGCAGGAACTTTGTGACGGACTCCGTTCTAGCGCGCAGAGATGGCCACCAAGGCGCGTAACGACGTCCGAGGCACCACCAGGACCGAGGGGAAGGGCGACGCCGGCGTCGGCGTAGACGTCCGTGGCGCGACGGCCAGGGCGGAGGGGAACGCCGGCGGCGCCAACAGGACGGAGGGGATGGGCGACGTCGCCGGCGGCAAGGACTCCCTGAAGATGGTGGCGCTGCAGGCGCCGGTCACCAGCGAGCGCCCCGTCCGCGGCGACCTCGAGGAGCACGTCCCCAAGCCATGTGAGCATATATGATGCTTCAGTCTGTCGCGTACTGCAGTATCGAATTAGCTAACAGTCACGATTTGCCCGACTAGCTAAGACCTCTTAACAATTTCGCTGAGCAGATTTGGCCAGGGCTCTGGCGGCTCCGGACATCTACCACCCGGAGGGGACGACGGACGATCACCACCACCACAACATGAGCGTGCTGCAGCAGCACGTCGCCTTCTTCGACCGCGACAACGACGGCATCATCCATCCTTGGGAGACTTACAACGGTATTTCTACGCTTCATCTATCTCTGGTTTGCGGTATCCAGCTTCGCCCACGCAAATTCATACAGTACTTAAACATGTGAACATGAACTCTTGTCTTGCATGCGTGATTTGCCGCCCACCAATTAAGGATGCCGTGCGGTTGGGTTCAACTTCATCATGTCTGCCCTCATCACCGTGCTCGTGCACCTGGTCATGAGCTATCCCACCCTGCCAGTGAGTAGAACCATCTCATGTTTTGACTGCAGGAATCGCATGTCTTTGTATGTACTACTGACTGCAATTATTTTGTAACTTTCAGGGTTGGATGCCTTCCCCGCTGTTTCCAATTTACGTCCACAACATCCACAAGTGCAAGCACGGAAGTGACTCTGCGACCTATGACAAAGAGGGCCGGTAATTAATAGTTCTTCTCTTGTCAGTCATGTAGCAGTATTGACAGGCTAACCACGAATGTCTCTGGCGTGGTTCAGGTTCATGCCGGTGAATTTCGAGAACATCTTCAGCAAGTACGCCCGCACGTATCCTGACAGGCTGAGCTACAGGGAGATGTGGCGGATGACGGAGGGTTCCCGGGAGGTGTTTGATTTCTTCGGCTGGTACTAAAGCACCGGCCGATCAGCATGAATCTTCGTTTTAGCCGCTGTTGATCCAGCTATAGTCATAACTAGCTCGAGACCCCAATTTGCTGTTCAGGATTGCGATGAAGCTGGAGTGGACGTTCCTGTACGTGCTGGCGAGGGACGAGGAGGGGTACCTGTCGAGGGAGGCCATCCGGCGCATGTACGACGGCAGCCTCTTCGAGTACATGGAGAGGCAGCACCATGCCCAGCAGGAGCACGTCAAGACGTACTAGATCACGCATGCATCATATCTATGACCTCTGTACGTACAAGTGTAGAACGGACACAGTTCCGTGCGGAACATAAGCAAATAAGATGGGGTTTTGTGTGCTGTACCCGGTCGGGAGGGAAGCTGCGTTTGGCGGTTGTCTGTTAAAGAGAGCTGATTACACAGTGTGGCTTCTGCCTGGTCGTTGCAGTTGCACCTTTTATAAATCGCACATGTTGGAGTTCACAGATAATTAGAGAATACAGTAATATCCATACATAACCGGCCTATTAGCTCAGCTGGTTAGAGCGTCGTGCTAATAACGCGAAGGTCACAGGTTCGAGACCTGTATGGGCCAAATTTTTTTGTTTTCTAAATTTTGATCGAGCAGAATTTTTTAAAGCAACCGTCATTTTAAAACTAGTCCATGGAGCTTTTATTTTGGCAAATCCTATACACCGACCAGGTCGGTGTGTACGCCGCTGGTCGGGTATAGGGCCCGGCCCATTTCGGCCTTTTTCTTCTTTTTTCGTTTTCTGTTTATTTTTTCTCTTTCCTTTTTGTTTCTTTTTCCTGTTTTTTTTGTTTCTTTTTCATTTTTCTTTTTTTGCAAATTTCTAAAACGTTTCAAATTTAAAAAATGTTCAATTTTAAAAACTGTTCAAACTTTAAAATTGTTCAAAATTAAAAATGTTTAAATTTAAAAAATGTTCAAATCTAAAAATTGTTCAAAGTTAAAAAATTGTTCACATTCGAAAAATGTTCATCTTCGAAAAATGTTCATATTCTAAAAATGTTCAAATTTAAAATATGTTCATGTTCGTAAAAATTTTAAATTTTAAAGAAAATTCAAAAAAATGTTCAAATTTAAAAAATGTTTAATTTCTGAATTTTTCAAAAAATATTTTTTTTAAACAATATTTTTTAAAAAAACATAAAAATTAAAAATTCGGATTTTAAAAACAAACGGATTTTAAAAATATTTCTGCTTTTTAAAAAAACGAAAATATATAAACAGAAACGAAAAAGAGTAAGAAAATTACCTGATGGGCCGCAGCCCACTATACAACCTCCGGGTCGGGGGTGTGCGGCACCCCATCCGCACCGACCCGATCGGTGTATAGCACCTCCCTTTTTTTTGAAGTTACACTTGAAGCTATCCGATAAAAACAATGGTCCATTGTTTTCTAAAAATCCATGACCTCGTCTTTTTTTAAGTAACCTTTATTTTAAAATTGAAAATCCATGGGCCCACTTCTCATTCCATTTGTGAAAATCTATATGGTAACGAAACATTGTACTAATTCGCAAGGTCCTATCATTTTGATTGGTCCACCTCTCATTTCATTTGTGAAAATCTGTATGGAGATGGAACGTTGAAGTTCGCAAGGTCTTATCATTTTGATGGGCCCACCTCTCATTCTATTTGTAGAAATCTGATGATTTATAAATTTTCCCTCGTGTAGAAATCTAATGATTTTTTTTTGAACAGGGGCTGGTCCCGAAGGACCAAGAAGCATTCATATCATATCATCGGTGGAGTTACAAGTTACATCAAGGACCCTAAGAAAATAAGAAAAAGCAAACAGGTCCACACTTTTTTCATAGAAGACCCTAGATCTAACCAGAAAAACGCCATCGGGTCCAGCTCCTTCTCCACCGAATCAAATCTTCGCACCACAGTCAACTGCCTCGTCGCCGGGGACGTTACCACTTGGGGCGGGGCAGCGGGAGCTCGCTGTGGTGGAGCAGAGGGGCCTCCTTGGCATGGTAGCCTTGAGGTTGTTCGTCGCCTTCAGTCGCCGGCCGGAAGAAACCGAAGCCGCCAACAGAGGTGGGAGTGGTCGGCGTTCGCCATCAGAGACGGCAACGAACGTAACGTTGTCGTGAATGCACTCCCAAGAGAAGCTTCACCACTCCCCTGCTGCAGATTCATCCAGCAGCAGCCGCGAGGATGGAGATCCATACCTTCCTCGTCACCATGACGAGAGAAAGGAGTGGAGCTCGATTCTTGGCTGCGGCCACCGAATCCACCAATGGACCCACTCAAACTTATTAACGGAGACGCCGACGTTGCTCTCGCCGGCCACACGCAGCACCTCACCGCCACGACCATGAAGAGCACCGTCGCAGACAACCACCCGCAGCTTGAACACGGCGGCGGAGCGCTCCAGGCCGGCATCAAGCCGAAACCAGACCTGAAACACCTAAACCTAGCTACTTCTGTACATGGGAGGGGACCCTCACCCGCCACTTTGCCGGCAATCGCAGGAGAAGGGAGGGAGAGGGGCCAATCGGCCCAGATCTGGAGGGGAACGAGAAGAACGGGTGTTGGGATAAGAGCGGTCGTGGGTTGGGACCTGATGATTTATAAATTGTCCCTAGTGAATAAAAGGTATCGATCCCATACTAGATCAGAAATACAGAGTATTAATCTGATCTAGGGTGTAGATGCTCCAAGAATAAAGACCATTAGCATTTAGATACATTCTTTTGAAGGGGTTCCTAGCCAAAAACAATAATTTTCCGGAGAAGAAAAAACAAAAAATGTAACTATTGTGCTTCCATTGTCTAGATCTATGTAGGAATAATGTTGTAACGGAGAAAATTTCACTGACATACTTTCATAGGTCGAAAGCGGTTAACGTTCCGCCGGAACATGGATGATTTAGTCAAACTACGTTACCGACCTCTTGGATACCTTCGTAGCCGAAAGCGGTTAACGTTCTGATACGTCTCCGACGTATTGATAATTTTTATGTTCCATGCTTGTTTTATGACATTACCTACATGTTTTGTTCATACTTTATGATGATTTTATGCGTTTTCCGGAACTAACCTATTGACGAGATGCCGAAGTGCCAGTTCCTGTTTTCTGCAGTTTTTGGTTTCAGAAATCCTAGTAAGGAAATATTCTCGGAATTGGACGAAATCAACGCCCAGAATCTTAAAATCCCACGAAGCTTCCAAAACACCCGAGAGCCACCATAGGGGAGCCCTGGGGGCCCCAGACGCCAGGCTGGCGCGGCCAGTGGGTGGGTCGCGCCCCCCTATTGTGTCGCCGCCTCGTCGACCTTCCGACTCCGCCTCTTCGCCTATATAAAGGTCCCTGACCTAAAACATCGAGACGAAAAAAGCCACGGTACGAGAAACCTTCCAGAGCCACCGCCATCGCGAAGCCAAGATCTGGGGGACAGGAGTCTCTGTTCCGGCACGCCGCCGGGACGGGGAAGTGCCCCCGGAAGGCTCCTCCATCGACACCACCGCCATCTTCATCACCGCTGCTGTCTCCCATGAGGAGGGAGTAGTTCTCCATCGAGGCTAAGGGCTGTACCGGTAGCTATGTGGTTCATCTCTCTCCCTATGTACTTCAATACAATAATCTCATGAGCTGCCTTACATGATTGAGATTCATATGATGATGCTTGTAATCTAGATGTCGTTATGCTAGTCAAGTGAATTTTACTTATGTGATCTCCGGAGACTCCTTGTCCCACGTGTGTAAAGGTGACAGTGTGTGCACCGTGTGGGTCTCTTATGCTATATTTCACAGAATACATATTCACTGTTATGGATAGCATAGTGAAGTGCTTATTTATATCCCTTTATGATTGCAATGTGCTTTGTATCACTACTATTATATGTGCTACTCTAGTGATGTTATTAAAGTACTCTATTCCTCCTGCACGGTGTAATGGTGACAGTGTGTGCATCGTGTAGTACTTGGCATAGGTTATGATTGTAATCTCTTGTAGATTATGAAGTTAACTATTGCTATGATAGTATTGATGTGATCTATTCCTCCTTCATAGTGTGATGGTGACAGTGTGCATGCTATGTTAGTACTTGGTTTAGTTGTGTTGATCTATCGTGCACTCTAAGGTTATTTAAACATGAATATCGAATATTGTGGAGCTTGTTAACTCCGGCATTGAGGGTTCGTGTAATCCTACACAATTAGTGGTGTTCATCATCCAACAAGAGAGTGTAGAGTACAGCATTTATCTATTTATTCTGGTATGTGATCAATGTTGAGAGTGTCCACTAGTGAAAGTATAATCCCTAGGCCTTGTTCCCAAATACTGTAATCACTGCTTGTTTACTGTTTTACTGCATCTGTACTGCCTGTAATATTACCACCATTGACAGCACGCCAGTTGTAGCGTCAAGCTATTTTCTGGTGCCGTTACTACTGCTCATATACATTCATACCACCTGTATTTCACTATCTCTTCGCTGAACTAGTGCACCTATTAGGTGTGTTGGGGACACAAGAGACTTCTTGCTTTGTGGTTGCAGGGTTGCATGAGAGGGATATCTTTGACCTCTTCCTCCCTGAGTTCGATAAACCTTGGGTGATCCACTTAAGGGAAACTTGCTGCTGTTCTACAAACCTCTGCTCTTGGAGGCCCAACACTGTCTACAAGAATAGAAGCACCCGTAGACATCAAGCACTTTTCTGGCGCCGTTGACGGGGAGGAAAGGTAAAAGGTACTCACACTCCGGATCTCGGCTACTAAGCTATTTTCTGGGTGAGTACTCGAAGCTATTTCCTTTAGATCCTGCAATTGCATCTTTTTGTTTCTTGTTTATCACTAGTTTGGCATAATGGAAAGCAACATGGAGCTTTTTATTCTATTTCCTGAGTTAAGACATGGATGGTTTGATGCGAAAATTAAAAAACCCATGGAACATATTAGTATGAACACTTTGAACACCATTGTTGCTAATGATATGGAAAATTCTAAGCTTGGGGAAGCTGGTTTTGATGAGCATGATATTTTTAGTCCCCCAAGCATTGAGGAGGAAATTTACTTTGATGATACTTTGCCTCCTATATATAATGATTATAATGATAGTAGTCTTTTGGTACCACCTGTTATGGAGGATAAATTTGATTATGATTACAATATGCCTCCTATATTTGATGATGAGAATAATAATGATAGCTACTTTGTTGAATTTGCTCCCACTACAACTAATAAAATTGATTATGCTTATGTGGAGAGTAATAATTTTATGCATGAGACTCATGATAAGAATGCTTTATGTGATAGTTATATTGTTGAGTTTGCTCATGATGCTACTGAAAGTTATTATGAGAGAGGAAAATATGGTTGTAGAAATTTTCATGTTACTAAAACACCTCTCTATGTGCTGAAATTTTTTAAGCTACACTTGTTCTATCTTCCTATGCTTGTTACTTTGCTCTTCTTGAACTTGTTTATTTACAAGATTCCTATGCATAGGAAGCATGTTAGACTTAAATGTGTTTTGAATTTGCTTCTTGATGCTCTCTTTTGCTTCAAATACTATTTCTTGCGAGTGCATCATTAAAACTGCTGAGCCCATCTTAATGGCTATAAAGAAAGCACTTCTTGGGAGATAACCCATGTGTTTATTTTACTACAGTAATTTTGTTTTATATTTGAGTCTTGGAAGTTGTTACTACTGTAGCAACCTCTCCTTATCTTAGTTTTGTTGCATTGTTGTGCCAAGTAAAGTCTTTGATAGTAAGGTTCATACTAGATTTGGATTACTGCGCAAAAACAGATTTCTTGCTGTCACGAATCTGGGCCTAATTCTCTGTAGGTAACTCAGAAAATTATGCCAATTTACGTGAGTGATCCTCAGATATGTACGCAACTTCCATTCAATTTTAGAATTTTCATTTGAGCAAGTCTGGTGCCTCAATAAAATTCGTCTTTACGGACTGTTCTATTTTGACGGATTCTGCCTTTTATTTCGCATTGCCTCTTTTGCTATGTTGAATGGATTTCTTTGTTCCATTAACTTTCAGAAGCTTTAGGCAATATTCAGAAGTGTTAAGATTGATTGTGTCACCCCTGAACATGTGAATTTTTGATTATGCACTAACCCTCTAATGAGTTTGTTTCGAGTTTGGTGTGGAGGAAGTTTTCAAGGGTCAAGAGAGGAGGATGATACAATGTGATCAAGGAGAGTGAAACCTCTAAGCTTGGGGATGCCCCCGGTGTTTCATCCCTGCATATTTCAAAAAGACTCAAGCATCTAAGCTTGGGGATGCCCAAGTCATCCCCTTCTTCATCGACAAATTATCAGGTTCCTTCTCTTGAAACTATATTTTTATTCGGTCACATCTTATGTACTTTACTTGGAGCGTCTGTTTGTTTGTTTCTATTTTTGTTTTTGTTTGAATAAATGCATACTTGTGTGGGAGAGAGACACGCTCCGCTGGTTCATATGAACACATGTGTTCTTAGCTTTTAATTTTCATGGCGAAGGTTGAAACTGATTCGTTAATTGTTATATGGTTGGAAACGGTAAATGCTACATGTAGTAATTGGTACGATGTCTTGAATAACTTGATACTTGGCAATTGTTGTGCTCATGATTAAGCTCTTGCATCATATACTTTGCACCTATTAGTGAAGAAATACATAGAGCTGGTTAAAATTTGGTTTGCATGATTGGTCTCTCTAAGGTCTAAATATTTTCTAGTAAGGGTTTGAACAACAAGGAAGACGGTGTAAAGTCTTATAATACTTGCAATATGTTTTTATGTAAGTTTTGCTGTACTAGTTCATACTTGTGCTTTCTTCAAACAACCTTGCTAGCCTAAGCCTTGCATTGAGAGGGATTACTTCTCATGCATCCAAATCCTTGAGCCAAACACTATGCCACTTGTGTCCACCATACCTACCTACTACATGGTATTTCTCTGCCATTCCAAAGTAAATTGCTTGAGTGCTATCTTTAAACACTTCAAAAGTTATTACCTTTTATTTGTGTCAATGTTTTATAGCTCATGAGGAAGTATGTGGTGTTTATCTTTCAATCTTGTTGGGCAACTTTCACCAATGGACTAGTGGCTTCATCCGCTTATCCAATAATTATGCAAAAAGAGCTGGCAATGGGGTTCCCAGCCCCAAATTAATTAACTTTCATAATTTTACAAAAATAGACACTCCTCCATGGTATGTGATTGTTGGACGGCACCCGAGGATTTGGTTAGCCATGGCTTGAGAAAGCAAAGGTGGGGAGGAGTGTCATCTAAATAAAACTAAAATAAAAAGGCACTCCTTCATGGTATGAGATTATTGGCAGGCACCCGAGGATTCGGTTAGCCATGGTTTGTGAAAGCAAGGTTGGAAGGAGTGCCACCCAAAAATAAAAATATTTCATGGGAGCCGCTCTTTGAAGGTTTGTCTGGCAAGGGGGTTAGAGTGCCCACTACCATTCGTTGACAACAACAAACACCTCTCAAAACCTTACTTTATGCTCTCTTGATGTTTTCAAAATAAAAGCTCTAGCACAAATATAGCAATCAATACTTCCCTCTGCGAAGGGCCATTCTTCTACTTTTATGTTGAGTCAGTTTACCCACTTCTCTCTATCTTAGAAGCAAACACTTGTGTTAACTGTGCATTGATTCTTACATGTTTGCTTATTGCACTTATTATATTACTTTATGTTGACAATATCCATGAGATATACATGTTACAAGTTGAAAGCAACCGCTGAAACTTAATCTTCCTTTGTGTTGCTTCAATACCTTTACTTTGAATTTATTGCTTTACGAGTTAACTCTTACGCAGGACTTATTGATGCTTGTCTTGAAAGTACTATTCATGAAAAGTCTTTGTTATATGATTCAGTTGTTTAATCATTGTCTTTATCATTGCTTTGAATCGCTGTATTCATCTCATATGCTTTACAATAGTATGATTAAGATCATGTTGGTAGCATGTCACTTCAGAAATTATCTTTGTTATCGTTTACCTACTCGGGACGAGTAGGAACTAAGCTTGGGGATGCTGATACGTCTCCGACGTATCCATAATTTCTTATGTTCCATGCTTGTTTTATGACATTACCTACATGTTTTGTTCACACTTTATGATGATTTTATGCGTTTTCCGGAACTAACCTATTGACGAGATGCCGAAGTGCCAGTTCCTGTTTTCTGCTGTTTTTGGTTTCAGAAATCCTAGTAAGGAAATATTCTCATAATTGGACAAAATCAACGCCCAGAATCTTAAAATCCCACGAAGCTTCCAGAACACCCGAGAGCCACCAGAGGGGAGCCCTGGGGGCCCAGACGCCAGGCTGGCGCGGCCAGGGGGTGGGTCGCGCCCCCCTATTGTGTCGCCGCCTCGTCGACCTTCCGACTCCGCCTCTTCGCCTATATAAAGGTCCCTGACCTAAAACATCGAGACGAAAAAAGCCACGGTACGAGAAACCTTCCAGGGCCACCGCCATCGCGAAGCCAAGATCTGGGGGACAGGAGTCTCTGTTCCGGCATGCCGCCGGGACGGGGAAGTGTCCCCGGAAGGCTCCTCCATCGACACCACCGCCATCTTCATCACCGCTGCTGTCTCCCATGAGGAGGGACTAGTTCTCCATCGAGGCTAAGGGCTGTACCGGTAGCTATGTGGTTCATCTCTCTCCTTATGTACTTCAATACAATAATCTCATGAGCTGCCTTACATAATTGAGATTCATATGATGATGCTTGTAATCTAGATGTCGTTATGCTAGTCAAGTGAATTTTACTTATGTGATCTCCGGAGACTCCTTGTCCCACGTGTGTAAAGGTGACAGTGTGTGCACCGTGTGGGTCTCTTAGGCTATATTTCACAGAATACTTATTCACCGTTATGGATAGCATAGTGAAGTGCTTATTTATATCCCTTTATGATTGCAATGTGCTCTGTATCACTACTATTATTGAAGGAGATATGCCCTAGAGGCAATAATAAAGTGGTTATTATTTATATCTTTATGTTTATGATAAATGTTTATATATCATGCTAGAATTGTATTAACCGAAACATTAGTACATGTGTGATATGTAGACAAACAAGAAGTCCCTAGTATGCCTCTTAAACTAGCTTGTTGATTAATAGATGATTAGTTTCATAATCATGAACATTGGATGTTATTAATAACAAGGTTATGTCATTGTGTGAATGATATAATGGACACACCCAATTAAGCGTAGCATAAGATCTCGTCATTAAGTTATTTGCTATAAGCTTTCGATACATAGTTACCTAGTCCTTATGACCATGAGATCATGTAAATCACTTATACCAGAAAGGTACTTTGATTACATCAAACACCACTGCGTAAATGGGTGGCTATAAAGGTGGGATTAAGTATCCGGAAAGTATGAGTTGAGGCATATGGATCAACAGTGGGATTTGTCCATCCCGATGACGGATAGATATACTCTGGGCCCTCTCGGTGGAATGTCGTCTAATGTCTTGCAAGCATATGAATGAGTTCATAAGAGACCACATACCACGGCATTTAGTAAAGAGTACTTGTCAGGAGACGAGGTTGAACAAGGTATAGAGTGATACCGAAGATCAAACCTCGGACAAGTAAAATATCGCGAGACAAAGGGAATTGGTAATTTATGTGAATGGTTCATTCGATCACTAAAGTCATCGTTGAATATGTGGGAGCCATTATGGATCTCCAGATCCCGCTATTGGTTATTGGTCGGAGTGAGTACTCAACCATGTCCACATAGTTCTCGAACCGTAGGGTGACACACTTAAAGTTGGATGTTGAAATGGTAGCACTTGAATTATGGAATGGAGTTCGAATATTTGTTCGAGTCCGGATGAGATCCCGGACATCACGAGGAGTTCCGGAATTGTCCGGAGAATAAGATTCATATATAGGATGTCATTTTATGTGAAATAAAATGTCGCGGAAGGTTCTATGGAAGGTTCTAGAAGGTTCTAGAAAAGTCCGGAAGAAACCACCAAGGAAGGTGGAGTCCACAAGGGACTCCACCTCCATGGCCGGCCAGCCCTAGTGGGGGTGGAGTCCCAAGTGGACTCCACCATCGGGCGCCGGCCACCCCGCTCATGCGTGGTGGGAAGCCCACCTTTGGGTGGGAGTCCGAGTTGGGCTAGGTTTCCCCCTCCTATGGAAGGTTTTGGTTTCGGGTCTTATTCGAAGACTTGGACACCAACACTTGGGATCCACCTATATAATGAGGGGCCAAGGGAGGGGGCCGGCCACCCCAAGACCATAGCTTGGCCGCCCCCCTTGAGTGGCCGGCCACCCCCTCCCAAACCCTAGCTTTGCTCCTCCACTTCATATTGCCCGCGTAGCTTAGCGAAGCTCCGCCGGACTTCTACACCGCCACCGACACCACGCCGTCGTGCTGTCGGATTCAAGAGGAGCTACTACTTCCGCTGCCCGCTGGAACGGGGAGGTGGACATCGTCTTCATCAACAACCGAACGTGTGACCGAGGACGGAGGTGCTGCCCGTTCGTGGCGCCGGAACCGATCGTGATCAAGATCTTCTACGCGCTTTTGCAAGCGGCAAGTGATCGTCTACCGCAGCAACAAGAGCCTCATCTTGTAGGCTTTGGAATCTCTTCAAGGGTGAGACTCGATACCCCCTCGTTGCTACCGTCTTCTAGATTGCATCTTGGCTTGGATTGCGTGTTCGCGGTAGGAAAATTTTTGTTTTCTATGCAACGTTATCCTACAAAGTGGTATCGCAGCCGTGTCTATGCATAGATGGTTGCACGAGTAGAACACAATGGTTTGTGGGCGTTGATGCTCTTGTTATCTTTAGTTTGAGTACTTTGCATCTTTATGGCATAGTGGGATGAAGCGGCTCGGACTAACTTTACATGACCGCGTTCATGAGACTTGTTCCTCGTTCGACATGCAACTTGTATTGCATAAGAGGCTTTGCGGGTGTCTGTCTCTCCTACTATAGTAAAGATTCAATTTACTCTTCTATTGACAACATTAGTATCAACGTTGTGGTTCATGTTCGTAGGTAGATTAGATCTATATCGAAAACCCTAAACCACGTAAAATATGCAAACCAAATTAGAGAGCGTCTAACTTGTTTTTGCAGGGTTTGGTGATGTGATATGGCCATAATGTGATGATGAATATGTATGAGATGATCATTATTGTATTGTGGCAACCGGCAGAAGCCTTATGGTTGTCTTTAAATTTCATGTTGAGTAGTATTTCAAAGTAGTTGTAATAGTTGCTACATGGAGGACAATCATGAAGACGGTGCCATTGACCTTGGTGCTTCGCCGACGATGATGGAGATCATGCCCGAAGATGATGGAGATCATGTCCGTGCTTTGGAGATGAAGATCAAAGGCGCAAAGACAAAAGGGCCATATCATATCACATATGAACCGCATGTGATGTTAATCCTTTTATGCATCTTATTTTGCTTAGATCGCGACGGTAGCATTATAAGATGATCCCTCACTAAAATCTCAAGATAATAAAGTGTACATCCATAGTAGAAACGTTATCAAGTCTTATCGTTTCAAGCATCTCGTGATGATCGGATGTGATAGATTCGATAAGTACATACAACGGGTGCAAGACAGCTTTGCACATGCGGATACTAAGGTGGCCTTGACGAGCCTAGCATGTACAGACATGGTCTCGGAACACGTGATACCGAAAGGTAGAGCATGAATCATATGGTTGATATGATGAACACTTTGAGTGTTCGCCATTGAAATCACACCTTTTCTCGTGATGATCGGGTTTAGGTGCGGTGGATTTGGTTCGTGTGATCACTAAGACAATGCGAGGGATATTGTTTTGAGTGGGAGTTCACTTAGGTTTTTAATTATGTTGAATTAAAATTTGAACTCAATTTGTCATAAACTTAGTCTAAACTATTGCAAATATATGTTGTAGAGATGGCGTCCCCAATCAATTTTAATCAGTTCCTAGAGAAAGAGAAACTTAAGAGCAACGGTAGCAACTTCACCGATCGGTTCCGCCATGTGAGGATCTTCCTCTCTCGGCGGAAATCTGCAATTTGTGCTTGATGCACCGCTAGGTGACCCTCCCGCAGAAGATGAATCCGATGAAGTAAAAGCTGTTTACGCGACTCGGAAAACTCGGTACTCTCAAGTTCGTGTGCCATCCCGTGCAGTCTGGAATCCGATCTTCAAAAACGTTTTGAGCACCATGATCCTCATGAGTTGATGAATGAGCTGAAAGCTATATTCGAGACTCATGCGGCAGTGGAATGCTATGAAGCATCGAAACATTTCTTCAGCTGTATGATGGAAGAAGGCAGCTCCGTTAGTGAGCACATGCTCGCCATGACCGGGCATGCGAAGAAACTCAGTGACTTGGGAATAGTGATTCCTAACAGACTGGGGATTAATCGTGTCCTTCAATCACTGCCACCAAGTTACAAGAACTTTGTGATGAACTACAATATGCAGAACATGAACAAGGAGTTACCTGAACTCTTTGGCATGCTAAAAGCTGCTGAGATTGAGATCAAGAAAGAGCACCAAGTGTTGATGGTCAACAAGACCACCAGTTTCAAGAAACAGGCAAGTCTAAGGGAAAATTCAAGAAGGGTGGCAAGAAAGCTGCCACGCCTCCTATGAAACCTAAGAACGGCCCTAAGCCCGATGCTGAGTGCTATTATCGCAAGGAGAAGGGACACCGGAAGCGTAATTGCTCCAAGTATCTGGCTGATCTGAAGAGCGGCCTTGTCAAGAAGAAGAAAGAAGGTATATCTGATATACATGTTATAGATGTTTATCTCACTAGTTCTCGTTCTAGTACCTGGGTATTTGATACTGGTTCGGTTGCTCATATTTGTAACTCGAAACAGGAACTAAAGAATAAACGACAACTGCTGAAAGATGAAGTGACGATGCGCGTTGGAAATGGATCCAAGGTCAATGTGATCGCAAATGGCACACTTCCTCTACATCTACCTTCGGGATTAGTTTTAAGCCTAAATAATTGCTATTATGTACCTGTGTTGAGCATGAACATTATATCTGGATCTTGTTTAATGCAAGACGGTTATTCATTCAAGTCTGAGAATAATGGTTGTTCTATTTTTATGAATAATATCTTTTATGGTCGAGCACCACAAAAGAATGGCTTATTTCTGTTAGATCTCGATAGTAGTGATACGCATATACATAACATTGATGCTAAGCGAATTAAACTTAATGATAATTCTACTTATATGTGGCATCGCTGCCTTGGTCATATTGGAGTGAAACGCATGAAGAAACTCCATACTAATGGATTACTTGAATCACTTGACTTTGAGTCACTTGATAGATGCGAAGCATGTCTAATGGGAAAAATGACAAAGACTCCATTTTCTGGTATGATGGAGCGAGCTACTGACTTATTGGAAATCATACATACCGATGTATGTGGACCAATGAGCGTAGCATCGCGCGGTGGTTATCGTTATGTTCTAACCTTCACAGATGATCTGAGTAGATATGGGTATATCTATTTCATGAAACATAAATCCGAAACTTTCGAGAAGTTTAAGGAATTTCAAAGTGAAGTAGAAAATCAACGTAACAAGAAGATCAAATTTCTACGATCTGATCGTGGAGGTGAATATCTGAGTTATGAGTTTGGCATGCATTTAAAGAAATGCGGAATACTTTCACAATTGACACCGCCGGGAACACCTCAACGAAACGGTGTGTCCGAATGTCGTAATCGAACTCTCTTAGATATGGTTCGTAGTATGATGTCTCTTACTGATTTGCCGTTATCATTTTGGAGTTATGCATTAGAGACAGCCGCATTCACTTTAAATAGAGCACCATCAAAATCCGTAGAAACGACACCGTATGAATTATGGTTTAATAAGAAACCTAAGCTGTCGTTCCTGAAAGTTTGGGGTTGCGAAGCCTATGTAAAGAAGTTACAACCGGACAAGCTAGAACCCAAAGCGGAGAAATGCGTCTTCATAGGTTACCCTAAGGAAACTATAGGGTACACTTTCTATCACAGATCCGAAGGCAAAATCTTTGTTGCTAAGAACGGAACCTTTCTTGAGAAAGAATTTCTCACTAAAGAAGTGACTGGAAGAAAAGTAGAACTCGATGAGATTGATGAATCTATACTCGTTGATCAGAGTAGCGCAGTACCGGAAGTTGTACCCGTACCGCCTACACCGGCAACAGAGGAAGCTAATGATAATGATCATGAAACTTCGAACGAGGAAACTACTGAACCTCGCAGATCGACAAGGGAACGTGCCACTCCTGATTGGTATGATCCTTGTCTAAATGTCATGATTGTAGATAACAATGATGAGGACCCTGCGACGTATGAAGAAGCGATGATGAGCCCAGATTCCAACAAATGGCAAGAAGCCATGAAATCCGAAATGGGATCCATGTATGATAACAAAGTATGGACTTTGGTAGACTTACCTGATAGCCGAAAGGCTGTCAAGAATAAATGGATCTTCAAGAGAAAAACAGATGCTGATGGTAATATTACTGTCTATAAAGCTCGACTTGTCGCAAAGGGTTTCCGACAAATTCAAGGAGTTGACTACGATGAGACTTTCTCACCTGTAGCGAAGCTAAAATCTGTGAGGATTTTGTTAGCAATAGCTGCATTTTTCGATTATGAGATTTGGCAGATGGATGTCAAAACGGCGTTCCTTAATGGAGACATTGAGGAAGAGTTGTATATGGTACAACCCAAAGGTTTTGTCGATCCTAAAAATGCTGAAAAAGTATGCAAACTTCAGCGTTCAATCTATGGACTGAAGCAAGCATCAAGAAGTTGGAACCGACGCTTTGATAAGGTGATCAAAGACTTCGGGTTTATACAGTGTCATGGAGAGGCCTGTATTTACAAGAAAGTGAGTGGGAGCTCGTAGCATTCCTGATATTATATGTAGATGACATATTATTGATCGGGAATGATATATAACTATTAAGCAGTGTTAAGGGTTATTTGAATAATAGTTTTTCAATGAAAGACCTTGGTGAAGCATCGTATATATTAGGCATCAAGATTTATAGAGATAGATCAAGACGCCTAATAGGGCTATCACAGAGTACATATCTGGACAAGATTCTAAAGAAGTTTAGAATGGACGAAAGTAAGAAAGGGTTCTTACCTATGTTACCAGGCAAGGTATTGAGTAAAACTCAAGGACCGGCTACGGCAGAAGAAAGAGAAAGGATGAGTAACATCCCCTATGCCTCGGCAGTAGGATCTATCATGTATGCCATGCTATGTACAAGACCGGATATAGCACATGCTGTTAGTTTGACTAGCAGATATCAAAGTGATCCAGGAATGGAACACTGGACAGCGGTCAAGAATATCCTGAAGTACTTGAAAAGAACTAAGGATATGTTTCTTTGTTATGGAGGTGACCAAAAGCTCGTTGTAACAAGTTACACCGATGCAAGTTGGAACACCGATCCCGATGACTCTAAGTCACAATGCAGGTACGTGTTTATATTGAATGGTGCTGCAGTAAGCTGGGCAAGCTCGAAGCAGTGCACGGTGGCGAAATCTTCAACAGAATCAGAGTACATAGCGGCTTCAGAGGCTTCATCATAAGCGGTATGGATGAAGAGGTTCATTGTAGAGCTCGGTGTGGTTCCTAGTGCATTGGACCCATTAATCATTTACTGTGATAACATGGGTGCCATCGCCAATGCACAAGAGCCAAGGTCACACAAGAGGCTGAAGCATATCAAGCTGCGTTACCACTCGATTCGCGAGTACATCGAAGATGGAGAAGTAAAGATTTGCAAAGTACACACTGATCTGAATGTAGCAGATCCGTTGACTAAAGCTCTCCCTAGGGCAAAGCATGACCAACACCAAAATACCATGGGTGTTAGGTATATTACAATGTAATCTAGATTATTGACTCTAGTGCAAGTGGGAGACTGAAGGAGATATGCCCTAGAGGCAATAATAAAGTGGTTATTATTTATATCTTTATGTTTATGATAAATGTTTATATATCATGCTAGAATTGTATTAACCGAAACATTAGTACATGTGTGATATGTAGACAAACAAGAAGTCCCTAGTATGCCTCTTAAACTAGCTTGTTGATTAATAGATGATTAGTTTCATAATCATGAACATTGGATGTTATTAATAACAAGGTTATGTCATTGTGTGAATGATATAATGGACACACCCAATTAAGCGTAGCATAAGATCTCGTCATTAAGTTATTTGCTATAAGCTTTCGATACATAGTTACCTAGTCCTTATGACCATGAGATCATGTAAATCACTTATACCAGAAAGGTACTTTGATTACATCAAACACCACTGCGTAAATGGGTGGCTATAAAGGTGGGATTAAGTATCCGGAAAGTATGAGTTGAGGCATATGGATCAACAGTGGGATTTGTCCATCCCGATGACGGATAGATATACTCTGGGCCCTCTCGGTGGAATGTCGTCTAATGTCTTGCAAGCATATGAATGAGTTCATAAGAGACCACATACCACGGTATTTAGTAAAGAGTACTTGTCAGGAGATGAGGTTGAACAAGGTATAGAGTGATACCGAAGATCAAACCTCGGACAAGTAAAATATCGCGAGACAAAGGGAATTGGTAATTTATGTGAATGGTTCATTCGATCACTAAAGTCATCGTTGAATATGTGGGAGCCATTATGGATCTCCAGATCCCGCTATTGGTTATTGGTCGGAGTGAGTACTCAACCATGTCCACATAGTTCTCGAACCGTAGGGTGACACACTTAAAGTTGGATGTTGAAATGGTAGCACTTGAATTATGGAATGGAGTTCGAATATTTGTTCGGAGTCCCGGATGAGATCCCGGACATCACGAGGAGTTCCGGAATGGTCCGGAGAATAAGATTCATATATAGGATGTCATTTTATGTGAAATAAAATGTCGCGGAAGGTTCTATGGAAGGTTCTAGAAGGTTCTAGAAAAGTCCGGAAGAAACCACCAAGGAAGGTGGAGTCCACAAGGGACTCCACCTCCATGGCCGGCCAGCCCTAGTGGGGGTGGAGTCCCAAGTGGACTCCACCATAGGGGGCCGGCCACCCCCCACATGGGAGGTGGGAATCCCACCTTTGGGTGGGAGTCCTAGTTGGGCTAGGTTTCCCCCCTCCTATGGAAGGTTTTGGTTTCGGGTCTTATTCGAAGACTTGGACACCAACACTTGGGATCCACCTATATAATGAGGGGCCAAGGGAGGGGGCCGGCCACCCCAAGACCATAGCTTGGCCGCCCCCCTTGAGTGGCCGGCCACCCCCTCCCAAACCCTAGCTTTGCTCCTCCACTTCATATTGCCCGCGTAGCTTAGCGAAGCTCCACCGGACTTCTACACCGCCACCGACACCACGCCGTCGTGCTGTCGGATTCAAGAGGAGCTACTACTTCCGCTGCCCGCTGGAACGGGGAGGTGGACGTCGTCTTCATCAACAACCGAACGTGTGACCGAGTACGGAGGTGCTGCCCGTTCGTGGCGCCGGAACCGATCGTGATCAAGATCTTCTACGCGCTTTTGCAAGCGGCAAGTGATCATCTACCGCAGCAACAAGAGCCTCATCTTGTAGGCTTTGGAATCTCTTCAAGGGTGAGACTCGATACCCCCTCGTTGCTACCGTCTTCTAGATTGCATCTTGGCTTGGATTGCGTGTTCGCGGTAGGAAAATTTTTGTTTTCTATGCAACGTTATCCTACAATTATATGTGCTACTCTAGTGATGTTATTAAAGTACTCTATTCCTCCTGCACGATGTAATGGTGACAGTGTGTGCATCGTGTAGTACTTGGCGTAGGTTATAATTGTAATCTCTTATAGATTATGAAGTTAACTATTGCTATGATAGTATTGATGTGATCTATTCCTCCTTCATAGTGTGATGGTGACAGTGTGCATGCTATGTTAGTACTTGGTTTAGTTGTGTTGATCTATCGTGCACTCTAAGGTTACTTAAACATGAATATCGAATATTGTGGAGCTTGTTAACTCCGGCATTGAGGGTTCGTGTAATCCTACACAATTAGTGGTGTTCATCATCCAACAAGAGAGTGTAGAGTATAGCATTTATCTATTTATTCTGTTATGTGATCAATATTGAGAGTGTCCACTAGTGAAAGTATAATCCCTAGGCCTTGTTCCCAAATACTGTAATCACTGCTTGTTTACTGTTTTGCTGCATCTGTACTGCCTGCAATATTACCACCATTGACTGCACGCCAGTTGTAGCATCAAGCTATTTTCTGGTGCCGTTACTACTGCTCATATACATTCATACCACCTGTATTTCACTATCTCTTCGCCGAACTAGTGCACCTATTAGGTGTGTTGGGGACACAAGAGACTTCTTGCTTTGTGGTTGCAGGGTTGCATGAGAGGGATATCTTTGACCTCTTCCTCCCTGAGTTCGATAAACCTTGGGTGATCCACTTAAGGGAAACTTGCTGCTGTTCTACAAACCTCTGCTCTTGGAGGCCCAACACTGTCGACAAGAATAGAAGCACCCGTAGACATTGATACGTCTCCGACGTATCGATAATTTTTTATGTTCCATGCCACATTATTGATGATATCTACATGTTTTATGCATACTTTATGTCATATTTATGCATTTTCTGGAACTAACCTATTAACGAGATGCCGAAGAGCCAGTTGCTGTTTTCTGCTATTTTTGGTTTCAGAAATCCTAGTAAGGAAATATTCTCGGAATTGGACAAAATCAACGCCCAGGGGCCTATTTTGCCATGAAGCTTCCAGAAGACCGAAGAGGAGACGAAGTGGGGCCACGAGGTGGCCAAACAACAGGGCGGCGCGGCCCAGGTCTTGGCCGCGCGGCCCTGGCGTCTGGGCCCCTCGTGTGGCCCCCTGACCTGCCCTTCCACCTACAAATAGTCTTCGTCGCGAAACCCCCAGTACCGAGAGCCACGATACGGAAAACCTTCCAGAGACGCCGCCGCCGCCAATCCCATCTCGGGGGATTCAGGAGATCGCCTCCGGCACCCTGCTGGAGAGGGGAATCATCTCCCGGAGGACTCTTCACCGCCATGGTCGCCTCCAGAGTGATGAGTGAGTAGTTCACCCCTGGACTATGGGTCCATAGCAGTAGCTAGATGGTTGTCTTCTCCTTATGTGCTTCATTGTCGGATCTTGTGAGCTGCCTAACATGATCAAGATCATCTATCTGTAATGCTATATGTTGTGTTTGTTGGGATCCGATGGATAGAGAATACTATGTTATGTTGATTATCAATCTATGTGTTGTTTATGATCTTGCATGCTCTCCGTTATTAGTAGAGGCTCTGGCTAAGTTTTTACTCTTAACTCCAAGAGGGAGTATTTATGCTCGATAGTGGGTTCATGTCTCCGTGAATCTGGGGGAGTGACAGAAACCTCTAAGGTTATGGATGTGCTGTTGCCACTAGGGATAAAACATTGATGCTATGTCCGAGGATGTAGTTATTGATTACATTACGCACCATACTTAATGCAATTGTCTGTTGTTTGCAACTTAATACTGGAAGGGGTTCGGATGATAACCTGAAGGTGGACTTTTTAGCCATAGATGCATGCTGGATAGCGGTCTATGTACTTTGTCGTAATGCCCAATTAAATCTCACAATACTCATCATATCATGTACATGTATGTGCATTGTCATGCCCTCTCTATTCGTCAATTGCCCAATTGTAATTTGTTCACCCAACATGCTATTTATCTTATGGGAGAGACACCTCTAGTGAACTGTGGACCCCGGTCCATTCTTTTACATCGAATACAATCTACTGCAATACTTGTTCTACTGTTCTCTGCAAACAATCATCATCCACACTATACATCTAATCCTTTGTTACAGCAAGCCGGTGAGATTGACAACCTCATTGTTTCGTTGGGGCAAAGTACTTTGGTTGTGTTGTGCAGGTTCCACGTTGGCGCCGGAATCCCTGGTGTTGCGCCGCACTACATCTCGCCGCCATCAACCTTCAACGTGCTTCTTGGCTCCTACTGGTTCGATAAACCTTGGTTTCTTACTGAGGGAAAACTTGCCGCTGTACGCATCACACCTTCCTCTTGGGGTTCCCAACGGTCGCGTGCTGTACGCGTATCAGACATCACGTTCCGCCGGAACATGGATGATTTAGTCAAACTACGTCACCGACCTCTTGATACCTTCGTAGGCCGAAAGCGGTTAACGTTCCGCCGGAACATGGATGATTTAGTCCAACTTCGTCACTGACCTCTTGGTCGTGATGGTCCTCGTACAATGACAGGCGCCACAAATGACAACACCTTCGTGGTCTCGCAACAACTCCCGATTCTTTGATCCAGCTGATATTGTGGAAGTAGATCTTTTGGATCAGAACACCAGCAACATGACGGCGTAATGGTATGGAACCAACTCCCATGTGCGCATATATTTTAGGAACCGCGCACGGGAGAGAAAACTAGAGCGAGATGGGTGGAGGTGCATGGGGAGGGGAGAAGAGCTGTCCTCTCAATTGCCTATATAGGGGGAGGGCTGGCCGGCCAAGTGAGGTGGGGCGGTGCCCAAGGTGTGTCTTGCACCTAAAACCCCAACCCTTGCCGCCCCCACCCATATCCGTTGGGGGGCAGCCGGCCCCTTAATGGGCTCCCATCAAGTGGGATGCACCTATTTAATTAAATAAAAATATTTACTATTAATTTATCTAATTAACATGTAATATATATTATTTAATTTCTAGTGATCTGAAACACCTTTTGAACCACTTCGAACTTCTTTCGAATTCACGCGGAACATTTTTGGTTCTCTCTTCTCAATTCTCCGGTATTTCCAATGATACCAAAATCATCTCTAAGCGTCACTGAATACCCTACGGTTTGGGAACACTACAGATATGATCGAGACACCTCTCCGATCAATGATCATAAATGAGACCTTGATGCTCATACTGATCCATGTGTATTCCACAAATATACATATGTCGATGAACCATAAATTTTGAGTCATATTCCCGTTGTTACTTCGATACCAGCACTTGTCCGAGATCTGATCATCGGTATTATCATACCTAATTCAATCTCGTTTCCTACAAGGCTATTCAACTTGTTCTCGTGATATTCCATCCTCATGACCTAGTCATATGTTGCACAGCTTCATGGATGCAATCTCACCGGAGTGGAACCAGAGTATTTGTCCGTCACGCGGATGAATCTGACATGGGTATGCCTTGTTGGGCATGAGGCTTGTAACCTTGGTACGTATTCGGGAGAAGCCCATGATATAGAAGATGAAGATAGCTAAAGCCACCAGCCGAACCGTGTCGAATAGGAAAGAGCCCATTGGAGGAGCCGGCATAAGTATAGTTATGTATAAAACAATTGTAAACCGAGCTGAACTAGACTCCGAGACATAGCCCGCTTTACAGTATAACATGACAGGCCAGTCTGATTCTCCCTTGCTCCACTGTTTTTTCCTTATATTTCATTTTACTTTTCCCTTTCGCTTATCTTTTTCTATCTTCACGTTTGAATGCTACTAATATTACAAAATTTTATAATTTGTTTTTCTTGTTCCAGATACATTGCACATTACCTTATATTGAAGGATACTGAACATTGGAAAAATAATATGGTGTTGCGCTTTCTTCTTCTTTCACATAAACGTTGCACATTGCAGGCTAATGAATATTGCACAAAAACTAATCTTGTTATTCTTGTCGGTCATCAACATGGACATTGAACACAAGCAGGCCATTCATGTCTAACTACAACACTAACTGCACTGCCTAACTACTAATGATCAACACATAAACAATCCGAGGAGCAATTACACAAAAATAATAAAAAATGCAGCCATGAGATTGTCATGCTTCTTCAGGACAACAAGTTTCTTTAGCTGCTTGTTGATCTGCTTCAACTCCTTCAACTATGTTGCCTTCACTTCTGCCACATTTCCAACAGTAGAAGCAAGCCCGTCGGGGGTGGTAGATCCCGATTGCTCCAGGGATGCGCCTTGAAATCCAATCCTCTCGATGTACTGATCCAACACTCAAAATGATTGCAATTGCGCAGATCCCGAAACCAATTCCCTAATCGAAAAGATGAGCCCTAATTCCCAAATCGGAAAGATGAACCCTAATTCCTAAATCGGTAGCAAAACCAGAAATTGGACACAAAAACAATAAATTGGGGGGCAAATAACTTAGATTTCACCTTCCCGAGCTCTGGCTTGATATCGCATTTGACATACTCGCGCCCAAGATTGCCATGCTTGTTGGTCGTTGTAACACGCCGCTTCAGGGGCACCTACTCATTATCACTAGACCATATTACGGCCATCAGGAGGTTGAAGAGCTCGACATCGTCGTCGGAGAAGGAGGGGAAGAAGGGCAAGAAAAAGAGGGAGGATGCAACGGTCGGAATGGTCACAGGGGAGAGGCTCCGGGGGTGACGGCTCTGTTTTCCACTGGGAGTTGTGGGTCCCACGCCATGACATGGACAAGTGGTGGGTCCCTCACTGGAGGTGGTCAGGTGGACACACGATGGAGCCTTAGGTGCGGCCCCTTAGCTGATGTGGATAGGTTCTAGGCCCCGTAAAGATCACTTTTTTTATTTAGGTCAGCAGAAATGTCGCACGACAATTATTGCCACGAAAAGCGTAGCTTTCTGGAATGTTTGCCTCAACAATATCGCTGATGACCCACAAGTATAGGGGTGTATTGTAGTACTTTCGATAAATAAGAGTGTCAAACCCAACGAGGAGCAGAAGGTGTTGATGAGCAGTTTCAATGAAGGATTCTCTGTAAACACTAGCAAACGGGTTTTCAGTGGTATTTGATATTGCAAATAAATAAAACGCAAGTAAATAAAAGGCGGCAGTAATAATTGCAGTAAGTGTCACAATCCTTTTTAGCACAAAGAACAAGCCGGTTGTTCTACTTATATCGACCAAACGTTTCTGAGGACACACGGGAGGTTTTATGTCAAGTGCTTTCGCGTCGCATCCGTGAATAATCTCTATTGGTATGGTAAGTGTTTTGTGGGTGAACCTATGCTAATGCACTACCCTTAATAGGATAATACATACTTGTGATTAAACCCCTTGCAAGCATCCGCAACTATAAGAAGGTAATTAAGATAAAATCTAACCACGGCCTTAAACTCTGAGATCGTACGCGCCCTCATGCAATGGCTTCCTAACGGGGGTTCAGGTTTCTGTCGCTCCGGCAACCCCGCAATTAGTAGCCAAATACACGATGCATTCCCCTAGGTCCATAAAGGCGAAGTATCATGTAGTCAATGTTCACATGATACCACTAGAAGAATAACACCACAACTTAAATATCATATCAATACATATTACTCACATAGCTCCACTACTAACACAATACTTCTCCCATGTCCTCAAGAACTAAACGAACTACTCACGGGAAAACATATAAAACATGATCAGTGGGTATATAATGATGAATAACAATCTGGACATAAACCTTAATCCGATGGTTTCACTCAATAGCATCAAATACAACAAGTAATCAATACCGGGAGAGTTTCCCCTTCGAAATATGCGATGTACAACCCAAATAGTTACAGCGGGATGAGGTGGAGACGGCGGTGATGATGGTGCTGATGGTGGAGATGATGAGGCTGATGATCACGATGAAGTCCAGCTCAATGGCGGTGGCGATGGCGACGATTTCCCCCTCCGGGAGGGAATTTCCCCCGGCAGATTTCTATCTGCCGGAGAGCTTTTCTCTCTCTGGTGTTTTCCGCCTCGTAGTCTGATGTCTACGAGTGCTTCTATTCTTGTAGACAGTGTTGGGCCTCCAAGAGCAGAGGTTTGTAGAACAGCAGCAAGTTTCCCTTAAGTGGATCACCCAAGGTTTATCGATCTCAGGGAGGAAGAGGTCAAAGATATCCCTCTCATGCAACCCTGCAACCACAAAGCAAGAAGTCTCTTGTGTCCCCAACACACCTAATAGGTGCACTAGTTCGGCGAAGAGATAGTGAAATACAGGTGGTATGAATAAGTATGAGCAGTAGCAACAGCGCCAGAAAAGTGCTTTGCTGTCCAGGACTGGCGTGTGGTTGATGGTGGTAATATTGCAGACAGTACAGATGCAGTAAAACAGTAAACAAGCAGCGATACCAGTATTTAGGAACAAGGCCTAGGGATCATACTTTCACTAGTGGACACTCTCAACATTGATCACATAACAGAATAAATAGATAAATGCTAGACTCTACACCCTCTTGTTGGATGATGAACACCACTAACTGTGTAGGATTACACGAACCCTCAGTGCCGGAGTTAACAAGCTCCACAATATTCGATGTTCATATTTAAATAACCTTAGAGTGCATGACAGATCAACATAACCAAACCAAGTACTAACATAGCATGCACACTGTCACCTTCACGCTACGAAAGGAGGCATAGATCACATCAATACCATCATAGCAATAGTTAACTTCATAATCTACAAGAGATCACAATCATAGCCTACACCAAGTACTACACGATGCACACACTGTCACCATTACACCGTGCAGGAGGAATAGACTACTTTAATAACATCACTAGAGTAGCACACAGATAAATTGTGATACAAAACACATTGCAATCATAAAGAGATATAAATAAGCACTTCACTATGCCATTCATAACAGTGAATAAGTATTCTGTGAAATATAGCCTAAGAGACCCACACGGTGCACACACTGTCACCTTTACACACGTGGGACAAGGAGTCTCCGTAGATCACATAAGTAAAACTCACTTGACTAGCATAACGACATCTAGATTACAAGCATCATCATATGAATCTCAATCATGTAAGGCAGCTCATGAGATTATTGTATTGAAGTACATAGGGAGAGAGATGAACCACATAGCTACCGGTACAGCCCCGAGCCTCGATGGAGAACTACTCCCTCCTCATGGGAGACAGCAGTGGTGATTGATGCGTGTGGTTGGCACGTCCGTTGGGAACCCCAAGAGGAAGGTGTGATGCGCACAGCGGCAAGTTTCCCTCAGTAAGAAACCAAGGTTTAATCGGACCAGTAGGAGTCAAGAAGCACGTTGAAGGTTGATGGCGGCGAGATGTAGTGCGACGCAACACCAGAGATTCCGGCGCCAACGTGGAACCTGCACAACACAACCAAAGTACTTTGCCCCAACGAAACAGTGAGGTTGTCAATCTCACCGGCTTGCTGTAACAAAGGATTAACCGTATTGTGTGGAAGATGATTGTTTGCAGAAAACAGTAGAACAAGTATTGCAGTAGATTGTATTTCAGTAAAGAGAATTGGACCGGGGTCCACAGTTCACTAGAGGTGTCTCTCCCATAAGATAAACAGCATGTTGGGTGAACAAATTACAGTTGGGCAATTGACAAATAAAGAGAGCATGACCATGCACATACATATCATGATGAGTATAGTGAGATTTAATTGGGCATTACGACAAAGTACATAGACCGCCATCCAACTGCATCTATGCCTAAAAAGTCCACCTTCAGGTTATCATCCGAACCCCCTCCAGTATTAAGTTGCAAAGCAACAGACAATTGCATTAAGTATGGTGCGTAATGTAATCAACAACTACATCCTTAGACATAGCATCAATGTTTTATCCCTAGTGGCAACAGCACAACACAACCTTAGAACTTTCTGTCACTGTCCCAGGTGTCAATGCAGGCATGAACCCACTATCGAGCATAAGTACTCCCTCTTGGAGTTACAAGCATCTACTTGGCCAGAGCATCTACTAGTAACGGAAAGCATGCAAGATCATAAACAACACGTAGATATAACTTTGATAATCAACATAACAAGTATTCTCTATTCATCGGATCCCAACAAACGCAACATATAGAATTACAGATAGATGATCTTGATCATGTTAGGAAGCTCACAAGATCCGACAATGATAGCACAATGGGGAGAAGACAACCATCTAGCTACAGCTATGGACCCATAGTCCAGGGGTAGACTACTCACACATCACTCCGGAGGCGACCATGGCGGTGTAGAGTCCTCCGGGAGATGATTCCCCTCTCCGGCAGGGTGCCGGAGGCGATCTCCTGGATCCCCCGAGATGGGATCGGCGGTGGCGGCGTCTCAGTAAGGTTTTCCGTATCGTGGCTCTCGGTACTGGGGGTTTCGTCACGGAGGCTATTTGTAGGCGGAAGGGCAGGTCAAGAGGCGGCACGGGGGGCCCACACCATAGGGCCGCGCGGCCAAGGGGGGGCCGCGCCGCCCTAGGGTTTGGCTCCCTCGTGGCCCCTCTTCGTCTCTCCTTCGGACTTCTGGAAGCTTCGTGGAAAAATAGGCCCCTGGGCTTTGATTTCGTCCAATTCCGAGAATATTTCGTTACTAGGATTTCTGAAACCAAAAACAGCATAAAACAGCAACTGGCACTTCGGCATCTTGTTAATAGGTTAGTTCCAGAAAATGCACGAATATGACATAAAGTGTGCATAAAACATGTAGATAACATCAATAATGTGGCATGGATCATAAGAAATTATCGATACGTCGGAGACGTATCAGCATCCCCAAGCTTAGTTCTGCTCGTCCCGAGCAGGTAAAACGATAACATACGTATAATTTCTGGAGTGACATGCCATCATAATCTTGATCATACTATTTGTAAAGCATATGTAGTGAATGCAGCGATCAAAACAATGTATATGACATGAGTAAACAAGTGAATCATAAAGCAAAGACTTTTCATGAATAGCACTTCAAGACAAGCATCAATAAGTCTTGCATAAGAGTTAACTCATAAAGCAATAAATTATAGTAAAGGCATTGAAGCAACACAAAGGAAGATTAAGTTTTAGCGGTTGCTTTCAACTTATAACATGTATATCTCATGGATATTGTCAACATAGAGTAATATAATAAGTGCAATATGCAAGTATGTAGGAATCAATGCATAGTTCACACAAGTGTTTGCTTCTTGAGGTGGAAAGAAATAGGTGAACTGACTCAACAATGAAAGTAAAAGAATGGTCCTCCATAGAGGAAAAGCATCGATTGCTATATTTGTGCTAGAGCTTTGATTTTGAAAACATGAAACAATTTTGTCAACGGTAGTAATAAAGCATATGCATCATGTAAATTATATCTTATAAGTTGCAAGCCTCATGCACAGTGTACTAATAGTGCCCGCACCTTGTCCTAATTAGCTTGGACTACCGGATCATCACAATGCACTGTTTTTACCAAGTGTCACAAAGGGGTACCTCTATGCCGCCTGTACAAAGGTCTAAGGAGAAAGCTCGCATTGGATTTCTCGCTATTGATTATTCTTCAACTTAGACATCCATACCGGGACAACATAGACAACAGATAATGGACTCCTCTTTTATGCATAAGCATGTAACAACAATTAATAATTTTCTCATTTGAGATTGAGGATATATGTCCAAAACTGAAACTTCCACCATGGATCATGGCTTTAGTTAGCGGCCCAATGTTCTTCTCTAACATATGCATGCTTAACCATAAGGTGGTAGATCTCTCTTACTTCAGACAAGACGGACATGCATAGCAACTCACATGAAATTCAACAATGAATAGTTGATGGCGTCCCCAGTGAACATGGTTATCGCACAACAAGCAACTTAATAAGAGATAAAGTGCATAATTACATATTCAATACCACAATAGTTTTTAAGCTATTTGTCCCATGAGCTATATATTGCAAAGGTGAATGATGGAATTTTAAAGGTAGCACTCAAGCAATATACTTTGGAATGGTGGAAAATACCATGTAGTAGGTAGGTATGGTGGACACAAATGGCATAGTGGTTGGCTCAAGTATTTTGGATGCATGAGAAGTATTCCCTCTCGATACAAGGTTTAGGCTAGCAAGGTTTATTTGAAACAAACACAAGGATGAACCGGTGCAGCAAAACTCACATAAAAGACATATTGAAAACATTATAAGACTCTACACCGTCTTCCTTGTTGTTCAAACTCAATACTAGAAATTATCTAGACCTTAGAGAAACCAAATATGCAAACCAAATTTAAGCATGCTCTATGTATTTCTTCATTAATGGGTGCAAAGCATATGATGCAAGAGCTTAATCATGAGCACAACAATTGCCAAGTATCACATTACCCAAGACATTTATAGCAATTACTACATGTATCATTTTCAAATTCCAACCATATAACAATTTAACAAAGGAGAAACTTCGCCATGAATACTATGAGTAGAAACCAAGGACATACTTGTCCATATGCTACAGCGGAGCGTGTCTCTCTCCCATACATGTGAATGCTAGGATCCATTTTATTCAAACAAAACAAAAACAAAAACAAACCGACGCTCCAAGAAAAAGCACATAAGATGTGATGGAATAAAAATATAGTTTCAGGGGAGGAACCTGATAATGTTGTCGATGAAGAAGGGGATGCCTTGGGCATCCCCAAGCTTAGACGCTTGAGTCTTCTTGATATATGCAGGGGTGAACCACCGGGGCATCCCCAAGCTTAGAGCTTTCACTCTCCTTGATCATGTTGCATCATACTCCTCTCTTGATCCTTGAAAACTTCCTCCACACCAAACTCGAAACAACTCATTAGAGGGTTAGTGCACAATATAAATTGACATATTCAGAGGTGACACAATCATTCTTAACACTTCTGGACATTGCATAATGCTACTGGACATTAGTGGATCAAAGAAATTCATCCAACATAGCAAAAGAGGCAATGCGAAATAAAAGGCAGAATCTGTCAAAACAGAACAGTTCGTATTGACGAATTTTAAAATGGCACCAGACTTGCTCAGATGAAAATGCTCAAATTGAATGAAAGTTGCGTACATATCTGAGGATCATGCACGTAAATTGGCTTAATTTTCTGAGCCACCTACAGGGAGGTAGACCCAGATTCGTGACAGCAAAGAAATCTGGAACTGCGCAGTAATCCAAATCTAGTACTTACTTTTCTATCAACGGCTTAACTTGGCACAACAAAACACAAAACTAAGATAAGGAGAGGTTGCTACAGTAGTAAACAACTTCCAAGACACAAAATAAAAACAAAGTACTGTAGGTAAAAACATGGGTTGTCTCCCATAAGCGCTTTTCTTTAACGCCTTTCAGCTAGGCGCAGAAAGTGTGTATCAAGTATTATCGAAGGGTGGTGTGTCCTCAGCGGGGTGTGAATCGTTCTCAACTAGGCATAGTATATTTGATACATAAGTTTCAGCACCTCCCTTTTCATTAGTCTTAGGCGTGCTACTCTCATCAAACAAATTTTCAGGAACAAGCCAAGCATAGTTATTTTCTAGTGCATCATTCATAGCTAAGAGTTTACATGGTATTGGTGCTTTGATCTCCCCACCATCATCAATATTATTAGTGTATCTTATTCTATCCATGTCCATCTTTTCAAGGAGACTAACAAAATTAGTATGAGAACCAAGCATATTAAATTTAGCAAAGACCTTTCTAGCTTCTCTTGCTAGACCACCAAATTCTCTAAGAAGGGTTTCTAAAACAAAATCTTTCTTTTCCCCTTCTTCCATATCACCAAGTGTGAGAAACATGTGTTGGATTATAGGATTAAGATTAACAAATTTAGTCTCCAACAGGCGAACTAAATGCGCGGCAGCAATTTCATAAGTAGGCGTAAGGTCTACCAAGTGTCTATCTTCAAAATTTTCAATGGTACTAACATGATTGAAAAATTCTTCTATATTATTTCTCCCAACTATAGACCCACGTCCTACCGGTATGTCTTTTGTGGTAAAATTAAAAGGAAACATGATGAGTCAAGTAAAGTAAATGCAAGTAAACTAATTTTTTGTGTTTTTGATATAGCAAACAAGATAGCAAATAAAGTAAAACTAGCAACTAATTTTTTTGTATTTTGATTTAGTGCAGCAAACAAAGTAGTAAATAAAACTAAGCAAGACAAAAACAAAGTAAAGAGATTGAGAAGTGGAGACTCCCCTTGCAGCGTGTCTTGATCTCCCCGGCAACGGCGCCAGAAATTTGCTTGATGCGTGTGGTTGGCACGTCCGTTGGGAACCCCAAGAGGAAGGTGTGATGCGCACAGCGGCAAGTTTCCCTCAGTAAGAAACCAAGGTTTAATCGGACCAGTAGGAGTCAAGAAGCACGTTGAAGGTTGATGGCGGCGAGATGTAGTGCGGCGCAACACCAGAGATTCCGGCGCCAACGTGGAACCTGCACAACACAACCAAAGTACTTTGCCCCAACGAAACAGTGAGGTTGTCAATCTCACCGGCTTGCTGTAACAAAGGATTAACCGTATTGTGTGGAAGATGATTGTTTGCAGAAAACAGTAGAACAAGTATTGCAAGAGATTGTATTTCAAGAAAGAGAATTGGACCGGGGTCCACAGTTCACTAGAGGTGTCTCTCCCATAAGATAAACAGCATGTTGGGTGAACAAATTACAGTTGGGCAATTGACAAATAAAGAGAGCATGACCATGCACATACATATCATGATGAGTATAGTGAGATTTAATTGGGCATTACGACAAAGTACATAGACCGCCATCCAACTGCATCTATGCCTAAAAAGTCCACCTTCGTGTTATCATCCGAACCCCTCCGATTAAGTTGCAAAGCAACAGACAATTGCATTAAGTATGGTGCGTAATGTAATCAACAACTACATCCTTAGACATAGCATCAATGTTTTATCCATAGTGGCAACAGCACAACACAACCTTAGAACTTTCTGTCACTGTCCCAGGTGTCAATGCAGGCATGAACCCACTATCGAGCATAAGTACTCCCTCTTGGAGTTACAAGCATCTACTTGGCCAGAGCATCTACTAGTAACGGAAAGCATGCAAGATCATAAACAACACGTAGATATAACTTTGATAATCAACATAACAAGTATTCTCTATTCATCGGATCCCAACAAACGCAACATATAGAATTACAGATAGATGATCTTGATCATGTTAGGCAGCTCACAAGATCCGACAATGATAGCACAATGGGGAGAAGACAACCATCTAGCTACAGCTATGGACCCATAGTCCAGGGGTAGACTACTCACACATCACTCCGGAGGCGACCATGGCGGTGTAGAGTCCTCCGGGAGATGATTCCCCTCTCCGGCAGGGTGCTGGAGGCGATCTCCTGGATCCCCCGAGATGGGATCGGCGGTGGCGGCGTCTCAGTAAGGTTTTCCGTATCGTGGCTCTCGGTACTGGGGGTTTCGTCACGGAGGCTATTTGTAGGCGGAAGGGCAGGTCAAGAGGCGGCACGGGGGGCCCACACCATAGGGCCGCGCGGCCAAGGGGGGGCCGCGCCGCCCTAGGGTTTGGCTCCCTCGTGGCCCCTCTTCGTCTCTCCTTCGGACTTCTGGAAGCTTCGTGGAAAAATAGGCCCCTGGGCTTTGATTTCGTCCAATTCCGAGAATATTTCGTTACTAGGATTTCTGAAACCAAAAACAGCATAAAATAGCAACTGGCACTTCGGCATCTTGTTAATAGGTTAGTTCCAGAAAATGCACGAATATGACATAAAGTGTGCATAAAACATGTAGATAACATCAATAATGTGGCATGGTCATAAGAAATTATCGATACGTCGGAGACGTATCAGTGATGAAGATGGCGGTGGTGTCGATGGAGAAGCCTTCCGGGGGCACTTCCCCGTCCCGGCAGCGTGCCGGAACAGAGACTCCTCTCCCCCAGATCTTGGCTTCGCGATGGCGGTGGCTCTGGAAGGTTTCTCGTACCGTGGCTTTTCCGTCTCGAAGATTTAGGTCAGGGACCTTTATATAGGCGAAGAGGCGGAGGCGGAAGGTCGACGAGGCGACGACACAATAGGGGGGCGTGGGCCCCCCCTTGGCCGCGCCAGGGTGTCATCTGGTGGGCCTGTGGCCCCCCTCTGGCTCCTCTCGGGTGTTCTGGAAGCTTCGTGGGATCCTAAGATGCTGGGCGTTGATTTCGTCCGATTCCGAGAATATTTCCTTACTAGGATTTCTGAAACCAAAAACAGCAGAAAACAGGAACTGGCCCTTCGGCATCTCGTCAATAGGTTAGTTCCGGAAAACGCATAAATATGACATAAAGTATGTATAAAACATGTAGATATCATCAATAATGTGGCATGGAACATAAGAAATTATCGATACGTCGGAGACGTATCAGCATCCCCAAGCTTAGTTTCTGCTCGTCCCGAGCAGGTAAACGATAACAAAGATAATTTCTGGAGTGACATGCCATCATAACCTTGATCATACTATTGTAAGCATATGTAATGAATGCAGCGATCAAAACAATGGTAAATGACATGAGTAAACAACTGAATCATAAAGCAAAGACTTTTCATGAATAGTACTTCAAGACAAGCATCAATAAGTCTTGCATAAGAGTTAACTCATAAAGCAATAATTCAAAGTAAAGGCATTGAAGCAACATAAAGGAAGATTAAGTTTCAGCGGTTGCTTTCAACTTGTAACATGTATATCTCATGGATAGTGTCAATGTAAAGTAATATAACAAGTGCAATATGCAAGTATGTAGGAATCAATGCACAGTTCACACAAGTGTTTGCTTCTTGAGATGGAGAGAAATAGGTGAACTGACTCAATAATAAAAGTAGAAGAATGGCCCTTCGCAGAGGGAAGCATTGATTGCTATATTTGTGCTAGAGCTTTGGTTTTGAAAGCATATAGAGAGCATAAAAATAAAATTTTGAGAGGTGTTTGTTGTTGTCAACGAATGGTAGTGGGCACTCTAACCCCCTTGCCAGACAAACCTTCAAAGAGCGGCTCCCATTTTATTTTTATTTTTGTGTGGCACTCCTTCCAACCTTTCTTTCACAAACCATGGCTAACCGAATCCTCGGGTGCCTGCCAACAATCTCATACCATGAAGGAGTGCCTTTTTATTTTAGTTTTATTATGATGACACTCCTCCCCACCTTTGCTTTCTCAAGCCATGGCTAACCGAATCCTTCGGGTGCCGTCCAACAATCACATACCATGGAGGAGTGTCTATTTTTGTTAATTAATTTGGGACTGGGAATCCCATTGCCAGCTCTTTTTGCAAAATTATTGGATAAGCGGATGAAGCCACTAGTCCATTGGTGAAAGTTGCCCAACAAGATTGAAAGATAAACACCACATACTTCCTCATGAGCTATAAAACATTGACACAAATCAGAGGTGATAAATTTTGAATTGTTTAAAGGTAGCAGTCAAGCAATTTACTTTGGAATGGCGGAGAAATACCATGTAGTAGGTAGGTATGGTGGACACAAATGGCATAGTGGTTGGCTCAAGGATTTTGGATGCATGAGAAGTATTCCCTCTCGATACAAGGCTTAGGCTAGCAAGGTTATTTGAAACAAACACAAGGATGAACCGGTGCAGCAAAACTCACATAAAAGACATATTGTAAACATTATAAGATTCTACACCGTCTTCCTTGTTGTTCAAACTCAATACTAGAAATTATCTAGACCTTAGAGAGACCAATTATGCAAACCAAATTTTAGCAAGCTCTATGTATTTCTTCATTAATGGGTGCAAAGTATATGATGCAAGAGCTTAAACATGAGCACAACAATTGCCAAGTATCAAATTATTCAAGACATCATACCAATTAGTACATGCAGCATTTTCTGTTTCCAACCATATAACAATTAACGAAGCAGTTTCAACCTTTGCCATGAACATTAAAAGTAAAGCTAAGAACACATGTGTTCATATGAACCAGCGGAGCGTGTCTCTCTCCCACACAAGCATTTATTCAAACAAAAACAAAAACGAAATCAAACAGACGCTCCAAGTAAAGTACATAAGATGTGACCGAATAAAAATATAGTTTCAAGAGAAGGAACCTGATAATTTGTCGATGAAGAAGGGGATGCCTTGGGCATCCCCAAGCTTAGATGCTTGAGTCTTCTTGAAATATACAGAGATGAACCACCGGGGCATCCCCAAGCTTAGACTTTTCACTCTTCTTGATCGTAGTATATCATCCTCCTCTCTTGACCCTTGAAAACTTCCTCCACACCAAACTCGAAACAAACTCATTAGAGGGTTAGTGCATAATCAAAAAATCACATGTTCAGAGGTGACACAATCATTCTTAACACTTCTGGACATTGCTCAAAGCTACTGGAAGTTAATGGAACAAACAAATCCATCCAACATAGCAAAAGAGGCAATGCGAAATAAAAGGCAGAATCTGTCAAAACAGAACAGTCCGTAAAGACGAATTTCTAAGAGGCACCAGACTTGCTCAAATGAAAATGCTCAAATTGAATGAAAGTTGCGTAAATATCTGAGGATCACTCACGTAAATTGGCATAATTTTCTGAGTTACCTACAGAGAATTAGGCCTAGATTCGTGACAGCAAGAAATTTGTTTCTGCGCAGTAATCCAAATCTAGTATGAACCTTACTATCAAAGACTTTACTTGGCACAACAATGCAAAAAAGTAAGATAAGGAGAGGTTGCTACAGTAGTAACAACTTCCAAGACACAAATATAAAACAAAATTGCAGAAGTAAAATAAACACATGGGTTATCTCCCAAGAAGTTCTTTCTTTATAGCCATTAAGATGGGCTCAGGAGTTTTAATGATGCACTCGCAAGAAATAAGAGTTGAAGCAAAAGAGAGCATCAAGAAGCAAATTCAAAACACATTTAAGCCTAACATGCTTCCTATGCATAGGAATCTTGTAAATAAACAAGTTCATGAAGAGCAAAGTGACAAGCATAGGAAGATAGAACAAGTGTAGCTTCAGAAATTTCAGCACATAGAGAGGTGTTTTAGTAACATGAAAATTTCTACAACCATATTTTCCTCTCTCATAATAACTTTCAATAGCATCATGAGCAAACTCAACAATATAACTATCACATAAAGCATTCTTATCATGAGTCTCATGCATAAAATTATTACTACTCTCCACATAAGCATAGTCAGTATTATTAATTGCAGTGGGAGCAAATTCAACAAAGTAGCTATCATTATTATTATCATCATCAAATATAGGAGGCATATTGTAATCATAATCAAATTTATCCTCCATAACAGGTGGCACCAAAAGACTACTATCATTATAATCATCATAAATAGGAGGCAAAGTATCATCAAAGAAAATTTTCTCCTCAATGCTTGGGGGACTAAAAAGATCATGCTCATCAAAACCAGCTTCCCCAAGCTTAGAATTTTCCATATCATTAGCAACAATGGTGTTCAAAGTATTCATACTAATATGTTTCATGGGTTTTTTAATTTTCGCATCAAACCACTCATGTCTTAACTCAGAAAAAAGAATAAAAAGCTCCATGTTGCTTTCCATTATGCCAAACTAGTGTAAAACAAGAAACAAAAAGATGCAATTGCAGGATCTAAAGGAAATAGCTTCGAGTACTTACAACGGCGCCGGAAAATAGCTTAGTAGCCGAGATCCGGAGTGTGAGTACCTTTTACCTTTCCTCCCTGGCAACGGCGCCAGAAAAGTACTTAGTTACCTGGAACCGGAGTATGAGTGCCTTTTACCTTTCCTCCCCGGCAACGGCGCCAGAAAAGTGCTTGATGTCTACGGGTGCTTCTATTCTTGTAGACGGTGTTGGGCCTCCAAGAGCAGAGGTTTGTAGAACAGCAGCAAGTTTCCCTTAAGTGGATCACCCAAGGTTTATCGATCTCAGGGAGGAAGAGGTCAAAGATATCCCTCTCATGCAACCCTGCAACCACAAAGCAAGAAGTCTCTTGTGTCCCCAACACACCTAATAGGTGCACTAGTTCGGCGAAGAGATAGTGAAATACAGGTGGTATGAATAAGTATGAGCAGTAGCAACAGCGCCAGAAAAGTGCTTTGTTGTCCAGGACTGGCGTGTGGTTGATGGTGGTAATATTGCAGACAGTACAGATGCAGTAAAACAGTAAACAAGCAGCGATACCAGTATTTAGGAACAAGGCCTAGGGATCATACTTTCACTAGTGGACACTCTCAACATTGATCACATAACAGAATAAATAGATAAATGCTAGACTCTACACCCTCTTGTTGGATGATGAACACCACTAACTGTGTAGGATTACACGAACCCTCAATGCCGGAGTTAACAAGCTCCACAATATTCGATGTTCATATTTAAATAACCTTAGAGTGCATGACAGATCAACATAACCAAACCAAGTACTAACATAGCATGCACACTGTCACCTTCACGCTACGAAAGGAGGCATAGATCACATCAATACCATCATAGCAATAGTTAACTTCATAATCTACAAGAGATCACAATCATAGCCTACGCCAAGTACTACACGATGCACACACTGTCACCATTACACCGTGCAGGAGGAATAGACTACTTTAATAACATCACTAGAGTAGCACACAGATAAATTGTGATACAAAACACATTGCAATCATAAAGAGATATAAATAAGCATTTCACTATGCCATTCATAACAGTGAATAAGTATTCTGCGAAATATAGCCTAAGAGACCCACACGGTGCACACACTGTCACCTTTACACACGTGGGACAAGGAGTCTTCGGAGATCACATAAGTAAAACTCACTTGACTAGCATAACGACATCTAGATTACAAGCATCATCATATGAATCTCAATCATGTAAGGCAGCTCATGAGATTATTGTATTGAAGTACATAGGGAGAGAGATGAACCACATAGCTACCGGTACAGCCCCGAGCCTCGATGGAGAACTACTCCCTCCTCATGGGAGACAGCAGCGGTGATGAAGATGGCGGTGGTATCGATGGAGAAGCCTTCCGGGGGCACTTCCCCGTCCCGGCAGCGTGCCGGAACAGAGACTCCTGTCCCCCAGATCTTGGCTTCGCGATGGCGGCGGCTCTGGAAGGTTTCTCGTACCGTGGCTTTTCCGTCTCGAAGATTTAGGTCAGGGACCTTTATATAGGCGAAGAGGCAGAGTTGGAAGGTCGACGAGGCGACGACACAATAGGGGGGCGCGGGCCCCCCTTGGCCGCGCCAGGGTGTCATCTGGTGGGCCTGTGGCCCCCCTCTGGCTCCTCTCGGGTGTTCTGGAAGCTTCGTGGGATCCTAAGATGCTGGGCGTTGATTTCGTCCGATTCCGAGAATATTTCCTTACTAGGATTTCTGAAACCAAAAACAGCAGAAAACAGGAACTGGCCCTTCGGCATCTCGTCAATAGGTTAGTTCCGGAAAACGCATAAATATGACATAAAGTATGTATAAAACATGTAGATATCATCAATAATGTGGCATGGAACATAAGAAATTATCGATACGTCGGAGACGTATCATAGTCGCGGCGGAATATTTCTGCGAGCTGCCCCCGATCTTAGGTTTTCGTGGGGATGATATACGCGAAAGGGCGGGTTAGATGTGGGCCAAGGCGGCCATACATGCCCCAGGCGCGGCCAGGGTAGGGCCCGCGCCTGGGCATTGTATTGCCCAATGGTGCCCCCCAGGTCTTCCTTCTGGCTATCTCCGTCATCTGGGAAAATAAGATCTTCGTGAAAGTTTCTGGAATTTTCTGATCTTCCGAAGAATGGTACCCTGATGACCACTTTTGCAGAAGATTAGTAAGAGGCTTTGAAATTTTAGAGAAATCTTTAATAAATCTTCTATAAAAACCAGCATGACCAAGAATACTCCGAATACCTTTAACATCCCTAGGATAGGGCATGTTCTCAATTGCCTCCACTTTAGCTCGATCAACTTCAATACCTCTTTCAGAAATTTTATGCCTAAGAACAATTCCTTCATTAACCATAAAGTGGCACTTCTCCCAATTAAGAACAAGATTGGTTTCTTCACATCTCTGCATAACTTTATCAAGATTGTGCAAACAATTATCAAAGGAGGTTCCATCGATGGAGAAATCGTCCATGAATACCTCCACAATTTCTTCACAAAAACCATGAAAAATAGCAGACATGCATCTTTGAAATGTAGCAGGAGTATTGCACAAACCAAAAGGCATACGTCTATAAGCATAAGTTCCATAAGAACAAGTAAAAGTGGTTTTCTCCTGATCTTGCGCTTTAACCGCAATTTGAGAAAACCCAGAATAACCATCAAGAAAACAAAAGTGAGTCTTTTTAGACAACATTTCTAGCATTTGATCAATAAAAGGCAAAGGATTATGATCCTTCTTAGTAACTTTGTTGATTTTTCTAAAATCAATGCACATTCTATAACCAACAATAATTCGCTGAGGAATAAGCTCATCATTATCATTCGGAACAACAGTAACGCCTCCTTTCTTAGGAAACACAATGCACAAGACTAACCCATGTACTATCAGCAATAGGATAAATGATGCCAGCTTCAAGGATTTTAATACCTCATTTCTTACCACTTCCTTCATCTTAGGAATTAAACGGCGTTGATGTTCCACTACTGGCTTTGCATCGGGCTCCAAATTAATAGCATGTTGACATATAGTTGGAGAAATTCTCTTCAAGTCATCAAGAGTGTATCCCATAGCTGCACGATGCTTCCTTAATACTTTCAATAATCTTTCTTCTTCATATCCTGAAAGTTTAGACCTAATAATAACAGGATATATTTTCATATCATCTATATAAGAATATTTAAGATCCTCGGCTAAAGGTTTTAAATCAAAAAATGAATCCTCTTTCGGAGGCATAGTGTTACCCAAATCCTACACAGGTAGATCGTGTTTAAGTATCTCCGGTTGACGAAGAAATATATCATCGATCTCATTTCTTTCCTACATAAAAACATCACTCATGTGCTCCTCCATATATTGCTGCAATGCATTGTTAGGAGCAAGAGAAATAGAAGCAAGTTGTTCAACTTTAAAATCTTCATTAGGTAAATCGACTTCCAAAGGAACTTTAGTAAACTTGGAAAAATTAAACTCATAAGACTCTCCAGTAAATTTAGTATGAATTTTCTCTTTCCTGCAGTCTATAATAGCACCACAAGTGTTCAAGAAATGTCTACCAAATATAATAGGGTAATACTTACTAGAAGCCTTCCCAAACACAAGAAAATCAGCGAGATATTTAACCTTACCACATAAGGCTTCCACATCTCTCACAATACCAATTGGATAAACAATTTCCCTATTGGCGAGCTGAATAGCCACATCAATATCTTCCGGTTCACACAGTCCAATTTCATGCCTAATTTCCTTGTAAAGATCATAAGGGATAGCACTGGAGCTCGCTCCAATATCACATAATCCATAATAGCAATGATCACATATTTTGACAGAAAGCATAGGAACACTAGCCTTTCGAGGCTTATTAGGATGCGAAATAATATTAGAAGCATCTTCACAAAAAAACAATATGTTCATCGTCTACATTTTTAGTAACAAGTTCTTTTACTATTGCTACTGTAGGTTCAACATTAATTTGCTCATCGGGTTCTAAAACTTTCTTTTTATTTTTACTAACCACAGTAGACAAAATAGAATGCTCCTTTACCTTAGCAGGGAAAGGCATCTTTCAATATAAGGTTCGGGTAAAACGCCATCAGTGGCACTGACGTCGACAACATTAGAAGGAATACTGCTAACAATGTCTTTATAAGGCGCATGATAATTACTCCATTCCCCTTTTGGAATATCATAATAAGAAGCAAACACCTAACTTTCTTCCTTTATAATTTTCCCATCCTTCAGTATTTTCTTGAATACGGTCAAGAAGATCCCATTTAGTTTCTTCATTCATCTTGGGAAATGATCTAGAACAATAAGCATCCAATAAATCTTTATCATGTAGAGAAAGCCTCGTATAGAAGTTATTTGTAATAATTTTACTTGGAAGCTCATGAATGGGGCATTTGAGCATTAGTGACTTCAATCTCCCCCACGCTTGGGCAATACTTTCTCCATCTTGAGGCTAGAAATTATATATTTAATTCTGATCTTTATGTATCTCACTTGGAGAATAAAACTTGGAGTAAAAGAGAGGGACAATTTCCTCCCATCCAATAGATCGGCCATTCCGCGGCAGCTTATACCACTCCGCAGCTCTTCCACAAAGCGATAATGAGAATAATTTCCTCTTCACTTTGTCCATAGTAATACCTGCACACTTGAACAACTCGCATAATTTATGTATAAAAAGCAAATGATCGCTCGGATGGACAGTTACATCTCCTGAATAGCAATTATTCATAACACGTTCCACAATTTTCATAGGTATTTTAAAAGGATCAACTTGAGCTTGCGACGATTTGTCCACTACCATAGCAGCGGTAGGAACAAACCCAAAAGGAGTCCAAAGAAGAAGACTCCATTGCTGAAATAAATCAGCAAGCAAAAAAATAGCACTTACAGTAAAATTACCTTTACCGATTCCGCTCTTTAATAGCGCTTCACTCCCCGACAACAACGCCATAAAATAGTATTGATGACCCACAAGTATAGGGGTGTATCGTAGTACTTTCGATAAATAAGAGTGTCGAACCCAACGAGGAGCAGAAGGTGTTGATGAACAGTTTCAGTGAAGGATTCTCTGTAAACACTAACAAACGGGTTTTCAGGTGTATTTGATATTGCAAATAAATAAAATAAGAGTAAATAAAAGGCGGTAATAATAATTGCAGCAAGTGGCCCAATCCTTTTTAGCACAAAGGACAAGCCGGTTGTTCTACTTATATCGACCAAACTTTCCTGAGACACACGGGAGGTTTTATGTCAATTGCTTTCGCGTCGCATCCGTGAATAATCTCTATTGGTATGGTGGTGTGTGGGTGAACCTATGCTAATGCACTACCCTTACTAGAATAATACATACTTGTGATTAAAACCCTTGCAAGAATTCGCAACTACAAGAAGGTAATTAAGATAAAATCTAACCACAACCTTAAACTCTGAGATCCTACGCTCCCTCATGCAATGGTTTCCTAACGGGGGTTCAGGTTTCTGTCGCTCTGGCAACCCCACAATTAGTAGCCAAATACACGATGCATTCCCCTAGGTCTATAAAGGCAAAGTATCATATAGTCGATGTTCACATGATACCACTAGAAGAATAACACCACAACTTAAATATCATATCAATACATATTACTCACATAACACAAGACTTCTCCCATGTCCTCAAGAACTAAACGAACTACTCACGGGACAACATATGGAACACGATCAGTGGGTATATAATGATGAATAACAATCTGGACATAAACCTTAATCCGATGGTTTCACTCAATAGCATCAAATACAACAAGTAATCAATACCGGGAGAGTTTCCCCTTCGAAATATGCGAGGTACAACCCAAATAGTTACAGCGGGACGAGGTGGAGATGGCAGTGATGATGGTGCTGATGGTGGAGATGATGAGGATGATGATCACGATGAAGTCCAGCTCGATGGCGGTGACGATGGCGACGATTTCCCTCTCCGAGAGGGAATTTCCCCCGGCAGATTCCTATCTGCCGGAGAGCTTTTCTCTCTCTGGTGTTTTCCGCCTCGTAGCCGCGGCGGAATATTTTTGCGAGCTGCCCCCCGATTTTAGGTTTTCACGGGGATGATATACGCGAAAGGACGGCGTCAGATGTGGGCCAGGGCGGCCATACATGCCCCAGGCGCAGCCAGGGTAGGGCCCGCGCCTGGGCATTGTATTGCCCAATGGTGCCCCCTCAGGTCCTCCGTCTGGCTATCTCCGTCATCCGGGAAAATAAGATCTTCGTGAAAGTTTCTGAAATTTTATGATCTTCCGAAGTATGGTACCCCGATGACCACTTTTCCAGCAGAATTCCAGCTCCGGCAGCAAATCCCGTGAAAATCATCAAACATGCAAAAATAGATAAAATAACATAAGTATCATGTCTAAATATGAAATATATCAATAAATAACAGTAGATTATAATACAAAATAGTGATGGAAATTGGACGTATCCGTCGCATAGAAGCTATTTGCACATGATTTTTCTGTTTCTACAATTATCTTATAAACTAAATTGGTTTATAATGAAAATCTTTTTTTTTTTGATTTCAACGGAGTTGCTACATTGTGCGAACCACATGCATGAGCAAAGCCATGTGTTGGTACGTGCCTTCTTTTTGGCACAATCAAATCCTTTTTTTTCCACCTACTCTTCTTCTTTCCGGTGCCCACAACGAAGCGAGGGAGAAAAAACGACTGCTGCAATCGCAGTACTCACTCGAACCTCCGGACACGACGAGACGGAGTGTGTAGCAGTGCAGGTGCAGGGCGTCCAGTGACACGTTACGGGCGAGCAGGGCTGAACTCCATGCACGCACACACGTCACGCTGATGTGCCCTCCGCCGCCGCCACGTCCCCACGGCTCCTTGCCGGCTTTATATGCCTGACCGGCGCTCCCTACACTGCAACTCTGCGAAGGAGTAGTACCCAGTTATCGCCTCTACGAGGGATTACAACATCAGGAGGAGGAGTGCTAGGCCGCGGTGCAGAGAGATGGCCACCACCAGGACGGAAGGCAAGGGCGACGCCGGCGGCAGGACGGAGGGGGAGGGCAACGTCGCCGGCAGCAAGGACTCCCTGAAGATGGTGGCACTGCAGGCACCGGTCACCCTCGAGCGCCCCGTCCGCGGCGACCTCGAGGAGCACGTCCCCAAGCCATGTGAGTATAGACGCTGCTTCAGTCGGGCTAGCTGGCTAGCTAAAACGTGTTCACCATTTGGCTGAGCAGATTTGGCGAGAGCTCTGGCGGCTCCGGACATCTACCACCCGGAGGGGACGACGGACGATCACCGCCACCACCACAACATGAGCGTGCTGCAGCAGCACGCCGCCTTCTTCGACCGCGACGACGACGGCATCATCTATCCATGGGAGACTTACAGCGGTATGTGTATATGTCGTGAGCGGTTCCTCTTCAACTGCTGCAATCCAGTTCCCCTCGCGCCAGTGCTCATGGTGTGCCAAATAAAATCTAGGATGCCGTGCGGTTGGGTTCAACGTGCTCATGTCTGCCATCATCGGTCTGCTCGTGAACCTGGTCATGAGCTATCCCACCCTGCCTGTGAGTGAACCATCCGACATTTTCTACTTCAGCAATCGCATGTCTTTCTTTGTATGTACTGGCTGCAATCGAGTTGTGATTTTCAGGGTCGGCTGCCGTCCCCGCTGTTGCCAATTTATGTCCACAACATCCACAAGTGCAAGCGCGCGAGTGACACGGGGACCTACGACAAAGAGGGCCGGTAACTAGCTGGTCTTCTCGATCCTGTCAGTCATGTAAGCACTGACGAGTGACGTCGCATGTGAAATCTTCTGCATGGTTCAGGTTCATGCCGGTGAATTTCGAGAACATCTTCAGCAAGTACGGCCGCACGTACCCCGACAGGCTCAGCTACGGGGAGCTGTGGCGGATGACCGAGGGGTGCCGGGAGGCATTCGACTTCTTCGGCTGGTAAATTAATCAAGCACCGATCGATTCAGCATGAAGCTTCGAATTTTTGCTTGATCCGGCTATATATGTATAACTAATTTGAGCTCGACGTGTTCAATTATCATCAGGGTTGCGATGAAGCTGGAGTGGTCGATCCTGTACGTGCTGGCGAGGGACAAGGACGGGTACCTGTCGAGGGAGGCCATCCGGCGCATGTACGACGGGAGCCTCTTCGAGTACCTGGAGAGGCAGCGCCATGCCCAGCAGGAGCACGTCAAGATGTCCTAGATCATCGTCATGTCGCCGTTCATGGACATGGTTGTGTCAGTGTTGAACTGCTGTGAACTGTAATGAGACCGTGGGTATCGCAGGATCAGTGCTAGGCTTGCGATAGTTCCCTGTGTATATAGAACGGGCCCTGATCCGTGTGGAGCATAAATAATGTGATGTGCCGTTGGTTGTACACAGACGGGGCTTTGTGTGTGATGAGGATGGGGATCGCGATACTGTCCGCTTCCGATCCGCCGGTGTGCCTCGGCTTGATTCGGTCGACGGGGAGGCTGCGTTGTCCAGTCGTGTGTGCGCCGCGGAGAGCAGGCTACCGATCGTACATTAATTTAGCTAATATGTATAGGCTGAATATATAAACATACAAGGCCTATTAGCTCAGCTGGTTAGAGCGTCGTGCTAATAACGCGAAGGTCACAGGTTCGAGACCTGTATGGGCCAATCTTTTTTTTTCTTTTTCATTTTTTTATTTATTTTTTTTTATTTTCATTTTATTTTTATTTTCATTTTTTTTACGTGGTGCAATGTGCAATGAGTAGTAGCTAAAACCATGAGTTTTTTTTCAACCGGAGATTGGACTTAGGTTCTCACTTTTTGCACAATAGACCCTAGAATTTAAGGACAAAACGTCGGTAGAAGCATGTCTCCCCTACTCGTTTCTTTATTTTTTTTCTTTTACTTTCATTTTTATTTTTATTTTTACGTGGTGTAATGAATAGTAGCTAAAACCATGAGTTTTTTTCAACCGGAGATTGGACTTACATGTTCTCACTTTTTGCACAATAGACCCTAAAATTAAAGTACAAAACTTCGGTAGAAGAGAGGGAAGACTTAGTAGGATCACCCTTTAGATAGGATCTATGAGAACAATTTTTTTGAAGCACAAAACATGTTCAAAATATTATGAAAAAAAATGACAACGCACATATATTTTACATATGCAAGAATAAAAAATTGCAGCTTCAAATTCGACAAATACTTAGAGAACCAAAAAAGACAAATTTAGATGTGAATAGTGTGAACTAGAATTCAATCAGGTATGACACTATTCATAGCCAGATTTGTCTTTTTTGTTTCTTCAAGTGTAGATCAAATTTTGAGCTGAATTTTTTTGGAGTTGTAGATACAATCCATAGGTATGTTGTATATTATTTTCAGATTTTTTCGCATGATAAAAACATGTTTTATGTGTGTTAGATCCTATGATCTCACCTAATAGATAGATCATATACAAGTCTCCCCCGAAGAATCAGTGTTGTTGTGGATGCACCTTCCATAGAAGCTCCATGTCTCCCCTACTCCAGACTCGCGTTGGTCATAGGTTCGAGACCTATATGAGCTATTCTTTTTGTCTTTATCTAGTGTAATGTAGTGGCTAAATCATGAGACTTTTTTTCAAATCAGTGGACGTACAAAGTACATACAGGACAAAAATAACGTGAATAACTATTAAACAGTTTCTCACATTTTGCGCAACAGATCCTAGAATAAAACTGGAAAATGATGCAATCACATCTAGCTCCACGAGAGCTTCCTTGGAGTTCGTTGATGACCATCCGTCGTCGGCTACGGTGGGTAGTGGTCGCCCCTCGGTCATCAAGAACGGTAGCAGAACCAACGCTGTCGTAGATGCACTCCCTAGAGAAGATCCACGGCTCCCCTATTGCAGGCTCGCACCAACATCATCATATCTTCTCTCCTCAACATCACAATGATGAGAGGGAGGGAACCGCATATCTTGACCACCAGAAGATAGAGGCTTTATTAACGGAGGCGCCAACAAGACCTCTAACCATTGCCTTCGGCTCCAACCATAGGGGCACCGTGCCGAGTAGAAGCGTCCAATACTACAAAAATCATTGTCACTAACGATTTATCTCTGACGGGGCGCAAGAACCCGTGATAGATGACTTCGGCCACCCAAATATTGCCCGGAGGTGTTATCTTGACCGGTGGGGTCAATGGTGATGGGATTTGTAGCATAGAAAACAAAAAATTTCCTACCGCAAGAACGAAACACAAGCCAAGATCTAATCTAGTAGACGGTAGCAACGAGGAGATGAAGAGACTAACCCTCGAAGATTCGCAAAGCTTAACGAGATTAGATCTCGGGGTGGATGTAGACGATCACTTGCCGCTTGCAAAAGCGCGTAGAAGATCTTGATCTCGACGATGCCACAATCGGGCAGCACCTCCGTACTCGGTCACACGTTCGGTGTTGATGAAGACGACGTCCTTCTCCCCGTTCCAGCGGGCAGCGGAAGTAGTAGATCCTCCTCGGAATCCCGGCAGCACGACGGCGTGGTGGCGGTGGTGGTGGAGATCTCCGGCAGGGCTTCGCCTATGCGCTGCGGGAGATGTGGTGGAGGAGGAGGCGGCTAGGGTTTGGGGAGCAGGCTAGGGTTTGGGGCGCCGGCCTGGGGTGCGGCCAACTAGTGGACTTGGGGTGGCCGGCCCCCTCCCCTTGCTCCTCATTATATAGGTGGAAGCCCCAAGAGTTGTAGTCCAAGTCTTCGAATAAGACCCCAACACCAAAACCTACCTTTGGTGGGAAACCTACTCAAGGAGGGAGTCCTACTCAAGGTGGGGCTCCCACCTTTCCTTGAGGTGGGGTGGCCGACCACCTTAGGTGGAGTCCACCTGGGACTCCTCCCCCTTAGGGTTGGCCGGCCATGCTAGTGGAGTCCCTCCGGGAATCCACCTTCCATAGTGATTTCTTCCGGACTTTTCTAGAACCTTCTAGAACCTTCCATAAATGCACCGGATCATTTCCGAACTTGGAATATGACTTCCTATATATGAATCTTATTCTCCGGATCATTCTGGAACTCCTCGTGATGTCCTGGATCCCATCCGAGACTCCGAACAAAACTTTGAACTCCATTCCATATTCCATATCTACTCAAACGACATCAAACCTTAAGTGTGTCACCCTACGGTTCGCGAACTATGCAGACATTGTTGAGACTCCTCTCCGACCAATAACCAATAGTGGGATCTGGAGATCCATAATGGCTCCCACATATTCAACGATGACTTAGTGATCGAATGAACCATTTACATACGATACCGATTCCCTTTGTCACGCGATATTTTACTTGTCCGAGGTTTGATCATCGGTATCTCTATACCTCGTTCAACCTCGTCTCATGACAAGTACTCTTTACTCGTACCGTGGTATGTAGTCTCTTATGAACCATTCATATGTTTGCAAACTAATTAGACGGCATTCCACCGAGAGGGCCCAGAGTATATCTATCCGTCATCGGGATGGACAAATCCCACTGTTGATCCATATGCCTCAACTCATACTTTCCGGATACCTAATCCCACCTTTATAACCACCCATTTACGCAGTGGCATTTGATGTAATCAAAGTACCCTTCCGGCATAAGTGATTTACATGATCTCATGGTCGAAAGGACTAGGTAACTATGTATTGAAAGCTTATAGCAAATGAACTTAATGACGTGATCTTATGCTACGCTTAATTGGGTGTGTCCATTACATCATTCACATAATGACATAACCTTGTTATTAATAACATCCAATGTTCATGATCACGAAACTATGATCATCTATTAATCAACAAGCTAGTTATACAAGAGGCTTACTAGGGACTTCTTGTTGTTTACATAACACACATGTATCAATGTTTCGGTTAATACAATTATAGCATGGTATATAAACATTTATCATAAACACAAAGATATATAATAACCAATTTATTATTGCCTCTTGGGCATATCTCCAACAGTCTCCCACTTGCACCAGAGTCAATAATCTAGATTACATTGTAAGGTACCTAACACCCATGGCATTCTGGTGTTGGTCATGTTTTGCCCTAGGGAGAGCTTTAGTCAACGGATCTGCTACATTCAGATCAATGTGTATTTTGCAAATCTTTACTTCTCCATCTTCGATGTACTCGCGAATCGAATGAAAACACAGCTTGATATGCTTCAGCTTCTTGTGTGACCTTGGTTCTTGTGCATTGGAGATGGCACCCATGTTGTCATAATAAATGACTAGTGGGTCCAATGCACTAGGAACCACACCAAGCTCAACAATGAACCTTTTCATCCATACCGCTTTCGATGAAGCCTCCGAAGCCGCTATGTATTCCGATTCTGTTGAAGACTTCGCCACCGTGCACTGCTTGGAGCTGCACCAGCTTACCGCGGCACCATTCAATATAAACACGTACCCAGACTGAGACTTAGAGTCATCAGGATCAGTGTTCCAACTTGCATCGGTGTAACTGGTTACAACGAGCTCTTGGTCACCGCCATAACAAAGAAACATATCCTTAGTTCTTTTCAAGTACTTCAGGATATTCTTGACCGTTGTCCGGTGTTCCATCCCTGGATCACTTTGATATCTGCTAGTCAAACTAATTGCATGTGCTATATCCGGTCTAGTACACAGCATGGCATACATGATAGAGCCTATTGCCGAGGCATAGGGGATCTGATTCATCCTCTCTCTTTCTTCTGCCGTAGCCGGACCTTGAGTCTTACTCAAGACCTTACCTGGCAACATCGGTAAGAATCCTTTCTTACTTTCATCCATTCTAAACTTCTTAGAATCTTGTCCAGGTATGTACTCTGTGAAAGCCCTATTAGGCGTCTTGATCTATCTCTATAAATCTTGATGCCTAAAATGTACGCTGCTTCACCAAGGTCCTTCATTGAAAAACACTTATTCAAATAACCTTTTACACTGCTTAATAGTTCTATATCATTCCCAATCAATAATATATCATCTACATATAATATCAGGAATGCTACAGAGCTCTCACTCACTTTCTTGTAAATACAGGCCTCTCCATGGCACTGTATAAACCCGAAGTCTTTGATCACTTTATCAAAGCGTCGGTTCCAACTCCTGGAAGCTTGCTTCAGTCCATAAATGGAACGCTGAAGTTTGCATACCATGTTAGCATTTTTAGGATCGACAAAACCTTTGGGTTGTACCATATACAACTCTTCCTCAATGTCACCATTAAGGAACGCCGTTTTGACATCCATCTGCCAAATCTCATAATCGAAAAATGCAGCTATTGTAGGAGAACGTTGCATAGAAAACAAAAATTTTCCTACGGCGAACACGCAATCCAAGCCAAGATGCAATCTAGAAGACGGTAGCAACGAGGGAGTATCGAGTCTCACCCTTGAAGAGATTCCAAAGCCTACAAGATGAGGCTCTTGTTGCTGCGGTAGACGATCACTTGCCGCTTGCAAAAGCGCGTAGAAGATCTTGATCACGATCGGTTCCGGCGCCACGAACGGGCAGCGCCTCCGTACTCGGTCACACGTTCGGTTGTTGATGAAGACGACGTCCACCTCCCCGTTCCAGCGGGCAGCGGAAGTAGCAGCTCCTCTTGAATCCGACAGCACGACGGCGTGGTGTCGGTGGCGGTGAAGAAGTCCGGCGGAGCTTCGCTAAGCTACGCGGGCTATATGGAGGAGAGGGGGGCGGCTAGGGTTTGGGAGGGGGTGGCCGGCCACTCAAGGGGGGCGGCCAGCTTGTGGTCTTGGGGTGGCCGGCCCCCTCCCTTGGCCCCTCATTATATAGGTGGATCCCAAGTGTTGGTGTCCAAGTCTTCGAATAAGACCCGAAACCAAAACCTTCCATAGGAGGGGGAAACCTAGCCCAACTAGGACTCCCACCCAAAGGTGGGATTCCCACCTCCCATGTGGGGGGTGGCCGGCCCCCTATGGTGGAGTCCACTTGGGACTCCACCCCATCTAGGGCTGGCCGGCCATGGAGGTGGAGTCCCTTGTGGACTCCACCTTCCTTGGTGGTTTCTTCCGGACTTTTCTAGAACCTTCTAGAACCTTCCATAGAACCTTCCGCGACATTTTATTTCACATAAAATGACATCCTATATATGAATCTTATTCTCCGGACCATTCCGGAACTCCTCGTGATGTCCGGGATCTCATCCGGGACTCCGAACAAATATTCGAACTCCATTCCATATTTCAAGTGCTACCATTTCAACATCCAACTTTAAGTGTGTCACCCTACGGTTCGAGAACTATGCGGACATGGTTGAGTACTCACTCCGACCAATAACCAATAGCGGGATCTGGAGATCCATAATGGCTCCCACATATTCAACGATGACTTTAGTGATCGAATGAACCATTCACATATATTACCAATTCCCTTTGTCTCGCGATATTTTACTTGTCCGAGGTTTGATCTTCGGTATCACTCTATACCTTGTTCAACCTCGTCTCCTGACAAGTACTCTTTACTCGTACCGTGGTATGTGGTCTCTTATGAACTCATTCATATGCTTGCAAGACATTAGACGACATTCCACCGAGAGGGCCCAGAGTATATCTATCCGTCATCGGGATGGACAAATCCCACTGTTGATCCATATGCCTCAACTCATACTTTCCGGATACTTAATCCCACCTTTATAGCCACCCATTTACGCAGTGGTGTTTGGTGTAATCAAAGTACCTTTCCGGTATAAGTGATTTACATGATCTCATGGTCATAAGGACTAGGTAACTATGTATCGAAAGCTTATAGCAAATAACTTAATGACGAGATCTTATGCTACGCTTAATTGGGTGTGTCCATTATATCATTCACACAATGACATAACCTTGTTATTAATAACATCCAATGTTCATGATTATGAAACTAATCATCCATTAATCAACAAGCTAGTTTAAGAGGCATACTAGGGACTTCTTGTTTGTCTACATATCACGCATGTACTAATGTTTCGGTTAATACAATTCTAGCATGATATATAAACATTTATCATAAACATAAAGATATAAATAATAACCACTTTATTATTGCCTCTAGGGCATATCTCCTTCAGTCTCCCACTTGCACTAGAGTCAATAATCTAGTTTACATTTGTAAAGATATAACACCTTGGCCTTCTGGTGCTTTATCATGTTTTGCTCACGGGAGAGGTTTTAGTCAACGGATCTGACACGCTCAGAAACGTATGTATTTTGTAATTCATTTGCGTCTCAACGCATCACTCATTTCCAAATGAGTTGGCATTAAATATGTTTGATCTTCTGGTGGAACCTTAATTCCGCGGTCTGAAATAAGTCACTAATATTGTCACATACAATATAGCTTCAAAGTTCTGACACTATCGGAACTACACCAAGTTCTCAAAGAACTTCTTGACTCAACATCCTCAGTCATTTGTCAAAACAATGACATACTCTGCCTTCGTTTGTAGAATCCGTCACAATATTTAGAACTCTTCTAAATCTAACATAGACAACTTCTAGCTCATTGTGCTACCTTTAAAACAACACTTAGTCTAATTTGAGATTGAAATTTTATTTTCATATGTGACAAAACAAATATCGGTGCAACATCTTACAGCGATTTGTTTGTCATTTCCCATACAAAACTATATATATATCCTTGGTTTCTTCTAAAGTACTCAAGGATACTCTTACTGTCGTCCAATGATCATCATATGAATCATTCTGGTATATGCTCATAACACTTTATAGCACATGACATCTGATTGTGTACATATTATTCGTGATCTATAATCACTCTTGTGTTTTTACTCATTGAGTGTCAGATACACTCATGTCTTGTTAAAACTTAACATGACAAGAATATTTTCTATATTGAACTATTTCAATATCTATTCTATGTACTTTGACTTAAACATATTATGTGTTTTAATCTATCTATATAGATCTTGACACAAAATTTGTTTCTGTCTATATCCTTTCATTGAAGTTAATTTCTCAATGAAACCTTTTAATCAAGTATATAATTACATCATTTATAACCAACTATATGTCATCTACATAAGTATTATAAATATGTCTCAGCGCTCCCACTTAATTTCTTGCAAATGCAAGCCTCTTCATCGTCTCTGATGAAATCAAAAACTCTTTGACTATTTCATCTGGTGAAGATTCAACTCCGTGATACTCACTTCATCCAATTGAAGTTCGTATACCTATCTAGTATTTTACGGACTAGCAAATCAATTTGTTGTATCTTGTATACACCTTTAATACACACTTCTGTTAAGTAGTGTATTTTGCCATCCTACTAGCATATCTCATAAAAGAAATATGTAGTGATTACTAGAATAATCCACATAGACTATAAGCATTGCTACGGAAGATCTAATCTTATCGTAGTCAACTCTTTGAACTTTGTCGTAAACAATTTTTCGACAAGTCGAGCTTCTTTAAGGATATTCTATCCAAGTCTATAGATCCATTTACTTTCAAAAAGTATTCATCTATTATGGATTTCATGGCGCATGGCCATTTTAACGGAGTCAGGGCCCATCATAACTTCTTTGTTTGTAGTTGGTTTATCATTGTTCAAAATCAATCCTTTGTCCACAAATCATTTATTTGATCACAAAGTAAACCATACCTACAAGGTTCAATATATACTTCGATCTCCATGACTAAAACACTTTGTAGTCATGGGAGCCATGATCGTTGTGGCTGCTTCCGAAACCAATTCCGATGCTGCGCTACTCTGATCATTATGCTCAGGTTCATAAACCTTATCAAATTATATTGTCCTCCCACTCAAATACTTCACTAGAAACAATTCCTCGGAAATAAGAAACATTGACAAACACTTTTGTCTTTGTCTCGGGGGAAGAATTCCCAATCAAATCTCTGGGATAACCAACAAAGACATTCATCCGATTTTGGTTGTAAACTTATTTACTTATGCTATGCATACCAAAATTTAAGAAAAGACTATCAGGTTTCTTACCTATGCCATAACTCGTATGGTGTCATTTCAACGGATCATGATGATGCTCTATTTAGTGTAAAAGCGGTAGTCACTAAAGCATAATCCACAAAAATATAATGGCATCATAATATTTTTATCTCATCATTAATCCAACAAGGTTTGGATACATATCTTGAATACTATATCATCATTATGATACTCCAAGAAATGTGAGTTGTAGAACAATTTCATAACTCTCTTAGATGTTCGCTAAAACTCGTAATTCAAATATTTCCACCATGATCCAATCATAGATATTTGACTTTTCTATTACGATGATTTCCACTTCATGCTGAAACTTATTTGAATTCATTCAAATGTTTCAAACTTCTTCCTTATTGAATATATCCACATATATACTCAATTCATTGTTGAAAGTTTTCATGAAGTAGAAGAATCTCCCGCACACAACTATGCTCAGTAAACCACATACATCATTATGTATTTTTCCACTAAGTTTGTTGCCCGTTCAACTCTTGGCCTATGAACGGTATTTTAATCATTCTCTTTTAGAAAAGATTTGCAAGCGCCAAATGATTCAAAAATCAAATGACTCCAAAAATCCATTTGCATGGAGTTCCTTCATGCATTCCTTTCTAACATGACCTAAATGGCGGTTCCACAAATAAGTGGAATTCAAATCATTTGCCTTATGGCTTTTTAGCGTCAGTATTATGTGTGTGTGTTTCACCATTAAGATTTATAATAACTTATCCATCACACATGGAGTAATGTCATAATTTGAACAACTCATTGTTTTCATTTGACCAGAGCAAAATAACAATTATTAAGTTCTTTATTATAAATTCTAAGGGCTAGATAGAATGCCAACGATTTAACATAATAACACTTTATTTTGTTCCAGACGTGTATTCCTATCATATTCCTTGTCAGTCACTTAGGCCATTGTATTCTTGTATTGCGTTGTTTTGTATGACACTTCATACCAACCAATGTAGTACTAATACCCAAGAATTTCATAGTGTGACTTAACTAGGAATACAACCATAACATGTATATCATTTATATACACCTGAGCTAGACTTTCTAGTCTTTTCTTTTCTTTCTGCCAGAATATCTTTTGCAGTTTCTCTTTTAGCTTTCCTCATTATTCAGAAAAACACTTCAACATCAATAACTTCTAGGTTTGTTGGTCAAATACCAATAACCTTGAGGTTCTTACTTTGAAGTTGATCATCATATGACAAGTGTTCTAGATTTCACTTATTAGTAACTATGATGAACAATTTCACTCATAATTTTATCCATCAATTCATGACAACTTTTTGAGACCATGTCTGTACATGCTAGGCTCATAAAGTTCAACCTTAGTATTCGCATGTACAAATCTGGCTTGCACCCGTTGTATGCACACGTAGAATCTATCACACCCGATCATCACGTGATGCTTCGAAACGACGAGTCTTAGCAACGGTGTATACTAAGGATGATAACTTCATGGATATGCGAATATTATTAGTGCCCCAATAGTTGGAGGATTGTGACGCCTGGCGTCTTTAACCTTCATACATTCCCATAAAACTTATGAGTTTATGTAGTCTCACCAAATTTATATTCTATCATCTTGCAATAAGGTCTTAGATATCACATATATCTCATACCTTGATTATTTCTGAAAACTAAATTTTCAGCTCCTTACTTTTCAAACAGATTTGAACTTCAAGTTTCACGGAGACAAGATAACTTTGGGTACTAATTGAAACCATAGCTCTTTGAATCAACAATGTGAGGTTTACTAAAAGTTTGCAATAGGACTTAATCAATTCTTGATTCTTTAACAATACGGTATTAATCCGTAAAGTTTCTTATCAGATTTAACAGTATTTCTATCTCAATAACAAGACTTGCGCATAGTAGTAAACGGATGCCAATACTACAAAATTAATACAAAATACTACTCAGACTATGTTTATGATAATTAGTTCATGTTTTAATCTAATTACTAATGAACTCCCACTTAATACAACATCCCTCATAGTTGTTAAGTGGTACACGATCCAAATCCACTACACTAAAACCGATCATCGCGTGAGATGATGTAGCTTCAATGGTGAGCATCAACATGTTGATCATATCATCCATATGACTCGTGTTCAACCTTTCGGTTTCCGTTGTCCCGAGGCCATGTCTGTACATGCTAGGCTCGTCAAGCAAACCCAAGTATTCCGCGTGTGCAACATTGCTTACACCCGTTGTATGTGAACGTTGAGTCTATCACATCCGATCATCACGAGATGCTTCGAAACGACGAACTGTACAACGGTGCATACGAGGGGAGAACACTTTATTATCTTGATATTAATGTGAGGGATCATCTTATAATGCTACCGTCGCGATCTAAGCAAAATAAGATGCATAAAGGATTAACATCACATGCAATTTCATATGTGATATGATATGGCCCTTTAGTCTTTGTGCCTTCGATCTTCATCTTCAAAGCACGGACATGATCTCCATCATCAACGGGCATGATCTCCATCATCGTCGGCGTAGCGTCAAGGTTCATGGCGCCGTCTTCATGGTTGTTCACCTCATGTAGCAACTATTACAACTACTTTGAAATACTACTCAACATGAAATTTAAAGACAACCATAAGGCTCCTGCCGGTTGCCACAATACAATAATGATCATCTCATACATATTCATCATCACATTATGGCCATATCACATCACCAAACCCTGCAAAAACAAGTTAGACGTCTCTAATTTGGTTTGCATATTTTACGTGGTTTAGGGTTTTCGAGAGAGATCTAATCTACCTACGAACATGAACCACAACGGTGATACTAGTGTTGTCAATAGAAGAGTAAATTGAATCTTCACTATAGTAGGAGAGACAGACACCCGCAAAGCCTCTTATGCAATACAAGTTGCATGTCTAACGAGGAACAAGTCTCATGAACGCGGTCATGTAAAGTTAGTCCGAGCCGCTTCATCCCACTATGCCACAAAGATGCAAAGTACTCAAACTAAAGACAACATAAGCATCAACGCCCACAAACCATTGTGTTCTACTCGTGCAACCATCTATGCATAGACACGGCTCTGATACCACTGTAGGAGAACGTTGCATAGAAAACAAAAAATTTCCTACGGCGAACACGCAATCCAAGCCAAGATGCAATCTAGAAGACGGTAGCAACGAGGGAGTATCGAGTCTCACCCTTGAAGAGATTCCAAAGCCTACAAGATGAGGCTCTTGTTGCTGCGGTAGACGATCACTTGCCGCTTGCAAAAGCGCGTAGAAGATCTTGATCACGATCGGTTCCGGCGCCACGAACGGGCAGCACCTCCGTACTCGGTCACACGTTCGGTTGTTGATGAAGACGACGTCCACCTCCCCGTTCCAGCGGGCAGCGGAAGTAGTAGCTCCTCTTGAATCCGACAGCACGACGGCGTGGTGTCGGTGGCGGTGAAGAAGTCCGGCGGAGCTTCGCTAAGCTACGCGGGCTATATGGAGGAGAGGGGGGCGGCTAGGGTTTGGGAGGGGGTGGCCGGCCACTCAAGGGGGGCGGCCAGCTTGTGGTCTTGGGGTGGCCGGCCCCCTCCCTTGGCCCCTCATTATATAGGTGGATCCCAAGTGTTGGTGTCCAAGTCTTCGAATAAGACCCGAAACCAAAACCTTCCATAGGAGGGGGGAAACCTAGCCCAACTAGGACTCCCACCCAAAGGTGGGATTCCCACCTCCCATGTGGGGGGTGGCCGGCCCCCTATGGTGGAGTCCACTTGGGACTCCACCCCATCTAGGGCTGGCCGGCCATGGAGGTGGAGTCCCTTGTGGACTCCACCTTCCTTGGTGGTTTCTTCCGGACTTTTCTAGAACCTTCTAGAACCTTCCATAGAACCTTCCGCGACATTTTATTTCACATAAAATGACATCCTATATATGAATCTTATTCTCCGGACCATTCCGGAACTCCTCGTGATGTCCGGGATCTCATCCGGGACTCCGAACAAATATTCGAACTCCATTCCATATTTCAAGTGCTACCATTTCAACATCCAACTTTAAGTGTGTCACCCTACGGTTCGAGAACTATGCGGACATGGTTGAGTACTCACTCCGACCAATAACCAATAGCGGGATCTGGAGATCCATAATGGCTCCCACATATTCAACGATGACTTTAGTGATCGAATGAACCATTCACATATATTACCAATTCCCTTTGTCTCGCGATATTTTACTTGTCCGAGGTTTGATCTTCGGTATCACTCTATACCTTGTTCAACCTCGTCTCCTGACAAGTACTCTTTACTCGTACCGTGGTATGTGGTCTCTTATGAACTCATTCATATGCTTGCAAGACATTAGACGACATTCCACCGAGAGGGCCCAGAGTATATCTATCCGTCATCGGGATGGACAAATCCCACTGTTGATCCATATGCCTCAACTCATACTTTCCGGATACTTAATCCCACCTTTATAGCCACCCATTTACGCAGTGGTGTTTGGTGTAATCAAAGTACCTTTCCGGTATAAGTGATTTACATGATCTCATGGTCATAAGGACTAGGTAACTATGTATCGAAAGCTTATAGCAAATAACTTAATGACGAGATCTTATGCTACGCTTAATTGGGTGTGTCCATTATATCATTCACACAATGACATAACCTTTTTATTAATAACATCCAATGTTCATGATTATGAAACTAATCATCCATTAATCAACAAGCTAGTTTAAGAGGTATACTAGGGACTTCTTGTTTGTCTACATATCACACATGTACTAATGTTTCGGTTAATACAATTCTAGCATGATATATAAACATTTATCATAAACATAAAGATATAAATAATAACCACTTTATTATTGCCTCTAGGGCATATCTCCTTCAGCTATTGCTAACAAAATCTGCACAGACTTCAGCTTCGCTACAGGTGAGAATGTCTCATCGTAGTCAACACCTTGAATTTGTCGGAAACCCTTTGCGACAAGTCGAGCTTTATAGACAGTAACATTACCGTCAGCATCTATTTTTCTCTTGAAGATCCATTTATTCTCAACAGCCTTGCAGCTATCAGGTAGATCTACCAAAGTCCACACTTTGTTATCATACATGGATCCCATTTCGGATTTCATGGCTTCTTGCCATTTGTTGGAATCTGGGCTCATCATCGCTTCTTCATACGTCGCAGGGTTCTCATCATTGTTGTCCACAATCATGACATTTAGACAAGGATCATATCAGTCTGGAGTGGTACGTTCACTTGTCGATCTGCGAGGTTCAGTAGCTACTTCATTCGAAGTTTCATGATCATTATCATTAGCTTCCTCTGTTACCGGTGTGGGCGGCACAGGAACATCTTCCGGTACTGCGCTACTCGGATCAACGAGAGAAGGTTCAGTAACCTCGTCGAGTTCTACTTTTCTTCCAGTCACTTCTTTAGTGAGAAACTCTTTTTCAAGAAAGGTTCCGTTCTTGGCAACAAAGATTTTGCCTTCGGATCTGTGATAGAAAGTATACCCTATAGTTTCCTTAGGGTATCCTATGAAGACGCATTTCTCCGCTTTGGGTTCTAGCTTGTCCGGTTGTAACTTTTTTACATAGGCTTCACAACCCCAAACTTTAAGGAACGACAGCTTAGGTTTCTTATTAAACCATAATTCATACGGTGTCGTTGCAACGGATTTAGATGGTGCCCTATTTAAAGTGAATGCAGCTGTCTCTAATGCATAACCCCAAAATGATAACGGCAAATCTGTAAGAGACATCATAGAACGAACCATATCTAAGAGAGTTCGATTACGACGTTCGGACACACCATTGCGCTGTGGTGTTCCCGACGGTGTCAACTGTGAAAGTATTCCGCATTTCTTTAAATGCATGCCAAACTCATAACTCAGATATTCGCCTCCGCGATCAGAACGCAGAAACTTGATCTTCTTGTTACGTTGATTTTCTACTTCACTTTGGAATTCCTTAAACTTCTGGAAAGTCTCGGATTTATGTTTCATGAAATAGATATACCCATATCTACTCAGATCATCTGTGAAGGTTAGAACATAACGATAACCACCGCGCGAGGCTACACTCATTGGTCCGCACACATCGGTATGTATGATTTCCAATAAGTCTGTAGCTCGCTCCATAATACCAGAGAATGGAGTCTTAGTCATTTTTCCCATTAGACATGCTTCGCATCTGTCAAGTGACTCAAGTAGTCCATCGGAATGGAGTTTCTTCATGCGTTTCACTCCAATATGACCAAGACGACAGTGCCACATATAAGTAGAATTATCATTCAATTTAATTCGCTTAGCATCAATGTTATGAACATGTGTATCACTACTATCGAGACTTAATAGAAATAAACCATTCTTCTCAGGCGCATGACCATAAAAGATATTATTCATAAAAATAGAACAACCATTATTCTCAGACTTAAATGAATAACTGTCTTGCATTAAACACGATCCAGATATAATGTTCATGCTCAACGCAGGCTCCAAATAACAATTATTGAGGTCTAAAACTAATCCCGATGGTAGATGTAGAGGGAGCGTGCCGACAGCGATCACATCGACCTTGGATCCATTTCCAACGCGCATCGTCACTTCATCCCTCGCTAGGCTTCGTTTATTCCGTAGTTCCTGTTTCGAGTTACAAATGTGAGCAACCGAACCAGTATCAAATACCCAGGCACTAGTACGAGAACCGATGAGATAAACATCTATAACATGTATATCAGATATACCTTTCTTCTTCTTGACAAGGCCACTCTTCGTATCAGCCAAGTACTTGGGGCAATTCCGCTTCCAGTGCCCCTTCCCATTGCGATAATAGCAACAAGATCGTGTTTAGGGCCACCCTTAGGCTTCTCAGGAGGCGCGGCAGCTTTCTTGCCGCCCTTCTTGAGGTCCTTCTTAGGTTTACCCTGCTTCTTGAACTTGGTGGTCTTATTGACCATCAACACTTGGTGCTCTTTCTGTATCTCAATCTCAGCAGATTTGAGCATGGAGAAGAGTTCAGGTAACTCCTTGTTCATGTTCTGCATATTGTAGTTCATCACGAAGTTCTTGTAACTTGGTGGCAGTGATTGGAGAACACGATGAATACCCAGCTGGTTGGGGATGATAATCCCCAAGTCACTGAGCTTCTTCGCGTGTCCGGACATAGCGAACACGTGCTCACTAACGGAGCTGCCCTCTTCCATCATGCAGCCAAAGAACTGCTTCGAGGCCTCATAGCTCTCCACGGCCGCATGAGTTTCAAAGATAACTTTGAGCTCATTGATCATATCACAGGGGTCATGGTGCTCAAAACGTTTTTGGAGCTCTGCCTCTAGGCTGCAAAGGATGGCACAATGAACTTGAGAGTACACTTTAGTCCGATTCTCGAAAGCATTCCTTTCTTCCTCGGATACTGCAGGAGGTGGTGGGGAACCTAGCGGTGCATCAAGCACATATTGCAGATTTCTGCCATTGAGGAAGATCCTCACATGACGGAACCAGTCGGTGAAGTTGCTACCATTGCTTTTAAGCTTTTCTTTCTCTAGGAACTGGTTAAAATTGATTGATGGGGACGCCATGATCTACAACATATATTTGCAATAGTTTAGACTAAGTTTATGACAAATTGAGTTCAAATTTTAATTCAACAAAATTAAAAACTAGGTGAACTCCCACTCAAAACAATATCCCTCGCATTGTCTTAGTGATCACACGAACCAAATCCACCACACCAAGCCCGATCATCACGAACAAGATGTAATTTCAATGGCGAACACCCAAGTGTTCATCATATCAATCATATGACTCATGCTCTACCTTTCGGTATTCCGTGTTCCGAGACCATGTCTGTACATGCTAGGCTCGTCAAGGCAACCTTAGTACCCGCGTGTACAAAACTGTCTTGTACCCGTTGTATGCACATGTAGAATCTATCACACCCGATCATCACGAGATGCTTCGAAACGACAAGTCTTAGCAATGGTGCATACTAAGGATGAACACTTTATTATCTTGATATTTAGTGAGAGGGATCATCTTATAATGCTACCGTCGCGATCTAAGCAATATAAGATGCATAAAAGGATTAACATCACATGCAATTCATATGTGATACGATATGGCCCTTTTGTCTTTGCGCCTTTGATCTTCATCTCCAAAGCACGGACATGATCTCCATCATCAACGGGCATGATCTCCATCATCGTCGGCGTAGCACCAAGGTCAATGGCGCCGTCTTCATGATTGTCCTCCATGTAGCAACTATTACAACTACTTTGAAATACTACTCAACATGAAATTTAAAGACAAACATAAGGCTCCTGCCGGTTGCCACAATACAATAATGATCATCTCATACATATTCTTCATCACATTATGGCCATATCACATCACCAAACCCTGCAAAAACAAGTTAGACGGTTCTAATTTGGTTTGCATATTTTACGTGGTTTAGGGTTTTCGCATAAGATCCAATCTACCTACGAACATGAACCACAACGGTGATACTAATGTTGTCAACAGAAAGAGTAAGTTGGATCTTTACTGTCGTAGGAGAGACAGACACCCGCAAAGCCACTTATGCAATACAAGTTGCATGTCGAGCGTGGAGCAAATCTCATGAACGCGGTCATGTAAAGTTAGCCCGAGCCGCTTCATCCCACTATGCCACAAAGATGCAAAGTACTCGAACTAAAGACAACAAAGCATCAACGCCCACAAACAATTGTGTTCTACTCGTGCAATCAATCTATGCATAGACACGGCTCTGATACCACTGATGGGATTCGTAGCATAGAAAACAAAAAATTTCCTACCGCAAGAACGAAACACAAGCCAAGATCTAATCTAGTAGACGGTAGCAACGAGGAGATGAAGAGACTAACCCTCGAAGATTCGCAAAGCTTAACGAGATTAGATCTCGGGGTGGATGTAGACGATCACTTGCCGCTTGCAAAAGCGCGTAGAAGATCTTGATCTCGACGGTGCCACAATCGGGCAGCACCTCCGTACTCGGTCACACGTTCGGTGTTGATGAAGACGACGTCCTTCTCCCCATTCCAGCGGGCAGCGGAAGTAGTAGATCCTCCTCGGAATCCCGGCATCACGACGGCGTGGTGGCGGTGGTGGTGGAGATCTCCGGCAGGGCTTCGCCTATGCGCTGCGGGAGATGTGGTGGAGGAGGAGGCGGCTAGGGTTTGGGGCGCCGGCCTGGGGTGCGGCCAACTAGTGGACTTGGGGTGGCCGGGCCCCTCCCCTTGCTCCTCATTATATAGGTGGAAGCCCCAAGAGTTGTAGTCCAAGTCTTCGAATAAGACCCCAACACCAAAACCTACCTTTGGTGGGAAACCTACTCAAGGAGGGAGTCCTACTCAAGATGGGGCTCCCACCTTTCCTTGAGGTGGGGTGGCCGGCCACCTTAGGTGGAGTCCACCTGGGACTCCTCCCCCTTAGGGTTGGCCGGCCATGCTAGTGGAGTCCCTCCGGGACTCCACCTTCCATAGTGATTTCTTCCGAACTTTTCTAGAACCTTCTAGAACCTTCCATAAATGCACCGGATCATTTCCGAACTTGGAATATGACTTCCTATATATGAATCTTATTCTCCGGACCATTCCGGAACTCCTCGTGATGTCCTGGATCCCATCCGAGACTCCGAACAAAACTTTGAACTCCATTCCATATTCCATATCTACTCAAACGACATCAAACCTTAAGTGTGTCACCCTACGGTTCGCGAACTATGCAGACATGGTTGAGACTCCTCTCCGACCAATAACCAATAGTGGGATCTGGAGATCCATAATGGCTCCCACATATTCAACGATGACTTAGTGATCGAATGAACCATTTACATACGATACCGATTCCCTTTGTCACGCGATATTTTACTTGTCCGAGGTTTGATCATCGGTATCTCTATACCTCGTTCAACCTCGTCTCATGACAAGTACTTTTTACTCGTACCGTGGTATGTAGTCTCTTATGAACCATTCATATGTTTGCAAACTAATTAGACGATATTCCACCGAGAGGGCCCAGAGTATATCTATCCGTCATCGGGATGGACAAATCCCACTGTTGATCCATATGCCTCAACTCATACTTTCCGGATACCTAATCCCACCTTTATAACCACCCATTTACGCAGTGGCGTTTGATGTAATCAAAGTACCCTTCCGGCATAAGTGATTTACATGATCTCATGGTCGAAAGGACTAGGTAACTATGTATTGAAAGCTTATTGCAAATGAACTTAATGACGTGATCTTATGCTACGCTTAATTGGGTGTGTCCATTACATCATTCACATAATGACATAACCTTGTTATTAATAACATCCAATGTTCATGATCACGTAACTATGATCATCTATTAATCAACAAGCTAGTTATACAAGAGGCTTACTAGGGACTTCTTGTTGTTTACATAACACACATGTATCAGTGTTTCGGTTAATACAATTATATCATGGTATATAAACATTTATCATAAACACAAAGATATATAATAACCAATTTATTATTGCCTCTTGGGCATATCTCCAACAAATGGTAGTACACAAGTACCCGTCAGGTAAGAGGCCAGTCGGGGGGTGTATGTCCTCTCTGATGGGCATTATATTGACTGTCACCTTGTGTGGATCATCTCCCATGAGTCTTTGTACTGACAAGTGATTATTAAAGACTGTTAGAGACCCCCGACTCCCATTAGAGGTGACTCGGATCTCTAGCTCTTTGTTTTCTGATGTTGATTTTATTGTATTCAGGACCATATTATGTATGCTAGAGGTGTCGGACCTTCCGACCGAGTACGACGGCGGTGTTGTCACCTTGGTCAAAAATTCATGCAATCCACCATTTTCACAGTCCTAGGTCGTAGTTGCTTTTAACTTTCGCCCTCCTTTCCCCACTCTGTCGCCGCTATTGCAGTCTTGATTCCCGATGCTTTCCAAACCGATTGTTTCGTTCGCACCCTCGACCGTCGTCGTTCGCACCCTCGAAGCTAGCGGGCGGGATGTGTGGCAGATTTTTTCGTGAACCTGGTCCAATTGTCTAACTCCTTTGGCTCTGATTTTTCTTTTGCGGGATGGAATGTGGTCGCCGCTTGCAACCCTAGCGAGGTGGTTGGGGTGACTAAGCCAATGTAGCCTATAGTCATACCCTAAACTGCTATTTGGGCCGAAATAATATAACTAGGCCCGACGCAGCGCCTTCCCTTAACACTACGAGCGTGTTCTGGGCTTATGCCCTTGTCATCTTGTAGGCTTTTCGTCCTGCTCACCGCCGACACCCAAAGCCCATGAAACACACCTGCGGACTCAGCGGTAACGAGGGACCATGTTGCGGGCGGCGGCGTCAAAGTGCGCCGGCGGCGCCATCCGGCGACTGTCGGCAGCAGCCGCTGTAGGCGCGAGGAGGAAGCCTCCCGAGGACGAGGGGGACTGGTCCTACTACAAGGAGTGGTGGGGCGACGACGACGGCCCCGGCGATGGGGCACAAACCGTCTTCCGCCGCCACTCCGAGCACGGCAATGGCGTCGTCTCCGTCGTGGCGTACCCAGCCTCCCAACCGGTAGCTTCCGCTTCCTTTCTCCCTAGTTCCCATCTTGGTCTATTTCTGGCTTGAAGAAATGGCGATTCAGAGCTCCTCGTCTGCTGCCTATGCTAGAGAAGCTAACGAACGGAACACCTTTTTGCTCATAGATCACCACGAGTGCGATCCTCCAAATATTAGAAAATTAAACATCAAATTTCTGTATAAATTGATTGATTCATGCTGGTTCCTGGCAAAAAAAAAAGTGTTCATTATGGTTGAAGAACATAGGGGTAAAATGGTACTACCTCCGGCCCAAATTAATTGTTGCAGGCCATTACTATGTCCAGTTTTGATTAGTACATGTGCATCAATTGACTTGTGCTGGAGGAGGTACCTTTTTTTTTGTCTAACTTGAATATTTCATATATATGCTACTTATTACAATCATTTTGAATCTAGTCATTTATCCATACTGTACAATATACTATTGATTTTTTAAGAGCTTAGACCAATCTGTTCTGGATTCATACAGAAATACATTTTTTTTCGTGGCAGGCCAGCGATCAGTGGCCGGTAATGGAGAGATGGCTTCAAGAGAGAAATTCAGCACTATACCCAGAATCAACTGTAGCTGACCAGTTTAAGATACTAGGCTACCAGTGGCGAGTAATGCGCTTTAATGACCATACACGGCAAACTGCTGCAAAAGTAATGGCGTGTTACAGGTCCGGGGGTGATAGAGCATTTTACTCAATGCAACAACCAAATTGTGTAGCCGTTCCTTGTGAGTTCACTTGTGTTATGTTTACACCAATCGTAATGATGAATTGAGGATACTATGTCCATGCTGTTTGTTTTATATCTTCTAGGTCAACAGACATCAGTAACATTATTCCCCTGATTGTTTCTTAGCTGCAAGTGTTATGTGTCATCAAGATACGATGTAGTTTTTCTGTAGATGAGCATGTAGGTGTTATATTATATGCAAAACTAACACAATCTTATTTTTCACATGTGTTTTAGTTTTGATTCAATACCACATACACATCTGAGTATCTGACAGCCATTATTTACAGATGCCAAGAGTATGGTATCAGCTGGATTGACAGCACTATCTTGCTGTTCTTTCGATGTCCCTCGAGCAGTTTCTGAGCACAACACTATGAAAATTCTTTGTATAGGCCATGGTGGTGGCAGCATACCATTATTTTTGGCTAGTAAATTCAAAGGTATGCTACCACTGGCTTCACTAATCTTTATTACCCCATATACATTGTTACTGGATTCCTGCACAGTACAAACTGAATTGAATTTATTACCTTCAGGTCTTTGTTGGGTTGTTAGAAATGATACACCCGGCTTGAGTAACTAACATCTGAATACATGAAAATTGTAGAAGGATAGGGGCAGCTCCCTGCACTAAATTGCTAAACTCAAATCATTTGATGGATTTTTTTGGGCTAACACAGTTTCCCTACTGTAGTTCTACCTGTAAATCCTTAGTTTTGAAGTTCTCCACTTAATAGAAACACTTATCATCTATTTCAGGTGCTGCCGTCCACATTGTAGAAATCGATCCAGTTGTCGTTTCAGCCTCGGTTGAATCCATGGGTTTCCCTGCATCACCTTCGAAAGGGTTATCATCTCACTCCATGCAGCCTGCTGACGCCGACAAGCTGCTGTGGGGAGGCATCCATGACCGTATCTTCCTCCACATAACAGATGCAGAAGATTTCATTGTTACCGATAGCAACGTTTACGACTTAGTCTTCATCGATGCTTATGATGGAAACGACATATTTCCCCGCAAGCTCTGGGACGTCGACGGGGCATTCCTGAAGAACCTAGATGAGAAAGTACACCCTGTCCATGGCACTGTAGTTGTGAACTTGCATTCTGATTCAGAGCTATGCCCAGATGTCGAAGACGAAGCCCCTTTCGAGAGCACTCTTCCCATGGGCAAGTACGTTTCCCAGGTCTGCAGCGCGTACAAGCAGCACTTCGGGCTGGCCTTCACGGCGGCCGCCCCGTGGCTCTGCAACGTCACCCTGGTCGCCTGCCGCGATAAGGTGATACTACGTGGTGCGCCGGTAGGGCGTAGTGGTAGAGACTTTGTTCTTAGCAAGCTCCTGTCGAGGTCGAGCATGGTCGAGCAGGCGTTGGACCTGCCGTTTCCTTGCCTGCAGTACGTCAAGAATGGTTTCACGCTGGTTGAATGATCTTTTGATCTTTTATGAACAAAATCATCTCTTTTCTTTCTGCGCCATTTGTTCTTGCGGATTGATGAGTTATCTTGAACTCGTGACGTGGTTTCCTGTAACCTTTTCGCCGGCAGTTTGCACGAGGTTGGCGAGATTTCTGTGAAGAAATCGATTGACTGCTCAATTCATGAATGATGGCTGTTTGATTCTCGCCTTTTTTTTGTCAGTCCGGAGAGTGTAATTGGTTGGTTAGCGAGTTCCCTAAGCACTAGGGCCGGGAGCTCGAGATTGCACGGCATGAACGTTGAATTTGACTTGTGAGGACATATGGCCACAAAGTCAGAGGACGGACACGTGAGATGCATGAAACTGGACGCGGATGGCTTAGTTTAGCTGGGAGCTGGGTGGATGCATGAATGCCCAAGAGCTTCCTGCGCTTCAGCGCTTGGGAATTGACCCGCGATCGTCTCGAAGCAAAGTTCGGCTGGCACATGGCTTAATCTAGCATCCTCTTGTCCTAGAAAAGGGAGAAGTTTGAACTTTGAACTCTGAGCAGGCCTTGTTTTTTTCCTTCATGAAAAAAAGAGATAATTACAAAAACCCACCACAATTGTGGCTAGGGTTTCAAAAAACCACCATCTTTATATTTTTGACAGAAAACCACCAGTTTGGTCTAACAGCGTGACAGATACCCACCACTTCGTGAAATGATGACGGATCAGCGCGTTAAGCACAAAATTGACAGATGGGGCCCATTGTCAGGCTGACGTGGCAAGTGCCCGAGCAACCGGCCGTTAACGGCAGGTCAGTTGCCCTAACTGAGCCCAGTCAACCTGTTACCCTCTCCCTGCTCCCCCGCTCCTCCCTCTCAGGCGAATGGAGGCGGCGCCCCCTCCCGGAGACGGCGCTCCCGCCGGCGGCGACGGCGGCGGCACTGTAGGCGGAGGTGGGGGATCGACGTTTGGTGCATCTGACGGGGCTGCTGGTTCGGGCTCGGTCGGCGACCACTGCAGCGGGAGCTCGAACCCGCCCGCCACCACCGTTCCCCCCAAATCCGTCGCTGCCGTGTGGAAGGACCTCCCGGAGCAGAGCGTTGGCGGCCATGAGTAAGTATTTCTCCCTTCTCTCTGTAGTAGATGAGGCCATGCTGAGATCTCTCTGTGTAGGCTAGGTACATAGAAATCATTAGGAGTGGAAATTAATAGCCATTGTGTGTAATCTCTGTAGCATTAGCAATATGGAAGAACCAACAGAGGATTCAGAAATGATGTACATGTTGACTCAAGAGAGAAAGCAGATTTGGGAAGAGGATGAAGCCGATGACTGTGAAGAAGGAGATGTTGAAGAAGAAGCTGAGTATGATATGGACGATGGACCAGAGGGTGCAGAAGCTATTAGGAAGGAAGATGCTGATCTCAGCCAGAAAATTGTTGACATGAAGAGGAAGAAATCGGATCCTCATTATCACTGTGAAGGAGATACAGAGGAGGAAGACCTCTTTTATGACTCCGATGGTAGTGACAGCGAGGACTGTAATGTTCAACCACAAGAAGAAATAGAAGTCGAAGAAATTGCAGTGAGAGAGAAGAAGAGAAAGAAACCATGCAAGCCCGGGCCGACCAGTCGATCTCATTGTAGTGAGGAGAGCTCAACTCCAGCTGACTTTGTTCCTTCTTCGGATAGTGGGACAGATGCAGATTTAGGGTCAGATGATGATGATGGAGCAGCGGAGAATTTGGCATGGGTGTTGCCATCTAACCGAAAGAGCAGGGCAAAGAAGAAGAAGAAGCCTAGACAGTGGTATGATGAGACTAGGATGCAGCCTGAGGAACAATTGTGTCTCAAGATGTGCTTTCTTGATGTGTACCAATTCAGAAGAGCATTGCAGAATCTTCACATTGCACAGCTCAGGAACTTTAGGTATCATAGGAACAATAAGGACAGAATTATAGCCAAGTGCTCTGAAGAAGGTTGTCCATTTTATATGACAGGCTCACAAATCAAAGGCGAGAAGACATTCTGTCTAAGGAAGATGCATATTGAGCACACATGTGCCACATGTGGTGAGCGTTGCAAGATTACGGGTAAATGGGTTGCGAAAGTATGTGAGAAGAGCATAAGGATTGACCCAAGAACAGGTGTTGAGGCTATGATGGAGAATACAAAAGAGAAATATGGAGTTGAAGTGCCAAAAATGATGGCATACAGAGCTAAGAGAAAGGCACTGCAGGTTGTTCTTGGTGATCATGTCAAGCAGTACCTTAGGATCAGAGATTACCTGCAAACAGTTCTTGATACAAACCCCGGCAGTCGATGCATTGTTACTACTAAGGTTTTAGTAGAGCATCCCTCTCCCAACCCCAGATTTCATGGGCTTTTTATGTGCCTAGGAGCATCAATAGAAGGGTTTCTCAAAGGCTGTCGACCATTCATAGGTTTGTAACACAATAACATGTAGAATTTATAAGTTAATGGATGGTTGGCGATGTTCACTAACTCAATTGTATTTGTTTCAGGTTTGGATGGTTGTTTCATTAAACTGACCACTGGCCAACAGATTTTAGCAGCCACCGGAAGGGATGGGAACAATAATATATTTCCATTAGCTTTCGGTATCGTCGACAGAGAGGAAACTGCAAGTTGGAGTTGGTTTCTAACTCAATTGAAGTATGCTATTGGAGGAGAGTCTGGAATTTTTGGTTATTACACCATCATATCGGATCGACAGAAGGTAAATTGTATTGTGCCTATTAATTTGCTATAACCATGTCCATAAGCATGTGTCTCTCAATATGTAACTCATTTCTAATTTGTGCCTATTAATTTGCTATAACCATGTCCATAAGCATGTGTCTCTCAATATGTAACTCATTTCTAATTTGTGCCTATTAATTTGCTATAACCATGTCCATAAGCATGTGTCTCTCAATATGTAACTCATTTCTATTTTCCATAAGCAGGGTTTGCTCAATGCTATCAACTCAGTCTTTCCAAATTGTCCGCAAAGGTATTGCCTTAGGCATATTTATGCCAATTTTCAGTCTGCTGGTTTCAGAGGGGAAGAGCTGAAGAAATTCATGGACTCTGCTAGTTATTCATACACTAAGCATGGATTTGAGGTTGCAATGGAAAGCATGAAGGCAGAGTGTTATGAAGCTTGGGAGTGGTTGATGAATATTCCAGTGGCTTGTTGGGCTAGACATGCATTCGATAGCAACTGCAAAACTGACCTTTGTTGTCAATAATTTGAGTGAGGTCTTCAACAGGATGATTCTGGATGTCAGGTCCAAGCCAATCAAGACCATGTTGGAAGGCATCAGGACCAAGATCATGGTAAGGAATGAAGGGAAAAGGACTGGTGCAGCAAATCCTAGGTGGGTAATCACACCCACCTACACTGAAAAATTAGAAGAGAACAAAAAATATTCAAGGATGTACACAGCTAGGAAGGCAAAAGGTGGTCTATGGCAAGTGAGCATGGGAGTGGACAAGAGCTATGCTGTCAACTTGGAGGATAGGACATGTGGCTGCAGGAAGTGGGATGTCACTGGAATTCCATGCAATCATGCAATATGTGCCATCTACAAGTCAAGGCAGCACCCTGAAGATTTTGTCCATGAATTTTTCAAGAAGCCTATGTACCTAGAAGCCTACAATCCAGTTGTGTACACTGTCCCTAGTGTTGATTGCTGGACTAGGACAAATACTCCAGATATTGATCCACCTGTCTTCAAGCTCTCCAAAGGAAGAAACCAGACTAAGAGAAGAAAAGGGCAGTTTGAACCGCCAGCACCAAGAGCAACTTCAAAAATGGGAACAATAACATGTGCTAACTGCAACAGACAAGGTCATAGGTACACCAACTGTGACCAGCCACTCAAACCTGCCTTGCAAATGAGGAAAAACCAACACAAAGTGAGTGCAACACTGAAACCTGCCTTTGCAATGTCATTTAGTTGCTATAATTAGACAAACTGTCTCTTTTATGTGGCAGGAAAACAGAGCTGAAGGAGTTGCTCAGCCTTCTTCTTCCTCGACTACACCAACGTCTGCTGCTCCTACTGCTGATGCTCCTACTGCTCCACCTCGGCCTCCTACTGCTGATGCTCCTACAGCTCCACCTCGGCCTCCTACTGCTGATTGATGGCGTGTAATTCACACGTTCGTTGGGAACCCCAAGAGGAAGGTATGATGCGCACAGCAGCAAGTTTTCCCTCAGAAAGAAACCAAGGTTTATCGAACCAGGAGGAGCCAAGAAGCACGTTGAAGGTTGATGGCGGCGGGATGTAGTGCGGCGTAACACCAGGGATTCCGGCGCCAACGTGGAACCTGCACAACACAACCAAAGTACTTTGCCCCAACGAAACAGTGAGGTTGTCAATCTCACCGGCTTGCTGTAACAAAGGATTAACCGTATTGTGTGGAAGATGATTGTTTGCAGAAAACAGTAGAACAAGTATTGGCAAAGAGATTGTATTTCAGTAAAGAGAATTGGACCGGGGTCCACAGTTCACTAGAGGTGTCTCTCCCATAAGATAAACAGCATGTTGGGTGAACAAATTACAGTTGGGCAATTGACAAATAAAGAGAGCATGACCATGCACATACATATCATGATGAGTATAGTGAGATTTAATTGGGCATTACGACAAAGTACATAGACCGCCATCCAACTGCATCTATGCCTAAAAAGTCCACCTTCAGGTTATCATCCGAACCCCCTCCAGTATTAAGTTGCAAAGCAACAGACAATTGCATTAAGTATGGTGCGTAATGTAATCAACAACTACATCCTTAGACATAGCATCAATGTTTTATCCCTAGTGGCAACAGCACAACACAACCTTAGAACTTTCTGTCACTGTCCCAGGTGTCAATGCAGGCATGAACCGACTATCGAGCATAAGTACTCCCTCTTGGAGTTACAAGCATCTACTTGGCCAGAGCATCTACTAGTAACGGAAAGCATGCAAGATCATAAATAACACGTAGATATAACTTTGATAATCAACATAACAAGTATTCTCTATTCATCGGATCCCAACAAACGCAACATATAGAATTACAGATAGATGATCTTGATCATGTTAGGCAGCTCACAAGATCCGACAATGATAGCACAATGGGGAGAAGACAACCATCTAGCTACTGCTATGGACCCATAGTCCAGGGGTAGACTACTCACACATCACACCGGAGGCGACCATGGCGGCGTAGAGTCCTCCGGGAGATGATTCCCCTCTCCGGCAGGGTGCCGGAGGCGATCTCCTGGATCCCCCGAGATGGGATCGGCGTCGACGGCGTCTCTGGAAGGTTTTCCGTATCGTGGCTCTCGGTACTGGGGGTTTCGTCACGGAGGCTTTAAGTAGGCGGAAGGGTAGGTCAAGAGGCGGCGCGAGGGGCCCAGACCATAGGGCCGCGCGGCCGAGGCAGGGCCGCGCCGCCCTATGCTCTGGCTGCCTCGTGGCCCCTCTTCGTTTCGTCTTCGGACTTCTGAAGCTTCGTGGAAAAATAGGCCCCCTGGGCTTTGATTTCGTCCAATTCCGAGAATATTTCCTTACTAGGATTTCTGAAACCAAAAAACAGCAGAAAACAGAATCGGCACTTCGGCATCTTGTTAATAGGTTAGTTCCAGAAAATGCACGAATATGACATATAGTGTGCATAAAACATGTAGATAACATCAATAATGTGGCATGGAACATAAGAAATTATTGATACGTCGGAGACGTATCAGCATCCCCAAGCTTAGTTCTGCTCGTCCCGAGCAGGTAAAATGATAACACAGATAATTTCTGGAGTGACATGCCATCATAATCTTGATCATACTATTTGTAAAGCATATGTAGTGAATGCAGCGATCAAAACAATGTATATGACATGAGTAAACAAGTGAATCATAAAGCAAAGACTTTTCATGAATAGCACTTCAAGACAAGCATCAATAAGTCTTGCATAAGAGTTAACTCATAAAGCAATAATTTAAAGTAAAGGTATTGAAGCAACACAAAAGAAGATTAAGTTTCAGCGGTTGCTTTCAACTTGTAACATGTATATCTCATGGATATTGTCAACATAGAGTAATATAATAAGTGCAATAAGCAAGTATGTAGGAATCAATGCACAGTTCACACAAGTGTTTGCTTCTTGAGGTGGAGAGAAATAGGTGAACTGACTCAACATTGAAAGTAAAAGAATGGTCCTCCATAGAGGAAAAGCATCGATTGCTATATTTGTGCTAGAGCTTTGATTTTGAAAACATGAAACAATTTTGTCAACGGTAGTAATAAAGCATATGCATCATGTAAATTATATCTTATAAGTTGCAAGCCTCATGCATAGTGTACTAATAGTGCCCGCACCTTGTCCTAATTAGCTTGGACTACCTGGATTATCACCGCAATACATATGCTTCAACCAAGTATCACAAAGGGGTACCTCTATACCGCCTGTACAAAGGTCTAAGGAGAAAGCTCGCATTTGGATTTCTCGCTTTTGATTATTCTCAACTTAGACATCCATACCGGGACAACATAGACAACAGATAATGGACTCCTCTTTTAATGCTTTAAGCATTCAACAACAATTAATTCTTTTCTCATTAGATATTTGAGGATGTTTGTCCAAAACTGAAACTTCCACCATGGATCATGGCTTTAGTTAGCGGCCCAATGTTCTTCTCTAACAATATGCATGCTCAAACCATTCAACTCAGTGTAGATCGCCCTTACTTCAGACAAGACGAACATGCATAGCAACTCACATGAAATTTAACAATGAATAGTTGATGGCGTCCCCAGTAAACATGGTTATCGCACAACAAGCAACTTAATAAGAGATAAAGTGCATAATTACATATTCAATACCACAATAGTTTTTAAGCTATTTGTCCCATGAGCTATATATTGCAAAGGTGAATGATGGAATTTTAAAGGTAGCACTCAAGCAATTTACTTTGGAATGGCGGAAAATACCATGTAGTAGGTAGGTATGGTGGACACAAATGGCATAGTGGTTGGCTCAAGTATTTTGGATGCATGAGAAGTATTCCCTCTCGATACAAGGTTTAGGCTAGCAAGGTTTATTTGAAACAAACACAAGGATGAACCGGTGCAGCAAAACTCACATAAAAGACATATTGAAAACATTATAAGACTCTACACCGTCTTCCTTGTTGTTCAAACTCAATACTAGAAATTATCTAGACCTTAGAGAAATAAAATATGCAAACCAAATTTTAGCATGCTCTATGTATTTCTTCATTAATGGGTGCAAAGCATATGATGCAAGAGCTTAAACATGAGCACAACAATTGCCAAGTATCACATTACCCAAGACATTTATAGCAATTACTACATGTATCATTTTCCAATTCCAACCATATAACAATTTAACGAAGGAGAAACTTCGCCATGAATACTATGAGTAGAAACCAAGGACATACTTGTCCATATGTTACAGCGGAGCGTGTCTCTCTCCCATAAAGTGAATGCTAGGATCCATTTTATTCAAACAAAACAAAAAAAAAACAAACCGATGCTCCAAGAAAAAGCACATAAGATGTGATGGAATAAAAATATAGTTTCAGGGGAGGAACCTGGTAATGTTGTCGATGAAGAAGGGGATGCCTTGGGCATCCCCAAGCTTAGACGCTTGAGTCTTCTTGATATATGCAGGGGTGAACCACCGGGGCATCCCCAAGCTTAGAGCTTTCACTCTTCTTGATCATGTTGCATCATACTCCTCTCTTGATCCTTGAAAACTTCCTCCACACCAAACTCGAAACAACTCATTAGAGGGTTAGTGCACAATATAAATTAACATATTCAGAGGTGACACAATCATTCTTAACACTTCTGGACATTGCATAATGCTACTGGACATTAGTGGATCAAAGAAATTCATCCAACATAGCAAAAGAGGCAATGCGAAATAAAAGGCAGAATCTGTCAAAACAGAACAGTTCGTATTGACGAATTTTAAAATGGCACCAGACTTGCTCAAATGAAAATGCTCAAATTGAATGAAAGTTGCGTACATATCTGAGGATCATGCACGTAAATTGGCTTAATTTTCTGAGCTACCTACAGGGAGGTGGACCCAGATTCGTGACAGCAAAGAAATCTGGAACTGCGCAGTAATCCAAATCTAGTACTTACTTTTCTATCAACGGCTTTACTTGGCACAACAAAACACAAAACTAAGATAAGGAGAGGTTGCTACAGTAGTAAACAACTTCCAAGACACAAAATAAAAACAAAGTACTGTAGGTAAAAACATGGGTTGTCTCCCATAAGCGCTTTTCTTTAACGCCTTTCAGCTAGGCGCAGAAAGTGTGTATCAAGTATTATCAAGAGACGAAGTGTCAACATCATAATTTGTTCTCATAATGGAATCAAAAGGTACCTTCATTCTCTTTCTAGGGAAGTGTTCCATACCTTTCTTGAGAGGAAATTGATATTTTATATTACCTTCCTTCATATCAATAATAGCACCAACAGTTCGAAGAAAAGGTCTTCCCAATATAATGGGACAAGATGCATTGCATTCAATATCCAAGACAACAAAATCAACGGGGACAAGGTTATTGTTAACGGTAATGCGAACATTATCAACCTTACCCAAAGGTTTCTTTGTAGAATGATCAGCAAGATTAACATCCAAATAACAATTTTTCAGCGGTGGCAAGTCAAGCATATTATAAATTTTCTTAGGCATAACGGAAATACTTGCACCAAGATCACATAAAGCATTACAATCAAAATCTTTAACCTTCATCTTAATGATGGGCTCCCAACCATCCTCTAGCTTTTTAGGAATAGAGGCTTCGCGCTCTAGTTTCTCTTCTCTAGCTTTAATGAGAGCATTTGTAATATGATGTGTAAAGGCCAAATTTATAGCACTAGCATTAGGACTTTTAGCAAGTTTTTGCAAGAACTTTATAACTTCAGAGATGTGGCAATCATCAAAATTCAAACCATTATAATCTAAAGCAATGGGATCATCATCCCCAATGTTGGAAAAAATTTCAGCAGCTTTATCACAGTGTTTCAAAGTAGCTTTAGCAGCTTTGCAGTTTCTCGCGCTTTGCATCAGAAGTGGAAACATTGCTAACACCAATTCTTTTATTAGTATTAGTAGGAGGTGCAGCAACATGTGTAGCATTAGCATTACTAGTGGTGGTAATAGTCCAAACTTTAGCTACATTCTTCTCTTTAGCTAGTTTTTCATTTTCTTCTCTATCCCACCTAGCACGCAGTTCAGCCATTAATCTTATATTCTCATTAATTCTAACTTGAATGGCATTTGTTGTAGTAGTAATTTTATCATCTAAATCCTCAGGTTTAGCAGCCATTTTATTAATTAAAGAAGATTGTGATGCAGACATGTATGAAATTCGGGTTTCAGCATTAGCAAGTTTAGTTTGCAACCCCGAGATCTCCCTATTCAGATTTTCAAGTTGATTCCCTATATTCTTCAACAAGGTAGATTGCTCATTCATAGTTTTAGTAAACAATTTATTTTGCTCATATTGTGATTGCATAAAGCTCTTGGTGGATCTTTCAATTTCTAGCATCTTTTCTTCATTAGGTGAAGCATATCTACCATAAGAATTACCATTAGCAGGGTATGGCCTAGAATCATTGTGATTGTTATTTTTAATGAAATTCACATCAACATATTCTTTTTGAGCAACTAATGACGCTAACGGAACATTATTAGAATTAACATTAGGCCTACCATTCACAAGCATAGACATAATAGCATCAATCTTATCACTCAAGGAAGAGGTTTCTTCGACAGAATTTACCTTCTTACCTTGTGGAGCTCTTTCCGTGTGCCATTCAGAGTAGTTGATCATCATATTATCAAGAAGCTTTGTTGCTTCACCAAGAGTGATGGACATAAAGGTACCTCCAGCAGCTGAATCCAATAAATTCCGCGAAGAAAAATTTAGTCCTGCATAGAAGGTTTGGATGATCATCCAAGTAGTCAGTCCATGGGTTGGGCAATTTTTAACCAGAGATTTCATTCTTTCCCAAGCTTGAGCAACATGTTCAGTATCTAATTGTTTAAAATTCATTATGCTACTCCTCAAAGATATAATTTTAGCAGGGGGATAATATCTACCAATAAAAGCATCCTTGCATTTAGTCCATGAATCAATACTATTCTTAGGCAGAGATAGCAACCAATCTTTAGCTCTTCCTCTTAATGAGAAAGGGAACAATTTTAGTTTAATAATATCACCATCTACATCTTTATATTTTTGCATTTCACATAGTTCAACAAAATTATTAAGATGGGCAGCAGCATCATCAGAACTAACACCAGAAAATTGCTCTCGCATAACAAGATTCAGTAAAGCAGGTTTAATTTCAAAGAATTCTGCTGTAGTAGCAGGTGGAGCAATAGGTGTGCATAAGAAATCATTATTATTTGTGGTTGTGAAGTCACACAACTTAGTATTTTCAGCGTTGGCCATTTTAGCAACAGTAAATAAAGCAAACTAGATAAAGTAAATGCAAGTAACTAATTTTTTTGTGTTTTCGATATAGCAAACAAGATAACAAATAAAGTAAAACTAGCAACTAATTTTTTTGTATTTTGATTTAGTGAAGCAAACAAAGTAGTAAATAAAACTAAGCAAGACAAAAACAAAGTAAAGAGATTGAGAAGTGGAGACTCCCCTTGCAGCGTGTCTTGATCTCCCTGGCAACGGCGCCAGAAAAAGAGCTGTTGACGAGGGAGTTGAAAATCTTTGTGGTGTAACTTTTCTTCGTTCCCCGGCAACGGCGCCAGAAAAAGAGCTTGATGGCGTGTAATTCACACGTTCGTTGGGAACCCCAAGAGGAAGGTATGATGCGCACAGCAGCAAGTTTTCCCTCAGAAAGAAACCAAGGTTTATCGAACCAGGAGGAGCCAAGAAGCACGTTGAAGGTTGATGGCGGCGGGATGTAGTGCGGCGCAACACCAGGGATTCCGGCGCCAACGTGGAACCTGCACAACACAACCAAAGTACTTTGCCCCAACGAAACAGTGAGGTTGTCAATCTCACCGGCTTGCTGTAACAAAGGATTAACCGTATTGTGTGGAAGATGATTGTTTGCAGAAAACAGTAGAACAAGTATTGCAGTAGATTGTATTTCAGTAAAGAGAATTGGACCGGGGTCCACAGTTCACTAGAGGTGTCTCTCCCATAAGATAAACAGCATGTTGGGTGAACAAATTACAGTTGGGCAATTGACAAATAAAGAGAGCATGACCATGCACATACATATCATGATGAGTATAGTGAGATTTAATTGGGCATTACGACAAAGTACATAGACCGCCATCCAACTGCATCTATGCCTAAAAAGTCCACCTTCAGGTTATCATCCGAACCCCCTCCAGTATTAAGTTGCAAAGCAACAGACAATTGCATTAAGTATGGTGCGTAATGTAATCAACAACTACATCCTTAGACATAGCATCAATGTTTTATCCCTAGTGGCAACAGCACAACACAACCTTAGAACTTTACTCACATTGTCCTGTGTCAATGCAGGCATGAACCCACTATCAAGCATAAGTACTCCCTCTTGGAGTTACAAGCATCTACTTGGCCAGAGCATCTACTAGTAACAGAAAGCATGCAAGATCATAAATAACACGTAGATATAACTTTGATAATCAACATAACAAGTATTCTCTATTCATCGGATCCCAACAAACGCAACATATAGAATTACAGATAGATGATCTTGATCATGTTAGGCAGCTCACAAGATCCGACAATGATAGCACAATGGGGAGAAGACAACCATCTAGCTACTGCTATGGACCCATAGTCCAGGGGTAGACTACTCACACATCACACCGGAGGCGACCATGGCGGCGTAGAGTCCTCCGGGAGATGATTCCCCTCTCCGGCAGGGTGCCGGAGGCGATCTCCTGGATCCCCCGAGATGGGATCGGCGTTGGCGGCGTCTCTGGAAGGTTTTCCTTATCGTGGCTCTCGGTACTGGGGGTTTCGTCACGGAGGCTTTAAGTAGGCGGAAGGGTAGGTCAAGAGGCGGCGCGAGGGGCCCAGACCATAGGGCCGCGCGGCCAGGGCAGGGGCCGCGCCGCCCTATGCTCTGGCTGCCTCGTGGCCCCTCTTCGTTTCGTCTTCGGACTTCTGGAAGCTTCGTGGAAAAATAGGCCCCTGGGCTTTGATTTCGTCCAATTCCGAGAATATTTCCTTACTAGGATTTCTGAAACCAAAAACAGCAGAAAACAGAATCGGCACTTCGGCATCTTGTTAATAGGTTAGTTCCAGAAAATGCACGAATATGACATAAAGTGTGCATAAAACATGTAGATAACATCAATAATGTGGCATGGAACATAAGAAATTATCGATACGTCGGAGACGTATCACTGATGCTCCTACAGCTGCAGCACGCCGTCCTACTGCTGCAGCACGCCCTCCTACAGCTGCAGCACGCCCTACTACAACTGCAGCACGCCCTCCAACAGCTGCAGCACGCCCTACTACAACTGCAGCACGCCCTCCCACAGGTCCAGGTCCTTCGGGGGTAGGACGCACATTCAGTGCACCAAGGAGCGCCACAGATGATGCCGAAGGGAGGCCATCAAGGATGAGAAAGGAAAACAGCAGGTTATCTGGCTATTTTACCGCTTATGGGATCGACAAGATGACGTTGGCTGACATAAAGAAAAACATGGAGTGACCTGTGTGTCGTTGAGTTGAACCTACATCAATGTAATGAACTATTTGTGTGAACTGTGTGGTTGTTTTTGTAATATGTCAGTCAGTTCAACCTATATCTATGTACACTGAACTACTATGTGACAATTGTGGCTATTTGTGTGAACTGTGGCTATTTTACTTGCAATTATTGCTGGTTTGTTGTCATCTTTGATCAGCAAAGAGGAGGTTTCCTGTCAAAATATTCCTCCAAAGTGGTGGTTTTCTGTCATCTCTAGACTGTAAAGTGGTGGTTTTCTGTCATCTCTATACTGTAAAGTGGTGGGTATTTGACAAAAATCTGGCAGATAGATTTTGCTAACTGGTACATAGTGTAAGTGTTGATACATCATTGAAAAATCTGTAGCATATACTCTAGCTATTGTAATGTACATACTGCTACATATTCAATCCATTAAAACACATTGGCAAACAATGTAGCTACTAAACCATGCATTTCACAACGAGTAACCAACACAACAGTTATTTCATACAACAACAACACTTAGTACTTGGTCCACACAGTGATACAACATACTTAGTACTTGGTTCAGTTACACAAATCTCTGAGATAGAACATCTACTACATTTATTACATCAACATAGTGGCATGCTTCACTCCCAACTTGCACAAATCTCTTGTATGACCTTCATCTTCTTCTGGTTTCTATCTCTAATATTGAAGAGATCTGCAACGTAATACTCGAGCTTCTTCTTCTCCTCCTTTAGAGTGGCAACCTGCAGCTCTGCCTTCTCCCTCATAACCTTCTCAAGTTCAGCAGCAGATTTTGCAACCATTCCTTCTTGCTCACTGCTCAGGCTACCAAGCTGTTTATGCAGTTCAAGGTTTTTCTTCTCCAGCTCCCTCTTCTCAAGCACTAGCTGGTAATTGGCAGTAGCATACTCTACATTACCAGAGATTCTGGTTTCCTTTTCCTCCTCAAATGATTGCCACAACTGGAGCAATGCACGTTTCAGAGATTGTGGCCACTCCTGATCCACCCAAAATACTGTCTCACAAATATTGTCCTGAAATTTATTTTTATTCCAAAATTTAGTACAAGTGTTGATGAAACAATGTGGCTCAAAACCATGGTGCTACATATGACACAAGGTTTTCTATTGCTACATCCATCCACAACACAAGAACTGTCACAAGATTTGCTCAATGCACAAGGATTTCTAAATGCACAAGATATTGGACAGATGTTCCTACCTTGCATCCACAGCCCAAGAACCTCCGGCCCGTGTTCGTCCCGTCGAATGCCACATACTTGTGGCACGGCAAGTGGTGGTGGCAGCGCTCCGGCCCAGCATGAACACCGGCGTAATCCGGGTCATACATGGTCTCTGGGACCTAAATCACAAGATAAAATGCAACCAATTCAAATAAAATGGACTAAATCAAGTAAATTCCCAAATTTTACCAAACCCTAACCCTAGCTCCACACGTACCCGAGACATTGGGCTCAGATCGGCCCCATTGGCGAACTCAGAGAGCAGACTGTCTTGGCTGCTGCTCTCACCGTCGTTCCACGACGGCATGGCGGCGGCGGCGTTCCTGCGGCGGCAGACGTGCGACGGCGGCGACTGAGGCGGACGGGAGAAGGGGAGAGAAAAGAACAGACCGACCCAACGCACGGGCCGGCCGGGTCGTTTTGACCTCTCTCCGTTAACGGCCGTTAACGGCGACACTTGCCAAGTCAGCCTGACAATGGGCCCCACCTGTCAATTTGATGCTTAACCCGCTAAACCGAGCTCATTTCACGAAGTGGTGGGTATCTGTCACGCTGTTAGATCAAACTGGTGGTTTTCTGTCAAAAATATGAAAGGCGGTGGTTTTTTGAAACCCTAGCCGCAATTGTGGTGGGTTTTTGTAATTATCTCTGAAAAAAAAAGAGTACAGATGCACACGCATGTAGCATTCCAAGTAAGCTTGGGATCAAACCCATGACACGTCCTCACTGCCGGTGAAAAGTCAGGAGTCTGCAGGTTGATACATGTTGAATCTATAGCTCGTTTCTTGTAAACTGGATAATGATTCACGTGCATGCACCCACCGCCATCACCATGAACAGCCGCTTTAGATAGAAAAAAAAAAGTATATATTAAACTGCCGACATGGACGCAAGTACACAACACGCCGCGGTTCATGTGATACAAATCAAGCCACGAGAGGCGAGATCTCGAGGAAACCTCACCTTTCCTGCCAGCAAGAAAACACCCATAGAGAGCACCGATGCTGCTACGGAGCTCCTCCACGCCATACCTTCACTCCTTCCTCTCCTCCTCCTCCTCCACATCCTCCCCTTCCTCTCTCCACCTCCGGCGAGCCTTCTCCGACAGCCACCTCCCGTCCCTCAATCCCGGCGACAACAAGACCACCGGCCTCCACACCGAGCTTTCCTTCTCCATCTACAACACCTTCAGCAGCAAGGCACCACCGCACGCCCAGATGGAGCCCCACCATGAGCAAGAGCTGGAGGACGATCAGGAGGACCAGGCGGTGGTGCAGCCGGATCTGCCGGAGCTGCCGCTGTTCCTGGCGAGAGGCGTGGGCATCGACCGCATCGCATCCGGCCTCTTCACCGCCGGCATGGACTCACAGGCCGCCGTCGCTAGGATGATGAGCGGCGTGGACGAGATGGTCGTGATGGCGCTGGACGCGCAGTACAAGGAGATGGTGGACGAGCAGCCCGGCAACGCGCTGTTCCTCCGCAACTACGCGCAGTTCCTCCACGAGGTACCTTACGATCTGTTGTCAGTCACTCGCTGCTATATCTCGTCATGATTCAGGGGCTGTTTAGTCTGAAACCCTGTGTATCGCCCTTTTCGATCAAGAGTTGGATGCCTAACGGTAGTACGTCTAGTTCCCATTGATGTTCTTGGAATCCATTACTTTAGCTCCGCAAAAAACCAGGGATCGGTTGGTTGGCAGTACGTGTAATCTACCGTCAGCGCAAATTTAAGCGAGCTTTGGATCTATATGCATCTGCCATTCTGCCAACCACTCTGAACCGTGTTAAATAGCAAAAATTAAACTTGAAAAGATTCATTTGTTTTTGTGCTTGGCACTGCGAACAAACTGACTCAGAAAGCAACAGCTGGGATCTGAATTCACTATGATGGAAGCATGTCAGCCAAACTCCTTTACTGTTTCTCAGTGACAAGGGCCATTGCCTTCAGAGTTCTTATTGACCATTTTAGATCAAGTAGTGGTTCTTGATCTGCTGTGCTGCCTACTGATGAACCAGATGAAGGGCGACCCCAGGAGGGCCGAGGAGTACTACTCGCGCGCCATGCTCGCCGACCCGACCGACGGCGAGATCATGTCGCAGTACGCCAAGCTGGTGTGGGCGGTGCACCGTGACCACGAGAGGTCCCTCGCCTACTTCCAGAAGTCGGTGCAGGCAGCCCCGCGGAACAGGTACGCAGTTAGCCGTCCACCATACAAAAGTACACTGAATCAAGCTGGCCGGTAGCTAACCGTGGTTTGGCCGGCATGACAGCCACGTCCTCGCGGCGTACGCCAGCTTCCTGTGGGAGCAGGACGACGACGACGATCTCGATGTCGATGTCGGAGCGCCAGAGCCTCCCGCTGCGCAGCCGATGCAGCTGGCTTCTGCGGCCGTTTGACCATGGTGGCCAGGACAGCCCGAGGCGTGCCGGCGTGCTAACGATGTACTTGTACTAATGGTCATGGTCATCCTAGCTTGTATGGTGTTTGTGTGTGATCCGCGAATGATCTAGATGTGTGTCAAGAATAAATCCCGGAATTGTTGGAGGGGCAACGGGCTTGGTGACTTCATCTGCAAATGCCAGCAACGTTTTTTTTAAGAATGCGAAAAATGCAACCTAATGTTTCTTGGTTCAGAATAAGATCCTGCACAGGTTATGCATTGTATTACCCCGTAGTAAGTTCCCCATGCTGGCGCGCCTTGATGGCTGGCACATGCCTTCATGCTTCCCTGCAACTGCATCAGGAAGGCAGGCTGAACTCTAGTCGCAGAGAGATTCATACTTATGACAGCAGACACTACTACGTCCCAGTAGCAACGCTCAGCTCCTTGATGAATCCGGCACTTCATCAATGCATTTCATGATTAAACACCCAATGATCCTCGAGTCGGTGATCCCTTATATGTGTCAGCTACCACACGAGCATCTCACCGTGCCTTCTGAGTTGTGCAACGGTCTTCACCTACGATGTTATGCTTCATAGAAACTGAAGGGTTTCGCAAGCTAGCGTCTACAAATTATAAGCTCTGAAGCATGATCTTCTGCAAACAGGAATAGCTTCAACGGCTGTAATGCCGTATGCTACATGTGCCTGCGGCACAGCTCAGGCAAACATTGCAGCTGTACACATTGCGACATGCTAGGAAGATAAAATTCCTAAAACTATTGATGGACACAGATCAAATGATAACACTGACCCTTCTTTTTCGTGTCTCGGCAGCTCAGGTTTCATTCATACCAGATATGCAGCAGAAATTACTATCATGCAGCAATTGATATATAACTCCCATCTAGAGACGAGGCATGAAATAACGGCTAAGCGATACTCAAAGTTTCTCCAGAAACCGCCCTTTGTTGTGACAAAATTATGGCCAGGGCCGCACCAGGTAGAGAGCACCAAATAGGATACGACCATTCGCCAGCAGAGAAAATGTGAAACTACTCGTAATCGTCATATTGACGTCCACCCCTCCTTTGGTACCCATTTCCCTTTGACCGAGTAGAGTAATCCGTTTCATAGCGCCCACCATATTGACCCCTTGAGAAATCTGAAGTTCTTCCCCGTCCTCGTCCTGCAAATTGAGAAGCAATAGTTAACACTTAACAGTCCTAAGAAAGGACATGAATTCAAAAACAACAGCCATGTTCTATTGAACTCAAATTGGATAAAAATACATTCTAGGGGAAGCAATAGTTAACACTTAACAGTCATAAGAAAGGGCATGAATTCAAAACCCACAGCCCTGTTCTATTGAACTCAAATTGGATAAAAAAACATTCTGGGGGAAGCAATAGTAGGACATGAATTCAAAAACCACAGCCCTGTTCTATTGAAGTAAAATTGGATTAAAATACATTCTAGGGGTATTTTTCTCGTCCTTTGAAAGTAGGGATTTCTAATTATGATGAAATTTTATCATGGGGCCATGCTCTATAGGGTACGTGACAGATACTTACTTCCGCCACCACGGAAGATTATACTGCTAGGCCTCCTCTCCTCAACAAATACTTGACGCCCATTCAGCTCAATTGGAGATGCCTGATGTACAAAAGATCACCATAAAAAGTTAAATTCAGGTATAATGACATCATATAGTGGCCATTCAGCCATTCATGGACCACTCTGTCTCGTACATTTCTATGGACATCAACTACTGACTAACACCTGAATACAAAAAAAATCTAGATGTAACAGTGAAGTCTACTGCTAGTAGTTTGAAGTGGTGGATAAAAGATCTTCAACATGTTTTTTGATCATGCATAAAACAGAAGTCCGTGGGCTATGTCCTGTGTACTAACCTTCAAGAAAAATATTTTCTTTTTTTCTTTCATTTGTTACAGCAGAATTTGCAAAAACATGTTAAGCACTTGGGCATGGCTACTTGGGATAGGAAGAGGACGCAGGAAACAAGTTCGCAATGTAGATGATGTACAAATAATGCAGGAGCATGCCAGGCTAAGAAAACTCAAATCAATGACAGCCTAAGAAATTCAGAAACTCACCTCCAACGCATTCTGGATGCCCCTCATGCTTTCATACTCAACAAAGCCAAAGAAAACTCCAGCCTCCTGCATATTAGTAAATGAATCAGGAAAGCCAACAGCAAGAACAAAATCTAGATAGAATCACAGAAGCAACAAACCTTGCGACTCCGTATAGCAACTCCATCGGGTTTAATTCTTCCAAAAGCCTGAAAGGCCTTTTCAAGATCGAAGACTGAAGTCGCCGGAGAAAGATTACCAACATACACCGATAGGAACTCTTCTGCCAGAAAATAAAATCCATCATTTAGTCAATAGATAACCAAAAAGATTATGTCCACAGAAATTTTTAGACATACACAAATACCATACACAATGGCACATAAAAGTTAGTGTTTTTCTTTTGCAAGGATGACAAAACAGGATCAAATGGCTGTGGATAAGGGACCAAAAGTAAAATCAAATGTATACGGTTCAGTTTTCTGCACTTCACATGCACATACATCCAAACACAACTTCAATTAACGACCAGGTCAGAAAATTTACACTTGAAGGTCACATACATAAATCATTAGGATACTCATGAATCTAAAATAATGTGCAGCTCTCCCTCAAAAAGAAATTTGAATGTGCAGCTTTTAAGTACCCAATAAGCTATTCCAGCAAGAAAACACAGCATGACCGGTTTTCCTATTCTTAAACACGTCAGTTAATCAGTGACAGAAAGACAACTAGCATGCATGAGTATCGATGATTGCAGGGAAAATATCGTCAAGCAAATCAACAAGCTAGAGATAGCATTAACTCCCATAATTCAGGATAATGTAGCATCTCTTGAAATATTGAAATAAATAACATAGGAGTGACTACAATCCAAAAGTAACAAAAAAGACAGTGGTGTGTGTGTATGTCAAACGAGACTTCCCCACTTAGGATTTCACCTAACCGATGAATTGGGCAATAAAAGGGAGATTTGGTGACATGCAATAATATGACTTCAAACCACCTAACACAGAGGATGGGCTTAAAACAGGAAAGTTTGAAACAAAAAACAAGTTGAAATCCATTCTCGGTGCTAAAGGGCAAAGGGTGTCAACATAGAACAGTCAATCATTAATGGATAACTGAAATTTGCCAAATGTTAGAAAATGGCAAAACATTCACAAGGTAGATCCGAAAAGATTGAGAAGCAGGAGAAGGCAAGTATACAACAGAAAGAAACCTTCATCCTCAGGGACACTGGCATCCCGACGAGTGTCCAAGTTGGATTTCTCTTGCACTGCCTGTCGAACTGGCTGCGACTCTGCAGTCCCCACCATAGCCTTATTGACAGGATTGGAGTGGATAACCTGATGGCCAGCGGGTCCTTTTGTTCGCAGCTGACAAATTTACAACCAATCACCATAAAGTTGAAACTAAGAATTTGGCATGATTAAAAATGCACTACATGTTTGCTTACCACTGAAGCATATGTTTGCTTAGGTGGTTCTCCCACAGGTTCTTCTTCAGGGGCAGGTGGGGAAGGGGAGTGGGGAGGAGCAAGAGATGCATCCTGTTTAATGTCTGCTGTACTGGGGAAAGAGGGAGTAGGATATTCAATATGAGTTTCTTCGTTGATTGGAGCCTCGTACTCCAAAGGATCTTGCTGCTGCATTTCATAGTTCTCATATATAATACCACTCTCCCTTTCCTCAACATCAACAGGAGCTGCAAACCCATTTGCTTCAAGTTCTTCAGCCACATAATCAGATGCTGCAGAATCAACCATAAAAGAAACTCTTTATCACTACGACTATGGCTACAACTGAAGATACTATTCCTCAAGAAGAATGCAGAAGAATACGCAAATGATATGTAAAAATAACAGAAGCTGGGAATTTGTCTAGAACGGAGTACTACCTAAAACTAGGACCATAGTTATAGTACTTAGAATGGGAAGGGGTAAATTAATCACTAAAGTTAGCAAAATGAAACATGATAACGGGATTCAACAGTCTTCAGGGAAAAAATCAAAAGAGATGCTCCAGGTGAGAATTTGTGATGACTATATCTAAATAACAGATAACAATAAAACCTATATGCGAAATAGAAGTAGCATGAAGATGTACTTGATATATACACAATTCACTTGAACACTGTCAGGAGCAATACCTGTTTCAGTCAAGGTATTAGGAGCAGCCATATGGGGTACACTGTCAGCGAAACCGTAATCAGCAACTTGGTAATGAGTATCAAACTCATCACAGATGAACTTAAAGATGTCACTGTACACAAAAAATCCATCTGGTTCGACCTGAGGAGCAAGAACAAAACTCTGGGAGAATCTCTTGCGTGAAGGGTAGCCCTTCAGTTGCACTAGACCAGTAACCAACCCAGAGATGGATCCACCCCATGACTCCAAGAAATTAGCCGTTCTAACCTCAACCTTGTGAACATTCATGCACATCAATATATCATTGATTTCCTGCATAATTTAAGAAGAAGAAAGGTAAGGCAAATATACTAGATAATGAAATTGGAACTGTAGATCGCCATACTACAAGTTTGCAAGATGAAACGAACAACAACAAAAGAACTATCTATAAAATAATTATTCCACTAGTTCAATGACAGGTTTTCGATATTTGAACTATGAAGCATGCAAAATCACAGCAAGACCAAAGAAGTATAATCATCAGGCAATTAGCATCAACCAAGTGTTCAGAGAAGCCTTGTAACCATACCTACCAACTTATCATAAAACTTGGCTAACAGAATATAAAGGGTGCCCGGTAAATACTTCTGCATTTCAATTGCACAAAATGAGAAACCAACTTTAAATAAGAGATCAAACCGTCCACAATCCACGTACTCTGGTCTGTTTAGCCTTGAAATTTAATATTTTAGTTCTAGTGATTTAATATAACAGCTGGAAATGGATGGAAACAAAATAGAGAATACAGAAGTTGTACATCAACTGATACACATCCGCAACACCTGAGAAACTGTTTGAGCACCAGATCCTTAATCATAAAAACTTGTGAACCTGGTAATAGTGTTTTCGTAATGCAAATTACATGAAACCGCTGCCTACTCGTTCCAGAAGGCCCGAAGTTCAATCATTCCCAGCAGCACAGCAAATCCCATCATACAACAAGGCACTGAAAACTAAGACACGAGGCACATTCAGTCGGGTGCATACTCACCAACAATCTATCAGAACAGAACAGGACAGGCATCAACATGCATTGCACACCACCCACTTGTACTTGGTAATTAACACGGCATGGGTTACGACTATCGTCATCAGTGGGAGTAAACAAACACAGCAGAAACATGAGTACTCCTCCTAGATTGGGGTTTACATTATACCTCGACCGTCTCCCCGTAGGCGGAGTGGAGCGTCTGGCAGTCGAGCCTGACGACGGTGCTCCCGGCCGTGTAGAACTGCCTGGCCAGCTCCGGGGTGTTGGCGAGGACGCTGTAGTAGCCGCGCAGGAAGAAGGAGCCCACCTGCCAGAACCAGAACCAGAACCAAAACCCTACGCGTCAGCCCAAAAACCTCCGCGCGGTGCGTTTGGGCCCGGCGGGCGGCGCTCACCTCGAAGGCGTAGGGGTGGCCGGCGATGCGGTGCTGCTCCCGCCGCAGCTCGTCCATGGCCGCCGGCGCAAAACCCTAGCGCGGGGCGCGAGGGTGGGGTGGGGAGGGGCGGGACGAGCCGGGCCGACGGCGCGCGCGGCCGGGCGAGGGGGAGGGCGCGGCGGCGGAGGCGGAGGCGGTGGCGGTGGCGGCTAGGGTTTCCGGTGGGGGGAACTGGGGCTCGCCGCGTCGGGTTGTACGGGGAAGGGAGGCGGAATGGGGATTTGGAGCCGAACGGGGGAGGGGAGGGGAGGGAGAGGGGAAGGTTTTAAAATGGAGTGGCTGGTCGCCGCTGGCCTTTATTACTTACTGCTTTCCTTTCGCCGTCCCGTTTCCTTTGCGGGAGCCGCGTGGTCGGTCGGTCAAACCGCGAGGGGATACGGTCCGGTCACCGGCGGTGCCGATTGGCGGGTGGGTCCCGGAACAGGGTGATCCAGGTGGTGGGGGCACGTGGTGGTGGGGACCTTGGGGATGGAGCCCAATTTGACTTTTACTTTGTTGTTACGTACTATTAATAAAAAAATAAAAATATTCGCTTCAAAAAAAAATTGTAGCCATGCACTTCAAAATATCGTACTCTCCTAGTCTCCTCTATTTCAAAATAAGTCGCTTAACCTTTCTTATACGGATATATATGCACGTAACTGTATCTGGACAAATTTAATCAACTTCTTTTTCGAAATGGAGGGAGTACAATAATCAGTTGATGGCATATCCTCATTTTATCTCATTTTCACGTCGCTTAGGACCCTTTTGACTTGCATGATTTTCAAAACACATCCCTAGAAAAAACTTCACATGGGAGTGACATGTGCCAGGGGATTCTAGCAGAGATGGTTTAGTGGATAGGTTTTCTCCGACATAATAATCACTAGATTTTTGGAAGAATTATAATCTTAGCAATCAAACAACCAACATAGTAGTGGGGGCGGCGGCTACTGTTTATGTGCCCTTCGCCGACAGATCCGTCAGTTAGCCCCGCTTCTGATGGCCTTTTAGGCCTTGGAGGTGTGGCGGACCTCGGTCTCTTGTCGGCGGGAGGGTTCCAGTTTTCTATTTCAGATTAGTGTCTTCTTTGAAATGGTGGGGCGGTGGCTACATCCAGATGGCAGAAATAAGGTCTTTCACACTCTATCCTCACTCCGATGGTGCGTCTAGCGACGATGGAGGGTGCATGGAGTTTTGTGCCTAATAACTGCAAGAACACATATCGATTGTAGCTAGTTTCGAGATAAGAGTATCGAACCACGAGGAGCTACTAGTTAAGGTCTTAATGCCCCTTGTTACTATTATCTAGGGGGTACTTGTAAGTTATTCTAATTCCAAGATAAAGTATGTAAAAGTTGTTTGTGTTGATAGCTAAAGTAAATATGAACAAAGAAATAAATTAATGTAACCAAGAACTAGAGAGTGTTGAGAGTGTGTTTGCATACAAGTGTAAATCCTAATAGGGTTCGGATCACAACCAAGTAGACGAAGGGGGTTGAAGATGTAGACATTGTTAATGATGATGATTATGGAGATCGATGCGTTGCCCTTCAAGATCCTAGTTTCCTCCTCCTCTTCTCTGTTGGTGGAGATGGTGATGGAGGCGGTGGCTATGGAGACGGCGGCGGCGGAGCAGCAGGGCTCCACCTCTAGGGCGTGGATGATGAAGTGGTGCCTCTCCTTGCCTCCTCCCCTCCTTATATATGCGTTGGAGGTCGATTTCGCGCACCGATGGAGCATAGGACCGAATATGCCCATCGGGCCTTCACAAATGTTGTTTTATTTGACGAAACGGGCCCAATGGAGCCTGGTATGGGTGGACGGTACGGACGGGGTTTGCCCGTATCGATGGTCGTAAAACTTGCAGATGCTTTCGTATTTTGTTTGCCATTTCTTCATCCGGACTCCGATTGAGGTGTTCTTCGGCTCGTTAAATTCGTATGCATGAGGGCTACAGCACCATTGCCTTAGAACTTAAATATAAGATGTTGGAAAAATATCACTTTTTGTACACGTTATATGGCTAAGTCTGGTACCTATAATTGTCCCATCTTGTACCCTCTTGGTCCCTTTTGCTCCCTTTTTCTATGATCGCCAATTAACACCTAAACACATATCAAAAACAAGGGAAACATAATAAAATCCTACTAAAACTATGAAATATGCGAAGCTCCTATAAAAATAAACAAGAACTCGTAAGTATGTAAAATAGGCTTATGTTTATCTAGCTGGATCATGAAATGAGTGATAATATGAGTAATAGTATACTTAAAAACACCAGTAAAATAGTGCTAAATTTCAATCTATCAACTTCCTCAAGCTTAGCTGTTACTCGCCCTCGAGTGACGAAGTCAAAAGAATAATAGCGAGAAATGAACTTGGGTAGGAAAACTCACAAATATGATGTAATATCCTATACTTTCCCCAAGGTAGAAGTAAGATGTACAAGGAAACACCAATTCGATTGTGTTGGTCCATAAAAGATCACTTACAACTTCTATGACTCATGTCAAAAGTAAATCTACCTTAAAATAAAACTTGTGATCCTACTATTGCTCTCTTGTTTTTTTATGTTTGTATATTAAGAGTAATAGATAGTGAGTCCATGCTAGACTGCTAAAACAATGAGAAATCAAAATTAGTTACAAGTGGTAGTCTTATGAGTCCAGCACTTCATCCATTTGAAAGCTTAGCATAGTTAGAGAAGTGACAAGAATATAATACAAGCATTGGTAACTTGAGACAATCACAATAAAGATTATAAGTATGAATAACTATTTGTTTAACAACCACTCTAGCTTAAGTAGTTAACTCTCAGTTTCCAAGGAACAATAGAAGCTTATTATCATCAAATTAAGTATGAGCACTCATGTCAAAACAGGTATAAGCAATGGAGTATCTTAATTACGCACACATCAATTGATCAAGGCTATCAAAACACTTTACTATATATTCATTGTCTTTCACGAATATTCATCTAATAGTAGCGAGTCCATGCCAAGACTTGAGAAGTGATACTTTTTGGTTCCTCTGATAGTTTCCAAGCAAAAGTCATGAATGACCTTTTAGTAAGGATTGCGAAAATCATGGGGCTAGTGGTGCTAGCATCCCAAGAGTGTGCAAAACAGTCACGTTGACATGCGTAAAACAATATCATACATTAATTCATATGTTGATACATGTAAAGCAATATCTCATATTTATTCACAACATTACATCTTGGCATGTGTCTCAGCTACCACAAATTTCAATTCCATCAAACAACTTCTATCAAGAGTGATATCAAGTCTATCCCAACATCTATGGAGTTAAGTATCTTAAAAGTTAAACCTTTAAGACAATCAGTCATCATACAAGTCATAATTTTAGACTTCTTCTTGTTGTACTTGTTTGGCAATATTATTTTCAAGGCAAGACTCATTTAGCTAAATGAACAAGAGTAAGAGCTTTCACAATTAACCAAACATACAAATAAAAACTCTACTCTAATTGCTTCAAATCACTCCCACTACTATCATATCTTAACAAGTATGCTGACTAGCATAAACAATTTCAAACTTCTAAAGTGGGATACATAAGACATATCTCTCGTAGGCGGCTTCATGAAATTCTCAAGTGTAGAAATCATGGCAATGTATTCTAGAGGATCACAATATCTTTCTCAAGCTGGATAAATATAATTGAACATAGTGCATCAAAGTTCTAACTCAGCTCTTATGGAGATTAACAAAAAGCAAATGCATCCCTTGTATAAGTAAGAAACATAACTTACTGAAGCAAGTTAATCAAAAAACAGTTGAATACATGCTTGTTCAAAATTTTATTGAATGGGAGCATTTCACATGGTCCTACACATGCGAAAGTAACTTTCCCAAGTTAGGCTCTTGCAAGAACCAAACTTTAATAGATCACCAAAAGTAAGTGAAAATGCAGTTTTCAAAAGAGAGTGTGAGAAGTGGTTACCTCCCCAAGCTTGATTAAAGCAAGGGTGATGCACTTTTACCGTTGTGGTGCGAATAACCTCTGTTTCATTGGAAAAGAATATTTTCTTCAATGAACCTTCTTTGATATGGCATGGTGATTTCCTTCCTCGAGAACCTGCTTGAAAACTTAAAAAGAAAACAGAATATTTTTGTTCTTTTGGAAGCACGGGGTTAGCTCACAAGTGATGAAAGTATAAGTCTCACGAGGTCGGTTCATCAACCGAAGCACCATGCTTAAGTCAACAAACTAAGTATAAGAGTTGTACAAACTCTTGGATTTTATGCTTAAGTTAACAAACTAAGCACCATGATCAATTCTACCTTTTTGAAATATATAGCCTCAAGCCAACTCTAATAGGAAATCATGCATATGTAAAAGTGTTAATGCAACATAAATACAATTATACTCAAGACACAAAATTAAGAAAGACACCTAATAACTTCCGGGTTGCCTCCCGGGAAGCGCTTTCTTTAAAGCCATATAGTTAGGCTTTGATGCTCCATTATTATTTCACAAGAAGAATTATACATTTTACCTTTATGGGGTTTGGAGAATCTCACAGTGGAGTATGTTCAGAGTCGTACCCGTTTGCGGTGCATAGGTATCTTGTAGATAAATAGGTTCTCGCTCTCAAGCGAGTGTTGATGCACCAATCATGGTGAGCATGCCTTCTTATGTGGCTGCAACAAAAAGGTTAGGGATTCATGAATAAATTTTAAAGATTTACCTTGGCTTTCATTGTAGGGGAACAATTCATGGTATTCTTCTTTCGCATCAGAAATTGGTTCTTGCATATTAGCATTGAAAGATTCATAGCAAGGTCCTATCTCTAGTTCATCATTAATAATGCTCTCCTCGTGAGTATATAGGCATAAAGCCTCCCCATATAAATTATGTTCAATTTTAGCATCACAAGAACCATCACTAAGGAGAGATGCATCATTAACAATAATAGAATTTGTAGCGTGCAACTCGTTGTCAACCTCACCTTCTTGGTGTTCCTCCTCTTTATCTTGTGAATCCTGCAAATGGTTATTTTCGGGAACTACAAGTTTGCATTGTTCCTTACTCTTTATCATAAGTGCATTATCACTAAGATATTCATGACAGTAATCAACAATATATTGCAAGGTTTCGTATGACATTTGTAAAAATTAATTATCACTACTCATCATAAGTATCATAATTTTTCGGAGTAGTTCATGGGCACCTTCATAAAGAACATACTCTATCAATTCCCTATTAGCATCATTACAATGGAAAGATGCCACAGATTCATAATAAGTACAATGGAAAGATGCCACAGATTCATAATAAGTCTTAGAACATTGAAATCAAAAATGCTAGGCACACGTACATTGAGGACATATTATTTGATAAGAATAAAATAATGTGTGGAGACAACATATCACTTAATAAAACATGTCGTTTACCTGTACCTCACCACTAGTTACGTGTTCTTCTTCATTGTACACATTGTCCTCTTCTTGAGCATACATGTGTAGGTATTCATCGTATCCCTTCTCCTCCATTACAAGCTGCATCTGTTCTCGAATAGACATCTTGGAAGACATGATTGGTACTACCTCCATACCGGATTAATGGGCAATTATGCATTTCGAGAAACAAGTTTAACAATAAATTTGGTCAATAAAATATGAGATATATGCCACAAAAATTATACCGTTGGATCCGCATTCAAAAAATGTTTTCAATAATATAATTTTTGTCATATATATCTTATATTTTATTAACCAAATTAGTAGTCAAACTTGTTTCTCGAACTGCGTAATTGCCCATCAATCCGGTATGGAGGTAGTAGAAACAATTTTTATAGTGCATGGGAATTCATCGACAATTACTTTTCGATGGTGCATGCTAAATAAATTTTTAGCAGCAATTTTTTTTACCACAACTCTTCAACGGTAACTAGCTCCTTCTGCAATCGATTGAAGTTATCCTAGGGTAACTTTTCAAGGTGTGTAGTTCTTCGATGGTAGTTATCCAACAAAAAAAACATTCGATCGTGAGGTGTTATTTTTCAACGGTGATATTAAATAGTAATTCTTCATCTGTTCATGAATAGTAGTTCTTCTATTTTGACCATTCAAAGGCAACTACATTCTTCTACAACAACTTCGGGGTTCTAATGCAATAAGTTTTAGCAAAGCACTCCACTGTTTGCCTGCGATAGTTAACCGACATTAATATTGCCGATAGTAGTTACATAACAGTAGATTTCACCGATGTGCAAAAGTTCTCGACGACAATTTTCCAACGATATTTTTCCAACAGTGCAAGAATGGTAACTCTTCTCGACGACAAATTTCGAACGATATTTTGCAGAAAAGTTACATATATGCAATTGTTCGAAAAACACACTCTAGGTACCCCTACAACAACTTTGACAAGACTTTCTGGTAAGCTTTATCACTTAAATGGTAGATACGCGATGTCCCAAAAAATACACTCTACGGGCGAGATGTGACGCCGCGCCAACCGTCCTAGTTACACCAATTGTAACAATATTTCGAATTGCAACTAAGAATTGATTAGACGTCAAATGGGCCAAGCAGCTCAAACTATCATTTGTACTGTAGCAATTAGCAAACATTAATACGCAATTCAGATAATTATCCAAGTACTGTATTTCCTACAAGCCAGAGCAGTATTATATCACTTTGGTCCTGCAAATACTAGGATTCTCTTGTCGTGACATTTTCTTCAGCTGCAAACAGTAGTAAGAGCATCTCTAACAGAGTCCGTAAAAATGCAAACCGAAAAACTCGAGTTCAGTCTTTCGAAAACGTGTTTACGGGTTGCAAAACGGCTGACGCAGAACAGATACCGTAAAGTAAAACCGAAAAACGGAATATTCGAAAAATCATCATCTTCTTCACGAGAACTATCCGGGCTGCTGCCTAGATCTCCTCGCGCAGGTCGGCGGCTGCGCTCCAAGCTACAGCCGCGAGCTTCGGATCAAGCGAGGACGGTCTCGCACGGCTCGATGAGGCATAGGTCCGGCCGGCCCGGCCGGACGCGGCCGGACACGGCCGTGATTGCTGCTGTGTCACGCACCTACACCTACCCAAGGCACTGAGGGTGAAACGACGGACGGATGCACGCCAAGTCATCAGGGAGCAGCATCTGACGGCCAAGAGGACCCTGGAGGAAGCAAGTGACCAAGGCACGACATCGATGGGCTTGACCCAGGATTAGGCTACAAGTTGGTGGCAGGTCGTGGAGAAAAGGCATCGAATCTGTATTAGCTAATTAAGACCCTGTTGGGCAACTCTCTCTTCCTTCTCCTTCGCTTCGGCGTTCGTCCTCAGCGAGACGCTGAGATCTTGTATCCCCAGATGTTCTGTGGGTTAATCAAGGAAGATCCGTGAGGAGGATCTCACATATGGTATCAGAGCCATAGATCCGAGCTCTCCACAGATTTTTTTTTTTCTTTTCTTTCCACCAAATCGAAGAGGAGAGCGCGGGAGGCGAAATCGGGCGAGATCTGTGCGGAGTGGGATCGGCCGACCAGATCCCCAGTTCCCGTCTCGCTCGCGGCGGCGGAGACACCGCGCACACCAACCAGGTGGCGGCGGAGGACGGATCCCTCACATCATTGGGGGTGGATTTCAGCGGCGGCGAGCTCTACAACCGACGGCGCCGACGTGGAAGCTGTGCGACAAGGTCGTCATGGAGAAGTTGCAAGCTGAGCTCTCCGCGTTGGCGACGCAGGTCACCAAGCAAGGCGAGGACACCAGTTCTGCACTCACCGCGGTCCGGGACTCACTCAAGGCCTTGTCGGCGACCAATGTCACGGTGTGTGAGAACATCAAGGGGCTCAACAAGTGGGCTCCCGCCATCGATGACTCCATCCGTGACCTGCTCAAGACTGTGGAGGAGGTGGGCACGCGCGTGGCCGTCCTTGAGGCTGAACGCGGCGACGACGACCCCCCTCGGCCCGATGGGCATGGCTCGACATCGAAACCCCAGGGTACTGTGACCCATGCCGAACATGGCAAGGCACATACCCTGGTAAAGGGTACACGTACTTTTCGCCGCTCTCCGGTTACATTTGATTTGGACGGAACTGATGATGATCTATCCACACTCCCACATGATTCGCGCTCACGATCCCACCATTCTAGGCCACCTAAGTCAGATTTCCCAAAATTTGATGGTGATAACCCAAAGTGGTGGAAGAAAACCTGTGAGAAATACTTTCACATGTATGGAGTAGAGCATGACAATTGGGCGGGTTATGCCACTATGCACTTCATAGGCAATGCTGCCCTCTGGCTTCAAAATGTGGAGGCGGAGGAGGATGTACAAACTTGGGAAGAGCTATGTGTCGCTGTGCATGCTAAATTTGGTAGGGATAAACATCATAGGGCTCTAGAAGCACTTGAGCGTTGCAGGCAAGTTGCTAGTGTAGAACAATACTATTTCAAGTTTGAGGAGCTTCGCCATAAGGTCCTAGTGCACAATAGACACTATGACGAAGCCTTTTTTGTCACAAAATTTGTCAATGGGTTAAAAAGAGAAATTTGGCGTGCGATTAAATTGCATAAACCAAGAACAGTTGATGCTGCTTTATCTCTTGCTGAAACGCAGGAAGAAATGCTTGAAGAGGCCAGATCATACAATTCTTCTCGCTACAAGCATGACTACCAGCAGGCATTCTCTCGTGGGGGATTGTCTGGCAGGGGTATATCGTCTCGGGAAGAAAATAAGAAACCTGAGGACAAAACAACATCCAAGCCACCCTGGGAGAACAAGTTTCAGACTCTGAAAGCACAGAGAAGGGCTAGAGGCGAATGCTTTAAGTGTGGCGACAAATTTCAACCAGGTCACAAGTGCAGTAAAACTGTGCTGTTGAATATAGTGGAAGAACTAGTGGAACTTCTGCAAATACAATCTTCAGACAATGAGACTGAGCAAGAGGGTTCAAGCAGTGGTGAAGAGTCGTCGCTGATGCACATATCAGCTTGTGCATTAGCTGGGACTTCTCAAAAGAAAAGCATGCGATTGCAGGGCACAGTAAATGGCAAACAAGTTCTCATACTGGTGGACTCTGGAAGTCATGGAAACTTCATCAGCTCCAATGCAGTTCAACTGTTACAACTCCAGCCAAAATCAGTTGAACCAGTGACAGTGGTGGTGGCTGATGGTGGCCGCACAAAGATAGACAAGGCAATCCACAATCTCAAATGGTCCTGTCAGGGTGCAGAATTTGAAACAACATTTAGGGTGTTCGATCTGCCGCACTATGACATGATAGTGGGCATGGAGTGGCTGGATACTTTAGGGCCTATGTGGGTGGACTGGTTAAAAAGGACATTTCGAATCAAACAACAAGGGAAACGGATCACTCTAAGAGGGATCAAGAACAATGTGTCCGAATGCCACCTTATAACTGAAGAAGACATGCACTACCTCGTGCATGAGAATGCAGTTGAGCAGCTCATTTGTCTCTGCCCGGTGGACACTGTCAATCAAGAGACAGAAATGCCGGCAGAGATTGCACAGGTACTGCAGCAGTACAAGTCTTGCTTTGAAGCACCTAAAGGGCTGCCTCCACATCGACCACATGACCATAAAATCAACCTGATGCCAGGGGCACAACCGGACAATGTCAAGCCCTATCGTTACTCACCTCAACAAAAGGATGAGATTGAGAAGCAAATCCGGGACATGTTACAACACAGGATCATCAGGTCAAGCACCAGTCCATTTGCATCTCCAGTACTGCTGGTGAAGAAAAAAGATGGCACTTGGAGATTTTGTGTTGACTTCCGCCATCTAAATGCCGTGACCATCAGGGATAGATACCCCATGCCAGTAATTGATGAACTACTGGATGAGCTATCCGGAGCAAAATACTTTACCAAGCTCGATCTACGTTCAGGGTACCATCAGATACGTATGCGGGAGTCGGATGAAAACAAGACTGCCTTCAGAACTCACAGCGGCCACTATGAGTTCCGAGTAATGCCATTTGGGCTCTCTTGTGCTCCTGCCACATTTCAGTCCGCAATGAACCACATATTTGCATAGGTCATCAGGAAGTTTGTCCTGGTTTTTGTGGATGACATATTGGTATACAGTCCATCTCTGCAAACTCATCAACAACACCTGCAAAAAGTCTTTCAGCTGCTAACTGACAACAATTTGTATGTCAAGAAGAGTAAATGCTCATTTGCACAGAGATCCATTGGCTATCTGGGTCACATCATCAGTGATGAAGGAGTATCAACAGATCCTGAAAAAGTTGCAGCAGTCAAAACTTGGCCCAAACCAACAACGGTAAAACAACTAAGGGGATTTCTTGGGTTAGCTGGATACTACAGGAAGTTTATCAGGCAATTTGGTGTTCTCAGCAGACCCATGACTGATTTACTCAAGAAAGGTGTCCCATATGTCTGGTCACCTGATGTGAACAATTCATTCCAAAGCATCAAGGAAGCATTGGTAGAAGCTCCTGTCCTGGCTCTTCCCGACTTCAACAAAGAGTTTGTTTTAGAGACAGATGCTTGCAAAGATGGTGTGGGAGCAGTGTTGATGCAACAAGGCCACCCAGTAGCATTCCTGAGTAAGGCTTTGGGCGTTAAAAATAGGATGTTGTCTATATATGACAAAGAATGCCTAGCCATTCTCATGGCTATTGAAAAATGGAAGGCTTATCTGCAGCATAAGCAGTTCATCATACACACAGATCAGAAAAGTTTGGTGCATTTGGGCAACAACAAGGTGTCAACCACAATACAACAAAAGGCTTTCTTCAAGTTAATAGGCTTCCAATACAAGATCCTATACAAGAAAGGGATCACCAACAAAGCTGCGGATGCCTTGTCTAGAAGAGTCCACACTACTGATTGCAAGGCCATTTCTGTTGTGCAGCCTAAATGGTTGGACACGGTTGTGGAAGGTTACCAGCAGGATGAGAAAGCAAAACAGCTGCTAGTTGAACTGAGCATCAATGGCTCCAATGACAAAGGTTATTCCCTGCAGGATGGCTTGATCAGATACAAAGGGAGAATATGGCTGGGTAACCACAAGGAGGCACACCAAGCAATCTTGCTTGCATTACACAATAGTGCATTGGGTGGACACTCTGGGATCTTAGCAACTTATACAAGGATCAAACAAATCTTTGCTTGGCCTGGACTGAAAGAAGATGTCACCAAGTATGTCCAAGAATGCAGTCTGTCAACAGGCAAAAGGGGAACATGTACGTTTGCCTGGAAAACTCCAACCATTGCCCATTCCCAACGAGGCTTGGCACACAGTGAGTCTTGATTTCATAGAAGGGCTACCGTGTTCAGGCAAATTTGACACTATATTGGTGATTGTGGACAAACTTACAAAATTTGGCCATTTTGTGCCATTGAAACATCCTTTCAACGCTGCAACTGTGGCACAGGCGTTCATGGACAATGTGTACCGATACCATGGCCTACCCCAAGTGATCATCTCAGACAGGGACACGATTTTTCTAAGTTCCTTCTGGAAGAACCTATTCAAGTTGGCAGATACACCACTAAACTTGAGCTCCTCGTACCATCCTCAAACAGATGGGCAAACCGAACGACTAAACCAGTGTTTGGAAACCTTCATGCGTTGCTTTGTCAACGGAAAACCTCAACAATGGTCCAAGTGGCTGCCACAAGCTGAACATTGGTACAACACAGCTCACCATTCAGCTCTAGGGAAATCCCCCTTCCAGGTTCTATATGGCAGAAACCCAAGGCAGCTGGGCATTTGCAACACCAACGACTCCGGTAATGCCGACTTGGATCAATGGTTGCGCGAGCGAGCAATAGTGATGCCGTTTATCAGGCAGCATCTGGAGCGTGCACAACAGCGCATGGAGAATCAAGCCAACAAACATAGATCCGAGCGTGAGTTTGCGGTTGGCGATCAGGTATATCTAAAACTACAACCATATGTGCAAACATCAGTGGCTCGCCGACCATCTCACAAACTAGGCTTCAAATACTTTGGGCCTTACACCATACTGAAGAAAGTGGGGAAGGTTGCATATAAATTGCAGCTGCCAGCTACATCCAAGATCCACCCAGTGGTCCATGTGTCTCAATTGAAACGAGCGATCGGGCCGCAAGACAGAGTAAGCACTTATTTCCCTATGTCTCTCATGCATTCCTTCTTGGTGCAACCAGAGAAAATTTTACAGGAGCGAGTGATTCGTCGTGGGAGCAAGGAGACACCCCAGGTGCGTGTGCAATGGACTTCTCTTCCAGACGACTGCACTACCTGGGAAGGGTTGTACTCTCTCGTCAACCAGTACCCACATGCGCCAGCTTGGGGTCAAGCGGCTGTTGCAGCGGGGGGTATTGTCACGCACCTACACCTACCCAAGGCACTGAGGGTGAAACGACGGACGGATGCACGCCAAGTCATCAGGGAGCAGCATCTGACGGCCAAGAGGACCCTGGAGGAAGCAAGTGACCAAGGCACGACATCGATGGGCTTGACCCAGGATTAGGCTACAAGTTGGTGGCAGGTCGTGGAGAAAAGGCATCGAATCTGTATTAGCTAATTAAGACCCTGTTGGGCAACTCTCTCTTCCTTCTCCTTCGCTTCGGCGTTCGTCCTCAGCGAGACGCTGAGATCTTGTATCCCCAGATGTTGTGTGGGTTAATCAAGGAAGATCCGTGAGGAGGATCTCACATGCTGCCCCTCCGCCTTGCTCCACAGCTGAAATTGATGCTAGATTGATTGCTGCTGCTACTCGGCCGCGCGTGCGTATGCAGCTGCTAGGTGTGCGATGCTCTTGGCCGCGTGCGATGCATCAGCTAGCTAGCTGCTCTTGGCCGCGTATGTAGCCGCGCTGCGCAGCTTGTCCGCCACCACGCCGCACTATACTCTGCTGTGTCCGTCCGTCGCACGCCTCGTCTGCAGCCAGAAGCTTGGTCATCGTCGCACAATTTTAGCAAAGCAGCGAGAAATCGGCGGCTGGAGGCGATTGTACGGACGGCGGCGCTGGAGAAGTCCGTTCAGTTTTGGGCCCGTAAACCACCCTTTGGTATGTATTAATAGAGGTCGAGTCTAAAAGTTTTCGGGCCCCTGAAAAAGTTTTTCGGACCGAACGACGAGTTCAGTTTCTGTTCTGCGCCACTTTTAACCCGAACCCGTAAATCGGCCGGAAAAATACGGTTCCGGTGTGATTTACGGGCTTTGTTAGAGATGCTCTAACCCTAGGCCCCTATCTTGAGAAGAGTATCTTCCCAATCTCTCCCTTCTCCACGCACGCGAGCATCACGGCCGCCTTCCCTCTGCCTACTCCGTACTTCCTCGCCGCCGACCTCTCTCCACCCCACCCCCACCCCGAGCGTTTCCTCGCATCCCCCGACTTCCACTTCGTCGGCGTGCAGGAGGACGCCCGCCTCAGCGAGCTGGCCAGAGAAGCCCCCCCGCCTCCTCCCAGTCCCAGGTGCGCCGCCCTCTCCCCTTCCCAGGCGCGCCGCCCCCGGCCTCCTCCGGTCAGCAGTATACAGGCGAGCGACGGCGACCTCGCCTAATTTTTTTTCCTGAGAACGTTTCACCCTCCTAAATTTGGTTTAGACGGCCGATCCAATAGAGATCTCAAACCCGGCCCAAGCCACAAAGCCCAAGTACAGTCCATAACCAAAACCCTTCCACGGTCCCAATCTTTCTCCCCCCTCCCCTCCCGGCGCCACCGCCTCCTCCTCCTCCCGCCGCCCTCTGTTTCCGATGGCCGAAGCACCGGAGCAGCAGATGCCGGACCCTCCCACTCCGCCCCAGGAGTCAGGGTGCAAGCGGGAACGGGCCGTCTGCGGCGCCGCAGATATCGGCCCACTTCAATAGCTATGCGGGAGCCCACGGTTACGTAGGAAAAATAAACGGCTTCTGCGGGCCGGCCCGCGTTTGCCGCGTAGTGCCGCATTAGGTCACGGAGACGAGTCAGTAGGCGAAGGTCACCGTAGTCCATAGGCGATGCCCGAGCGGAGCGCCGCCACCGGAGCGCCGCCACCGGATTTCGGCGCCGCCACCGGAGCGCCGACAACCGCCATGGCCGCCCTTCCTCCTCCCGCTCCGGAGGCCTCTCCATTTCCACCTCCAGTGCTCCCCTCGACCCCTCCCTGTCCCTCCCTGCTCGGTTGCGTCGATTCAACAGCCCCCAGGGCCGGCGACGGGCAGCAGCCGGCGACGGGCAGCAGCGGCCAAGAGTTCGTTGGTGGCATGGGGAGGGTCGGCGGCCAAGGGTCGGAGGCCACGGACGGCGACGGTGGTCTCAAGATGGGCAGCAGCGGACAAGAGTTCGTTGGTGGCATGGGGAGGGTCGGCGGCCAAGGGTCGGCGGCCACGGACGACGGCGGGAAGGGGACGCAGTGCAAGAACACGAAGCAAAATCAGCGCAAGAAGCTCAATGGTAGCTCCAAGAAAAACAAGAGGGGCCGCTCCAAGAAACCCAAGCGTGCCGCCGCCGCCGCCGCACCCTCCTCCACCGGCGCCACCATGGTCGAGGACCCCTTCCTCGTCCTCGCCGGCGGCAGGGAAGGAGGTAACGACCTCAACTTCTCCTACTGCTATTTCCACTTTGGGGTTGGGTTCACTGACTTGGCTTGGGGTTCGCCGCAGGGTTCCTGGAGCTGGAGGAAATCGACGGGGCTGATTACGGGATCTTCGGGACCATCGTGGAGGACGTGGGAGCAAGTGCGAGGAAGGTGGGGGGTGACCAGAAGAGGAAGACCAAGAGGGGGAAACGGAAGCGAGGGGATGGTGCCAAGCGCTTGGATGCCGATGACGATGGTGATTGTGCAGACGGTTTGGTAGCTCAGAGCAAGGAGGAGGAGGGTGAGAAGGCTGAGGAGAAGGGAAAGAGGAAGAAGAGGAACAGGAAGAAGAGGAAGGTGAACGATAAGGAGAAGGATTCAGAGAGCAAGGAGGATGGCGCCGATGACAATGCGGATGAAGGTAAGAAGGATGTTACCGATGACAATACCGAGAAGGGCGAGAAAAAGGGAAAGAAGAAGAGGAACAGGAAGAAGAGGAAGGTGAATGACGAGGAGAAGGATTCGGACAGCAAGGATGATGTTGCCAATGACATCATGGAAGGTGCTCACTTTTTCGTTTTCAGCTAGTGTCTTCGGATCACTTGCTTATGTATTTGTAGATTATATAATTTGGTATTCCTTTTTCCGGGATTGCTTTACTTGCTTTTCCGAAATTTGGTACATTAGCAGCGCAGGTTTACTTGAGGATAGCTATTGATATTGTATTTGTAGATATGCTCATATTGGTGGATTAGCACTTAGCAGTGCAGGTTTACTTGAGAATAGCTAACGATGCTGTTCTGTGCCTCCCAGATGCGCAAGACGTCGATGAAAATATGGAACAAGATAACAACGGTGAGCTGAAATTGGGCGAGGATGAACTTTATGCGTGGCTGGAGTTAAGATTGCATCCACTTCTTATCAAGGCAATGCACAGGCTTGGGTTTAAAGAACCAACGCCCATACAAAAGGCTTGCATTCCTGCAGGGGCTCACCAAGGCAAGGTTTGTTATATGTTAACCGGCCGGGAACTCGCCATTAGCTTAATCTGCATGAATATGCTGAATTTATTTTGTTTTATTGTCCTGATGTTATTTGTTGTTAACTTCTCTTAGCTTCATAACCTATTCATCGAGTGAAAATATTGTATTTTTTCTTATGCTTGTTGCTTTTTTTTTAAGTTGCCTAATGCCCTAATGGACTTATGGATATAATTACTTTTTATTTTTCAAACTAGTATTGCTATTTTGGTTCCTCTTCGTAGTTCACATATCATTAATGGAAGACTTTCTTGATGCTCCATGGCAAGTCTTTGGTGTTTTAACTTTTCCCATGTTTATCCACTGCTACAGGATGTTATTGGTGCAGCAGAGACAGGTTCTGGAAAGACACTTGCCTTTGGTCTTCCTATTTTGCAGCGCCTTCTTGAAGAACGAGAGAAGGCTGAAAGAGTACATGTAGAAGATGAAAAATTGACTGAGGAAAGTTCTTCGGGAGGCCCACTCCGCGCACTTATTCTGACACCCACAAGAGAACTTGCCAAACAGGTATAAGAATGATCGATCACAGTGCGATTTACATTTGGCATGGAACTTTAAATCTTGATAATGCTGTAGCTATAAATCTACGCTATCCATCCTATTCCTCTTGGTGCGTTCTGGTTATTTGAGTTCAACTTTTTCCCTAGCTTATTCAGTTCGAGTTCTGAACATCATTGCTCTTGAAATTTCTTCTTTCAAGTTGTTACCTCTATTTGATTATGAGGTAGTGTGTCATGCATGTTATGATTCTTATTTGCAGGTGTGCGATCATCTAAAAGATGCAGCAAAGTTCTTAGGAATTCACGTTGTTCCTATTGTTGGTGGTTTATCCATGGATAAGCAAGAACGGCTTTTAAAAAAGAAGCCTGAAATTGTCGTTGGAACTCCAGGAAGATTATGGGAGCTAATGTCCTCAGGCAATCAGCACCTAGTTGAGGTTTGTATGTGAACGTCTGAAAGTATATGTTAAGTAGTCATTTTGCATTTTGGCAACTCAGTGTATGATTGATATACAACATTCATACCCCTAGGAAAACATATCAGGTATAATAGTTATCACTCCTATTCTTTCTTCTAGATGATTGCACCTAATAGTAAACTGAACTTTTCTCTATTTCAAATGACAGAATGAAGTATAGAAGTGTGGCTGGTTTCTGGTTGAACCTAACTTGCATCTAAGATAGTTATTAATGCTATTCTTACCTCTAGATGATTGAACCCAAAAGTAAACTGAACTTTTCTATATTTCAAATGACAGATTGAAGTATATAAATGTGGCTTGTTCTATTTATTGCAATTCTCTTGTCGTTATTTATTGTTGAAGACATGGTGCTAACTGTCACAATGCTTCCATTTATTTATCACTCAGCTGCATTCACTGTCATTCTTCGTGTTGGATGAGGCTGATAGAATGATAGAGCGGGGTCATTTCAAAGAAGTGCAATCTATCATTGAGATGCTTCCTCTATCTAATAGTTCTGATGAGCCAACTGTAAAAGCCACGTCAAGCTGTGAAACTGTGCTAAATTTGCAAGTAAAAAAGAGGCAAACCTTTGTCTTCTCAGCCACACTTGCACTGTCAGCTAATTTTCGCAAGAAGTTAAAGCGTGGCCTTTCTACTTCAAAGGCATCAACGGCTGATGATTTGAGCTCCATCGAAGCACTTTCGAAGCAGGCTGGTATGAAACCTAATGCAGAAATAATTGATTTAACAAATGCTTCGATCTTGCCTGCGAAACTTGAAGAATCATTCATCGAGTATGCCTTTTTTCCTTGTACTTTCATTGTAATAGCCGTTTATCTTTGGCTTGTAAGTTTTTATGCAAACACTGTAGTAGTTTGACACTGAAAACTTACTTTTTGCTTGTTTTGCAGGTGTAGCGATGATGATAAGGATGCCAACCTGTACTATATATTAAGTGTTCATGGGCAAGGCCGCACAATAATATTTTGCACATCGATTGCTGCATTGCGTCACATTTCTTCTTTATTGCGCATACTCGGAATCAATGTCTTGACAAATCACGCTCAAATGCAACAAAGGGCTCGCATGAAGGTGACTCTTCCATAAACTGTACACTGTACAAATATGTAACTTTTTCTTAGCTCTTGGAATCGTGTTCCACTTTACATATTATCTACTCCCTCTGTTCCATGTCGCTAATTTAGTAAAACTTTGTAGTAAATCAGCGGCAACTATGGAACAGAGGGAGTATTATACACTTAATGACTTAAATGGTTATGGTTGGAATCATTGTTTCTTTTTATTGCGGGATGTTGCTAACATATAGTAATGTACTAATGTTTTCCTAAAATTACCGCTTAATAACTGGTTCTGGGATCAGCAGGTTCTTTACTTTTGTTTTCCAATTGTTTTGTGATGTATGACCTTCACTGTAGTTTTTTTTTCTTCTTGCTTATTTTAAATTGGAACCCTATCTCTGCCTTGTCATAGTCAAGTAAAGCTAACAACTTCTAAGCTTAGTAATGTTTAGCTTTGCCTTTTGTAAGATAAAGCATTGAGACTTTCTTGTGTTCATTCAGGCTGTCGATCGTTTCCGTGAAAGTGAGAATTCCATTTTGGTCGCGACTGATGGTTTTGCAAGGGGCATGGACTTTGATAATGTCCGAACTGTTATCCATTATCAACTGCCACATTCCAGTGATGTAGGTGCACTGTTTATTTCTTTAACCTACACTTATCTTACATTGAGACCAAAATCACTAACTAGATTTTTGCAATCTTGTTTGCCCCTCTTAGGTTTATATCCACAGGAGTGGAAGGACAGCGCGTAAATCATTGGCAGGTTGCAGTATTGCGTTGATCTCTCCTGATGACAAAGCCAAGTTTTACTCTCTCTGCAAGTCATTTTCAAAGGTGATTTCCGTTCATATGTATTCATATGTTGCATGTTACCCACATACACAGCCTATTAAATCTCTCATGACAAGTGCATTTTCACCCTTCTCAACCACTCAAGATGGTGCAATTTAATTATGGTTCTTTCTCAGATTAAGCTGACTAACTATTGCTTGAAAACCACAGGAGAACCTCCAGCAGTTTCCTGTTGATCAGGCGTACATGCCTCAAGTAATGAATAGGCTCTCCCTTGCTCGGCAGATCGACAAGATATCGCGTAAAAATTCACAGGTAAGTGGTTTGTTAGATTTTCTTTGATCATTTTTAACATGTATGGATTGAGCACTGACCTCTGATTAGTTTTAGTTATAGTTGTCCACGCTCTGACTGCTGTCTGCTTTTCAGGAAAATGCTAACAAATCCTGGCTTCAGAGGAATGCTGAATCCATGGGACTTATATTGGATGCTAGTGACAGCGAGGAAGAACGTGTACAAGGCCACAAGCAACGAAAGGCAACATCTGCAAAGCTCCAGAAACTTCAACAGGTTTGAATGATTTAATAATATTATATTAGGGTTAATAGCATTAGTATTTTATTGGTAAGCTAAGCTATTATTAGACTAGTCACAATGGGAAGTATCATACACTAGTATCATACACATGATACTAGTTTATGATACCACCTTCACAATGCATAGTATCATATGTTAGTATCATAGGGTCATCATATTTAATGTTTTGTAGAATCTCAATGCAAATGTGTGTACATGATGTATTTCTCATTCACTTTTTTAGTTTTCCGTGCTATGATACGGTATCATATTATGATACCACTCTCATCTCTCACCTCATTAATTAGTATGCCACCTCAGATTTTTGCCAACATGGCATGCATGATACTACTTATGATACTCCCATTGTGGCTAGTCTTAGGTGGTCATGTCTTGACAAATGTTCCTCTATCTATCTGGCCCATAATTCAGCACATTTTCCTTTGTGTAGGATTTGAACGAACTCTTGCAACACCCCTTGCAACCTAAGACTTTCTCACGGCGCTATTTGGCTGGGGTTAGTTTTCTGTCATGCAGTAAATATTATGGATCACTTCTGGCACCTTAGCCTGACAAGATTTTGTGTTCACTGACATCAACCCTTCAATTCATCCAGGCTGGTATTTCACCATTGCTCCAGAAGCAACTAGAAGATTTGGCCAAAAGGAATGTAAATGGTAATACTAGTAATAACGAGAATAAAGGGTCTCAATTTGTTATTGGCCAGGATCGTGTGGAACCCTTGCAAGCTCTTCAAGATTCCGGGCAAGAGGTGAGCTTTTCAATCGACATTTATGTCACTCATAACCAGAACCAAGTTTCTAATTTGTGTGTAGTTCATATATCAGTTGCTTTTGTTTGTATATTCTTCTGCCCCTTCTCTTATCTATTACTGATTTTATGCTGTCAGATTTGTGTGAATATGGACAAGCAAAGAGAGAAGAGAAGACTTGCTGAAAATTGGAGGCGGAAGAAACATGAAGAGAAGAAGAGTAATTTTCTTTCATCATTCTTTTCTAATTCGCTCCGCTTGCACTCATGCATCTCCAGTGGTCATGGCGCTGCAATTATTCATTTCTCAATATTTAAAAGAATGCAAGAAGCCTGCATTCTACTTTTATCTCGTACACGCGCCATTCCTATAATAATGCTGATGAACATTGGATTTTATCTGGCTCTGTCCGAGCGTTCATATTTCAAAATACCCCTAGCTATAAATAAAAATGGTACTACAAACTTTGTTTAGACAGCCCATCGACGTCTTAATTTCTTCCTTGCATTTTCAGGTACACGAGAACAAAAGAGAAATGACAGGAGACAAGCAAAAGAGAGGGACTGAATAGTCGATGAATAACTGAAGGAGGAGCCATTTATCTTGGCTATGTTTGTTTTGGCGTTGTTTATCTCTGGGTTCAGTAGGGTAAATGTGCCAGGCAACTTATGTTGTCAGGGACACTTGAGGTCCATGATTGCTTCCAAGAACACCTTCACTGATGTTTTTGACGTGATATTTCACTGAAGGCACTAAATTTATGAGTTAGTGTAAACAAGATTGAGTCGATCAGGCGATGGATATCATCATTTGCAGTTAAGCTAGAACCGAGCCTCAGCAAAGAATGATGAAACATAAGCAATTTGCTTGGCTGTGTTGTAACAGTTAACCCATCTCTGTAACCTGTGATATACGTTTATTAGAGTTTATCTTTAAATGTTTTTTTTTCTTTTGTGCGAGTTCTCTCAGATGTTACAAACCAAAATTTCTGGTTGAAATTTCAGGGACTTGACTGAACCGCTGTAGCAAATCTTGACTGTTGATGAGAAAAACAAATCCTAGCTGTTGTCCGACGCTTCGACTTTCCTTTGTGGTTGTGGGGCGCTGATAGTGTCAGGTGTGTTTTGTTAAGAGGTTCTCCTATGTTATTTTCTCATGCTTCCGATGTTCTGCACGGCAATATGAATATGACAGTGTGAAGCAGCGGTTCAACATGTTGCCTTCCCTGGATTTTGTGTGTGGACAATAGTGTCTTTAAGGATATTAATTTCCATTTTTCTTTGCAAAAATTCTGCCGCACTATTAATAATCTAGCCAGTCAGCACTAAAAGTAATAAAAATTACAGATGAAAATTCCGATAGATCTTTGGACTATATCTGAGCATTTCTCGGGCCGGGCCTCGGGCCGGGCCGATGCGGGAAATCTTGGCCCAGGCCCGGCCCGGCCCGACCGGCGGGCCGGAAATCTTGGCCCAAGCCCGGCCCATCATAAGGAAAGCCCGTCGGGCCTCGGGCCGGGTCGCTTCCTTAAATAGCGTAAAATGATGGCCCAGGCCCGGCCCATGCTGACCATTGGGCCAAAAAATCTGGCCCAGGCCCGGCCCACGGGCATGGTCGGGTCGGGCTTGGCCCGGGAATTTCGGGCCGGGCCGACCGGGCCGGGCCAACCGGGCCAGGCTGCCCATGGCCAGGTATACTTTGGACCACCTAGCGATGACTATGGACACTAGCGTGAACTGAAGGCGTGCTGTCATCCTCCTCTTTCAAGGAGCTAGGCAAAACTTGCCATCCTTTCGTTTCAATGGATTCTACTACAACAAGGTTTAGTACGACAAGCTTTGTTCGGTTCGTGCTAGTGTCTGTAGTCGTCGCTAGATGATCCAATGACCTTTTTATAATTTTTATAATTTTAGGATTTTTGTACTGTTGATTATTCATATATCGATGGAATTTCGAAAAAAAAAGCTATTCGCTGTCACATTGCCTTTTTTTTTTCTCTCGAGGGTACGCCGTAACAGCGCTCCACGTATTTTTAGACCAACCGGCCTCATCCCACTTTAACCCTTCATATCCTAAAACTACAAGAAAATAGCCCAAGCTAACCAAAGATAAAAGCCCAAGCTAACTAAAAGGACAAAAGGACCCAAATTCCAGCCCACTAGGACTAGGAGTAAGCATATAACGTTTCCTCGCCGTCTTCCTAATCCGTATGTGAGAAGAACCGCGACCTAAACTGGATTCCTAATCCGACTCTCACCACACCACACGTACAGGCCTCAGCGGCTCAGCCTATATTAACAGCCACAAGCCTTTCTTGATCTCTGTCACGCTTCCGTTCCCTTGATTCTTGTGGCCAATCCAGACACGAGAATCCAGAGAGAACACGACGCAATGGCATCGGCGCAGGACGCCGGCAACGATCAGTCTGTCGCGGAGTCTGGCTTGACCACTTACTTCCGAAACCTCGGAGAGGTAATTGACGGGATCGCGGCGGACGAGACCGACGAAGACGTCCTAGACGCCCTGGGCGAGCTCAGAGAGGCCCTCGGTAAGGTGGTAGCAGCGCCCTTGACAGCCGAAGATGTCCTGCACCAGGACAAGATAGCCATGAGCGACTTGGCACTCGAGATCAACGAGGCCATCGACATGATCGCTGCGGCGGCCGCTGCCGGCGAAGTTGACTGGGAGGTGGAGTGCGCGCGCAAGGCCAGAGAGACCATCGTTGACTTCACTCGCACCCGCCAGCTCAATGAGGTCGTCAAGGAGATGGCAGCGATGGGCATGGACAAGGGAACTTTCTTGCCGACCGGCGAGGTTGAAGAAGAGGCCGTGAATGAGGAGGTTTTCTTGGACGATCAGGTTCAGCAAGAGATTTACGAGGAGGCCTTCTTCGAAGAGCTGGACTACCACGAGATGGTCTTTGCCATGGACGAGGCTTTGGATGAGTTGCGCGAGGAAGCGGCCGGGTGCAAGCTCTCGGAGACCATGGACGCGATGTATGGATCGATTGGATATGTCAAAATCCTAGCTAGAGGATGATCCGATGATACTCATTTAGCTGTGTGCTATGTGGTTGGAACCTTCAGCTTCCCGCGCACCATGATTGCTCCTCCGTATTTTTTTCTTTGCGAATTCATTCGCACACGGCGAGGGTACCCGTTTCTCCGCCCCGCCCAAAAGTAAAGTAAATGACCAAGCCAGCCCACACCCACACTCACACCCACAGCCGCCGGTCCATTCGTTCGCATCCAATCCACCCAACCCCCAACCAAGCCAAGCCGCCGGTCCAGTCCCAAACCCTAACGCACTCCTTCCCCCCTTCCTCGAACCCCTCTTCTCCCCGCCCCCGCCGCCGCTCACCGGAGCTCCCGCGCATCCGCCACCCGGAGCAACTACTTCGCTCAAGGGCAGGAGGGGGACGACCCCGCGTTCGCCGCCTCTCTGCACCGCCGGCCAGATCCAGATCCTCCTCCTCGTGCCGCTCCCGGCGTCTTCAACGCCCGCCCGCCCGCACCAACCACCTCCTCCTCCTCCTGCTGCTCACGGCCTCCAAACAGACCAAAAGACGCCCGCTTCCCCGATCCACATGCCAACACCCACCGCATCCCCTGCTCATCACGCAAGGACGACGCGACGCAGACCTCACCTGCTGCAACGACGGTGAGCGCCGCCCTCCCTCCCTCCCTTCACCTCACCACCCTTCAGCACTCGCTCATGCATCATTTCAAGTTAGCTATTTCAGTTCGAAACTAATTGTTTGCTCCACGTTACGGCAGCGCTTGTAGAATGTAGATGCAAATGAATCTAATTCACGTCTCAAGGATGGCATCCAGCAACTGAACAACTGCTGGTGAAGTGTCCTAATTTTGGAATGCTGCCGCTTTGGCCGTGAACTATGTATACGCGTATTCAGTCCTTGTTGTAGTAGTAACGCTGGTTTGGGTTCTTCTCGTAATGCTCTCCAGGTTCATGCCAAACAGTATGGCTGCTAGATTTGTTTAGTTGATGTTTTGGCTGCAAATTGTTTGCTAGCAGGCTGGAACGCTCAACTTAATTGGTGTGACACGTTTGCTAGTAGATATGTGCTGTTCCGGTGCTTCCCTGTTCCTTGCTTTGCTTGCAGCTGGATTTCGCGTCCCGATTATTAGTCTCCGCTGTTAATGTCGTTGGCCATGTTCTTGAGTTCTTCCAAGCACACTTATTCCTGCTATTTCTTGGTGTGCCAAAATATTTGTACCTCGATAGGTTGGTGTGGTCGCTTTTGAATTAGTTGGCTGCAGCTATCTGGTGCTTCGAATCCTGTCCAGAGCATCATACATATATTCTTCTTGTCTTGGGTCTTTAGTACTACTAGTCCTACCTGTGTCTCCACGATGGATGGGTGTGTTTCCATTTCAAGTTAGTTATTTTGGTTTCAAAGTAGTTGTTTGCTTCCGATTACGACACTGCTTGTAAAATGCAGACACATATGAATCTTGAATTTTATGTCAACTATTTGCTTTTGGCACCCTTAACTTCGTCCATCTCTTACGGTAAATACATAAATGGGAGTGTTCCTGCTGCTGCCTAGGTGTATGCTAAATGAACAATACTGCTAGTTTATCTTCAAGACTTGATTTCATGACTAGTACGTAATCTCTTCTAATCATTCTCTTTGTTTGTTTGTCATCGCAGGATTTTCCTGTTACCACTTGTCTTGAATATGGAGCGTGCTTTATAGCTTAATTGGCAGCAGGTTCAGGAAGACTTCCTCCACTCGGACGCTGGGTACAAGAACAACTGCAATCGATAGGTGCGTCGCGCTGCCTTTTAACAATAATTGTGCTGTTTTGGCTGCCTATGCAATGCAATCGTTCAAGGTTGCCAAGGTTGTGAATTTAGCTTGACTGCTTATTTGTGTCTATCTGTGTGATGATGAAATGCTGCTTTTTTTATGTGTAGGGCAAACACCCTAGCTACCTTATTATGGTGTTAGAGGCCAAGGCGGCAGTGATGGCGAGGATGGGCGTCCAGTAGCAGCGGCTTCCACTGCTCAGATGATGGTAAGGTGCCTCCCGCTGCTTGCCTGCCTTCTCTGGTCTGGCCTGTCATATGCTAGCTGTAGCGATATGCCAAGGTTCAGGTCTGGCCTGCCATCCAACTAAAAAAATCATTCTGATGGGAATCGTGTTAGTACAGCCTGACCCCTGCTGGTTTGGTATTCAGATTTGTTTAGCTGATGTTTTGGCTGCAAATTGTTTGCTAGCAGGCTGGAACACTGAACTTAATTGGTGTGAGACGTTTGCTAGTAGATATGTGCTGTTCCGGTGCTGCCCTGTTCCTTGCTTTGCTTGCAGCTGGATTTCGCGTCCAGATTATTAGTCTCTGCTGTTAATGTCGTTGGCCATGCTCTTGAGTTCTTCCAAGCACAATTATTCCTGCTATTTTTTGGTGCCAAAATATTTGTGCCTCTCTAGGTTGGTTGTAGCTTTTGAATTAGTTGGCTGCAGCCATCTGGTGCTTTGACTCCTGTCCAGAGCATCATACATATATTCTTCTTGTCTTGGGTCTTTGGTACTACTAGTCTACCCGCTTCTCCACGATGGATGGATGTGGTTCCTCTTCTAGTTAGTTATTTCGGTTTCAAAGTAGTTGTTTGCTTCCGATTAGGAAACTGCTTGTAAAATGCAGACACATATGAATCTTGAACCTTGTGTGTAGCTCTGTCAAGTGTTTGCTTTTCGCACCCTAAACTTTGCCCATCTCTACTGGTAAATACATAAATGGGAGTGTTCCTGCTGCTGCTTAGGTGTATGCTAAATGAACAACACTGCTAGTTTATCCTCAGAGTTGATTTCATGACAGTACGGAATCTCTTCTAATCATTCTCTTTGTTTGTTTGCTTGTCATCGCAGAATTTTATTGTTGCCACTTGCCCTGAATATGGAGCGTTCTTGTTACCTGATGAATAATGGGCGGCAGCTTCAGGACGACTTCCTCCACTCGGGAGGCTGGGGACAAGAACCACTGCAATGGATAGGTGCGTCTCGTTGCCTTGTAACAATAATTGTGCTATTTTGGGTGAGTTGAATGTGTGTTTGAGTTGCATATCGATGAAATGGGCTAAATTGTTGATGCTCGACTTTCTTTGGCAGATTGGAGATGCTTTGGCTGTCTGATGCATGACTGGAGGGTGGAAGAATAAGAAGTGAAAGCTGAACTCCTCTTGTTTGCGAAACCAGAATTTGTATTTGGTAGTCTGACTGACTGCTTACTGTGACTCCAAATCTGGAATGTTCCAGACCGGTTGTTTCATTGCCAGAAGTTGTAATGATGTGCAATGTTTGTTTAGCTAGACTTGTGATGGGAGTAGGCTTGTGCTGTTGCACTTTTATTGATGATTATTGCTTGAATTGTGATCTGATGCTGATGGTCCAAGAAATAGGGGATGTCATGACGATCATTTCTAAGAATCTTGCTAAGCTGCACAGTACGAGTGAAATGCATCTCGTCCTCGAAATTAATGGCCATGTCTAAAATTGTCCCGGAACTCAGGAACTGCGCTAATACAGTCCTAGAAATTGCTCTTCATGTTCACATGCGGTCCTAGCTAAGAATCCCTACCTATATCGCTGACATGGCATTGAGGCCCACTACGGTGCTCACAACCGAAATGAGAGGCGGCATCCATGCACGCGTTCTGGTACAGGTACCAGCTCGGCACCACCTTCGTCATGGCGAGCTCGCCGTAGACCAGAACCTCACCAGCAGATTGACATGCCCTGCTCAGCCAGCCGGCTTAAAAAATGGGTCGAGCAGCACTGCTGCTTGCCGTCCTTGTCGATGTACTCCAGCCTCAAGCCGTCCAGCGTGCCAAACGTCAATGCCGACTAGTGTTATTGGGCCTGGAGGTCCCGCTGTTCATGTAGGCTTCAACCCGTCCAAAATATTCAGTGAAGATGCCGACATGAGCAGCAAGCTCGTGACTTGAAGGTATAGGGAGGCTGGGCACAGGTATATATCCTCCTTGCAATCTGTGTGCGCGCCTATCAGCATGGCACATATAGGTGAACTATCGGCAACGCCACCCAGAGCGTCGCGAAGACGGTGACGGTGGCCGAGATGGCTTCGCACGGCCTTCGTTGGGCGGAGTCCGGGCCGCACACGACCGTTGCCCGCGCCGAGGTGCTTACTGTTGAGAAACCCCGACGGTGCGTCGCTCACATATGGGCAGCTCGCCACGGGTCATCGATGTACGAGTGTACGATGCCCACGACTACGGTCTACGGCTGAGGAAGGGAGCTCGCCATGTCCAGGAACGACAACACGACCATGAACGGCGGCAAAGCCATGAGCGACGAGCGGCACGGACACGATCGACGTAAAGGCAACGCACGCGAGAAGGCTCGCGCGCCGGCAGTGTGGCCACCACGGCTGCTCAAAACACACACGACGGCCGGCCACCGGCGAACACGGCGGCTTATACATGCTCCGGAAGCAGAAGTACAACACAGAACGTGTTGGTAATCGTCGAGCCCAGAGAACAGCTCCTATGCTACCACCGTCGGCCTCTCCCCTACGCACAGCCGGAGTTAATAGTGGGAGGGTGTAGGGTGGTCGCGATGAAGACATGGAACGATCGGATTTCCGTTGTGAATGTCGTAGTGGGCCCAATTCATTGCCACGTTAGCATATACGGTAGGGCTTCGTAGCTAGGACCGTAGGTGAACATCTAAAGCAATTTCGAGCATTATATTAGTGCAATTCATGAATTTCAGGACTGTTTTAGACATAGCCAGTAACTTTCAGGACTAGTACGTGATGCATTTTACTCGCGCAGTACACATCAATAGTAAAAAAGTTCTGCTAGCTCCAAAAGCTTGTGACCTGATCACTAACTAGGAGTCTAGGAGTGATACGTAATCTGAAGAGCTCTTACTCGGCGGACCATTCCAAAATTTTGGTACTCCTAAATATCATAATTAATCAATGGTGCTATGTCAAGATTAACATGTATATGTATGCTACATTAGTATTCCTTGCAGGTACGTGTATTTCTTTCTCCCTTTCAACAACATCTAGCTGGCCGAGATACTAATAGTATTGCCTCTTTGCGCCGCCTTGCGCACAATCTACAGGGCTTAGAGGTGCTCAAGGAGCACTTCAAGGACTGCCAAGTTACCATGCAACATCAACGAGTACCTGCTCTTGGTGTTCTCGCTGCCGCGTGATGGTGGGCAGGTCACAGAGCGGAGCTCCTCGTCCGGTGCACGCCTGCCCGTTGCCGTCCTCGTCACTACTATCCAGTATCCACCCTGGCCGCCAACATGGACATACTGGCATTTGAGCTCATGGCACCGTCCTCTACAATGTCCATCCACGGCGATGACAGCAACATGGATGGTGATAACGAAGGACTCAACAAGGAGCTACATCATCTTAGGCTACACCAACTAGGAAGGCATGCAACCCGCATGCATAGCTATACGAGCTCGTGATCCGTGTAGACGGATGCCTAACGGGAGGAGTCTGCCACCACCGCGGCGAGCATTGATTGGCAGGCATCTCCTTCGTCTAGATCAATCCAGATTTCCACGACTGGGTGAGCTCGGGATGGAAACATACACGAAGAGCACCCCTATCAACTCGCTCGCAATCCGCAGCACCCTTGAGGTGACTAGGGAGGCACCGCCGGGGCCTTTTGAGGGATCGTCTACGGTGGTGTGCCATCTGAAGGCACCGCCTAGCAATGCCTGCCTATCAGGATCATTTATATCTCTCCATCCTATATTCTACCAATTGGTAGTTTGGTACATGCCCAAGCAAAAATGGTGCTCTCATCATTCTGGTTGTCCACATAGTTTTCCACGTTGTCTATAACACACTATTTTCGTTTTGGTAGTTTTCTCGCTTTTTCCATCCAAACTTTTGTTCTGCCAGTTTCCGTCCCAACTCTGATGCAATTATAGAACACATACATTCCAGGTTTTTTTACCCTAAATTTCTGCATGTCAATAGCGTTTTCCAAGAGCCTTAGCATCCACCTACGCGCGCGGTCCAATCAAGGTGATTCCAGCGACATTGGAAGGGCACGCAGAAAGTTACGTTTTTCTAGACATGTACTTTTAGAGGTCTAACTTTTTACCATATAGGGAAATTCCGTCGCACTCTGGAACTTACCTGTCCTATCGGGAAATTTCATGGGACCAAAAAAAGACCATTTAAGCCCCCGAATGAGCCCTGCAAGTTCTATCAACAAGAATTTGTTTGGATCCTTATATTACGCCCATCGTTTCATGGGTCTTCTCGTTGGTGCGCTCTATTGCATTACATATCATTTTATGTGTGTTTCTTTTGTCGCATGTTAATATTTTATGCATACAATGATTGCATGAAACTATCATTTCATGGGTCCCTACTTTATATGCATTTCCTTGTATCGTCTGTCACCACATGTTATTTGGGTCCTTTTATGCCTCCTCGCTCCGCCTCATCGCGATGGCGCTTGGCCCAGTCCAGACGTTAGAGACAACAATCAAGAGGGAGAGACGCCTAGTGACCTAAAAGTCGTGAGCTATCTTGCTCTGTGACGGTGAGGGATGTGTAGCATCAGAGGAGCCGTCATCCACGCTGGTGGGTGGGTGCACTAGCTGCACGGTGGCACCGGAAGGAGAGCTCGCCTCAGAGTCGTTCACGCAGTGGTGAGGGATGCGGGCAGCATGTCCTGGGAACATCGTCCATGTAGGAGGCAACGCATGGCGGTGGGAGAGGGCGTCGCAGAAGCACACAACCTCGAATCCATGAGCCCGGTGCGGTGCTTGGTGGGAGGGGGCGTGGCTCGCCACCGATGATGCCCCGCTTTGCGGTGAGGCGAAAAAGCTATCCTAGGGCAACCAATTGACCAGCTACATTTTGGTGGCCGGTACAGGGGCTTGGGCGCGGCGGATCTAGAGCCGGTTTAGTGGGGGCGGACGAAAGTTGTCCGGAGCCGAAGGCGGTGGGCGATAGAAGCGGCGTAGAGAGGGTGAAATGTCAGATGTGGTTTATCGCATTTGACCCCATTTTTCCCACCCAACCATTTGTGCTGGTAGTTTTCCAGCCCAATTTTGACATAACTATAGCCTGCATGCATTCTAGGGTTTTGCGCCAAAATATTTGTAGGTTAGTAGCGTTTTACGAGAGCCATAGCTTCTATATGCATGCTCCAAGCAAGGCGATTCCGGTGGCGTTGGAAAGGCTCTCAGAAAGTTAGATTTTTCTAGACATGTACTTTTAGAGATGTAGTGTTTATGGTTAGGGTTTAGGATTTAGGTTTGGGATTCCGGGTAGGGTTTAGGGTTAGGGTTTATGTGAATGGTTAAAGTTTATGGTTTAGGATTTAGGATCAAGATTAGGGTTTAAAGATCCATCATTTCATGTGTCACAAAATGATAGTTACTACTCCATGGTGCTCCTATACTGGAGGCGAACGCTAGTAGGACTCCGGCGCCGGCCATGGCCGCGCGCCACCATCTGAGAGATTTGAGAGGGGGCCACGGACGTTGGTGCTCAGGACCCATGAGGCCGGAGGTAGGAGATGAGGTTTCACACACGTGTTCTAGTTAACTAAGTTGGGAGCGCGGGTTGATAACAAGAAAAGCTTTAGGGTTTATTTGCAAAATCGCATGTCCGGCAGTTTTTCCGGATCGGAGGGAGTACCTTTTTTGGTTTGGTAGATTTCCCGCTTATTTTTTTTTACAACACATGCACTTTCTAGGTTTTCCTTCCCTTTTACATGGGGATTCAATCTATCTACCATGAATTTCCATTGAAATTTTCTTCATTTTTTGTCTGACAATATACATCCAAAAAGTGACCTTAAAGTTGCACCACCAGTACTAGAAATTGCAGGAAGAAACAATGTTAATTATGGTATAGATTTCTGACTATCCACAACCGGGCCAAACATGACAAACATTTGTTTTTTCCATACATTGTAGTAGACCACTCTTCATAAATAATTAAGCGAAGTAACTGAAACCAAAAAATTATAGTGCAACTGGATCTAACTTCTACAAACCATTTATAGACATAGATGTGAAAGTAGTCGCACAAAGGGTTTAGACCTAGGGCCTTTAACACATAAGAATGACAAGAATTGCAACATGCACTATTGACTCATATATGGCTTTGCATAATAAAATACTTTGCAATTGGGAAATAAATAAATAAAATGATTAAGTAATATCCTATTTTGGTAGTCACAAAAGAATTTTGTCGGCATATGTCTTGGTGCACATGCCCTACTACCGACAACGGTGGCCCAATACTGAACTAAATCCTCACCATCACGGGACAACCCTAAATTTACAGTGGTACTCCTTCCATCCCACCAAAAGTGTCTCAACTTTATTACAACTTAGATGTATCTAGACACTATCTTGTAGATAGATACATGCATCCAAATTTTGACAAATTTTAGGCACTTTTGGTGGGACGGAGGGAGTATTAGACAAGAGAATTGTCAACACTGTGAATTACGGTAAATACTCCCGGCTTAGGTTCCCGATCGATTATGGGTTGATGTAACGGTATGTGGAAAACATATACATGTATGTGTCCTAAACTAGCTAGCCCTCCATGCATGCATGCAACCACATCATCATTACGGACTTGACCTATATGAAAAATGGAAGCAATTAAGCAATCATGTACCCAGGTTTCGCTTACGACGATGATGGTATGGTGGTTTTTACCAGAGACGAGTCCGGCTAGCAGGGGCGGATCCAGGATTTAAGCATAGAGAGGGCGAAGCTAGCAAAGAATGAGCACTAGTCGACTATTATATCAAATATACCAGGTATCCCATTATATCGCAAGGTTATATATATTCACCTAATATAAATCTTGCTTTCGGTTTGCCCTACCGAGTGGCGCCTAACTACGATGGTGGTTGGACCTGCCATGTCACCATGAACAAATACGGATACATATGTCCACGGTGCTCCAGCGGCAAATCAAATTGTACATAAATGGTCAAAGTAAAAAATCCCAATGTTGGCCCAATATGTATCTCATGTTTTTTGAGCTACTGTAGCTAATTTAAACAAAAGATAAGTTCAGATCTCTATCTCTCATATGAGAGATGTAAGTAATATTGCTAAACCATTAGCGCTTTGGGCATTGACACAATAATATACTCCCTCTGCTCATTTCTATAGTGCCTATAGATTTTTGGCATTTGTTTCACAATATAAGGCTTCATCTTGGTTTTTTTTTTCAATTACCCCCTCCACCGGTCAACTCCCACACGACATGCATGAAAAAAAAATCCATACAAAATAGGAAACAATTAATTGAGATTCCTAATGCATGGCTCCAAGGATTGCTTAGATTTAGGAAACAATGTTTTTCTTTCCTTAATTAAACCTGACTGCACATATATGGAGAGTCAACCAGACAGATTTGTGGGATTTGTTACGGTAAGTTAGGAAGTTATCGATTTCTGTAATTTTAGTCTGATCTCAAATCGTTCAACCAGGGGGTCTTGTGTAAAAAAATAATCTTGCAGTAATTTGCGTGCAAAAAATCTATAGGCACTATAGAAAGGAATGGAGGGAGTATATGTTACTGATATTCCAACAATGCAAACCTTGAAAGATGAACTCTTGTTTGCGAAACCAGAATTTGTATTAGTTGTCCATCGTGACTACAAATCAGGAATCTTCCAGACGGATTCTTGTAACGCTCCTTACTAGAAGTTGTAATGATGTAGTTGTAAGTTAGACTTGTGATGGAGTCGGGCTGTGTTGTTGCACTTTTATTGATGCTTATTGTTTGAATTGTGACCTGATGGTCCAAAAAATAGGGATGTCATGCCAAAAGTTTCTAGAATCTTGCTTATCGGTGTCCATAGGCAGCTGCATAGTACACATCAATAATAATAAGTCCTGCTAGCTCCAAAAGCTTGTGACCTGATCACTAATTAGGAGGGACAAATAGTCTAAAGATCTCTTGGCGGCTCATTCCAAAATTTTGGTACTCCTAAAATTTTGATACTCTTAATTAATCAGATCAGTGCAGTGCCATGTCGAGATTAACATGTATATATAGACTACATTAGTACTCCTGGTTGTTCCAAGATTTCATAATTTTGCACACCATATTCATTTTGGTAGTTTTCCCGCTCGTTTTTCGTGTTGGCACTTTTCCCATCCAAACTTTTGTTCTGCCAGTTTTCCGTCCCAATCCCAACACAATTATAGCCTACATAGTACATTGCAGGTTCTCCCGCCTAAACAACGTTTTTTTGAGAGCCTTAGCGTCTACGTACGTTTTTCCAGGCGATTCGAGCGGCGTTGGAAGGGCTCTTAGAAACTTATTTTTTTCTAGACTTGTATTTAGAACTCTAGTATTGTATCATATTGGGAAATTTCTTCGCACTTTGGAACTTACGTATCCTATCGGAAAGTTTTCGGGGACCAAAAGAAGACCATCTAAGCCCCCGAATGGGCCCTGCAAGTTCTATCGACAAGAATTTGTCCGCGTCCTTATTTATGCCCATCGTTTATGGATCACGCGCGCTAAAGCATTACATATCATTTTATGTGCGTTTATTTTGTCGTGTGTTACTATTTTTATCTATAAATGATTGCATGAACCTATTATTTCACGAGTCCCTAATTTATGTGCATTTCCTTATTTCGTCTGTCGCCGCATATTATATGTGTCCTTTTATGCCCCTCACACTCCGCTTCATCACGACGGCATTTGGCCCGTTCCAGATGTTGGAGACGGCAATGGCGGGGGAGCGACGTAGGGTGACCTACAAGTTGCAAGCTATGTCGATCTGTGATGGTGAGGGATGTGTAGTCGTTGAAGGGGTTGTCGTCCACGACAGTGGGTGGGATTTCTAGCTGCATGCATGGTGGTATCGGAGGGGAGCTTGCCACAATGTCGTTTGCGCGGCTGCAGCATGTCTCGGGAACCCCACCCATGTAGGAGACGATGCATGGAAGTGGGAGAGGGCGCCGCAGAGGCACACAACCTCAAATGCACGATCTTGTTGTGTGTGTGTGTGGGGGGGGGGGGGGGGTGAGGGGGGGCTGCCCACTGATGATGCCCGCTTTGCGGTGAGGCAAAAAGCTATCCTACGATGACCAATATTTTGGTGCCCGGTACAGGGCTTGGGCGCGGCGGATCTAGAAATAAATTATAAATACTCCCCGCATACCATAATTTCGGTCATGAAATAAATTATAAAATTTGAACTAAGTATTATTAGCCGACTGGGTACTGATTGGCTTAGCTCCCGGCCGATTATCGGTTCATGGAACGGTACGTGGAAAACATATACATGTCTGTGTCCTAAACTGCTAGCCCTCTATGCATGCATGCAACCAAACCGTACAGGTGAAGCCCAATGGATGTTCGATACTGAAGGTGAAGCCCAAGCTTAAATATTTTAGCTTTACAGACTTCGGGTCCTCTAGGCACGTACTACTAGTACGATATATAGCTAGGCTCATCTTCGATGACATCGTCCATCTCATCACTCTCACTGGAACCAAACCGTACGGGTGCTACGCTCTCTCCTCATCCATCTCCTTCCCAACTATGTCGACGCATATGCCCTCATCAACCACCTCCTACGGCATCACTCCATGGAAGCCTGCCGCGCCACACATGCCCACGCCCATGACGAAGGCGACTAGGAGGTGAGGCTGAGCGGGGCGTGCACCGCGGTGACGACCGTGGCAAAACAGACATCCATGGGATTGTGGGAAAAAGTAGAGGCTGGAGCATGACCATGATGGTAAGGTCGGCCACCGCCCGCCTGGTGCCGCCCGGTGTGTGTGTGTATCGATACATGAATGAGATGGATGATTGCTATGTGCATGGTGCATGGTTTCACATAACGATGCATGTGGCATGGTCACGTCATATCCCACATTCCCACGTCAGGCCTATTCCGTCCTACCGGGAGAAAATGGATTATGGGAATTCTAAGAAGTCGGGCAGATGTGAATTCTCACGGTCGGCTGCGGAGAGTAGCATGCGCGAATTCGCTTGCATAGTTTTCCCAAAAACACCTGACTAACATTGCGATTGATTAGATACGGGATAAGTGAGACTGCAGCGCTAATCCCGCCGCATCAAAATGGGATCTCAAAAACGGAATTACTGAGATCTCAAAAACGGAATTACTGAGCTTGGCAGCATGCCTGTCCCATTTGTACTTATCCTTAGTTTCACACGCCAAGGTTGGCTTGACATTACGGAGCATGTACTTAATCTACTCTATTCTAATGGAGGATAGTCCTATTATATGTCTATGTATCAGCATTTTGGCTGTTTGTCCATCTATATGTAGATAGAATAGCTTTTCTGTTTAGAGGCGGTGAAAAGCATAGAGCCAGCAAAAAAGGGATTGATTTTGTTTTTATGAAAATAGAATGAAAGCAGTGCCAATTTAAATTAAAGAGGTGAAAAGAAAAACCGAGAGAAAGACATAGTTGAAATCTGTTGTGTTGCATGCACTGTGCCAGCCCGGAAATGATTGGCTGATGCATGGAGTGTGCTAGGCAGCCCAACAGCTCATGCAGTGTGCTAGGTAGCCCAACAACTCATACAGTGCCCCAGCCCAGACGGTGTTGATGGAAAAATCCCAGAGTGAAGGTAAAAGTATATAAATGTGGCTTGTTCTATTTATTGCAATTCTCTTTTCGTTATTTATTGTTGAAGACATGGTGCTAACTGTCACAATGCTTCCATTTATTTATCACTCAGCTGCATTCACTGTCATTCTTCGTGTTGGATGAGGCTGATAGAATGATAGAGCGGGGTCATTTCAAAGAAGTGCAATCTATCATTGAGATGCTTCCTCTATCTAATAGTTCTGATGAGCCAACTGTAAAAGCCACGTCAAGCTGTGAAACTGTGCTAAATTTGCAAGTAAAAAAGAGGCAAACCTTTGTCTTCTCAGCCACACTTGCACTGTCAGCTAATTTTCGCAAGAAGTTAAAGCGTGGCCTTTCTACTTCAAAGGCATCAACGGCTGATGATTTGAGCTCCATCGAAGCACTTTCGAAGCAGGCTGGTATGAAACCTAATGCAGAAATAATTGATTTAACAAATGCTTCGATCTTGCCTGCGAAACTTGAAGAATCATTCATCGAGTATGCCTTTTTTCCTTGTACTTTCATTGTAATAGCCGTTTATCTTTGGCTTGTAATTTTTTATGCAAACACTGTAGTAGTTTGACACTGAAAACTTACTTTTTGCTTGTTTTGCAGGTGTAGCGATGATGATAAGGATGCCAACCTGTACTATATATTAAGTGTTCATGGGCAAGGCCGCACAATAATATTTTGCACATCGATTGCTGCATTGCGTCACATTTCTTCTTTATTGCGCATACTCGGAATCAATGTCTTGACAAATCACGCTCAAATGCAACAAAGGGCTCGCATGAAGGTGACTCTTCCATAAACTGTACACTGTACAAATATGTAACTTTTTCTTAGCTCTTGGAATCGTGTTCCACTTTACATATTATCTACTCCCTCTGTTCCATGTCGCTAATTTAGTAAAACTTTGTAGTAAATCAGCGGCAACTATGGAACAGAGGGAGTATTAAACACTTAATGACTTAAATGGTTATGGTTGGAATCATTGTTTCTTTTTATTGCGGGATGTTGCTAACATATAGTAATGTACTAATGTTTTCCTAAAATTACCGCTTAATAACTGGTTCTGGGATCAGCAGGTTCTTTACTTTTGTTTTCCAATTGTTTTGTGATGTATGACCTTCACTGTAGTTTTTTTTTCTTCTTGCTTATTTTAAATTGGAACCCTATCTCTGCCTTGTCATAGTCAAGTAAAGCTAACAACTTCTAAGCTTAGTAATGTTTAGCTTTGCCTTTTGTAAGATAAAGCATTGAGACTTTCTTGTGTTCATTCAGGCTGTCGATCGTTTCCGTGAAAGTGAGAATTCCATTTTGGTCGCGACTGATGGTTTTGCAAGGGGCATGGACTTTGATAATGTCCGAACTGTTATCCATTATCAACTGCCACATTCCAGTGATGTAGGTGCACTGTTTATTTCTTTAACCTACACTTATCTTACATTGAGACCAAAATCACTAACTAGATTTTTGCAATCTTGTTTGCCCCTCTTAGGTTTATATCCACAGGAGTGGAAGGACAGCGCGTAAATCATTGGCAGGTTGCAGTATTGCGTTGATCTCTCCTGATGACAAAGCCAAGTTTTACTCTCTCTGCAAGTCATTTTCAAAGGTGATTTCCGTTCATATGTATTCATATGTTGCATGTTACCCACATACACAGCCTATTAAATCTCTCATGACAAGTGCATTTTCACCCTTCTCAACCACTCAAGATGGTGCAATTTAATTATGGTTCTTTCTCAGATTAAGCTGACTAACTATTGCTTGAAAACCACAGGAGAACCTCCAGCAGTTTCCTGTTGATCAGGCGTACATGCCTCAAGTAATGAATAGGCTCTCCCTTGCTCGGCAGATCGACAAGATATCGCGTAAAAATTCACAGGTAAGTGGTTTGTTAGATTTTCTTTGATCATTTTTAACATGTATGGATTGAGCACTGACCTCTGATTAGTTTTAGTTATAGTTGTCCACGCTCTGTGTTAGACTATATTTACTTGCATATCAAGTTAGGGTTTAGGCCGTGCGCTGCACCTCCTCTCCCCCCTTCTCCTATATAAACCATTGTACTCTTTCATTGTAACATTATCAATTATTGTTATTATCACAACTTTACATGGTATCAGATTAAGGTTAGATCCTAGGGCATGGCTCCCACGCCTCCCACCCCGCCGCCGCCGCCCCCTCCAGGGTTCTTCGAGTGACGCGATGCCATGGCCGCCGCCGCGGCTGCCAAAACATCCACCTCTATCGCCTCCACCATCAACTTCGCCGATACAATCTCCGACGTTACTCCATTGATTCCCATCACTTTAGATCTCCCCAAACACAACTACTACCATTGGAAGCATCTTTTTGAGGTGCACTTGGGCCGCTGCAACCTCATGGCGCACGTCGACCCCAACATCCCGCCATCTCCCTCGGATCACCGCTGGGTCAAGGATGATCTCGCTGTGATCCAGTGGATCTACCAGCGGGTGAGCACCGAGATTTTCAATCTCGTTTTCAGGGCTGCCACCAGCGCCGCCTCCCTTTGGGCAGCCCTCCGTCAGCTTTTTCAGGACAACGCCGACGCCCGTGTCAACACGCTCAACACGGAGCTTCGGAACACTGCCCAGGGCGACTTGCCCGTGGGGGTATACTGTCAGCGCCTCCAGACCATCGCCGATGAACTTCGTGAACTCGGTGATCCCATTGAGGACAAACAGCTCATCAAGATCCTTCTCGTCGGCCTCAATCAGCGCTTCGACAAGCAGCAGTCCTTCATCCCCATGATGCGGCCGCCTCCTTCCTTTGCAGAAGTCCGTTCCATGCTCTCCTGGGCGGACCGCGCCATGACCACTCAAGAGTCTCGCCCTCAGGCATACGCCGCTGCTCCCCGGCCTCCTGCACCGCCACCACCTCCGGGGCCACCTGCGCCTGTTCCACCGCCAGGTTGGCGCCCCAGCCCCAACTATAGGGGCACTCGGCCTATCTATCGGCCGCCTGCATCACGGCCTCCTCCAACAGCATCGGCTCCTCCACCTGCCCCGGCACCACCACCGGCTCCACCTGCAGCACCAACTTGGCGATCTTCTCAGGACCCTTGGACTGGCATGGTTCAGGCTTGGCCAATGCCCTGGACCGCGCCCTCTCCTATTGGCGCGCCACCTGCCTTCACTGGTTCGTGGCAGCCCGGCGTGCATCCTCATACAGGCTCACCTGGTCTTCTTGCACCACGGGTCCCTGCACATGCTCATTATGCTGCTCCTTCACCGCCCATGTATGCTGCACCATCGCCGGCTCCCTATGCCTCGCCGATGCCCTTTGCTATGGGTCCTTATGGCCTTTCGGCACCGGTCACCTATAATCCTGGAGGCTACTACTCGCCATACACTATGTCCTCGACTCCTGCTGCACCGCCACCATCTGCGCCAGTACCTGCTCCGTCAACTGCACCGACTCCCTCTACTCCGAGCTGGGACCAAGCTGCGTTTCTTCAGGCTATGAATAATTTTGCTGCTCAAGATAATTCAGGTACTGATTGGATTTTCGATTCTGGTGCTTCTAGCCACATGTCTTCATCGAATACTATGCTGTCAACTTGCATACCATCTTATTTTTCATCCATTACATTAGGCGATGGTTCCTCCATACCAATTTCATGTGTCGGTCATACAAACCTTGCATCTTCCACTTCCAAACCACTCCTACTTAAAGATGTCTTAGTTGCACCAGCCCTCATTAAATATTTAATCTCTGTTCGTCGTTTCACCACAGACAACTATGTTTCCGTCGAATTTGACCCTTTTGGCTTGTCTGTGAAGGATTTCATGACCAAGGCGGAGATCGTTCGCTTCGATAGCTCTAGCGACCTCTACTATGTTCATGGTGCTCCTGCGGCCTCGTCTCCATCATCCATGCTCGCCTCCGTAGATCTATGGCATCAACGCTTAGGCCATCCGAATAAAGCCACTTTATCCTCTCTTCTTAGTGATTTTTCGATCCCCTGTAATAAAGAGGCTCATAATCCCTCTATTTGTGAGTTTTGTCAACAAGGAAAACATGTTCGTTTACCATTTGTGCATTCTACTTCTCATAGTACTTATCCCTTTGAACTTTTGCATTGTGATCTATGGACCTCTCCAACTCTCAGTCTCTCCGGTTTCAAATACTACTTAGTTATTTTAGATGACTTTACACACTTCGTTTGGACTTTTCCACTTCGCAACAAATCCGATGTCCACTCACTTTTTATCAACTTTAAAACCTATGTCAACACACACTTCTTTTTACCCATCAAATTTATCCAATGTGACAATGGAAAAGAATTTAACAACTTTGCAAACCGTAATTTCTTTCTCCAACATGGCATTCTCCTTCGTTTCTCTTGTCCTTACACTTCCCCACAAAATGGCAAGGCTGAGCGATCACTCCGCACCATCAATGACATCATTCGCACACTCCTTATTCAATCATCTTTGCCTTCCACGTTTTGGGCTGAAGCTCTTAGAACTGCAACCTATCTCCTCAATATTCGACCATCTAGCACTAACCCAAACACCACACCTTTCTACTCCCTTTTTCTCTCTCACCCAAACTACACTGAGCTTCGCGTTTTTGGTTGTCTTTGTTTTCCCAATGTCTATGCAACTTCCCCAAACAAACTCTCTCCACGTTCCCTTCCCTGTGTCTTCCTAGGTTATTCAGATGAACACAAAGGCTACCGGTGTTTTGATCTTGTAACCGGTCACATTCACATCTCTAGGCATGTCACTTTCGATGAAACCATCTTTCCTTTCGCCACTAGAACCTCTACCCCTCCTCCCACCACAGTCACCCCTCGCCCAGCCAATTCCATAAACCCTCACTTTTTCGTTCCTACCGCCCCCAGTTCTCCTGCCACGGTAGTCCCTAACCCTGCCCCGGTCGACTTGGTTGCTCCGACAGCCTCATCAGCACCCGTGTCCCGACCACCCATCACCCAGGTTTACGCTCGCCGCCCCAAACCTCCTGCCCCTCATGCTGCTGCGTCCTCCTCCTCCGCTGCGCCGGATGCACCAGCCCCTCCTTCACATGCTGTTCCCATTATCGCACCTCATAACGACCATCCCATGCGCACACGTGCCAAGTCTGGTTTTCGACTTCCTCAAACACGCCTCAATCTTCATGCTTCTCCAACTCTCTCACCTCTTCCTAAAACATACAAATCTGCTCTTCTTGATCCAAACTGGTCCGCTGCCATGCGCGATGAGTTTCACGCACTTCAATCCAATAACACATGGCAACTTGTTCCCCGACCTCCTAATGCAAACGTTGTCTCTGGAAAGTGGGTGTTCCGTCAAAAATTTCATTCTGATGGCACTCTCTCTCGGTATAAAGCGCGTTGGGTTTGTCGTGGATTCTCTCAACAACACGGTGTCGATTACGACGAAACTTTCTCTCCAGTAGTTAAACCTAGCACCATCCGAACCATTCTTAGTCTTGCTGTTTCTTCTTCCTGGCCCATTCATCAACTTGATGTAAAAAATGCTTTCCTCCATGGCTCCTTAACGAAGTCGTCTATTCTCAACAACCTTCCGGTTTCGAAGATTCTTCTTTTCCTGATCACGTTTGTCTTCTCCAAAAATCTCTCTATGGCCTCAAACAAGCACCCCGAGCCTGGTTTCAACGTTTTTCTACCTTTATTCAAACTATAGGATTCATTCCCTCTCGTTCTGATTACTCTCTTTTTGTTTATCACTCTAACACCCAGGTTGCATATCTCTTACTTTATGTTGATGATATAGTTCTCACTGCCTCCTCCACAACTTTTCTCACTCATATTATTTCGCTCCTACAAACTGAATTCTCTATGACTGATCTAGGTTCCCTTCATCACTTCTTAGGTATAGCAGTCACTCGTGATTCTTCTGGTCTTTTTCTCTCTCAACGTCAGTACTCTGTTGATCTCCTAACTCGGGCTGGAATGTTAGATTGTCAACCATCCCGTACACCCGTAGATACTTCTTCAAAAATTTCCTCGGCTGGTGATATTTTTCCTGATCCTACTCTCTACCGTAGCTTAACTGGAGCCCTTCAGTATCTCACTATTACACGTCCAGAAATATCATATGCTGTCCAGCAAGCTTGTCTTTACATGCATGATCCAAGAGTCCCGCATTTTAACCATGTCAAACGCATACTTAGATATCTCAAAGGTACATTAGATCATAGTTTGCATATCAACACTTCATCACCCACATCATTGACAGCATATTCCGATGCAGACTGGGCTGGTTGTCCAAACACTCGTCGATCCACTTCAGGCTTCTGTGTTTTTCTTGGCAACAATTTAATTTCTTGGTCTTCGAAGCGTCAGCTTACGGTTTCTCGCTCGTCAGCCGAGGCTGAGTACCGTGCTGTTGCTCACGCAGTTGCTGAAACAGTTTGGTTGCGTCAGTTACTTGTTGAGTTACATCGACCTATTGGTCAGGCCACAGTGGTATATTGTGATAATATTTCAGCTGTTTATATGTCTGGAAACCCAGTTCAGCATCGGCGGACAAAGCATATCGAGATTGACATCCATTTTGTTCGCGAGAAGGTCGCTTTGGGAGAAGTGCGTGTTCTTCATGTGCCTTCTACGGCTCAGTTTGCAGATATTTTTACCAAAGGACTTGCTACTACACCATTTACAGAGATTCGTTTCAGTCTCAACGTTGTCGAGCCCACGGTTGAGACTGCGGGGGGATGTTAGACTATATTTACTTGCATATCAAGTTAGGGTTTAGGCCGTGCGCTGCACCTCCTCTCCCCCCTTCTCCTATATAAACCATTGTACTCTTTCATTGTAACATTATCAATTATTGTTATTATCACAACTTTACACTCTGACTGCTGTCTGCTTTTCAGGAAAATGCTAACAAATCCTGGCTTCAGAGGAATGCTGAATCCATGGGACTTATATTGGATGCTAGTGACAGCGAGGAAGAACGTGTACAAGGCCACAAGCAACGAAAGGCAACATCTGCAAAGCTCCAGAAACTTCAACAGGTTTGAATGATTTAATAATATTATATTAGGGTTAATAGCATTAGTATTTTATTGGTAAGCTAAGCTCGTGTGGCCAGGATCGTGTGGAACCCTTGCAAGCTCTTCAAGATTCCGGGCAAGAGGTGAGCTTTTCAATCGACATTTATGTCACTCATAACCAGAACCAAGTTTCTAATTTGTGTGTAGTTCATATATCAGTTGCTTTTGTTTGTATATTCTTCTGCCCCTTCTCTTATCTATTACTGATTTTATGCTGTCAGATTTGTGTGAATATGGACAAGCAAAGAGAGAAGAGAAGAAAAAAAAAAAAAAACGAGAGTACGCCAAAGGCGTACCATATCTTTATAGAAGGCAGAGGTTTGAATACAAGAACGGCACCACTCGCTACAAGCAACGAGGGTAACCCCACACACACCGGCTACAGACGAAACAACCACAACACAAAGCACCTATCCTAAGCAAAGAACCAAGCCACGTCTCGACCGACGCCAGCACCTCCGTAGAAGAACAACTCCGGCAAGGCCTTCCTCCTCAACGCACCATCCGAAGGAGATCAATGGCGGGACTTGGTCGGACCCAAGAAGACGTCCTCAAGAAATGCCAGCAAAGGCGTGCATAGCGCCCTGGAAAGCTGCCTCGGACCGCTGCGCCACCGGATTAGAGCAGCAAGGAACCTCTGCATCGTGTCTTCACGCACGAAGCTCTCAACAGAGTCACGACGTCGACGACGCCGCCATCGTGCCGATCCGCACCGGATCAAGGCTTTCGTCCGAAGACACCCGAACTCCAAGGGTAGGGAGATGCCGACACTCCACGGCGACGCCTCCAAGGAGGGGAACGACGCCCACAGGCGCCGTCGCCACCGGCCCAACCCAAGCTAGGCAAGATTTTCATCCGAGTCGTCGACCATCTCCGAAGCCCCAGAGCAAGGGCAGAGCGCCTTTGAGCCTCTCACCGCTGCCGCCACAGCGCCTCAAAGATGAAGCCGCAAAAAACTGCAAGCCACTCCGACACACCCCGCACGCCGAAGATCCGGTCAACCTCCATCTCCACCTCCAGACCGACCAGGCACCGCAGCCTCCATGCTCCCCTCCAGCCGGAGCAACGCTGCCCGCGGTGGACCTCGCCCACTCCAGGCGCCCACCCACGTCCAGGTCGCCCCGGCCCAGCAGGCCCAGATCGGGCCCATGAAGCCCAGATCTGGCCCGCACTCCATCCTCCTCTCTCCGCCGCCGGGCGACACCGGCCTCGCCGGACTCGAGGCGGCGGACCTCTGCTCGCCGAGGCTCTCCCCGGCCGAGCTTCTCCGCGCCGCCACCTCCCGCACCGGCCACGCCCCGCGCCGCACCGCCGCAGATCTCGGCGACACGCACCTCGCCGGGCTCGAGGCGGCGGACCTCTGCTCACCGAGGCTCTCCCGGCCGAGCTTCTCCGCGCCACCACCTCCCGCACCGGCCACGCCCAGCGCCGCTCCGCTCCGCTCCTCTCCTGCTGCAGACCTCGCCGGACTCCGCCATGACGCCGTGCCGCCTCCCTCCCCGGACCTCCGCCGCGCGTCGCAGAGCCCGCAGAGCCCCTGCGCCGCCGCCCGCACTAGCTCCGCCGCGCCGCCCATGGCGTCCCGCCGCCGCACGAAGGGGACCCGCCGGGCGCGCCCGCCCGCGCCCGCCATCTTCGACGGCCAGGCGTGGCCGCCACCGCCGGCCCTGGCGGCGGCAGCGGCCGGAGGAGGAGCTTCGGCGGCGGCTTCTCTAGGGATTGGCGTGGGGAGCCTCCGGAGCCGCCCGTGCGTGGCGGCCCGGGAGGGGAAACCCTATTTTTTAGACAACTCCAAAGAGAGAAGAGAAGACTTGCTGAAAATTGGAGGCGGAAGAAACATGAAGAGAAGAAGAGTAATTTTCTTTCATCATTCTTTTCTAATTCGCTCCGCTTGCACTCATGCATCTCCAGTGGTCATGGCGCTGCAATTATTCATTTCTCAATATTTAAAAGAATGCAAGAAGCCTGCATTCTACATTTATCTCGTACACGTGCCATTCCTATAATAATGCTGATGAACATTGGATTTTATCTGGCTCTGTCCGAGCGTTCATATTTCAAAATACCCCTAGCTATAAATAAAAATGGTACTACCACTGGTGGAAAAACAGGCTTCGGGTGAGCCCCATAAGTCGCGATGCTGCAGGAACCGCGACTAATGGTACCTTTAGTCGCGATTCGGGAGGCGAACCGCGACCAAAGGCCTGGGCCCAGGGCGCTCGGTGGCCAGCCGGTGCACGTGGGGGGCTTTAGTCGCGGTTGGCCAGGCCAACCGCGACTAAAGGTGCCCGAAGGCCTTTAGTCGCGGTTGGCCAGGCCAACCGGGACTAAAGCCCCTCCCCTATATATACCCACCCAGCAGCCAACACTTAGCCATTTGGTGCCATTCTCTTCACAAGCTTCACAAGTGGGTGTTAGGTTTGCTTTTGGTTCCTCTTATGCACATAAGGTGTTTGATGAAATGCCCCAAGAGCATGAAACAAACATGATATGAAGTGTTGGAGCCACACTTGAGCTTTCTCATTTATTTTTTCCTCCTCGATCGCGGTTAGCAACTTGAACCTTTGATGTGTCGTTGATAAAATGTGCATGTGTGTGTAGTTCATTGTTTAATTTATATTGTTTGTAGCTAGTTAGTTTAACAAATGCATGATGGTTAATTATATATTTTATATTATAATAATGCAGATGAATCGACAATGGATGTACGGTAACCGACTCTCCGGCAAGTTCAGTGCGGGTTTGAAAGATTTCCTCGTAGTGGCTAATGCGAACAAGCAGGGGGGTTTTGTTATCTGTCCATGTGTTAAATGTAAGAATCAGAATGGTTACTCTTCCTCAAGAGATGTTCACATGCACCTGCTTCGGCACGGTTTCATGCCAAGCTATAATTGTTGGACCAAGCATGGAGAAAGAGGGGTTATAATGGAAGAAGATGAAGAAGGGGATGATTTCATCGATGAAAGCTATCTTGCTCATTTCGGTGATACTTTCATGGAGGATGCTGAAGGTGAAGGGGAAGGTGAAGGGGAAGGTGAAGAAGAGGCACGTGATGATGATCCCGTTGATGATCTTGGTCGGACCATTGCTGATGCACGGAGACGCTGCGAAACTGAAAAAGAGAGGGAGAATTTGGATCGCATGTTAGAGGATCACAGAAGGCGCTGTACTCCGGATGCGATGATGGTCTGAAAAAGCTGGGCTGCACACCGGATTTGCTGAGATGGAAGGCACGTGCAGGTGTAGCTGACTCGGCATTTGAAAACTTGCTGAAAATGTTGAAGAATATGTTTCCAAAGAATAACGAGTTGCCCGCCACTACGTACGAAGCAAAGAAGGTTGTCTGCCCTCTAGGTTTAGAGGTTCAAGATACATGCATGCATCAACGATCGCATCCTCTACCGCGGTGAATACGAGAATTTGAATGAATGCCCGGTATGCACCGCATTGCGTTATAAGATCAGAGGCGATTACCCTGGTGACGAGGTGGACGGCCTGAAACCCTTGAAGAGGGTTCCCGCCAAGGTGATGTGGTATGCTCCTATAATACCACGGTTGAAACGTCTGTTCAGGAACAAAGAGCATGCCAAGTTGTTGCGATGGCACAAAGATGACCGTAAGTCGGACGGGGAGTTGAGACACCCCGCAGATGGAACGCAATGGAGAAAGATCGACAGAGAGTTCAAAGATTTTGCAGCTGACGCAAGGAACATAAGATTTGGTCTAAGTACGGATGGCATGAATCCTTTTGGCGAGCAGAGCTCCAGCCATAGTACCTGGCCCGTGACTCTATGCATCTACAACCTTCCTCCTTGGTTGTGCATGAAGCGGAAGTTCATTATGATGTCAGTGCTCATCCAAGGTCCGAAGCAACCCGGCAACGATATCGATGTGTACCTAAGGCCATTAGTTGATGAACTTTTACAGCTGTGGGGCAGACCTGGTGTCCGTGTGTGGGATGAGCACAAAGAAGAGGAATTTGACCTACGAGCGTTGCTTTTCGTAACCATCAACGATTGGCCTGCTCTTAGTAACCTTTCGGGACTGTCAAATAAGGGATACAATGCATGCACGCACTGCTTACATGAGACTGAAAGTGTACATTTGCCAAATTGTAAGAAGAACGTGTACCTTGGGCATCGTCGATTTCTCTTGAAAGGTCATCCAGTAAGAAAGAAAGGCAAGCATTACAACGGCAAGGCAGATCACCGGCCGAAGCCTGCGGAACACACTGGTGCTGAGGTATTTGATATGGTCAAGGGTTTGAAAGTCATCTTTGGAAAGGGTCCTGGCGGACAATCAGTTCCGAAGGGAGCTGACGGGCACGTAGCCATGTGGAAGAAGAAATCTATATTCTGGGAGCTAGAATATTGGAAAGTCCTAGAAGTCCGCTCTGCAATCGACGTGATGCACGTTACGAAGAATATTTGCGTGAACATCCTAAGCTTCTTGGGCGTGTATGGGAAGTCAAATGATACAAAGGAAGCACGGCAGACCAGCAAAGTTTGAAAGACCCCGATGACCGGCATCCGAACGGTTTCAAGGTCGTGCCGCCTACGCTCGGCCAAAGAAGAGAAGGTCATCTTTTTTGAATGCCTGAGCAAGATGAAGGTCCCGTCAGATTCTCGTCCAATATAAAGGGAATAATCAACATGGCGGAGAAAAAGTTCCAAAACCTGAAGTCTCACGACCGCCACGTGATTATGACGCAATTGCTTCCGATTGCTTTGAGGGGCTCACGCCGAAAATGTTCGAGTAGCCATTGTGAAGCTATGTGCATTCCTCAATGCAATCTCTCGAAGGTAATCAATCCGTAAGTTCTACCACGGTTACAGAACGATGTGATCCAATGTCTTGTCAGTTCGAGTTGGTGTTCCCGCCATCCTTCTTCAATATTATGACGCACCTCCTGGTTCACCTAGTCGATGAGATTTCCATTCTCGGTCCTGTATTTCTACACAATATGTTCCCCTTCGAGAGGTTCATGGGAGTATTAAAGAAATATGTTCGTAACCGTGCTAGGCCATAAGGAAGCATCGCCAAGGGCTATGGAAATGAGGAGGTAATTGAGTTTTGTGTTGACTTTGTTCCTGACCTTAAGCCGATTGGTCTTCCTCAATCGCGGCACGAGGGGAGACTAAGTGGAAAAGGCACGATCGGAAGGAAATCAATGATATGTATGGACGGCCATTCTCTGATGAAGCACACCACACAGTTCTGACCAATTCCAGCTTGGTGGCTCCGTACTTTGAGAAACACAAGAATATTTTACGCTCGGACAACCCCTGGAAGCCCGAATCCTGGATTAGGAAGGCCCACATGGAGACTTTCGGCGCTTGGTTGAGAAAACATTTAATGAGTGACAATAAGGTTGTAGATCAGCTGTACATGTTGGCCAAGACACCATCTTCGACTATAACGACTTTCCAAGGGTACGAGATAAATGGGAATACATTTTACACGATCGCCCAAGATAAAAAGAGCACCAACCAAAACAGTGGTGTCCGCTTTGATGCAGCAACCGAGAATGGGCAAAAGGTCACATATTATGGTTACATAGAGGAGATATGGGAACTTGACTATGGACCCTCCTTTAGGGTCCCTTTGTTCCGCAAATGGTTCAAGCTAACAGGAGGTGGGGTAAAGGTGGACCAGCAATACGGAATGACAATGGTGGATTTCAACAATCTTGGTTACCTTGACGAACCATTCGTCCTAGCGAAAGATGTCGCTCAGGTTTTCTATGTGAAGGACATGAGTAGCAAACCGAGGAAACGGAAAGATAAGAAAACGATCAGTACATCATGCGATGATTCAAAGCGCCACATTGTTCTTTCAGGGAAAAGAAACATCGTGGGAGTGGAGGACAAGACAGACATGTCAGAAGATTATAATATGTTTGCTGAAATTCCGCCCTTCAAAGTGAACACCGACCCAAGCATTAAGTTAAATGATGAGGATGCTCCATGGATACGGCACAATTGTAAGCAAGCAGGGACACAAGGGAAGAAATGATGTGTAATAATTTATTGTACCAAACTTTGTTGAATGAATCATGTGAATTATATTACCCGTGATGTGTTTGGTGTCCATTTTCGAATGATTCAATTGACTCGAGATAGCACTGATGATACATGAAATTTGGAGTGACTAAGTCATACTCCCGCATACATGAAATTTGGAGTGACTAAGTCATACTCCTGCATATAGGAAATTTGGAGTGACTAAGTCATACTCCTGCATACATGAAATTTGGAGTGATTTAGTCATACTCCTGCCTAGGCGTATAATATGCATACTCGTAGTCTTCATAGCCGCCGCCGTTGTACTCGGTAGTCGTCGCCTTCTAAGTTGCCGGCGTCGTCGTCGCTGCTGTCGTCGGCTGTCGTCGGGCGGCGCTCGTGGCTCGAATCGAGGGTAGCGCAGCGGGGATATCGCCGGCCGTGATGTAGTCCATGACGCTCTGCGAGTCCGGCCGTACCACCATAGCCGACGGCCGGCCTCGTGGAAGTTTCCGGGAGGCAGACCGTCCTCCTCATACCGGCGAGCGCCCTCTCACGCCGATTGATGAAGAAGGCGTCCCAAGTATGCTGGTTATCGGGATGCCAGCCGGGGATTCATCCGCTGCTCCGGCGTGAGGTCGAGGTAGTAGTGGTTCGTGATGGCCGCCGGCGCGCAGCACTTCGAGGGACGGGAGGGACCGGCACGCCGCCGGCGCTTAGGCTCCAGCCGGCAGGGACGCGGTAGCCCGGAGGGCAAGGGTAGTTCGAGGCGCAAAGCTCCTCCACCTGCTGGTAGGTTAGAGTGGGTGTGGTGGAAGCCATGAGAGAGTGATGAGAGATTGTAGAGATGTGATGCTGGCCAAGCCGGGCTACCTATATGTAGTGACAAATGGCGGGAAAAATGGGAGCGGGAAGACAGGAGGCGGGAAGAAAGAGGCGGGGAGAAAGTGGCGGGAAGAAATTGGCGGGAAAAAATTGGCGGGAAGAAAGAGGCCGGAAGAAATTGGCGGGAAACAATTGGCGGGAAGAAAGAGGCGGGAAGACAGGGAAGAAATGGCGGGAAGACGAGGAGGGAAGAGGGGGTCGGCGGAAAGAGGCGGGAAGAGGGGGCCAACGAACTTTTGAATTGAATTAGTTTTATTTTTATGAATTTTTGATAATTTGTATTTTTAAATTTTTGAATTGAATTAGTTTTATTTTTCTGAATTTTTTGATATATTATTTGTATTTTTAAGATTTTGAATTGAATTAGTTTTATTTTTATGAATTTTTTGATATATTATTTGTATTTTTAAGATTTTGAATTGAATTAGTTTTATTTTTATGAATTTTTTGATATATTATATGTATTTTAAACATTTTGAATTGAATTAGTTTTATTTTTATGAATTTTTTGATATATTATATGTATTTTTAACATATTGAATTGAATTAGTTTTATTTTTAGCCCTCGGCCGGATCGTCGAAAAAATCGAGTACGTCGTCAAAGCGTGGCGCAACCAAGACGATGAAACCAAACGAAACATGCACCATCGATGTTATCGATGAACAAACCGGCAGGCCGCTGGAGCCCAGCAAGAACGCCACCAAGTTTGTCAGCCAATGCGGAGCCGTTGTTAGAGACAACGTCTCGATCACCGTCCAGGAGTGGAATGAGCCAAAGAAGGCACGTCTTGGTTTCACTTTTGTCGATAAGAGAACAAAAAAAGATTGCTTCAAGAAGCTTATGGAACATTTCGTTCTACCTCCGGAATACCGCAGATACGATGAGGCGGGTAACAAGATTCAGGAAAACAAGGAGAGGTGCAAGCTAGTCAAACAGTTCGCTCTTTCTAGGATGGCCAACGCATTCCGGAAATACAAGCAAAATCTAGCCCATGACTTTGTCAAGCCGGGCAAGACTCCGGATTTCAAAGGACAATATGAGAAACTGGAACATGATTGGCCAGAATTTGTGAAGCAAAAGAAATCAGAGCAGTTCCTTGAAATATCGAAAAAAATAAGGAGAATGCGGCCAAGAAGGAGTACAATCATATCATGGGGCCAGGAGGGTATCGCTTTTGGCAGCCTAAGTGGGAGAAGATGGAGAACGAGCTGAGGGCGCGAGGAATCCGTCCAGGTACGGAGGGATGGGACCCAAGGGCCAAAAGCTGGTGGTACGGGCATGGGGGATCGCTGAACCCGGAGACAGGGGAGTGTGTTTATCAGGGTAAAATAATTACACCCACCCAAAAGCTTATTGAGGCAATGAGGGAGGCTCAAGAGGGGAGGATCAAGTTCAACAGAGAGAACGACGCCCTGACAAAAGCCCTCGGGAATCCTGAACAACGAGGACGTGTACGAGGCATGGGGCCCATTCCGTGGAAAGTAGGGTTCCCCCAGAACGATGACTGATACGTCTCCGACGTATCGATAATTTCTTGTGTTCCATGCCACATTATTGATGTTATCTACATGTTTTATGCACACTTTATGTCATATTCGTGCATTTTCTGGAACTAACCTATTAACAAGATGCCGAAGTGCCAGTTCCTGTTTTCTGCTGTTTTTGGTTTCAGAAATCCTAGTAACAAAATATTCTCGGAATCGGACGAAATCAACGCCAAAGATCTTAGAATCCCCGGAAGCATCCAGAACACACGAGAGGGACCAGAGGGGGGGCACAGGCCCACCACACCATACCCTGGCGCGGCCTAGGGGGGGCCCGCGCCCCCCTATGGTTTGGCCAGCCCTTCAGCCTTCCTGCGCCGCCTCTTCGCCTATATAAAGCCTCCGTCGCGAAAACCCTGATACGTTCGGCGAAAACCACAGAAACCTTCCAGAGCCGCCGCCATCGCGAAGCCAAGATCTGGGGGACAGGAGTCTCTGTTCCGGCACGCTGCCGGAGCGGGGAAGTGCCCCCGGAAGGCTTCTCCATCGACACCGCTGCCATCTCCACCGCCATCTTCATCACCGCTGCTGCTCCCATGAGGAGGGAGTAGTTCTCCATCGAGGCTCGGGGTACATGCCGGTAGCTATGTGGTTAATCTCTCTCCTATGTACCTCAATACAATAATCTCATGAGCTGCTTTACATGATTGAGATTCATATGAGTTTGTATCACAATTCATCTATGTGCTACTCTAGTGATGTTATTAAAGTAGTTCTATTCCTCCTGCACGTGTGTAAAGGTGACAGTGTGTGCACCGTGTTAGTACTTGGTTTATGCTATGATCATGATCTCTTGTAGATTGCGAAGTTAACTATTGCTATGATAATATTGATGTGATCTATTCCTCCTACATATGCATGAAGGTGACAGTGTGCATGCTATGTTAGTACTTGGTTTAGTCTGTTGATCTATCTTACACTATAAGGTTACTTAAATATGAGCATTATTGTGGAGCTTGTTAACTCCGGCATTGAGGGTTCGTGTAATCCTACGCAATGTGTTCATCATCCAACAAAAGTGTAGAGTATGCATTTATCTATTCTGTTATGTGATCAATGTTGAGAGTGTCCACTAGTGAAAGTGTAATCCCTAGGCCTTGTTCCTAAATACTGCTGCGTTACTACTGCTTGTTTACTGTTTTATCACAAGCATTACTGCTGCAATACTACCACCATCAACTACACGCCAGCAAGCTATTTTCTGGCACCGTTGCTACTGCTCATATATATTCATACCACCTGTATTTCACTATCTCTTCGCCGAACTAGTGCACCTATTAGGTGTGTTGGGGACACAAGAGACTTCTTGCTTTGTGGTTGCAGGGTTGCATGAGAGGGATATCTTTGACCTCTTCCTCCCTGAGTTCGATAAACCTTGGGTGATCCACTTAAGGGAAAACTTGCTGCTGTTCTACAAACCTCTGCTCTTGGAGGCCCAACACTGTCTACAGGAAAGGAGGGGGAACGTAGACATCAAGCACTTTTCTGGCGCCGTTGCCGGGGAGGAAAGGTAAAAGGTACTCACACTCCGGACCTCGGCTACTAAGCTATTTCCCGGCGTCGTAAGTACTCGAAGCTATTTCCTTTAGATCCTGCAATTGCAACTTTTTGTTTCTTGTTTACACTAGTTAGGCATAATGGAAAACATCTTTGAGCTCTTTGTACTATTTCCTGAGTCAAGACATGAATGGTTTAATGCGAAAATTAAAAAACCCATGGAACATGTTAGCATGAATACTTTGAACACCATTGTTGCTAATGATATGGAAAATTCTAAGCTTGGGGAAGCTGGTTTTGATGAGCATGATCTTTTTAGTCCACCAAGCATTGAGGAGAAAATTTTCTTTGATGATACTTTGCCTCCTATTTATGATGATTATAATGATAGTAGTCTTTTGGTACCACCTACTATGGAGAGTAAATTTTGTTGTGATTATACTATGCCTCCAACACTTGATGAGAATAATAATGATAGCTACTTTGTTGAATTTGCTCCCACTATTACTAATAAAATTGATTATGCTTATGTGGAGAGTAATAATTTTATGCATGAGACTCATGATAAGAATGCTTTATGTGATAGTTATATTGTTGAGTTTGCTCATGTTGCTACTGAAAGTTATTATGAGAGAGGAAAATATGGTTGTAGAAATTTTCATGTTACTAAAACACCTCTCTATGTGCTGAAATTTTTGAAGCTATACTTGTTTTATCTTTCTATGCTTGTTGCATTATGCTTCTTGAACTTGTTTATTTACAAGATTCCTATGCATAGGAAGCATGTTAGGCTTAAATTTGTTTCATACTTGCCTTTTGATGCTCTCTTTTTGCTTCAAATACTATTTCTTGCGAGTGCATCATTAAAACTGCTGAGCCCATCTTAATGGCTATAAAGAAAAGAACTTCTTGGGAGATAACCCATGTGTTATTTTGCTACAGTACTTTGTTTTTATTTTGTGTCTTGGAAGTTGTTTACTACTGTAGCAACCTCTCCTTATCTTAGTTTAGTGTTTTGTTGTGCCAAGTAAAGCCGTTGATAGAAAAGTAAGTACTAGATTTGGATTACTGCGCAGTTCCAGATTTCTTTGCTGTCACGAATCTGGGTCCACCTCCCTGCAGGTAGCTCAGAAAATTAAGCCAATTTACGTGCATGATCCTCAGATATGTACGAAACTTTCATTCAATTTGAGCATTTTCATTTGAGCAAGTCTGTTGCCATTTTAAAATTCGTCAATACGAACTGTTCTGTTTTGACAGATTCTGCCTTTTATTTCGCATTGCCTCTTTTGCTATGTTGGATGAATTTCTTTGATCCACTAATGTCCAGTAGCATTATGCAATGTCCAGAAGTGTTAAGAATGATTGTGTCACCTCTGAATATGTTAATTTTTATTGTGCACTAACCCTCTAATGAGTTGTTTCGAGTTTGGTGTGGAGGAAGTTTTCAAGGGTCAAGAAAGGAGGATGATATACTATGATCAAGAAGAGTGAAAGCTCTAAGCTTGGGGATGCCCCGGTGGTTCATCCCTGCATATTTCAAGAAGACTCAAGCGTCTAAGCTTGGGGATGCCCAAGGCATCCCCTTCTTCATCGACAAATTATCAGGTTCCTTCTCTTGAAACTATATTTTTATTCGGTCACATCTTATGTGCTTTACTTGGAGTGTCTGTATGCTTTTGTTTTTGTTTGTGTTTGAATAAATGCTTGTGTGGGAGAGAGACACGCTCCGCTGGTTTGTATGAACACATGTGTTCTTAGCTCATAATATTCATGGCGAAGGTTGAAACTGCTTCGTTAAATTATTATATGGTTGGATTTGGAAAATGATACATGTAGTAATTGCTATTAATGTCTTGGGTAATGTGATACTTGGCAATTGTTGTGCTCATGATTAAGCTCTTGCATCATATGCTTTGCACCCATTAATGAAGAAATACATAGAGCATGCTAAAATTTGGTTTGCATATTTGGTCTCTCTAAGGTCTAGATAATTTCTAGTATTGAGTTTGAACAACAAGGAAGACGGTGTAGAGTCTTATAATGTTTTCAATATGACTTTTATGTGAGTTTTGCTGCACCGGTTCATCCTTGTGTTTGCTTCAAACAACCTTGCTAGCCTAAACCTTGTATCGAGAGGGAATACTTCTCATGCATCCAAAATACTTGAGCCAACCACTATGCCATTTGTGTCCACCATACCTACCTACTACATGGTATTTTCCGCCATTCCAAAGTAAATTGCTTGAGTGCTACCTTTAAAATTCCATCATTCACCTTTGCAATATATAGCTCATGGGACAAATAGCTTAAAAACTATTGTGGTATTGAATATGTAATTATGTACTTTATCTCTTATTAAGTTGCTTGTTGTGCGATAACCATGTTTACTGGGGACGCCATCAATTACTCCTTGTTGAATTTCATGTGAGTTGCTATGCATGTCCGTCTTGTCTGAAGTAAGAGCGATCTACCACCTTATGGTTAAGCATGCATATTGTTAGAGAAGAACATTGGGCCGCTAACTAAAGCCATGATCCATGGTGGAAGTTTCAGTTTTGGACATATATCCTCAATCTCAAATGAGAAAATTATTAATTGTTGCTACATGCTTATGCATAAAAGAGGAGTCCATTATCTGTTGTCTATGTTGTCCCGGTATGGATGTCTAAGTTGAAGAATAATCAATAGCGAGAAATCCAATGCGAGCTTTCTCCTTAGACCTTTGTACAAAGTGGCATAGAGGTACCCCTTTGTGACACTTGGTTAAAACATGTGCATTGTGATGATCCGGTAGTCCAAGCTAATTAGGACAAGGTGCGGGCACTATTAGTACACTATGCATGAGGCTTGCAACTTATAAGATATAATTTACATGATGCATATGCTTTATTACTACCGTTGACAAAATTGTTTCATGTTTTCAAAATCAAAGCTCTAGCACAAATATAGCAATCGATGCTTTTCCTCTATGGAGGACCATTCTTTTACTTTCAATGTTGAGTCAGTTCACCTATTTCTCTCCACCTCAAGAAGCAAACACTTGTGTGAACTGTGCATTGATTCCTACATACTTGCATATTGCATTTGTTATATTACTCTATGTTGACAATATCCATGAGATATACATGTTACAAGTTGAAAGCAACCGCTGAAACTTAATCTTCTTTTGTGTTGCTTCAATGCCTTTACTTTGAATTATTGCTTTATGAGTTAACTCTTATGCAAGACTTAATTGATGCTTGTCTTGAAGTGCTATTCATGAAAAGTCTTTGCTTTATGATTCACTTGTTTACTCATGTCATATACATTGTTTTGATCGCTGCATTCACTACATATGCTTTACAAATAGTATGATCAAGTTTATGATGGCATGTCACTCCAGAAATTATCTGTGTTATCGTTTTACCTGCTCGGGACGAGCAGAACTAAGCTTGGGGATGCTGATACGTCTCCAACGTATCGATAATTTCTTGTGTTCCATGCCACATTATTGATGTTATCTACATGTTTTATGCACACTTTATGTCATATTCGTGCATTTTCTGGAACTAACCTATTAACAAGATGCCGAAGTGCCAGTTCCTGTTTTCTGCTGTTTTTGGTTTCAGAAATCCTAGTAACAAAATATTCTCGGAATCGGACGAAATCAACGCCAAAGATCTTAGAATCCCCGGAAGCATCCAGAACACACGAGAGGGACCAGAGGGGGGGCACAGGCCCACCACACCATACCCTGGCGCGGCCTAGGGGGGGCCCGCGCCCCCCTATGGTTTGGCCAGCCCTTCAGCCTTCCTGCGCCGCCTCTTCGCCTATATAAAGCCTCCGTCGCGAAAACCCTGATACGTTCGGCGAAAACCACAGAAACCTTCCAGAGCCGCCGCCATCGCGAAGCCAAGATCTGGGGGACAGGAGTCTCTGTTCCGGCACGCTGCCGGAGCGGGGAAGTGCCCCCGGAAGGCTTCTCCATCGACACCGCTGCCATCTCCACCGCCATCTTCATCACCGCTGCTGCTCCCATGAGGAGGGAGTAGTTCTCCATCGAGGCTCGGGGCTGTACCGGTAGCTATGTGGTTAATCTCTCTCCTATGTACCTCAATACAATAATCTCATGAGCTGCTTTACATGATTGAGATTCATATGAGTTTGTATCACAATTCATCTATGTGCTACTCTAGTGATGTTATTAAAGTAGTTCTATTCCTCCTGCACGTGTGTAAAGGTGACAGTGTGTGCACCGTGTTAGTACTTGGTTTATGCTATGATCATGATCTCTTGTAGATTGCGAAGTTAACTATTGCTATGATAATATTGATGTGATCTATTCCTCCTACATATGCATGAAGGTGACAGTGTGCATGCTATGTTAGTACTTGGTTTAGTCTGTTGATCTATCTTACACTATAAGGTTACTTAAATATGAGCATTATTGTGGAGCTTGTTAACTCCGGCATTGAGGGTTCGTGTAATCCTACGCAATGTGTTCATCATCCAACAAAAGTGTAGAGTATGCATTTATCTATTCTGTTATGTGATCAATGTTGAGAGTGTCCACTAGTGAAAGTGTAATCCCTAGGCCTTGTTCCTAAATACTGCTGCGTTACTACTGCTTGTTTACTGTTTTACTGCGTTACTACTGCTGCAATACTACCACCATCAACTACACGCCAGCAAGCTATTTTCTGGCACCGTTGCTACTGCTCATATATATATTCATACCACCTGTATTTCACTATCTCTTCGCCGAACTAGTGCACCTATTAGGTGTGTTGGGGACACAAGAGACTTCTTGCTTTGTGGTTGCAGGGTTGCATGAGAGGGATATCTTTGACCTCTTCCTCCCTGAGTTCGATAAACCTTGGGTGATCCACTTAAGGGAAAACTTGCTGCTGTTCTACAAACCTCTGCTCTTGGAGGCCCAACACTGTCTACAGGAAAGGAGGGGGAACGTAGACATCAATGACCCGTACGGTTACAGAAGCCGTAAGAGAAAGATGGATCGGGATGCAGATGTTGTGGCGAAGTTGGTAACGGAAATGGATGTGATGAAGAAAACCGTGAGTGTACTAGTCGCCGAAAGAGATGCAGCTCGGGCGCATTATGAAGATCATCCAATGGATCTCGGAAGCCAGCAGCGGAGAAGAAGCAGCGTGGCTTCCACGGAGGCCTCACCGGCTGGTGCACCGACGATCGAAATTACTGCACCGGAGCCTCTGGTGGTCGAAATTACTGCACCGGAGCCTCCTCGCTACCCCGTGGACGATATAAAGGAGATGAAAGCATGTCATCTGTATTATCCTATGGGGAACATGTCCATGAAGGTAGCCATCGGCAGTGCTTTGCCACCTGGAGGACTCCACCACAACAACCCCATTCAAGATGGCTATGCTCGTGTCACGGTGGAGGAGATAGTCCAAGGGTTTGAGGACCTGGACATTGACATTGCTACACCTGAAGGGGTGAAAAGACTTGGAGATGTCAAGCGCCAGTTCATTCTATGGCAGAAGAAATTTATCAAGTTTCCAGGCGAGGCGCCAACAAGTCCACCCCCGTACGGTGGTGGTGGTGGCGGTGGCGGTGACGGTGGCGGTGGCGGTGGTGGTGCTTCACCTAATACACCTCATTCACGTCAGCCGACGCCGCCCCCCAGTCCTCGTCCGGCGGGTGATCAGACACCGGTACCGCCCCCCAATCCACCTCCGGCGAAGAAGCAGAAGCAGTCCTGGGTTATTAACCCGGACCCTTATGTACCTAAGAAAACAAAGATACCAGAGCCATCACTGAAGCCTCTCATCCCGAGGCCTTGGGAACTTAGTGTCGAGGAAAATGCAGCGGCCGTGGCTGCTCAGCATGAGAAATGGAAGGAGGAGTGCAAGAAGAAAAGAGAGGGCGAGCCCAAGCCAGTATATTCTGACAAGCAAAAGCAAAGGCTAAGTCATTTTTGAACACACCGTCCCAAGCCGCGAAGAATCTGCCTGACGACTATTTACGTGAACTTCGTAGGCAAGCACTCGCGTTCAAGAGGAACCAAGAGTTGGCGGAGAAGAAAGCCTTGGAGGACGAGGCCGAGACAAAATTAGAAAGGGGGAAAGAAGTTGCCCAGCTCGGGGAACAAAGTAAACAATCGATCGCCCCGCTCATAGTGCAAGCCGCCGGTCCGGATGCCCCCGATATCATAGCAGCTGCGGCAGCACATGGATTGACTGTAACGAGTGCCAGAGAACAAGCGGCCGAGTTAGGTATCACTCTTCGTGCACTGCTAGGCCTTGATGAGGCGCCAATGAAGGACGTAGTATTTACATATGTGAAGAATGGCCCTCTCGTCGAGCTGCGCAGAAGAGGATCTACCTCGACAAATGAAAGGTCTGCTAAATTGGTACAAGGGTTACATAAAACATAAAAACGCCAAAGAGTATATCTATGCGGAAGTTAGATATGAGCATCACTTCAAACATTACTGGGTACAAATTCATCTGAGTGAATTGTTCCAGCTGTTCAATCTGCGCGACCTCGACAAATCTATCATCAGTTGCTACGTTCTGTAAGTGATTTATTAATTTCTACCCCATCTCGTTCATTGCCTGCACTATATATATATATATATATATATATTGTCCTAACTATCTTGTTGTGTACGCTATTATGCAGAATGAAGAAGCGGGAAATGCGAATAAGGAACATCCATGATGTTGGGTTCATTGACCCACAAATCGTTAATTCATATGTGTTAGAACACCACCCCGCCGACGTGGAGGATGACCTGTGGCGGTTTATTAGAAAACAGCAACAGAAAAGTGATATTCTATTTCCTTACCATTTTGGGTGAGTGTTTCTGTCTTGAGCACATTCTCTTTTGTTTACTCCATGCATGGTATGTGGCTAATCGATGAGTTATGCATGACTGTGCATGTATCGTGTCCGCAGGTTCCACTGGATTCTTATGGTAATTAAAGTTCAGACCTCCTCAGTTCTCGTCCACGACTCTCTGAATATGGATCCGGCGCTTTGGGGCGACATGAGAAAAATGATGCAAAAGTAATTATTTTCATTCATTTGCGCTCTATATCGATCGGCCTATTTCGTTCATCATTTCCTAATATCAAGTAACTAATTAATAACTCTCTTGTTTATTTAATTTTCTTTGCCTCGTAGGGTTTGGAGACGGTTCGTAGATACCAAGGTCGGTGAATTCAAAAAAGAGCTACATTTTAAAATGGCAGTGCGGACGACTGGGGATATTCAGCCACCGGGGACCAATCTATGTGGATACTATGTTTGTGAGAGGATCCGGAGATACTGCAATGAGCGGGACCAGAAGTGTGAGAACAACATCATGAGGAATAACCTCCGGAAGACGCTTAGTCCAGAAGCTCGCTTCCGACCACTTCAAGAGGAACTAGCTGGATGGTTGGCGAGGGAAGTCATCGATCCTAGAGGAGAACACTATTACGATGACGTAGAACTTTATATGCACCAGAATTTGTAACTAACTTGTTCAAAATTGTATATGGTCATCCGATATTGAATATATATTATATATGGTCATCCGATATTGAATATATATTGTATATTCCTCTTGAATTCTTTTTGGTTCTAATTTCAAATTTGTTTGAAATTGTACATTCATATGCATGTATGTAGTACCGTAGAATATGTGAAACTCCTTCAAAATTAAAACCCAAAAGAAATAAAATAATACAAATTAAAAAGAAACCAGATTTAGGGGGAGGGGGGGCTAAACCCTAAACCCTGCGGAGGCCTTTAGTCGCGGTTGGCTAGAAGAACCGCGATTAAAGGTCCTCCGCCCTGGCGCTCGCCTGCGGCCCACGTGGACGGGCCTTTAGTCGCGGTTCGTAAGGAACCGCGACTAAAGGGGGGGGGCCTTTAGTCGCGCTACTTTGGTCGCGGTTGCGCCACCGCGACTAATGGCAGTTGCCAACCGCGACCAAAGCCCCTTTTTCCACCAGTGTACAAACTTTGTTTAGACAGCCCATCGACGTCTTAATTTCTTCCTTGCATTTTCAGGTACACGAGAACAAAAGAGAAATGACAGGAGACAAGCAAAAGAGAGGGACTGAATAGTCGATGAATAACTGAAGGAGGAGCCACTTATCTTGGCTATGTTTGTTTTGGCGTTGTTTATCTCTAGGTTCAGTAGGGTAAATGTGCCAGGCAACTTATGTTGTCAGGGACACTTGAGGTCCATGATTGCTTCCAAGAACACCTTCACTGATGTTTTTGACGTGATATTTCACTGAAGGCACTAAATTTATGAGTTAGTGTAAACAAGATTGAGTCGATCAGGCAATGGATATCATCATTTGCAGTTAAGCTAGAACCGAGCCTCAGCAAAGAATGATGAAACATAAGCAATTTGCTTGGCTGTGTTGTAACAGTTAACCCATCTCTATAACCTGTGATATACGTTTATTAGAGTTTATCTTTAAATGTTTTTTTTCTTTTGTGCGAGTTCTCTCAGATGTTACAAACCAAAATTTCTGGTTGAAATTTCAGGGACTTGACTGAACCGCTGTAGCAAATCTTGACTGTTGATGAGAAAAACAAATCCTAGCTGTTGTCCGACGCTTCGACTTTCCTTTGTGGTTGTGGGGCGCTGATAGTGTCAGGTGTGTTTTGTTAAGAGGTTCTCCTATGTTGTTTTCTCGTGCTTCCGATGTTCTGCACGGCAATATGAATATGACAGTATGAAGCAGCGGTTCAACATGTTGCCTTCCCTGGATTTTGTGTGTGGACAATAGTGTCTTTAAGGATATTAATTTCCATTTTTCTTTGCAAAAATTCTGCCGCACTATTAATAATCGAGCCAGTCAGCACTAAAAGTAATAAAAATTACAGATGAAAATTCCGATAGATCTTTGGACTATACCTGAGCATTTCTCGGGCCGGGCCGGGCCTCCCAAGGCTCGACGCGGAAAATCTCGGCCCAGGCCCGGCCCAGCCCGACCGGCGGGCCGGAAATCTTGGCCCAAGCCCGGCCCATCATAAGGAAAGCCCGTCGGGCCTCGGGCCGGGTCGCTTCCTTAAATAGCGTAAAATGATGGCCCAGGCCCGGCCCATGCTGACCATCGGGCCAAAAAATCTGGCCCAGGCTCGGCCCACGGGCATGGTCGGGTCGGGCTTGGCCCGGGAATTTCGGGCCGGGCCGACCGGGCCGGGCTGCCCATGGCCAGGTATACTTTGGACCACCTAGCGATGACTATGGACACTAGCGTGAACTGAAGGCGTGCTGTCATCCTCCTCTTTCAAGGAGCTAGGCAAAACTTGCCATCCTTTCGTTTCAATGGATTCTACTACAACAAGGTTTAGTACGACAAGCTTTGTTCGTTTCGTGCTAGTGTCTGTAATCGTCGCTAGATGATCCAATGACCTTTTTATAATTTTTATAATTTTAGGATTTTTGTACTGTTGATTATTCATATATCGATGGAATTTCGAAAAAAAGCTATTCGCTGTCACATTGCCTTTTTTTTTTCTCTCGAGGGTACGCCGTAACAGCGCTGCACGTATTTTTTGACCAACCGGCCTCATCCCACTTTATCCGATCATATCTAAAACTACAAGAAAATAGCCCTAGCTAGCCAAAGATAAAAGCCCAAGCTAACTAAAAGGAAAAAAACACCCAAATTCCAGCCCACTAGGACTAAGTCAGCATATAACGTTTCCTCGCCGTCTTCCTAATCCGTATGTGAGAAGAACCGCGACCTGAACTGGATTCCTAATCCGACTCTCACCACACCACACGCACAGGCCTCAGCGGCTCAGCCTATATTAACAGCCACAAGCCTTTCTTGATCTCTGTCACGCTTCCGTTCCCTTGATTCTTGTGGCCAATCCAGAGAGAACACGCGTTCTTCCGCAAGCTCTTATCTAGCCGTCGACGCGATGGCATCGGCGCAGGACGCCGGCAACGATCAGTCTGTTGCGGAGTCTGGCTTGACCACTTACTTCCGAAACCTCGGAGAGGCCATTGACGGGATCGCGGCGGACGAGACCGACGAAGACGTCCTAGACGCCCTGGGCGAGCTCAGAGAGGCCCTCGGTAAGGTGGTAGCAGCGCCCTTGGCGACAGCCGAAGATGTCCTGCACCAGGACAAGATAGCCATGAGCGACTTGGCACTCGAGATCGACGAGGCCATCGACATGATCGCTGCAGCGGCCGCTGCCGGCGAAGTTGACTGGGAGGTGGAGTGCGCGCGCAAGGCCAGAGAGACCATCGTTGACTTCACCCGCACCCGCCAGTTCAATGAGGTCGTCAAGGAGATGGCAGCGATGGGCATGGACAAGGGAACTTTCTTGCCGACCGGCGAGGTTGAAGAAGAGGCCGTGAATGAGGAGGTTTTCTTGGACGATCAGGTTCAGCAAGAGATTTACGAGGAGGCCTTCTTGGAAGAGCTGGACTACCACGAGATGGTCTTTGCCATTGACGAGGCTTTGGATGAGTTGCGCGAGGAAGCGGCCGGGTGCAAGCTCTCGGAGACCATGGACGCGATGTATGGATCGATTGGATATGTCAAAATCCTAGCTAGAGGATGATCCGATGATACTCATTTAGCTCTGTGCTAGTATGTGGTTGGAATTAGCCTCCAGCTTCCCGCGCACCATGATTGCTCCTCCGTATTTTTTTTTGCGAATTCATTCGCACACGGCGAGGGTACCCAAAAGTAAAGTAAATGACCAAGCCAGCCCACACCCACACCCAAGCCGACCGCCGGTCCATTCGTTTGCACCTGGATTTGACTAGCACACATTCTCTTCTAATCATTCTCTTCTTTTCTTTGTCATCGCAGAATTTCTTGCTCTCAATATGGAGCCTGCTTTATATATAGCTCATGAGTCATGGGCAGCCCAGGTTCAGGACGGCTTCCTCCACTCAGGACGCCAGGGACAATTACAACTGCAATGGATAGGTGCGTCTGTCTCGCTGCCTTTTAATAATATAATCTCTCTGCTCTGTTTTGGCTGCCTATGCAATGCATTCGTTGCTGATCACCAACGTTGTGAATTTAGCTTGTGCCGGTGACTGCTTATTTCTGTTTATGGTTCTCTGTGATGATGAAATGCTGCATTTTTTTAATGTGTAGGGCGGGCAAACACCTTACGTACCTTAGTATGGTGTTATAAGCCAAGGCGGCACTGATGGCGACCATGGGCGAGCAATGGCTTCCTCCGCTCAGACGACAACAAGGACCATGACTCGTGGTAAGGTGCCTCCCACTGCCTGCCTGCCTCCCTTCTCTGATGTATCTGTTCTGCCCGTTGCTCGCCTGCAGCTGGATTTGGCGGCGCAATCAGTCTCTAGTGCTAATGGTGCTGGGCTAAGCTCATAAGCCCGTCAAATAATTAACATCCTATTTTGTGGTGCCAAAACTCGTGCTATTTTCTACTAGCTCTAGGTTGCTAGTGGTGTGATGTCTTCTGTCCAGGACATCATAAATTGATTCTTCTTGTCTTGTTCTTCAGTACTTGTCCCACTCGTGCCTCCCCAATGTACTTGGCTTCCTTTTCAAGTTAGCTATTTCAGTTCGAAACTAATTGTTTGCTCCACGTTACGGCAGCGCTTGTAGAATGTAGATGCAAATGAATCTAATTCACGTCTCAAGGATGGCATCCAGCAACTGAAGAACTGCTGGTGAAGTGTCCTAATTTTGGAATGCTGCCTCTTTGGCCGTGAACTATGTATACGCGTATTCAGTCCTTGTTGTAGTAGTAACGCTGGTTTGGGTTCTTCTCGTAATGCTCTCCAGGTTCATGCCAAACAGTATGGCTGCTAGATTTGTTTAGTTGATGTTTTGGCTGCAAATTGTTTGCTAGCAGGCTGGAACGCTGAACTTAATTGGTGTGACACGTTTGCTAGTAGATATGTGCTGTTCCGGTGCTTCCCTGTTCCTTGCTTTGCTTGCAGCTGGATTTCGCGTCCCGATTATTAGTCTCCGCTGTTAATGTCGTTGGCCATGTTCTTGAGTTCTTCCAAGCACACTTATTCCTGCTATTTCTTGGTGTGCCAAAATATTTGTACCTCGATAGGTTGGTGGTCGCTTTTGAATTAGTTGGCTGCAGCTATCTGGTGCTTCGAATCCTGTCCAGAGCATCATACCTATATTCTTCTTGTCTTGGGTCTTTAGTACTACTAGTCCTACCTGTGTCTCCACGATGGATGGGTGTGTTTCCATTTCAAGTTAGTTATTTTGGTTTCAAAGTAGTTGTTTGCTTCCGATTACGACACTGCTTGTAAAATGCAGACACATATGAATCTTGAATTTTATGTCAACTATTTGCTTTTGGCACCCTTAACTTCGTCCATCTCTTACGGTAAATACATAAATGGGAGTGTTCCTGCTGCTGCCTAGTGTTGGAATAGATCTTCGGTTGTAACAAACCTGGAGAGAAATAAGGGAGACAAAGTCTCCACTTCTCACGTTTTGTGCATTGATCGGGAGCACAAGCCAACGACTTGGTTTTGGTCCCTGACCCTTACCACCACGATATAAAAGGAGGAGGTTAAGTCCCGTTGGGAACACACACACGTACGGGAAAACTCCCAAACCTCAACTACCGATCCTAAAAGGGTGGTCAAGGGGTCAGAAGGCCAACTACCACCGCCGGCCACTCCAAGGCTGTGCCGGCGGCGTCCTCCATCATCGACCCTTTTTGCTGCCCATGATCAACTCCACGAGGTCTACCACAAGCCTGCATCGAGCAGGCGATTATGTCCAATCCAATTACCTGTAAGTGCATCTCCTAAAAATTTCTCTGTATAAACGTCAATTAGGTGCCCTAAGTATGATCAGCACATGTTAATGTTTTCCTAATGACGAACTAAACCTAACAATGGTATCAGAGCTGATCTGATCATCTTAGAGTCCTAAATTTGATTAGGAGATAATGTTTAGCCTCGCCTAATTAGTGAGCATGTTTATGTCTTCTCGGTTGATTACTGGGAATTAGTTATGTTTTAGCATTATTCTGCTTGATTAGCAATTAGAAGCAGAGGTCTTTTTGCATTGCAAATAAAGAGACAATCACCAGAAACCCACCACCGAAACCCCAAATCTCCGAATGAGAAACTTTTTTTTTTTGGAAAGGTATGAGGGCTTTACCTAATGTCTTCGCGTCGATGCCTTGATGTTGCACGCCATCGGCTCCCATTGGAGAAGATGCGCGGAAAGAAAAGGCGCATCGGCGCCGTGAATAAGGACGAAGATCCGCCTGACCATCGGGTCGCGCGAGTCGCCGTCATCACCAAAATGCTCAGGCACGGTCGCGTATCACCGCGGGCTCGCAGCTCGACTGAGAAGGCTTGGACGCCGTTCGCTCCCATCGAAGGGGACGCGCGAGAAGACGCGCTCCAGCGCGGAAGGAAGAAGAGGTAGAGGGCGCTGCCGAGCCTCCGGGTCGCGCCGCCGTCGCCCGAAATGGACGCCAGTCTGGCGGCCTGGAGCTTCACCGCCTCCGTCCCGCATGAATACGACGCCGGAAGCAACGCTCGACGGAGGAGCGCGCGGGACCTGGTCCAGCGCACGCTCCACCGGCGAGCGCCGCCACCGCGTCGGCAAGGAGCGAGAAGAGAACGGGTTGGCCACCGACCGCCGTCGCCTCTCTCTCGTCAGGGCGGAAATATCGGGGGAGTGGGGGGAGAATGACTAGGGTTAGGGTACCGGCCGCCGGTTTTGTTCCGGCTTGGTTCGATCACAGCCGTCGGATGTATCCGACGGTCGAGAACAACGTGGAGGTCATTCAGGCCATGTTGGCTCACTGGGCCAAATGTGACTAATAGGCCAAGCCCAGGTTACTTCGCCATGTAGCCTTCCTAACGTTTTAATGCCTCTGGGCGGCATTTTGTTAAGGGCTGTAGTACGTTTTTGGGCCAAAGATTTTCTTCTCTGTTTTCCAGTGCATTTTATGTGCTATTCCAAAGTTTTATGATGATGTAATATGTACTATTTAAAATCAGAGAATGCAAGAAGTTTCAGAGGAAGATAATAATTTTCCTTCCGTTTAAATTTAATGTTGATGTCATTTCCTTGACATATTTCAATGATCTCTTATTAATATAATTTGATGTTGAAGTACAAATGTCGTAAATGATATTGACATTGAGAACAATTTTGTGTAGCTCTCCTAAGTTTATGTGTATTGTGTACATAAATTTTGTTTGAGCATGTGGTTTATGTTAATATCGCAATTGTGACATGACAATTATTAGTTTATGGTGATATCATGATTATGGCATTTATAGTGATGTGATCATCACTAATGGGCCGAGGCCAACTTAAGGAGTATTATGATGATGACCATGTGGTTCGGTTTTCCGCACCGCACTGCACGGCCAAAGAATATTGAGCCAGTATGACAAAGTATTATGTTGGTGCATGCACTGACTAAAGATTCAATGGCTATTATAATGATTATGAAGTTATGGTTATTTCTCCAAATGAAGATGTATTCCTTAGAGAATTTTGACGTGATAATGGTTACATATGGTCATTTATTTGACTATTATTGCTTACCAAATTCTATGTATTTGGTGAAGCTTGATGTAATTTGATATTCAAATTTATTTGGAGAATAATGCCATTCTTACCATGGATGTTACCCTAATGTTTACTCAGTGAGATGTCAATTTTTTATGATGTTAATGTATTAAATGAACGGTACTTTTGTATCATGTCGTTGAAAGTTTAATGATTATTTGACACCTAATTGATATTATAGTGTCAAAATTTGATGGAAAAATGATCGGTGAATTGTTATGAATCATTATCTTGATCTTTTCTATGTTAATGATGGCTATTAAATTGGCGAAAGTTTTCACTGGTTGTTATGTCAATTGAGTTTCTCTAGTCAAAATGGACCAACACGAAGTTTTGATTATAGATTTTATTTATGAGCATATGATATATGGTACATGATAATATTCTAACCAACGTTGATTATTGTCATGTCTCATTTTGAAGAAATAAGATTCTTTTCCGTTTTCAGCCCAACGGTGATACGGATTAGAACAATAAATAAACTTGTTGTGATTCTAATCATTGCAAGTTTTACTCATGTTTAATATTTATAATGATGCTCATAAAGATTTTGTCCCTTTTTTTCATCCCAATGAACAAGGGGTTTTGCTATGAGGACAATGACGAATAAAGCATTGTAAGACAACTTGTTTCTTTATATGAACATTTTGTTCTTTGGAATGCAATCATTTTATGTAAGTCTCGCCATGTGGTGAGAGTTTTTGTGTCCTCGGTGCATGTATCTTTTGTAATAATTATGTGTGCTATGACACAATTATGATGTAAGAGAGGTGAGAAATGAGACCTCGTCGAAATTGTGGTAAGTTTACCACATTTCGAAGGGGGAAAGGGAATGTCTCATTTAATATGGGTCATCACACTCATTTTTCTTACGCCAGAATGATATTGTATTAATTCTCCGAGTATGATGGAACCAACGAGAAGTCCTATTTGGAGAGTGAATGAATGAAAATCACATTAATGCTTTGACTCCTTTTCATGTTAATGTGTTATTACTCCCTTATGAACATTGTGAAACACACATGAATGATAAAGTTGCAAGTTTACCATTCTAATGTCGATTATGGTGTAGCATGTGGCTTTTGATTATATTTCTGACCAACGTCGTTTATGATCATTTGCCATGCTTCGCTAAAGTGACGAGTTTGTTGGTACCATATGGTTCAGATTTGTAACTCCGACCAACGTCATTTATGATCATGTGCCACATTTCATGAAGTTCTTTTCCACCTTCTTCCCAATGGTGTTGTGGTTTAGAACTAAACGAAAGTGTTATAAAGTTTGGAGCCATGTTCTCCAAAGTAAATTGATCATCGGAACCTGGAACTTATGAGCATAAATCTTTAGGAGAATTCCATTAGATCTTTGTTCATATGCATCAGGTAGGTTAAGAGTTATGCAATCCCTAATGCAACACTTGTGTTGAGCCTCAACCATTTTCCCGTGATAAATAATGTGTGTGGAAATTCATCTTAGTGGTTTTCTGCCATATAGGATGAATATTATGAGCTTCGATGATGTATGAAACTTACTAGAATTTCCTGAATGAGTTAAATAATGGTAGGCCGTAAATGGCTCTACAAAACCAAATGTGACTCTGAGGAATTCTTAATAGTTTTTAAACAAAGAATGTTACAATATTACCTCAAGACGAGGGGGAGCAAGTTTCACTACTTTATGTAGATTGAATCTTAATGGCTATCTAAGAGTTTTCAATCTTCTAATTATGATGAAGAATTTTGCTAATGCCTCACACTTTGATTGTGTTGAGGTTCACCAAGATATAAATACATGTCCAAAAGGAGTATAAGTTCTATATTATGATGACATACGGAAATAGAGTACGAAAATAAAATATTATGCACTAGTACTCTATCTCGCCTGCTACTAATATTAAGGGCAATAAAGATGGGCATTTCAATGTCCAAGGAACCATTTTAAACTGATCAGATAACGCAGGTTCCTTATGCTTCAGTTGTCAGAAGCAGCTTTGTGTATTCAAGAATGAACATGCCCTACTTACGTTCAGGATAATTGGCAAATACAGTAAGTTCAGAAATGGACCATTGGAAAAGCCGTCAAAAAGTCTTGCGATACATGCAAGACAACAAAGTTACATGCTCATTAATGAGATGTCTGGTGACCTCGACTTTATGGGTTATTCAGACATTGGTTTTGCGAGATGTGTGGATATTAAGGTTTCCACGTCATGCCACATCCTCACCCTCGCATGTGGAGCTATATCGTGGAAAAGCTCCAAAATACATTGATGGCATCAGTAATGATGCAATTAACAATGCAGCATGTTAAGAGGCTATCAGGCAGTATGTCAAAATAGTTTCCCGAAATTAAAGTGGTAGATAACATTTTAACCACTTATTGCATTATGACACGCAGTTTTCTATGCGAGTAACAACAAGTCAAATGGTGATGCCAAGACCATTGACAATATGTTTATGTTGTGAAAGATAGAATCTAGAATCAATATATTGATGAAGTATATAAATATGTTTTATGGATCCATTTACCAAAGGCTTTTCGCCCATATTTATGATTATGTTGCCGGCATGGGTTGCTTGAGAGCCTATTGATTCTGGAAATAAGGACCGTCAAATAAACCAACTCCCATAAAGAAATATGTTTTTCACTTCGAGATAGGATGGTATACTATAAGTACTGAGGTTCAATGGCATGCCATTGATCATTGTAACACCTTACTTTGGTATGTTATTCCTATTGAGAGTGCGCTTATGATGTTTGTTATCCATACGATCTAGGGGGAGAATGTTGGAATAGATCTTCGGTTGTAACAAACCTGGAGAGAAATAAGGGAGACAAAGTCTCCACTTCTCACGTTTTGTGCATTGATCGGGAGCACAAGCCAACGACTTGGTTTTGGTCCCTGACCCTTACCACCACGATATAAAAGGAGGAGGTTAAGTCCCGTTGGGAACACACACACGTACGGGAAAACTCCCAAACCTCAACTACCGATCCTAAAAGGGTGGTCAAGGGGTCAGAAGGCCAACTACCACCGCCGGCCACTCCAAGGCTGTGCCGGCGGCGTCCTCCATCATCGACCCTTTTTGCTGCCCATGATCAACTCCACGAGGTCTACCACAAGCCTGCATCGAGCAGGCGATTATGTCCAATCCAATTACCTGTAAGTGCATCTCCTAAAAATTTCTCTGTATAAACGTCAATTAGGTGCCCTAAGTATGATCAGCACATGTTAATGTTTTCCTAATGACGAACTAAACCTAACACTTACGTACCTTAGTATGGTGTTATAAGCCAAGGCGGCACTGATGGCGACCATGGGCGAGCAATGGCTTCCTCCGCTCAGACGACAACAAGGACCACGACTCGTGGTAAGGTGCCTCCCACTGCCTGCCTGCCTCCCTTCTCTGATGTATCTGTGCTGCCCGTTGCTCGCCTGCAGCTGGATTTGGCGGCGCAATCAGTCTCTAGTGCTAATGGTGCTGGGCTAAGCTCATAAGCCCGTCAAATAATTAACATCCTATTTTGTGGTGCCAAAACTCGTGCTATTTTCTACTAGCTCTAGGTTGCTAGTGGTGTGATGTCTTCTGTCCAGGACATCATAAATTGATTCTTCTTGTCTTGTTCTTCAGTACTTGTCCCACTCGTGCCTCCCCAATGTACTTGGCTTCCTTTTCAAGTTAGCTATTTCAGTTCGAAACTAATTGTTTGCTCCACGTTACGGCAGCGCTTGTAGAATGTAGATGCAAATGAATCTAATTCACGTCTCAAGGATGGCATCCAGCAACTGAAGAACTGCTGGTGAAGTGTCCTAATTTTGGAATGCTGCCTCTTTGGCCGTGAACTATGTATACGCGTATTCAGTCCTTGTTGTAGTAGTAACGCTGGTTTGGGTTCTTCTCGTAATGCTCTCCAGGTTCATGCCAAACAGTATGGCTGCTAGATTTGTTTAGTTGATGTTTTGGCTGCAAATTGTTTGCTAGCAGGCTGGAACGCTGAACTTAATTGGTGTGACACGTTTGCTAGTAGATATGTGCTGTTCCGGTGCTTCCCTGTTCCTTGCTTTGCTTGCAGCTGGATTTCGCGTCCCGATTATTAGTCTCCGCTGTTAATGTCGTTGGCCATGTTCTTGAGTTCTTCCAAGCACACTTATTCCTGCTATTTCTTGGTGTGCCAAAATATTTGTACCTCGATAGGTTGGTGGTCGCTTTTGAATTAGTTGGCTGCAGCTATCTGGTGCTTCGAATCCTGTCCAGAGCATCATACCTATATTCTTCTTGTCTTGGGTCTTTAGTACTACTAGTCCTACCTGTGTCTCCACGATGGATGGGTGTGTTTCCATTTCAAGTTAGTTATTTTGGTTTCAAAGTAGTTGTTTGCTTCCGATTACGACACTGCTTGTAAAATGCAGACACATATGAATCTTGAATTTTATGTCAACTATTTGCTTTTGGCACCCTTAACTTCGTCCATCTCTTACGGTAAATACATAAATGGGAGTGTTCCTGCTGCTGCCTAGGTGTATGCTAAATGAACAATACTGCTAGTTTATCCTCAAGACTTGATTTCATGACTAGTACGTAATCTCTTCTAATCATTCTCTTTGTTTGTTTGTCATCGCAGGATTTTCCTGTTACCACTTGTCTTGAATATGGAGCGTGCTTTATAGCTTAATTGGCAGCAGGTTCAGGAAGACTTCCTCCACTCGGGCGCTGGGTACAAGAACAACTGCAATCGATAGGTGCGTCGCGCTGCCTTTTAACAATAATTGTGCTGTTTTGGCTGCCTATGCAATGCAATCGTTCAAGGTTGCCAAGGTTGTGAATTTAGCTTGACTGCTTATTTGTGTCTATCTGTGTGATGATGAAATGCTGCTTTTTTTATGTGTAGGGCAAACACCCTAGCTACCTTATTATGGTGTTAGAGGCCAAGGCGGCAGTGATGGCGAGGATGGGCGTCCAGTAGCAGCGGCTTCCACTGCTCAGATGATGGTAAGGTGCCTCCCGCTGCTTGCCTGCCTTCTCTGGTCTGGCCTGTCATATGCTAGCTGTAGCGATATGCCAAGGTTCAGGTCTGGCCTGCCATCCAACTAAAAAAATCATTCTGATGGGAGTCGTGTTAGTACAGCCTGACCCCTGCTGGTTTGGTATTCAGATTTGTTTAGCTGATGTTTTGGCTGCAAATTGTTTGCTAGCAGGCTGGAACACTGAACTTAATTTGTGTGAGACGTTTGCTAGTAGATATGTGCTGTTCCGGTGCTGCCCTGTTCCTTGCTTTACTTGCAGCTGGATTTCGCGTCCAGATTATTAGTCTCTGCTGTTAATGTCGTTGGCCATGCTCTTGAGTTCTTCCAAGCACAATTATTCCTGCTATTTTTTGGTGCCAAAATATTTGTGCCTCTCTAGGTTGGTTGTAGCTTTTGAATTAGTTGGCTGCAGCCATCTGGTGCTTTGACTCCTGTCCAGAGCATCATACATATATTCTTCTTGTCTTGGGTCTTTGGTACTACTAGTCTACCCGCTTCTCCACGATGGATAGATGTGGTTCCTCTTCTAGTTAGTTATTTCGGTTTCAAAGTAGTTGTTTGCTTCCGATTAGGAAACTGCTTGTAAAATGCAGACACATATGAATCTTGAACCTTGTGTGTATCTCTGTCAAGTGTTTGCTTTTCGCACCCTAAACTTTGCTCATCTCTACTGGTAAATACATAAATGGGAGTGTTCCTGCTGCTGCTTAGGTGTATGCTAAATGAACAACACTGCTAGTTTATCCTCAGAGTTGATTTCATGACAGTACGGAATCTCTTCTAATCATTCTCTTTGTTTGTTTGCTTGTCATCGCAGAATTTTATTGTTGCCACTTGCCCTGAATATGGAGCGTTCCTGTTACCTGATGAATAATGGGCGGCAGCTTCAGGACGACTTCCTCCACTCGGAGGCTGGGGACAAGAACCACTGCAATGGATAGGTGCGTCTCGTTGCCTTGTAACAATAATTGTGCTATTTTGGGTGAGTTGAATGTGTGTTTGAGTTGCATATCGATGAAAATGGACTAAATTGTTGATGCTCGACTTTCTTTGGCAGATTGGAGATGCTTTGGCTGTCTGATGCATGACTGGAGGGTGGAAGAATAAGAAGTGAAAGCTGAACTCCTCTTGTTTGCGAAACCAGAATTTGTATTTGGTAGTCTGACTGACTGCTTACTGTGACTCCAAATCTGGAATGTTCCAGACCGGTTGTTTCATTGCCAGAAGTTGTAATGATGTGCAATGTTTGTTTAGCTAGACTTGTGATGGGAGTAGGCTTGTGCTGTTGCACTTTTATTGATGATTATTGCTTGAATTGTGATCTGATGCTGATGGTCCAAGAAATAGGGGATGTCATGACGATCATTTCTAAGAATCTTGCTAAGCTGCACAGTACGAGTGAAATGCATCTCGTCCTCGAAATTAATGGCCATGTCTAAAATTGTCCCGGAACTCAGGAACTGCGCTAATACAGTCCTAGAAATTGCTCTTCATGTTCACATGCGGTCCTAGCTAAGAATCCCTACCTATATCGCTGACATGGCAATGAGGCCCACTACGGTGCTCACAACCGAAATGAGAGGCGGCATCCATGCACGCGTTCTGGTACAGGTACCAGCTCGGCACCACCTTCGTCATGGCGAGCTCGCCGTAGACCAGAACCTCACCAGCAGATTGGCATGCCCTGCTCAGCCAGCCGGCTTAAAAAATGGGTCGAGCAGCACTGCTGCTTGCCGTCCTTGTCGGTGTACTCCAGCCTCAAGCCGTCCAGCGTGCCAAACGTCAATGCCGACTAGTGTTATTGGGCCTGGAGGTCCCGCTGTTCATGTAGGCTTCAAGGTCGAGCAGCACTGCTGCTTGCCGTCCTTGTCGATGTACTCCAGCCTCAAGCCGTCCAGCGTGCCAAACGTCAATGCCGACTAGTGTTATTGGGCCTGGAGGTCCCGCTGTTCATGTAGGCTTCAACCCGTCCAAAATATTCAGTGAAGATGCCGACATGAGCAGCAAGCTCGTGACTTGAAGGTATAGGGAGGCTGGGCACAGGTATATATCCTCCTTGCAATCTGTGTGCGCGCCTATCAGCATGGCACATATAGGTGAACTATCGGCAACGCCACCCAGAGCGTCGCGAAGACGGTGACGGTGGCCGAGATGGCTTCGCACGGCCTTCGTTGGGCGGAGTCCGGGCCGCACACGACCGTTGCCCGCGCCGAGGTGCTTACTGTTGAGAAACCCCGACGGTGCGTCGCTCACATATGGGCAGCTCGCCACGGGTCATCGATGTACGAGTGTACGATGCCCACGACTACGGTCTACGGCTGAGGAAGGGAGCTCGCCATGTCCAGGAACGACAACACGACCATGAACGGCGGCAAAGCCATGAGCGACGAGCGGCACGGACACGATCGACGTAAAGGCAACGCACGCGAGAAGGCTCGCGCGCCGGCAGTGTGGCCACCACGGCTGCTCAAAACACACACGACGGCCGGCCACCGGCGAACACGGCGGCTTATACATGCTCCGGAAGCAGAAGTACAACACAGAACGTGTTGGTAATCGTCGAGCCCAGAGAACAGCTCCTATGCTACCACCGTCGGCCTCTCCCCTACGCACAGCCGGAGTTAACAGTGGGAGGGTGGAGGGTGGTCGCGATGAAGACATGGAACGATCGGATTTCCGTTGTGAACGTCGTAGTGGGCCCAATTCATTGCCACGTTAGCATATACGGTAGGGCTTCGTAGCTAGGACCGTAGGTGAACATCTAAAGCAATTTCGAGCATTATATTAGTGCAATTCATGAATTTCAGGACTGTTTTAGACATAGCCAGTAACTTTCAGGACTAGTACGTGATGCATTTTACTCGCGCAGTACACATCAATAGTAAAAAAAGTTCTGCTAGCTCCAAAAGCTTGTGACCTGATCACTAACTAGGAGTCTAGGAGTGATACGTAATCTGAAGAGCTCTTACTCGGCGGACCATTCCAAAATTTTGGTACTCCTAAATATCATAATTAATCAATGGTGCTATGTCAAGATTAACATGTATATGTATGCTACATTAGTATTCCTTGCAGGTACGTGTATTTCTTTCTCCCTTTCAACAACATCTAGCTGGCCGAGATACTAATAGTATTGCCTCTTTGCGCCGCCTTGCGCACAATCTACAGGGCTTAGAGGTGCTCAAGGAGCACTTCAAGGACTGCCAAGTTACCATGCAACATCAACGAGTACCTGCTCTTGGTGTTCTCGCTGCCGCGTGATGGTGGGCAGGTCACAGAGCGGAGCTCCTCGTCCGGTGCACGCCTGCCCGTTGCCGTCCTCGTCACTACTATCCAGTATCCACCCTGGCCGCCAACATGGACATACTGGCATTTGAGCTCATGGCACCGTTCTCTACAATGTCCATCCACGGCGATGACAACAACATGGATGGTGATAACGAAGGACTCAACAAGGAGCTACATCATCTTAGGCTACACTAACTAGGAAGGCATGCAACCCGCATGCATAGCTATACGAGCTCGTGATCCATGTAGACGGATGCCTAACGGGAGGAGTCTGCCACCACCGCGGCGAGCATTGATTGGCAGGCATTGATACGTCCCCGACGTATCCATAATTTCTGTTGTTCCATGCTTGTTTTATGACAATACTTACATGTTTTGCTTGCACTTTATGATGATTTCATGCGTTTTCCGGAACTAACCTATTAACAAGATGCCACAGTGCCAGTTCCTGTTTTCTGCTGTTTTTGGTTCCAGAAAGGCTGTTCGGGCAATATTCTCGGAATTGGACGAAATCAACGCCAAACCTCCTATTTTTCCCGGAAGGCTCCAGAACACCGAAGAAGAGTCGGAGAGGGGCCAGAGGGCCACCAGACCATAGGGCGGCGCGGCCTGGCCTGGGCCCGCGCCACCCTATGGTGTGGAGCCCCCAGGTGCCCCCCTGCGCCGCCTCTTCGCCTATAAAATCCCTTTCGACCTAAAAACACCGTACCAATTGACGAAACTCCAGAAAGACTCCAGGGGCGCCGCCGCCATCGCGAAACTCCAATTCGGGGGACAGAACTCTGTTCCGGCACCCTGCCGGAACGGGGAAGTGCCCCCGGAAGCCATCTCCATCAACGCCACCGCCTCCGCCATGCTCCGTGAGTAGTTCCCCCATGGACTACGGGTTCTAGCAGTAGCTATGTCGGTATTCTCTCCCCCATGTACTTCAATACAATGGTCTCATGAGCTGCCTTACATGATTGAGATTCATCTGATGTAATCGGTGTTGTGTTTGTTGGGATCCGATGGATGATACATTATGATTAGTCTATCTATAAAGTTTGTGAAGTTATTGTTGCTGCAATCTTGTTATGCTTAATGCTTGTCACTAGGGCCCGAGTGGCATGATCTTAGATTTAAGCTCTATACTTATTGCTTAGATTGTATCTACAAGTTGTATGCACATGTCACTGTCCGGAACCAATGGCCCCGAAGTGACAGAAATCGGGACAACCGGAGGGGATGGTAGTGATGTGAGGATCACATGTTTTCACGGTGTGTTAATGCTTTGCTCCGGTACTCTATTAAAAGGAGTACCTTAATATCCAGTAGTTTCCCTTGAGGCCCGGCTGCCACCGGCTGGTAGGACAAAAGATGTTGTGCAAGTTTCTCATTGCGAGCACGTACGACTATATACGGAAAACATGCCTACATAATTAATAAGCCTGATGTTCTATCTTAATGCTTTGATTCCTGTCAATTGCCCAACTGTAATTTGTTCACCCAACACTTGTCACTTATTGGAGAGTTACCACTAGTGTAGATCGCTGGGAACCCCGGTCCATATTTCATCATCAAATACTTGTTCTACATGTCATCATATTACCTCTGTGTTACTATTACTGCTGCTGTGTTACTATTACTACTGCTCTCATATTACTGCTACTTTCACATCACCCCTGTTACTAGTGCTTTTCCAGGTGCAGCTGAATTGACAACTCAGTTGTTAAGGCTTATAAGTATTCTTTACCTCCCCTTGTGTCGAATCAATAAATTTGGGTTATACTACCCTCGAAGACTATCGCGATCCCCTATACTTGTGGGTCATCAAGACTGTTTTCTGGCGCCGTTGCCGGGGAGCATAGCTTTATTTGGAAGTTCACTTGGATTAATATTGTTCGCTGCAAATTCTCCATCATGGGTAAACCTCGCGATACTAAGATCGTCATATTACCATCCACTACAAGAAAAGGTACAATTCTGAATACCTCTGCTGCTCTTGATTCACCATCTGTGATTGATAAACTTGTTTCACCGCCACATGCTTCGCATGCGGGTACATCTGCTGAATCTGAACACTCTCATAATATTGATAATGTTTCTGCTGTGCTTGATGATAGTGGTTCATTGGGATCTTTTCTAGATGCTACAATTGCTAGGTCTAGACAAATTGAAAATACTGAAACTCCTAATGCTACTACACCTGTTAGTTCACCTGAACTTGGTTATTTTAGTGATGATCCTGAGGAAGATTATGTGGAGCTTAATGATGATTTTATTGAAAAATGCAATGCTACTACTGATGCAAGAAAAATTAAAAAGTTGCTTGCAGAACATGCTGTTAGATATAAACTGTCTCCTGATCCTAAGTTTGCCACATCTCCTATAAACATTAGGGATAAAGATTATGATTTTTCTCTTGATCTATCTCATATAGCTATTGTTGAGAAAACACCCTTTTGTGGTACTGAAGAAGAAAGTGCTGTTGAACACATGACTGAGTTATCTACTCTTAGTAGCTTGTTTTCTGATGATGTTAAGATGCGTACTTACTTTGTTGCTAAAATATTTTCATTCTCATTAAAGGATGACGCTAAAACTTGGTATAATAATTTGCCACCTAATTCTATTAAAAGTCCGAAAGAATTGCTTGATGTTTTCTTCCGCAAATACTTTCCTGCTAGTGCTCAACATATTGCTTTGCAGAGAATTTATAATTTTAATCAGAAGATGAAGAGAAATTGCCCGAGGCTTGGTCGAGATTCTCGCTCTCTTATTAGAGCTCGACCTGAGCATGATTTGGAAAAGCATGATTTACTTGATATATTTTATAGTGGACTAACCATTGAGTCTAGGGCATACCTGGATAGTTGTGCTGGTTGTGTTTTCAGAAAGAACTCAAGACGACGCTGAAGAATTATTGGCTAAAATAAGCCGGAATCATGATGATTGGACTACGCCTGAACCGACTCCAACTCCAATATTGAAGAAGCGGGGTTTAATTAAATTGAATGATGAAGATATGAGGGAAGCCAAGAAGTCTCTCAAGGAGAAAGGTATTAAATCTGAAGATGTGAAGAATCTACCTCCTATTGAAGATATATGTGAGATAATTCCCCCTTCATCCATGATTGAGGTAAACTCCCTTCAACGCTTTACTAGGGAAGATATTCCGTATTCGAAACCTCCTGCACAATGCTTAGATGAGTTTGATAATTATATTGTTAAGCAAGAAAATTTTAATATGAGAGTAGAGAATCATTTAATGGAAAATTCTCAAGCTATTAGTGAATTGCATGATATTGTGGAGAGAACCTCCAATGATGTTAAGATGCTTGTTAAACATTTTTAAATGATTCAAACTCAAATTGATCAACTCACTAAAGTGCAAAATGACTTGTTAGGGAATAATTCTAAAGAGAAACATGCTTATGAAGTAACAACTAGAGGTGGTGTCTCTACCCAGGATCCTCTATATCCTGAAGGGCATCCCAAAAGAGTTGAACAAGATTCTCAACGCATTGAACCTAGTGCTCATTCTAGGAAGAAAAAGAAGAAGAAACATAAAAATGTTGTAGAATCCTCTGAACCTGTTAATGATCCTAATAGTATTTCTATTTCTGATGCTGAAACTGAAAGTGGTAATGAACATGATAATGATAATGATAATGATAATGATAAGAATGATACTCCTGATAAAGAAGAGGTTGAAGAAGAACCTGAAAAGCATGCTAAAAATAAAAAGTACACTAAAGAAGATTTTATTGCTGAGAAACATGGTAATGAAAGAGAACCTTGGGTGCAAAAGCAAATGCCTTTTCCTGCTAAGAAACTAAAATCAAAGGAAGAAGAACACTATAATAAATTTTGTGATTGGATGAAACCTTTATTCTTGCAAATCCCTTTGACTGATGCTATTAAATTGCCTCCTTATTCAAAGTATATGAAAGATATTGTTACTAAAAAAAGGAAAATCCCCAATGAGGAAATTTCCACTATGCTTGCTAATTACTCTTTCAATGGCAAAGTTCCGAAGAAGTTGGGCGACCCAGGTATACCTACTATTCCTTGTTCTATTAAGAATAATTATGTTAAAACTGCTCTATGTGATTTGGGAGCTGGTGTTAGTGTTATGCCTTTTTCTCTTTATAAGAGACTTTACTTAGATAAGTTGATACCTACTGATATATCTTTGCAAATGGCTGATAAATCTACTGCTATTCCTGTTGGTATATGTGAGAATGTTCCTGTTCAAGTTACTACTAACTGCTTGATATTAACTGATTTTGTTGTGTTGGAAATGCCGGAAGATGATAATATGTCTATTATTCTTGGGAGACCTTTTCTTAACACCGCAGGGGCTGTTATTGATTGCAATAAAGGGAAGGTTACTTTCAATGTTGATGATAGGGAACATACCGTTTATTTCCCCAAGAGGATTGAGAAAGCGTGTGGAGTTAATACTATTTCTAATGTGAGAACTATCAAAGTGGGAACTATTGATTGTCCTATATATGAGCCTAAAGAAGAATATCAAACTCTCGTGATTGGATCCATATCAATACAATTCAAGGTAACATGATTGATTTGAGGTTTATTTCTTCTTATGCTATGAAAATTTATTTGGTGGCAAGACTTGATCAACCTTGTTAACGAATACTTTTTATATGCATAGAGGAGGTAAACAACATCTCTTTCTTCCTCCACTTGTTTTACTTACTGTAGCAACCTCTCCTTATCTTTATTTTATTTCAATGTTGTGCCAAGTGAAGCCTCTAATCGAAGGTTGATACTAGATTTGGATTTCTGCGCAGAAACAGATTTCTATCTGTCACGAATCTGGGTTGTTTTCTCTGTAGGTAACTCAGATAATTATGCCAATTTACGTGCGTGTTCCACAGATATGTACGCAACTTTCATTAGTTCTGAGTTTTCTGATTTGAGCAACGGAAGTATTTTATTAAAATTCGTCTTTACTGGCTGTTCTGTTTTGGCAGATTCTGTCTCTGTTTTTTGCATTGTCTCTTGCGGACTTTAAGCGAGCTTTTCTAGACGTAGAGAGCTGTAGCTAATGTTTTATTGAGTTCTTGCAATGTGCCACTACAGGACCAAGGTGGATTCAAATTTTTTGAGTACTAACCCCTCTAATGAAGTTTATGAGAAGTTTGTTGTGAAGGAAGTTTTCAAGGGTCAAGAGAGGAGGATGATATATGATCAAGAAGAGTGAAAAGTCTAAGCTTGGGGATGCCCCCGTGGTTCATCCCTGCATATTTCAAGAAGACTCAAGCGTCTAAGCTTGGGGATGCCCAAGGCATCCCCTTCTTCATCAACTTATCAGGTTCCTCCCCTGAAACTATATTTTTATTCAGTCACATCATATGTGCTTTACTTGGAGTGTCTGTGTGTTTATTTTCGTTTTGTTTTTGTTTGAATAAGATGGATCCTAGCAATCCTTGATTGGGAGAGATACACGCTCCGCTTTTTCATATGAACACTTGTTCTTCGTTTTACTTTTAATGTTCAATGATAAAAGTTGGAAGCTACAATACTTATCTTTATTTGGTTGGAAAAGGAAAATGCCTCATATGTCTTGGATAATTTGATACTTGGCAATTGTTTTGAGCTCTCAACTAGATCATAAGTTTTTGCATGTAGTTTAAACCTATTAGTGGAGAACTACCGTAAAGCTTGTTAAAATTGGTTTGCATAATTGATCTCTCTTAAGGTCTAGATATTTTCTGGTAAAAGTGTTTGAGCAACAAGGAAGACAGTGTAGAGTATTATAATGCTTGCGATATGTTCTTATGTAAGTTTTGCTGTACCGGTTCATACTTGTGTTTGCTTCAAACAACCTTGCTAGCCTAAGCCTTGTATCGAGAGGGAATACTTCTCATGCATCCAAAATCCTTGAGCCAACCACTATGCCAATTGTGTCCACCATACCTACCTACTATGTGGTATTTCCTGCCATTCCAAAGTAAATTGCTTGAGTGCTACCTTTAAACAATTCAAAATTTATCACCTCTGATTTGTGTTAATGTTTTATAGCTCATGAGGAAGTATGTGGTGTTTAGCTTTCAACCTTGTCATTTACTTTTGACGGACTCTCATATGGACTAGTGGCACATCCGCTTATCCAATAATTTTGCAAAAAGAGCTGGCAATGGGATTCCCAGTCCCAAATTAATTAACTCAAATAGACACTCCTCCATGGTATGTGATTGTTGGAAGGCACCCGAAGGATTCGGTTAGCCATGGCTTGTGTAAGCAAAGGTTGGGAGGAGTGTCATCATCATAATAAAACTAAAATAAAAAGGCACTCCTTCATGGTATGAGATTGTTGGCAGGCACCCAAGGATTCGGTTAGCCATGGTTTGTGAAAGAAAGGTTGGAAGGAGTGCCACCCAAAAAAAATAAAATAAAATGGGAGCCGCTCTTGAAAGTCCGGTTGGCGAGGTAGTTAGTGTACCCATTACCATTCGTTGACAACAACAAACACCTCTCAAAATTTTACTTTTTATGCTCTCTATATGTTTTCAAAACCAAAGCTCTAGCACAAATATAGCAATCGATGCTTTCCTCTTTGAAGGACCATTCTTTTACTTTTAATGTTGAGTCAGTTCACCTATTTCTCTCCACCTCAAGAAGCAAACACTTGTGTTAACTGTGCATTGATTCTTACATACTTGCATATTTGCATTCATCATATTACTCTATGTTGACAATATCCATGAGATATGCATGATGAAAGTTGAAAGCAACCGCTGAAACTTATATCTTCCTTTGTGTTGCTTCGATGCCTTTACTTTGAATCTATTGCTTTATGAGTTAACTCTTGTGCAATCTTTTGATGCTTGTCTTGAAAGTACTCTCCATGAAAAGTTTTGCTATATGTTATCTACTTGTTAGCAACTATAGATCATTGCCTTGAGTCACTTCATTCATTTCATATGCTTTGTAATAGTATGATCAAGGTTATGTAAGTAGCATGTCACTACAGAAATTATTCTTTTTATCGTTTACCTGCTCGGGACGAGCAGGAACTAAGCTTGGGGATGCTGATACGTCCCCGACGTATCCATAATTTCTGTTGTTCCATGCTTGTTTTATGACAATACTTACATGTTTTGCTTGCACTTTATGATGATTTCATGCGTTTTCCTAACTAACCTATTAACAAGATGCCACAGTGCCGTTCCTCGTTTTCTGCTGTTTTTGGTTCCGTAAAGGCTGTTCGGGCAATATTCTCGGAATTGGACGAAATCAACGCCAAACCTCCTATTTTTCCCGGAAGGCTCCGAACACCGAAGAAGAGTCGGAGAGGGGCCAGAGGGCCACCAGACCATAGGGCGGCGCGGCCTGGCCTGGGCCCGCGCCACCCTATGGTGTGGAGCCCCCAGGTGCCCCCCTGCGCCGCCTCTTCGCCTATAAAATCCCTTTCGACCTAAAAACACCGTACCAATTGACGAAACTCCAGAAAGACTCCAGGCGCCGCCGCCATGTCGCGAAACTCCAATTCGGGGGGACAGAACTCTGTTCCGGCACCTGCCGGAACGGGGAAGTGCCCCCGGAAGCCATCTCCATCAACGCCACCGCCTCCGCCATGCTCCGTGAGTAGTTCCCCCATGGACTACGGGTTCTAGCAGTAGCTATGTCGGTATTCTCTCCCCCATGTACTTCAATACAATGGTCTCATGAGCTGCCTTACATGATTGAGATTCATCTGATGTAATCGGTGTTGTGTTTGTTGGGATCCGATGGATGATACATTATGATTAGTCTATCTATAAAGTTTGTGAAGTTATTGTTGCTGCAATCTTGTTATGCTTAATGCTTGTCACTAGGGCCCGAGTGGCATGATCTTAGATTTAAGCTCTATACTTATTGCTTAGATTGTATCTACAAGTTGTATGCACATGTCACTGTCCGGAACCAATGGCCCCGAAGTGACAGAAATCGGGACAACCGGAGGGGATGGTAGTGATGTGAGGATCACATGTTTTCACGGTGTGTTAATGCTTTGCTCCGGTACTCTATTAAAAGGAGTACCTTAATATCCAGTAGTTTCCCTTGAGGCCCGGCTGCCACCGGCTGGTAGGACAAAAGATGTTGTGCAAGTTTCTCATTGCGAGCACGTACGACTATATACGGAAAACATGCCTACATAATTAATAAGCCTGATGTTCTATCTTAATGCTTTGATTCCTGTCAATTGCCCAACTGTAATTTGTTCACCCAACACTTGTCACTTATTGGAGAGTTACCACTAGTGTAGATCGCTGGGAACCCCGGTCCATATTTCATCATCAAATACTTGTTCTACATGCCATCATATTACCTCTGTGTTACTATTACTGCTGCTGTGTTACTATTACTACTGCTCTCATATTACTGCTACTTTCACATCACCCCTGTTACTAGTGCTTTTCCAGGTGCAGCTGAATTGACAACTCAGTTGTTAAGGCTTATAAGTATTCTTTACCTCCCCTTGTGTCGAATCAATAAATTTGGGTTATACTACCCTCGAAGACTATCGCGATCCCCTATACTTGTCGGTCATCAGGCATCTCCTTCGTCTAGATCAATCCAGGTTTCCATGACTGGGTGAGCTCGGGATGGAAACATACACGAAGAGCACCCCTATCAACTCGCTCGCAATCCGCAGCACCCTTGAGGTGACTAGGGAGGCGCCGCCGGGGCCTTTTGAGGGATCGTCTACGGTGGTGTGCCGTCTGAAGGCACCGCCTAGCAATGCCTGCCTATCAGGATCATTTATATCTCTCCATCCTATATTCTACCAATTGGTAGTTTGGTACATGCCCAAGCAAAAATGGTGCTCTCATCGTTCTGGTTGTCCACATAGTTTTCCACGTTGTCTATAACACACTATTTTCGTTTTGGTAGTTTTCTCGCTTTTTCCATCCAAACTTTTGTTCTGCCAGTTTCCGTCCCAACTCTGATGCAATTATAGAACACATACATTCCAGGTTTTTTACCCTAAATTTCTGCATGACCTGTCCTATCGGGAAATTTCATGGGACCAAAAAAAGACCATTTAAGCCCCCGAATGAGCCCTGCAAGTTCTATCAACAAGAATTTATTTGGATCCTTATATTATGCCCATCGTTTCATGGGTCTTCTCGTTGGTGCGCTCTATTGCATTACATATCATTTTATGTGTGTTTCTTTTGTCGCATGTTAATATTTTATGCATACAATGATTGCATGAAACTATCATTTCATGGGTCCCTACTTTATATGCATTTCCTTGTATCGTCTGTCACCACATGTTATTTGGGTCCTTTTATGCCTCCTCGCTCCGCCTCATCGTGATGGCGCTTGGCCCAGTCCAGACGTTAGAGACAACAATCAAGAGGGAGCGACGCCTAGTGACCTAAAAGTCGTGAGCTATCTTGTTCTGTGACGGTGAGGGATGTGTAGCATCAGAGGAGCCGTCATCCACGCCGGTGGGTGGGTGCACTAGCTGCACGGTGGCACCGGAGGGAGAGCTCGCCTCAGAGTCGTTCACGCAGTGGTGAGGGATGCGGGCAGCATGTCCTGGGAACATCGTCCATGTAGGAGGCAACGCATGGCGGTGGGAGAGGGCGTCGCAGAAGCACACAACCTCGAATCCATGAGCCCGGTGCGGTGCTTGGTGGGAGGGGGCGTGGCTCGCCACCGATGATGCCCCGCTTTGCGGTGAGGCGAAAAAGCTATCCTAGGGCAACCAATTGACCAGCTACATTTTGGTGGCCGGTACAGGGGCTTGGGCGCGGCGGATCTAGAGCCGGTTTAGTGGGGGCGGACGAAAGTTGTCCGGAGCCGAAGGCGGTGGGCGATAGAAGCGGCGTAGAGAGGGTGAAATGTCAGATGTGGTTTATCGCATTTGACCCCATTTTTCCCACCCAACCATTTGTGCTGGTAGTTTTCCAGCCCAATTTTGACATAACTATAGCCTGCATGCATTCTAGGGTTTTGCGCCAAAATATTTGTAGGTTAGTAGCGTTTTACGAGAGCCATAGCTTCTATATGCATGCTCCAAGCAAGGCGATTCCGGTGGCGTTGGAAAGGCTCTCAGAAAGTTAGATTTTTCTAGACATGTACTTTTAGAGATGTAGTGTTTATGGTTAGGGTTTAGGATTTAGGTTTGGGATTCCGGGTAGGGTTTAGGGTTAGGGTTTATGTGAATGGTTAAAGTTTATGGTTTAGGATTTAGGATCAAGATTAGGGTTTAGAGATCCATCATTTCATGTGTCACAAAATGATAGTTACTACTCCATGGTGCTCCTATACTGGAGGCGACCGCTAGTAGGACTCCGGCGCCGGCCATGGCCGCGCGCCACCATCTGAGAGATCTGAGAGGGGGCCACGGACGTTGGTGCTCAGGACCCATGAGGCCGGAGGTAGGAGATGAGGTTTCACACACGTGTTCTAGTTAACTAAGTTGGGAGCGCGGGTTGATAACAAGAAAAGCTTTAGGGTTTATTTGCAAAATCGCATGTCCGGCAGTTTTTCGGATCGGAGGGAGTACCTTTTTTGGTTTGGTAGATTTCCAGCTTATTTTTTTTACAACACATGCACTTTCTAGGTTTTCCTTCCCTTTTACATGGGGATTCAATCTATCTACCATGAATTTCCATTGAAATTTTCTTCATTTTTTGTCTGACAATATACATCCAAAAAGTGACCTTAAAGTTGCACCACCAGTACTAGAAATTGCAGGAAGAAACAATGTTAATTATGGTATAGATTTCTGACTATCCATAACCGGGCCAAACATGACAAACATTTGGTTTTTCCATACATTGTAGTATACCACTCTTCATAAATAATTAAGCGAAGTAACTAAAACCAAAAAATTATAGTGCAACTGGATCTAACTTCTACAAACCATTTATAGACATAGATGTGAAAGTAGTCGCACAAAGGGTTTAGACCTAGGGCCTTTAACACATAAGAATGACAAGAATTGCAACATGCACTATTGACTCATATATGGCTTTGCATAATAAAATACTTTGCAATTGGGAAATAAATAAATAAAATGATTAAGTAATATCCTATTTTGGTAGTCACAAAAGAATTTTGTCGGCATATGTCTTGGTGCACATGCCCTACTACCGACAACGGTGGCCCAATACTGAACTAAATCCTCACCATCACGGGACAACCCTAAATTTACAGTGGTACTCCTTCCATCCCACCAAAAGTGTCTCAACTTTATTACAACTTAGATGTATCTAGACACTATCTTGTAGATAGATACATGCATCCAAATTTTGACAAATTTTAGGCACTTTTGGTGGGACGGAGGGAGTATTAGACAAGAGAATTGTCAACACTGTGAATTACGGTAAATACTCCCGGCTTAGGTTCCCGATCGATTATGGGTTGATGTAACGGTATGTGGAAAACATATACATGTATGTGTCCTAAACTAGCTAGCCCTCCATGCATGCATGCAACCACATCATCATTACGGACTTGACCTATATGAAAAATGGAAGCAATTAAGCAATCATGTACCCAGGTTTCGCTTACGACGATGATGGTATGGTGGTTTTTACCAGAGACGAGTCCGGCTAGCAGGGGCGGATCCAGGATTTAAGCATAGAGAGGGCGAAGCTAGCAAAGAATGAGCACTAGTCGACTATTATATCAAATATACCAGGTACCCCATTATATCGCAAGGTTATATATATTCACCTAATATAAATCTTGCTTTTGGTTTGCCCTACCGAGTGGCGCCTAACTACGATGGTGGTTGGACCTGCCATGTCACCATGAACAAATACGGATACATATGTCCACGGTGCTCCAGCGGCAAATCAAATTGTACATAAATGGTCAACTGCAAAGCAAAAAATCTCAATGTTGGCCCAATATGTATCTCATGTTTTTTGAGCTACTGTAGCTAATTTAAACAAAAGATAAGTTCAGATCTCTATCTCTCATATGAGAGATGTAAGTAATATTGCTAAGAGCATCCCCACTCGTTGGCGCTCCCCACGCCCAAATCCGGCGAAATTTTCGTCCGGATTGAAGGAAGATTTGGCGTGGGGAGGAATAGTTTCCCAGCCGCGTGCCCAGGCGAAGTCGACGATGCGAGTTTGAAAAACGGAAACTTGATAAACTTCGGCTAAATTCGGGCAAATATAGACTAAATTTAATGATATTTAGACTAAAACGGGCGGAGTTAATACATAGAGGCCGAATTCGACTATATTTCGAATTCGGCTAGGGGAATTCAAATGCTAATTTTAAAACACGGCGCTCTACATGCCCATACGGCGGTAGAACACCGTGTAGTCGTCGCCGCCGTCGTCGGAGCCGTCGTCCTCGACCTTCAGCACCTTCGGCGGCGCGGCCTGGCGGCTGCTGCCCTGGCCGGCGTCTCCCCACCCCGGGGATGGCTTGTACCATTCGTCGTCCGAGGACTCGAGGTCGACGACGGGGGCAATGACGCCAGATGGAGGCGACGCAGGACGGCGGTAGCGCGCGGCGTCGTCGGCGGCGGTTGGAGCGGCGCGCGCGGCGAGTCGGTGTGCGGCGGCCAGGTCCATCAGCCGCCGCTGCTGCTCCGCCTCCTCGCGCTCCCACTCGCGCCTGGACCACGCCAGGGCGGCGTCCTCGGGGAGGGTGTTGTCGGTGGGCACCAGGTCGTTGAGCGACCTGGCGATCGCCTCCGCCACGGCGGCATCCTCCGCGCGCTTCGCCTCCTCCTCGGCGAGCCTGTTTGCGGCGGCGGCCGCGGCGTCCTCCTTTTTCGCCGCCTTCCTCTTCCGCCCAGGCTGGGAGGGTTGGTCACGGATGACGAGGGCGCCGCTGCTGCGCCCTCTGGTCGGCGGCGGAGACGCCGGCTCCTTCTTGACGCGCACCGGCGTCGAAGGCGATGTCGCCTCCTCCCTCTTCACCGGCGCCAAGGATGACCTCGGCGCCGATCCGGAAGACGACGAGCTGGCAGCCATGCGCCGTGGCTGCCAGACGTTTCCCCGGCGGCGGCTCGCCAATGCCCTCGATGGAGGGGGCATCGTGAGCACCGGGAAGTTTCCGCCCTCGATGTGATCGAGGACGGCCTCGAGTGTCCGGCCCGGCGCGCTCCACCAACGTCGGCGGCCCGCGGCATTGTTGCGCGGAGGCGGAGGCGGCGGGCCGTCGTAGGAGGCGAGCTCCCGCTCCCACCGCCGCAGGAAGTACGAGTTCCACGCCGTGTAGTTGTCGGGGTGGTGGCGTGGCTCGGCGCGCTCCTCATCCGTCAAGGTCATCCGCGCCTCCTCGATGGCGACGTCGAGGGCGTGGCCATGAGGCGGCGGCGGGATTGGTACGCCGCCAGCACTAAGCCGCCACCCGCCGCCGGGAGGCCTCGTGTCCGGCGGGCAGGGGTACCCCGCCTGGTGGAGGAGGTGCCCCTCCCACGCGTGGAGCGACCGGCGGGGGAAGCCGTTGTTGGCTGCGCCGTCATCTTCGTAGAACGCCATCGGGAGAGTAGAGGGAGAGTGGAGGGAGAGTGGAGCACGGGGTACGCCTCGAGGCGAGCGGACCGGCGTATATAGGCGCGGCTGGCGCTGGTGATTAATGCCGCGTGGAATGCGACGCGTCCGCGGTGAGCTAACCGGCGGCAGCCTTTAGTGCGCGCGGAAGACGATGTGTGCGCGGAAGACGACGACATTAACTCGCCGCGTGGCCGGCGAATGCAGACCGGCGGCAGGCTTTTACAGCGCGCGGAAGACGATGCGATGAGGACGACGATTGGTTTCTCTCGCCGACAAGTTGGGGCCACCAGACGCTGGGGAAGTTTCCTCGGTGTTTCCCGCACTTTCGTTTCGTCCGGAGTCCCCGAGCGCTCCCCGGGGGGCCGGGGATGGCGTGGGATCACCGGATGAATTTAGGCCCAAATCCGGACGAAAACGAGGAACCGGGGGCGCGACTGGGCCAAATTACGCCGTCCGGATGAAAAAAACGTCGTTCGGGGGCCTCGTCGGGGAGACGAGTGGAGATGCTCTAAACCATTAGCGCTTTGGGCATTGACACAATAATATACTCCCTCCGCTCATTTCTATAGTGCCTATAGATTTTTGGCATTTGTTTCACAATATAAGGCTTTAGCTTGGTTTTTTTTTTAATTACCCCCTCCACCGGTCAACTTCCACACGACATGCATGAAAAAAAATCCATACAAAATAGGAAACAATTAATTGAGATTCCTAATGCATGGCTCCAAGGATTGCTTAGATTTAGGAAACAATGTTTTTCTTTCCTTAATTAAACCTGACTGCACATATATGGAGAGTCAACCAGACAGATTTGTGGGATTTGTTACGGTAAGTTAGGAAGTTATCGATTTCCGTAATTTTAGTCTGATCTCAAATCGTTCAACCAGGGGGTCTTGTGTAAAAAAATAATCTTGCAGTAATTTGCGTGCAAAAAATCTATAGGCACTATAGAAAGGAACGGAGGGAGTATATGTTACTGATATTCCAACAATGCAAACCTTGAAAGATGAACTCTTGTTTGCGAAACCAGAATTTGTATTAGTTGTCTGACTGTGACTACAAATCAGGAATCTTCCAGACGGATTCTTGTAACGCTCCTTACTAGAAGTTGTAATGATGTAGTTGTAAGTTAGACTTGTGATGGAGTCGGGCTGTGTTGTTGCACTTTTATTGATGCTTATTGTTTGAATTGTGACCTGATGGTCCAAAAAATAGGGATGTCATGCCAAAAGTTTATAGAATCTTGCTTATCGGTGTCCATAGGCAGCTGCATAGTACACATCAATAATAATAAGTCCTGCTAGCTCCAAAAGCTTGTGACCTGATCACTAATTAGGAGGGACAAATAGTCTAAAGATCTCTTGGCGGCTCATTCCAAAATTTTGGTACTCCTAAAATTTTGATACTCTTAATTAATCAGATCAGTCAAGTGCCATGTCGAGATTAACATGTATATGTAGACTACATTAGTACTCCTGGTTGTTCCAAGATTTCATAATTTTGCACACCATATTCATTTTGGTAGTTTTCCCGCTCGTTTTTCGTGTTGGCACTTTTCCCATCCAAACTTTTGTTCTGCCAGTTTTCCGTCCCAATCCCAACACAATTATAGCCTACATAGTACATTGCAGGTTCTCCCGCCTAAACAACATTTTTTTGAGAGCCTTAGCGTCTACGTACGTTTTTCCAGGCGATTCGAGCGGCGTTGGAAGGGCTCTTAGAAACTTATTTTTTTCTAGACTTGTATTTAGAACTCTAGTATTTTATCATATTGGGAAATTTTTTCGCACTTTGGAACTTACGTATCCTATCGGAAAGTTTTCGGGGACCAAAAGAAGACCATCTAAGCCCCCGAATGGGCCCTGCAAGTTCTATCGACAAGAATTTGTCCGCGTCCTTATTTATGCCCATCGTTTATGGATCACGCGCGCTAAAGCATTACATATCATTTTATGTGCGTTTATTTTGTCGTGTGTTACTATTTTTATCTATAAATGATTGCATGAACCTATTATTTCATGAGTCCCTAATTTATGTGCATTTCCTTATTTCGTCTGTCGCCGCATATTATATGTGTCCTTTTATGCCCCTCACACTCCGCTTCATCACGACGGCATTTGGCCCGTTCCAGATGTTGGAGACGGCAATGGCGGGGGAGCGACGTAGGGTGACCTACAAGTTGCAAGCTATGTCGATCTGTGATGGTGAGGGATGTGTAGTCGTTGAAGGGGTTGTCGTCCACGACAGTGGGTGGGATTTCTAGCTGCATGCATGGTGGTATCGGAGGGGAGCTTTCCACAATGTCGTTTGCGCGGCTGCAGCATGTCTCGGGAACCCCGCCCATGTAGGAGACGATGCATGGAAGTGGGAGAGGGCGCCGCAGAGGCACACAACCTCAAATGCACGATCTTGTTGTGTGTGTGTGTGTGGGGGGGGGGGGGGGGGGGGCTGCCCACTAATGATGCCCGCTTTGCGGTGAGGCAAAAAGCTATCCTACGATGACCAATATTTTGGTGCCCGGTACAGGGCTTGGGCGCGGCGGATCTAGAAATAAATTATAAATACTCCCCGCATACCATAATTTCGGTCATGAAATAAATTATAAAATTTGAACTAAGTATTATTAGCCGACTGGGTACTGATTGGCTTAGCTCCCGGCCGATTATCGGTTCATCGAACGGTACGTGGAAAACATATACATGTCTGTGTCCTAAACTGCTAGCCCTCTATGCATGCATGCAACCAAACCGTACGGGTGAAGCCCAATGGATGTTCGATACTGAAGGTGAAGCCCAAGCTTAAATATTTTAGCTTTACAGACTTCGGGTCCTCTAGGTACGTACTACTAGTACGATATATAGCTAGGCTCATCTTCGATGACATCGTCCATCTCATCACTCTCACTGGAACCAAACCGTACGGGTGCTACGCTCTCTCCTCATCCATCTCCTTCCCAACTATGTCGACGCATATGCCCTCATTAACCACCTCCTACGGCATCACTCCATGGAAGCCTGCCGCGCCACACATGCCCACGCCCATGACGAAGACGACTAGGAGGTGAGGCTGAGCGGGGCGTGCACCGCGGTGACGACCGTGGCAAAACAGACATCCATAGGAGTGTGGGAAAAAGTAGAGGCTGGAGCATGACCATGATGGTGAGGTCGGCCACCGCCCGCCTGGTGCCGCCCGATGTGTGTGTATGGATACATGAATGAGATGGATGATTGCTATGTGCATGGTGCATGGTTTCACATAACGATGCATGTGGCATGGTCACGTCATATCCCACGTCAGGCCTATTCCGTCCTACCGGGAGAAAATGGATTATGGGAGTTCTAAGAAGTCGGGCAGATGTGAATTCTCACGGTCGGCTGCGGAGAGTAGCATGCGCGAATTCGCTTGCATAGTTTTCCCAAAAACACCTGACTAACATTGCGATTGACTAGATACGGGATAAGTGAGACTGCAGCGCTAATCCCGCCGCATCAAAATGGGATCTCAAAAACGGAATTACTGAGATTTTTCCACAGGGATCTCAAAAACGGAATTACTGAGCTTGGCAGCATGCCTGTCCCATTTGTACTTATCCTTAGTTTCACACGCCAAGGTTGGCTTGACATTACGGAGCATGTACTTAATCTACTCTATTCTAATGGAGGATAGTCCTATTATATGTCTATGTATCAGCATTTTGGCTGTTTGTCCATCTATATGTAGATAGAATAGCTTTTCTGTTTAGAGGCGGTGAAAAGCATAGAGCCAGCAAAAAAGGGATTGATTTTGTTTTTATGAAAATAGAATGAAAGCAGTGCCAATTTAAATTAAAGAGGTGAAAAGAAAAACCGAGAGAAATACATAGTTGAAATCTGTTGTGTTGCATGCACTGTGCCAGCCCGGAAATGATTGGCTGATGCATGGAGTGTGCTTGCCATTTCTTCATCCGGACTCCGATTGAGGTGTTCTTCAGCTCGTTAAATTTGTATGCAAGAGGCCTAGAACACCATTGCCTTAGAACTTAAATATAAGATGTTTGAAAAATATCACTTTTTGTACACGTTATATGGCTAAGTCTGGTACCTATAATTGTCCCATCTTGTACCCTCTTGGTCCCTTTTGCTCCCTTTTTCTATGATCGCCAATTAACATCTAAACACATATCAAAGACAAGGGAAACATAATAAAATCCTACTAAAACTACTAAATATGTGAAGCTCCTATAAAAATAAACAAGAACTCGTAAGTATGCAAAATAGGCATATGTTTATCTAGCTGGAGCATGAAATGAGTGATAATATGAGTAATAGTATACTTAAAAACATCGTAAAATAGTGCTAAATTTTGAGCTATCAACTTCCTCAAGCTTAGTTGTTACTCGTCCTCGAGTGACGAAGTGAAAAAGAATAATAGCGAGAAATGAACTTGGGTAGAAAAACTCACAAGTATGATGTAATATCCTATACTTTCCCAAGGTAGAAGTAAGATGTAACATAATCATACAATGAAACACCAGTTCGGTTTTGTTGGTCCATAAAAGATCACTTACAACTTCTATGCCTCATGTCAAAAGTAAATCTACCTTGAAATAAAACTTGTGATCCTACTATTGCTCTCTTGTTTTTTATGTTTGTATATTAAGAGTAATAGATAGTGAGTCCATGCTAGACTGCTAAAACAACGAGAAAGCAAAATTAGTTACAAGTGGTAGCCTTATGAGTCCAGCACTTCTTCCATTTTAACGCTTAGCATAGTTAGAGAAGTGACAAGAATATAATACAAGCATTGGTAACTTGAGACAATCACAATAAAGATTATAAGTATGAATAACTATTTGTTTAACAACCACTCTAGCTTAAGTAGTTAACTCTCAGTTTCCAAGGAACACTAGAAGCTTATTATCATCAAATTAAGTATGAGCACTCATGTCAAAACAGGTATAAGCAATGGAGTATCTTAATTATGCACACATCAGTTGATCAAGGCTATCAAAACACTTTACTATATATTCATTGTCTTTCACGAATATTCATCTAATATTAGCGAGTCCAGTCGGGTGCATTTTTTTTTGACCTGGAAGTCGGGTACATACTCACGAACCATCCATCAAAATAGAACAGGACAAACACGAACATGCATTGCACACCACCCACTTGTACTTGGTAGTAATTAACACGGCACGGTCACGACTATCAGCATCAGTGGGTGTAAACAAACACAGCAGAAACATGAGTACTCCTACTAGATTGGGTTTAGTAAATACCTCGACCGTCTCCCCGTAGGCGGAGTGGAGCGTCTGGCAGTCGAGCCTGACGACGGTGCTCCCGGCCGTGTAGAACTGCCTGGCCAGCTCCGGGGTGTTGGCGAGCACGCTGTAGTAGCCGCGCAGGAAGAAGGACCCCACCTGCCTGAACCAGACCCAAAACCAAAACCCTACGCGTCAGCCCAAAAACCTCCGCCTACCCGGTGTGGTGTGGTTGGGCCCGGGGGGGGCCGCTCACCTCGACGGCGTCGGGGGGGCCGGCGATGCGGTGCGGCTCCCGCCGCAGCTCGCCCAGGGCCGCCGGCGGAAAACCCTCGCGCGGGGCGCGAGGGTAGGGTGGGGAGGGGGGCGAACCGGGCCGACGGCGCGTCCTCTCGCGCGGCGCGCGCGGCGAGAGGAAGGGCGTGGCGGCGGAGGCGGCTAGGGTTTCCGGGCGCTCGCCGCGTCGGGTTGTACGGGGAAGGGAGGCGGAATGGGGATTTGGAGCCGAACGGGGGAGGAGGGAGAGAGGAAGGTTTTAAAATGGAGTGGCTGGTCGTCGCTGGCCTTTATTACTGCCTTCTTTTCGCCGTCCCGTTTCCTTTGAGGGAGCCGCGTCGGCGTCGTCTCCTTCCGGTCGGTCGGTGGGTCAAACCGCTAGGGGAAGGGGATACGGTCCGGTCCGATTGGCAGGTGGGTTCCGGAACGGGGTGATTCAGGTGGTGGGGGCATGTGCTGGTGGGGACCTTGGGGATGGAGGCACTCATCCACAATCTGCAATTTTAGAGTATCTCCACCCATCTCCACCGACGAACCCCCGCAGTCGTTTTTTACATCCGGACGGTGTTATTTGGTCTAGCTGCGCTCGTTTTCTCATGGATTTGTTCTTTCATCCATCCGGAGAGCCTAGGCCATCCCGACTTCCCGAGGCCCGCTCGGGGACTCCGGACGAAACAAAAGCGCGCGAAAGTCGAGCGAGCCCGCGTTGTCGGTGTCGGGGGGATGGCCCCCGGTAGGCCAAGAGTATGGCAAGTTCGCCATATTTTTGGTAATGGTAAACCGGATCACAGAGTGATCCGGTATCTAAGTTAAGTTCAGCTAACCGGAGTTGTGCAAACCGGTATCCCAGAGGGGTATACCGTAGTGCTGGCTCTAAGAGGTTGTGTGGCTAAGTGCAAAGGTACCGGAGCCAGAGGCAAAGGTACCGGCAGACCGGTACCAGGGGTCACTGTAGTCTGTCGGCACGTTGGTCAAAGATTCCATCAAGGACTAAAGGACAAAGATGAGCGAACCACGCCAGCTTTAAACGAAGCTCTGGCGCCAAAGCAAGATGATGACGCTAAAGATACCGGAGGACATCACCACTCCCTGTTTAAAGTCATAACCGATGCCAGCTGGGCCAAAGTAGCTTTATAAAGTAGCTTAACTCATTCAAGATTCCATTACGGTTTCTTGCCTTGTAAGCCACCCTCTCCCCTATATAAGGAGAGGGGGCATACCCCTGCGCGGGAGGTTCGATTAGAGCATCGCCCGTAGAGAGATCGTGTACTGTACTCTTCTACCTCTGGCCAAGGGCCAAGTTAAGGAATACATACCGGTTTCTTCCCATCTTTTCTCCCTGTTAACCAAACCCTCCCCCGGATCCTCTAGCGCACATTCGGCCCCAACTTAAGTCATCCCATGGCATATGTCTGTTCACCACGACGACAGTTGGCGCCCACCATGGGGCCAGCAGCCGCGCTTGCTGGAGTTTACATTCGGGCGGGCCTCCTCACTGTCTCCGGCGAGCGCGTGGTGTTTGGGCTCGTCCAGCGCCTCGGCTCGTTGGACTTCGTCGACGACAACGCGAGCTGCTTCGCCAACGGCGGTAAGTTCCCCAAGAACGGCCACATCATGGAGTTCGGCTCTCACCGCATCTACCTCGGCACCGTCCCGGAGCCCCAGTACCTCTCGCCGGTGCTGGTGGCGCCGGACCCGCCAAGATCTTCTGCTGCTCGCGGACTGCGCACCGGCTGCGCCGCCGGCAGCGTGGAGCTGATGATGGCTAATACCATAGCGTGGAGGTGAAGAAATTATTACAAAAACCTGCATTGGTATTAGACTTTCTGGTCTAATACCATAGCTAGTGCATTAAACACATCTTTTTTGCTATAATGAACTTGTTGAGTACACTCATACTCATACCTCTTATAATCCCCTGCTTAGATTGTCTAAATCATCTTGAGGAGGACACCGACGACCAAGAAGGAGCATATGGGATCTGCTATGAAGAGCCAGACCTCTCCGGAGGTGTAGAAGGAGTAGACTTTCTTATAGTCTACGGAGCCGGGGACGGTTCCGAAGGAGAACAAGTCTAGGACCGTGGAGTCGTAGTAGTAGCCGAGCAGTACGAACACTTTAGAACACTTTAGTACTTAGCTGCTCGAGTAGAATAAATGTATGACCTGCTAAGACTACTATATTGTAAGCTAAGTCGGGTTCACCTGGAAACCAGGAGTATTCCTCTCTGGACCAGGAGGAACTCCGTGATGATATGTACATATGGTTTGTAATAATAAATGAATGAGTTATGGACCAGCTATGTTTTGTTGTACTACTCAGAGGGATGTAATATTTGCGAATTGGTACTTCGTGAATGTTATATCAACGACTGTTATACTACAACATGCAGTGGTATGTAGGGTCACCACACCGATCCAACCTGGGCGCCCACCGGCAACGATGCCTGGTGGGTGGACTACTTCCAGACGCAGCATGACGCCGAGATGAACAACACCGTCGGCCTCATCGGCCGACGGAACAGCTGGAACAGGGAGGGGCGCCTCCGCTTCTGGGGTGTTCCCGGGCGCACCCTGGAGCACGTCGTCGACGGCATCCACAACGGCACGCCCAGGCTCGAGATGCCGCCGTCGCCGCCACCATCTCCTACGTCCGCAGCACGCTGGCAGCCGAGGAGGACGTCCTCCTCCAACTTTCTTTCATGAGGGCCGGCGCGATCGGCGCCTTCGTCGCACCGCGCCGCGCCCTACATCGTGCCTAACGTGAGCTTAAGGACGAGCCGGAGTTTGCGACGCCGCCCGTCAATGCAAGGCGCGGTGGCAACAACGTAAGTCGGTAGCAGCACAGGCGCGCCGGCGATACCCTCCTCATCCCGAAGCCGGAGGTGAAGGAGGAGCAGGACGACGAGGAAGCCGTGAAGGCGGCGCAACTGGCGGAGTACGAGCGCCATTAACGCCTCATCGCCAGCAGCGATGACCCCGACGATTGTCCAACGCGGCGTTCGCGGCGTCACTGAACGACAAGGACGCATGGAGGGGCGACCTCGACTTGGCGATCACCATGTCCATCCTCGACACTGGGAAGCCACCCGTCAACCTCACCGATGACGGCGAGGCTGGACCAAGCGACGCGGTGAAGGACGAGCCCGTCGACGAGCCCGGAAAGCAGGATGTCGTCGTCGACTACATGTACAACTTCCACCAGTAATACGACCCCTCTGGCCGCCGCAAGTACTACTAGATTAGGGTTTAGTTTAAATTTCATCGAATTTCATTTAAATCTATGTAATATATAGCAAGTTCGAATGAATTTAGTTATTTTCGTTTAAATTTTAAAAATCTGAAATTTTGTTTGGGGGACGTGGCTGGAGGGAGAGCGACGTCCCCTAAAGACGACACGAACGAAACACGTCTCCCAAACGATAAATCCGACCCCGTTTGGGGAAGCTTTGGGAGACGGGTGGAGATGGTTAGGTCTAACCTATACCCGAAGGCATGGTCAGGTCAGGCTTGGCCCAGAATTGTTAGGCCGGGTCGGGCCGACCGGGCCGGGCTGCCCATGGCAAGGTCTTCTAACCCTAGTCCCCTATCTTCAGAACAGCAATCTTCCCAATCTCTCCCTTCTCCACGCACGCGAGCATCACGGCCGCCTCCCTCTGCCTTCCTCGCCGCCGACCTCTCTATGCCCCACCCCACCCCGAGCGTTTCCTCGCACCCCCCGACTTCCACTTCGTCGGCGTGCAGGAGGACGCCCGCCTCAGCGACGACCACGACCTCGAGGTGGCCAGAGAAGCCCCCCGCCTCCTCCTAGTCCCAGTCTCCCAGGTGCGCCGCCCTCTCCCCTTTCCAAGCGCGCCGCCCCCGGCCTCCTCCTGCCAGCAGCGTACAGGCAACCTCTCGGGATTTTTTGAGAACGTTTCCTTCACCCAAATTTGGTTTAGACAACCGTGTACACGATCCAATAGAGATCTCAAACCCGGCCCATTTCATCAGACAAGCCGCCAAGCCGTCGGTAGTTATTAGCACAAAGCCCAAGCCCAAGTCCAAAACCAAAACCCTTCCATTGTCTCATCTTTCTCCCCCACTTCCTCCCGGCGCCACCGCCTCCTCCTCCCGCCGCCCTCTGTTTCCGATGGCCGAAGCACCGGAGCAGCAGATGCCAGACCCTCCCACTCCGCCCCAGGAGACAAAGCAACGGCCCAAGAAAAACAAGAGGGGCCGCTCGAAGAAACCCAAGCGAGCCGCCGCCGCCGCCAACGCTCCCTCCTCAACCAGCGCCACCGTGGTTGAGGACCCCTTCCTCGTCCTTGCCGGCGGCAAGGAAGGAGGTAACGACCTGAACTTTTCGTACTGTTATTTCCACTTTCGTTGGGTTCACTGACTTGGCTTGGTGTTCGGCGCAGGGTTCCTGGAGCTGGAGGAAATCGACGGGGCCGACTACGGGATCTTCGGGACCATCGTGGAGGACGTGGGAGCAAGTGCCAGGAAGGTGGGCAATGACCAAAAGAAGAAGAAGACCAAGAGGGGGAAACGGAAGCGAGGGGATAATGCCAAGCGCTTGGATGCCGATGTTGGTGGCGATGACGATGCTGATTGTGCAGACGGTTTAGTAGTTGAGAGCAAGGAGGAGGAGGGTGAGAAGGCTGAGGAGAAGGGAAAGAGGAAGAAGAGGAACAGTAGTAACCCTAGGCCCCTATCTTGAGAAGAGTATCTTCCCAATCTCTCCCTTCTCCATGCACGCGAGCATCACGGCCGCCTCCCTCTGCCTTCCTCGCCGCCGACCTCTCTCTGCCCCACCCCAACCCGACTTCCACTTCGTCGGCGTGCAGGAGGATGCCCGCCTCAGCGACGACCACGACCTCGAGGTGGCCAGAGAATCCCCCCGCCTCCTCCTAGTCCCAGTCTCCCAGGTGCGCCGCCCTCTCCCCTTTCCAGGCGCGCCGCCCCCGGCCTCCTCCTGCCAGCAGTGTACAGGCAACCTCTCGGGATTTTTTGAGAACGTTTCCTTCACCCAAATTTGGTTTAGACAACCGTGTACACGATCCAATAGAGATCTCAAACCCGGCCCATTTCATCAGACAAGCCGCCAAGCCGTCGATAGTTATTAGCACAAAGCCCAAGCCCAAGTCCAAAACCAAAACCCTTCCATTGTCTCATCTTTCTCCCCCACTTCCTCCCGGCGCCACCGCCTCCTCCTCCCGCCGCCCTCTGTTTCCGATGGCCGAAGCACCGGAGCAGCAGATGCCGGACCCTCCCACTCCGCCCCAGGAGACAAAGCAACGGCCCAAGAAAAGCAAGAGGGGCCGCTCGAAGAAACCCAAGCGAGCCGCCGCCGCCGCCGACGCTCCCTCCTCAACCAGCGCCACCGTGGTTGAGGACCCCTTCCTCGTCCTTGCCGGCGGCAAGGAAGGAGGTAACGACCTGAACTTTTCGTACTGTTATTTCCACTTTCGTTGGGTTCACTGACTTGGCTTGGTGTTCGGCGCAGGGTTCCTGGAGCTGGAGGAAATCGACGGGGCCGACTACGGGATCTTCGGGACCATCGTGGAGGACGTGGGAGACAGTGCCCTGCCGGTGGGCAATGACCAAAAGAAGAAGAAGACCAAGAGGGGGAAACGGAAGCGAGGGGATAATGCCAAGCGCTTGGATGCCGATGTTGGTGGCGATGACGATGCTGATTGTGCAGACGGTTTGGTAGTTGAGAGCAAGGAGGAGGAGGGTGAGAAGGCTGAGGAGAAGGGAAAGAGGAAGAAGAGGAACAGTAGTAACCCTAGGCCCCTATCTTGAGAAGAGTATCTTCCCAATCTCTCCCTTCTCCATGCACGCGAGCATCACGGCCGCCTCCCTCTGCCTTCCTCGCCGCCGACCTCTCTCTGCCCCACCCCAACCCGACTTCCACTTCGTCGGCGTGCAGGAGGACGCCCGCCTCAGCGACGACCACGACCTCGAGGTGGCCAGAGAAGCCCCCCGCCTCCTCCTAGTCCCAGTCTCCCAGGTGCGCCGCCCTCTCCCCTTTCCAGGCGCGCCGCCCCCGGCCTCCTCCTGCCAGCAGCGTACAGGCAACCTCTCGGGATTTTTTGAGAACGTTTCCTTCACCCAAATTTGGTTTAGACAACCGTGTACACGATCCAATAGAGATCTCAAACCCGGCCCATTTCATCAGACAAGCCGCCAAGCCGTCGGTAGTTATTAGCACAAAGCCCAAGCCCAAGTCCAAAACCAAAACCCTTCCATTGTCTCATCTTTCTCCCCCACTTCCTCCCGGCGCCACCGCCTCCTCCTCCCGCCGCCCTCTGTTTCCGATGGCCGAAGCACCGGAGCAGCAGATGCCGGACCCTCCCACTCCGCCCCAGGAGACAAAGCAACGGCCCAAGAAAAACAAGAGGGGCCGCTCGAAGAAACCCAAGCGAGCCGCCGCCGCCGCCGACGCTCCCTCCTCAACCAGCGCCACCGTGGTTGAGGACCCCTTCCTCGTCCTTGCCGGCGGCAAGGAAGGAGGTAACGACCTGAACTTTTCGTACTGTTATTTCCACTTTCGTTGGGTTCACTGACTTGGCTTGGTGTTCGGCGCAGGGTTCCTGGAGCTGGAGGAAATCGACGGGGCCGACTACGGGATCTTCGGGACCATCGTGGAGGACGTGGGAGCAAGTGCCAGGAAGGTGGGCAATGACCAAAAGAAGAAGAAGACCAAGAGGGGGAAACGGAAGCGAGGGGATAATGCCAAGCGCTTGGATGCCGATGTTGGTGGCGATGACGATGCTGATTGTGCAGACGGTTTGGTAGTTGAGAGCAAGGAGGAGGAGGGTGAGAAGGCTGAGGAGAAGGGAAAGAGGAAGAAGAGGAACATTAGTAACCCTAGGCCCCTATCTTGAGAAGAGTATCTTCCCAATCTCTCCCTTCTCCATGCACGCGAGCATCACGGCCGCCTCCCTCTGCCTTCCTCGCCGCCGACCTCTCTCGCCCCACCCCAACCCGACTTCCACTTCGTCGGCGTGCGGAGGACGCCCGCCTCAGCGACGACCACGACCTCGAGGTGGCCGAGAAGCCCCCGCCTCCTCCTAGTCCCGCCTCCTGTGTGCGCCGCCCTCTCCCCTTTCCAGCGCGCCGCCCCCGGCCTCCTCCTGCCGGCAGACAGGCAACCTCTCGGGATTTTTTGAGAACGTTTCCTTCACCCAAATTTGGTTTAGACAACCGTGTACACGATCCAATAGAGATCTCAAACCCGGCCCATTTCATCAGACAAGCCGCCAAGCCGTCGGTAGTTATTAGCACAAAGCCCAAGCCCAAGTCCAAAACCAAAACCCTTCCATTGTCTCATCTTTCTCCCCCACTTCCTCCCGGCGCCACCGCCTCCTCCTCCCGCCGCCCTCTGTTTCCGATGGCCGAAGCACCGGAGCAGCAGATGCCGGACCCTCCCACTCCGCCCCAGGAGACAAAGCAACGGCCCAAGAAAAACAAGAGGGGCCGCTCGAAGAAACCCAAGCGAGCCGCCGCCGCCGCCGACGCTCCCTCCTCAACCAGCGCCACCGTGGTTGAGGACCCCTTCTCGTCCTTGCCGGCGGCAAGGAAGGAGGTAACGACCTGAACTTTTCGTACTGTTATTTCCACTTTCGTTGGGTTCACTGACTTGGCTTGGTGTTCGGCGCAGGGTTCCTGGAGCTGGAGGAAATCGACGGGGCCGACTACGGGATCTTCGGGACCATCGTGGAGGACGTGGGAGCAAGTGCCAGGAAGGTGGGCAATGACCAAAAGAAGAAGAAGACCAAGAGGGGGAAACGGAAGCGAGGGGATAATGCCAAGCGCTTGGATGCCGATGTTGGTGGCGATGACGATGCTGATTGTGCAGACGGTTTGGTAGTTGAGAGCAAGGAGGAGGAGGGTGAGAAGGCTGAGGAGAAGGGAAAGAGGAAGAAGAGGAACAGTAGTAACCCTAGGCCCCTATCTTGAGAAGAGTATCTTCCCAATCTCTCCCTTCTCCATGCACGCGAGCATCACGGCCGCCTCCCTCTGCCTTCCTCGCCGCCGACCTCTCTCTGCCCCACCCCAACCCGACTTCCACTTCGTCGGCGTGCAGGAGGACGCCCGCCTCAGCGACGACCACGACCTCGAGGTGGCCAGAGAAGCCCCCCGCCTCCTCCTAGTCCCAGTCTCCCAGGTGCGCCGCCCTCTCCCCTTTCCAGGCGCGCCGCCCCCGGCCTCCTCCTGCCAGCAGCGTACAGGCAACCTCTCGGGATTTTTTGAGAACGTTTCCTTCACCCAAATTTGGTTTAGACAACCGTGTACACGATCCAATAGAGATCTCAAACCCGGCCCATTTCATCAGACAAGCCGCCAAGCCGTCGGTAGTTATTAGCACAAAGCCCAAGCCCAAGTCCAAAACCAAAACCCTTCCATTGTCTCATCTTTCTCCCCCACTTCCTCCCGGCGCCACCGCCTCCTCCTCCCGCCGCCCTCTGTTTCCGATGGCCGAAGCACCGGAGCAGCAGATGCCGGACCCTCCCACTCCGCCCCAGGAGACAAAGCAACGGCCCAAGAAAAACAAGAGGGGCCGCTCGAAGAAACCCAAGCGAGCCGCCGCCGCCGCCGACGCTCCCTCCTCAACCAGCGCCACCGTGGTTGAGGACCCCTTCCTCGTCCTTGCCGGCGGCAAGGAAGGAGGTAACGACCTGAACTTTTCGTACTGTTATTTCCACTTTCGTTGGGTTCACTGACTTGGCTTGGTGTTCGGCGCAGGGTTCCTGGAGCTGGAGGAAATCGACGGGGCCGACTACGGGATCTTCGGGACCATCGTGGAGGACGTGGGAGCAAGTGCCAGGAAGGTGGGCAATGACCAAAAGAAGAAGAAGACCAAGAGGGGGAAACGGAAGCGAGGGGATAATGCCAAGCGCTTGGATGCCGATGTTGGTGGCGATGACGATGCTGATTGTGCAGACGGTTTGGTAGTTGAGAGCAAGGAGGAGGAGGGTGAGAAGGCTGAGGAGAAGGGAAAGAGGAAGAAGAGGAACAGTAGTAACCCTAGGCCCCTATCTTGAGAAGAGTATCTTCCCAATCTCTCCCTTCTCCATGCACGCGAGCATCACGGCCGCCTCCCTCTGCCTTCCTCGCCGCCGACCTCTCTCTGCCCCACCCCAACCCGACTTCCACTTCGTCGGCGTGCAGGAGGACGCCCGCCTCAGCGACGACCACGACCTCGAGGTGGCCAGAGAAGCCCCCTGCCTCCTCCTAGTCCCAGTCTCCCAGGTGCGCCGCCCTCTCCCCTTTCCAGGCGCGCCGCCCCCGGCCTCCTCCTGCCAGCAGCGTACAGGCAACCTCTCGGGATTTTTTGAGAACGTTTCCTTCACCCAAATTTGGTTTAGACAACCGTGTACACGATCCAATAGAGATCTCAAACCCGGCCCATTTCATCAGATAAGCCGCCAAGCCGTCGGTAGTTATTAGCACAAAGCCCAAGCCCAAGTCCAAAACCAAAACCCTTCCATTGTCTCATCTTTCTCCCCCACTTCCTCCCGGCGCCACCGCCTCCTCCTCCCGCCGCCCTCTGTTTCCGATGGCCGAAGCACCGGAGCAGCAGATGCCGGACCCTCCCACTCCGCCCCAGGAGACAAAGCAACGGCCCAAGAAAAACAAGAGGGGCCGCTCGAAGAAACCCAAGCGAGCCGCCGCCGCCGCCGACGCTCCCTCCTCAACCAGCGCCACCGTGGTTGAGGACCCCTTCCTCGTCCTTGCCGGCGGCAAGGAAGGAGGTAACGACCTGAACTTTTCGTACTGTTATTTCCACTTTCGTTGGGTTCACTGACTTGGCTTGGTGTTCGGCGCAGGGTTCCTGGAGCTGGAGGAAATCGACGGGGCCGACTACGAGATCTTCGGGACCATCGTGGAGGACGTGGGAGCAAGTGCCAGGAAGGTGGGCAATGACCAAAAGAAGAAGAAGACCAAGAGGGGGAAACGGAAGCGAGGGGATAATGCCAAGCGCTTGGATGCCGATGTCGGTGGCGATGACGATGCTGATTGTGCAGACGGTTTGGTAGTTGAGAGCAAGGAGGAGGAGGGTGAGAAGGCTGAGGAGAAGGGAAAGAGGAAGAAGAGGAACAGTAGTAACCCTAGGCCCCTATCTTGAGAAGAGTATCTTCCCAATCTCTCCCTTCTCCATGCACGCGAGCATCACGGCCGCCTCCCTCTGCCTTCCTCGCCGCCGACCTCTCTCTGCCCCACCCCAACCCGACTTCCACTTCGTCGGCGTGCAGGAGGACGCCCGCCTCAGCGACGACCACGACCTCGAGGTGGCCAGAGAAGCCCCCCGCCTCCTCCTAGTCCCAGTCTCCCAGGTGCGCCGCCCTCTCCCCTTTCCAGGCGCGCCGCCCCCGGCCTCCTCCTGCCAGCAGCGTACAGGCAACCTCTCGGGATTTTTTGAGAACGTTTCCTTCACCCAAATTTGGTTTAGACAACCGTGTACACGATCCAATAGAGATCTCAAACCCGGCCCATTTCATCAGATAAGCCGCCAAGCCGTCGGTAGTTATTAGCACAAAGCCCAAGCCCAAGTCCAAAACCAAAACCCTTCCATTGTCTCATCTTTCTCCCCCACTTCCTCCCGGCGCCACCGCCTCCTCCTCCCGCCGCCCTCTGTTTCCGATGGCCGAAGCACCGGAGCAGCAGATGCCGGACCCTCCCACTCCGCCCCAGGAGACAAAGCAACGGCCCAAGAAAAACAAGAGGGGCCGCTCGAAGAAACCCAAGCGAGCCGCCGCCGCCGCCGACGCTCCCTCCTCAACCAGCGCCACCGTGGTTGAGGACCCCTTCCTCGTCCTTGCCGGCGGCAAGGAAGGAGGTAACGACCTGAACTTTTCGTACTGTTATTTCCACTTTCGTTGGGTTCACTGACTTGGCTTGGTGTTCGGCGCAGGGTTCCTGGAGCTGGAGGAAATCGACGGGGCCGACTACGGGATCTTCGGGACCATCGTGGAGGACGTGGGAGCAAGTGCCGTGAAGGTGGGCAATGACCAAAAGAAGAAGAAGACCAAGAGGGGGAAACGGAAGCGAGGGATAATGCCAAGCGCTTGGATGCCGATGTTGGTGGCGATGACGATGCTGATTGTGCAGACGGTTTGGTAGTTGAGAGCAAGGAGGAGGAGGGTGAGAAGGCTGAGGAGAAGGGAAAGAGGAAGAAGAGGAACAGTAGTAACCCTAGGCCCCTATCTTGAGAAGAGTATCTTCCCAATCTCTCCCTTCTCCATGCACGCGAGCATCACGGCTGCCTCCCTCTGCCTTCCTCGCCGCCGACCTCTCTCTGCCCCACCCCAACCCGACTTCCACTTCGTCGGCGTGCAGGAGGACGCCCGCCTCAGCGACGACCACGACCTTGAGGTGGCCAGAGAAGCCCCCCGCCTCCTCCTAGTCCCAGTCTCCCAGGTGCGCCGCCCTCTCCCCTTTCCAGGCGCGCGCCCCGGCCTCCTCACGCCCGGCGGCGTACGGGCAACCTCTCGGGATTTTTGAGAACGTTTCCTTCACCCAAATTTGGTTTAGACAACCGTGTACACGATCCAATAGAGATCTCAAACCCGGCCCATTTCATCAGACAAGCCGCCAAGCCGTCGGTAGTTATTAGCACAAAGCCCAAGCCCAAGTCCAAAACCAAAACCCTTCCATTGTCTCATCTTTCTCCCCCACTTCCTCCCGGCGCCACCGCCTCCTCCTCCCGCCGCCCTCTGTTTCCGATGGCCGAAGCACCGGAGCAGCAGATGCCGGACCCTCCCACTCCGCCCCAGGAGACAAAGCAACGGCCCAAGAAAAACAAGAGGGGCCGCTCGAAGAAACCCAAGCGAGCCGCCGCCGCCGACGCTCCCTCCTCAACCAGCGCCACCGTGGTTGAGGACCCCTTCCTCGTCCTTGCCGGTGGCAAGGAAGGAGGTAACGACCTGAACTTTTCGTACTGTTATTTCCACTTTCGTTGGGTTCACTGACTTGGCTTGGTGTTCGGCGCAGGGTTCCTGGAGCTGGAGGAAATCGACGGGGCCGATTACGGGATCTTCGGGACCATCGTGGAGGACGTGGGAGCAAGTGCCAGGAAGGTGGGCAATGACCAAAAGAAGAAGAAGACCAAGAGGGGGAAACGGAAGCGAGGGGATAATGCCAAGCGCTTGGATGCCGATGTTGGTGGCGATGACGATGCTGATTGTGCAGACGGTTTGGTAGTTGAGAGCAAGGAGGAGGAGGGTGAGAAGGCTGAGGAGAAGGGAAAGAGGAAGAAGAGGAACAGTAGTAACCCTAGGCCCCTATCTTGAGAAGAGTATCTTCCCAATCTCTCCCTTCTCCATGCACGCGAGCATCACGGCCGCCTCCCTCTGCCTTCCTCGCCGCCGACCTCTCTCTGCCCCACCCCAACCCGACTTCCACTTCGTCGGCGTGCAGGAGGACGCCCGCCTCAGCGACGACCACGACCTCGAGGTGGCCAGAGAAGCCCCCCGCCTCCTCCTAGTCCCAGTCTCCCAGGTGCGCCGCCCTCTCCCCTTTCCAGGCGCGCCGCCCCCGGCCTCCTCCTGCCAGCAGCGTACAGGCAACCTCTCGGGATTTTTTGAGAACGTTTCCTTCACCCAAATTTGGTTTAGACAACCGTGTACACGATCCAATAGAGATCTCAAACCCGGCCCATTTCATCAGACAAGCCGCCAAGCCGTCGGTAGTTATTAGCACAAAGCCCAAGCCCAAGTCCAAAACCAAAACCCTTCCATTGTCTCATCTTTCTCCCCCACTTCCTCCCGGTGCCACCGCCTCCTCCTCCCGCCGCCCTCTGTTTCCGATGGCCGAAGCACCAGAGCAGCAGATGCCGGACCCTCCCACTCCGCCCCAGGAGACAAAGCAACGGCCCAAGAAAAACAAGAGGGGCCGCTCGAAGAAACCCAAGCGAGCCGCCGCCGCCGCCGACGCTCCCTCCTCAACCAGCGCCACCGTGGTTGAGGACCCCTTCCTCGTCCTTGCCGGCGGCAAGGAAGGAGGTAACGACCTGAACTTTTCGTACTGTTATTTCCACTTTCGTTGGGTTCACTGACTTGGCTTGGTGTTCGGCGCAGGGTTCCTGGAGCTGGAGGAAATCGACGGGGCCGACTACGGGATCTTCGGGACCATCGTGGAGGACGTGGGAGCAAGTGCCAGGAAGGTGGGCAATGACCAAAAGAAGAAGAAGACCAAGAGGGGGAAACGGAAGCGAGGGGATAATGCCAAGCGCTTGGATGCCGATGTTGGTGGCGATGACGATGCTAATTGTGCAGACGGTTTGGTAGTTGAGAGCAAGGAGGAGGAGGGTGAGAAGGCTGAGGAGAAGGGAAAGAGGAAGAAGAGGAACAGTAGTAACCCTAGGCCCCTATCTTGAGAAGAGTATCTTCCCAATCTCTCCCTTCTCCATGCACGCGAGCATCACGGCCGCCTCCCTCTGCCTTCCTCGCCGCCGACCTCTCTCTGCCCCACCCCAACCCGACTTCCACTTCGTCGGCGTGCAGGAGGACGCCCGCCTCAGCGACGACCACGACCTCGAGGTGGCCAGAGAAGCCCCCCGCCTCCTCCTAGTCCCAGTCTCCCAGGTGCGCCGCCCTCTCCCCTTTCCAGGCGCGCCGCCCCCGGCCTCCTCCTGCCAGCAGCATACAGGCAACCTCTCGGGATTTTTTGAGAACGTTTCCTTCACCCAAATTTGGTTTAGACAACCATGTACACGATCCAATAGAGATCTCAAACCCGGCCCATTTCATCAGACAAGCCGCCAAGCCGTCGGTAGTTATTAGCACAAAGCCCAAGCCCAAGTCCAAAACCAAAACCCTTCCATTGTCTCATCTTTCTCCCCCACTTCCTCCCGGCGCCACCGCCTCCTCCTCCCGCCGCCCTCTGTTTCCGATGGCCGAAGCACCGGAGCAGCAGATGCCGGACCCTCCCACTCCGCCCCAGGAGACAAAGCAACGGCCCAAGAAAAACAAGAGGGGCCGCTCGAAGAAACCCAAGCGAGCCGCCGCCGCCGCCGACGCTCCCTCCTCAACCAGCGCCACCGTGGTTGAGGACCCCTTCCTCGTCCTTGCCGGCGGCAAGGAAGGAGGTAACGACCTGAACTTTTCGTACTGTTATTTCCACTTTCGTTGGGTTCACTGACTTGGCTTGGTGTTCGGCGCAGGGTTCCTGGAGCTGGAGGAAATCGACGGGGCCGCCTACGGGATCTTCGGGACCATCGTGGAGGACGTGGGAGCAAGTGCCAGGAAGGTGGGCAATGACCAAAAGAAGAAGAAGACCAAGAGGGGGAAACGGAAGCGAGGGGATAATGCCAAGCGCTTGGATGCCGATGTTGGTGGCGATGACGATGCTGATTGTTGATGCGTGTGGTTGGCACGTCCGTTGGGAACCCCAAGAGGAAGGTGTGATGCGCACAGCGGCAAGTTTCCCTCAGTAAGAAACCAAGGTTTAATCGGACCAGTAGGAGTCAAGAAGCACGTTGAAGGTTGATGGCGGCGAGATGTAGTGCGGCGCAACACCAGTGATTCCGGCGCCAACGTGGAACCTGCAAAACACAACCAAAGTACTTTGCCCCAACGAAACAGTGAGGTTGTCAATCTCACCGGCTTGCTATAACAAAGAGTTAACCGTATTGTGTGGAAGATGATTGTTTGCAGAAAACAGTAGAACAAGTATTGCAGTAGATTGTATTTCAGTAAAGAGAATTGGACCGGGGTCCACAGTTCACTAGAGGTGTCTCTCCCATAAGACGAACAGCATGTTGGGTGAACAAATTACAGTTGGGCAATTGACAAATAAAGAGAGCATGACCATGCACATACATATCATGATGAGTATAGTGAGATTTAATTGGGCATTACGACAAAGTACATAGACCGTCATCCAACTGCATCTATGCCTAAAAAGTCCACCTTCAGGTTATCATCCGAACCCCCTCCAGTATTAAGTTGCAAACAACAGACAATTGCATTAAGTATGGTGCGTAATGTAACTAGTGACTACATCCTTGAACATAGCACTAATGTTTTATCCCTAGTGGCAACAGCACAACACAACCTTAGAACTTTCTCACCTTGTCCTGTGTCAATGCAGGCATGAACCCACTATCGAGCATAAGTACTCCCTCTTGGAGTTAATAGCAAAAACTTGGCCAGAGTATCTACTTGTAACGGAGAGCATGCAAGATCATAAACAACACATAGATATAACTTTGATAATCAACATAACAAGTATTCTCTATTCATCGGATCCCAACAAACGCAACATATAGAATTACAGATAGATGATCTTGATCATGTTAGGCAGCTCACAAGATCCAACAATGATAGCACAATGGGGAGAAGACAACCATCTAGCTACTGCTATGGACCCATAGTCCAGGGGTAGACTACTCACACATCACACCGGAGGCGACCATGGCGGCGTAGAGTCCTCCGGGAGATGATTCCCCTCTCCGGCAGGGTGCCGGAGGCGATCTCCTGGATCCCCCGAGATGGGATCGGCGGCGGCGGCGTCTCTGGAAGGTTTTCCGTATCGTGGCTCTCGGTACTGGGGGTTTCGTCACGGAGACTTTTTATAGGCGGAAGGGCAGGTCAAGAGGCGGCACGGGGGCCCCACACCACAGGGCCGCGCGGCCAAGGGGGGGGGGGGCCGCGCCGCCCTAGGGTGTGGCCCCTCCGTGGCCCCTCTTCGTCTCTCCTTCGGACTTCTGGAAGCTTCGTGAGAAAATAGGCCCCTGGGCTTTGATTTCGTCCAATTCCGAGAATATTTCCTTACTAGGATTTCTGAAACCAAAAACAGCAGAAAACAAGAATCGGCACTTCGGCATCTTGTTAATAGGTTAGTTCCAGAAAATGCACGAATATGACATAAAGTGTGCATAAAACATGTAGATAACATCAATAATGTGGCATGGAACATAAGAAATTATCGATACGTCGGAGACGTATCAGCATCCCCAAGCTTAGTTCTGCTCGTCCCGAGCAGGTAAAACGATAACACAGATAATTTCTGGAGTGACATGCCATCATAATCTTGATCATACTATTTGTAAAGCATATGTAGTGAATGCAGCGATCAAAACATTGTATATGACATGAGTAAACAAGTGAATCATATAGCAAAGACTTTTCATGAATAGCACTTCAAGACAAGCATCAATAAGTCTTGCATAAGAGTTAACTCATAAAGCAATAATTCAAAGTAAAGGCATTGAAGCAACACAAAAGAAGATTAAGTTTCAGCGGTTGCTTTCAACTTGTAACATGTATATCTCATGGATATTGTCAACATAGAGTAATATAATAAGTGCAATAAGCAAGTATGTAGGAATCGATGCACAGTTCACACAAGTGTTTGCTTCTTGAGGTGGAGAGAAATAGGTGAACTGACTCAACATTGAAAGTAAAAGAATGGTCCTCCATAGAGGAAAAGCATCGATTGCTATATTTGTGCTAGAGCTTTGATTTTGAAAACATGAAACAATTTTGTCAACGGTAGTAATAAAGCATATGCATCATGTAAATTATATCTTATAAGTTGCAAGCCTCATGCATAGTGTACTAATAGTGCCCGCACCTTGTCCTAATTAGCTTGGACTACCGGATCATCACAATGCATTGTTTTTACCAAGTGTCACAAAGGGGTACCTCTATGCCGCCTGTACAAAGGTCTAAGGAGAAAGCTCGCATTGGATTTCTCGCTATTGATTATTCTTCAACTTAGACATCCATACCGGGACAACGTAGACAACAGATAATGGACTCCTCTTTTATGCATAAGCATATACCAACAATTAATAATTTTCTCATTTGAGATTTGAGGATTGTTGTCCAAAACTGAAACTTCCACCATGGAGCATGGCTTTAGTTAGCGGCCCAATGTTCTTCTCTAACATATGCATGCTTAACCATATGGTGGTAGATCTCTCTTACTTCAGACAAGACGGACATGCATAGCAACTCACATGAAATTCAACAATGAATAGTTGATGGCGTCCCCAGTGAACATGGTTATCGCACAACAAGCAACTTAATAAGAGATAAAGTGCATAATTACATATTCAATACCACAATAGTTTTTAAGCTATTTGTCCCATGAGCTATATATTGCAAAAGTGAATGATGGAATTTTAAAGGTAGCACTCAAGCAATTTACTTTGGAATGGCGGAAAATACCATGTAGTAGGTAGGTATGGTGGACACAAATGGCATAGTGGTTGGCTCAAGTATTTTGGATGCATGAGAAGTATTCCCTCTCGATACAAGGTTTAGACTAGCAAGGCTTATTTGAAACAAACACAAGGATGAACCGGTGCAGCAAAACTCACATAAAAGACATATTGAAAACATTATAAGACTCTACACCGTCTTCCTTGTTGTTCAAACTCAAAACTAGAAATTATCTAGACCTTAGAGAAACCAAATATGCAAACCAAATTTTAGCATGCTCTATGTATTTCTTCATTAATGGGTGCAAAGCATATGATGCAAGAGCTTAAACATGAGCACAACAATTGCCAAGTATCACATTACCCAAGACATTTATAGCAATTACTACATGTATCATTTTCCAATTCCAACCATATAACAATTTAACGAAGGAGAAACTTCGCCATGAATACTATAAGTAGAAACCAAGGACATACTTGTCCATATGCTACAGCGGAGCGTGTCTCTCTCCATAAAGTGAATGCTAGGATCCATTTTATTCAAACAAAACAAAAACAAAAACAAACCGACGCTCCAAGAAAAAGCACATAAGATGTGATGGAATAAAAATATAGTTTCAGGGAGGAACCTGATAATGTTGTCGATGAAGAAGGGGATGCCTTGGGCATCCCCAAGCTTAGACGCTTGAGTCTTCTTGATATATGCAGGGGTGAACCACCGGGTGCATCCCCAAGCTTAGAGCTTTCACTCTCCTTGATCATGTTGCATCATACTCCTCTCTTGATCCTTGAAAACTTCCTCCACACCAAACTCGAAACAACTCATTAGAGGGTTAGTGCACAATATAAATTGACATATTCAGAGGTGACACAATCATTCTTAACACTTCTGGACATTGCATAATGCTACTGGACATTAATGGATCAAAGAAATTCATCCAACATAGCGAAAGAGGCAATGCGAAATAAAAGGCAGAATCTGTCAAAACAGAACAGTTCGTATTGACGAATTTTAAAATGGCACCAGACTTGCTCAAATGAAAATGCTCAAATTGAATGAAAGTTGCGTACATATCTGAGGATCATGCACGTAAATTGGCTTAATTTTCTGAGCTACCTACAGGGAGGTGGACTCAGATTCGTGACAGCAAAGAAATCTGGAACTGTGCAGTAATCCAAATCTAGTACTTACTTTTCTATCAACGGCTTAACTTGGCACAACAAAACACAAAACTAAGATAAGGAGAGGTTGCTACAGTAGTAAACAACTTCCAAGACACAAAATAAAAACAAAGTACTGTAGGTAAAAACATGGGTTGTCTCCCATAAGCGCTTTTCTTTAACGCCTTTCAGCTAGGCGCAGAAAGTGTGTATCAAGTATTATCAAGAGACGAAGTGTCAACATCATAATTTGTTCTCATAATGGAATCAAAAGGTACCTTAATTCTCTTTCTAGGGAAGTGTTCCATACCTTTCTTGAGAGGAAATTGATATTTTATATTACCTTCCTTCATATCAATAACAGCACCAACAGTTCGAAGAAAAGGTCTTCCCAATATAATGGGACAAGATGCATTGCATTCAATATCCAAGACAACAAAATCAACGGGAACAAGGTTATTGTTAACGGTAATGCGAACATTATCAACTTTACCCAAAGGTTTCTTTGTAGAATGATCAGCAAGATTAACATCCAAATAACAATTTTTCAGCGGTGGCAAGTCAAGCATATTATAAATTTTCTTAGGCATAACAGAAATACTTGCACCAAGATCACATAAAGCATTACAATCAAAATCTTTAACCTTTATCTTAATGATGGGCTCCCAACCATCCTCTAGCTTTTTAGGAATAGAGGCTTCGCGCTCTAGTTTCTCTTCTCTAGCTTTTATAAGAGCATTTGTAATATGATGTGTAAAAGCCAAATTTATAGCACTAGCATTAGGACTTTTAGCAAGTTTTTGCAAGAACTTTATAACTTCAGAGATGTGGCAATCATCAAAATTCAAACCATTATAATCTAAAGCAATGGGATCATCATCCCCAATGTTGGAAAAAATTTCAGCAGCTTTATCACGCAGTTTCAGCAGTTTTAGCAGTTTCATGCAGTTTTTCGCGCTTTGCATTAGAAGTGGAAACATTGCTAACACCAATTCTTTTATTAGTATTAGTAGGAGGTGCAGCAACATGTGTAGCATTAGCATTACTAGTGGTGGTAATAGTCCAAACTTTAGCTATATTCTTTTCTTTAGCTAGTTTTTCATTTTCTTCTCTATCCCACCTAGCACGCAGTTCAGCCATTAATCTTATATTCTCATTAATTCTAACTTGAATGGCATTTGCTGTAGTAGTAATTTTATTATGATGATTCTCATTAGGCAAAACTTTTGATTTCAAAAGATCAACATCAGCAGCAAGACTATCGACTTTAGAAGCAAGTATATCAATTTTCCCAAGCTTTTCTTCAACAGATTTGTTAAAAGCAGTTTGTGTACTAATAAATTCTTTAAGCATGGCTTCAAGTCTAGGGGGTGAACTCCAATTATTGTTGTAAGAATTCCCATAAGAATTAACATAGCCGTTGCCATTATTATAAGGATATGGCCTATAGTTGTTACTAGAATTGTTCCGGTAAGCATTGTTGTTGAAATTATTATTTTTAATGAAGTTTACATCAACATGTTCTTCTTGTGCAACCAATGAAGCTAACGGAACATTATTAGGATCAATATTAGTCCTATCATTCACAAGCATAGACATAATAGCATCAATCTTATCACTCAAGGAAGAGGTTTCTTCGACAGAATTTACCTTCTTACCTTGTGGAGCTCTTTCCGTGTGCCATTCAGAGTAGTTGATCATCATATTATCAAGAAGCTTTGTTGCTTCACCAAGAGTGATGGACATAAAGGTACCTCCAGCAGCTGAATCCAATAAATTCCGCGAAGAAAAATTTAGTCCTGCATAGAAGGTTTGGATGATCATCCAAGTAGTCAGTCCATGGGTTGGGCAATTTTTAACCAAAGATTTCATTCTTTCCCAAGCTTGAGCAACATGTTCAGTATCTAATTGTTTAAAATTCATTATGCTACTCCTCAAAGATATAATTTTAGCAGGGGGATAATATCTACCAATAAAAGCATCCTTGCATTTAGTCCATGAATCAATACTATTCTTAGGTAGAGATAGCAACCAATCTTTAGCTCTTCCTCTTAATGAGAAAGGGAACAATTTTAGTTTAATAATATCACCATCTACATCTTTATATTTTTGCATTTCACATAATTCAACAAAATTATTAAGATGGGCAGCAGCATCATCAGAACTAACACTGTAAAATTGCTCTCGCATAACAAGATTCAGAAAGCAGGTTTAATTTCAAAGAATTCTGCTGTAGTAGCAGGTGGAGCAATAGGTGTGCATAAGAAATCATTATTATTTGTGGTTGTGAAGTCACACAACTTAGTATTTTCAGGGTTGGCCATTTTAGCAACAGTAAATAAAGCAAACTAGATAAAGTAAATGCAAGTAAACTAATTTTTTTGTGTTTTCGATATAGCAAACAAGATAGCAAATAAAGTAAAACTAGCAACTAATTTTTTTGTATTTTGATTTAGTGCAGCAAACAAAGTAGTAAATAAAACTAAGCAAGACAAAAACAAAGTAAAGAGATTGAGAAGTGGAGACTCCCTTGCAGCGTGTCTTGATCTCCCGGCAACGGCGCCAGAAATTTGCTTGATGCGTGTGGTTGGCACGTCCGTTGGGAACCCCAAGAGGAAGGTGTGATGCGCACAGCGGCAAGTTTCTCTCAGTAAGAAACCAAGGTTTAATCGGACCTGTAGGAGTCAAGAAGCACGTTGAAGGTTGATGGCGGCGAGATGTAGTGCGGCGCAACACCGGTGATTCCGGCGCCAACGTGGAACCCGCAAAACACAACCAAAGTACTTTGCCCCAACGAAACAAAGTGAGGTTGTCAATCTCACCGGCTTGCTGTAACAAAGAGTTAACCGTATTGTGTGGAAGATGATTGTTTGCAGAAAACAGTAGAACAAGTATTGCAGTAGATTGTATTTCAAGAAAGAGAATTGGACCGGGTCCACAGTTCACTAGAGGTGTCTCTCCCATAAGACGAACAGCATGTTGGGTGAACAAATTACAGTTGGGCAATTGACAAATAAAGAGAGCATGACCATGCACATACATATCATGATGAGTATAGTGAGATTTAATTGGGCATTACGACAAAGTACATAGACCGTCATCCAACTGCATCTATGCCTAAAAAGTCCACCTTCGTGTTATCATCCGAACCCCTCCGGTATTAAGTTGCAAACAACAGACAATTGCATTAAGTATGGTGCGTAATGTAACTAGTGACTACATCCTTGAACATAGCACTAATGTTTTATCCCTAGTGGCAACAGCACAACACAACCTTAGAACTTTTACATCCTTTGTCCCGGTGTCAATGCAGGCATGAACCCACTATCGAGCATAAGTACTCCCTCTTGGAGTTAATAGCAAAAACTTGGCCAGAGTATCTACTAGTAACGGAGAGCATGCAAGATCATAAACAACACATAGATATAACTTTGATAATCAACATAACAAGTATTCTCTATTCATCGGATCCCAACAAACGCAACATATAGAATTACAGATAGATGATCTTGATCATGTTAGGCAGCTCACAAGATCCGACAATGATAGCACAATGGGGAGAAGACAACCATCTAGCTACTGCTATGGACCCATAGTCCAGGGGTAGACTACTCACACATCACACCGGAGGCGACCATGGCGGCGTAGAGTCCTCCGGGAGATGATTCCCCTCTCCGGCAGGGTGCCGGAGGCGATCTCCTGGATCCCCCGAGATGGGATCGGCGGCGGCGGCGTCTCTGGAAGGTTTTCCGTATTGTGGCTCTCGGTACTGGGGGTTTCGTCACGGAGACTTTTTATAGGCGGAAGGGCAGGTCAAGAGGCGGCACGGGGGCCCCACACCACAGGGCCGCGCGGCCAAGGGGGGGGCCGCGCCGCCCTAGGGTGTGGCCCCTCCGTGGCCCCTCTTCGTCTCTCCTTCGGACTTCTGGAAGCTTCGTGAGAAAATAGGCCCCTGGGCTTTGATTTCGTCCAATTCCGAGAATATTTCCTTACTAGGATTTCTGAAACCAAAAACAGCAGAAACAAAGAATCGGCACTTCGGCATCTTGTTAATAGGTTAGTTCCAGAAAATGCACGAATATGACATAAAGTGTGCATAAAACATGTAGATAACATCAATAATGTGGCATGGAACATAAGAAATTATCGATACGTCGGAGACGTATCAATTGTGCAGACGGTTTGGTAGTTGAGAGCAAGGAGGAGGAGGGTGAGAAGGCTGAGGAGAAGGGAAAGAGGAAGAAGAGGAACAGTAGTAACCCTAGGCCCCTATCTTGAGAAGAGTATCTTCCCAATCTCTCCCTTCTCCATGCACGCGAGCATCACGGCCGCCTCCCTCTGCCTTCCTCGCCGCCGACCTCTCTCTGCCCCACCCCAACCCGACTTCCACTTCGTCGGCGTGCAGGAGGACGCCCGCCTCAGCGACGACCACGACCTCGAGGTAGCCAGAGAAGCCCCCCGCCTCCTCCTAGTCCCAGTCTCCCAGGTGCGCCGCCCTCTCCCCTTTCCAGGCACGCCGCCCCCGGCCTCCTCCTGCCAGCAGCGTACAGGCAACCTCTCGGGATTTTTTGAGAACGTTTCCTTCACCCAAATTTGGTTTAGACAACCGTGTACACGATCCAATAGAGATCTCAAACCCGGCCCATTTCATCAGACAAGCCGCCAAGCCGTCGGTAGTTATTAGCACAAAGCCCAAGCCCAAGTCCAAAACCAAAACCCTTCCATTGTCTCATCTTTCTCCCCCACTTCCTCCCGGCGCCACCGCCTCCTCCTCCCGCCGCCCTCTGTTTCCGATGGCCGAAGCACCGGAGCAGCAGATGCCGGACCCTCCCACTCCACCCCAGGAGACAAAGCAACGGCCCAAGAAAAACAAGAGGGGCCGCTCGAAGAAACCCAAGCGAGCCGCCGCCGCCGCCGACGCTCCCTCCTCAACCAGCGCCACCGTGGTTGAGGACCCCTTCCTCGTCCTTGCCGGTGGCAAGGAAGGAGGTAACGACCTGAACTTTTCGTACTGTTATTTCCACTTTCGTTGGGTTCACTGACTTGGCTTGGTGTTCGGCGCAGGGTTCCTGGAGCTGGAGGAAATCGACGGGGCCGACTACGGGATCTTCGGGACCATCGTGGAGGACGTGGGAGCAAGTGCCAGGAAGGTGGGCAATGACCAAAAGAAGAAGAAGACCAAGAGGGGGAAACGGAAGCGAGGGGATAATGCCAAGCGCTTGGATGCCGATGTTGGTGGCGATGACGATGCTGATTGTGCAGACGGTTTGGTAGTTGAGAGCAAGGAGGAGGAGGGTGAGAAGGCTGAGGAGAAGGGAAAGAGGAAGAAGAGGAACAGTAGTAACCCTAGGCCCCTATCTTGAGAAGAGTATCTTCCCAATCTCTCCCTTCTCCATGCACGCGAGCATCACGGCCGCCTCCCTCTGCCTTCCTCGCCGACCTCTCTCTGCCCCACCCCAACCCGACTTCCACTTCGTCGGCGTGCAGGAGGACGCCCGCCTCGGCGACGACCACGACCTCGAGGTGGCCGGAGAAGCCCCCGCCTCCTCCTAGTCCCGCCTCCCTGTGTGCGCCGCCCTCTCCCCTTTCCGTGCGCGCCGCCCCGGCCTCCTCCTGCCAGCAGCGTACAGGCAACCTCTCGGGATTTTTTGAGAACGTTTCCTTCACCCAAATTTGGTTTAGACAACCGTGTACACGATCCAATAGAGATCTCAAACCCGGCCCATTTCATCAGACAAGCCGCCAAGCCGTCGGTAGTTATTAGCACAAAGCCCAAGCCCAAGTCCAAAACCAAAACCCTTCCATTGTCTCATCTTTCTCCCCCACTTCCTCCCGGCGCCACCGCCTCCTCCTCCCGCCGCCCTCTTTTTCCGATGGCCGAAGCACCGGAGCAGCAGATGCTGGACCCTCCCACTCCGCCCCAGGAGACAAAGCAACGGCCCAAGAAAAACAAGAGGGGCCGCTCGAAGAAACCCAAGCGAGCCGCCGCCGCCGCCGACGCTCCCTCCTCAACCAGCGCCACCGTGGTTGAGGACCCCTTCCTCGTCCTTGCCGGCGGCAAGGAAGGAGGTAACGACCTGAACTTTTCGTACTGTTATTTCCACTTTCGTTGGGTTCACTGACTTGGCTTGGTGTTCGGCGCAGGGTACCTGGAGCTGGAGGAAATCGACGGGGCCGACTACGGGATCTTCGGGACCATCGTGGAGGACGTGGGAGCAAGTGCCAGGAAGGTGGGCAATGACCAAAAGAAGAAGAAGACCAAGAGGGGGAAACGGAAGCGAGGGGATAATGCCAAGCGCTTGGATGCCGATGTTGGTGGCGATGACGATGCTGATTGTGCAGACGGTTTGGTAGTTGAGAGCAAGGAGGAGGAGGGTGAGAAGGCTGAGGAGAAGGGAAAGAGGAAGAAGAGGAACAGTAGTAACCCTAGGCCCCTATCTTGAGAAGAGTATCTTCCCAATCTCTCCCTTCTCCATGCACGCGAGCATCACGGCCGCCTCCCTCTGCCTTCCTCGCCGCCGACCTCTCTCTGCCCCACCCCAACCCGACTTCCACTTCGTCGGCGTGCAGGAGGACGCCCGCCTCAGCGACGACCACGACCTCGAGGTGGCCAGAGAAGCCCCCCGCCTCCTCCTAGTCCCAGTATCCCAGGTGCGCCGCCCTCTCCCCTTTCCAGGCGCGCCGCCCCCGGCCTCCTCCTACCAGCAGCGTACAGGCAACCTCTCGGGATTTTTTGAGAACGTTTCCTTCACCCAAATTTGGTTTAGACAACCGTGTACACGATCCAATAGAGATCTCAAACCCGGCCCATTTCATCAGACAAGCCGCCAAGCCGTCGGTAGTTATTAGCACAAAGCCCAAGCCCAAGTCCAAAACCAAAACCCTTCCATTGTCTCATCTTTCTCCCCCACTTCCTCCCGGCGCCACCGCCTCCTCCTCCCGCCGCCCTCTGTTTCCGATGGCCGAAGCACCGGAGCAGCAGATGCCGGACCCTCCCACTCCGCCCCAGGAGACAAAGCAACGGCCCAAGAAAAACAAGAGGGGCCGCTCGAAGAAACCCAAGCGAGCCGCCGCCGCTGCCGACGCTCCCTCCTCAACCAGCGCCACCGTGGTTGAGGACCCCTTCCTCGTCCTTGCCGGCGGCAAGGAAGGAGGTAACGACCTGAACTTTTCGTACTGTTATTTCCACTTTCGTTGGGTTCACTGACTTGGCTTGGTGTTCGGCGCAGGTTCCCGGAGCTGGAGGAAATCGACGGGGCCGACTACGGGATCTTCGGGACCATCGTGGAGGACGTGGGAGCAAGTGCCAGGAAGGTGGGCAATGACCAAAAGAAGAAGAAGACCAAGAGGGGGAAACGGAAGCGAGGGGATAATGCCAAGCGCTTGGATGCCGATGTTGGTGGCGATGACGATGCTGATTGTGCAGACGGTTTGGTAGTTGAGAGCAAGGAGGAGGAGGGTGAGAAGGCTGAGGAGAAGGGAAAGAGGAAGAAGAGGAACAGTAGTAACCCTAGGCCCCTATCTTGAGAAGAGTATCTTCCCAATCTCTCCCTTCTCCATGCACGCGAGCATCACTGCCGCCTCCCTCTGCCTTCCTCGCCGCCGACCTCTCTCTGCCCCACCCCAACCCGACTTCCACTTCGTCGGCGTGCAGGAGGACGCCCGCCTCAGCGACGACCACGACCTCGAGGTGGCCAGAGAAGCCCCCCGCCTCCTCCTAGTCCCAGTCTCCCAGGTGCGCCGCCCTCTCCCCTTTCCAGGCGCGCCGCCCGGCCTCCTCCACGCCAGCAGCGTACAGCAACCTCTCGGGATTTTTTGAGAACGTTTCCTTCACCCAAATTTGGTTTAGACAACCGTGTACACGATCCAATAGAGATCTCAAACCCGGCCCATTTCATCAGACAAGCCGCCAAGCCGTCGGTAGTTATTAGCACAAAGCCCAAGCCCAAGTCCAAAACCAAAACCCTTCCATTGTCTCATCTTTCTCCCCCACTTCCTCCCGACGCCACCGCCTCCTCCTCCCGCCGCCCTCCGTTTCCGATGGCCGAAGCACCGGTGCAGCAGATGCCGGACCCTCCCACTCCGCCCCAGGAGACAAAGCAACGGCCCAAGAAAAACAAGAGGGGCCGCTCGAAGAAACCCAAGCGAGCCGCCGCCGCCGACGCTCCCTCCTCAACCAGCGCCACCGTGGTTGAGGACCCCTTCCTCGTCCTTGCCGGCGGCAAGGAAGGAGGTAACGACCTGAACTTTTCGTACTGTTATTTCCACTTTCGTTGGGTTCACTGACTTGGCTTGGTGTTCGGCGCAGGGTTCCTGGAGCTGGAGGAAATCGACGGGGCCGACTACGGGATCTTCGGGACCATCGTGGAGGACGTGGGAGCAAGTGCCAGGAAGGTGGGCAATGACCAAAAGAAGAAGAAGACCAAGAGGGGGAAACGGAAGCGAGGGGATAATGCCAAGCGCTTGGATGCCGATGTTGGTGGCGATGACGATGCTGATTGTGCAGACGGTTTGGTAGTTGAGAGCAAGGAGGAGGAGGGTGAGAAGGCTGAGGAGAAGGGAAAGAGGAAGAAGAGGAACAGTAGTAACCCTAGGCCCCTATCTTGAGAAGAGTATCTTCCCAATCTCTCCCTTCTCCATGCACGCGAGCATCACGGCCGCCTCCCTCTGCCTTCCTCGCCGCCGACCTCTCTCTGCCCCACCCCAACCCGACTTCCACTTCGTCGGCGTGCAGGAGGACGCCCGCCTCAGCGACGACCACGACCTCGAGGTGGCCAGAGAAGCCCCCCGCCTCCTCCTAGTCCCAGTCTCCCAGGTGCGCCGCCCTCTCCCCTTTCCAGGCGCGCCGCCCCCGGCCTCCTCCTGCCAGCAGCGTACAGGCAACCTCTCGGGATTTTTTGAGAACGTTTCCTTCACCCAAATTTGGTTTAGACAACCGTGTACACGATCCAATAGAGATCTCAAACCCGGCCCATTTCATCAGACAAGCCGCCAAGCCGTCGGTAGTTATTAGCACAAAGCCCAAGCCCAAGTCCAAAACCAAAACCCTTCCATTGTCTCATCTTTCTCCCCCACTTCCTCCCGACGCCACCGCCTCCTCCTCCCGCCGCCCTCCGTCTCCGATGGCCGAAGCACCGGTGCAGCAGATGCCGGACCCTCCCACTCCGCCCCAGGAGACAAAGCAACGGCCCAAGAAAAACAAGAGGGGCCGCTCGAAGAAACCCAAGCGAGCCGCCGCCGCCGCTGACGCTCCCTCCTCAACCAGCGCCACCGTGGTTGAGGACCCCTTCCTCGTCCTTGCCGGCGGCAAGGAAGGAGGTAACCACCTCAACTTCTCGTACAGTTGTTTCCACTTTGGGGTTAGGTTCACTGACTTGGCTTGGGGTTCGGCGCAGGGTTCCTGGAGCTGGAGGAAATCGACGGGGCCGACTACGGGATCTTCGGGAGCATCGTGGAGGACGTGGGAGCAAGTGCGAGGAAGGTGGGGGGTGACCAAAAGAGGAAGACGAAGAGGGGGAAACGGAAGCGAGGGGATGGTGCCAAGCGCTTGGATGCCGATGACGATGGTGATTGTGCAGACGATTTGGTAGCTGAGAGCAAGGAGGAGGAGGGTGACAAGGCTGCGGAGAAGGGAAAGGGGAAGAAGAGGAACAGGAAGAAGAGGAACGTGAACGACAAGGAGACGAATTCAGAGAGCAAGGAGGATGGCGCCGATGATAATGTGGAGGAAGGTAAGAAGGATGTTACCAATGACAATGCTGAGGAGGGTAAGAAGGGCGAGAAAAAGGGAAAGAAGAAGAGGAACAGGAAGAAGAGGAAGGTGAATGACGAGGAGAAGGATTCAGAGAGCAAGGAGGATGTTGCCGATGACAGCATGGAAGGTGCTTAGTTTTTTGTTTTCAGCTAGTGTCTTCGGATCACTTGCTTATGTATTTGTAGATTATATAATTTGGTATTCCTTTTTTTGGGATTGCTTTACTTCCTTTTCCAAAATTTGGTAGATTAGCAGTGCAGGTTTACTTGAGAATAGCTATTGATACTGTATTTGTGGATATGCTCATATTGGTAGATTAGCACTTAGCAGTGCAGGTTTACTTGAGAATAGCTAACGATACTCTTCTGTGCCTCCCAGATGCGCAAGACGTCGATGAAAATATGGAACAAGATAACGACGATGAGCTGAAATTGGGCGAGGATGAACTTTATGCGTGGCTGGAGTTAAGATTGCATCCCCTTCTTATCGAGGCAATGCACAGGCTTGGGTTTAAAGAACCAACACCCATACAAAAGGCTTGCATTCCTGCAGGGGCTCATCAAGGCAAGGTTTGTTATATGTTAACCGGTCGGGAACTAGCCATTAGCTTATTCTGCATGGAAATGCTGAATTTATTTTGTTTTATTGTCCTGATGTTATTTGTTGTTGTTAACTTCTCTTAGCTTCATAACCTATTCATTGACTGAAAATATTGTATTTTTTCTTGTGCTCGTTGCTTTTTTAAGCTGCCTAATGCCCTAATGGAGTTATGGATATACTTACTTTATAATTTTCAAACTAGTATTGCTACTTTGGTCCCTCTTAGTAGTTCACTTACCATTAATCGAAGACTTTCTTGATGCTCCATAGCAAATGTTTGGTATTTTAACTTTGCCCATGATTATCCCTGCTACAGGATGTTATTGGTGCAGCAGAGACAGGATCTGGAAAGACACTTGCCTTTGGTCTTCCTATTTTGCAGCGCCTTCTCGAAGAACGAGAGAAAGCTGAAAGATTACATGTAGAAGATGAAAAATTGACTGAGGAAAGTTCTTCGGGAGGCCCACTCCGCGCACTTATTCTGACACCCACAAGAGAACTTGCCAAACAGGTATAAGAATGATCTGCGATTTACATTTGGCATGGAACTTTAATTCTTGATAATGCTGTAGCTATAAATCTACGCTGTCCATCCTATTCCCCTTGGTGCGTTCTGGTTATTTGAGTTCAACCTTTTCCCTAGCTTATTCAGTTAGAGTTCTGAACATCATTGCTCTTGAAATTTCTTCTTTCAAGTTGTTACCTCTATTTGAATATGAGGTAGTGTGTCATGCATGTTATGATTCTTGTTTGCAGGTCTGCGATCATCTAAAAGATGCAGCAAAGTTCTTAGGAATTCATGTTGTTCCTATTGTTGGTGGTTTATCCATGGATAAGCAAGAACGGCTTTTAAAAAAGAAGCCTGAAATTGTCGTTGGAACTCCAGGAAGATTATGGGAGCTAATGTCCTCAGGCAATCAGCACCTAGTTGAGGTTTGTATGTGAACGTCTGAAAGTATATGTTAAGTAGTCATTTTGCATTTTGGCAACTCAGTGTATGATTGATATACAACATTCATACCCCTAGGAAAACATATTAGGTATAATCATCAATCATAAGTGTATCCGAACCTTGCAACAAAATGGCCAACTTTGTGAATAAACTTTTGTTACTGCATTGTGGTCTGAAGATTTTCATTACGGCAAACTGCAGGGAAATGACACACTTAATCACCGTTTTTTTTTCTTCTGTTCTGCAAACTGCATACTGAAAGCAAGTCTGGCATCTTCAGTTTGGAAGAATCCTGGTTTTATCCTCATAATATAGAAATACTTCTAGGTGATGGAAGCCAGGGAACTAAGCCCGGTGATCTCTAGTTAACGTAACTTGTATCTACTATAACTATAGTTATCACTGCTATCCTTTCTTCTAGATGATTGCACCTAATAGTAAACTGAACTTTTCTCTATTTCAAATGACAGAATGAAGTATAAGTGTGGCTGGTTTCTGGTTGAACCTAACTTGCATCTAAGATAGTTATTAATGCTATTCTTACCTCTAGATGATTGAACCCAAAAGTAAACTGAACTTTTCTTTATTTCAAATGACAGATCGAAGTATATAAATGCGGCTTGTTCTATTTATTGCAATTCTCTTGTCGTTATTTATTGTTGAAGACATGGTGCTAACTGTCACAATGCTTCTATTTATTTATCACTCAGCTGCATTCACTGTCATTCTTCGTGTTGGATGAGGCTGATAGAATGATAGAGCGGGGTCATTTCAAAGAAGTGCAATCTATCATTGAGATGCTTCCTCTATCTAATAGTTCTGATGAGCCAACCGTAAAAGCCACGTCAAGCTGTGAAACTGTGCTAAATTTGCAAGTAAAAAAGAGGCAAACCTTTGTCTTCTCGGCGACACTTGCACTCTCAGCTAATTTTCGCAAGAAGTTAAAGCGTGGCCTTTCTACTTCAAAGGCATCAACGACTGATGATTTGAGCTCCATCGAAGCACTTTCGAAGCAGGCTGGTATGAAACCTAATGCAGAAATAATTGATTTAACAAATGCTTCGATCTTGCCTGCGAAACTTGAAGAATCATTCATCGAGTATGCCTTTTTTCCTTGTACTTTCATTGTAATAGCCGTTTATCTTTGGCTTGTAATTTTTTATGCAAACACTGTAGTAGTTTGACACTGAAAACTTACTTTTTGCTTGTTTTGCAGGTGTAGCGATGATGATAAGGATGCCAACCTGTACTATATATTAAGTGTTCATGGACAAGGCCGCACAATAATATTTTGCACATCGATTGCTGCATTGCGTCACATTTCTTCTTTATTGCGCATACTCGGAATCAATGTCTTGACAAATCACGCTCAAATGCAACAAAGGGCTCGCATGAAGGTGACTCTTCCATAAACTGTACACTGTACCTATATGTAACTTTTTCTTAGCTCTTGGAATCATGTTCCACTTTACATATTATCTACTCCCTCTGTTCCATGTCGCTAATTTGGTAAAACTTTGTAGTAAATCAGCGGCAACTATGGAACAGAGGGAGTATTATACACTTAATGACTTAAATGGTTATGGTTGGAATCATTGTAACCAGTTGACACATATAGAAGTTTCTTTTTATTGCGGGATTTTGCTAACATATAGTAATGTACTAATGTTTTCCTAAAATTACCGCTTAATAACTGGTTCTGGGATCAGCAGGTTCTTTACTTTTGTTTTCCAATTGTTTTGTGATGTATGACCTTCTTCACTGTAGTTTTTTTTTTCTTCTTGCTTATTTTAAATTGGAACCCTATCTCTGCCTTGTCATAGTCAAGTAAAGCTAACAACTTCTAAGCTTAGTAATGTTTAGCTTTGCCTTTTGTAAGATAAGGCATTGAGACTTTCTTGTGTTCATTCAGGCTGTCGATCGTTTCCGTGAAAGTGAGAATTCCATTTTGGTCGCGACTGATGGTTTTGCAAGGGGCATGGACTTTGATAATGTCCGAACTGTTATCCATTATCAACTGCCACATTCCAGTGATGTAGGTGCACTGTTTATTTCTTGAACCTACACTTATCTTACATTGAGACCAAAATCACTAACTAGATTTTTGCAATCTTGTTTGCCCCTCTTAGGTTTATATCCACAGGAGTGGAAGGACAGCGCGCAAATCATTGGCAGGTTGCAGTATTGCGTTGATCTCTCCTGATGACAAAGCCAAGTTTTACTCTCTCTGCAAGTCATTTTCAAAGGTGATTTCCGTTCATATGTATTCATATGTTAGATGTTACCCACATACACAGCCTATTAAATCTCTCATGACAAGTGCATTTTCACCCTTCTCAACCACTCGAGATGGTGCAATTTAATTATAGTTCTTTCTCAGATTAAGCTGACTAACTATTGCTTGAAAACCACAGGAGAACCTCCAGCAGTTTCCTGTTGATCAGGCATACATGCCTCAAGTAATGAATAGACTCTCCCTTGCTCGGCAGATTGACAAGATATCACGTAAAAATTCACAGGCAAGTGGTTTGTTAGATTTTCTTTGATCATTTTTAACATGTATGGATTAAGCACTGACCTCTGATTAGTTTTAGTTATAGTTGTCCACGCTCTGACTGCTGTCTGCTTTTCAGGAAAATGCTAACAAATCCTGGCTTCAGAGGAATGCTGAATCCATGGGACTTATATTGGATGCTAGTGACAGCGAGGAAGAACGTGTACAAGGCCACAAGCAACGAAAGGCAACATCTGCAAAGCTCCAGAAACTTCAACAGGTTTGAATGATTTAATAATATTATATTAGTGTTAATAGCATTAGTATTTTTTTTGGTAAGCTAAGCTATTATTAGGTGGTCATGTCTTGACAATGTTTCTCTATCTATCTGGCCCATAATTCAGCTCATTTTCCTTTGTGTAGGATTTAAACGAACTCTTGCAACACCCCTTGCAACCTAAGACTTTCTCACGGCGCTATTTGGCTGGGGTTAGTTTTCTGTCATGCAGTAAATATTATGGATCACTTCTGGCACCTTAGCCTGACAAGATTTTGTGTTCACTGACATCAACCCTTCAATTCATCCAGGCTGGTATTTCACCATTGCTCCAGAAGCAACTAGAAGATTTGGCCAGAAGGAATGTAAATGGTAATACTAGTAATAACGAGAATAAAGGGTCTCAATTTGTTATTGGCCAGGATCGTGTGGAACCCTTGCAAGCTCTTCAAGATTCTGGGCAAGAGGTGAGCTTTTCAATCGACATTTATGTCACTCATAACCAGAACCAAGTTTCTAAGTTGTGTGTAGTTCATATATCAGTTGCTTTTGTTTGTATATTCTTCTGCCCCTTCTCTTATCTATTACTGATTTTATGCTGTCAGATTTGTGTGAATATGGACAAGCAAAGAGAGAAGAGAAGACTTGCTGAAAATTGGAGGCGGAAGAAACATGAAGAGAAGAAGAGTAATTTTCTTTCATCATTCTTTTCTAATTCGCTCCGCTTGCACTCATGCATCACCAGTGGTCATGGCTCTGCAATAATTCATTTCTGAATATTTAAAAGAAATGCAAGAAGCCTGCATTCTACTTTTATCTCGTACACATGCCATTCCTATAATAATGCTGATGAACATTGGATTTTATCTGGCTCTGTCCGAGCATTTATATTTCAAAACACCCCTAGCCATAATTAAAAATGGTACTACAAACTTTGTTTAGACAGCCCATCGACGTCTTAATTTCTTCCTTTCATTTTCAGGTACACGAGAACAAAAGAGAAATGACAGGAGACAAGCTAAAGAGAGGGACTGAATAGTCGATGTATAACTGAAGGAGGAGCCATTTATCTTGGCTATGCTTGTTTTGCCGTTGTTTATCTCTGGGTTTAGGAGGGTAAATGTGCCAGGCAACTTATGTTGTCAGGGACACTTTAGGTCCATGATTGCTTCCAAGAACACCTTCACTGATGTTTTTGACGTGATATATCACTGAAGGCACTAAATTTATGAGTTGGTGTAAACAAGATTGAGTCGATCAGGCGATGGATATCATCATTTGCAGTTAAGCTAGAACCGAGCCTCAGCAAAGAATGATGAAACCTAAGCAATTTGCTTGGCTGTGTTGTAACAGTTAACCCATCTCTGTAACCTGTGATATACGTTTATTAGAGTTTATCTTTAAAGTTTTTTTTTTCTTTTGTGTGAGTTCTCTCAGATGTTACAAACCAAAATTTCTGGTGGAAATTTCAGGGACTTGACTGAACTGCTGTAGCAAATCTTGACTGTTGATGAGAAAAACAAATCCTAGCTGTTGTCCGACGCTTCGTCTTTCCTTTGTGGTGGTGGAGGCGCTGATAGTGTCAGGTGTGTTTTGTTAAGAGGTTCTCCTATGTTTCTCGTGCTTCCGATGTTTTTCACGGCAATATGAATATGCCAGTATGAAGCAGCGGTTCAACATGTTGCCTTGCCTGGATTTTGTGTGTGTGGACAATAGTGTCTTTAAGGATATTAGGTTCTATTTTTTTTGCAAAAATTCTGCCGCACTATTAATAATCATCAGTCAGCACTAAAAATAATAAAAAATTACAGATGAAAATTCTGATGGATCTTTGGAGTTTGGACCACCTTGCGATGACTATGGACACTAACGCGATGACTATGGACACTAGCACAAGTCGAAGGTGTGCTGCCATCCTCCCCTTTTGACGGAGCTAGGCAAAACTTGCCATCCTCCCGTTTCAATGGATTCTACTACAAGAAGATTTTTGCCATCCTCCCGTTTCAATGGATTCTACTACAAGAAGATCTAGTACGATAAACTTTGTCCGGCTCTGGTGATGGAGGGGTGAGGACCGTGCCGCACCTTCCCGCTAGCGTCTGTAGTTGTCGCTAGGTGGTACAATGAACTTTTTTTTATAATTTTTATAATTTTTGGGCTTTCACTACTGATTATTAATAATAGATCGATCGAATTTCAAAAGAAAAACCTATCCGCTGCAACATTGCCTTTTTTCTTCTTCTCAAAGGTACGCCGTAAGGGCATCTCCAACGGGGCAACCCATCCCGCGCCCGCGCGTCCGGATGGGTCCAGTTGGACAAAAACGCGGCCCAACGCGGCGACACATCGCAAATGCGGATGGCCGCGGCGTCCAGAACTACGCAAACCCGGCCCAAATCTGGGCCGAGTTTGCGTGGCCGCGGATGGCACACGGCGTCCTCGCGTGTCCGCATGGTCCGCGTGGCTGGCCCAGCTGTCGGTGCCCAGTCCTATTAAATGTGGACTGGGGGAGGGGGACTGTCCCTATCCAGTCCCCACTCTCCACTCCGGCCACACGCACGAGCGACCGCGAGCTTCCGCGCCGCCATGGCCCCGAAGCGGGAGTTCCTCCCGTCCGCGAATGACCACGAGGCCGGCAGCAGCCGGCGAATCGCGCCAGCGGCGTTCGACATGGGGCCGTCGGCTCCTCCCAGCCGCGACCGGATCTACGTCACCGTAGCGGTGGCGCAGATGTTCTGGGACACCGGCATCCCAATGCCATGGGGGGACGTGCACGTCCCCGGCTCCGGCCGCGCCCGCATCGCGGAGATTCGGAGGCGTCGCGCGCAGCTGCCGGCGGACCTCCGGGAGCACCCCGCGTACGGCGACACAAGTCCCAACTGGGACTTCTGGTTCGAGGTGGAGCACGACGCGCGCCGCGCACACGTGCTTCATGCCCGCGACGGCGTGGCCTCGCGCGCAGCCGCGCACGCCTGCAAGGCGGGCTGGCCGCCGCCCCAGCGGCCTCTATATCAACGAGGCCGCGTCGGCGCCACAGGCCAATCCCTAGCCCCAGCCCCAGCCGCAGCCCGAGTCCCAGGAGGAGGACGACCCCGAGCTGCAGGCGGCGCTCGCGGCGTCCCTTGAGCAGCGCGACCTCGAGGAGCTGGCCAAATGGCTGCACCTCGTGGAGACGCTGCGCACCTCCGTGCTGGAGGAGATGGCCAGGAAGGCCCAGGAGGACGCCCAGGCGGAGGCGTGGGCCTTCCTCGAGATGGCTCGCCAGGAGGAGGAGGCCACGCGCCAGGCGGCGCTCCGGGAGGAGATGGAGCGCCGGGCCACGCTCCGGGCGGAGGAGAAGCGCCGGGCCGAGCTCCGGCAGGAGGCGGAGCTGCAGGCCGCAACGGCGGAGCAGCTCCGGAAGGAGTCCGCGCGGAGGGCACGGCTGCGCAGGCCGGCGAGCCCTCCGGACCCGCACTCCGCCTGGGAAAGGGCGCAGTGGTCGCCCTGGCCGGAGTCCCCGGTGCCCTCCGGCGTGTCCAGCCGGAACAGCGCGTCGCCGCCGGGGGGCGTCGTCCTCATCGACAGCGACGACGACGAGTACTACTGGGAGTAGTACTGCCGGCGGCCACCGTGCTCGCAAACCCTGGCCAGGATTTGCTTTTTTATTTAGTTTAAAGCCCATATAGAGCTTTCTTTTGTGTAAAATTTTCCCAAAGGCTAAGTTTAATGAACCACTAGTTTCAATTTATTTTTTGTTGTTTTTTTTTTCATTTTCATTTTTTATTCCATTTGCGCTGCGTCCGCGCGTTGGGCGCAGCGTGCGACGTAAACGAACACGCGAACGTGTGCCGCTGTCCAGGTATCCGCGCGACCACCCAAATGGTTCAAAACAGACGGTCAAGCGCGTCCGTTTTGTTAGATGTGATTTGGCGGAACGTACCGTGGAGCTGGGTACGGTTGCGTGTTATATAGTAGGGCACAAAAGCCGTATAGTACATGATAGGGTATCCGTATACAAGTCATACGGTATACACAACTTACATCTAACACTCCCCCTTAATCTAAACCTTTTGCAACAAGGCGTGCCTTATACCTATCAATAGTACCATCTGCCTTTTTTTTGATACGATACACCCATTTGCAATCAATTAAATTTCTGCTTTTACTTGGAGGAACAAGGTGCCAGGTCTTGTTGTCAATCAAAGCATCATATTAATCTTGCATTGCTTGTCGCCAATTGGGATCATTGAGAGCTTCCACAAGAGTGCATGGCTCACCTGTAGAGGACAACATGCCATATCTAACAGTTCCATCAGTATACTTTTTGGGATTTCTTATACCTTTCTGAAGACGAGTGCGTGGTTCAGCAGGTGGTGCAGCAATAATAATTTCCCCCCTGGCTGCAGCCACAGAAGATCCAGAGACAGCCCCAGATTCTGTGGCAGAAGAGACAGAGGGAGCAGCGCTGGCAGCGCCAGATGGCGAGACAGGGCTGGCCGGTGGCGTGTGTTGGCCACGCGCTGTCGGAGACAGCGGCGGGGACCGCTCTGGCGCTGCAGGCGAGGCGCCAGGTGGCGGGCTGGCAGAGGATGCGGGCGTGTGGCGAGCACACGCAGGCGGGGACCGCTCCGGCGCGGCGGGCGAAGCGCCAGATGGCGAGCCAGCAGCGGGCGGAGGTGTGGCGGGAGAATCCTCCTCGGGATCAGAGGACGTCAGGGAATGTTCCTGTAGGATAACGTTGCATAGAAAACAAAAATTTTCCTACCGCGAACACGCAATCCAAGCCAAGATGCAATCTAGAAGACGGTAGCAACGAGGGGGTATCGAGTCTCACCCTTGAAGAGATTCCAAAGCCTACAAGAGGAGGCTCTTGTTGCTGCGGTAGACGTTCACTTGCCGCTTGCAAAAGCGCATAGAAGATCTTGATCACGATCGGTTCCGGCGCCACGAACGGGCAGCACCTCCGTACTCGGTCACACGTTCGGTTGTTGATGAAGACGACGTCCACCTCCCGTTCCAGCGGGCAGCGGAAGTAGTAGCTCCTCTTGAATCCGACAGCACGACGGCGTGGTGTCGGTGGCGGTGGAGAACTCCGGCGGAGCTTCGCTAAAGCTACGCGGGAGATATGGAGGAGAGGGGGGCGGCTAGGGTTTGGGAGGGGGTGGCCGGCCTCAAGGGGGTGCGGCCAACTTGTGGCTTTGGTGTGGCCGGCCCCCTCCCCTATGCCCCTCATTATATAGGTGGAACCCCAAGTGTTGGTATCCAAGTCTTCGAATAAGACCCGAACCAAAAACCTTCCATATGGAGGGGAAACCTAGCCAAGCTAGGACTCCCACTTGAGGTGGGAGTTCCACCTCCCATATGGGGGGTGGCCGGCCCCCTAAGGGGGAGTCCACTTGGGACTCGTCCCCCACTAGGGTTGGCCGGCCATGGAGGTGGAGTCTCATGTGGACTCCACCTTCCTTGGTGGTTTCTTCCGGACTTTTCTAGAACCTTCTAGAACCTTCCATAGAACCTTCCGCGACATTTTAATTCACATAAAATGACATCCTATATATGAATCTTATTCTCCGGACCATTCCAGAACTCCTCGTGACGTCCGGGATCTCATCCGGGACTCCGAACAAATATTCGAACTCCATTCCATATTCAAGTACTACCATTTCAACATCCAACTTTAAGTGTGTCACCCTACGGTTCGTGAACTATGCGGACATGGTTGAGTACTCACTCCAACCAATAACCAATAGCGGGATCTGGAGATCCATAACGGCTCCCACATATTCAACGATGACTTTAGTGATCGAATGAACCATTCACATACAATACCAATTCCCTTTGTCACGCGATATTTTACTTGTCCGAGGTTTGATCTTCGGTATCACTCTATACCTTGTTCAACCTCGTCTCCTGACAAGTACTCTTTACTCGTACCGTGGTATGTGGTCTCTTATGAACTCATTCATATGCTTGCAAGACATTAGACGACATTCCACCGAGAGGGCCCAGAATATATCTATCCGTCATCGGGATGGACAAATCCCACTGTTGATCCATATGCCTCAACTCATACTTTCCGGATACTTAATCCCACCTTTATAGCCACCCATTTACGCAGTGGTGTTTGGTGTAATCAAAGTACCTTTCCGGTATAAGTGATTTACATGATCTCATGGTCATAAGGACTAGGTAACTATGTATCGAAAGCTTATAGCAAATAACTTAATGACGAGATCTTATGCTACGCTTAATTGGGTGTGTCCATTACATCATTCATATAATGATATAACCTTGTTATTAATAACATCCAATGTTCATGATTATGAAACTAATCATACATTAATCAACACGCTAGTTTAAGAGGCATACTAGGGACTTCTTGTTGTCTACATATCACACATGTACTAATGTTTCGGTTAATACAATTATAGCATGATATATAAACATTTATCATAAACATAAAGATATAAATAATAACCACTTTATTATTGCCTCTAGGGCATATCTCCTTCAGTCTCCCACTTGCACTAGAGTCAATAATCTAGATTACATTGTAATATACCTAACACCCATGGCATTCTGGTGTTGGTCATGCTTTGCCCTAGGGAGAGCTTTAGTCAACGGATCTGCTACATTCAGATCAGTGTGTACTTTGCAAATCTTTACTTCTCCATCTTCGATGTACTCGCGAATTGAGTGGTAACGCAGCTTGATATGCTTCAGCCTCTTGTGTGACCTTGGCTCTTGTGCATTGGCGATGGCACCCATGTTATCACAGTAAATGATTAATGGGTCCAATGCACTAGGAACCACACCGAGCTCTACAATGAACCTCTTCATCCATACCGCTTCTGATGAAGCCTCTGAAGCCGCTATGTACTCTGATTCTGTTGAAGACTTCGCCACCGTGCACTGCTTCGAGCTTGCCCAGCCATCGCAGCACCATTCAATATAAACACGTACCCAGATTGTGACTTAGAGTCATCAGGATCAGTGTTCCAACTTGCATCGGTGTAACCATTTACAACGAGCTCTTGGTCACCTCCATAACAAAGAAACATATCCTTAGTTCTTTTCAAGTACTTTAGGATATTCTTGACCGCTGTCTAGTGTTCCATTCCTGGATCACTTTGATATCTGCTAGTCAAACTAACAGCATGTGCTATATCCGGTCTAGTACATAGCATGGCGTACATGATAGATCCTACTGCCGAGGCATAGGGGATTTTACTCATCCTTTCTCTTTCTTCTGCCGTAGCCGGTCCTTGAGTATTACTCAAGACTTTGCCTGGTAACATAGGTAAGAACCCTTTCTTAATTTCGTCCATTCTAAACTTCTTTAGAATCTTGTCCAGATATGTACTCTGTGATAGCCCTATTAGGCGTCTTGATCTATCTCTATAGATCTTGATGCCTAATATATATGATGCTTCACCAAGGTCTTTCATTGAAAAACTATTATTCAAATAACCTTTAACACTGCTTAATAGTTCTATATCATTCCCGATCAATAATATGTCATCTACATATAATATCAGGAATGCTACAGAGCTCCCACTCACTTTCTTGTAAATACAGGCCTCTCCATGACACTGTATAAACCCGAAGTCTTTGATCACCTTATCAAAGCGTCGGTTCCAACTTCTCGATGCTTGCTTCAGTCCATAGATTGAACGCTGAAGTTTGCATACTTTGTCAGCATTTTTAGGATCGACAAAACCTTTGGGTTGTACCATATACAACTCTTCCTCAATGTCACCATTAAGGAACGCCGTTTTGACATCCATCTGCCAAATCTCATAATCGAAAAATGCAGCTATTGCTAACAAAATCCTCACAGATTTTAGCTTCGCTACAGGTGAGAAAGTCTCATCGTAGTCAACTCCTTGAATTTGTCGGAAACCCTTTGCGACAAGTCGAGCTTTATAGACAGTAATATTACCATCAGCATCTGTTTTTCTCTTGAAGATCCATTTATTTTCGACAGCCTTTCGGCTATCAGGTAAGTCTACCAAAGTCCATACTTTGTTATCATACATGGATCCCATTTCGGATTTCATGGCTTCTTGCCATTTGTTGGAATCTGGGCTCATCATCGCTTCTTCATACGTCGCAGGTCCTCATCATTGTTATCCACAATCATGACATTTAGACAAGGATCATACCAATCAGGAGTGGTACGTTCCCTTGTCGATCTGCGAGGTTCGATAGTTTCCTCGTTCGAAGTTTCATGATCATTATCATTAGCTTCCTCTGTTGCCGGTGTAGGCGATGCTTGGTACAACTTCCGATCGCGCTACTCTGATCAACGAGTATAGATTCATCAATCTCATCGAGTTCTACTTTTCTTCCAGTCACTTCTTTAGTGAGAAATTCTTTCTCAAGAAAGGTTCCGTTCTTAGCAACAAAGATTTTGCCTTCGGATTTGTGATAGAAAGTATACCCTATAGTTTCCTTAGGGTATCCTATGAAGACGCATTTCTCCGCTTTGGGTTCTAGCTTGTCCGGTTGTAACTTCTTTACATAGGCTTCGCAACCCCAAACTTTCAGGAACGACAGCTTAGGTTTCTTATTAAACCATAATTCATACGGTGTCGTTTCTACGGATTTTGATGGTGCTCTATTTAAAGTGAATGCGGCTGTCTCTAATGCATAACTCCAAAATGATAATGGCAAATCAGTAAGAGACATCATAGAACGAACCATATCTAAGAGAGTTCGATTACGACGTTCGGACACACCGTTTCGTTGTGGTGTTCCCGGCGGTGTCAATTGTGAAAGTATTCCGCATTTCTTTAAATGCATGCCAAACTCATAACTCAGATATTCACCTCCATGATCAGATCGTAGAAATTTGATCTTCTTGGTACGTTGATTTTCTACTTCACTTTGGAATTCCTTAAACTTCTCAAAAGTTTCGGATTTATGTTTCATGAAATAGATATACCCATATCTACTCAGATCATCTGTGAAGGTTAAAACATAACGATAACCACCGCGTGATGCTACGCTCATTGGTCCACATACATCGGTATGTATGATTTCCAATAAGTCAGTAGCTCGCTCCATCATACCAGAAAATGGAGTCTTTGTCATTTTTCCCATTAGACATGCTTCGCATCTATCAAGTGACTCAAAGTCAAGTGATTCAAGTAATCCATCAGTATGGAGTTTCTTTATGCGTTTCACTCCAATATGACCAAGACGACAGTGCCACATATAAGTAGAATTATCATTCAATTTAATTCGCTTAGCATCAATGTTATGTATATGCGTATCACTACTATCGAGATCTAACAGAAATAAGCCATTCTTCTGTGGTGCTCGACCATAAAAGATATTATTCATAAAAATAGAACAACCATTATTCTCAGACTTGAATGAATAACCGTCTTGCATTAAACAAGATCCAGATATAATGTTCATGCTCAACGCAGGTACATAATAACAATTATTTAGGCTTAAAACTAATCCCGAAGGTAGATGTAGAGGAAGTGTGCCGACTGCGATCACATTGACCTTGGATCCGTTTCCAACGCGCATCGTCACTTCATCTTTCAGCAGTTGTCGTTTATTCTTTAGTTCCTGTTTCGAGTTACAAATATGAGCAACTGAACCAGTATCAAATACCCAGGTACTAGAACGAGAACCAGTGAAATGAACATCTATAACATGTATATCAGATATACCTTCTTTCTTCTTCTTGACAAGGCCGCTCTTCAGATCAGCCAGATACTTGGAGCAATTACGCTTCCAGTTGTCCCTTCTCCTTGCGATAATAGCACTCAGCATCAGGCTTAGGGCCGTTCTTAGGTTTCACAGGAGGTGTGGCAGCTTTCTTGCCACCCTTCTTGAATTTTTCCCTTAGACTTGCCCTGTTTCTTGAAACTGGTGGTCTTGTTGACCATCAACACTTGGTGCTCTTTCTTGATCTCAATCTCAGCAGCTTTTAGCATGCCAAAGAGTTCAGGTAACTCCTTGTTCATGTTCTGGATCTTGTCGTTCATCACGAAGTTCTTGTAACTTGGTGGCAGTGATTGAAGGACACGATTAATCCCCAGTCTGTTAGGAATCACTATTCCCAAGTCACTGAGTTTCTTCGCATGCCCGGTCATGGCGAGCATGTGCTCACTAACGGAGCTGCCTTCTTCCATCATGCAACTGAAGAATTGTTTCGATGCTTCATAGCATTCCACGGCCGCATGAGTCTCAAAAATAGCTTTCAGCTCTTTCATCAACTCATGAGGATCGTGGTGCTCAAAACGTTTTTGAAGATCGGATTCCAGACTGCATAGGATGGCACACTGAACTTGAGAGTACCGTATTTTCCGAGTCTCGTAAACAGCTTTTACTTCATCGGTTTCAGTTTCTGCAGGAGGGTCACCTAGCGGTGCATCAAGCACATATTGCAGATTTCCGCCAGAGAGGAAGATCCTCACATGACGGAACCAGTCGGTGAAGTTGCTACCGTTGCTCTTAAGTTTCTCTTTCTCTAGGAACTGATTAAAATTGATTGGGGACGCCATCTCTACAACATATATTTGCAAAAGTTTAGACTAAGTTTATGACAAATTGAGTTCAAATTTTAATTCAACATAATTAAAAATCTAAGTGAACTCCCACTCAAAACAATATCCCTCGCATTGTCTTAGTGATCACACGAACCAAATCCACCGCACCTAAACCCGATCATCACGAGAAAAGGTGTGATTTCAATGGCGAACACTCAAAGTGTTCATCATATCAACCATATGATTCATGCTCTACCTTTCGGTATCACGTGTTCCGAGACCATGTCTGTACATGCTAGGCTCGTCAAGGCCACCTTAGTATCCGCATGTGCAAAACTGTCTTGCACCCGTTGTATGTACTTATTGAATCTATCACACCCGATCATCACGAGATGCTTCGAAACGACAAGACTTGGTAACGGTGCTACTAAGGATGAACACTTTATTATCTTGAGATTTTAGTGAGGGATCATCTTATAATGCTACCGTCGCGATCTAAGCAAAATAAGATGCATAAAAGGATTAACATCACATGCAGTTCATATGTGATATGATATGGCCCTTTTGTCTTTGCGCCTTTGATCTTCATCTCCAAAGCACGGACATGATCTCCATCATCTTCGGGCATGATCTCCATCATCGTCGGCGTAGCGTCAAGGTCAATGGCGCCGTCTTCATGATTGTCCTCCATGTAGCAACTATTACAACTACTTTGAAATACTACTCAACATGAATTTTAAAGACAACCATAAGGCTCCTGCCGGTTGCCACAATACAATAATGATCATCTCATACATATTCATCATCACATTATGGCCATATCACATCACCAAACCCTGCAAAAACAAGTTAGACGTCTCTAATTTGGTTTGCATATTTTACGTGGTTTAGGGTTTTCGAGAGAGATCTAATCTACCTACGAACATGAACCACAACGTTGATACTAATGTTTTCAATAGAAGAGTAAATTGAATCTTCACTATAGTAGGAGAGACAGACACCCGCAAAGCCTCTTATGCAATACAAGTTGCATGTCGAACGAGGAACAAGTCTCATGAAGGCGGTCATGTAAAGTTAGTCCGAGCCGCTTCATCCCACTATGCCACAAAGATGCAAAGTACTCAAACTAAAGATAACAAGAGCATCAACGCCCACAAAACCATTGTGTTCTACTCGTGCAACCATCTATGCATAGACACGGCTCTGATACCACTGTAGGATAACGTTGCATAGAAAACAAAAATTTTCCTACCGCGAACACGCAATCCAAGCCAAGATGCAATCTAGAAGACGGTAGCAACGAGGGGGTATCGAGTCTCACCCTTGAAGAGATTCCAAAGCCTACAAGAGGAGGCTCTTGTTGCTGCGGTAGACGTTCACTTGCCGCTTGCAAAAGCGCGTAGAAGATCTTGATCACGATCGGTTCCGGCGCCACGAACGGGCAGCACCTCCGTACTCGGTCACACGTTCGGTTGTTGATGAAGACGACGTCCACCTCCCGTTCCAGCGGGCAGCGGAAGTAGTAGCTCCTCTTGAATCCGACAGCACGACGGCGTGGTGTCGGTGGCGGTGGAGAACTCCGGCGGAGCTTCGCTAAAGCTACGCGGGAGATATGGAGGAGAGGGGGGTGGCTAGGGTTTGGGAGGGGGTGGCCGGCCTCAAGGGGGTGCGGCCAACTTGTGGCTTTGGTGTGGCCGGCCCCCTCCCCTATGCCCCTCATTATATAGGTGGAACCCCAAGTGTTGGTATCCAAGTCTTCAAATAAGACCCGAACCAAAAACCTTCCATATGGAGGGGAAACCTAGCCAAGCTAGGACTCCCACTTGAGGTGGGAGTTCCACCTCCCATATGGGGGGTGGCCGGCCCCCTAAGGGGGAGTCCACTTGGGACTCCTCCCCCACTAGGGTTGGCCGGCCATGGAGGTGGAGTCTCATGTGGACTCCACCTTCCTTGGTGGTTTCTTCCGGACTTTTCTAGAACCTTCTAGAACCTTCCATAGAACCTTCCGCGACATTTTAATTCACATAAAATGACATCCTATATATGAATCTTATTCTCCGGACCATTCCAGAACTCCTCGTGACGTCTGGGATCTCATCCGGGACTCCGAACAAATATTCGAACTCCATTCCATATTCGAGTACTACCATTTCAACATCCAACTTTAAGTGTGTCACCCTACGGTTCGTGAACTATGCGGACATGGTTGAGTACTCACTCCAACCAATAACCAATAGCGGGATCTGGAGATCCATAATGGCTCCCACATATTCAACGATGACTTTAGTGATCGAATGAACCATTCACATACAATACCAATTCCCTTTGTCACGCGATATTTTACTTGTCCGAGGTTTGATCTTCGGTATCACTCTATACCTTGTTCAACCTCGTCTCCTAACAAGTACTCTTTACTCGTACCGTGGTATGTGGTCTCTTATGAACTCATTCATATGCTTGCAAGACATTAGACGACATTCCACCGAGAGGGCCCAGAGTATATCTATCCGTCATCGGGATGGACAAATCCCACTGTTGATCCATATGCCTCAACTCATACTTTCCGGATACTTAATCCCACCTTTATAGCCACCCATTTACGCAGTGGTGTTTGGTGTAATCAAAGTACCTTTCCGGTATAAGTGATTTACATGATCTCATGGTCATAAGGACTAGGTAACTATGTATCGAAAGCTTATAGCAAATAACTTAATGACGAGATCTTATGCTACGCTTAATTGGGTGTGTCCATTACATCATTCATATAATGATATAACCTTGTTATTAATAACATCCAATGTTCATGATTATGAAACTAATCATCCATTAATCAACAAGCTAGTTTAAGAGGCATACTAGGGACTTCTTGTTGTCTACATATCACACATGTACTAATGTTTCGGTTAATACAATTATAGCATGATATATAAACATTTATCATAAACATAAAGATATAAATAATAACCACTTTATTATTGCCTCTAGGGCATATCTCCTTCAGTTCCTCTGCATTGTTTTCAGTGCCAGTTTCGTCATTTTCTGGCAGATCATCATCTTCAATTTCTGAGCCGATTTCAGCTCCAATTTCAGCAGAATTTTCAGCAGCGCCTTTCGCATCCTGTAGGACATGAACAATAGGCACAATAGGAGACATATGGTTATCAAAATTACGTGCACCCTCATGCGATGATGATGAATCAGTGTTGGATGGAAGGAGTAAAAGTTCCTTTTTGAGAAGAGCACCGGCATTGGGATGTAGTGAGGCAAAAGGGAACACATTTTCATCAAAGACAACATCACGAGAAATGTAGATGCGACCAGTTGACACATCTAGACACTTAACACCCTTGTGAAGAGGACTGTAACCAAGGAAGACACATTGCTTGGAGCGGAAAGCAAGTTTGCGTTTGTTATAAGGGCGAAGATTTGGCCAGCAAGCACAACCAAAAACTCGGAGAGCATCATAATTTGGTGTAATGTGAAGAAGACATTCTGTGGGAGTCTCAAAGTTTAGAACTTTACTAGGGAGTAAATTAATGAGAAAAGTGGCAGTGAGAAAAGCTTCGTCCCAAAACTTAAGAGGCATAGATGCATTGGCAAGTAAAGCAAGACCAACTTCAACAATATGACGATGTTTTCTTTCAGCGGAGCCGTTTTGTTGATGGGCATGAGGACAGGAAACATGATGGGTAATGCCGACTTGCTGAAAGAATCCATTCAGTTTCTCATATTCACCACCCCAATCTGTTTGCATGGTAACAATTTTCCTATCAAACTTGCGCTCAACAAGCTGTTGGTAATTGAGGAAAGCTTGATAAACATCCGAACGCTTCTTAAGCAAATATATCCAAGTAAATTTACTAAAATCATCAATAAAGCTTACATAGTATGCATGTTTGCCCACAGAGAGAGGAGCAGGGCCCCATACATCAGAGAAAACTTGTTCTAGAGGAGCAGTGGAGACACTAGTAGATATAGAATATGGCAACTGATGACTCTTAGCTAACTGACAAGAATCACAAATATATGGGGTACTCTCATGGGTGTAAGCTATTTTATTTTTCCTAAGAACTTGTTGAACCACAAAGGAAGATGGATGACCTAAACGACGATGCCATGTAGAAGATGATGGCTTTATTGCGGCGAAGGCAAGCTTGGAGGTCTCATGAAACATAGGCACCAGGGGATAGAGACCACCATAGCAGGGGCCCCTAAACAGGATTCTTCGAGTTTCCAGGTCCTTGATTAAGAAGAAGAAAGGGTGAAACTCAATAAAGACATGATTATCAAGAGTGAACTTATGCACATACAAAAGATTTTTTGATGCATTAGGGACATGAAGGATGTTGTTAAGATCAAAGGAACCATGAGGGGTACGCAAAATTGAATTACCAATATGACTAATGGGCATGCCGTTACCTTCAGCAGTGCGAACCCGATCTTGTCCATTGTACTTGTTGGCGATGTGCAGCTTGTTCAATTCACTGGTGATATGATCGGTGGCACCTGTATCAGTATACCAGTTTGTGTCCACTCCATAGGATGCAAGGTGTGCACCCTTATCTCCTTTGTCTCCCTTGTCTTTCTTGTCATCAGAGTAGCGCCACCAACAATCCGAGGCGGGGTGACCATGGATCTTGCAAATTTGACACTCAGTATCAACATAGGGAGTGGGGGCGCGGTCACGGCGTCCACCCCCGTCGCGACGCTTGTCGCGTCTATCATCATGGCGATCACGATCGCCACGGCGGTCATCACTACGCCAAGATCCGCGATCATCACCATGTGCAGAGTAGCGGTCATCATCTCTGGGGTGGCGGTAGCCACCACCTCCACTGCCCCCGCCACGGTGAGGGCCACGGTCAGGGCTACGACCACGCGGAGAAGAGTAGCGACGCTGAGGAGAGGTCCGACCACGGGAGCGTTGCTCACGGTCACGACGGGCCAGGTTTGCAGAGGAGACAAAGGTGCCATTTTCTTCAACGCCATTGCGCATGTCAAAGGAGGACAGCTGATCATAAAATTCATCCAGGGTGGTGCCATGATTTCCGTTGACTGTGGTAATGAGAGAGTTGTACTCAGTCTTGTCAAGACCATGGAGTAGATAGCCAAGAAACTCATCGTCCTCAATGGGCTTTCCAAGAGCAGTAAGTTCGGATGCAAACCCTCTCATCTTTGTGTAGTACTGGTCCGCAGTCATGGTGAGCTTCTTGGTGTCATTGAGCTGTTCACGCAGGTGTTGGGCCTTGGTGCGGGAGGCAGTTTTGAACATGGCGTTGATGGTGGTCCAAGCTTCAGCGGTGGATTCAACGCCAAGAAGATGGGAGAGGATATCCGGGGACAGCGTGTTCAAGAGAAACCGGAGAACCTGCTGATCCTTGGCCATCCAGGTGACATAGGCCGGGTTCTCCACGGTGACCTTCTTGTTGTCAATGTCGTCGACTTCAACGAGCTTCGGCGGGGCGCGATCTGTCCCCTCAAGGAGAGGCATCACATTGGCACCACGGAACGCGGGGAGGACAAGGGCCTTCCACAGCAGAAAATTGCCCCGAGTAAGTTGCTGCGCCGGAGGAGCTCCAAGGGCGGCGGCAAGACCGGGGGTTGTTGATGACGAACTCATGGCGGCGGCGGCAGATGGCAACGTCGGCGCGGTGGGCTAGGGTTTTGGCTGTTTTTGGTCGTGGGTTTCTTGAGATCAGCGGCGGCTAGGTGTATAGCGGCGTGATTTGTTGTCGTAGGGCGGCGGCGGTGGCTTTAGGGTTAGCACACGGCGGCGGCAGGTTTTTGGTGTGGGTTTTTGATCGCGGTGACCGTAGGAAGAGAACTACGGCGACGGTGGGATGTAGAGGAGGCGGCGGCGGCGGCGGCGGCGGGTTTTGGATCGGCAGCTTGGTCAGGGAAGAGCCTGCTCTGATACCATGTTAGATGTGATTTGGCGGAACGTACCGTGGAGCTGGGTACGGTTGCGTGTTATATAGTAGGGCACAAAAGCCGTATAGTACATGATAGGGTATCCGTATACAAGTCATACGGTATACACAACTTACATCTAACACGTTTGAGTCGCATGGTTGAGGGCGGCCGCTACCGGCGACGCTGACTGGGAATTGAGTGCCACGCGCAAGGCCATCAAGGCCACCGAGGACTTCACCCGCACCCGCAAGCTCACTCAGCTCGACGTCGAGGAGATGGTAGCGATGAGCGCGGCCAATGAAGCTGTCTTGTCGACCGGCGAGATTGAAGAAGATGGCGAGGTTTTCTTGGACGACCAGGTGCAGCAAGACATGTACGAGGAGGCCTTCTTGGACGAGCTGGACTACCAGGAGATGGTCTTGGCCATTGACGGGGCTTTGGATGAGTTGCGCCAGGAAGCGGCCGGGTGCAGCCCCGACCCTCCGCGAACAGGGTATCTTGGACGATATATGGATTTATAACACCGCAAGATCTTTTTCGATGACGCTTTGTAAGAGATGCAGCTCGCATCGAGTCCAACATACGGAAGCTAGCCACGGAAGAGATGTAGACATCTGGAGTAGTATCAGAAATGCTAGACTTACAGTTCCCATGTCTATGCCAGAGCGCGAAAAACTGACCGTAGTAAATTTTGATCAAATCATGCACATTTCTTGATATCCTTTGATGTGAAATGTTCATCGGTTCCTTTAGATTGAAGTACATTCAGTTATTTACATAAAGAAGCTGTCTTTGGAAAAGACCTATGTACTAGTATGATATACTGATAATCTGGACAGTGTTAAACTTCAGTGCCGTATTTGAGTTACCACATGTTGCCGAGTGTGCTGTGTGGCAGCGTTTGATTTTTATTTTTCAATTGCGAAGAAGACACAATTTTTACATTCGCAAAAAAAGAAGAAGACACATTCTTAGACATGAATAGAAATGCACACATTGTCGCAAAATACCTGATAAATGGCCAACCTCGACCAAAGAAAAATCCATTATCTAGCAGTGAAATAAAAGGAAAGACCTCTGACATCATTTATAACCCTTAGTGCAACATACAATCTTTTGATTAGTTTTACGGCATTTGAACTCCATTATAAATTATCCCTTTTATTTGGTTCAGGGGCAGAACGAACTTTATATAAGGTAGAGGAATTTTACTGCTCATGATGGTTGTTCTCGGGTAGATAGCTTTTGTCTCCGGCATTTTGTTACATGGCAGAGCAAGCAACCCTTTATTTTCTGGCTGAATTAATGGTCATTGTTGCATCTGTAGATAGGATTATTATTCAAGAAAAAAGCATCATATCATAATTAAGATTTATATGATCTTATGATCAGAGTGCGAATTATTTAGTGATGCTTGAACAAAATAAGTGCAGCATATCTCGTGTGTGTTCCCTTGTAATTCTCATAGCTTCTTCTTGCCATGCAAGTGTACCCACTGCGTTCTCTGAAGTCTTAACCTTGGTGTCAATTTTACTAGTTGATTATTCCTTTTCTGTTGTGATTCCAGATTGTTGATATCCTACAGGGTACACGGTGTGTAACTTTGCAGGTTTCCTTTTGGTACTAGTACAGTAGTACTGCCAAAACTAGTCAACACATAGTTAATTTGCACACTTATCCATCTGTTTCTCTACATGGTAATGCAAAAGATGCCATGTAACAAAAATTCCATGAACACCTCTTCTGCCCCGTCTTACAGATTTTTCTGACTTTTTTTGGTTTCTTTTAAGTTTTAACTGAAGTTAGTGCTACTAGAGTTATTGTCATAGTTCTAGTGACATTGCCTTGATGCTCTCTTTTCCTTTGCTACACAACTAGCTGTAGTGTTGGTACTACTAGTGGTAATTAACTAACTATAACAAATGCATTTGGTAATAATAGGAGGGGTCCTACTGTATCTGTGCTGGTACCATCAACTTGAAGAGAGGAGAAGGGAAAGAAAGCAAAAAGAAACTGAAACTAAAAGGTACTACTTTATCACCTGCTGCTTGATTCAAGTAATTTATATATGTGTGCTAAGGTTCAAGCTGTAGTATGAAAATTAGAAATTGTAATCATTATAAATACCAACAGAGTACCAACAAAGTTGTAGTATAAAAATTAGGACAACTTGGCAATAACTCAATGATATATTTTACACCATTGATATATTTTACTCATTGACAATAACTTGACAATTAGTCCTTTACCGACATTGATATATTTTACTTTAATCTGTCTCATATTTTTCTGGGCATGTTTTCATTTATAGACACTTGCTTTTGCTAATGAACTCAACCTGGAACTTTTTTGATGACACGTGATTGCTAATGATAAGTTCAGTTTAGATATGCATGCAAAACTAGCCATGGATACTTTTTGATTCTGTCCCATTAATATCTCGTCCCATGAGATACTTAGAGATTCAGAAGTGAAACAAATGCAGCCCTTCTTATAGATTATGTTTGTTCTTGTTTACCAGATTAGAACGCCTTGGCCATCTGCCGGATTTGCTTGACTTAGCTTGCAAGCGATGTGGTCGTCGAGGAAGGAGAAGTGTCTTTGCATCTCCACAAGGTGAACATTTGCTCCATCTCTCTCCATGTGTTATTCCCTGTTCTTCCGAGGACGGCGAGAAATGGAATGCGGATTCGTTGGAAGCCATCTTGAATGTGAGGATGTACATATGCTAAATAAGGAAGCCAGTATTCTCTGTGAAACACCACCCAAATTTGCCGACGCTGGATAGGGACGGCGGAGCGGACCCTCGGCCAGGAGCGGCGGAAGGTGAGGAGGTCTCTAGAAGATAAGAGCATTGGTCGTGGCGGCCCCTTCGAAGACGAGAGCAGCGGCGTACGGCGGCCAAAGGTGGACCTTGTAGCGGTGGCCCCTTTGATGAGACGACGGCCAGAGGTGGTGCTGGTTGCGATGCCCCCTAGGCGTGGTCGGGCGGCCCCTCCGATGGTGAGCAGAGCGGCGAACGACCATTGGCGCCTGGAGGTGGAGCTGGGTGCGACGGCTCCTGCGACGGCGATCAAAGTGGATGGTGGCGAATATTTGAATGTGAATTTCGAAATCTACTCCTAATTTGTAGAATATTCAATGTGTTATGGATTTTCTTTTTTACCAAAATCCATTTGTACTACGCGTGCAAAAATTATTTCAGTTTGGAGTATTATTTTTGTCAATATGTAATTACTTGTGATTCATCCAAAATATAGGTCGTTAATGTGATTTTTTTTCGCGAAAACGCAAAAGACTTGCGTTTCGATGCATTGATAGATAGATAGAAAAGTTATATGTACATGTCCATGAGAGGACGAACACCCCGCACTACAACTCGACCCAAGAAAGGAGACCTAGTCTAGAGGAGGATCTGGCAGACACCCCGGGCTCCCGCGTTCGCCCACTGTCGCGCTTCGGTCTTGATGTCGCCGAGCAGGGAAGGCACCGAAGGCTGTGCGTTTTCAAAGATCGCAGCATTCCGGTGCTTCCAGATCCACCACGCCATGAGCATGATGATCGACGATGTACCTTTACGCAACTGGCGAGGGGCGGTACGCAGTACCTGCGACCACCACTCCGCGAAGTCCCCCTCTGAAGAAGGAGGTTCTGCGGTGGATCGGATCCACGAGAGGACTTCGAACCAGATCATCCTGGAGAATGAACACCAGTGAGTAGGTGCGTCATAGTCTCCTCTGATTGGTCACACAGCGGGCATTTGGGCGCATGTGGTAGACCACGTCGCGCCAGCCTCTCACCCGTCCAACACCTGTCAAGGCAGGCCAACCATATGAAAAATTTCACCCTAGGGGGCGCCCGGATTTCCAATTCAGCTCCCAGGATTGTGAGGTGACCCCCCCCCCCCTGAAAGAGGGCCTCATAGCAAGAATGGGAGGTGTATTGGCCATCTGTCGTCCAAACCCAAGTCGTCGTGTCCTGTTCCTCCGAAAGCTGTACATCCCTCAGTCTGCTCCATAATTGATTGCCATAATGCAAGGGCAGTAGGTGCTCCAGCCATGTCGGGGATCCAAGTGCGGTCTACTAGTGCCTGACGCACCGTACGCACCTTCCTGCGCCGTTTAGGGACCAGGGCGTACACCTCCGACGCCATCTCCTTGATGGAGCGGCCGCCCATCCCATCTGTCCTCCCAGAAGAGAGCGGACTCTCCATTGCCAACCCTCATCGAGGTGGAGGCCGCAAAGATGTCCAACTCCGCCTTCGAGAACTGCATGTCCAGCCCACGCCACGGACGCAGGGGGTCAGTGCGCATCCTCCAGAGCCAGCGCACCCTGAGGCTTATGGCCATACGTGCCAGGTCGGGGATTCCCAGCCCACCAAGATGCAGCGGTCGACACACCCTTGCCCAATTCACGTGGCAGTGACCTCCATTGGCTTCTGCTCGGCCCACCCAGAGGAACCCTCGCAGGATCTTGTTAATCTGCTTGAGAGTCTTTTTGTTCAGGGCCAGAACCGTTATCTGGTGCAACGGGATTGCCGCCAGCACGGCTCGAATCAGCGCCAAACGTCCGGCTTGCGTCATCATGGACGCCCGCCACGTCAGCAGCTTGTCAGCTAGCCTGTCCACAAGCGGCTGGAAGGACTCGGCCGACAGGCGCCTTGTAGACAGGGGGATACCCAAGTACTTCACCGGGAAAGGCGCTAGCTGGCACTCCATGTGCACCGCAGCAGCCCCAGCCTCCTCCTCCGAACACGCAATCGGGGATACCGAGCATTTAGCGAAGTTGGTGCGTAAGCCGGAGGCCTGTCCGAACAGCTCCAGGATGCCGCGGACCGCACTCAACTCAGACTCGTCTCGGTGATAGAAGATCACCACATCATCCGCATAAAGCGACACTGAGGTCGCAAGGTCCCGCCGCGCCAACCATCGCAGCACACCCAGATCAGATGCCTTGGCGAGCACCTTGTTGAGCGAGTTCATCACTAGGACAAACAACGATGGCGACAGGGGGTCCCCCTGTCTCAGTCCCCTCCGATGCCATGTCGGGGGTCCTGGCTCGCCGTTGAGCAGCACCCGAGTACTAGCCGTGGCCAGCAGTAGAGAGACAAGCTCTCGGAACCTCGGGCCAAACCCTAGCTTCTGGAGAACCTCCATGAGGAATCCCCAGGACACCGAGTCAAAGGCCCGAGCAATATCCAGCTTCAGCATCACCCTCGGCTCCTTCTCTCTGTGCAGGAAGCGGGCCGTCTGCTGGACCAACATGAAGTTGTCGTGTATGCATCTTTTATGGATGAAGGCGCATTGGTTGCGGTCCACCAGTGACTCCATCCGAGGTGCCAGCCTAGTAGCCTAGATCTTCGCCACCAGCTTGGCAAAGATGTGGATAAGACTTATCGTCCTGTAATCACCTAGCGCCGTAGCGTCCGGGCGCTTGGGCAGCAGCACTATCAAAGCCTGGTTAAGGCCTTGGAATCCACGCCCGCACATCGTGTAAAGCTTGTCAAAAGCCGCCATGAAGTCAGCCTTGACCACCCCCCAGCATTTCTGCAGAAATTCAGCCGTGAACCCGTCGGGGCCGGGAGCTTTGCCTGGCGGCAGGTGCTTGATCACCTCCCAAACCTCCTCTTCCGTGAACGCCACCTCGGGCTCGGATAGGTCCTCTAGGGTGACACCCATAAAATCTAAGTCCAGCGAGTGTGCCCATGCCACCGAGGTGCCGAGTAGGCCCTCAAAGTGTGCGAAGGTAGCTTCAGCCATGGCCGCATGGTCGGAAACAACCGCATTATCCACCCTCAAACTGTGGATCACATTCTTCTGGCGCATGTAGGCCGCATGCTGGTGGAAGAAGGCCGTGTTGGCGTCCCCCTCCCGCAGCCATGCGATCTTTGCCCGTTGGCGAGCCATCGTCCACTCAAGCGAACCCAACCCTAAGTAGGTCTGCTTGAGGTGTGCCCGGAGTCGACGTTCATCGAGTGTGAGCTATCGGGATTCCATGGCCATGTCCAACCTCAGCACCACCTCTCGCGCTATCATTAGCTGCAGTTTGATAGATCCAACCTTTTTATCGCTCCAGCTCATGAGCCGACGCGCTGTGAGTTTCAATTTAGCAGTGAGTCGCCTGAAAGGATCAGTGTCTCCCTGGACCACCTCCCAGGCATCCTGAACCACCTCATCGAACCCGTCAAGGCGCAGCCAGAAACGCTCAAACTGGAACCTTTTCCGCCCTCCCGACTGTGTGGTGCAGTCAAGGAGGAGGGGGCAGTGATCCGCCACAACCGTCGCCAAGCAGCGCTGACTGCAACTGCTATGGAGTTCTTCCCAAGCCACCGTGGCAAATACCCGGTCAAGCCGAACGAGAGTAGGGGTTTCGCGTTCATTCGACCAAGTGTAGCGTCGGCCATGCAGGTAGATCTCCTTCAGCTCATAGTCGTCCAGGAAGCGACGGAACCGTCCCATCATCCTACGGTTAAGGTTACCGTTGTTCTTGTCCCCAGTCCGGTAGATCATGTTGAAATCCCCGCAGAGCGCCCAAGGCCCCTGGTGGATTCCACGGACATCACGTAGCTCATCCAGGAAGGCGATCTTATCAGCCTCAGCCTGTGGTCCGTAGTCTCAGGTCAGCCACCACCATGGTTCCCCCCCAGGGGGCGCCACCCTCGCAGTGATGGTATTAGCACCTACGTGGGCTGTCAAGCTGCACCACCCTGCTCACCCAAGCCATAATCATCCCACCCCGAGTACCGGTCGCCGGCAAGCAGAAGTAAGCATCAAAATCCGCGCCAAGCGCTTCCATAACAATGGCAGGGGTTACAACCGCAAGTTTTGTCTCCTAGATACAGACGATAGATGCACCCGTGGTGCCTACCACACTCCTGACAGCCGTACATCTTGCGCGATCATTAAGGCCTCGCACATTGGCCACCATAATCTTAGGTTCGTACAACATTGGACCGACTACAAGGCACACCCTAGATATCGGACATCGGGGTCAAGCCTCCACGAGGCGACCACCCGACATCCCCCGCATCGGCGGAGAGCAGCCTCTGATCGTGGAGAGCGTCCATCCGTAGAACTCAGCGATCGCCTCAATCATGTCGTCCGTCAAGGGGAGCTCGTACATCTTGTGGTAAGCTTCTAAGGCAGCCGTCAACGACGCCTCATCTCCAGTGAGTAGTCCAAGCTTGCGCATCAGGTTGCGCACTGCCTTCATCTCAGCGTTCATCCCTCCCGGTTGCTTTGCAATCCTCGAGCTCCGACGTGGTTGGAAGTTCAACTCCACCAACCGACGCCTGACAGCAGGGGTTTGTAGGAGGGCATCCGAGCGCGATTTCGCAGCTTCAAGGAATTCCCCAAGCGTCCCTGGTCACGCCAAAGTCACCGGTACCCTAGGCACCGGTGTTTGTCGCGTTCTCTGAAACACCATTGGTGGCGAAGCAAAGCGGCATACAGACGGAGAGGTGACGCAAGGGGCTGGTGCCGTGCAATCATCCTCTATGGTGCACTGTGGGGCCGGATCCGCCAAAATCTCTTCATCCACCATGTCGTCATCGACCTCCAAATCCTTCCCCCCGTCAGCGTCAGCCAACATACGCGACGGAGTTAAGGTTTTGTATTGTATCACAGCCTGTGAAGGGGACTCAAACTCGTCCTGGGCCAGGGGCCCTTCGTCCGCAGCTGCAAGAGGTGGGCTACCGAAGGCTGCAAGGCCCAGAAGTGGCCTGGGGATGAAAGGCCCAGCTAGCTCTTCCAGCGTTGGCCTTTGGGCGGAAGGGGGCTCCTCCTCCCGCTCAGTGGCGTGCAAAGACGCGGGAGAATCTCCAAACGAAACCAAGAGTCCACCAAACCGGAACCTTCCGACGCTGACCCCACCACCTGCCACGACGCTTGAAACCGCCGCCGATTTTGAACCGGCCGCATCCACCAGCGCCTGGCTTTCCTCTGGCCCCACCAAGACGTAACCGGCAGCTTTGGAACGGTCATTGACCACGACCAGGTCCACCAGCTGGTGCACCGGTGCATGGACCGGTGGGTCCACCATCGTCCGCGACGGCGTGCGGATCGGCGCCACCGTGCCCATGGCGCTAGAAGCGGCCGGCACCTGTGTGTCCATGGCCATGACGGCGGCGCTCTTCGCGGCCGTTGTTCGCTCCGACGCAGCGCCATCGGTGGTCTCCAGCTCCTTACGCACGTTGGCATGCTCCTCCATGGCGCCAAAGATCCGCACCGGGGCGAGCCTCCCATCCTCAGCTTGATCAGTCACGGCGCCAGCGGCGGCCTCCCCTCGTTCAACCTCGGCGCCAACGGTGGCCTCCCCTCGCTCAACCACGGCACCATCGGCGGCCTCTCCATCCTCAACCACAGTGGCGGAGACTTGTGCAGTAGCGCGTGCCCGCAGTTCACGCACCTTGCGGCCCCCCGTCTCCTCCTCTTGGCATGGCGCGATGACGGCACGGCCACCGGTTCGCCCACGACTGCCCCAGAGGACAGGAGCCTCGTGGTGCCACCATGACCCCTTCCACCTTGTCCACAGGACGCAGAAGCCCCGCCAATGCCGCCTCCGCCGCTTCTAGGTAGATCCTCACGCGTCCCACGCGTGTAGTTGTACTGGTGCCTGATACGTCTCCAACGTATCGATAATTTCTTATGTTCCATGCCACATTATTGATGATATCTACATGTTTTATGCACACTTTATGTCATATTTATGCATTTTCCGGAACTAACCTATTGAAGAGATGCCGAAAGGCCAGTTGCTGTTTTCTGCTGTTTTTGGTTTCAGAAATCCTAGTAAGGAAATATTTTCGGAATCGGACGAAATCAACACCGGAGATCTTATAATTCCCGGAAGCTTCAAGAGCACCGGAGAAAGGCCAGAGGGGAGCCAGGGGGGCCCCACCCCACAGGGCGGCGCGGCCCAGGGGGGGGCGCGCCCCCTAGTGTGTGGGCACCCCGTGGCCCCTCCGACTCCGCCTCTTCGCCTATTTAATCGTCCCTGACCTAAAACCTCGACCCAGTTTGACGAAACTAGAGAAAACCATCCAGAGCTGCCGCCATCGCGAAACTCCAATTCGGGGGACATAAGTCTCTGTTCCGGCACGCCGCTGGGACGGGGAATTGCCCCCGGAGCCATCTCCACCACCGTCTCCACTGCCATCTTCACCGCCACCACTGTCTCCATGATGAGGAGGGAGTAATTCACCCCCGGGGCTGAGCGCTCCGCTGTAGCTATGTGATTCATCTCTCTCTTTATGTGATCTAGTTGAATATCATCTATGTGCTACTCTAGTGATGTTATTAAAGTACTCTATTCCTCATGCACGGTGTAATGGTGAAAGTGTGTGCATCGTGTAGTACTTGGCGTAGGCTATGATTGTGATCTCTTGTAAATTATGAAGTTAACTATTACTCTGATGGTATTGATGCAATTTATTCCTCCTTTCATAGTGTGACGGTAACAGTGTGCATGATGTGTTAGTACTTGGTTTGGTTGTGTTGATCTATCTTGCACTCTAAGGTTATTTAAATATGAACATTGAATATTGTGGAGCTTGTTAACTCCGGCATTGAGGGTTCGTGTAATCCTACACAATTAGTGGTGTTCATCATCCAACAAGAGGGTGTAGAGTAGTCCTATTATGTGATCATTGTTGAGAGTGTCCACTAGTGAAAGCAGGATCCCTAGGCCTTGCTTCCAAGCATCGAATCTCCGTTTGTTTACTGTTTTGTTGCATGTTTACTCGCTGCCATATTTTATTCAGATTGCTATTACCACTCATACTCATCCATATTACTTGCATCTCACTATCTCTTCGCCGAACTAGTGCACCTATACATCTGACAAGTGTATTAGGTGTGTTGGGGACACAAGAGACTTCTTGCATTGTGATCGCAGGGTTGCTTGAGAGGGATATCTTTGACCTCTTCCTCCCTGAGATCGATAAACCTTGGGTGATCCACTTAAGGGAAACTTGCTGCTGTTCTACAACCCTCTGCTCTTGGAGGCCCAACACTGTCTACAAGAATAGAAGCTCCCGTAGACATCAAGCACTTTTCTGGCGCCGTTGCCGGGGAGGAAAGGTAAAAGGCACTCATACTCCGGTTCCAGGTAACTAAGTACTTTTCTGGCGCCATTGTGTGTGTGCTCGAAGCTATTTCCTTTAGATCCTGCAATTGCATCTTTTTGTTTCTTGTTTTACACTAGTTAGGCATAATGGACAACAATGAGCTTCTTATTTTATTTCCTAAGTTAAGACATGAATTGTGTGATGCAAAAATTAAAGAACCTATGGAACCTCATTTGCATGCTAGTAGCAATGTTATTGGTATGAACGCAATCACTGCTAATGCTATGGATAAGTCTAAGCTTGGGGAAGCTAGTTTCTGTGATCTTTTTAGTTTCCCATCTTTAGGGGAGAAAATTTGTTCTGATAATGCTTTATCTCCCATATGCGATAACTCTAATGATGCTTGTGATATTTTAAATCCACCTACTGCAAGTACTTCTTTCAAGATACCCATGAAAATTATTGAACGTGTTATAGATAACCGCTATAAAGGGGATGGAACTGTCCATCCTGGAGATCATTTACTGTTTTTGCATGAATTATGTGGGTTATTCAAGTGTGCAGGTATCTCTATGGATGAAGTGAGGAACAAGCTATTCTCTTTTTCGCTGTCTGGTAAAGCGGCGCATTGGTATAAATTGTTGGAGAATAGTCATTCTCTTGGTTGGGAGGAAATTGTATCACTCTTTTATTCTAAATTTTATCCTCCTCATGAAGTGCATATTGATAGGAATTATATTTATAACTTTTATCCTCGTGATGGAGAGAGTATTTCTCAAGCGTGGGGGAGATTGAAGTCACTAATGCTCAAATGTCCCATTCATAAGCTCCCCCGTAATGTTATTGTTAATAATTTTTATGCGAGGCTTTCAGGACAACACAAGGACTATCTGGATGCCTGTTCGGAGGGATCTTTCACAAGCAAGGAGGTTGAAGTTAGGTGGGATCTTCTTGATCGGATTGAGGACAACACTGAAGGATGGGAGAACAACAAAGGTAAAGAGTCAGGTATAAATTATGATTATGAATGCATTGAAGCTTTTATGGATACTGATAAATTTCGAGATATGAGTGCTACTTATGGTCTTGACTCTCAAGTTGCTGCAAATCTTTATAAAGCCTTTGCTTCTCATTTTGAATTGCCTAAGAAGAATTTTGATAAGTATCACGAACCTTTTAAAGAGGCTTGCATGAAGAATGAAATTGTTGTTAATGATTGCAATAAGCATGCTCAAACTCCTAAGAACGCTATTTCCTATAAGCATGTTAATTTTTGTGGAATGCATAGACCTTGTGGAATTAATCAAATCAAAGATGAATATTGTATCCATCATATTAATGAAAAAACTAGAAAGTGGTTTAGGGCTCTAGATGATCTTGGTAAAAAAGTGTGTGCCCTCTATCCTTTTATTTGTGAACTTTGCCATAGAGTGGGTCATTTTAATTTTCAATGCTCCTCCAATGATAATCTGAACCCCATGAGTGCTACAAAGTTGTATTGTGATGATGAAATTACTCCTAATCAGCATGATGAACTTACTTTATTTTTGTGGTGTGAAGAGCTATCGAGAAAAATCTCTTTGTTACATATGAGTGATCCTGATATTGATGATGTCCTGCATGGGTGTTTTTCTTATTGCATTGATAATAGCCATACAAATACTTACATACAAAATATTTTAGAAGATGACACCTTGCCAAAATATGATAGGACCGCTATGTGTTTTGAACTAATTAATGAAAAGGAGGAATCCTCCCAAGTTTCTTCTATTGTTTCTGAAAGTAAATCAGGTGATGCGGACAAGCCACCCTTCAAGCCTCTTCCTCCTAAAGAAGGGAACGAGGAGAAGGAAGAGAAGAAGAAGAAGAAGGGAACGAAGAAGAAGAAGAAGAAGGAGAATAAAATGAAAGAGGTAACGGCATATCCCCGCGTGAATGAGATAACGCTAGGTAACCGTAAGTATGTTGAATCTGAATACAATGATCTTACTATGCCCTTTACATACATTAGTGATCATGATTTGAATGAGCACACTACTTTTGATATTGCAAATCTCTGGGAAACTAATTCTGAAAATGATGATGATAATAATTGCCATAGTATCAGTGCTATCCATGCTTCCTCCCATAATGATATAGAAAGCTCTAAGCTTGGGGAAGAGGTGTTTGAAAATCCTTTTGCTACTGATCATTATGTGTTTGATACATCTCCTTCTAATAACAATGATGGTATGGTCACAGATAAACCGACTGTGAAAGATAACTATTCTATTTCTTACGATGACACTGTGCCTCCGACCTTTGATGATTATTATAAAGAATGCTATGATATAGGTTATAACTATCCTTATGAAACTTGTCATAGTCATGATTGGATTACCAAAAACAATTCCCTTAATATGCAATTTTTTTACCATGTTCAAATTCTTGACAATAATCTTGCTCCAATTACTATTAATGAGAAGAACTCTTCTTATGCCAAAATTAATGATACTTCTATACATATGAACCATGATAAAAATGTTTTAAGTGATGGGTATATTGTGGATTTCATCAATGATGCTACTGAAAGTTATTATGAGAGAGGGAAACATGGTTATAGGCATCTTAATAATATTAAGTTTCCCCTCTTTATGTTGAGAATCTCGAAGTTACTCATGTTTTATCCTCTTATGCTTGTCACTTTGTTCTTCATGAATTCATTTGTGTACAAGATTCCTTTGCATAGGAAGTGGGTTAGACTTAAATGTGTTTTGAATTTGCTTCTTGATGCTCTCTTTTGCCTCAAGTCTTATTTCTTGGGAGTGCATCATTGAAATTATTGAGCCCATCTTAATGGCTATAAAGAAAGAACTTCTTGGGAGATAACCCACGTGTTTATTTTGCTACAGTACTTTGTTTTATATTTGAATCTTGGAAGTTGTTACTACTGTAGCAACCTCTCCTTATCTTAGTTTTGTTGAATTGTTGTGCCAAGTAAAGTCTTTGATAGTAAGGTTCATACTAGATTTGGATTACTGCGCAGAAACAGATTTCTTGCTGTCACAAATCTGGGCCTAATTCTCTGTAGGTAACTCAGAAAATTATGCCAATTTACGTGAGTGATCCTCAGATATGTACGCAACTTTCATTCAATTTGAGCATTTTCATTTGAGCAAGTCTGGTGCCTCAATAAAATTCGTCTTTACGGACTCTGTTTTGACAGATTATGCCTTTTATTTCGCATTACTTCTTTTGCTATGTGGGATGGATTTCTTTGTTCCATTGACTTCCAGTAGCTTTGGGCAATGTCCAGAAGTGTTAAGAATGATTGTGTCACCTCTGAACATGTGATTTTTTGATTATGCACTAACCCTCTAATGAGTTCGTTTCGAGTTTGGTGTGAAGGAAGTTTTCAAGGGTCAAGAGAGGAGGATGATACAATATGATCAAGGAGAGTGAAAGCTCTAAGCTTGGGGATGCCCCGGTGGTTCACCCCTGCATATATCAAGAAGACTCAAGCGTCTAAGCTTGGGGATGCCCAAGGCATCCCCTTCTTCATCGACAAATTATCAGGTTCCTTCTCTTGAAACTATATTTTTATTCGGTCACATCTTATGTGCTTTACTTGGAGCGTCTGTATGTTTTGTTTTTGTTTTTGTTTGAATAAATGCTTGTGTGGGAGAGAGACACGCTCCGCTGGTTCATATGAACACATGTGTTCTTAGCTTTTAATTTTCATGGCGAAGGTTGAAACTGCTTCGTTAATTTGTTATATGGTTGGAATCGGGAAATGCTACATGTAGTAATTTGTAAAATGTTTTGGATAATGTGATACTTGGAAATTGTTGTGTTCATGATTAAGCTATTGCATCATATACTTTGCACCCATTAATGAAGAAATACATAGAGCTTGCTAAAATTTGGTTTGCATAATTGGTCTCTCTAAGGTCTAGATAATTTCTAGTATTGAGTTTGAACAACAAGGAAGACGGTGTAGAGTCTTATAATGTTTACAATATGTCTTTTATGTGAGTTCTGCTGCACCGGTTCATCCTTGTGTTTGTTTCAAATAACCTTGCTAGCCTAAGCCTTGTATCGAGAGGGAATACTTCTCATGCATCCAAAATCCTTGAGCCAACCACTATGCCATTTGTGTCCACCATACCTACCTACTACATGGTATTTCTCCGCCATTCCAAAGTAAATTGCTTGAGTGCTACCTTTAAAATTTCCATTCTTCACCTTTACAATATATAGCTCATGGGACAAATAGCCTAAAAACTATTGTGGTATTGAATATGTACTTATGCACTTTATCTCTTATTAAGTTGCTTGTTGTGCGATAACCATGTTCCTGGGGACGCCATCAACTACTCTTTGTTGAATATCATGTGAGTTGCTATGCATGTTCGTCTTGTCTGAAGTAAGGGAGATTTACCACTAAAATGGTTAGAGCATGCATAATGTTAGAGAAGAACATTGGGCCGCTAACTAAAGCCATGATCCATGGTGGAAGTTTCTGTTTTGGACAAATATCCTCAATCTCATATGAGAAAATTAATTGTTGCTACATGCTTATGCATAAAAGAGGAGTCCATTATATGTTGTCTATGTTGTCCCGTTATGGATGTCTAAGTTGAGAATAATCAATAGCGAGAAATCCAATGCGAGCTTTCTCCTTAGACCTTTGTACAGGCGGCATAGAGGTACCCCTTTGTGACACTTGGTTAAAACATGTGCATTGCGATGATAATCCAGGTAATCCGAGCTAATTAGGATAAGGTGCGGGCACTATTAGTATACTATGCATGAGGCTTGCAACTTGTAAGATATAATTTACATAACACATATGCTTTATTACTACCGTTGACAAAATTGTTTCTTGTTTTCAAAACCAAAGCTCTAGCACAAATATAGCAATCGATGCTTTCCTCTTTGAAGGACCTTTCTTTTACTTTTATTGTTGAGTCAGTTCACCTATTTCTCTCCACCTCAAGAAGCAAACACTTGTGTGAACTGTGCATTGATTCTTACATACTTGCATATTGCACTTGTTATATTGCTTTGCATTGACAACTATCCATGAGATATACATGTTATGAGTTGAAAGCAACCGCTGAAACCTCATCTTCCTTTGTGTTGCTTCAATACCTCTACTATGAATTATTGCTTTATGAGTTAAGTCTTATGCAAGACTTATTGATGCTTGTCTTGAAGTACTATTCATAAAAAGTCTTTGCTATATGATTCATTTGTTTACTCATGTCATTTACATTGTTTGGATCGCTGCATTCATTACATATGCTTACAATAGTATGATCAAGTTTATGATGGCATGTCACTCTAGAAATTATCTTTGTTATCGTTTACCTGCTCGGGACGAGCAAAAACTAAGCTTGGGGATGCTGATACGTCTCCGACGTATCGATAATTTCTTATGTTCCATGCCACATTATTGATGATATCTACATGTTTTATGCACACTTTATGTCATATTTATGCGTTTTCCGGAACTAACCTATTGACGAGATGCCGAAAGGCCAGTTGCTGTTTTCTGCTGTTTTTGGTTTCAGAAATCCTAGTAAGGAAATATTTTCGGAATCGGATGAAATCAACACCGGAGATCTTATAATTCCCGGAAGCTTCCAGAGCACCGGAGAAAGGCCAGAGGGGAGCCAGGGGGGCCCCACCCCACAGGGAGGCGCGGCCCAGGGGGGGCGCCCCCCTAGTGTGTGGGCACCCCGTGGCCCCTCCGACTCCGCCTCTTCGCCTATTTAATCGTCCCTGACCTAAAACCTCGACCTAGTTCGACGAAACCAGAGAAAACCATCCAGAGCCGCCGCCATCGCGAAACTCCAATTCGGGGGACATAAGTCTCTGTTACGGCACGCCGCCGGGACGGGGAATTTCCCCCGGAGCCATCTCCACCGCCGTCTCCACCGCCATCTTCACCGCCATCGCTGTCTCCATGATGAGGAGGGAGTAATTCACCCCCGGGGCTGAGGGCTCCGCTGTAGCTATGTGATTCATCTCTCTCTTTATGTGATCTAGTTGAATATCATCTATGTGCTACTCTAGTGATGTTATTAAAGTACTCTATTCCTCCTGCACGGTGTAATGGTGAAAGTGTGTGCATCGTGTAGTACTTGGCGTAGGCTATGATTGTGATATCTTGTAGATTATGAAGTTAACTATTACTATGATGGTATTGATGCAATTTATTCCTCCTTTCATAGTGTGACGGTAACAGTGTGCATGCTGTGTTAGTACTTGGTTTGGTTGTGTTGATCTATCTTGCACTCTAAGGTTATTTAAATATGAACATTGAATATTGTGGAGCTTGTTAACTCCGGCATTGAGGGTTCGTGTAATCCTACACAATTAGTGGTGTTCATCATCCAACAAGAGGGTGTAGAGTAGTCCTATTATGTGATCATTGTTGAGAGTGTCCACTAGTGAAAGCAGGATCCCTAGGCCTTGCTTCCAAGCATCGAATCTCCGTTTGTTTACTGTTTTGTTGCATGTTTACTCGCTACCATATTTTATTCAGATTGCTATTACCACTCATACTCATCCATATTACTTGCATCTCACTATCTCTTCGCCGAACTAGTGCACCTATACATCTGACAAGTGTATTAGGTGTGTTGGGGACACAAGAGACTTCTTGCATTGTGATCGCAGGGTTGCTTGAGAGGGATATCTTTGACCTCTTCCTCCCCGAGATCGATAAACCTTGGGTGATCCACTTAAGGGAAACTTGCTGCTGTTCTACAATCCTCTGCTCTTGGAGGCCCAACACTGTCTACAAGAATAGAAGCTCCCGTAGACATCAGCGCCAGGTCGGCCACGCCGGCGTCCCTCCATCTCCATCTTCAGCACGGCCGGTGGTGCTGTCGCGAGGGGCAGCCCAACGGAAATCGACGGTGGTGTTCACATGGATGATCAGCGGGTACGCCAGAGTGTTAATGTGTGGCGGCACAACCGCCTGCGCCGGCGCCGCCATGTCTTCGAGCGACGGTGGTACGTCTGGCTCCACGATGTGAAGATCCACCTCCTTTGGAATCAACGCGGGGTCGAGGCACCATGCCGATAGACGATAGGTGCCCATGTCCGCGCGGCTCTTCGTGAGCGGATGCAACCGCTCCACCCACGCCGCCGGCGCCAGGACCGCCTCCGCCATCGCCAAGTTCCATGCGTTGGCCGGCACTCCCTCCATTTCGATCTCAACGTGCACACAGAGACCGCAGGACGCGGCGTGCGTGCGGCACGCCCATGGCCTGAGTAGCAGCCTGAAGAACGGCGACGCTATGACTTCGTCCGCCAGCACCCTGTCGCGGTCTTCCCTCTGGGCGAAGAAGATGAGGAAGTCTTCTGGGCGATGGCAATGCACCGAGAAACTCCCCTTCGGCAGCCCATGGATGTCTTCCAGCGCCATGGCCACCTCCTCCGTGGTGACTGCGCGGCGAACACCAACAATCACCGCGAGCAGGGCCTTGGCGAGAGCGTCCTCCGCGTCGTCGACCTCTGCCGTGCGCGGAAGCACGCAAGCAGCTCTTGCGGGGCGATGTAATGTGATTTTTAACTACTCTAGGATTATTTACACGTTTTTTGATTTGCTGGAGTTGTTTATCAATTGTCTACGTATGCGTTGAAACAAATTTAACTCGGTTTCTTTCTCCCTGGGCTGTTTCCAGTGCTTCCCCTCAATTTTCCGTGCGTCCAAACAACATCAGGGATTGGGCCATTTTTTCCACGATAGGAAGGGTTCCCAGGTGCACCCCTAAATTCCCGCCAACTACCAAACAAGCCCAAAGGAAAAAAAGACCCAAATTCCAGCCCACTAGGACTAGGAGTAGAGTAAGCATATAACGTTTCCTCGCTGTCTTCCTAATCCGTATGTGAGAAGAACCGCGACCTGAACTGGATTCCTAATCCGACTCTCACCACACCACACGCACAGGCCTCAGCGGCTCAGCCTATATTAACAGCGACAAGCCTTTCTCTTGATCTCTGTCACGCTTCCGTTTCCTTGATTCTTGTGGCCAATCCAGATCGACACGAGAATCCAGAGAGAACACGCGCTCTTCCGCAAGCTCTTATCTAGCCGTCGACACGATGGCATCGGTGCAGGACGCCGGCAACGATCAGTCTGTTGCGGAGTCTGGCTTGACCACTTACTTCCGAAACCTCGGAGAGGTCATTGATGGGATCGCGGCGGACGAGACCAACGAAGACGTCCTAGACGCCCTGGGCGAGCTCAGAGAGGCCCTCGGTAAGGTGGTAGCAGCGCCCTTGGCGACAGCCGAAGATGTCCTGCACCAGGACAAGATGGCCATGAGCGACTTGGCACTCGAGATCGACGAGGCCATCGACATGATCGCTGCGGCGGCCGCTACCGGCGAAGTTGACTGGGAGGTGGAGTGCGCGCGCAAGGCCAGAGAGACCATCGTTGACTTCACCCGCACCCGCCAGCTCAATGAGGTCGTCGAGGAGATGGCAGCGATGGGCATGGACAAGGGAACTTTCTTGCCGACCGGCGAGGTTGAAGAAGAGGCCGTGAATGAGGAGGTTTTCTTGGACGATCAGGTTCAGCAAGAGATTTACGAGGAGGCCTTCTTCGAAGAGCTGGACTACCACGAGATGGTCTTTGCCATGGACGAGGCTTTGGATGAGTTGCGCGAGGAAGCGGCTGGGTGCAAGCTCTCGGAGACCGTCGACGCGATGGCATCGGCACAGGACGCCAGCAATTATCAATCTGTCGGGGACGGGGAGTCTGGCTTCGCCGCTTTCATTCGAAAGCTCGGAAAGACCGTTGACGAGATCGGGGCGGACGGGAGTCACGGGACCGACGAAGACGTTCTGAGCGCCCTGGACGAGCTCAGCGAGGCCCTCCGTAAGATGTTAGCAACGCCCGCGACAGACGAAGTCGTCCTTCATCGCCTATACGAGATAGCCAGGGGCCACTTCGAGCTCGAGATCGACGAGGCCATCTACATGATCACGAGGGCGGCCGCTACCGGCGACGCTGACTGGGAATTGAGTGCCGCGCGCAAGGCCATCAAGGCCACCGAGGACTTCACCCGCACCCGCCAGCTCACTCAGCTCGACATCGACGAGATGGTAGCGATGAGCGCGGCCAATGAAACTGTCTTGGCTACCGGCGAGATTGAAGAAGAGGCTGTGGATGGCGAGGTTTTCTTGGACGACCAGGTGCAGCAAGAGATGTACGAGGAGGCCTTCTTGGACGAGCTGGACTACCAGGAGATGGTCTTGGCCATCGACGAGGCTTTGGATGAGTTGCGCCAGGAAGCGGCCGGGTGCAGCCCCGACCCTCCGCGAACAGGGTATCTTGGACGATATGGATTTATAACACCGGAAGATCTTTTTCGATGACGCTTTGTAAGAGATGCAGATCGCATCGGGTCCAACATACAGAAGCTAGTCACGGAAGAGATGTAGACATCTAGTAGTTTTATTATTGTCTTTATTACTGTTTCATTAACGGCTCCGCGTCCATATGCTAGAGCGCGACAAACTCACATTTGTAAATTTCAATCAAATCATGCACATTTCTTGATATCTTTTGGTCATCGGTTCCTTTAGATTGAAGAGCATTCAATTGTTTTCAGTTATATCCAATGTTCTTAGGGCTGGCTAAAACACACCGGCCGCAGCGGACACTCCCTCCGGTTTTTTCGCTTCCTAAGTTTAGTTAAAGTCAAACTTTATCAAATTTAACCGAAAACATAGAAAAAATCAACAACCAAAATACCAAATATATATAATATGAAAATAAGTTTATGACGATTCGTTCGTACAATATAGATTATACATTGTAGATGTTAATATTTTTTCCTAAATATTTAATCAAACTTTAACTATCTTAACTTTGACTAAATCCGAAACACAACCTAATTGTGAAGTACGAAGTATACATACATAAAAGGAAGTTGTCTTAGACAAGACCTATGTACTAAATAATGTTTAACTTCAGTGTCGTATTTCGTGAGAGTGGATTTTGTATTTACACACATAAAAAGGGCTACCACGTGTCGCTGGGCGTGCTGTGTGCCAACGTTTCATTTTTATTTTTCAATTACGAAGAAGACACATTTTTAGACATAAAAAGAAATACACACAATTGTTGCAAAAGACCAGATAAATGGCCCAACCTCGACCAAAGAACAATCCATGAATAGCAGTGAAACAAAAGGGAAGACCTATGATATCATTTATAACCCGTAGTACAACAAAATGATAAAAACAAGAGAGTGCACATGAAACTTTCGTGTCTCACCACCAAGGAAGATTATTCTTTGATCCGAACACAATGTTTCAGTTAATACCGAGATATGTGTGATGACTTTACCAATTTTAGAGCTACATGGCTCCAGTCTTACATACGCGTGCGACTAGCATCAAAACAAAAAAGAGACCTCCTAAAACATTTATTAAACTTAGTGCAACAAAACTAAAACCTGAGTAACGTGTATGTCTCGCCGAGTTAGATTATTCTTACATCGAAAGACAAGGTTTTAGTCAATATTGAGACGCGTGTGATAACTTCACCAAAATTGGAGTTCCGCGACTCTAGTGTGTGTGGGTCAGTGTATTAGGAAAATACAAATATTTGTGTAGTTGAAACATCAGTTCACCATAGCTAGTTAACAAACCAAATGTGCAACCATTCACTGTTACTCAAAATACAAAAATATTGGAACAACAAATTGGTTAGTTTACACTGAAACAATAATACTGTTTATCTAGAACACACGTTTCTTTAGACCAAACAATAAGCCTATTTATATGAAACATTCAACGGAACCAAAATGTTAAGCAACAACTATGAAAAGATGCATCCTAGAAACAGTGATTGCACATTGTTAAACACTTTCTTACATATAACGAACATTCAACTAAACAAATGAAACATCGGCTTTAGTGAATCATCATTAATCTAGAACTTTAAAGCATTTAGAACACTTAGAAAATTAATACAGTAGTAGTTACAATTGGTAATAGTTAATGATTATAAATAAAATCACCAGTGAGAAGGATGCGAGTCAAACTAAACAGAACAATAGGCATGAAGGAAAATAAATCAACGATAGATGAGTTTGATTTCCTAGTCGCGGCTTCACCCAACCTGTAGATCTTAACAAATCAAGTATACTCTAGTCTTTATTTTGCGCGCACAATACATGAACACGGACCTTGTACATGGACGTGGATTTTATCTAGAATTGTATATTACTCCCTCCGTTCCAAAATAAATGAAGTTCTAGGTTTTGTTATAGCGCAAAATGTATAGTTCGGAAATATATTGTATGGTGAATTTAACAAAATTAAATTGGTGCTGTAGATGTAGGTTTGTCAATGTTGAAATAATTGGACTTGGTAAAAAGGGAGTGACTAATTCTCAGCCGGCTGAAAATTAACTATTCTCAATCGGCTGAGAATTAACTTAATTCTCAATCAGGCTACCTCATTTTTTTTGCAAACTCATTACTAGCACAAATCATGAAGTAATCTAATGGTGCAAGACACTTTCTCACTTGCAACACATGTTGCAACTCACGCCTAAGACAAATCACAAAGCAATTTAACGGCCATGTGGCATTTTTTCAGTTGCAACACCACATGCAATAGGAAATATCTCAGTTGCAACCATGTTGCATATCATGGCTAGCACGAATCATGACAAAAATCAATTATTTATGTCTTGAGTGAGAATTAAGCTAATTCTCAGTCAACCGAGAGCAAAACAATAGGACAAAACATTTAAATTCATTTATTTGTGAATGGAGGGAGTAGTATGTAGCATACCAATAGGTGTTGAGTTTGGGACAAATTATAATAAGTGATTATCAAGTTATCACATATTTATAATTAATTTATTTTTACTTCTTTGTAAACAATTTTGCCAACCTTTATATTAACTAGTAGTTTTTTATTATGCAAAATTAGTCAGATACTAGATGAGGTATATAATACTACGCACTATTCCATGATTATGTGATATGTTAGGTGTTCAAATAACCTAGGCCTAATATATAAATGTGTCGTGGGCGGCCAAATTAAAATATTAAACGATGTTGGTAGGTTAGACACAAGATTAGAAGGGGGCGGTCCGGAGCCGTGTCAGAACCACAAGGGTGACAAAACCATGTTGCATCGTGATCGTGATGTGTCATTTGACCTCGGTTGTACTATATTAATTAGTACATGGGAAGATCGTCCGTTAAGCATGACCACAAGATGCTAGCGTTGATGACCCCCCCCCCCCGCCCCCGCCCCACCGTTCCCCTCCTCCACCACCTCTTGTATCTTCTCGTGCGGGGCGACTCCGGAGGCTCCCCACCAATCTCCTAGAGTCCTAGCGAGAGGTGGCCGACCGCTTCCTCAAGGCTACTGCATGCGACGCCTAATGAGTGAATTTTTGAAGCATACTTAACTTATTTTTTTTTCATTAGTAGCGATATGATTCTAGTATTTTACGGCGCTCGTGCGCATCTTTTATGCTTGTTTCCACATGATCCCAAATAATGAAGCTATTGATGAACATATCAGTTAGAGCTGTCATATTGGACATAAATACGATATTTTGAAGTGATAAAAGCCATTTAAAAGATTTTCCACACACCTCGATGAAAGAGCAACACGAGAGGAAGCTCCATATGGTTTAGAGCACGTCGTTACACGCAGGGCCCGCCATACCGCGCGCCCATACCATGTGGCACCGACTCCGCCTCGTCAAATAGTTTCACCACGCGAAGATGGATCTGAGATCCGACATTCAGAGACACCACAAATCGCAGAAATCTCACCTCCAGAAAGGGCATGGAGGGGGAACTTGCGGATGGGCATTACCCTCTCTACTTCCTGGATCATTGGAGGACAAGGCATCATGCCCTTCATCATCAACCGCAGCATCTTCACCACCTTCACCATTCCCATCTCGTTTACTCCAATCTTATTGCAATTCCAATTTCTATTGAGGATTAATTTCACTTTTATTCATCCATACACTTGTATTCATTCCATATGCAATATGATGATGTTGTGGATTGCTTCCATGAGTGGCTAGTTTACCTTGTTATTGGGGAGATGGAGATATCCTAGCAATATTATGATATGAAACAAAAATGATTTTTAAGTTTGGTTCATAATTATGTGTTGGTTTTCTCTCTAGATATTATATGGAGTCATTCATGTAATATTTTCATCCGGAACTAGAGGGGGAATTATCGTTGGAGATGTGGTAGTATGTACGGTTTTAAGTGACATAACATGATGGATGTTATTGATGACCCACAAGTATAGGGGGTGTATCGTAGTACTTTCGATAAATAAGAGTGTCGAACCCAACGAGGAGCAGAAGGTGTTGACAAGCAGTTTCGATGAAGGATTCACTGTAAATGCTCACAGACAAGTTTTCAGGGGGTTTTGATATAGCAGATAAATAAAGTACAAGCAAGTAAAATACGAGAGTAATAGTTGCAGTGAGTGGCCCAATCCTTTTTAGCACAAAGGACAAGCCGGTTTGTTTACTTATGATGACCAAACGTTCTTGAGGACACACGGGAATTTAGTCTAGTGCTTTCGCTTCATATAGTTGATTAATTTTCATTGTTTTGATAAGTGTTGTGTGAGTGAACCTATGCTAATGCACCACCCTTCTTAGGACTAATACATACTTGTGATTAAACCCCTTGCAAGCATCCGCAAATACAAGAAAGTAATTAAGATAAATCTAACCACAGCCTTAAACTCTGAGATCCTGCTATCCCTCATGCATCGATATACCAACGGGGGTTCAGGTTGCTGTCACTCCGGCAACCCCACAATTAGCAAACGAATACAAGATGCATTCCCCTAGGCCCATAAAGGTGAAGTATCATGTAGTCGACGTTCACATGACACCACTAGAAGAATAACACCACAACTTAAATATCAAACCATTAAATATTACTCAACATAGTTCACTACTAACATTTAGACTTCACCCATGTCCTCAAGAACTAAACGAACTACTCACAAGACATCATATGGAACATGATCAGAGGTGATATGATGATGAATAACAATCTGAACATAAACCTTGGTTCAATGGTTTCACTCAATGGCATCAATAACAAGGAGTAATCAATACCGGGAGAGTTTCCCCTATGAAATAATCAAGATTCAACCCTAGATGTTACAGCGGAGATGAGGTGCAGCGGTGGAGATGATGGTGTCGGCGGTGGAGATGATGGTGATGATGATCCCAATGAAGTCCAGCTCGATGGCGGTGACGATGGCGACGATTTCCCCCTCCGGGAGGGAATTTCCCCGGCAGATTTCAGCCTGCCGGAGAGCTCTTTTCTCTCTGGTGTTTCTCCGCCCCGCAGAGGCGGCTGTGTCTATTCGCGATGTCTCTCCACGCCTTAGGGTTTTCGGGAGATGAAGTACGCGAAGGAGAGATGGCCGAGGGGGGTCGTGGGCCCCCTCCCCACATGGCGGCGCGGCCAGGGTGGAGCCCGCGCCGGCCTATGGTGGGGGGGGGCATGGTGGCCCTCCTTGGCCTCCCCTTTTGGCTGGCTCCGTCATCTGGAAAAATAGGAGCTTCCGTATATTTTCCGTCAATTGTTGATCTTCAGAAATACTGTATCCTGACGGTGCTTTTTCCAGCAGAATCCTGACTCTGGTGGGTGATTCTCCAATAATCATGAAACATGCAAAATAGGTGAAATAACATAAGTATCATCTCTAAATATGAAATATATCAATGAATAACAGTAAATTATGATATAAAATAGTGATGCAAAATGGACGTATCAACTCCCCCAAGCTTAGACCTCGCTTGTCCCCAAGCGAAACTGAACTCGGTAAACAAGACCACATGTTTATGGAGTGAAGAGTCAATAAATAAAATACGGACAAGAAGCATCACATTTATTAATCCACACAAGACATTCTAGTAAACAACTTCCTCATATAACTCAACTTGAAACAAGTAAAGGGAAATCACAAATAAAGGTGCATAGGAAATCATTATTGGTGATGGCAAACTTTGTTCTTGGTCAAAGAACGATTAACAGATTGTACTTATTCTTCAAGCATAGATAACCTTCAAAGTCATATTCATTCAGATAAAATTTGTACTAAACAAGGAAGAATAAAAGACATGATTAAATAGATCACAATATAGATGGTTGGATCACAACAAGTCAATTGCTTGCTTGAGATGGAGGGAAATATGTTTACTAACTCAACATGAAAGTAAAAGATAGGCCCCTTCGCAGAGGGAAGCAGGGATCAAATCATGTGCTAGAGCTTTTTAAGTTTTGAAATCGTACACAGAGCATAAAAGTAAAGTTTTGAGAGGTGTTTGTTGTTGTCAACGAATGGTAGTGGGCACTCTAACCCCCTTGCCAAACAGACTCTCAAAGAGCGGCTCCCATGAAGGACGTTATCTCTACCAGCAAGGTAGATCATCCCTCTTCTCTCTTGTTTACAAATGTACTTTAGTTTATTTATGGATGACACTCCTCCCAACCTTTGCTTTCACAAGCCATGGCTAACCGAATCCTCGGGTGCCTTCCAACATTTCACATACCATGGAGGAGTGTCTATTGCAAAATTAAGTTGCTTACTGATGAATCAGGGCAAAACATGTGAAGCGAATTATTAATGAAAGCTAATTAATTGGGGCTGGGAACCCCGTTGCCAGCTCTTTTTGCAATTTTTTTTGGATAAGCGGATGTGCCACTAGTCCATTGGTGAAAATCTGCCCAACAAGACTGAAAGATAAAACACCACATACTTCCTCATGAGCTATAAAACATTGACACAAATAAGAGATAATAACTTTTGAATTATTTAAAGGTAGCACATGAAATATTTACTTGGAGTGGCACAAAATACCACATAATAGGTAGTTATGGTGGACACAAATGGCATAGGTTTGGTTTAAGGTTTTGGATGCACGAGAAGCATTCCCTCTCAGTACAGGTCTTTGGCTAGCAAGGTTGATTAGCAAGCATAAGAGTTGAGGGAAACAAACAGGTATACATATGATAGAAAAAATCATGCATCTTCCTTGTAAGCACAAACAATTTTAGCTTCAGAATACTAAGCTCATTAGCTAACAAGAAAGAAAGATAATGAAATAATATATCTACATGTATATTCCTCTTTTCTACTTAAGTCTCCAACTAATGTTGCTATTGACCAATGCTAAGTTTGCCAAAACCAAATAGATTTACTTGATGCTCCCAAAGTGATACCAATACTAACAACAAGATCAATCATATAACATAAATTGCAAACTAAAATAAGGTGAGCAAAAAGTAAATGATAAAATTTCTCATTAATATTCCATAACGATAACTCACACCAAGGGATACATAGATAACCAACTAAAAGAGAGATACTTCCACACTGCAAACTATCTTATATGATAACTTCCCTACTCATGATATGACACTACTTGACAGTAAAAAGGTAAAAGATAGTGTTGATGTGATACCGCGGCACTCCCCCAAGCTTGGAACAAACCAAGGGGATGCCAATACCAATGATGAATTACTCCTTCGGTGATGGTGGCGAATTCTTGATAAGCTTCTTAACAAGCTCCTTTAGCTCATCAATCTCGTAGGTGAGGTTGCGGATCAGCTCCGAGTTTTGCTCGACGCGGTTAAGAAGTATGTCAGACGGTGAGTCTCAACTCTTCGAGTTATTTCCTGAAAGTGCATGGAGCCCCCATGTGTGGTTTTGGTAATTAATGACAATCCCTATGGACTAATGTTTGCATTAAGTTATATTTGTAGGTGTTGTCCATAGGCAATGCTTGAACCATATGTTGGCTTCAAGGTTGCAATAAGAAGAAATTGATGAAGGATATCAAGTGTCAAGTATGTCTTGAAGATGAAGATGAAGTGAGCCCTCAAGTTACTTCAAGACATCAACATGATGAAGAATGAAGAAATGATGTGCAAGTTCAAGATGAGCCATCTCTAAGAGATCATTTGCTTGAAGCTTGCCATCCATATGGTGATCATGGATATGTGAAGATGTGCCGAAGAAGAAGCTCTCCCATGGTGGATTATGGGGGAGCAATCCACAAGACTTCGTCAAGCAAGCACAATCAAGAAAGGTGTTCCATCTTGTTGCGGTCAAGATCGTCATCATCAAGCTCAAGTGGAATACTCAAGGTTAAGGTTTGCTCTTGATAGGGTTTCTTTCTCACCGGTCTCATGGTGTAGTTGGAGACCGGTTTATAGTTTAGTTGTCGTACTATCAAGAGGGCTCTCGAGTGAGTAACTCGATCGTATCCTTCGGAGAGCTCAAACCTTTGCATCCTTGCATCATCTTTCTTGGTTGTTATTCAGATCTTATCCATATGGTGTTTTAGAGCTTGTGCTTATTCTCATGACAAGCTCTAGTTCATCGAAAACGGATTTCGCATGAATCACTTGTTGCGTTTTCGATATTGGAGTTTTTCTCGGTTTCTCGTATTGAGAGGTTTCACTCTAAAATACATAGAAAAACCTACCCCACTTGTTCTTAAGCTTTTCACTCTTTGTGGGATAGCTCTTGTCATCTTCTTTACAACAAAATTGGTTTCACCTAAATCCGAGTTTCCTAACTCAAGTTGTTGCATTTTCCATATTGGAGGTTTTACCGGTTTGCTGTTTATAGATAGGTAAAACCTTTATCCATTTGTTTCTATCCTACTTTGCTGGACTATGATGTTTCTATGCATATTGTTGTAGAGCTCGTTGTTGTGATTTCAACGAGCCCAAGATCATCGAAATCGGAGTCCGAATTCAAAAGTTATTAAGGTTTTCGTATCGGGTGTTTGGGCAAAAACTGGGGGCCCGGAACTGCCGCCGGGAGCACCCCGGCACTGCCGGTGGCCATGGCCGGCACTGCCGGCCACCCCTGCACTGCCGGTGGAACAAGGCCGGCACTGCCGGCCACCCCGGCACTGCCGGCCACCCCGGCACTGCCGGTGGCTCAAGGCCGGCACTGCCGGCCTGTCGCGATTTTGGCCCCAACGGGTAGAAATCTGAGACCCCTATTTAAGCCCTTCTTCCTCCTCTTTCTCCCTACTTCTTCTTCCTCCTCTTTCTCCCTACTTCTTCTTCCTCCTTTTGCTCTCCACCATTGTTGACCTTGAGAGCTTCCCACATCCCTCTACTCCTCCAATGATTCTTGAATCCATTTGAGGGAAAAGGAAGAGGAGATCTAGATCTATATTTCTACCAATCAAATCCATCTCTTTGTGAGTGGAACTCTCTAGATCTTGATCTTGGTGTTCTTTGTGAATTCCTTTGTTCTTCCTCTCTTATTCCCCCAATAGCTTTTGTAGCTTTGTTGGAATTTGAGAGAGAAGGACTTGAGCATCTTTGTGGTGTTCTTGCCATTGCATTTGGTGCATCGGTTTGAGTTCTCCACGGTGATTCGTGGAGTTGAAAGCAAGAAAGTTGTTTCTCTTGGGTTCTTGGAACCCTAGACGGATTCTAGACCTTTGTGGTGATTTGTTGGGAGCCTCCAATTAAGTTGTGGATGTGTGCCCCAACCTTTGTGTAAGGCCCGGTTTCCACCTCGAAGGAAATCCCTTAGTGGAACCGTGACCTAGGCCTTTGTGGCGAGGGTCACCGGAGATTTAGGTGAGGTGCCTTCGTGGCGTTCGGTGTGTGGTGTGAGTACCGCATCTTGGAGTGAGGCCTTTGTGGCGTTGGTGTGCATCGAGCAACCACACCTCAAGGTGAGCCTCTTGTGGCGTTCGGGAGCACTAAGCAACCGCACCTCTCCACCGGAGATTAGCACTCGCAAGAGTGTGAACTCCAGGATAAATCATCGTCCCCCGCGTTCCTCGGTTATCTCTATACCCGAGCTCTTTACTTATGCACTTTACCTTGTGATAGCCATCGTGCTTGAAGTTATATATATCTTGCTATCACATACTTACTTGTATTGCTTAGAATAAGTTGTTGGTGCACATAGGTGAACAATAGTATATAGGCTTTGGGCTTGACAAAGTAAACGCTAGTTTTATTCCGCATTTGTTAAGCCCATCTCGTAAAAGTTTTAAATCGCCTATTCACCCCCCCTCTAGGCGACATCCGTCTCCTTTCAATTGGTATCAGAGCAAGGTCTCTCATTCTTAGGCTTCACCGCCTTGAGAGTAAAGATGTCGGTTAGGGGATTAGCGCACAATAACTTGTTTATATTTGATGGCACAAATTATGATCTATGGAAAATTTATGTGCTTAATATTTTGCGGCGTATGTCCCCGGACATGGAGCGATTTCTTGACATGGGTTTTTCTTCTCCTAAGGATCCTCAAAATTTATCTCTTGAGGAGGAGAAAAACTCTTGCCTCGATGCTCTTGCTTCTCATGTGTTTTCCATTATTGTGAGCAATGTAGTTACTTCTTCAATCATGCCTTTTGGGAGCGCTCATGAATTATGGACAAAGCTTCAAGATAAATATGTTGTGTCCAATATCATTGAGGATGATTGTTTTGCTTCCACTTCCGGCCGTGATGAGTTCTCATCTTCATCCACTTCACCAAAGTGTGGTAAGACACAAGGTAATGATATGGTGAGTGGTGATGAAAATTGCAATGTTGATATTGAGCTTACTATTGATGATTCTTCATCTCTATCTCATTGCAATGCTTCATCTTTGGACTTAAACACATCTAGCACTACAAATGATTTACATGCTTGTGTTGATAGTCCTTGCATATCATGTGTAAGTTGCTTGAATAAATCTCATGATGATATGCTTGATTTGTCTTGTGGCCATGATAAAAATGCTTCTATTTCCTCTAGTTGTTGTGTGGCTAACAATGTAGAGGAAACCAAAGATTCTATTGGTCAAGACAAGATCTTGAAAGGAGCCTCAAGTAACTCCTCATCTTTATCTCACGGTCCTCATGTATGCCTTATGGCCAAGGGTTCCACGGTACCTCCTACCATGGAACCTAATATTTCTCGTGGTGATAAGGATGAGGATGAATATGAAGAAGAGGATTGGGTTATCTCTCTACGCGATAAAGGTTAGAGTTTATTCAAGGTTCTTTACAAAGATAAAATTGCTAGCTCTCACTTCTTTGAAATCTTGACTACCTCTATTGAGAGCCAAAAACTTATTTGGATGCATGAGAACACCATTGATAAAAAGGGTGCTCTTGAACGAGAGTATGCCGATGATGTAGCATCATTAAAGAATGACCTTGAAGAAGAACAAGAGACCGTAGCCTCTCTTGAGGAGCAACTTGAAACCCTTGAGGTGTCTCAAAATGAAATATTTGCTAAACTCACTAAAGAAAGAGACCATGCTAAAGCTAAATTAAAATTGCTTAAAAATGAAAAGTCCAAAGTTGGTGTTGGTCATGATAAACTTGTTAAGGATCTAGACGATCTAGACAAGGCCCACAAGGCCTTGGAGAGCGAACACTCTATCCTCACCAAGTCATATGAGCAACTACAAGCTTCATATTTAAAAGAGCATGCTATGTTACCCTCTATTCTTGGTATGTCTTGTGATGATGCTTGTGCTACTAACTCTACTTCTTGTGAAGCATCTATATTGAAGGAGAATGTTGAGCTAAGGGCTCAACTTGATTTGCTAACTTGCAATTATGGGAAATTGGAAGAAAATCATGGAAAGCTTTCTAGCTCCCATGAGGATCTTCTAGCCTCTCATGATAGGCTAAAGTTAGCTCATGAGGCTATCATGTCAAAGGCAACACCCTGTGAGCCTCATGTGGATACTAGCACTACTACTCAAAATGCTATATTGACATGTGCTAGTCCTAGTAATTCATCCACTCATAATATTGATAAATCTTGTGATGAATTATCTTCCTTGCCTTGTTGCTCTAACAATGAAGATTCTACTTCCTCTAGTACTTGTGTTGTTACTAACCATGTAGAGGAAATCAAAGAGCTCAAGGCCCAAGTCACTTCTTTGAAGAATGACTTGGTAAAGGGTCATGAAGGGAAATGCAAACTTGACACGATGTTGAGTATGCAACAATCCCCCAATGAAAAGAGTGGACTTGGATTCAAATCCAACAACAAGAACAAGTCCAATAACAACAACAAGAAGAAGGGCCAAGTACAAGTCAAAGACCCGGCCAAGATTGTTTGCTTCAAGTGCAATATTGAAGGGCACCATGTTAGATCTTGCTCTTTGAAGAAGAAGCAAAAAGGGAAGCGGCCTCAAGCTCAAACTTATATTCAACCTCAAGTTGAAGAAATGCCACTTCCCAAGAAGAAACAAGCCAATGCTCCCATTGTGGAGAAACCTAGTGAGAAGAAGGAGAAGAAAAGAACTTGCTACATATGCCGTGAGAAGGGCCACATCTCCTCCTTGTGCACTATTGGTACCTCATCCAACTCTATCACCATTGATGATGTTTATTCTCTTCGTAAGGATGAGGGTGGCAATGTGTTTGCCAAATATGTTGGTGCTCAAATTGGTGTCAAGAAAAGAACCATTTGGGTTGCCAAGCCTATTGTGACTAACATCTTAGGACCCAACTTAGTTGGGGACCAACAATCCAAAATTTGATCAATAGGTGCTTGTTGGAGGACATTGGAGACTTGGCTACATCATGAAGAATTAAGGGATCTTCATCATTTATATTATCTCAAGCCAAGTATTTTGGTTATCTTGCTTCTATCATGTATTCAATGTTCCTCCTTGCGGTAACATGTTCTCAACTCACTTATATTGAAAGTTACTCGCCCCTTTGCATGTGTTAGTTTTGTTCCTAGCATATGTTTGTATATGTTGTGCTTCCTACTTGCTTTTCTTGAGAAATCAAGTCTATGTATGTTGGGTTGCACACCGTGTACTTGTGTTTGTGTTGGAGCCTCTTTGCATCTTTTTGTATCTTATATGGCTCTTATGAGAGATTAATGGACTATCCCGTTTTGGGGGAGTGATATTCCTTTTGGAATTTCATGATCCTAACAATGTGTGTACATGAGGAATATCACTTAGAATCCTCGATATTGCAAGATTATCTAGTCTCTATGTGGTATGTCATCTTCATGAGAAATTCAAATTCCAATGTCCATTAATATCTCTAGTTGGATCTTATTTGCCTCTTGTGAAAATATATTCTTTATCACATTATGGGGGAGTAATAAGCTTTGTGAATATTACAAGCCTAGGAAATGTGAACATTTGAGGTTGTGTCACATAGAATTGATATTGTAAATTATCTCTCATATGTGACATGTTTTCTCAAACAAGCTCCAATTTGCTTAAATGGCTTCATTGCTAATATCTTTGTGGATCTTATTTATGAAAGTTTTTCTTGGCATGGTTTTTCACAACGTGTCCCTCAATACATTTTTGGAAAACCATGTGCTTCAAGTCATACTATTAATTGCTTTGCATGTTGGTATGAATACTATTAATTGCTCTACATGTTGGTATGAATACTATTAATTGCTTTCCATGTTGGTATGACTAAATGAAGCAATCAAGAAACTATCTTTGTATGATGGTTAACTCTTATCCTTTACCATATGCTTTATTCGTTGTAAATATGATCTTATGTATACTTACAAACTACCACCGGAAAATATTTCATAATACCTCTTGTCCTAGGACAAGTGGTAATCAATTATGAGGTAGATATTTATTGATCATATCTACATTGGCTCTTGCGTTTAAATTGCCTTATTTATTTCCATGAATTTGTTGTGCTTTGACTCCCATGTGTCTTCCTTGCATGTTATGGATCTAATTTGTCTATTCAAACTTTCTTAGCATTTTTAGTAGATATAGGTAGCGTGATGATCCTAGTTTTGTGCATTTTGTATCCATATTCTAAATCCTAGATAATGCACTAATCTTGGGGGAGCTCTCCTATATTTGTTATAATGCTTAAACTTCTCTTGATCATTATCAAAAATTTGATTTTGGGAGACATAAATTTTCTTTTTGGTACTTTGTGCCATCATAAAAAGTTTCGAGGGTTTGGTTTATTTGTTGGAACCTTGCTCTCTTGGGAGTTGGTTATCTCATTCCTTTGTGTTTAGGTTTAATTAGCTTCTTATAATGAGATAATTCTTTGGAGTCAATCTTGTGTTGATTTGATTCTTTGATATAATTTGGGCAACCATTGTCTCTTGATTTATTTAGTGTTTTGTCCAAATTGTATCTTCCTTTGGTTCTTGAAAGTATTGTGCATGCATATTTAATATATGTATATCTTATGGCATGTGTTACTTTCTTTGATCCAATATATAGGGTAAACTCCATCAAATCCTAATTTGGCTAAGATGTGCATGAAATTCATTTTCATATATATCTATATGCACATAGAATTGTGGAGTTTGTCCTATATGTTGTAGTGTGTCTAACTACTTCGGACCCAATTAGTTTGGGGACCATTTTGTACTTACCTTTGTGTTAGGTACAATGGATATGCATTGGATGCTTGTCTCACTCTTGGAAAGAGGTGGTGACTCAATGGTAACTTGAGGCAAGCTAGGATGGTCAACGAACACATATCTACTACATCCACACCAATGCTATCTTGGTAACAAGTATCTTCTCATGCATACTTTTCTTGTATCCAACCTTATGGTTGCATCTTGGCATGAATCTCTTGATTTGCAAATGTTGTGCTTCTTGCAAAAGTCTTAATGAAACCTCTTTATTGTGAATGTAGTAATTTGAGATGAGTGCATTTGTTGGGAAGTATTTTAAATCATGCTCATGATTCATCCATGCCAACTATGCCTATCTATAAATTTTATTGCATATCAATTCCTCAAGGCTCTCACATGTGCAATATAGATGAAAGTGCAAATTTAGTTACTTATTTTGGTATCCTCATTTGTGATACTTGTTGCTTTTCTCAAATGCATCCCAACTATCTTCTATCCCTTGTTGATATTTGTGATGTATTTTATTTGTTTGTGGTTGAAGTTCATGAATGTACAATAAGATAAAATTGAGCCTTTGGCCATGCTATTAAGCAAAAATTCTTATTGGTATATTGCATGACTTCGTCTTGGATATCATACTATTTTTCTTGCGTATCTATTTTGTGTGTGAATGTTTCTTTGTGGATAAATATCTTTGTGATATTGCCCACTTAGAGAAACTTATACACATAAGAGATGATACATCTCCTTTTGATATCTTATTTATTTATTGCGTGTTGATTGGTCATGCTAAGCAATATAATTCATTGAAGACTATGATGATGCGTTTTGCTCATCCTTGTAATAGTCTTATAATATGCTTTATCATGCCTTTCACATATCATCTAGGTTGAGCCTTTTTATTATGGTGCCTCTTACTTGTTGCTCAACTATTTGTTTGTTGCAAGTGTTTAGCTTATTTTTCTATCTATGATCTATTACAAATGTTTGTGTTTTAAATGAGGGAGCGAGGATTCCATGTTATGCATATTTTATTCAAATGCAACATTTTATTTTATGCATGTACCTTGGGGAGCTTCCTCATTTGATTTAGAGCAATATCTTGTGGTGATCATTAGAGTTTGATTCACTTGGTATCTTTTGTTTTTGAATGATATTATGGGAGTGATGATTCCATGTTTGTGCACTTTATACTCCAACGCAAATTGTCTAGGTTTGTGCACAAACCTTGGGGAGCTTCCTCATATTATTTAGAGCAATCTTCTTGATCTTATCATAATATCTATCTTTCTTTTGGTATCCTCTTTGTGGTTCATTTGGTTGCTTGCTTCATTTGTTGAAGCTTCTTGACTTTGTTATCTTTTTTCAATCTTTGATCCTATCTATAGTGTGATTCCTTCCGAATATTCGTCATTGGATATGTGCATTTGATTCCACTCAAATTATGAGAAATGCACACGCTATGGAGGAACTCTCACTATATTGGCCTTCTAAATTTTTCACCCATTTCGGCAATTGGTGCCAATGGGGGAGAAGTTTGGAGGGTTTAAGGGAATTTGGTTATGTCTTTGCTTTGTGCTTAAGCATGTGCCTTTATTGCATTGCATCTTGTTGCTTTGCATAGTTGAATATTTAGAGGAAACTCCACTAGGCTTTGAATGCCAATATATGCAATGAAAGTCAAGATCATTCACACATGCATATATTATGGGGGAGTTTGCTCTATATATTCAACTTATTTGTTACTTAAATTCCTTATATAAACCCTCTCAAAGAGATTGTTATCAATTACCAAAATGGGGGAGATTGAAAGTGCATGGAGCCCCCATGTGTGGTTTTGGTAATTAATGACAATCCCTATGGACTAATGTTTGCATTAAGTTATATTTGTAGGTGTTGTCCATAGGCAATGCTTGAACCATATGTTGGCTTCAAGGTTGCAATAAGAAGAAATTGATGAAGGATATCAAGTGTCAAGTATGTCTTGAAGATGAAGATGAAGTGAGCCCTCAAGTTACTTCAAGACATCAACATGATGAAGAATGAAGAAATGATGTGCAAGTTCAAGATGAGCCATCTCTAAGAGATCATTTGCTTGAAGCTTGCCATCCATATGGTGATCATGGATATGTGAAGATGTGCCGAAGAAGAAGCTCTCCCATGGTGGATTATGGGGGAGCAATCCACAAGACTTCGTCAAGCAAGCACAATCAAGAAAGGTGTTCAATCTTGTTGCGGTCAAGATCGTCATCATAAAGCTCAAGTGGAATACTCAAGGTTAAGGTTTGCTCTTGATAGGGTTTCTTTCTCACCGGTCTCATGGTGTAGTTGGAGACCGGTTTATAGTTTAGTTGCCGTACTATCAAGAGGGCTCTCGAGTGAGTAACTCGATCGTATCCTTCGGAGAGCTCAAACCTTTGCATCCTTGCATCATCTTTCTTGGTTGTTATTCGGATCTTATCCATATGGTGTTTTAGAGCTTGTGCTTATTCTCATGACAAGCTCTAGTTCATCGAAAACGGATTCCGCATGAATCACTTGTTGCGTTTTCGATATTGGAGTTTTTCTCGGTTTCTCGTATTGAGAGGTTTCACTCTAAAATACATAGAAAAACCTACCCCACTTGTTCTTAAGCTTTTCACTCTTTGTGGGATAGCTCTTGTCATCTTCTTTACAACAAAATTGGTTTCACCTAAATCCGAGTTTCCTAACTCAAGTTGTTGCATTTTCCATATTGGAGGTTTTACCGGTTTGCTGTTTATAGATAGGTAAAACCTTTATCCATTTGTTTCTATCCTACTTTTCTGGACTATGATGTTTCTATGCATATTGTTGTAGAGCTCGTTGTTGTGATTTCAACAAGCCCAAGATCATCGAAATCGGAGTCCGGATTCAAAAGTTATTAAGGTTTTCGTATCGGGTGTTTGGGCAAAAACTGGGGGGCCGGAACTGCCGCCGGGAACACCCCGGCACTGCCGCCGGGAGCACCCCGGCACTGCCGGTGGCCATGGCCGGCACTGCCGGTGGAACAAGACCGGCACTGCCGGCCTGTCGCGATTTTGGCCCCAACGGGCAGAAATCTGAGAACCCTATTTAAGCCCTTCTTCCTCCTCTTTCTCCCTACTTCTTCTTCCTCCTTTTGCTCTCCACCATTGTTGACCTTGAGAGCTTCCCACATCCCTCTACTCCTCCAATGATTCTTGAATCCATTCGAGGGAAAAGGAAGAGGAGATCTAGATCTATATTTCTACCAATCAAATCCATCTCTTTGTGAGTGGAACTCTCTAGATCTTGATCTTGGTGTTCTTTGTGAATTCCTTTGTTCTTCCTCTCTTATTCCCCCAATAGCTTTTGTAGCTTTGTTGTAATTTGAGAGAGAAGGACTTGAGCATCTTTGTGGTGTTCTTGCCATTGCATTTGGTGCATCGGTTTGAGTTCTCCACGGTGATTCGTGGAGTTGAAAGCAAGAAAGTTGTTTCTCTTGGGTTCTTGGAACCCTAGACGGATTCTAGACCTTTGTGGTGATTTGTTGGGAGCCTCTAATTAAGTTGTGGATGTGTGCCCCAACCTTTGTGTAAGGCCCGGTTTCTGCCTCGAAGGAAATCCCTTAGTGGAACCGTGACCTAGGCCTTTGTGGCGAGGGTCACCGGAGATTTAGGTGAGGCGCCTTCGTGGCGTTCGGTGTGTGGTGTGAGTACCGCATCTTGGGGTGAAGCCTTTGTGGCGTTGGTGTGCATCGAGCAACCACACCTCAAGGTGAGCCTCTTGTGGCGTTCGGGAGCACTAAGCAACCGCACCTCTCCACCGGAGATTAGCACTTGCAAGAGTGTGAACTCCGGGATAGATCATCGTCTCCCGCGTGCCTCGGTTATCTCTATACCCGAGCGCTTTACTTATGCACTTTACCTTGTGATAGCCATCGTGCTTGAAGTTATATATATCTTGCTATCACATACTTGCTTGTATTGCTTAGAATAAGTTGTTGGTGCACATAGGTGAACAATAGTATATAGGCTTTGGGCTTGACAAAGTAAACGCTAGTTTTATTCCGTATTTGTTAAGCCCATCTCGTAAAAGTTTTAAATCTCCTATTCACCCCCCTCTAGGCGACATCCGTGTCCTTTCATTTCCCCACTCCTCAGCTTCAGGTTTCATCCTTCCTGCAGTGTTAGAACGATCCATATCCCAACTACTTGGTAACGCTGCCTTGGGAATCCTTTCAATTTGACTATTATGAATTGAAGTGTGGAAAGGGTTGTCGATGCCTGGAGGAGATGTCCTTGAAGCTAGAAGCGACGTGGGACTCTTCTTCCGGTGGTAATCCGTGCGCTTCTCTTGGTGTTGAACGGATTTGCCACCACCCCGATGCTTGCAACGGTAGCACGCGGGTATACACGCGAGTCTTCCTCCACTTCTCTTTCATCTTCACTCTCGACTTCTTCTTTCCATTCGGGGTCTTGAATATCTTCCTCCGAAAGCTCTTTGCCCTTGTTGTTGGAGACCATGGCGCTTCTAGATCAAAAACAGATCCTGGCAGAAAACAGCTCGAAACAAAACACGACGAGAAAACGATATACGGACCTCTGGGGATCCGGGGGATTATATAACAAGAATTTTCACGACAAAAGGAAAATCCCAGGTCAAAAACGAGTAGAAGAGGGACTCCGAGGAGCCGTCACCATAGGGCGGCGCGGCTAGGGTGGGGCCCGCGCCGGCCTATGGGGACACGCCCTCGTGCGTCTCCTCCGCTCCGATTCGATCTCGTAATTTTTCATATTTTCTAAAAATAGAAGAAACATTGTTCGGAAAGTTAAACGCGGACTTTTTATTACCAGAACTGTTACCTATTCGAAGTCGAACTCTGTAGAACTATCAATTTGATCTTTGATGAAAGCTTTCGGAGTCACCACTTGAATAACATCAATATCTTCATTATAAGAATCTCCGGAAATATAATGCTTGAGTCTTTGTCCATTCACCACTTGTGTGGCATCACCTTTCAGAGAACCAATTTTTATTGCCCCTGAACAATACACCTCCACAACGACATATGGTCCTAACCATTTTGAGAGTAATTTCCCTGCAAAAAATCTGAGACGAGACCGATACAGTAGGACTTTATCTCCAACATTAAATTCTCTTTTAATAATTCTTCTATCATGCCATTTCTTAACTTTCTCCTTAAAAAGTTTAGCATTTTCATAAGCTTCACTTCTCCATTCATCTACAGAACTCAATTGTAGCAACCTTTTCTTACCGGCAAGTTTAAAATCTTTATTAAGTTCTCTTACAACCCAATAAGCTTTGTGCTCTAGTTCTAAAGGTAAATGACAAGCCTTTCCATAAACCATTTTATAAGGAGACATACCCATAGGATTTTTTATAAGCAGTTCTATAAGCCCACAATGCTTCCTTCAACTTACTAGCCCAATTTTTCCTAGATTTATTAACAGTCTTTTGCAAGATAGATTTAATTTCTCTATTTGATAATTCTACTTGCCCACTAGTTTGAGGATGATAAGCAGAAGCAATCCTATGATTAATACCATATTTAGCAAGAGTTTTTCTAAAACCACCATGAATAAAATGAGAACCTCCATCAGTCATAATATATCTAGGTACTCCAAACCTAGGAAAGATAACATCTAAAAGCATTCTTAAAGAGGTCTCACCATCATCACTTTTTGTGGGTATGGCTTCCACCCATTTAGTAACATAATCAACAGCAACAAGTATATGAGTTTTACCTTCTGAAGAAGGGAAAGGACCCATGAAGTAAAATCCCCAACAATCAAATGGTTCAATAACAAGAGTATAATTCATAGGCATTTCATTGCGTCTAGAGATATTACCAACTCTTTGACATTCATCACAAGATAAGATAAACTTCCTTGCATCTTTAAAGAGAGTCGGCCAATAAAAACCTGACTGTAGAACCTTTTGTGCGGTTCTATCTCCAGCATGATGTCCTCCATAAACACTACCATGGAACTTACTCAATATCTCTTGTTGTTCATATTCTGGGACACATCTTCGCATAATACCATCCACTCCTTTATATAAGTGTGGGTCATCCCAAAAATAATGCCTCAAGTCATAAAAGAATTTCCTCCTTTGCTGCACTGAAAAGGTTGGAGGCAAATACTTGGAAACAATAAAGTTAGCATAATCAGCATACCAAGGACTATCCCGCGAGCTCACCTTTATTACAGCCAATTGTTCATTTGGAAAACTATCATTAACAGGAACAGGATCATAAGCAATATTTTCCAATCTAGACAAATTATCAGCAACAGGATTATCAGCACCTTTCCTATCTACAATATGTAAATCAAATTCTTGCAAAAGAAGCACCCATCTAATAAGCCTTGGCTTAGCATCTTTCTTTTCTGTAAGGTACCTAATTGCAGCATGATCAGTATGAATTGTGACTTTTGAATCAACAATATAAGGTCTAAACTTGTCACAAGCAAAAACTACAGCTAATAATTCTTTTTTAGTTGTAGCATAATTTCTTTGAGCAGCATCAAGAGTTTTACTAGCATAATGAATAACATTCAATTTTTTATCTACTCGCTGTCCAAGAACAGCACCAACAACAAAATCACTAGCATCACACATAATTTCAAAAGGTAAATTCCAATCAGGAGGTTCAACTACTGGAGCAGTTGTTAAGGCTTTCTTTAGAGTTTCAAAGGCTTCCTTACAATCATCATCAAAAACAAAAGGTACATCTTTTTGAAGAAGATTAGTAAGAGGATTTGAAATTTTAGAGAAATCTTTAATAAATCTCCTATAAAAACCAGCATGACCAAGAACACTACGAATACCTTTAACATCCCTTGGATAAGGCATCTTCTCAATCGCTTCAACCTTAGCTCTATGAACTTCAATACCTCTTTCAGAAATTTTATGTCCCAATACAATCCCTTCATTAACCATAAAGTTGCATTTCTCCCAATTAAGAACAAGGTTAGTTTCTTCACATCTCTGCAAAACTTTATCAAGATTTCGCAAACAATTATCAAAAGAATTCCCATAGACAGAAAAATCGTCCATGAATACCTCTACAATCTTTTCACAAAAGCCATGAAAAATAGCAGACATGCATCTTTGAAAAGTAGCAGGAGCATTACATAAACCAAAAGGCATACGCCTATAAGCATAAGTTCCATAGGGACAAGTGAAAGTGGTTTTCTCTTGATCTTTAGTTCTAACAGCAATTTGTGAAAACCCAGAATAGCCATCAAGAAAGCAGAAATGAGTATTTTTAGATAACCTTTATAACATTTGATCAATAAATGGTAAAGGGTAATGATCCTTCTTAGTAACTTTATTAACTTTTCGATAATCAATGCACATTATGTACCCTACAACTACTCTTTGAGGGATAAGCTCATCATTATCATTAGGTATAACAGTTATTCCAACTTTCTTAGGAACACAATGCACAGGACTAACCCATCTACTATCAGCAATAGGATATATAATACCAGCTTCAAGAAGTTTCAATACCTCATTCCTTACCACATCCTTCATCTTAGGAATTAAACGACGCTGATGTTCAACAACAGGCTTTGCATCATCTTCCATGTTGATGGCATGTTGGCAAATAGCGGGAGAAATCCCCTTCAAGTCATCAAGAGTGTAGCCAATAGCTCCTCGGTGTTTCTTCAATATTTCCAATAATCTCTCTTCCTCAAAATCTGAAAGCTTAGCACTAATAATAACATGATATGTTTTCTTATCATCAATATAAGCATACTTAAGATTATCAGGCAACAGTTTCAAATCAAAAACAGGATCTTCCTTTGGTGGTGGTGTTGTACCTAGATCTTCAACCGGTAAGTCATGTTTAAGAATAGGTTGACGAAGGAAAATTTCATCAAGCTCATTCCTTTCTTCCCTAAAGACTTAACTCTCATGATTCTCCAAATGTTGCTGCAAAGGATTACTAGGAGCAAGAGCAATAGATGCAAGTTGTTCAACTCTAAAATCATTATTAGGAAATTCAGCTTTATAAGGAACTTTGGCAAATTTAGAGAAATTAAACTCATAAGATTCACCAGCAAATTTAGTCACAATTTTCTCTTTATTGCAATCTATAATAGCTCCACAAGTATTTAGAAAAGGTCTACCAAAAATGATAGGACAAGTCTTACTAGCAGCAGAACCAAGTACCAAAAAGTCAGCAGGATATTTAATCTTACCACATAGAACTTCCACATCTCGAACAATACCAATAGGAGAGATAGTTTCTCTATTAGCTAGCCGAATAACCACATCAATATCTTCAAGTTCACAAGAACCAATTTCATGCATGATTTCCTCGTAGAGCTCATAAGGAATGGCACTAATACTTGCACCAATATCGCATAAACCATAATAACAATGATCACCAATTCTAACAGAGAGCATAGGAACACTGGCTTTCCTAGACTTATCAAGATGGGAAACAATATTAGAAGCATCTTCACAGAAAATGATGTGACCATCTTCTATATTTTCAGTCACAAGGTCTTTAACTATTGCAATGGTAGGTTCAACATTTATTTGCTCCTCAGGTTCTATAGGTTTCTTTGCACTTTTATTAACCACACTAGTTATGACAGAATACTCCTTCATTTTAGCAGGGAAAGGAGTTTTTTCAATATAAGCTTCAGGAAGAATATGATCAACAATTTTAATTTCAGTACATTTACCTATAGGTGAATCAGTTTTATCTTTATAAGGTTCATGATACTTATCAAAATTCTTCCTAGGCAATTCAAAATGAGAGGCAAAGGCTTTATAAAAATTTGCAACAACTTGAGAGTCAAGACCATAAGTAGCACTCATATTACGAAAGTTATCAGTATCCATAAAAGTTTCAATGCATTCATAATCATAATTTATACCTGACTCTCTACCTTTGTCGTTCTCCCATCCTTCAGTATTCTCTTGGATCCGATCAAGAAGGTCCCATTTAAACTCTACTTTGTTGCGTGTGAATGATCCAGAACAAGCAGTATCCTGCAAGGTTTTATCTTGAAAAGAAAGTCTTGCATAGAAATTATCAATGATGATATTACCAGGAAGCTCATGAATGGGGCATTTGAGCATTAAAGACTTCAATCTCCCCCGTGCTTGGGCAATACTCTCTCCATCATGAGGCCAGAAATTATATATGCGGTTCCGGTCTTTGTGAATTTCACTTGGAGGATAAAATTTAGAATAAAATAGAGGCACAATATCCTTCCAATCAAGAGAATTCCCATTCTTCAGCAATTTATACCAATGTGCCGCTTTACCAGACAGCGATATAGAGAACAGTTTCTTCCTAACTTCATCCACAGAAATACCTACACACTTGAATATCCCGCATAATTCATGTAAAAACAGTAAATGATCTCCAGGATGGACAGTCCCATCCCCTTCATAGCGGTTATCCACAACACGTTCAATAATTTTCATAGGTATTTTATACGGAATCTCTTTCTCACCTGGCGCCTCATCCACTACCGTTGCAGTAGTAGTAGATTTTCCAAATAGGCAAGAGAAGATCTCTCCATAATGAATTATAGCAGCAGGCAAAAATAAAAACAACACGTACATTAAAAGTTTTCCTTACCAATAGCGCTTCACTCCCCGGCAACGGCGCCAGAAAATAGTCTTGATGACCCACAAGTATAGGGGGTGTATCGTAGTACTTTCGATAAATAAGAGTGTCGAACCCAACGAGGAGCAGAAGGTGTTGACAAGCAGTTTCGATGAAGGATTCACCGTAAATGCTCACAGACAAGTTTTCAGGGGGTTTTGATATAGCAGATAAATAAAGTACAAGTAAGTAAACTGCGAGAGTAATAGTTGCAGCGAGTGGCCCAATCCTTTTTAGCACAAAGGACAAGCCGGTTTGTTTACTTATGATGACCAAACGTTCTTGAGGACACACGGGAATTTAGTCTAGTGCTTTCGCTTCATATAGTTGATTAATCTTCATTGTTTTGATAAGTGTTGTGTGGGTGAACCTATGCTAATGCACCGCCCTTCCTAGGACTAATACATACTTGTGATTAAACCCCTTGCAAGCATCCGCAAATACAAGAAAGTAATTAAGATAAATCTAACCACAGCCTTAAACTCTGAGATCCAGCTATCCCTCATGCATCGATATACCAACGGGGGTTCAGGTTGCTGTCACTCCGGCAACCCCACAATTAGCAAACGAATACAAGATGCATTCCCCTAGGCCCATAAAGGTGAAGTATCATGTAGTCGACGTTCACATGACACCACTAGAAGAATAACACCACAACTTAAATATCAAACCATTAAATATTACTCAACATAGTTCACTACTAACATTTAGACTTCTCCCATGTCCTCAAGAACTAAACGAACTACTCACAAGACATCATATGGAACATGATAAGAGGTGATATGATGATGAATAACAATCTGAACATAAACCTTGGTTCAATGGTTTCACTCAATGGCATCAATAACAAGGAGTAATCAATACCGGGAGAGTTTCCCCTATGAAATAATCAAGATTCAACCCTAGATGTTACAACGGAGACGAGGTGCAGCGATGGAGATGATGGTGTCGGCGGTGGAGATGATGGTGATGATGATCCCAATGAAGTCTAGCTCGATGGCGGTGACGATGGCGACGATTTCCCCCTCCGGGAGGGAATTTCCCCGGCAGATTTCACCCTGCCGGAGAGCTCTTTTCTCTCTGGTGTTTCTCCGCCCCGCAGAGGCGGCTGTGTCTATTCTCGATGTCTCTCCACGCCTTAGGGTTTTCGGGAGATGAAGTACGCGAAGGAGAGATGGCCGAGGGGGGTCGTGGGCCCCCTCCCCACATGGCGGCGCGGCTAGGGTGGAGCCCGCGCCGGCCTATGGGGGGGCATGGTGGCCCTCCTCGGCCTCCCCTTTTGGCTGGCTCCGTCATCTGGAAAAATAGGAGCTTCCGTATATTTTCCGTCAATTGTTGATCTTCAGAAATACTGTATCCTGACGGTGCTTTTTCCAGCAGAATCCTGACTCCGGTGAGTGATTCTCCAATAATCATGAAACATGCAAAATAGGTGAAATAACATAAGTATCATCTCTAAATATGAAATATATCAATGAATAACAGTAAATTATGATATAAAATAATGATGCAAAATGGACGTATCAGTTATGCATATGGACAAGGGGGATGAGGAGTGACTCACTAAGCTCATATCAATATCCATGGAAAAAACATTAATTTTGAGGGATCTGAGTGGCTTGCTTACGATCATTGTTGTGGTTATTCGGGATGAAACATCAAATGGCTTATTGATACGTCTCCGACGTATCGATAATTTCTTATGTTCCATGCCACATTATTGATGATATCTACATGTTTTATGCATACTTTATGTCATATTTATGCATTTTCCGGCACTAACCTATTAACGAGATGCCGAAGAGCCAGTTGCTGTTTTCTGCTGTTTTTGGTTTCAGAAATCCTACAAAGGAAATATTCTCGGAATTGGACGAAATCAACGCCCAGGGTCCTATTTTTGCACGAAGCTTCCAGAAGACCGAAGAGAAGACGAAGTGGGGCCACGGGGCGATGACACGCCAGGGCGGCGCGGCCTGGGCCCTGGCCGCGCGGCCCTGCTGTGTGGGTCCCCCATGACGCCCTTTGACCTGCCCTTCCGCCTACTTAAAGCCTCCGTCGCGAAACCCCCAGTGCCGAGAGACACGATACGGAAAACCTTACTGAGACGCCGCCGCCGCCAATCCCATCTCGGGGGATTCAGGAGATCGCCTCCGGCACCCTGCCGGAGAGGGGAATCATCTCCCGGAGGACTCTTCACCGCCATGGTCGCCTCCGGAGTGATGAGTGAGTAGTTCACCCCTGGACTATGGGTCTATAGCAGTAGCTAGATGGTCGTCTTCTCCTTATGTGCTTCATTGTTGGATCTTGTGAGCTGCCTAACATGATCAAGATCATCTATCTGTAATGCTATATGTTGTGTTTGTCGGGATCCGATGGATAGAGAATACTATGTTATGTTGATTATCAATCTATTACCTATGTGTTGTTTATGATCTTGCATGCTCTCCGTTATTAGTAGAGGCTCTGGCCAAGTTTTTGCTCTTAACTCCAAGAGGGAGTATTTATGCTCGATAGTGGGTTCATGCCTCCATTAAATCTGGGACAGTGACAGAAAGTTCTAAGGTTGTGGATGTGCTGTTGCCACTAGGGATAAAACATTGATGCTATGTCCGAGGATGTAGTTATTGATTACATTACGCACCATACTTAATGCAATTGTCTGTCGTTTGCAACTTAATACTGGAAGGGGTTCGGATGATAACCTGAAGGTGGATTTTTTAGGCATAGATGCATGCTGGATAGCGGTCTATGTACTTTGTCGTAATGCCCAATTAAATTTCACTATACTTATCATATCATGTATGTGCATTGTCATGCCCTCTATATTTGTCAATTGCCCGACTGTAATTTGTTCACCCAACATGCTATTTATCTTATGGGAGAGACACCTCTAGTGAACTGTGGACCCCGGTCCTATTCTTTACATCGAATACAATCTACTGCAATATTTGTTCTTTACTATTTTCTGCAAACAATCATCATCCACACTATACATCTAATCCTTTGTTACAGCAAGCCGGTGAGATTGACAACCTCACTGTTTCGTTGGGGCAAAGTACTTTGGCTGTGTTGTGCAGGTTCCACGTTGGCGCCGGAATCCCTGGTGTTGCGCCGCACTATACTTCGCCGCCATCAACCTTCAACGTGCTTCTTGGCTCCTCCTGGTTCGATAAACCTTGGTTTCTTTCTGAGGGAAAACTTGCTACTGTCTGCATCACACCTTCCTCTTGGGGTTCCCAACGGACGTGTCGATTGCACGCATCAAGCACATTTTCTGGCGCCGTTGCCGGGGAGATCAAGACACGCTGCAAGGGGAGTCTCCACAATCCAATCTCTTTACTTTGTTTTTGTCTTACTTTATTTTATTTACTACTTTGTTTGCTGCATTATATCAAAACACAAAAAAATTAGTTGCTAGCTTTACTTTATTTACTGTCTTGTTCTCCATATCAAAAACACAAAAAAATTAGTTACTTGCATTTACTTTATTTACTTTTTTGTTTATTTCATCATATTTCCTCCTAAGTACACTCTAAAAGACATACTGGTAGGCCAAGGGTCTATAATTGGAAGAGATAATATAGAAGATTTTTTCACTCATGTTAGTACCGCTGAAGATTTTGAAGATAGACACTTGGTAGAACTTGCTCCTACTTATGAAATTGCTGCTGCTTCTTTAGTGCACATGTTGGAAACTAAATTTGTTAATCTCAACCCCATAATACAACATATGTTTCTTACACTCTCTGATATGGAGGAAGGAGAAAAGAAAGATTTTGTCTTAGAAACCCTTCTTAAAGAATTTGGTGGTGTAGCAAGAGAGGCTAGAAAAGTCTTTATTAAATATAAGATGCTTGGTTCTTGCACCAACTTTGCTAGTACCCTTGAAAAGATGGACATTGATAGAATAAAGTACACTAATAATATTAATGATGTAGTGGATATTAAGACATCAATACCTTGCAAGCTCGCAGGAATGTTCGAGGCACTAGAAAAGAATTATGATTGGATTGTTCCTGAAAATTTGTTTAATGAGAATAGCAGGCCTAAGAGTAATGAAAAGGGAACCTCTGAAACTTACATAGATAAGATAACATGCATTGTTGAGGTAACTCCCAACACCCAAGGTAATGTTGATGCTTCATCTCTTGATAACACTTGATACACACTTTCTGCGCCTAGCTGAAAGGCGTTAAAGAAAAGCGCTTATGGGAGACAACCCATGTTTTTACTACAGTACCTTTATTTTATATTTGAGTCTTGGAAGTTGTTTACTACTGTAGCAACCTCTCCTTATCTTAGTTTTGTGCATTGTTGTGCCAAGTAAAGTCGTTGATAGTAAGGTTCACACTAGATTTGGATTACTGCGCAGAAACAGATTTCTTTGCTGTCACGAATCTGGGCCTAATTCTCTGTAGGTAACTCAAAAAATTATGCCAATTTACGTGAGTGATCCTCAGATATGTACGCAACTTTCATTCAATTTGAGCATTTTCATTTGAGCAAGTCTGGTGCCACTTTAAAATTCGTCTTTACGAACTGTTCTGTTTTGACAGATTCTGCCTTTTATTTCGCATTGCCTCTTTTGCTATGTTGGATGAATTTCTTTGATCCATTAATGTCCAGTAGCTTTGTGCAATGTCCAGAAGTGTTAAGAATGATTATGTCACCTCTGAACATGTAAATTTTTATTATGCACTAACCCTCTAATGAGTTGTTTTGAGTTTGGTGTGGAGGAAGTTTTCAAGGATCAAGAGAGGGAAATGATGCGATATGATCAAGGAGAGTGAAAGCTCTAAGCTTGGGGATGCCCCGGTGGTTCACCCCTGCATATTTTAAGAAGACTCAAGCGTCTAAGCTTGGGGATGCCCAAGGCATCCCCTTCTTCATCGACAACATTATCAGGTTCCTCCCCTGAAACTATATTTTTATTCCATCACATCTTATGTGCTTTGCTTGGAGCGTCTGTTTGTTTTTGTTTTTGTTTTTGTTTGAATAAAATGGATCCTAGCATTCATTGTGTGGGAGAGAGACACGCTCCGCTGTTGCATATGGACAAATATGTCCTTAGGCTTTACTCATAGTATTCATGGCGAAGGTTGAATCTTCTTCGTTAAATTGTTATATGGTTGGAAACGGGAAATGCTACATGTAGTAATTTTAAAATGTCTTGAATAATTTGATACTTGGCAATTGTTGTGCTCATGTTTAAGCTCTTGCATCATATACTTTGCACCCATTAATGAAGAAATACATAGAGCTTGCTAAAATTTGGTTTGCATATTTGGTCTCTCTAAAGTCTAGATAATTTCTAGTATTGAGTTTTGAACAACAAGGAAGACGGTGTAGAGTCTTATAATGTTTACAATATGTCTTTTATGTGAGTTTTGCTGCACTGGTTCATCCTTGTGTTTGTTTCAAATAACCTTGCTAGCCTAAACCTTGTATCGAGAGGGAATACTTCTCATGCATCCAAAATCCTTGAGCCAACCACTATGCCATTTGTGTCCACCATACCTACCTACTACATGGTATTTCTCCGCCATTCCAAAGTAAATTGCTTGAGTGCTACCTTTAAATTTCCATCATTCGCCTTCGCAATATATAGCTCATGGGACAAAATAGCCTTAAAAACTATTGTGGTATTGAATATGTACTTATGCACTTTATCTCTTATTAAGTTGCTTGTTGTGCGATAACCATGCTCCTGGGGACGCCATCAACACTTTGTTGAATATCATGTGAGTTGCTATGCATGTTCGTCTTGTCTGAAGTAAGGGCGGTTTTCACAATCAAATGGTTTGAGTATGCATACTGTTAGAGAAGAACATTGGGCCGCTAACTAAAGCCATGAATCATGGTGGAAGTTTCAGTTTGGACATAAAACCTTAATCTCTTATGAGAATATTATCTGTTGTTGAATGCTTAAGCTTTAAAAGAGGAATCCATTATCTGTTGTCTATGTTGTCCCGGTATGAGTGTCTAAGTTGAAGAATGATCAAAAGCGAGAAATCCAATGCGAACTTTCTCCTTAGACCCTTGTACAGGCGGCATAGAGGTACCCCTTTGTGACACTTGGTTGAAACATATGTCATGCAATGATAATCCGTGTTAATCCAAGCTAATTAGGACAAGGTGCGGGCACTACTAGTATACTATGCATGAGGCTTGCAACTTGTAAGATATAATTTACATGATACATATGCTTTATTACTACCGTTGACAAAATTGTTCCATGTTTTCAAAATAGAAGCTCTAGCACAAATATAGCAATCGATGCTTTCCTCTTTGAAGGACCTTTCTTTTACTTTTATGTTGAGTCAGTTCACCTATTTCTCTCCACCTCAAGAAGCAAACACTTGTGTGAACTGTGCATTGATTCCTACATACTTGCATATTGCACTTGTTATATTACTTTACATTGACACTATCCATAAGATATACATGTTATAAGTTGAAAGCAACCGCTAAAACTTAATCTTCCTTTGTGTTGCTTCAATACCTTTACTTTGATTTATTGCTTTATGAGTTAACTCTTATGCAAGACTTATTGATGCTTGTCTTGAAGTACTATTCATAAAAAGTCTTTGCTTTATGATTCATTTGTTTACTCATGTCATTACCATTGTTTTGATCGCTGCATTCATTACATATGCTTACAATAGTATGATCAAGGTTATGATGGCATGTCACTCCAGAAATTATCTTTGTTATCGTTTACCTGCTCGGGACGAGCAGGAACTAAGCTTGGGGATGCTGATACGTCTCCGACCTATCGATAATTTCTTATGTTCCAAGCCACATTATTGATGATATCTACATGTTTTATGCATACTTTATGTCATATTTATGCATTTTCCGGCACTAACCTATTAACGAGATGCCGAAGAGCCAGTTGCTGTTTTCTGCTGTTTTTGGTTTCAGAAATCCTACAAAGGAAATATTCTCGGAATTGGACGAAATCAACGCCCAGGGTTCTATTTTTGCACGAAGCTTCCAGAAGACCGAAGAGAAGACGAAGTTGGGCCACGGGGCGACGACACGCCAGGGCGGCGCGGCCTGGGCCCTGGCCGCGCGGCCCTGCTGTGTGGGTCCCCCGTGACGCCCTTTGACCTGCCCTTCCGCCTACTTAAAGCCTCCGTCGCGAAACCCCCAGTGCCAAGAGCCACGATACGGAAAACCTTACTGAGACGCCGCCGCCGCCAATCCCATCTCGGGGGATTCAGGAGATCGCCTCCGGCACCCTGCCGGAGAGGGGAATCATCTCCCGGAGGACTCTTCACCGCCATGGTCGCCTCCGGAGTGATGAGTGAGTAGTTCACCCCTGGACTATGGGTCCATAGCAGTAGCTAGATGGTCGTCTTCTCCTTATGTGCTTCATTGTTGGATCTTGTGAGCTGCCTAACATGATCAAGATCATCTATCTGTAATGCTATATGTTGTGTTTGTCGGGATCCGATGGATAGAGAATACTATGTTATGTTGATTATCAATCTATTACCTATGTGTTGTTTATGATCTTGCATGCTCTCCGTTATTAGTAGAGGCTCTGGCCAAGTTTTTGCTCTTAACTCCAAGAGGGAGTATTTATGCTCGATAGTGGGTTCATGCCTCCATTAAATCTGGGACAAGTGATGAAAGTTCTAAGGTTGTGGATGTGCTGTTGCCACTAGGGATAAAACATTGATGCTATGTCCGAGGATGTAGTTATTGATTACATTACGCACCATACTTAATGCAATTGTCTGTTGTTTGCAACTTAATACTGGAAGGGGTTCGGATGATAACCTGAAGGTGGACTTTTTAGGCATAGATGCATGCTGGATAGCGGTCTATGTACTTTGTCGTAATGCCCAATTAAATTTCACTATACTTATCATATCATGTATGTGCATTGTCATGCCCTCTCTATTTGTCAATTGCCCGACTGTAATTTGTTCACCCAACATGCTATTTATCTTATGGGAGAGACACCTCTAGTGAACTGTGGACCCCGGTCCTATTCTTTACATCGAATACAATCTACTGCAATATTTGTTCTTTACTATTTTCTGCAAACAATCATCATCCACACTATACATCTAATCCTTTGTTACAGCAAGCCGGTGAGATTGACAACCTCACTGTTTCGTTGGGGCAAAGTACTTTGGCTGTGTTGTGCAGGTTCCACGTTGGCGCCGGAATCCCTGGTGTTGCGCCGCACTATACTTCGCTGCCATCAACCTTCAACGTGCTTCTTGGCTCCTCCTGGTTCGATAAACCTTGGTTTCTTTCTGAGGGAAAACTTGCTAATGTCTGCATCACACCTTCCTCTTGGGGTTCCCAACGGACGTGTCGATTGCACGCATCACTTATATGTGATGATATTATTATGGAGCTCTCCCCACACATGTTATGAAGAAAGACATAGATCTATCCTTTTACTTTTCAGTATTACTTTACACACCAACCAACTCACTTTAAAACACTCTTACTTAGAATTAAGGGCAGCTGATACGTCCATTTTGCATCACTATTTTATATCATAATTTGCTGTTATTCATTGATATATTTCATATTTGGAGATGATACTTATGTTATTTCATCTATTTTGCATGTTTCATGATTATTGGAGGATCGCGCACCAGAGTCAGGATTCTGCTGGAAAAAGCGCCGTCAGAATGCAATATTTCGGAAGATCAACAATTGACGGAATTATATGAAAAATCCTATTTTTCCAGAAGACGAAGGGAGCCAGAAGGGGGAGCCGAGGAGGGCCGCCATGGGCCCACCTCATAGGCCGGCGCGGGCCAAGGCCTGGCCGCGCCGCCTTGTGAGGAGGGGGCCCACAGCCCCCTCTGGCCTCCTCTCCTTCGCGTACTTCTTCGTCCCGAAAACCTAAGCTCCCGAGGATAGTCGCGAAGAGTCACAGCCGCCTCTGCGGGGCGAAAAACACCAGAGAGAAAAGAGCTCTCCGGCAGGCTGAAATTCGCCGGGGAAATTCCCTCCCGGACGGGGAAATCGACGCCATCGTCATCATCATTGAGCTGGACATCATCTCCATCATCATCACCATCATCTCCATCATCATCACCGCCGTCTCCATCGCTGCACCTCGTCACCGCTGTAACAATTAGGGTTGGATCTTGATCGTTTGGTAGGGGAAACTCTCCCGATATTGATTTCTACTTGTTATTGATGCTATTGAGTGAAACCATTGAACCAAGGTTTTTGTTCAGATTGTTATTCATCATCATATCACCTCTGATCATGTTCCATATGATGTCTCGTGAGTAGTTCGTTTAGTTCTTGAGGACATGGGTGAAGTCTAAATGATAGTAGTGAATTATGTTGGTTAGTATTCAATGTTATGATATTTAAGTTGTGGTGTTATTCTTCTAGTGGTGTCATGTGAACGTCGACTACATGATACTTCACCATTTATGGGCCTAGGGGAATACATCTTGTATTCGTTTGCTAATTGCGGGGTTGCCGGAGTGACAGAAACCTAAACCCCCGTTGGTATATCGATGCAGGAGGGATAGCAGGATCTCAGAGTTTAAGGCTGTGGTTAGATTTATCTTAATTACTTTCTTGTATTTGCGGATGCTTGCAAGGGGTATAATCACAAGTATGTATTAGTCCTAGGAAGGGCGGTGCATTAGCATAGGTTCACCCATACAACACTTATCAAAACAATGAAGATTAATCAGCTATATGAAGCGAAAGCACTAGACTAAATTCCCGTGTGTCCTCAAGAACGTTTGGTCATTATAAGTAAACAAACCGGCTTGTCCTTTGTGCTAAAAAGGATTGGGCCATGATACGTCCAAAACGTATCTACTTTCCCGAACACTTTTGCTATTGTTTTGCCTCTAATTTGTGTATTTTGGATGCAACTAACACGGACTAACGCTATTTCCAGCAGAACTGTTCTGGTGTCTCGTTTTTGTGCAGAAATCCAACTTTCGGGAAAATCCTCGGAATTTATGCAAAAGGCCCTATTTTCCCAGAATACTGACGGAGCCAGAAGGACAAGTGAGGTGGAGGCCCGAGGGCCCCACACCATAAGGCGGCGCGGCCTAGGGGGGGCCCGCGCGGCCCTATGGTGTGGCCCCCTCGGCCGGCCTCCGACACCCTCCTTCGGACTACTTATTGGCCTTGACCTAAAAACGCACGGGGAGAAGTCGAAGTCGCCAGAAACCCTCCAGAACGCCGCCACCTCGCGAAACTCCGTCGCGGGAGCCAGAAGTCTCCGTTCTGGCACTCCGCCGGGACGGGGAATTGGAGGAGATCATCGCCATCATCACCGCCAACGCCTCTCCATCAACCAGCCATGCTTCCCCCATCCATGTGTGAGTAATTCCCCCGCTGTAGGCCGAAGGGGATGGTAGGGATTGGATGAGATTGGTCATGTAATAGCATAAGATTGTTAGGGCATAGTGCCTAGTGTCCGTAATTGGTACTTTGATGATATTGTTGCAACTTGTTATGCTTAATGCTTGTCACTAGGGCCCGAGTGCCATGATCTCAGATCTGAACATGTTATTGTTTCATCATGATATTCATTGTTTATTGATCTTACCTGCAATTTGTATACACATGTCGCTGTCCGGAACCGATGGCCCCGAAGTGACAGAAATCGGGACAACCGGAGGGAATGGTAGTGATGTGAGGATCACATGTGTTCACGGAGTGTTAATGCTTTGCTCCGGTACTCTATTAAAAGGAGTACCTTAATATCCAGTAGTTTCCCTTGAGGCCCGGCTGCCACCGGCTGGTAGGACAAAAGATGTTGTGCAAGTTTCTCATTGCGAGCACGTACGACTATAATTGGAACACATGCCTATTGATTGCTTTGTACTTGGACACTGTTTTATTATTATCTGCAAATGCCCTGCTATGATTGTTACATGAGTTTCTCTCATCCATGCAACGCCCGTTCATCCGTCCCCGTGCCTACAATATTTTAATCCTGCTGTTTACTAAAATCACTACTGCTGTCTTTGTTACTCTGCTGCTGTTATTTCACTACTGCTACTACTATAAAACTGTTACTACTGATAAACTCTTGCGAGCTAGTCTGTTTCCAGGTGCAGCTGAATTGACAACTCCGCTGTTAAGGCTTTCAAGTATTCTTTGTCTCCCCTTGTGTCGAATCAATAAATTGGGTTTTACTTCCCTCGAAGACTGTTGCGATCCCCTATACTTGTGGGTCATCAAGACTATTTTCTGGCGCCGTTGCCGGGGAGCATAGCTTTATTTGGAAGTTCACTTGGATTGATATTGTTCGCTGCAAATTCTCCATCATGGGTAAACCTCGCGATACTAAGGTCGCCATATTACCATCCACTACAAGAAAAGGTACAACTCTGAGTACCTCTGCTGCTCTTGATTCACCATCTGTGATTGATAAACTTGTTTCACCACCACATGCTTCACATGCGGGTACTTCTGCTGAATCTGAAAACTCTCATAATATTGATAATATTTCTGCTGTGCTTGATGATAGTGGTTCATTGGGATCCTTTCTAGATGCTATGATTGCTAGGTCTAGACAAATTGAAAATACTGAAACTCCTAATGCTACTACACCTGTTAATTCACCTGAACTTGATTATTCTAGTGATGATCCTGATGAAGATTATGTGGAGCTTAATGATGATTTTATTGAAAAATGCAATGCTACTACTGATGCAAGAAAAATAAAAAAGTTGCTTGCAGAACATGATGTTAGATATAAACTGTCTCCTGATCCTAAGTTTGCCACATCTCCTATAAACATTAAGGATAAAGATTATGATTTTTCTCTTGATTTATCTCATATAGCTATTGTTGAGAAAACACCCTTTTGTGGTACTGAAAAAGAAAGTGATGTTGAACACATGATTGAGCTATCTACTCTGAGTAGCTTGTTTTCTGATGATGTTAAGAAGCGTACTTACTTTGTTGCTAAAATCTTTCCATTCTCATTAAAGGATGACGCTAAAACTTGGTATAATAGTTTGCCACCTAATTCTATTAAAAGTCCAAAAGAATTGCTTGATGTTTTCTTCCGTAAATACTTTCCTGCTAGTGCTCAACATATTGCTTTGCAGAGAATCTATAATTTTGACCAGGGAGATGGAGAGAAATTGCCTGAGGCTTGGGCGAGATTTTGCTCTCTTATTAGAGCTCGGCCTGATCATGATTTGGAAAAGCATGATTTACTTGATATATTTTATAGTGGACTAACCATTGAGTCTAGGGCATACCTGGATAGTTGTGCTGGTTGTGTTTTCAGGAAAAGAACTCCAGACGACGCTGAAGAATTATTGGCTAAAATAGGTCGGAATCATGATGATTGGACTACGCCTGAACCAACTCCAACGCCAATATTGAAGAAGAGAGGTATGATTAAATTAAATGATGAAGATATGAGGGAAGCCAAGAAGTCTCTCAAGGAGAAAGGTATTAAATCTGAAGATGTGAAGAATCTTCCTCCCATAGAAGATATATGTGAGATAATTCCCCCTTCATCCATGATTGAGGTAAACTCCCTTCAACGCTTTACTAGGGAAGATATTCCGTATTCGAAACCTCCTGCACAATGCTTAGATGAGTTTGATAATTATATTGTTAAGCAAGAAAATTTTAATATGAGAGTAGAGAATCATTTAATGGAAAATTCTCGAGCTATTAGTGAATTGCATGATATTGTAGAGAGAACCTCCAATGATGTTAAGATGCTTGTTAAACATTTTCATATGGTTCAAACTCAAATTGATCAACTCACTAAAGTGCAAAATGACTTGTTGGGGAATAATTCTAAAGAGAAACATGCTTATGAAGTAACAACTAGAGGTGGTATCTCTACCCAGGATCCTCTATATCCTGAAGGGCATCCCAAAAGAATTGAACAAGATTCTCAACGCATTGAACCTAGTGCTCCTTCTAAGAAGAAAAAGAAGAAGAAACATAAAAATGTTGTAGGATCCTCTGAACCTGCTAATGATCCTAATAGTATTTCTATTTCCGATGCTGAAACTGAAAGTGGAAATGAACATGATAATGGTAATGATAATGATAAGAATGATGCTTCTGATAAAGAAGAGGTAGAAGATGAACCCGAAAAGCATGCTAAAAATAAAAAGTATACTAAATAAGATTTTATTGCTAAGAAACATGGTAATGAAAGAGAACCTTGGGTGCAAAAGCAAATGCCTTTTCCTGCTAAGAAACTAAAATCAAAGGAAGAAGAACACTATAATAAATTTTGTGATTGGATGAAACCTTTATTCTTGCAAATCCCTTTGACTGATGCTATTAAATTGTCTCCTTATTCAAAGTATATGAAAGATATTGTGTCTAACAAAAGGAAAATCCCCAATGAGGAAATTTCCACTATGCTTGCTAATTACTCTTTCAATGGCAAAGTTCCAAAGAAGTTGGGCGATCCAGGTATACCTACTATTCCTTGTTCTATTAAGAATAATTATGTTAAAACTGCTCTATGTGACTTGGGAGCCGGTGTTAGTGTTATGCCTTTTTCTCTTTATAAGAGACTTTACTTAGATAAGTTGATACTTACTGATATATCTTTGCAAATGGCTGATAAATCTACTGCTATTCCTGTTGGCATATGTGAGGATGTTCCTGTTCAAGTTACTAATAACTGCTTGATATTAACTGATTTTGTTGTGTTGGAAATGCCTGAAGATGATAATATGTCTATTATTCTTGGGAGACCTTTTCTTAACACCGCAGGGGCTGTTATTGATTGCAATAAAGGAAAGGTTACCTTCAATGTTGATGATAAGGAGCATACCGTCTATTTCCCCAAGAAGATTGATAAAGTATGTGGAGTCAATACTATTTCTAATGTGAGAACTATCAAAGTTGGAACTATTGATTGTCCTATATATGAGCCTAAAGAAGAATATCAAACTCTCGTGATTGGATCCATATCAATACAATTCAAGGTAACATGATTGATTTGAGGTTTATTTCTTCTTATGCTATGTAAAATTTATTTGGTGGCAAGACTTGATCAACCTTGTTAACGAATACTTTTTATATGCATAGAGGAGGTAAACAACATCTCTTTCTCACTCCACTTGTCTTATTTGCTGTAGCACTTTTGATTTGCAAATTTCCTTACTTAATTAGAGTTTTCAAAAAATTTCCTGGCCAGTAATAATAAACTAAATACCCAGAAATGTGCATTTTTCAAAGTTTTCAAAAATTCACAAAAATTATACCGTTGGTCCTATTTTTCGAAGAGGCACCTGGGAGCACCAGAGGATGACCTGTGGGGCACCCCAGGGTGCCACACCACAGGCTGGCGCGGCCAAGGAGGGGGGCGCGCCACCCTGTGGTGTGGGCCCCTCCTTGCCCCACTATCTCATCTCTTTCTCCCAGCATCTTCTCTCTCCCGAAAAAACTCGAACCAGCTTTCTCTCACTCGCGTTTTTGCTCAAGAGCTCAGGATTTTTCGATCTCTTTGCTCAGCCCAGATTTCTGTCTGAAATTTGGCACATTTGCTCTCCGGTATGTGACTCCTCCGCCTATCCAAGTAGAATTTTGTTTGGTTGAGTATATCTTGAATATTTTGCTGCTGTAGGTAACATGTTTAGTGAGCTTGCATGCTTGTTCTAAGTTGTATAAACTAGTTTTGATGCATGATTAGTACTCTAGCAAGTTCCTATAGTAGTTCCCCTTGATTATATGTCACCAAATCAAATTTTATATCACTTGTTGAAAATTTCAGAAAAGAGATGAAGAAGTTCAACTTTGGAGAGTTGTTCAAGAAAGGAACAACCAGCACCGGGAGGCCTTCTAGGGCCGCCACCCGGCTTAGGCGATCGTACAATGAGGATATCATCACGCCTAGCTTCGCGCCCGAAGAGGACAACGGGGCTCCTAATGCTTCATCTTTTCCATGCTATGATTTTCTGAGAAATGCAGGGATATTGGATGATTTCTTCACCCTTGTCAATAGGGCGGGCTTAACCACCTACGTGGAAGACGAAAGGGAGCAATACTATATGCTCACCAAAATGTTCGTCGAGAGCTTCAGGTTCAACAACACGCAATACGAGCCGACAGTTGCATTCAAGATCTATGGTAATCCTGTTACTATGGAATTGGAAGATTTTTGTCGTGCATTGGATATTACCCCTGTAGGTACAGCAAGGAGGATTGATGACAACCCCCGGGACTTGTTGGAGCTCTATCGAGGGATCACCGATGATGATTGTCGCACCATTCAGCGTGGCAAGATAAGGAACATTCAACTCCCCGCCATTAAGTATTTTGCATATTACATTGCTACTAGCATTCTTGGTAGGGAGAACACTAGCAATATTTCTAGTTACCATCTTGCTTTCTTGAATATTGCACTTACTGGTCGGACATCTTATCACCTTGGTTCTCTTATTGCTCGCCGCCTGTCTAATAGGGGGCCTATTTTTGGAGGAACTATTGCATTGCGCGTTTTAACATATTTAAGACTTCCCCTTGATCCTAATGATGTGCCATTGACCCCTAGGAGACTCGATATTGCTGCTATGAAGACTCATCATTTTGTTACCGCTGATTCTACTTTAGATAATATGGTCTATAGAATGTTGTTTGCTTACGGGGATGAGAAGGAAATCCCTCTTCCCCAACCAGGTTTGTTCAGTATTGACAGGCAATCATGGTCGTGCACTAAGGAGGAGGTGGATGAACATATGAAGATACAAGACTTCCACCAGCAGCATGACTCCGAGGACGCCGAGGCCTCCCACGACTACACCGTCACGTATCCGGGTGCTTCTTCTAGCACATGCCCGGAATATGATCCATCTTCGTCGTACTACGGAGATACTACCTCATGGTCTCGATGGGATTGAACTCCACTTAGGCCAAAAGCCTAAGCTTGGGGGGAGGTATACCGGCATCACTCATTCTTTGCATATTATGATTGCTGGATACTTGTACATACTTGTTTAGTCTCTTTGAGTGGTTTTCTAATGAGAGGGAGATGATATTTGGGGAAGTGCTGCCTGAAAACAGATTCTGGACTGTTACTAGAAAAATTCGTGCGCACAGCCAGAACGTTATTTTGAGCTGCCAAATTTTGTGCAGGTTCCCCAGGTTGTTATCTAACTTTCATTAGTTGAACACTTTTCGAGCTGAGCAACGTAAGATTTTTGTAAAAATCGATTTCTGTACTGCTGTCAGGTTTTGGCAGATTTCTGCCATCTCGCTTTTCTGTGTTTCTTTTAGTTTGCTATTTCTTGTTTTTTGCTTTGTTTCTTTCCCAAAACATAAAAAGACCAAAAATATTTCTGTTGTTTCTCTTCACCATTTGTTTGCTTTGGTTTCTTGCATTTGTTTCGCTTTATTTGCTATTGCTAGTTTGCTATAAGAAAACCCAAAAAGATTTTGCTTTGTTTGCTTGTTTCCTTTTGTTCTTGTTTACAATTCGAAAACACCAAAAATATTTGCTGTTCTTCTTTGGTTTGTAAAGTTCATCTTGAGTTCAATGGTCTTCGGTGGCTAGAGCGTGGTTTTCATTTCATATTATCCAAGCTACACAAGTGAAAGGCAATAATGACGATCTACGACAATTGGGTTGTGGTGAGAGGCTGGTATGAACTCTATTTGTTTTCATTTTTGTACATATACTCATCCATGTGAGCATGCTTAGTTGGTTCATGTGAGGTATATGTTATTTGAGAAAGTCTAGTAGTTCATGATCTCTCATGTTTAGCTCCAATTTATTAATATGAGTAGCATGTCATGGATGTTTGCTTGCATTGTTTTATTCATAGATAGGTATGATATTGTGGTATCCTCCTCTGAATAATTCATTTATATCGACTTGGCACATGCTCACGCATGCATATGACTGAACAAAAAGTCAATTAAGCCTCGATGATCTATATTGCTTCAGAGTTCTTGTATCATTTTTATGCCTCCGTTAATTTATTTTGCCGCAAGCATGATTATGACAGTTACTGCTCTCTTGATTTGTCGCTCCCTAGTCTATTGCTAGCCTTCACTTGTACTAAGCGGGAACACTGCTCGTGCTTCCAAACACATGAAAACCAAGTTGTTCCAAAGTGTCCACCATAAATACCTATGCATGGCATTTCAAACCATTCCAAGTAAATTCTCATGCGCTACCTTTAAAACCTTCAAAATGCTTCCCAATTTGTGTTTATGTTTCATAGCTCATGAGGAAGTATGTGGTGTTTAGCTTTCAACCTTGTCATTTACTTTTGACGGACTCTCATATGGACTAGTGGCACATCCGCTTATCCAATAATTTTGCAAAAAGAGCTGGCAACGGGATTCCCAGTCCCAAATTAGTTAACCTAAATAGACACTCCTCCATGGTTTGTAATTGTTGGACGGCACCCGAAGGATTCGGTTAGCCATGGCTTGTGTAAGCAAAGGTTGGAGGGAGTGTCATCATCATAATAAAACTAAAATAAAAAGGCACTCCTTCATGGTATGAGATTGTTGGCAGGCACCCGAGGATTCGGTTAGCCATGGTTTGTGTAAGAAAGGTTGGAAGGAGTGCCACATAAACATAAAAAATAATTCATGGGAGCCGCTCTTGGAAGTCCGGTTGGCGAGGTAGTTGGTGTACCCATTACCATTCGTTGACAACAACAAACACCTCTCAAAATAATTTTACTCCTGATTTCAAAAATGAAAAGCTCTAGCGCATGTTAATCCCTGCTTCCCTCTGCGAAGGGTCAATCTTTTACTTCTATGTTGTGTCTCCATTATTTCTTTGAGCACTATCTTGAGAGCACAACTGTCATTCTTAGTATAATATGCTTGTCTCAAAATATGATTGATTGTGGTATAACTTTGATGCTTTTATCTTTGACAATCACTACTTCTAGTCTTTCTATGAACTCCAGAGGTGCCCGGGCATTTATGTTTTGCCAATCAAATACAGGCAAGCGAGATACCACTTTATCATACTCTCTTATGAACATTGCAATCCTGCTTATATACATGATTCATGATGCTTATTATTAATTGTTGGTACCTCTCCATGATTGACATAGCTGTTAGATGATCTTATTTGCATGTATCTCATTATGAACTGCTTAAGTATTAGCCATAGCATGAGAATATATACATCATATGAGCAAATGTGTTCGTGAAAGTTCTTTTATCGCTCAGTTGTTAACTGAATTGCTTGAGGACAAGCAATAAGCTAAGCTTGGGGGGAGTTGATACGTCCAAAACGTATCTACTTTCCCGAACACTTTTGCTATTGTTTTGCCTCTAATTTGTGTATTTTGGATGCAACTAACACGGACTAACGCTGTTTTCAGCAGAACTGTTCTGGTGTCTCGTTTTTGTGCAGAAATCCAACTTTCGGGAAAATCCTCAGAATTTATGCAGAAGGCCCTATTTTCCCAGAATACTGACGGCGCCAGAAGGACAAGTGAGGTGGAGGCCCGAGGGCCCCACACCATAAGGCGGCGCGGCCTAGGGGGGCCCGCGCGGCCCTATGGTGTGGCCCCCTCGGCCGGCCTCCGACGCCCTCCTTCGGACTACTTATTGGCCTCGACCTAAAAACGCACGGGGAGAAGTCGAAGTCGCCAGAAACCCTCCAGAACACCGCCACATCGCGAAACTCCGTCGCGGGAGCCAGAAGTCTCTGTTCTGGCACTCCGCCGGGACGGGGAATTGGAGGAGATCATCGCCATCATCACCGCCAACGCCTCTCCATCAACCAGCCATGCTTCCCCCATCCATGTGTGAGTAATTCCCCCGCTGTAGGCCGAAGGGGATGGTAGGGATTGGATGAGATTGGTCATGTAATAGCATAAGATTGTTAGGGCATAGTGCCTAGTGTCCGTAATTGGTACTTTGATGATATTGTTGCAACTTGTTATGCTTAATGCTTGTCACTAGGGCCCGAGTGCCATGATCTCAGATCTGAACATGTTATTGTTTCATCATGATATTCATTGTTTATTGATCTTACCTGCAAGTTGTATACACATGTCGCTGTCCGGAACCGATGGCCCCAAAGTGACAGAAATCGGGACAACCGGAGGAAATGGTAGTGATGTGAGGATCACATGTGTTCACGGAGTGTTAATGCTTTGCTCCGGTACTCTATTAAAAGGAGTACCTTAATATCCAGTAGTTTCCCTTGAGGCCCGGCTGCCACCGGCTGGTAGGACAAAAGATGTTGTGCAAGTTTCTCATTGCGAGCACGTACGACTATAATTGGAACACATGCCTATTGATTGCTTTGTACTTGGACACCATTTTATTATTATCTGCAAATGCCCTGCTATGATTGTTACATGAGTTTCTCTCATCCATGCAACGCCCGTTCATCCGTCCTCGTGCCTACAGTATTTTAATCCTGCTGTTTACTAAAATCACTACTGCTGTCTTTGTTACTCTGCTGCTGTTATTTCACTACTGCTACTGCTATAAAACTGTTACTACTGATAAACTCTTGCGAGCTAGTCTATTTCCAGGTGCAGCTGAATTGACAACTCCGCTGTTAAGGCTTTCAAGTATTCTTTGTCTCCCCTTGTGTCGAATCAATAAATTGGGTTTTACTTCCCTCGAAGACTGTTGCGATCCCCTATACTTGTGGGTCATCAGGCCACTCGCTGCAATTATTTCTCTCGCATTTTACTTACTCGTACTTTATTTGCCTGCTATATCAAAACCCCCTGAATACTTGTCTGTGAGCATTTACAGTGAATCCTTCATCGAAACTGCTTGTCAACACCTTCTGCTCCTCGTTGGGTTCGACACTCTTATTTATCGAAAGTACTACGATACACCCCCTATACTTGTGGGTTATCAAGACTATTTTCTGGCACCGTTGCCGGGGAGTGAAGCGCTATTGGTAAGTGGAATTGGTAAGGAAAACCTTTACTGTACGTGCTTGATACGTCCCAAACGTTTCTATAATTTCTTATGTTCCATGCTACTTTTATGATGATACACACATGTTTTATACACACTTTATGTCATATTTATGCATTTTCCGGAACTAACCTATTGACGAGATGCCGAAGTGCCAGTTCCTGTTTTCTGCTATTTTTGGTTTCAGAAATCCTAGTAAGGAAATATTCTCGGAATTGGACGAAATCAACGCCCAACATCTTAGAATTCCACGAAGCTTCCAGAACACCCGACAGCCACCAGAGGAGAGCCACAGGGGGCCCACACATGGGGCTGGCGCGGCCCAGGGGGGCGCCCCCCTGTTGTGTGGCGGCTCCGTACCCCTTCCGACTCCGCCTCTTCACCTATAAGAAGCCCCCTGACCTAAAACATCGAGACGGAAAAGCCACGGTACGAGAAACCTTCCAGAGCCGCCGCCATCGCGAAGCCAAGATCTGGGGGACAGGAGTCTCTGTTCCGGCACGCCGCCGGGACGGGGAAGTGCCCCCGGAAGGCATCTCCATCGACACCACCGCCATCTTCATCACCGCTGCTGTCTCCCATGAGGAGGGAGTAGTTCTCCATCGAGGCTAAGGGCTGTACCGGTAGCTATGTGGTTAATCTCTCTCCTATGTACTTCAATACAATGATCTCATGAGCTGCCTTACATGATTGAGATTCATATGAGTTTTGTATCACTATTAGTCTATGTGCTACTCTTGTGATGTTATTAAAGTAGTCTATTCCTCCTTCACGGTGTAATGGTGACAGTGTGTGCATCGTGTAGTACTTGGCGTAGGTTATGATCATAATCCCTTGTAGGTTATGGAGTTAATTATTACTATGATAGTATTGATGTGATTTATTCCCCCTTCATAGTGTAAAGGTGACAGTGTGTATGCTATGTTAGTACTCGGTTTAAATTGCAAAGATCTATTATGCTCTAAAGGTTACTTAAATATGAATGCCGAATGTTGTGGAGCTTGTTAACTCCGGCATTGAGGTGCTCTTGTAGCCCTACACAACGAATGGTGTTCATTATCAAACAAGAGTATATGTAGCACAAAGGAAGAGAACTGATTTATTATGTGATCAATGTTGAGAGTGTCCACTAGTGAAAGTATGATCCCTAGGCCTTGTTTCCAAATACTGCAATCATCGCTTGTTTACTGTTTTACTGCATCTTTACTTCCTGCAATATTACTACCATCAACTGCACGCCAGCAAGCACTTTTCTGGCGCCATTACTACTGCTCATATTCATTCATACCACTTGTATTTCACTATCTCTTCACCGAACTAGTGCACCTATACATCTGACAAGTGTATTAGGTGTGTTGGGGACACAAGAGACTTCTTGTATCGTGATTGCAGGGTTGCTTGAGAGGGATATCTTTGACCTCTTCCTCCCTGAGTTCGATAAACCTTGGGTGATCCACTTAAGGGAAACTTGCTGCTGTTCTACAAACCTCTGCTCTTGGAGGCCCAACACTGTCTACAAGAATAGAAGCACCCATAGACATCAAACACTTTTCTGGCGCCGTTGCCGGGGAGGAAAGGTAAAAGGCACATACTCCGGTCCCAGGTAACTAAGTACTTTTCTGTTGCCGTTGTGTGTGTGCTCGAAGCTATTTCCTTTAGATCCTGCAATTGCATCTTTTTGTTTCTTGTTTTCACTAGTTAGGCTTAATGGAAAACAACAACACAATGAGAGATCTTTATGAACTTTATCTTGAATTAGGACATGATGTGTTTGAAGAGAGAATTAAAAAACCCATGGAACTTTATATGCATGCTAATGGGAATGTTATTAGTATGAATGCTTTGAACACCATTGTTGCTAATGCTATGGAAAATTCTAAGCTTGGGGAGGTCGGTTTTGATGAAAATGATCTCTTTAGCCCTCCGGGTATTGAGGAGAAAGTTTATGTTGATTATGATATGCCTCCCATATATGATGATTATAATGATAGTGGTCTTTTGGTGCCGCCTACTATGGAGGATAAAGTTTATTATGATGATACTATACCTCCTATATTTGATGATGAGAATAATAATGATAGCTACTTTGTTGAATTTGCTCCCACTACAACTAATAAAATTGATTATGCTTATGTTGGGAGTAGTAATAATTTTATGCATGAGACTCATGATAAGAATGTTTCATTTGATAGTTATATTGTTGAGTTTGTTCATGATGCTACTGAAAATCATTATGAGAGAGGAAAATATGGTTGTAGAAATTTTCATGTTACTAAAACACCTCTCTATATGCTGAAATTTTTGAAGTTACTGGTTTTATCTTCCTATGCTTGTTGCATTATGCTTCATGAATTTGTTTATTTACAAGATTACTTTTCATAGGAAGTGGGTTAGACTTAAATGTGTTTTTAATTTGCTTTTTGATGCTCTCTTTTGCTTCAACTCTTATTTCTTGGGAGTGCATCATTGAAATTACTGAGTCCATCTTAATGGCTATAAAGAAAGAACTTCTTGGGAGATAACCCATGTTTTTATTTTGCTACTGTTTTGTTGTGTCTTGGAAGTTGTTACTACTGTAGCAACCTCTCCTTATCTTATTTTATTCCATTGTTGTGCCAAGTAAAGTCTTTGATAGCAAGGTTCATACTAGATTTGGATTATTGCGCAGAAAAAGATTTCTGTCTGTCACGAATTTGGGCAGGGTTCTCTGTAGGTAACTCAGAAAAATCTGCCAATTTACGTGCGTGATCCTCAGATATGTACGCAACTTTCATTCAATTTGAGCATTTTTATCTGAGCAAGTCCAGTGCCTCTAAAAAATTCGTCTTTACGGACTGTTCTGTTTTGACAGATTCTGCCTTTTATTTCGCATTGCCTCTTTTGCTGTGTTGGATGGATTTCTTTGTTCCATTGACTTCCAGTAGCTTTGGGCAATGTCCAGAAGTGTTAAGAATGATTGTGTCACCTCTGAACATGTGAAATTTTGATTATGCACTAACCCTCTAATGAGTTGTTTCGAGTTTGGTGTGGAGGAAGTTTTCAAGGGTCAAGAGAGGAGGATGATATACTATGATCAAGAAGAGTGAAAAGTCTAAGCTTGGGGATGCACCCATGGTTCATCCCTGCATATTTCAAGAAGACTCAAGCGTCTAAGCTTGGGGATGCCCAAGGCATCCCCTTTTTCATCAACAATTTATCAGGTTTCTTCTCTTGAAACTATATTTTTATTCGGTCACATCTTATGTACTTTACTTGGAGCGTCTGTTTGTTTTTGTTTTGTTTGAATAAATTCATGCTTGTGTGGGAGAGAGACACGCTCCGCTGTTGCGTATGAACACATGTGTTCTTAGCTTTACTCTTAATGTTCATGGCGACGGTTGAAACTGCTTCGTTCATTGTTATATGGTTGGAAACAGAAAATGCTGCATGTGGTAATTGGTATAATGTCTTGAATAATTTGATACTTGGCAATTGTTGTGCTCATATAGATCATGTTTAAGCTCTTGCATCATGTACTTTGCACCTATTAATGAAGAACTACATAGAGCTTGTTAAAATTTGGTTTGCATGATTGGTCTCTAGAGTCTAGATATTTTCTTGTTAAGGTGTTTGAACAACAAGGAGACAATGTAAAGTCTTATAATACTTACAATATGTTCATATGTGAGCTTTGCTGCACCTTTTATACTTGAGTTTGCTTCAAACAACCTTGCTAGCCTAGCCTTGTATTGAGATGGATTCTTCTCGTGCATCCAAATCCTTGAGCCAAAAACTATGCCATTTGTGTCCACCATACCTACCTACCACATGGTATTTCTCTGCCATTCTAAAGTACATTACTTGAGTGCTACCTTTAAAACTTCTATTCTTTGCCTTTACAATATATAGCTCATGGGAAAATAGCCTTAAAAACTATTGTGGTGAAGAATATGTACTTATGTTTCTTATTTCTTAATAAGTTGCTTGTTGAGCGGTAACCATGTTTCTGGGGACACCATCAACTTTTACCTTTGTTGAATATCATGTGAGTTTCTATGCATGTTCGTCTTGTCTGAAGTAAGGGTGATTTTCATGATCAAATGGTTTGAGTATGCATATTGTTAGAGAAGAACATTGGGCTGCTAACTAAAGCCATGAATCATGGTGGAAGTTTCAGTTTGGACACAAATCCTCAATCTCTTATGAGAATATTATCTGTTGTTGAATGCTTAAGCATTAAAAGAGGAGTCCATTATCTGTTGTCTATGTTGTCCCGGTATGGATGTCTAAGTTGAGAATAATAAAAAGCGAGAAATCCAATGCGAACTTTCTCCTTAGACCTCTGTATAGGTGATACGTCCCAAACGTATCTATAATTTCTTATGTTCCATGCTACTTTTATGATGATACTCACATGTTTTATACACACTTTATGTCATTATTATGCATTTTCCGGCACTAACCTATTGACGAGATGCCGAAGAGCCAGTTGCTGTTTTCTGCTGTTTTTGGTTTCAGAAATCCTACAAAGGAAATATTCTCGGAATTGGACGAAATCAACGCCCAGGGGCCTATTTTTCCACGAAGCTTCCAGAAGACCGGAGGACTTACGAAGTGGGGCCACGAGGCGATGCCACACTAGGGCGGCGCGGCCTGGCCCTTGGCCGCGCCGGCCTATTGTGTGGGGCCCTCGTGTGGCCCCCTGACCTGCCCTTCCGCCTACTTAAAGCCTTCGTCGCGAAACCCCCAGTACCGAGAACCACGATACGGAAAACCTTCCAGAGACGCCGCCGCCGCCAATCCCATCTCGGGGGATTCAGGAGATCGCCTCCGGCACCCTGCCGGAGAGGGGAATCATCTCCCGGAGGGCTCTTCATCGCCATGATCGCCTCCGGATCGATGTGTGAGTAGTCCACCCCTGGACTATGGGTCCATAGCAGTAGCTAGATGGTTGTCTTCTCCTCATTGTGCTATCATGTTAGATCTTGTGAGCTGCCTATCATGATCAAGATCATCTATTTGTAATCCTAGATGTTGTGTTTGTTGGGATCCGATGAATATTGAATACTATGTCAAGTTGATTATCAATCTATCATATATGTTATTTATGTTCTTGCATGCTCTCCGTTGCTAGTAGAGGCTCTGGCCAAGTTGATACTTGTAACTCGAAGAGGGAGTATTTATGCTCGATAGTGGGTTCATGCCTCCATTAAATCTGGGACAGTGACAGAAAGTTCTAAGGTTGTGGATGTGATGTTGCCACTAGGGATAAAACATCGATGCTTTGTCTAAGGATATTTGTGTTGATTACATTATGCACCATACTTAATGCAATTGTCTGTTGTTTACAACTTAATACTGGAGGGGGTTCGGATGATAACCTGAAGGTGGACTTTTTAGGCATAGATGCATGCTGGATAGCGGTCTATGTACTTTGTCGTAATGCCCTGATTAAATCTCATAGTACTCATCATGATATATGTATGTGCATTGTTATGCCTTCTTTATTTGTCAATTGCCCAACTGTAATTTGTTCACCCAACATCTGCTATCTTATGGGAGAGACACCACTAGTGAACTGTGGACCCCGGTCCTATTCTTTACATCTGAAATACAATCTACTGCAATTGTTCTTTACTGTTCTTTGCAAACAACCATCATCAACCACACTATACATCTAATCCTTTGTTTACAGCAAGCCGGTGAGATTGACAACCTCGCTGTTACGTTGGGGCAAAGTTCTGTGATTGTGTTGTGCAGGTTCCACGTTGGCGCCGGAATCCCTGGTGTTGCGCCGCACTACATTCCGCCACCATCAACCTTCAACGTGCTTCTTGACTCCTACTGGTTCGATTAAACCTTGGTTTCTTACTGAGGGAAACTTGCTACTGTGCGCATCACACCTTCCTCTTGGGGTTCCCAACGGACGTGTCAACTACACGCATCAAGCAAATTTCTGGCGCCGTTACCGGGGAGATCCAGACACGCTGCAAGGGGAGTCTTCCACTTCCAATCTCTTTACTTTGTTTTTGTCTTGCTTTATTTTATTTACTACTTTGTTTGCTGCACTTAAACAAAACACAAAAAAATTAGTTGCTAGCTTTACTTTATTTACTGTCTTGTTCTCTATATCAAAAACACAAAAAAAATTAGCTACTAGCATTTACTTTATCTAGTTTGCTTTATTTACTACTGTTAAAATGAATACTCCTGAAAACACTAAGTTGTGTGACTTCACAAACACAAATAATAATGATTTCCTATGCACACCTATTGCTCCACCTGCTACTACAGCAGAATTCTTTGAAATTAAACCTGCTTTACTGAATCTTGTTATGAGAGAGCAATTTTCTGGTATTAGTTCTGATGATGCTGCTGCCCATCTTAATAATTTTGTTGAACTATGTGAAATGAAAAAGTATAAGGATTTAGATGGTGATATTATAAAATTGAAATTGTTTCCTTTCTCATTAAGAGGAAGAGCCAAAAATTGGTTGCTATCTTTGCCTAAGAATAGTATTGATTCATGGACTAAATGTAAAGATGCTTTTATTGGTAGATATTATCCTCCCGCTAAAATTATATCTTTGAGAAGTAGCATAATGAATTTCAAGCAATTAGATAATGAACATGTTGTTCAAGCATGGGAGAGAATGAAATCTTTGGTAAAGAATTGCCCAACCCATGGACTGACTAGTTGGATGATCATCCAAACCTTTTATGCAGGACTGAATTTTTCTTCGCGGAACCTATTGGATTCAGCTGCTGGAGGTACCTTTATGTCCATCACTTTGGGGGCTTCAACAAAGCTTCTTGATAATATGATGATAAATTACTCTGAATGGCACACTGAAAGGGCTCCACAAGGTAAGAAGGTAAATTCTGTTGAAGAAACCTCTTCCTTGAGTGATAAGATTGATGCTATTATGTCTATGCTTGTGAATGGTAGATCTAATGTTGATCCTAATAATGTTCCTTTAGCTTCATTGGTTTCCCAAGAAGAACATGTTGATGTGAACTTCATTAAAAATAATAATTTCAACAACAATGCTTATAGGAATAATTCTGGTAACAACTATAGGCCATATCCTGCTGCTAATGGTAATAGTTATGGTAATTCTTATGGGAATTATTACAACAATAATAGGAGTGTACCCCCTGGTCTTGAAGCCATGCTTAAAGAATTTATTAGTACACAAATTGCTTTTAACAAATCTGTTGAGGAAAAGCTTGATAAAATTGATATTCTTGCTTCTAAGGTTGATAGTCTTGCCTCTGATGTTGATCTTTTAAAATTGATAGTTATGCCTAATAAGGATATTGATAATAAGATTGTTACTACAGCAAATGCCATCCAAGTTAGAATTAATGAGAATATAAGATTAATGGCTGAATTGCGTGCTAGGTGGGATAGAGAAGAAAATGAAAAACTAGCTAAAGAGAACAATGTAGCTAAAGTTTGGACTATTACCACCACTAGTAATGATAATGATTCACATGTTGCTACACCTCCTACTATCAATGGTAAAATAATTGGTGTTGGCAATGTTTCTACTCCTAGTGCAAAGCGTGCAAAATTGCCTGAAACTGCTAAAATTGCTAAAACTGATAAAACTGCTGAAATTTTTCAAAATGTTGGGGACAATGATTCCATTGCTGTAGGTCATAATGATTTAGACTTTTATGATTGTCAAATCTCTGAAGTTATAAAGTTCTTACAAAAACTTGCTAAAAGTCCCAATGCTAGTGCTATAAATTTGGCCTTTACAAAACATATTACAAATGCTCTCATAAAAGCTAGAGAAGAGAAACTAAAACTTGAAACCTCTATTCCTAGAAAGTTAGAAGATGGTTGGGAGCCTATCATTTAGATGAGGGTCAATGATTTTGATTGTAATGCTTTATGTGATCTTGGTGCAAGTATTTCTGTTATGCCTAAGAAAATTTATGATATGCTTGACTTGCCACCATTGAAGAATTATTATTTGGATGTTAATCTTGTTGATAATGCTATGAAGAAACCTTTGGGAAGGATTGATAATGTTTGTATTATGGTTAACAATAACCTTGTCCCCGTTGATTTTGTTGTCTTGGATATTGAATGCAATGCATCTTGTCCCATTATATTGGGAAGACCTTTTCTTCGAACTGTTGGTGCTACTATTGATATGAAGGAAGGTAATATTAAATATCAATTTCCTCTCAAGAAAGGTATGGAACACTTCCCTAGAAAGAGAATGAAGTTACCTTATGATTCTATTATTAGAACAAATTATGATGTCGATGCTTCTTCTCTTGATAATACTTGATGCACACTTTCTGCGCCTAGCTGAAAGGCGTTAAAGAAAAGCGCTTATGGGAGACAACCCATGTTTTTACTACAGTACTTTGTTTTATATTTGAGTCTTGGAAGTTGTTACTACTGTAGCAACCTCTCCTTATCTTTATTTTAATGCATTTTTGTGCCAAGTAAAGTCTTTGATAGTAAAGTCAATACTAGATTTGGATTACTGCGCAGAAACAGATTTCTTGCTGTCACGAATTTGGGCAGTAGTCTCTGTAGAAAAAGTAAAAAAATCATCCAATTTACGTGCGTGATCCACAGATATGTACACAACTTTCATTCAATTTGGGCATTTTCATCTGAGCAAGTCTGGTGCCACTTTAAAATTCGTCTTTACGGACTGTTCTGTTTTGACAGATTCTGCCTTTTATTTCGCATTGCCTGTTTTGCTATGTTTGATGGATTTCTTTGTTCCATTAGCTTTCAGTAGCTTTGTGCAATGTCCAGAAGTGTTAAGAATGATTATGTTACCTCTGAATATATGAATTATGCACTGACCCTCTAATGAGTTTGTTTCGAGTTTGGTGTGGAGGAAGTTTTCAAGGGTCAAGAGAGGAGGATGATACAATATGATCAAGAAGAGTGAAAAGTCAAAGCTTGGGGATGCCCCCGTGGTTCATTGATACGTCTCCGACTTATCGATAATTTCTTATGTTCCATGCCACATTATTGATGTTATCTACATGTTTTATGCACACTTTATGTCATATTCATGCATTTTCTGGAACTAACCTATTAACAAGATGCCGAAGTGCCAGTTGCTGTTTTCTGCTGTTTTTGGTTTCAGAAATCCTAGTAAGGAAATATTCTCGGAATTGGACGAAATCAAAGCCCAGGGGCCTATTTTTCCACGAAGCTTCCAGAAGTCCGAAGACGAAACGAAGTGGGGCCACAGGATGCCCAAACCCTAGGGCGGCGCGGCCCCCCCCTTGGCCGCGCCGGCCTATGGTGTGGGGCCCCTGTGCCCCCTCCTGACTTGCCGTTCCGCCTACTTAAAGCCTCCGTGACGAAACCCCCAGTACCGAGAACCACGATACGGAAAACCTTCCAGAGACGCCGCCAACGCCGATCCCATCTCGGGGGATCCAGGAGATCGCCTCCGGCACCCTGCCGGAGAGGGGAATCATCTCCCGGAGGACTCTACGCCGCCATGGTCGCCTCCGGAGTGATGTGTGAGTAGTCTACCCCTGGACTATGGGTCCATAGCAGTAGCTAGATGGTTGTCTTCTCCCCATTGTGCTATCATTGTCGGATCTTGTGAGCTGCCTAACATGATCAAGATCATCTATCTGTAATTCTATATGTTGCGTTTGTTGGGATCCGATGAATAGAGAATACTTGTTATGTTGATTATCAAAGTTATATCTACGTGTTGTTTATGATCTTGCATGCTTTCCGTTACTAGTAGATGCTCTGGCCAAGTAGATGCTTGTAACTCCAAGAGGGAGTACCTATGCTCGATAGTGGGTTCATGCCTGCATTGACACCTGGGACAGTGACAGAAAGTTCTAAGGTTGTGTTGTGCTGTTGCCACTAGGGATAAAACATTGATGCTATGTCTAAGGATGTAGTTGTTGATTACATTACGCACCATACTTAATGCAATTGTCTGGTGCTTTGCAACTTAATACTGGAGGGGGTTCGGATGATAACCTGAAGGTGGACTTTTTAGGCATAGATGCAGTTGGATGGCGGTCTATGTACTTTGTCGTAATGCCCAATTAAATTTCACTATACTCATCATGATATGTATGTGCATTGTCATGCTCTCTTTATTTGTCAATTGCCCAACCTGTAATTTGTTCACCCAACATGCTGCTTGTCTTATGGGAGAGACACCTCTAGTGAACTGTGGACCCCGGTCCAATTCTCAAATACAATCTACTGCAATACTTGTTCTACTATTTTCTGCAAACAATCATCTTCCACACAATACGGTTAATCCTTTGTTACAGCAAGCCGGTGAGATTGACAACCTCACTGTTTCGTTGGGGCAAAGTACTTTGGTTGTGTTGTGCAGGTTCCACGTTGGCGCCGGAATCCCTGGTGTTGCGCCGCACTACATCCCGCCGCCATCAACCTTCAACGTGCTTCTTGGCTCCTCCTGGTTCGATAAACCTTGGTTTCTTTCTGAGGGAAAACTTGCTGCTGTGCGCATCATACCTTCCTCTTGGGGTTCCCAACGAACGTGTGAGTTACACGCCATCAAGCTCTTTTTCTGGCGCCGTTGCCGGGGAGATCAAGACACGCTGCAAGGGGAGTCTCCACTTCTCAATCTCTTTACTTTGTTTTTGTCTTGCTTAGTTTTATTTACTACTTTGTTTGCTGCACTAAATCAAAATACAAAAAAATTAGTTGCTAGTTTTACTTTACTTGCTATCTTGTTTGCTATATCAAAAACACAAAAAAATTAGTTTACTTGCATTTACTTTATCTAGTTTGCTTTATTTACTGTTGCTAAAATGGCCAACGCTGAAAATACTAAGTTGTGTGACTTCACAACCACAAATAATAATGATTTCTTATGCACACCTATTGCTCCACCTGCTACTACAGCAGAATTCTTTGAAATTAAACCTGCTTTATCAATCTTGTTATGCGAGAACAATTTTCTCGTGTTAGTTCGATGATGCTGCTGCCCATCTTAATAATTTTGTTGAACTATGTGAAATGCAAAAATATAAAGATGTAGATGGTGATATTATTAAACTAAAATTGTTCCCTTTCTCATTAAGAGGAAGAGCTAAATATTGGTTGCTATCTCTGCCTAAGAATAGTATTGATTCATGGACTAAATGCAAGGATGCTTTTATTGGTAGATATTATCCCCCTGCTAAAATTATATCTTTGAGGAGTAGCATAATGAATTTTAAACAATTAGATACTGAACATGTTGCTCAAGCTTGGGAAAGAATGAAATCTTTGGTTAAAAATTGCCCAACCCATGGACTGACTACTTGGATGATCATCCAAACCTTCTATGCAGGACTAAATTTTTCTTCACTGAATTTATTGGATTCAGCTGCTGGAGGTACCTTTATGTCCATCACTCTTGGTGAAGCAACAAAGCTTCTTGATAATATGATGATCAACTACTCTGAATGGCACACGGAAAGAGCTCCACAAGGTAAGAAGGTAAATTCTGTCGAAGAAACCTCTTCCTTGAGTGATAAGATTGATGCTATTATGTCTATGCTTGTGAATGATAGGACTAATATTGATCCTAATAATGTTCCATTAGCTTCATTGGTTGCACAAGAAGAACATGTTGATGTAAACTTCATTAAAAATAATAATTTCAACAACAATGCTTACCGGAACAATTCTAGTAACAACTATAGGCCATATCCTTATAATAGTGGCAACGGCTATGGTAATTCTTATGGGAATTCTTACAACAATAATAGGAGTTCACCCCCTGGACTTGAAGCCATGCTTAAAGAATTTATTAGTACACAAACTGCTTTTAACAAATCTGTTGAAGAAAAGCTTGGGAAAATTGATATACTTGCTTCTAAAGTCGATAGTCTTGCTGCTGATGTTGATCTTTTGAAATCAAAAGTTTTGCCTAATGAGAATCATCATAATAAAATTGTTACTACAGCAAATGCCATTCAAGTTAGAATTAATGAGAATATAAGATTAATGGTTGAACTGCGTGCTAGGTGGGATAGAGAAGAGAAATTAGAGCGTGAAGCCTCTATTCCTAAAAAGCTAGAGGATAGTTGGGAGCCCATCATTAAGATGAAGGTTAAAGATTTTGATTGTAATGCTTTATGTGATCTTGGTGCAAGTATTTCTGTTATGCCTAAGAAAATTTATAATATGCTTGACTTACCACCGCTGAAAGATTGTTATTTGGATGTTAATCTTGCTGATCATTCTACAAAGAAACCTTTGGGTAAAGTTGATAATGTTCACATTACCGTTAACAATAATCTTGTTCCCGTTGATTTTGTTGTCTTGGATATTGAATGCAATGCATCTTGTCCCATTATATTGGGAAGACCTTTTCTTCGAACTGTTGGTGCTATCATTGATATGAAGGAAGGTAATATAAAATATCAATTTCCTCTCAAGAAAGGTATGGAACACTTCCCTAGAAAGAGAATGAAGTACCCTTTTGATTCTATTATGAGAACAAATTATGATGTTGACACTTCGTCTCTTGATAATACTTGATACACACTTTCTGCGCCTAGCTGAAAGGCGTTAAAGAAAAGCGCTTATGGGAGACAACCCATGTTTTTACCTACAGTACTTTGTTTTTATTTTGTGTCTTGGAAGTTGTTTACTACTGTAGCAACCTCTCCTTATCTTAGTTTTGTGTTTTGTTGTGCCAAGTTAAGCCGTTGATAGAAAAGTAAGTACTAGATTTGGATTACTGCACAGTTCCAGATTTCTTTGCTGTCACGAATCTGGGTCCACCTCCCTGTAGGTAGCTCAGAAAATTAAGCCAATTTACGTGCATGATCCTCAGATATGTACGCAACTTTCATTCAATTTGAACATTTTCATTTGAGCAAGTCTGGTGCCATTTTAAAATTCGTCAATACGAACTGTTCTGTTTTGACAGATTCTGCCTTTTATTTCGCATTGCCTCTTTTGCTATGTTGGATGAATTTCTTTGATCCACTAATGTCCAGTAGCATTATGCAATGTCCAGAAGTGTTAAGAATGATTGTGTCACCTCTGAATATGTCAATTTTTATTGTGCACTAACCCTCTAATGAGTTGTTTCGAGTTTGGTGTGGAGGAAGTTTTCAAGGATCAAGAGAGGAGTATGATGCAACATGATCAAGGAGAGTGAAAGCTCTAAGCTTGGGGATGCCCCGGTGGTTCACCCCTGCATATATCAAGAAGACTCAAGCGTCTAAGCTTGGGGATGCCCAAGGCATCCCCTTCTTCATCGACAACATTATCAGGTTCCTCCCCTGAAACTATATTTTTATTCCATCACATCTTATGTGCTTTTTCTTCGAGCGTCGGTTTGTTTTTGTTTTTTGTTTTGTTTTAATAAAATGGATCCTAGCATTCACTTTATGGGAGAGAGACACGCTCCGCTGTAGCATATGGACAAGTATGTCCTTGGTTTCTACTCATAGTATTCATGGCGAAGTTTCTCCTTCGTTAAATTGTTATATGGTTGGAATTGGAAAATGATACATGTAGTAATTGCTATAAATGTTTTGGGTAATGTGATACTTGGCAATTGTTGTGCTCATGATTAAGCTCTTGCATCATATGCTTTGCACCCATTAATGAAGAAATACATAGAGCATGCTAAAATTTGGTTTGCATATTTGGTTTCTCTAAGGTCTAGATAATTTCTAGTATTGAGTTTGAACAACAAGGAAGACGGTGTAGAGTCTTATAATGTTTTCAATATGTCTTTTATGTGAGTTTTGCTGCACCGGTTCATCCTTGTGTTTGTTTCAAATAAGCCTTGCTAGCCTAAACCTTGTATCGAGAGGGAATACTTCTCATGCATCCAAAATACTTGAGCCAACCACTATGCCATTTGTGTCCACCATACCTACCTACTACATGGTATTTTCCGCCATTCCAAAGTAAATTGCTTGAGTGCTACCTTTAAAATTCCATCATTCACCTTTGCAATATATAGCTCATGGGACAAATAGCTTAAAAACTATTGTGGTATCGAATATGTAATTATGCACTTTATCTCTTATTAAGTTGCTTGTTGTGCGATAACCATGTTTACTGGGGACGCCATCAACTTTCATTGTTGAATTTCATGTGAGTTGCTATGCATGTTCGTCTTGTCTGAAGTAAGGGCGATCTACACTGAGTTGAATGGTTTGAGCATGCATATTGTTAGAGAAGAACATTGGGCCACTAACTAAAGCCATGATCCATGGTGGAAGTTTCAGTTTTGGACAAACATCCTCAAATCTCTAATGAGAAAAGAATTAATTGTTGTTGAATGCTTAAAGCATTAAAAGAGGAGTCCATTATCTGATGTCTATGTTGTCCCGGTATGGATGTCTAAGTTGAGAATAATCAAAAGCGAGAAATCCAAATGCGAGCTTTCTCCTTAGACCTTTGTACAAAGTGCATAGAGGTACCCCTTTGTGATACTTGGTTAAAGCATATGTATTGCGGTGATAATCCAGGTAGTCCAAGCTAATTAGGACAAGGTGCGGGCACTATTAGTACACTATGCATGAGGCTTGCAACTTATAAGATATAATTTACATGATGCATATGCTTTATTACTACCGTTGACAAAATTGTTTCATGTTTTCAAAATCAAAGCTCTAGCACAAATATAGCAATCGATGCTTTTCCTCTATGGAGGACCATTCTTTTACTTTCAATGTTGAGTCAGTTCACCTATTTCTCTCCACCTCAAGAAGCAAACACTTGTGTGAACTGTGCATTGATTCCTACATACTTGCTTATTGCACTTATTATATTACTCTATGTTGACAATATCCATGAGATATATATGTTACAAGTTGAAAGCAACCGCTGAAACTTAATCTTCTTTTGTGTTGCTTCAATGCCTTTACTTTGAATTATTGCTTTATGAGTTAACTCTTATGCAAGACTTAATTGATGCTTGTCTTGAAGTGCTATTCATGAAAAGTCTTTGCTTTATGATTCACTTGTTTACTCATGTCATATACATTGTTTTGATCGCTGCATTCACTACATATGCTTTACAAATAGTATGATCAAGATTATGATGGCATGTCACTCCAGAAATTATCTGTGTTATCGTTTTACCTGCTCGGGACGAGCAGAACTAAGCTTGGGGATGCTGATACGTCTCCGACGTATCGATAATTTCTTATGTTCCATGCCACATTATTGATGTTATCTACATGTTTTATGCACACTTTATGTCATATTCGTGCATTTTCTGGAACTAACCTATTAACAAGATGCCGAAGTGCCAGTTGCTGTTTTCTGCTGTTTTTGGTTTCAGAAATCCTAGTAAGGAAATATTCTCGGAATTGGACGAAATCAAAGCCCAGGGGCCTATTTTTCCACGAAGCTTCCAGAAGTCCGAAGACGAAACGAAGTGGGGCCACAGGGTGCCCAAACCCTAGGGCGGCGCGGCCCCCCCCTTGGCCGCGCCGGCCTGTGGTGTGGGGCCCCTGTGCCCCCTCCTGACTTGCCCTTCCGCCTACTTAAAGCCTCCGTGACGAAACCCCCAGTACCGAGAACCACGATACGGAAAACCTTCCAGAGACGCCGCCAACGCCGATCCCATCTCGGGGGATCCAGGAGATCGCCTCCGGCACCCTGCCGGAGAGGGGAATCATCTCCCGGAGGACTCTACGCCGCCATGGTCGCCTCCGGAGTGATGTGTGAGTAGTCTACCCCTGGACTATGGGTCCATAGCAGTAGCTAGATGGTTGTCTTCTCCCCATTGTGCTATCATTGTTGGATCTTGTGAGCTGCCTAACATGATCAAGATCATCTATCTGTAATTCTATATGTTGCGTTTGTTGGGATCCGATGAATAGAGAATACTTGTTATGTTGATTATCAAAGTTATATCTACGTGTTGTTTATGATCTTGCATGCTTTCCGTTACTAGTAGATGCTCTGGCCAAGTAGATGCTTGTAACTCCAAGAGGGAGTACTTATGCTTGATAGTGGGTTCATGCCTGCATTGACACCTGGGACAGTGACAGAAAGTTCTAAGGTTGTGTTGTGCTGTTGCCACTAGGGATAAAACATTGATGCTATGTCTAAGGATGTAGTTGTTGATTACATTACGTACCATACTTAATGCAATTGTCTGTTGCTTTGCAACTTAATACTGGAGGGGGTTCGGATGATAACCTGAAGGTGGACTTTTTAGGCATAGATGCAGTTGGATGGCGGTCTATGTACTTTGTCGTAATGCCCAATTAAATCTCACTATACTCATCATGATATGTATGTGCATTGTCATGCTCTCTTTATTTGTCAATTGCCCAACTGTAATTTGTTCACCCAACATGCTGCTTGTCTTATGGGAGAGACACCTCTAGTGAACTGTGGACCCCGGTCCAATTCTCTTTACTGAAATACAATCTACTGCAATACTTGTTCTACTGTTTTCTGCAAACAATCATCTTCCACACAATACGGTTAATCCTTTGTTACAGCAAGCCGGTGAGATTGACAACCTCACTGTTTCGTTGGGGCAAAGTACTTTGGTTGTGTTGTGCAGGTTCCACGTTGGCGCCGGAATCCCTGGTGTTGCGCCGCACTACATCCCGCCGCCATCAACCTTCAACGTGCTTCTTGGCTCCTCCTGGTTCGATAAACCTTGGTTTCTTTCTGAGGGAAAACTTGCTGCTGTGCGCATCATACCTTCCTCTTGGGGTTCCCAACGAACGTGTGAGTTACACGCCATCATTCATCCCTGCATATTTTAAGAAGACTCAAGCGTCTAAGCTTGGAGATGCCCAAGGCATCCCTTCTTCATCGACAACTTATCAGGTTCCTCTAGTGAAACTATATTTTTATTCCGTCACATCTTATGTGCTTTACTTGGAGCGTCTGTTTGTTTTTATTTTTGTTTTGTTTTGAATAAAATCGGATCCTAGCATTCTTTGTTTGGGAGAGAGACACGCTCCGCTGTTTCGTATGAACACATATGTTCTTAGCTTCATCTTTAATATTCATTGCGAAAGTTGGACTATTTCATTCATTGCTATATGGTTGGAAACGGAAAATGCTGCATGTGGTAAATGGTTTAATGTCTTGAATAATGTGATACTTGGCAGTTGTTGTGCTCATATAGATCTTGTTTAAACTCTTGCATCATGTACCTTGTACTCATTAATGAATAACTACATAGAGCTTGTTAAAATTTGGTTTGCATGATTGATCTCTAGAGTCTAGATATTTTCTGGTTGAGGTGTTTGAACAACAAGGAGACAATGTAAAGTCTTATAATAGTTACAACATGTTCATATGTGAGCTTTGCTGCACCATTTATACTTGAGTTTGCTTCAAACAACCTTGCTAGCCTAGCCTTGTATTGAGAGGAATTCTTCTCGTGCATCCAAATCCTTGAGCCAATAACTATGCCATTTGTGTCCACCATACCTACCTACCACATGGTATTTCCCCGCCATTCCAAAGTACATTACTTGAGTGCTACCTTTAAACTTCCATTCTTTGCCTTTACAATATATAGCTCATGGGACAAATAGCCTTAAAAACTATCGTAGTGAAGAATATGTACTTATGTATCTTATTTCTTAATAAGTTGCTTGTTGAGCGGTAACCATGTTTTTGGGGATGCCATCAACTCTTTTACCCTTTGTTGAATATCATGTGAGTTGCTATGCATGTTCGTCTTGTCTGAAGTAAGGGCGATTTTCATGATCAAATGGTTTGAGTATGCATATTGTTAGAGAAGAACTTTGGGCCGCTAACTAAAGCCATGATTCATGGTGGAAGTTTCAGTTTGGACAATTAATCCTCAATCTCTTATGAGAAAATTAACTGTTGTTGAATGCTTATGCATTAAAGAGGAGTCCATTATCTGTTGTCTATGTTGTCCCGGTATGGATGTCTAAGTTGAGAATAATCAAAAGCGAGAAATCCAATGCGAACTTTCTCCTTAGACCTTTGTACAGGCGGCATAGAGGTACCCCTTTGTGACACTTGGTTGAAACATATGCTATGCAATGATAATCCGTGTTAATCCAAGCTAATTAGGAGAAGGTGCGGGCATTATTGGTATACTATGCATGAGGCTTGCAACTTATAAGATATCTTATACATAACTCATATGATTTATTACTACCGTTGACAAAATTGTTTCTTGTTTTCAAAATGAAAAGCTCTAGCACAAAAATAGTAATCCATGCTTCCCTCTACGAAGGGCCTTTCTTCTACTTTATTGTTGAGTCAGTTTGCCTATTCTTTCTATCTTAGAAGCAAACACTTGTGTCAACTGTGTGTATTGATTCTTACATGTTTACCTATTGCACTTGTTATATTACTTTGTGTTGACAATTATCCATGAGATATACATGTTGAAGTTGAAAGCAACCGTTGAAACTTTATCTTCCTTTGTGTTGCTTCAATACCTTTACTTTGAACTTATTGCTTTATGAGTAACTCTTATGCAAGTCTTATTGATGCTTGTCTTGAAAGTATTATTCATGAAAAGTCTTTGCTATATGATTCAGTTGTTTACTCATTATCTTCATCATTGCTTCGAATCGCTGCATTCATCTCATATGCTTACAATAGTATGATCAAGATTATGATAGCATGTCACTTCAGAAATTATCTTTGTTATCGTTTACCTACTCGAGGGCGAGTAGGAACTAAGCTTGGGGATGCTTGATACGTCCCAAACGTATCTATAATTTCTTATGTTCCATGCTACTTTTATGATGATACTCACATGTTTTATACACACTTTATGTCATTATTATGCATTTTCCGGCACTAACCTATTGACGAGATGCCGAAGAGCCAGTTGCTGTTTTCTGCTGTTTTTGGTTTCAGAAATCCTACAAAGGAAATATTCTCGGAATTGGACGAAATCAACGCCCAGGGGCCTATTTTTCCACGAAGCTTCCAGAAGACCGGAGGACTTACAAAGTGGGGCCACGAGGCGATGCCACACTAGGGCGGCGCGGCCTGGCCCTTGGCCGCGCCGGCCTGTTGTGTGGGGCCCTCGTGTGGCCCCCTGACCTGCCCTTCCGCCTACTTAAAGCCTTCGTCGCGAAACCCCCAGTACCGAGAACCACGATACGGAAAACCTTCCAGAGACGCCGCCGCCGCCAATCCCATCTCGGGGGATTCAGGAGATCGCCTCCGGCACCCTGCCGGAGAGGGGAATCATCTCCCGGAGGTCTCTTCATCGCCATGATCGCCTCCGGATCGATGTGTGAGTAGTCCACCCCTGGACTATGGGTCCATAGCAGTAGCTAGATGGTTGTCTTCTCCTCATTGTGCTATCATGTTAGATCTTGTGAGCTGCCTATCATGATCAAGATCATCTATTTGTAATCCTACATGTTGTGTTTGTTGGGATCCGATGAATATTGAATACTATGTCAAGTTGATTATCAATCTATCATATATGTTATTTATGTTCTTGCATGCTCTCCGTTGCTAGTAGAGGCTCTGGCCAAGTTGATACTTGTAACTCGAAGAGGGAGTATTTATGCTCGATAGTGGGTTCATGCCTCCATTAAATCTGGGACAGTGACAAAAAGTTCTAAGGTTGTGGATGTGATGTTGCCACTAGGGATAAAACATCGATGCTTTGTCTAAGGATATTTGTGTTGATTACATTACGCACCATACTTAATGCAATTGTCTGTTGTTTACAACTTAATACTGGAGGGGGTTCGGATGATAACCTGAAGGTGGACTTTTTAGGCATAGATGCATGCTGGATAGCGGTCTATGTACTTTGTCGTAATGCCCTGATTAAATATCATAGTACTCATCATGATATATGTATGTGCATTGTTATGCCTTCTTTATTTGTCAATTGCCCAACTGTAATTTGTTCACCCAACATCTGCTATCTTATGGGAGAGACACCACTAGTGAACTGTGGACCCCGGTCCTATTCTTTACATCTGAAATACAATCTACTTAAATTGTTCTTTACTGTTCTTTGCAAACAAACATCATCAACCACACTATACATCTAATCCTTTGTTTACAGCAAGCCGGTGAGATTGACAACCTCGCTGTTACGTTGGGGCAAAGTTCTGTGATTGTGTTGTGCAGGTTCCACGTTGGCGCTGGAATCCCTGGTGTTGCGCCGCAATACATTCCGCCACCATCAACCTTCAACGTGCTTCTTGACTCCTACTGGTTCGATTAAACCTTGGTTTCTTACTGAGGGAAACTTGCTACTATGCGCATCACACCTTCCTCTTGGGGTTCCCAACGGACGTGTCAACTACACGCATCAACAGGCGGCATAGAGGTACCCTTTGTGACACTTGGTTGAAACATATGTTATGCAATGATAATCCGTGTTAATCCAAGGTAATTAGGACAAGGTGCGGGCACTATTAGTATTCTATGCATGAGACTTGCAACTTATAGGATGATGAGGATTGTTGTCCCGATCTTTCACGATGCACCTTGTTGATCCATAGGACCGATAGATCTTGAACTTCCTCGACAGATTCAAGGATACTCAAGCACATATGATTACTCTTGACAACTCAAGAACTCACACATCTTTATTGGATAACTAGACGAACGTCCGAAACGCCGTCATGGAGCCAACCCCGCAGGGATGGTGATAACTGGAACCCAAGGTTCTACATGATCTGAATCAAAACTAGACTACCCTAAACCCTAGCCGCACCTCCACCTTATATGAGGGGTGGGGTGGCCGGCCAGCCCTTATTGGGCCTAACCTAGTTTGACTTGGACAGGCCCAAGTCAAACGGACTCTATTAAAACCCTAGATGGCCCACGGCATGACCTGGCTACATTATTATCTCCTAATAACAAGATTATAATAAACTACTGGTACAACCTTAGACCCAAATATCATATCAATGGCTGTCCTAGAGTACCAGGCCCGGATATCCATATCATCTCTCCCCTTCTTCAAAAAGCGTTGTCCCCTACGCGTGTGGGTCTGCTAGAAAAAGGGTAGCGTCAGATAAGAACATCGCCGAACTTCATCCTCAAGCCTCGCCAGTCTTCCACACCTCATCCTCCCTCTCGACTAGCTTGACTTGTCCTTGGCGCCATTTGGTCTTCGACGCCATCAACCTGATTGAAGACACAAGTATCCTTCCAAATGCAACTGAAGCGCACCATACATATCACCTAAAACAAACAGAACAGATTCCTGTCCGCCTTGGATCCAAATAAGTTGAGAACACTTGAGTATGCACCCTTCTGAAACACCAATATCTTCCTCCTTGAAGAGCAAACTTTCTTCCACTCCGTGACGAACAAACAGCAGCAACACAAGTGGTGCTGCTGGTCTAGACGCCAGTACTGCCCAACTGCACGCATGGAACTGCTAGCCAGGGCCCCGGTCCGTCCGGCCTGGGCGCCGGTGCAACCGGCCTGAGGCCCGGTCTGCCGGCCTTGGCGCTGGGCGAACCTTCCGCTCCCTGGAATTGCCCCGGTGTGCACCAGTGCGGAACCCGGTTTTCCCCGAGCTGTTCGGTCTAACAGCCGGCCCTGCCGAGCGAGGCGCCCAAATCGTCCGGTGTGGCGGCCGGTGCGCCGGACATGGTGCCGGCCCGGCCGGTGCAACAGACGGCCTGCCGATCGTGGATGCCGGCCTCCTGACGATTGTTTGGCGCACCACGTTCGTCTCCTCCTGTTCTATCTTTCCAATGTATCTTTAATCCTTGGCGAGCTGAACAGAGCACACGATCAGCAAATCTGCACGTATCAAACTTTCCTTTGTATTCCTTTTTCCATCAATGATGCAAAAGACCTCTTTCCTTTCCTTTGCTGGCCCGCGAGAAAATCTCACGTCAAACCTATACCAAATCAACCTGCTAACTTATGGAGTCCAATCAGTCCACGTGATGCGCCAACAAATCCACCTCTTTCCAAATAAACTCAATGCCACGTAAACTGCCTGATTAGAAACCTGCGATTAAACAGCTTGACGTGGTCGCTCAAACCGAGATCGAGCGATACTCGTCCCCGACGCGACCCGCAAATAATCTATCTGCTGAACAAAAAACATTGCAGACACGTAGACCGATCTTCTGAACTCGGTCGATCTTCAACCTTGATGCTGCTGCCCACATCCGAACGAAGGCCTTCTTGCAGATGTTCTTGAAACTTGACTCTGCCGCCCACTTCCTCCTCCTTGATCTTCACCAACAGTATGGCGGCGACGTACCCAATGGTAGCCACAGCAATCGAGCAGAAACAACTGAGCAACAAACCAATCTGCACCGTGATCAACCTAGCGCTCTGATACCACATGATGAGGATTGTTGTCCCGATCTTTCACGATGCACCTTGTTGATCCATAGGACCGATAGATCTTGAACTTCCTTGACAAATTCAAGGATACTCAAGCACATATGATTACTCTTGACAACTCAAGAACTCACACATCTTTATTGGATAACTAGACGAACGTCCGAAACGCCGTCATGGAGCCAACCCCGCAGGGATGGTGATAACTGGAACCCAAGGTTCTACATGATCTGAATCAAAACTAGACTACCCTAAACCCTAGCCGCACCTCCACCTTATATGAGGGGTGGGGTGGCCGGCCAGCCCTTATTGGGCCTAACCTAGTTTGACTTGGACAGGCCCAAGTCAAACGGACTCTATTAAAACCCTAGATGGCCCACAGCATGACCTGGCTACATTATTATCTCCTAATAACAAGATTATAATAAACTACTGGTACAACCTTAGACCCAAATATCATATCAATGGCTGTCCTAGAGTACCAGGCCCGGATATCCATATCATAGGATGTCTTATACATAACACATATGCTTTATTACTACCGTTGACAAAATTGCTTCTATGTTTTCAAAATAAAAGCTCTAGCACAAAAATAGTAATCCATGCTTCCCTCTGCGAAGGGTCATTCTTTTACTTTATGTTGAGTTAGTTTACCCACTTCTTTCTATCTTAGAAGCAAACACTTGTGTCAACTGTGTGCATTGATTCTTACATGTTTACCTATTGCACTTGTTATATTGCTTTATGTTGACAACTATCCATGAGATATACATGTTACAAGTTGAAAGCAATTGCTGAAACTTAATCATCCTTTGTGTTGCTTCAATGCCTTCTACTTTGAATCTATTGCTTTATGAGTAACTCTTATGCAAGTCCTATTGATGCTTGTCTTGAAAGTATTATTCATGAAAAGTCTTTGTTATATGGTTTAGTTGTTTACTCATTGTCTTTACCATTGCTTTGAATCACTTCATTCATCTCATATGCTTACAATAGTATTGATCAAGATTATGATAGCATGTCACTTAAGAAATTATCTTTGTTATCGTTTACCTACTCGAGGGCAAGTAGGAACTAAGCTTGGGGATGCTTGATACGTCCCAAACGTATCTATAATTTCGTATGTTCCATGCTACTTTTATGATGATACACACATGTTTTATACACACTTTATGTCATATTTATGCATTTTCCGGAACTAACCTATTGACGAGATGCCGAAGTGCCAGTTCCTATTTTCTGCTGTTTTTGGTTTCAGAAATCCTAGTAAGGAAATATTCTCGGAATTGGACGAAATCAACGCCCAGCATCTTAGAATTCCACGAAGCTTCCAGAACACCCGAGAGCCACCAGAGGAGAGCCACAGGGGGCCCACACATGGGGCTGGCGCGGCCCATGGGGGGGGGGGCGCCCCCCTGTTGTGTGGCGGCTCCGTACCCCTTCCGACTCCGCCTCTTCGCCTATAAGAAGCCCCCTGACCTAAAACATCGAGACGGAAAATCCACGGTACGAGAAACCTTCCAGAGCCGCCGCCATCGCGAAGCCAAGATCTGGGGGACAGGAGTCTCTGTTCCGGCACGCCGCCGGGACGGGGAAGTGCCCCCGGAAGGCATCTCCATCGACACCACTGCCATCTTCATCACCGCTGCTGTCTCCCATGAGGAGGGAGTAGTTCTCCATCGAGGCTAAGGGCTGTACCGGTAGCTATGTCGTTAATCTCTCTCCTATGTACTTCAATACAATGATCTCATGAGCTGCCTTACATGATTGAGATTCATATGAGTTTTGTATCACTATTAGTCTATGTGCTACTCTTGTGATGTTATTAAAGTAGTCTATTCCTCCTTCACGGTGTAATGGTGACAGTGTGTGCATCGTGTAGTACTTGGCATAGGTTATGATCATAATCTCTTGTAGGTTATGGAGTTAATTATTACTATGATAGTATTGATGTGATTTATTCCCCCTTCATAGTGTAAAGGTGACAGTGTGTATGCTATGTTAGTACTCGGTTTAAATTGCAAAGATCTATTATGCTCTAAAGGTTACTTAAATATGAATACCGAATGTTGTGGAGCTTGTTAACTCCGGCATTGAGGTGCTCTTGTAGCCCTACACAACGAATGGTGTTCATTATCAAACAAGAGTATATGTAGCACAAAGGAAGAGAACTTATTTATTATGTGATCAATGTTGAGAGTGTCCACTAGTGAAAGTATGATCCCTAGGCCTTGTTTCCAAATACTGCAATCATCGCTTGTTTACTGTTTTACTGCATCTTTACTTCCTGCAATATTACTACCATCAACTGCACGCCAGCAAGCACTTTTCTGGCGCCGTTACTACTGCTCATATTCATTCATACCACTTGTATTTCACTATCTCTTCGCCGAACTAGTGCACCTATACATCTGACAAGTGTGTTAGGTGTGTTGGGGACACAAGCGACTTCTTGTATCGTGATTGCAGGGTTGCTTGAGAGGGATATCTTTGACCTCTTCCTCCCTGAGTTCGATAAACCTTGGGTGATCCACTTAAGGGAAACTTGCTGCTATTCTACAAACCTCTGCTCTTGGAGGCCCAACACTGTCTACAAGAATAGAAGCACCCGTAGACATCAGTGCTGTTTTTTTATTTCTTCCTGCTGCTATAATTCATTATGGAGGGGTCTTCTCTTGAATTCCTCTTTGGAAAATCTACTACTACTGCAAAGGTAGTGGATGAGGCGCCAGGTGAGAAAGAGGTTCCATACAAAATACCTATGAAAATTATTGAACGTGTTGTGGATAACCGCTATGAAGGGGATGGAACTGTCCATCCTGGTGATCATTTACTATTTTTACATGAATTATGCGGGTTATTCAAATGTGCAGGTATTGCTATGGATGAAGTTAGGAAGAAAGTATTCTCTGTATCGCTGTCTGGTAAAGCGGCGCACTGGTATAAATTGCTGAAGAATAGGGATTCTCTTAATTGGGAGGACATTGTGCCTTTATTTTATTCCAAATTCTATCCGCCAAGTGAAATTCACAAATATCGGAACCGCATATATAATTTCTGGCCTCATGATGGAGAGAGTATTGCCCAAGCTTGGGGGAGATTGAAGTCTTTAATGCTCAAATGCCCCATTCATGAGCTTCCTGGTAATATTATTATTGATAATTTCTATGCAAGATTGTCTTTTCAAGATAAGACTTTGCTGGATACTTCTTGTTCTGGATCATTTACACGCAACAAAGAAGAGTTTAAAAGGGACCTTCTTGATCGGATCCAGGAGAATACTGAAGGATGGGAGAATGACAAAGATAGAGAGTCAGGTATAAACTATGATTATAAATGCATTGAAGTTTTTATGGATACTGATAAATTTCGTAATATGAGTGCTACTTATGGTCTTGATTCTCAAGTCGTTGCAAACTTTTATAAAGCTTTTGCTTCTCACTTTGAATTGCCTAGGAAGAATTTTGATAAATATCATGAACCATATAAAGATAAAATAGATTCATCTATAAATAAATGTGCTATAATTGAAACTGTTGATCATATTTTTCCTGAAGCTTATATTGAAAAAACTCCTTTCCCTGCTAAAATGAAGGAGTACTCTGTTATATCTAGTGCGGTTAATAAAAGTGCAAAGAAACCTATAGAACCTGAAGAACAAATAAAGGTTGAACCTGCTGTTGCAATAATTAAAGATCTTGTGACTGAAAGTGTAGAAGATGGTCATATTATTTTCTGTGAAGATGCTTCTAATATTGTTTCGCATCCTAATAAGTCTAGGAAAGCCAGTGTTCCTATGCTCTCTGTTAGAATTGGTGATCATTGTTATTATGGTTTATGTGACATTGGTGCAAGTATTAGTGCCATTCCTTATGAGCTTTATACGGAGATCATGCATGAAATTGGTTCTTGTGAACTTGAAGATATTGATGTGGTTATTCGGCTAGCTAATAGAGAAACTATCTCTCCTATTGGTATTGTTCGAGATGTGGAAGTTCTATGTGGTAAGGCTAAATATCCTGCTGACTTTTTGGTACTTGGTTCTGCTGCTAGTAAGTATTGTCCTATTATTTTTGGTAGACCTTTCCTAAATACTTGTGGAGCTGTTATAGATTGCAAGAAGGAAAAAATTATGACTAAATTTGCTGGTGAATCTTATGAGTTTAATTTCTCTAAATTTGCCAAAACTCCTTATAAAGCTGATTTGCCTAATAATGATTTTAGAGTTGAACAGTGTGCGTCTATTGCTCTTGCTCCTAATAATCCTTTGCAGCAACATTTGGAGGATAGCGAGAGTGAAGTCTTTAGGGAAGAAAGGAATGAGCTTGATGAAATTTTCCTTCGTCAACCTATTCTTAAACATGACTTGCCGGTTGAAGATTTAGGTACAACACCACCACCAAAGGAAGATCCTGTTTTTGATTTAAAACCGTTGCCTGATAATCTTAAGTATGCTCATATTGATGATAAGAAAATATATCCTGTTATTATTAGTTCTAAGCTTTCAGATATTGATGAAGAAAGGTTATTGGAAATATTGAAGAAACACCGAGGAGCAATTGGCTACACTCTTGATGACTTGAAGGGGATTTCTCCCTCTATTTGCCAACATGCTATCAATATGGAAGATGATGCGAAGCCTGTTGTTGAACATCAGCGCCGTCTAATTCCGAAAATGAAGGACGTGGTAAGGAATGAGGTATTAAAACTTCTTGAAGCTGGTATTATATATCCTATTGCTGATAGTAGATTGGTTAGTCCTATGCATTGTGTTCCTAAGAAAGGAGGAATGACTGTTGTACCTAATGATAATGATGAGCTCATCCCTCAAAGAGTAGTTGTAGGGTATAGAATGTGCATTGATTATCGAAAAGTTAATAAAGTTACTAAGAAAGATCATTACCCTTTACCCTTTATTGATCAAATGTTAGAGAGGTTGTCTAAAAATACTCATTTTTGCTTTCTTGATGGTTATTCTGGGTTTTCACAAATTGCTGTTAAAACTAAAGATCAAGAGAAAACCACTTTCACTTGTCCCTATGGAACTTATGCTTATAGACGTATGCCTTTTGGTTTATGTAATGCTCCTGCTACTTTTCAAAGATGCATGTCTGCTATTTTTCATGGCTTTTGTGAGAATATTGTAGAGGTATTCATGGATGATTTTTCTGTCTATGGGAATTCTTTTGATAATTGCTTGCGAAACCTTGATAAAGTATTGCAGAGATGTGAAGAAACTAACCTTGTTCTTAATTGGGAGAAATGCCACTTTATGGTTAATGAAGGAATTGTATTGGGACATAAAATTTCTGAGAGAGGTATTGAAGTTGATAGAGCTAAAGTTGAAGCAATTGAGAAGATGCCCTATCCTAGGGATGTTAAAGGTATTCGTAGTGTTCTTGGTCATGCTGGGTTTTATAGGAGATTTATTAAAGACTTTTCTAAGATTTCAAAGCCTCTTACTAATCTTCTTCAAAAAGATGTACCTTTTGTTTTTGATGATGATTGTAAGGAAGCTTTTGAAACTCTAAAGAAAGCCTTAACAACTGCTCCTGTAGTTGAACCTCCTCCTGATTGGAATTTACCTTTTGAAATTATGTGTGATGCTAGTGATTTTGCTGTAGGTGCTGTTCTTGGACAGCGAGTAGATAAGAAATTGAATGTTATTCATTATGCTAGCAAAACTCTTGATGCTGCTCAAAGAAATTATGCTACAACTGAAAAAGAATTATTAGCTGTAGTCTTTGCTTGTGATAAGTTTAGATCCTATATTGTTGATTCGAAAGTTACAATTCATACTGATCATGCTGCAATTAGATACCTTATAGCAAAGAAAGATGCTAAGCCAAGGCTTATTAGATGGGTACTTCTTTTGCAAGAATTTTATTTACATATTATAGATAGGAAAGGTGCTGATAATCCTGTTGCTGATAATTTGTCTAGATTGGAAAATATTGCTTATGATCCTGTTCCTGTTAATGATAGTTTTCCAAATGAACAATTGGCTGTAATAAAGGTGAGCTCGCGAGATAGTCCTTGGTACGCTGATTATGTTAACTCTATTGTTTCCAAGTACTTGCCTCCAACCTTTTCAGCTCAGCAAAGGAGGAAATTCTTTTATGATTTGAGGCATTATTTTTGGGATGACCCACACTTATATAAAGAAGGAGTGGATGGTATTCTGCGAAGATGTGTTCCCGAATATGAACAACAAGAGATATTGAGTAAGTGTCATGGTAGTGTTTATGGAGGACATCACGCCGGAGATAGAACCGTGCAAAAGGTTCTACAATCAGGTTTTTATTGGCCAACTCTCTTCAAAGATGCAAGAAAGTTTATTTTATCTTGTGATGAATGTCAAAGGGTTGGTAATATCTCCAGACGCAATGAAATGCCTATGAATTATACTCTTGTTATTGAACCATTCGATTGTTGGGGATTTGACTTCATGGGGCCTTTCCCTTCTTCAGAAGGTAACACTCATATACTTGTCGCTGTTGATTATGTTACTAAATGGGTGGAAGCCATACCTACAAAAAGTGCTGATGGTGAGACCTCTCTAAGAATGCTTTTAGATATTATTTTTCCTAGATTTGGAGTTCCTAGATATATTATGACTGATGGAGGTTCTCATTTTATTCATGGTGGTTTTAGAAAAACTCTTGCTAAATATGGTATTAATCATAGGATTGCTTCCGCTTATCATCCTCAAACTAGCGGGCAAGTAGAATTATCAAATAGAGAGATTAAATCTATCTTGGGAAAGACTGTTAATAAATTTAGAAAGAACTGGGCTAGTAAGTTAAAGGAAGCATTATGGGCTTATAGAACTGCTTATAAAAATCCCATGGGTATGTCACCATATAAAATGGTTTATGGGAAAGCTTGTCATTTACCTTTAGAACTAGAGCACAAAGCTTATTGGGCTGTAAGAGAACTAAATAAAGATCCTAAACTTGCCGGTAAGAAGAGATTGCTACAATTGAGTTCTCTAGATGAATGGAGAAGTGAAGCTTATGAAAATGCTAAACTCTTTAAAGAGAAAGTTAAGAAATGGCATGATAGAAGAATTATCAAAAGAGAATTTAATGTTGGAGATAAAGTCCTTTTGTATCGGTCTCGTCTCAGATTTTTTGCAGGGAAATTACTCTCAAAATGGAAAGGACCATATGTCATTGATGAGGTGTATCGGTCAGGAGCAATTAAAATTAGCTCTCTGCAAGGTAATGCCACACAAGTGGTGAATGGACAAAGACTCAAGCATTATATCTCTGGTGATTCTTATAATAAAGATGTTGATGTTATTCAAGTGGTAACTCCGGAAGCTTACATCAAAGGCCAAGTTGACAGTCCTGCAGAGTTCGACTTTGAATAGGTAACAGTTCTGGTAAGAAAAAGTCCACGTTTAACTTTCCAAACAATGTTTTTGCAACTTTTGGAAAATATGAAAAATTACGAGATCGAAACAGAGTGGAGGAGACGCACGAGGGCGCGCCCCCATAGGCCGGCGCGGGCCCCAGCCTGGCCGTGCTGCCCTATGAGGACATCGCCTCGTTGTCCCTCTCCGACTCTTGTTCGACCTGGTACTTTCCTTTTGTCGTGAAATTTTTTTCTATATAATCTCCCGGACCCCTGGAGGTCCGTATATCGTTTTCCCGTCGTGTTTTGTTTCGAGCTATTTTCTGCCAGAATCTGCTTCGGATCTAGAGCCAGCATGTCTTCGTCGGGAACTCCGAAGGACAGCTTCTTTGAGGACGTCGTCAACCCGTACATGAACGAGCTGAAGATGCACCCCAAGGAGTTGCTGCTCGTAGATGGAGAGTTGCAGATTAAGGATGTCCAGGGTCCTAAAAGAGAAGGAAGTTTGGAAGACAGGGTGGAGAAACTAGAACAAGAGGTCTTCAACTTCAAGAAGATGGCTGAACGTGAAGTGGACATCTTCCACAAGATTGTGTCTGAACTTATTGATGGACACAAGAAAGAGACTGCAAAGTTGTGGGACGATATCTTCTCGCTTCACGACACTACCAACAAACTCAAAGCTCAACTCTATGACGTTCAGAATCAAAACTGTGAGTATGAAAACAGGTTTAAACACATAAGTTATGCTGCTAGTTTCAGGATTCCGGAGACCAAGATGTCGTTTGTTGATGGAGAGCCACTCCCTTGGAAGTCTGATGATGGGAAGGATTCACCACCGAAGGAGTAATTCATCATCGGTATTGGCATCCCCTTGGTTTGTTCCAAGCTTGGGGGAGTGCCGCGGTATCACATCATCACTACCTTTTACCTTTTTATTATCAAGTAGTGTCATATCATGAGTAGGGAAGTTATCACATAAGATAGTTCGCAGTGTGGAAGTATCTCTCTTTAGTTGGTTATCTATGTATCCCTTGGTGTGAGTTATCGTTATGGAATATTAATGAGAAGTCCTATCATTTACATATTGCACATCTTATTTTAGTTTGCAATCTCTATTATATGATTAATCTTGTTGTTAGTATTGGTATCACTTTGGGAGCATTGAGTAAACCTATTTGGTTTTGTCAAACTTAGCTTGGGTCAATAGCAACAACACCTTGAATTTGAGTAGAAAAGAGGAAATACATGTAGATATGTTATTATCTTTCTTGTTAGTTCCTAGCTTAGTATTCAGAAGTTAAATTTGTTTGTGCTTACAAGAAAGATGCATGATTGTTTCTATCACATGTATATTTGTTTGTTTCCCTCAACTCTTATGCTTGCTAATTAACCTTGCTAGCCAAAGACCTGTACCGAGAGGGAATACTTCTCGTGCATCCAAACCCTTAAACCAAACCTATGCCATCAGTGTCCACCATAACTACCTATTATGTGGTATTTCCCTGCCATTCCAAGTAAATACTTCATGTGCTACCTTTAAGCTATTCAAAAATTATTACCTCTTATTTGTGTCAATGTTTTATAGCTCATGAGGAAGTATGTGGTGTTTTATCTTTCAGTCTTGTTAGGCAGCTTTCACTAATGGACTAGTGGCTTCATCCACTTATCCTATAATTTTGCAAAAAGAGCTGGCAACGGGGTTCCCAGCCCCAAGTAATCAACTTTCATTAATAATTCTCTTCACATGTTTTGCCCTGATTCATCAGTAAGCAACTTAATTTTGCAATAAACACTCCTCCATGGTATGTGAAATGTTGGAAGGCACCCGAGGATTCGGTTAGCCATGGCTTGAGAAAGCAAAGGTTGGGAGGAGTGTCATCCTTAAATAAACTAAAGTACGTGTGTAAACAAAAGAGAAGGGGGATGATCTACCTTGCTGGTAGAGATAACGTCCTTCATGGGAGCCGCTCTTTGGAGGTCTATTTGGCAAGGGGGTTAGAGTACCCATTACCATTCGTTGACATCAACAAACACCTCTCAAAACTTTACTTTTATGCTCTCTATATGATTTCAAAACTTAAAAGCTCTAGCACATGATTTAATCCCTGCTTCCCTCTGCGAAGGGCCTATCTTTTACTTTATGTTGAGTCAGTAAACCTATTTCCCTCCATCTTAAGCAAGCAATTGAGTTGTTGTGATCCAACCATCTATATTGTGATCTACTTAATCATGCCTTTTATTCTTCCTTGTTTAAGTACAAGTTTTATCTGAATGAATATAGCTTTGAAAGTTATCAATGATTATGAGGAGATTACTATGATTGAGTATGCAAGTTTATTATAAGCTTTAATATGAGAGCGCTGCTCAATAGATAAGTATAATCTGTTAACTGTTCTCTGACCAAGAACAAAGTTTGCCATCACCAATTATGATTTCCTATGCACCTTTATTTGTGATTACCTTCTACTTGTTTCAAGTTGAATTATATGAGGAAGTTGTTCACTAGAATGTCTTGTGTGAATGAATGTGATGCTTCTTGTCCGTATTTTATTTATCGACTCTTCACTCCATAAACATGTGGTCCTGTTTACCGAGTTCAATTTCGCTTGGGGACAAGCGAAGTCTAAGCTTGGGGGGGAGTTGATACGTCCATTTTTCATCACTATTTTATATCATAATTTGCTGTTATTCATTGATATATATATTTGGAGATGATACTTATGTTATTTCATCTATTTTGCATGTTTCATGATTATTGGAGGATCGCGCACCAGAGTCAGGATTCTGCTGGAAAAACGCCGTCAGAATGCAATATTTCGGAAGATCAACAATTGACGGAAATTATATGAAAAATCCTATTTTTCCAGAAGACGAAGGGAGCCAGAAGGGGGAGCCGAGGAGGGCCGCCATGGGCCCACCTCATAGGCCGGCGCGGGCCTAGGCCTGGCCGCGCCGCCTTGTGAGGAGGGGGCCCACAACCCCCTCTGGCCTCCTCTCCTTCGCGTACTTCTTCGTCCCGAAAACCTAAGCTCCAGAGGATAGTCGCGAAGAGTCACAGCCGCCTCTGCGGGGCGAAAAACACCAGAGAGAAAAGAGCTCTCCGGCAGGCTGAAATCCGCCGGGGAAATTCCCTCCCGGAGGGGGAAATCGACGCCATCGTCATCATCATCGAGCTGGACATCATCTCCATCATCATCACCATCATCTCCATCATCATCACCGCCGTCTCCACCGCTGCACCTCGTCACCGCTGTAACAATTAGGGTTGGATCTTGATCGTTTGGTAGGGGAAACTCTCCCGGTATTGATTTCTACTTGTTATTGATGCTATTGAGTGAAACCATTGAACCAAGGTTTATATTCAGATTGTTATTCATCATCATATCACCTCTGATCATGTTCCATATGATGTCTCGTGAGTAGTTCGTTTAGTTCTTGAGGACATGGGTGAAGTCTAAATGTTAGTAGTGAATTATGTTGGTTAGTATTCAATGTTATGATATTTAAGTTGTGGTGTTATTCTTCTAGTGGTGTCATGTGAACGTCGACTACATGATACTTCACCATTTATTGGCCTAGGGGAATACATCTTGTATTCGTTTGCTAATTGCGGGGTTGCCGGAGTGACAGAAACCTAAACCCCCGTTGGTATATCGATGCAGGAGGGATAGCAGGATCTCAGAGTTTAAGGCTGTGGTTAGATTTATCTTAATTACTTTCTTGTATTTGCGGATGCTTGCAAGGGGTATAATCACAAGTATGTATTAGTCCTAGGAAGGGCGGTGCATTAGCATAGGTTCACCCACACAACACTTATCAAAACAATGAAGATTAATCAGCTATATGAATCGAAAGCACTAGACTAAATTCCCGTGTATCCTCAAGAACGTTTCGTCATTATAAGTAAACAAACCGGCTTGTCCTTTATGCTAAAAAGGATTGGGCCACTCGCTGCAATTATTTCTCTCGCATTTTACTTACTCGTACTTTATTTGCCTGCTATATCAAAACCCCCTGAATACTTGTCTGTGAGCATTTACAGTGAATCCTTCATCGAAACTGCTTGTCAACACCTTCTGCTCCTCGTTGGGTTCGACACTCTTATTTATCGAAAGTACTACGATACACCCCCTATACTTGTGGGTCATCAGCAGCTTACAAGTATCTTTTGATAGATAGTGACGAGAGGCCTAAAGACATTAACCAAATAGCTCTTTGTGGTTCAATACTCTTCCTTTCGATAGCTACAATATACCTGCGCACTTGCAGTCATCAACAATGCCGGCGGTGGTGGCCACGCCCGATCGAAAAGGGCGAAGGGTGATGGTAGGCGTACCCCGATCCTTCGCATGGAGGAGGTCCATCGCCGGGGTGGCATAGGTGGAATGTGGAAGGTGACGCGGGGACGACAACCATAGTGACTCCTCGGGTTGGCGGTGTGTCATTGCATTTTTTAACGCATTGCCGCTGCGAATATCATGCCCCACACACATGTTCTCTCTCTCTGTGTGTGTGTGGGGGCCTGGGGGGGGGTGGCGATAGATTTGGGGTCTCTCGGATCGGACGATAGCGACACTTTCAGTGCCGTTCTCCCTCTTGCGGGGATTGTTTTGGAACAAGCTCTGCCTGGAGCGGTTTGGTCGTGGAGTGGTGCTGCATCTATCAAGTTTATGATGGCAGGTCCTCACGGGATGGTGCATTGGGGTCTCGATGAAGGACACACCAAGATGGACTCACGTGGGGTGGATGCGTTGTTTGGCATTGTGGCAGCTTCAATTGTAGACCTGGCAAGGGCTATGCGGATCTCCGTCCTGGAGTTCGCTCAACAGTCCAAAGAAGGTGACAACTTCTGAAGTGAGGACATGAGGTGCTGGCTAAGCATGTGATTGTCTAGATGAGTGCTCCTTAATTCTCCATTGGGTGGCTTAATGGTGCCCGTAGTACCTAGCTGGTTTGGTATTGTTTGTGTTTTTAGGGCATACAACCCCAGTGACATTTTCTTCCCCCATTGTCGTGTTTGTATGTGTTATGTGGTGGCTTCAATTTTTTTTTGACGTATGCTCTTACCAGTTCTTTGTTGAATAAAATCGACATAAATGGTATGCATCTCTTCGATGTAGGATCCAAGGGTCTCAACCTCCCTTTCAAAAAAATCCAATTACTATACATAAAGCTAACACATATTATTGCAAAAAACATTTTTTAAAACCTTAATGCAATTGAGGTTATGTTAGTTATTTCCAAATTGCAGACCTCCTAAGTCCTAACAATTGTGATTTCGCTAGTACGTTAGCGCGATGATTCTGTAATACAAACCCCGAGTAGGAACAAAACTAAGTAGGACTAGTAAAACGATAGGGATGTGGTTAGCATGGGAAAAACCTTTTACCACTCCAAGTGCTCCGAGTAGGAAATATCGTGGTGGGCGTTCTTCTATCGTACGTGTCTCTTGCGAGTTGTTTGTTACACAAACTCATCTGTCCGTATCAGACTAGAACTCCCAATGTAACCTACCTCAATTACAATAAATATGGATTACCAAGCAGCGGTAGTGGAAGCCAATCACGCCGTGATGAATCCGTCCGTGGGGAAGGTGGAGGCGTTCGGCCTGCTCGCCGGCGACGTGTGGGCGCCGGAGCGTCCCAGCTACCTGTACAACACGTCGTTCAACATGGGCGGGTCACACCCATATAGTTTCGTCGATGACGTCGTTGAACACGAAACAGAGGCCGAGGACGATGACGGCGGCGTCGACTGGAGCCATCTCATCGACATAATCGACGACCTTCTCGAGGAAGAAGACAGCCACGGCGGCGGCGGCGATGAATCCGTGGTGGAGGGGTCCGCGGCCCAAGGCCACGGCCACAGCGACTACGAAGATGACGCACTACCGGAGTTGCCGAAGCCAGATGACGCCGCGGCTGCCGACGAAAACCCAGCTGACCCCGCCGACGCTGATGGGGCCACGAGAGAGGAAACGCCGGGGACGACGTTCTGTTTTAGGACGGCGGCGGTAGTAGTTCCGTCCGTGGTCTCGCCGTCAGATGATTGCTGCGCTCCCGTGACGAGAGGCGGAACCCGGAGCCGGTCCAGCTCATCGAGGAAACGCGGGGGGAGGCGGCAACGGAAGAAGGCACCGCCCCAGTCGTTGGGGGCAGGGAACGGCGTGTCCTGTTCGACAACGAAACTCGACACGGCGCGCGCAGATGGACGCAAAGGCTCTGCCGGCGATCCCGGAAAGAGGACTGCGGCGGCGGCAGCACCGCCGCCACGCCGGTCGACGGCCAGGAGTGCTAGGGGCGAAACGCCGGAAGAGAGATTCCGGATCGTTCCGGCAATTCTCGCTTCTGGCCGGAGTCGTCAACAACTCGGGCAGCTTTTTTGAACTTTCCGCGTAGGCTCTAGCTAGCTAGAGATGTAGTGGAGCTTTGGTTTGTAGGATCGCCAGCGGTATGTATGTTTGCTAGCCAAATTGGGCATTGGGGCGTTTGTTTGTAGTACGAAAATTGTACAGGCCGGCCTTGTTTTCGTTTTGAGTCGTATGTACATGGGGCTTTCAGCTATGTATGTCAGGTCTTTTTGCAAATATTCTCGCTTTCATTGGTAAATCATCATCTCTATTCTCTAATTACACTAGTCTAGCTATGACATCCTTGAAAAAACTATAAAGGAAGATATCCAAAACCGTGCATCCACCCTCCATGATTTTTTAGGACGTGACCAGCCTTTGCATGAATTTTCTCAATAGTTCACTTGTTCTAATAAGATGAGGCTTCCCCTTTCGGTTAAATGTTTGAAGAGGGTGGGAATCCGACACTTGGAGGATAAGTGTGACGGCAAGCTTCCCGCTTGGAATGGCAAGTATGTGACCACAGATGGCCACACGCCACCTTGGTCAAGTTGGTCCTTGCCTCTCAAGCCATCTACTACTTGACACCTCTATCCATCCCAGCGAGCACATTCAAGTTCATTAATAAGACGGAGCTCTCTTTTCTTTGGTTGGTCAATGACCACACAACGGGTGCAAAGTGCAAAGTGAATTGGGTATGGTTTGTAGCACCAAGAAGCTTGGTGGCCTTGGGGTGCTTCACATGGGAAAATTTTCCACGACACTTCGGCTTAGGTGGCCATGGTTTGAATGGAAGGACCCAAGCGAGATTTGGGTGGGATCCAAGAACCCATGTACGACGGAAGATATGGAGATCGTCTATGTTGCCATCACAATCATGGTTGGCAATGGCAATAAGACGCCATTTTGATATGCGCCTTGGCTTGAGTGGAGAAACCCAATTGAGGTGGCGCCACTCGTTTTCTCCTCCTCCAAGAGGAAGAATTGGAAGGTGACTCAAGCTTTGCATGGCAACACATGGGTGGGTAATGTGGATTTGGAGCAAGATTTTCAATGGAGCACTTATCCCAATTTGTGGAGCTTTGGACTATCATCCACAGCTTCCAACTTCATGAGAACGTGGAGGATGACATCGTTTAGAGGCTCACTTCAAATGGTCGATATACAACTAAGTCGGCTTATGAGGTGCAGTTTTCAGGGTCCACTCTTTCAAGTTTAAGCAAGTTGGTTTGGAAGACTTGGCCGCCACCTAAGGCCATTTTTTTGCTTGGCTTGCTAATCAAAATAGGATTTGGACAGCAGACTAGTTGGCGAAGCATGGGTGGCCTAATTGCGGCCTATGCCCGTTATGCAAGCAATGCATGTAGCTTGTTAATCACCTCTTCGTACATTATCGCTTCACTATTCAGCTTTGGAATAAGGCCAACGATTGGTTGGGCATCCCCGAGTTTATCACGACCCAATGGGTGAACCTCATTTTACCGGATTGGTGGAGCATGATGTCCTCGGGGCAAAACCGCAAAGCCATGTCACCTCTCACATTGCTCATCTCATGGGAGATTTGGAACGAACGCAACGCTATGGTGTTCAACAACAAGCATGCTCCCTCGCAAGTTATCTTTGACAAGATTAGAAAATAAGCTAAGTTATGGGTGTTAGCGGGTGTGAAAAGTTTGGGATATTTGATGCCGAGAGAGTAGCCTTGTAATAAGACACACACTTTACTTTCTTGTAAACCTTATACTTAGTCGATAGATTGGACAAAGCTTTTGCTCCTTTTTTTCAAAAGACATCAGTGAAAATCCTCTCAATACTACACAGGCCGGATCAACCTCAAAGTTTTCAACCACTTTATTCATCCACCGAATAAGCATGTGCGAAGCTAGCAATTTGTTTTCTTGGGGTCATCTCGAAATAGTACATACATGGGTTCAAGTTCAGCACTAATACCTCTCTGATTAGGTGTGGTTAGGTCAATATAACTGTATAAGTATGAGCTCCGCCCTTGCTAGTACAGGAGGGCCTACAACCATTGAGTATATTTGGTGGCTAGGGAGGGACACAACCATTGCAGGAACGGTTGATGAATCGTTCGTGGCTATACTACATATCGTAGAGAAAAGTTCACTGAGTTTCTTCTTTATCTCCGAAGTGGATGTGGTCTTTTTGGCCAGTCGGCGATTTCCTGTTCATAACCAACAACGTTGGGCCAGCTCAGGGAGGAGCGATAGTGTAGCGCGCCGTTTACACGGTCTGGAGTTTAAAGACGAAGGACATCTTAATAATTTCGTGTAATTTTTATTTTTGTTGAGGTGCTTTGTATTATTCGATGTTTCTCTTAATGCGAGAATTTCATTTGCAAAAAAAAATTAGACAAGAAAGCAAAGCTATCACGACTTAAGTGTCAAACGTGAATCACTCGAGCTGCAGCCTAGATACGTTGTACGAAAACACGCATCTATAGATTTCCCAGGTCGGCGTGTCGGCATGGACAGAGCTAGAACTATTCATAGGTATACAATGAATATCAAATGTTTTTTTGCAATTTTCTTTAATATATAAGCTCATACACATGAGCGTTCTCCTGTACGTGTTAGACTCGTAAAAAATGAAAGAGTAAAATACATGGTACATCATGGAACTTGTCCATATAAATCAGTTTAGTCACTGTATTCAAGAAAGTTCAATTTACGGTCATGGAAGATGCGTTGTCCGCTCGCGTACGGTCACTGGCTACGATACATGTACGTATCTACACACGTGGCACGGTGTTGACCTCTCAGCCGCGCTTTTGTTTTGCCAAAATCCCCTTAAATTAATTGACCACTGTCCTCAGGATGGGTTGATTGCTCCGCCGCTCTCCAAATTGCTCCGCCGATCTCAGCTGCTTCAGGCGCTGCCACGCTCGCGAAAGCAGAAGAGAAGGAGCAGTATTTTTCTTCCATGAGACCACGACTCAGCTAGTTCTTACGGCCAGAGGCCATCGTCACGGGGTGAAAGTGCTCCCCATCCCCAACCTCCGAGCACCACCGGCGGCGCTCATCCCCGCCTTCCGCGCACCACAAGCACTGTCCACGGCCCCTGCAACACCAGCTCACTCACTCGTTCCCTGCATCACGGAGAATTTTCTGTCCGCCCTCCCGTGTGTTCTCCTGCGTCGGCATCTTCCCTCGAGGCCTCGATATAGAGCATCTCCAACGCGCCGACATAAACAATGCTGGGTTGTTCATTTCAGTCTGCGCGGACTGGCGGATAGCCCACGCAAGCCTTCAACGGGGTGACACAAACAGACCGACCCGTCTACCTATGCATTCGCGCCTCAGATGTGTCGGGCTGGATAATTCGCGGAGAACGAGCACGTCTGGTCACGCGTGCCATGGACCCACCTGAAAGCAACCCGAAGGAAGAAGGATAACCCAGCAGTGTTTGCCATCAAGGCCAGCCCTGACCGCTGCGCCTGCCGCTGATGTCTGCGCCCGTCGCCTAGACTCCTGCGCCGACATTGAAGCCGATGGCGCTGGAAGCCACGCGGCCACGCTCGGCATTGATGGCCAGCGGGATATAACCGGCCTCGCTCGCATCTGCTGCCCACTCCAACCGCCGCCGCCATTGCCACATATACGCGCACGCACGATAAAGATGTCGAAGTGGCTAAAGAAGACCGCCACCGACCACGAGGCCGGCTTGTCGTTCGACCGGCGGCGTCGCTAGGATTCCCCGCCTCGGTGAAACCCTGCGCGGCCCAGCGTGGTCCCTCCGCCACCGCAGACGCACATGTTGTCCGCCCTGCAGGCGCTGGCGGCGGCCGCACAGCCACCTCATCAGCACCAACCATGCCGCAACAGGCGGTACGTACCCGTGCTGGAGGCGCAACGGTGGTGGGCGGAGGGCGACCCATGCGGCCACCATGATGTCTCCCTCCGCACGAGTGGCATCTGAACAAGGAGAGGATGACATCGTCCAGCTCTCGGCCATGGTGGCGGCGCACATAGCATCGCTGCCACCGCCACCACCGCTGCCACCGCACGCGCCACCACAGTAGCGTGGGACGGCCAGGAGGTTTGACTTCCTCCGCCACCGACCCCACCATAGTACGCGCCGCCACCTCCACAGTACGCACAGCCGGCGAAGGTGCCTTCTTTGGCGCAGCAGGTGTGGGTGCCCCGCCCTTCATCGACCTCGCCTCCAACGACGACGAGGAGCACTAGTTTAGATTTTGTTTTTAATCTATGTAAATTATGTTGAATCAATAAAATTTCTATCAAATTTTCGCGCTTTTTTTAAACTTCACGCCATTTTTCTCTCTGCTGCGCGTGGGCCAACCAGCCAGTGCCGACCGAATGGGTCGCGCCGTTGGGTGCTCTGTCCGGGGCAGACCGGACAACATGACACATCCTATTCGCGGGCCAACCAAAACGGACAGAAACAGACCATTTGGGTCGCCGGTTTGGGTCGACCCGCTGGAGATGCCCTTACGTCCGACCAACGTGACGTCGTCGGTGGCCAAGGCCAAGTGCGCCCTCGCCCAATAGGAGCTTGTCGATGCAGTGCACGTGAGGCAGATAGACAGGTCCCATCCCGTGCAGTGGCGGCCTTCGATGCGCGACCCGGCCCTCCCTGACCTTCCCCGCATTGGCGTGTCCCCCTCTTAGTGTTGTTGCTGATGCTCGTCCTCAGTCCTCACAAGCCGACGTTCCAACCAATGTAGAAGCTGCACCTGCCGACGCGGCTTCCTCCGCCATGCGTCACGCCTTCGCTGCAATGATGTTTTACCACGGCGTGGCGCAGGTCTAGATAGGCTACCTAGAAGTCTGCCTTGCTCGGATTGGTCTTCCATGCCGGCGAAATTAAGGTGTGGCGCCCGTAATCGGCTGATCGGTCACCGTCCTCTCTGCCTCCGGGCTACCCTCCGTCGCTGAATGATCTCCTCTTTTGGCCACCCCTGCGGCTCCTGCTCGACCGGAAGGAGTCAGTAGAGTCTATAGGATCATGCCGAAGTCTTCCCCCAAGCACCTATGTGTTCCTTCGACACGTGTTCCTGCTCTGTCCATCTCTGTCGTCGATCATGGTGTTGCATTGGTGCTCTCGTGACTCCTCCGGCTAGACGAGCATGGGCTGCTAGGTCGAGAATGGAACACGGGACAGGGAGGCGAGGCCGTGCTGGTGTGGTTAGGCAGGGGCGCTCCTGCGTGTCCTAATCCTACAGTGGCGTTGCCGGATTTGGGACTTGAGGCAAGAACGAAGGGAACCAATCCTTCTCAATAGGTCGGGTGTTCTTCGGAAACAAGAGATCTTTAGGTGGTTTCCTGTAAAAACTATAGCCGGTTGGGATAGTAATGCCACTACCATAAGGGTCCCATGCAGCCACATCACCAAATACGTAGTTGGACCATCTGCGGTGATGGTATGTGAACCTGCACTGCGTCTTGAATGACCGTAAATTGAGCTTTCCTGAATACAGTGACTAAACTGATTTGTACGCACAAGTTGGATGATGTCTCATGCATTTTACTCAAAATGAAAAATCGCGCTATACAGAGCCCTCCCGAGTCGGCCGTTCCAACCTGGCCACCTGGGCCAATTTGGGATGTCTCGGGGCATTTGCCCCAACGTGGGCTGGCACCGACCCGCACCTCATCTTCTGCATCAAGCCATCAAGCGACCAGAGGCATCCAATCGATACCCCCGACGCAAACCGCTCTTCGTCAGTTCGTCTTCCAGGTTAGCCGGTCGTCGATCGATTGATCTCAGCCGCCGACCCCCTCCATCGTTTTGTGCGCAGCGCCGCCGACCGTCGCCGATCACCAGGCGCCAGCCCGCACGCCGGCGCTCGTCCACATTCTCTGCCGCGAAAGGCGACCAATTATCTAGGTGATAAGTTTAGTTCTGAAGTCCGTGATTTTGCAAGTGATCCAATCCCTCTTTTTGACTGTGAGTAATCCTATACTAAAGTAGTTAAGTACTTCATTTGATCAACACAGTCCTTCATGATCAGCAGTCCATGAATTCGTAGGTGATCCGATCAGCCAGGTCACGCACGATAAGAACTCTATCAGCTATGATTTCTGTTTTGATTTTGCAAGTAAAGAATAATGACATAACTGCTCCCTTTCAGATGGAAGATTGTAGAGTTACGTAATATTTTTTCTTTATTCTTACAGTGTAGTTTAATTATTTCAGACGTTGGCACTACTATGAACAATTGATAGTTCTGTTCTTTTTATTGTGAACCTACATATATTATATTGTCATGTTGGAAATTTTTAAGTCCGAATACCTAATATGGAAATCCTGGCTTCGCAATTACGTGTCGGAGCTACGTGTCGAGAACATATCTGGTGTATCCGAGCTAGTGGGGCACCAAACCGAATCCCCTCCCTGGCAATCGCTCGAACGAGCGATCGGTTTCTGTCAGCGCGGAGTGCTCGCGCGAAAGCGCGAGTCAATTCCCTTTTTATCACATAGTGTTTTAAATGCGTTTACACATGTTCATACTAACAGCTTGTATTACTACTTTGCAAGTTGCATGCAGCCAAAAGTGTTCACACTGCATGCATGCACATGCACAGAGCATCTCATTGATTTGCATTTAATGAGCCAACTTTTCAGCACTTTTTCATAAGTTGTTGCATGCATACACATAGCATCTCACTATTTTTCTTCAGCACGAGGCGGACTCTCAATTCTATTTTTGCAATTCCCTTTTGGGTTTTATTTTCGTACGGTAATTCATATTTAATAGGGTCCTTTTGCAATTCCCTTTTTCGGGCCAGTGGTTTTTAAGGGGGAAACGGGTGGGAAGATCCACTTGCAACTCAAATGAACTACCACTTCCTACTCAAATTAAGTACTGTTTTAAGTTTTAAGCTAACAAAAGTTGCTAAAATATTTCTAAATGAAATTTACTTTTTAGGGTTGCTAGGTATTTATATTTACCGTTGATAAATAACGGGGCACCGGGTTGATAACTTGTAAACAAAAAAAGAGTCGCTACATATTTTAAATTATAAATTAATTTTTTAGGGTTGATTTTTATTTATATTTACCATTGATAAATAGCGGGTCACCGGGTTGATAGCTTGTAAACTAAAAACGAGTCGGTAAAATATTCTAAATGAAATACTTTTTAGGGTTATTATTTAATTATATTTACCGTTGATAAATAACGAGGCACTAGGTTGATAGCTTGTAAAATAAAAAAATGTTCGCTAAAATATTCTAAATGGAATACTTTTTAGGGTTGGTAGTTATTTATAATTACCATTGATAAATAACAGGGCACCGGGTTGATAACTTGTAAACTAAAAAAAGTCGCCAAAATATTCGAAATAAAATTAGGTTTTTAGGGTTGGTAGTTATCTATATTTACTGCTGATAAATAACAGGACACCGGGTTGATAGCTCTTAAACTAAAAAATATCGCTAAACTGTTTCAAACAAAGTTAACTTTGGGGTTGATAATTTTATACATGTTACCGTTGATCACTCAAGTATGGAGGGTTGATTATTCAAACAGAGAGGATTGATAACTTTTAGCCCAAAAAAAAGTTTCTCGAAACATATCAACATGGGTGCTAGTTTTGAAGATCTCGTCGAGACGGATTTATTCGTGAAAGCGAATCTTAATTTGGAGCTGTCGTTTGAAAGTTAAAACGTTTTGAATTTTCAAATTTGGAAAAGATTCCGCCGACATCAACATATTCGTCTATTTTGTGCATGCATGCAGAACTTTTTCTCAATAGCCTGCACCAGGTTGATAATTTTATACATTTACCGTTGATCACTCAAATACGGAGGGGTTGATTATTCAGATAGAGAGGGTTGATAACTTTTAGCCCGAAAAAAAGTTTCTCGAAACATATCAACATGGGTGCTCGTTTTGAAGATCTCGTCGAGACCGACCCATAGGTGAAAGCGAATCTTAATTTGGAGTTGTCGTTTGTGAGATAAAATGTTTTGAATTTTCAAATTTGGAAAAGATTCCGCTGATATCAGCAGATTCGTCTTTTTGTGCATGCAGAACTTTCACTCAATAGCCTGCACCAGATTGATAATTTTATACATTTACCGTTGACACTCAAGTACGGAGGGGTTGATTATTCAGATAGAGAGGGTTCATAACTTTTAGCCCGAAAAAAAGTTTCTCGAAACATATCAACATATGTGCTAGTTTCGAAGATCTCGTCGAGACCGACTCATAGGTGATAACAGACCTTAATTTGGAGTTGTCGTTTGTGAGATAAAACGTTTTGAATTTTCACATTTAGAAAAGATTACGCCAGATTCGTCTTTTTGTGCATGCATGCAGAACTTTTTCTCAATAGCCTGCACCAGGTTGATAATTTTATACATTCACCGTTGATAACTCAAGTACGGAGGGGTTGATTATTCAGATAGAGAGGGTTGATAACTTTTAGCCCGAAAAAAGTTTTTCGAAACATATCAACATGAGTGCTAGTTTTGAAGATCTCGTCGAGACCGACTCATAGGTGAAAATAGATCTTAATTTGGAGTTGTCGTTTGTGCGATAAAACGTTTTGAATTTTCAAATTTGGAAAAGATTCCGCTGACATCAGCATATTCGTCTATTTGTGCATGCATGCAGAACTTTCCCTCAATAGCCTGCACCATGTTGATAATTTTATATATTCACCATTGATCACTCAAGTACAGAGGGGTTGATTATTCAGATAGAGAGGGTTGATAACTTTTAGTCGTAAAAAAAGTTTGTCGAAACATATAAACACAGGTGCTAGTTTTGAAGATCTCGACGAGACCGACTCATAGGTGAAAACAGATCTTAAATCGGAGTTGTCGTTTGTGAGATAAAACGTTTTGAATTTTCAAATTTATAAAGATTCTCGATTACGTCATCAAATTTGTTCCTTTTACATGCATGCAGACGTCTAACCTGCGCGTGGTCCACAACGTGCTAATAAATTCCCTCACGTAACTTACCAGGAAAGAGAAAACGCGTTTTTTCCCAAATTGAACTGTCGGAAATAGATCGCTCCCTAAACTCCTGGCGATCGACCGCCAGCTAGGGCCACCCGCACCAAACCTTAGTACACACTAAAGGATAAGTTTTAATATTTTCTAAAAATGAACTAGCATGTATATACAATATAACATGAAATTCCAAATTGGGATACAAATTAGGCGTATATTAGTGATACGTCTCAAACATATCTATAATTTTTTATGCTCCATGCATGTTCTACACCAATTTATATATGTTTTGCTCATACTTCGTTGCACTTTTATACATTTTCTGGCACTAACCTATTAACAAGATGCCACAGTGTCAGTTCCCTGTTTTTTGTTGTTTTGTATTTCAGAAAAGTTGTACAGGAAATATTCTCGGAATTGGACAAAACAAAAACCGAAGTCAATATTTTACCGTAACGAAGACAAAGCCTAGAAGGGAGTCGAAGGGGGGCAGCAGGGCGGCCACGCTCGCCCTAGGCGCGGCCTGACCCTGGCCCGCGTTTAAGAGTGGTGTGGGCCACCCTGGCCTCCACCGACATCGCCCCTCCGTCTATTTATTCACGATCTCGGGAAAACCCTTAACACCTGAGCATGCATCCACGAAAAGTTCCGTCGCGGCCGCCATCACAGACCCTAGCTCACGAGGGTTCTGAAGCTTTTCCCGGCACCCTGCCGGAGGGGGAAATCATCGCCGGAGGCATCTACATCGCCATGCCCGTCTCCGAAGTGATGCGTGAGTAATTCATCCCTGGACTATGGGTCCATAGCAGTAGCTAGATGGTTGTCTTCTTCAATTTGTGCCTCCTGTTTAGATCTTGTGTGCTGCCCTACATGATCAAGATCATCCTTATGTAATGCTACATGTTGTGTTTGCTGGGATTAGATGAATATTGTATACTATGTTGAGGTCGATTATATATTCTTGTCATATATTATTTGTGATCTTTGCATGCTCTCCGTTGCTAGTAGATACTCTGGTCAAGTAGATGCTTGTGACTCCAAGAGGGGTATTTATGCTCGATAGTAGGTTTATGCCTCTAGTTTACAGGCAGAGTGACAATAACTTCTAAGATTGTAGATGTACTGTTGCTACTAGGGAGAAAACAACATGTTTTATCCAAGGGTAATTTTATTGTTTACTTTACACACATTGCTTAATGCGATAATCTGTTGCTTGCAACTTAATAATGCAAGGGGTTCAGACGATGACAGGAAGGTGGATTATTAGTCATAGATGTAGTTGAATTACGGTCTATGTATTATGTTGTAATGCTCAAACAAATCTCATAGTAATCATCTTGTCATGTATGGTCGATATTCTGTCAATTGCTCAGCTGTAATTTGTTCACCCAGCATGTTATTTATCTTTATGGAGAGACACCTCTAGCGAACTGTGGACCCCGGTTCTTTCCTTTACACTGATAAATTCAACCATTGCAATCCTACACTATTACTTACTGCAAAGTTTCGTTCTCTTTTATTACTGCAAACATCAATTTCCACTCGATACGTATAATCCTTTGTGTTCAGCAAACCCGTGAGATTGACAACCTCACTGTAAGTTGGATCAAAGTATTTTGGTTGTGTTGTGTGTAGGTTCCACGTTGTTGCTGACACCGGTAGTGCGCTCTGCCACTAGTCAGCTAGCAACACCTTCAGAAGTCACTCATTTCTTCTACTGGTTTCTCACTGAAGGAAAACTTGCTGCTGTGCTCATCACATCTTCCTCTTGGGGTTTGCCAACCGCTTCCACAACAACCGCCACCAAGATTGTCTGGCGCCATCAGCGGAGCACCATCATATACTATGTTGAGGTCGATTATATATTCATGTTATATGTTATTTGTGATCTTGCATGCTCTCCATTGCTTGTAGATACTCCGGCCAAGTAGATGCTTGTGACTCCAAGAGGGGCTATTTATGCTCGATAGTAGGTTCATGTCTCTAGTTTTCCGGAAGAGTGACAATAACTTCTAAGATTGTAAATGCGATGTTGCTACTAGGGAGAAAACAACAATGTTTTATCCAAGGGTAATCCTATTTTTTACTTTACACACATTGCTTAATGCGATAATCTGTTGCTTGCAACTTAATACTGGAAGGGATTCGAACGATAATCGGAAGGTGGATTATTAGTCATAGATGCAGTTGCATTACGATCTATGTATTATGTTGTAATGCCCAAACGAATCTCATAGTAATCATCTTGTCATGTATGGTCGATATTCTGTTAATTGCCCAGCTGTAATTTGTTCACCCAACATGTTATTTATCTTTATGGAGAGACACCTCTAGTGAACTGTGGACCCCGGTCCTTTCTTTACACTGATAAATTCAACCATTGCGATCCTGCTCTGTTTACTTACTGTAAGCTCTGTTCTCTTTTATTACTGCAAACATGTCCTTCCACTCGATACATTTAATCCATTGTGTTCAGCGAAACCGGTGAGATTGATAACCTCACTGTAAGTTGCAGCAAAGTATTTTGGTTATGTTGTGTGCAGGTTCTACGTTGTTGCTGATGCCGGTAGTGCGTCCTGCCACTAGTCAGCCAACAACACATTCAGAAGTCACGCCTTTATCGTACTGGTTGATTAAACATTGGTTTCTTACGGAGGGAATACTTGTTGTTGTGCTCATCATACTTTCCTCTTGGGTTTCCCCAACAGTGTGAAGTCGACGTTACGATATGCACCATCAAGCTCTTTTCTGGCACCATTGCCGGGGAGAAAGAGGATTTCTGCAAGGGGAGTCTCTCACCTCCAATCTCTTTACTTTGTTATTGTTTTGCTTAGTTTACCTTATTTTGTTTGCTTCATTATATCAAAAACATAAAAAATTAGTTTCTTTTATAGTTGTTATTTTTTTAGTTCATTATGTTGTTCCCTAAGTACGATCTGAAGGACCTATCAGTAGGTAGTGATTCTGTAATTGGAAAATATAGCATTAAAAAATTCTTCAATCATGTTAGTAAGCATAAAGATATTGAGGATAAATCCCTAGTAAAACTTGCTCCTAATTATTAAACTTCTGCAGCTTATTTAGTTCAAATGTTGGAGGCTATATTTGTTAGCTTAATCCTATAATGCAGAAAATGTTTTTTAAACTCCATGAAGTTTAGGATGATGAAAATAAATATTTTATCCTAGAAACTTTGCTTAGAGAATTTAAAGAATTTGTTATAGAAGTTAGGAAAGTTTTTGATTGGTTTGAGATGCTAGGCTGATGTGCAGATTTCTTTGTTACACTTGAAAAAATAGACAAAGCCAAAAATAGGAGAGAAAGTAAGATACCAATACCTTTCAAACTATTAGCAATGCATGAAGCCTGCGAAAATAATTTTGATTGGGGTTATTCCTAAAAATTCATTCGATGCAAGTAGTGAACCTAAAAGTGCAGAGAAAGGGTTTTTTTTAAAACTTATATTGATAAAATACAAATCCTTGTTGAAAATACTTCTCACATTGGTCTTGATGTTTCTTCACTTGATAATACTTGATGATCACTCTTTTTCTGCGTCTAGCTGAAAGGCATTAAAGAACAGCACTCTGGGGAGATAACCCATGTTTATTTATGTAATTTTTCTTCTGTTGAGTCTTGAAATTTATTACCTCTATAATAACCTCTTCTTCTCATCTTTATTTAGTTTTTGTGCCAAGAATAGCCTCTAATAGGAAGAAAGTAAGATTTGGGGAGGTTGTTGTCCTAAAAACAGATTCTGTGCTGTTACCATAAAAATTCGTAAAAATAGCCAGAGCGGAATGATGTCTATGCACACTCCTTTTCCTGTAGACAGTGTTGGGCCTCCAAGAGCAGAGGTTTGTAGAACAGCAGCAAGTTTTCCCTTAAGTGGATCACCCAAGGTTTATCGAACTCAGGGAGGAAGAGGTCAAAGATATCCCTCTCAAGCAACCCTGCGATCACAATGCAAGAAGTCTCTTGTGTCCCCAACACACCCAATACACTTGTCAGATGTATAGGTGCACTAGTTCGGCGAAGAGATAGTGAGATGCAAATGATATGGATGAATATGAGTGGCAATAGCAATCTGAATAAAATATGGCAGCGAGTAAACATGCAACAAAACAGTAAACAAATGGAGATTCGATGTGTGGAAACAAGGCCTAGGGATCCTGCTTTCACTAGTGGACACTCTCAACAATGATCACATAATAGAACCACTCTACACTCTCTTGTTGGATGATGAACACTACTAATTGTGTAGGGCTACAAGAGCACCTCAATGCCGGAGTTAACAAGCTCCACAATATTCGATATTCATATTTAAATAACCTTAGAGTGCATGATAGATCAACACAACTATACCAAGTACTAACATAGCATGCACACTGTCACCTTCATACTATGAAAGGAGGAATAGATCACATCAATACCATCATAGTAATAGTTAACTTCATAATCTACAAGAGATCACAATCATAAACTACGCCAAGTACTACATGATGCACACACTGTCACCATTACATCATGGAGGAGGAATAGAGTACTTTAATAACATCACTAGAGTATCACATATTAATAGTGATATAAGCACATTGCAATCATAAAGGGATATAAATAAGCACTTCACTATGCTATTCATAACAGTGAATAAGTATTCTGTGAAATATAGCCTAATTATAAGAGACTCACACGGTGCACACACTGTCACCTTTACACACGTGGGACAAGGAGTCTCCGGAGATCACATAAGTAAAATCCACTCGAATGGCATAACGACATCTAGATTACAAGCTCATCATATGAATATCAATCATGTAAGGCAGCTCATGAGATTATTGTATTGAAGTACATGGAGAGATAGATTAACCACATAGCTACCGGTACAGCCCCTTAGCCTCGATGGAGAACTACTCCCTCCTCATGGGAGACAGCAGCGATGATGAAGACGGCGGTGGTGTCGATGGAGATGCCTTCCGGGGGCACTTCCCCGTCCCGGCGGCGTGCCGGAACAGAGACTCCTGTCCCCCAGATCTTGGCTTCGCGATGGCGGCGGCTCTGGATGGTTTCTCGTACCGTGGCTTTTCCGTATCGAAGTTTTAGGTCAGGGACCTTTAAATAGGCGAAGAGGCGGAGTCGGAAGGCTGACGAGGCGGTGACACAATAGGGGGGCGCGGCCCCCCCTCTGGCTGCGCCAGGCTGGTGTGTGGGGCCCCCAGGGCTCCCCTCTGGTGGCTCTCGGGTGTTCTGGAAGCTTCGTGGGATTTTAAGATCTTGGGCGTTGATTTCGTCCAATTCCGAGAATATTTCCTTACTAGGATTTCTGAAACCAAAAACTGCAGAAAACAGGAACTGGCACTTCGGCATCTCGTCAATAGGTTAGTTCCGGAAAACGCATCAAAACGATATAAAGTGTGAACAAAACATGTAGGTATTGTCAATAAAGTAGCATGGAACATAAGAAATTATCGATACGTTGGAGACGTATTTGCATCCCCAAGCTTAGTTGCTACTCGTCCCGAGTAGGTAAACGATAACAAAGATAATTTCTGAAGTGACATGCTACTTACATAATCTTGATCATACTATTGTAAACCATATGAGATGAATGAAGTGATTCAATGATAAAGACAATGATTAAACAACTGAATCATATAGCAAAGACTTTTCATGAATAGTACTTTCAAGACAAGCATCAATAAGTCTTGCATAAGAGTTAACTCATAAAGCAGTAAATTCATAGTAAAGGCATTGAAGCAACACAAAGGAAGATTAAGTTTCAGCGGTTGCTTTCAACTTGTAACATGTATATCTCACGGATATTGTCAATATAAAGTAATATGATGAATGCAAATATGCAAGTATGTAAGAATCAATGCACAGTTAACACAAGTGTTCGCTTCTGAGACGGAAGGAAGTGGGTAAACTGACTCAACATAAAAGTAAAAGAAAGGCCCTTCACAGAGGGAAGCAGGGATTAAATCATGTGCTAGAGATTTTTAAGTTTTGAAATCATAAAAAGAGCATAAAAGTAAAATTTTGAGAGGTGTTTGTTGTTGTCAACGAATGGTAGTGGGCACTCTAACTACCTCGCCAACCAGACTTTCAAGAGCGACTCCCATGAAGGACGTTATTTCTACCAGCAAGGTAGATCATCCCTCTTCTCTTTTGTTTACACACATATTTTAGTTTTATTATGGGTGACACTCCCCCCAACCTTTTCTTACACAAGCCATGGCTAACCGAATCCTCGGGTGCCTACCATCAATCTCATACCATGGTGGAGTGTCTATTTGCAAAATTAAGTTGCTTACTGATGAGTCAGAGCAAAACATGTGAAGAGAATTATTAATGAAGTTTGATTAATCGGGGCTGGGAACCCCGTTGCCAGCTCTTTTTGCAAAATTATTGGATAAGCGGATGTGCCACTAGTCCATTATGAAAGTCTGTCAAGAGTAAATGACAAGGTTGAAAGATAAACACCACATACTTCCTCATGAGCTATAAAACATTGACACAAATTGAGAAGCATTTTGAAGGTTTAAAGGTAGCACATGAAGTATTTACTTGGAATGGCAGGAAATACCATGTAGTAGGTAGGTATGGTGGACACAAATGGCATAGTGTTTGGCTCAAGGATTTTGGATGCACGAGAAGTATTCCCTCTCAGTACAAGGCTTAGGCTAGCAAGGTTGTTTGAAGCAAACACAAGTATGAACTAGTACAACAAAACTCACATAAGAACATATTGCAAGCATTATAAGACTATACATTGTCTTCCTTGTTGCTCAAACACCTTACCAGAAAATATCTAGACCTTAGAGAGACCAATCATGCAAACCAAATTTTAACCAGCTCTATGTATTTCTTCACTAATAGGTGCAAAGTATATGATGCAAGAGCTTAAGCATGAGCACAACAATTGCCAAGTATCAAGTTATTCAAGACATCATACCAATTACCACATGTAGCATTTCCCGTTTCCAACCATACACCAATTAACGAAGCAGTTTCAACCTTCGTCATGAACATTAAAAGCTAAGAACACATGTGTTCATATGAACCAGCGGAGCGTGTCTCTCTCCCACACAAGCATTTATTCAAACAAAAACAAAAACATACAGACGCTCCAAGTAAAGTACATAAGATGTGACCGAATAAAAATATAGTTTCAAGGGAGGAACCTGATAATTTGTCGATGAGGAAGGGGATGCCTTGGGCATCCCCAAGCTTAGATGCTTGAGTCTTCTTGAAATATGCAGGGATGAACCACCGGGGCATCCCCAAGTTTAGAGCTTTCACTCTCCTTGATCATATTGTATCATCCTCCTCTCTTGACCCTTGAAAACTTCCTCCACACCAAACTCGAAACAAACTCATTAGAGGGTTAGTGCAAAATCAAAATTCACATGTTCAGAGGTGACACAATCATTCTTAACACTTCTGGACATTGCCCAAAGCTACTGGAAGTTAATGGAACAAAGAAATCCGTCCAACATAGCAAAAGAAGCAATGCGAAAGAAAAGGCAGAATCTGTCAAAACAGAACAGTCCGTAAAGACGAATTTCTAAGAGGCACCAGACTTGCTCAAATGAAAATGCTCAAATTGAATGAAAGTTGTGTACATATCTGAGGATCACTCACGTAAATTTGCAGAATTTTCTGAGTTACCTACAGAGAATTCTGCCCAAATTCGTGACAGCAAGAAATCTATTTCTACGCAGTAATCCAAATCTAGTATGAACCTTACTATCAAAGACTTTACTTGGTACAATAATGCAACAAAACTAAGATAAGGAGAGGTTGATACAGTAGTAACAACTTCCAAGACTCAAATATAAATCAAAAGTACTGTAGTAAAATAAACACAAGGGTTATCTCCCAAGAAGTGCTTCCTTTATAGCCATTAAGATGGGCTCAGCAATTTTAATGATGCATTCGCAAGAAATAAGAGTTGAAGCAAAAGAGAGCATCAAGAAGCAAATTCAAAACACATTTAAGCCTAACATGCTTCCTATGAAAAGGAATCTTGTAAATAAACAAGTTATGTAGGCATAATGCAATAAGCATAGGAAAACTAGACAAGCTCAACTTCAAGATTTTAAGCATATAGAGAGGTGTTTTAGTAACATGAAAATTTCTACAACCATATTTTCCTCTCTCATAAAGATTTTCAGTAGCGTCATAAGCAAACTCAACAATATAACTATCACATAAAGCATTCTTATCATGAGTCTCATGCATAAAATTATTATCTCCACATAAGCATAATCAATTTTATTAGTTGTAGTGGGAGCAAATTCAACAAAGTAGCTATCATTATTATTCTCATCATCAAATATAGGAGGCATATTGTAATCATAATCAAATTTATCCTCCATAACAGGCGGCACCAAAAGACCACTATCATTATAATCATCATAAATAGGAGGCAAAGTATCATCAAAGTAAATTTTCTCCTCAATGCTTGGGGGACTAAAAAGATCATGCTCATCAAAACCAGCTTCCCCAAGCTTAGAATTTTCCATATCATTAGCAACAATGGTGTTCAAAGTATTCATACTAATATGTTCCATGGGTTTTTTAATTTTCGCATCAAACCATCCATGTCTTAACTCAGAAAATAATTTTAAAAGCTCACTGTTGCTTTCCATTATGCCAAACTAGTGTAAAACAAGAAACAAAAAGATGCAATTGCAGGATCTAAAGGAAATAGTTTCGAGTACTTACAACGGCGCCAGAAAATAGCTTAGTAGCCGAGATCCGGAGTGTGAGTACCTTTTACCTTTCCTCCCCGGCAACGGCGCCATAAAACAGCTTGATGTCTACGCACACTCCTTTTCCTGTAGACAGTGTTGGGCCTCCAAGAGCAGAGGTTTGTAGAACAACAGCAAGTTTTCCCTTAAGTGGATCACCCAAGGTTTATCGAACTCAGGGAGGAAGAGGTCAAAGATATCCCTCTCAAGCAACCCTGCGATCACAATGCAAGAAGTCTCTTATGTCCCCAACACACCCAATACACTTGTCAGATGTATAGGTGCACTAGTTCGGCGAAGAGATAGTGAGATGCAAATGATATGGATGAATATGAGTGGCTATAGCAATCTGAATAAAATATGGCAGCGAGTAAACATGCAACAAAACAGTAAACAAACGGAGATTTGATGTGTGGAAACAAGGCCTAGGGATCCTGCTTTCACTAGTGGACACTCTCAACAATGATCACATAATAGAACCACTCTACACTCTCTTGTTGGATGATGAACACCACTAATTGTGTAGGGCTACAAGAGCACCTCAATGCCGGAGTTAACAAGCTCCACAATATTCGATATTCATATTTAAATAACCTTAGAGTGCATGATAGATCAACACAACTATACCAAGTACTAACATAGCATGCACACTGTCACCTTCATACTATGAAAGGAGGAATAGATCACATCAATACCATCATAGTAATAGTTAACTTCATAATCTACAAGAGATCACAATCATAAACTACGCCAAGTACTACATGGTGCACACACTGTCACCATTACATCATGGAGGAGGAATAGAGTACTTTAATAACATCACTAGAGTAGCACATATTAATAGTGATATAAGCACATTGCAATCATAAAGGGATATAAATAAGCACTTCACTATGCTATTCATAACAGTGAATAAGTATTCTGTGAAATATAGCCTAAGAGACCCACACGGTGCACACACTGTCACCTTTACACACGTGGGACAAGGAGTCTCCGGAGATCACATAAGTAAAATCCACTCGAATAGCATAACGACATCTAGATTACAAGCTCATCATATGAATCTCAATCATGTAAGGCAGCTCATGAGATTATTGTATTGAAGTACATGGAGAGAGAGATTAACCACATAGCTACCGATACAGCCCCTTAGCCTCGATGGAGAACTACTCCCTCCTCGTGGGAGACATCAGCGGTGATGAAGATGGCGGTGGTGTCGATGGAGATGCCTTCCGGGGGCACTTCCCCGTCCCGGCGGCGTGCCGGAACAGAGACTCCTGTCCCCCAGATCTTGGCTTCGCGATGGCAGCGGCTCTGGATGGTTTCTCGTACCGTGGCTTTTCCGTATCGAAGTTTTAGGTCAGGGACCTTTAAATAGGCGAAGAGGCGGAATCGGAAGGCTGACGAGGCGGTGACACAATAGGGGGGTGCGGCCCCCCCTCTGTCCGCGCCAGGCTGGTGTGTGGGGCCCCCAGGGCTCCCCTCTGGTGGCTCTCGGGTGTTCTGGAAGCTTCGTGGGATTTTAAGATCTTGGGCGTTGATTTCGTCCAATTCCGAGAATATTTCCTTACTAGGATTTCTGAAACCAAAAACAGCAGAAAACAGGAACTGGCACTTCGGCATCTCGTCAATAGGTTAGTTCCAGAAAACGCATCAAAACGATATAAAGTGTGAACAAAACATGTAGGTATTGTCAATAAAGTAGCATGGAACATAAGAAATTATCGATACGTTGGAGACGTATCACGGAATTTTGAGCTGCCATTTTTATGCATATGCCTCTGTTTATTATCTAACTTTAGTTAGATGACCACTTTTCGAGATTAGCAACCAAAGATTTTTGGAAATCGATCTTTACCTACTGTTCTGTTTTGACAGATTTCTGCACTATTTGCATTTGCCTCTTAAATCTCCTTTTTTGAGTTCTTTTGATCAAAGAGCTTTTTGAAAAGTTGCTACAGTAGCTAATGCTTTAATAGATATTTGATATATGTTATAATTGAACCCAAGTAGATTTGTTTATTTTGATTGTACTAATGCTGCTAATAGAGAATTGTGTGAAGTTTTGTATGAAGGAAGTTTTCAAGTGTAGGAAGAGAAGAATGATGTGATGAGATGAATTATGGCCAAAAGATAAAGCTTGGGGATGCCCATGCACCCAAAAATATCCAAGAGGTACAAACATAAAAGCTTGGGGATGCCCAAAGCATCCCCTCTTCATCAACAAAGTAACATGTCATCTCTCTATGCTCTATATTTTTATTGCTTCATACGCCATGTGTTGTTCTTGGAGCGTCTTTATTTTTATTTTTTTATTTTTTTGCTATAGCATATGTTGGATTCCATCACATTTGTTTCGGAGAAAGACCCGCTTAGTTTTAATTACATAGAACGCTCTAGTTTTCGATGTTATTGTTTTGCGAGTGTTCTAGTTTGCTAGTACCGCGTTTAGCTCTTGTTCTTTCATTTAAATTTTTTCAGAGCTCGTTAGTATTATTTATTTATGTATTATTAGCTCTCTGGTCCATAATGTATTTCATCTCTGAGAGTTATTTCAAATAAGTTGATTGGTGTTGGAGACGAGTAAAATGTTTCATGACTATAGTGATGCAAATGGAAGCTTGTCTAGACTGTGGCATAGACTTTGGCATGTCATTTTGGATGTTATTCTTGTCATATGCTTAGTATTTATTGTTGTAGCATGACTTGTCTCAAATGGCTTAAAGTGCATAATGTGTCATTGAAATAATCATGTGTTGTTTCCATCATAAAAACATAATATTGTGGTATTCTATTTTGATGCTTTATTGAGTTGACTTGGCACATGCTTATACCATGTTATGACTATAACCAATCAACTAAATCTTCTATGATCATTTAGTTTTTGAATTGTAATATCACTTTATGCTTTGATTGATAATGTTTTGTCGGTATGCATGATTATGACCATTATTGCTCTCTTAGTTGGTCGCTCCCGGTCTTTTGCTACCATTCGCCTGTACTGAGTATGAACTCTACTCGTGCATCCAACCACAAATAACCAAAGTTTGCCAATTGTGTCCACCATATCTACCTACTAGCATTATTGCTATTTCAAGTATATTCATCATGTTTTTATTTATCTTCCAAATTAAATTTTGGCATGAGAAAATTAGTCAGTAAAGCTCTCATGAACTTGATGGCACATCTACTTTCTTGCACTTAATAAATTTGATCATTGTGACTATCTTATGAAGTTTATATGTCTGCAAATTGCAAGTTGGGAGTTAGCATAACCATTCTTTCGTGGGAAACGCTTTCGACATTGCACTTATTCATATTTAGTTGATGTCATGTTCTTTTGTTTATGGATGCCTAGCGGTGCGAAATAAAATGGAAACTTGTAAGTCCATGGAGTTTGTATATGAGTTAGAGAAACGCCTGGGCCGCTAATCTAAACCATGCATCATTCATGTTGGAAATTTGCAGCGAACCATAATGAACATTCTGTGAAGCATTTTCAATAAAAAGCTATACCCATAGTAAATAAAAAATTACTGAGATGCTCATTGTCTGTTTGTCTTGTTATGTTGGCATGGACTTTCTCCTACAAGAGTACTTCCATATCATCGGGCTAGAGGTACCCCGTTAGCGGTTCTCGATGATACATGTATACTTACAATGATAAGAACTTATTTGTGACCTAAGTTGAGTAGCATGAGTTTAGGTACTCGTATTCAAGAGGCGTGAGATTTTCAACTTGTGATTTGTCAAGCATATAGCTCATATTTGAATCACATTAACTTTAACCATTCAAGATGCTTATGATAGGGCCAATGAGAGCTCAAAGCTAATAAGTACCATGGAAGGTTTATAAAACTTGTTTATCTTGCTTACTCTGCAAAGAGTCTCTCTTTTACTTTTATGTTGAGTCTTCATCTTTCTGCTTTATGCACCAATTAAGAGAGCATAGTTGTCATTCTTAGTGCAATGTGCATAGTCCCAAAATTATTATTGAATGATTCATGATTATGATATTGCTTGTTCTTAAATTACTTGTATCTAGTCACCCTTTGAACTTTTAATGTGTCCCAGCATTTATATTTTGCTACTTCATAAAGGACATATTGAGTACCACTTTGTTATGTTTACTCTATGCTCATAAAAAAACAGTTGCTTTCAATGCACTGTTATTCATGATCCTTTGTTTGAGTTACTCTTCATGTTATAACATAGTTGCTAAGTTCTATTGAATTATATCTATCATGCCTATGTTTAGAGTACTTAGATCACAGCTCACAATGCTTTACAATGCTTGATCAAGATTGTGTTGGCTGCATGTCACCTCAAAAATTATTTTGTTATCACTTACCTACTAGTTAAGCTTGGGACTGCCTTATACGTCTCAAAGGTATCTATAATTTTTGATTCTCCATGCTTGTTCTACACCAATTTATATATGTTTTGCTCATACTTCATTGCAATTTTATACATTTTCAGCACTAACCTATTAACAAGATGCCACAGTGCCAATTCTATGTTTTCTGATGTTTTGTATTTCAGAAAAGTTGTACATGAAATATTCTCGGAACTGGACAAAATAAAATCCAAAGTCAATATTTTACCATAACGAAGACGAAGTCCGAAGGGGAGATGAAGAGGAACCACAGGGGGGGCAAGTCACCCCTTGGCGCAGCCAGGCCTGGGCCCGCACCAAGGCATGGTGTGGCCACCCCAGGTGGCCACCGACATCGCCCCTCAGTGTATTTATTCACGATCTCGGGAAAACCATGAATACCCGAGCATCCATCAACGAAAAGTTCCACCGCGGCCGCCATTGTAGAACCCATCTCGGGAGGTTTCTGAAGCTCTTCCCGACACCCTTCCGGAGGGGAAATCATCGCCAGAGGCATCGACATTGCCATGCCCGCCCCCGAAGTGATGCGTGAGTAGTTAATCCCTAGAGTATGGGCCCATAGCAGTAGCTACATGGTTGTCTTCTCCAATTTGTGCCTCATATTTAGATTTTGTGAGGTGCCCTACATGATCAAGATCATCCTTATGTAATGCTACATGTTGTGTTTGATGGGATCCAATGAATATTGTATACTATGTTGAGGTCGATTATATATTCATGTCATATGTTAGTTGTGATCTTGCATGCTCTCTCTTGCTAGTAGATACTCTGACCAAGTAGATACTTGTGACTCCAAGAGGGGGTATTTATGCTCGATAGTAGGTTTATGCCTCTAGTTTTCTGGAAGAGTGACAATAACTTCTAAGATTGTAGATGTGATGTTGCTACTAGGGATAAAACAACAATGTTTTATCCAAGGGTAATTCTATTGTTTACTTTACACACATTGCTTAATGCGATAATCTGTTGCTTGCAACTTAATACTGGAAGGGGTTCGGACGATAATCGGAAGGTGGATTATTAGTCATAGACGCAATTGGATTACGGTCGATATATTATGTTGTAATGCCCAAACGAATCTCATAGTAATCATCTTGTCATGGATGGTCGATATTCTGTCAATTGTCCAACTGTAATTTATTCACCCAACATGTTATTTATGTTTATCGAAAGACATCTCTAGTGAACTGTTGATCCCGGTCCTTTCCTTTCCACCGATAAATTCAACCACCGTAATCCTTCTCTGTTTACTTACTGTAAGCTCTATTTTCTTTTATTACTGCAAACATGTTCTTCCACTCGATACATTTAATTTTTTGTGTTCAGCAAAACCCGTGAGATTAACAACCTCACTGTAAGTTGGGGAAAATTATTTTGGTTTGTTGTGTGCAGGTTCCACGTTGTTGCTAATGTCGGTAGTGCGCGCTGCCATTAGTCAGCCAACAACACTTTCAAAAATCACGCATTTCTCCTACTGGTCGATTAAACCTTGGTTTCTTACTGAGGAAAAATCTGTTGTTGACGTGGGCATTACCCTTCGGGTAACTGAGGTTGCACTACCTCTTGCGGCCCAACCAGGGGCCCATGAAGGCACTCGATGGCCAGGTGGGCCACTATGTCGGTTCCAAAGAAGAATTCTTGAAGAACAAGACAAGGAGACGAAGAATACAAGGAAAGTTTAGACCTAGGACTCTTTGTAACCTAGTCGTACCCGGACAGATCTCTTGAGACCTGGCTCCCAATATAAGGGCCAGAAGAGAGGCTGCCAAGGACACACGCAATCTTAGTAATCATAGCAACCATAAGTCTAGAGCTAGGTCCCTGCAGAACTTAATCTCTCGACGAGATCATAGCCGAAACCTTCGGCACCCCATTGTAACCCGATATTTTTATAATCAAGATCAAACAGGCAGGATGTAAGGGTTTTACCTCATCGAGGGTCCCGAACATGGGTAAATCGCTTTCCCCGCTTGTTTGATAACCGATGTATCGTGTTAGCCTACAGGATTCCATCTACCCTAAGCCCCAAATGGAGGGCATTGCCGAGGAGTACCCTCGACAATTGGCGCCGTCTGTGGGAACCCTGTCGACACAAGGCATGTCTGTCGAGGGTACTCCTCGCCAATGCCCTCCTATAGGGGCTTAGGGTTGATGGAATCCTGTAGGCTGACACGTGACATCGGTTCACAGACAAGCGGGGGGAGTAATTTACCCAGGTTCGGGGCCCTCGATGAGGTAAAACCCTTACGTCCTGCCTGTCTGTTCTTTGATTATGATGACAATGGGTTACAATGGGGTGCCGAATAGTTCGGTTGTGATCTAGGCGAGATTGCTATTGCTAGGGTTACCTAGCTCTAAGCATTTCCTGGCTAAGACTGCTAAGATTGTTCGTGTCCCTCGGCAGCCCCTCTCCTCGCCTTTATATAGGAGGCCAGGTCTCAAGGGTCCTAACCGAGTACGACTAGGTTTATAGTATTTTTAGATCTAATCTTTCCTTGTTGGCCGCTTCCTTGTCTTGCCCGCCAAGGTTTCCTCCGGTGCGCTGTCCAGGTGACCCATCTAGCCTTCGGGTGTCTTCATGGACCTCCAATTAGTCAATATAGGATAGTGCAACATCGGTTACTCGAAGGGTAGTGCCCACGTCAGTAGCCCACGAGTGTCTAGCCGAAGATAATTCGGGTAGAGACTAATGCATGTCTTCTCCTGATGTTCTTTGTTCATCTTGAATTTGCTCTGTCTTCATTTTATCGGGTGCGCGTCAGCGCTCCCGATGGGAGTAGCCCCCGAGTCTAGGTACGGATGCTTTGCAATCCGTGCGTAGACTCATGTTGTACCACTCGAATATTCTCCTCTGTCGATGTTTTCCACAGGTCTTCATAGGTCATCCGATATATTTTGTTTATGCAAAGGATAATGAGTAACGTGCCCAACTTTTTGTTGGCTAACTGCCGATGGCAAAACAACGTTACCCTACACAGAATCAAGTCCCCGGGCATGATCCTGGAGTGCAAAAAACTTTTATTGGGTGTGCATCATGCACTCCCGATGGGAGTGTCTAGGTGCAAGCGCTTGTAATCGAGTGCAGACTCAATCCTTCTTCCTTCGACTGCTCACTCTGTCGAGTCTTTATTTTATTGGGTGCGCGTCAGCGCTCCCGATGGGAGTAGCCCCCGAGTCTAGGTACGGATGTTTGTAATCCGTGCGTAGACTCAAGTCTTTCACCCAACAACCTTTCATGTTTCCTTCGAGTGCCTCTAGTTTTTTTTATTTATGACGTCATAGTTGTGGGCCAATTGACGGGATTTGACTTGACGTGTAACTGCTGTGGGCCAATTGATAGGACTTGACCTGACGGGCCCACCCTAGTTCTGCGCAGGCAGTTTTTAGGTCTTTGACTAGTGCACGCGCGGCGATCGAGGCGTCTCCTCAATTTTCGCGCGACGTGGGAATAATGGGCCGCCGGTTCCACTCCTTTTTCAAGCACCACGTGTACAGTCAGATCTGCTCCTCCCCCACGATGCTTTGCGGAGTTATGGCCACGTCTGGGCTCAATTTCTTACGGGATAAATAGGGGGCCTCTTTTCTTTTTTACCTTTTACCCTGCTCACTGCTCATCTTCTCCTTCAAGCCTCCTTTCTTCTGCCTCTCCATCAGAAGCTTCGTTCACCATGGGCAAAACGAAGAGTGGCAGCACATCGGAGACGGCCAAAGTTAGCCGCGACTGGAACGCCTCCGCCATTACCAACCGCGACATCAACAAACTTCGCGCCCTCGGCTTCATCTCCGCATCTAAGGATGACATTCGTCTCCCAGGTTTGGTTTCTCGCCCAAGTCCCCCAAAGGGCTTCACCGTCATGTTTGTCGCTTTTCTGTTCCGTGGCCTCTCTCTTCCGGCGCACGAGTTCCTTCGCTCCCTCCTTTTCTTCTATGGGATTCAGCTCTGGCAGCTGACCCCAAATTCCATCCTCCACCTTTCCATTTTTATCACCGTCTGCGAAGCCTTCCTCGGCATTGAGCCTCACTGGGGCCTTTGGAGGAAGATCTTCTATGTGAAGCGTCATAATGATAGCAACGGCCCCCCGTTGTCGGCGGCGTCGGCTTTGTTGTCAGGAAGGAGGTCGATTACTTCGACTACCTGATGAAGGAATCCATCCAGGGCTGGCGCAACAAGTGGTTCTACCTTCGGGACCCTGCTGTTCCTGGGCGGCATTCAAATCTCCCTCTTTTTAACGATGTCTTGGTGGCTCACAAGAAGAAGTCTTGGAACAACGCCCTTTCTCCCGAAGAAAAGGCGACAGCCGATAAGCTATTCGAGCAAATAATCACCTTGAAGAATACAGAAGGCCTGACGATGTGCGGTACTGAAGCAGTTTCAGTGTTCCTACAACGTCGAGTGCAGCCGCTGATGTCTCGCCCTCACCAGTTGTGGCTTTACACTGGCAAAAATGACAAGTCGAGGGTCAACTATGCCGACCTATCGGCAGACGAGTTCCAGAATGAGGTTCGTCGCCTAACATGCCTCAGCACCAAGGACACCATTGTCTTGACATCAGGACGCCCTCCTTATGATTTCAAGCATCTTCCGTCCGAGGTAACCTTATCATCCTTCGTTTACTGTCATTACTTATTTTTTCTGTTTGTGCCTTACACGTTTTCTATCCTTCCGCAGGTTCCCGCTGTCGCCCAATGTTATCCTCCCTCACCCGAGAGCGGAGTGGTATTAGAGGATGACGACGACGATTCTGAGGGAACCGAGGATGCTCAGCACGCCCTTTAGGACAGCGATGCCCAAGAGGAGGAAGCTGCCGAAGATGATGCCTTTCTCAAGAGCAGACGTCGCAAGCAGGTACATGATGATCTTATCACTTCGGCTGAATCAAGTCCTAAAGGAAGAAATAATGATGCCGACGAAGCTGCTTCGCCTCCTCCTGCTAAGAAGGGTTCAACAAGTTTCTTCGTGGACGAAGATGATCTGGACCTGTGAGCATTTATACTCTTGTTACTTTTATTTCTTGTCACCTTGTATGCTAACTGCGCGCTGTACTTAAACAGCTCTGTCGATGACGATGACGATGTTCCTCTCGCAAAGAGGGCTAAACTAGCTTCTGAGAGAGCAGCATCGGCTAAGGAATCGAACCCTTCTCCTGCCAAGTCGACACCTCCATCCCGAACGGGTGTTGAGAAGGTCCCATTATCGAGAGTTATTCCTCCTGATGATGCTCCCACGCCGCCGGCTGGCCGCGATCACGTAAGTACTTAATCTGTCCGGCTTTGCTAAATTTCCATCACCTGACTCCTCTTGATTTTTCCTGGCTGTAGCCAATTTACGCTACAGTCGATGCTGTGGCGGACTTTGCTGAACAATTTACTCGCCTAGAGGCCGAAAACGCCCAACATCGGAAGGCCGTCAAATCTTCGGCTGATCAAGCGGTTGAAGCCAACAGGATCGATGCCGATGCCAAGAGTGAGAACGCCTTGTTGAAGGAGGAGGTAAAGAGGCTGAAGCGTCAGATGAAGGATGATCAAGATGCCAGGCGTGCAGCGGCGGCTGCAATTGACGAGAAGGAGGGCGTCCTCCGCGAATCCATCAAGAATTTACTGGGTAAAAATCCTTATGGTGTTCCGCTCCTCTCTTGATGCTTTCTCCATTGATTACTGATACATCTCTTTTTCAGAGGCCGCCAATTTAACCGTCAGCCGACGCCATCAGCTTCGGGAGGATTCCACAGCCGACGCTTTATCACTTGCTGCTGAGTCAAATGTCCAGATTCTCAGGTTACTGCAGAAGTCCAAGGGAGCTCTGTCGAAGTTATACTCGATGATCTTCCCAAAGGCGAAGCTGGACAAGACTCTCGACGAGATGGCGGAAGCTTTCCTTGTCGATCCTTCCGAGCCTGTAGAGGTACTGAAACGTCGCAGCCGCTTGATGGGTGCAGTTCTTACTTTCCAGTTGCTTATGGGCCACGGGATGGGGCCGGAATTGGAAGAGTTCTCTAAGGCGCTGCCTGTTGATGATGAAAATCATCTAGTCAACCTTGAGCCTTTCAAGAGATCGGCAATAACTTGCGCCAACCGGCTTCTGAAGTTGGTGGATGAAGCACAAGCCGAGCCTGTCCCTGAGTCAGCCCCTGGTTCAACGTCGGCGAATCCTTAAACCGTTATTTGATTTGTTGTACATAAGATTATCGTAACTCTTTTAAATTCGGCTCTGTTGCCAAACATCCTTTTGCCTGTATGATGTGCACTCAATACTCCCGATGGGAGTTTTTATATTAATGCTTGGTCTGAACTGAGGACGTACTGCAGATTCCTTCATCTTCTTCCCGTGCCGAGCTTTTTTCGAATTCTTCAGAAAATTACGAGTCAGGCCTTGTTCGTCAGTTATGTGACCAGGTGTCTAGTCTGAATAAAGACATTACTTCCCTTCATGCAATGGCTGCCTTAGTGAAGAAGAAGGGAGAAATAGCGACTGCCGTCGAACAATACGCTCTCGATGGTCTTCATGTTGCTTCCGAAAGCTTAGGCTGTGAGTGTTTAACCTATCTTCTGATTCCGGGTATAGCTTGAATGTTCTAACATTCGTTCCTTTTCCAGTCGTAGCTTCGGATGCAGCTGAAGAGGACAGGAGGATTCATGAAGAGGTTGAGGCGATGACCGACGTTGCGCACCCAACGCATGGTTTATGGCTGCATCGTCCGAAGGCCGTCATCATGGCGAAGTTTAAGTACCGGGTGATGAAGGCACATTACTATTTTGATAAATACTATGCCCTTCTTACGATGGTTTGGCACACCTTGTTTCCTCTGGATCAGGCACCTGAAACCTTGTCTGGTTTGTTCACCCGATTTAAGTCTCCCGAGAGGATTCGGCTGCTGGTGCGGAAAGAGCTTCTAGCTGGTGCTGAGCTTGCCTTTGCTTCAATATTGGCATGTCATCCATCTTTGGATTTAAGAGCCGTGGCAAATACTGAAAGGGATTTAGGCCAATACTATGATGTTGCTCGAGGTCCTGCTCACACCATTGTTTCTCGGATGGAATCATGCCTCGAGAAGGAACTGAAGGCCCATTGGGACCGGGGATCCCGATAACCTTGTATTAGCATAAGATTGTTTACCGCGTACGCTGCACGCTTATGTTATTTTGATTGATATTTTGTTGTCGAGTGCGGCTGAGTGATCAGTTCAGCCTGCTTACTCGACGACTTCGTTGTATTTTATGCAATGTTATTGCGAAGTCGATATGTAATTTATGCAAAAGCTCGGCTTCGTCACACGGTGCACCGGTTTGAGCCTTATCTTAATGTAACCATCGACTGCAGCACTCGCATATTTTTCGAGGCTTGGATTGGTTGTTTTTGTGTGTCATTAATCTTAGCTCTCGCTGAGAGTATTTAATTAATGTCATCGTGTGAACACTTTTTTTTCTAGGCCAATGCTCCCGATGGGAGTTAGAGCCGATGGAAAAAGGTTCCAAACGTCACGTTCGGGTGCCAAAGCCTGAAGCAAGAAAAAGGGTAACAGAAATCTGATTAGATCTTTATTCATAATGTAAAGCAAACTTGTAGGCCGTTAAATGAAAAAAACAATCGTATCCTATGTATAAAACCGTCGCAATTGCGCGATGTTCCACGGATTCTCGACATCTTTTCCTGAGGCTGGATTTTTGAGCTGATAAGCTCCTCCTGGTATCACTTCGGTGATGATGCATGGTCCTTCCCATGGAGATTCTAGCTTCAAGGGTCTTTTTTGCTTCAACCGAAGTACCATATCTCCAACACTGAAATTTCGACTGCGTATCCGTCGACTGTGATAATTTCTCAGTGCTTGTTGGTAGACCGTTGTTCTTGCCAAGGCGATATCTCGTGCTTCGTCAAGGAGATCGACAACATCTTGTAGCGCGATATTGGAGGAGGACTCTGTGTACGCTGTTACTCGAGGTGCTTCAAATCGGACGTCGGCTGGTAGAACTGCTTCAGCTCCGTACACCAAGAAGAATGGAGTGTATTGAGTCGACCTGTTGGGGGTGGTACGTAAACTCCATAGCACAGATGGTAACTCTTCAACCCAGGCTCCGGCTGCACCTTTAAGGCATTTCTTTAAACCATCCCCTATTAAACCATTGATCCTTTCCACCTGGCCATTGGTCTGGGGGTGAGAGACCGATGCGAATTTCAATTTGATTCCTCCATCATCACAAAATTTCCTGAACTCCTCGGAATCAAAATTGGAACCGTTGTCTGTGACGATGCTGTGGGGCATACCGAATCGACAGGTTATTCCTTTGAAGAATTGAACCGCCGTTTCAGCCTTTTGGTTTCGCACTGGTACTGCTTCGATCCACTTAGTGAATTTGTCGACTGCAACCAGTAAGTACGTGTGTCCTCCAGGTGACGATCTTGGCAACGGTCCAACTTGATCGAGTCCCCATTGAGCGAACGGCCATGCCAAGGGTATTGTCATTAAATCCGTTGCAGGAGCGTGTGGTTTCGACGAGAAACGTTGGCACGCATCGCACTTCATGACTAGATCCCTGGCATCCGATGCTGCCGTTGGCCAGTAAAATCCTGCCCTAAAGGCTTTCGCCACAAGGGCTCTGCTTCCTGCATGATGCCCACAGGTTCCTTCATGTATCTCGTGCAACAATGCTTTTCCATCGTCAATGGCGATGCACCTTTGGAAGATCCCTGAGATGCTACACTTGTAAAGCTCGCCATTTATCACTGTGAAAGCCTTTGATCGTCTGACGATTCGCTTAGCTTCCACGGGGTCTTCCGGCAGCTCTTGCTTCGACAGGTACACTAGGAATGGTTTGGTCCATAGTGGCTCGAGGAGGAGAACTTGTTCGGCAGGGAAGCCTGGAGATTCTTCAGTCGAAGGCTTTTGTAATGAGCTTTTCTCCAACTCCTCAGCCGATGGTTTTGCAGACGGCTTTTCTTTGATTGATCTTTGAGTGATCACTTCGTAAAAAACTCCATCTGGAATAGGGGAGCATGTGGACCCGATGTTTGCCAGAGTGTCAGCTTCCTCGTTACTGGCTCTGCCGATATGCTTAAGCTCACATCCTTCGAATTTAGCCTCCATATTCTGATACAGCTGTCGATAAGCAACCATGTTGTCACTGACTGCATCGCACAGGTTCATCGACTGCTGGACCACCAGGTTTGAGTCTCCGTAGATTTCTAGGCACGTAGCACCACATGCCTTCGCCATTTTCATTTTGTGTAGCAGTGCTTCGTATTCTGCTTCGTTGTTTGTCGGCAGGGAGAAGTTCATGCGTAGTATATACTTCATCTTATCTCCCTGTGGTGATATCAGTACCACTCCTGCCCCTGCGCCTGTACTCCGTTTTGACCCATCAAAGTACATCACCCATGACCCCGACATGTCGGGTGTTGCTGGTGTTTGTGATTGGATCCAATCTGCCACAAAATCTGGGAGAATTTGGGATTTTACCGCCGTTCGGTTGACGTAAGTTATGTCGTGTGGTGCTAACTCGATGGCCCATTGAGACACTCGACCCGTGGCTTCCGGATTGGTCATTGTGCTCTTTAGGGGTGCTTCGCTCACAACTTTAATCGGGTGCTCCGTGAAGTAGTGCCTCAGCTTGCGAGCCGACCTCCACACTGCATATGCCAACTTCTGGTGATGAGGATACCTCTGCCTTGCGGGGGTGAGTACTTCACTGAGGTAGTAAACGGGCCTCTGCACGCCATGAACTCTCCCTGCTTCTTCTCGCTCGACAACCAAAACGCTGCTGAAGACTTGAGCTGTGGCGGCTATGTACATCAGAAGTGTCTCCTTTTCGCGCGGGGTCACGAGCACCGGGGAGGTCGATAGGATTTTATTCAAGTTGTCGAAGGAATCTTGTGCCTCCTTTGTCCACTCGAACTTTTCTGACTTTTTCATCAGGTTGTAGAAGGGCAAAGCTTTCTCCCCTAGCTTTGCGATAAACCTGCTAAGCGCTGCTAATCGGCCTGCCAACTGCTGTACTTGGTGCAGATTCTTTGGCGGCTCCATGTCGAGAATAGCTTTGATCTTCAAGGGGTTAGCCTCGATTCCTCTGGCTGATATGAAGTACCCGAGTACTTGTCCTCCTGGCACCCCGAAAAAACATTTCTTCGGATTTAGCTTGATTTTGTATCTGTCCAGATTGTCGAAGGTTTCCCGCAAGTCATCAATGAGTGTGGCTGCGTGCTTTGTTTTCACCACGATGTCGTCGATGTAGACTTCAATGTTCCTTCCAATCTGCTCCGCGAGGCAGGCTTGCATGCAGCGTTGGTAGGTAGCTCCTGCATTTTTCAACCCGAAGGTCATGACGTTGTAACAGAAAACGCCGTGCGGAGTGATGAACGCGGTTAGCTCCTGGTCCTCCTTTTTCAGTTTGATCTGGTTGTACCCAGAGTACGCATCGAGGAAAGAGAGATGATTGCACCCAGCTGTAGAACCGACTATCTGATCTATTCGAGGCAGTGGGAAATGATCTTTCGGGCAGTGCTTGTTAAGGCTAGTGTAATCGATGCACATGCGGAGAGTGGTTGTATCCTTCTTCGGCACCATGACTGGATTAGCCACCCATTCAGATTCCTTAAGCTCTCGGATAAATCCCGCCTTGCGAAGTCAATTAACTTCTTCACCGATTGCTCTTCTTTTAGGTTCGGAAAATCGACGCATCGATCGTCAGATCGTTTGGCCGTCGGGTCAACATTTAGGGCGTGCTCAGCGAGTTCCCTGGGGATACCTGGCATGTCGGATGGCTCCCATGCAAATATCTCCCAGTGCTCACGGAGGAACTCGATGAGCGTGCTTTCCTATGTGACAGCTAGGTCAGCCGAGGTGTTGACCGTCTTCTTCGGATCAGTAGGGTGCACCTGCAGCTTCTTGGTCTCCTTTGCAGTATCGAACTCATCGGATCTTGCGTTTCGATTGTCGGCTGGTGGCTGTGTGTGGTCTGTAATGGTGTCGATTGCGTTGAGTTCTTCTTTGGCTCCAAACTTTGAGGCGATCTTCTGAAATTCCCTGTCGCAGTTGTCTGACCGAGCGAAGCTGCCGTGAACGGTTATTGGGGTCCCGTTGTTGCCTGGCATCTTTAGTTTCAGGTACGCATAATGAGGCACGGCCATGAATTTGGCAAACGCAGGCCTGCCAAGGATGGCGTGGTACTGAGATTCCCAGTCGACTACCTCAAACTCGACCCTTTCCTTTCTGAAATTATCAAGGGCGTGAAGACTACGTCCAATGATGTTTTGCCCAGCGAGTAGGCGGGTCGAGTCGGTATAATGCCATGGAACCCCGTGTCGGATTCTTTCAAAGCATGTCGATCGTTAAACCCATTGCCCTCATTGTGTCGGGCGAATAACGTGTTCAGGCCACTTCCACCGTCCATGAATACTTTGCCCATATTGTATCCTCCAATCTGTGCTTCCAGACCAGGCCGCGTGACCGGCCTTGGGACCGCCTTCGTGGTCTCGCCCCCGTCGAAGGTGATGCTCTGATCTGACCAATCGATAAAATCCGGCGCATCAACCATGGCAACTTCCGCGTACTTCACTTCTCGAGAGAACTTTTTGATTTCTCTTTTCGAAAAGCTGGTTTTGTGGATCATGTTGATTTGTCCGCGCAATGCTGGGAATACCTCGACTGGTACATATTTGTCGTTTTCCATCGGCTCGTACGGTTCTGGTACATATGGTTCTGGCCGATGGTCATAGGACCTTGCTTTCTCTTCCATCATGCGAACTCTGATGTGGCTTCAGCTCTAAGGTCGTCGCAGAACTGTCGAATCTCTAGAAAGTGTCGGCAGTTCCTTAACAGATGGCTGGACTTTTCCCGACCGTCTTTAGGATCAAAGTAAGAGTGGAGATAACATGGCGCCTCGAGTTGCTCTGTAGCTGAGAGGTGTGGCGAACGGGTGTGGCCTCTGATTGACGACATGTCATAGCATCGAGAGTGGACTGCTGTTTTGCCTTCCTCTTCACGGTGTGAGCTCCTTCGTCTCTTCCTTTGTCCAGCTGCGGCGTCGAGATTTTCTCGGTTGTTCTCTCGTATGCTTCTGGGAGAAATTTTTAGGGCCGTTGCCGAAGGGGAACCCTCCTGTGGCACAACCTTTGAGTCGGACACGCCGGCCCCGGGGAGGCGAAGAAAACCTCCGGAGTCGATGACGAAGTGGACGCCACTGAAAACAGCTTCCGCGTTGTGAGACGATGCCATAGAATTCGGGTGAAGTTCTTCGCGGTGCGGCACGAACTCATAGGATCCGCAGCGGATCGGGTCTCTTGACTTTGCTGGTGTCGGCGACTCGAGTAAGAACGCCGCGGACGTAACTGGTGCTGCCGATGACCTGCCTTGTGCCGACAGGTTCCCCACAGACGGCGCCAATTGTCGAGGGTACTCCTCGCCAATACCCTCCGATAGGGGCTTAGGGTTGATGGAATCCTGTAGGCTGACACGTGACATCGGTTCACAGACAAGCGGGGGGAGCAATTTACCCAGGTTTGGGGCCCTCGATGAGGTAAAACCCTTACGTCGTGCCTGTCTGTTCTTTGATTATGATGACAATGGGTTACAATGGGGTGCCGAATAGTTTGGTTGTGATCTAGGCGAGATTGCTATTGCTAGGGTTACCTAGCTCTAAGCTTTTCCTGGCTAAGATTGCTAAGATTGTTCGTGTCCCTCGGTAGCCCCTCTCCTGGCCTTTATATAGGAGGCCAGGTCTCAAGGGTCCTAACCGAGTACGACTAGGTTTACAGTATTTTTAGATCTAATCTTTCCTTGTTGGCCGCTTCCTTGTCTTGCCCGCCAAGGTTTCCTCCGGTGCGCTGTCCAGGTGACCCATCTAGCCTTCGGGTGTCTTCATGGGCCTCCAATTAGTCAATATAGGATAGTGCAACATCGGTTACTCGAAGGGTAGTGCCCACGTCAATGTCATCAGCATTTCCAGTTACGTCTGCAGCATTCGTGCTAGAATCACCAACGCCACCAAGTCCAAGAAACTTGGTTCGTTGCGGATCCTTTGAGTTCACACCGCGCTCTGGGGCATCGCATCCGATCTTCACGGAGTCGCGCGGCAACATGGATACTACTTTCGGTGGTGTCCACTTCATCATCGATTCCAGAGGGTTTCTTCGCCTTCCTAGTTCAAGCACGTCAAGCCCAAGAACTTCGGTTCCAAATGATATCGCACCAGCAACAGCTTTGGCGGTCCTGCCAGGGAACATTGGAGAGGGCAGTCAAAGCGGTTTCGGCAGCAAAGAGGAGCAAAGGAAAATACGAAGGGATTCACGCCGCGAAGAAGAAGAGCGAGTTGCGACTTGATACGCGTACAACACGCGTCCGTTGGGAACTCCAAGAGGAAGGTGTGATGCGTACAACGACAAGTTTTCCCTCAGTAAGAAACAAAGGTTTATCGAACCAGTAGGAGCCAAGAAGCACGTTGAAGGTTGATGGCGGCGAGATGTAGTGCGGCGCAACACCAGGGATTCCGGCGTCAACGTGGAACCTGCACAACACAACCAAAGTACTTTGCCCCAACGAAACAGTGAGGTTGTCAATCTCACCGGCTTGCTGTAACAAAGGATTAGATGTATAGTGTGGATGATGATTGTTTGCAGAAAACAGTAGAACAAGTATTGCAGTAGATTGTATTCGATGTAAAAGAATGGACCGGGGTTCACAGTTCACTAGAGGTGTCTCTCCCATAAGATAAATAGCATGTTGGGTGAACAAATTACAGTTGGGCAATTGACAAATAGAGAGGGCATGACAATGCACATACATGATATGATGAGTATTGTGAGATTTAATTGGGCATTACGACAAAGTACATAGACCGCTATCCAGCATGCATCTATGCCTAAAAAGTCCACCTTCAGGTTATCATCCGAACCCCTTCCAGTATTAAGTTGAAAACAACAGACAATTGCATTAAGTATGGTGCGTAATGTAATCAATAACTACATCCTCGGACATAGCATCAATGTTTTATCCCTAGTGGCAACAGCACATCCACAACCTTAGAACTTTCTGTCACTGTCCCAGATTTAATGGAGGCATGAACCCACTATCGAGCATAAATACTCCCTCTTGGAGTTAAGAGTAAAAACTTGGTCAGAGCCTCTACTAATAACGGAGAGCATGCAAGATCATAAACAACACATAGGTAATAGATTGATAATCAACATAACATAGTATTCTCTATCCATCGGATCCCAACAAACACAACATATAGCATTACAGATAGATGATCTTGATCATGTTAGGCAGCTCACAAGATCCAACAATGAAGCATAATTAGGAGAAGACGACCATCTAGCTACTGCTATGGACCCATAGTCCAGGGGTGAACTACGCACACAACACTCCGGAGGCGACCATGGCGGTGAAGAGTCCTCCGGGAGATGATTCCCCTCTCCGGCAGGGTGTCGGAGGCGAATCCCCCGAGATGGGATTGGCGGCGGCGGCGTCTCTGGAAGGTTTTCCGTATCGTGGCTCTCGGTACTGGGGGATTCGCGACGAAGGCTTTAAGTAGGCGGAGGAGATAGGTCAGGGGGCCAAACGAGGGCCCCACACAACAGGCCGGCGCGGCCAAGGCCCAGGCCACGCCGCCCTAGTGTGTCGCCAGCTCGTGGCCCCACTTCGTATCATCTTCGATCTTCTGGAAGCTTCGTGTGAAAATAGGCCCCTGGGCGTTGATTTCGTCCAATTCCGAGAATATTTCCTTACTAGGATTTCTGAAACCAAAAATGTTATAAAAACAAAGAATCGGCTCTTCGGCATCTCATTAATTGGTTAGTGCCGGAAAATGCATAAACATGACATAAAGTATGCATAAAACATGTAGATATCATCAATAATGTGGCATGGAACATAAGAAATTATCGATACGTCGGAGACGTATCAACATCCCCAAGCTTAGTTTCTGCTCGTCCCGAGCATGTAAACGATAACAAAGAGAATTTCTGGAGTGACATGCCATCATAACCTTGATCATACTATTGTAAGCATATATAATGAATGCAGCGATCAAAACAATGGTAAATGACATGAGTAAACAAATGAATCATATAGCAAAGACTTTTCATGAATAGTACTTCAAGACAAGCATCAATAAGTCTTGCATAAGAGTTAACTCATAAAGCAATAATTCAAAGTAAAGGTATTGAAGCAACACAAAGGAAGATTAAGTTTCAGCGGTTGCTTTCAACTTGTAACATGTATATCTCATGGATAGTTGTCAATGCAAAGTAATATAACAAGTGCAATATGCAAGTATGTAGGAATCAATGCACAGTTCACACAAGTGTTTGCTTCTTGAGGTGGAGAGAAATAGGTGAACTGACTCAACAATAAAAGTAAAAGAAAGGCCCTTCGCAGAGGGAAGCATTGATTGCTATGTTTGTGCTAGAGCTTTGGTTTTGAAAACATATAGAGAGCATAAGAGTAAAATTTTGAGAGGTGTTTGTTGTTGTCAACGAATGGTAGTGGGTACTCTAACCCCCTTGCCAGACAAACCTTCAAAGAGCGGCTCCCATTTTATTTTATTTTTGTGTGGCACTCCTTCCAACCTTTCTTTCACAAACCATGGCTAACCGAATCCTCGGGTGCCTGCCAACAATCTCATACCATGAAGGAGTGCCTTTTTATTTTAGTTTTACTATGATGACACTCCTCCCCACCTTTGCTTTCTCAAGCCATGGCTAACCGAATCCTTCGGGTGCCGTCCAACAATCACATACCATGGAGGAGTGTCTATTTTTTTAACTAATTTGGGACTGGGAATCCCATTGCCAGCTCTTTTTGCAAATTATTGGATAAGCGGATGAAGACACTAGTCCATTGGTGAAAGTTGCCCAACAAGATTGAAAGATAAACACCACATACTTCCTCATGAGCTATAAAACATTGACACAAATCAGAGGTAATAAATTTTGAATTGTTTAAAGGTAGCACTCAAGCAATTTACTTTGGAATGGCGGAGAAATACCATGTAGTAGGTAGGTATGGTGGACACAAATGGCATAGTGGTTGGCTCAAGTATTTTGGATGCATGGGAAGTATTCCCTCTCGATACAAGGCTTAGGCTAGCAAGGCTTATTTGAAACAAACACAAGGATGAACCGGTGCAGCAAAACTCACATAAAAGACATATTGTAAACATTATAAGACTCTACACCGTCTTCCTTGTTGTTCAAACTCTTTACTAGAAATTATCTAGACCTTAGGGAGACCAATTATGCAAACCAAATTTTAGCAAGCTCTATGTATTTCTTCATTAATAGGTGCAAAGTATATGATGCAAGAGCTTAAACATGAGCACAACAATTGCCAAGTATCACATTATCCAATACATTTTACCAATTACTACATGTATCATTTTCCGTTTCCAACCATATAACAATTTAACGAAGAAGATTCAACCTTCGCCATGAATACTATGAGTAAAGCCTAAGGACATATTTGTCCATATGCAACAGCGGAGCGTGTCTCTCTCCCACACAATGAATGCTAGGATCCATTTTATTTAAACAAAACAAAAACAAAAACAAACCGATGCTCCAAGCAAAGTACATAAGATGTGATGGAATAAAAATATAGTTTCACTAGAGGAACCTGATAATGTTGTCGATGAAGAAGGGGATTCCTTGGGCATCCCCAAGCTTAGATGCTTGAGTCTTCTTGAAATATGAAGGGGTGAACCACCGGGGCATCCCCAAGCTTAGAGCTTTCACTCTCCTTGATCATATTGTATCATCCTCCTCTCTTGATCCTTGAAAACTTCCTCCACACCAAACTCAAAACAACTCATTAGAGGGTTAGTGCACAATTAAAATTTACATGTTCAGAGGTGACACAATCATTCTTAACACTTCTGGACCTTGCACAAAGCTACTGAAAGTCAATGGAATCGAAAAATCCATCAAGCATAGCAAAACATGCAATGCGAAATAAAAGGCAGAATCTGTCAAAACAGAACAGTTCGTAAAGACGAATTTCTAAGAGGCACCAGATTTGCTCAAATGAAAATGCTCAAATTGAATGAAAGTTGCGTACATATCTGAGGATCACTCACGTAAATTGGTATAATTTTCTGAGTTACCTACAGAGAATTAGGCCCAGATTCGTGACAGCAAAGAAATCTGTTTCTGCGCAGTAATCCAAATCTAGTATGAACCTTACTATCAACGACTTTACTTGGCACAACAATGCACAAAACTAAGATAAGGAGAGGTTGCTACAGTAGTAACAACTTTCAAGACTCAAATATAAAATAAAAGTTCAGTAGTAAAAACATGGGTTGTCTCCCATAAGCGCTTTTCTTTAACGCCTTTCAGCTAGGCGCAGAAAGTGTGTATCAAGTATTATCAAGAGACGAAGTGTCAACATCATAACTTGTTCTAATAATAGAATCAAAAGGTAACTTCATTCTCTTTCTAGGGAAGTGTTCCATACCTTTCTTGAGAGGAAATTGATATTTAATATTACCTTCCTTCATATCAATGATAGCACCAACAGTTCGAAGAAAAGGTCTTCCCAATATAATGGGACAAGATGCATTGCATTCAATATCCAAGACAACAAAATCAACGGGGACAAGGTTATTGTTAACGGTAATGTGAACATTATCAACTCTCCCCAAAGGTTTCTTTGTAGAATTATCAGCAAGATTAACATCCAAATAACAATTTTTCAATGGTGGCAAGTCAAGCATATTATAGATTTTCTTAGGCATAACGAAAATACTTGCACCAAGATCACATAAAGCATTACAATCAAAGTCATTAACCTTCATCTTAATGATGGGCTCTAAACCATCCTATAGCTTCCTAGTAATAGAAGTTTCGCGTTCTAGTTTCTCTTCTCTAGCTTTTATGAGAGCATTTGTAATATGTTTCGTGAAAGCCAAATTTATAGCACTAGCATGAGGACTCTTAGCAAGTTTTTGTAAGAACTTTATAACTTCAGAGATGTGGCAATCATCAAAATCCAAACCATTATAATCTAAAGCAATGGGATCATTATCCCAAATGTTGGAAAAAATTTCAGCAGTTTTATCACAGGCAGTTTCAGCAGTTTTAGCAGTTTCAGGAAGTTTTTCACGCTTTGCATTAGAAGTGGAAACATTGCCAACACCAATTATTTTACCATTAATAGTAGGAGGTGCAGCAACATATGGAGCATTAGCATTGCTAGTGGTGGTAATAGTCCAAACTTTAGCTATATTATCTTCTTTAGCATTTTCTTCTTTCTCCCACCTAGCACGCAATTCGGCCATCAATCTTATATTATCATTAATTCTAACTTGGATGGCATTTGCTGTAGTAACAATTTTATTATCAATATCCTCAGGTTTAGCAGCCATTTTATTAATTAAAGAAGATTGTGACGCAGACATGTATGAGATTCGGTTTTCAGCATTTGCAAGTTTAGTTTGCAACCCAGAAATCTCCATATTCAGATTTTCAAGTTGATTTCCTATATTCTTCAACAAGGTAGATTGTTCATTCATAGTTTTAGTAAACAATTTATTTTGCTCATATTGTGATTGCATAAAGCTCTTGGTGGATCTTTCAATTTCTAACATCTTTTCCTCATTAGGTGAAGCATATCTACCATAAGAGTTACCATTAGCAGGATATGGCCTAGAATTATTATAATTGTTATTTTTAATGAAATTCACATCAACATGTTCTTTTTGAGCAAGGAATGAAGCTAACGGAACATTATTTGGATCGACATTAGTCCTACCATTCACAAGCATAGACATAATAGCATCAATCTTATCACTCAAGGAAGAGGTTTCTTCGACAGAATTTACCTTCTTACCTCGTGGAGCTCTTTCCGTGTGCCATTCAGAGTAATTAATCATCATATTATCAAGAAGCTTTGTTGCTTCGCCTAGAGTGATGGACATAAAGGTACCTCCAGCAGCTGAATCCAATAGGTTCCGCGAAGAAAAATTCAGTCCTGCATAAAAGGTTTGGATGATCATCCAAGTAGTCAGTCCATGGGTTGGGCAATTTTTAACCAAAGATTTCATTCTTTCCCAAGCTTGGGCAACATGCTCATTATCCAATTGTTTAAAATTCATTATGCTACTTCTCAAAGATATAATTTTAGCAGGGGGATAATATCTACCAATAAAAGCATCGTTGCATTTAGTCCATGAATTAATACTATTCTTAGGCAGAGATAGCAGCCAATCTTTAGCTCTTCCTCTTAATGAGAAAGGAAACAATTTTAATTTTATAATGTCACCATCTACATCCTTATACTTTTGCATTTCACAAAGTTCAACAAAGTTATTGAGATGGGCAGCAGCATCATCAGAACTAACACCAGAAAATTGCTCTCGCATAACAAGATTCAGAAAAGCAGGTTTAATTTCAAAGAATTCTGCTGTAGTAGCAGGTGGAGCAATAGGTGTGCATAAGAAATCATTATTATTTGTGGTTGTGAAGTCACACAACTTAGTATTTTCAGGAGTACCCATTTTAGCAATAGTAAATAAAGCAAACTAGATAAAGTAAATGCAAGTAACTAATTTTTTTTGTGTTTTTGATATAGCAAACAAGATAGTAAATAAAGTAAAACTAGCAACTAATTTTTTTGTGTTTTTTTTTAGTGCAGCAAACAAAGTAGTAAATAAAATAAAGCAAGACAAAAACAAAGTAAAGAGATTGGAATGTGGAGACTCCCCTTGCAGCGTGTCTTGATCTCCCCGACAACGGCGCCGTAAAAATCGCTTGATACGCGCACAAAGACGCGTCCGTTGGGAACCCCAAGAGGAAGGTGTGATGCGTACAGCGGCAAGTTTTCCCTCGGTAAGAAACCAAGGTTTATCGAACCAGTAGGAGCCAAGAAGCACGTTGAAGGTTGATGGCGGCGAGATGTAGTGCGGCGCAACACCAGGGATTCCGGCGCCAACGTGGAACCTGCACAACACAACCAAAGTACTTTTCCCCAACGAAACAGTGAGGTTGTCAATCTCACCGGCTTGCTGTAACAAAGGATTAGATGTATAGTGTGGATGATGATTGTTTGCAGAAAACAGTAGAACACGTATTGCAGTAGATTGTATTCGATGTAAAAGAATGGACTGGGGTCCACAGTTCACTAGATGTGTCTCTCCCATAAGATAAATAGCATGTTGGGTGAACAAATTACAGTTGGGCAATTGACAAATAGAGAGGGCATAACAATGCACATACATGATATGATGAGTATTGTGAGACTTAATTGGGCATTACGACAAAGTACATAGACCGCTATCCAGCATGCATCTATGCCTAAAAAGTCCACCTTCAGGTTATCATCCAAACCCCTTCCAGTATTAAGTTGAAAACAACAGACAATTGCATTAAGTATGGTGCGTAATGTAATCAATAACTACATCCTCGGACATAGCATCAATGTTTTATCCCTAGTGGCAACAGCACATCCACAACCTTAGAACTTTCTGTCACCTGTCCTGCATTTAATGGAGGCATGAACCCACTATCGAGCATAAATACTCCCTCTTGGAGTTAAGAGTAAAAACTTGGCCAGAGCCTCTACTAATAACGGAGAGCATGCAAGATCATAAACAACACATAGGTAATAGATTGATAGTCAACATAACATAGTATTATCTATCCATCGGATCCCAACAAACACAACATATAGCATTACAGATAGATGATCTTGATCATGTTAGGCAGCTCACAAGATCCGACAATGAAGCATAATTAGGAGAAGACGACCATATAGCTACTGCTATGGACCCATAGTCCAGGGGTGAACTACTCACACATCACTCCGGAGGCGACCATGGCGGTGAAGAGTCCTCCGGGAGATGATTCCCCTCTCCGGCAGGGTGCCGGAGGCGATCTCCTGAATCCCCCGAGATGGGATTGGCGGTGGCGGCGTCTCTGGAAGGTTTTCTGTATCGTGGCTCTCGGTACTGGGGTTTCGCGATGAAGGCTTTAAGTAGGCGGAGGAGATAGGTCAGGGGGCCACACGAGGGCCCCACACAACAGGCCGGCGCGGCCAAGGCCCAGGCCGCGCCGCCCTAGTGTGTCGCCAGCTCGTGGCCCCACTTCGTATCATCTTCGGTCTTCTGGAAGCTTCGTGTGAAAATAGGCCCCTGGGCGTTGATTTCGTCCAATTCCGATAATATTTCCTTACTAGGATTTCTGAAACCAAAAATAGCAGAAAACAGCAACTGGCTCTTCGGCATCTCGTTTATAGGTTAGTGCCGGAAAATGCATAAATATGACATAAAGTATGCATAAAACATGTAGATATCATCAATAATGTGGCATGGAACATAAGAAATTATCGATACGTCGGAGACGTATCACGACTCGCCCTCGGCAGTATGAACAAGGATGTCACAGGGTGCAGCCAAATAAGAATCGTCTTTGTACACCTTATCTATCGGCCATGGAGCAACTCGAAGCACCGTGTTACCTGCATTCTTACATCGACCCGAAGGATAATCTTGAAAAGTCCACTCATCTGCTTAGAAATTGTTGGCAGTTCCTCGAGGTCCGTTAGTTTTGCGATGATCTTAGGGCCGAGACAGCAGCAAAAGCTCACCCGGTAGAAAAAAGGGTGGCAGCCTATAGTTACCCACCGGAGCCATACATACCGGAAGGAGGAGACATGTAAGTACCAACCGAAGTATTTCCAGCGTCTCGAGGACAGGTCAATATGATCCATAAAACTAGTTTTTCGAAGAGAGAAGCCAAGAAGTTTTCGCGAGAGGTGAAGTACGCAGAAGTTGCTATGACTGAGGTCCCGAATATATCGACTGGTCAGACCAAAACATATCTTTTAGCAAGCTGGATCACCCGAAGGCCATTCCAAGACCTGGCCACGCTGCTCTAGTTCTTGAAGCACAGATTGGAGGTTACAACATGAGCAAGGTGTTCATGGATGGTGGAAGTGGCCTGAACTTGTTATTCACCCGCACAATGAAGGCAATGGGTTTAACAGCTGATTGATACGTCTCCTACGTATCGATAATTTCTTATGTTCCATGCCACTTTATTGATGATACCTACATGTTTTATGCATACTTTATGTCGTATTTATGCATTTTCCGGCACTAACCTATTAACAAGATGCCGAAGAGCCAGTTGCTGTTTTCTGCTGTTTTTGGTTTCAGAAATCCTAGTAAGAAAATATTCTCGGAATTGGACGAAATCAACGCCCAGGATCTTATTTTTCCACGAAGCTTACAGAACACCGGGGGAGATACGAAGTGGGGCGACGAGGCAACGCCACACTAGGGCGGCGCGGCCCAAGCCCTGGTCGCGCCGGCCTACTGTGTGGGCCCCTCGTGGTGCCCCCTGACCTACCTCCTCCGCCTACTTAAGCCTTCGTCGATAATAACTCCAGTACCGAGAGCCAAGATACGGAAAACCTTCCAGAGACGCTGCCGCCGCCAATCCCATCTCGGGGGATTCAGGAGATCGCCTCCGGCACCCTGCCGGAGAGGGGAATCATCTCCCGGAGGACTCTTCACCGCCATGGTCGCCTCCGGAGTGATAAGTGAGTAGTTCACCCCTGGACTATGGGTCCATAGCAGTAGCTAGATGGTCGTCTTCTCCTAATTGTGCTTCATTGTTGGATCTTGTGAGCTGCCTAACATGATCAAGATCATCTATCTGTAATTGCTACATGTTGTGTTTATTGGGATCCGATGAATAGTGAATGCTATGTTATGTTGATTATCAATTTATTATCTTTGTGTTGTTTATGATCTTGCATGCTCTCCGTTACTAGTAGAGGCTCTGGCCAAGTTTTTGCTTGTAACTCCAAGAGGGAGTATTTATGCTTGATAGTGGGTTCATGCCTCCATTAAATCTGGGACAGTGACAGAAAGTTCTAAGGTTGTGGATGTGCTGTTGCCACTAGGGATAAAACATCGATGCTATGTCTAAGGATGTATGTGTTGATTACATTACGCACCATACTTAGTGCAACTGTCTGTTGTTTACAACTTAATACTGGAGGGGGTTCGGATGATAACCTGAAGGTGGACTTTTTAGGCAAAGATGCATGCTGGATAGCGGTCTATGTACTTTGTCGTAATGCCCAATTAAATCTCACAATACTCATCATAACATGTATGTGCATGGTCATGCCCTCTTTATTTGTCAATTGCCCAACTGTAATTTGTTCACCCAACATGCTTATTCTTATGGGAGAGACACCTCTAGTGAACTGTGGACCCCGGTCCATTCTTTTAATCGAATACAATCTACTGCAATACTCGTTCTACTGTTTTCTGCAAACAATCATCATCCACACTATACATCTAATCCTTTGTTACAGCAAGCCGGTGGGATTGACAACCTCACTGTCACGTTGGGGCAAAGTACTTTGGTTGTGTTGTGCAGGTTCCACGTTGGCGTCGGAATCCCTGGTGTTGCGCCGACTACACTCCGCTGCCATCAACCTTCAACGTGCTTCTTGGCTCCTACTGGTTCGATAAACCTTGGTTTCTTACTGAGGGAAAACTTGCCGCTGTACGCATCACACCTTCCTCTTGGGGTTCCCAACGGTCGCGTGCTGTACGCGTATCAAGACTGTTTTCTGGCGCCGTTGCCGGGGAGATCAAGACACGCTGCAAGGGGAGTCTCCACCTCCAATCTCTTTACTTTGTTTTTGTCTTGCTTTATTTTATTTACTACTTTGTTTGCTGCATTATATCGAAACACAAAAAAATTTAGTTGCTAGCTTTACTTTATTTACTGTCTTGTTTGCATTCTCCATATTAAAAACACAAAAAAATTAGTTACTTGCATTTACTTTATCTAGTTTGCTTTATTTACTACTGCTAAAATGGGTACTCCTGAAAATACTAAGTTGTGTGACTTCACAACCACAAATAATAATGATTTCTTATGCACACCTATTGCTCCACCTGCTACTACAGCAGAATTCTTTGAAATTAAACATGCTTTACTGAATCTTGTTATGAGAGAGCAATTTTCTGGTGTTAGTTCTGATGATGCTGCTGCCCATCTTAATAATTTTGTTGAACTATGTTAAATGCAAAAGTATAAGGATGTAGATGGTGACATTATAAAATTAAAGTTGTTTCCTTTCTCACTAAGAGGAAGAGCTAAAGATTGGTTGCTATCTCTGCCTAAGAATAGTATTGATTCATGGACTAAATGCAAGGATGCTTTTATTGGTAGATATTATCCTCCTGCTAAAATTATATCTTTGAGAAGTAGCATAATGAATTTTAAACAATCGGATAATGAGCATGTTGCCCAAGCATGGGAAAGAATGAAATCTTTGGTTAAAAACTGCCCAACCCATGGACTGACTACTTGGATGATCATCCAAACCTTTTATGCAGGACTGAATTTTTCTTCGCGGACCTTATTGGATTCAGCTGCTGGAGGTACCTTTATGTCGATCACTCTAGGCGACGCAACAAAGCTTCTTGATAATATGATGATTAATTACTCTGAATGGCACACGGAAAGAGCTCCACAAGGTAAGAAGGTAAATTCTGTCGAAGAAACCTCCTCCTTGAGTGATAAGATTGATGCTATTATGTCTATGCTTGTGAATGGTAGGACTAATGTTGATCCTAATAATGTTTCGTTAGCTTCATTGGTTGCTCAAGAAGAACATGTTGATGTGAACTTCATTAAAAATAATAATTTCAACAACAATGCTTATCGGAACAATTCTAGTAACAACTATAGGCCATATCCTTATAATAATGGTAACAGTTATGGTAATTTTTATGGGAATTCTTACAACAATAATAGGAATACACCCCCTGGACTTGAAGCCATGCTTAAAGAATTTATTAGTACACAAACTGCTTTTAACAAATCTGTTGAAGAAAAGCTTGGGAAAATTGATATACTTGCTTCTAAAGTCGATAGTCTTGCTGCTGATGTTGATCTTTTGAAATCGAAAGTTATGCCTAATGAAAATAATAATAATAAAATTGTTACTACAGCAAATGCCATCCAAGTTAGAATTAATGAAAATATAAGATTGATGGCCGAATTGCGTGCTAGGTGGGAAAAAGAAGAAAATGCTAAAGAAGATAATATAGCTAAAGTTTGGACTATTACCACCACTAGTAATGCTAATGCTTCACATGTTGCTGCACCTCCTACTATTAATGGTAAAATAATTGGTGTTGGCAATGTTTCCACTTCTAATGCAAAGCCTGCAAAACTGCCGGAAACTGCTAAAACTGCTGAAACTACCTGTGATAAAACTGCTGAATTTTTTTCCAACATTGGGGATAATGATCCCATTGCTTTAGATTATAATGGTTTGGATTTTGATGATTGCCACATCTCTGAAGTTATAAAGTTCTTACAAAAACTTGCTAAGAGTCCTAATGCTAGTGCTATAAATTTGGCCTTTACAAAACATATTACAAATGCTCTCATAAAAACTAGAGAAGAGAAATTAAATCGTGAAGCTTCTATTCCTAGGAAGCTAGAGGATGGTTGGGAGCCCATCATTATGATGAAGGTCAATTACTTTGATTGTAATGCTTTATGTGATCTTGGTGCAAGTATTTCCGTTATGCCTAGAAAAATCTATAATATGCTTGACTTGCCACCATTGAAAAATTGTTATTTGGATGTTAATCATGCTGATAATTCTACAAAGAAACCTTTGGGGAGAGTTGATAATGTTCGCGTTACCGTTAACAATAACCTTGTCCCCGTTGATTTTGTTGTCTTGGATATTGAATGCAATGCATCTTGTCCCATTATATTGGGAAGACCTTTTCTTCGAACTGTTGGTTCTATTATTGATATGAAGGAAGGTAATATTAAATATCAATTTCCTCTCAAGAAAGGTATGGAACACTTCCCTAGAAAGATAATGAAGTTACCTTTTGATTCTATTATTAGAACAAATTATGATGTTGATGCTTCATCTCTTGATAATACTTGATACACACTTTCTGCGCCTAGCTGAAAGGCGTTAAAGAAAAGCGCTTATGGGAGACAACCCATGATTTTACTACTGCACTTTTATTTTATATTTGAGTCTTGGAAGTTGTTACTACTGTAGCAACCTCTCCTTATCTTAGTTTTGTTGCATTGTTGTGCCAAGTAAAGTCTTTGATAGTAAGGTTCATACTAGATTTGGATTACTGCGCAGAAACAGATTTCTTTGCTGTCACGAATCTGGGCCTAATTCTCTGTAGGTAACTCAGAAAATTCTGCCAATTTACGCGAGTGATCCTCAGATATGTATGCAACTTTCATTCAATTTGAGAATTTTCATTTGAGCAAGTCTGGTGCCTCTTAGAAATTCATCTTTACGAACTGTTCTGTTTTGACAGATTCTACCTTTTATTTCGCATTGCCTGTTTTGCTATGCTTGATGGATTTTTCTATTCCATTAACTTTCAGTAGCTTTGTGCAATGTCCAGAAGTGTTAAGAATGATTATGTCACCTCTGAATATGTGAATTTTGATTATGCACTAACCCTCTAATGAGTTGTTTTGAGTTGGTGTGGAGGAAGTTTTCAAGGATCAAGAGAGGAGGATGATACAATATGATCAAGGAGAGTGAAAGCTCTAAGCTTGGGGATGCCCCGGTGGTTCACCCCTGCATATTTCAAGAAGACTCAAGCGTCTAAGCTTGGGGATGCCCAAGGCATCCCCTTCTTCATCGACAACATTATCAGGTTCCTCTAGTGAAACTATATTTTTATTCCATCACATCTTATGCACTTTGCTTGGAGTGTCTGTTTGTTTTTGTTTTTGTTTTTTTTGAATAAAGTTGGATCCTACCATTCATTGTGTGGGAGAGAGACACGCTCCGCTGTTGCATATGGACAAATATGTCCTTAGGCTTTACTCATAATATTCATGGCGAAGGTTGAATCTGCTTCGTTAAATTGTTATATGGTTGGAAACGGGAAATGCTACATGTGGTAATTGGAATAATAACTTGGATAATGCGATACTTGGCAATTGTTGTGCTCATGTTTAAGCTCTTGCATCATTTACTTTGCACCTATTAATGAAGAAATACATAGAGCTTGCTAAAATTTGGTTTGCATAATTGGTCTCTCTAAGGTCTAGATAATTTCTAGTAAGGGTCGAACAACAAGAAAGACGGTGTAGAGTCTTATAATGCTTACAATATGTCTTTTATGTGAGTTTTGCTGCACCGGTTCATACTTGTGTTTGTTTCAAATAACCTTGCTAGCCTAAGCCTTGTATCGAGAGGGAATACTTCTCATGCATCCAAAATCCTTGAGCCAACCACTATGCCATTTGTGTCCACCATACCTACCTACTACATGGTATTTCTCCGCCATTCCAAAGTAAATTGCTTGAGTGCTACCTTTAAATTTTCTATTCTTCATCTTTGCAATATATAGCTCATGGGACAAATAGCCTAAAAACTATTGTGGTATTGAATATGTACTTATGCACTTTATCTCTTATTAAGTTGGTTGTTGTGCGATAACCATGTTCCTGGGGACGCCATCAACACTTTGTTGAATATTATGTGAGTTGCTATGCATGTCCGTCTTGTCTGAAGTAAGGGCGATTTACCATGAGTTGAATTGTTAGAGCATGATGCATACTGTTAGAGAAGAACATTGGGCCGCTAACTAAAGCCATGATTCATGGTGGAAGTTTCAGTTTTGGACAAATATCGTCAATCTCATATGAGAATATTAATTGTTGTTAAATGCTTATGCATTAAAGAGGAGTCCATTATCTGTTGTCTATGCTGTCCCGGTATGGATGTCTAAGTTGAGAATAATCAAAAGCGAGAAATCCAATGCGAGCTTTCTCCTTAGACCTTTGTACAGGCGGCATAGAGGTACCCCTTTGTGAAACTTGGTTAAAACATATGTATTGCGATGATAATCCAGGCAATCCGAGCTAATTAGGACAAGGTGCGGGCACTATTAGTATACTATGCATGAGGCTTGCAACTTGTAGGATATAATTTACATGATGCATATGCTTTATTACTAGCGTTGACAAAATTGTTTCTTGTTTTCAAAGCCAAAGCTCTAGCACAAACATAGCAATCAATGCTTCCCTCTGCAAAGGGCCTTTCTTCTACTTTTATGTTGAGTCAGTTCCCCTACTTCTCTCAACCTCAAGAAGCAAACACTTGTGTTAACTGTGCATTGATTCCTACATACTTGCATATTGCACTTGTTATATTACTTTACATTGACTATCCATGAGATATACATGTTACAAGTTGAAAGCAACCGCTGAAACTTAATCTTCCTTTGTGTTGCTTCAATACCTTTACTTTGAATTTATTGCTTTATGAGTTAACTCTTATGCAAGACTTATTGATGCTTGTCTTGAAAGTACTATTCATGAAAAGTCTTTGCTATATGATTCATTTGTTTACTCATTGCATTACCATTGTTTCGAATCACTGCATTCATTACATGTGCTTACAATAGTATTGATCAAGATTATGATGGCATGTCACTTCAGAAATTATCTTTGTTATCGTTTACCTACTCGGGACGAGCAGGAACTAAGCTTGGGGATGCTGATACGTCTCCAACGTATCGATAATTTCTTATGTTCCATGCCACTTTATTGATGATACCTACATGTTTTATGCATACTTTATGTCATATTTATGCATTTTCCGGCACTAACCTATTAACAAGATGCCGAAGAGCCAGTTGCTGTTTTCTGATGTTTTTGGTTTCAGAAATCCTAGTAAGGAAATATTCTCGGAATTGGACGAAATCAACGCCCAGGATCTTATTTTTCCACGAAGCTTCCAGAACACCGGGGGAGATACGAAGTGGGGCGACGAGGCGATGCCACACTAGGGCGGTGCGGCCCAAGCCCTGGCCGCGCCGGCCTACTGTGTGGGCCCCTCGTGGATAATAACTCCAGTACCGAGAGCCACGATAAGGAAAACCTTCCAGAGACGCCGCCGCCAATCCCATCTCGGGGGATTCAGGAGATCGCCTCCGGCACCCTGCCGGAGAGGGGAATCATCCCATGGTCACCTCCGGAGTGATGAGTGAGTAGTTCACCCCTGGACTATGGGTCCATAGCAGTAGCTAGATGGTCGGCTTCTCCTAATTGTGCTTCATTGTTGGATCTTGTGAGCTGCCTAACATGATCAAGATCATCTATCTGTAATTGCTACATGTTGTGTTTGTTGGGATCCAATGAATAGTGAATGCTATGTTATGTTGATTATCAATTTATTATCTATGTGTTGTCTATGATCTTGCATGCTCTCCGTTACTAGTAGAGGCTCTGGCCAAGTTTTTGCTTGTAACTCCAAGAGGGAGTATTTATGCTCGATAGTGGGTTCATGCCTCCATTAAATCTGGGACAGTGACAGAAAGTTCTAAGGTTGTGGATGTGTTGTTGCCACTAGGGATAAAACATCGATGCTATGTCTAAGGATATATGTGTTGATTACATTACGCACCATACTTAATGCAATTGTCTGTTGTTTACAACTTAATACTAGAGGGGGTTCGGATGATAACCTGAAGGTGGACTTTTTAGGCATAGATGCATGCTGGATAGCGGTCTATGTACTTTGTCGTAATGCCCAATTAAATCTCACAATACTCATCATAACATGTATGTGCATGGTCATGCCCTCTTTATTTGTAAATTGCCCAACTGTAATTTGTTCACCCAACATGCTTATTCTTATGGGAGAGACACCTCTAGTGAACTGTGGACCCCGGTCCATTCTTTTAATCGAATACAATCTACTGCAATACTCGTTCTACTATTTTCTGCAAACAATCATCATCCACACTATACATCTAATCCTTTGTTACAGCAAGCCGGTGAGACTGACAACCTCACTGTCACGTTGGGGCAAAGTACTTTGATTGTGTTGTGCAGGTTCCACGTTGGCGCCGGAATCCCTGGTGTTGCGCCGCACTACACTCCACCGCCATCAACCTTCAACATGCTTCTTGGCTCCTACTGGTTCGATAAACCTTGGTTTCTTACTGAGGGAAAACTTGCCGCTGTACGCATCACACCTTCCTCTTGGGGTTCCCAACGGTCGCGTGATGTACGCGTATCACTGATATGCTAAAAGAATCTGATACAGGGTTTCATGGCATTATCCCGACCCGACCAGCTTATCCCCTTGGAAAAATATCACTGGATGTAGTTTTCGGCACACCTATCAACTTCAGGAAAGAGAAGCTCGGATTCGAAGTGGTTGATTGGGAATCACAATATCATGCCATCCTCGGCAGACCAGCGTTTGCCAAATTCATGGCGGTACCTCATTATGCATACCTAAAGCTGAAGATGCCAGGCTATAACGGGACATCAATAACCGTTCACAGAAGTTTTTCTCGCTATGATAACTGCGACAGGGATTTTTGGAAGATCGCCTTGAAGTTTGGCGTTAAGGAAGAGCTCAGTGCACTCGATGTTGTTACAGATCACATGAAGCCACCAGCCGATAATCGGAACGTAAGATCCGATGAATTTGACGTCGCAAAGGAGGCAAAAAAACAGCATGTGCACCCCTCTGACCCGAAGAAAACAGTCAACACTTCAGCAGATCTTGCTGTCGCATAGGAAAGCGCGCTCATCAAGTTTCTCCGTGAGCGCTAGGATATATTTGTATGGGAACCATCCGACATGCCAGGTATTCCCAGGGAACTCGCTGAGCACGCCCTCAATGTTGACCCCAAAGCTAAACCCGTACAACAGATGATGAGTCGCTTTTCAGAACCAAAAAGAAAAGCTATTGGCGAAGAAGTTAATTGACTCTGCAAGGCTGGATTCATTCGGGAGCTCAAGGAAGCCGAGTGGGTAGCTAACCCAGTCATGGTGCCGAAGAAGGATACAACGGCTCTTCGCATGTGTATCGATTACACAAGCCTTAACAAGCATTGCCCAAAGGATCACTTCCCGCTGCCCTGTATCGACCAGATAGTCGACTCCACAGCAGGCTGCGATCATTTCTCCTTCCTCGATGCGTATTCCGGATATAATCAGATCAAGCTCAAGAAAGAAGATCAAGAGTTAACCACGTTCATAACCCCCACGGTGTTTACTGTTACAACGTTATGACTTTCGGGTTAAAAAACGCAGGTGCCACTTATCAGCGGTGCATGCAAGCATGTCTCGGAGAACAGATGGGTAGGAATATCGAAGTTTACATCGACGATATTATGGTTAAAACCAAAAATGCAGTTACCCTCATTGACGATCTGTGAGAAACTTTCAACAATCTCGACATATACAAAATAAAGCTGAATCCGAAGAAATGTTTCTTCGGGGTGCCAAGAGGACAAGTACTCGGGTACTTCATCTCAGCTAGAGGAATATAGGCCAACCCTTTGAAATCAAAGCTATCCTTGACATGGAACCGCCAAAGAACTTACATCAAGTGCAACAATTGGCAGGACGGTTGGCAGCGCTTAGTAGATTTATCGCCAAGTTGGGAGAAAAAGCCTTGCCCTTTTATGAGTTGCTGAAGAAGTCGGAGAAGTTCAAGTGGACAGACGAGGCGCATGAATCTTTTGATAATATGAAGAAAATTATGTCGACAGCCCTACTACTCGTGACTCCACATGAAAAAGAACCAATGCTAATGTATATGGCTACAACGGTGCAGGTCTTTAGCACGATCTTAGTCGTTGAGCGAGAAGAGGCAGGGAGAGTCCATGGTGTACAACGACCCGTTTACTACCTTAGCGAGGTACTCTGCATATACTCCCATCGGGAGAGCAATATAAGTCATCTTTGACTCGATAAAATGTGCCATTCCAACAGCCGAAAGAGCACTCGACAATATATTCTCAGAACGCCAAAGTTGCGATCAATTTCTGAATGCCGCAAATTTGCGAAGGTAAGACCCCAGATCCATTCTGCTGGGCGTGGCATCGCCGAAGACTGCGCTCTGCTACTTTTATCCGTATCAACAGATATGAAGAAAAATCCTAACGGACGCGTTGGGTACCCGATAAATTTTACTGGGACTCGACAGAATGGTAAGACCTTAAGCGGCACCTGTCGAAGTTTACACCAGTAACCCGAGGTCATGTCTAGGGACGTGATCTTGAAGTAGGTTTTTGTGGATTGCCACGAGAGCAGTTAACTAGTACCTGATCCGTCAGATGAACTAGCCCCAATTACCATTATCCCTGTACAATATAGAAGTTTATGAGAAGAAATATAGAGGAGTTGAAGTTGTCGAATAAAAATAAACAGTGGAGATTTTCCTTAACTCTGCGATTCAAGCAAAATCACGGGGGCTACTGACATAGGCATCCCAAATGGGCCTGCCGAAGATAGTACCCGGGGTTTACTGAAGGCCCACTACCCGAAGAATAAGAAGATTCGGAAGCCCAAGATATTATTAAGGAAAGTTAGAGTTGTAATAGAAAGTCTTATTTGTAATCTTGCGGGATGAGTTAGAAACCTTCCCGGATTCTGTAACTTGTACGGCACGAATCCCTCGACTCCGCCTCCTATATAAGGGGGAGTCGAGGGACGCAGAAATCATCGAATCATTGTTTTACAAACCCTAGTTTTCATAATCGTCGAGTACTTTTCGGCTGAAACCTTCGAGATCTACTTGCCCTCTACTTCCAACTAAACCCTAGCCTACAATCCATAGGCATTGACAAGTTAATACCTTGTCAATTGGCGCCGTCTGTGGGAACTAGAGGCGTAAGGATCTGATCTCGATGGCACGTTCAAGATCTTCGACATCATCAACCGCAAGCAACGCAATGGATCGAGGTAAACAGATCGCTGCTGGTCCTGTCGATTTTGTTCCTCACCCACCCTCCCGTTAGGATGCATATGCGTATCTGGCGGAGCCTATGGAGATGACGTTCGGAAGGTTTCGCTTTCGCGTCGAGAAGGAAGGATCGTATCGTGTCGAAATTCTGATTTCGTCGGGATCGTCGGCGGTCGATTCCGATTTTTCAAGCTATACATCGTCAACCGAATCAGGAGAAGAAGAAACTTCGTCGACACGCTACGTCAGCACAAGGGCAAGAGAGAAACTCGCCAAGATCTTCAGCAACATGTCGTTTGAGTCATCTGCGGACTCATATATAAGCGATGGCTCAAGCAAAGGTTTCGATTGCTACGACTTCATCGACAAATCTATTACAGTGGGCAAGGTCTTCATCAATCTCAACGATGGTGTCACCAAACCCAACATAGATCTGAATACAAAATATCATCAGATTTATGCCGTTGGAGAGCCAAGCAATGATCAAGAGGAAACATCTGAGGCTTTCGACGATCTGGGAAATCCATACGTCGATCCCTCTGATCTGCGACGAGGTTTGGGCAATAAATACGTCGAGCCACAGCCACGACACAGAGTTCAACTCCCGCAAGCAGCGTGGGATAGAGCCGCGAGGGCTATGGACGGCTCAGAACCAATGGCCACTACAGCCACGCCAGAGGAATTGCAAGCATATCAATATAGGCTCGCACGAGCTGCAAGAGAATTGGAAAAACAGACAGCTGAGTTAAACAGAAGAAAGGAGGCAGCTTCTGCATCCAGCAGGAGAAGGGCAGACCTGAGTCGACAATCTAGAACTTCGGGTGATAGCCACAGGGAGGCTCGGAACAGAGCAAGATCAAGGTTACAACATATACCCGAAGCAGAAAGAGAGCACTTGGTCCAAAACCTCGACATGTCCTTTATGTCGATAGATACAAGAGGAAACATCATCCCTAAGACACCAGAGGCTGGGTATATGGCGACACATGCTTTTATCCTCGCATCTAAACCACCTCCAGGAGATCCAAGGGAAACACTATACAATATGGCGATAGCAGGAGTTGGAGCTATGGGGACAGCGTTTGTATCAACGCCTCCCGAAGGAGCGGCAAGGCAAAATAGTCCACGACCTGCAGCAGCGGCAGCCCCTGAAGGACCAAGTGGAGCAAGAGACACGGCAGCACAAGCAAGGGTCAACAGAGCGCGGCAAAGCAGAAGGGAACATCGGCAATCCCCAGAGCTTAACGACGAGGATATGTGTGGCTTGCCGTGCTTCACGAGGAGAGTCCGAAAAACTCGAGTCCCTTCAGGATTCAAGTTACCTGACAACTTCAAGAAATTCGACGGCCTTCATGATCCAGAGGACTGGCTAGTTGATTATCTCAAGACGGTGAAGCTCACAGGAGGAACCAGGGCAACAGCTATGCAAAGCATCCAGGTGCATTTGAGTGGAGCCGCACGATCTTGGATAAAGAAACTTCCTCCAGGATCTATCGACAGCTGGGAAAGCTTCGAGGATGTGTTCGTCAAGAACTTCAGGTCCACGTGCAAAAAACCTGCGTCGTTAAGGAGTTGAGAGCATGTCGACAAAAGCCAGACGAGCCAATGAGAAAATACATCCAAAGGTGGAACATCATCAAAAACTCGGCAGAAAATATATCTGACGAGAGAGCGATAGATGCGTTTGTCGCAGGAATCAGGCGTGGAGATTTTGTCGAGGACTTGGGAAGGACCAACCCAAAGACAGTATCCGCGTTAATGGAAATAGCAAACAGATGGGCAGATGGAGAAGATGCTGTCCATAACAAACGGCACAGGTCGCCAGAGGAGGACCGTGGTCGAAATTATCAACCGAGGCGACGATTTCCTCGGCAGTACCAGAACTATGACGCTCCAGGACAAATTTCGGCAGGTTTTCGGGCAAACACAGGAGGAAACAACAGAGATGATTATCAGAGAAGCAATGAGCAGCGAGGCGATAATAAGGACGATTCTCGAAACAACAGGCAAAATAGCGGGCCTAGGTTCCCGAGGCCTTTCGTGTCTCCCGAAGAGATGATGAATGGGCCGTGTCAGATGCACTTTTTCCTCGACAGCAACGGAAAAAGACAGTCAGGACATCTACAGAAAGATTGTCGTAATTTTCAGGCAATGTTAAGGTGGGCAGAGCACGCTAACGCTCAGGCAGCACAGAGAAATCCTCGAGAACCCAGGAGCGAGATTCACTTGCCACCTCCCCCCGCGATTACAGAAGACAATCGACATCAGCTCAGAATAGCGGCAGCACCTCCACCACCACCTTACGTTGATCCTAACTCCAACGGAGCGGTGTCAATGATTCAGAAGGGAAGGCCATCCAATAGAGCTCAGAAAGTGATCTCACGACAGGTGTTCATGGCAGAAAAAATGCCTCCACCAACAGTCGAGTATCTTAATTGGTCAGGGCAAGATATTGGCTTCACCATAGCAGATCATCCGCAGCAAGTTCCTCGACCAGGACAGTCAGCACTTATCTTACCAGCAGTTATTGCGGGATTTGATGTTTCTCGAGTGTTCATAGACGGCGGCAGCAGCTTAAACCTTATGTATGCAGATACGTTGAGGAAGATGAACATATCCCTAGCAAACTTGAAGCCAACAGACACGAGGTTTCATGGTATCACACCGGAGAAACCAAGTTATCCATTGGGGAAGATCAATCTCGACGTTCAGTTTGGAACCCGAGAGAATTATAGAATCGAGAGGCTGGAATTTGAAGTCGTGGATTTTCCGTCGCAGTACCACGCTCTGTTGGGACGACCAACATATGCTAGATTTATGGCGATGCCACACTATACATACTTGTTGTGGAGGATGCCTGGACCAAAGGGACCAATCACAGTCAAAGGAAGCTTCGCCTTAGCCGATAAGTGCGATAAAGATTTTCATCGGATATCAGAAACTTTCGGGATGCAAGCTGAGTATCTGGCGTCAAGGAGTATGACTGACTACGACGTGCTGCCAGACGTTGGAAGGCCAAACAAAGAATCAACTTTCAACACCGAGAAAAATTCTAAGGAGGTGCAGATTCACCCGACAGACCCGAAAAAGACGACATCCATCGCAAACGACATGGACCTCGCATAGGAAAGCGCGTTCGTCGAGTTCCTCCGTGAGAACTGGAAAATCTTCGCATGGTGTCCAGCTGACATGCCAGGAGTACCCAGGGAACTTGCCGAGCACCACCTAAACATGGATCCACTAGCGAGACCAATCAAACAACCCTTGCGGCGTTTTTCGGAACCAAACCGCAAGGCCATGCTGTCAGAAATCGATCGACTACGAGAAGCTGGTTTTATCAAGGAGTTGTACACAGAAGCCACATGGGTAGCAAATCCTGTGTTGGTGCCGAAGAAAAACACTAAGGTCCTTCGCATGTGCGTCGACTTTACGTGTCTCAATAAACATTGTCCAAAGGATCACTTTCCCCTCCCGAGGATCGATCAAATTATCGACTCCACGGCTGGATGTGAACGTCTTTCCTTCCTGGACGCATATTCTGGTTACAACCAGATCAGATTGAAAGAAGAAGATGAAGTAAAGACAGCATTCATCACACCTTACGGCGTGTTTTGCTACAGAACAATGCCCATTGGTCTAAAAAAACGCGGGAGCAACATATCAGAGGATGATGCAGAAGTGTTTGGCGACACAGATTGGGAAAAACGTGCAAGTATACATCGACGATGTCGTCATAACGTCAAAAAAGGGGGCAACGCTGATCGAGGATCTCAAGGAAACCTTTGACAACCTTGACAAATTCTGCCTCAAACTGAACCCAATGAAGTGTTCTTTTGGCGTCCCAGCAGGAGAACTTCTGGGGTTTCTAGTTTCAGCAAGAGGGATTGAAGCAAATCCCGATAAAATACAAGCTATCGTAACAATGAGGAAGCCAACAAAGTTGAAAGAAATACAGCAGCTAACTGGGCGAGTCGCAGCTTTGAGCAGATTTGTCGCCAGGCTGGGAGAAAAAGCGTTACCATTTTACGCTCTGATAAAGCAAGGAGATAAATTCCAGTGGAACGAAGAGGCCGACAGAGCTTTCGAGGATTTGAAGCGCACAATCTCGACACCACCAATTTTGGTGGCGCCGAAGGAAAAGGAACCTCTCCTGTTGTATATTGCAGCCACGCCTCAAGTGTTTAGCACGGTGCTAGTTGTTGAAAGAGAAGAAGAAGGAAAACTCCATGGAGTGCAAAGGCCAGTATATTTCATCAGTGAAGTTTTATCGCCTTCCAAACAGCGGTACCCGCAGTACCAGAAATTAGCATATGGAGTAATTTCAACGGCAAGGAAGTTGCGCCACTATTTTTCGGCACACCCGATAATAGTAGTCAACGAAGCACCTCTTTCAAATATACTGAACAATCCAGAAGCTACAGGGCGTGTCTCCCTTTGGGAAATAGAACTTTCCCCTCGGGACATCACGTATGAAAAAAGAAAGGCAATCAAGTCGCAAGTTCTGCCAGATTTCATTGCAGAGTGGATGGAGCTACAAAACACGGGACCCCCAGATTTGTCGAGAACTTGGACCATGAACTTCGATGGGTCCAAGAGAGCAGAAGGAGCTGGCGCAGGAGTAGTACTTATATCACCTGAAGGCGACAAATTGAAATACGTCCTTCGGATGACGTTCCCTAATGCATCCAACAATGAAGCAGAATATGAAGCCCTCATACACGGGATGAAGATGGCGAAAGCTTGCGGTGCAACTCGACTAAAAATCTTTGGCGACTCACAATTGGTGGCTCAGCAAGTTATGAACCAATGTGACGCAGTCAATGATAGCATGATGGCATATAAGGAGGTGTACAATGAGCTCGAGAAGCTGTTTGATGGATGCGAGGTAAATCACATCAGTAGATTGAGCAATGATGAAGCCGACGTTCTCGCAAACATCGGGTCGCAATGCCTCCCAATCCCACCAGGAGTATTTTGGGAAGAAATAGCGGAGAGATCCACGAAGCCAAAAAAGGTGCAGAAAAAAGCAAAAGAAGAGAAAACTTCGGCGCCCCTCAAAGAAACCACGGAGGATGAAGAGGACCAAGAGCTTGTGATGATGGTACAAATTCCTTGGATGCAAGCATATATATCATACATCCTCAGGAAAGAAATACCCGACGATCCAGTTGAGGCAAGGCGAGTTATTCGACGATCCAAAGCTTTCACAGTGATCAAAGGGGAATTATACAAGCGAAGTATTTCAGGCGTCCTGCAAAGGTGTGTCACACCCGAAGAAGGAAGAATAATTCTGAAGGATGTACACGAATGAATATGTGGCCACCACGCAAGTAGTCGAGCTATTGCAGCCAAGGTTTTTCGGGCAGGATTCTATTGGTTGACAGCAATCGAGGATGCCAAGGAAATAGTACGAACCTGCGACGCATGTCAAAGGTTTGCCGCAAAACCTCACTCTCCAGCGGCAGAACTAACACCAATACCATTGTCATGGCCCTTTTCCCAATGGGGACTCGATATGGTGGGCAAGTTGCACAAAGCTTCGCCTGGAGGATATGAGTATTTGCTGGTCGCTGTCGATAAATTCACCAAGTGGGTGGAAGCGAAGCCAATAAATTCACCAGATGCAGCGTCAGCAATAAAGTTTGTGAAAGGCCTCGTTTTTCGGTTTGGGGTGCCTCATAGCATTGTTACAGATAACGGTTCAAACTTCACATCCAAGGAATTCAAGGAATACTGCGCAGAAGTAGGCATTAAATTGCACTTTGCGTCAGTTGGGCACCCGCAAACTAACGGACAAGTCGAGAAAGCCAATGGTATCATCTGCAACGGCCTCAAAAAGCGCCTGCTAGGACCGCTTGAAAAAGCTCGACATACTTGGCCAGAGGAATTGCCAAGTGTTTTGTGGAGCATCCGAACAACACCAAATACGGCAACACAAGAAACTCCGTTCTTTCTCGTCCACGGAGCCGAAGCAGTACTACCAATTGAAATAGAGCATGATTCTCCAAGGGTAACAGAGTATGACGAAGAAACATCACAAAAAGCTCGGGAGGATGATACGGACGCACTCGACGAAGCTCGCGATGAAGTACTTTCACGAGTCACCAAATACCAGCAAGACCTCAAAAACTACCACAGTCGACGGTTAAGACCAAGATCTTTTCAAGTTGGGGATTTGGTCTTGCGGTTAAATCAAAAAAGTACTGAGAAGCTCGAATCACCATGGTTGGGGCCTTACGTTGTCACGGAAGTCATCAACGGAGGCGCATACAGGATCAAGGACAAGAAGACAGGGGCTCCCGAGAAAAACCCCTGGAACGTAGCACAGCTCAGGCGGTTCTACGCCTAGAGTCGAAATATAGTCTTCCTCTGTAAAAATACAATGTACTGAAACGCCCGCGAGTTTTCAGACGCACTCTTTTCCTTTTCGGGGCACCGAGTGGGGCCGGAAAGGTTTTTAATGAGGCGGGCTCGCGGTGCTGCAATATAATAAAGATAGTGGAGATATACTTCTTATTCTTCGACACGCTCGGGGGCTCAACGCCTTCAAAGTCTCAAAATATGTACAATATAGACAAACTAAACTTACCGAAATATTTCGCCTTGGTACACTAATACCTTGCCAAATATAAACATCGGAAGATAACAATTATGAATATAGGGTACTCGTCAAAATCTTACTGCTTTGGTCCAAGAACCTCGCAAACAAAAATATAGAACTTCGACACCACGACACTCGGGGGTTTCTAACCCATCAATGAAAAAACAAAGATATCTTATTATGACAGGAGGGAAAACTTTCGAGATAGCAAAACAGTATGAACTCCAGCCAAAAGCTCGGGGGCTCAGGGATCAAAAATAGGAAAAATACAGAGCTAACAGCTTTACAATATAGATTGTGTTTACAAATACACAAAGATGTATCAATGATGGAAATACGGTAAGAAGAGGAAAAAGTTTTCAAGGGAAACCTAGCATATGATCTATGGTTATTCGCTCAGTAGAAGGACGAGTACTATGCTCAGCATAGCTTCCCTTCACGAAGAACTCAGAATCCATCCGAAGAAGTTCATCCATCATATCTTCGGCAACAGGAGTCACCAAATCGTCAATCTTACCCATATTTCTCTTTTTCTTTGCCATCTTCGCCAGGCAAGTAGGAACAATTTGATCTATGGGCAATTTTGGATGGCAAATTTTTATCATCATCATGGCAAATCTTGCGCCAGCAGAAAGTTGAGCCCGCACAAAGCCATGGATTCGAGGAGCATCTCGAAATTTTTCCATTAAAGCTGGAAGGGTCTCTGGCATTTTGTTCCGAGGGAACATGGTTCCATAAACTAAGAACAAAGTCTTCGTACAGAAGTCAAGGAAGTCACGGACCTGAGCCGCGCGATCTTGAAATCTGACGATTTGGCGGGTGCGCTCAGGAGTAACCCAAAAGTTAGATCCATGTTGCGCAGCCAGTCTCAGCAAAACAGTGGTTCGAGCTTCAACACGTTGGTCTTCGGCAGCAGTATCCAGAAACGAGCCTGGCACAGCGAACAAAATATCAAGGAACAAATATCGAAGAACAACATCCAACACGGTTACGAGCAGGAAACATACCTGTCATGTCCAAACTGGCATCAGTCATTAACTGAAGCATATAATTCTCGCGAGAAGAAGTTTCAGCAGCTTCAGCAATAGCAGCATCCTTCGCAGCGACGGCTTCTTTTGCCTGTTGAAGAGCAATTTTCTCTCTCTCGGACGCTTGTCGAGATTTTTCCATCATCGCAAGAGTTTGTTTCTTCATGGATTGAAGTTGTTGTCAAAGTTCTTGCAAATCTTCCGACAAATGTTTGCTTGAAGAACCTTCGAGGGGGTTATCATCGATTAGCATTTTCTTCGAGAAGGAAGAAGCAGGTGAAGCATCGGCAGAGCAAGGATTGGTCGAATAGTTGTCAAATATTAACTGGAAAAGAAAGCGCCATGGAAAAATAAAAGGCGACATGGAAAAATAATGCTGAGCCTTTGAACAAATACAAGTTTTTGATCAAATGCTCGGGGGCTACTTTGGAAAAAAGAAAAAAGATCCGGAAAGACAAAATAGAAATGGCGTGAGTCTATGATCAAATAAAAAATATTTGCTCATAGCCTCGGGGGCTACTCCCATCGGGAACGCTGCTCGCGTGCCCGATGAAATCATAAAAAAAAGAGAAGAGAGAAGACGAGAAAAGAATGAAAGAGCAAAAAGAAAGATAGCAGAGCAAAAGAGTATATTTCGAGTTATAAATAACTCTGCATATACTCCCATCGGGAGAGCAATATAAGTCATCTTTGACTCGATAAAATGTGCCATTCCAACAGCCGAAAGAGCACTCGACAATATATTCTCAGAACGCCAAAGTTGCGATCAATTTCTGAATGCCGCAAATTTGCGAAGGTAAGACCCCAGATCCATTCTGCTGGGCGTGGCATCGCCGAAGACTGCGCTCTGCTACTTTTATCCGTATCAACAGATATGAAGAAAAATCCTAACGGACGCGTTAGGTACCCGATAAATTTTACTGGGACTCGACATAATGGTAAGACCTTAAGCGGCACCTGTCGAAGTTTACACCAGTAACCCGAGGTCATGTCCAGGGACGTGATCTTGAAGTAGGTTTTTGCGGATTGCCACGAGAGCAGTTAACTAGTACCTGATCCGTCAGATGAACTAGCCCCAATTACCATTATCCCTGTACAATATAGAAGTTTATGAGAAGAAATATAGAGGAGTTGAAGTTGTCGAATAAAAATAAACAGTGGAGATTTTCCTTAACTCTGCGATTCAAGCAAAATCACGGGGGCTACTGACATAGGCATCCCAAATGGGCCTACCGAAGATAGTACCCGGGGTTTACTGAAGGCCCACTACCCGAAGAATAAGAAGATTCGGAAGCCCAAGATATTATTAAGGAAAGTTAGAGTTGTAATAGAAAGTCTTATTTGTAATCTTGCGGGATGAGTTAGAAACCTTCCCGGATTCTGTAACTTGTACGGCACGAATCCCTCGACTCCGCCTCCTATATAAGGGGGAGTCGAGGGACGCAGAAATCATCGAATCATTGTTTTACAAACCCTAGTTTTCATAATCGTCGAGTACTTTTCGGCTGAAACCTTCGAGATCTACTTGCCCTCTACTTCCAACTAAACCCTAGCCTACAATCCATAGGCATTGACAAGTTAATACCTTGTCACCGAGTACTAACATAGCATACACACTGTCAACAATAGCTATGAAAGGGGGAATAGATCGCATCAATACTATCATAGTAATAGTTAACTTCATAATCTACAAGAGATTACAATCATAACCTACGCCAAGTACTACATGATGCACACACTGTCAACATTACATCATGGAGGAGGAATAGAATACTTTAATAACATCACTAGAGTAGCACATAGATTAATAGTGATACAAAGCTCATGATCACATAAAGATCACATGGGAGAGAGAGATGAACCACATAGCTACCGGTAGAGCCCTCGGCCTCGGGGGAGAACTACTCCCTCCTCATCATGGGAGATAGCAACGGCGATGAAGATGGCGGTGGCGTCGATGGAGATGACTCCGGGGGCAATTCCCCGTCCCGGCAGGGTGCCGAAACAGAGACTTCTGTCCCCCGAAACGGAGTTTCGCGATGGCGGCGGTGCCCCTGGAGTCTTTCTGGAGTTTCGCCAATTGGTATCGGGTTTTTAGGTCACGAGGGACTTTATAGGCGAAGAGGCGGAGTCGGAAGGGCGCCAGGGCTCCCTCACCACATGGCGGCGCGGCCAGGGTGGGACCCGCGCCCCCCTATGGTGTGGGTCCCCCTTGGCCCTCCTCTGGCTCTCCTTCGGTGTTCTAGAACTTTCCGGGGAAAATAAGGCCTTGGGCTTTCGTTTCGTCGAATTCCGAGAATATTGCCCGAACAGCCTTTCTGGAACCAAAAACAACAGAAAACAGGAACTGGCACTGTGGCATCTTATTAATAGGTTAGTTCCGGAAAATGCATAAAATCATTATAAAGTGTGAGCAAAACATGTAGGTATTGTCATAAAACTAGCATGGAACATCAGAAATTATAGATACGCTGGAGACGTATCAAGCATCCCCAAGCTTTGTTCCTACTTGCCCTCGAGTAGGTAAACGATAACAAGGATAATTTCTGAAGTGACATGCTACTTACATAATCTTGATCATACTATTGTAAAGCATATGAGATGAATGAAGTGATTCGAAGCAATGGTAAAGACAATGACTAAACAACTGAATCATATAGCAAAGACTTTTCATGAATAGTACTTTCAAGACAAGCATCAATAAGACTTGCATAGGAGTTAAGTCATAAAGCAATAAATTGTTAGTAGAAAGTTTTGAAGCAACACAAAGGAAGATATAAGTTTCAGCTGTTGCTTTCAACTTCAACATGTATATCTCATGGATAATTGTCAACACAAAGTAATATGATGAATGCAAATAAGAAAGTATGTAGGAATCAATGCATACAGTTGACACAAGTGTTTGCTTCTAAGATAGAAAGAAGTAGGTAAACTGACTCAACATAAAGTAAAAGAAAGGCCCTTCGCAGAGGGAAGCATGGATTACTATTTTTGTGCTAGAGCTTTTATTTTGAAAACATAGAAACAATTTTGTCAACGGTAGTAATAATTCATATGTGTTATGCATAAGACATCCTATAAGTTGCAAGCCTCATGCATAGAATACCAATAGTGCTCGCACCTTGTCCTAATTAGCTTGGATTTACATGGATTATCATTGCATTACATATGTTTCAACCAAGTGTCACAAAGGGGTACCTCTATGCCGCATGTACAAAGGTCCAAGGAAATAGATCGCATTTGATTTCTCGTTTTTGATAGATCTCAACTAAGGACATCCATACCCGGACAACATAGAAAACAGATAATGGAAGTCAGTGACAACATGATTGCCTACCGTCAACTATACCAGAATATGGAAGCCAAATTTGAAGGGTGCAAGCTAAAACACATCGACAGAGCTAGCAATGAGGAAGCCGACACTCTGGCAAACATAGGGTCCACATGTTCCCCTATTCCAGATGGAGTATTTTATGAAGTTATTACTCAGTGATCAATTAAGGAAAAAAGTTTCGGCACCCCCGAAAGTATCGACTGATGGTGCAGAAACTGAACTCCAAAAAGATGTCAAAGATCCTATGTTGCAATCTACAGAGCATGTCCTTCTTCTCGAGCCTCTTTGGACTGAGCCTTTTCTAGCATATCTAATAGAACAAAGGCTGCCGGAGGATCCAGTGGAGGCCAGGCGAATCGTGCGACGGTCTAAAGCCTTTACCATATTGGACGGTGAACTTTATAAGCGCACTATCTCCGGTATCTTTCAAAGGTGCATCGCCATTGCCGATGGAAAAGCTCTACTACGCGAGATACACGAAAGAACTTGTGGCCATCATGCAAGTAGTAGGGCTCTTATAGCCAAAGCTTTCAAAGCAGGATTTTATTGGCCAACAGCAGCGTCTGACACTCGAGATGTAGTACGGAAGTGTGATCCTTGCCAACGTTTTGCGCCAAAGTCGCACGGTCCTGCAACGAATCTAATGACCATACCTCTGGCTTGGCCCTTCGCGCAATGGGGACTCGATCAAGTTTGTTCGCTGCCGAGATCATCGCCTGGGGGCACACATATTTGTTGGTCGCAGTCGATAAGTTCACTAAATGGATCGAAGTTGTACCAGTCAGAGATCAAACAGCTGAAACTGCTGTCCAGTTCTTTAAGGGAATAACTTGTCGTTTCGGTATGCCTCACACCATCGTTACAGACAATGGAACTAATTTTGATTCCAAGAAGTTTCGCAAATTCTGTGATGATGGCGGCATCAAACTGAAATTCGCTTTAGCTGCACATCCTCAAACCAATGGTCAAGTCGAAAGAATCAATGGCTTAGTATGCGATGGTATTAAAAAACGCCTCACGGGTGCAGCTGGAGCATGGGTCGGAGAGTTACCATCTGTACTTTGGAGCTTGCGAACTACACCAAATAGGTCGACTCAGTATACTCCATTCTTCCTCGTTTATGGAGCCGAAGCAGTTCTACCAGCCGATGTTCGTTTTAAACCTCCTCGGGTGACTGCATACACAGAAACAAACTCCATCCATGCACTGCAAGATGCTGTGGACCTCCTTGATGAAGCTCGAGACATCGCCTTAGCAAGAACAACAGTGTATCAGCAGGAGCTACGAAATTACTACAGCCGACGAGTACGTAATCGAAGCTTCAGTGTCGGCGATATGGTATTACGATTAAAACAAGGGAGACCCCTGAAACTCAAATCTCCATGGGAAGGACCATTCATAATCACTAAAGTGATACCAGGAGGAGCTTATCGTCTCAAGAACCCCGCCTCAGGCGAGGACGTTGAAAATCCATGGAATGTTGCACACTTGCGGCGATTTTACACATAGGATTCACCTATTCTTTACTTGCTACACGACAACTTCTTAGCCTATCACATAGTATGAATAAAATTCTTGATTGGGCTTCTACCTTTATTACTTAAAGTTTATCACTTGAATGATTGTTCGGGCTCTCTTTTATTGGCTACTACTCCCATCGGGAGCTTCGGCTAAAATTGTGTGTTACGCAGCCAACTCGATATTATTCGGGGGCTGCAAGGAATTATTACAGTACCGATAATTAATAAATACTCCCATCGGGAGCTATGATTATCGATAAGCAATAAACCATCCAAGCCTCAAGATAATTCGCGAGTGCTGCAGTCGATGGACATACTATTACTTACAGAAAGGCTCATACCGGTGCACCGTGTGACGAAGCCAAATACATAAAGTGCCTAAATCCCTCGTTCAGTCGATGGGTGTCGTTCTTACGGAACTTACATATCGACTCTGCAAATAATGCAATTACAACAGAGTCGTCGGGTGAGCAGGCTGACTTGATCACTCAACCACCCTCAATATAAACTTTCTAATAAGAATTAACAAATTCAAAAAGCAAATGATGTATAAAACACACATCAAATTACATACAGGATTACTCCTTGCAGCGCAAGGTCATCAACGTAAAGTATGTATACAAAACTTCATGACATGGCTTCTTGATCTTCTCGGACCTTCAAATCTCTCTCGATCCCTGTTTCCATTCGGGAGATAATAACATATGCAGAATGTCTAGCTATAGCATAATACTGGTCTAATCTTCTATTGGCATTTGCTATGGCCTCCAAATCTAAGGTCGGGTGGCACACTAAAACCGAAGCAAGAGCAAGTTCAGCTCCGGCCAGAAGTTCCTTCCGCACCAACAATCGAATTCTTTCTAGAGGCTTGAATCGGTTGAACAAAACAGATAAAGTTTCGGGTGCCTGATCCAATGGAAACATGGTTTTCCATACCATGGAGAGATGAGCATGGTACTTGTCAAAGTAATAATGCACCTTTTCCGCTCGATGCTCAAACTTGGCCATGGCTACGGCTTTCGGTCGATTAGACCACAATTCATGCTTCGGGTGAGCGATATCAGTCATTGCTTCAATCTTTTCATGGATCCGCCTATTCTCCTCTGATTCATCGAAAGCCACGACTGTTGAAGTACAAAAGCTAGTTAGCAGAAGGTTAGCTAAAAAATAAGTCGACATAAATCAAAAGGTGGTCAGATACTTACAGTTTAAGCTTTCAGTAGCAACACAGAGGCGATCTAGAGCATGCTGCTCGATTGCGGTAGCAATCTTGCTTTTCCTTTTTACCAATGCTGCCATAACATGAAGGTTGGTTAAGTATTTGTTTAGTCGAGATATTTGATAGCGCAAACGACGGACAAGTTCAGATTCATCACTAGCCGAAGAACTTAAAGAAGGATCAGCGCGGGAAGAAGTTGAAGGAATCTGCAGCACAATTCTCATCTCAGGAAGGCATGGATAAAAACTCCCATCGGGAGCACATATATTACATCCAAAAGATTGTTGATACTGACAACAGAGCCAGTATAAAATAGGACTAGACTAAATTGTATCAAGATTAATTACAACAATGGAGCAAGAATTCTATCAAGGTTGAGCCGATGATGAATCAGGTGTAGCCTTAGGCACAACTTTGGTCTTCTCTTCATCAGCTAACTTGAGGAGCTGGTTAGCGCATGTCACTGCCGACTGTTTGAAAGGCTCAAGGCTGACTAGGCATTTCTTGTCATCTACGGGCAGTGCCTTAGACAACTTTTCCAAATCGGAATTTAGCCCGTGCCCCATCAGCAGTTGGAAAGTAAGAACCGCCCCAAACAGACGGGAGCGTCGCTTAAGTACATCTATAGCTTCAGAAGAGTCGATGAAGAAAGTGTCTGCCATCTTGCCAAGGGTCTTGTTTTGGCTCACCTTCGGGAATATCAGCGAGAATAACTTCGACAAAGCCCCCTAGGTTTTTTGCAAAAGATCTTGGACTTGGATATTGGAGTCAGTGGCAAGCGAAAGGGCATCAGACATTGAATCCTCCCGAAACTTACAGGCACGGTTGATAGGCATATCGACAGCATCTGAAAAAGCACGAATAAGCAATCCAGAAGATAATATTAGAAAAATACCATGCATTAAGCAAAAAAGAAATTACTCAACAAGTTCGTGATGGATTCACGGAGAGCGCCTTCATTTTCATCGGCTGCGATGGCAGCTTCACGGCTGGCCTCTTGCTCGTCTTTCATTTTCTTCTTCAGCTTCTTTAGCTCATCTTTCAGCAGGATGTTCTCATTCTGAGCATCGCCTGCAAGCTTGTTAGCCTCCAGCACTTGATCAACTGAAATCTTGATGGCCTTTCGAAGATGAGCATTTTCCGATTCTAGGCGTGTAAAATGATCAGCAAAATCTGCCACAATGTCAACTGTGGCGAAAATCGGCTGCAAGAAATAAGATGAAGAATCTCAGCCAAATCAGGAAATCAATCATAAAAGAATATCGAGCTGGGTGGTTTACTTACATGATCACGAGCAGTTGGAGGAACAGGGGCGCGGACAGAAGGGTTAACCTTCGACACAGGAACCTTCACCATAGTCGTCCTCGAAGGTGGCATTGGATCAGCAGGCGAAGGATTTGACTCCTTTGCTGACTCGTTTCTTCCAGAAAATAATTTAGACCTCTTTGCGAGGGGGACTTCATCATCGTCGTCAGAACTGCTTGAAAACAAGAATATACATTAGATGAATCGAAGGGAATTGATTACAAAGGGAAAAGTGGAGACTCACAGGTCTAAGTCATCTTCGACAGCAAAGAAGCCTATCGAGCTCTTTGCAGCTGGAGGAGGCGACGCAGTTTCATCGGCATCATCATCTTGCCCGCTAGGACTCGATTTAGCCGTCGTCATCAAATTTTCGTTGATCCTCCTACGCCGCATAGCCCTAGTGCGAGGATCTTCTTCGGGGGCTTCGTCTCCTTGGACGTCGCTGCCCTCGAGAGCGTGCTATGCATCTTCGGTTTCCTCCGAATCGTCAACATCGTCCTCTGGTTCTAACCCACTTTCGGGTGTAGGAGGATAACACTAAGCAATGGTGGAAGCCTGTCGACAGATAAAGAAGTTATTAAAAGGTCGGATTGATACGTCTCCAACGTATCAATAATTTCTTATGTTCCATGCTACTTTATTGATGATACCTACATGTTTTATACATACTTTATGTCATATTTATGCATTTTCCGGCACTAACCTATTAACAAGATGCCGAAGAGCCAGTTGTTGTTTTCTGCTGTTTTCGGTTTCAGAAATCCTAGTAAGGAAATATTCTCGGAATTGGACGAAATCAACGCCCAGAATCTTATTTTTCCACGAAGCTTCCAGAAGTCTGGAGAGGAAACGAAGTGGGGCGACGAGGCGGCCACACAACAGGGCGGCGCGGCCCAAGCCCTGGCCGCGCCGGCCTAGTGTGTGGGCCCCTCGCGTCGCCCCTAAACCTATCTCCTCCGCCTACTTAAGCCTTCGTCGATAATAACTCCAGTACCGAGAGCCACGATACGGAAAACCTTCCAGAGATGCCGCCGCCGCCAATCCCATCTCGGGGGATTCAGGAGATCGCCTCCGGCACCCTGCCGGAGAGGGGAATCATCTCCCGGAGGACTCTTCACCGCCATGGTCACCTCCGAAGTGATGTGTGAGTAGTTCACCCCTGGACTATGGGTCCATAGCAGTAGCTAGATGGTCGTCTTCTCCTAATTTTGCTTCATTGTTGGATCTTGTGAGCTGCCTAACATGATCAAGATCATCTATCTGTAATGCTACATGTTGTGTTTGTTGGGATCCGATGAATAGTGAATGCTATGTTATGTTGATTATCAATTTATTATCTATGTGTTGTTTATGATCTTGCATGCTCTCCGTTACTAGTAGAGGCTCTGGCCAAGTTTTTGCTTGTAACTCCAAGAGGGAGTATTTATGCTCAATAGTGGGTTCATGCCTCCATTAAATCTGGGACAGTGACAGAAAGTTCTAAGGTTGTGGATGTGATGTTGCCACTAGGGATAAAACATCGATGCTATGTCTAAGGATGTATGTGTTGATTAAATTACGCACCATACTTAATGCAATTGTCTGTTGTTTGCAACTTAATACTGGAGGGGGTTCGATTGATAACCTGAAGGTGGACTTTTTAGGCATAGATGCATGCTGGATAGCGGTCTATGTACTTTGTCGTAATGCCCAATTAAATCTCACAATACTCATCATAACATGTATGTGCATGGTCATGCCCTCTTTATTTGTCAATTGCCCAACTATAATTTGTTCACCCAACATGCTTATTCTTATGGGAGAGACACCTCTAGTGAACTGTGGACCCCGGTCCATTCTTTTAATCGAATACAATCTACTGCAATACTCGTTCTACTGTTTTCTGCAAACAATCATCATCCACACTATACATCTAATCCTTTGTTACAGCAAGCCGGTTAGATTGACAACCTCACTGTCACATTGGGGCAAAGTAATTTGGTTGTGTTGTGCAGGTTCCACACTGGCGCTGGAATCTCTGGTGTTGCGCCGCACTACACTTCGCCGCCATCAACCTTCAACGTGCTTCTTGACTCCTACTGGTTCGATAAACCTTGGTTTCTTACCGAGGGAAACTTACTGCTGTACGCATCACACCTTCCACTTGGGGTTCCCAACGGTCGCGTGTTGTACGCGTGTCAAGCTAAATTTCTGGCGCCGTTGCCGGGGAGATCTAGACACGCTGCAAGGGGAGTCTCCACCTCCAATCTCTTTACTTTGTTTTTGTCTTGCTTTGTCTTATTTACTACTTTGTTTGCTGCATTATATCGAAAACACAAAAAAATTAGTTACTTGTTTTACTTTACTTAATATCATGCATGTTTTTATTTCACTAGTTAAGCATAATGGAAATTAACAGTGAGTTTTTGAAGCTATTTCCTGTGTTAAGACATGGATTGTTTGATGCGAAAATTAAAAAACCTATTGAACCTTATTTGCATGCTAGTAGCAATGTTATTAGTATGAACACTATTATTTCTAAAGCTACGGAAGAATCTAAGCTTGGGGAAGCTGGTTTAGATGAGCATGATATTTTTAGTCCCCCAAGCATTGAGGAGAAAATTTTCTTTGATGATACTTTGCCTCCTATTTATGATGATTATAATGATAGTGGTCTTTTGGTGCCACCTACTATGGAGAGTAAATTTTATTATGATTATACTATGCCTCCTACACTTGATGAGAATAATAATGATAGCTACTTTGTTGAATTTGCTCCCACTACAACTAATAAAATTGATTATGCTTATGTGGAGAGTAATAATTTTACGCATGAGACTCATGATAAGAATGTTTCATTTGATAGTTATATTGTTGAGTTTGCTCATGATGCTACTGGATATTATTATGAGAGAGGAAAATATGGTTGTAAAAATTTTCATGTTACTAAAACACCTCTCTTTTTGCTGAAAATCTTGAAGTTGCGCTTGTCTAATCTTTCTATGCTTGTTGCATTATGCTTCATGAACTTGTTTATTTACAAGATTCCTTTTCATAGGAAGTGGGTTAGACTTAAATGTGTTTTGAATTTGCTTTTTGATACTCTCTTTTGCTTCAACTCTTATTTCTTGGGAGTGCATCATTAAAATTACTGAGCCCATCTTAATGGCTATAAAGAAAGCACTTCTTGGGAGATAACCCATGTGTTTATTTTGCTACTGTTTTGTTGAGTCTTGGAAGTTGTTACTACTGTAGCAACCTCTCCTTATCTTAGTTTTGTTGCATTGTTGTGCCAAGTAAATTTTTGATAGTAAGGTTCATACTAGATGTGGATTACTGCGCAGAAACAGATTTCTTTGCTGTCACGAATCTGGGCCTAATTCTCTGTAGGTAACTCAGAAAATTATGTCAATTTACGTGAGTGATCCACAGATATTTATGCAACTTAATTCAATTTTAGCATTTTCATTTGAGCAAGTCCGGTGCCTCTTAGAAATTCATCTTTACGAACTGTTCTGTTTTGACAGATTCTGCCTTTTATTTCGCATTGCCTGTTTTGCTATGCTTGATGGATTTTCCTATTCCATTAACTTTCAGTAGCTTTGTGCAATGTACAGAATTTTTAAGAATGATTATGTCACCTCTGAACATGTGAATTTTGATTATGCACTAACCCTCTAATGAGTTGTTTTGAGTTTGGTGTGGAGGAAGTTTTCAAGGATCAAGAGAGGAGGATGATACAATATGATCAAGGAGAGTGAAAGCTCTAAGCTTGGGGATGCCCCGGTGGTTCACCCCTGCATATTTCAAGAAGACTCAAGCGTCTAAGCTTGGGGATGCCCAAGGCATCCCCTTCTTTATCGACAACATTATCAGGTTCCTCTAGTGAAACTATATTTTTATTCCATCACATCTTATGCACTTTGCTTGGAGCGTCTGTTTGTTTTTGTTTTGTTTGAATAAAGTGGATCGTAGCATTCATTGTGTGGGAGAGAGACACGCTCCGCTGTTGCATATGGACAAATATGTCCTTAGGCTTTACTGATAATATTCATGGCGAAGGTTGAATCTGCTTCGTTAAATTGTTGTATGGTTGGAAACGGAAAATGCTACATGTAGTAATTGATAAAATGTCTTGGATAATGTGATACTTGGCAATTTTTGTGCTCATGTTTAAGCTCTTGCATCATATACTTTGCACCTATTAATGAAGAAATACATAGAGCTTGCTAAAATTTGGTTTGCATAATTGGTCTCTCTAAGGTCTAGATAATTTCTAGTAAGGGTCGAACAACAAGGAAGACGGTGTAGAGTCTTATAATGTTTACAATATGTCTTTTATGTGAGGTTTGCTGCACCGGTTCATACTTGTGTTTGTTTCAAATAACCTTGCTAGCCTAAACCTTGTATCGAGAGGGAATACTTCTCATGCATCCAAAATCCTTGAGCCAACCACTATGCCATTTGTGTCCACCATACCTACCCACTACATGGTATTTCTCCACCATTCCAAAGTAAATTGCTTGAGTGCTACCTTTAAAATTTCCATTCTTTATCTTTGCAATATATAGCTCATGGGACAAATAGCCTAAAAACTATTGTGGTATTGAATATGTACTTATGCACTTTATCTCTTATTAAGTTGCTTGTTGTGCGATAACCATGTTCCTGGGGACGCCATCAACACTTTGTTGAATATCATGTGAGTTGCTATGCATGTCCGTCTTGTCTGAAGTAAGGGCGATTTACCATGAGTTGAATGGTTAGAGCATGCATACTGTTAGAGAAGAACATTGGGCCGCTAACTAAAGCCATGATTCATGGTGGAAGTTTCAGTTTTGGACAAGTATCCTCAATCTCATATGAGAACATTAATTGTTGCTAAATGCTTATGCATTAAAGAGGAGTCCATTATCTGTTGTCTATGTTGTCCCGGTATGGATGTCTAAGTTGAGAATAATCAAAAGCGAGAAATCCAATGCGAGCTTTCTCCTTAGACCTTTGTACAGGCGGCATAGAGGTACCCCTTTGTGACACTTGGTTAAAACATATGTACTGCGATGATAATCCAGGTAATCCGAGGTAATTAGGAAAAGGTGCGGGCACTATTAGTATACTATGCATGAGGCTTGCAAATTGTAGGATATAATTTACATGATGCATATGCTTTATTACTACCGTTGACAAAATTGTTTCTTGTTTTCAAAACCAAAGCTCTAGCACAAATATAGCAATCAATGCTTCCCTCTACGAAGGGCCCTTCTTTTACTTTTATGTTGAGTCAGTTCACCTATTTCTCTCCCATCTCAAGAAGCAAACACTTGTGTGAACTGTGCATTGATTCCTACATACTTGCATATTGCACTTGTTATATTACTTTATGTTGACAATATCCATGAGATATACATGTTATAAGTTGAAAGCAACCGATGAAACTTAATCTTCCTTTGTGTTGCTTCAATACCTTTACTTTGAATTTATTGCTTTATGAGTTAACTCTTATGCAAGACTTATTGATGCTTGTTTTGAAAGTATTATTCATGAAAAGTCTTTGCTATATGATTCATTTGTTTACTCATTGCATTACCATTGTTTCGAATCGCTGCATTCATTACATGTGCTTACAATAGTATTGATCAAGATTATGATGGCATGTCACTTCAGAAATTATCTTTGTTACCGTTTACCTACTCGGGACGAGCAGGAACTAAGCTTGGGGATGCTGATACGTCTCCAACGTATCGATAATTTCTTATGTTCCATGCTACTTTATTGATGATACCTACATGTTTTATACATACTTTATGTCATATTTATGCATTTTCCGGCACTAACCTATTAACAAGATGCCGACGAGCCAGTTGCTGTTTTCTGCTGTTTTTGGTTTCAGAAATCCTAGTAAGGAAATATTCTCAGAATTGGACGAAATCAACGCCCAGGATCTTATTTTTCCACGAAGCTTCCAGAAGTCCGGAGAGGAAACGAAGTGGGGCGACGAGGCGGCCACACAACAGGGCGGCGCGGCCCAAGCCCTGGCCGCGCCGGCCTACTGTGTGGGCCCCTCGCGTCGCCCCTAAACCTATCTCCTCCGCCTACTTAAGCCTTCGTCGATAATAACTCCAGTACCGAGAGCCACGATACGGAAAACCTTCCAGAGACGCCGCCGCCAATCCCATCTCGGGGGATTCAGGAGATCGCCTCCGGCACCCTGCCGGAGAGGGGAATCATCTCCCGGAGGACTCTTCACCGCCATGGTCGCCTCCGGAGTGATGTGTGAGTAGTTCACCCCTGGACTATGGGTCCATAGCAGTAGCTAGATGGTCGTCTTCTCCTAATTGTGCTTCATTGTTGGATCTTGTGAGCTGCCTAACATGATCAAGATCATCTATCTGTAATGCTACATGTTATGTTGTTGGGATCCGATGAATAGTGAATGCTATGTTATGTTGATTATCAATTTATTATCTATGTGTTGTTTATGATCTTGCATGCTCTCCGTTACTAGTAGAGGCTCTGGCCAAGTTTTTGCTTGTAACTCCAAGAGGGAGTATTTATGCTCGATAGTGGGTTCATGCCTCCATTAAATCTGGGACAAGGATGAGAAAGTTCTAAGGTTTTTGATGTGTTGTTGCCACTAGGGATAAAACATCGATGCTATGTCTAAGGATGTATGTGTTGATTACATTACGCACCATACTTAATGCAATTGTCTGTTGTTTGCAACTTAATACTGGAGGGGGTTCGGATGATAACCTGAAGGTGGACTTTTTAGGCATAGATGCATGCTGGATAGCGGTCTATGTACTTTGTCGTAATGCCCAATTAAATCTCACAATACTCATCATAACATGTATGTGCATGGTCATGCCCTCTTTATTTGTCAATTGCCCAACTGTAATTTGTTCACCCAACATGCTTATTCTTATGGGAGATACACCTCTAGTGAACTGTGGACCCCGGTCCATTCTTTTAATCGAATACAATCTACTACAATACTCGTTCTACTGTTTTCTGCAAACAATCATCATCCACACTATACATCTAATCCTTTGTTACAGCAAGCCGGTGAGATTGACAACCTCACTGTCACGTTGGGGCAAAGTAATTTGGTTGTGTTGTGCAGGTTCCACGTTGGCGCCGGAATCCCTGGTGTTGCGCCGCACTACACTTCGCCGCCATCAACCTTCAACGTGCTTCTTGACTCCTACTGGTTCGATAAACCTTGGTTTCTTACTGAGGGAAACTTACTGTTGTACGCATCACACCTTCCACTTGGGGTTCCCAACGGTCGCGTGCTGTACGCGTGTCACGGATGAAGAAACATAAATAACTCTTGAAGCAAAGAAAATTACCTTGGCTGGAAGATGTTTGAGATCAAATGGAGGGCGGGCCGAAGTCAGGACAATATTGTCCTTCTAGCTGAAACGCGTAAGGCGTCGCACCTCGTCACGGAGTTCTTCGTCGGACAGGTCGACTGAGCTGACCCTCGACTTATCGTCTTTGCCGACGTACATCCATAACTGATGAGGCCGAGACATCAGTGGTTGCACCCGACGTTTTAGAAACACCGAGACCACCTCAGTACCGCACATTGTCAGACCCCCTGCATTCTTCAGGTCTAAGACATGTTCGTACAATTGATCGGCAATGGCGCTTTCTTCGGCAGTCAAGATGTTTCGCCAGGATTTCTTCGGCGTAGCCACTAAGACATCTTCGAACAAAGGCAAGTTGGAGCACCTTCCAGATGCTGGAATGTCCCGCAGATAGAACCATTTTTGTCGCCAGCCCATCAGGTAGTCGAGGTAATTAACCTCTTTTCTAACGACAAAGCCGACGCCGCCAACAATGGGGGGACCGTCATTGCTGTTGTGGCGTTTGACGTAGAAGATTTTCCTCCACAAGCCCCAATGGGGGTCGATGTTGAGGAAGGCCTAGCACAAAGTGATGAAGATGGAGAGATGAAGAATGGAATTTGGGGTCAGCTGCCAGAGCTGGATCCCGTAGAAGAAAAGAAGGGAGCAAAGGAATTCATGGGCAGGAAGACAAATTCCACAAAACAAGAAGGCGACAAACATAATAGTGAAACCATTGGGAGGCTTTGGGCGATAAGATGAACCTGGGAGGCGGATGTCATCATTGGCTGATGAGATGAAGCCAAGCGTGCGCAACCTATTCACATCACGGTTGGAGATGGTCGAGGCGCACCAATCGCGGCTGACCTTGCCAGCGCCCGAGGAAGCACCTAGTTCGGTGGTTCCCTTCTTCTTACCAATGGTGCTTGAGTTCTTGGAAGCAGGAACAGTGGTGAGAGAAGAGATTGAGGAGAAAGACGAGCAGTATGGAGGCGTAAAAAGTAAAAATGGTGAAAGGTCCTTTATTCATAGCGAGGACTGCTGGGAAATCATGGCCATAACTCCAGGAGTCGTGGGGACGTGGACGAGGATCTAATCGTACACGTGTCCAAGCAAGAGAAACGGAACCGACGGCCCATTAACCCCACTACGCGCGGAAATCGAGGAGCGCCTCGGTCAATGCACAAGCACTAGTCATTTCCTAAACTGACCGTGCAGAAGTAGGGTGAGCCCGTCAGGTCACGTCCTGTCAATCAAATTGCTGCAGTTGCTACATCACCAATGATTTCACGAAAGGTATCGACTTTGCATGGAGCATCCGAAGGAAATTAAAACTACCAAGTGGATCGAATTGAGTCTACACACGTATGCAAGCTTCCGTGCCTAGACTCGGGGGCTACTCCCATCGGGAGCGCTGAACGTGCACCCGATATAAATTGGATTCGAAGACTTTTTACAAGAAAATTGCATCTGAAGTATCTGAAGAAAGATTGAAATATTAAAGTCATTCGACCTAAGTCTGTACTCGGTTGCAAGCATCCGCGCCCAGACTCGGGGCTACTCCCATCGGGAGTGCTGAAGTGCACACCCGATAAAAGTTTTGGCCTCAAAGAATTTTTGCATTCCAGGATCATGCCCGGGGACTTGATTCTGTGTAGGGTAGCGTTGTTTTGCAATCGGCAGTTAACCAACGAAGTTGGACACGTTACTCGATATCCTTTACGTACTAAACTTTATTTGAAAAAATTCAAGTCCCGATATAAATGTGTCAGGTGACTTTGGAAATTTGCAGAAAGATTCGGCAGAAGAAAACATTCGAGTAGTACAACTTGAGTCTACGCACGGTTGCAAGCATCCGTACCTATACTCGGGGGCTACTCCCATCGGGAGCGCTGAACGCACACCCGATAGAAGAAGATGGTACTGTTACAAGGAGGTCAAGATTTGTCGACTGAGGCGAACATTTGACAGGAGGCATGCTTTTAGTCCCTGCCCGAAGTATCTTCGGTCAGTCACTTGGGGGCTACTGACGTGGGCATTACCCTTCGGGTAACTGATGTTGCACTACCTCTTGCGGCCCAACCAAGGGCCCATGAAGGCACTCGATGGCCAGGTGAGCCGCTACGTCGGTTCCAAAGAAGAATTCTTGAAGAACAAGGCAAGCAGACAAAGAATACAAAGAAAGTTTAGACCTAAGACTCTTTGTAACCTAGTCGTACCCGGACAGATCTCTCGAGACATAGCTCCCAATATAAGGGCTAGAAGAGAGACTGCCGAGGACACACGCATTTTTAGTAATCATAGCCACCATAAGTCTAGAGCTAGGTCCCTGCAGAACTTAATCTCTCGACGAGATCATAGCCGAAACCTTCGGCACCCTATTGTAACCCGATATTTTCATAATAAAGATCAGACAGGCAGTACGTAAGGGTTTTATCTCATCGAGGGCCCCAAACCTGGGTAAATCATTTTCCCCGCTTGTTTGATAACCGATGTCTCGTGTCAGCCTACATGATTCCATCTACCCTAAGCCCCAAACGGAGAGCATTGCCGAGGAGTACACTCGACAGCTGTTGTGATCATCATACCTTCCTCTTAAGGTTCTCCAACAGTGTAAAGTCGTCGTTACGATAAGTAGCATCAGTTAGCTTTATTCTTAGTCAGTTCTGCTCTCGAGAATCGTTTTCAGTTTTGATCCAGTAATTTGATAAGATGTTACATGCATATTGTTTATATAAACAATTTTTCCAGATTTTTTTGGCAGATTCTAAGTGTGTAAATAAATATCAGGTGCACTCGATACATTGGAGTACCAGAGTTCCTCATCAACGTTTGTTAGGGGAAGGGCAACTCAACACTCAACAGTGGATCGGCTTACTGGGCCCTCTTCAGTTTTGGGCTGCAAAGGCGTGATCAGGGCTGCGGATATACGAAGAGACACGGGGAAACAGACATTTTGGCTGGCAATTCTCAAACCCTCGCCGCCGCCGCTCGCCCAAACCCTCGTCTCCCGGTTGGATCCCGCCGCCGGCCCACTACCCCCAGTCTCGCCGCTGTTCCCCACGCCCAGACCGCCTCGACGATTTCCCCTCTCCCATCGCCGCTGCACTTGATCCCCACCCCACCCCAGAACTCCAGCAATGGCAGCATCGCAGCGGCCGACAAAAAGGTTAGAATCGAGATGCACCGCAGCGACGGAGAGAGCCACGCTCGCATTCGAGATCGTTGGGTACAGTCTGCATAAGGGCATGGGCGTCGGCAAATTCATCCAGTCCACACCAGTCTCTGTTGGCGGGTACGAATGGTGCATCCGCTACTACCCCGACGGAGAAAAAAACGCGGAGAAAAAGGACTGCGTCTCAGTCTTCCTGCAGCTCCTGAGCAAGGGCACCAAGGTAAGAGCCCTCTACGACTTTAGGTTGGTCAACCTGGCCAGCGGGCTGTCGTCGTCTGTGGTTTCCTGCTTGGAATCACCGAAGGTATTCAATCCTCTGGATACAACATTTGCTTGGGGTAGTTGCAATTTCAAGAAGTGGAGTGAGCTGGAGCAGTCAGCTTACCTGCAGCATGATCGTCTTGTAATTGAGTGTGATCTCACCGTAATCAAGGAACCAATTGTTGCTGAGACAGCCATAACTACGAAGCTTCAGACGCCACCCTCAGACTTGTCAGACAATTTTGGAAAACTTCTAGAGACAGCAGAGGAAGCAGATGTGACATTTGACGTTAAAGGAGAGGTTTTCCCTGCGCATAAGATTGTTCTTGCAACGAGATCACCAGTCTTCAAGGCAGAGCTCTATGGACCGATGAGAGACAAACAGAGACTGAACATAACTGTTGAAGATATCCAGCCTGCTGTTTTCAAGGCATTACTTCACTTCATCTACACGGATTCATTGCCTCCCATGGACAGTCTTCATGGCGACGATAACAAAGACATGGTCAAGCACTTACTTGTGGCTGCAGATCGGTATGCGATGGAGAGGATGAAGATCGAATGTGAAGCCATTCTTTGCAAAAGTCTTGATGTCGAGACTGTGGCAACCACGTTAGCTCTAGCTGATCAGCATCACTGCAGCGGGCTCAGAGATGCTTGCGCTGAATTTATCGTGTCTTCAAATAGAATGGATGATGTTTTGGCAAGCCAGGCGTATGCGCACTTGAAAAGATCATGCCCTGCTGTCGTAGTAGATGTCTTGGAGAGGGCAACAAAGTCTCGCAAAATTTAGTGTGCCCATGCCAGGTTAAATGTGAAATAGTTAACTTAATTGACATATAACCATCACCACCTGAGATGAAGTAGTCTGATCCTTCACTTGTCAGTTTCTAGAGATCTTTTGGAGGAGCAATCAGCAACTAAGTATTGCAAATTTCAGTATGCTTATATCGGATTGTTTTGCTAGCTTCCCCATGGTTACAGGATACTTGCATGTAGTGAACTACTGATTGGATGCCATCTTATATGTGACTATAAATCTTCATTAGTTCACCAAGTTTTTTTTTTGAACTTTTTTGTGAACTTCTACTGTTCTCTAATTTATACACGCTCTCTTTGATTTCTTTCTTTTGAAAGGCGCGAAATCTTTGAATTCCTATCGATTACTTCTGAGTTTATATATTTACTACCATAGTGAGACATTTGCAGGTGAAGAATAACGATATTACAGTTAGAGAAATTGGTAAGTTCAAAATAGTTTTCATACATGATTGGTTGGACCCACAAAGATGCCATATGAAGGCGCTTATTGACAATGACAATATATGTAGAATTGGATTTAATAGATGCAATTTGTCTTTCTGTTCATGCATCGCAGTCGTAGGGGTGTTATGGGCCTTATGGGAAGGTAAGTGTGAGATCAGGTTGAACAGACATTAGAAGATGCTAAGGGTGTCCATGCAGCTTGAAAGAAAAATTATAATTGCTTGTCTTAAGGGCCTTATGGCTAGTTTGTATATTACCCAAAAATTATATTTTGACGAGAAGATGTGTGCGTTGATATGTTTTAGTAATTTGAGGCAGATGAGAAATTTCAGGTTCGTACCTGAGTCTCTCTTTGTGTACAGAAATGCCTTCCAGGTTAATATATTCATGTTATCACTGGCATGCTACATCTTCACCTAATTGCCTCTCAGGTGATATATATTTCTTTTTCACTAATTTCTTGACTAATAGATTGTATAGTTAATTGTTTTGGGGTAGAAGTGTCAATGATGTGAATATGTCTGTATCCTTATGCTTCTATCATTCTTTGTATATTCCCTTCGAGGAACTCAGCACTCAGGGTACATAAAATGGTTTTGTTGTTTACACAGAATTGTTTCCATATAAAATTAAAATTGCATTATACTGGTTCTATAAGGAACACACATCTACTGATCCACGAAAAGTTTTGCTTTGTGATTAGTTTTATGTAGCAGTAGCACTGTTAGCTAATACCTGTTCTTATGGCACCCATAAGAAATTGTTCATACAAAAAAAAGGCATGGATGGCCATGTGGTCCTTTGATTAGAAGCTAAAATGTTCATAATCTTATTTTCATTAAATAGTAGGGAGAACCATACTGGAAGTGTATATTAGTAATGGTATAAATGAAGTACAAAACATTGTACAGCAAGCCTTCTAATAATTAGGTAAATGGCAGTCCTACTCAAAAAAATAGCAAGAATTGAGTCTGTAATTTCCAATCCCAAACCTGGCATCAAACTTCAAGTACACATCCAAAAGAATTAGCAGTTGTCACCCACTAGACGGGGAGTGGGACACTTTTTCTGCCCCAGCATAATCTTCGCCGAAGATCAACCATGAACTGGCATCAGGCTGTAAGGCCCTCCTGGTTGAACTGCACAAAAGACATGGGCCGGCCATGGCCAAAAACACGTCACCCGATGAAAAAAATCCATTCTTTTCTGGTTCCACATTTTTCATAACAGAAGATCGTAAATTTATGAAAAATTATAATTAGACCCTAACCGGTATGTAAAACCTACAAAGAAGAAACAAAATTCTAGAAAAACCCTGATCGACCATCTAGAAAAATCCTAATAGACCCTCGAGCTATGTGTTTTTCTATGGGATCCAAATTTCTAGAAAATTCTAAATAAACCCCAAGGGCATTTGTAATTCTTGTCATAAGACCAGTATTTTTGAAAATATCTAAATATACCACAAAGCGTCCTTGTCATTTTTTTCGCAGAAAGGACACAAGAGCAAAAAAAAAATCCAAATGAACCTTCATGCGACTTGGAACTTTTTCAGGAAGTTACTTTGTTTTCTAGACAAATATACGAAAACCCTCTACATGTCTTTATACTTCAGCTAGGGGACTGTATAACCTCAAACTTTATACATGAAATCCCTAAGTTATCTCAATAAATCATGAGACTGCTAAAATATGTGAGAAAAGCCATTAAAATACTAGAAAATACCCAGAAAAGACTTCATGAAAAATTCAGGGAAATAAAGGAAAACTGCGGGATCAATATATGAGAAATCTAGGGGACTCATGCTGACACCTAGGACATTTCTATATTATTATTCTTTCTTGCTAGATTTTTAGGCATCTAGGAAGAAAATAGAGACATATGAATTTATAAACCCACCCCTCCTGGAGTTATAACAAGCTCTGCTGGCATTTGTTCTTCCAATTTCTTCGCAAGAGATGTCATCCGCTTATCACCAGACAATGGTAGTTTATTTTTACTTCCAAGGATGAAGGAATGTATTCGAGGGCTCATAGGAAGAAAAATTTGTCTCCTAGTAGCACATACATCATCAAGGATGTATTGTTGATTTGTTGAAGTAGGGTCATCAAGAATCATTTGTTGTGACCGCAACCACGAAGATGACCTTTTGCGATTATTGTTTAAGGGACTTGGGAATAGCTAATTTTACCCCGGTACTATTTAATTCTACTATGGTAAAATTTTCACAAATTTAAGACTAATCAACAAAAGTAAAAGAAACTAGGCAAGAAGTCCCGGTGAACATGAGGGGTTAATCCATCATATACCATATACAATACCCCCTCGCCAGTCCATCATGGACCAATAAACCAAAACACCTCCACTACGCTTTTCATCTAGCACCACAAAGTTAACCCTTGATCATTTGTCAAGAACCCTAGCATATGTATGTGAAGAGATACCCATACAATTTTATTATTTATATATGACAACAACTAGTTAGGTCATCTCCAACGGAGCGACCCATCCGCGCTCGCGCGTCCGGATGGGCCAAACCGGACAAAAATGCGGCCCAGCGCGCGGACCCATCCCAAAAATAGATGGCTGCAGCGTCCGGGACAACCCAAACATGCCTAAATCTGGATCTCATTTGCGTGACCGTGGACACTAGGCGCTGGCCTCTCGCGTCCGACCCTTGCCTGTCATAGGGAGATAAATTCATTTTTCATTAAAATCAGACGTATTGCATTTTTCTTAATACTACCTACAACTAGCCTAGCTACCCAGTACTCGCCGTGGATTTCACTCGACACGGGCGGCCTCTATGCGTGAGGATTCCACTCCAGCTTTACCAGCTAGGTGGCCCGGCGGCGGCCTTCCTCCGGTGTTCCTCCGCGGCCGCCCTCCTCCTGTCCGCTCTCTTAGTTTGGGTGCGGGCGCGCTCGGCCTTCTGCGGCATCATGGTCCGCTTCACGCACAACTCGAGCTCGCGCGCAGCGGTGCGTTCCACAATGTCCCGTGCCTCGAGAAGGATGCGGCCGGCGTCCCAGGCCTCCTTGTTCGCCTGCTGGCGACACTGCCGATGTTGCCGGCCTTGCTCCGCCTCCGCAACCTCTTCGTGGGCGCGCCGGTCGGGCGAGGGTATCTAGACGAGACGGCGAGCAGCCTCCTGAGCGATGAGCTCGTTCTTCCGCCCGATGAGGTGGCCTAAAACGGCGGTGACCGGCCTGGACAGAGGCCTCGTGCTCCCTCGTCTCACGCGTGTGCTCCGCGAGATGCGCCTCAATGGCGACTTTGAGCTTTTCCATCTCGCGGTCGTGGATGGCCTCCTCCTGCGTCGGTGTTCGCGATGGCATCCCCCTCCTCCTCGGCGGCGGGGTCGGGCCCCTCCTCCGCGGCCTTGAACTAGCCGTCGTAGGCCTCGTACTAGCCAGCCACGGTCCCCTCCACCAGCTCCGTGTCCTCTGCCTTCTTCGCCGCCCCTCGGCTACAATGCGGATGGCCTCGTCGTCAGCGACCTACCGCGCGTCCTGATGCTCCTCCTCCGCAGTCCGCGGAAACCTAGCGCGGGCGGCGAGGGAGAGCTTCACCCACGTGCTCTGCAGGGTGCGCGGCATGGCGATGGCGGGTTAGGTCTGCGAGGCCGCGCACCGTCCTTTATAGTCGGCGGCCTTGGCGGGAAACTTGGGCGCGAGCGCGCGTCCTAGGCCTTTTCTCTCGTGCGGGAACCCTGGTGCGCGCGGGAACTTTCCCTCGCGTTCTCCCGCCCTCCATTGCTGTTCCGTCGAGGCTTGCCATGTCGCAGGGCCGCCCAGAGAAGACGAGCCATGTGGCGGCTTTATGGGCCCAACGCGGCTACCCAAACGGACATGCGGATATGTTGCGCTATCCACGTGTCCGCCCGGCCACCCAAACGGTCCAAACCGGATGGCCCAACGCGTCCGTTTGGGTCGCTGCGTTAGATATGGTCTTGGATTGTTACGTGTTGTCCGTCATCACCTCAAAAGATGCACTATGATGTTACCATGAAAAACAGATTTTTTTTTTTATTGGTCACGAATTTTTTTCAATTACTCCAACAATATATTTTCATTGCACTCTTAAAATGCTAGAAAAATGATGCTTATTGCTACTCAAGAAAAATATTCTTGCGGCACAAAAAATGCAGTTAGTGCCTTTGTGAAAAAATGCATATTGAAAAAAATATATTCCATTGCTAGATTTATTTGTTAGAATTGTTTTGTTTTTACCAAAAAAAAAAGTTCCCGAAAAGGACGGTATTTGTTCTGAAAGCAGATCATACGTGAACAGGTGGTCGTTTCCAAAATTGCTATAGGAAACAATATATAATCGAAAGGTCCACGCTCAAACCTAATAATTATCGGAAGGTAAGTGGTAAAACAGTTCGATATATCTTAACATAGTAGGATCGGACTTCCGATGCCTAGCCTAGTCGGCTTGTCCTCGCCCTTTAAGAACAAGGAAACACGCAGCGGTAGGGAAGCATAGATTTTGGCTGGCAATTCTCAAACCCTCGTCGCCTTTGCTCGCCCAAAACAAAACCCTCCTCCTCCGGTCCGATCGCGCCGCCCGTGCACCTCCCACCGTCTCGGCGCCTTGACACGCTTTCCCCTCGCATCGCCGCTGCACTTGATCGCCACCCCAATCCAGAACTCCGGCAATGGAAGCATCCCAGCGGCCAACAAAAAGGATGGAGTCGAGATGCACCCCGGCGACGGCGCGGGCGACACTCGCATTCGAGATCACTAGGTACAGTCTGCATAAGGGCATGGGCAAGGAAAAATTCATCCAGTCAACCCCTGTCTCTGTTGGCGGGCACGAGTGGTGCATCCGCTACTACCCTGACGGACAAAAAAACGTGGAGGACCACATCTCAGTCTTCCTCGAGCTCCTGGGAAACGGCCCCAAGGTACGCGCGTTCTTCGACTTGAGGTTGGTCAACCAGGAAAACGGGCTGTCGTCAACGGTGAAGTCCTGCTTGGAATCACCGGTGGAGTTCGACACACTTACTAAACGTTGTCTTTGGGGACATTCCAATTTCAAGAGGATGAGCGAGCTAGAGCAGTCGGCTTACCTCCAGGGTGACCGTCTCGTAATCGAGTGCGACCTCACCGTGATCAAGGAGGAACCAATCGTTGCCGAGACTCCCATAGCCGTGGAGCTTCCGATGCCATCCTCAGACCTGTCAGACAATTTTGGAAAACTCCTAGAGACAGCCGAGGAAGCAGACGTGACATTCGACGTTCAAGGGAAGCTTTTCCCCGCGCATAGGATTGTGCTTGCGACGAGATCGCCAGTGTTCAAAGCGGAGCTCTATGGACCGATGAGGGACCAGCGGACACAGAACGTAATAGTCCAAGACATGCAGCCTGCTGTTTTCAGAGCATTGCTTCGCTTCATCTACACGGATTCACTGCCCTCCATGGACGATCTTGATGGTGATGAGAGCAAGGAAATGGTCAAGCACTTACTTGTGGCCGCGGATCGGTATGCCATGGAAAGGATGAAGACTGAATGTGAAAGCATACTTTGCACAAGTCTTGATGTCGAGACCGTGGCAACCATGTTGGCTCTAGCTGACCAGCATCACTGCAGCAAGCTCAAAGAAGCTTGTGTTGAGTTTATCATGTCATCAAATAGGATGGATGATGTGTTGGCGAGCCAGGGGTATGTGCACTTGAAAAAGTCATGCCCTGCTGTCTTAGTAGATATATTTGAGTGGGTAACAAAATCTCTCAAAATTAGGTGTACTCATCCCGGGTTAACTTCACAATAGTTGGCTTAACTACCATGTAGCCATCACCATCTGAGATTACATAGTATGGTCCTTCACATGTAACTTTCTAGAGATCTTTTGGATGAGCAATCATCAACTAAGTATTCCAAATTTTAGTACGCACATATCGGATTGTTGTACGGAGTATTAGCTTTCCCATGGTTACACGATACCACCTGAGAACGAGTTGCCCTTTAGTTTGCAAGTGATCTTTTTTAGACTTGTTGGTGTGTAGAAAACCTTTTCACTTTTACGACTAAATTTTCCATTGTATTGTTTCAGTTTTCTTTTACAAACTCTTACTAGAGCTGCAGTGTCGCCTTGATTTTGAATGATTGCAAGCGTTACATACATCATGTTTTGCTAGCCAATTAGTAGGAATTAGATATTTTTGTACCGTGCCTTAAAAAACAATGGGCGGTTACTTTTGTTTGTTTTCCTTGTTTTGACTCGTACGGACTAGGAGTCGGTCAGGTTTCATATGTACAACGGTGTCGATACAGACTGCATCATGATGCGGTTTGCTAAACTGGAATCGATCTCGACTTCTCGGACCGTGGAAGCCGGAGCTAAACCGACATAGCCTGCCAATTTCGCAACCCTCGTGTGGGAGTACTCTTGATCGCTTGCCCAAAACCCTAAACAAACCTCGCCTGTAGCCCACACCACACGGCATTAATCCTTGCAATGGCTGCAGTATCCGAGAGACCAACGAAACGGATGGCGTCGAGGTGCTCCCCAGCAACAGCCCGGGCCACACTCGCGTTCGAGATTGTTGGGTACAGCATGCAAAAGGGCTTGGACATGCAGCCCGCAAGAACGCGATGAAAGAAAAGGGGGAAACGCGACATACCTGTCAAGGACATGCAACCCGCCGTTTTCATGGCGCTGCTCCACTTCATCTACACGGATTCGCTGCCTTCCGAGTTTGACGATCCTGACGACGACGAGAACCTCGAAATGGCTAAGCACCTGCTGGTGGCCGCGGATCGGTATGCCATGTAAAGGATGAAGATGGTTTGCCAAGGCATTCTCTGCAAAAGTATTGATGTCAAGAGCGTGGGAGCCATGCTAGCTCTAGCCGATCAGCATCGCTGCGACCAGCTCAAAGATGCTTGCGTTGAATTTCTCACGTCCTCAAATGCAATGGATGATGTGGTGGCGCGCGAAGAGTATGTGCACTTGAAAAGATCATGCCCTGATGTCCTACTAGATATCTTCGAGAGAGCGACAAAGTCTCGCAAAATTTACTGTGCCCCATCTTAGTTGACATGTACGTAGTCACACCTAATAGGAGCTCTTTTGGAGGACGAACCAAGGCTTGTTGTGTCCTTTAGGTTTGTTTTTTGCGGTCTGTTTCGGAATTTTCAGAGGGAAATGAGTATTTTCTCTTGCATCTAGAAATTGGCTTATTCTACTATAAGAAATTGATATAACTACTCCTCCGTTTTTTCTATTTTTGTGTGTTCTTGTAATGTTCTCTAACTTAATTATGTATGCGGTCTTCGATTTCCACTTTTTACGTCCTAGTTAGAAAGAGAAGCAAGAGGCCATATTGAACACCCCACCTTACAAGATGGTAAGGAGGACATTTGGTCATGTTGGAGGTAGGATTTTGGGCCCAAAATAACATTATAATATGAGGATGTGTTCTAGCAATACGAACGCAATATATGCCAGGGGAGGGGATGGAAGATGAAACCTTCCTTCTACCTGTCCAAGGTCGATGAGTCTTGTTTGACGATGACGCTCCATACGTCATGTGTGGATCGATGCACTGGTTTAATCATCAATCTCAGGGACCCCTCAACCAAGGAGCAAAACGCCACAACGTCAACTTTGGATAAACTTCACTAAATTTTGTTCCGCAATAGAGTCGTAAATATCTCGGGCAAATTGACATAATTTCCCCTTTTTTTAATTCTTGATAGGCTCCAGAGGAGTAGCACCACTTTGATTTATGTTATTGCAAGAGCCACATGGTGTGTTCGATCTCGTTTCTTTTGGCAATCTGATGAACACAAAAAGAAATATAGATTATCTCGCTGAAATATATTTGTAGACCAAAAGATCAAGGGGGCTTAGGGATCGAGGTTCTTGAGTTGAAAAATAAATATTTGTTAAGTAAATGGTTATTTAAATTATTATCGGAAGAAGGAGTTTGGCAGCAAGTGTTGCATAACAAATATATTAAAAACAAAACTCTGGCTCAAGTGGAGGCGAAACCTACCGATTCACCCTTTTGGAAGGGGCTGATGGGAGTAAAAGATGACTTCTTTAAGAGGGGTAAGTTTAAAATTGGGAACGGGATGACGGTTCGGTTTTGGGAGGATGTTTGGTTGGGCGAAGTGTCGTTAGCCCAACAATATCCGTCTCTTTATAATATTGTCCAACGGAAAAATGTGTTGGTATCTACGGTATTGAATCAATATCCTATTAATACTGATTTTAGGAGACATCTTAATGAACATAAGTGGAATTTGTGGTTACACTTATGTGAACGACTAATGATGGTACAACTGAACAATGATAAAGACCAATTTGTATGGCAGTTAACAGAGTCGGGTTTATTTTCAGTTAAATCCATGTACCTTGATCTTATGAATGGCCATACTAGATTTCTGAGAAAATATCTTTGGAAGATTAAAATACCCCTCAAGATAAAGATATTTATGTGGTTTCTTAGTAATAAAGTGTTGCTTACTAAGGATAATCTAATTAAGAGGAAGTGGACGGGTAGTCAAAAGTGTTGTTTCTGTGATAAAAATGAGACAATTGACCACTTATTTCTTTCTTGTCCATTTGCAAAATTAATCTGGAGAATGGTATATTTTGCTTATAACATTTTTCCCCTCGCTAATATCACGAATATGTTTGGTAATTGGTTGAATGGAGTGAGAAAGAATGATAAGGAGCATATTCGCATTGGAATCTCAGCGATTTGTTGGTCTATATGGACAAGTAGAAATGATATTGTGTTTAATAAACAAAAGGGGACCAATTTTTTGCAGGTTATTATTCGTGTGGCGCATTGGATCCAACTTTGGGCGTATCTTCTCCCGGAGGACCAGCGGGATACTATGGCTATTGGATGCAACCGAATCTTGACGGTCGCACGGGATTGCTATTTCCAGGCTACTGGATTGCGGCACACTAGAAGTATTGAAGATTGAAGATGGATATATTTTGTTTGTTGTTCATCTTTGTGTGGTTGTTTCTTGTTACAGCCTTAGCTTCCATGTGATTGTAATAAGTACACTTTTTTAAACTACGTTATTATTCGTGCGGCGCATAGTAGCCGGTGAACACCGAGCCGACTCCGGTCATGGCGGGCGATGGCGGCATCTACGCCGTTATCTTGTTGAAGGCATCGTCAAGCAACTATCGCTAACCTACTCATTCCGGCGATGGAGGAGCTTGGAAGCCGGCGATGGTGTCGCCGGTGGAGGGTTGGAGTGGCCAGCCCAGGATGGTCGCAGACGTGGGGGTCCGACCTGAATAAAGGCGGCGGTCCTAGGGCCTCTCTTGCGTGAAGAGGAGGACCTACCGGAGGCCTGGACTCGTGATCTGGCCGGAGTGTTGAGTTCCGGAAGGGTCCGCCGATGAATGTAACAGTGCTTTTGCCTGGAGTTTGTTGGAATGGAGGTATTCGGTCGTGCGCACCCATGTTTTTATTCCGACCGATTGGTTCTGGAGGGAGCGGCGCGAAGCTCTTTTTCTTTGATTGACATCAAGTGACTATGGATCCATGATGAAAGTCGGAAGAAGAGAATTTCATGAAGGCCAGAGGGGAGGACTAGCTAAGGGAGGTTCAAGTCTTTGTGATGTTGAGGGACTTGCTTGGTGTTCCGGGCTTCACAGCAGCGGTATGAAAGTGGAGGCGACAATACAGGTGAAGTGCAGAGTCCTACCTTTCAGGGTGAAAACCCAAGGTCTGACCTTAATTGGTTGTGCCTGGCAATGTCCTTGGTGGAGGCATTTGTTTTGAGAGCGGGGACTAGTCTGTAATTCAGGTGTTGTCTTGGCGGTGGATGTATTGCTGTTGTTAGGCCCGAGATACTGTAGCGGGACTTTTGTTTCTTAGTTTTCTTTTCTTGTTTTTGGCTGTGTGCATCCGTAGTGCCATTAGGGTGGTGCGTTGTTGCAGAGGCTGGGTGTAATTGGTATCTTCTTGATATTAATATATTCCCTTTATCGAAAAAAATGTCATCCAGGGGATAAGAAGGGTAGCAGAAGCGAGGCCCTTACGAAGCGGCTTGGGAGTGTCCGATTTGGCTTGATGCCACCAATCCATGATAGAGGGTTCGAGGTCAGAGGCTGTTGCCGTCATTCTTAACATGCCAGGACTTCATGCCAGACCTGCCTAGTAAAGGGACACTCTAGCATCAGATGGTGCATAGACTCAGGTGCTTGGTCACATAGCAAACATCTGGGATGGTGAGGAAGTCCATGTCTAGCAAGGCGCTCGGCAGTCCAACACATGTCTTGGTTAGCCAGCTAATGGAAAAATTCACTTTTGGTGGCGCCCATGTTCCCAATCATGGGCTCCATGGAAACGGCTGGGCCAGAGACATCCAAGGTGACATAGGCGTCCCCAATGGGCTTGCCGAAGATAGTACCCGGTGTTTACTGAAGGCCCACTACCCGAAGAATAAGAAGATTCGGAAGCCCAAGATATTATTAAGGAAAGCTAGAGTTGTAATAGGAAGCATTATTTGTAATCTTGCGAGATGAGTTACAAACCGTCCCGGACTCTGTAACTTGTACAACACGAATCCCTCGGCTCCGCCTCCTATATAAGGGGGAGTCGAGGGACAAAGAAAGCATCGAATCATTGTCTCTCAAACCTTAGTTTTCATAATCGTCGAGTACTTTTCGGCTGAAACCTTCGAGATCTACTTGCCCTCTACTTCCAACTAAACCCTAGTCTACAACCCGTAGGCATTGACAAGTTAATACCTTATCAATTGGCGCCCTCTGTGGGAACTAGAGGCGTCAAGGATCTGATCTCGATGGCACGTTCAAGATCTTCGACTTCTTCAACCGCAAGCAACGCGATGGATCGAGGTAAACAGGTCGCAACTGGTCTTGTCGATTTTGTTCTTCACCCGCCCTCCCGTTTGGATGCATATGCGTATCTGGAGGAGCCTATGGAGATGATGTTCGGAAGATTTCACTTTCGCGTCGAGAAAGAGGGATCGTATCGTGTCGAAATTCCGATTTCGTCGGGATCGTCGGCGGTCGATTCTGATTTTTCAAGCTATACATCGTCAACCGAATCAGGAGAGGAAGAAACTTCATCATCACGCTTCATCAGCACCAGGGCAAGAGAAAAACTTGCCAAGATCTTCAGCGACATGTCGCTTGAGTCATCTGCGGACTCCTGTATAAGCGATGGCTCAAGCAGTATCGACAGCTACGACTTCATCGACAAATCTACTACAGTGGGCAAGGTCTTCGCCAATCTTCATGATGGTGTCACCAAACCCAACATAGATCTGAATACAAAGTATCATCAGATTTATGTCATCGGAGAGCCAAGTCATGATCAGGAGGAAACATCTGAGGCTTTCGACGATTTGGGAAATCCATACGTCGATCCCTCTGATTTGCGACGAGGCCTAGGCAATAAATATATCGGGCCACAGCCGCGAGACAGAGTACGACTTCCGCAAGCAGCATGGGATAGAGCCGCAAGAGCTATGGATGGCTCAGAACCAATGGCCACCACAGCCACGCCAGAAGAATTACAAGCATATCAATATAGGCTCGCACGAGCTGCAAGGGAATTGGAAAAACAGACAGCTGAGCTAAACAAAAGAAAGGAGGCAGCCTCTGCATCAAGTAGGCGAAGGGCAGAGCTGAGTCGACAATCTAGAACTTTGGGTGATAGCCACAGAGAAGCTCGGAACAGAGCAAGATCAAGGTTGCAAAACGTACCTGAAGGAGAAAGAGAGCACTTGGTTCAAAACCTCGACATGTCTTTTATGTCGATAGACACCAGAGGAAACATCATACCCAAGACACCAGAAGCTGGGTATATGGCGACACAAGCTTTCATCCTTGCATCCAGACCACCCCCAGGAGATCCAAGGGAGGCATTGTATAACATGGCAATGGCAGGAGTTGGAGCCATGGGGACGGCGTTTGTATCAACACCTCCCGAAGGAACAGCAAGGCAAAATAGTCCACGACCTGCGGCAAAGAATCAGCAGCTCCCGAAGGACCAAGTGGAGCAAGGGACACGGCAGCACAAGCAAGGGTTGACAGAGCGCGACAAAGCAGAAGGGAACATCGGCAGTCCCCAGAGCTAAACGACGAGGATATGTGTGGGTTGCCATGCTTCACAAGGAGAGTTCAAAAAACTCGAGTCCCTTCAGGATTCAAGTTACCCGATAACTTCAAGAAATTCGACGGCCTTCAAGATCCAGAGGATTGGCTAATCGATTATCTCGAGACAGTGAAGCTCACAGGAGGAACCAGAGCAACAGCTATGCAAAGCATCCAGGTGCATCTGAGTGGAGCCGCACGATCTTGGATAAAGAAACTTCCTCCAGGATCTATCGACAGCTGGGAAACCTTCGAGGACGTGTTCGTCAAGAACTTCCGGTCCACATGTAAAAAACATGCGTCATTAGAGGAGCTAAGAGCGTGCCGACAAAAGCCAGACGAGCCTATGAGAAAATATATCCAAAGATGGAATATCATCAAAAACTCGGCAGAAAATATATCTGACGAGAGAGCAATAGATGCGTTTTTCGCAGGAACCAGGCGTGGAGATTTTGTCGAGGATCTGGGGAGGACCAATCCAAAGACAGTATCCGCATTAATGGAAATAGCAAACAGATGGGCAGATGGAGAAGATGTTGTCCATAACAAACGGCATAGGTCGCCAGAGGAAGACCGCGGTCGAAATTACCAACCAAGGCGACGATTTCCCCGGCAGTACTCAAGCTACGATGCTCCAGGACAAATCTCGGCTGGTTTCCGATCAAGCACAGGAGGAAACAACAGAGATGAGTACCAGAGAAGCAACGAGCAACGAGGAGACAACAGAGATGACTCTCGAAACAATAGGCAAAATAGCGGCCCAAGGTTCCAGAGACCTTTTGTGTCTCCCAAAGAGATGATGAACAGGCCGTGTCAGATGCATTTTTTCCTCGACAGCAACGGAAAAAGATAGTCAGGACATCTGCAGAAGGATTGTCGCAATTTCCAGGCAATGCTAAGGTATGCAGGGCATGCTAATGCTCAGGCAGCACAGAGAAATCCTCGAGAACCAAGGAGTGAGATTCACTTGCCACCTCCTCCCGCGATTACGAACGACAATCGACATCAGCTCAGAATAGCGGCAGCACCTCCACCACCACCTTACGTGGATCCTAACTCTAACGGAGCGGTCTCGATGATTCAGAAGGGAAGGCCATCCAATAGAACTCAGAAAGTAATCTCGCGGCAGGTGTTTATGGCAGAAAAAATACCTCCACCAACAGTCGAGTATCTTAATTGGTCAGGGCAGGACATCGGCTTCACCATAGCGGACCATCCACAGCAAGTTCCTCGACCAGGGCAGTCAGCACTCATACTACCAGCGGTTATCGCAGGATTTGACGTATCTCGCGTGTTTATAGATGGTGGCAGCAGCTTAAACCTTATGTACGCAGATACATTAAGGAAGATGAACATATCCCTAGCAAACCTGAAGCCAACAGACACGAGATTCCACGGTATCACACCAGAGAAGCCAAGTTATCCGCTGGGGAAGATTAATCTCGACGTTCAGTTTGGGACCCGAGAAAATTACAGAATCGAGAAGTTGGAGTTTGAAGTCGTAGGTTTCCCATCACAGTACCACGCTTTGTTGGGACGACCAGCATATGCTAGATTTATGGCGGTACCACATTACACATACCTGTTGTGGAGGATGCCTGGACCTAAGGGACCAATCACAGTCAAAGGAAGCTTTGCCCTAGCCGATAAATGTGATAATGATTTTCATCGAATATCAGAAACTTTCGGGATGCAAGCTGAATATTTGACGTCAAGGCTCATGACTGACTACGACGTGCTGCCAGACGTTGGAAGGCCAAATAAAGAATCAACTTTCAACACTGAGAAAAATTCTAAGGAGGTGCAGATTCACCCGACAGACCCGAAAAAGACGACATCCATCGCAAACGACATGGACCTCGCATAGGAAAGCGCGCTCGTCGAGTTCCTCCGTGAGAACTGGAAAATCATCGCATGGTGTCCAGCTGACATGCCAGGAGTACCCAGGGAACTTGCCGAGCACCACCTAAACTTGGATCCACTAGCGAGACCAATTAAACAACCCTTGCGACGTTTTTCGGAACCAAACCGCAAGGCTATGTTGTCAGAAATTGATCGACTAAGAGAAGCTGGTTTTATCAAGGAGCTGCACACAGAGGCCACATGGGTAGCAAATCCAGTGTTGGTGCCGAAGAAAAACACTAAGGTCCTTCGCATGTGCGTCGACTTTATGTGTCTCAATAAACATTGTCCAAAGGATCACTTTCCCCTCCCGAGGATCGACCAAATTATCGACTCCACGGCAGGATGTGAACGTCTTTCCTTTTTGGACGCATATTCTGGTTATAACCAGATCAGGTTAAAAGAAGAAGATGAAGTAAAAAACAGCGTTCATCACACCTTACGGCGTGTTTTGCTACAGAACAATGCCCTTTGGTCTGAAAAACGCGGGAGCAACATATCAGAGGATGATGCAGAAGTGTTTGGCGACACAGATTGGGAAAAATGTGCAAGTATACATCGACGATGTCGTCATAACGTCAAAAAAGGGGGCGACGCTGATCGAGGATCTCAAGGAAACCTTTGACAATCTCGACAAATTCTGCCTCAAGCTGAACCCGACGAAGTGCTCCTTCGGCGTCCCAGCAGGAGAACTTCTTGGGTTTCTAGTTTCAGCAAGAGGGATTGAAGCAAATCCCGATAAAATACAAGCTATCGTAACAATGAGGAAGCCAACAAAGTTGAAAGAAATACAGCAATTAACCAGGCGAGTCGCAGCTTTAAGCAGATTCGTCGCCAGGCTGGGAGAAAAAGCGTTACCATTTTATGCTTTAATAAAGCAAGGGGAGAAATTCCAGTGGAACGAAGAAGCCGATAGAGCTTTCGAGGATTTGAAACGCACAATCTCGACACCACCAATCCTGGTGGCGCCGAAGGAAAAGGAACCTCTCCTGCTGTACATTGCAGCCACACCCCAGGTGGTTAGCACAGTGCTAGTCGTCGAAAGAGAAGAAGAAGGAAAACTCCATGGAGTGCAAAGGCCGGTATATTTCATCAGTGAAGTTTTACCGCCTTCTAAACAGCGGTACCCGCAGTACCAGAAGCTATCATATGGAGTGATCACAACGGCAAGAAAGTTGCGCCACTATTTTTCGGCACACCCGATAATAGTAGTCAATGAAGCACCTCTCTCAAATATACTGAACAACCCAGAAGCTACAGGGCGTGTCTCCCTTTGGGGAATAGAACTTCCCCCTCGGGACATCACATATGAAAAAAGAAAGGCAATCAAGTCGCAAGTTTTGCCAGATTTCATTGCAGAGTGGATGGAGCTGCAAAACATGGGACCCCCAGATTTGTCGAGAACTTGGACTATGAACTTTGATGGATCCAAGAGAGTAGGAGGAGCTGGCGCAGGAGTAATACTTATATCACCTGAAGACGACAAGTTAAAGTATGTCCTACAGATGACGTTCCCAAACGCATCCAACAATGAAGCAGAATACGAAGCCCTCATACACGGGATGAAGATGGCGAAAGCTTGCGGCGCAACTTGACTAAAAATCTTTGGCGACTCACAATTGGTGGCTCAGCAAGTTATGAACCAATGTGATGCAGTCAATGATAGCATGATAGCATACAAGGAGGTGTACAATGAGCTTGAGAAGCTGTTTGATGGATGCGAGGTAAATCACATCTGTAGGTTGAGTAATGATGAAGCCGACGTTCTCGCAAACATCGGGTCGCAGTGCCTCCCAATCCCACCAGGTGTATTTTGGGAAGAAATAGCGGAGAGATCCACAAAGCCGAAGAAGGCGCAGAAAAAAGCAAAGGAAGAAAAAACTTCGGCGCCCCTCAAAGAGGCCGTGGAGGACGAAGAAGACCAAGAGCTTGTGATGATGGTAGAAGTTCCTTGGATGCAAGGGTACATATCGTATATCCTTAGGAAAGAAATACCCGACGATCCAGTTGTGGCAAGGCGAATTATTCGACGGTCCAAAGCTTTCACAATGGTCAAAGGGGAGTTATACAAGCGAAGTATTTCAGGCGTCCTGCAAAGGTGCGTCACACCCGAAGAAGGAAGGATAATCCTAAAGGATGTGCATGAAGGAATATGTGGTCACCATGCGAGCAGTCGAACTATTGCAGCCAAGGTTTTTCGGGCAGGATTTTACTGGTTGACAGCAATCGAGGATGCAAAAGAGATAGTAACAACCTGCGACGCGTGCCAGAGATTCGCCGCAAAACCTCACTCTCCGGTGGCAGAGCTGATGCCAATACCATTGTCGTGGCCCTTTGCCCAATGGGGACTCGATATGGTGGGCAAGTTGCACAAAGTTTCGCCAGGAGGATATGAGTACCTGTTGGTTGCTGTCGACAAATTCACAAAGTGGGTAGAAGCGAAGCCAATAAATTCACCAGATGCAGCATCAGCAATAAAGTTTGTGAAAGGCCTCGTTTTTCGGTTCGGAGTGCCTCGTAGCATTGTCACAGACAACGGTACCAACTTTACATCCAAGGAATTCAAGGAGTACTGCGCAGAAGTAGGCATTAAATTGCACTTTGCGTCAGTTGGGCACCCGCAAACCAATGGCCAAGTCGAGAAAGCCAATGGCATCATCTGCAACAGTATCAAAAAGCGCTTGCTAGGACCGCTTGAAAAGGCTCGACATACCTGGCCAGAAGAATTGCCAAGTGTTTTATGGAGCATCCGAATAACACCAAATACGGCGACACAAGAAACTCCGTTCTTCCTCGTCCACGGAGCTGAGGCAGTACTGCCAATTGAGATAGAGCATGATTCTCCAAGAGTGACAGAGTATGACGAAGAAACTTCAAGAAAAGCTTTGGAGGACGACGTAGACGCACTCGATGAAGCTCGAGATGAAGTACTTTCACGAGTCACCAAATACCAGCAGGACCTCAAAAACTACCACAGTCGACGGTTAAGGCCAAGATCTTTTCAGGTCGGGGATTTGGTCTTACGGTTAAATCAAAAAAGTACTGAAAAGCTCGAATCGCCATGGCTAGGCCCTTACATCGTCACAGAAGTAATAGAAGGAGGTGCATACAGGATCAAGGACAAGAAGACAGGGGTTCCCAAGAAAAACCCCTGGAACGTGGCATTAGCGCAAAGTGCGGTTCTACGCCTAGAGTCGAAATATAGTCCTCCTCTGTAAAAATACAATGTACTGAAACGCCCGCGAGTTTTCAGACGCACTCTTTTCCTTTTCAGGGCACCGAGTGGGGCCGGAAAGGTTTTTAATGAGGCGGGCTCACGGTGCTACAATATAATAAAGATAGTGGAGATATACTTCTTATTCTTCGACACGCTCGGGGGCTCAATGATTTCAAGTTACAAAATATACACAATATAGATAAAATAGACTTACCGAAATATTTCACTTTGGTACAAGAATACCTCGCTAAATAGAACATCGGGAGCTAACAATTACAAATATAGTATACTCGTCAAAACCCTATTGCTTTGGTCTGAAAACCTCGCAACAAAAAATATAGAACTTCGCCACCAAGACACTCGGGGGCTCGTAACCCATCGACGGAAATAAATATATCTTCTTGCAACAAGAGAAAAATCTTTGAGATAGCAAAACAGTATACACTCCAGCCAAAGGCTCGGGGGTTCCAACAATATAGGCTACTTTACACTATAAACAAATTTTTCGGAACAAAAAGAGATCGACAAGATATATACATAATTTCTCGCAATATAGTACAGCTCAGTTTAGGCCTAATATACTATCTATGGATAAATCTCTGGTTGTCTTGTGCTCAGCACAGGTCCCGTTGACGAAGAATTCTGAATCCATCCGAAGAAGTTCATCCATCATCGCCTCAGCCACAGGAGTAACCATCTCATTGATTGAGTCAATATTATTTTTTCGCCGCGATTTCTTGGCCAAGCAATCAGCAACAATCTTCGTCAGGTCCAACTTGGGATGACAAATGTGTATCATAATCATGGCGAACCTTGCTCCAGCAGTCAATTGAGCTCGCACAAAATTATGAATGCGAGGAGCATCTCTAAATTTCTCCATCAGTCCAAGAAGAGTTTCGGGAGCCTCATCTCGAGGAAATAAAGTCTTGTAAACAAGGGTTAAGGTTCTCGTGCAGAAATTGAGAAATTCGCGCACCTGACAAGCGCGATCTTGGAACCTGACAATTTGCTGGGTTCGCTCAGGAGTGGCCCAGAAAAGACAGCCATGGTTAAGAGAAAGATTGACGAGGAGATTCGTCCTAACATTCACTCTTTCGTCTTCAGTGGCAGCGTTGAGAACCGAGCCTATTAAGCGACAAAGCAAGAAATCTAAGGGGAGGCACAGTCAAAAAAGAAAGAAGCAGTGTGAGGTTGGAAAAACATACCTAGCATATCCGCGCTAGCTTCAATCATTAGCTCGAGCATGCTATTTTCTCGAGTAGTGGCTTTCTCAGCTTCCGACACAGCAGCATCCTTGGCAGCTATGGCCTCTTTGGCTTGTTGAAGAGCGATTTTCTCTCTCTCGGATGCTTTTCGAGATTGTTCCATCATCGCAAGAGTTTGTTTCTTCATGGATTGGAGTTGTTGGCGAAGTTCTTGCAAATCTTGCGACAAATGTTTACTGGAAAAATCTTCGATAAAGGTTTTCTTCGAGAATGAAGAAGCAGGCGAAGTATCGGCAGAACAAGGGTCGGCGGAGTAGTTATCAAATATCAACTGGAAAATAAAATTTTAATATCAAATGATTGCGCAAGACGGAATTCCATTGATCTTTAGGAAATTTACACGAATATTACAGAGGGAGTTCTTCAAAAGGACTACTATGGTAATTGTCGCCAAAGCTAAATATGGCGACAATAGCTAAAGAAACAGGAAAAATAAAAAGAAGGGGCATTCAACTAGACCTCCGGCTTTGATGAGCTAGGAGTTGAGGATGGCTTGATTCCAAGATAGGCCAGGATTTTCTTCGTGTTGGGCTTTGCCGCCTTGATCAGCGATCGCTATTTTGTTTGCTCTATCTGCTCTGTGTCGCCTACTTTTGCCCAGTCAATAGTTTGTTGGCTATCAGCGATCAAGGCAACAGTGTTTTCGACAGCAATTTTCATGTTCTCCTGGCGCATCTTCAGTCCAAGATCCTCTGGTGGGTTGAAGTCCTTGGCAAGAGCAAGGAAAGTTTTGGGTTCCGCTTTCTTCGGGAAGAAGTAGGGGAACAGCCGCAACAATCCTGAATCAGCATGTCCAATGCCTTCGCGAGCTTCGGTTCCATGAAACTCAAGCATAGAGAGCGCGTCAAGAAGAGGATCGTTGTCAGGATCTTCAAGCTCGAATTCTTGGTTTGTTTTACCTGTCGCAGAAAATATATGTTGGTCGACAATAAGTAAAGAAAAGCAAGTCTAAGAAAAATAGAGTGGATCGACAAACTTACTGACAAAGCGCTGATTCTGCGTGTTCAAGCGCTTGATGATCGCCGTTTCACGAGTAGCCTGGGCGGCTTTGTGCTCGTTCAAAGCAGTTTCGGCATCATCAAGTCTTTTCTGCAGATCTTTGACACCAGCAGCTTCTGCCTTGGCTTTATCAGCCTCCGCTTTAGCTTTGCTAGCATCAAGCTCAGCCTTCTTGCGAGCCGCTTCACTTTGCTCTAATTTCTGAGCAAGTGTGTCGACAAGCTTGTTGGCCTCCGCAAGTTTTTCTGCCAAAATAGTTAAGAATCGTCAAAATTGCGACAAAACAGGAGCAAGAAGTTATAAACAAGGGTCAGCAAAGAATTATTACCTTCAGTCTAGCTGGCATACTCACGGTACCCAATGAATTGGGCACCGATGCGCACAAGCTCTTTGATCATAGGCTGTCAAAGAAGGACAAAGGAAGAAAATGTCGGTATGGGAAAAATATGATGGCATAAAGAAGCAAACAGAGGAAATATAAACAGTGACAAGAAAATTAAGAACTTACATCATCCAAGAGAGGGTTAGAGGAGCTACCCAGTTGGAGGGTAGGCTCCGGGATTGTTTCAACCCTTGTCCTTTTTGGTGAAGGGACAAGAGGGCTTGAAGGGGGAGTAGGAGCGCCGACGTTTTGTTGAGGAGGCGAGGATTCCTCTCCTTCGACTGGCGTCTCCGAAACAACCAGAGTATGTGACGTACTCATTCGAGCAGCCACATCAACAGCTGGTACTTCTTCCTCATCATCACTGCGATTAAATGTCGGCAGCATAAAAAGCAAGATAGACAAAAATCTTCGAGTACAAAAATAAAGGGAAATAAAAGGTGACTTACGAGCTGATGAGGGACTCAAGGTATGGATCGTAAGCTGCCTTCTGGCGTGCAGTAGCAACTTCTTCGGCTTTGGAGGTGCCGGAATCTTCGACATCGTCCCTTTTCCTTTTGTTCTTTGGAGAAACAGCAGGAGGAGGAGATTGTGCCGATGCAGTACCTTCAGAAGATCCCGCAGATTTTTGAGAATCTACGGGTTCATTCACAAAAGAGGGGGCATCTTGGTTGTCGTCGGTGACAACGGCCCTTTCCTCGACTTCTCCACCTTCAGGAAGGGGAGGAAGCGAGACAAGATTTGGATGGTTCTATATAAAAAAAACAGGGGAAGATGTCAAGAAAGGAGTTACAAAAAAAGATAGCAAGGCAATAACAAATCCATCAACAAAGTTTACCTTGGGAAGCGCATTGGTGGCGCTGTACGGTTTTACACGACAGGAAGAAGGGACAGGATCTTTTTTGCTGAGGGAGGAGATTTTTCGGACAAGCTTTTCTAAGTCCTTGACCTCTAAATCCGCCGACAACCGATCTACGTCCTTGTCGCTAGCATACTTCCAGAGATGGTATTTGCGAGCTTGAAGAGGCTGCACCCTGGTTCTAAGAAAATACGCTGTGATCTGAATACCTGACAGCTCCTTGCCGCGAGTATTTTGCAACTCATGGATACAAGTCATCAGGGCCTCTGTCGACATTTTTTATTCTTCGGTAGCCTCTGCATCCCAGGAGCGGCGGCGAAGGATTTTCTCGGCACCATCGAAGGGAGGGATGTTGTCTTCAGCACATCCATGGTTTTCTTCCTGAATGTACAACCACTTCTTGCGCCACCCCTGAACTGAGTCAGGGAGCTTGACGTTGAAGTAGTCGACTGTGGGGCGAACGGAAATAACAACGCCGCCTATATTATAGGCGACATTGGGAGAGCCATTACGGCGACAAAAGAAAATGCGCTTCCATAGCGCCCAGTTAGGCTGGACGCCAAGGAAGGCCTCGCAGAGGGTGATGAAAATGGAGATGTGGAGGATAGAATTTTGCGTGAGGTGGTGAAGTTGCAGACCATAAACGAAAAGCAGTCCGCGGAGGAAAGGATGAATGGGGGCGGAGAGACCGCGGATGAGGTGGTCGATGAAACTTACCCGATACCCCATTGGAGGGGTTGGGTAGCTTTCTTCACTAGGGAAGCACAGCGCCTTCGGCTTCTTGCTGATCCCCAACTTCTTCACGAGATTGATGTCCTGGGTGGAAATTTTGGACCTTTCCCACTCCGTGCTTCCCAGATCTACGGCAGCCATTGACGACTCCGGCGTGCTGTGTCTGATCAACCACGAGGTGGCATCAACAATGGCGTGGGAATGCAGCTTGGAGAGGATGAGCTCAGGGAGTTGTGGGGCGCAGGAGGAAGTTTTGCAGATGAAAGCAGGGGAACGGCGCGAGCGGAAGTGCTCGAGGAAGAAGAAGGGGATCTTATATAGAGGTGCGGTGAAGCGGCGGACCGTTGGATGGAAAAAGTGTGCGGCAGATGATAACCACGTGGAGACAGGGGTAAAAAGTATCTTAACATTGAGAAGTTACGATACGTGCGCCAGGAAAAGCGGAGGACGTGTGTCCCCCACCTGCACGACGTGTCAAGATAATGGTTACTTTGGGCCCGCAAGGCAGCGGGAGAAAACTTCTCGCGATTTTCGGACTCGAAATCGTGGCTATCGTCAGCAATAACGTCACCTTTGCAGGAAAAAATTCGCCTCAACAGTTTCATAAAAAAAGGCGACATGGAAAAATAGTGGCGAGCCTTTGATCAAATACAAGTTTTTGATCAAATGCTCGGGGGCTACTTTTGAAAAATGAAAAGATCAAGAAAGACAAAATAGAAATGGCGAGAGCCTATGATCAAATACAAATATTTGCTCATAGCCTCGGGGGCTACTCCCATCGGGAGCGCTGTTCGCGCACCCGAGAAATTGGAAAACTTCGGGAGAGAAAGAAAATATAGCGGCACAAGACTTGGAGCCTAAAACCAAGCACAAGTCCTTGGCTGTAGCCTCGGGGGCTACTCCCATCGGGAACGCTGTTCGCGTGCCCGATGAAATTATAAAAAAAGAAAGAAAGAATGAAAAGAAGAAAGATAGAAGAGCAAAAGAGTATATTTCGAGTTATAAATAACTCTGCATATACTCACATCGGGAGAGCAATATAAGTCATCTTTGACTCAATAAAATATGCCATTCCAACAGCCGAATAAGCACTCGACAATATATTCTCAGAACGCCAAAGTCGCGATCAATTTCTGAATGCCGCAAAACTTTGCGAAGGTAAGACCCCAGATCCGTTCTGTGGGGCGTGGTGCCGTCTCTGACGTCGGTTAGCTACTTTTATCTGTATCAACAGATACGAAGAAAAATCCTAACGGACGCGTTAGGTACCCGATAAATTTGACTGGGACTCGACAGAATGGTAAGACCTTAAGCGGCACCTGTCGAAGTTTACACCAGTATCCCGAGATCATGTCCAGGGACGTGATCTTGAAGTAGGTTTTTGCGGATTGCCACTAGAGCAGTTAACTAGTACCTGATCCGTTAGATGAACTAGCCCCAACTACCATTATCCCTGTACAATATAGAAATTTATGTGAAGAAATATAGAAAAGTTTTAAGTTGTTGAGTAAAAATAAACAGTCGAGATTTTCCCTGACTCTACGATTCAAGCAAAATCTCAGGGGCTACTGACATAGGCGTCCCCAATGGGCCTGCCGAAGATAGTACCCGGGGTTTACTGAAGGCCCACTACCCGAAGAATAAGAAGATTCGGAAGCCCAAGATATTATTAAGGAAAGCTAGAGTTGTAATAGGAAGCATTATTTGTAATCTTGCGAGATGAGTTAGAAACCGTCCTGGACTCTGTAACTTGTACAACACGAATCCCTCGGCTCCGCCTCCTATATAAGGGGGAGTCGAGGGACAAAGAAAGCATCGAATCATTGTCTCTCAAACCTTAGTTTTCATAATCATCGAGTACTTTTCGGCTGAAACCTTTGAGATCTACTTGCCCTCTACTTCCAACTAAACCCTAGTCTACAACCCGTAGGCATTGACAAGTTAATACCTTGTCACAAGGTGTCCTTGGAATTCATGAAATCGGACAATACCTTCAGCTATGGCACCTGGTTCATGCCACCACACTCAACAACACCCCTGACAGGCTGCTATGGAAATGGACAGCTTCTGGAACCTACACTACTAGCTCATGCTACCTAGCCACCTTTCAGCCCACAGGAGGCCGCGTTTTATCTTCTCAATCATCTTGAGAGATTTCTTGGGCGGCGCATATACCAGCAGCTGGTGTATAGGGATTGCGCGTAGCACGGATTTGACCTTGGCCAAGCGGCCTGCCTTGTTCATAAGCCCTGCCTTCCAAACCGGCAGACGGCCAACGATATTGTCGACGATCGGCTGCAGTTGGGCAGCAGTGGGTCACCGGATAGTTAGCGGGATGCCGAGGTAGGTGATGGGCAGATTTGCCAATGGGCAGCCCATCTGTTCCGTGATCAGCGCAGTGTCTTCCGGGCTACATCGCAGTGGTGTGGCCGAGCTCTTGGTGAAGTTGACTCGGAGTCCAGAGGAGCGGCCAAACAAGCTGAGGATCTCCCTGACAGCCGCGGTGTCGCCAGCTGATGGGTGGCAAAAGAGAGCGACATCGTCGGCATATAGGGAGATGGGTGGTATCAACTTCTGGGGATACAACCTTTGCATGATTCCCAACCCAGCAGCTCGCTTGAAGAGCCTACTGAGGATATCAATGGAAATCACAAATAGCTGGGGTGATAGGGGATCTCCCTAGCGCAAGCCCCGTTGGTGCCATATCGGCGGCCCTGGCACACCGTTCAGGAGAATGCGGGTGCTTGCCGATGATAGAAGTATGGCTAGCCACTAAAGGAATCTGTCTTCAAACCCATATTGCTTCATGATCTCAAAGAGGAAGGACCACGAAAGGGAGTCAAATGCCTTTGCCTTGTAAGCTTGAGCAGGATTCTTGGCGCACCCAATTGGTGCAGAAGCCTCGCACATTGCCTCACTAGAACAAAGTTGTCGTGGAGGCTCCTCCCCGCGATGAATGTGTTTTGGTTGTTGCTGGCAAGGTTGTCAAGCCTGGGGGGCAGCCTTAGAGACAAAACTTTGGCAAAGATTTTGGCGACGAGGTGGATCAAGCTGATCGGGCGGTAATCCGACATATGGCTCGCGTCAGCATGTTTAGGCAGCTGGGTGAGGAGGGCTTGGTTCAGCTTGCTGAAGCCCTGGCTATGCATCTCAAAGAGCTGCTGAAAAACATCAACGAAGTCCCGCTTGACCGTGGGCCAGCAAGCGAGCAGAAACTCGGCGGTGAACCCGTTAGGCCCTGGTGCCTTGCATGCCGGCAATCTCTTCACCGCGTTCCAGATCTCGTTAGCGCCAAAGGGTTCGTCAAGGTGGTGCAGGTCTTGGAGCTCGATGAGGGTAGAGAGGTCGAGTGTGAGCTCTTGGTCTACAGCCGTGTCCAGAAGCGCGTCAAAGTATGCACATGCAGCCTCAGCCATGTCAGCATGGGCGGTGAGTACCTGGGTGTCCGTGGCAATACTGAAGATTCGGTTCTTCTGTCTCCTGTAGGTACACTGATGGTGGTAGAAGGAGGTGTTGGCGTCTCCCTCCTTAAGATAGGCAATACGGGAGCGTTGTCAGGCGATTGTTCGGTCTAGGGAGGAAAGGCCAAGATAAGCAACCTTGAGTTGCTTCCGAAACTGCTCCTCGTGCACCGTCAGGATTCTGTCCTCCTGTGCCTTGTCAAAATGGGAGATGAGCTCACGCGAAATGGCCATCTTGTCTCTGATGTTGCCGATGGAGCGGGAGCTCTAGCTCATGAGTTTGCACGCAGTGGTCTGGAGGCGCAGCCGTTGGAACGGGTCATTATCCCAAACCGAATTCCACGCCTCAGTCACCACTCCCTGGAAACCATCGAGGCGCAGCCAGTACTCCTCAAAGTGGAATTGCATGTGGGTTGCGGGCATGGGAGAGCAGTCCAACAGCAAGGGACTATGATCGGAGACAACCGATGCAAGGCATTGTAGGTGGCATTCCCCATGTGCTTCTTCCGAGTCGGTGGTGCATAGGACCCGATCAAGGTGGACCAACGTGGGAGGAGATTGCTCTTTTTACCAAGTGTAGCGGCGTCCGTTTAGGTAAACCTCTTTGAGCAGCAAGTCATTGAGGAGGCGTCTGAATTTCCTTATCATTCGTCGATTCAGGTTCCCATTGTTTTTTTCCTCTGCGCAGTAGATGAGGTTGAAATCCCCGCATAGCATCCATGGTCCCTGGCAGTCTGCCCTGGCATCGCGTAGCTCCTGAAGGAAGCTAATCTTGTCCTCATCTCCTTGTGGGCCGTAGACCACCGAAATCCACCACGGGGTATGAGTGCCGACGGTGATTTTGGCGGTGATGGCGTTCATGGTGAACAATGGGTCTGTGATGGACACGTCCTTGCTCTTCCATGTGAGGAGTACGCCTCCCCGAGTGCCTTGCGTCGGTAGGTAGGTACAGTCGTCAAATTCGGGACCAAGGGTTTCCATGACAATGGACGAGTAGATCAAGGCCATCTTTGTTTCTTGTAGACATACAATGGATGAGCTTGCAGTGTCAATAAGCGACCTAATAGGCATCTAGCACGCGCGTTGAGACCCCTAACATTCCATATTACAATACGGAGGCCGTGATCCGTATAGAAGGGGATCGACGGGCTAGCAGCACAGCGAAGATTAACCCTCACAAGCTGCTTGTCCCATCAGGAAAAGCCCCTCCCAAGTTGTCATGCAGCGCAGTGGGATCAACAGGATTTGAACTGGTCAGGGACTCGGTCATTTCCTGGACCATGGTCTCACCATCACGAGGGGAATCGGCCTATGGGCTTGCGCCAGCTGGCATTCCAGCAGCTTCCACCAGCCTCGGATCCGGAGCGGTCGTGGTGGTCACAACAGCGGCATCAGCATCGGTTGTGGAGGGCCCCTGCTGTTGGCTTTTTCTGCGCCAGACACGCTTTCCATTTCGAGCTTGGCGACGAGGCTGACGTGGCTAGTGCAGCCTTTGCTGATGAGGCCATGCATCCATGGAACGTGCATCGATGATGGTGGAGCGGCGCTGGTGCGGTGGCAGGGCTGGCCGGCGTGTGCCTGCCCAGCGGTCATCCATCCCAACGCCCAGGGGCGGAGACAGGGGCAATTCTCCCTATTCATTGGTAGTTCTGAACATGGAATACAGGCTAATTGCGATTAGACTTCGGCAATTAGGCAAACAAATAGGAACGTAACTCCCTGCGCTACGCTAGACGAAGCCCAGTAGGCCAACATCAGCCCATAACGATTACTATACAGCTAATAGCCTAGAGGCCTGGTCAGATGGATCATATGCAGTACGACCGTAAAAGCCTGTACCTGACCATTAGACAATCGATTCAGTCATCGACTTCCAATTCGTCTTGCTTGATCGCCACCGCCGGCCAACGCCAGGGCATGACCAGCAGCGGCCCCGCAGATGGAGTCAAACGCGTCGCTCGAACGCCGGTCACTGTGATGGCGCAGGGCGCGCGCGGCTGTTGCGCGTCACCAGCGGTTCATCGGGGGGATCCCAGGTACGTATATTACTTGTTAGTATTTTCTAGATCCATGATAGATTACACACTGCCTTGTCTCCAAAAGTGAAACTGCACAAGCCAAAATTTTAATCGAAGGTCAAATCTGTCGTTTTTCCAAATAAACATATATGTTAGTCCACCTTTTGTAGTACAAGATAGTCTACCGTCAGTGTACACAGGTGAAAAAATTCGCCGTTATAATGAGCTTCTCAATTGATTCCATATCTATGGCGAACCTATAGCTACGATTTTTGGGATCTAACTTTCGTTCGTAATTTGATCAATTGATTGATATTTTATTGACGACTAGCAATATATTTGTGTGACATCTGTTGCGTAACTTTTTCTTCGAACCCTGGCTTGATATATTGTGTAACAGATATTGTGCAATTTTTTCCTCGCCCCCCCTATACTCAAATCCTGGCTCCGCCCCTGCCAACGCCGTCAGCGCGCGCCCGAAGCCTAGCCATGGCCCAGGCTGGCACGTCCAGAGCCATGCCGTCTGCGCAGCCAGCGGGGTGCGTGGCGTCCGTGTCAGGGCGACGCCGCTTGCGGCAGCAACGGCAAGGGCCACGTTTTGGGGCTTGCCCAGCGTCGTCGGCGTTGTTGCCGTCGTCTTGCCGCCAGGCGATTCATCATCGGCGTGAGGCCTTGGAGCGGCAGCATCGGCAGGCACGACCGTGATCGATATGGGGTACATGAGTGTCCTGATGGTGGGTGGCTCCGACGGGCTGAGCGCAGGGATGATCTCGACAACCTCGAGGATGGCCCTCCGGCGAATGGTGGTGGGGCTGTGAGTACGGCTGTGAGCTGGAAGACCGCCATGTCGGCCCTTGAGCGCATTCCGGGGTGAATCCGTTCCACCCAGCAGCTATCACCGAGTAACGACTCCGCTGTGGACACATTCCAGGCTTGCGCAGGGATGCCGCGGAGCTCGAGCTCGACGCGGTGTTCGAACCTGCCGCTGTCGGCATGTGCAAGCTTGCACCAAGGACGGACGGTGAGCGAGAAGCTCGCGTCCCCGATGAAGTGGTCGCCGGAGAGCCTGTTCTTGATCTCCTGGGTGGCGAAGATGATGAGGAACTCTTCTGGGGGTGCAGGTGGACGGTGAAGTCGCCAGCCTGGAGATTGAAACTGGCGTGGAGTGCTCTTGCCACTTGATCTGCGGAGACGGCCGGCCTCGTTCCGGTGATGGAGGCCACCATCGCGCCTCGCAGGATGGCCTCTGCCTCCTCCATCTCGACGCTGCGTGAGCTGATAAAACGTACCGGACCCCGAGGATCGATGACACGCGTCGTTGTCGTTGCCGCCTGTGCGCGCACTGGACCCAGGGGATCAACGGTGCACGCCAACGTCGTCACAACAGGTGGTTGCTGCGGTTGAAGAGGAGGTGGAGGTGGCGTGGCCACGGTGGCGAGCGCGTTCGCTGCCGGAGTAGCAGCCTGGGCGTGTTGCTGGGGTGGCGGTGGTGGCGGTGGGACTGGCGCAGTCCGGCAGCGCTGGGACGGGCCGTCCTCTCTTGGCGACAGGCGGGCACGGGCGCGGTCGTAGGCCCGCTGCTCAGGCGTGCAACCCCTACTGCCATGGCCGGAGAGGAGACAGCGGCGGCACCGGACCTCGTTGGTGTAGTCCCGAATGGCATGTCCGGGCTCCAAGCACCTGAAAAGTGGTGCCGGCGCTGCAGCTGCTGCCACCCGTTGACGTTGGCCCGGCGGGGCGCAACGTCGTTGCGGACGCGGTGCACCTCAGAACGGGGGCCGATGCGAGTGGAGGCCGGCGCGCGGCGGGCTCCGGTCGGGGCGGTCTCTTGCGGGGGAGGCGGCGGCGGTGTTGGTGTGGCTCGCGGCGGCATGCGGGCCACCTCGCTGTAGCTCCTCGAGATGGAGGTGGAGAAGTCGCCGTCAGAGAGCCAACGGTCCTGGCTGCGGTGGTCGCTGCCACCGCAGCTGTCGCCGGACGACATGGTGCTGGGAAGGAGCTGGGGCTTGGGAGGTGGGGCTGGGGAGGAGAAGGTGGGATCTTACCGGCGAGAGCTTGGCGGCGGCGGGGCTAGAGGTGGGAGGGAGGCGCTAGCGCTGGTGCGGGAGCCATCCGTCACAATCTACAGTGAGCTTGATTAGATATTTAATCAGCTTGGTGATATGTGTGGCATTAGGGAAATCTTCATTAAACAATATGTTTTCTGCCAGGTAAATATAGAGTAATGTTTTTCTTTTCCCATTCCTCAGTTCAAGCTGATGATTCAGAACAGCGTGGTGATTAATCTGGGGCAGCACCCTAAGTGGAAAACCTATAGCGTCCTCATGGTTACTTCAGTCCGTTGTTCGAACCTTCCGGGTATATCTCATGGATTGATGTAGCCATTATATTTGCATAATATGCTTATGGCATCTTTTTAGAACCAACTCATTATCCTCTTCATTCTCTCTAGAAGCATGAATATGCCACTCATGCTCAGTTTATTTTGGACACTACACTTGAAATAATTGGATTTTTTGGTCAATTGATCTCCTATCAACTATCTGATGTATAGTATTATTTACACGAGACAAATATTTATTTTGTAGTCGTGTTCTCGCAGTATATCTCATGGATTCATGGAGCCATTATATTTATATAATATGCTTCTGTTATCTTTTCAGATTCAACTCATTATCCTCTTCATTCTCTCTAGAAGCATGACATGTCACTCATGCTCAGTATATTTTCGACACTACACTCGAAATAATTGGAAATTTCCTTGTCAATTGATCTCTTATCAATTATCTGATGTATAATATTATTTGGATGAGACAAATATGTATTTTTACTTGTGTTATCTCGCAGTACTTTTTGAAGCCTAAGGTCACGAAGGAGTCTTTTCTGGAATAGTTGGAGCAAATTACAACTGAAGTTCTTGTACCACTGCAAGCGACATTCCTTCACTATGCGGTGCACTCTCTGTTTTTGCTAAATATTCTACTCCCTCCTCATTTCAGCGACAAGTAATATGGGTCGGAGGGAGTATATAGTCTGATTGTTGTTAAACATTTCATGTTCTGTGCCATAGGTTCTTTTGTTGCACGATGGGGTTAAATTGGATTAGAAGGAGCTCCTACTTATGACTTGCAAGTGTGTGTATTTTACAGTAAGCCTTTCTTTGGATCCTCAGCCCTGAGTATTAGCAGTATCTACATAACATTACATGTCTATTAAATACTCAAAACAAATGAGGAAGGTGTGAAAAGTGTGTTTAAGAGTGCCTATGTGATATATGCAGAAATATATTTAATAGTACCTATAATCTAATCTGCAAAGGTAAATCCAGCAAAAGGGTAGTTCATTCCTGTCAACTGAAGCTTGAAACATTGGTACACAATTTAAGAACTCCACACTAACCTAAGTTTGTTATTTTGCCTTCCAAATGATGCACTCGCCTCTCTGCACATTTACATTGTCGTAATGCTATATCTTGTTGGCTTTTGTATTCTACAACCTGTTGATCGAGCTTGTCAGATACACACAACAAATCAACTTGAAATTTCAAAGCAGTAAAATTCGAATAATGATCAAGACAATATAGAGTATATGGACCCTTTTGTGCCTGAGGCTTCAGATCAGAAAAGCTTTCCTTTCATTTTGTGTATATTGCAGCAGAGAGGAGGTTGAGGAGAACATTCTGGTGTGCTTAATTAATTCAATAGTTTTTCATTTTTTTAGATGAGATCTTCATGACTTCGAGGTGATATTTCGATGAATCTTCATGGTTCGAGGTGTGATTTCGAGGCGAGAACTGATAGCTCTTGTGAACTATGGTTGCAGCTCTCACAGGAGCAAGTTCGATTTCTCAAGTATCAGCTAATGGATAGTGCTTTATATCTTCAGGTTTCTTAATTTATTTTCTTCTCTGTATAGGGGACATGTCTAGGCTCTACAGATCGGATGATTGATATGGCAACGCCTGTAAAGGTAAGGAATGTTGTTCTGATTGAGAAATTAAATTTGGCTGCTATGACTTGCTTCGGATGGTTAGGACATAGATCATGAAAATGAGAAGTGCATTCTGACTTCATGGATGGTACTTCGGCTCAGCTGCAGCTGAAGATTGATCCAAGACAGTTTTCCCGAATATGAAATCATTACTTGTGTATCCGTAACTGTAGTGCCCTTCAAGGTTGACCACTATTGTCCTTTGATTTTGCATTATTTACAGAATTATTCACCAATATTTGAATGCAGTTTGTGCTTTCCTCTTCCCGTCTATTTTGGTTTCTTTTCAGGTCTATGGTCCATAATGTTATTTCCTTCGAAACGAACAAACTTAATAACTAAGCAACATATGTGTAAATTTATCCATTTACTTTCTAAATTTCTATCTTTTTTTTGAAGTCCTACTATTACATCTTTTAAGTGACGGGCGCGGCAACGCGCGCTATCATGGTCTAGTGGATAAAGAAGTTGCAGTGCTAAGCCCCTATGCGTGTCCATAAGAACCAGGCGGCTTGGCAATTAAATACTCGAAAGTAGTCAAAGACTGGTATCTTGAAGCATTTGACTATTATTTACGTACATGACATTAGTAGCAATTTCTGTTAAAATATTTCATTACCGGTTTAGTTTTATTATGGTTTAGTTTTATTATGGTGCAGCTCATCAACTGTTGCCTGGCAGCAGGCCTTTTCTGAGTTCCGTATCCACTGGAGAGGGGGATTTCATTAGTGCTGGTCCTGGCAGGGGTGAGCTCGCCGTGCTGCTGACGACGACTAATAGCTTGTCCTTCCATTTTATAGATGACTAGAAGGTCGCCACCCAGCTGTCGAAGAGAGGACGCTCGCTGCGCGGCAGCTCGTCTATCAAGAATTTGTAGGGATGTGGTGTGTTAGGAATTATACCGTTGGATATGAGGAGATGAGTGGAAGACGATATGCAATTGTGTTGTTGGAAGTTTTATTTATGTAGATTTTTGTGAAAGACCTATTTTATTATTTATTGTAATTAGGTTCTTATGAGTACCATAGCAAGAGAAAGATCTATATTGTTGTATGATTCTTTAATTTAGCATGCTCTTCTGATCCATATGGATATACTTAAGATGAACCTAATTCATCTATTTGGCTTCCCAAAATTATAAGCCTGACCACTAGGTGATGAAGAGAAAGGGATGTAGTCAGTTTGGAGAGATTATGCTATGCATACCAGTGACTGTGAACACACATTTAACTTTATTTTCTGTTTTTTTAATTCTTTACTTTTTTTTATTTGTGTGGCGAGTTAGTCAGAGTTTTGGGACGTATACTTTTAGGAAAGAATAACTCCATATATATTTGTATCTTTTGTGATGTGTATTTGTTTCTATTGTAAGGAGTGTTCCTTCCACAATACATATGACCCTACACGTTTTGTAATGGACTATATCCAGAACTATTTGTTGTGAACTGATTCGGAAGTATAATATTGTAATACAGTCTGTAATTTGCATTCATATTGTGTCACTTAAGAAAGTTTTTTTTTTGGTTTGAGGAGTGTCACTTAAGACAGACTATAATGTACATTCATATAAGAAATATTTATGTACATAGAAAAACCTACATAATATTTAAAATATTTATTAGTTTACTTCACACAATTCACTGTGTGAATTGTTTATACATATAACAAGTGACACTAGAAATAAGATAGGGAACCGTGGCGAAGCACGGGCATTCCACTAGTAACGTAATAATATGAGGATGTGCTCTAGCAATACGAACGCAATGCCTGGGGAGGGGATGGAAGATGAAACCTTCCTTCTATCTGTCCAAGGTCGATGAGTCTTGTTTGACGATGAAGCTCCATACGTCATATGTGGATTGATGCAGTGGTTTAATCATCAATCTAAGGGACCCCTCACCAAAGAGCAAAACACCAACATCAACTTTGGATAAACTTCACCAAATTTTATTCTCCAATAGAATCGTAAATATCTCGGTGACAAGGTATTAAGTTGTCAATGCCTACAAGTTGTAGACTTGGGTTTCACGGAAGTAGATGGCAAGTAGATCTCGAAGGTTTCAGCCGAAAAGGTGCTCGACTGCTAAAAAATAGGGTTGGATTAACAATAAGATCGGTCATTTCTTTGTCCCCCGACTCCCCCTTATATAGGAGACGGAGCCGAGGGTTTCGTATTACACAAGTTACAATTACCGGGAGACTCTTTGAATCCGTCCCGTAAAGTTACGAATATCTATATCCTTAATCTATCTCTACTTGCCATAGTCGATGTCTTTATGGACTTCCGGGCTTCATAAACTTCAGGTAATGAGCTTTCAGTAAACCCCGGGTACTATCTTCGGCAGGATGCCTATGTCACTCGAGCAACTCGACAAATTTTCCATTTTTTATTCTTGCTAGGGTCTAGAGGAATAGCACCACTTTGATTTATGTTATTGCAAGAGCCACGCGGTGTGTTATGTACGTTTATATCAGTCGGCTGGTTATTGTTCCTTACCATAGTTAGTGATTAATTTTGTTTACGTTCTTTGTTTCATGTCATCTTACCCTGGTCTTTTCATCTGCGTTTTTTCTAGTCTTTTCATCTGCGTTATTGTTTAGGGAAAGGTCTTATCATCTGCGTGTGATCTTTGTACTCTGTCGTGGATTTGTGGATGTAGTGCATACGGTAACGGACAAGAACCAGAAACCTACGCCATGCACGCTCTTTTTTTTTTTTTTTGATCAGAACGCCATGCACGCTCGAGAGAAACTGTGCTGTGACACGTACGGGCACGGCCCATCGGCCCTTGGGCCGCTCTGTCTGACAATCCTCGGGCTGTCGAGTCCCCATCTACAAACAATAGCTCGCGCAAAACCCTCATCTTGGCCAGGCTGCCGTCCGGTCGCCGCCTGCCGCCTCCCCCCGCCTCGCCGCCATACCCACTCCCAGACCGGCTCGACGCTTTCTCCTGCTCCTCCTCTCCCAGCGCCGCCACCCTTGGTACTCAACCCACAGCCTCTCACATCCATCCCACCCCAAAACTTTCGCAATGGCAGCATCCCACACGCCAATGGAAAGAATGGCGTCGAGATCCACCGCAGCGACGGCGCGGGCTACGCTCGCACTCGAGATCGTTGGGTACAGCCTGCATAAGGGCATGGGCGCCACCGAGTCCATCCAGTCCGCCCCCTTCTCCGTTGGCGGGTACGAATGGTGCATCCGCTGCTACCTTGACGGAATCAACGAACGCAAGGAGGAAAAGGACTACATCCCAGTCTTCGTCCACCTCCTGAGCAGGCCTGCTAAGGTGAGGGCGCTCTACGACATGAGATTGGTCAACAAGGCCAGTGGGCTGTCGTCGCCGGTGGCCTCCTGCTTGAAATCTCCCACGGTGTTTAGTACTATCGATGGCTGGAAGAAGTCGGTTGCTGGGGGGCTCGTGGTGAGAAGCGAGCTCGAGGGGTCTGCGTTACTCCAGGATGACTGCCTCGTCATTGAGTGTGACCTCACTGTGATCAAGAAACCACTTCTTGCACACACCGTGGAGGTCCAGATGCCACCACCAAACTTGTCTGATAACCTTGGAAATTTGCTAAATACAGGGGAGGAAGCAGATGTGACATTTGAGGTTAAAAGGGAGGTTTTCCCTGCGCACAAGATTGTGCTCGCTATGCGGTCGCCGGTCTTCAAGGCAGAGCTCTATGGACCGATGGGAGACAAGACGAGCCAGAAGATAACTGTCGAAGATATGCAGCCTGCTGTTTTCAAGGCATTGCTTCACTTCATCTACACAGATTCGTTGCCTTCCATGGAAGATGTTCAGGTTGATGATGGTGATGGCGATGAGAACAAAGAAATGGTTATGCACTTACTAGTGGCTGCTGATCGGTATGCACTGGAAAGGCTGAAGTTGATGTGTGAAGGCATCCTTTGCAAAAGTCTTGATGTCGAATCTGTTGCGACCATGTTAGCTCTAGCTGACCAGCATCAGTGCAGCAGGCTCAAAGATGCTTGTGTTGAATTTGTCGCCTCTTCAAACAGAATGGATGATGTGGTGGCAACCCAAGGGTATGCGCACCTGAAAAGATCATGCCCTGCTGTCTTACTAGATATCTATGAGAGAGTAACGAAGTCCCGCAAAACCTAGTATGCTCATCCTGGGTAAAATTTAGAATAGTTTAGCTTAATTGGCTTGTGGCACTTGAGATGAATTAGTCTTATCCTTTGAATTTTCACTTTCTAGTGATCTTTTGTAAGAATTCTCAAGGCTTGCAATGTCCTTTAGTATTCATATATGTCATTTGGAGCTCCTTTTGTGGCTTTTGGTGGAGAATGAGTCTCTGTCTTCCATGTAGTTATTGGCACATCCTATCCTATGAAATCATGAATCTTCACTAGTTTTTTGTATTCCGATCTTCTAGTTTTCTCTAACTTACGTCTGCTCTCGTTGATTTCTCTTTATTTAACCAGAGAAACTTTTGAGTTTTTATCAGTTACTTTTGAGAATGTATGAGCTACTGCAGTGATACACTTGCGGGCAAAGGATAAGTGCTAGATTTCAGTTAAAGGAATACTAAGTTGAATTGATTTCCCAACATGATCGGTTGACCCAACAAAGATGGATTAAATAATCATCAGACTTATGGGCCATTTGAAAGGTATTTGTCGCAGAGGACGAGATCTGCACAGGTAGAATCATAATATGTTCATTTGGTATTCTGTTCATGGATCGTGGTCGTTGGGGTGTGATATGGGCCTTATTATAGACTTATGGGAAGAGTAGTGTGAGATCAGTTTAAACCAGACAGTACACAGGATGCTGAGAAGGAAAATGAAATTTCTCAATCTCCAAGTTATGTTCTGAGGTGGGCTTAGGCCTCAATGCCCTGTCATATCATTTTGAAATGAAGATGTATTGCCTCAGTGCTCATTATGTTTTAGCAATATGAGGTACATCAGAGATTCTTTGTTGATACATAAGTCTGGTCCATTTGCGCTGAAGGGCTTTCCTGCCAGGTTTGTACATTGCAAACATTCTACATGTTTGACTAGTTGCCTCATTAATTGCTTGATAACATCAATGTTCTTACTGTCCTGTGTTTTATTTATGTTGTTGTTAACTTTTCGAACTTGCCAGCTCTCCGTTGAGGCCTAGAGGGCAAGCCGGCACAATAGCATATATCCAGTATGTAAGAACTGAACTTGTTTGCTCCAGAGATTACTTTCTGTAATTATTTACTATTTGAGCGTTCCCTAAAATTAAAGTTGCAATTTAGTAGGTTATAAGGAACATACAGGATGTTTAGTTCTGAGCCTAAACTTGCCACACTAGGTTAGACTCAGCACAGTTTCTTAGATGAGTGCACAATTTCTTAGTTGATTGTTTGGTTGGTTGTCACAGTTGTGGCCTTCTACAATTTACTGACATGACCTAGATGCTAGACACAAAATACTGCCACAAGGTTGTATAAGTATGGTGCTTCCACTTTTAGGCACACTTTGTCAGAGCTTAGTTTTGGCAAAGTTATTTGACCCAAACAAGCGAATAATCAATATGGAACCCAGGTTCCTGGAGCTCTTTTAAAAATCAGAAAAAATATTTTCAGTATTTGACAAACCTGAAAAAAAATACATGAGTACATGTACATCCCAAGAATTATCGAAGTATTATTTAATATCTGACTTACACAAAAAAGACAAATATGGGAGCAAAATCTAGTTTTTAACACTTTTTAGAGTCACGAGTTTATTCATTTGGGATAGACCAAAATGTAACGTATTATTTAACAAAAAAGTACAGTTACTTAGAAAATATATGTATGTAACCACATAAAACAATTCAGAATGATTTGATACGTTCATATGGGATTTCGAATTTTTCAAAATTCAGGGCTTAGTGAAGCCTGTGCATACCACACTCCCCAAACAAGCCTTTAGTTAACACCTTTCCTGAGGCGCAGTTGCATTTTAGCAGATGTCCACAGCGAAAGTGAAAACGATACATTGAAGGCCATGTTTTCCTTCCTCCAAGATATGTGGCGATTTGCTTCCTCAACTTTGATCTATATCTTTGCATTCGATGTTAAAATGTTCATAATCAAATTCTTATTGAACAGTAGCAAAAACATATTCGGTTGAGTTTATCCTTTTTTTTTCGATAAAGGAGCATAGCCCCAGCCTCTGCACTACTGTGATAGAGTGGATGGAAAAGATTTTCTTAGGAATTCAATCTATGTAATTCCTGCATCTCAAGCATGGCATCTCTTAGAAGTTAAGATCGAGACGAATGCAAGCCGCTGAGTTTACTTACATTCAGCCTTTCAGCCAGCATATGAGCGTGGGATTTTACCCTCGTCCCTCTTTGCTGTTCAATGGGGTAAATTAAGACTCAGAAACTTATTACAACTTCTAAAATCAAGTTAAAAATGGTATTACATTGTATAGTCCCTTAATCTTGTGGACTAGAAAGAAAGTACAGTTGTATCTTAAAAATAAAATATAGTTCTATCTTTACAAGAGGACATAGAGGAGATTTATGTGTTATCAGATAAAGGGACTATACAATGTAGAATTCAGGTGGGATTATAGCTGCAAAAAGTTTTCCATAAGAATTATCTAATGCTGAATTCCAGTGCAGTTAAAGCTGCAAAAGATTTTTACAACATCCTTGCTGTTCTTTTCAGGAAAAGAAATTCCCTGTTGTTTAAACCTGTATGAGATTCCTTGGGATCTGATCCTCTATGATGGTGGCCTTGGCCTCTGTGCTCGTACTTGAAGACCTGCTCGTACTTGAAGACCGACTCATTCGTCCTTTATAATACGCAGCAAATCGAAATCTTATTGTTGAACTGCAACAAGCCAACAACACATGAATTGAATACCGTGTTTTGCTATCTTATTCTTATGTCATCTAATTGTAGCTCATCACTATTTGACAATTCCTATCTGCAGATAATAGACAACATATGATGACTAGATGAAGATGCTGTATTCTTGGGTTGTAACATACTCAAAACTGTCAATGGCCACGTGGGGTGATATCTGTGGGAATATCTAACCCAGGCCATTGATCCAAGGTTGTCACTTGCGTATTAGCAATCAACATTGGACCATGAACGACACTGCATCAAGTTGCCAAGCATGGCGAGGGGAGTTCAGAGTGGGAATGTAGAGATTTTAGGCGATCTTTGTGAACTTTGCTGGATCGACTAGGTGTAGATCAATACCGGGTAGAAGTAAAGATACTGTGGGTTTACCTTCTCCCTTCGAGGAGGAATCCGCCGCAGTCGACATGGTGGAGGTGGCGACGGCGACGGCGTGAGGTCGAGGGAGAGAGGTGGCGGTGGAGCTTCCCGTCGGCACTGCGCAAACCCTAATCGGTGGGTCTGTAAGTGGGGCGAGTGGCAGCTCCAGATCACCTCGTGCTGAGTGCCACCGACCCCCACCTCTCTTTATTGCGCAGGCGACAGGGGCCCACCAACCAGATGCGGTTGGGCGCCCCCGATCAGGGCGCGGACGAGGTCAAGGGGTCGAGCCAGAGCCGTGGGCTCTGGTGCGGTGGAGATCAATCCTAACATTCTCCCCCTTGATCTCAACTTTTCTTTTAACTTTATACTTTCATTTTATTCGTTTCATTTTGGATCAGTCCATAGAGCATGTTTTATCGTCACAGCTCTATTACCGATAGAATCAGACAGCCACAATACACTTCTCTGTTTTGAAACAAAAAAATTTACTTTTGGGCCTCTTATGATCCAGGATAGGTAAGACTTTCCCTTAAACCCATGCCGGCTACGTGCTCCTTGAACACGCTGGGTGGCAAGCCTTTCGTTAGCGGATCCGCAAGCATATCTTTTGTCCTTATATGCTCGAGACTTATAGTTTGATCCTGGACCTTGTGTTTCACAACATAATATTTAACCTCAATCGGTTTCGTAGCTGTACTCGACTTGTTGTTGTGAGCATAAAATACTGCGGGCTTATTGTCGCAGTACATCTTTAGTGGTTTGTCAATACAATCTACCACTTTCAAGTCGGGTATGAATTTCTTTAACAATAATGCCTGCCCCGTGGCTTCATAACATACTATAAATTCTGCATACATCGTGGATGATGCAACTATCGTCTGTTTGGAGCTTCTCCACGAAATAGCTCCCCCTGCGAGGGTGAATACATATCCAGATGTGGATTTTCTATCATCTTTATCCCCCGCAAAATCTGCATCTGAATACCCTCTTATTTCTAGGGAATCAGATCTTCTGTATGTTAGCATGTAACTCTTTGTGCCTTTCACATAACGCAATGCCTTCTTTACCATTTTCCAGTGTTCAAAACCTGGATTTTCTTGATATCTACCGAGTACTCTGGTGATAAATGCTAAGTCAGGGCGAGTGCACACTTGTGCATACTGTAGGCTTCCAATAGCCGAAGCATATGGAACCGCTTTCATTTGATCGAGCTCGTATTGATTTTGGGGACTTTGATGTTTCCCAAAACTGTCGCCCTTGACTATAGGGGCAGGTGTGGCACTGCACTTATGCATATTATACTTACTTAGAATTTTTTCTAAATAAGCCTTTTGCGATAGTCCTAATACTCCATTGTTTCTATCTCGGTGAATTTCTATGCCCAAAACATATGACGCTTCACCAAGATCTTTCATATCAAAATTTGAGGACAAGAACTTCTTTGTCTCTTGCAGTAGACTAACATCACTGCTGGCAAGCAGAATATCATCCACATACAAGATTAGGAAAATATATTTCCCACTTTTAAACTTTGCATAAACGCAATTGTCCTCAATATTTTCTTTAAATCCAAATCTCTTAATTGTCTCATTGAACTTTAGATACCACTGTCTGGAGGCTTGCTTTAATCCATAAATGGATTTCTTTAGGCAGCATCCCATTTCTTCCTTGCCTTCCATGATAAAACCCTTAGGTTGTTTCATGTAGACATTTTCTTCTAAATCTCCATTTAGAAATGCCGTCTTTACATCCATTTGATGCAACTCTAAATCAAAATGTGCAACTAGTGCCATGATGATTCTGAAGGAATCCTTACATGAGACCGGAGAAAATGTCTCATTGTAATCTATTCCTTCTCTTTGTGTAAATCCTTTTGCCACAAGTCGTGCTTTATACTTTTCAACATTCCCATTGGAGTCATATTTTATTTTGTAGACCCATTTGCAGCCTACTGTTTTGGCTCCTTTAGGAATATTCTCTAAGTCCCAAACATGGTTGGCACTCATCGATCTCATTTCGTCTTCCATGGCCTCCACCCACTTTGATGAATCTGGGCTTCTCATGGCTTCTTCATATGAAGTGGGATCACCTTCCATATGAACTCTTTCTATGTTGTAAACTTTGTAATCAGTCGAAATGGCTGATTTTCTAGCTCTTGTAGACCTTCTAGGGGCCACATTCTCTTGAGCATTCTGTTCCTCAACTTGTGGCTCAGCTTCTGGAGGTGGCTGTTGTTGCTCCCTTTCATGCTCAACAAATGGTTCATTCGGCTCCTGACGGACAGGTTCCGAATTTTCACTCATCGTTGTCATGGGTGGAGTCACAACAGGCGCTTGCACCACAATCGCAGGGATCGTCGGTACATGTGCACATGGTAGCGCAAAAATGGCTCCTGAGTCATCGGATTGGGTGCATGCACCCTCTTCTCCTCAAGATCAATTTTTCGAGCTACCATGCTCCCCCTCATTATTTCGTCCTCTAAGAAGACAACATGTCTCGTTTCCACAAACTTTGTGTATTTCTCTGGGCAGTAGAAACAATAACCTTTTGACTTTTCAGGATAGCCAATAAAATGGCAGATGACTGTTTTGGTATGTAACTTTGCGATGTTTGGATTAAATACTTTGGCCTCAGCAGGGCTCCCCCACACTTTCAGGTGGTTTAGAGAAGGCACTCTCCCTGTCCATAGCTCATACGACATTTTGGGCACCGATTTGCTTGGTACTCTGTTTAGAATGTAAATAGCGGTTTTTAACGCCTCAATCCACAATCCCAATGGTAGGGTGGAATAGCTCATCATACTGCGCACCATATCCATAAAGATGCACTGCGCCTTTCAGCTACCCCATTCTCACGAGGTTCGCCGACATCGAGTACTGGGTGACTATTCCAGTCTCCTGTAGGAACCTTGCAAAAGGTCCAGGGACTTGGCCATATGGAGTATGTCGACCGTAGTACTCCCCTCCACGATCAGACCTGACTATCTTTATTCTTTTATCATGCTGATTTTCAACTTCAGCTTTGAATATTTATCCAACGCTTCTATTCTTTCTTTTATTGGATAAATATAACCATATCAGGAGTAATCATCCGTGCATGTTATGAACGAATCATAGCCATCCACACTTTTCACAGGAAATGGTCCACATATATCGGTGTGAATTATTTCTAGTGTTGATGTGCTTCGATTTGCACCCTTTTTAATTTGCTTTACAAATTTTTCTTTAATGCAATCGATGCACTGTTCTATGTCTGAGAATTCTAATGGAGGAAGAATATCATTTTCAACAAGTCTTTCTATTCTCCCCCTCGAAATATGGCATAAGCGACAATGCCATAATTTCGATGATTCATCAGTTCTTTTCTTTTGTTCTTTGTCCAACGCTGACAACATTTTTCATTCACATTACACACAGACAACACCCACATAAGCATTATTACACCATATGGCACACTTGCCATATCCTTCCTGTCCATGTGTACTTTTTTGTCACCAGTTGCTACAGCAGCTGGGTCGCACATATCTTTGAAGAACCAGTGAACTGGCTCTTTATTCTTTCAAGATACTCCCATACGGAAGCACACTTTGCAATTGAGCCCACAATAGAGTTCTCAATTGTATTCTTTATAAATGGCACTTAGCCACTTTTATTCTGCCATGCAGAATCATCTCTCTTGTCATTTCTGACTGGATCTTTTGGTCTGATCGGCTGTGGGGACCCAGTCCACCTCAGCACAAATCGACCTTCTTTCTTCATTCAGTGTAGTTGTCACCTCTGAGGGTTGGAACATCCTTGATGCAACTTATCAAGTAGTACCCTCCTTTAAACCACAATGAAATGATATCATAACAACAATTGCATGCAATAATCCAACGTTGGTCAAAATTAGAACATGCAACTGTTTATGCAATTAAATCTATATCACCGTTGGGCAGAAAATAGAGATAAATGCACACCTTATTGCAATAAATCATGATTATGTCATTAATAACGTTGGTTAAAAAATAACATAACCATAATTGTCACAATAATCACTTTGATTATCACTTTTGCACATGTTATTACAACAAAACATGATCATGCCATCAATAACGTTGGTCATAAAATGACATATCATAATTGTTTCAACAATCACTTTTAAGCAACCTTTTTAAATTTTAATCATCACTTTTGCATTTTTCCAAAATGAAAATGCATCTTAACTATTTGCAGCGGAAACTTTGAAGTCAAACTTTAAACTTTAAACTTTTCAGAAGCATCTCTGTTACTTTTTAATTTCCAAAAACAAATATCTCGTTGGTTCAATTTGCTCAGGAAAAAACTTGCCAAAAATACTTCTTTTTACTGTTTGCAGCGGAAACTTTAACTTTAAACTATTAACTTTTCAGAGGCATTACTGTTACTTTTTATTTTCTGAACAAATATTTCATTGGTCCTATTTATTCAAAAAAACTAGACAAAATTTGGCCAAAAATTGACCCAAAACTGCCTAAAAATGCCTCTGTAATAATAAAACAGTACTGTACAGCGCGGCCCACGGCTCACACGGCCCGCTACGCACTGAGCGGCACGCAGCCGACGCGGCGCCCACGCGGCCGAGCGGCGCACAGGGACGAGGGGAGTTCAGAGTGGGAATGTAGAGATTTTAGGCGATCTTATCCTATCCTTGTACATTAGTCTGCATCTTCCTTTTGAGTTGCTAGTCTGCATTTTTCTTGGCGAGCTGTATGCTCTCTCCAACTATTGCGAGAATTTACTGGGCAGGTCGGCAAATTGACTAGTATTTTGGTGCTACTTGTTTCATCCTTCACTTGCAAGGCATCAGTCCTTTCAAGTAAACAGTGCCAGCAACAAGTTGAAGCTTGTACTGTGTAGAGATTTTGGGGGTCGGCGTTATAAATCTCGGTGTTTTTACCTGCCTGATCTAGAGTGACCTAAGATATATCCACGATAATTCATGCTGGTAAATATTTGAGGAAGAGGAATGTTTTCCTCCACTCTGCCTGGAAATGGGATATGCATGCACTCTTACCATCAACTTTTCTTTTCTTCCCGCTGATGTATGTTGCATGACACGTTGGGGAATAGAAAGGCTAGCTGGAATCTCTGAATATTCAAGCTCCTCCATGAAGAGAAAATGGAGGATTAGGTGGTTTTTTTTCACTTTGAGCGGCAGACGTCCAATCGGAAATCTGATAACTGAAAGCAGAAAAGCAGATAGGGTATCAGAGGCAGCGAGCGGTCTGGAGGTGCACGACCGAATTCAATCTTACTGCATGTTGTTCTTGGTCGTTCGTTCCTCAATCAGGTGGGTCACGACTGCTCCCGACATAGCCACCCTTTGTGGAGCAAAGGGAACCTTTTCCGCTAGCAGATTTGGTTAAAAATAGAGCTAATTCCATGGAACATACACGAAGTTGTCCTCGACGTGCAAACACACCCAAATAGTTGCAAAATGGGGGCAGGTCATACATGAACTTGTAAATCGGGTTCAAAAACATCCACAACCAATGAGAAGTTGCTATTTGGCTTGCCATGCTGGCGAATGAACAAGGTGTGTGGGTTAGGCATTTTTGTGAATCCCCCCTGGAATTTGTTGAGTTAAAAAATGACCCCTATATATTTTGACGCTGGGCGGGAAGGGAATATGCGAAAGAATATTCGTCCCTAATCCTAGTTCCCAAATCGTTTTCTCCCCGGGGTGACGATGGTGCGGCGGACCGGTGACGGCATGGGCGAGGCAGTTCCAGCAGCGGCGCGTAGGTGGAATGGAGGAAGAAGCTGGAGCAGGCCACCGGCCTGGCGTTTATCCCGGCGGAACAAGCTCGAGCAATGGCGCGGACGAACAGTGGCGAGCAACCACAGAGGTGCTCTGGGATGGCAAGGTATGCTGCAGTAATCATTTCAGGTGGAGGGAGAAGAAGGAAGCTAGCATTGTTGTCTTAGGTGTTGTGTGTGTGCTGGTTTATGTGGTTGTTGCCCTGATGACAAGGGGATTTGTTTTACAAATCATGTACTCAATGTAGCTATGTAATCCATGTTGTTCTATGCACTTTGAATAAATAAATTCAAGAATACTTGTTATTTTGATCATTGTATTGCAATGCTATATTGTTCAGATAGAAACAAGTGAGGATTGAAATTTGCAGCACAATACTTAATTATGTTCACAAAAATAGGACAAAAAATGGCAGAATTCCTAGCAACATTGTCTCACAAAAATTGTCAGGATTACACGCATTTTGACAAGGAAAATATGTTTGAGCTCCTCTAGACATTCCCATGTGTAGGTGCATTTTGTGAAATGGGTATTTCTTCCTCCTCTGGCAGCACTGCATTCAAATATGACACAACATTTCGACCTTGCTGTTCATCACAAACCAGCAACCAGTAAGCACTTCCTGGCCCTGTTCTGTAGTTCCTTCTTCTTGATGATCCTCTAGATGTTGCAGCTGCTGTACCAGATGTTGTAGCAACATCAGCTGCCACTCTTTTCCTTGATGTGCTCCTTCCTCTGCCCCCTCTTCTGGTTGCTGCAACATTTCCTCTTCCTCTCAGGCTGGCAGTTGTAAGTCTTACTCCTGGTTGTGGAATTTCTTCTCTTGCACCAGCAACAAATGCACTTTCAGGTAAAGGCTGAGATGTTCTTGGTGGCAGGTCATGTATTCTTTGATGCAAGATAAATAAATTCAGTGCAATAAGTAACAAATTCAGTGCAGTAAGTAATAAAATCATATAAATTCAGTACCTCTTACCCCAGCTTCAAAATCATGCTATAAGGGCAGTGTACTGGATCCAATTGTGGCACTGGGTGTTGAGGAATAATGTGTTCAAGAATGCTTGGGTCATCTACATGTTGCTCTTCTTGGCCCTCTGCATCCTCTGCTTCAACTCTTCTTTCCTCTTGCTCTTCCATCTGGCTTAGAATCCAATTATCATGTCCCTTTTTGTTGTGATTTGGTTTTCCACATATAGAGCAGCATAGTGAGGACATGTCTGCTAAGTGTTGGTACACCTTGTGTAATTTTCTCCTCTGGAGCTTTCTTCCTATTTTTTCTTTGGCCTGCCCATGACTTTTGTATACAAAGGAGGATGCACTAACACTGCACCCACTTTTTCCCAAAATGCTCTTCCTCTCAATGGATGCAAATTGTGTGCATATACCTTCTTGTATGTCTCTATGCTGTAGCAACTATGCACAAGTGAATCTGGATTAATTCTATCAGCTCTACAACAAGCAAGGACATGGTGGCATGGAATGCCAGATAATTGCCACCTTATGCAGTCACAAGTTCTTGCTTTCAAATCAACTGCATAATCTTTTTCTAGCTCTAGTGATGAAACTCTGTATTCTCCTCCACCAGCTGATAGGACAATGCAGTTCTTGCTCCACTCAATGAGTTTGTCTAGTTTTTTTTCTTTATTTTTGGACAAATAGTCCCAGTCCATTTCTCGGCTTCTTTCTGTTTGCTCACTTCCTGTGCATAATCTTGTAGAACACATTCTCTAGCATGGAAAGCATGGGCATTTCTTTTTCTTCTAATATGTAGATGTTGTACACTTCACAGTGGTTGTTCAGTAGCATGTCACACTTGGAAAATTCACTAAAAAATGCTTTGATCCAAGTGTTGGGTACAAGATCTTCTACCCAAGCATAAGCTGCAGGGCTATCTGCTAGGAGCTTGTCCATATTCTTCTACCACTTGACAATTGTTGTTGATCTTGCAATTGCCCACAAGTCATTCTTCAACACCTCTCGCTTGTGGCCAGCCTTCTGGTAATTTTTATGCAAGTGGCTGACACAAAACCTATGTTGTGCATCTGGGAAAACCTTTTTCATTGCATTTATTAGACCCTTTTGCTTGTCACTCATAATTGTCCATGGAGATGTATTGATAATTTTCAAATCCCACTTAAGAGTTGTGAGAAACCACTCCCAAGAGCTAGTGCATTCCACTTCAACCAACCCCATAGAAACTGGATAAATACAGTCATTTGGGTCAATTCCCACAATAGTTAGGAGTTGCCCTTTGAATTTTGTTTTGGCATGACATCCATCAGTGCAAATTAGTGGCCTACATCCTTCCAAGAAACCTCTTTTGCAAGCATCATATGACCAATAGAGAGTAGCCAAGTGCTCTTTAGGCACTACATCAGCACTATCTTTTGCTTTGTTGGTTGATAAGAAGAATTTGCTTTCAGGGTTGGATCTTCTCACCTCTTGGCCATAGTCCCAGAGCAGTCCAAATTGGGAAGATTCAGCACCATGAATTTTCAGCAATGTTTCTTTCTTGCCCTACCTAATTTCCATCTGTTGCGGCACATATTAAATTCCCTTTGCACCTTAGCAGCAAAGCTCTTCAGATCCATCCTCCTGTTGTCAACAAATTCAGTGATAAATGTGTCACACAAATATTTTGATGGCAATACCCTCACCTCAAACCCCTTTTCACAAGTGTGATGACCTGTATATTGCTTGACTGCGAATGCACCATATCTACTGTCACCAGAAGCTTTTATGTGCCAAGTGCAACCTTCCTTGCACACTACCTCAATTCTTTTTGGCTCATTTCTTATCTTATGAACAGGGACTCTGTTTCTTATGATGTATGCTTGCAATGCATTTCTGAGTTCCTTCACATCACTGAATTTCATTCCCATCTTGAACTCTGGATTGGTCATGTCAACAGCTTCATTGAAAACCTTGAACTTGTTCTGCAAATGTTCCTCCACTTCAGCTATTAGTTGCAAATCATCATCCTCTATTAGAGTTGCATCATTTTCTATTTCATCAACATTTTGGTGCTCATTGTTGTCATGTACTTCAAGGTCAACATTGTTGATGAACAAATCATGATCACCATCTGCTGCATCATAGTCATTGCTCATGAAATCTGAATCAACACTGCCATCTGAATCATCTAGAATGTCTGAATTTCCTTCATATGAATTTCCATTTGGTGCATTTCCATTTGCTACATTTCCTTCCTCTGAATTTCCTGCCTCTGCATTTCCTTCCTCTGCATTTCCTTCCTCTGAATTTCCTTCCTCTGCATTTCCTTCCTCTGCATTTCCATCATCTGCATTTCCATCTAGTCTCACAATTAACCGTGGCCTGATATGCTTGAGAAAGTTTGTGTGATCAAGATACACATACAATGTATGACAATTAGGGCCTACAACATTACTCATATGTATTGCATTTGCATTTGTCTGTATGGACACAAGACCATCAGTGAGTAATTTATCAGGTAGGCACCAGTACACTGTCATGCTTTCATTCCTCACATACCCCATCCGTCGAAGCAACTGATCAATCCACTCAATTGACCAAGTTTATGTGCTGCAATCATCTCAATACTCCACTGTTGGCTGCATGTAACAGAAATTATCCATCCCCAAGCCACAGAAGAATCCATTGTGCTCAACTTCGACAATAAACAAAGTCTCATTGTTACCTGCACATAGAAAACAAAATGTAATACTCAAGAATATTCTCACTACATGGAATCTAAAAAGTGACAGTGACTTGAACTATCAATGCCTTGTCCTATGCAAATACTGTTTGGCTTGTGTAACATTGTCTACATCGTGCCTCTTCCACTATAAATATGGTGAATGCATGTGTCCGTACACAACACATTTGCTACTTCAGTCATGGAATTTGCCTGGAGTGTGAAGGGCAAGAGGAGCAGTAGTAGCAGAAAGAAATCTCAGTTCAGTAGGAGCAGTAGTGCTAGAGACTTGCCAACCAGAGAGAAAGAAGTGATAGTGTATCATAGAAGGAGTGTTGAGGAGAGGGAATCGACAAAAGAGAGAAATAGGATAGCCATGATGGAGAAAGAAGCTGTAGCTGGGCTGGAAGAACTTGAGCAAGAGGTTACTGCTGGACTCATGTTGTGCCGCATCAAGAAGAAGTTGCAGAGCTTTGTAAAGAAGCTAAAGAAAAGCATCCATGGTAAGTCGAGCAAGATTTAGATGTGTGAATGTGTGACACTATGAATAATGAGCCAATGTGTAATAGGTAGTGTTGTAATCCTTGATCTATGTGTTAGTGTGTATGCTGTAATCTGCAGTCTCTGAATAAATTCAGTTATGAACAGTTAACTGAATTTCGCAAAACAGAGCAATTTTGTGCAGCTTCCTCCAATCAAACTACACGTCCTAATGAAACCCTACTCCGATCCGACACAACGAGCTCTCACGGCCATGGCGGAAAATGAAGAAACGGACGCATAAACCAACAGCAGGGGAGGAAGAAGGAGGGACGAACAAGCTATACCATAGTCGGGAGCTTCTTCCTGGAAGAGCGGTCATATGTGCGGCGGCATGGCAGCGATAGGTGGCGGCGCGGACGTCACCCCGTGATCGTGCCGAGAAAGACGACGCTAATGGACGCAGTGGCGACGACGCACGACTAAAAGAGATGGGCCGGGGCTTCTATGAATTCCAATAAATCCGGGGAGGTTTTTGCAAATACACCCGCTGCCAGTGTGTCCCTCCAAACAGTGCAATTCGGATTGTTTGGGGCAGTTTGCACCCGATTTACAAGTTCGTTGCCCCCATTTTGCAACTATTTGGATGTGTTTGCACGTCGAGGACAACTTCGTGCATGTCCCATGCATATAGCTCTTAAAAATAAGATACGAAACATGGTGCAATCGTTGGAAAATTGAGAGGTGTACAACAACATTGTTTGTACACTCACTGCTGCAGAGTTCAGACAGACCCAACAATAGTGGACAACTCGGGCTGATATACGTACAATGAACCACCTGTCGCATGTCATCACCACCCGCATAACCACCAGTCGCATGCCATCACCACCCGCAGCTCGACTTCGCACAAACAGAGACGACATGGGGGGCGATTTTGACAAAAATAACCCTTTTGTGAAAGAAAAGCGCATAACCACCCGTCGCATGTCATCACCACCCGCAGCTCGACTTCACACAAACACACACGACATGGGGGGCGATTTTGCCAAAAATAACCCTTTTGTGAAAGAAAAGCGCAGACTGACCCTCTAGCCAAACTATTTCACTCATTTAACCGTTTTGTGTGGCGTCCCTCCCATCGGCGGCACACCTCACTGTGTGGCACCCATGCGAGCGGCGCCACTCGCCCATCCTACGTGGCGTGGTAGACGCTGATGTGTGGTCGACGCTAACGTGGCAGGATCTGTGGCGCCGATGGGCACCACACATTGAAAGTGTGGCGCCGATGGCAAGGGCGCCACATATCCACTTATAATTGCCCAAAACATACTGTAAGAAAATTCTCCAGGGACTTAGCCATTTTGGCGGCCGTGTTAGTGTGGCGCCGATGCCAAGGGTGCCAAACAGTGCAGTGTGGCACCGACGCCACGGGCGCCACACAAACAGGGTCACCAAAACGGCTAAGGACTAAGCGTCCGGATCCCCTCGATGTTTTCGACATATAAGTTGACATATGTGTCGCCGATGTCATGGGCGCAACACATTGACTTGTGCTAAACCATGAAAATTCCAACCATATTTCAACATTTTTTAATACACCAGTGCACACAACATGTATGAGACAACATAAGTGTTTAGATAACACATAAGGTTCGACGACATCAAGGTGCGAATTACAATAAGGTTCGACGACAGGAAGGTTTGAGAAGATCAAGGTTCACACAACATCAAGGTTAAACAACATAAATGTTCGACAACAAGAACCTAGCCAAACGGACATCACTGCGTGGCAAAGGCTCCCCCCCTTCGCCTTCTTCTTCTTAGATTGTTCAGCCAGTTTCTTCCTTCTCCCTTATGTCACAAGCCAACTGAATCACCGAGTCGAAGAAATGGTGACGCTCCTCCATCTTTGAAGCTTCTGCTTGAGCTTTTTCCTCCTTTATGCGCTCAACCTCCTTAGCCACCTCCTCTAGGTGCATCCTATTGGCCCTCTCCCTCGCTAGTTGAGCAAGTTGCCAGTTCCTCTGGAATTTTTCCCTCCATAGACGGCCCCATTCGGCCTGGAGCTTCTCATTCCTCTTCTTCTCGCGCCATAGGTATTCCTCATACTCCCTTCGCATACGAGCATGCTCGGTCATCTTCTTCTCGTGCTCATCCTTCTCCTTCCTCACAACTTCTTCCTTCTCCCTCTTCCGCACCGACCTCACAGCCTCCTCCAAACGAACTCCTCCTTCTCATTGCCCTCCCACGCCCCTTCCCCTTGGTGGGTTGAGTTGCCATACCTAAAAACAAAATTGAATAAACCAAAGTTAGTCACGGAATAGGAAAATTCCAAGAAGGTATCAAATGTGAGCCCTTTAGAGATCATAGCCGTCCTACCATCCACATCTCTCTTGGAAATTGGCCTAGCTCCAAGAAGTAAACTTTTTCCACCATCAACCACGGCTCCATCCGCAAGACTAACATCACGGAACAATGGTATCCGAATATCCCGTCCGGTTACCTTCTTGAATATCTCGGCTCTTTCGGCTTCCTTAGCCATCAAGCCATCCTCATCAAGTTCCTCGTCGGGTCCATCATCATCCGAGTCCGACGCATAGCATCGGGAATAAGGAATGGAGTGGTACATCTCCTCTTGCGTCCAATATTTATCCAAATCACCGACATTGTTGTCATTCATCTCGAAACCATCATCACCATCGTCATGCTCGTCATACTCCTTATCCAACAGAGGAACTTGGGCAATGGGAGATTGGACAATGGGAGATTCGGTGGCTTCTTCTTGGCTCATGGGTGGTGGACTCCTAGCTTGAACGGGGGAGGAGCGTCGATTAAAGTCAAGCTCGAAACGAGAATGAAACTTTTTTTTTGCAAACAACTCCAAAGCCTTGTCTTGTGACTTGGTCACCGTCTCTTTGTAAACGGACCAACTTTGCTCGGAGTTGATACGCATTGTCTTCCAACGGGTATGCATTCCAAACCCCATATTATGTCTTCCCTCTAGCTCAACACCATCATTTGGCTCATTCCAATTCAACTCAACCCACACGTGTGCTACCACCTCCGCAAAGCTAGGGCTAAGGTCAAACACCAAGTCAACCTCTTCTGGGTCCGGCTCTAGGTTTCCCTTCAAGAAAGCATCCTTGTCCACATGATGAACATGCACAATTCTTTCCATCCCCCTAGCATAATGTGAACAACACATACATACATGTGTTCATTAGTTACCATAATCAACATAATTAGATAACAGTAAAACTCAACCACTTAGGAGCTACCACAGCGTTTTAACATTCTTAGCCGTCTGATCATTCTATCCGACGTCCCGAATCATCCACTTGTCTTACCGATTGGTCAGCTTCATCTTTTATGTCATTGAGCTCCGTAAGTGGCCAGTCCAACGTAGTAGGGGCGGCTGCTCCGGAAATGGACCTGGGCGCTTAGAGCATCCCCACTCGTTGGCGCTCCCCACGCCTAAATCCGGCGAAATTTTCGTCCGGATTGGAGGAAGATTTGGCGTGGGGGGCAGTATATTTTCAGTCGTGTGCTCCCCAAGCGGCGTTTTTCGGGGAAAAATAGGACGGCTCGGGGAATCCGGACGAAAGAGGAGACACGTGGGCGTGGGCGGTTGGTTTAGCTTCATCCGGAGTCCCCGAGCGCTCCCCGGGGGGCCGGGGATGGCATGGGGAGTCCGGACGAAAATAGGCTCAAATCCGGATCAAAACGAGGAACCGGGGGCCTGACTAGGCCGTTTTTCGCCGTCCGGATGAAAAAAAGTGGCCGTGGGGGGCTCTGTGGGGAGACGAGTGGAGATGCTCTTAGCCATTAACTGGGCCAATAATTCGCGCGGCCAACTCAAAATGGGCCTATGTAGTTCGGTCAACCAGGTCAGCAATGACTAAATGAGCCCGCAGCAGCGCTAAGGGCGTCTACGAGTAGGTGGCGCTGTCCACGACCTCCTTCGTTCAGGGAAATCAGAGCGGCGGTAGGGGAAAGGCCATGGTGGAGACGTCACAGATTATTCACACGATTAATGGCGCAGTAGTTGTGTCGCCATTAGTTTCATTTACTTCGGGAGGTGGTGGTGAACGACCGTTTCAGGCTGCCCACCTTATTCCTACGTTTCCTCCTATAAACTACGCTGTCGTGGCCTGTCGACCTCCTCCCGGTGTCCTTCGCTTGGGTAATTTTGCATTAGCCAGCCGCGCTTCTTCCTCCCTCCAATGCCTTCAATAGCTCATTATCCAACAAACTGACTTGTTGTTTGTTTCACAAGACATATCTGTTGGCCATACCTCAATTCATGACGACCCGCTCGGCGGCGGCAACGTCCTATGTTGCTTCTAGGGATGGCGATGCCGAGCAGTACTCATTCCATGTGGCCGCTTCTCTTCGAGCTCACCGGCTGTGATGCTCACGTATCAGGTATCGGTTCCATTCTGAACCCTAGCACATTTGTTGATTTATTATTCAGTCCTAAATTCTTAATCCAGGGAAAGCTCATATGTATCCAATTCCCATGTAATTTCTCGAGTATTACCCAAGATTTGTGCTTTTCCATCATTGTAATTCTTTTATCTCTAAGGCGTATTGTGTAATAACTTATCTAAATTCTCAGCCCCAAAAATTTCCATGTAGCCTTCAACAGAGGTCTGCCGTATAGTACCACCCATGTGGCCATGTAAGACTGTTGATAGCAATCGCAAAATACAGTTTTACTTTCACAAGCTACCCAGGTTTGCTTAGATCGTATTGTGGATCCTCATATGTGCCTTTTCAATGAATGTTCGGATATAATGTTGATTTACCAAGTTATTTAATTGTTACATATAAGCTAGACAAAGTAATTTGTATGAATTATCATGTTGAAATCGGACGGTATTTAGTCAAAGGTATTCATGACTTAGCAGATACTTCTTATTATCATGTTCCAAGCTCAGTGTTGACACTTGTTCCTTTCTTGCTTAGCTGATATTACATATGTAATAAAGGGAACATCAAACTTTGAGGCTATGGCATTTGAATAGGGATATTTTCAGAACTATTTACTATAGCATGCTCTGGTTGTTGCTGATCTTGATGCTAATGAAGACCCTTAAAAAATGTGAATGAAGCCATGCCACCAACATTCTTTTCCTACAAATATTTTTTTTATGACTATTATAATCTATTGTCTTAAACTAGAGTGCCATCTATGCTGCAGATATATATCTTGGTGTAGTCTCATGTTTATAGATCAATTTACTATAATGACTAAATTACTTGTTGGAATTAATAGATCAACTGACTTGGTTCATTACTTTGTTTCATAGGGTGTGCAGTTTGATGTTAATCTTTGGTTGTTGATGCGGCACAGGAGGCAGATCCAGTGGTCTCCGACAGATCGACAACACTTTTTTTTCTCTCTCATCTTGGTAAGTTCCTATTCCCTAATACATTGGCCACTTATAATTTTGGTTAGTTAACCCTTTAATATAAGCTCTGAAGTATACAGATGACCTGCAGCTGCATGCTTACTGGGGTAAACTCTCTGCTATCCAAACTCTCTCTCTCTCTCTGTCTCCGTCTCTCTCTTTTCAGTAAATAAATTTCTCAGGAACAAGTTAGTGTTGGAAAAAAATCCATTTTGCTTGGTTCTTTATTCTTTACGAGCACGAAAGAACCAAGCAAAATGGATTACCTGCTGGCTTTTCCGAGTTGGTATTTAGAACGATTTTCCATTTATATGAAGTGGTTATAGTAATCTTGAAAAAATTCACTACAAGAGGTTAGAAATATATTGGAATTCAATTTAGAGGTGATTTCAAGAATTATTTATTCTTATTTTAGAGCCTCACTGGGATGCTTTATGATTTCTCTAACTTCAGTTGGTGTCCCCAAGGATAATAGAACACCCTCCAACTATTTGCATAACTTCGCATCTAGATCCTATCAGTGGGAAACCTTACATCTGGGAAGATCTCTAATCATGCACCGTTATTTTGATTGGACTACTAACTCCCAAGAGTTACATTTAATGTATTTTTTCAAGTCAATGTAACAAGCACATCTCTTAGTGTTTCTTCTATTGCATATGCAGCAAGCACAGCAAATGAGAGAAGTTTTTTTTAGATAAAAGACAACTCGTGCCCAAATTTAAAGTGACGATGCAGAAATTATGGCAATTCACCAACGACTATGGCTAACATACCATGCTATCTGACAACCGCTGACTATTACCATTTTGACTCAAGTATCGCTTTTATAGTTTATTTTGGGTGAAGAAAAAAATAGGGACCAACAACTTTGATTGGCCGGGCTTGCTTCACCTTGGTGGCTTGGCCACCGGAATTCACCAAGCAACCTTTGATTATTTCCCATGCGAAGCTAATAATATCTTAGCTCACTATCATGTTTGAATCACTAGGCATTCTCAACTTTCCGTTTGGCTGATGATTGTCTAGATTTCTTAGCTCCTCGTGGATGTTGTAATTGTAGTTCAGTAATAATAAAGGTTTTTCCAGATTCTCATAAGCCCCTGTCTATGACACATTGTGAGATGAACTATTTAAATTTGAACATATATCTTATGATGTCTTATTTTTTCTAATTTTGTTTTTGTTAAATGGACGGGCGCGGCAACGCGCGCCTATATGATCTAGTCTACCCATACAACCTAGCACACTACCATTTCTCTTATTTCAACAACCCTAACATCCAACCAAATCCACATCCACCCTCAAATCAACCTAGGGTTTCACATCTAGGGTTTCACATGTAGATTCAACCAATACACAAAATAAGTGGATGAAAAGAAGGGATACGGAGGTGATTACCTCAAGGAACAGGTTGGGAACGACCTCCACGGGCAGATCTGATGAAATCCAAGAGATTTGAGTAGGGATTTGAGGGGGGGGGGAGAGAGCCGGCCGCCTTGTTCTTGAGGGAAGAAGAAACGGAGAAGAGTGTGGCTGGGTCGGGCTTGGGCGGGCTCGGACGGCCACACATAAGTGGATGTGTGGAGCCCTTGCCATCCGCGCCACACTTTCAATGTGTGGCGCCGATGGGAGCGGCGCCAAAGATCCTGCCACGTCAGCGTCGACTACACATCAGTGTCGCGCACGCCATGTAGGATGGGCGCGTGGCGCTGCTCGCATGGGCGCCACACAGTGAGTGTGGCGCCGATGGGAGGGATGTCACACAAAAGGGTTAGAGGAGTGAAATAGTAGAGGGTTAGTCAAAAAGGGTTATTTTTGTCAAAATCGCCGACATGGGGCGTGTGCAAATGGATGCCCAATGATATTTTATTTTTCCCTTCGGCATTCTGGCTAGGCTTCAGAGCTGTAGGGCAGCTTCTGGGATGCTAGAAAGGGATCCTCTCCTCTAGTTGATTGCTAAAGAAAAAAATAGGACGCAAGCACCAGGCTGTATGTTAATGTACGGAGCAGCACTTGTATGTTTGTCAGTCAACTAGTTACTGGATATTTGTGCATGCGAAAATTACATTGTTCCTTATAGTAGCTAGTGATAAATAGATGTTTGTATCCGGAAAATTAAAACTGATCATGGGTGCATATGTACCTGGTATGTACAAAACATATTTTAAAAAGTAAAAAAATTAGGAAAATAATTTAACATGTAGAGGGACATGTTCTATGTGTACACGTAACGTTTCGCATAAAACCGACAATTTCTGTACCCTATGTAAAAAAGACAAATAATACGTCGAGAAATAGACTATTTTAACACCAAAAATTTGTCTTTTTAGCACAAGGCATAAAATATATTGGTTTTTGCTAAAACAACTTTCTGAACATTAACATGTAAAGGTATACATGAGGCATTTTTATTTGTATTTTTCAAACATTTGTAAATATGTTTAATATGTGTTTCAAATAAAGGGTGCATATGCACCGTGGTGCAGAAACACCCTGTCCTGTGCATCTTCCTTGTTTTGAGTCAGGTCTTTTAACTACGTGTGACGTATCCGTCCACAATGTGTACTCTGTTGTAGATTTGTCTTGCAGTGCGCAACATCAGTCTGTTGTGGGCAATCGAGCTCATGGACGCGGTTGGTAGGCTGGGCCGGAATCCTGCACCACTGGCGCAGCGAGACGGGCACTCATGCGCGTCGCGAACGAGCCACGGGCAAATTTTGGCCAATCGTTTGGCAGCCTGTGCTGCATCGGCTCGAACAGAAGTGCATATTGTTTGGATGTCTGGATACAGCGCTCCATCTCTGTTCAGTCACAACACATGTGTTTGGTTGCCATTTTGGGTACCCTGGCAAAAGTTTCTCCTCACCACATTCAAATATGGTGACCTTACCATCACATAACGGCACACAAGAGCTCAAACACGATCATAAGCACAACACACAGTTATACACAACGAACAGAGTACTTAGTTCCTAATCTAGCGTCACAGTGGTAACACACTTACCTAAACCTGGGGGCAGACTACCCATGTCCAAAAGCATTATTCAACAGCCTCTACAGGCCAACATGACAGTGAGATATGCACAAAAGCAAGTGTTTACAAGTCTCATAGAGGCCAGCACAACTACTGAGGGCGAGGATCAGACATAAACAGAGACAATGATCAGGCAACACCTTAACGGCGAGGATCAGCATAAGGGCCCTCGCGATTCCTCTTGCAGTCGAAGATGCTGGAGCAGGATGTTTCCTTCTTGAAGACGTCATCCCGAGGGATGAAGACGATCGTGTTGTCGACGAACTCACTCCATCCCTAGATGAAGCCGACGCGCTGGCCCGTCCACTGCAGCTGCACCTTCCACTCGCAACGCTAGCCCATGTACAAGCATACCTTCATCGGGGGGGGCCATTGTTCTTGAGCTTGTACTTGGTGGTCAGGAGCTGCTCCATGTAGGGTGGCACGCTGAGGGCAAGGAGGTCGTGGCTCTCCACCTGCACGAAGAACGCCGACAGACGCTGCCTGGCTGCGTGCCCCAGGTTAGCAGGATGGCCGGTGTGAACCCTTGGCGATGTGATCTGGTGGTGGGCTTCCATGAACGCTAAGTTGGGATCATGCAGCTGCACCCGGATGGCCATGTCCCTTGCGTCCAGTATGGACCCTTCCGAGAACACTTTTAGGAAGGGCCATTTCTACAGACGCAATGACAATGCAAAGAGTTAGCAATGAAAAGATCAAGTCGAAGTAGAAGCACAAAGCACTACGAAGTCCATCATGGTGCTTGAGCTTGTCATTGCCAAGCACAAGCACTGTCATGGACAATGGCAATGCCAAGCACAAGTACTGTCATGGACAATATGACAACGCCAATGCCAAGCACAAGCACTGTCATGGTGTTGATCGCCAAAACCCACCGGCGGGCAGCGGCCTGTCAACACGGTAGAGCCGGGAAGAGCCTAGAGCTGCGGCTGGCTGAGACCCCTCCGAGCGACGGCCCGCAATGCTCTTCTGGTCACACGCGGCGATGCGAAGTGCAAGGGCGTGCCACCTGACCTATACCTGGTCAGGAAGGTGATGGGGATGCCTCGCTTAGTTCCTGCATGGCATACACGTAAACATTAAATCAGAGCCTCGATCGGCTCTCAGGCTATCCTGTGAATCGGCTCAAAGAGCCGATCCACCCATGATCCGTACGGGGTGCACGAATACTTGGTGATCCTGCTAGATCAAGATAAAGCTAATGAGATCTACGACGATTTAGGGTTTTCACCGCATAATCGGATCATCCTACTCCAGGTTGGGCCTCGCGGCCACGCACGGTGCTCGTAAGCCGATCCTAAACAAGGCCACACAACCAATGTGACGTTGATCATCGGAACATCCTGTTTAGGACTTGCGAACGCCACCCTACGTGCCGCTGGATCCTCCCCCCCTTCGTAAGGCCTAACTATTGCAGATATTAAACTAATCCTTGCGGAGCAAGGAGCAATCGTAACGGATCAGATCTACTAGATGATGAACAAGCAGGGTGCCGCCCCACGCACGAGATAGGCGTGAGGGCGGCTAGACATGCGAGGGTTGCACTACGTAAGCATGTTTATACGAAGAGCTATGCTAACCCTAACACATCTATGATAACTACGTTGCCCGCCATCAAAGACGCTTCAGTACGGGCAACGCATGAACAATGTGGGGCTTGTGCTGCCTAGATCGCAAGATGCGATCTAGGCAGCATGTCGCTTACCTGATTGAAACCCTCGAGACGAAGGAGTTGGCGATGCGCCGAGATTGGTTTGTTTTGGGGTGAACGTTGTGTTGTTGTTTATTCCATAAACCCTAGATACATATTTATAGTCCAGCGGACTTTCTAACGTGGGAATATCCCACCGTGCGCGATACAAATTCTAAATCTTGATCTAAGATATAACCTACTATAATTAAAGATACACGGGCAAACTAGCCCAAATTCTCCGTGCAAGGCCGCTTCAGAAATCTTCCACGTGTAGTCCTCTAAGCCCATCTCTCTTACGGCCCACCTCTGGATTTGTCCAAAATCTGGTGATAACACATGCCCCCCTGGTTTTGGAAATAATTTTTCCAAAATCATTATATTTTCCTTTCGAAGGGTCATGTCGTGGCAGGACAGAGCCATTTGCAGCTTCCGTCATCATTATGCCCTGTCCTTTCAGCTTCTCTGCAAAATTTGACAGCTCTGACATTACCCCTTCGGAAACTGTGATGGCAGTAATTCCCACCAGGTTTCTCATTATTTAACCGTGCCGACTAAATAGTCATCTTTATCCTCTTCCTCTGTTCCAGCCATCGGCACTCCAAAAACAACCCTTCTGCGCACCATGTCCTCTTCTTCCTCTGCCTCATCGGGACTTTCCTTCGAGTCTTCTTCTCCCGAGCCGATGCCAGCACCGAGCCCACAAGAAGTCTATGCGGCCAACATCCGCCGCGCCATTGAGGCCGGGGAGGAGTCAGACCATGACTTCTCCATCTGGTCCGAGGACGACCAATCCTCGACGGACGGGGAGAGCGACCTCCGCTTCCTCGCCAACGGGGAATCGGAAGAGGAGAGCGATGACGATCGCTTCTCCTGGGATAACTTTACCTCCCCCGAGGTGAAGGAGGAGGGAGAGGAAGAGGAGGACGACGACGACAGCTTCTCCGACGAGCCGCCAGCCAAGCGCCATTGCCCCTGGCCAGGGAATCTCAGTGATTATGATAGCGACGACGACGACGACGATGTGGAGGACGAGGACAACGAAGGTCCTGCCGGCGGCCGCTACAGCAGCAACGACGAGCTCGCCGGGAGCAGCGCTGACAGCGCTGACGACGGTGACGACGAGGGCAGTGACGGCCCGTAGAATAGGACCTCTAGAATAGGATTAGCATCAGTAGACGGGGCAATGTATCCCCTTAGTACTCCCTTTTGAGAGCAATCAGCTCTTCTATGTAAGAAATCTGGTTTATCGTTGAAGAACTCTTCCCCAATCTTAATTCTGCCGATTTCTTCTGAGTTTGATTGAGCCGATTCTCTCTTCTGCTGACCCCACCGATCGTCACTTAGCCAATGGCCAACAAGCCGATGACAACGCACCGGTAACTTAATGCCCCATCCCTTTGAGTTCTGGCGGACAACTAGGCAAATCGACGTTCTCACGAGAGAACCAGAATTACTGCCGAAAACGACTTGATCCTGAAGTCGATACCATTGTGTTTTCAGCCTGATGAAATCTCACTCGGCTTCTTAAGAACGGCAAATTCTGCGCCATCAGTTGCCCCCCGAGCCTTTATCAAGGCGAGCATATCAGTGGACTAACCAAATGTGTCGCCATCGGTTTCCAAGTCATGACGCGGAACCAGCCGATTTCAGCAAAATCGGCTCTCCAGAGCAGAGAACCTTCAGGGTGAGCTGCCCCCCGAGCTTCTTCAGTCCACTTTCGCGCTTTGCAAGTCAGATCGGCTCCTCCCCTGTGGTGGATCTGATGTAACCCATCCTTAACCTGATCTGCACATTGCTCGCAAAAAGGAAACCAGAGGTTCTTGAAGAGGAAATCGAAGTTATCAAGCCACTCAATTGAGGAGCTCTTCCATTAGAGTCTCTTTTCGTGACTCACTTCCTGCTCCGTGCTCATAACAGCTGTAACTGTACCTCTTGAGTCGATGGCCACGTATCTGCATCGGCTAAACTTTTGTGTTGTTTTTTTTTTTGTTTGGCCGATTTTTCTTAATCGGCCCCCAATGTTCCACCGCACGCATGTCTGCACATGTTTATCTGCACACGTTCATCTGAGTACATGCCCCCCGAGCCGAATCTGCCAAATGATTGCAGATATCGGCTTTCTTGGTAAGTCAGGGCACTGCACTTGCACGTCGACTTCGCAAAGATTCATGCTGACTTCCATCTGCCGACGTGGCCGCTGCCCGATGGATCGTTGCTGACCATAAACAGAATATGTGCAGAAGATAATTTTGGCCGATTGCGGGAATCGGCCTCCACATTGCTTGCTCGATGAAGGTTTTGTAATGTTCCTCCATAAAATTTTTGGGGCCGATCACAAGGATCAGCCTCGCACGGTTTGCTCATTGGTTTAATCTTGCTACTCGGTTAGGCTGGATAAAACCAACCCAACCTCTGACTTGATGCTTTCTTTGTCATCCACCTTGAGTGCATCGTATAATCGTGGAGCACTAAGCTCTGTCGGCAAGACGAGCACCATGTTTGTGCCAGCCGATGTTTCATCATCGGCTTTCTTTTGCTTGGGACGCCACTCCATTCTCCGTGGACGACCCTCTTCATTCAGGGCTCGCTGAACCTTTGCAGCCAGATCAGGCCGTGCCTTCCTTAGCGTATGCAAGTATAACCTTTCGGCTTCCTCCAGGCCGCGCAACCGCTGAACCCTGCGTTTCTGTGAACGGCTGAGTCCGTCAGGGCACCACCTTGGACGGTGGTACCTGTCTTCTTCTTCTTCTAGTCCCTCGTCTTCTGAATCCTCAAGATCTGCCCAACGAGGTGACTCAGCGCGTTTGCTTGGTGGTGGGAGAGGCCCTAAGCGCTCAAACACAGACACGTTGGCTGCCTCCTTCTTCTTCTTGTTGCATTCTGGGCAATTGCCGATTGTGGGCAATCGGCTCATTCCTGAATCCCAGCAGTGTCTGAAGAAAGGGCAATCCCAGTGTCTGGCGTTGTCATCTTGCTCCCTTGGCCTGTCCGTGGCACGGCGCTCGTGCTCCTCCTCATCGCGATCCTGCCGACGATGTCTTCTGGCTTCTCTAGCCAGACGATCTCCTTCATCATCATAGTTGGACCGTCGGCGTTGGTCATACTGACTCACATATTTGTTGAGGAGGTGATCAGAGAGAGGTCGCTGATATCTTATGTTCTTCACTTCTCCCTCTGTGACGTAGCGCTTGCCATCATGATGGAGCCGATCGCGTGGAGCGGCCTCTTCTGTGTCCTTGCTATGAGAACAGCTGCCCTCATCTCCATCTTTGCCAGAGTGGTTCCCAGGCCCCACCATGTTGATGCTGAACGTGGGACCTGGCTGGCAGCCCTCGGGGTAGATGACTTCTACCATGTTAACGGCGGGGAAGGGCTGGGTGTCTACCTTCATGGCGTATTGGTTGAAAATTAAACGCCCCTTCTCTATCGCCGCTTGGATGTGCTGACGCCACACCCTGCAGTCGTTGGTGGCATGGGAAAGCGAGTTGTGGAATTTGCAGTACGGCTTTCCGTTTAGCTCTTGCGCCGTAGGGAACTTGAGACCTTCAGGAATCGTCAACTGTTTCTCCTTAAGCAGGAGGTCGAAGATTTGTTCAGTCTTGGTCACGTCAAAATCAAATCCCCTGGGCGGCCCTAGTGGCTTTACCCATTTGCAGGATACGGGGGTTCCTCCCCGAGTCCACTCAGCCACTGCTATTTCTTGGTCTCCCGCAGGCACTTCACCTTCCTCTGTATCGACCATGACTACTGCACGCTTAAACTTGTCTTGGTACAGGTCTGGGTGGCGCTGTTCATATGCTGATAGTTTCTGAACCATGTGCGCCGACGAGGATAATCTGCTTGGGAGGCCATGTCCTTGAGCTGTGTTGCAAGGCCAGCTACGCCAATTCGATCGCTTCCTTTTCAGCTTATACGAACCGAATAACATCGGTTCCTAAGATTCCTGAAGCGCTGGATGTACTCTGTCACCGTTTCTCCGCGCTTCTGACGTAGTTGTGCTAGATCGGCAATGCTAGACTCGGAAGCTTCTGAATGGTATTGCGTATGGAACTGTTCTTCCAATTGCTTCCAAGACTGGATGGAGTTTGCTGGCAAAGAGGTATACCATCCAAAAGCCGATCCTGTGAGGGACTGTGAAAAGAGCCTCACGCGTAGCTGATCCGACACTGAAGCCGGTCCTAGTTGCGCCAAATATCGGCCGATGTGCTCGATGGAGCTGGAGCCATCCGATCCACTGAATTTGGAGAAGTCAGGGAGCCGATATTTAGGTGGCAGCGGGATCATCTCGTACTCGTCGGGGTACGGCTTGGAATAGCCGATTGCCCTCCTTTTCGGCATAATGCCGAACTGGTCTCTCAAGATGGTGCGATCTGATCCACCGTGCTGGCTGCAGGAGATGTATTCTGAAGATTCGCCGGGGTGGCGTACTTAGCCAGCCATGTTTGCTTTTCCAGCTCTGAGCCAACTGCAGGAGCTGGGCTCGGGAGTTTCGTCGGGGTGGCGTACTTAGTTAGCCACGTCTGCTTCTCAAGCTCTGTTGCTGACGTTCCTCCTGTTTGCGCCGGAGTCCCTGACGTTGTGGCCTGGTTTGAGAGTGGCCAGTTGCCACAATCTGGCACATACGTGCACGCGTATCCTTGAGGGATCTCCTTGGGCGCCTCAGCCAAGAACTGGTAGTCACTAGGGTCACCACCGATCTTGTAGACGACGAATGCCGGTGTAGCCGGCACTTCAGCTGGTGCTGCCAACGCGTATGGCAGCGGTGGACGGGACTGGAGTGGCAACTCTCCTTGGTGCGTCCCGAGAGCTGGTCCTGACGGCGAGTACTGGTGGCTCATGATCTCCTGGATCACGCGCAGAGCGAGACGCTCCAACACGTTGACCAAGTTTTCAGAGTGGCGGTGTAGCGAGTGAGCCACCAAGTAGTTGATCTCCTGCCGAAGGGCCCTGGTGCGTTCCTCCGACGGGGCCGAGAGATCTATCCCATCGAGTGCACCTTGTGGTGAGAATCCCTTCCATCTGATGCCATGGGTACGGGTTCTCTGAAAAGAGCCGATGAGGTCGGCTTCGAGGGTGGCCTTGATCTCGTCATGTTTCTTCTTGAGCTCGGCGAGCAGCTCCTCGTAGGTGACTGGCGTGCCGTCCGCCGCCATCTCAGATGTAGATGGCGATGTGGTTGATGTAGAAGATGGTCCCACCGGGCGTGCCAGAATGTGTTGATCGCCAAAACCCACCGGCGGGCAGCGGCCTGTCAACACGGTAGAGCCGGGAAGAGCCTAGAGCTGCGGCTGGCTGAGACCCCTCCGAGCGACGGCCCGCAATGCTCTTCTGGTCACACGCGGCGATGCGAAGTGCAAGGGCGTGCCACCTGACCTATACCTGGTCAGGAAGGTGATGGGGATGCCTCGCTTAGTTCCTGCATGGCATACACGTAAACATTAAATCAGAGCCTCGATCGGCTCTCAGGTTATCCTGTGAATCGGCTCAAAGAGCCGATCCACCCATGATCCGTACGGGGTGCACGAATACTTGGTGATCCTGCTTGATCAAGATAAAGCTAATGAGATCTACGATGATTTAGGGTTTTCACCGCATAATCGGATCATCCTACTCCAGGTTGGGCCTCGCGGCCACGCACGGTGCTCGTAAGCCGATCCTAAACAAGGCCACACAACCAATGTGACGTTGATCATCGGAACATCCTGTTTAGGACTTGCGAACGCCACCCTACGTGCCGCTGGATCCTCCCCCCCTTCGTAAGGCCTAACTATTGCAGATATTAAACTAATCCTTGCGGAGCAAGGAGCAATCGTAACGGATCAGATCTACTAGATGATGAACAAGCAGGGTGCCGCCCCCACGCCTGAGATAGGCGTGAGGGCGGCTAGACATGCGAGGGTTGCACTACGTAAGCATGTTTATACGAAGAGCTATGCTAACCCTAACACATCTATGATAACTACGTTGCCCGCCATCAAAGACGCTTCAGTACGGGCAACGCATGAACAATGTGGGGCTTGTGCTGCCTAGATCGCAAGATGCGATCTAGGCAGCATGTCGCTTACCTGATTGAAACCCTCGAGACGAAGGAGTTGGCGATGCGCCGAGATTGGTTTGTTTTGGGGTGAACGTTGTGTTGTTGTTTATTCCATAAACCCTAGATACATATTTATAGTCCAGCGGACTTTCTAACGTGGGAATATCCCACCGTGCGCGATACAAATTCTAAATCTTGATCTAAGATATAACCTACTATAATTAAAGATACACGGGCAAACTAGCCCAAATTCTCCGTGCAAGGCCGCTTCAGAAATCTTCCACGTGTAGTCCTCTAAGCCCATCTCTCTTACGGCCCACCTCTGGATTTGTCCAAAATCTGGTGATAACACATGGACAATGACAATGATAGTGCCGATGCCAAACACAAACACAAGCACTGTCATGGACAATGGCAATGCCAAGCACAAGTACTTGAAGGAGATATGCCCAAGAGGCAATAATAAAAGTGGTTATTATATATCTTTATGTTTATGATAAATGTTTATATGTCATGCTATAATTGTATTAACCGAAACATTAGTACATGTGTGATATGTAAACAACAAAGAGTCCCTAGTATGCCTCTTAACTAGCTTGTTGATTAATGGATGATTAGTTTCATAATCATGAACATTGGATGTTATTAATAACAAGGTTATATCATTATATGAATGATGTAATGGACACACCCAATTAAGCGTAGCATAAGATCACGTCATTAAGTTATTTGCTATAAGCTTTCGATACATAGTTACCTAGTCCTTATGACCATGAGATCATGTAAATCACTTATACCGGAAAGGTACTTTGATTACACCAAACGCCACTGCGTAAATGGGTGGTTATAAAGGTGGGATTAAGTATCCGGAAAGTATGAGTTGAGGCATATGGATCAACAGTGGGATTTGTCCATCCCGATGACGGATAGATATACTCTGGGCCCTCTCGGTGGAATGTCGTCTAATGTCTTGCAAGCATATGAATAAGTTCATAAGAGACCACATACCACGGTACGAGTAAAGAGTACTTGTCAGGAAACGAGGTTGAACAAGGTATAGAGTGATACCGATGATCAAACCTCGGACAACTAAAATATCACGTGACAAAGGGAATTGGTATCATATGTGAATGGTTCATTCAATCACTAAAGTCATCGTTGAATATGTGGGAGCCATTATGGATCTCCAGATCCCGCTATTGGTTATTGGTCGGAGTGAGTACTCAACCATGTCCGCATAGTTCGCGAACCGTAGGGTGACACACTTAAAGTTGGATGTTGAAATGGTAGAACTTGAATATGGAATGGAGTTCGAATATTTGTTCGGAGTCCCGGATGAGATCCCGGACATCACGAGGAGTTCCGGAATGGTCCGGAGAATAAGATTCATATATAGGAAGTCATTTTATGAGATTTAAAATGATCCGGAAGGTTCTATGGAAGGTTCTAGAAGGTTCTAGAAAAGTCCGGAAGAAACCACTATGGAAGGCGGAGTCCCAAAGGGACTCCACCTCCATGGCCGGCCAACCCTAGAGGGGGAGGAGTCCCAAGCGGACTCCCCCTATGGGGGCCGACCACCCCCCCCCCCCCCACACATGGAAGGGGGGAATCCCACCCCAAGTGGGATTCCCACCTTGGGTAGGTTTCCCTATCACATGGAAGGTTTTGGGTTCGAGTCTTATTCGGAGACTTGTAGTCCAACACTTGGGGCTCCCACCTATATAATGAGGGCCAAGGGGAGGGGGCCGGCCACCCCCAACAACCACCAAGGTGGCCGCACCCCTTGAGGCCGGCGCCCCCCTCTCCCAAACCCTAGCGGCTCTCTCTCCTCCACCACATCCCGCACGCTTAGCGAAGCTCCGCCGGATTTCTCCACCACCACCGACACCACGCCGTCGTGCTGTCGGATTCAAGAGGAGCTACTACTTCCGCTGCCCGCTGGAACGGGGAGGTGGACGTCGTCTTCATCAACAATCGAACGTGTGACCGAGTACGGAGGTGCTGCCCGTTCGTGGCGCCGTGATCAAGATCTTCTACGCGCTTTCGCAAGCGGCAAGTGAACGTCTACCGCAGCAACAAGAGCCTCATCTTGTAGGCTTTGGAATCTCTTCAAGGGTGAGACTCGATAATCCCCTCGTTGCTACCGTCTTCTAGATTGCATCTTGGCTTGGATTGCGTGTTCGTGGTAGGAAATTATTTGTTTTCTATGCAACGTTATCCTACAGTGTTATCAGAGCCGTGTCTATGCATAGATGGTTGCATGAGTAGAACACAATGGTTTTGTGGGCGTTGATGCTATTGTTATCTTTAGTTGAGTACTTTGCATCTTTGTGGCATAGTGGGATGAAGCGGCTCGGACTAACTTTACATGACCGCGTTCATGAGACTTGTTCCTCGTTCGACATGCAACTTGTATTGCATAAGAGGCTTTGCGGGTGTCTGTCTCTCCTACTATAGTGAAGATTCAATTTACTCTTCTATTGACAACATTAGTATCAACGTTGTGGTTCATGTTCGTAGGTAGATTAGATCTCTATCGAAAACTCTAAACCACGTAAAATATGCAAACCAAATTAGAGACGTCTAACTTGTTTTTGCAGGGTTTGGTGATGTGATATGGCCATAATGTTATGATGAATATGTATAAGATGATCATTATTGTATTGTGGCAACCGGCAGGAGCCTTATGGTTGTCTTTAAATTTCATGTTGAGTAGTATTTCAAAGTAGTTGTAATAGTTGCTACATGGAGGACAATCATGAAGACGGCGCCATTGACCTTGACGCTACGCCGACGATGATGGAGATCATGCCCGAAGATGATGGAGATCATGTCCGTGTTTTGGAGATGAAGATCAAAGGCGCAAAGACAAAAGGGCCATATCATATCACATATGAACTGCATGTGATGTTAATCCTTTTATGCATCTTATTTTGCTTAGATCGCGACGGTAGCATTATAAGATGATCCCTCACTAAAATCTCAAGATAATGAAGTGTTCATCCTTAGTAGCACCGTTGCCAAGACTTGTCGTTTCGAAGCATCTCGTGATGATCGGGTGTGATAGAATCAACAAGTGCATACAACGGGTGCAAGCCAGTTTTGCACATGCGGATACTAAGGTGGCCTTGACGAGCCTAGCATGTACAGACATGGTCTCGGAACACGTGATACCGAAAGGTAGAGCATGAATCATATGGTTGATATGATGAACACTTTGAGTGTTCGCCAAATCACACCTTGTCTCGTGATGATCGGACTTAGGTGCGGTGGATTTGGTTCGTGTGATCACTAAGACAATGCGAGGGATATTGTTTTGAGTGGGAGTTCACCTAGATTTTTAATTATGTTGAATTAAAATTTGAACTCAATTTGTCATAAACTTAGTCTAAACTTTTGCAAATATATGTTGTAGAGATGGCGTCCCCAATCAATTTTAACCAGTTCCTAGAGAAAGAAAAACTTAAGAGCAACGGTAGCAACTTCACCGACTGGTTCCGTCATGTGAGGATCTTCCTCTCTGGCGGAAATCTGCAATATGTGCTTGATGCACCGCTAGGTGACCCTCCTGCAGAAACTGAAACCGATGAAGTAAAAGCTGTTTACGAGACTCGGAAAACTCGGTACTCTCAAGTTCAGTGTGCCATCCTGTGCAGTCTGGAATCCGATCTTCAAAAACGTTTTGAGCACCACGACCTCATGAGTTGATGAAAGAGCTGAAAGCTATTTTTGAGACTCATGCGGCCGTGGAATGCTATGAAGCATCGAAACATTTCTTCAGCTGTATGATGGAAGAAGGCAGCTCCATTAGTGAGCACATGCTCGCCATGACCGGGCATGCGAAGAAACTCAGTGACTTGGGAATAGTGATTCCTAACAGACTGGGGATTAATCGTGTCCTTCAATCACTGCCACCAAGTTACAAGAACTTTGTGATGAACTACAATATGCAGAACATGAACAAGGAGTTACCTGAACTCTTTGGCATGCTAAAAGCTGCAGAGATTGAGATCAAGAAAGAGCACCAAGTGTTGATGGTCAACAAGACCACCAGTTTCAAGAAACAGGGCAAGTCTAAGGGAAAATTCAAGAAGGGTGGCAAGAAAGCTGCCACGCCTCCTGTGAAACCTAAGAACGGCCCTAAGCCTGATGCTGAGTGCTATTACTGCAAGGAGAAGGGACACTGGAAGCGTAATTGCTCCAAGTATCTGGCTGATCTGAAGAGCGGCATTGTCAAGAAGAAGAAAGAAGGTATATCTGATATACATGTTATAGATGTTTATCTCACTGGTTCTCGTTCTAGTACCTGGGTATTTGATACTGGTTCGGTTGCTCATATTTGTAACTCGAAACAGGAACTAAAGAATAAACGAAGACTACTGAAAGATGAAGTGACGATGCGCGTTGGAAACGGGTCCAAAGTCGATGTGATCGCTGTCGGCACACTTCCTCTACATCTACCTTCGGGATTAGTTTTAATCCTAAATAATTGTTATTTTGTACCCGCGTTGAGCATGAACATTATATCTGGATCTTGTTTAATGCAAGACGGTTATTCATTCAAGTCTGAGAATAATGGTTGTTCTATTTTTATGAATAATATCTTTTATGGTCGAGCACCTGAAAAGAATGGCTTATTTCTGTTAGATCTCGATAGTAGTGATACGCATATACATAACATTGATGCTAAGCGAATTAAATTGAATGATAATTCTACTTATATGTGGCACTGTCGTCTTGGTCATATTGGAGTGAAACGCATGAAGAAACTCCATACTGATGGATTACTTGAATCACTTGACTTTGAGTCACTTGATAGATGTGAAGCATGTCTAATGGGAAAAATGACTAAGACTCCATTTTCTGGTATGATGGAGCGAGCTACTGACTTATTGGAAATCATACATACCGATGTGTGCGGACCAATGAGCGTAGCATCGCGCGGTGGTTATCGTTATGTTCTAACCTTCACAGATGATCTGAGTAGATATGGGTATATCTATTTCATGAAACATAAATCCGAAACTTTCGAGAAGTTTAAGGAATTCCAAATTGAAGTAGAAAATCAACGTAACAAGAAGATTAAATTTCTACGATCTGATCGTGGAGGTGAATATCTGAGTTATGAGTTTGGCATGCATTTAAAGAAATGCGGAATACTTTCACAATTGACACCGCCGGGAACACCACAACGAAACGGTGTGTCCGAACGTCGTAATCGAACTCTCTTAGATATGGTTCGTTCTATGATGTCTCTTACTGATTTGCCGTTATCATTTTGGAGTTATGCATTAGAGACAGCCGCATTCACTTTAAATAGAGCACCATCAAAATCCGTAGAAATGACACCGTATGAATTATGGTTTAATAAGAAACCTAAGCTGTCGTTCCTGAAAGTTTGGGGTTGCGAAGCCTATGTAAAGAAGTTACAACCGGACAAGCTAGAACCCAAAGCGGAGAAATGCATCTTCATAGGATACCCTAAGGAAACTATAGGGTACACTTTCTATCACAAATCCGAAGGCAAAATCTTTGTTGCTAAGAACGGAACCTTTCTTGAGAAAGAATTTCTCACTAAAGAAGTGACTGGAAGAAAAGTAGAACTCGATGAGATTGATGAATCTATACTCGTTGATCAGAGTAGCACAAGATCGAAGTTGTACTGCATCGCCTACACCGGCAACAGAGGAAGCTAATGATAATGATCATGAAACATCGAACGAGGAAACTACTGAACCTCGCAGATCGACAAGGGAACGTGCCACTCCTGATTGGTATGATCCTTGTCTAAATGTCATGATTGTGGATAACAACGATGAGGACCCTGCGACGTATGAAGAAGCGATGATGAGCCCAGATTCCAACAAATGGCAAGAAGCCATGAAATCCGAAATGGGATCCATGTATGATAACAAAGTATGGACTTTGGTAGACTTACCTGATAGCTGAAAGGCTGTCGAGAATAAATGGATCTTCAAAAGAAAAACAGATGATGATGGTAATATTACTGTCTATAAAGCTCGACTTGTCGCAAAGGGTTTCCGACAAATTCAAGGAGTTAACTACGATGAGACTTTCTCACCTGTAGCGAAGCTAAAATCTGTGAGGATTTTGTTAGCAATAGCTGCATTTTTCGATTATGAGATTTGGCAGATGGATGTCAAAACGGCGTTCCTTAATGGAGATATTGAGGAAGAGTTGTATATGGTACAACCCAAAGGTTTTGTCGATCCTAAAAATGCTGACAAAGTATGCAAACTTCAGCGTTCAATCTATGGACTGAAGCAAGCATCAAGAAGTTAGAACCGATGCTTTGATAAGGTGATCAAAGACTTCGGGTTTATACAGTGTCATGGAGAGGCCTGTATTTACAAGAAAGTGAGTGGGAGCTCTGTAGCATTCCTGATATTATATGTAGATGACATATTATTGATTGGGAATGATATAGAACTATTAAGCAGTGTAAAAGGTTATTTGAATAATAGTTTTTCAATGAAAGACCTTGGTGAAGCATCGTATATATTAGGCATCAAGATTTACAGAGATAGATCAAGACGCCTAATAGGGCTATCACAAAGTACATATCTGGATAAGATTCTAAAGAAGTTTAGAATGGACGAAAGTAAGAAAGGGTTCTTACCTATGTTACCAGGCAAGGTCTTGAGTAAGACTCAAGGACCGGCTACGGCAGAAGAAAGAGAAAGGATGAGTAAAATCCCCTATGCCTCGGCAGTAGGATCAATCATGTATGCCATGCTATGTACTAGACCGGATATAGCGCATGCTGTTAGTTTGACTAGCAGATATCAAAGTGATCCAGGAATGGAACACTGGACAGCGGTCAAGAATATCCTGAAGTACTTGAAAAGAACTAAGGATATGTTTCTTTGTTATGGAGGTGACCAAGAGCTCGTTGTAAGCGGTTACACCGATGCAAGTTGGAACACTGATCCTGATGACTCTAAGTCACAGTCTGGGTACGTGTTTATATTGAATGGTGCTGCAGTAAGCTGGGCAAGCTCGAAGCAGTGCACGGTGGCGAAGTCTTCAACAGAATCAGAGTACATAGCGGCTTTAGAGGCTTCATCAGAAGCGGTATGGATGAAGAGGTTCATTGTAGAGCTCGGTGTGGTTCCTAGTGCATTGAACCCATTAATCATTTACTGTGATAACATGGGTGCCATCGCCAATGCACAAGAACCAAGGTCACACAAGAGGCTGAAGCATATCAAGCTGCGTTACCACTCGATTCGCGAGTACATCGAAGATGGAGAAGTAAAGATTTGCAAAGTACACACTGATCTGAATGTAGCAGATCCGTTGACTAAAGCTCTCCCTAGGGCAAAGCATGACCAACACCAGAATGCCATGGGTGTTAGGTATATTACAATGTAATCTAGATTATTGACTCTAGTGCAAGTGGGAGACTGAAGGAGATATGCCCAAGAGGCAATAATAAAAGTGGTTATTATATATCTTTATGTTTATGATAAATGTTTATATGTCATGCTATAATTGTATTAACCGAAACATTAGTACATGTGTGATATGTAAACAACAAAGAGTCCCTAGTATGCCTCTTAACTAGCTTGTTGATTAATAGATGATCATGGTTTCGTGATCATGAACATTGGCTGTTATTAATAACAAGGTTATGTCATTGTATGAATGATGTAATGGACACACCCAATTAAGCGTAGCATAAGATCACGTCATTAAGTTATTTGCTATAAGCTTTCGATACATAGTTACCTAGTCCTTATGACCATGAGATCATGTAAATCACTTATACCGGAAAGGTACTTTGATTACATCAAACGCCACTGCGTAAATGGGTGGTTATAAAGGTGGGATTAAGTATCCGGAAAGTATGAGTTGAGGCATATGGATCAACAGTGGGATTTGCCCATCCCGATGACGGATAGATATACTCTGGGCCCTCTCGGTGGAATGTCGTCTAATGTCTTGCAAGCATATGAATAAGTTCATAAGAGACCACATACCACGGTACGAGTAAAGAGTACTTGTCAGGAAACGAGGTTGAACAAGGTATAGAGTGATACCGATGATCAAACCTCGGACAAGTAAAATATCACGTGACAAAGGGAATTGGTATCATATGTGAATGGTTCATTCGATCACTAAAGTCATCGTTGAATATGTGGGAGCCATTATGGATCTCCAGATCCCGCTATTGGTTATTGGTCGGAGTGAGTACTCAACCATGTCCGCATAGTTCGCGAACCGTAGGGTGACACACTTAAAGTTGGATGTTGAAATGGTAGAACTTGAATATGGAATGGAGTTCGAATATTTGTTCGGAGTCCCGGATGAGATCCCGGACATCACGAGGAGTTCCGGAATGGTCCGGAGAATAAGATTCATATATAGGAAGTCATTTTATGAGATTTAAAATGATCCGGAAGGTTCTATGGAAGGTTCTAGAAAAGTCCGGAAGAAACCACTATGGAAGGCGGAGTCCCAAAGGGACTCCACCTCCATGGCCGGCCAACCCTAGAGGGGGAGGAGTCCCAAGTGGACTCCCCCTATGGGGGCCGGCCACCCCCCCACATGGAAGTGGGGAATCCCACCCCAAGTGGGATTCCCACCTTGGGTAGGTTTCCCTATCACATGGAAGGTTTTGGGTTCGGGTCTTATTCGGAGACTTGTAGTCCAACACTTGGGGCTTCCACCTATATAATGAGGGCCCGGCCACCCCCAACAACCACCAAGGTGGCCGCACCCCTTGAGGCCGGCGCCCCCCTCTCCCAAACCCTAGCGGCTCTCTCTCCTCCACCACATCCCGCACGCTTAGCGAAGCTCCGCCGGATTTCTCCACCACCACCGACACCACGCCGTCGTGCTGTCGGATTCAAGAGGAGCTACTACTTCCGCTGCCCGCTTGAACGGGGAGGTGGACGTGGTCTTCATCAACAATCGAACGTGTGACCGAGTACGGAGGTGCTGCCCGTTCGTGGCGCCGTGATCAAGATCTTCTACGCGCTTTTGCAAACGGCAAGTGAACGTCTACCGCATCAACAAGAGCCTCATCTTGTAGGCTTTGGAATCTCTTCAAGGGTGAGACTCGATAATCCCCTCGTTGCTACCGTCTTCTAGATTGCATCTTGGCTTGGATTGCATGTTCGCGGTAGGAAATTTTTTGTTTTCTATGCAACGTTATCCTACAGTACTGTCATGGACAATATGACAATGCCAATGCCAAGCACAAGCACTGTCATGGACAATGACAATGACAGTGCCAATGCCAAACACAAGCACAATAACTGTCAAGCCAATCATGGTGCTTGAGCTTGGCATTGCCAAGCACAAGCAATGTCATGGACAATGCCAATGCCAAGCTCAAGCACTGTCATGGACTTGACATTGTCAAGTCCATCATGGGGCTTGAGCTTGGTATGGCAAGCAAAACCACTGTCAAGAACACGCATTCACATAGATCTAAGGGGTCGGACAACTATATGTGATCTACAATGTCATCTAGTCGATCTAAACAAGCAGATGAGGAGTCGATGGAGGGTACTTACGATTGGGTGGAGCGAGAGCGGCCCAATCTGAGGCGGAAGAGGACGCGCACAGGCGCCAGTAGGTCCTCGAGGAGGTCGCACTCCAAATTCGGGTGGAGGAGGAGGCGGAGCCGAAGCGTACGTCCTCTGGTACGGCGACGGTGCCACGGTCGGGAAGCGGGGTGCCGATGGTGCTGTCGGCTGAAGCCCGGCGGTGGCGCGACGCGCAGCGCGCCATTGGGTGCAGGCGGGCGCGGCATGCCCCATGGCATCGGCGCCTGCATCGGGGTCGACGCGAACCCCGCCGGGGGATCCATCTCCTTGGTGGAGCCCGGTGCACCTGCCGCCATTGCGGTCGCCATCGCCGTCGGAAACCCTAGTGGGAAGGGGGCAAAAAACCCCATTGTCGAGGGATCCGCTGGTCGAATCTCGGTGGCTTGAAAAGCGAGGACGGCGGCACTGCGAGTTGCCACGCCGGCCGACCTCGTGCTCGCGAACGGCGATGGACAATTCAACACCTCGTTGGACCTCGTAGCCGTCGGCCAGACGGTTGGATCCATCGACGGTGGAGAGGAAGGCGACGGAGGAGGCGGAGGAGGCGAGGAGGCCATGGCGGCGGTTGATGCGACAGGGCGGTGACTGACAATGACATGAGTGAATGGGGAGAGAGAAGGAGGGAACCAGAGAAGGAGGGAACCAGTGCCTGGAACTGGAGAGCGAGGACCAAGACAACGCGGTGTCTCCCGCGCTTCTCCACGCGTGCAACCGTTGCACGCGGGCGTGCAAAATGGCACGATAACGGGACAGACCCGTTGAAAACTGACGATTCGGGCGTGGGCGTTCCTCCAGAACTTGTCACAAGGGTGCTTTGAGAACCGGTTGGGCCACAACGCGAACTTCTTACAAGCAACCAAACGAGCCGGTTTTAGCTGGGCCCGATGCGAGGCAACGGGCTCACAGCCTACAAAACACGCCCCATGAGTCTGGGATGAGACACGGGCGCGGCTCCTTGGGCCGCTATCTGTTTTAGGCCTTTTAGGGCATGGAGGGGCCCTAGCTTCTGCGTGGAACCGCGGAACATAGCGGCGGCATACAGAGCGAAATCGTTAAAAAAAAGACCGACCTTCGCGAAGGGAAGGCAACTCGCTCCGCACGAGACAAGTGGCGCGCTGTGGTGCCAGAAAATCCCTGGGAAGTGGTCTCCCTGCTCGCCACGTGTCGCAAGGGGAAGCAAGGTGGGGATGGGGAGGAGAGAGAAGACTGGGTTGTGTCAGTTTTCCCCTTTTTCTTCTAGATTCGTTTTTTCAAAATGAAATATCTTGAGAACCGTAAGTCCAAATTGCGAACCGTTTTCACTTTTGAGATCCTCGCGTCGAGATCTTCAAAACTCGATCCCATGTTGATAGGTTTGGAGATACTTTTTTTCGTACTTCCAATAATACTATGATTGTACATGTGGTGTGTACCTAACTGTACTCGTGTTTAAACTGATAAGTACTTCCGTTTTTAGTGTATTTGGTGTAATTTTTCCCTTTACTCGCTAACTGTACTCGCCCATGTGCGGGACTGTACCTGCTCGTGTGCGCCACTGTACTTTTGCACATGTACTTGCTCGTGTTCACGACTGTACCTGCTCGTATGCACGTTTATACCTGCTCGTCTGCATGACTGTACTTGTACTCGCTCGTGTGTTCAACTGTACTCGTGTGTTGTGTGTGACTGTACCTGCTCGTGTGCGTGACTGTACTTGTACTCGCCTGTGTGTTCAACTGTACTCGTGTGTTGTGCGTGACTGTACCTGCTCGTGTGCACGACTGTACCAGCTCGTATGCGTGACTGTACCTATACTCGCATGTGTGTTCAACTGTACTCGTGTTGTGCGTGACTGTACCTGCTCGTGTGCACGAGTGTACCTTCCCGTGTGCGCTACTGTACTTGTACTCGCCTATGTGTGATGTTGTTTAGAAGGAAGTGTCAGCATGGTAGCATGTAAACTCGCTCGGGAGAAGCATTGCCGGCCGAACGCTAATCCAATCTTTGCTCTCGCTCACGTGCGCGGAGAAGAAATAATGCTGTAATCCAATCATTGCTCTCGCTCACGTACGCGGAAAGAAACCATGCAGATACAAGGGAAGAAGGAAGTACATCGCTCGCGGGCTGATTCTTTCGGTCGTTTTGCCACGCGTCTCTTTCTGGCTGATTGCTTTCCCTCTCTAAAGATCGGTGTTTTTATAGTCGTACCCCATACAGAGATTTTTATCTGGCGATTCCGGAGTCCTGCAACTTCGTCCCCAAATCGACGCTCGCCCAAACCCTTGGCTCGCGTCCGATCGCCGCCGGCCCACCTTCCCCGGCGCCTCCGCCATTCGATTCCCTACTCCCAGACCGCTCGACGCTTTCCCCTCCTTCAGCTCTCCCACCGCCGCCGCCCCCCTTGATACTCGCCGCCACAGGTCCACATCCTATCCCAGATTCCATCACAGAACTTTCACAATGGCAGGATCCCACGCGCCAGTAGAAAGGATGGCGTCGAGATGCACCCCCGCGACGGCGCGGGCCACGCTCGCGTTCGAGATCGTTGGGTATAGCATGCATAAGGGCATGGGCGCCGGTAAATTCATCCAGTCACCCCGCTTCTCCGTTGGCGGGCACGAATGGTGCGTCCGCTACTGCCCTAACGGAATTCCGATGGTTGACATCAACAAGGACTACCTCTCAGTATCCCTCGAGCTCCTGAGCAAGCGCGCTGAAGATGTGCCGGCGCTCTTCGACTTGAGACTCATCAACAAGGTCAGCGGGCTGTCCTCATCGCTGAACTCCTGCTTGGAATCGCCAATGTTGTTTAGTTATCTCGACCCCTGTAAAGACGCATTTGCCATGGGGATCATGCAGAAGAGCGACCTGGAAAAGTCTGCTCTACTAAAGGATGACTGCCTCATGATTGAGTGCGACCTAACTGTGATCAAGGAGCCACTTGTTGACCAACCTGTGGAGGTCCAGATGCCACCATCAAACTTGTCTGATAACCTTGGAAAATTGCTAGAGACAGGTGAGGAAGCAGATGTGATATTCAAGGTTAAAGGGGAGGTTTTCATTGCGCACAAGATTGTGCTTGCTATGCGGTCGCCAGTCTTCAAGGCACAGCTCTATGGACCGATGAGAGACAAGACGAGCCGGAAGATAACTGTCAAAGACATGCAGCCTGCTGTTTTCAAGGCATTGCTGCACTTCATCTACACGGATTCGTTGCCTTCCATGGAAGATCTTGATGATGATGAGAATGAAGAAATGGTTAAGCACTTGCTAGTGGCTGCAGATCGGTATGCAATTGAAAGGTTGAAGCTGATATGTGAAGGCATTCTTTGCAAAAGTCTTGAAGTTCAGTCTGTTGCGACCATGTTAGCTCTAGCTGATCAGCATCAGTGCAGCAGGCTCAAAGATGCTTGTGTGGAATTTGTCACCTCTTCATACAGAATGGATGATGTGGTGGCAACCCAAGGGTATGCGCACCTGAAAAGATCATGCCCTGCTGTCTTAGTAGATATCTATGAGAGAGTAACGAAGTCCCGCAAAATCTAGTATGCTCATCCTGGATAAAATTTATAATAGTTTAGCTTAATTGACTTGTGGCACCTGGGATGAATTAGTCATATCCTTTGAATTTTCACTTTCTAGTGATCTTTTGTAAGAATTCGCAAGGCTTTCCATGTCCTTCAGTATTCATACGTCATTTGGGGATCTATTTGTGGCTTTTGGTGGAGAATGAGTCTCTGTCTTCCATGTAGTGATTGGCTCATCCTATCCTATGAAATTATGAATCTTCACTAGTTCACTAGATATTTTCCATCTTATTTTGTGATCTATTACTTTACTCTTTATTTAAGGCTGGAAACATTTGAATTTATATCAGTTACGTCTGAGCATGGATGTGCTACTGCAGTGATACACTTGCAGGGGAACAATAAGTGCTAGATTTCAGTTAGAGAAATGCTAAGTTGAAATGGTTTCCATACAGGGTAAAAAAAAAAAGGTTTCCATACATTATCGGTTGCCCAACCAATATGAAATTAACAATTATCAGGCTCATGTGCTGTTGGAAATGTGCTTATCACAGATGGCAAAATTTGTGCAGGTAGAATAATAGTATATTCAGTTGGTCTTTTGTTCATTGATCGTGGTCGTAGGGTGTGTGTGTTATGGGACTTATGAACCAGACAGTACAAATGCTAAGGAGGCAAATCAAATTGCTTGTCCCAAAAAAAACAAGTTCTGAGTTGGGTTCTTGTCATCAGAAGATCATTTTCACGTGAAGATGTGTAACTCATTATGTTTTAGCCTCATAAGTTTGATCCATCTGCGCAGAAGTGCCTTCCAGGTTCGTACATTGCTAACATGCTGCATGCTCGATTATATTTCTTTCAGATACATAAAACTTTATGTTTTTGACTTTTTGTTCACTAGTTGCTTGACGATTAGATTGAGTCCTTTATTTTGTATAACTTCATCATTGTTCTTTGTCCACATGCTTTCATTCTCTTGTTGTTAATTTTGCCAACTTTCTGGCTCTGTGTAGACGGTAAGTAGACACAACAGGATATATCCTGGATGCAAGAACTGAAATTATTCGCTCCATGGTCCGTAATTTTCCATTATTTCGTATCTGAGTGTTCTCTAAAATTAGTACTGCATTTCAGTCGTTTTATAAGGAACATAGGGGCTATTTAGTTCTGACTTCTGAGCCTAAACTTGCCACGCATGCGGGTACGATTTCTTAGTTGAGTATTTGGTTACTAGGTTAATGTGCTCATTCCGGATCAATTTTAGAATTGTTAGCTTAACTGACTTATAGCACTTAAGATGAACTAATCTTATCATTTGAATTTTCATTTTCTAGATATCTCTTGGAAGAGAACCCAAGGCTTGTCATTTCCTTCAGTATTCAGAGGTCTGGTAGGATATTGAGTTCATTTCCAATATCTTGCACGTATTGGTTGTCTCTTCCTATCATATGTAATTATTTAATATTCATTACATCACTAGCTTTTTGCTATTTTTGTGATCTGCTTTTCTCCAGTTCATATCAGCTCTCTTTGATTTCTTACAAACAAATGCAGGCTGCCGAGTTTACTTACATTCAGCCTTTCAGTCAGCATATGGGCGTGAGCTTTTTTACTCTCGTCCTTCTTTTCTGTTGAATGGGGTAAATTCAGACTCAGTAACATATTGCCAATCCTAAATCATGTTAAAACATCATTTTACATGTAGTTTGTATTATTATCATGTGGAGAAGAAAGAAATTACAGTATCTGAAAAACAGAACGGAGTTCTACCTTCCTGAATATAAGAACAAATAGTGTAAATTTATGTGTTATCAGATGAAGGGGATATTCACTTTGGCTCATAGGAGCATTTGCTCCCATTATGTGAATCTACATTTTGAAGTGTCAAAAAATTCTAAAGTAAAATTTTTCATGTACATCTACACATTTTATGTTCGTGCATAAGTTTTTCAAAGAAACTAAAAAAAATTGTGGCTCCTGTAAAAAAGACAAATTTTGATGTTATAACAAGACTACATACAGGACATTTTTTTGTCTTTTTTGTACATGCCACATAAAATATTGTTTCTCCATGAAAACTTGTGCACTAACAAAGAATGTCACGATATACACCAAAAAATATATGTCAGAATTTTTTGACATTTTTAAAATTGTTTTTTAATTATTTTGTACAATGGGAGTATTTGCTCCTATGAGCCAAAATGCCACCTCCTGAAGGGGATATACAATGTTGAATTCAGGTGGGCTTAAATCTGCAAAAGGATTTTCACAATATCCCTGCTGTTTATACATGTATGAGATTCCTTGGGGTCTGATCCTCTATTGTGGTGGCTTTGGCTTCTGTGCTACTTGAAAACCGATCATGGTCCAAAATCTGCACTCATTCTTCCTTTAAAATAATACGCAGCAAATCGAAATATTATGGTTGAACTGCAACAAGCCAACAGCTAATGATTCGAATACCTTGTCATGCTATCTTATTCTTATGCCATCTGATTGTAGGTCGTCACTATTTGATAATTCGTATCTGCCTGATGACTAGATGAAGATGCTGCATTCTTGGGTGTATCGTACTCAGACTCTCAATACATAGACGATATGGCCATATGGGCGATATCTGTCGGAATATCTGACACATCCATTGAACCAAAGTTGGGTCAGCATATTGGCAGTCGGCATTGGCCCATAAAACGACTCTGCATCAAGTTGTCAGCTATGGCTGAGGAGAGTTCAGGATGGGAATTCAGAGATTTTGCGTGATCTTATCCTATCCATGTAGATTAGCCTGCATTTTCCTCGGCGAGTTGTATGCTCTGTGCAACTGTTGAGATAATTTATTGGGCCGGTTGGCCAGTTGACTAGTATTTTGGTACTACTTGTTTGATCGCTCAGTTGTAAGCATCGGTCCTTTTCAAGTCAATAGCGCCAGCAACAAGTTGAAGCTTGGTTTGCCCTGCGGAGAGAAAGCGCGGAGTGAAAATCCATAGCATTGGTTTTACCTAGCTGGTTGAACTAGCGTGACTGAAGATATCTCCATGATAATTCATGAGGGTAAATGTCTGAAAAAGAGGAAGCAACTTTTTTCTCCACTGTGTGGCTGGGAATGGGATGCACGCACACACTTATCACCAACTTTTATCTTCTTCCCGCTGATGTATGTTGCGTGACACGGGGGCTGAGATGCCGACTCGATCGCGGTGAGAAGACAGAACAGGCACGTTGGGGCTACAGAGGCTAGCCGGAATCTCTGGATATATTCAAGCTGCTCCAAGCAGAAAATGGAGCCGCCTAGCCTAAAATTAGGTGGTTTGTTGATTTTGAGCGGCAGACTTCCGATAAATGAAAATAGAAAAGCAGATACGGTATAAGAGGCTGAGAGGCAGACAGCGAGTTGTCTGGAGCTACTGGTGTTCATTCAGTCTTGCTACAGCTCCTGGTCGCTCGTTCCGGCCTCAATCAGGTGGGAGACGACATAGCCACCTTTTGTGAAGCAAAGTGAAACCTTTTCCGCCAGCAGATTTGATTGAACAGAAGATCAGAAAAATCCACAGCCTACATGGTGCAATTATTGGAAAAACAGTATGGTATGTGGTGTACAATCATTGGAAAAATGGAAGCTCCAGAGTTAGAGACCAAGCAGTACGTGCGCAGTAGTGGGCAGCTGGGGCGGTCCATTTGCTGCCCATGTATGCTCCAAGAAAACAACAGTTCAGACGACAAGAGCACTTGGGCGAGCAAGCACGCACACGAGTAGTAGGAGCAGCCGTGGGTCAACACTGAGCTGAGCTCTCACGATGGTTGGTCACCTCCGGGAGGGAGGTTCAATTCAAACATGGCTGCGATCGCATATTTGAAAATCGTCTCCGTGCACGCCTCCTCTCGTGCCAGCTGCACCCCCCGACTCGTCGCTCTGCATCTCGAATGCTCGATCGTCAACTCCCTGACCGAGCCTCGAATGCGACTCGCCCTGTAGTAGCACCCATCGTTCCAGGATACGGTACGTGCTGTACGGCTTTGCCACGGGGTCACAGCCCCACTGACCTCGCGTGGGTGGGGGCGAGAGGGGAGGAAATTGGGGAATATGGCCAAGTTGTGTGGCTGCAAGGTGGGATCCACGGGCGAAATTCAACGTCTGACCCAAAAACTACGCCGAACCTCCATAGAGCTGTTGGGGACGATATTGAGGACACCACTAGAGATGCTCTAACCTTTGTAGATTATTTTTTGCTGTTGAGCAAGAATCTTATCACAAGCTTAAAATATTTCTTTTCAAAAGCTGATGTACGGCCAGATTTTGAATAATAATCGTCTAAAACTAACAAGTTCTGGTACACCATGTACGGGGAAGATCTGCCGAACCATGACGCAACAAATTAATGGGGTGAACCTGAGCACGCGCGCTGTAGGCTGCAGCGTTCTATTTCCCAATTTCCCGCAAGCTCGCCACCGCAGAGACCCAGACTGCATGCCCGGCGACCAACCCGCAGCAGCAGCCGGCGATTCTTAGACTAGTCACAATGGGAAGTATCATACACTAGTATCATGCACATGATACTAGTTTATGATACTACCCCCACAATGCATAGTATCATAAGATAGTATCATAGTATTATCATGTTTAATGTTTTGTAGAATCTCAATGCAAATTGGTGTACATGATGTGTTTGTCATTAAGTTTTCTAGTTTTACGTGCTATGATATGGTATCATATTATGATACCACTTCCATCTCTCACCTCATTAATTGGTGCGCCACATCAGATTTTTGCCAACATGGCATGCATGATACTACTTATGATACTCCCATTGTGGCTAGTCTTATCGACTCCGAGAAAACAAAGGCAAAACGGTGCCCGGTTTTCCGTTGCCACCACATGCCGTTCCGCGTCGTCGCTTTTTGCCCCGGCGCCGGCGGGAATCCCCGTGAAGCACCGATGCACGCGCGACATGAGACTACTCATAGTGGGAGTAACTTCACTAGTAACTAAGTGTCCAACTCAGCAAATTTGCTTATGTGGCAGTGAGTTAATGAGGAGAGAGGAGGATGGAGTAACATAGCTAGTTACTGTAACATCACACTTCTCAAGATACAATGAGTCTATAAGCTAATTAATGAAGACATATACTGTATGATACTACTTTGATGTTACTAACCACTATGAAGGTAGTAACATAGCATGTTACTACTCTATGTTACTTCCCACTATGACTAGTCTGAGCGGCACCGCATCGTCCAAGGCGGAGGCATGGGCGATGGCCTTTTCCGGCTAATGTAATAAGAGCATCAGAGGCTGTAAACTAGCGCTGCGCTAAAATAACCGTCAATATACAGCGCCTAGCGTGTTTTTTTGTCCTCCAACAGACGCTGCAAAGTAGGTCGCGCTGTAAATATTTTAGTGCGCGCGGCAGTTTGCGCTATCCAAAGCGCTATATCTGGTGCGCCGGCTAGCGCGCGCTGTAAACTGGCACCGCGACTTTTCCCATCGCGCGAAGAAAAACCGCTCTGAAAGGTCAGCTGGGCCCGCCCTGCGAGCTCCGTCGGCCGCCACGCTGCGAGCTCCGCCGGCGCTGCGAGCTCAGCCGGCCTCCGTGCTGCGAGCTCCGCAGTCCGTCAGCCGCGCCCAACCTTGCCCGGCGCTGGGAGCTCCGCCGGCCGCCACGCTGCAAGCTCCGCGGTCGCCCCGCTGCGAGCTCCGCAGGTCCGCGGCGAGCCCGACTTTGCCCGGCGCTGCGAGCTCTGCGGGCGCCACGCTGCGACCTCCGTAGGTCCGCGGCCGAGCCCGACCTTGCCCGCCGCTACGAGCTCCGGCAGCATCCGCGATGCAAGCTCCACCAGCCGCGCGAGCAAAAATCGATTGATGTGGCCGCTCGCGCATGAAATCGATCGATTGCTGTGGCCACGCACGCATGGGAATCAATTGCTATGCACGCGTGCAGGCAATGAATCGTAATTTCTTGCTAACTAGATCAATTGCTAGCTAGATGGATAAGCTCCCCGTAGAGTTGTAAATTTTAGTTGATTTTTTCAGATTTAACTGTGGCATGTTTGATCTTGTTTGATGTATGTATGTTGAAAAAACTTGTTTGTGGAGCTCTATTTTACAGCCTCTGCCGAAGGGCCGTTTTTTGCCTCTTTGTTTGCGCTGTAAAATAGAGCCTCCGACGAAGCTCTCGACTGCATCGCGCGCTGTATCCGGAACGAGCGCGCTGTAAACGACCCCAAATTTTAGAGCCTCTATTGGAGATGCTCTAAACTTGTCCTCGTGTTGTCGTGGTCTGAGTTCTGATCCGAAGCCTGGAGCGGCGTGCGGATTGGCCGGTTTGGCTTTGGCCTCGCCGACGCGAAAGCAGCCAAGAACGCCAGTAGGCGCCCGGGTGTATGCACGGCGAGCTAGTGCGGTGAGGTTTTTCCCTAGGATCATCACCCAGCCAAAGGGGTTCCCGCTAGGAGGGAAGTGCGTCCGTGTCCTTTTCCCTACCCGATTCTGCAGCTTGAGGCAAAAGGCGTAAAGCAGCTTATACCTGGGATGAAGAATTTTTTTCTGGGCTTTAAGGATGGCAATCTTTCAGAAGCTACCTTCCATGAGGCTTTCCCAGACCATTTCCTAAACTTGTTTAAACTTCTAAATTAGTCTCCCTAATAGTAATTTAGAAGTTTAAATAATTTTGGAATAAGGGTTTTTGGGAGAAGCCGAGAGAGGATAGCTTCTCAGAGAAACCCTTCGAGATATACTGCACTTCAGACTACGAGGCCACAATAAAAAAAAGGGTTGTGGCATTTTTATTCATAGCCACATCGAACGGACAAGTTGCTAGCCGTCCGAATTTTTGGCCGACGATGAATGATAGCTGATGTTAGCTAAAAATAAGTTGCCCCATGCCAGTTCTTGGTTGGTCCAAAACCGTTCCTCCTTCTTTTGAACCAAACATGTCCCATAGTCGGTTCAGCTGAAGCCTCTCCTTCGGCCGCGCTCAACTTCACTCCAGCCGATGTTAGGTAGGGAGTCGACTCCTCCTACCTTGATGGTGCATCTAGAGGTGGAGTCGCTTGGGCCTTCGGCGGTGGCTTCCATGCCAACATCTTCGAAGCCCAGCCAGCTGTTTGTTTTCGTTGGCTCATAAGCTCTCTCTGCAAAGGAACTTTGTGATCTTCTCGCCAGTTTGGAGATAGCAAAAAGATTGTGTGCCTTATGCCAGGAAAATATACGAGGGACAAAATCAAGAAGTTGAAGGAGTAGAAGCAAAAGCAAGAAGGGTGACACCACAACAAAGACATCTACCGTTGCTTGGTGAATGCATGGTTCTCATCTTTTCGGGTTGTCGTGTTTGAGATCATTGCTCTTGTGTTTTCAGTGGTCTTTCCTTTGTATGTAGTGATCATCATGTCGAGAGTTTGTGGTTGTTGCGGGTTGAGAGAGTTGGTTGATCTACTTTGGTGTTTCGGAAGTGGCATGAGTTTGGGTTTAGTCCGCATTTGGTGTCGTTGTAATGGTTTTTGCCTGGTTTTCCGATAATTCGCTCAACAATCTCTTATGCATAATTAATATATTGGGGCAAAAAAAAGTGTCCATGTTTCAAAGAAAATAGGCCCGTAGTGTTCAGGTGGGCATGCTATCAAGTTTCTCCGGTTTCCAAGTTTTTCTAGTCGTGTGCATTGATACGTCTCCAACGTATCTATAATTTCTGATATTCCATGCTAGTTTTATGACAATACCTACATGTTTTGCTCACACTTTATAATGATTTTATGCATTTTCCGGAACTAACCTATTAACAAGATGCCGAGGTGCCAGTTCCTGTTTTCTGCTGTTTTTGGTTCCAGAAAGGCTGTTCGGGCAATATTCTCGAAATTCGACGAAACAAAAGCCAAACATCTTATTTCACCGAGACGGACCAGAACACCGAAGGGGAGCCGGAGAGGAGGACCAGGGCCCCCACACCACACTGGGGCGCGGCCTAGGAGGGGGGCGCGCCGCCCTATGCACTACTAGGAAAAAGGCAATCAGTGGCGCACCACATATAGCCTTCAGTGGCGCACTAGTGGTGCGCCACTGCTATCACGCCACTGCTAACTCCTAGTAGTGGCGCACTAGGGGTGCGCCACTACTAGCCTGGATACCAGTGGCGCACTGCGTGGTGCGCCATTGACATGTCCAGAAGTGCGCCACTATTACTCCAAAGTGGTGCGCCACTGCTGCGTGTGGACGTGCGCCACTGCTGTCTCCAGGACGTGCGCCACTGCTGAGGTTCCTGGTGCGCCACTGCTAGTCTCGGAGGGGATCACAGGGCAGTGCACCACTGGATCCAGCGCAGTGCGCCACTGCTACTTAGTGGACGTGCGCCACTGATGGGCCTCTAGTGCGCCACTGCTACGAATTTCGAATTTTTTTTTGTATCCTGGCAGGTATTTATACAGGTTGTATATCACAGTACAATAGCACAATACAGGATACATAACACATATAAACAACAGCACAACTTATCCATACATAATTCTTCACATTAGCCCCACATGATTCACAAGATTTCACATTAGAGAAGTTACGAGGTTACAATGCAAGTTACGGGGTTACAAAGTCAAAATGAGCTAGTGGTTACACAAGATCGATCATCTAAAGTACAATCACATAGAAGAGAGCTAGAGTCACTACTAGCACCATCCCGATAATAGTGGTCTTCATCCGGTTCCTCCTCCGCTCCGTCCTCTCTCCCGCCAGATAGCGTGCGTATCTGTCTTCGGCCTCCGCTCTAGTGGTGTATCCTTTGTAGCTGTTACCGCTAAAACGGTGAACCTGTCTTCGACACTCCTCCCAGTCGTTGTAGACTCCGGGAACCTTGCCCTTGTACACGACATACCACGTCATATCTGCACATATATGAACAAGCCAAAGAAACTAAGAAGTGCAAACTCAAATAAGAGACAAGTAGCTAGTATGAACTAAATGGAATGCCTCATACATTGTTGGTCCAAACAAATATTAACATTTAGGGAAGGCGTTAGTGAGGCCAGGTAGGATGCACAAGAGATTGATACTTGTGTCATCGCACCGTGCTCACTAGCGCCTCCCAAGTGTAGTGACCACAAAATTTAATCATCGGCCAATGCAATTAAGAAGTGCAAACTCAAATAAGAGACAAGTAGCTAGTATGAATTAAATGGAATGCCTCATATTTTGTTGGTCGGAACAAATATGAACATTTAGAGAAGGCGTCAGTGAAACCAAGTAGGATGCACAAGAGATTGATATTTGTGTCATCGCACCAGGTTCACTGGCCCCTCCTCCAAGTGTATAGGTGACCAAACATTCTAATCATCGGTATTCTGAAAAACCAAAGCAAATGGAATGACGAGGGCCTCATACATTGTTGGTCAAAACAAATTTTAACATTCAGGGATGGCGTAAGTGAGACCAAGTCCGATGCACAAGAGATTGATATTTGTGCTATCTTACCAGGCTCACTTACGCCACCCCCAAGTGTACGGTGACCAAACATTTTAATCATCGGCATTTTGAAAATACCAAAGCAAATGGAATGACAAAATGGAATAAGTGCCTCATACATTATTGGTCAACACAAATACTATGGTCGTAAACCATAGTTGCGGTATACACCGCAAGATACTTTGCGTAAGGGCGCCCTTTTCGGCCGCCGTTCCATGAACGGGTCCTTGACGACACAACAACGCCGATCTGCCTCTCCGGCGCAGTAACCACGGCAGTCCCAGCCGCCTCCCTTGCGGCCACAAGGGAGGCGGCTTGGAGTGGCGTGGTTCTGCACCGGAGAGGCATGTCGGCGTTGTTGTCTCGTCAAGGACTCGTTCACGGAACGGCGGCTGGGGAAAGGGGGGCCCGTCTACAAAGTATATTGCGGCGTATAGGTGCCCAAACATTCTAATCATCGGCACTAAAATGGAAGAAAGAGCCAAGTGGTATCTCAACTAGATATCATATGCCTCATACTTTGTTGGTCGAAAGAAATATTAACATTCCGGGATGGGGTCAGTGAGGCCAGGTAGGATGCAAAAGAGATTGATATTTGTGCCATCGCACCAGGCTCACTGGCCCCACGCCGGAGTGTACAAGTGACCAAACAATTTAATCATCGGCGCTACAATGGAAGAAAGGCCAATGCAATTAAGAAGTAGCTAGTATGAACTAAATAGAATGCCTCATACATTGTTGGTCGAAACAAATATGAACATCCCGGGATGGCGTCAGTGAGGCCGTGTAGGATGCACAAGAGATTGATATTTGTGCCATCACACCAGGCTCATCAAGGCGTCACCCCGAGTGTACAAATTGACCAAACATTCTAATCATCGGCATTTTGAGATACCAAAGCAAATGGAATGGCAAGGTAGGATGCACAAGAGATTGATATTTGGACATAACATCATCATACCTAACATCGTAGCTTCATACAATTTAATATAGAATTCAAACAACACGAAGCAACGAAGATAGAGTTGACAACACTCTAAGTTCTAACTATCGGTGTCCGAGCCGGATTCGCCGGTGTGGGGGTAGTGCACACGGCAGGCGGTGTCGTCGAACACCTTGACGATCATCTCGCCGTCCCCCTCGTACAGGAAGGTGAGCTGGCAGCCGGGCTCGAGGTGGAGGTCACGGGCGAACTTGTCCCACCCCGTGTGCAGGTACATCTTGCCCTGCCCGTCGAACAGGACCTCCACGGACCAGCGGCAGAAGTTGCAGCCTGCCTCCCGTAGCTGCAAGTGCGCCGGCTCGACGCCGTCGACGAACTCGGCGAACTTGTCCGGTAGCCTCTTGATGCCGAGTGGGTCGTCGTCGATGCGGAGGAGGAACTCGAAGCGCGTTCCTCATCCGAAGACGAGGAGGATGCAGGTGACGGTGACCGTGGGGCCCTTGCTGCTCCACCGCGGCGGCCCTTCCCCGGCCCCGGGGCGCCAGACCGCGGCCTCGACCGCCTCGCCGGCCACCGGGACCGGCCATCCTACATGTTTACATTTTTGAACCATATTACGATCCATTCCACTAACAAAATTGGGCATGACCTATGCTAATTTATGTACATATGAGTGCCCCATTTTCGCCGAAACGGAAATGAATCAACATTTCGGCGATAATGGGCAACTCTGTCGATCCCTGAACAAGAATATGTCACATATACACCAGCTCAGCACCATGGCACATGTACAATTGTTCCTCATATACACCAGCTGAGCACCATGGACTAGAACCAGTGTTGTAAACATCAAAATAAACACTGTGAGCATCAACCCTTCACTCTGATCCCAAATTATATGCATTTGAATGGAAAAATAGTAAAAAATCAGTATAAAATGTGAACTTGAAGAACCTAGCAGCAGCAGTAAGCAAACAACCTAGCAGCCCTAGCAGCAGCAGCAAGCAAGCAAGCAACCTAGCACATAGCAGCAGCAGCAAGCAAACAACCAACCTAGCAGCAGCAGCAAGCAAACAACCTAGCACATAGCAGCAGCAGCAAGCAAACAACCTAGCAAGCACATAGCAGCAGCAAGCTAGGACTCTTGTCTCACATACAGCCAAAGCAGATTTAATATTTCAGTCCAACAACTTAACTCACAAATAGCCAGAGCACTAGGCTAAAATGATCAACTATGTAATGCATACATAGTACAATAGAATTTCATTGAAGATAGAGTCGGCAATATCAGATACATAATAGTCAGTAGCTTAAAATCACTAGATATCTACTAGAGCAGCCAAATACAGACACAATACTGCTTGATATATCAATGTAATGTAATGTAATGTTATTTATTACACAACAGAGTCATATATTCACTCAATACTGCTTGATATATCAATGTAAAATACCTTAAACAGAGAAATATATTGACCATCTTTCTCCTCATCTTGAATTTTTGGGTAAATTGGTTGGTGCATTCAAATTTCCTAAACCTAAATTTGCTACTACCACCTTCATTCAAATACTGATGTAACCACCTTCATTTAATCATGAAAAAACATGGTTCTTAGTTTAATGGTCATCTAAAAAATCAGATGCAATGGAGTGTACACTTCTGCTCCTGCATGCAGTTCCAGGAAAGCTCATACTAGCTCTAGCACAAATATGAAACTGAACAATGGGTGTGCTTTCTCGCTATGTTGCTCTGAATGTAAACCTAAATTTCCTAAACCTAAATTTGCTTGCTGCTTCAAAACAAAATTTCCTAAACCTAAATTTGCTTGCTGCTCTGAATTTCCTAAACCTAAATTTGCTTGCTGCTCTGAATAGTAGTTTCAAAACAAAAAAAATCCCACGAAGTAGAACAGAAAAATCACACACGATGCATCAGATCTGACCAAAATCGAGGCGGGGAAGGCGGAGTCAGGCGGGGGTGACGCTGTACGGCGGAGTTGGGCGGCGAGGAGCAGGGACAGCGGAGGTGGCGTCAGCGCGTGGACGGCGGCGGCGGCGGCGACGCAGGAACCCTACCGATGTCGCTCTGTTTGTCGCTACCGAAAAAGAAGACGGCGGGCGGAGGGAGACGTAGGGAAGAGGGAGGAGGTACCTATCGCCGCCGGGAGGGGAGGGCATCGCTCGTGTCGGGGTGGCGAGGAGAGGAGGGCGTCGCCGGGGTGGTGAGGGCGTCGCTCGCGTCGGAGAGGAGGCCGCCGTCGTCGGAGAGGATGGATTGGGGAATTAATGGGGAATGGGGAATGGAGATGGTCGGGATTTGGCTAAGTCCCCGACCCAGTGACGCTTAGCAATGGTGCACTGCTAGGGGTGCGCCACAGTGACGCTTAGCAATGGCGCACCACTACGGGTGCGCCACTACGATTTTAGGATAGGGTCAAAACGAATTTGGCTCCTACTGTTGACAACATCCGCATTGTACCGCAGTGGCTAGCTATCTGTCCCCTGTTTGGTTAACCCTGGCCGGCCAGGTTCGAACCCTGGCGGCCCCAAATTTTTTTCCCTTTTTTTAAATTGATTTAATACTATAATAAATAGCATAATACACCAACATAAAAGGCATAAATAATTATAATTATGTAGAATATCCAAAAATATAAATTATATGTCTATTTTGATCGGTACAATGTGTAGATTAACAATATGACATCCATTATTCATACAAGAAAATGATACATAATTGATCTCAAAAAAAAAATGATACATAATTATCTTTTCACAATCTTCTTGCCCTTCTTTCTCGCGGTTGAATAATTTAGCCCCGGAACTCCTAGACTTCTTCTCTTGAATGGACGGCCTTTAGGTAGGGTGGTCCTGCTTCTTCTTGTTGTGTATGGTTCTTCATCATCGTCGTCGTCATCTTCCATCTTCGGATCGCCGTACTGGTCAAAGTCTAGCTCGTTGGCGGCTCCATCCATTCCGATGATGCTCCTTTTGCCTCTCCTCACGACAACACGGCTGGGCTTTTGCGGGTCGGTAATGAAGAAGCATTGGTCCACTTGGGAAGCTAGTACCCATGGCTCATATTTCGCGGTGACCTTTGCGCCCGCTGTCTTGGATTTGGCTTCGGGTATAACCATGGTGGTGAAATGCCGGTCTTCTTTTATGACGTTCTTGGCCCACCTGACACGGAACATCGGCACATTCTCTCCGGCGTAGCTCAGCTCCCAGATCTCCTCGATCTTTCCGTAGTATCTCTGCTTGACGTCACCGGTGTAGGACTCCATCGTTACCCTGGAGTTCTGATAATCGCTCTTCATGTCCTTTTCCTCGGTGTAGAATGTGTAGCCGTTGATATCGTATGCCTGAAATGTCATCAGGTTGTGTTCGGCGCCCTGTGACAAGGCGAATATGAGTTTTTCTTCCGCAGAAGAATCCTCGTCTATAGGGTACGTCAGCATCTTGTCCTTGAACCACCGCGTGAAGGTTGAGTTGTGCTCTTTGATTATATCTCCGTCTGTCCTCTGTTGGCCCTGATCACTGTACGTCTTTGCGATGAAGGTTTTGTGCTCTACCACCCAAGGATCGACCACGTCTATGTGTTGTAGCGCGACTAGGTTTGCTCTTTCAAAGTCGGCGATTCGACCCTTGAAGTCGACATGCATTTCGCGGCTACCGTCGCGGTGACCCCATCCAGCGAGCTTCCCGAGATGCCTGTTTACGGGCAGGCCAACGGGGTTCTCGATTTCTAGATAACTCGTGCAGAAGGAGATGCACTCTTCGGTCAGAAAGCCCTTGGCTATGCTTCCGTCTGGACGTGACCTGTTGCGAACGTACCCTTTGATGACACCATTCATCCTTTCGAACGGCATCATGCTGTGCAGGAACATCGGCCCCAGTTGGATGATATCCTCCACGATATGTACCAGCAGATGCACCATAACGTCGAAGAAAGCGGGCGGGAAGTACATCTCAAGCTCGCACAGTATCACCACGATCTCTTCCTGTAGCCTTCTAAGTTGCCTCACGCCAACAGACTTCCGAGAGATGACGTCGAAAAAGTTGCATAGGCCAAAAAGCGTTTCACGGACGTGCGCGTCCATGATCCCACGGATTGCAACCGGAAGTATCTGCGTCATCAGCACGTGACAGTCGTGAGACTTCATCCCGCTGAACCTCTGCTTCGCTTTGTCTAGGTACCTGCTTATCTTCCCCGCATAACCGTAGGGAAGTTTTACTCCTAGGAGACAGTCGAAAAACTGCTCGATCTCCTTCTGACTTAGAGTGAAGCACGCGGGGGGGCAGTAATATTCAATCTTTTTGGCATTTTTGCCCTTGCGACGACTTTGCGTGTCCTCCGCCTCATCATCGTCATCGTCATCATCATCATCATTAGGGCGTCCCGCGTGAAGCTCCTCCCTGATCCCAATTGATTGCAAGTCGTACCTTGCTTTCGGCCCATCTTTGGTCTTCTCTGGCATGTTGAGGAGGGTACCAAGCAGACTCTCGCACACGTTCTTCGTGATGTGCATGACATCAAGGCTGTGAGGCACACGGAGGATCTTCCAGTACGGCAAGTCCCAGAAAACAGACCTCGTCTTCCATACCTTAAGCAGCGGCTCTGGCGCCTTTCGCTTCTTTCCCGGCGGTGGGCACTCTTTCCAATTTTTCAATAGCTCGTCTATTTGCTCGCCGCTTCTCGTACGTGGCCGTCTTCGGGGTTCGTCTTGACCATCGAACAGATCCTTGCGTTTCCTCCATGCGTCGTCCTCGCGAAGCCACCTTCGATGTCCCATGAACACCGTTTTTGAGGACCCGGGATCTCTATCTAGCTGGCGGTACGTTGTGTCATCCATGCACCTGACGCATGCATTGAATCCGTGGACCACCTGCCCCGCGACATATCCGTAACCGAGAAAGTCGTGCACCGTCGTGAGCAGTGCGGCTCTCATAGGGAAATATTCTTCCGCGGCGGCGTCCCACGTATTGGCAGGCGTGTCCCATAGCGTGGCTAGCTCCTCTTTCAGAAGCCCCATATACAGATTGATGTCGTTCCCTGGTTGTTTCGGCCCTTCAATTAGCATACTCATTTGAATGTACTTCCTCTTCATGCACAACCAGGGGGGGAGGTTGTACATCCACACAAACACGGGCCAGGTGCTATGCGTGCTGCTGGCTGCCAAACGGATTGACTCCATCGGTGCTCGCGCCCAGCCTTATGTTCCTAGGATCGTCCCCAAATTCTGGGTACTCGAGGTTCAACGCATTCCACTGGCTAGCATCCGAAGGGTGTCTCAACATCCTGTCCTTTTCCTTTTTGTCCGGATCATCTGCGTCATCTTCTACCTTCCTCATCTCCGCGTGCCAGCGCATTAGCTTTGCTTGCTTAGGATCCGCGAAATACCGCTGCAGACGAGGAGTGATCGGAAAGTACCACACCACCTTCCGAGGAGCTTTCTTCCCCTTCTTGTACCGACTGACGCCGCACACCGGACATATGGTACACGCCGCGTGCTCGTTCCGATAAATGATGCAATCGTTCAAGCACACATGATATTTCACATGCGGTAAATCCAGAGGACACACGATTTTCTTGGCCTCCTCGATACTAGTCGGACACGTGTTACCTTTGGGAAGACGTTCCTGCCAGAATGACATGTTGTCGTTGAAGGATTTGTCGGTCATTTTGTGCTTTACCTTCATCTCCAGTGCCATGAGCGTTACTTTCAGGCGGGTATCCTCCGGCCTGCATCCTTCATACAATGGAGTAACCGCGTCTACCTCCAGTTGATCCATCTTGGCTTTCTCTCGGGCGGCAGCTCTTGCGTTACTCGTCTGCTTGAGAAGAAGCTCTTGAAGATAAGGGTCCTGCACCCCGTCCATCGACGATGGTCCATCGTCTTCATCTTCATGATCGTCATGATGACCTCCATCTTGATCTTCCTCATCATCAGGTCCAGGATCTCCCACATTGTGATCATGATCATCTCCGGGATCTTCTACATCCTGATCATGCCCGAGATCTTCTACATCCTGATCACCTCCTTCCTTATTTCTTGTTGAAATCCCATGGACAAATTCATAATCATCTTCGTCGCCTTCCCACCGATAGCCATCCATGAAACCACGCATGAGAAGGTGGTCCCGCACCATATCGGCTTTAGGGTCCATAAGGCTCGTCGGCTAGCATCTTCGACACGGACATCTTATCTCCTTTTGGTTATTTCTAATCATCTCGGCTGTCGCGGCTTTCAAAAACCTAGCCACAACGCCTTCGCTCATCATGCGGACCATGGTCGCCTGCGGGTATAGAGAAAATGGATATCTTAGCATACCAAAAGAAAATTTTGGCATGACCTTCCCTAAAAATAGGACATATGTATATGCGAGTATGCCCACTATTCACGAAATGGAAATGAATCAACGTTTCGGCAAAATATTGGCAACTCCATCGCATTTCAAATCCACAAACAAACACATGCAACACATGTGTGGATCGGAGGCTTTGCATATACAACACATGTGGAGGCGGCTTCGCATACAACAACACACATGCACGTGATCGCGACAAGCTTTTCGCGCATGCGCACAACACATGAGCTTCGCATAACATATGTGCACACACACGTGTGTGTGCAAGACGATCGGAACCGGTCACACACAAAGCATAAAACCAACAAAGTTACCGATACGGCGAGACCTAGAGTGTTGGATGAGGTAAAAAGTTGAGATTGAGTAGGTATTGAGCTAAGAAAGCTTCACCATTACTTACCTATGAAGAAAATTAAGTTTACCAACTTAATTTTGGTGAATGAAGAGGTGAAAATGAGGTGGGAAGGAGGGGCAACACGACCAGATCCAGATTTGGTGGGAGGTGGTGGTGCAAGAGTGTTTGGGGAAAGTGGGTGGCACATGTGAGTGGAGGGTGAAAAGCAGGAAATGGTCCCAGGTTAGCAGTGGCGCACCACATAGCCGTGCGCCATCAAGCTAGGGTAACATAGCAATGGCGCACTGCTAGGTGGTGCGCCACTGCTACGCCTCTCATCTCTAAAGGGGCTCTGGCCAACCCCTAGCAGTGGCGCACCCAATGACATGCGCCATAGGTAACCTATGTAGCAGTGGCGCACCACCGAAGTGCGCCATTGCTAAGCCTACCATCTCTAAACGGGCTCTGGACACCTCCTAGCAGTGGCGCACCTCACCAACGTGCGCCATAGGTAAGAAATGTAGCAGTGGCGCACCCCGTAGACGTGCGCCACTACTAGGTTGGGGGAGGAGCTGGCCTCCTGTCACCACTTACTTATGGCGCACCATAGTCAAGGTGCGCCACTACTACTTTTGTAACAGTGGCCCACCGTTTTGTGGTGCGCCACTGCTAAGTAGTAGTGGCGCACGGCAGCCATGGTGCGCCACTGATGGCAGTCTTACGGCTAGGCCTTTTCCTAGTAGTGATGGGGTGGGCCCCCCAGGCACCCCCTTGCGCCGCCTCTTCGCCTATATAATCTCTCGTGACGTGAAAACCCTACAACAATTGACGAAACTCCAGAAAGACTCCAGGGACGCCGCCGCCATCGCGAAACTCTGTTTCGGGGGACAGAAGTCTCTGTTCCGGCACGCCGCCGGGACGGGGAATTGCCCCCGGAGTCATCTCCATCGACATCACCGCCATCTTCATCGCCGTTGCTGTCTCCCATGATGAGGAGGGAGTAGTTCTCCCCCGAGGCTGAGGGCTCTACCGGTAGCTATGTGGTTCATCTCTCTCTCCCATGGTGTGATCTTTATGTGATCATGAGCTTTGTATCACTATTAATCTATGTGCTACTCTAGTGATGTTATTAAAGTAGTCTATTCCTCCTCCATGATGTAATATTGACAGTGTGTGCATCATGTAGTACTTGGCGTAGGTTATGATTGTCATCTCTTGTAGATTATGAAGTTAACTATTACTATGATAGTATTGATGCGATCTATTCTCCCTTTCATAGCTATTGTTGACAGTGTGTATGCTATGTTAGTACCCAGTCTAAATTGCAACGGTCTATTATACACTCTAGAGGTTACTCTAATATGAACTCCGGATGTTGTGGAGCTTGTTTACTCCGGCTTGAGGTGTGCTTTTGTAGCCCTACACAATGAATGGTGTTTGTTATCCAACAAGAGAGTGTAGAAAGTAGTATTTATTTATTCAGTTATGTGATCAATGTTGAGAGTGTCCACTAGTGAAAGTATGATCCCTAGGCCTTGTTTCTAAGCATTGAAACACCGTTTCCAACAAGTTCTGTTACATGTTTGCTTGCTGCCATCTTTATTTCAGATTGCAATTACTACTTACAGTCATCCATATTACTTGTATTTCACTATCTATTCGCCGAACTAGTGCACCTATACATCTGACAAGTGTATTAGGTGTGTTGAGGACACAAGAAACTTCTTGTATCTTAATTGCAGGGTTGCTTGAGAGGGATATCTCTGACCTCTACCTCCCTGAGTTCGATAAACCTTGGGTGATTCACTTAAGGGAAACTTGCTGCTGTTCTACAAACCTCTGCTCTTGGAGGCCCAACACTGTCTACAGGAATAGAAGCGTGCGTAGACATCAAGCTATTTTCTGGCGCTGTTGCCGGGGGGGTAAGGTAAAAGGTATTCACATCCTCCGAATACTAAGCAATTTCCTAGCACTGTTGCCGGTGTGTGGGTGCTCGAAGGTATTTCCTTTAGATCCTGCAATTATATCTTTTTGTTTCTTATTTTTATTTTCACTAGTTAGGCTTAATGGAAAACAAAAACAAAATTAGAGATCTTTATGAACTTTATATTGAATTAGGACATGATGTGTTTAAAGAGAGAATTAAAAAACCCATGGAACTTTGTTTGCAAAATAGTTGTAGCAATGTTATTAGCATGAACTCTTTGAATACTATTATTGCTAATGCTATGGAAGAATTCAAGCTTGGGGAAGCTGGTTGTGATATTTTTAGTCCCCCAAGCATGGAGGAGAAAATTTACTTTGATGATACTTTACCTCCTATATATGATCCTATATATGATGATTACAATGATGACTATCATATTTTCAGTCCACCTACTATCGAGGGGAAAATTAATTATGATTACAATATGCCTCCTATATATGATGATTATGGTGATGAGAATAATAATGATAGCTATTTTATTGAATTTGCTCCCACTACAATTAATAGTAATGACTATGCTTATGTGGAGAGTAATAATTTTATGCATGTAGCTCATGATAAGAATGTTTCATGTGATAGTTATATTGTTGAGTTTGTTCATGATGCTACTGAAAGTTATTATGAGAGAGTGAAACAAGGTTATATGCATCTTAATAATATTAAGTTTCCCCTCTTTGTGTTGAGAATCTTGAAGTTGCGCTTGTGTTGCCTTTCTATGCTTGTCGCATTATTCTTACATGACTTGTTTATTTACAAGATTCCTTCTCATAGGAAGTGGGTTAGACTTAAAAGTGTTTTGAATTTGCTTCTTGATGCTCTCTTTTACTTCAACTCTTATTTCTTGCACGAGCATCATTAAAATCACTGAGCCCATCTTAATGGCTATAAAGAAAGCACTTCCTGGGAGATAACCCATGTTTTTATTTGCAACTGTTTTGTTACGTCTTGGAAGTTGTTACTACTGTAGCAACCTCTCCTTATCTTTATTTTATTGCATTGTTGTCCAAGTAAAGTCTCTAATAGAAGGTTGATACTAGATTTGGATTTCTGCGCAGAAACAGATTTCTACCTGTCACGAATTTGAGTAGATCTCTCTGTAGGAAACTCGTAAAATGCTGCAAATTTTCATGCGTGATCCTCAGATATGTACGCAACTTTCATTAGTTTTGAGTTTTTTCATCTGAGCCTGTTAAGTGCCTCTAAAAAAATCGTCTTTACGGACTGTTCTGTTTTGACAGATTCTGCCTTTTATTTCGCATTGCCTCTTTTACTATGTTGAGTGGATTTCTTTGTTCCATTAACCTTCAGTCGCTTTGGGTAATGTCCAGAAGTGTTAAGAATGATTGTGTCCTTGCTGAACATGTGAATTTTTGATTATGCACTAACCCTCTAATGAAGTTTATGAGAAGTTTGGTGTGGCGGAAGTTTTCAAGGGTCAAGAGAGAAAGGTGATATAATGTGATCAAGAAGAGTGAAGAGTCTAAGCTTGGGGATGCCCCCGTGGTTCATCCCTGCATATTTCAAGAAGACCCAAGCGTCTAAGCTTGGGGATGCCCAAGGCATCCCCTTCTTCATCAACAACTTATCAGGTCACCTCTAGTGAAACTATATTTTTATTCCGTCACATCTTATTACTTTACTTGGAGCGTCTGTGTGCTTTTATTTTCATTTTGTTATCTTAGTTCTCTGAATAAATTGGATCATACCTTGTGTGGGAGAGAGACACGCTCCGCTTTTTCATTTGAACATTTGTGTTCTTAGTTTTACTTTTAATGTTCATGGCGAAAGTTAAAAGCTGCTGCATTTATTGCTATTTGGTTGGAAACAGGAAATGCTTCATGTGGTAATTGGTATATGGTCTTGAATAATTTGATACTTGGCAATTGTTTTGCTCAAATAGATCATGTTTAAGCTCTTGCATCATGTACTTTGCACCTATTAATGAAGAACTACCATAGAGCTTGTTGAAATTTGGTTTGCATGATTGGTCTCTCTAAAGTCTAGATATTTTCTGGTGAAGTGTTTGAACAACAAGGAAGACAATGTAGAGTCTTATAATACTTGCAATATGTTCTTATGTAAGTTTTGCTGTACCGGTTCATACTTGTGTTTGCTTCAAACAACCTTGCTAGCCAAAGCCTTGTACTGAGAGGAAATGCTTCTCGTGCATCCAAAAACCTTGAGCCAAAACCTATGCCATTTGTGTCCACCATAATTACCTACTATGTGGTATTTCTCTGCCATTCCAAAGTAAATTGCTTGAGTGCTACCTTTAAAATTTCATTCCTTGTCTTTGCAATATATAGCTCATGGGAAAATAGCCTTAAAAACTATTGTGGTAAAGAATATGTAGCTTATGTATTTTATTTCTTATAAGTTGCTTGTTGAGCGGTAACCATGTTTCTGGGGACGCCATCAACTTTTTACACCTTTGTTGAATATCATGTGAGTTGCTATGCATGTTCGTCTTGTCTGAAGTAAGGGTGATTTATCATGATCAAATGGTTTGAGTATGCATATTGTTAGAGAAGAACATTGGGCCGCTAAGCGAAGCCATGTATCATGGTGGAAGTTTCAGTTTGGACATTAATCCTCAATCTCTTATGAGAATATTATCTGTTGTTGAATGCTTATGCATTAAAGAGGAGTCCATTATCTGTTTTCTATGTTGTCCCGGTATGGATGTCCTTAGTTGAGATCTATCAAAAACGAGAAATCAAATGCGATCTATCTCCTTGGACCTTTTGTAATATCCCAGGTTTAGAGGCTACAAAATGAGAGAACACCAAAGTGTGCATTGCATTCATGCATAGAAAATCCGGGGAATTTTCGCGCTTTCAAATAAAACTTACCACAGTAACTGAAGTTTCACTTGACTTGCTGGAACTGAAGTAGATCATCAAGTCAAGCGCTATAAACTTCATTGTGACCTTTGCTAAAACCTTGCTTTGGGTAGAGATGATTTGATCTATGGGCTAGATCAAATAGAAGTAGATTTACAACAAACAACACCTTAAGTAAGGATCAACTACAAGATATTATAAAGGATCTCAACATGACATTCCTTATAACAACACATGAATAATTGTTCAATTCTAAATCAAAGAACACAATTAATTAAGAAACTATTCTTTACTTATCCTATCCATGTCTTCTACTAAATAAATGTTCCTATCATGAGTCACATGGTATATCTTTTCAACTACAATACTTGAACCAAGTCAAGAGCATTCATATTCATTCTTCATTAACTTTTGATCATTCCAACCTTGTTTCCCAACTCATTCCATTAAACCTAGAGAAAAGAGAGAATCGTTCATATGCCTATTCTATCCATTGAATAGAACCTAGATTGCTATTTAAAACTTATCCAATTGAGGTACTTGTTGATACTAACCAATGATACAAGAAATATAAGTCAAGTATTAAACCCTACTTTACCTAGCTAACATTTGATGGTAAGTAAGAACCTATTCTTCTAGTAATTATAGAGAGGCAAGTGTTGTGATCATTACAATTTGGTAGTAATCATAAACCCTAGAGGAAACCTACCTATCCCAAGAACTTAAGCTATATGTGTATACTCAAGTATATGGACCAATACTTGGATCATTACAAATTGGGTGATGATCATAAACCCTAAGAATCTAGGTGAGTGTGATGAGAGAAGTAATAAAGAAGAGAGAATTTAGTGAGGAATAAGTTGATCATGTCTAATGCATGACCATGCTTTGCAGATTTAGATGATAAGATGAACTTGTGAGATAATCAGAGATCATCCACCACATAAAATGATAGATCCCTAACAATTAAACCAGTCCAATCCTCATGCCTTGTGTAGAGGAGTAATCCTAGTCAATTAAACATAACCTAACTATTGCTCACATCCTAAACCTAGTGGTGTATCACATTGGTGATCACTACTAAAACCCTAGACCACATCCACATACCAATCCAAGTATTACTTTGGATTATAAGTAGAACCCTGCCATGCCTCATGCCTATTTTATACTTCAAATAGTGAAGCATCCCTAAAACCCTAAACCTTTCACATAGGATTCACTCCACATAAAATAATATGCTCTAAATTGTGTATCATGGATCACAAGTATAAAGCAAGCTAATTATTCTTAAACCTAAATGATATTTAAGTGAGTAGAGTGAAACCAATACCCAATTCTAGTTGGTATTCCAAGTAAATTGTTTAGTTAACCAAATAGGAAAATATATCATAGTTTGGACCATCACCATATGAGCAAGTGAATTAACCAATGACGAGTTTGGGAATTATTCTAAGTAATTCAAGCTAGAAGTTGCTAAGCAAAATTATTAAATATAGAGTTTAACCAACCATATGCTTAAACCATTAGAAATAATTCTTCACATGAAATCATGATCCAATTCCATTCCTCATTACCATTCATTTTAAATTCTAGCCTTAATTATGATTTATGTGAACCATCCATATTGTTCAATACTAGCAAAACCTAATAATGTGTTCACCATGTATTTGTTTTCAATTTCAAATCACTTAAATTGAATTAGTTCCTAAATAAGAAAGAATTAAAATAAAACACATCAATCCATGTTTATTTAATATGATCTCACAAGATATCAATATAATTAAAATCTCAATCTTTGTTTAAACAACCAAACTAAGCAGTGAGCATGATCATCAAAGTGTATTGCTATAATTTAGAATATGCAAAACAAGACAGAATTCAATTTTAATTCAAATTCACCAAATTCAAACGAGGAAATAAAACAGAAAATAAAATAACAAATAGAGGAAGAGAGGGAGTTTACCTGATGGACCGCAGCAGCCCACGGAGCAGTCCACGTCGAAGCCAGAACCGGCACAGCCCACGAACGAACTCAGCCCAGATCATCGTACCATTTCGACGAAGAAGAAAAAGAGCCTCGTATTCTTCCCCGACGTCGACAGCGCAGAGGAGAAGCCAGCCACCTCACCGTGGAAGGATAGGGACGACCTGGACGCCGCAGGCCATCCCAGAATCACGCTCAATACTTCTCGTGTCCGAGTCTATCCCTTGGCGCCAAGATTCACCCCCAATACACCTCCGTCATCGTCGAGGCATCCCGGCCACTGCCGCCGGCGTGCTGATGAACTAGACCCCGTCGTGGTCTATAAATACGCCAGGAGCTCCGCACTGAAACCCTAGTGCCTCACCGCCCCTCCATTCCCTCTCAGTTGCCCCTATTCCTCATTATCTTCCATTCACTGTCGCCGGAGTCAAGCACGAATTCGACGATGGAGGCCACCCCGGAGATCGCCGTGTGTCTTGGGAGGTGCGCAAGAGCGTGCTGATCATCTCTGCAAAAGGAATCGAGCTCGGGTGCCTCCAGTCAAGCAAATTTCGTCGTTCCCTTTCTCCGGTCATCGCCGGGAATGGCGAAGGGGAGCTCGCCTGAGCCCTCAATCATCACCGGCGAGTATCTGGAGATACTCAGGGTGAGCTTGCGCTTCTTCTGAGACTACAATCGCATCCTAACTCCGTCTGTAGCGAGTTTTTGCATCTTGGCCGGAGTGCGCCGCCGCGGAGACACTCATCGGAGCTAGCTCTGGTGACCTTTTCGTGGCGGGGACACCACCATCGTGTACAGCGGGTTGAGGGCGTTCGAGTGGTTGCATCCGCGCATCCGCGGGATGGCCAGAACGCCGTCGCCGTCGTTCACCGATGCGTCTCCGGCGAGGCTGACGTGGCAGGTGGGGCCTCAGGGTGTAGTTGACTGGTCTTTGCCCTCTTGGCATTTGACCTAGTCAAAGGATCCACCTGTCGGTCACTAGGGGTAGAATCTATCTCGGTACGTTTAGTGTTTTCGTTTAATTAAAATCCAGTAAATCTCTGAAACTTTGAAGAAATAAATAAAATTCATTTTTGCTCAGAAAAATATGAATAATATATCAAAATGCTCACAAAAATAAACTCTATTGAAATAAAATATAAAATAAAATTTGTGTCAAAATAAAAATTCATTTGTTTTTAGCTTTATTAATTATGCCTTTTCATTTGTTCTAAAATCCAATTTAAATTCAATATTAGTAAAGTTTCAAAATTAAATATTATCTATTCAGTAAGTAAATAAAATGTTAAGATTAATTTTCTTAATCATATTTTCATCAATTAAAATATTAGTGGTAATTCATAAACCCTAAATTGCAAATTACCATTTAATATTTCTTTAAATAATAATAAAGCAAGAAAATACTAACAACTAATATTGTTTTGATAACTCAAAAATTGTAACTTAAACATTCTTTAATTTGCAAGTTATTATTTTGAAACCTAATCATAATTATAAAACCCTAATTATGGAAATTAAACCCTAACTAATATTTGTCTTAACTCTTAAACCTTTTAAAATAATTAAATGATAAGGCTATTATTAATTTTGTTCAAAGTACTTAATCACATTAATTTTAGTACCAATTATTACTTTAAGGTTTGTATCATAATTAGAAACCCTAGTTCTAATATAAATAAAACTTTGATCCTATTATTTAGGTGATCATTCCACATTAGTTTCAATTCAGAAATCCTAGTGGTTTAGCACATGGGATCATGTTAACTTCACTTTATTTATAGCACCTTGCTAAGCAACAAATACATGCATGCTCATGATCCACTAAAATAAAACCAATTCACTTAAGAGTGTCATCTCATGTCTTTATTTTTAATTAAACCTATATGATCCACTAGTGTTCCATAAGAGCAAACCCTAGCTTGTTAATATGTTAGCACCATTGATCCACATACTTAGTATCACACCATGAAATCCAACCTCAACCATCAAACCCTAGTAGAATCCTAATGCTGAACCCTAATACTAATCTTGTGTAGTAAGGCACATCACATGCTCCTATTCAACTAAACCCTATTTAGGAAATAATAAGCCATCTAGTATAGAAACCATTCTTGAGTACTCAGTGAAACAAATACGAAGCTATAGTAAACCCTAACTCATAGCACCACCTTGACCATCATCCTTTAATATGACACCATAATCAACCATAGTAATAAACCTGCCAATATTTGTTATATATAGAACTAATCCAACTTAAGAAACCAACTAGTCTCTATTTGAGAACTAAATGAATCCAATAGTAAACCCTAGAAGCCATAGCTTCTATTTATATTGGGATTTCTATTTTCGTGCCCTCGGTTCCTTAGTTGTGCTCAGTTTTCCCCAGCCCCTTAGTTTGCCTCAGTTTTCCCCAAGCCTTTGTCTGAAACCCGCAGAAAGAGCTCAGACGGAAGGAAACTGTTTATTTGAAGGTTCCGTGCTGACGTGTGGGGCCGTGTCGTCTGTGGGGCCGCGTCGTGTGGGGTTGGTAGGAAGGGACCGTGTGGGACAGCACGAGACCGTGTTTGGTTGTACGTGAGAGCTGGGTTTTGTCTCTCTCGGCCCAAATTGGCATTTTTAACAGCACCTTTTCCCCTCTTTCTCTCTTTGTCTTTTTCTCCAAATTAGTATCAAATCTAGAGAAGCTTCTATTTCTGTCTTTCTTCAATTATTTATGCCTTTTGGCCCTCGTTTTTCCCCCAATATGGCAGCAAATCTAGTAGCAAATCTAGAAGCTATTATATGATAAATTCACAGCAGCATAATCAGAAAACTAAGTACAATACATAGGTAAACTGCATACAGCAGCCAAAAGCAGCCAATAACATTGTTAATGTTCACGACAAACTAAGCTGAAAAAAATACAAGACGCACGCAATGTATGGCCAACAAGAAGATTAGGATACCCCAGGATGAATGAATTTGTTATTCATTCCTTATATATTTCTCCGTCGCTCCAGCCGTGCATTATCCCAAGGAAATATCCATTGAACTCCCGCCGTCTGCAGTGTGCGGACAATACATCCTCCAAACGGTATGGCCTGTGTTCATTTGTCAGACCGTAGCTTCCTAATCTATGCACATATTGTGGCGACTCATCCCAGAAATTTGTATCATGAAAGTACTCTCTGGTATAACCCAAATCCGCGTAGTAGATGCAGCCAGGTCGAAGAGTCGGGTGCACTCTGGTGTCGACGGAGATACACCGGATATAATGCACGAACAAGGCATGAATGCCAATGTTACTGACCGGATGGAGAGAGCGGCTCTGAGTGTCCACACGGTACACCACAGGCATGTTTTTCATCAACACAAGCAACAGATCACCATCCGACTTCACAAGGTAGAACTTGTCACGTCCAAGATCTGGAAATGAAATTAGTGTCTCCATCTTGACATTGCTCGCGCACTGCTGCTTCTGTACATTGGTGCACACTATTCTTCCGGACTCAAAATTGTCCGAAGCTATTGCATACAGTTCACCATTGAACGGGGTAATGCAACGCATACTATGGTTCTTGATCGAAAATCTTCCTTCTCCCCAACCATCTTCATATATATCCTTAGTTGGAGTGCTCTCATTGACCCAACCAAGTTCCTCCGGGTAATGTCCGCAAGCGAATACCATAGTCGAGGAGTTGATTGCAGCGACTGAATCCAGAAAAACAGTTGGCATCTGCGCCTCAAACATAGTGTTTGATGTCTTTGTGAGTGGGTTCAGAAGCCGTATCTTGTGCGGCGGGTTATTCTGGGCAAGCACGTGTTGGATAACGTTGCATAGAAAACAAAAAATTTCCTATCGCGAACACGCAATCTAAGCCAAGATGCAATCTAGAAGACGGTAGCAACGAGGGGATGATCAAGACTAACCCTTGAAGAGATTCCAAAGCCTATAAGAGTAGGCTCTTATTGCTGCGGTAGACGATCACTTGCCGCTTGCAAAAGCGCGTAGAAGATCTTGATCACGATCGCTTCCGGCGCCACGAACGGGCAGCACCTCCGTACTCGGTCACACGTTCGGTTGTTGATGAAGACGACGTCCACCTCCCCGTTCCAGCGGGCAGCGGAAGTAGTAGCTCCTCTTGAATCCGACAGCACGACGGCGTGGTGTCGGTGGTGGTGGAGAAATCCGGCGGAGCTTCGCTTAAGCGTGCGGGATGTGGTGGAGGAGAGAGACCGCTAGGGTTTGGGGAGAGAGGGGGAGGCTAGGGCGCCGGCCAAGGGCAGCCCTAGGTGGTGCGGCCAAGAGTGGGCAGCCCCCTCCCTCTCCTCCTCATTATATAGGTGGAAATCCCCAAGTGTTGGTATCCAAGTCTTCGAATAAGACCCCAACAATGAAACCTCCCATATGTAGGAAAACCTACCCAAGGTGGGAATCCCACTTGGGGTGGGATTCCCCCCTTCCATGAGGGGGGTTGGCCGGCCACCCTAGGGGAGTCCACCTTGGACTCCTCCCCTTTAGGGTTGGCTGGTCATGCAAGTGGAGTCTCTTCGGGACTCCACTTTCCAAAGTGCCATTCTTCCGGACTTTTCTAGAACCTTCTAGAACATGCCATAAATGCACCGGATCATTTCCAAACTTGGAATATGATTTCCTATATATGAATCTTATTCTCCGGACCATTCCGGAACTCCTCGTGATGTCCGGGATCTCATCCGGGACTCCGAACAAATATTCGAACTCCATTCCATATTCAAGTTCTACCATTTCAACATCCAACTTTAAGTGTGTCACCCTACGGTTCGTGAACTATGCGGACATGGTTGAGTACTCACTCCGACCAATAACCAATAGCGGGATCTGGAGATCCATAATGGCTCCCACATATTCAACGATGACTTTAGTGATCGAATGAACCATTCACATACGATACCAATTCCCTTTGTCATGCGATATTTTACTTGTCCGAGGTTTGATCTTCGGTATCACTCTATACCTTGTTCAACCTCGTCTCCAGACAAGTACTCTTTACTCGTACCGTGGTATGTGGTCTCTTATGAACTCATTCATATGCTTGCAAGACAATAGACGACATTCCACCGAGAGGGCCCAGAGTATATCTATCCGTCATCGGGATGGACAAATCCCACTATTGATCCATATGCCTCAACTCATACTTTCCGGATACTTAATCCCACCTTTATAACCACCCATTTACGCAGTGGTGTTTGATGTAATCAAAGTACCTTTCCGGTATAAGTGATTTACATGATCTCATGGTCATAAGGACTAGGTAACTATGTATCGAAAGCTTATAGCAAATAACTTAATGACGAGATCTTATGCTACGCTTAATTGGGTGTGTCCATTACATCATTCATATAATGATATAACCTTGTTATTAATAACATCCAATGTTCATGATTATGAAACTAATCATCCATTAATCAACAAGCTAGTTTAAGAGGCATACTAGGGACTTCTTGTTTGTCTACATATCACACATGTACTAATGTTTCAGTTAATACAATTATAGCATGATATATAAACATTTATCATAAACATAAAGATATAAATAATAACCACTTTATTATTGCCTCTAGGGCATATCTCCTTCAGTCTCCCACTTGCACTAGAGTCAATAATCTAGTTTACATTTGTAAAGATATAACACCTTGGCCTTATGGTGCTTTATCATGTATTGCTCACGGGAGAGGTTTTTAGTCAACGGATCTGACACGCTCAGAAACGTATGTATTTTGTAATTCATTTGCGTCTCAACGCATCACTCATTTCCAAATGAGTCGGCATTTAAATATGTTTGGTCTTCTGGTGGAACCTTAATTCCGCGGTCTGAAATATGTCACTAATATTGTCACACACAATATAGCTTCAAAGTTCGACTCGCTTAACTACACCAAGTTCTCAAAGAACCTCTTGACTTAACATCCTTTGTCATTGTCAAAACAATGACATACTCTGCCTTCTTTTGTAGAATCCATCACAATATTTAGAACTCTTCTAAATCTAGCATAGACAACTTCTAGCTCATTGTGCTACCTTTTAAACAACACTTAGTCTATATTGAGATTATATTTTATATGTGACAAAAACAATATTGGTGTAACACCTTACAGCGATTTTTTTTGTCATTTCTTCATACAAAAAAAATATATATATCCTTAGTTCTTCTAAAGTACTCAAGGATATTCTTACTGTCATCCAATGATCATCATATGAATCATTCTGGTAAATGCTCATAACATTTTATAGCACATGATATCTGATTGTGTACATATTATTCGTGATCTATAATCACTCATGTGTTTTTACTCTTTGAGTGTCAGATACACTCAAGTCTTGTTAAAACTTTACATGACTAGAACATCTTCTTAATATTTCTATATTGAACTATTTCAATATCCATTCTATGTACTTTGACTTAAACTTATTTTGTGTTTCAATCTATCTTCATAGATCTTGACACTAAATTTGTTTCAGTCATTATCTTTTCATTGAAGTTAATTTCTCAATGAAACCTTTTAATCAAGTATATAATTACATCATTTATAACCAACTATATGTCATCTACATAAGTATTATAAATATGTCTCAGCGCTCCCACTTAATTTCTTGCAAATGCAAGCCTCTTCATCGTCTCTGATGAAATCAAAAACTCTTTGACTATTTCATCTGGTGAAGATTCCAACTCCGTAATACTCACTTCATCCAATTGAAGTTCGTATACCTATCTAGTATTCTACGGACTAGCAAAACAATTGGTTGTATCTTGTATACATACTTCTGTTAAGTAGTGTATTTTGCCATCCTACTATCATATCTCATAAAAGAAATATGTAGTGATTACTAGAATAATCCACATAGACTATAAGCATTGCTACGGAAAATCTAATCTTATCGTAGTCAACTCTTTGAACTTTCTCGTAAACAATTTTTTCGACAAGTCGAGCTTCTTTAATGATATTTCATCCAAGTCTATAGATCCATTTACTTTCAAAAAAGTATTTATCTATTATGGATTTCATGGCGTATGGCCATTTTAACGGAGTCAGGGCCCATCATAACTTCTTTGTTTGTAGTTGGTTTATCATTGTTCAAAATCAATCCTTTGTCCACAAATCATTTATTTGATCACAAAGTAAACCATACCTACAAGGTTCAATATGTATTTCGATCTCCATGGCTAAAACACTTTGTAGTCATGGGAGCCATGATCGTCGTGGCCGCTTCCGAAACCAATTCTGATGCTGCGCTACTCTGATCATTATGCTCAGGTTCATAAACTTTATCAAATTATATTGTCCTCCCACTCAAATACTTCACTAGAAACAATTTCTTGGAAATAAGAAACATTGACAAACACTTTTGTCTTTGTCTCCATAGTGGGAAGAATTCCCAATCAATTCTCTGGGATAACCAACAAAGACATTCATCCGATTTTGGTTGTTAACTTTTAGACCAAAATTTAAAGAAAGGACTATTAGGGTTTATACCCATGCCATAACTCGTATGGTGTCATTTCTACGGATCATGATAATGCTCTATTCAGTGTAAAAGCGGTAGTCACTAAAGCATAATCCACAAAAATATAATGGCATCAATATTTTATCTCATCATTGATCCAACAAAGTTTGGATATATCTCTTGGATACTTCATCATCACTATGATACTCCAAGAAACGTAAGTTGTAGAACAATTTCATAACTCTCTTAGATGTTCACTAAAACTCGTAACTCAAATATTTTCACCATGATCCAATCATAGATATTTGACTTTTCTATTACGATGATTTCCACTTCATGCTGAAATTTATTTGAATCCATTCAAATGTTTCAAACTTCTTCCTTATTGAATATATCCACATATATATACTCAATTCATTATTGAAAGTTTTCATGAAGTAGAAGAATCTCCCGCACACAACCATGCCCAGTGAACCACATACATCATCATGTATTTTTCCACTAACTTAGTTGCCCGTTCAACTTTTGGCCTATGAACGCTATTTTAATCATTCTCTTTAGAAAAGATTTGCAAGCGCCAAATGATTCAAAAATCAAATGACTCCAAAAATCCATTTGCATGGAGTTCCTTCATGCGTTCCTTTCTAACATGACCTAAATGGCGGTTCCACAAATAAGTGGAATTCAAATCATTTGCCTTATGACATTTTAGCGTCAGTTTTATGTATGTGTGTTTCACCATTAAGATTTATAATAACTTATCCATCGTACATGGAGTAATGTCATAATTTGAACAACTCATTGTTTTCATTTGACCAGAGCAAAATAACAATTATTAAGTTCTTTATTATAAATTCTAAGGGCTAGATAGGATGCCAACGATTTAACATAATAACACTTTATTTTTGTTCCGTATGCATTCCTATCATATTCCTTGTCAGTCACTTAGGCCATTGTATTCTTGTATTGCGTTGTTTTGTATGACATTTCATACCAACCAATATGGTACTAATACCCAAGAATTTCATTGTGTGACCAAACTAGGAATACAACCATAACATGTATATCATGTATATACACCTGAGCTAGACTTTCTAGTCTTCTCTTTTCTTTCTGCCAAAATATCTTTTGTAGTTTCTCTTTTAGCTTTCCTCATTATTCAGAAAACACTTCACCTTCAATAACTTCTAGGTTTGTTGGTCAAATACCAATAACCTTGAGGTTCTTACTTTGAAGTTGATCATCATATGACAAGTGTTTCAGATTTCACTATTAGTAACTTTCTAATATGATGAACAATTTCACTCATAATTTTATCCATTATATCATGACGACTTTCCGAGACCATGTCTGTACATGTTAGGCTCGTAAAGTTTTAACCTTGGTATTCGCATGTGCAAATCTGGCTTGCACCCGTTGTATGCACACGTAGAATCTATCACACCCGATCATCACGTGATGCTTCGAAACGACGAGTCTTAGCAACGGTGCATACTAAGGACGATAACTTCATGGATATGCGAATATTATTAGTGCCCCAATAGTTGGAGGATTGTGACGCCTGGCGTCTTCAACCTTCATACATTCCCATAAAACTTATGAGTTTATGTAGTCTCACCAAATTTATATTCTATCATCTTGCAATAAGGTCTTAGATATCACATATATCTCATACCTTGATTATTTCTGAAAACTAAATTTTCAGCTCCTTACTTTTCAAACAGATTTGAACTTCAAGTTTCACGGAGACAAGATAATTTTAGGTACTAATTGAAACCATAGCTCTTTGAATCAACAATGTGAGGTTTACTAAAAGTTTGCAATAGGACTTAATCATTTCTTGATTCTTTAACAATACGGTACCAATCCGTAAAGTTTCTTGTCAGATTTTAACAGTATTTCTATCTCAATAACAAGACTAGCGCATAGTAGTAAACGGATGCCAATACTACAAAATTAATACAAAATACTACTCAGACTATGTTTATGATAATTAGTTCATGTTTTAATCTAATTACTAATGAACTCCCACTTAATACAACATCCCTCATAGTTGTTAAGTGGTACACGATCCAAATCCACTACACCAAAACCGATCATCACGTGAGATGATGTAGCTTCAATGGTGAACATCAACATGTTGATCATATCATCCATATGACTCGTGTTCAACCTTTCGGTTTCCGTTGTCCCGAGGCCATGTCTGTACATGCTAGGCTCGTCAAGCAAACCCAAGTATTCCGCATGTGCAACATTGCTTACACCCGTTGTATGTGAACGTTGAGTCTATCACATCTGATCATCACGAGATGCTTCGAAACGACGAACTGTACAACGGTGCATACGAGGGGAGAACACTTTATTATCTTGATATTAATGTGAGGGATCATCTTATAATGCTACCGTCGCGATCTAAGCAAAATAAGATGCATAAAGGATTAACATCACATGCAGTTCATATGTGATATGATATGGCCCTTTTGTCTTTGCGCTTTTGATCTTCATCTCCAAAGCACGTACATGATTTCCATCATCTTCGGGCATGATCTCCATCATCGTCGGCGTAGCGTCAAGGTCCATGGCGCCGTCTTCATGATTGTTCACCTCATGTAGCAACTATTACAACTACTTTGAAATACTACTCAACATGAAATTTAAAGACAACCATAAGGCTCCTGCCGGTTGCCACAATACAATAATGATCATCTCATACATATTCATCATCACATTATGGCCATATCACATCACCAAACCCTGCAAAAACAAGTTAGACGTCTCTAATTTGGTTTGCATATTTTACGTGGTTTAGGGTTTTCGAGTAAGATCTAATCTACCTACGAACATGAACCACAACGGTGATACTAGTGTTGTAAATAGAAGAGTAAATTGAATCTTCACTATAGTAGGAGAGACAGACACCCGCAAAGCCACTTATGCAATACAAGTTGCATGTCGAGCGTGGAGCAAATCTCATGAACGCGGTCATGTAAAGTTAGCCCGAGCCGCTTCATCCCACTATGCCACAAAGATGCAAAGTACTCAAACTAAAGATAACATAAGCCTCAACGCCCACAAACCATTGTGTTCTACTCGTGCAACCATCTATGCATAGACACGGCTCTGATACCACTGTTGGATAACGTTGCATAGAAAACAAAAAAATTCCTATCGCGAACACGCAATCTAAGCCAAGATGCAATCTAGAAGACGGTAGCAACGAGGGGATGATCAAGACTAACCCTTGAAGAGATTCCAAAGCCTATAAGAGTAGGCTCTTATTGCTGCGGTAGACGATCACTTGCCGCTTGCAAAAGCGCGTAGAAGATCTTGATCACGATCGCTTCCGGCGCCACGAACGGGCAGCACCTCCGTACTCGGTCACACGTTCGGTTGTTGATGAAGACGATGTCCACCTCCCCGTTCCAGCGGGCAGCGGAAGTAGTAGCTCCTCTTGAATCCGACAGCACGACGGCGTGGTGTCGGTGGTGGTGGAGAAATCCGGCGGAGCTTCGCTTAAGCGTGCGGGATGTGGTGGAGGAGAGAGACCGCTAGGGTTTGGGGAGAGAGGGGGAGGCTAGGGCGCCGGCCAAGGGCAGCCCTAGGTGGTGCGGCCAAGAGTGGGCAGCCCCCTCCCTCTCCTCCTCATTATATAGGTGGAAATCCCCAAGTGTTGGTATCCAAGTCTTCGAATAAGACCCCAACAATGAAACCTCCCATATGTAGGAAAACCTACCCAAGGTGGGAATCCCACTTGGGGTGGGTTCCCCCCTTCCATGAGGGGGTTGGCCGGCCACCCTAGGGGAGTCCACCTTGGACTCCTCCCCTTTAGGGTTGGCTGGTCATGCAAGTGGAGTCTCTTCGGGACTCCACTTTCCAAAGTGCCATTCTTCCGGACTTTTCTAGAACCTTCTAGAACATGCCATAAATGCACCGGATCATTTCCAAACTTGGAATATGATTTCCTATATATAAATCTTATTCTCCGGACCATTCCGGAACTCCTCGTGATGTCCGGGATCTCATCCGGGACTCCGAACAAATATTCGAACTCCATTCCATATTCAAGTTCTACCATTTCAACATCCAACTTTAAGTGTGTCACCCTACGGTTCGTGAACTATGCGGACATGGTTGAGTACTCACTCCGACCAATAACCAATAGCGGGATCTGGAGATCCATAATGGCTCCCACATATTCAACGATGACTTTAGTGATCGAATGAACCATTCACATACGATACCAATTCCCTTTGTCATGCGATATTTTACTTGTCCGAGGTTTGATCTTCGGTATCACTCTATACCTTGTTCAACCTCGTCTCCAGACAAGTACTCTTTACTCGTACCGTGGTATGTGGTCTCTTATGAACTCATTCATATGCTTGCAAGACAATAGACGACATTCCACCGAGAGGGCCCAGAGTATATCTATCCGTCATCGGGATGGACAAATCCCACTGTTGATCCATATGCCTCAACTCATACTTTCCGGATACTTAATCCCACCTTTATAACCACCCATTTACGCAGTGGCGTTTGATGTAATCAAAGTACCTTTCCGGTATAAGTGATTTACATGATCTCATGGCCATAAGGACTAGGTAACTATGTATCGAAAGCTTATAGCAAATAACTTAATGACGAGATCTTATGCTACGCTTAATTGGGTGTGTCCATTACATCATTCATATAATGATATAACCTTGTTATTAATAACATCCATAGTTCATGATTATGAAACTAATCATCCATTAATCAACAAGCTAGTTTAAGAGGCATACTAGGGACTTCTTGTTTGTCTACATATCACACATGTACTAATGTTTCGGTTAATACAATTATAGCATGATATATAAACATTTATCATAAACATAAAGATATAAATAATAACCACTTTATTATTGCCTCTAGGGCATATCTCCTTCAGCACGATGACGCCACGGGAAAAGCCGACGAAGTAGAATCTAAAATATATTGATGAAGATAACATTCAGCACTAAGATTGAAAATAAGAATAGATTAACCCTATAGATATGGAGGAATTTGAACCTTGCACGAACTGCAGATAGATCTATGGTGACGTAGCGGGATGTGCCAGATGGAGGAAGGTGAACTCAGCGGCGCGTAGAAGGGCGTGGTCTAGCATGATCCATTCGTGCAGGTGCATGTTGGGATCAGGTAAACCTGAGCGCCAATTTGTACAGACTTGCCTCATAGTAGAGTAGGTGTCCACGTACTCCTCATTCGCCAATAAGCATTCGCCGATCTTGTGAAGTGGTCCGTCAGCAGTGAGACAGGCCCAGTTCACGGAGGCGCCGCGCTTGGATGCGCCGCCCTCGGAGGCGACGGGCTCGGCGGCGACGGGCTAGGAGGCGACGGGCTCGGAGGCGACGGGCTCGGGGGCGATGGCCACCGGCGCATTCTTCTTCTCCATTGCCGGCAGGGGAGCGCTCGTACGGCGGTTGGGTTTTTTTTGGAGAAGTTGATGGGACGTGAGAGGGGTGGTTTCGTGCGTGAGCGAGAATGAGACGTACTGTGTGCAGAGGGAGGGAGACTTACGCGTCCTAAATGCGACCCGCGTCCTACGCGTCCACTATTGCACGTCTGCATCGCGACACGCGTCAACAATGGCACGTCTTCCACTTCTGCACCGCAACACGCGTCCTGGAGTCTAACCCTGGAAATTTAGATATACTCAGGTATACCCTCGAGTCATATACTAGCATTTTTTGTGTGCTCAGTTTTCGCCTTGAGTGCTAATACTGGCTAGTGCAATATGCTCAGTTTTACCCTCAAGTGGCTGGTCAACAGAGAGTCAACAAATGGGATTAACTAGTTAAATGAGTTATTTAATGTGCAAAAAATTCCCAAAAAGAGTGGCACTTACTCATGGAGTCTTTAGCACAAATTGCCACTTCTCAAATCATAGATAAATCAAGTTTTACCACAAATTGCCACTTCTCAAATCACCTAGTAGCTATGAAGGTGCATGGTTTTCAACAATAAGCCCTACCCAAAACAGCTTTCCCCAAAACATACTTTGTCTGAATGAGGCCATAATTTTCACACTCATGTATATTTGTATTGCAAATAGTTTGAGGTAGGCCAAGATGGGTTTCTTTGTACCAAACACGCATTTTCCATTTTTTAAATCTCATATTTGAATCCCTTAGTCTGTTTACTACTCACTTGCCCTTGGTTTCTTGATACTACTCAGTTTTGCCCTCTCCCTTCACAAATTCTAACAGACGCCCAACATTGCCCTGATTGGTCTAGCCGATGTCACGCGGATCGTGCCCGCCGACCATTGATCGTAGGATTTAACGGGCAGCATAACCCCTATCTCTCTCTCTCTCTGGTCGGGGCCACCACCCTCTCTCTCTCTGTCGGCGGTTAGCTTCCACCCTCTATGTATGCTTAAGGGCGGTTACCCAGTACGCTAAAGTTTTGTTTTCTGCATTATTTTTCACGAGCTAAATTATAAACTCTTTTAGGCATTATTTTCACGCAAAAGATGATACACCATCACCAATTTGTTGTAGCCATTACTTTTTATGCAAAAAATGATACACCATCACCAATTTGTTTAGCCATTATTTTTCACGCAAAAAAATGATACACCATCACCAATTTGTTGTAGCCATTACTTTTCACGCAAAAAATGATACACCATCACCAATTTGTTTAGCCATTACTTTTCACGCAAAAAATGATACACCGTCACCATTTCTTTTAGCCATTACTTTTCACGCAAAAAAAATGATACACCATCACCCATTTCTTGTAGCCATTATTTTTCACGCAAAAAATGATACACCATCACCCATTTCTTGTAGCCATTTCACGCAAAAAATGATACAACATCACCCATTTCTTGTAGCCATTTCACGGTAAAATGATAAACTATCACGAATTACCATTTCTTTTAGGCATTACTTTTCACGGTAAAATGATAAACTAAATCACGAAGTTCCATTTCCATCAAAATAGTCCGCATTACTTTTTTGTTGAGATATATACCCCCACAACGGTCATCTCCTCCTTAAATTATTGTGTAAAACCCCACAACGGTCACCTCCTCCTTAATTTATTGTGTAAACCCCTACAACGGTCATCTCTCCCTTATAAACACCCACAACGGCCATCCCTTGTGTCAATAGGTTCTGCCTCTCTCTTCTTCGTTCACATACACTTGATCATCCATTGCCATGGCTTCCACGTCTCGGACGCGGACCGGAAGGGGAAGGGGAAGGGGCGGCCGGGGTGGTGGATCATCATCATTGCCACCACCACCGTCGTCAACACTGACATTGATCATAGAGGAGTTCTTCATCGTCATCTACGAAGACCCTTTGGTCAAGAAGGTACGTACGCGTTCACACATATATGATGCATGTGATTAATTATGGGCATGTTCTAAAAAACCTTTAATTTCAAACGATCGGCGCTCGATCTCTTTGCAGGCACTCCCAAAAAAGTTTGCGGACTATCTTGACGGCCAGGAGCCAGCTAAGGTGTATCTGCGAGCAGCTGACTGCGGTCCTCGTCTCTGGACCGTGGAGGTCCTATTTGACGGACAAGGCCGGATGTATCTCGACAAGGGCTGGGAGAATTTCGCCATCACGCACGGTGTGGATTTCGGCTGCTACGTACACTTCAAATATGAAGGCGATGATGTGCTCACAGTGAAGGTGTTCGACGGAACAATGTGCAGGAAGTACTACTACTCAGACGACGAAGATACTGACGATGAAAGTGACGACGACGTGAAGCCATGCATCCACCCCCTTTAGATAAGGGGATTATGACCATGAATATATATGTAGCTTCGTATGCATCGATTTAGAGATCTACTAGCTATTTTCTATATATTTAGAGATCTAGCTATTTTCTATATATTATGCACAATGTTTAGCATAATAGTCATTTTAGATTAAGCTACGAAAATAGTCACCTGCCATGGGCTGAGGCGGCCCCATAGAGCGGCTCTATATTATATTCTCTAAATAAATAGACAACCCCAGCGGTCATTGGCTTCGGAGGCCCCACAGAGCGGCAATATATGATTTTCTATAAATAAATAGACGACCCCACTGGTCATTGGCTGCGGCAGCCCCACAGAGCGGCAAATATATGTCTTTTCCTGAAAAATAGACGACCCCACTGGTCATTGGCTGCGGCAGCCCCTCAGAGCGGCAATATATGACTTTTCCTGAAAAATAGATGACCCCACTGGTCAATGGCTGCGGCAGCCCTATAGAGCAACCCCATTTGTCAGCACGAGACAGGTCAGCGAGGAACTGCCCTCTGTGCAGCCCCACCCATCAGATTAACGGTAACGGTAAGGCCTCTGACCTGACGGCAACCCTCCCGTCCGAGCGTCTGCGAGGGGTTTCAAACTAGAGGGAGGGGAAAACTGAGGAAAAACTAACGAGCTGGGGAAAACTGAGCACAACTAAGGACCCGAGGGCACGAAAATAGAAATCCCATTTATATTAGTTCTCATTCTTATTAACCTGTTCTTCAAAAGTTATTCTTTTGAAGAACAAAGGTCAATCAACCCCTAGAAGCCCTAGTCTTAGTTGAAATACTTATTACTTTTTAATTAACATGTTCTTCAAAAGTTATTCTTTTGAAGTATAAATAAGTAATCATCAACCATGTCCTGTAGAACTTAAAATTGACAACTGTTCTTTACATATAGTTCAACTACAAGTCCTTTATGTGTGTGCTTGTTATGATGTCTTGTATCACTTGTTTATGATGCTAATATAACCAAACCCTAATAAGAACCTTGTTTGAGAACCATCCTAAAAGTGCAACACACCCTAAAGAAATCTTTACAACTCATCCATCCTAAATCATTGAGGTTAGGTTACGCTCGGAACGATTGCATCTCATACTATGCATTATAGCATTTTTGCCAGTTCTTTAAACATTGTCCTTACCGGACGATGATGGTATTTCAGAATTTGGAGTTCTCACGTATCGAAGCTTTTGCCTGCATAATCTTGCAGTCAAGAAAGGCAAGTTCATCGCTTGCTCATGTCATTTGATTATTTTTTATCAAATTATATGCAAAGTACTATACTTATCACTCATGCATTGAAAAGGAAAATATTACTTTACAATTATGAATATGACTATGTGGTGGGCAATGGAACCATGGTATGTGTTCATTGGTGGAGGTTCTATTGCAAGGGTACTATTCATCTAGGACTAAGTACCAATGCCGTCCAGTGATTCTAGCGCCGTACATATCGCGTTGACCATAAGATCTATAATGGCTCTGGGGAAGTCAGCTGTATCTTTTCCCTCCTGCACGCCAACGGACTTGATAGAGCCTGGCGGGGTGCTGGAGGCACTGCCGTAGGTTGGGATGGCCTTTAAAATCCCCATCCGTGTGGATGAGAGGCTCTACCGTCTATGAAGGATTGTCCGTAGTATACCGGGGGTGATACGTCCAAAACGTATCTACTTTCCCGAACACTTTTGCTATTGTTTTGCCTCTAATTTGTGTATTTTGGATACAACTAACACGGACTAACGCTGATTTCAGCAGAATTGCCCTGGTGTCTCGTTTTTGTGCAGAAATTCAACTTTCAGGAAAATCCCCAGAATTTATGTCGAAGGGCTTATTTTTCCAGAAGATTCAAGGAGCCAGAAGGGCAGGCCTCGGGGAGGCCCAGGGCCCCCAGACACTAGGCCGGCGCGGCCTGTAGGGGGGGCGCGCCGCCCTAGCGTGTGGCCGCCTCGGCCAGCCTCTGACACCCCCCTCTGGACTACTTAAGGGTTTCGATCTAAAAACGCGAGACGAGAAGTCGAAGTCGCCAGAAACCATCCAGTACGCCGCCACCGTCGTGAAACTCCGTCTCGGGACCAGAAACTCCGTTCTGGCACTCCGCCGGGACGGGGAATTGGAGGAGATCATCGCCATCATCACCACCGACGCCTCTCCATCGACCAGCCATGTTTCCCCCATCCATGTGTGAGTAATTCCCCCGCTGTAGGCTGAAGGGGATGGTAGGGATTGGATGAGATTGGTCATGTAATAGCATAAGATTGTTAGGGCATAGTGCCTAGTATCCGTAATCACTACAAGAAAAGTTCTGATAGACAACGTCTCAAAATCGTCCGCTAAGGGGTATTTTTCGTCGCCTATGGGCCTAACCCGACGATATGGGTTCTGTTGTCGAAATTGCGTCAGGCAAAGTCCTATGACGATTTTTTCGGTCCGTCGCGCTTGGGCGCCCTTCCGCCACGGAAAATCGGACCGTTGCCCAAGTGTTTCCGGGAGCCCGTTGACTGCTGACGTCATGCAAACTGACACGTGGCAAACGCCGTTAACTGGCAGTTAACGGCGTTAACCGGCTGAAACCCCGTGGTAGATGGTAGGCCCACACGTGGCCTGCCACGTCTTAAGCGGGCCGGCCCATTAAGTTTGCGGGCCGGGCCAGCTGACTTAGTTTGACCGGTCAACTATATAGCTGGGCTGGTCCATTAGTTACGTGGGCCGAGCCTAACCTCTAAGGTTGACTGGTCAAAACTTTAATGGGCCGGCCCACTAAGCATGTGGGCCGAGCCGAATGCACTCGTTAGACCGGTCAACAGGCAAAAGGGCCGGCCCACAAGACAAGTGGGACCCACTCTCATGGTATCGGGCCGACCCATTTAACAAGTGGGGTCCACCTTAAAGCAAGTGGGCCGGCCCAAGAAGTTATTGGGCCGGCCCAATTAGCCTGTGGGTCCCACTTTCCTGCTATCGGGCCGGCCCATTTAGTACGTGGGGTCCACAATAGATCAAATGGGCTGGCCCAACAAGAAAGTGGGTCGGGCCAAAAACACAGGTGGGTCCCACTTTCCTGTTAAAGGGCCGGCCCATTTAGTATGTGGGGTCCACCATATAGCAAGTGGGCCGGCCCAACAAGATAGTGGGCCGGGCCAAAAACACAGGTGGGTCCCACTTTCCAGTTAAAGGGCCGGCCCATTTAGTATGTGGGGTCCACCATATAGCAATTGGGCTGGCCCAACATGATAGTGGGCCGGGCCAAAAACACAGGTGGGTCCCACTTTCCTGTTAAAGAGCCGGCCCATTTAGTATGTCGGGTCCACGATATAGCAAGTGGGCCGGGTCAACAAGATAGTGGGCCGGGCCAAAAACACATGTGGGTCCCACTTTCCTGTTAAAGGTCCGGCCCATTTAGTATGTGGGGTCCACCATATAGCAAGTGGGCTGGCCCAACAAGATAGTGGGCCGGCCCAATAAGCAAGTGGGGCCCACTTTCCTGTTAACGGGCCGGCCCAATAAGTAGGTGGCCGACCCAAAATGAAAGTGGGTCCCACACTACTGTAAGTGGGCCGGCCCAATCTGTTGTAGGGCCCTGGTTGTTTGACTAGTCAACTTGCATTAAATTTCATGAGCCTAAAATCTGGTATCAATGATACACACAATTACATACACAAATAAAATAACTAGGAAAATTACAAGGCAATTAATGTGCCCAAATAAAAAAATTACATAGAATCATTGAGGACTTCTATTAGCATCATCAATAACACGTTGACATTTGGCAATCGCCTTGATTGAATCTTGTGTACTCTTGGTCAACACATCAGCTACAGATCTTAAAGCAGCAATACCATGTCTTTTATAAAGTACAACCTTGAGATATTTACTGTTTGATGAAAGGAATGGTCTAGGTTGACGGCTATGAGAGGATGCATCAGAAGAAAGATCAGAACTTTTTGTGGGCCTCTCTTCTGATGAAGATTGCTTCATCACAACTGCATTCTGATAATAATGCAAAAAAGAGTTAAACGATGAACTATGCAAACATGTATTAAGCATTGTCGATATGAGATAGTCAGAAGTACTAAGCACAGACTTACATTATATCGTTGCATAGGCTCACCCCGGAACCTTTTTTGCGCTCTATCTTCTACTAAGGACTTCTTCATTACACCTGCATTCTAGTAATATGCAACATAGTTACAACAGTGAACTATTCAAACATTTATTATGAAATGTAGATATAAGATAATAACAAGTTCCATAAATAAGACAATGTATGGAACTTGTACTAAGCACAGACTTACATCATAATGTTGCACAGGGTCGCTTTGGCGACTATCTTCTAATGATGACTGCTTCATTAAAACTGCATTCTGGTAATATTGCAAACATAGTTACAACAATTAACTATTCAAACATGTATTACGCAATGTAGAGATCAGATAACGGCATGTAGCAGAAATAAGCACAAGATAAGATAAGATGCATGTACTGAGCACATACTGGCTCGCTGCAGGTCCTTCTCTTGAGTGCACTAGTCGTGGTCGACATGCCTATCATTTTAGCTTCAGCCATCAAGTGAAATGCTAATCCTCCTGCTCCATTGTCCTTAATCTGTGTTTAGATATCACATTTAAGACCAAGTCAGCTGGTTTCAAATAACAAAAAACTTGAGCTGCCAAATGAATAAGCCAATATTTACCAGATATCAGAATAAAACCAACTAGATGTTGCTTTTCATGAGATACGAATTTCAGACATTCAGATTTAGAGTAGGGTAATGCCAAGGTTTTCCACATAAAGTAAACTGGCATTAAGAATGATCAAATGTCAGGTTCAAATCACCTTCGCAGTTGCTCCAAGACAAGCATATCAAATAGGCAGAAACATAGTAAAGCATGAATGGCATTGCTATGGCAGGGTTCCAAGTGTTAATCTCTTGCATAAGGAACAATGCATATAGGTTATAGATAATAACGGAAGTAAACTGCCAAAATTACCAACCAAGAGCTCAGATTCCAACCTTCCCTAGCGTCCCCGCTGTTAATGTTGGATATTCTAATAAGTGGTTCGCATGATCAATCCCTAGGAAAAATAACATTGACAAGTTAGTCTACAATAATACAAAGACCAGACATGCACGCAGCAATAACTATACAAGCTGTGCGACAGGAGCATTCATGGAAAAAATAGCTATAAGCTAAAGACGACGTATAAGAGCAAGCAGATTGGAAATGCACATAGCATGATTATAAAAGCAGTGTGAGAATAGCAGGCACGAGAAAACAGCTATCGGCTAGCGGTGAGCTAATGACGTGGTATAAGAACAACCAGATGGGAAATGCCCATAGCATGACTATAAAAGGAATAGCATGCAGTACAAAAACAGTTGGCAGCAAATGAATGGGTATAAGGCTATAAGTATGTGGATGCTTTTGTACTGTACAATATTTAAACGAACTTCATGCGAAGTAACACATCAAGAAAGTTAATGGCATATGAGATCTGCAAATAACTACACAAAACATGGCTAAAGAAACACCGCGATCTAACGGGCCAGCTTACTGACCAAGCTGCGGCGGGGTGGACGGGGGCGGCAACTTGCATTCCAGCGGCGGCGAACGTGGGAGACGATGAGTCAACCCCGTTTCAGTAGAAGCGGGCGTTAGTGAAGCAGATCTGGTTGGCTGGCAAGGGATTCGGTGAAGTTGATACAGCCGGTGCGCCGAGCTAGTCGGTGGAATAGATCGGCTTCTGTGGAGGGGGGGCCACGGTGAAGTAGACCCGGTTCCGTTGGAGAGGATCCGGTGCGTCGACAGGAAAGGCGTTGATTGCTATGTTGTGGATGAGGTCGGCGGTGAAGCAGATCCGTCGGTGGCGAGGTCGGCGTTGAAGCAGATCCGTCGGTGGCGAGGTCGGCGGTGAAGCAGATCCGTCGGTGGCGAGGGCGGCGGGGGAGCGGATCAGGTGGGTGGACAGCCAACACGATAAGCCTACGCTGGGGAGGAGTATGCCGGCGGCGAAGCAGATCTAGTACTGTAGAGAGTCAGAGCTTTGGCGTGTGAGAGTATTTTTGAGCTAATGGGGCGAATGGTTGGTGGGTGGGTGTGGGCCTGTGGGGAGGGTTCGGGATCTAGGCAAGATATTTCATTGTTACCGAATGAGCCCTCCATGGTCGGTGGGTTGTAACTTCCGGACCAGGGTTAAAAGGGTAAAACTGGTCACGGGATTTTCGAATGGATTCGGCGGGATGATTTGGCGCGGGGCCGAAATTTTCAGTTTCAAGCTACGAGCAGAACGACAAAAAATAATGTTCTTCCCCAGGGAGCTCTCCTCTTCTCTTTCTCTCTCGAGTCTCTCTCACTCCCCCGGCTCCTCTCCCCCTTCTCTCCGGCGGCCTCGCCGGCCGGAGACGAGGCCGACTTCTCTCTGTATATCGTACACCCTCCGAACTAAATTAATTGATTCAACTTTCCTTAGACGTGTATGTATCTAGAGTAAAAACATGTGTGGATACATCCATATTTAGATAACCAAAGTTGAGTCAGCTAATTTGGATCCGAGGGAGTTAGTGTTGTTGTAAGCTTAGATCCAGTGTTTCCCATGAGCAGAATGGCGCAATGGAGTCGGGGATCTCGTCATCGGCTTCAGATCTGGCCTATGGTGAATCTGGCGGATCAGATCTGGCGGATCTTGCCGGCCAAACCCCGATCTGGTGCCATCAAGGTGATGGCGCTAACAGTGAGGCTTGCTTTGGTCAGTGCTTCAGATCTGGCCAACGGGGAAGTCAAGCTGCTAACGTTCACAAGCTCGGGGCATACGACGACGTCATCCGTCTTGCCCGTGAACATCTTGGCCTTTCAGCGGCCCTTCTAGGAGCCAATATGCCGTTGCTGAGGCCATTCTTCTCCTTCGTCCTGGCGACTACCGGCGACACCGTCCCAAGTGGTGCGTCCCCGGCGACGGAGTTGCTGGAAAGGATGCGGAGCAGAGATCTGATGTGCGGTCCAGAAGGACTCGATTTATTTTCTTCTATATGTGTTGGGGTCCTTTTTGTAAAGTTGCAGGTCCTATTAGTTATTGTCTAGTTCTTTTGGACCTCTATGTAATTTTTTGGACTAGTTTCCATTTGCAACGATAAACTTGAATTTTGACAAGTTCACGGGAAAAAAATTCTTTGCACATATGGCCTATCATGTATGAACATTCTTAAGATTTAAACTACTATATGTAATGGCCAGCACTTTCGCAAGGGGCTCGTCTAGTGCGCACTAGTTTCCATTAGCACCGATAAATTTGAATCTTGACAAGTTCTTGGAAGAAAAAATTGATTCACATATAGCCTATCATGTACGAACATTATTGGGATTCAAACTATACATATATGGCCAACACGTGTGCAAGGGGGTCCTCTAATGTGCACTAGTTTCCATTTGCACTGATAAATTTGAATCTTTACAAGTTCTCGGAAAAAATTGCTTCACACATATGCCCTATCATGTATGAACATTATTGGGATTCATATTATATATAGATGGCCAACACTTGTGCAAGGGGGGTCCTCTAATTCTTGGGGATTTCAATCTCTCTCTCTCTCTCTCGATCTATCATTGGTGGCCAGAACAACACACATATGCATGCACTTTATGCGCAAAGGCGCGGGTGCCTCTAATAATTCATGTGAGTGCGTATATTTGAACATATTCTTGGGGATTTCAATCTCTATCTCTCGATCTATATATCGTTGGTGGCCAAGAAACACACTTATATATATACGCATGCACTTTATGCGCAAAGGCGCGGGTGCCTCTAATAATGTGTGTGTGCACTCGATCGATGATCCCTAAACCTTAAACCCTAAAACCCTAATCCCTAATCCCTAATTATACACTAAACATACACCCTAAACACCCTAAACACTAAACCCTAAACCCTAGACCCTAAACCCTAAACACTACACCCTAAACCCTAAACCCTAAACCCTAAACCCTAACCCTAGACCCTAAACCCTAAACACTAAACCCCAAACCCCAAACCCTAAACCCTAGACCCTAAACCCTAATTAACCCTAACCCTAACCCTAACCCTAAACCCCTAGCTAGATAACCCTAAACCCTAAACCCTAATTAAACCCTACATATATATATAGGCCAACGACACTTCATTGCGCATCAAGCAGGCGACCAACTAATTAATTAGCGCTGATAAATTAATTAACTTGAATTTTGACAAGTTCTCTCGAATGAAAACACATTTGATTAAGTTGCCTCATAATATATATACAATTAGTGTGCATGCACGCATGTCATACCTTGCACATATCATTCGTGCATATATTTCAATATATATCTGAACATATTCTTGGGGATATATATATTTCAATCTCTCTCTCGATCTATATATCGTTGGTGGCCAAAAAACACACTTATATACGCATGCACTTTATGCGCAAAGGTGCGGGTGCGTCTAATTAATATGTGTGCACTCGATCGATATATGATCCCTAAACCTTAAACCCTAAAACCCTAATCCCTAATCCCTAATTATACCCTAAACATACACCCTAAACACTAAACCCTAAACCCTAGACCCTAAACCCTAAACACTACACCCTAAACCCTAAACCCTAAACCCTAAACACTAAACACTAAACCCTAAACCCTAACCCTAGACCCTAAACCCTAAACCCTAAACCCCAAACCCTAAACCCTAAACCCTAGACCCTAAACCCTAAACCCTAATTAACCCTAACCCTAAAACCCTAGCTAGATAACCCTAAACCCTAAACCCTAATTAAACCCAACATATATATAGGCCAACGACACTTCATTGCGCATCAAGCAGGCGACCAACTAATTAGCGCTGATAAATTAATTAACTTGAATTTTGACAAGTTCTCTCGAATGAAAACACATCTGATTAATTAGTTGCCTCATAATATATATATATATATATACATACAATTAGTGTGCATGCGCGCATGTCATACCTTGCACATATCATTCGTGCATATATTTCAATATATATCTGAACATATTCTTGGGGATATATATATTTCAATCTCTCTCTCGATCTATATATCGTTGGTGGCCAAAAAACACACTTATATACGCATGCACTTTATGCGCAAAGGTGCGGGTGCCTCTAATTAATATGTGTGCACTCAATCGATATATGATCCCTAAACCTTAAACCCTAAAACCCTAATCCCTAATCCCTAATTATACCCTAAACATACACCCTAAACACTAAACCCTAAACCCTAGACCCTAAACCCTAAACACTACACCCTAAACCCTAAACCCTAAACCCTAAACACTAAACACTAAACCCTAAACCCTAACCGTAGACCCTAAACCCTAAACCCTAAACCCCAAACCCTAAACCCTAGACCCTAAACCCTAAACCCTAATTAACCCTAACCCTAAAACCCTAGCTAGATAACCCTAAACCCTAAACCCTAATTAAACCCAACATATATATAGGCCAACAACACTTCATTGCGCATCAAGCAGGCGACCAACTAATTAGCGCTGATAAATTAATTAACTTGAATTTTGACAAGTTCTCTCAAATGAAAACACATCTCATTAATTAGTTGCCTCATAATATATATATATACAATTAGTGTGCATGCGCGCATGTCATACCTTGCACATATCATTCGTGCATATATTTCAATATATATCTGAACATATTCTTGGGGATATATATACATTTCAATCTCTCTCTCGATCTATATATTGTTGGTGGCCAAAAACACACTTATATACGCATGCACTTTATGCGCAAAGGCGCGGGTGCCTCTAATTAATATGTGTGCACTCGATCGATATATGATCCCTAAACCTTAAACCCTAAAACCCTAATCCCTAATCCCTAATTATACCCTAAACGTACACCCTAAACACTAAACCCTAAACCCTAGACCCTAAACACTACACCCTAAACCCTAAACCCTAAACACTAAACACTAAACCCTAAACCCTAACCCTAGACCCTAAACCCTAAACCCTAAACCCCAAACCCTAAACCCTAAACCCTAGACCCTAAACCCTAAACCCTAAACACTAAACACTAAACCCTAGACCCTAAACCCTAAACCCTAAACCCTAATTAAACCCAACATATATATAGGCCAACGACACTTCATTGCGCATCAAGAAGGCGACCAACTAATTAGCGCTGATAAATTAATTAACTTGAATTTTGACAAGTTCTCTCGAATGAAAACACATTTGATTAAGTTGCCTCATAATATATATACAATTAGTGTGCATGCGCGCATGTCATACCTTGCACATATCATTCGTGCATATATTTCAATATATATCTGAACATATTCTTGGGGATATATATATTTCAATCTCTCTCTCGATCTATATATCGTTGGTGGCCAAAAAACACACTTATATACGCATGCACTTTATGCGCAAAGGTGCGGGTGCCTCTAAGTAATATGTGTGCACTCAATCGATATATGATCCCTAAACCTTAAACCCTAAAACCCTAATCCCTAATCCCTTATTATACCCTAAACATACACCCTAAACACTAAACCCTAAACCCTAGACCCTAAACCCTAAACACTACACCCTAAACCCTAAACCCTAAACCCTAAACACTAAACCCTAAACCCTAACCGTAGACCCTAAACCCTAAACCCCAAACCCTAAACCCTAGACCCTAAACCCTAAACCCTAATTAACCCTAACCCTAAAACCCTAGCTAGATAACCCTAAACCCTAATTAAACCCAACATATATATAGGCCAACAACACTTCATTGCGCATCAAGCAGGCGACCAACTAATTAGCGCTGATAAATTAATTAACTTGAATTTTGACAAGTTCTCTCGAATGAAAACACATCTCATTAATTAGTTGCCTCATAATATATATATATATACAATTAGTGTGCATGCGCGCATGTCATACCTTGCACATATCATTCGTGCATATATTTCAATATATATCTGAACATATTCTTGGGGATATATATATATTTCAATCTCTCTCTCGATCTATATATTGTTGGTGGCCAAAAACACACTTATATACGCATGCACTTTATGCGCAAAGGCGCGGGTGCCTCTAATTAATATGTGTGCACTCGATCGATATATGATCCCTAAACCTTAAACCCTAAAACCCTAATCCCTAATCCCTAATTATACCCTAAACGTACACCCTAAACACTAAACCCTAAACCCTAGACCCTAAACCCTAAACACTACACCCTAAACCCTAAACCCTAAACAGTAAACACTAAACCCTAAACCCTAACCCTAGACCCAAAACCCTAAACCCCAAACCCTAAACCCTAAACCCTAGACCCTAAACCCTAAACCCTAAACACTAAACACTAAACCCTAGACCCTAAACCCTAAACCCTAAACCCTAAACCCTAATTAAACCCAACATATATATAGGCCAACGACACTTCATTGCGCATCAAGCAGGCGACCAACTAATTAGCGTTGATAAATTAATTAACTTGAATTTTGACAAGTTCTCTCGAATGAAAACACATTTGATTAAGTTGCCTCATAATATATATACAATTAGTGTGCATGCGCGCATGTCATACCTTGCACATATCATTCGTGCATATATTTCAATATATATCTGAACATATTCTTGGGGATATATATACATTTCAATCTCTCTCTCGATCTATATATCGTTGGTGGCCAAAAAACACACTTATATACGCATGCACTTTATGCGCAAAGGCGCGGGTGCCTCTAATAATGTGTGTGCGCACTCGATCGATCGTTGATCCCTAAACCTTCAACCCTAAAACCCTAATCCCTAATCCCTAATTATACCCTAAACGTACACCCTAAACACCCTAAACACTAAACCCTAAACCCTAGACCCTAAACCCTAAACACTACACCCTAAACCCTAAACCACTACACCCTAAACCCTAAACCCCAATTAAACCCTACATATATATATAGGCCAACGACACTTCATTGTGCATCAAGCAGGCGACCAACTAATTAGCGCTGATAAATTAATTAACTTGAATTTTGACAAGTTTTCTCGAATGAAAATATATTTGATTAAGTTGCCTCATAATATATATACAATTAGTGTGCATGCGCGCATGTCATACCTTGCACATATCATTCGTGCATATATTTCAATATATATCTGGACATATTCTTGGGCATATATATACATTTAAATCTCTCTCTCGATCTATATATCGTTGGTGGCCAAAAAACACACTTATATACGCATGCACTTTATGCGCAAAGGCGCGGGTGCCTCTAATAATGTGTGTGTGCACTCGATCGATGATCCCTAAACCTTTAAACCCTAAAACCCTAGTCCCTAATCCCTAATTATACCCTAAATGTACACCCTAAACACCCTAAACACTAAACCCTAAACCCTAAACCCTAGACCCTACACCCTAAACACTACACCCTAAACCCTAAACCCTAAACACTATACACCCTAAGCCTAAACCCTAAACCCTAGACCCTAAACCCTACACTCTAAACCCTAAAACTAAACCCCAAACCCTAAACTCTAAACCCTAAACCCTAATTAACCCTAACCCTAACCCTAAAACCCTAGCTAGATAACCCTAAACCCTAAACCCTAATTAAACCCTACATATATATAGGCCAATGACACTTCATAGCGCATCAAGCAGGCGACCAACTAATTAGCGCTGATAAATTACTTAACTTGAATTTTGACAAGTTCTCTCGAATGAAAACACATCTGATTAATTAGTTGCCTCATAATATATATATACAATTAGTGTGCATGCGCGCATGTCATACCTTGCACATATCATTCGTGCATATATTTCAATATATATTTGAACATATTCTTGGGGATATATATACATTTCAATCTCTCTCTATCTATATATCGTTGGTGGCCAAAAAACACACTTATATACGCATGCACTTTATGCGCAAAGGCGCGGGTGCCTCTAATAATGTGTGTGTGCACTCGATCGATGATCCCTAAACCTTAAACCCTAAAACCCTAATCCCTAATTATACCCTAAACGTACACCCTAAACACCCTCAACACTAAACCCTAAACCCTAGACCCTAAACCCTAAACACTACACCCTAAACCCTAAACCCTAAACACTAAACACTAAACACTAAACACTAAACCCTAAACCCTAACCCTAGACCCTAAACCCTAAACCCTAAATCCCAAACCCTAGACCCTAAACCCTAAACACTAAACCCTAAACCCTAGACCCTACACCCTAAACACTACACCCTAAACCCTAAACCCTAAACACTATACACCCTAAGCCTAAACCCTAAACCCTAGACCCTAAACCCTACACCCTAAACCCTAAACCCTAAACCCTAAACTCTAAACACTAAACCCTAAACCCGACACCCTACACCCTAAACACTAAAGCCTAAACCCTAAACACTATACACCCTAAGCCTAAACCCTAAACCCTAGACCCTAAACCCTACACCCTAAACCCTAAAACTAAACCCCAAACCCTAAACCCTAAACCCTAATTAACCCTAACCCTAACCCTAAAACCCTAGCTAGATAACCCTAAACCCTAAACCCTAATTAAACCCTACATATATATAGGCCAACGACACTTCATTGCGCATCAAGCAGGCGACCAACTAATTAGCGCTGATAAATTAATTAACTTGAATTTTGACAAGTTCTCTCGAATGAAAACACATCTGATTAATTAGTTGCCTCATAATATATATATATACAATTAGTGTGCATGCGCGCATGTCATACCTTGCACATATCATTCGTGCATATATTTCAATATATATCTGAACATATTCTTGGGGATATATATACATTTCAGTCTCTCTCTATCTATATATCGTTGGTGGCCAAAAAACACACTTATATACGCATGCACTTTATGCGCAAAGGTGCGGGTGCCTCTAATAATGTGTGTGTGCACTCGATCGATGATCCCTAAACCTTAAACCCTAAAACCCTAATCCCTAATCCTTAATTATACCCAAAACGTACACCCTAAACACCCTAAACACTAAACCCTAAACCCTAGACCCTAAACCCTAAACACTACACCCTAAACCCTAAACCCTAAACACTAAACACTAAACCCTAAACCCTAAACCCTAACCCTAGACCCTAAACCCTAAACCCTAAATCCCAAACCCTAAACCCTAAACCCTAGACCCTAAACCCTAATTAACCCTAACCCTAACACCCTAAAACCCTAGCTAGATAACCCTAAACCCTAAACCCTAATTAAACCCTACATATATATAGGCCAACGACACTTCATTGCGCATCAAGCAGGCGACCAACTAATTAATTAGCGCTGATAAATTAATTAACTTGAATTTTGACAAGTTATCTCGAATGAAAACACATTTGATTAATTAGTTGCCTCATAATATATATATATATACAATTAGTGTGCATGCGCGCATGTCATACCTTGCACATATATATATATCATTCGTGCATATATTTCAATATATATCTGAACATATTCTTGGGGATATATATACATTTCAATCTCTCTCGATCTATATATCGTTGGTGGCCAAAAAACACACTTATATACGCATGCACTTTATGCGCAAAGGCGCGGGTGCCTCTAATAATGTGTGTGTGCACTCGATCGATGATCCCTAAACCTTAAACCCTAAAACCCTAATCCCTAATCCCTAATTATACCCTAAACATACACCCTAAACACCCTAAACACTAAACCCTAAATCCTAGACCCTAAACCCTAAACACTAAACACTAAACCCTAGACCCTAAACCCTAAACCCTAAACCCTAATTAAACCCTACATATATATAGGCCAACGACACTTCATTGCGCATCAAGCAGGCGACCAACTAGTTAGCGCTGATAAATTAATTAACTTGAATTTTGACAAGTTCTGTCGAATGAAAACACATTTGATTAAGTTGCCTCATAATATATATATATACAATTAGTGTGCATGCGCGGATGTCATACCTTGCACATATCATTCGTGCATATATTTCAATATATATCTGAACATATTCTTGGGGATATATATACATTTCAATCTCTCTCTCGATCTATATATCGTTGGTGGCCAAAATTAAACACACACTTATATACGCATGCACTTTAAGCGCAAAGGCGCGGGTGCCTCTAATAATGTGTGTGTGCACTCGATCGATGATCCCTAAACCTTAAACCCTAACACCCTAATCCCTAATCTCTAATTATACCCTAAACGTACACCCTAAACACCCTAAACACTAAACCCTAAACCCTAGACCTAAACCCTAAACACTACACCCTAAACCCTAAACCCTAAACCCTAAAACTAAACCCCAAACCCTAAACCCTAAACCCTAAACCCTAATTAACCCTAACCCTAACCCTAAAACCCTAGCTAGATAACCCTAAACCCTAAACCCTAATTAAACCCTACATATATATAGGCCAACGACACTTCATTGCGCATCAAGCAGGCGACCAACTAAATAGTGCTGATAAATTAATTAACTTGAATTTTGACAAGCAGTTCTCTCGAATATATGAAAACACATTTGATTAAGTTGCCTCATAATATATATACAATTAGTGTGTGCATGCGCGCATGTCATACCTTGCACATATCATTCGTGCATATATTTCAATATATATCTGAACATATTCTTGGGGATATATATATATATTTTTTAATCTCTCTCTCGATCTATATATCGTTGGTGGCCAAAACACACACTTTTATATACGCATGCACTTTATGCGCAAAGGCGCGGGTGCCTCTAATAATGTGTGTGTGCACTCGATCGATGATCCCTAAACCTTAAACCCTAAAACCCTAATCCCTAATCCCTAATTATACCCTAAACGTACACCCTAAACACCCTAAACACTAAACCCTAAACCCTAGACCCTAAACCAACCCTAAACACTACACCCTAAACCCTAAACCCTAAACACTAAACCCTAAACCCTAACCTGCACTTTGTGCGCAAATGCATGTGCCTCTAATAATGTGTGCGCAGTCGATCGATCTAGTTTTGATTAATCATAGCACATAAATAAAGAAGTTGTATTTGAATCCACACAACCCTAATCTAAAACACATAGCCCCTAACATGGCCTAATTAATTGACCCCTTCTCTCTAGCTAATTAGTGGAAATTGCACAAAATCAAAAGGGGTCCCTCACTAATTATACATATATATCTAGATTGTGATAAACTTTTGCCCCATATTTGGTGGATGGGTGCATCTTGGCATGTAAAACAATTAATGTTTGCAAATGGCGTTGTCAAAATTTATGTACAAATGATTTCTTTCCATCCAAAGTGCATAAAATGGGAGTTTTAATGAAGAAAGTACAAATAAAACAGCTCAACATGCCTCCACACCCTGATTTTCACACGAAGTAGAGCATATTTAAAGGATAATTCCAGAGTTTTACTATTTTTCAAGCAACTTTGCTAATTTCCACCCACTCACATGACTTTATGTCGATTTAACGAAAATAGGGCGAATTTAAACTACATGGGTGGGATAGTTTGAATTGTGCGCGCGGCAAAGGGAACGGCCTATTCCTCAACCTTGTGCACGGCAAATTACACACGCAACTCCATTAAACACCACCTACCGGGCGGCCCGGCCGCATGACCCCCCACCCACCCCTACACAACTTATCCCCGTCCGTGCGAAAAGCTTCCCCTCCCCGTCCCGTCCGTGCGAAGAAGAAGCTTCCCCTCCCCGTCGTTCTTCTCGAGACGCACCGGCGGTCAAGTTGATCCACGGTAGGACTGCTATCTCTAGCTCAATCATGCATCGGGCAAGACGGCCTAATGATTTATATTTTCTTGATGCTGCTAAAAAAAATCGTCAGTATGCTCAAACTAATTGGCACTTTATAGTTTTCCGCTCGATTTGTCCTCGATCAATTTGTTCATTTGCGTGGGCATATAGAGTCAGTTCTGCACTCGATCCGTTAATTTGCTGAAATGCCATGGCAGAGTTTTGTACACGATCTGTTTGCTAAAATGTCGATGGGCATTTTTTGTTTTGTACTCGACATGATTGCTGAAATGCATAATCATGTAGTATAGTTTTGTACTCGATGGATATACATTTCCTACTTCGCCTTAAAAATTAATCACCAACCATTGTATCTCATAATTAAACAGATGGACAGAACTTGGATACTGCATGGACACTTATGTTCCCCTTCATATATAAATGGTGTTAAACCCTTTATGGGGTTTATTAGAGCTCATGAGGGTCACAACCTGGACGTGTATTGCCCGCGCTGCACATGTATGAATGGTGAGAAGAGGCCTCACCATGTAGTGGAAGATCATTTACACATTTTTGGGATGGACCGCACATATGTTAGGTGGGTTTATCATGGTGAACCGTATAATGATCCTTCAGCGGGAGAAGCAGATCTTGCTCACACTGTATGTGTGCTGGCATATGTAGTTAATTATTTATATTGATGCTGCCGCTGTTTCGATCAATAGTTTGCATTGTTGTGCAAGGTTCTGTACTCAAATTTAACTTGTTGCAGATGGATGGACGGGAAGGAGAGAAAAAGCGCTTGCTTCAGGAAACGGGTTTCAGCTCTGGGACATGTGCTGTGCCAGATGAGAAGGTAAATATGTAAAATGACATTTGTTCAGGTTGCATCCCTTAGATGTTTGTCTAATCTGTTGATGTACTAATTGCAGAAGCATAGAGTTGAAGAGGTCTCTCAGTTTGATGGGAGATTTGAAGATGAATCTCTGTTTGATGCACCTGTGGATGGTACTGATGACGAGCCTTTCATAGATGAAGGTCCTGCACCTGAGATTATCCAGCCTACAGAAGGAGGCCGTGGACCGAGTACACAGCTTTGCGTTGAAGTGGATGCACGCCCAGAGATCATCAGGGGCGTCCGGGTAGTCTCAAGACCACCCTGCCCTGATGCACCCGTGGATGGTACTGATGACGAGCCTTTCATAGACGAAGGTCCTGCACCTGAGATTTTCCAGCCTACAGAAGGAGGCCGTGGACCGAGTACACAGTTTTGCGTTGAAGTGGATGCACGCCCGGAGATCATCAGGGGCGTCCCGGTAGTCTCAAGACCACCCAGCCCTGATGCAAAATGTTGAGCTACTTTATGATTCGTACTCTTATGTTCTGGTGCTGTAGTATGTACTATCTTTGTTATGATTTGTATGCCTTTGGTGCTAGAACTATAATTAAGCATTCAGTGGATGATCGCGTTGCAAAATTTGACACCCACACAATCAGTTCATCGTATGAGTAGTAGCACAATTACTTCTACAGCCAGTCCTGCCAGCGCATTAATTGGTAGCATGAAACACTTTCAGGCACTCCCCTCTGATTCATATTAATTGACTCAATTTTGTCTAGATATGGATGTATCTAGATGCATTTGTTAACTAGACTAACAAACTTGAGTCAGTTACTATGAATCGGTGTAAACCGCCCAAGTCCTCGAGCAGCTAGTTTATTGACTCTGGACTCCAAGCCTCTCGCGGCAAGCCATCGACGAAGCTTTGACCAGATCTTGGCCCGCTTTTTTTTTGCGAATAGCAAAGCTTTGACCAGTTCCTCTCGGGATACAGCACGCCGGTGAGCTTGCACGGTTGCCATGAGCACTTTCCGGCGGAACTACCTCTGCAGCGCCCTGATGGCGTGTACAGCACACGTCCGTTGGGAACCCCAAGAGGAAGGTATGATGCGCACAGTAGCAAGTTTTCCCTCAGAAAGAAACCAAGGTTTATCGAACCAGGAGGAGCCAAGAAGCACGTTGAAGGTTGATGGCGGCGGGATGTAGTGCGGCGCAACACCAAGGATTCCGGCGCCAACGTGGAACCTGCACAACACAACCAAAGTACTTTGCCCCAACGAAACAGTGAGGTTGTCAATCTCACCGGCTTGCTGTAACAAAGGATTAGATGTATAGTGTGGATGATGATTGTTTGCAGAAAACAGTAAAGCAAGTATTGCAGTAGATTGTATTCGATGTAAAAGAATGAACCGGGGTCCACAGTTCACTAGAGGTGTCTCTCCCATAAGATAAATAGCATGTTGGGTGAACAAATTACAGTCGGGCAATTGACAAATAGAGAGGGCATGACAATGCACATACATGATACGATGAGTATTGTGAGATTTAATTGGGCATTACGACAAAGTACATAGACCGCTATCCAGCATGCATCTATGCCTAAAAAGTCCACCTTCAAAGTTATCATCCGAACCCCTTCCGGTATTAAGATTTGCAAACAACGGAACAATTGCATTAAGTATGGTGCGTAATGTAATCAATAACTACATCCTCGGACATAGCATCAATGTTTTATCCCTAGTGGCAACAGCACATCCACAACCTTAGAACTTTCTATCACTGTCCCAGATTTAATGGAGGCATGAACCCACTATCGAGCATAAATACTCCCTCTTGGAGTTAAGAGTAAAAACTTGGCCAGAGCCTCTACTAATAACGGAGAGCATGCAAGATCATAAACAACACATAGGTAATAGATTGATAATCAACATAACATAGTATTCTCTATCCATCGGATCCCGACAAACACAACATATAGAATTACAGATAGATGATCTTGATCATGTTAGGCAGCTCACAAGATCCGACAATGAAGCACATGAGGAGAAGACAACCATCTAGCTACTGCTATGGACCCATAGTCCAGGGGTGAACTACTCACTCATCACTCCGGAGGCGATCATGGCGGTGAAGAGTCCTCCGGGAGATGATTCCCCTCTCCGGCAGGGTGCCGAAGGCGATCTCCAGAATCCCCCGAGATGGGATTGGCGGCGGCGGCGTCTCAGTAAGGTTTTCCGTATCGTGGCTCTTGGTACTGGGGGTTTCGCAACGAAGGCTTTAAGTAGGCGGAAGGGCAACGCGGGGGGCCACACGAGGGCCCCACACACCAGGGCCGCGCGGCCAAGACCTGGGCCGCGCCGCCCTGTTGTGGCGGCGCCTCGTGGCCCCACTTCCTTTCCCCCTCGGTCTTCTGGAAGCTTCGTGCAAAAATAGGACCCTGGGCGTTGATTTCGTCCAATTTCGAGAATATTTCCTTTGTAGGATTTCTGAAACCAAAAACAGCAGAAAATAGCAACTGGCTCTTCGGCATCTCGTTAATAGGTTAGTGCCGGAAAATGCATAAATACGACATATAAGGTGTATAAAACATGTAGATATCATCAATAATGTGGCATGGAACATAAGAAATTATCGATACGTCGGAGACGTATCAGCATCCCCAAGCTTAGTTCCTGCTCGTCCCGAGCAGGTAAACGATAACAAAGATAATTTCTGGAGTGACATGCCATCATAACCTTGATCATACTATTGTAAGCATATGTAATGAATGCAGCGATCAAAACAATGGTAATGACATGAGTAAACAAATGAATCATAAAGCAAAGACTTTTCATGAATAGTACTTCAAGACAAGCATCAATAAGTCTTGCATAACAGTTAACTCATAAAGCAATAAATCAAAGTAAAGGTATTGAAGCAACACAAAGGAAGATTAAGTTTCAGCGGTTGCTTTCAACTCATAACATGTATATCTCATGGATAGTATCAATGTAAAGTAATATAACAAGTTCAATATGCAAGTATGTAGGAATCAATGCACAATTCACACAAGTGTTTGCTTCTTGAGATGGAGAGAAATAGGTGAACTGACTCAACATAAAAGTAAAAGAAAGGTCCTTCAAAGAGGAAAGCATCGATTGCTATATTGTGCTAGAGCTTTGGTTTTGAAAACATGAAACAAATTTGTCAACGGTAGTAATAAAGCATATGTATCATGTAAATTATATCTTACAAGTTGCAAGCCTCATGCATAGTATACTAATAGTGCCCGCACCTTGTCCTAATTAGCTTGGGTTAACACTGATTATCATTGCATAACATATGTTTCAACCAAGTGTCACAAAGGGGTACCTCTATGCCGCCTGTACAAGGGTCTAAGGAGAAAGTTCGCATTGGATTTCTCGCTTTTGATCATTCTTCAACTTAGACACCCATACCGGGACAACATAGACAACAGATAATGGACTCCTCTTTTAATGCTTAAGCATTCAACAACAGTTAATATTCTCATAAGAGATTGAGGTTTTATGTCCAAACTGAAACTTCCACCATGATTCATGGTTTTAGTTGGCGACCCAATGTTCTTCTCTAACAGTATGCATACTCAAACCATTTGATTGTGAAAACCGCCCTTACTTCAGACAAGAAGAACATGCATAGCAACTCACATGACATTCAACAAAGAGTTGATGGCGTCCCCAGGAACATGGTTATCGCACAACAAGCAACTTAATAAGAGATAAAGTGCATAAGTACATATTCAATACCACAATAGTTTTTAAGGCTATTTTGTCCCATGAGCTATATATTGCAAAGGCGAATGATGGAAATTTAAAGGTAGCACTCAAGCAATTTACTTTGGAATGGCGGAGAAATACCATGTAGTAGGTAGGTATGGTGGACACAAATGGCATAGTGGTTGGCTCAAGGATTTTAGATGCATGAGAAGTATTCCCTCTCGATACAAGGTTTAGGCTAGCAAGGTTATTTGAAACAAACACAAGGATGAACCGGTGCAGCAAAACTTACATAAAAGACATATTATAAACATTATAAGACTCTACACCGTCTTCCTTGTTGTTCAAAACTCAATACTAGAAATTATCTAGACTTTAGAGAGACCAAATATGCAAACCAAATTTTAGCAAGCTTTATGTATTTCTTCATTAATGGGTGCAAAGTATATGATGCAAGAGCTTAAACATGAGCACAACAATTGCCAAGTATCAAATTATTCAAGACATTTTAGAATTACTACATGTAGCATTTCCCAATTCCAACCATATAACAATTTAACGAGGAAGATTCAACCTTCGCCATGAATACTATGAGTAAAGCCTAAGGACATATTTGTCCATATGCAACAGCGGAGCGTGTCTCTCTCCCACACAATGAATGCTAGGATCCATTTTATTCAAACAAAAACAAAAACAAAAACAAACAGACGCTCCAAGCAAAGCACATAAGATGTGGTGAATAAAAATATAGTTTCAGTGAGGAACTCGATAATGTTGTCGATGAAGAAGGGGATGCCTTGGGCATCCCCAAGCTTAGACGCTTGAGTCTTCTTAAAATATGCAGGGGTGAACCACCGGGGCATCCCCAAGCTTAGAGCTTTCACTCCTCTTGATCATAGTATATCATACTCCTCTCTTGACCCTTGAAAACTTCCTTCACACCAAACTTCAAGCAAACTCATTAGAGGGTTAGTGCACAATCAAAAATTCACATGTTCAGAGGTGACACAATCATTCTTAACACTTCTGGACATTGCACAAAGCTACTGGACATTAATGGATCAAAGAAATTCATCCAACATAGCAAAAGAGGCAATGCGAAATAAAAGGCAGAATCTGTAAAAAACAGAACAGTCCGTAAAGACGAACCTGGAAGGGGCACTTAACTTGCTCAAACGGAAAAACTCAAAACTAATGAAAGTTGCGTACATATCTGAGGATCACGCACGTAAATTTGCAGATTTTTTTGATTTTTTTACAGAGACTTCTGCGCGAATTCGTGACAGACAGCAATGCTGTTTCTGTGCAGCAATCCAAATCTAGCATCAACTTTACCATAGAGACTTTACTTGGCACAAAAACATGATAAGGAGAGGTTGCTACAGTAGTAAACAACTTCCAAGACTCAAATATAAAACAAAGTACTGTAGTAAAAACATGGGTTGTCTCCCATAAGCGCTTTTCTTTAACGCCTTTCAGCTAGGCGCAGAAAGTGTATATCAAGTGTTATCAAGAGATGAAGCATCGACATTACCTTGAGCTTTACCCTTACCTTTCTTGTTCTTTTTCTTACTCTTTGATTTAGGGAATATATGTCTACCCCCGGGTGTAGAGGTGAATTTTAGGGTGCCTTCTCCCATATCTTTGACGGCTCCCAATAGTTTCAGCAGGGATCTTCCGAGTGTGATTTGTCATGTCCTGCACATTCAATAACAAGATAATCAATGGATATTGTTCTCCCAAGAACGGTTGTATGCACACCCGCAGCTATTCCTTTAGGAATTATAACAGAGTTATCAATAAGAGTTATTCCTTCTCCCCCTTCAACGAATCCCCAAAGTTTCAAAGATTCATGAATACTCTTAGGCATTAAGCAAAATTCAGACATAATATCACAATTGGCATGAAGAGTTTGGTCACCGATAACAATTTTAATAGTAGGATCCCATAATGAAGGTTCAGAGTTCACTAAAACTTGATCAAGACGGTTACGAACATATCTATAATTTTCATTCAAGCGAGATGCACTTGTCTCAAGAGTGTTTAATCTATTATAAATGCTAATAAGGGCTGAATCAAAGTTATTAGCTGAATCATGTGATGCAACCAACTTTTTTATGGCATTAAAAGCATGATCCCCATTGCAATTAAGGAACCTCCCACTACAGCATCCAAGGCATATCTATAGCGAATCATAAGACCAAAATAAAAATTACTAAGGAGCAAACTTAGAGTCATTTCAGGTTCAGCTTTACGATAAGAAGTAAAAATTCTGGACCAAGCATCTTTAAAACTCTCCTCATCCCCTTGTTTAAAAGTGAAGACTAATTCCTCAGGTGAAGAAGTAACAGGTGCAGAACTAGACATGGTAGCAAAAGTAAAATGCAAGTAACTAATTTTTTGTGTGTTTTCGATATAGAGTGCAAGACAGTAAATAAAGTAAAGCTAGCAACTAATTTTTTTGTATTTTGATATAATGCAGCAAACAAAGTAGTAAATAAAATAAAGCAAGACAAAAACAAAGTAAAGAGATTGGATTGTGGAGACTCCCCTTGCAGCGTGTCTTGATCTCCCCGGCAACGGCGCCAGAAAAAATGCTTGATGGCGTGTACAGCACACGTCCGTTGGGAACCCCAAGAGGAAGGTATGATGCGCACAGTAGCAAGTTTTCCCTCAGAAAGAAACCAAGGTTTATCGAACCAGGAGGAGCCAAGAAGCACGTTGAAGGTTGATGGCGGCTGGATGTAGTGCGGCGCAACACCAAGGATTCCGGCGCCAACGTGGAACCTGCACAACACAACCAAATTACTTTGCCCCAACGAAACAGTGAGGTTGTCAATCTCACCGGCTTGCTGTAACAAAGGATTAGATGTATAGTGTGGATGATGATTGTTTGCAGAAAACAGTAAAGCAAGTATTGCAGTAGATTGTATTCGATGTAAAAGAATGGACCGGGGTCCACAGTTCACTAGAGGTGTCTCTCCCATAAGATAAATAGCATGTTGGGTGAACAAATTACAGTCGGGCAATTGAAAAATAGAGAGGGCATGACAATGCACATACATGATACGATGAGTATTGTGAGATTTAATTGGGCATTACGACAAAGTACATAGACCGCTATCCAGCATGCATCTATGCCTAAAAAGTCCACCTTTAGGTTATCATCCGAACCCCTTCCAGTATTAAGTTGCAAACAACAGACAATTGCATTAAGTATGGTGCGTAATGTAATCAATAACTACATCCTCGGACATAGCATCAATGTTTTATCCCTAGTGGCAACAGCACATCCACAACCTTAGAACTTTCTATCACTATCCCAGATTTAATGGAGGCATGAACCCACTATCGAGCATAAATACTCCCTCTTGGAGTTAAGAGTAAAAACTTGGCCAGAGCCTCTACTAATAACGGAGAGCATGCAAGATCATAAACAACACATAGGTAATAGATTGATAATCAACATCACATAGTATTCTCTATCCATCGGATCCCGACAAACACAACATATAGAATTACAGATAGATGATCTTGATCATGTTAGGCAGCTCACAAGATCCGACAATGAAGCACATGAGGAGAAGACAACCATCTAGCTACTGCTATGGACCCATAGTCCAGGGGTGAACTACTCACTCATCACTCCGGAGGCGATCATGGCGGTGAAGAGTCCTCCGGGAGATGATTCCCCTCTCCGGCAGGGTGCCGGAGGCGATCTCCAGAATCCCCCGAGATGGGATTGGCGGCGGCGGCATCTCAGTAAGGTTTTCCGTATCGTGGCTCTCGGTACTGGGGGTTTCGCGACGAAGGCTTTAAGTAGGCGGAAGGGCAACGCGGGGGGCCACACGAGGGCCCCACACACCAGGGCCGCGCGGCCAAGACCTGGGCCGCGCCGCCCGGTTGTGGCGGCGCCGGGTGGCCCCCCGTACTTTCCCCCTCGGTCTTCTGGAAGATTCGTGCAAAAATAGGACCCTGGGCGTTGATTTCGTCCAATTCCGAGAATATTTGCTTTGTAGGATTTCTGAAACCAAAAACAGCAGAAAACATCAACTGGCTCTTCGGCATCTCGTTAATAGGTTAGTGCCGAAAAATGCATAAATACGACATATAATGTGTATAAAACATGTAGATATCATCAATAATGTGGCATGGAACATAAGAAATTATCGATACGTCGGAGACGTATCACGCCCTCAAGTCGCCGTTGCGAGACAACACGCAGTGCCTCGAGGTGGACGGAACGGACGAACTGGGGATCTCTGGGCGGGGGGTCCGCCTCGTCCCGGAACGATCTCCAGCGGGTTAACGAGGACATGCATGGCGGCCAGGGGATTTGGGGTTTTTTGTTGTTGTTTGAGCTTGGGATTTGGGGTTTTTTCGGATAGGGGAGGAGGAACCGAGGAAGAGGAAGGAACAGCCCGCGTGCTTGGCGCGTGGCAGTGTGCTTGAATTTCGATTTTTTGTGAAATGTTTCATTTCCCCGCTACAATTCGGGGGTTTTCTTGACGCGCCAATGCGTCCCGCCGGGCAGGTTCAAGTGAATTTGGGGTGCCACACTATGGGCCCCAGTTTCATTGAGACATGTAATGACTAGTCACATCAGTAAGTTCACTGTGTAATAAAATATGTTACCCCTCCCCTTTATGTAGCCCCCCTTGTCTCTCCCGATCGAGTGCCGATAGCCGACGGATGCAAGCCGCTAGCTCGTTCCCCTCCTTTCGCCTCCACCGTCCAGGCATCCAGCTTGGAGGGGCAAGCTGCATCTAGACCAAGCGGATTAGGTAGTACTCTACTAGTAATGTTCTATCCTTTCTCGATATCGGTTCCTTTTTCCTCACATCGATATCTTGCGCATCTATTTCCTATTCTGGGCGAAGGGGTGTCTTTCTGGTCACCCTCGCGCTGGGAGTGATTGATGGGGATGGGGGTGGGGGCGGGGGCTACCTTTGCTTGGATTGGGGTGTTCTTCCTTTATTTATTGACATTTGCAACCCTTGTAGTCTCTGCTGATCCTCAATGTATCTTTTGTCAGCTTGTACAAGAAAGGGAAGACCTCGGTGGTGGTGGGGGGGGCAATGGAGCGTAAGGCCACCACGCATGTGGGCAGTTGGCTGAGCCTGAGCTGCGTCCCTAGCCCCGCAAAGCAGGTACTCCGTTTGCTTATCCACTCTGTCTGTCTGCATCCTCAATCTGTTCCTGTTCTGGAAAATGCTTAAAGTAGCACATGTCTTCAGCTGTTTGTGCGTAAAGTCTCTGTGACACCATGCTCTATATTCTCTGTATCAGGTTGGTACCTCCAGGTTCCGTGCTGAGGCTATGGGGAACGATAGCGCCCCATCTGCTGCAGGAGCATGGCCAGATCTGTAGCACAAGAGCTGAAATGCTGCTTACCGAGCTGGGCAGGGACCGCCCGAGGGTAATTTTTTAACCAACTTACCATGATGTAGTCTGAATCTGATACTCCCTCAGATCCAAATTAATTGACTCAACTATCTGTAGATACGGATGTATCTAGATGTGTTTTAGCTCTAGATACTACTACCTCCATCCCAAAGCTTAGGGCTTATATTATTTTTAGAAAGTCAAACTATACCATGTTTGACTAAGCTTTTACCAAAAATCATTAACATGCAAAATACAAAATTAATATCATTAAATAGGTTGTGAAATATATTTTCCTACGGTATCTACACAATATTATATTTGTTGATAGAATGTTCTAAAATTTTGGTCAAACTTTACTTGTTTTGATTTCTCAAAAATAAATAAGCCTTAAGCTTTGGGATGGAGGTATCTAGACAAAGCTGAGTCAACTAGTTTTTTTGTCTGTACATATAGCTAGTGTTCATGATGCAAAAGGCTAAGAGCATCCACTATATGCATCAGTCTATCTCATACAGTAATTCAATATCACTGGTGAGGTCTGCCTTTTTTTTTGCTATTCATATGCAGACTGAAACTTTAGGGCCTTTACTCAAAAGGAAGATCAAAACTGCGGCTGATCAGGCTGCCAGTATGTTGATGCCGCCCCCATCTTCTAAATGCCTCTACAAGCACAAGGCCACGCGCGCCGGTACAGGTGGTGATCTTTTAATGAATATGGTATATTTTCTTAATCCACAAAACATGCCTTGATTTTTGTCTGTTTATTGTCGGTTTTTTCTAATGCTTGCCAAAAGTTTACAACAACAACAACCAAGCCTTTCAGTCCCAAACAAGTTGGGGTAGGCTAGAGTTGAACCCCATAAGATCTCGAAGCCAAAAGTTTAGAAACACCAAATTCGTTTGCTTACAATCATCATACAGTAATGTTCATCTACTCTCCAGTTCCCCTAACCCAACAAAAAACGATGTTAATTACGATTTTTAGATTAAAAGAGCACCATTAGGCACTGTTAATTACGACTTTGAGATTAAAATGTCATTTACAATTGCTAATTACAATTTTGAGACAAATGATTAGTTTAACCTCGACCTGTTCTGCTCTCCATTTTTCCCAACCGAACAAAAATGTAACCATTCCATTCCTCTGAAATGGAACCATTCCATTCCATTCCATGCTGTTTCAGAACCGAACACACCCTTGCATTGTTGTGAACGGTTGTCCATACACAGCCATACCCTTCCACTTACATCCATCACTATATGCATCAGTCTGTCTCAGAGTCATTCAATATCACTGCTGAGATCTGTTCCCATTCTTATGCAGGCTGAAACTGCTGCACCTTTACTCAAGTGGATGCAAAATGAGGCTAATGAGGCTGCTGTGAGGACGATGGTGCCGGCACCATCATCCGAAAACCTCTACAAGCACGAGGCCATGGGCCAGCTGGGTGGTGACCTTTTAATGAATCTGGTATATTTTCTTAATCCACATACATGATTTTATTATTATCTGTTTAATTACTGTTGGCTTTGCCTAATGCTTACCAAAAGTTCAGAAACAGTGCGTTTGCTTACAATCATCATGCACTAATTTTTCACTTTTCGATCTGTCTCATCCAAAGATATAAACTGTTGAGTTCCGTTGGCTTCTTTTGTAATCATTTGCATTGTTGTCAACTGTTGTCTATGCACAACCCTATTCTTCCACTTACATCCCGCACTATTTGCATCAGTCTATCTCATAGATTTATTAAATATCAATGATGAGTTCTGTTGCTATTCATATGCAGGATGAAGCTTCTGTGCCTCTACTCAAATGGAAAAAAATGATCCTGATGAGGCTGCTGTGAAGACGATGGTGCCGCTACCATCTTCTGAAAACCTCCTCAAGCACAAGGCCACGGGCAGTGGGTGGTATCCTTTTCGGTAGAGGTATATTTTCTTAATCCTCATACATGATTTGATTTGTCTGTTTATTGCCGGCTTTGTCTAATGCTTACCAATAGTTCAGAAACACACACAACCCTATTCTTTCACTTACATCCAGCACTATATGCATCAGTGTCTCATAGAATCATTTTATATATCACTGCTGATGTCTGTTGCTCTTCAATTTTCATATGCAGACTGAAACTGCTAAGCCTTCATTGGTCAAAAGGATTGCAACTGCTGCTGATGAGGCATCTGCAGAGGCTGCCACCAAGTTCTTGTCGGCCCCACCTTACGGATGCTTATATAAGCTCAAGTCCAAGGACCAGCCGGGCCGTAACCATCCAAGGGTTCGGGTATATTTTCTTAAGCCACATATACATGCCATGATTTATGTCTGATATTATCACCGGCTCTGTCTAATGCTTTTTGGAATTCGGAAACGCCAAATTAGCATGCTTATATTCATCATACACTAAATTTTGACTGTTCAGTTTGTAACATAGTGTTATGCACTCGCTTGTCAACATTTGCATTGCTCCGAACTATGCACATTACACAACCTAATTCTTCCACTTACATTCAGCGCTACGCACCAGTAGTACCTCCCATGTTTCCTTCACCATCCCGATGCCGAGCTTGCGGGAATATGGTGGGCCCATGTACATACCCCGCATATAACACCTCCTATGGCTCTATCTACCTTTCTAATAACTCCTTCACAGAGTTACATGTATGAATTCTCAGTGGTTTAGCATGAATTGGCATATAGTAAAGTCTTGTTTTTAGTCTTCCTGCTTCTTACACTAGTATCAATTTTCACCTGCAGACTGTACCTTGTGAACTTCGTCCAATGATTAACCAGATGTGTCCGCATGAAGGGTCTTTCACTATGCATGGCAATGGCAAATTGATGAACACCTACACGGTCTATGAGGTGTATGTCTACAAGACGCAGGCCATCACATATTTGTATGGACATGATTGGAGAAAGTTTTCTTTTGACTACGGTCTAAGAAGGGCGACGAGCTGAGGATCAGAAACTCAAACGGGCAGATATACGTAACTGCTTACAGAGTTGGAGACACTTAGAAATATATATTATGTAACTTTTTTGTACTCATATCCTTTGATTCGCATTACGAGCAGTTGTTCTAAACCATTCCGTCTGTTCTAGCTTGCTGGGTTTAACATGATCAAAGTTACAGATCCCCTGATGGAACAGGAGCGGATGTCACAAAGGGCACCCACACCAGCCCCGGCACCGGCTTCCCACTCTCCTGCATCAGCACCGGTTCCTGTACCAGCTCCGTTTACTGCATCTACCCAGCAGGCTCTTGCATCAGCACTGGTTCCTCTAGCTGCACCGTTTACTGCACTGCCTTATGATCTCTCTGCATCAGCACCGGTTCCTCTAGAGGCACCGTTTATTGCACCTGCCCAGCGAGTCTCTGCATCGGCACCGGCTCGTGTACCAGCCCAGCTCCTGCACCTGCCCTAGCCGGATCACCGAGGTCTCGGCTCATTGCATGGCTACCCGTGTGGTGACCAGGACGCATCTGAAGGCTATGTTCGTGAGTATATGACAGCATAACTGCTCTTATCTTGATGTCTTCTCTGCTCAAAGTCTCACATGGTTCAGTCTTCAGTGCATTGGTGCCATTGACTAATTTTTGGTGGTATCTCTTGCTTTGAATCAGAAATTGCCTAAAAGTATCTCCAAGGATCTCAATGCTGGCCGAAGGGGCAAGATTTCCCTCGTCATGGAGAGTGAAGGTCTCACCGTGGAGGGACGGTACTCCGTCAGTCCCACAGATGGCCGCTTGGCTGTTACTTCCAGGTGGAAAAAGTTCATTGACGGTGCCAAACTTCGCATTGGATCAAAGTTGAAGGTCAAGATCTTTCGATGCCGCTGTGACATGCTGGTCATAAAGTTTGCGGTTGTCTAGTTCTGTTGTCCCATGAGCCCTTAGCAAATGCATTTGTAGTTATACTTATATAAGGTTATCTTATCTGAACTGCTAATTAATTGTATGGGTGGTAAAACTCTGGCAAGCTTTTGCTCTTAGCAAGTATGTATGTATGATCAGCTATTATGATAACTAATGTTTGTGTTCATCTTAATTTGCATTTCTATTTTGGCTGACCTGTTAGAGAACTATCAGATTGAATCCACAACATGATTCAAATAGATTCATTACACCGAGCCACATGTCTTGACCTTGCTATACACTAGTTCCATTAATTAGTGCAAGAAGGCTTACCTGAGCTGCCTGAACCACGGCAGATTCGAATCCACCTTAGCTATCTAGCTAGAAATACAACCTTTGCAGAAAGAGGATTTGCAGTATGGGGAGGCTGACATTGGGGACCCATGAGGCAGCAGCGTTGTCAACGTTTTAAAGGCGGCAGGAGATCGAAACAAAAAAAATAAGCCAAAAATCAGTTGGTAAACAAAATCCAAGAAATGAAACATTTACCTTTCTGAGAGGATGACATGCGGGACCCATGAGGCAGCAGCATCCTCAACTATTCCAAGGCGGCAGGGGATCAAAATAAAAAAGGAAATAGCCAGAAATTAATTAGGGTCAAAAATAAATCTATCAAAGGAAACCTTTATTGTTCATAGAGGATGACATGTGGGACCGACCTGCCAGCTGCGCCGTCATCGTTTCAAAGGGGGCAGGGGATCAAAAGAAAAAGTAAAATAGCCAGAAATTAGGGGTAAAAAATAAATCCAACAAAGGAAACTTTTATTGTTCACAGAGGATGACATGCGGGACCCATGAGCCAGCAGCTTCCTCAACGTTTCAAAGTCGGCATGAGATTGAAAGAAAAAGGAAAGTGACCAAATATCAGGAGCCAAAAATAATCCAAGAAAAGAAATTTTATTGTACATAGAGGATGACATGCGGGTCCCATTTTGCAGCAGCGATCTCAACGTTTTCAAGGTGGCACAGGACCAAAAGAAAAATGAAGTAGCCAGAAATCAGGGGGTGAAAAAAATCCAAGAAAAGAAAGATTTCAATTGGGCTGCATCTGGACATCTGGGCCTTCGAGCTATCCTGCTGGGCCTTTTGACTCGTACAATTTCAGCCCACTCCAAAACAGGAAAGTTCGGATTTTTCTAAAAAAAACAGGAAAGTCCTATGCTTCGCAAAAACACAAAACATGGAGATTCAACATATAAGTTTGTTTATGTAAAAATAAAGATTTAATTTATCCGTTTGCAATAGCTCAGAGCGAAATACACTGTTTATTGTCTGCAAAATAATCAAGATATCACATGTTTCTTGTACGAGGAGGCTGACATCGGGGACCCATGAGCCAGCAGCGTCGTCAACGTTTTAAAGGAGGTAGGGGATGGAAAGAAAATATAAACCAAAAATTCATTGGTAAAAAATCCAAGAAAAGAAATATTTTCGTTCTGAGAGGATGACATGCGGGACCCATGAGGCAGCAGCATCCTTAGCTTTTATTGTTCATAGAGGTTGACATGTAGGACCCGTGAGCTAGCAGCGTCCTCAACGTTTTAAAGGCTGCAGGGTGATCGAAAGAAAAAATAAGCCAAAAATCGTTTGGTCAACAAAATCCAAGAAAAGAAACATTTACCGTTCTGAGAGGATGACATGCGGGACCCATGAGGCAGCAGCATCCTCAACGATTCCAAGGCGGCAGGGGAAATATCCAGAAATTAATTAGGGGTTCAAAATAAATCCATCAAAGGAAACTTTTATTGTTCATAGAGGATGACATGTGGGACCGACCTGCCAACAGCGTCCTCATCGTTTCAGAGGGGGCAGGAGATCAAAAGAAAAAGGCAAATAGCTAGAAATTAGGGGTCAAAAATAACTCCAAGAAAGCAAACTTTTATTGTTCGTAGAGGATGACATGCGGGACCCATGAGCCAGCAGCTTACTCAACGTTTCAAAGGCGGCATGAGATCGAAAGAAAAAGGCAAGTGACAAAATATCAGGAGCCAAAGATAATCCAAGAAAAGAAACTTTATTGTACATAGAGATGACATGCGGGTCCCATATAGCAGCAGCGGTCTCAACGTTTCAAATGCGGCTTGAGATCAAAAGAAAAAAGAAAGTTGATTGTACATAGAGGATGACATGCGGGTCCCATGAGTCAGCAGCTTACTCAATGTTTCCAAGGCGGCACGGGATCAAAAGAAAAAGGAAATAGCCAAAAATCAGAGGGTGAAAAAAAATCCAAGAAAATAAACTTTTATAGCACATAGAGGATGACATGCGGGTCCCATGAGCCAGCAGCGTTTCAAACGTGGCATGAGATCGAAAGAAAAAGGCAAGTGACCAAATATCAGGATCCTAAAATAATTCAAGAAAAGAAACTTGATTGTACATAGAGGCTGACATGTGGGACCTATGAGCCAGAAGAGTCCTCAACGTTTCAAAGGCGGCAGGGGATCAAAGAAAAAGGAAATTGCCAAAAATCAGAGGGTGAAAAAAAACCAAGAAAATGAACTTTTATAGTACATAGAGGATGACATGCAGGTCCCATGAGCCTGCAGGTTCCTCAACGTTTCAAACGTGGCATGAGATCGAAAGAAAAAGGAAAGTGACCAAATATCAGGATCCAAAAATAATTCAAGAAAAGAAACTTGATTGTACATAGAGGATGACATGCGGGTCCCATGAGTCAGCAGCTTACTCAACGTTTCCAAGGCGGCAGGAGATCAAAAGAAAAAGGAAATAGCCAAAAATCAGAGGGTGAAAAAAAATCCAAGAAAATAAACTTTTATAGCACATAGAGGATGAGATGCGGGTCCCATGAGCCAGCAGATTCCTCAACGTTTCAAACGTGGCATGAGATCGAAAGAAAAAGGCAAGTGACCAAATATGAGGAGCCAAAAATAATTCAAGAAAAGAAAGTTTTATAGTACATAGAGGATGACATGCGGGTCCCATTTAGCAGCAGCGATATCACCGTTTGAGAGGCGGCAGGGGATCGAAAGAAAAAGGCAAGTGACCAAATATGAGGAGCCAAAAATAATTCAAGAAAAGAAAGTTTTATAGTACATAGAGGATGACATGCGGGTCCCATTTAGCAGCAGCGGTATCACCGTTTGAGAGGCGGTAGGGGATCGAAAGAAAAAGGCAAGTGACCAAATATCAGGAGCGAAAAATAATTCAAGAAAAGAAAGTTTTATAGTACATAGAGGATGACATGCAGGTCCCATTTAGCAGCAGCGGTATCACCGTTTGAGAGGCGGCAGGGGATCGAAAGAAAAAGGCAAGTGACCAAATATGAGGTGCCAAAAAAATCCAAGATAAGAAAGTTGATTGCACATAGAGGATGACATGCGGGTCCCATTTAGCAGCAGCGGTCTCAACGTTTCCAAGGCGGCAAGGGATCAAAAGAAAAAGGAAGTAGCCAGAAATCAGGGGGTCAAAAAAAAATCCAAGAATAGAAAGAATTTTTGTTCATAGAGGATGACATGCGGGACCCATGATCCTGCATCGTAAACGGCTCGATCGGAGAGCATTGAACGAGATGGCGCGATCGAGAAAAAAAACAATGCCATAGAGGCTGCCATATGGGCCCTACATCCCTCGGCGGTGCGGATTTGCGTTTACTCGGCCGGCGAACCCGAGATTTCGAGATGCACCACGTCCCGGGCCACCATACGCCACGTTTTGGCCGTTTTCGTCGGGCTAGGTGGCCTCAAAAACGAGAAAAAAATGTTTTGACATGCACAACGGAGAGACCAAAAATCGTCGGCCATGGTACACCAGCAACCACGGCGCGACTTCAACTTCGTCGGCCATGGCAACTTTTCTTGTAGTGAATTGGTACTTTTATGATATTGTTGCAGCTTGTTATGCTTAATGCTTGTCACTAGGGCCCGAGTGCCATGATCTCAGATCTGAACATGTTATTGTTTCATGATGATATGCATTGTTTTATGATCTTACCTGCAAGTTGTATACACATATCGTTGTCCGGAACCCCAGGCCCCAAAGTGACAAGAATTGGGACAACCGGAGGGGAAGGCGGTGATATGAGGATCACATGTGTTCACGGAGTGTTAATGCTTTGCTCCGGTGCTCTATTAAAAGGAGTACCTTAATTTCCAGTAGATTCCCTAGAGGCCCGGCTGCCACCGGCTGGTAGGACAAAAGATGTTGTGCAAGTTTCTCATTGTGAGCACGTACGACTATATATGGAACACATGCCTATTGATTGATTAGTACTTGGATACCGCTTTATTACTATCTGCAAATGCCCTACCTTGATTGTTACATGAGTTTCTCTCATCCATGCAACGCCCTTTCATCCATCCCTGTGCCTACAGTATTTTAATCCTGCTGTTTACTATAATCACTACTGCTGTCTGCTGCTGTTATTTCACTACTGCTACTGCTATAAAACTGTTACTACTGATAAACTCTTGCGAGCAAGTCTGTTTCCAGGTGCAGCTGAATTGACAACTCCGCTGTTAAGGCTTACAAATATTCTTTGGCTCCCCTTGTGTCGAATCAATAAATTGGGTTTTACTTCCCTCGAAGACTGTTGCGATCCCCTATACTTGTGGGTCATCAAGACTATTTTCTGGCACCGTTGCCGGGGAGCATAGCTTTATTTGGAAGTTCACTTGGATTGATATTGTTCGCTGCAAATTCTCCATCATGGGTAAACCTCGCGATACTAAAGTCGACATATTACCATCCACTACAAGAAAAGGTACAACTCTGAGTACCTCTGCTGCTCTTGATTCACCATCTGTGATAGATAAACTTGTTTCACCACCACAAGCTTCACATGCTGGTACTTCTGCTAGATCTGAAAGTTCCTCTTATAATTTTGATGATGCTTCTGTTGTGCTTGATAATGATGGTTCATTAGGATCTTTTCTAGATGCTACAATTGCTAGGTCTAGACAAATTGAAAATACTGAAACTCCTAATGAAAATGCTGCTACACCTGTTAATTCACCTGAGTCTGTTGAATACTCTAGTGATGATCCTGATGAAGATTATGTAGAACTTGATGATGATTTCATTGATAAATGCAATGCTACTACTGATGCAAGTAAAATTAAAAAAAATTCTTGCACAACATATTGTTAGATATAAACTGTCTCCTGATCCTAAATTTGCCACATCTCCTATAAATATTAAGGATAAGGATTATGATTTTTCTCTTGATCTATCTCATATAGCTATTGTTGAGAAAACACCCTTTTGTGGTACTGAAAAAGAAAGTGCTGTAGAACACATGATTGAGCTGTCTACTCTGAGTAGCTTGTTTTCTGATGATGTTAAGAAGCGTACTTATTTCGTTGCTAAAATTTTCCCTTTCTCATTAAAGGATGATGCTAAAACTTGGTATAATAGTTTGCCTCCTGATTCTATTGATAGTCCAAAAGATTTGCTTGATGTTTTCTTTCGGAAATACTTTCCTGCTAGTGCTCAACATATTGCTTTGCAGAGAATTTATAATTTTGACCAGGAAGATGGAGAGAAATTGCCTGAGGCTTGGGCGAGATTTTGCTCTCTTATCAGAGCTCGACCTGGACATGATTTGGAAAAGCATGATTTACTTGATATATTTTATAGTGGACTAACCATTGAGTCTAGGGCATACCTGGATAGTTGTGCTGGTTGTGTTTTCAGGAAAAGAACTCCAGACGACGCTGAAGAATTATTGGCTAGAATAGGCCGGAATCATGATGATTGGTCTACACCTGAACCAACCCCGACACCAATATTGAAGAAGAGGGGTATGATTAAATTAAATGATGAAGATATGAGGGAAGCCAAGAAATCTCTTAAAGAGAAGGGTATTAAATCCGAAGACGTGAAGAATTTACCTCCCATAGAAGATTTATGCAAGATAACTCCCCCTTCATCCATGATTGAGGTACACTCTCTTGAACGCTTTACTAGGGAAGATATTCCGTATTCAAAACCTCCTGCTCAATGCTTATATGAGTTTGATAATTATATTGTTAAGCAAAATAATTTCAATATGAGAGTAGAGAATCATTTAATGGAAAATTCTCGAGCTATTAGTGAATTGCATGGTATTGTGGAGAGAACCTCCAATGATGTTAAGATGCTTGTTAAACACTTTCCTATGGTTCAAACTCAAATTGATCAACTCACTAAAGTGCAAAATGACTTGTTAAAAAATAATTCTAAAGAAAAACACGCTTATGAAGTAACAACTAGAGGCGGAGTTTCTACCCAGGATCCTCTATATCCTGAAGGGCATCCCAAAAGAGTTGAACAAGATTCTCAACGAACTGAAACTAGTGCTCCATCTAAGAAAACGAAAAAGAAACATAAAACTGTTGTAGAATCCTCTGAACCTGTTAATGATCCTAATAGTATTTCTATTTCTGATGCTGAAACTAAAAGTGGTAATGAACATGATAAAGATAACGATAAGAATGATGCTTCTGATAAAGAAGAGGTTGAAGAAGAACCTGAAAAGCATGCTAAAAATAAAAAGTACACTAAAGAAGATTTTATTGCTAAGAAACATGGTAATGAAAGAGAACCTTGGGTTCAAAAGCAAATGCCTTTTCCTGCTAAGAAACTAAAATCAAAGGAAGAGGAACACTATAATAAATTTTGTGATTGGATGAAACCTTTATTCCTGCAAATCCCTTTGACTGATGCTATTAAATTGCCTCCTTATTCAAAGTATATGAAAGATATTGTCTCTAACAAAAGGAAAATTCCTAATGAGGAGATTTCCACTATGCTTGCTAATTACTCTTTCAACGGAAAAGTTCCAAAGAAGCTGGGCGACCCAGGTATACCTACTATTCCTTGTTCCATCAAGAATAATTATGTTAGAACTGCTCTATGTGATTTGGGAGCAGGTGTTAGTGTTATGCCTTTTTCTCTTTATAAGAGACTTTATTTAGATAAGTTGATACCAACTGATATATCTTTGCAAATGGCTGATAAATCGACTGCTATTCCTGTTGGTATATGTGAGGATGTTCCTGTTCAAGTTACTAATAACTGCTTGATATTAACTGATTTTGTTGTGTTGGAAATGCCTGAAGATGATAATATGTCTATTATTCTTGGGAGACCCTTTCTTAACACCGCAGGGGCTGTTATTGATTGCAATAAAGGAAAAGTTACTTTCAATGTCGATGATAAGGAGCATACCGTTTATTTTCCCAAGAGGATTGATAAAGTATGTGGAGTTAATACAATTTCTAATGTGAGATCTATCAAAATGGGAGATATTGATTGTCCAATATATGAGCCTAAAGAAGAATATCAAACTCTTGTCATTGGATCCATATCAATACAATACAAGGTAACATGATTGATTTGAGGTTTAATTCTTCTTATGTTATGTAAAATTTATTTGGTGGCAAGACTTGAACAACCTTGTTAACAAGTACATTTTATATGCATAGAAGAGCTAAACAACATTTCTTTCTTCCTCCACTTGTTTTACTTGCTGTAGCACTACTTATTTTGCAAGATGCTTTAGTTGTTTAGAGGTTTGCAAATCTTTTTCTGCCCAGTAATAATAAATTTAATACCCAGAAATGTGCGTTTTTCAAAGTTTTCAAAAATTCAAAAAAATTATACCGTTGGTCTTATTTTTCGAAGAGGCACCTGGGAACACCTGGGGATGACCAGTGGGGCACCCCAGGGTGGCACCCCACCAGCCGGGGCGGCCAGCAATGGGGGCGTGCCACCCTGTTGTGTGGGGCCCTCCTTGCCTCACCACTTCATCTTTTTCTCCCATCTCACTCTCTCTCCCGAAAAAACTCGCACCAGCTTTCTCTCACTCGCGTTTCTGCTCAAGAGCTCAAGATTTCTCGATCTTTTTGCTCAGCCGAGATTTCTGTCTGAAATTTGGCACATTTGCTCTCCGGTATGTCACTCCTCCGATTATCCAAGTAGAATTTTGTTTGGTTGAGTATATCTTGAATATTTTGCTGTTGTAGGTAACATGTTTAGTGAGCTTGCATGCTTGTTCTAAGTTGTAAGAATTAGTTTTGATGCATGTTTAGTACTCTAGCAAGTTCCTATAGTAGTTTCCCTCAATTATATGACACCAAATCAAATTTTATATTGTGTGTTGAAAAATTTGAGAAAATGGAGTGGAATAGTCATCAACTAAACCAACAAGAATTGGAGGTGCAACAAGTTATGAGAGTTAACCGCGAAGAGGGAGTATACCCTTCTTACTACCCGTGCGTTGATTTTATGAGGAGTGCAGGAATCCTGCGAGATGTTCAAAAACTGATTTCCGATGCAGGGTTGGAAAGTTTTGTTGTTGGTGAACCATACCAATATGCAAAACTGACCATGTCTGTGGTTCAGGATTTTGAATTCAATTGATCTCAATCTAACCCCATGGTTCGATACAAAATTTATAATAAAATTGTCAACTTGTCATTTGATGATTTTTGTGCAGCAATTAGAGTGCCACAATGGGGATCATGCGAGAAGATAAGGGGACTGCCGCAAGAGCTCTTGAGTCTCTACAAGATGATTTGTCATGGAAGAAGCTTCTCAGAGGATGCTGGTAAAATCAGTAGTATTCAACTCCCAGCTATTGGCTACTTTGCTTATTTCATCACCAAGTGCGTTCTTGCTAGAAAGAATGCAAGTAAGTTATCTATCCAGGATTTAGCTTTTCTAGCTGCTGCATTACAAGGTGATAGGACTTATAATTTGGGTGCTTTGATAGCCTATAGACTTGCTACTAACCGTGAGAAGGGCGGAATTTGTGGAGGTCTCATCGCCTCTCGCTTATTAGCTATGCACGGTGTAGAACCTCACCATCTTGATATTCAGCTCTCCATAGAGAAACTTGACATAGTCTCCATGATTAAGCATGAATTTGTTTCTGATTTGTCTAATTTGAGTAACCTGTCTTACAATATAACATTTTACAAGAAAACTTGGAGAACAACTAAAAAAACTGAAAAACTAGTAGGATTGCCTGCACCTGTTTTGTTCAACCTTGATTGCAGGAAGGATTGGTCAGTCACGGAAGGTGAACTGAATGCATACATAGAGGGAGATGGCCTTCATGCAAGAGACGGCACGGAGGAGGCCGAGGAACACCTCGACTCGTCATCCGATGCAGCAAGTTCTTCGCATCAACATGTTGGTCATGAGGATCCCTCACCCTTTTCTTCTGCACCGGGACCTTATTATGACTACGCCATGTATGATCCACCGGCGTGGAATCCTGACCCTCGCTGGGGTTGATCTCCACTTAGGCCAAAAGCCTAAGCTTGGGGGAGGTATACCGGCATCACTCATTCTTTGCATATTATGGTTGCTGGATACTTGTACATACATGTTTGGTTTCTTAAAGTGGTTTTCTAATAAGAGGGAGATGATATTTGGGGAAGTGCTGATTGAAAACAGATTCTGGACTGATACCAAAAAAATTCTCAAAAACAGCCAGAACGTTATTTTACGAAGCCAATTTTTGTGCATGTTCCCCAGGTTGTTATCTAACTTTCATTAGTTGAACACTTTTCGATCTGGGCAGCGGACGAATTTCTTAAAAATCAATTACTGTACTGCTGTCAAGTTTGACGAATTCCTGCTGCTTTGTGTTTATGTGACTCTTCTAGTTTTCATTTTCTTGTTTTTGCTTTGTTTCTTTCCTAAAACACAAAAAGACCAAAACTATTTCTGTTGTTTCTCTTTACCATTTGGTTATTTTGGTTTCTTGCTTTCATTTTGCTTTATTTGCTATCGTTGGTTTGCTATAAGAAAATCCAAAAAGATTTTGCTTTGTTTGCTTGTTTCCTTTTGTTCTTGTTTCCAATTCAAAAACACCAAAAATATTTGATGTTATTTTTTGGTTTTGTAAAGTTCATTTTGGAGTTCAATGGTCTTCGGTGGTTGGAGCTTGGCTTTCATTTCATATTATTCAAGCTATACAAGTGAAAAGGCAATAATGACGATCTATGACAATCCGACTGTGGTGAGAGGCTGGTATGAACTCTATTTGTTTTCATTTTTGTACATATACTCATCCATGTGAGCATGCTTAGTTGGTTTATGTGAGGTATATGTCATTTAAGAAAGTCTAGTAGTTCATGATCTCTCATGTTTAGCTCCAATTTATTAATATGAGTAGCATGTCATAAATATTTGCTTGCATTGCTTTATTCATAGATAGATATGACATTGTGGTATCCTCCTCTGAATAATTCACTTGAATCAACTTGGCACATGCTCACGCATGCATATGACTGAACAAAAGTCAATTAAGCCTCGATGATTTACTTTACCTCAGAGTTCTTGTATCACTTTTATGCCTCCGTCAATTTATTTTGTCGCAAGCATGATTATGACAGTTACTGCTCTCTTGATTGTCGCTTCCCAGTCTATTGCTAGCCTTCACTTGTACTGAGCGGGAACGCTGCTCGTGCTTCCAAACCCTTGAAAACCAAGTTATTCCAGAGTGTCCACTATAAATACCTATGCATGGCATTTCAAACCATTCCAAGTAAATTCTCATGTGCTACCTTTAAAACCTTCAAAATGCTTCTCAATTTGTGTTTATGTTTTATAGCTCATGAGGAAGTATGTGGTGTTTATATTTCAATCTTGTCATTTACTCCTGACAGACTTTCATAATGGACTAGTGGCACATCCGCTTATCCAATAATTTTGCAAAAAGAGCTGGCAACGGGGTTCCCAGCCCCAATTAATTAACTTTCATTAATAATTCTCTTCACATGCTTTGCCCTGATTTATCAGTAAGCAACTTAAATTGCAAATAGACACTCCTCCATGGTATGAGAATGTTGGAAGGCACCCGAGGATTCGGTTAGCCATGGCTTGTGTAAGCAAAGGTTGGGGAGAGTGTCATCCATAATGAAACTAAAATACATGTGTAAACAAAAGAGAAGAGGGATGATCTACCTTGCTGGTAGAGATAACGTCCTTCATGGGAGCCGCTCTTGGAAGTCTGGTTGATGAGGTAGTTAGAGTGCCCATTACCATTCGTTGACAACAACAAACACCTCTCAAAACCATTTTACTTCTGTCTTTAGAAAAATGAAAAGCTCTAGCACATGTTAATCCCTGCTTCCCTCTGCGAAGGGTCAATCTTTTACTTTTACATTGAGTCTCCATCCTTTCTTTGAGCACTTTCTTGAGAGCACAACTGTCATTCTTAGTATAATATGCTTGTCCCAAAATGTGATTAACTGTGGTATAACTTTGATGCTTTTATCTTTGATAATCTCTACTTCCAGTCTTTCCCTGATTTATCAGTAAGCAACTTAAATTGCAAATAGACACTCCTCCATGGTATGAGAATGTTGGAAGGCACCTGAGGATTCGGTTAGCCATGGCTTGTGTAAGCAAAGGTTGGGGGGAGTGTCATCCATAATGAAACTAAAATACATGTGTAAACAAAAGAGAAGAGGGATGACCTACCTTGCTGGTAGAGATAACGTCCTTCACGGGAGCCGCTCTTGGAAGTCTGGTTGATGAGGTAGTTAGAGTGCCCATTACCATTCGTTGACAACAACAAACAACTCTCAAAACCATTTTACTTCTGTCTTTAGAAAAATGAAAAGCTCTAGCACATGTTAATCCCTGCTTCCCTCTGCGAAGGGTCAATCTTTTACTTTTACATTGAGTCTCCATCCTTTCTTTGAGCACTTTCTTGAGAGCACAACTGTCATTCTTAGTATAATATGCTTGTCCCAAAATGTGATTAACTGTGGTATAACTTTGATGCTTTTATCTTTGATAATCTCTACTTCTAGTCTTTCCATGAACTTCGAAGGTGCTCGAGCATTTATGTTTTGCTGTACAAATACGGGCAAGCGAGATACCACTTTATCATATCCTTTTATGAACATTGCAATCCTGCTGATAGACATGATTCATGATGCTTATTATTAATTTGTTGGTACCTTTTCCATGATTGATATAGCTATTAGATGACTTTATTTGCATGTATCTTATTATGAATTGCTTAAGTACTTGCCATATCATGAGAATATTTACATCATATGAACAAATGTGTTCGTGAAAGTTCTTTTATCGCACTCAGTTGTTAACTGAATTGCTTGAGGACAAGCAATAAGCTAAGCTTGGGGGGAGTTGATACGTCCAAAACGTATCTACTTTCCCGAACACTTTTGCTATTGTTTTGCCTCTAATTTGTGTATTTTGGATACAACTAACACGGACTAACGCTTTTTTCAGCAGAATTGCTCCGGTGTCTCGTTTTTGTGCAGAAATTCAACTTTCAGGAAAATCCCCAGAATTTATGTCGAAGGGCTTATTTTTCCAGAAGATTCACGGAGCCAGAAGGGCAGGCCTCGGGGAGGCCTAGGGACCCCAGACACTAGGCCGCCGCGGCCTGTAGGGGGGCGCGCCGCCCTAGCGTGTGGCCGCCTCGGCCAGCCTCTGACGCCCCCCTCTAGACTACTTAAGGGTTTCGATCTAAAAACGCGAGACGAGAAGTCGAAGTCGCCAGAAACCATCCAGTACGCCGCCACCGTCACGAAACTCCGTCTCGGGACCAGAAACTCCGTTCTGGCACTCCGCCGGGACGGGGAATTGGAGGAGATCATCGCCATCATCACCACCGATGCCTCTCCATCGACCAGCCATGTTTTCCCCATCCATGTGTGAGTAATTCCCCCACTGTAGGCTGAAGGGGATGGTAGGGATTGGATGAGATTGGTCATGTAATAGCATAAGATTTTTAGGGCATAGTGCCTAGTATCCGTAATTGGTACTTTTATGATATTGTTGCAGCTTGTTATGCTTAATGCTTGTCACTAGGGCCCGAGTGCCATGATCTCAGATCTGAACATGTTATTATTTCATGATGATATGCATTGTTTTATGATCTTACCTGCAAGTTGTATACACATATCGTTGTCCGGAACCCCAGGCCCCAAAGTGACAAGAATTGGGACAACCGGAGGGGAAGGCGGTGATATGAGGATCACATGTGTTCACGGAGTGTTAATGCTTTGCTCCGGTGCTCTATTAAAAGGAGTACCTTAATTTCCAGTAGATTCCCTAGAGGCCCGGCTGCCACCGGGGGTAAAGCCGTATGATCGGGAGATGTCTACCGGGGGTGTACGGATGGAAAAAAGGGTGGGTTTGCAGGGTCACGGAGAAGGCAGTGATTGGCTTGGATCTTACACCTGGCCCCGCACCAAGGAAGTGTGGACGGGAAAGTACACCCGGTTGGTATCAAGGATAAGCTCTCTTATGGGAAAAGTAACGCACCTCTGCAGAGGATACTGAATTGTGACTGTCACTCCCTATTCCGGGAAGGGAACTGCGAACGCGGCAGGAAAGGAACTCCATGAAGTTCTGGTCAACCTGTGAAGACTTACGGGCATAGTTTTCAGAATAAAATAAACCTTTTGAAGAAATGTTTATGAAAACTTGCATTCTCCTATGAATTTTTGGTCTGTGGCTGTAGCTAGTGCATGATACACCTATTTCCTAACATGAACTTGCTGAGTACGCTCGTACTCATCCCACTCTTAAATCCCCTTCTTAGCTATGGAGGCACCGAAGGAGAAACTACCGTGGAACTCGAAGACAAAGGAGTCAACTGCAACAAGATGAAGAAGCCAATCAAAGAAGACAATGGAGTCAACTTCTGCATCAGCTAGAGTGGAAACTTAGACTAGTAATAGAAGGGAACATTTCCCTAATCCTAGCACCTAAGTAGCTAGATGTCTATAGCAAGCCAAGTAGCTCTTAAGCTAGAATTAGCAATAAGTTAGACTACGAGTCATTCTTCTGGAGCTTTATTTGAACTTTTACCTCACTGTAAAGTAGGAGGCTGTGTTGATCTTTGATGTCTACGGGTGCTTCTATTCTTGTAGACAGTGTTGGGCCTCCAAGAGCAGAGGTTTGTAGAACAGCAGCAAGTTTCCCTTAAGTGGATCACCCAAGGTTTATCGAACTCAGGGAGGAAGAGGTCAAAGATATCCCTCTCATGCAACCCTGCAACCACAAAGCAAGAAGTCTCTTGTGTCCCCAACACACCTAATAGGTGCACTAGTTCGGCGAAGAGATAGTGAGATGCAAGTAATATGGATGAGTATGAGTGGTAATAGCAATCTGAATAAAATATGGCAGCGAGTAAACATGCAACAAAACAGTAAACGAACGGAGATTCGATGCTTGGAAGCAAGGCCCAGGGATCCTGCTTTCACTAGTGGACACTCTCAACAATGATCACATAATAGAACCACTCTACACCCTCTTGTTGGATGATGAACACCACTAACTGTGTAGGATTACACGAACCCTCAATGCCGGAGTTAACAAGCTCCACAATATTCGATATTCATGTTTAAATAACCTTAGAGTGCAAGATAGATCAACACAATTACACCGAGAACTAACATAGCATGCACACTGTCACCATCACACTATGAAGGAGGCATAGATCACATCAATACTATCATAGTAATAATTAACTCCATAACCTACAAGAGATTATGATCATACACTATGCCAAGTACTACACGATGCACACACTGTCACCATTACACCGTGCAGGAGGAATAAACTACTTTAATAACATCACTAGAGTAGCACATAGATAATATTCAACTAGATCACAGAAAGAGAGAGATGAACCACATAGCTACAGCGGAGCCCTCAGCCCCAGGGGTGAATTACTCCCTCCTCATCATGGAGACAGCGATGGCGGTGAAGATGGCGGTGGAGACGGCGGTGGAGATGACTCCGGGGGCAATTCCCCGTCCCGGCAGGGCGCCGGAACAGAGACTTCTGTCCCCCGAATTGGAGTTTCGCGATGGCGGCGGCTCTGGAAGGTTTTCTCTGGTTTCGTCGAACGTGATAGGGTTTTCGCGACGGAGGCTTTAAGTAGGCGGAAGGGCAAGGTCGGTGGAGTCCTGGTGGGACCACACACTAGGCCGGCGTGGCCAGGGCTTGGGCCGCGCCGCCCTACTGTGTCCCCACCTCGTGGCCCCACTTCGTTTCCCCTTCGGACTTCTGGAAGCTTCGTGGAAAAATAGGACCCTGGGCGTTGATTTCGTCCAATTCCGAGAATATTTCCTTACTAGGATTTCTGAAACCAAAAACAACAGAAAACAGCAACTGGCACTTCGGCATCTCGTCAATAGGTTAGTTCCGGAAAACGCATAAATATGACATAAAGTATGCATAAAACATATAAATATCATCAATAATGTGGCATGGAACATAAGAAATTATCGATACGTCGGAGACGTATCAATCTTCTGTAAACAGTTTGTGTATCCTTCTATAGACATACCTTGGACTCGCATATGTTTCTGTTGTACCACTCTGAGAGATGTAATATGAGTGGAACGGTGTTTCACTTGTGTTATGTCAACGACTTGTGTACTACACCATGCAGTGGTACGCTGGGTCATCACAGCTGGTATCAGAGCAAATGCTTTGACCCTAGGATTAAAACCCTTTAAAGGAGACCTATAGGTTTGGTAGTGTCTATAGGAAGTTATCTTAGCTAAACCAATTATTTTTTTTACTTGAGATGGGTATTCACTTAAGAATAATCCTAACACACTTGAGTCAATCTTTCTTATCTATTTTTCCATAAGTAAAGTTAGTTAGTTAGTTATCTTGTTTCATTCCAAATAATTAGAACACCATTAAAGCTTAAGATAATTGGTGGTAGTAAACCACAGTTGGTATACAATACATGGTAGTCCAAAGAGAGGATACAACCATAAGGAAGATATCCTATTGGAAGAAGTATACCAATGCAAGTTATGGCTAAGCCAGAGTCGTTTAATGTCAAATGACTGATGTTAAGTAATGAAGATAAGTTATATAAGGTAGTAAATACCTATGATGAGTCAATCATGGGAGGTAAGGAAGAGTGATAGGAGTTATATATGTCTACTTTTCATGGTAGAGTTGGAAATCATATATGATTCACTTGAGACTCGTGATGTGATGGAGTAGACCATCATAAGTACGATAACAAAAGGATGATAAGGAGTAAGGGAATAGTTCGAAAAACTTAGGCCTTAAAATCCTGGAAACCGTGCCAAGTATTCTCGAACCATAAATAATAGTCGGAAGAAGGCTTTATTAGAGCATTGCTTATAGAGAAAGTTGTAGTTATTGGGGGTAAACTTTAACAACCAAGTGTTGAGAGTAGCCATGTTATGGTCTCAAGAGATCATGTGAGGTTAGTTTTCAATTAAATGGAAAGTAAGTTAGTACTTTCCAAGGAAAATAGGTCAACCACAACTATTCTGGACCAATTTGCTCAAGTTTATTTGATTGCAAGTGAGCAATCGAGGTAAATATTGAGGCAAATAGTAAAAATCCCTATATATGTGCTAAGTATCACAACCAAAACCTATTTTATGTGGTGTTATATACTACACATCTGAGCCTGATGTTTAGGGATGTCTTACCCAACTATTATATTCAGGCATATAAGGATGTGTATTATAAACACAAAGCTGGATTTTCTTGGACTTCATTGGATTTTCATTGATTGACTAGATCCATACATCAAGTTTGACTTTGATATGCAAATGGATGTTGCAATATCAAGCTCTTACTTGATGTTATAGGTCTAGAGGGTAAAGGTATTCGTGTAAGGAAGTGACGAATTCTGAAGATTGTGAAGATTCACTAGAAGAAGGAAGTAAAGTTGTGGGAAGTAACCATAATACTTCAAAGTAAGGACCAATCAAAACTCACTTTTATCCTCTATTGAGGAGTACTTCAACATGGAAGTACCATGAAAGTGATAAAAATAGTGAATATGGAGCAGTAGAAGTGGAGCCATATTCATTATGGAAGAAGGGAATGCAAGTGAAGTCACTTACGATACTATTTTTATGGTGTCACCAAGTGGTTCTCTTGCAAAAAAACCCTGGAAGAAGGAAAATGGACAAGTTAAGTCGCAGTAGATATAATAAGACCGCAGCTGATGTAGGATATACATGAAGAGAATGCATTGAAAGTGAGGTAGATCTTAATTAAAACCATACTAGTATCTGCATCTGGTCGGTAGATGTTGACTAGACCATCAATAGTCCACAGCTGGTATCAGTTAAGCCACATCTGGTGCTAGTTAGATTGCAGTTGGTACCAGATAGTCCGCAGCTTGAACATTCCTTTATTCTAAAAGAAAGAGGGATTCCGCAAACTGGTATTCCGCGGCTGGTATTCCATAGCTGGTAAACATTTAGTCGGAGGATTCACATCGGATCCCACAACTGTGTGGATACACCGCAAAGAATTCTTCGTGAGACCTAGAAACAAACCACCAATTAGCCAGACCAAGACTAATTTTCTAACCTTGGAGTTTAATGATTCGAAGAAAAGGAGTTTGAAGATCATTAGTAAACTCCAAGGGGGAGAGGAAGGCTGAATGAGAAGTATTAAGATAAGACGTTTGGAGTGTGATGGACGAAGAAGAAGGTCTGAACTGAGAGGAAGTTAAATCTTATTTTTATAAGGTTGTTGGGAAGTATCCATATCAAAGTACTCTCAGGAGGATGTCAGACTAGAGGCCGAGGTTTATATCTCGAAGAAGTAAGGGTTAGACCCTAACTTGAGCAGGTAATTAATAATTACTCAGAAGTAAAAGAGCTCAAGTAAGTCTAAGATAATGAAATTGGACGAAGAAGATATCGTTGGACAATCAAAGCCTAAGAAGACTTAAGACCGAAGAAGTTTGACCATACTAAAACATAAGCTTATTAGAAAGATTCCTTTCATGGAACCTAAAGAAACCAAAAGAAAGATAACTAGCATAAATTAGGAGCCATGATTGGATGGACTAAATGAGTCTAATACATTCGTAGGAAAAAACCACCAGGATCATGCCTATTGTAAATACCTTACTAAGTACCATTACTTCCGTTATGGTAGTAGGGGAAAACAATACCCCACCTTAAATAAATCTTTTAGAATTAAGGTTTGGGCACCGCAGCTGGTACACCGTAATGCCATATTACACCATAGTTGGTAGAACCAAGTTTTGGGTACTCAGATAGGAAGTTGTCATCACAACCCATTAGTAAAGTCAATAGCACAATAAGATGTCCTAATCCAAGGATCTTTGAAGAGTAAGACTAGAAGCTTAGAGTGTTGGATGAAATCATGGAATTAAAGAATGTATCAGTGCCAGACATAGGAAGACTCCAGGAAGGATCTAGATAAGGGATATATCCAATTACATCTGCTGAGATCACCATGGAGATTGAAGCATTGTGATCTGTTCAAGTCAGTTCAACATTCCGAAACATGAGAGCGTTCGAACTTCGGGACGAAGTTCAGTTTAAGGGGGAGAGGCTATAATATCCCAGGTTTAGAGGCTACAAAATGAGAGAACACCAAAGTGTGCATTGCATTCATGCATAGAAAATCCGGGGAATTTTCGTTCAAATAAAACTTACCACAGTAACTGAAGTTTCACTTGACTTGCTGGAACTGAAGTAGATCATCAAGTCAAGCGCTATAAACTTCACTGTGACCTTTGCTAAAACCTTGCTTTGGGTAGAGATGATTTGATCTATGGGCTAGATCAAATAGAAGTAGATTTACAACAAACAACACCTTAAGTAAGGATCAACTACAAGATATTATAAAGGATCTCAACATGACATTCCTTACAACAACACATGAATAATTGTTCAATTCTAAATCAAAGAACACAATTAATTAAGAAACTATTCTTTACTTATCCTATCCATGTCTTATACTAAATAAATGTTCCTACCATGAGTCACATGGTATATCTTTTCAACTACAATACTTGAACCACGTCAAGAGCATTCATATTCATTCTTCATTAACTTTTGATCATTCCAACCTTGTTTCCCAACTCATTCCATTAAACCTAGAGAAAAGAGAGAATCATTCATATGCCTATTCTATCCATTGAATAGAACCTAGATTGCTATTTAAAACTTATCCAATTGAGGTACTTGTTGATACTAACCAATGATACAAGAAATATAAGTCAAGTATTAAACCCTACTTTACCTAGCTAACATTTGATGGTAAGTAAGAACCTATTCTTCTAGTAATTATAGAGAGGCAAGTGTTGTGATCATTACAATTTGGTAGTAATCATAAACCCTAGAGGAAACCTACCTATCCCAAGAACTTAAGCTATATGTGCATACTCAAGTATATGGAGCAATACTTTGATCATTACAAATTGGGTGATGATCATAAACCCTAAGAATCTAGGTGAGTGTGATGAGAGAAGTAATAAAGAAGAGAGAATTTAGTGAGGAATAAGTTGATCATGTCTAATGCATGACCATGCTTTGCAGATTTAGATGATAAGATGAACTTGTGAGATAATCAGAGATCATCCACCACATAAAATGATAGATCCCTAACAATTAAACCAGTCCAATCCTCATGCCTTGTGTAGAGGAGTAATCCTAGTCAATTAAACATAACCTAACTATTGCTCACATCCTAAACCTAGTGGTGTATCACATTGGTGATCACTACTAAAACCCTAGACCACATCTACATACCAATCCAAGTATTACTTTGGATTATAAGTATAACCCTGCCATGCCTCATGCCTATTTTATACTTCAAATAGTGAAGCATCCCTAAAACCCTAAACCTTTCACATAGGATTCACTCCACATAAAATAATATGCTCTAAATTGTGTATCATGGATCACAAGTATAAAGCAAGCTAATTATACTTAAACCTAAATGATATTTAAGTGAGTAGAGTGAAACCAATACCCAATTCTAGTTGGTATTCCAAGTAAATTGTTTAGCTAACCAAATAGGAAAATATATCATAGTTTGGACCATCACCATATGAGCAAGTGAATTAACCAATGACGAGTTTGGGAATTATTCTAAGTAATTCAAGCTAGAAGTTGCTAAGCAAAATTATTAAATATAGAGTTTAACCAACCATATGCTTAAACCATTAGAAATAATTCTTCACATGAAATCATGATCCAATTCCATTCCTCATTACCATTCATTTTAAATTCTAGCCTTAATTATGATTTATGTGAACCATCCATATTGTTCAATACTAGCAAAACCTAATAATGTGTTCACCATGCATTTGTTTTCAATTTCAAATCACTTAAATTGAATTAGTTCCTAAATAAGAAAGAATTAAAATAAAACACATCAATCCATGTTTATTTAATATGATCTCACAAGATATCAATATAATTAAAATCTCAATCTTTGTTTAAACAACCAAACTAAGCAGTGAGCATGATCATCAAAGTGTATTGCTATAATTTAGAATATGCAAAAAAGGACATAATTCAATTTGAATTCAAATTCACCAAATTCAAACCAGGTAATAAAACAGAAAAGAAAATAACAAATAGAGGAAGAGAGGGAGTTTACCTGATGGACCGCAGCAGCCCACGGAGCAGTCCACGTCGAAGCCAGAACCAGCCCAGCCCACGAACGAACTCAGCCCAGATCATCGTACCGTTTCGACGAAGAAGAAAAAGAGCCTCGTCTTCTTCCCCGGCGTCGACAGCGCAGAGGAGAAGCCGGCCACCTCACCGTGGAAGGATAGGGACGACCTGGACGCCGCAGGCCATCCCAGAATCACGCTCAATACTTCTCGCGTCCGAGTCTATCCCTTGGCGCCAAGATTCACGCCCAATACACCTCCGTCATCGTCGAGGCATCCCGGCCACTGCCGCCGGCGTGCTGACGAACTAGACCCCGTCGTGGTCTATAAATACGCCAGGAGCTCCGCACTGAAAGCCTAGTGCCTCGCCGCCCCTCCATTCCCTCTCAGTCGCCCCCTATTCCTCATTATCTTCCATTCACTGTCACCGGAGTCAAGCACGAATTCGACGATGGAGGCCACCCCGGAGACCGTCGTGTGGCTTGGGAGGTGCGCAAGAGCGTGTTGATCATCTCTGCAAAAGGAATCGAGCTCGGGTGCCTCCAGTGAAGCCAATTTCGTCGTTCCCTTTCTCCGGTCATCGCCAGGAATGGCGAAGGGGAGCTCGCCTGAGCCCTCAATCATCACCGGCGACTATCTGGAGATACTCAGGGTGAGCTTGCGCTTCTTCTGAGACTACAATTGCATCCTAACTCCGTCTGTAGCAAGTTTTTGCATCTTGGCCGGAGTGCGCCGCCGCGGAGACACTCATCGGAGCTAGCTCCGGTGACCTTTTCGTGGCGGGGACACCACCATCATGTACAGCGGGTTGAGGGCGTTCGAGTGGTTGCATCCGCGCATCCGCGGGATGGCCAGAACGCCGTCGCCATCGTTCACCGACGCGTCTCCGGCGAGGCTGACGTGGCAGGTGGGGCCTCAGGGTGTAGTTGACTGGTCTTTGCCCTAGTGGCATTTGACCTGGTCAAAGGACCCACCTGTCTCGATACGTTTAGTGTTTTCGTTTAATTAAAATCCAGTAAATCTCTGAAATTTGAATAAATAAATAAAATTCATTTTTGCTCAGAAAAATATGAATAATATATCAAAATGCTCACAAAAATAAACTCTATTCAAATAAAATATAAAATAAAAATGTGTGTCAAAATAAAAATTCATTTGTTTTTAGCTTTATTAATTATGCCTTTTCATTTGTTCTAAAATCCAATTTAAATTCAATATTAGTAAAGTTTCAAAATTAAATATTATCTATTCAGTAAGTAAATAAAATGTTAAGATTAATTTTCTTAATCATATTTTCATCAATTAAAATATTAGTGGTAATTCATAAACCCTAAATTGCAAATTACCATTTAATATTTCTTTAAATAATAATAAAGCAAGAAAATACTAACAACTAATATTGTTTTGATAACTAAAAAATTGTAACTTAAACATTCTTTAATTTGCAAGTTATTATTTTGAAACCTAATCATAATTATAAAACCCTAATTCTGGAAATTAAACCCTAACTAATATTTGTCTTAACTCTTAAACCTTTTAAAATAATTAAATGATAAGGCTATTATTAATTTTGTTCAAAGTACTTAATCACATTAATTCTAGTACCAATTATTACTTTAAGATTTGTATCATAATTGGAAACCCTAGTTCTAATATAAATAAAACTTTGATCCTATTATTTAGGTGATCATTCCACATTAGTTTCAATTCAAAAATCCTAGTGGTTTAGCACATGGGATCATGTTAACTTCACTTTATTTATAGCACCTTGCTAAGCAACAAATACATGCATGCTCATGATCCACTAAAATAAAACAAATTCACTTAAGAGTGTCATCTCATGTCTTTATTTTTAATTAAACCTATATGATCCACTAGTGTTCCATAAGAGCAAACCGTAGCTTGTTAATATGTTAGCACCATTGATCCACATACTTAGTATCACACCATGAAATCCAACCTCAACCATCAAACCCTAGTAGAATCCTAATGCTGAACCCTAATACTAATCTAGTGTAGTAAGGCACATCACATGCTCCTATTCAACTAAACCCTATTTAGGAAATAATAAGCCATCTAGTCCAGAAACCATTCTTGAGTACTCAGTGAAACAAATAGGAAGCTATAGTAAACCCTAACTCATAGCACCCCCTTGACCATCATCCTTTAATATGATACCATAATCAACCATAGTAATAAACCTGCCAATATTTGTTATATATAGAACTAATCCAACTTAAGAAACCAACTAGTCTCTATTTGAGAACTAAATGAATCCAATAGTAAACCCTAGAAGCCATAGCTTCTATTTATATTAGTTCTCATTCTTATTAACCTGTTCTTCAAAAGTTATTCTTTTGAAGAACAAAGGTCAATCAACCCCTAGAAGCCCTAGTCTTAGTTGAAATACTTATTACTTTTTTAATTAACATGTTCTTCAAAAGTTATTGTTTTGAAGTATAAATAAGTAATCATCAACCATGTCCTGTAGAACTTAAAATTGACAACTGTTCTTTACATATAGTTCAACTACAAGTCCTTTATGTGTGTGCTTGTTATGATGTCTTATATCACTTGTTTATAATTCTAATATAACCAAACCCTAATAAGAACCTTGTTTGAGAACTATCCTAAAAGTGCAACACACCCTAAAGAAATCTTTACAACTCATCCACCCTAAATCATCGAGGTTAGGTTACGCTCGGAACAATTGCATCTCATACTATGCATTATAGCATTTTTGCCAGTTCTTTAAACATTGTCCTTATCGGACGATGATGGTATTTCAGAATTTGGAGTTCTCACGTATCGAAGCTTTTGCCTGCATAATCTTGCAGTCAAGAAAGGCAAGTTCATCGCTTGCTCATGTCATTTGATTATTTTTATCAAATTATATGCAAAGTACTATACTTATCACTCATGCATTGAAAAGCAAAATATTACTTTACAATTATGAATATGACTATGTGGTGGGCAATGGAACCATGGTATGTGTTTATTGGTGGAGGTTCCATTGCAAGGGTACTATTCATCTTGGACTAAGTACCAATGTCGTCCAGTGATTCTAGCGCCGTACATATCGCGTTGACCATAAGATCTATAATGGCTCTGGGGAAGTCAGCTGTATCTTTTCTCTCCTGCACGCCAACGGACTTGATAGAGCCTGGCGGGGTGCTGGAGGCACTGCCGTAGGTTGGGATGGCCTTTAAAATCCCCATCCGTGTGGATGAGAGGCTCTACCGTCTATGAAGGATTGTCTGTAGTACACCGGGGGTAAAGCCGTATGATCGGGAGATGTCTACCGGGGGTGTACGGATGGACAAAAGGGTGGGTTTGCAGGGTCACGGAGAAGGCAGTGATTGGCTTGGATCTTACACCTGGCCCCGCACCAAGGAAGTGTGGACGGGAAAGTACACCCGGTTGGTATCAAGGATAAGCTCTCTTATGGGAAAAGTAACGCACCTCTGCAGAGGATACTAAATTGTGACTGTCACTCCCTGTTCCGGGAAGGGAACTGCGAACGCGGCAGGAAAGGAACTCCATGAAGTTCTGGTCAACCTGTGAAGACTGACGGGCATAGTTTTCAGAATAAAATAAACCTTTTGAAGAAATGTTTATGAAAACTTGCATTCGCCTATGACTTTCTGGTCTGTGGCTGTAGCTATTGCATGATACACCTATTTCCTAATATGAACTTGCTGAGTACGCTCGTACTCATCCCACTCTTAAATCCCCTGCTTAGCTATGGAGGCACCGAAGGAGAAACTACCGAGGAACTCGAAGACAAAGGAGTCAACTGCAACAAGATGAAGAAGCCAATCAAAGAAGACAATGGAGTCAACTTCTGCATCAGCTAGAGTGGAAACTTAGACTAGTAATAGAAGGGAACATTTCCCTAATCCTAGCACCTAAGTAGCTAGATGTCTATAGCAAGCCAAGTAGCTCTTAAGCTAGAATTAGCAATAAGTTAGACTACGAGTCATTCTTCTGGAGCTTTATTTGAACTTTTACCTCACTGTAAAGTAGGAGGCTGTGTTGATCTTCTGTAAACAGTTTGTGTATCCTTCTATAGACATACCTTGGACTCGCATATGTTTCTGTTGTACCACTCTGAGAGATGTAATATGAGTGGACCGGTGTTTCACTTGTGTTATGTCAACGACTTGTGTACTATACCATGCAGTGGTACGCTGGGTCATCACACCTTTGTACATGTGACACTTGGTTGAAACATATGTAATGCAATGATAATCCATGGAAATCCAAGCTAATTAGGACGAGGAGCGAGCACTATTGGTATTCTATGCATGAAGCTTGCAACTTATAGGATGTCTTATGCATAACACATATGAATTATTACTACCATTGACAAAATTGTTTCTATGTTTTCAAAATAAAAGCTCTAGCACAAAAATAGTAATCCATGCTTCCCTCTGCGAAGGGCCTTTCTTTTACTTTATGTTGAGTCAGTTTACCTACTTCCTTCTATCTTAGAAGCAAACACTTGTGTCAACTGTGTGCATTGATTCCTACATACTTGCTTATTTGCATTCATCATATTACTTTGTGTTGACAATTATCCATGAGATATACATGTTGAAGTTGAAAGCAACCGCTGAAACTTATATCTTCCTTTGTGTTGCTTCAATACTTTCTACTAAGAATTTATTGCTTTATGAGTTAACTCTTATGCAAATCTTATTGATGCTTGTCTTGAAAGTACTATTCATGAAAAGTCTTTGCTATATGATTCAGTTGTTTAGTCATTATCTTTACCATTGCTTTGAATCACTTCATTCATCTCATATGCTTTACAATAGTATTGATCAAGATTATGATAGTAGCATGTCACTTCAGAAATTATCCTTGTTATCGTTTATCTACTCGAGGGCGAGTAGGAACTAAGCTTGGGGATGCTTGATACGTCTCCAACGTATCTATAATTTCTGATGTTCCATGCTAGTTTTATGACAATACCTACATGTTTTGCTCACACTTTATAATGATTTTATGCATTTTCCGGAACTAACCTATTAACAAGATGCCGAGGTGCCAGTTCCTGTTTTCTGCTGTTTTTGGTTCCAGAAAGGCTGTTCGGGCAATATTCTCGGAATTCGACGAAACAAAAGCCAAACATCTTATTTCACCGAGACGGACCAGAACACCGAAGGGGAGCCGGAGAGGAGGCCTGATACGTCTCAAACGTATCTATAATTTCTTATGTTCCATGCTAGTTTTATGACATTACCTACATGTTTTATACACACTTTATGTCATTATTATGCGTTTTCCGGAACTAACCTATTGACGAGATGCCGAAGTGCCAGTTCCTGTTTTCTGATGTTTTTGGTTTCAGAAATCCTAGAAAGGAAATATTCTCGGAATTGGACGAAATCAACGCCCAGGGTCCTATTTTCACACGAAGCTTCCAGAAGACCGGAGGAGATACGAAGTGGGGCCACGAGGTGGCGCCACACTAAGGCGGCGCGGCCAGGCTAGGGCTCGCGCTGCCCTATTGTGTGGGTCCCTCGTGACTCCACTGACCTTGCCCTTCCGCCTACTTAAAGCCTCCGTCGCGAAAACCCTATACGGAAAAAGCCACGGTACGAGAAACCTTCCAGAGCTGCCGCCATCGCGAAGCCAAGATCTGGGGGACAGGAGTCTCTGTTCCGGCACGCCTCCACGACGGGGAAGTGCCCCCGGAAGGCTTCTCCATCGACGCCACCGCCATCTTCATCAACGCTGCTGTCTCCCATGAGGAGGGAGTATTTCTCCATCGAGGCTAAGGGTTGTACCGGTAGCTATGTGGTTAATCTCTCTCCTATGTACTTCAATACAATAATCTCATGAGCTGCCTTACATGATTGAGATTCATATGATGATGCTTGTAATCTAGATGTCATTATGCTAGTCAAGTGGATTTTACTTATGTGATCTCCGGAGACTCCTTGTCCCACGTGTGTAAAGGTGACAGTGTGTGCACCGTGTGGGTCTCTTAGGCTATATTTCACAGAATACTTATTCACTTTTATGAATAGCATAGTGAAGTGCTTATTTATATCCCTTTATGATTGCAATGTGTTTTGTATCACTATTCATCTATGTGCTACTCTAGTGATGTTATTAAAGTAGTGTATTCCTCCTGCACGGTGTAATGGTGACAGTGTGTGCATCGTGTAGTACTTGGCATAGGTTATGATTGTGATCTCTTGTAGATTATGAAGTTAACTATTGCTATGATAGTATTGATGTGATCTATGCCTCCTTCATAGTGTGATGGTGACAGTGTGCATGCTATGTTAGTACTTGGTTTAGTTGTGTTGATCTGTCGTGCACTCTAAGGTTATTTAAACATGAATATCGAATATTGTGGAGCTTGTTAACTCCGGCATTGAGGGTTCGTGTAATCCTACACAATTAGTGGTGTTCATCATCCAACAAGAGAGTGTAGAGTATAGCATTTATCAATTTATTCTGTTATGTGATCAATGTTGAGAGTGTCCACTAGTGAAAGTATAATCCCTAGGCCTTGTTTCCAATACTGCAAACACCGCTTGTTTACTGCTCTGCTGCATGTTTACTTCCTGCAATATTACTACCATCAACTGCACGCCAGCAAGCACTTTTCTGGCGCCGTTACTACTGCTCATATTCATTCATACCACTTGTATTTCACTATCTCTTTGCCGAACTAGTGCACCTATACATCTGACAAGTGTATTAGGTGTGTTGGGGACACAAGAGACTTCTTGTATCGTGATTGCAGGGTTGCTTGAGAGGAATATCTTTGACCTCTTCCTCCCTGAGTTCGATAAATCTTGGGTGATCCACTTAAGGGAAACTTGCTGCTGTTCTACAAACCTCTGCTCTTGGAGGCCCAACACTGTCTACAAGAATAGAAGCACCCGTAGACATCAAGCACTTTTCTTGCGCCGTTGCCGGGGAGGAAAGGTAAAAGGCACTCATACTCCGGTCCCAGGTAACTAAGTACTTTTCTGTTGCCGTTGTGTGTGTGCTCGAAGCTATTTCCTTTAGATCCTGCAATTGCATCTTTTTGTCTCTTGTTTACACTAGTAAGGCTTAATGGAAGACAACAACAAAATGAGAGATCTTTATGAACTTTATCTTGAATTAGGACATGATGTGTTTGAAGAGAAAATTAAAAAACCCATGGAACTTATGCATGATAATGGGAATGTTATTAGTATGAATGCTTTGAACACCATTGTTGCTAATGCTATGGAAGAATTTAAGCTTGGGGAGGTCGGTTTTGATGAAAATGATCTCTTTAGCCCTCCGGGTATTGAGGAGAAAGTTTATGTTGATTATGATATGCCTCCCATATATGATGATTATAATGATAGTGGTCTTTTGGTGCCGCCTACTATGGAGAGTAAATTTTATTATGATTATACTATGCCTCCTACACTTGATGAGAATAATAATGATAGCTACTTTGTTGAATTTGCTCCCACTACAACTAATAAAATTGATTATGCTTATGTGGAGAGTAATGATACTTTTATGCATGTGAATAAGAATACTTTATGTGATACTTATATTGTTGAGTTTGTTCATGATGCCACTGAAAGTTATTATGAGAGAGGAAAATATGGTTGTAGAAATTTTCATGTTACTAAAACACCTCTCTATATGCTGAATTTTTTCAAGTTACACTGGTTTTATCTTCCTATGCTTGTTACTTTGCTCTTCATGAACTTGTTTATGTACAAGATTCCTATGCATAGGAAGCATGTTAGACTTAAATGTGTTTTGAATTTGCTTCTTGATGCTCTCTTTTTGCTTCAACTCTCATCCTTATGTGAGCATCATTAAAATTGCTGAGCTCATCTTAATGGCTATAAAGAAAGCACTTCTTGGGAGATAACCCATGTTTTTATTTTGCTACAGTACTTTTGTTTTATATTTGAGTCTTGGAAGTTGTTACTACTGTAGCAACCTCTCCTTATCTTTATTTTATTGCATTGTTGTGCCAAGTAAAGTCTTTGATAGCAAGGTTCATACTAGATTTGGATTACTGCGCAGAAACAGATTTCTGTCTGTCACGAATCTGGGCAGAATTCTCTGTAGGTAACTCAGAAAAATCTGCCAATTTACGTGCGTCATCCTCAGATATGTACGCAACTTTCATTCAATTTGAGAGTTTTCATCTGAGCAAGTCTGGTGCCACTTTAAAATTCGTCTTTACGGACTGTTCTGTTTTGACATATTCTGCCTTTTATTTCGCATTGCCTCTTTTGCTATGTTTGATGGATTTATTTGTTCCATTAACTTTCAGAAGCTTTGTGCAATGTCCAGAAGTGTTAAGAATGATTGTGTTACCTCTGAACATGTGAATTTTGATTATGCACTAACCCTCTAATGAGTTTGTTTCGAGTTTGGTGTGGAGGAAGTTTTCAAGGGTCAAGAGAGGAGGATGATATACTATGATCAAGAAGAGTGAAAAGTCTAAGCTTGGGATGCCCCGGTGATTCATCCCTGCATATTTCAAGAAGACTCAAGCATCTAAGCTTGGGGATGCCCAAGGCATCCCCTTCTTCATCGACAACTTATCAGGTTTCTTCTCTTGAAACTATATTTTTATTCGGTCACATCTTATGTACTTTACTTGGAGCGTCTGTGTGCTTTTATTTTCGTTTTGTTATTCTCATTCTCTGAATAAATGCTTGTGTGGGAGAGAGACATGCTCCGCTGTTGCGTATGAACACATGTGTTCTTAGCTTTTAATGTTCATGACGAAGGTTGAAAACTGCTTCGTTCATTGCTATTTGGTTGGAAACAGAAAATGCTGCATGTGGTAATTGGTATAATGTCTTGAATAATTTGATACTTGGCAATTGTTGTGCTCATATAGATCATGTTTAAGCTCTTGCATCATGTACTTTGCACCCATTAATGAAGAACTACATAGAGCTTGTTAAAATTTGGTTTGCATGATTAGTTTCTCTAGAGTCTAGATATTTTCTGGTAAAGGTGTTTGAACAACAAGGAAGACGATGTAAAGTCTTATAATGCTTACAATATGTTCATATGTGAGTCTTGCTGCACCGTTTTATACTTGAGTTTGCTTCAAACAACCTTGCTAGCCTAGCCTTGTACTGAGAGGGAATTCTTCTCGTGCATCCAAATCCTTGAGCCAAAAACTATGCCATTTGTGTCCACCATACCTACCTACTACATGGTATTTCTCTGCCATTCCAAGCAAATACTTCATGTGCTACCTTTAAATAATTCAAAAGCTATTATCTCTTATTTGTGTCAATGTTTTATAGCTCATGAGGAAGTATGTGGTGTTTATCTTTCGATCTTGTCATTTACTTCGGACAGACTTTCACATTGGACTAGTGGCTCATCTGCTTATCCAATAACTTTGCAAAAAGAGCTGGCAATGGGGTTCCCAGCCCCAATTAATTAACGTTCATTAATAATTCTCTTCACATGTTTTGCTCTGATTCATCAGTAAGCAACTTAATTTTGCAAATAGACACTCCTTCGTGGTATGTGATTGTTGGAAGGCACCCGAGGATTCGGTTAGCCATGGATTGAGAAAGCAAAGGTTGGGAGGAGTGTCATCCATAAATAAATAAAAAAAACTAAACTAAAGTACATGTGTAAACAAAAGAGAAGAGGGATGATCTACCTTGCTGGTAGAGATAACGTCCTTCATGGGAGCCGCTCTTGAAAGTCTGGTTGATGAGGTAGTTAGAGTACCCATTACCATTCGTTGACAACAACAAACACCTCTCAAAACTTTACTTTTATGCTCTCTATATGATTTCAAAACTTAAAAAGCTCTAGCACATGATTTAATCCCTGCTTCCCTCTGCGAAGGGCCTTTCTTTTACTTTATATTGAGTCAGTTTACCTACTCCTTTCTATCTCAGAAGCAAACACTTGTGTCAACTGTGTGCATTGATTCTTGCATGTTTACTTATTGCACTTGTTATATTGCTTTATGTTGACAACTATCCATGAGATATACATGTTACAAGTTGAAAGCAATTGCTGAAACTTAATCATCCTTTGTGTTGCTTCAATGCCTTCTACTTTGAATCTATTGCTTTATGAGTTAACTCTTATGCAAGACTTATTGATGCTTGTGTTGAAAGTACTATTCATGAAAAGTCTTTGCTATATGATTCAGTTGTTTAATCATCATCTTTACCATTGCTTTGAATCACTTAATTCATCTCATATGCTTTACAATAATGTTGATCAAGATTATGTTGGTAGCATGTCACTTAAGAAATTATCATTGTTATCGTTTACCTACTCGAGGGCGAGTAGGAACTAAGCTTGGGGATGCTTGATACGTCTCAAACGTATCTATAATTTCTTATGTTCCATGCTAGTTTTATGACATTACCTACATGTTTTATACACACTTTATGTCATTATTATGCGTTTTCCGGAACTAACCTATTGACGAGATGCCGAAGTGCCAGTTCCTGTTTTTCTGCTGTTTTTTGTTTCAGAAATCCTAGTAAGGAAATATTCTCGGAATTGGACGAAATCAACGCCCAGGGTCCTATTTTCACACGAAGCTTCCAGAAGACCGGAGGAGATACGAAGTGGGGCCACGAGGTGGCACCACACTAAGGCGGCGCGGCCAGGCTAGGGCCCGCGCCGCCCTGTTGTGTGGGTCCCTCGTGACTCCACCGACCTTTCCCTTCCGCCTACTTAAAGCCTCCGTCGCGAAAACCCTATACGGAAAAAGCCACGGTACGAGAAACCTTCCAGAGCCGCTGCCATCGCGAAGCCAAGATCTGGGGGACAGGAGTCTCTGTTCCGGCACGCCGCCGGGACGGGGAAGTGCCCCCGGAAGGCTTCTCCATCGACGCCACCGCCATCTTCATCAACGCTGCTGTCTCCCATGAGGAGGGAGTAGTTCTCCATCGAGGCTAAGGGCTGTACCGGTAGCTATGTGGTTAATCTCTCTCCTATGTACTTCAATACAATAATCTCATGAGCTGCCTTACATGATTGAGATTCATATGATGATGCTTGTAATCTAGATGTCATTATGCTAGTCAAGTGGATTTTACTTATGTGATCTCGGGAGACTCCTTGTCCCACGTGTGTAAAGGTGACAGTGTGTGCACCGTGTGGGTCTCTTAGGCTATATTTCACAGAATACTTATTCACTGTTATGAATAGCATAGTGAAGTGCTTATTTATATCCCTTTATGATTGCAATGTGTTTTGTATCACTATTCATCTATGTGCTACTCTAGTGATGTTATTAAAGTAGTGTATTCCTCACCGCGGTGTAATGGTGACAGTGTGTGCATCGTGTAGTACTTGGCGTAGGTTATGATTGTGATCTCTTGTAGATTATGAAGTTAACTATTGCTATGATAGTATTGATGTGATCTATGCCTCCTTCATAGTGTGATGGTGACAGTGTGCATGCTATGTTAGTACTTGGTTTAGTTGTGTTGATCTGTCGTGCACTCTAAGGTTATTTAAACATGAATATCGAATATTGTGGAGCTTGTTAACTCCGGCATTGAGGGTTCGTGTAATCCTACACAATTAGTGGTGTTCATCATCCAACAAGAGAGTGTAGAGTATAGCATTTATCTATTTATTCTGTTATGTGATCAATGTTGAGAGTGTCCACTAGTGAAAGTATAATCCCTAGGCCTTGTTTCCAATACTGCAAACACCGCTTGTTTACTGTTCTGCTGCATGTTTACTTCCTGCAATATTACTACCATTAACTGCACGCCAGCAAGCACTTTTCTGGCGCCGTTACTACTGCTCATATTCATTCATACCACTTGTATTTCACTATCTCTTCGCCGAACTAGTGCACCTATACATCTGACAAGTGTATTAGGTGTGTTGGGGACACAAGCGACTTCTTGTATCGTGATTGCAGGGTTGCTTGAGAGGAATATCTTTGACCTCTTCCTCCCTGAGTTCGATAAACCTTGGGTGATCCACTTAAGGGAAACTTGCTGCTGTTCTACAAACCTCTGCTCTTGGAGGCCCAACACTGTCTACAAGAATAGAAGCACCCGTAGACATCAAGGCCCAGGGCCCCCACACCACACTGGGGTGCGGCCTAGGAGGGGGCGCGCCGCCCTATGGGGTGGGCCCCCCAGGCACCCCCTTGCGCCGCCTCTACGCCTATATAATCTCTCGTGACGTGAAAACCCTACAACAATTGACGAAACTCCAGAAAGACTCCAGGGACGCCGCCGCCATCGCGAAACTCCGTTTCGGGGGACAGAAGTCTCTGTTCCGGCACGCCGCCGGGACGGGGAATTGCCCCCGGAGTCATCTCCATCGACATCACCGCCATCTTCATCGTCGTTGCTGTCTCCCATGATGAGGAGGGAGTAGTTCTCCCCCGAGGCTGAGGGCTCTACCGGTAGCTATGTGGTTCATCTCTCTCTCCCATGGTGTGATCTTTATGTGATCATGAGCTTTGTATCACTATTAATCTATGTGCTACTCTAGTGATGTTATTAAAGTAGTCTATTCCTCCTCCATGATGTAATGTTGACAGTGTGTTCATCATGTAGTACTTGGCGTAGGTTATGATTGTAATCTCTTGTAGATTATGAAGTTAACTATTACTATGATAGTATTGATGCGATCTATTCCCCCTTTCATAGCTATTGTTGACAGTGTGTATGCTATGTTAGTACTCGATCTAAATTGCAACGGTCTATTATACACTCTAGAGGTTACTCTAATATGAACTCCGGATGTTGTGGAGATTGTTTATTCCGGCTTGAGGTGTGCTTTTGTAGCCCTACACAATGAATGGTGTTTGTTATCCAACAAGAGAGTGTAGAAAGTAGCATTTATTTATTCAGTTATGTGATCAATGTTGAGAGTGTTTACTAGTGAAAGTATGATCCCTAGGCCTTGTTTCTAAACATTGAAACACCATTTCCAACAAGTTCTGTTACATGTTTGCTTGCTGCCATCTTTATTTCAGATTGCAATTACTACTTACAATCATCCATATTACTTGTATTTCACTATCTCTTCGCCGAACTAGTGCACCTATACATCTGACAAGTGTATTAGGTGTGTTGGGGAAACAAGAGACTTCTTGTATCTTAATTGCAGGGTTGCTTGAGAGGGATATCTCTGACCTCTACCTCCCTGAGTTCGATAAACCTTGGGTGATTCACTTAAGGGAAACTTGCTGCTGTTCTACAAACCTCTGCTCTTGGAGGCCCACACTGTCTACAGGAATAGAAGCGTGCGTAGACATCATGCATCAAAGAGGCCCTAAGAACCCGAAAGAATACCGCCACAAACCGAATCTTCGTAGAAAAACCAACATTATCTCAAACTTTTTTGTTCTCTCAATTGTCAAGACAACACTTTTACTGACAGTTAAATAAATTTTTTTTAATTTAAAAGGGATGTATGATATAAATATAATTGAGTATTGGAAAATACTAACATGTGATTGCAATTTTGTACTAGTACATAACCCATGTCTTAAAGTAACTCCTTCCATTCCTCAATCTATGGCGTATTGAATGTTGGTAAAGCAATGATTTGACCAGTAGTTAACCCATCAATATGAAATTTTTATGTGAAAATATACTTATGGCATTAAATTTTCATTCAGAAGTACTTACATACTATGAATATGATTTTGTATCATATAAGTACTATATTTGCAGATTGATTGTTGATCAAATCCTTATCAACTTAATACGCCACCGGTGGAGGAGGGAGTAACTCTTTGTCAAAGTGGGTTATCATAATTAATACTCCACCTGTTCAGGAAAGAGTAAGTGAATTGCGCCTTATATATTAGAATGGATGAAGTGTAGTACAACTAAGGCATTGTATACTACCACCTCCACCGTAAGGCTTAAGAGCTATATATTTTAAAAAGTCAAACCAAGTAATGTTTGACCAAATTTCTAGAAGAATCTATCAATAAATACGATATTTTGTACATACCATATGAAAATATATTTCATTATCTATCTAATGATATTAATTTTGTATTTTACATGTTAATGATTTTGATAAAAACTTGGTCAAACTTGACATAATTTTACTTTCTAAAAGAAATAAGCCCTAAGCCTTGGGATGGAGGTAGTATTCTGCATATATATATAACAAGTACATGGTCAAAACATCACAATTCTGCATTTAGGGACATTTTCTTCCTTCTATACATATGCCTAGAGTTACACATTGATCATCGTGATGTGTGAAAGATTGAGGAGATTGAACGGAAAAATATTTAATATTTCTGAATTGAAAATCGGCTAGCTGCAAGATAGCAAAGGTGTTTACGATATTCTAATATTTTCAACGCGCTTAGATACAATGGTTGCAATTAAGTTACTATGTTTTTCTAGAAGTATCAAGTTATGTTCTCAATAACGACGGAATATGTACTCCCAATCTTCCATAACTATGCATGCCAAAAACAAACTTCCATATATAACTATGTACTAGCAAAAGTGTCCGTGCGTTGCATCGGGAGAAACAAAAGGCTCAAACGCTAATGTGAAACATCTGTGATGACCATAGATAATTTCGCTATTGAAAATCAGCTTTTCTTGACGAGAACACAATTGTTCTACCATCAAGAATGTCAGGTTTTTGTACGTAAGTACGACTCCAGGAGAGAGGCGACCCGTGAATGATGCAGCGAGCTGAGTAGAAGCCTCGACTGCAATGGGGCATCGACGGTGATAGTAGATGTGGCACGACGCTGAGGAGGCGACAACCGTCTGGGCGAACACGGACAGATCAACTGTTATCTTTTACTTACGCGGTGGCATCGGTATAATTTGGGTAGAAATTCAGGGGCAATAAAAAGGACGAACAAAAAGCTAAGAAAAATATACTCATACCTTGCTACGGGTCATAAAGAATTTTGAACTGCAATTCAAACTTTATAGTTGCATAATCTACATTGCGATCGCAAAATAGACATCACATATAAATGTTCCTTCGCCCGCGCGACCTAACTTAGACTAAAATTCGGCCCTACCGGGGCCTCTACGCGCGGCGGACGACGACGACCTCCTTCTTCGCGCGGTGGACCGCGGCCACCCTCTGCGCCGTCTCGTACGCGCGCACCTGACTGACGGCGTCCGCCTCCTCGTGGCGGAAGCGCGCGCCTCGGCCTCCGAAATGACGGCAACCTTATTAATGGATAGTGAAAGCATGCTAAATAAACTTCCCGAAAGAGCTCGATGAGAACGAGGAGATCGATGCATGACATCCGGCAGCGCAAAATTGTTAATAGGAGGATTTCTTTCATCGTTATTTATTGGCCCTCCCCCGTTGTTTACTACAGTGCCGCCCATCTCGTCTGCAAATGCACTTTCACATCGTTGAGCGAGATGAAGAAGGTAAATGCACAAGAAGTTTTTATGTTTTCTTTCTTGTTGTTTTCACTGTTAAAACAACATTTATTTCCCGTCGCAACGCACATGCAAACGTCTGAATTTCCTTGACTTTTCTTGTGCACATTAGAGAATCTGGTTCCCACACATGCATTACATACAGGCAGAACGCAGAGACTGAGAGATATATAATGTGTTTGATTGAATTTGGTAGTACCTGTCGCCGTGGTGGTACTTCTGGTAGGAGGAGACGCCATGGCCACGTGATCACAATGATCCCAAGTCAGCTCCATCGATTTTGGCAGCTTGATAGTTGAATCAATCCGTGGATCACCACTTGGATTCGAGTCAATGACGACACGCGGGTATAAACATCATTGTATATGCACAGCTAACCCGAGATTTCAACATTCCATTGAAGCAACCAGGGTAAGAAGCGTGCAGTCATTCAGTATGGATGAACGGAGCCTCCGTCGTCCGGCTGCTCGTCCCCGTCCGCCGGTGGAGACTGCGGCAGGCCGCAGCGGGATGAGTTTGACTCCGAGATCTTCGATTCATGGTGACACTGGCTAGCTTAACTGTCGAAAAACACAATCATACCTGAAGGCTTTGGAACTCGTCGGACAAGACATCCAGCTGTTTGCTCCTCTGCTCGAAATGCACGAGCGCCTCCTTGCATGCTCTTGCGTCAGCACCGGCGGCAGAGACGGGAGCATCGGACTATGCACGTAGAATCGACAGTGATCGTGTGCCTTCTCCCCAATCCGTGGAGCAGGCTAGCACCAAAACTTCTCGATTCTGCTCTCGATTCCAGATCGAGCAAGAGCTTCAGGCTTCAGGCTTCAGCGACTTGGCACACGATCAGCACATCGGCACCGGATTCAGTGGAGCGAAACACGCGTCGGCCAGTACAAGCGAGGCAGGGCAATCTTGATCGGCCACCGATTGATTTACACGAGAGAGCGGAGGCAACGTGCCGCATCGGAAAACAAATCGACACTACGGGGCCTGTTAGCAGCGGGAATCGGAGACGACCGGTGGCAGGTGACCGACGAGGATTGGATCTCACGGGCTAGAGATCGAATTCGAGGATCGAGGTCATCGGGTTGAGCTGGCGGCAGAGCCGCAACCGATTCGTGAACTCTCGCGACTCGATCTGAGGCTTCTTTCGTAAGATTCAATCGTGATGTTCTTTCGCCACGGATGCGTGGACTCTAGCGACCGGATCTGAGGCTTCGGTAAGATTCAATTGAGATGTTCTTTCGCCACGGCAGAGTAACACGATGGGGCGGCGGGGTGTTGTAGGAATCAACTTTAGAATGAAACAGATTATATATAGGTGGGTTTTCCTGAGAAGGAGGCAAGAGTTGTCGATTCAATTCAATTGTAAATCGTGTTTGTTATGAACTGCTCTAGCTCAGGTGCGGGACGGGAGAAAACACCAGGTACAAACACCGACATTTCCACGATTCTAGGCCCAGTTCAGCCCAGTTCGGGTGAACGAACAAACCAGACGAAACTGAACGAACCGGTACGTGGCGTGGCAGTTGTGCAGTATTATGGAGATTGGTGGGAGGACAAAACCGTCCAAAAAAATATTGGATGAAAATTTTGGCAGAAACCTTAGCTCCTTTATTATTAGGTATAGATGTGAAAATCATTTTCCAGCTGTGTTAGTTTGTTGCGGTAAAGGGGACGGGCTGGCCAGTTTTATCCTATACTAAAAGGATTTTTAAAGGTTACTAGGAAAAAAGCCCGTGCGTTGCTACGGATTAATTTTAACTAAATAGTTATCGAGGTATAGGGAATTTTACTAATGAATTTATTTTAATGAACAAAGAAGTTCCCAAAAATTAGGGTTGCTTACCTTTTGGGTCATCTTACTGTTGAGGATGCTAAGTTTTTTTATTCGTCTTGTTTTCCTATATAGCAATGCATGTCAAATCTTATTTTTTGAAAGGTGTCAATGATGAAAATGTTAAATTGTATTGTGAAATAATGCAATGATGAATAAATTATGTCAATCTACAAAAGCAAATGATTTCATACGTGCTCCCAAAAATTTCTGAGATTGTCCCCATCTTCATGTTTAAAGATCGTAGAAGCTAAGCAAGCTAAGATTTTTTCTACATCTTCCAATTGACATCAAATATTAACAACTTCGAAACAATATTCGTCTGCTTTGTCCAAAACTCTTCGTTTCGATGATGTAACAATGTTTTTGTTTCTCCTGTCGATATAGGTTTTCTTCCTCTCACATTTATGGTACATGTACCAACTTCCTCTTCAGTTGCGATATATGCCGGCTTCACCATCGCAACCGATTCTTCCCATGGTAAGATGGACTTCAATTCTGGATTAGATGTGACTTGTTCTATTCTAGCTATGTTTTTTTTCGAGGGCATATTTATATATCTCTGTCTGTCTTGTGCACATCTTTTTATCCTTTGCTCCGGCTCTTTGATTTTCTTTTGATGATAGGCTTCACGTTGTTTTTCTAGCAAAACTTCCTGTTCTGTTGGGATATATGCCGGGTTCAACATGGCAATTGATTCCTTGCATGGCGTGATGCGCTTCAATTTACGATTAACTTTGATTTGTTCTATTTTAGCTTTCTTTTTGTCCGGGTGCATATTTGCATATCTCTGTCTATCTTGTGCATATCTTTTTGTCCTTTTCTCTGGCTCTTTTGTTTTCTTTTGCTGATAGGCTTCACGGTGTTTTTTTAGCATTTTCTCTTTTTCTTCTTTTGTGCACCTTTTTGTCCTTTGCTCTGACTCTTTTGTTTTCTTTTGTTGATAGGCTTAACGACGTTTTTTCAGTTTTTCCTGCTTTTTTTCATTCGTCATCCGTGCATACCGCTCTCTATCTCTTTTCTTTCTCTCTTCTTTGTCATTCATGATTTGATATTGCGACCCAAAAGCCTTGCCTGCATAAGAGTTTGTATAATGCTAGTATTAAACATGTTAATATCAATTAAGATGAAGCCAACACAACTTCTACCTTTTTTCTATTATATATTTGAAACACGCGAGCACTGAGAAACGAGTGCATAAAAATTAATGAAGGAACAATACGTGGAATCATTTTTTATTTTCTCGGTTTGTGTTTTTTTTACATCCGACCAGCCTTCTGCTTATATTGTTTTCTAACAGGCCAATCACAATGGCATACATCACTAAAGAAAGGGTATATGTTCATCCTATTCATCTATCATACTTAATTAAACATAGTCCTCTTAATAAACACCATAATACTGGTTAGTGTATGTGTACCTTTGGTGGAGCACGTGCGAACGGAGTCCAGGCCAAATTGGCAGGCGAGATTAGACGATTTGGACGTTTCGAGCTAAATCGACGAGCGAGACAAGTTGCAATGTCGAGCACAGGCGGCACACACGGGCAGGACGGCGAGGTTGCATGCCAATTGAGATAGGAGTCCTGGCCTTTTAGCACGGGCAGGACCGCGAGATTGGATGCCAATTGAGCTGGGTTTCGATTCGATTTCCATCTTGACGAAGCTCGAGTCCTTTTCATATACGTGCACCCATGGGCTACATCAGAGTCTGTATCGGAGTCGGAGAACAGCGGTTGTGCCGGATCGTGGGAGATAGAGGGTTCTTTTAATCCATGGCTGCGAGCAGAGCCAACAATCCCATACGTTCAATTAGCACAGACACACCACGTACAGAGGTTACTTAGGCAACCATATCTTGTTCAAACAAATCAGCGCAGTGCGGCTGTTTGTTGATTACATGCACATTGATTCCACGGTGGAAGCAACCAAACCTCGTTTCTCAATGCACCACACATGGACGCACATGTATGTGTGGCCGTTTACGCCCAGCATATTGTCCATTGCCGCGCCCCCCAAGCGGTAGTCCGCCTTGCCGCGCGCTCTTTCCTCGGCTTGTCGCACGCATATATGCTTGTTGGCATGATGATGCCGAGCTCGCCGGACTGGTCGGATGCTTTCCACGGCACACGGTTCGCCGCCCTGATTCCTTTTTGGCTTTGGGCTCATAGTGCCGCGCTTTCCTTTCTTGTGGCGCCTTCATACCCGACGAGTCCTCCCGCGTGTGCACCGCCCGGAGGCCGGAGCTGGCGCCCTTCGTCTCTTCGTTCCAGCCGGCCGCGTCCAACATCGGTCGCCAACCTCACTTCTTCTCTTCGTTCCAGTTGGTTGCGCCCGACGTCGCTCGTCCACCTCGGCCTCTGCGGCATCCTCTATGTCGACCTGCTCCACCTCTTTCTCGCGTAATTGCGTCCGCCGCCACACACCTCCCGCGGCCAAGCTCGACGTCAGGCCCGTCGCCAAGCTCCACGCCCTCCCCTGACGCGCGCGAGCTCGCGTGGGCCGTTCCCTGCTGTCGCCTGGCCGCGGCCCCAGGTACGCGCCGCCTCAAGCCTCACCATGGTTGCGGCAAGGCCCACCTCGGAAGCTCTGACCTCGTCCACGACGCTGTCCAGAGGAGGTAGACGTCGCTGTTGGCTGGATATTTATAGGGAGACGGCGGGTACGATGTCGAGTAGCCGAACTTGCAATTGATATGTGGTTTCGGTGTAGAGTCAAGTTCTTTTTATTTCCTTCAATGAGCAAAGCTAAATGGTGGACTCTTGCCGGAAGTATCGTGGATAGTTCCTGTTGGATACGGGCAACGCCATCAGAGCTCGTCACGTGCACGCGATACAAACCAAAGTTGGGATAGATTTGCTCTGCGAACTACGAAGGCGTATAGACGGTTGGACGATGGCGTAATCTGTTAGACGAAAGGGACAAAACCAAGGAAAGCTTAGCTCCTTTATTATTAGGTATAGATTTCGAGTTTTATCCACAAACTTTGGTCGTCAGCCGTACAGAATCTTGATAGAGCGACACTACGACAGTATAGTTTTCTTCTTCCTATCCACCCAATGGCATAGGAGTGCATTGTTTATGTAAGGTTGCGGTCAGTCTTTTGCTTGTGTTGTCCTGGCTCGGCAACTTGGTGAGAGGAACACCAGCACTCTCCAATCTCTTTCAAACTCCAAGCGTCTTATTTGGTAGTATTAGTGAAAGTGATATATTATTGTACTGCTCCTCTACTGCATTTGCATACACCAACTGAACCCGCAGGGAAACATGTGATGGATGTGCTCCTACGGAAATATTGGATTATTGTAGTGTTTCTACTGGGATTTCTTTTTTAGTGTACTAGGTTGTTATAGAAAAGTCCAGCTTACAAGTGTGCTTATACTATTGCTTAGATGCAGTTTATTATTCCAACTTTACAGGTGTACAAACTTAACGGAAAGGTAGTTTACTAGTTGTTGCAAGACCTATCTGTATGGGATTTGGTTGAAGTTTCTTCCATCGAGACTAGGAGTAGTTCATGCGTGGTTCCATATGCAAACAGGGTGTCTAAGGACACTACAGGAATGGGAGAAGACGCCGACGGCCGAACTGTACGCCGACGGCCAAATGTCGGGGCCGTCGGCGTACGGCCTCGCCGGGGCAGCCCAGGAAGCCGACCGTCGGCGTGTACTTACCGTCGGCGTAGAGGTGGCTACGCCGAGGGCAGCCGTCGGCGTCAACCTGGCCCTCGGCGTAGCACCGGCATCGCCTGCCCTCGCACCCGCGCCGTCACTGCCCGCTCACGGCGTCACACAGACGCCGAGGGCTACCCTCGGCATAGGGCATGGCCCCTCTATGCCGACGGCCACCCTCGGCATATAGGATTTTTTTTCTTTTTTTCTTTTTTTTCTCTCTCATATTACTTTATATTATGTTTCTATTATTTATTTACTAGTATGAATTATGTAAAAAAGGTTCTATTTTTTAAGAATTCGACGATGCATTGCATATATGTAAGTCCCACGGGTGACGCTCTTCGCAGACGGGTCAACCGGAGCCACTAGGCCCAACTTCTGCTATCTATGTACATATGTCCTTAAAAATTTAGGAAAAATTCCATTGCTAACCCTAACTCCAACCCTAACCCTAACCGAGGCCATTCCCACCCTAGGGTTTCCCGCTTCTGCGGGCCAACTTTCTATTTTGCGAACATTTTGGTAACCCTAAACCTCACCCGGATCCTATCCCTAACCCTAACCCTAGGGGTAGATCTGCGGGGTCCCCGCCCTAGGGTTTGGCTAACCTTGCATGTACCCGGCGTTGACGATTTCCGCATACATGGGCTAGCACTTGGTAAAATCCAGGATCTGTATGTGGAAACTCCCGCCACGGCTCAAACGGAGCCTATTTTGTGGTAAAGTATGCCCAACTTATGGTTTCCATGTACATATGTCCTAAACAAACCAAAGCAAGTAAAAAAGTCCATTGGTAAACCCTCGCATGGAGAAAGCTATAGGGGTAGATCTGCGGGGTCCCCGCCCTAGGGTTTTCCAAGATACAAACCACCAGAGCGTCGGAATCGCTGGAAAACTTGTGTGTGTCCACATGACATGCACAAAAGTGATTTGAGAAGGTTTTATATCCAAGGCTACCCCCCAAGGTGTGTCCGGCTTCTCGGACAGGGGGTTCCTACACTTAGGCAGATTCTGGATGTATAGGGGGAACTCCCTCGGAGGTGAACCGGAGAGAAACTTGGGATCATATGGGATGATCCTTGTTACCACATGTACCTATGACCTAACCAAGCTAAAATGGAGGCATATGCCCACCGGGGGACCCCCGATGGGATGCAGTCAAAGGGGTAGACCGCGCGGTCAACATAACTAGGGTTTCGTCAGAAATCGAGCGTCGGACCTAGGGAATGGCCCCAAAACTTGTGAGTGTCCACATGGCATGGCATGCACAAAAGTGATACATTTAAGAACTTAAGACCCACACACGAACCGAAACACTTAAAGAACTACACCCACACAGGAACCAAAACACTTAAAGAACTAGACCCACACACGAACCAAAACATTTAAAGAACTACACCCACACACGAACAAAGCACTTAACACTGGGTCGACGCATGACCCGCTAGACACACGGACTCGACACACACACATATTAATCAAAAGTCGAAATCTTCATCCTCGCTGGGGGTGTCCTCTGAAGCGGTGGTTGTGAGGTTCCACGACCACCGTTCATCATCCTCCCCCCATGTCGACGCCTCTCCTTTGGCGTACTCTGCTTCAACCTCGTCCTTCCTCTGCCGCTTTCCCGCCCTCCTCTCTCTCCTGTACGTCTGCTTGTCCTTCCAGAATGCGCGCTCTGCCTCGACGGCTCCAGGATTGTCTCTGCGCCATTGTGCCATGAACTGCTCGTCCGCCTCGGGTGTATCAATCCGCCGCTGGCCAGACCTGTACCACCGCGCTTCACCCTGTGAGCGAAGTAGCGGCTCAGTAGAGAGACTCTGAGCTTCCGTCAGAGACCTGACCTCCGGGAAGTTCATTTCATGGCGCGGCCAGCCAAACCTCCAAGCCGCAACGTCGTATGCGCGGGCAGCAGCCTCCTTCGTGTAGAAGGTGCCGAGCCACACACGGGTACCACCGGCGGTGATTTCAGCCGCGAAATGTCCCGCGGGCCGCAGGCGAACGCCGATGAAGCCCGTGTTGCTACGGCGACGAGGAGCCATCTCAGTGGCAGCTCAGCTCAGAGGATTTTGTGGTTCTGTTGGATGAGAGAAGCGATGAAGGGAGAAAATGTTGATGGTGCTGTTAGTGGAGAAGACATGGCTATATATAGGCCGACGAGGGGCTGAAACGGCGGGAAAACTTGGCGGGAGAGAATGGGCGGGAAAGGGTGGGCGGGAAAACTTGGCGGGAGATAATGAGCGGGAAAGGGTGGGCGGGTAAACTTGGCGGGAAATCATGGCGGGAAAAAAGGGCGGGAGAGAAGCAGCGGGAAAGGGTGGGCGGGAAAAAAGGGTTTCGTCAGAAATCGAGCATCGGATCTAGGGAATGGCCCCAAAACTTGTGTGTGTCCACATGGCATGCACAAAATTGATTTGTGATGGTTTTATATCCAAGGCTAGCCCCCCAGGTGTGTCCGGCTTCTCGGACAGGGGGTTCCTACACTTGGGCAGATTCTGCATGTATAGGGGGGAACTCCCTCGTACGTGAACCGGAGAGAAAGTTGATATCATATGGGATGATTTTTGTTTCCACATGTACCTATGACCTAACCAATCTCAAATGGAGGCATATGCCCACCGGGGGACCCCCGATGGGATGCAGTCAAAGGGGTAGACCGCGTGGTCAACAGAACTAGGGTTTCATCGGAAATCGAGCATCGGATCTAGGGAATGGCCCCAAAACTTGTGTGTGTCCACATGGAATGCACAAAAGTGATTTGAGATGGTTTTATATCCAAGGCTACCCCCCAGGTGTGTCCGGCTTCTCGGACAGGGGGTTACTACACTTAGGCAGATTCTGCATGTATAGGGGGGAACTCCCTCGGAGTTGAACCGGAGACAAACTTGGGATCATATGGGATGATCCTTGTTTCCACATGTACCTATGACCTAACCAAGCTCAAATGGAGGCATATGCCCACCGGGGGACCCCCGATGGGATGCAGTCAAAGGGGTAGACCACGCGGTCAACATAACTAGGGTTTCATCGGAAATCGAGCATCGGATCTAGGGAATGGCCCCAAAACTTGTGTGTGTCCACATGGAATGCACAAAAGTGATTTGAGATGGTTTTATATCCAAGGCTACCCCCCCAGGTGTGTCCGGCTTCTCGGACAGGGGGTTACTACACTTAGGCAGATTATGCATGTATAGGGGGGAACTCCCTCGGAGTTGAACCGGAGAGAAACTTGAGATCATATGGGATGATCCTTGTTTCCACATGTACCTATGACCTAACCAAGCTCAAATGGAGGCATATGCCCACCGGGGGACCCCCGATGGGATGCAGTCAAAGGGGTAGACCGCGCGATCAACAGAACTAGGGTTTCATCGGAAATCGAGCATCGGATCTAGGGAATGGCCCCAAAACTTGTGTGTGTCCACATGGAATGCACAAAAGTGATTTGAGATGGTTTTATATCCAAGGCTACCCCCCCAGGTGTGTCCGGCTTCTCGGACAGGGGGGTTACTACACTTAGGCAGATTATGCATGTATAGGGGGGAACTCCCTCGGAGTTGAACTGGAGAGAAACTTGAGATCATATGGGATGATCCTTGTTTCCACATGTACCTATGACCTAACCAAGCTCAAATGGAGGCATATGCCCACCGGGGGACCCCCGATGGGATGCAGTCAAAGGGGTAGACCGCGCGGTCAACGTAACTAGGGTTTCATCGGAAATCGAGCATCGGATCTAGGGAATGGCCCCAAAACTTGTGTGTGTCCACATGGAATGCACAAAAGTGATTTGAGATGGTTCTATATCCAAGGCTACCCCCCAGGTGTGTCCGGCTTCTCGGACAGGGGGTTCCTACACTTAGGCAGATTCTGCATGTATAGGGGGGAACTCCCTCGTAGGTGAACCGGAGAGAAACTTGAGATCATATGTGATGATCCTTGTTTCCACATGTACCTATGACCTAACCAAGCTCAAATTAAGGCATATGCCCACCGGGGGACCCCCGATGGGATGCAGTCAAAGGGGTAGACCGCGCGGTCAACAGAACTAGGGTTTCGTCGGAAATCGAGCATCGGATCTAGGGAATGGCCCCAAAACTTGTGTGTGTCCACATGGAATGCACAAAAGTGATTTGGGATGGTTTTATATCCAAGGCTACCCCCAGTGTGTCCGGCTTCTCGGACAGGGGGTTACTACACTTAGGCGGTTCTCGCATGTATAGGGGGAACTCCCTCGGAGGTGAACCGGAGAGAAACTTGAGATCATATGTGATGATCCTTGTTTCCACATGTACCTATGACCTAACCAAGCTCAAATGGAGGCATATGCCCACCGGGGACCCCGATGGGATGCGATCAAAGGGGTAGACCGCGCGGTCAACAGAACTAGGGTTTCATCGGAAATCGAGCATCGGATCTAGGGAATGGCCCCAAAACTTGTGTGTGTCCACATGGAATGCACAAAAGTGATTTGAGATGGTTTTATATCCAAGGCTACCCCCCCAGGTGTGTCCGGCTTCTCGGACAGGGGGTTACTACACTTAGGCAGATTCTGCATGTATAGGGGAACTCCCTGAGGTGAACCGGAGAGAAACTTGAGATCATATGGGATGATCCTTGTTTCCACATGTACCTATGACCTAACCAAGCTCAAATGGAGGCATATGCCCACCGGGGGACCCCCGATGGGATGCAGTCAAAGGGGTAGACCGCGCGGTCAACAGAACTAGGGTTTCGTCGAAAATCGAGCATCGGATCTAGGGAATGGCCCCAAAACTTGTGTGTGTCCACATGGAATGCACAAAAGTGATTTGAGATGGTTTTATATCCAAGGCTACCCCCCCAGGTGTGTCCGGCTTCTCGGACAGGGGGTTCCTACACTTAGGCAGATTATGCATGTATAGGGGGGAACTCCCTCGGAGTTGAACCGGAGAGAAACTTGAGATCATATGGGATGATCCTTGTTTCGACATGTACCTATGACCTAACCAAGCTCAAATGGAGGCATATGCCCACCGGGGGACCCCCGATGGGATGCAGTCAAAGGGGTAGACCGCGCGGTCAACAGAACTAGGGTTTCGTCGGAAATCGAGCATCGGATCTATGCTTAACCCTTGACAACACCTCATGATAGATGTTTCTTTTATCTCCATTCAGTTGTACCTTGTGTAGTGGTGGTAGCAATTTGGTACAAACACATGGAATTCAATATCTAAGATGCATTCGTTCATAAGTTTATGTAGCTTCTAAATTTGAGGTGTATAACTTTTGATAAACTATTCTAATCACCCCGTTCCTAAGAAATTTGGTCAATTTTGTATTCCAAAAAAAATAAGAGAGAAAAAAATAAGAGAAAAATAAGAGAAAAAAATAAAAAAAATAGAAAAAACTCTATGCCGACGGCCACCCTCGGCATATAGCCGGGCGTCGGCATATGGTGCCCGCGCCGCACCGTTACATGGGAGCTGGTCGAGCCAGACCAGCTCCCAACCCTAAACGCCCAAACTCGCCCCGCCAGCCTCTGCGCCCAAACTCGCCCCGCGCCGCCAGCCTCTTTGCCGCCCGCGCCCGCCCCTCGCCGTCGCCGGCCGCCCCGCTGCCCCTCCCCTCCCCGGCCGCCCGCCGCCCCTGCCCCGCCCTCCTCTCCCCAATCCCGCCGCCCGCCCGCTGCCCCTCCCCTCCCCGGCCGCCCTCCTCCCCTGCCCCGCCCTCCTCTCCCCTATCCCGCCGCCGGCCTCCTCTCCCCTGCCCCCTCGCGCCGCTCTCCTCCTCCTCCTTGCGCCCGGCCCGCCGTCCCCTGGTCGGCCTCCTCCTCGCGCCCCGGCCTGCCGTCGCCCTCACGGTAAGGGTCCTCTTTTTTATTTTTGCATTAGGTTTAGTTCTTGTAATTAATAGAAATAGAAATTAAATTGTGTAATTGATATGAAATAGAAAGAAAGAAATAGTAATAGAAAATGAAATTGCAAATAGAAATGAAATGGAAATTGCAAATGTGAAATAGAAATGAAATTGAAATAGAAATTGCAAACAGAAATAGAAATTGCAAATAGAAATAGAAATAGAAATTGGAAATGTGAATGTGGAATTTGTTCTAATAATGTGAATTTATAATAGGCCATGTGGTGACCGCCTCGTCATGAGCACCCCGGCGTGACGATCCGGGATCTTGACGCACTTCTCGACGGTCGCCGACATCGACACTCGGTTGTTGGACTACTTCCTCTACAGCCGAGGGTGAGCTAAAACATCGCCTCCCCTTCTTCGCATTTTCTTATGTCACTAGATTCATTTTCCAAGTCCAGTTGCGTAACCTAGGTGTCACTTCCCGTCCGCGAGCGTTACGCGGATAAATATGCATTAGTGGTCCGCATATTTTGAACCGTAACGCTTGCGGCATTTACGGGACAGTCGGCGGATGCGTAGTTGTCTACGTTTTCCATGTTCTACTCCGGTCCGAGTCAGGATTTCGGCGGCGCCTCCCCGTTGTTCTCCGGATGCACATCCACTCGGCTTTTTGCCGAGACGTGTATCGGGAGAGCAGCGGGGAGGTGCTGCCGAAATTCTGACTTGGACCGGGGTAGAGCATGGAGAACGTAGCCAACTACGGATCCGGTGGCTGCTAGGAGCCCACCTAGTAGAGATGTAGGTTGATGCATGCGTTTCGCCCGGTAAAATAAATAAAAATATGATGCATTTAATTTCCTATTTGATATAAATGCTATGTCTGTGGTTTGGCTCCCAATAAAGCAGAGGATGGCTGATAATGGATGGATGTACAATGAGCGTGTTAGTGCGGCGAGAAAACAGATGAGTGGACAAGGAAGACCCATTTTCTAGTGAATGAGTTAGCGCGTGGTACAAAGGGGCTGGTTCGGGCACTTTGCCCCTGTGTTCGCTGCGTGAAGCGTCAACGTCGTGGGAAGGATGAAATGTATAGACACCTTCTGCAATATGGGTATATGCATGGGTACATCACGGAAATCGACTTTGATGAGCGCGAACGTGACAGAGGTGAGGTGATGCGGCAGCGGCTCAATGGCAATGCGTACGATGGAATTAGAGACTTTCTAGATGATCTCGTCCATGCCGATGTCCCGGATTCGCCACCTCCAGAACCGGAGGCGCCGCCAGAACCGGAGGCGCCGCCAGAACCGGAGGAACCAGAGCCAACCGCGAAGGCCTTCTATGATATGATTTCCGCGGCTAAGAGGCCTCTGTACGAGGGCGCCGCGATTTCTCAGCTCGATGCCATCTCCCAATGTCTAGCCGACAAGACCCGGTACAACACCACCCGTGAGGGCTTTGAAGCAAGTCTGAAAACAACTGGTAACATGTTGCCCAAAGATCATTGTCTGCCTCAAAGCCTGCACGCGACGAGGAGAATGATGAAGGACCTCAACATGGATTATCAAAGGATAGACTGTTGTCCGAAAGGCTGCGTTCTATTTTGGAGACAGTATGCGGAGGACAAGTACTGTCCCATCTCGTAAGCGCCTAGGTATGAAGAGGTAACGGGAAAGGATGGTCAGGTGAGGCAGTCAAGCACCGCAAAGTCGATTCTTCGATATCTCCCATTCATAAAAAGAATCCAGCGGCTTTACATGCACGAGGAGACAGCCAAACAGATGACGTGGCACAAGTATGGGAAGAGATTCGTGGACGAAAACAAGAAGTTGAAGATGGGACATCCATCCGATGGTACGGCATGGAAGAACTTCGATACAAAACACCGCCTTAAGGCAGCCGAGGCTCGGAATGTCAGAATTGCGATAGCAACAGATGGCTTCAATCCATATGGTATGTCCAATGCCAATTACAGTTGCTGGCCCGTGTTTGTTATTCCGCTCAATCTCCCTCCCGGAGTCCTAATGACGAGGAAGACCATGTTTCTGTCGCTGATCATTCCAGGCCCTCATTACCCGGGGAAGAATTTGAGTGTCTACATGCAGCCGATTGTGGAAGATTTGAACCACTCTTGGCACCACGGGACATTGACGTACGACCGAGCATCGAAGACGAACTTCTACATGAGAGTTTGGTTGCAGTATACCATGCATGACATGCCCGGGTACGCCCTAACATGTGGATGGTGTACAGCTGGTAAGTGGCCATGACCGGTGTGCGAGCATCGGCTTGAGTTCCTTTGGCTACGTAAGGGTCGCAAGTATGTTGCGTTTGACACGAATCGACAGTTCCTCAAAAGGAGGCATCCGTTTAGAGAAGACAAAAGAACTTCAAGAAGGGCAAAGTTGTGCATGAAAAAAAAGATGTGCCGAAGTTTGATGGTACACTTGTTGAAGCCGAGCTACGTGCTCTCGTGCCGGCAGCGACGCCAACTGGCCATCAATTTGAGGGATATGGTGTAACGCACAACTGGACTCACGAGGCGGCTTTAACGAAGCTCGAGTATTACAAGGACCTCGAACTTCCCCATAACATCGATGTGATGCACACTGTAAAGAATGTCGCGGAGTCCGTCTTTCACACATGCCTGAACATTCCCGGGAAGTCAAAGGATAATGTCAAGGCTAGAGTCGATATTGAGATCCTCTGTGATAGGGAAAAATTACACATGAAGCGTCCTATTGGCCGTCAAAAGAATTGGTTCAAGCCGCATGCCAACTTCTGCCTTGATTCCATCCAAAAGAAGGAGGCATTCAGGTGGCTCAAATACGTCGTGATGTTCCCGGATGGTTATTGCTCGAATATGAGTAAGGGAGTTAATCTTTCGATGGGAAAAGTCACCGGGCTCAAGAGTCACGATATCATATATGGATTCAGCGGCTCATGCCGGTGATGCTTCGAGGGTATATCCCCGAGAAAGTCTGGCGAGTGCTTGCGCAGTTGAGCCATTTCTTCCGCACGCTCTGTGCTAAGCAGATATGTCCCAAGGTTATTGCAAAGCTACAACATACAGTGCCGGAGTTGCTATGCAATTTGGAGATGATATTTCCGCCAGGCTTCTTTACTCCGATGGCACATCTCATTGTGCACCTCGCCAACGAGGCACTCTTGGGTGGTCCGGTGCAGTTTCGTTGCGATTCTGTATTGAGAGAGAGTTTAAGTATATTCGAAAGATAATCGGAAACAAGGCCAAGATTGAAGCATGCATAGCTGAGGCAATATGCCTTCGGGAGATGGCAGATGCCGCGACAACGTACTATCCCGATGATGTTCCCACTCAGCATAACCCGGTCACTCGTTACAATGTCGACGTGCCCGAGAATGACCCCAAGCTAAAACTATTCCAATTCCCCGGTGGCAAGGCTGGTAAAGGAACAAAATATAAATTGGAGAACGAAGAGAAGGATTGTATAATGCTATATGTGCTGATGAACATGGAGGAAGTGATCCCATTCGTAAGGTAAAATGGTGAACAAATTACTTTGCAGCTAGTAACCTCGTCTCGGTCTAATGCTTATTTTCTCCTTTCAGTGAATTCACGGATGAAATGTGGCCGTATGATGAATTGCCCGAAACCTCGGAGATGGACACTCTACTGAAAGACGGTGCTCCCGGAATTAATAAAAACTTTGTGACATGGTTCATGGAAAAAGTAATTTCTAACCTTTCCTCTTACATTGCAACATGTGACTTGTCCCTCTTATTACACGTAACTAATGCACACAACAAATTTGAAATGTTCTTGTAGGGCCGTGAGAGAAACGTTGATATGATAGATGAGTTGAAATGTGTTTCCCAAGGTTGTAGCCGTGAGGTGACCAAGTATGAGAAGTATGATGTGAATGGGTTTCGCTTCCACACAGAGACGCACCAGAAGGGCCGGGCGAATCCCAAAACGATAAATACTGGGGTCTTCACCAAAGGAGCCAACAAGTTTGATTACTACGGAAGGTTACAAAGTGTATACGAGTTGACATTCAATCGTACGAACGTGCAACTCAATATCGTCGTGTTCAAGTGTCATTGGTTCGACCCAATAGGTGGACAGAGAAGTGATAAGTCCATTGGGTTAGTTGAAGTTAAGCCTTCAACCACCTATAGCGGAGCCGATGTCTTTGTTGTGGCTCACCAAGCCAAGCAAGTTTATTATTTGCCCTACCCATGCCAGAAAGCGGAACTCAAGGGTTGGGAAGTCGTCTTCCAGGTATCGCCACATGGTAACCTACCGATTCCCTCTGATGATGATTACAACAACATTGACCCCGTGACATACGAGGGGATTTTCTATCAAGAGGAATAGGACTTCGGGGAATATATTTTAGAACCGTTTGTTCAAGAGGACCTCGGGAACGATGCAGAAACTCGTGGTGAGTCAGTGGTGGATCTAAAGGACATATCTATGCTCGAGAAGTTACTTGAGGCGAATGACAATTATGATGAGCCTCCACCCGTCGACCCTTCAACTTTGTACTCACAAGATAATGATAGTGATAGTGGGCCAGAGAAAGAGAAAGAGAAAGAGATGGAGTATGAGAGTGAGCGTGAGAGCGATGATGGCTGGTGAGGGTCTTTTATTCTTAGTATTTATTTGTCAACATGCTTCTTAATTGCATTGTGCCTTTTATTCTTAGTATCTTCATTTTATTATGTCAACATGCTTCTTAATTGCATTGTGCCTTTTATTCTTAGTATCTTCATTTTATTATGTCAACATGCTTCTTAATTGCATTGTGCCTTTTATTCTTAGTATCTTCATATAATATGTCTTTGTGCTTAACTGTTTTATTCTTCTCAATGCAGGTGACTGAACAATATGAGCAGCGGCAAGGCAGACTCCGAGAGCTTGCTTAAGACGCTGGCGCAGGTGAAGAGGAATATTCCTAGAGTGCCAAGACGGAGTGATCGAGCCCCGGTGCAAAATCCGCGTTACGCCGATGGTACCGATGGAGGACGAGGATGAGGAGGACGAGGTGGAGGTCGAGGACGAGGACGAGGAGGACAAGGTGGAGGACGAGGTGGCGGCGGGGTACACATGGACTTTGACGAGCCACCCTCCGCTTCTGGCGACGTGGCTCCTGAGTTGTACCTTGAGGGTCCGTCTAGTGGGGAGGTGGAGATGGAGACGGAGTCTACACACGAGTCGGACTCTAGGGCTGAGTTGGAGGTCATGGAGGGTGAAGGTGCGCCGAAGCCCTTGAAGCTTCGTGGAGAAGCTAGAGTCCCCGATGCGAGGAAGGAGCCGAAGACCCATGATGACAAGGCCCTTATCATTCCTTCGAGCGATGAGTAAGTGTACTACTTCAGAAATTTCGAACATGTATTTTCATCTTGGGCATAATAAACAATTTGGCATGTGTACTAATGTGTGATTTATTTGCAAAGAATCGGACATGGGATGCCAAGCCCCCGCATGCCTAACAGCTTGCTTGGGGCTCGATTAAGAAGTTCTGGCCCGGCAGATACACTCCCCTTAGCACGGTCCCCGGTGGCCCGAAGCTAGCCACTACTTGGGCGGACTATGAGGATGCCCCTGCCGTAGGCTTCGCGACACCGCCGAGGCTGTGACCACCAAGTTCTGGGTAAGGCATATATTTCTCGAGCACCGTTCATAGTTGATGACCCTAATGTGCTAACTCATGACTTTCACAACTGATTTATGCATGATTGAAGTGCTTCTATCGTGTGGACCCGGAGCATGATACGCAGGCGCGTCTCACTTTGTGTGGCGCTTGCGAGAGGTTGACACCGCAGCAGTGGTACAACCAAAAGTTCACCAGCGCTAGTGCCTTCTGGGCTAACAAGGGTAAGAGGGTCAAGAAGGAGTACTATGTTGGTAACCAGCCTACGGAGGAATGGGCAATGACCATTGAGGAGTACATGTCGGTGAGTAAAATGTCAATGAGATTCTACATTGCTGCTAAGTTTTCATTGAATTATCTTGAGCTGAGTATTGCGTTTTCAGGTTTGTCCCGAGTGGGCCGAGCAGCATAGGGAGGCATGTGAGGAGCTGATTAGGGCGAGGTGGCTCAGGCAGGACGAGGAGTTTGCAGCCGTGTCGAGGCGTAACATGGATAACCGAGGCACCGGTGGCACACACTGCGCGGGAAACCGCGACTACACCCGCTTCAAGGGGAAAAAGGTATGTATATACATGGAACGACCTTCATTCATTTCCCGCCATGTCTCATTTGTGGTACGCTTAACTTTTCTTTTCGCGATGCAGGTGGCCGAGGCACCACCTGGGGTGGTGCTTCATGATGCCCAGATATATGACATGATGCGGACGAAGCAGAAGCCCAATCCCGCATTGCCTCAGCCACAGTACTACGGCAATGCCAAGGCCGCCAAGGAGGACTACTGCGACATGGTCAAGTCTCGTCACCCCGAGGTGGATGACCCCTTGAGCATTCCGGTCGACGAGGAGTCGTTGGTCCTGTCGGGGCACGGGCGTCCGCATGGCCGTTTCCCCTTTCTGAATAAGGCGGTCAAGCCTACCCACTCCACGAGCTACACGCGTCTCAAGCATACCCTCACCGCCGACAGCCCCCAGCCTCGTCCACGGCCTGCTCGTCCACCCGCCTACGATGTAAGTTTTCCTCATTTTCATCCTCTTTCCGGTTTTTCTTCCTACATGGCTAAGTGTTTACGAGATTCATTGTTTCTGAAATTGTAGCCTGAGTTCGAGGCGGCCTTCGAAGCCTGCAATGAAGCGTATCAGCAGGCCGCTGCCCAGTGGAATAGGCAGAATACGGCCTACATGGCGTATATAGGAGTAAGTCTGAATCTTTCTTCTCGCGCAAGTAGATGACAAGTCTCAGTTTGATGCTTTATTTCTGCAAAGCCTAACTTGTAACCTATCTTGCAGGAAATGATGATCTCTATGTCTACTGGTACACCGCCACCGGCTCGAGTTACCGTGGCGGGGGACATGCCTATCATGCCATCGAGGGCAGCTTTCGCTGCGACTTACTACGGATCCACACCGGAGGTAAGTTCTTTGCCAAACCGGTAGTTACCACTTGTCTTTGCCTCGCAAGTTGCTAACATGTAGGGAACATGTAGGGAACGGGATGGTCCGGGAACCAGGCATCGCCGGGTGGGCGCGAGGTCACACCGGTTCATGAAGGTGGTCGGTCTCCTGGGCGTTCTGCTGGTGCCTCTCCGTCGACTACTCCTGGGACTACTCCCGGTGCCTCTCCATCGACTTCTCCTAGGCGTACCACCGGTCCTTCTCCAGGTGGTTCTTCTGCAGCTTCTACCGGAGCGCAACCCCGGGCTGCTCGTTTCGCCAACGATGTGGGCAGACACACCCCGCTCGGTTCCTTCCTCCGCTAGTCAGCTTAGAACTAGGGTTTGCTTGCTACTACTATGTATTTGGATGACATGGCACTCTCCTCTTTTATGCTATTATGTGCACCATGTATGCTACTATGTGGATTTCATGCTATTTATGTGAATTATGGTGAATTTGGATGAATTTGTATGTGTAAACTGTAGTATTATGCAAACTGAACTGCTGTAACGGTGCAAATTAAACTGCTGAAAACAAAAAAAAAATTTGGGCAGGTCTACGCCGAGGGCAATGCCGTCGGCATAGACCCCTGCTGCGACCATATGGTCAGGGCTATGCCGACGGTATTGCCGTCGGCGTAGACCCCCCACCTGGCAGCAGCACCCAGCGTGCCGCGTGTCCACTGCATGGGCCATGCAGACGCCGAGGGCCGGGCCGTCGGCGTAGACGCCGTACGTGGCAGCCTCGCGATGCGCCACGTCGCCCCACGGCGCCCAGATCGCGTGGCTATGCCGAGGGCAAGGCCGTCGGCGTCTGATGGAGCACCGTTAACGGCGACGGCCGGCCGTGGCCAAACGCCGAGGGCAGCTACGCCGAGGGGAAGTCGCACCGTCGGTATAGGCGGCATACGCCGACGGCCGGCCCTACGCCGACGGCACGATGACAGGTGCCGAGGGACCTGAACGCCGAGGCGCTATGCCGAGGGCTGCCGTCGGCGTAGCCTACGCCGAGGGCCAGGCGTGGCTACGCCGAGGGCAGCCGGCCGTCGGCGTCTACGTCGATTCCTGTAGTGGGAGAATGTACGGGACTCATGTGCATTGTCTTAGGTTCAGGAACCGGGTGACTCATAATTTTGGGCTGAACTAATGATGTCAAAGAAATTCTTCTTTCCATATGGTTCATTTTTATCAAGGATGGTTCGAAAATAAGAGGATAAATAGCTAGGTAACGCCACACTCCGGAAACAATATCCAGCTCTGTACAATACTGTGCGCAACAAAAGTGATACCCTTGCTAAGGTGATGGAAACTTCCCCACCAAATGTGACGTTCAGAAAAAATCTCGTTGGTCCTAGGCTCGCATCTTGGAATGCGTTGCTACAACTTTGACCCAGTTGACGCAGGGGCTGATGGGTTTCGATGGAATTTGCATGAGAATGGTAAATTCTCGGTGGATTTCATGTACAAAGCTTTAATCCAGCCATATGTGCCGGTCGATAATAACAAAAAATTGGAAGATGAAGATTCAACTAAAAAATAAAAAATTTGTGTGGTATCTTCATCAAGGTGTAATCCTCACTAAAGACAACCTTGCGAAACGTAATTGGCATGAAATTAAAAGGTGTGTCTTGTGTTATCAGGACGAGACTATAAAACACTTATTCTTCCAGTGCAAATTTGCTAGATCTATATAATCAGTCATCCAAATAGGTTTTACCTTATACTCGCCACGTAGCATTCCAAATATATTCGGCAATTGGCTAAATAGTGTGGATCATAGGTTTAAACTACTTATTAGGATGAGAGCGCTTGCCATTATTTGGTCGCTATAATTATGTATAAATGACAAGGTTTTTAATGATAAAAATTTATCTCTTATGCATGTTATCTACCGGTGCATAGCTACGCTCTGTTCATGGTTGTCTCTACAACGTGTGGAGCATCGCGGCCTGTTTATGGAGACGTCTAGACGTATCAGATTCAAAGAAGAAAGGCCAGAAGGCCGATGTACAACACGCTCGGGGCGCATGCGCCCACGAAGCGCAACTCCCCGCTACCTCCGGAAAGAGGTAGCATGCACACATTGCCAGACTACTCGCGGCATCTCAACTTATCTACTGGCGCAAGGGATCCTCTAAAAATCTTAGCCACTCTCCACAGCTACGCCTCGTCAGAGATCTTTGAGAGCACTGTGGACTTGGAAGGTGCGACTTTGTCAAACACTATGTCGTTTTGGTGTCGCCAAAGGCACCAACAGATGAGAGTCACACCTGTCCAGAGGTCGCGGTCTCCTCCAGGTCCTCCACGCTTAACCTGCAGCCATCCGATGAAGTCCGTATCTACCTGTGGCATCCAGTGCAGCATCCCCCACCAGCGCAGACAAATCGCCCAAATCTCTCGAGCCAACACACAACCCATGAGCAGGTGGTTTAAGGTTTCCTCGCTCTGATCGCAGAAAGGGCATGCAGCCGGGTGGGGAAGACCCCGCCTGCTAAGCCTGTGTGCTGTCCAACACCTGTCCTGACCGCCAGCCAAAGAAAGACCCTGCAGTTTGGTGGAGCCCTCGAGCGCCATATCTGAAGTGGCCCTGGCATATCCACCCTTGCCCCGAACATCGCGGGGTAGCCCGATCGCACGGAGTAGGAGAAATCTTTCTCCCAGCCCCATCTGAAGCTATCCTCTACACCCTACACGAGGGCTAGATTCTCCACCTGGTCCTCCACATCGAAGAGCTCCCGGATCGCTGGCGCGTCTAGATCGGGTGGGACGTCATTGAACCAAGCGCCAACTAATCCTTCTCGAACTTTGCGCAGTCGCACATCGCGCTTTGGTACCGCCTTCAGAAGGTTTGGTGCTATGTCCAACAGCCGACCTTCAGGGAGCCATCGGTCCGTCCAGAAGAAGGTGAACGCCCCGTCACCTAGCACCGAGTAAGTTGCGCCTTTAAAGAGTTGTCTCACCACATGTGGTACCTGAATGTTCAGCTCCTTCCATGGCTTCGAGTCATCAACTTCGTTGAAGCCACAACCATCTTTCCGTCCGATTGGTTACCAACAATTCCGAGTAGGGATTCCGAGACGAGCGCATGCACGCACTTGTCCGCCCAAACTGAGTTAATTCTGATACTCATTCTTCCTTTTGCAATACGCAGCAACAGTTCCCTGGGATCTGGTACTCTATGCGGGTGGCTTTGGCTTGTGCGCTACTTGAAGACCGATCACGGTCCAAAATCTCCACTCGTTCTTCCGTTGCAATATATACGCAGCAAATCGAAATCTTATCGTTGAACTGCAACAAGCCAACCGTTAATGATTCGAATACCTTGTCATGCTATCTTATTCTTATGCCATCTGATTGTAGTTCGTCACTACTCCCATCTGCAGATAATAGACGGCCTACGATGCCTGTTGACTAGATGAAGATGCTGCATTCTTCTGTGTAAGAGACTCGAAACCGTCAATATGTAGACGATATGGCCATGTGTGCGATATCTGTTACATGCCATTGAACCAAAGCTGCCTCTTCAGATTGGCATCGACAGTGGACCATGAACGACACCGCATCAAGTTGTCAAGCATGGCGGGGAGAGTTGAGAATGGGAATTTAGAGATTTTTTAGCTATCTTATCCTATCTATGTGGATTAGTCTGCATTTTTTCCTTTTGAGTTGCAATTCTGCATTTTCCTAGGTGAGATGTATGCTCTCTGCAACTGTTGCGACAATTTATTGGGACGGTTGGCCAATTGACCAGTATTTTGGTGCTACTTGTTTGATCGTTCACTTGCAAGAATCGGTCCTTTTCGATTCAACAGTGCATGCATCAAGCTGAAGCTTGCTTGTACACTGCAGAGCGAGAAAGTGCGTAGTGAAATTTATAACATTGGTTTAATTGTTTTAACTGCTTGAACTACTGAGGATGACTGTCTGAGAAAGATGAAGCAACTTTTTCCTCCACTATGTGCTTGGGAATGGGACGCACGCATGCTTATCATCATCAGCTTTTCTCCCCGCTGATATATATTGCGTGACACGACGACAGAGCCGGCACGTTAGAGCTACAGAGGCTAGCCGGAATCTCTGGATATTCGAGCTCCTCCAAGGAGAAAATGGAGCTGTCTAGCCTATGATTGGGTGGGTTGTTGACTTTGAGCGGCAGGTTTCCAATCGGCAATCTGATAACTGAAAGCAGAAAAGCAGATACGATATCAGAGATTGAGAGACAAGCAGCGACTTGTCTGGAGCTGCTCTTGTTCATTCAGTCTTGCTGCACTCCCTGATCGTTCGTTCCCCAATCAGGTGGGCGGTGGGCCTCGACTGTTTTAGCCACGTTTTGTGAAGCAAAGATGAACTTTTTCCGTAGGGTGGAGAGACGGACAACACAATTTCCGCACCAAATTTGTTTCCTATTCTATTTCAGAGAGTCTATATCCGGTTTGACGGAATCCAACGAATATGGGATTTCAACTTTACACCGGACATGGTATAACAAATAGCACCCTGATATTCGTGTCTGAAAATCATTTATGATCGCCCGATGTTTTTATCCGACTAATCCGATTTTGATCCGAAACAGAGTTTTAAATAGCCGGCTATAACCGTGACCTGTGAAAATGGCTATAGCCGGGAAATTTAATTCGGCTCCCGTGTGCGTATTCTCCCTCTACCTAAAAAATCATGTTTCAAAGTGTTGAATTTTTTTTACAAAAAATTCTACTTGTACATCTCCATAGTATATGTGTCGATCGTCCATTTAACGAAAAACCGATATTTTTTATGAACTATGTAACAAAGGAAAAAATTATCTTATGAAAAACATTATTTTTAGCACTAAATTTTGTCTTTTTATACATGTCACATGACAAGTCGATTTTTTATGAAACGACTTCGTGAGCGCGTAGCACGTAGCACGTGAAGATGTACGTGCGAATTTTTTATTTCAACTTTTTTGAAATTCAAAATGTGTGTAAGATGCATTTCAAATTAGAGGAAGCATATGCTCACATGTTCCAAACCACCACTCCCGCTATAGCTAGGCTATAGCAGGCTATAGCCACCTTTTAATATGTGAATGCCTTTAGCCGCACCTTGCTCGAAAGGCTATAGCGGGGCTATAGCCGGCTATTTATAATTATGTCGATCGGTCCAGCACGGATTGAAATAGGAGCCGGTTCGACATGAAGCTTTTGAAAACGCAGTGCACCTAGGTAAATAAGGAACAAGATGAATACAGAAGTTAAACGAGCATCCCACGCCCGAAAGGTACCCCACATAGGCCTTCCCCGAAACCCCCCAGTACGCCAAAGCTAAAAATATATTTAGTAGTTACTGAGTTGCCGAGTTGACCCGTTAAGCAATAGTTCACTTCCATAGCTGGTCTAGCAAAAATGTAGTCTAAAAATGTTACTAAAACATGTTACAGTGTTATCCCAGCCCTTGTGTTTGCGTTATCACATACATATGAACCTACTTTGTGCATGTGGTTATATTATATTTCTTCATTCTATTGTGTTACAATATTATTTATTTTACGAGCATTTTGATAAACTCGTTTTATCAATTGCTATGGTTGTATGGGTAGCCGACACACTTATGGGTGTTTATATTTAATTAAACTTTTTCCCGCTTAGTACCCATTCGGAATCCACGGTCTCATGTATCCACATTTCAATTCACAACCGGTCACTATTATGTCCGCCCGATTCCATCGAGAAAATATGGTATAGAATATGATAACAACAATATTCAATCCGATTTGATTACATCTATACTTTTCCACTAGCAGATTTGATTAAAAAGTCACTCCCTTCCCTCCGTTCCAGGTTATTTTTCGCATGACCCTGGTTAAATGACTTAGATTTATTTAGATTTGCATGTATCTACACACTAAAATGTGTCTGAATATAAATCAGTATCTGAAAAGTTGAGTTAATTCATTTAAAAGTTACTAACAAGATGCACAACAGCGTGTTCCGGTACTCTCACAGTCTGGAACTACTACGTGCACAGCACAGCAGTTGAGAGTAGAAGACAGCTAGGGCGGTCCGTTTGCCACGGCAAAGTCGTATTTTTCCGTAATGCATGTACGTATGGGCACGAAATGCTCCAGGAAAACAACAGTTCAGACACGAGCACTTTGGTTGAACAACCATGTTTGCGCACGAGGACCGATTCATGCACCTGGACGCGTCAACACTGAGCTGAGCTCTCACGGTGGTTGGTCGCCTCCCCAGGGAGGGAGGTTTCAAACATGGCTGCGACCGCACATTGAAAATCGCCGCCTTTCGCTCCTGTGTCCAGTTGCAGCCTCCCATCTGATCTGGATCGTCAACTCCGTGACCGAGCCTCGAAAACGATACGCCGCGTAGTAGCAGCACCATCTTCCCCCATCGATCCTTCCAGGATACGGTCGTACGGCGCGTTCGATCGTCACATCTCAATTGACCTCGCGCGCGCGCGTTCGATCGGTCAGCAGCGTTCACCCGTGGACCTGGTCGCCGCAATAACTTGCGTTGCCTTGTCCGGATGCAAGTCGAGTTATTGATCGGCTGCCCTAGTTTCCGCCTGTGCTTGTCAAGACCCAAGAAGAGCCTCTCGTCGTCGGCTGCTGTCTATATGATCTACACACCGCACAGGCGCACAGCCTACGCACGACAGACTGATGTCAACCATACCTCGTCTGAACTTGAACAACTAGTAGTAAGAGCATCTCCACCGGCATCCTCCCAAATAGTCGTCGGCAGGGCGCCGATTGTCGTATGGGGCACGCCGGCACATCATCCTCTATTTGGGAGAGCTGCCCTCACACCGGCGCGCGACAGCCCCAATAGATGATTTGATTTTTGAAAACTCAAACAAAAGCATAGAAATTCGAATAAGTTTACGAATTTAAAGTTTGAGCCAACACACGGCCACCAAATTCGAATAGGTTTTCGAATATGAAGTTTGGGCCAACATATATACGGCCACCAAATCGTCGTCTTCGGCGCAAAAAAACGGCTTCCAAGCCAGCTGATCAGATAAACGAGGTCACGGACGGCTCAACCTCGACGACTTCCTTATCGGCGGCGAGCCCCGGTGGCAGTTCCGTCTCTGCAACATGATCCACGGTCGCCGGGGGAGGAATGAACGTCGACATTGCCGGCGGAGAGATGAACGTGGAGGGTGCCGGCGGAGACATGAACATGGAGGGTGCCGGGGGAGACGCCGACGCAGCTCGCGTCGCCATCACCTCTTGGCCGATGAGCTCGCGGTACATCTCGTGCCACGCTCACGCCAACGGGTCCATCTTCTTCATGTCGGCCATCAAGATCTTGGATTCTTGAGACATCTTGGCCAACGAAAGCTGTGTCGATTCGTTGGTGGCTGATGACCCACAAGTATAGGGGATCGCAGCAGTCTTCGCGGGTAGTAAAACCCAATTTATTGATTCGACACAAGGGGAGACAAAGAATACTTGAAAGCCTTAACAGTGGAGTTGTCAATTCAGCTGCACCTGGAAACAGACTTGCTCGCAAGAGTTTATCAGTAGTAACAGTTTTATAGCAGTAGCAGTAGTGAAATAACAGCAGCAGAGTAACAAAGACAGCAGCAGTGATTATAGTAAACAGCAGGATTAAAATACTGTAGGCAGGGGGACGGATGAACGGGCGTTGCATGGATGAGAGAAACTCATGTAACAATCAAGCAGGGCATTTGCAGATAATAATAAAACGGTGTCTAAGTACAAAGCAATCAATAGGCATGTGTTCCAATTATAGTCGTACGTGCTCGCAATGAGAAACTTGCACAACATCTTTTGTCCTACCAGCCGGTGGCAGCCGGGCCTTAAGGGAATCTACTGGATATTAAGGTACTCCTTTTAATAGAGTACCGGAGCAAAGCATTAACACTCCGTGAACACATGTGATCCTCACATCACTACCATCCCCTCCGGTTGTCCCGATTTCTGTCACTTCGGGGCCATTGGTTCCGGACAGCGACATGTGTATACAACTTGCAGGTAAGACCATAAACAATGAATATCATGATGAAGTAATAACATGTTCAGATCTGAGATCATGGCACTCGGGCCCTAGTGACAAGCATTAAGCATAACAAGTTGCAACAATATCATCAAAGTACCAATTACGGACACTAGGCACTATGCCCTAACAATCTTATACTATTACATGACCAATCTCATCCAATCCCTACCATCCCCTTCAGCCTAGAGCGGGGGAATTACTCACACATGGATGGGGGAAACATGGCTAGTCGATGGAGAGGCGTCGGTGGTGATGATGGCGATGATCTCCTCCAATTCCCCGTCCCGGCGGAGTGCCAGAACGGAGACTTCTGGCTCCCGAGACGGAGTTTCGCGATGTGGCGGCGTTCTGGAGGGTTTCTGGCGACTTCGACTTCCTCCCGTGCATTTTTAGGTCGAAGGCAATAAGTAGTCCGAAAGAGGGCGTCAGAGGCCGGCCGAGGGGGCCACACGCTAGGGCCGCGCGCCCCCCTCCTGGGCCGCGCCGCCCTAGGGTGTGGGGCCCTCGGGCCTCCACCTGACTTGCCCTTCTGGCTCCGTAAGTATTCTGGGAAAATAGGGCCTTCTGTATAAATTCCGAGGATTTTCCTGAAAGTTGGACTTCTGCACAAAAACGAGACACCAGAACAGTTCTGCTGAAAACAGCGTTAGTCCGTGTTAGTTGCATCCAAAATACACAAATTAGAAGCAAAACAATAGCAAAAGTGTTCGCGAAAGTAGATACGTTTTGGACGTATCAACCCCCCCAAGCTTAGCTTATTGCTTATCCTCAAGCAATTCAGTTAACAACTGAGCGATAAAAGAACTTTCACGAACACATTTGCTCATATGATGTAAATATTCTCATGCTATGGCTAACACTTAGGCAGTTCATAATAAGATACATGCAAATAAGATCATCTAATAGCTATGTCAATCATGGAAAGGTACCAACAATTAATAATAAACATCATGAATCATGTATATAAGCAGGATTGCAATGTTCATAAAAGAGTATGATAGAGTGGTATCTCGCTTGCCCATATTTGATCAGCAAAACATAAATGCTCAGGCACCTCTGAAGTTCATAGAAAGACTAGAAATAGTGATTGTCAAAGATAAAAGCATCAAAGTTATACCACAATCAATCATATTTTGAGACAAGCATATTACAATAAGAATGACAGTTGTGCTCTCAAGAAAGTGCTCAAAGAAAGGATGGAGACTCAACATAAAAGTAAAAGATTGACCCTTCGCAGAGGGAAGCAGGGATTAACATGCGCTAGAGCTTTTCATTTTTTAAACAGGAGTAAAATTGTTTTGAGAGGTGTTTGTTGTTGTCAACGAATGGTAATGGGTACTCTAACTACCTCATCAACCAGACTTTCAAGAGCGGCTCCCATGAAATTTTATTTTTGGGTGGCACTCCTTCCAACCTTGCTTTCACAAACCATGGCTAACCGAATCCTCGGGTGCCTGCCAGCAATCTCATACCATGAAGGAGTGCCTTTTTATTTTAGTTTTTATTTAGATGACACTCCTCCCCACCTTTGCTTTCTCAAGTCATGGCTAACCGAATCCTCGGGTGCCTGCCAACAATCTCATACCATGGAGGAGTGTCTATTTGTAAATTTATAAAAGTTAGTTAATTGGGGCTGGGAACCCCGTTGCCAGCTCTTTTTACAAATTTATTGGATAAGTGGATGTGCCACTAGTCCATTGGTGAAAGTCCGTCCGGAGTAAATGACAAGATCGAAAGATAAACACCACATACTTCCTCATGAGCTATAAAACGTTAACACAAATTGAGAAGCATTTTGAAGGGTTTTAAAGGTAGCACATGAGAATTTACTTGGAATGGTTTGAAATGCCATGCATAGGTATTTATGGTGGACACTCTGGAATAACTTGGTTTTCATGTGTTTGGAGGCACGAGCAGTGTTCCCGCTCAGTACAAGTGAAGGCTAGCAAAAGACTAGGGAGCGACAAATCAAGAGAGAAGTAACTGTCATAATCATGCTTGCGGCAAAATAAATTAACAGAGGCATAAAAGTGATACAAGGACTCTGAAGCAATGTAAATCATTGAGGCTTAATTGACTTTTGTTCAGTCATATGCATGTGTGAGCATGTGCCAAGTTAATTCAAACGAATTATTCAGAGGAGGATACCACAATATCATATCTATTTATGAATAAAACAATGCAAGCAAACATTCATGACATGCTACTCATATTAATAGATTGGAGCTAAACATGAGAGATCATGAACTACTAGACTTTCTTAAATGACATATACCTCACATGAACCAACCAAGAATGCTCACATGGATGAGTATATGTACAAAAATGAAAACAAATAGAGTTCATACCAGCCTCTCACCACAATCAGATTGTCGTAGATCGTCATTATTGCCTTTTCACTTGTGTAGCTTGGATAATATGAAATGAAAACCACGCTCCAGCCACCGAAGACCATTGAACTCATAAAGAACTTTACAAAACCAAAGAAGAATCAGCAAATATTTTTGGTGTTTTCGAATTTGGACACAAGAACAAAAGGAAACAAGCAAACAAAGCAAAATCTTTTTGGGTTTTCTTATAGCAAACTAGCAATAGCAAATAAAGCAAGACAAATGCAAGAAACCAAGATAAACAAATGGTGAAGAGAAACAACAGAAATATTTTTGTTCTTTTTGTGTTTTAGGAAAGAAACAAAGCAAGAACAAGAAAATGAAAACTAAAAGAAACACAGAAAAACAAGATGGCAGAAATCTGCCAAATCCTGATAGTAGTACAGAAATCGATTTTTACAAAAATCTTCCGTTGCTCAGCTCGAAAAGTGTTCAACTAATGAAAGTTAAATAACAACCTGGGGAACATGAACAAAAATTGGCAGCTCAAAATAACGTTCTGGCTGTGCGCACGAATTTTTTTAGTAACAGTCCAGAATCTGTTTTCAGGCAGCACTTCCTCAAATATCATCTCCCTCTCATTAGAAAATCACTCAAAGAAACTAAACAAGTATGTACAAGTATCCAACAACCATAATATGCAAAGAATGAGTGATGCCGTTATACCTCCCCCCAAGCTTAGGCTTTTGGCCTAAGTGGAGATCAACCCCATGGTGCCCATGAACATTTTTGGGTGGTAAAATTATTAGGGATTTCTATTTTCGTGCCCTCGGTTCCTTAGTTGTGCTCAGTTTTCCCCAGCCCCTTAGTTTTTCCTCACTTTTCCCCAAGTCCTTGTTTGAAACCCGCAGAAGCAGCTCAGATGGCAGGATTCCCGTTAAGTTGACCGTTCCGTGCTGTGCTGACGTGTGGGGCCGCGTCGTGTGGGCCCTCGTCGCGTGGAGCTGGTAGAAAGGGACCGCGTGGGACAGGACGAGATAGCGTTTGGTTGCACGTGAGCAGGAGCTCAGTTTTGTCTCTCTCGGCCCAAATTGGCATTTTCCCTTTTAAGAGCACCTTTTCCCCTCTTTCTCTCTCTGTCTTTTTCACCAAATTAGTATCAAATCTAGAGAAGCTTCTCTATTTCTGCCTTTTGACCCTCGTTTTTTGCCCAATATGGCAGCAAATCTAGAAGCTAGTATATGATAAATTCACAGCAGCATAATCAGAAAACGTATAATACATAAACTGCATACAGCAGCCAAAAGCAGCCAATAACATTGTTAATGTTCACGACAAACTAAGATGAAAAATAATACAAGACGCACGCAATGTATGGCCAGCTAGAAGATTCCTCATTGCTCATATATTTCTTTGTCGTCCCATCCGTGCATTATCCTAAGGAAATATTCATTGAACTCCTTCCGTCTGCAGTATGCGGCCAATACATCCTCCAGACGGTATGGCCTGTGTTCATTTCTCAGACCGTAGTTTCCCATTCTATTCACATATCGTGGCCACTCATCCCAGGCCTTTGTATCATGAATGTACTCTCTGATATAACCCAAATCGGCGTAGTAGATGCAGCCAGGTAGAAGTGTCGGGTGCACTGTGGTGTCGATGGAGATACACCGGATATAATGCACGAAGAAGGCATGACTGCCAATGTTACTGACCGGATGGAGAGAGCGGCTCTGAGTGTCCACACGGTACACCAATGGTTGGTCCTCCAAAAGCATGTTGTCCAACAACACAAGCAGCAGATCACCATCCGACTTCACAAGATAGAACTTGTCATTTCCAAGTTGTGGAAATGAAATTAGTGTCTCCATCTTGACAGTGCTCGCGCGCTGCTGCAACTGTACATTGGTGCACACTATTCTTCCGGACTCAAAATTATCCACAGCTATTGCATACAGTTCACCATTGAATGGGGTAATGCAACGCAAACTATGGTTCTCCATCGAAAAACTACCATCTCCCCAATCTTCATATATATCCTTAGTTGGAGTGCTCTCATCGACCCAACTAATTTCGTTCGGGTAATGTGAGCAAACTAAGACCATAGTCGGGGATTTGATCACAGCGACTGAATTCACAAAAACAGATGGCATCTGCGCCTCAAACATAGTGTTCGATGCCTTTGTGAGTGGGTTCAGAAGCTGTATCTTGTGCGGCGGGTTCTTCTGGGCAAGCGCGATGACACCACGGCAAAAGCCGACGAAGTAGTATCTAAAATATATTGATGAAGATAACATTCAACACTAAGATTGAATATAAGAATATATTAACCCTATAGATATGGAGGAATTTGGAGGAATTTGAACCTTGCACGAACTTCCGATAGATCTATGGTGACGTAGCGGGATGTGCCGAGTTGGAGGAAGGTGAACTCAGCGGCGCGTGGAAGGGCGTGGTCTACCATGATCCATTCGTGCAGGTGCACGTCGGGCTCAGGTAAACCTGAGCGCCAATTTCTACAGACTTGCCTCATAGCAGAGTAGGCGTCCACGTACTCCTCATTCGCCAGTAAGCATTCGCCGATCTTGTGAAGTGGTCCGTCACCCACGAGAGAGGCCCAGCTCACGGAGGCGCCGCGCTTGGATGCGCCGCCCTCGGAGGCGACGGGCTCGGCGGCGACAGGCTCGGCGGCGACGGGCTTGGAGGCGATGGGCTCGGCGGCGACGGGCTCAGAGGCGACGGGCTCGGCGGCGACGGGCTCGGATGCGACGGGCTCAGATGCGACGGGCTCGGCGGCGACGGGCTCGGATGCGACGGGCTCGGAGGCGACGGGCTCGGGGGTGATGGCCGCCGGCGCATTCTTCTTCTCCATCGCCGGCAGGGCTCGTACGGCGGTTGGGGTTTTTCCTTCGATTTGGAGAAGTTGATGGGACGTGAGAGGCGTGGTTTCGTGCGTGAGCGAGAATGAGACGTACTGTGTGCAGAGGGAGGGAGAGAGGGGCTTACGCGTCCTAAATGCGACCCGCGTCCACTAGTGCACGTTTGCACCGCGACACGCGTCAACAATGGCACGTCTTCCACTTCTGCACCGCAACACGTCCTCGAGTCTAACCTTGGAAATTTAGATATACTCAGGTATACCCTCGAGTCATATACTAGCATTTTTTGTGTGCTCAGTTTTCCCCTTGGGTGCTAATACTGGCTAGTGCAATATACTCAGTTTTACCCTCAAGTGGCTGGTCAACAGAGAGTCAACAAATGGGATTAACCAGTTAAATGAGTTATTTAATGTGCAAAAAATTACGAAAAAGAGTGGCACTTACTCATGGAGTCTTTACCACAAGTTGCCACTTCTCAAATCATAGATAAATCGTAGATAAATCAAGTTTTACCACAAATTGTCACTTCTCAAATCACCTAGTAGCTATGAAGGTGCATGGTTTTCCACAATAAGCCCTACCCAAAACAGCTTTCCCCAAAACATACTTTGTCTGAATGAGGCCATAATTTTCACACTCATGTATATTTGTATTGCAAATAGTTTGAGGTAGGCCAAGATGGGTTTCATTGTACAAAACACGCATTTTTCATTTTTTAAATCTCATATTTGAATTCCTTAGTCTGTTTACTACTCACTTGCCCTTGGTTTCTTGATACTACTCAGTTTTGCCCTCTCCCTTCACAAATTCTCACAGACGCCCAACATTGCCCTAATTGGTCTAGCCCATGTCACGCGGATCGTGCCCGCCGACCGTTGATCGTATGATTTAACGGGCAGGATAACCCCTATCTCTCTCTAGTCGGGGCCACCATCCTCTCTCTCTCTCTCTCTCTCTCTCTGTCGGCGGTTAGCTTCCACCCTCTATGTATGCTAAAGGGCGGTTACCCAGTACGCTAAAGTTTGGTTTTCTGCATTATTTTTCACGAGATAAATTATAAACTCTTTTAGGTATTATTTTTCACGCAAAAAATGATAAACCATCACCGATTTGTACTTTTCACGCAAAAAATGATACACCATCACCCATTTGTTGTAGCCATTACTTTTCACGCAAAAAATGATACACCATCACCAATTTATTGTAGCCATTACTTTCCACGCAAAAAATGATACACCATCACCCATTTCTTGTAGCCATTACTTTCCACACAAAAAATGATGAACAATCACCGATTTCTTGTAGCCATTACGGTAAAATGATAAACTATCATGAATTACCATTTCTTTTAGGCATTACTTTTCACGGTAAAATGATGAACAATCACCCATTTCTTGTAGCCATTACGGTAAAATGATAAACTATCATGAATTACCATTTGAAGGGATCTCGGGATACTAAATTAGTGTCATAAATGCTCTACTTTTTCCTATATATGTGGTCAAAGTTTAAAGGGAAGTTTGACTAAACACAAAACCTAGATGACTACCCCCACAACGATCATGTCCTCCTTAGGCTGGCCATAGTGCTAGTATCTAAATAGATCTTGTACACATATTTTGTATTGAGATTCTACAAAACAATAAATTTAGAAGATTATGATATTACCCTATAATACCACCCACTATAGTGATAGTATCATAGGAAAATACCATATGCATGATACAACAATACGATACTATGCACTATGACTAGCCTTAATTTATTGTGTAAACCCCCACAAGGCCACAACGGTCACCTCCTCCTTAATTTATTGTGTAAACCCCTACAACGGTCATCTCTCCCTTATAAACACCCACAACGGCCATCCCTTGTGTCAATAGGTTCTGCCTCTCTCTTCTTCGTCCACATACACTTGATCCATTGCCATGGCTTCCACGTGGATTATCATCATTGCCACCACCACCGTCAACACTGCCATTGATCATAGAGGAGTTCTTCATCGTCGTCTATGAAGATCCTTTGGTCAAGAAGGTACGTCCGCGTTCCCACATATATGATGCATGTGATTAATTATGGGGGCTACATGTATTTCGCCCTCCGTTTCGTTTCCAGACTATGTTACTATTGCATAATATCAGTGGCGGAGCTAATAACTAATAACCATGGTGCCAACACATATGGTGAAAATTTGCTATTTTGCAAATAAAACAAAAATTACCACCCTGCAGGTTGCACTTGCATCTGATCTGCCAAAGGCATAATACCGCATACACTATGATAGCCATAGACATCTTGCATGAAAATTCCACCTAAATTTTTCCATGAAAGAATTAGGCAATAAATGGACTCTATTAATATTACATGTACTACTACTCGGACGACGAAGATACTGACGATGAAAGCGACGACGACGTGAAGCCATGCATCCATCCCCTTTAGATAAGGGAATTATGACCAAGAATATATATGTAGCTTCATATACATCGATTTAGAGATCTAGCTATATATTATGCATTTAAAAAATTATATCGCAATTTCCACCATGATTCGAGCACCACAGCCTCCAAACGATGCCGATATCGGCATGGTCAGAACGGCTATGCTCGCCGCCACTGCTAGGTCACCGTCGGGAAGCACCATGTTTAGCATAAGATTCACTTTAGATTAAGCTGCGAAAATAGTCACCTGCCATTGGCTGAGGCGGCCCCACAGAGCGGCTCTATATGATATTCTCTAAATAAATAGACGACCCCAGCGGTCATTGGCTGCGGAGGCCCCACAGAGCGGGAATATATAATTTTCTCTAAATAAATAGAAGACCCCACTGGTCATTGGCTGCGGCAGCCCCACAGAGCGGTAATATATGTCTTTTCCTGAAAAATAGACGACCCCACTGGTCATTGGCTGCAGCAGCCACACAGAGCGGTTATATATGTATTTTCTTGAAAAATAGACGACCCCACTGGTCATTGGCTGCGGCAGCCCTATAGAGCGGCCCCATTTGTCATTGGCAGCACCGTGTATATAATCAGGAAATAAAACGGCCCACGCGTCAGCGACAAATGGATGGCTACCCGTCAGCACGAGACGGTCAGAGAGGAACTGCCCTCTGTGCAGCCCCACCTCGATCTGTGCAACCCCACCCGTCAGAACGGTAACGGTAAGGCCTCTGACCTGACGGCAACCCTCCCATCCGAGGGGTTTCAAACTAGAGGGAGGAGAAAACTGAGGAAAAGTTAAGAGGCTGGGGAAAACTGAGCACAACTAAGGAACCAGGGGCACGAAAATAGAAATCCCAAATTATTATTACAGGGCAGAAAAAAGATTTTCAAACCTCTAAACAACTAAGGCATCTTATAAGACAAGTAGCGCTACAGCAAGTAAAGCAAGTGGAGGAAAAAAAGAGATGTTGTTTACCTCCTCTATGCATATAAAAAGTATTTGTTAACAAGGTTGATCAAGTCTTGCCACCAAATAAATTTTACATAGCATAAGAAGAAATAAACCTCAAATCAATCATGTTACCTTGAATTGTATTGATATGGATCCAATCACAAGAGTTTGATATTCTTCTTTAGGCTCATATATAGGACAATCGATAGTTCCAACTTTGATAGCTCTCACATTTGAAATTGTATTAACTCCACATGCTTTCTCAATCCTCTTGGGAAAATAAAAGGTATGCTCCTTGTCATCAACATTGAAAGTAACTTTTCCTTTATTGCAATCAATAACAGCCCCTGCGGTGTTAAGAAAAGGTCTCCCAAGAATAATAGACATATTATCATCTTCAGCCATTTCCAACACAACAAAATCAGTTAATATCAAGCAGTTATTAGTAACTTGAACAGGAACATCCTCACATATACCAACAGGAATAGCAGTAGATTTATCAGCCATTTGCAAAGATATATCAGTAGGTATCAACTTATCTAAGTAAAGTCTCATATAAAGAGAGAAAGGCATAACACTAACACCGGCTCTCAAGTCACATAGAGCAGTCTTAACATAATTATTCTTAATAGAACAAGGAATAGTAGGTATACCTGGGTCGCCCAACTTCTTTGGAACTTTGCCATTGAAAGAGTAATTAGCAAGCATAGTGGAAATTTCCTCATTGGGGATTTTCCTTTTGTTAGTAACAATATCTTTCATATACTTTGAATAAGGAGGCAATTTAATAGCATCAGTCAAAGGGATTTGCAAGAATAAAGGTTTCATCCAATCACAAAATTTATTATAGTGTTCTTCTTCCTTTAATTTTAGTTTCTTAGCAGGAAAGGGCATTTGCTTTTGCACCCAAGGTTCCCTTTCATTACCATGTTTCTTAGCAATAAAATCTTCTTTAGTATACTTTTTATTTTTATCTCGCTTTTCAGGTTCATCTTCAACTCCTTCTTTATCAGAAACATCATTCTTATCATTCCCATTATTATTATCATGTTCATTACCACTTTCAGTTTCAGCATCGGAAATAGAAATACTATTAGGATCATTAACAGGTTCAGAGGATTCTACAACATTTTTATGTTTCTTCTTCTTTTTCTTAGAAGGAGCACTAGGTTCAATGCGTTGAGAATCTTGTTCAATTCTTTTGGGATGCCCTTCAGGATATAGAGGATCCTGGGTAGAGACACCACCTCTAGTTGTTACTTCATAAGCATGTTTCTCTTTAGAATTATTTTGTAATAAGTCATTTTGCACTTTAGTAAGCTGATCAATTTGAGTTTGAACCATTTGAAAATGTTTAACAAGCATCTTAATATCATTGGAGGTTCTCTCCACAATATCATGCAAATTGCTAATAGCTTGAGAATTTTCCATTAGATGATTCTCTACTCTCATATTAAAATTTTCTTGCTTAACAATATAATTATCAAACTCATCTAAGCATTGTGCAGGAGGTTTTGAATACGGAATATCTTCCCTAGTAAAGCGCTGAAGGGAATTTACCACAATCATGGATGAAGGGGGAATTATCTCACATATATCTTCTATGGGAGGCAGATTCTTCACATCTTCAGTTTTAATACCTTTCTCCTTGAGAGACTTCTTGGCTTCCCTCATATCTTCATCATTCAATTTAATTAAACCCCTCTTCTTCAATATTGGCGTTGGAATTGGTTCAGGCGTAGTCCAATCATCATGATTCCGGCCTATTTTAGCCAATAATTCTTCAGCTTCGTCTGGAGTTTTTTTCCTGAAAACACAACCAACACAACTATCCAAATATGCCCTAGACTCAATGGTTAGTCCACTATAAAATATATCAAGTAAATCATTCTTTTCTAAATCATGTTCAGGCCGAGCTCTAATAAGAGAGCAAAATCTCGCCCAAGCTTCAGGCAATTTCTCTCCATCTTCCTGGTCAAAATTATAAATTCTCTGCAAGGCAATATGTTGAGCACTAGCAGGAAAGTATTTCCGGAAGAAAACATCAAGCAATTCTTTTGGACTTTTAATAGAATCAGGTGGCAAACTATTATACCAAGTTTTAGCGTCATCCTTTAATGAGAATGGAAAGATTTTAGCAACAAAGTAAGTACGCTTCTTAACATCATCAGAAAACAAGCTACTCAGAGTAGATAGCTCAATCATGTGTTCAACAGCACTTTCTTTTTCAGTACCACAAAAGGGTGTTTTCTCAACAATAGCTATATCAGATAGATCAAGAGAAAAATCATAATCCTTATCCTTAATGTTTATAGGAGATGTGGCAAATCATAATCCTTATCCTTAATGTTTTTAATTTTTCTTGCATCAGTAGTAGCATTGCATTTTTCAATAAAATCATCATCAAGTTCCACATAATCTTCATCAAGATCATCACTAGAATATTCAACAGACTCAGGTGAATTAACAGGTGTAGCAGCATTTTCATTAGGAGTTTCAGTATTTTCAATTTGTCTAGACCTAGCAATTGTAGCATCTAGAAAAGATCCTAACGAACCATCATTATCAAGCACAGCAGAAGCATCATCAAAATTATAAGAAGAGTTTTCAGATTCAGCAGAAGTACCAGCATTTGAAGCTTGTGGTGGTGAAACAAGTTTACTTATCACAGATGGTGAATCAAGAGCAGCAGAGGTACTAAGAGTTGTACCTTTTCTTGTAGTGGATGGTAATATGGCGACCTTAGTATCGCGAGGTTTACCCATGATGGAGAATTTGTAGCGAACAATACCAATCCAAGTGAATTTCCAAATAAAGCTATGCTCCCCGGCAACGGCGCCAGAAAACAGTCTTGATGACCCACAAGTATAGGGGATCGCAGCAGTCTTCGCGGGTAGTAAAACCCAATTTATTGATTCGACACAAGGGGAGACAAAGAATACTTGAAAGCCTTAACAGCGGAGTTGTCAATTCAGCTGCACCTAGAAACAGACTTGCTCGCAAGAGTTTATCAGTAGTAACAGTTTTATAGCAGTAGCAGTAGTGAAATAACAGCAGTAGAGTAACAAAGACAGCAGCAGTGATTATAGTAAACAGCAGGATTAAAATACTGTAGGCACGGGGACGGATGAACGGGCGTTGCATGGATGAGAGAAACTCATGTAACAATCAAGCAGGGCATTTGCAGATAATAATAAAACGGTGTCTAAGTACAAAGCAATCAATAGGCATGTGTTCCAATTATAGTCGTACGTGCTCGCAATGAGAAACTTGCACAACATCTTTTGTCCTACCAGCCGGTGGCAGCCGGGCCTCAAGGGAATCTACTGGATATTAAGGTACTCCTTTTAATAGAGTACCGGAGCAAAGCATTAACACTCCGTGAACACATGTGATCCTCACATCACTACCATCCCCTCCGGTTGTCCCGATTTCTGTCACTTCGGGGCCATTGGTTCCGGACAGCGACATGTGTATACAACTTGCAGGTAAGACCATAAACAATGAATATCATGATGAAGTAATAACATGTTCAGATCTGAGATCATGGCACTCGGGCCCTAGTGACAAGCATTAAGCATAACAAGTTGCAACAATATCATCAAAGTACCAATTACGGACACTAGGCACTATGCCCTAACAATCTTATACTATTACATGACCAATCTCATCCAATCCCTACCATCCCCTTCAGCCTACAGCGGGGGAATTACTCACACATGGATGGGGGAAACATGGCTAGTCGATGGAGAGGCGTCGGTGGTGATGATGGCGATGATCTCCTCCAATTCTCCGTCCCGGCGGAGTGCCAGAACGGAGACTTCTGGCTCCCGAGACGGAGTTTCGCGATGTGGCGGCGTTCTGGAGGGTTTCTGGCGACTTCGACTTCCTCCCGTGCGTTTTTAGGTCGAAGGCAATAAGTAGTCCGAAAGAGGGCGTCGGAGGCCGGCCGAGGGGGCCACACGCTAGGGCCGCGCGCCCCCTCCTGGGCCGCGCCGCCCTAGGGTGTGGGGCCCTCGGGCCTCCACCTGACTTGCCCTTCTGGCTCCGTAAGTATTCTGGGAAAATAGGGCCTTCTGTATAAATTCCAAGGATTTTCCTGAAAGTTGGATTTCTGCACAAAAACGAGACACCAGAACAGTTCTGCTGAAAACAGCGTTAGTCCGTGTTAGTTGCATCCAAAATACACAAATTAGAAGCAAAACAATAGCAAAAGTGTTCGGGAAAGTAGATACGTTTTGGACGTATCAGTGGCCTTCATGGCAACGGCGTGAGCTTCCATCTTCGCCGCCTCTACGTTCTTCCTTTCCAACTCGATCTTCATGTCTTGCTTGTCGAGGATTGTCTTCCACACGACGGCGGCCCTATCCGGCGCTTCCTTGTTATCCACCGAGAATGAGGTGATCATCTTCTCGAGGGAGGCGTCCATGGCTGCCAATACCGGCGCCGCATTTCTCTCGGCCTTGGCCTTCTTGTTGCCAATGAGGCGCCCGGTGGAGGCGCCGGCTGGATCGACCGGCCCATCTTCCCCGTCCTTCATTAGAGTGTGGAGGAGATCGTCCCATTTATTGCAACCTTGTAGCTTGTTGTAGCAATGCATGAAGGGGAAATCTTTGTCATCGTGGTTGAACTTGTACATGTCGAGGGCTTGGAGCATCTAACAATACAAGATGCAAAACAAGATATGGAACAAGTTGGATCATATACATGATGCAAAACAAGATATGGAACAAGATGGATCATCAAATAGATACAATATAATGCATTATGAACAAGATGGCCGTAGATCATACCCAATTCACCATCGTCTTGCCGCTCTCCTTCCGCGCCTTAATCTTCTCATAGTAGCCATGGAACTTGCTACATGTCGCCTTGATCATGTTCCAACGGTGGGAGAGGGCGCCCTCATTCCGGTTCATGTTGAGGTGGCGTATTCACCATAGTTCTTCTCGTTGAAGGAATCTAGGATGCACTTGTAGTACTTGCCTCCGGTTTGGTTGGCGCCGGTGATGGGGCAAAAGCTCACTTGCTTCCATGCCTCGATGAGACATTCATCCTCCAAATACCTCCACCTCGTACCATGAGTGCCACCGGAATGCCTGCGCGTCGTCGTCGTGGTCACGCCGGTGTCGGCGTCAATCAGCTCCTCCTGGACCTCCTCCTCACCTTCGTCCTCCTCGGCCTCTTCTTCATACTCGTCGACGGGGGGTTCGTAGGCATGGCCGCGTATGAAGCCGTTGAGGATTGATACATCTCAAACGTATCTATAATTTCTTATGTTCCATGCTAGTTTTATGACAATACTCACATGTTTTATATACACTTTACGTCATTTTGATGCATTTTCCGGTACTAACCTATTAACAAGATGCCGAAGTGCCAGTTCCTGTTTTCTGTTGTTTTTGGTTTCAGAAATCCTGCACAGGAAATATTCTCGGAATTGGACGAAACAAAATCCCACGGTCTTATTTTCCACGGAGCCTTCCAGAACACCGAAGAGGAGACGAAGAGGGGCCACGAGGCGGCCACCCCACAAGGCGGCGTGGTGGGGCCCCTGGCCGCGCCGGCCTATGGGGTGGGCCCCTCGGGCACCCCCCGACTCTGGCCCTTCGCCTATTTATTCCTTCCGTCACGAAAACCCTAGTACCGAGAGCCACGATACGAGAAAAGTTACTGAGACGCCGCCGCCGTCAATCCCATCTCGGGGGATTCTGAAGATCGCCTCCGACACCCTGCCGGAGAGGGGAATCATCACCGGAGGGCTCTATATCACCATGCCCGCCTCCGGACTGATGCGTGAGTAGTTCATCCTTGGACTATGGGTCCATAGCAGTAGCTAGATGGTTGTCTTCTCCTCTTGTGCTATCATGTTTAGATCTTGTGAGCTGCCTATCATGATCAAGATCATCTATTTGTAATGCTACATGTTGCGTTTGTTGGGATCCGATGAATATTGAATACTATGTCAAGTTGATTATCGATCTATCATATATGTGTTATTTATGTTCTTGCATGCTCTCCGTTGCTAGTAGAGGCTCTGGCCAAGTTGATAATTGTGACTCCAAGAGGGATTATTTATGCTCGATAGTGGGTTCATGCCTCCATTGAATCTGGGACAGTGACAGAAAGTTCTAAGGTTGTGGATGTGTTGTTGCCACTAGGGATAAAACATCAATGCTTTGTCTAAGGATATTTGTATTGATTACATTACGCACAGTACTTAATGCAATTGTCTGTTGTTTGCAACTTAATACTGGAAGGGGTGCGGATGCTAACCCGAAGGTGGACTTTTTAGGCATAGATGCATGCTGGATAGCGGTCTATGTTCTTTGTCGTAATGCCCTAAGTAAATCTCATAGTAGTCATCATGATATGTATGTGCATTGTTATGCCCTCTCTATTTGTCAATTTCCCAACTGTAATTTGTTTACCCAACATGTTATTTATCTTATTGGAGAGACACCACTACTGAACTGTGGACCCTGGTCCATTCTTTTACATCTGAAATACAATCTACTGCAATCATTGTTCTCTGTTGTTCTTTGCAAACAAACATCATTCTCCACACCATACGTTTAATCCTTTGTTTACAGCAAGCCGGTGTGATTGACAACCTCACTGTTAAGTTGGGGCAAAGTATTTTGATTATGTTGTGCAGGTTCCACGTTGGCGCCGGAATCCCTGGTGTTGCGCCGCACTACACTCCTTCACCAATAACCTTCACGTGACCTTCATCTCCTACTGGTTCGATAACCTTGGTTTCTTATTGAGGGAAAACTTGCTGCTGTACGCATCACACCTTCCTCTTGGGGTTCCCAACGGACGTGTGCTTCATGCGTTATCAAGCATATTTTCTGGCGCCGTTGCCGGGGAGATCAAGACACGGTGCAAGGGGAGTCTCTCACACCCAATCTCTTTACTTTGTTTATTGTCTTGCTTTATTTTATTTTCTGTTTTGTTTGCTTTCTTTATATCAAAAATACAAAAAAATTAGTTACTTGCATTTAATTTATTTTGTTATCATGTCTAGTCCTGTACTTGTTACTCTATCACCTGAGGAATTGATCTTTACTTTTAAACAAGGGGATGAGGAGAGTTTTAAAGAAGCTTGGTCTAGAATTTTTGATTCTTATGGTAAAACTGAACCCAAAATGACTCTAAGCTTGCTTCTTAGTAACTTCTATTTTGGGCTTATTCTTCGCTATAGATATGCTTTGGATGCTGTAGTGGGAGGAGATTTCCTTCACTGCGATGGGGATCAAGCTTTTAATGCCATAAAAAAATTGGTTGCATCATTTAGCTCAGCTAGTAAATTTGATTCATCTCTTGCTAGAATTCATAATAGACTAAACACCCTCGAGACAAATATATCTTGCTTAAGAGAAGGGTATAATCAGATTCGTGAATATTATGATTATGTTCCAGTAAGCTTTGAACCTTCAATGTGGGTCCCTACTATTAAGGTTGCTATTTGTGGTGAAACTTTTTATGCCCGTTGTGATATTATGTCTGAGTTTTGCCTTATGCCTAAAAGTATTTATGAATCTTTGACACTTTGGAGACTTACTGTAAGGGTACATTGCCCCTATGTGTGGTTTTGGTAATTAATGACAACCCCTATGGACTAATGTTTTCATTGAGTTTATATGAAGGAATATTCCATAGGTACTACTTGCTCTCCATGTGTTGGATTATAGTATGGATGCCATAAAGATAAAGGTATACCTTGTGTATTGGCATCAAGATCATCGGTATGAAGATATATATGTGATATGATCAAGAAGAAGAAATGAAGATGGAGTTCTTATGTGGAACTCAATATTAGCCATGCTCTATCTTAAGTGAGTATGAGAAGATACAAGGTTGAGTTGGGCAAGTTCAAGATGAGCATCTTGAGTGGATCACATGCTTGAAGCTTGCCGTCCATTTGGTGATAGTGGACATGTGAAGATGTGCATCAATGGAGCTTTCCTATCATGGTGTATGGGGGAGCATTTGTGAGTATACACGAAGCGACAATGATCAAGTGAGGCATTCCGGCTTGTGTGGAGCTTGAAGTGTTATCATCAAGATCAAGCGGGATGCGCAAGGCAAAGGTATGAACTTGCTAGGTTTTCCTTTTACCGGTCTCAAGGTGGATGTTGGGAGACCGGATTATAGGATAGATAGCCGCACTATTAAGAGGGGCTTTCGGTTGGTTAACTTGATCACATCGTCTTAGGGAGCTCAATCCTTGCATGCGTTGCATATTCTTATTGCTTCTTGGTATTTCTCGGTGTGAGGTTCTTGAGCTTGTTGTTAGCTTTACAACAAGCCCAAGTTCATCGAAAACGGAGTTCACATGCATCTTCTATTGCGTTTTCGATGTTGGGTGATTTTACCGGTTATTCATGATATAAGGTTCTACCTTTTATATTCATGATAAAATCCCCTCCTACAGATTCTTGGGTTTTCACTTTCTATTAGATAGCATTTGTTGTTATCTTCCAAACAAAATTGGTTTCATGCGATTCGGAGTTCGGGAGCAATTGTTATTAGGGAAAAAGAGAAAAGGATAAAAAGAAAAGAAAAGAAAAGAAAAGGAGGCGTGGCAGCCGGCCGGCCGCCCGGTCTGCCGGGCCGCGCGCCGGCCCACCCTATCACCGACCGGCCTGGGGGCTGGTGCCATCCGGGCTGCCTCCCGGGGCCTTTTGGCCCGCGTCCGGTGGCTGGCCCGGTCACCGACCGGCCCGCCCGGTGCCAGCTCCGGCCGGACCGGCCTCCACGCCGGCTGGGCCTTAGCGCCCCACGCGGCCCACCTGCTCGCCCCGCGCGGCTGAGCCCTTTCCGCCGCCAGCGCAGACGCGCCCCGCCCGGCTGCTGGGCCGGCCGGACCGGCTGGGCCGCCGGCTGCCTCAGCGCCAAATCCGGTCAGCCGGCTGGGGCGTTTTTCTGGCCCGTTTTTCTGCCCGATTTTCTGTCTTTTTCCCCCCAACAGCTATTTTTCCCCTTTAGCTATAAATAGGCTTCTTCCACCTTGAGCCAAACTAGTTCTTCCCATTCTCTCAACTCCATTGTTGCTATTTGAAGAACTTGCTCTCCCCCTTGATTCCTCCAACCATTCTTGCTCATATTTGAGGATTTGAGAGAGGAGATCTAGATCTACACTTCCACCAAACCGTTTCTTCTCTAAGTGAGGGAATCTCTTGGGATCTAGATCTTGGAGTCTTTGGTTGACTTTCCCCTTGTTCTTCCTCTCCAATCTCATCCTAGCATTCGTTGCTTTGGTGGGATTTGAGTGTGAAGGACTTGAACACCTCCGGTGTTCTTGCTTTGCATCATTGCATAGTGTTGAGCTCTCCACCACGATTTGTTCGAGTGAGAGACCGTGAGCTTGTTACTCTTGGAGGGTGACCTCCTAGTTGGCTTGGTGATTGGTGCTCCGGTGATCTCTTCAAGAAGATTGTGAAGAGGCCCGGGCTTCTCCTTCGTGGAGCTTGTGAAGTGGTTGTGGAGCTTGCCATCTCCGGAGCAGAGGAAAAGCTAACCATAAGGAAAGGGCCATTATCCTTCGTGGGTGTGGTTCGGAGAATAGGGTGAGCCTTCGTGGCGCGGGGAATCCTTCGTGGGACCTCCACTCCTCCAAACGTGACGTACCTTGTTGCAAAGCAAGGGAACACGGGAATACATCCTCGTCTCCGCGTGCCTCGGTTATTTCTATACCCGAGCTCTCTTTCCTTGTGATAGCCATCGTGCTTGAAGTACATATATCTTGCTATCACTTGTGCTACATATATCTTGTGCCTATCTTGCTTAGCTCTAGTTGCTATTGTTACACTTAGTTGAGCTTAGCATATTTAGGGTTTGTGCTTGTAAACTAAACGATAGTTTAATTCCGCATTCATACAAGACAAATCCGCAAGAGTTTGTAATTGCCTATTCACCCCCTCCCCCCTCTAGGCGACATCTCGATCTTTCAATTGGTATCAGAGCAAGGTCTCTCCTTGTTTTAGGCTTCACCGCCTTGAGAGTAAAGATGTCGGCTAGTAATTTAGTGCACAATGACACAATTATCTTTGTTGGCACAAATTATCATTTGTGGCGAAATTGCTTACTTCGTAAACTTCGGACCTTGTGTCCAAACATTGAGCAATTTCTAGATGTAGGTTTTTCTCCTCCGATGGATCCTCAAAAACTATCTTTAGAGGATGAGAAAAACTTACATCTTGAAGCTCAAGTATCTAATGAGCTTTTATTCTCCTTGAGACCCGATTTTCGTAGGTTCTTGATATATATAAAGCGAAAGTCGTCTCATGAGATGTGGATCAAGCTTAAGGAAATGTTTGGTGGATCCACTTCTCATTTGGTCGGTGGTGACTCCGAGGAGATCTCTTCTTCTTCACATCATGAAGAGCTCCAAGTTGCTTCCACCTCCGGCCGTGATGAGTCATCATCTTCTTCCACTTCACCAACGTGTTGCAAGACACAAGGTAATGATATGGTGAGTGGTGAGGGAAATTGCAATGTTGATATTGTGCTCAATAGTGATGACTCTTCATCTCTATCTCATTGCAATGTTTCCTCTTTGGACTTAAACACATCTTGCATTGAAAATAATCTACATGCTTGTGTTGATAGTCCTTGCATATCATGTATAAATTGCTTACATAGATCTCATGAGGATATGCTTGCCTTGTCTTGCTCCCATAATCAAAATGTTTCTATTTCCTCTAGTTGCTTGTTGACTAACATTGTAGAGGAAACCAAACACTCTATGGATCAAGACATGATTTCAAATGAGGATTCAAGAATATCTTCATCTTCATCCTCCGGTATGCACATGTGCCTTATGGCAAATGGACCAAAGGTATCTCCTACTTTGACTCCTAACACATCCTCTAATGATGAGAGTGATGATGATGATAATGATGAAGAACATAATATCTTGGTGCATGATATGGCAATGGTATATGCTTCTCTTCGTGGTAATAAAGAAGCTCGTGCTTATCTCGAACACTCTATGGATACCTTGAATAAATATAGGGAAACCATAGTGGAGTTGGAGTCCCATGTTGAAAATGGGGAAATGAGATTCACTCTCCTCAAGCATGAGCTAAAAGATGAGAAGCATGCTAATTTCATGCTTACACAAAAAATTGAATCCTATATGCATGAAAATGAGAAAACTATTGTTGATGCTTGTGCTACTAACTCTAATTCTTGTGAAGCATCGACCTTAAAGGAGAATGTTGAGCTAAGGGCTCAACTTGAGTTGCTAACTAGCAATTATAGGAATTGGAAGAAAGTCATAAAAAGCTCTCAAGCTCTCATGATGATCTTCTAATTTCCTATGATGGGCTAAAGTTAGCTCATGAGGCAAGTATCACTAAGGTAACATCTTGTGAGCCTCATATGGATGTTAGCACAATCTCTACTACAAATGCTATATTGCCATGTGCTAGTCCTTGTAATCCATCTAGTCAAACTAGTGATACACCTTGTGTTGGATTACTCACTTTGCCTTGTTGCTCTAACAATGAAGCTTCTACTTCCTCTAGTACTTGTATTTCTACTAACCATGTAGAGGAAATAAAAGAGCTCGAGGCTCAAGTCCTTTCTTTGAAGAAAGACTTGGAAAAGCGTCATGAAGGGAAATCCGCACTTGACAAGATGCTAAGTGTGCAACAATCCCCCAATGACAAAAGTGGACTTGGATTCAACTCCAATAACAAGAACAAGTCCAAGAGCAAGAGCAACAAGAAGAAGGGCCAAGACAAAGTCAAGGATCCGGCCAAGTTGGTTTGCTTCAAGTGCAAGGTTGAAGGGCATCATGTTAGATCATGCCCATTGAAGAAAAAGAAGCACTTGAGTGACAAACAACAAGGGAAACGGCCACAAGGTCAAGGTCAAGCTCATGCTCGACCTCAAGTTGAAGATAGGGCACTTCCCAAGAAGAATCAAGATATTGTTCCCCAAGAGAAGAAATCAATAAAGAAGAGAAAGGGGAACACTTGCTACTTATGTCGTGAGAAGGGGCACTTTGCTTCTTCTTGCTTAGGTGGTACCTTATCTAACCCTATAATTGTTGATAATGATTATTCTCTAGGGAAGGATAAGGATGGCAATGTGTTTGCCAAGTTTGTTGGAACTCAAAGTGGTTTCAAGAAAAGAACCATTTGGGTTGCCAAGCCTATTGTGACTAATCTCTTAGGACCCAACTTGGTTGGGGACCAACAATCTCAAACTTGATCAATAGGTGCATGTGGAGGGCATTGGAGATTTGGCTACTTCATGAATAATTAAGGGATCTTCATATATTGTATTTTTTACCAAGACAAGTCGTATGGATTATCATCTATATCTTATATCCAATGTTCCTCTTTGCGGTAACTTATACTTCAACTCTTCATGTTTATTGTAAGTTACTTGCCCCTTTGCATGTTTGGTTTTGTACCAAATATGTGTATGTATGTGTTGTGTCTTACTTGCTTATCTTGTGTATTCAAGTATGTTTGTTTGACTCATCATATACTTATGTATTGTTTTGAGCCTAATGCATCTTGATGATATCTTATTTGGCTCTCTTTGAGTGATTAATGGAGCATCCCATTTTGGGGGAGTGATATGCTTTGTGCATCTCTCTTTCTATAAAATGTGTGTATATGGGTAGCACCACTTAGTATTGATATTGCAAGATTATCTAGTCACTATGTGGTGTGTCATACTCATGAGAAATTCAAATTCTAAATGTCCATTAATCATCTCTAATCGATTTTTAGTTGCCTCGTGTTTAGAAGAAATGTTTTATCACATTATGGGGGAGTAATATGTTTTGTACATATCACAAGCCTAGAAAATGTGAACATATGAGGTTTTGCCACTTAGAGTTGATGCTCTTAATTATCTTGCTCCTAGGTGGCATGTTTGCTCAAACAAGCTCCACTTGTAGTAAAAAGCTTTTATTGCTCATCTTTTGGTTCTTGTTTGAGTAAGAGATCCTTGGTACGGTTTTCCTCAAATACATATCTCTATATCTTATTTGGGACACCATTTGCTTCAAGTTATTCTAATCATTGCCGTGCGTGATTGTTTGACTAATTGAAGCTATCAAGAATCTTCATCCATGCATAGTGCTTAATTCTATATACTTATCCTATGCCTTTTATTGTGAAGTTGATCCTTACTATCCTTGTCAATCACCACCGGAAATTATTTCCAATATACTCATTGTCTTTGACAATTGATAACCTTATATGTGGTTGAATTTATGGATCACCTTCACCTTGGATTGCTTCTTATTTCCTTATATTATTTCCAAGAAATCTTTGTTGCTCCCACGTGTCTTCCGTGTCCCTTTGAAAAATCTTTTGATAAATTCTCTTGATTCACATCAAGTGTTTGTTTTGGAAGACAAACCTTTTCCTTACGGTACATTGTGCCATTGTGAAAAGTGTATAGGGTTTGGTTTATTTTGTTTGAACCTTGCTCTTTTGGGGAGTTTGCTATCTCATTCCTTCTTACATATTCTATTTGCTTGAATGAGATATATCCTTGAGCATGTTTGCTTTATTTCATCCTTTATGCTCAATGGTTTCTTCTTAGTTCATTTGTTGAACTTTGTTGAACAAATCTTTTGTGATTTGCGTCTTTGATATAATTTGGACAACAAATTTGTTTGGTTACACCTTTATGCCTTATTCGATTCATTTGGTGTTTTGTCCAAAGTATATCTTTCTTGGATCTTTAAAGTCTTTATGTGTGCTTATATGTAATTTGTTTATATTTGTAGCATGCTTGCTTTGTTTGATCCATTATATAGGATATACTCCATCAAATCCTAAATGGCTAAGATGTGCATAAAATTCAAATCTCATCTAAATATGCACATATTTATATGGAGTGTGTCCTATATATTGTGGTTTGTCTAACCATGTTGGACCCAATAAGTTTGGGGGCCAAGATGTACTTGAATGATGTTTTAGGTACATTGGAGATGCAATGGAGGCTTGTCTCATCTATAAGGAAGGTGTTATCACCATATGAGAATTGGAGTCAAGCTAGGATGATCGATGAACTCTTATCTACTACATCAAGCCATTGCTATCTCGGTAACAAGTATCTTATTCATGCATACTCATATATCATCCAACCTCTTGTAGGTTGCATCTTGGCATGAAATTCCTTATTTCGAAAATATTGAGGTTCTTGAAAAATCCTTTTAAAGAAAACTTCTTATTGTACGCTTGAGTAATTTGAGAAGATGCATATGATAGGTTATATATATATATCATATTTTATGATTCACCTATCACAAATATGCCCTCTAGCAATTTATTGCATATCAATTCCTCAAAGAGCTCTTGTGTGCAATATTGATGAATTTGTGAAATAAATCCATTTTTGTGATACTTGTTGCCTTTCTCAAAACACTCCAACTAGCTCTACTTCCCTTATTGTTAGTTGTAATGTTTTTGAGGTTTAACTTGGTTGAAGGTCATTCATATACCATAAGTGAAAATTGGAGCCATAGGCTATATATGCTTCTTAAGCAAACATCCTTTGGTATATTTTATGACTTCATCTTGGATATATTGTCTTATCTATTTTGTTAACCTCTTGTGTGTGTGCATGTTTCTTTATGGATCACTTTGTCCACTTTAGAAACTCATATACATAAGAGCGTTAATCCATCATCTTGATATCCTTGCTCCTTGCCGACCATCTTTTACCCCTTTTGTTTTTAGTGGGTTGGTAAAGAAAATTTATGAGTGCTTGGTTTATTTATTTTCTTCATGCACTCATATCTCGTAATTGTTGGACTAAAGTTGTTCTTGATAAGCATACTCTCTTTATCTTAGTTGTGTTCTAAATGATATATAGGGAGTGAGGATTCCATGTTTGTGCATATTGTATTCAAATGCAAACATTATAAATTGTGCACGAACCTTGGGGAGCTTTCTTATTTCTAGAAGCACTATATCTCCCTTATCATGATATCTTTGTTTGTCCAATTGGATCTTTGATTGCTTGCTTTATTTGTTGAAGCTCACTTCACCATGTTATCTTTATGCAATCTTTTGATCCTCAATATAGTTTGATTTCCTTCAAGTATTCATCATTGGATATGTGCACTTGATTCCACTCAAATTATGAGAAGTGCACACTTTGGGGAGGAACTCACATTATATTGGCCTTCTAAATTTTTCACCCATTTTGACAATCGATGCCAATGGGGGAGAAGTTTAGAGGGTTTAAGGGAATGGTTTTATACTTAAGCTTGGTTTGTGCTTAAGTGTTTTGCCTCTCATGCATTCCATATTTATATGTCTTGCATGGTTGTATATATATAGTGGAAACTATCCCAAAGGTTAATCTTGACAATGTATGCAAGAATTCATGTTCATCACACGTGCATACATTGTGGGGGAGTTTTCTCTATATATATTGGTTCTACTCACATCCATTGCATTTGTTGTAGTTGTGTGAGTAGAGCCGGTTTTGATATGGACTAGTTACTTTGTGTTACTTGACCATATCAAATACAACCTCTTGTATACAACTTATTCTCGGATAAGTTGCGTACTTGTCACTAATATTCATTATATAAACCCTCTTATTATGGTTGTCATCAATTACCAAAATGGGGGAGATTGTAAGGGTACATTGCCCCTATGTGTGGTTTTGGTAATTAATGACAACCCCTATGGACTAATGTTTTCATTGAGTTTATATGAAGGAATATTCCATAGGTACTACTTGCTCTCCATGTGTTGGATTCAAGTATGGATGCCATGAAGATAAAGGTATACCTTGTGTATTGGCATCAAGATCATCGGTATGAAGATATATATGTGATATGATCAAGAAGAAGAAATGAAGATGGAGTTCTTATGTGGAACTCAATATTAGCCATGCTCTATCTTAAGTGAGTATGAGAAGATACAAGGTTGAGTTGGGCAAGTTCAAGATGAGCATCTTGAGTGGATCACATGCTTGAAGCTTGCCGTCCATTTGGTGATAGTGGACATGTGAAGATGTGCATCAATGGAGCTTTCCCATCATGGTGTATGGGGGAGCATTTGTGAGTATACACGAAGCGACAATGATCAAGTGAGGCATTCCGGCTTGTGTGGAGCTTGAAGTGTTATCATCAAGATCAAGCGGGATGCGCAAGGCAAAGGTATGAACTTGCTAGGTTTTCCTTTTACCGGTCTCAAGGTGGATGTTGGGAGACCGGATTATAGGATAGATAGCCGCACTATTAAGAGGGGCTTTCGGTTGGTTAACTTGATCACATCGTCTTAGGGATCTCAATCCTTGCATGCGTTGCATATTCTTATTGTTTCTTGGTATTTCTCGGTGTGAGGTTCTTGAGCTTGTTGTTAGCTTTACAACAAGCCCAAGTTCATCGAAAACGGAGTTCACATGCATCTTCTATTGCGTTTTCGATGTTGGGTGATTTTACCGGTTATTCATGATATAAGGTTCTACCTTTTATATTCATGATAAAATCCCCTCCTACAGATTCTTGGGTTTTCACTTTCTATTAGATAGCATTCGTTGTTATCTTCCAAACAAAATTGGTTTCATGCGATTCGGAGTTCGGGAGCAATTGTTATTAGGGAAAAAGAGAAAAGGATAAAAAGAAAAGAAAAGAAAAGAAAAAGGAGGCGTGGCAGCCGGCCGGCCGCCTGGTCTGCCGGGCCGCGCGCCGGCCCACCCGGTCACCGACCGGCCTGGTGGCTGGTGACATCCGGGCTGCCTCCCGGGGCCTTTTGGCCCGCGTCCGGCGGCTGGCCCGGTCACCGACCGGCCCGCCCGGTGCCGGCTCCGGCCGGACCGGCCTCCACGCCGGCCGGGCCTTAGCGCCCACGCGGCCCACCTGCTCGCCCGCGCGGCTGAGCCCTTTCCGCCGCCTAGCGCAGCACGCGCCCCGCCCGGCTGCTGGGCCAGCCGGACCGGCTGGGCCGCCGGCTGCCTCAGCGCCAAATCCGGTCAGCCGGCCTGGCAGCCGGCTGGGGCGTTTTTCTGGCCCGTTTTTCTGCCCGATTTTCTGTCTTTTTCCCCCAACAGCTATTTTTCCCCTTTAGCTATAAATAGGCTTCTTCCACCTTGAGCCAAACTAGTTCTTCCCATTCTCTCACCTCCATTGTTGCTATTTGAAGAACTTGCTCTCCCCCTTGATTCCTCCAACCATTCTTGCTCATATTTGAGGATTTGAGAGAGGAGATCTAGATCTACACTTCCACCAAACCGTTTCTTCTCTAAGTGAGGGAATCTCTTGGGATCTAGATCTTGGAGTCTTTGGTTGACTTTCCCCCTTGTTCTTCCTCTCCAATCTCATCCTAGCATTCGTTGCTTTGGTGGGATTTGAGTGTGAAGGACTTGAACACCTCCGGTGTTCTTGCTTTGCATCATTGCATAGTGTTGAGCTCTCCACCACGATTTGTTCGAGTGAGAGACCGTGAGCTTGTTACTCTTGGAGGGTGACCTCCTAGTTGGCTTGGTGATTGGTGCTCCGGTGATCTCTTCAAGAAGATTGTGAAGAGGCCCGGGCTTCTCCTTCGTGGAGCTTGTGAAGTGGTTGTGGAGCTTGCCATCTCCGGAGCAGAGGAAAAGCTAACCATAAGGAAAGGGCCATTATCCTTCGTGGGTGTGGTTCGGAGAATAGGGTGAGCCTTCGTGGCACGGGGAATCCTTCGTGGGACCTCCACTCCTCCAAACGTGACGTACCTTGTTGCAAAGCAAGGGAACACGGGAATACATCCTCGTCTCCGCGTGCCTCGGTTATTTCTATACCCGAGCTCTCTTTCCTTGTGATAGCCATCGTGCTTGAAGTACATATATCTTGCTATCACTTGTGCTATATATATCTTGTGCCTATCTTGCTTAGCTCTAGTTGCTATTGTTACACTTAGTTGAGCTTAGCATATTTAGGGTTTGTGCTTGTAAACTAAACGATAGTTTAATTCCGCATTCATACAAGACAAATCCGCAAGAGTTTGTAATTGCCTATTCACCCCCCCCCTCTAGGCGACATCTCGATCTTTCACTTACTGAAGGTGGAGAAGGAATAACTCTTACTGATAATTCTGTTATAATTCCTGAGGGGATAGCTGAAGGTGTGTTCACAACCTTTCTTGGAAGAACGGTATCCACTGATTATCTCGTTATTGAATGTGTAGGAACAGGACAAATCACACTTGGAAGATCCCTGCTGAAACTATTGGGAGCAACCATAGATGTGGGAAAAGGCACCCTAAATTTCACCTCTACACCCGGAGGCGGTCATGTATTCCCTAGACCAAAGAGTAAGAATAAGAGTAAGAGGGGTAGGCGTAAAGCCCGAGGTAATAATGTTAATGCTTCTTCTCTTGATAATACTTGATTTGCACTTTCTGCGCCTAGCTGAAAGGCGTTAAAGAAAAGCACTTCATGGGAGATAACCCATGTTGTTTTTTATTTTACTACTGTTTTGTTGTGTCTTGGAAGTTGTTACTACTGTAGCAACCTCTCCTTATCATGTTTATTTCGTTGTTGTGCCAAGTAAAGTCTTTGATAGAAAAGTTGATACTAGATTTGGATTCCTGCGCAGAAACAGACTTTTACCTGTCACGAATTTGAGTAGATCTCTCTGTAGGAAACTCGTAAAATGCTGAAAAAAATCCATGCGTGATCCCCAGATATGTACGCAACTTTCATTAAATTTGAGCATTTTCATATGAGCCTGTTAAGTGCCTCGAAAAAATTCTTCTTTACGGACTGTTCTGTTTTGACAGATTCTGCCTTTTATTTCGCATTGCCTCTTTTACTATGTTGAGTGAACTTCTTTGTTCCATTAACTTTCAGTAGCCTTGGGTAATATCCAGAAGTGTTGGGAATGATTGTGTCCTCGCTGAACATGTGAATTTTTTATTATGCACTAACCCTCTAATGAGATTGTTTTGAGTTTGGTGTGAAGGAAGTTTTCAAGGATCAAGAGAGGAGGATGATATGATATGATCAAGAAGAGTGAAAAGTCTAAGCTTGGGGATGCCCCCGTGGTTCATCCCTGCATATTTCAAGAAGACTCAAGCATCTAAGCTTGGGGATGCCCAAGGCATCCCCTTCTTCATCAACAACTTATCAGGTCACCTCTAGTGCAACTATATTTTTATTCCGTCACATCTTATGTGATTTACTTGGAGCGTCTGTTTGTTTTTATTTTTGTTTATGTTTGAATCAAATATGATCCTAGCATTCATTGTGTTGGAGAGAGACACGCTTCGCTTTTTCATTTGAACACTGGTGTTCTTAGCTTTTCTTTTAATGTTCATGGCGAAAGTTGAAAGCCGCTTCATTTATTGCTATTTGGTTGGAAACAGAAAATGCTTCATGTGGTAATTGGTATATTGTCTTGAATAATTTGATACTTGGCAATTGTTTTGAGCTCTCAAGTAGATCATGTTTAAGCTTTTGCATCATGTAGTTTAAACCTATTAGTGGAGAACTTTTGTAGAGCTTGTTAAAATTTGGTTTGCATGATTGGTCTCTCTAAAGTCTAGATATTTTCTGGTAAAAGTGTTTGAGCACAAGGAAGACAGTGTAGAGTTTTATAATGCTTGCAATATGTTCTTATGTAAGTTTTGCTGTACCGGTTCATACTTGTGTTTGCTTCAAACAACCTTGCTAGCCAAAGCCTTGTACTGAGAGGGAATGCTTCTCGTGCATCCAAAACCTTGAGCCAAAACTTATGCCATTTGTGTCCACCATAACTACCTATTATGTGGTATTTTTCTGCCATTCGAAAGTAAATTGCTTGCGTGCTACTGATGCGCGTATAATTGACACGTTCGTTGGGAACCCCAAGAGGAAGGTGCGATGCGCACAGCAGTAAGTTTTCCCTCAGTAAGAAACCAAGGTTTAATCGAACCAGTAGGAGTCAAGAAGCACGTTGAAGGTTGATGGTGGCGGAATGTAATGCGGCGCAACACCAGGGATTCCGGCACCAACGTGGAACCTGCACAACACAACCAAAGTACTTTGCCCCAACGAAACAGTGAGGTTGTCAATCTCACCGGCTTGCTGTAACAAAGGATTAACCGTATTGTGTGGAAGATGATTGTTTGCAGAAAGCAGTAAAGAACAATTATTGCAGTAGATTGTATGCGATGTAAAAGAATAGGACCGGGGTCCACAGTTCACTAGAGGTGTCTCTCCCATAAGATGAAAGCATGTTGGGTGAACAAATTACAGTCGGGCAATTGACAAATAGAGAGGGCATAACAATGCACATACATGACATGATAAATATAGTGAGATTTAATTGGGCATTACGACAAAGTACATAGACCGCTATCCAGCATGCATCTATGCCTAAAAAGTCCACCTTCAGGTTATCATCCGAACCCCTTCCAGTATTAAGTTGCAAAACAACAGACAATTGCATTAAGTATGGTGCGTAATGTAATCAATAACTACATCCTTAGACATAGCATCAATGTTTTATCCCTAGTGGAAACAGCACATCCACAACCTTAGAACTTTCTCACATCCGTCCTGCATTTAATGGAGGCATGAACCCACTATCGAGCATAAATACTCCCTCTTGGAGTTAAGAGCAAAAACTTGGCCAGAGCCTCTACTAATAACGGAGAGCATGCAAGATCATAAACAACACATAGGTAATAACTTGACAATTAACATAACATAGTATTCTCTATCCATCGGATCCCGACAAACACAACATATAGAATTACAGATAGATGATCTTGATCATGTTAGGCAGCTCACAAGATCCAACAATGAAGCACAATGAGGAGAAGACAACCATCTAGCTACTGCTATGGACCCATAGTCCAGGGGTGAACTACTCACTCATCACTCCGGAGGCGACCATGGCGGTGAAGAGTCCTCCGGGAGATGAATCCCCTCTCTGGCAGGGTGCCGGAGGAGATCTCCAGAATCCCCCGAGATGGGATTGGCGGCGGCGGCGTCTCAGTAAGGTTTTCCCTATCGTGGCTCTCGGTACTGGGGGTTTCGCGACGAAGGCTATTTGTATTCGGAAGGGCAGGTAAAGAGGCGGCACGAGGGGCCCACACCATAGGTCGGCGCGGCCAGGGCCTGGGCCGCGCCGCCCTGGTGTCTGGCCACCTCGTGGCCCCACTTCGACTCTCCTTCGGTCTTCTGGAAGCTTCGTGGCAAAATAGGACCCTGGGCGTTGATTTCGTCCAATTCCGAGAATATTTCTTTACTAGGATTTCTGAAACCAAAAACAGCAGAAAACAGCAACTGGCTCTTCGGCATCTCATTAATAGGTTAGTTCCAGAAAATGCACGAATATGACATAAAGTGTGCATAAAACATGTAGATATCATCAATAATGTGGCATGGAACATAAGAAATTATCGATATGTCGGAGACGTATCAGCATCCCCAAGCTTAGTTCTGCTCGTCCCGAGCAGGTAAACGATAACAAAGATAATTTCTGGAGTGACATGCCATCATAACCTTGATCATACTATTGTAAACATATGTAATGAATGCAGCGATCAAAACAATGGTAATGACATGAGTAAATGAATCATAAATCAAAGACTTTTCATGAATAGTACTTCAAGACAAGCATCAATAAGTCTTGCATAAGAATTAACTCATAAAGCAATAAATCAAAGTAAAGGTATTGAAGCAACACAAAGGAAGATTAAGTTTCAGCGGTTGCTTTCAACTTATAACATGTATATCTCATGGATAATTGTCAACATAGAGTAATATAACAAGTGCAATATGCAAGTATGTAGGAATCAATGCACAGTTCACACAAGTGTTTGCTTCTTGAGGTGGAGAGAAATAGGTGAACTGACTCAACATAAAAGTAAAAGAAAGGTCCTTCAAAGAGGAAAGCATCGATTGCTATATTTGTGCTAGAGCTTTTATTTTGAAAACATGAAACAATTTTGTCAACGGTAGTAATAAAGCATATGAGTTATGTAAATTATATCTTACAAGTTGCAAGCCTCATGCATAGTATACTAATAGTGCCCGCACCTTGTCCTAATTAGCTTGGACTACCGGATCATCGCAATACACATGTTTTAACCAAGTGTCACAATGGGGTACCTCCATGCCGCCTGTACAAAGGTCTAAGGAGAAAGCTCGCATTTTGGATTTCTCGCTTTTGATTATTCTCAACTTAGACATCCATACCGGGACAACATGGACAACAAATAATGGACTCCTCTTTAATGCATAAGCATGTAGCAACAATTAGTGTTCTTATATGAGATTGAGGATATATGTCCAAAACTGAAACTTCCACCATGAATCATGGCTTTAGTTAGCGGCCCAATGTTCTTCTCTAACAATATGCATGCTCCAACCATTAAGGTGGTAGATCTCTCTTACTTCAGACAAGACGGACATGCATAGCAACTCACATGATATTCAACAAAGAGTAGTTGATGGCGTCCCCAGAAACATGGTTATCGCACAACAAGCAACTTAATAAGAGATAAAGTGCATAAGTACATATTCAATACCACAATAGTTTTTAAGCTATTTGTCCCATGAGCTATATATTGCAAAGGTGAATGATGGAAATTTTAAAGGTAGCACTCAAGCAATTTACTTTGGAATGGCGGAGAAATACCATGTAGTAGGTAGGTACGGTGGACACAAATGGCATAGTGATTGGCTCAAGGATTTTGGATGCATGAGAAGTATTCCCTCTCGATACAAGGTTTAGGCTAGCAAGGTTATTTGAAACAAACACAAGGATGAACCGGTGCAGCAAAACTCACATAAAAGACATATTGTAAACATTATAAGACTCTACACCGTCTTCCTTGTTGTTCAAAACTCAATACTAGATATTATCTAGACTTTAGAGAGACCAAATATGCAAACCAAATTTAGCAAGCTCTAGGTGTTTCTTCATTAATGGGTGCAAATTATATGATGCAAGAGCTTAAACATGAGCACAACAATTGCCAAGTATCAAATTATTCAAGACATTTTAGAATTACTACATGTAGCATTTCCCGATTCCAACCATATAACAATTTAACGAAGAAGATTCAACCTTCGCCATGAATACTATGAGTAAAGCCTAAGGACATATTTGTCCATATGCAACAGCGGAGCGTGTCTCTCTCCCACACAATGAATGCTAGGATCCATTTTATTCAAACAAAAACAAAAACAAAAACAAACCGACGCTCCAAGCAAAGCACATAAGATGTGACGGAATAAAAATATAGTTTCAGGGGAGGAACCTGATAATGTTGTCGATGAAGAAGGGGATGCCTTGGGCATCCCCAAGCTTAGACGCTTGAGTCTTCTTAGAATATGCAGGGGTGAACCACCGGGGCATCCCCAAGCTTAGAGCTTTCACTCTCCTTGATCATATTGCATCATACTCCTCTCTTGATCCTTGAAAACTTCCTCCACACCAAACTCGAAACAACTCATTAGAGGGTTAGTGCATAATAAAAATTAACATGTTCAGAGGTGACACAATCATTCTTAACACTTCTGGACATTGCATAAAGCTACTGGACATTAATGGATCAAAGAAATTCATCCGACATAGCAAAAGAGGCAATGCGAAATAAAAGGCAGAATCTGTCAAAACAGAACAGTCCGTAAAGATGGATTTTATTGAGGCACCAGACTTGCTCAAATGAAAATGCCCAAATTTAATGAAAGTTGCGTACATATCTGAGGATCACGCACGTAAATTGGCATATTTTTCTGAGCTACCTACAGATAGGCAGGTCGAAATTCGTGACAGCAAAGAAATCTGTTACTGCGCAGCAATCCAAATCTAGTATGAACTTTACTATCAAAGACTTTACTTGGCACAACAAAACACAAAACTAAGATAAGGAGAGGTTGCTACAGTAGTAAACAACTTCCAAGACTCAAATATAAAACAAAAATACTGTAGTAAAAACATGGGTTGTCTCCCATAAGCGCTTTTCTTTAACGCCTTTCAGCTAGGCGCAGAAAGTGTATATCAAGTATTATCAAGAGACGAAGCATCAACATCATAATTTGTTCTAATAATAGAATCATAAGGTAACTTCATTCTCTTTCTAGGAAAGTGTTCCATACCTTTCTTGAGAGGAAATTGATATTTAATATTACCTTCCTTCATATCAATAGTAGCACCAACGGTTCGAAGAAAAGGTCTTCCCAATATAATGGGGCAAGATGCATTGCATTCAATATCCAAGACAACAAAATCAACGGGGACAAGGTTATTGTTAACCATAATATGAACATTATCAACTCTCACCAAAGGTTTCTTTTTAGCATTATCAGCGAGATTAACATCCAAATAACAATTTTTCAATGGTGGCAAGTCAAGCATATCATAGACTTTCTTAGGCATAACAGAAATACTTGCACCAAGATCACATAAAGCATTACAATCAAAATCATTGACCCTCATTTTAATGATGGGCTCCCAACCATCCTCTAGCTTTCTAGGAATAGAAGTTTCAAGTTTTAGTTTCTCTTCTCTAGCTTTTATGAGAGCATTTGTAATATGTTTTGTAAAGGCCAAGTTTACAGCGCTAGCATTGGGACTCTTAGCAAGTTTTTGTAAGAACTTTATAACTTCAGAGATGTGGCAATCATCAAAATCTAAATCATTATGAGCTACAGCAATGGGATCATTGTCCCCAAGGTTGGAAAAAATTTCAGCAGTTTTATCACAAGCAATTTCAGCAGTTTTAGCAATTTCAGGCAGTTTTGTACGCTTTGCACTAGGAGTAGAAACATTGCCAACACCAATTATTTTACCATTAATAGTAGGAGGTGCCGCAACATGTGAATCATTAGCATTGCTAGTGGTGGTAATAGTCCAAACTTTAGCTACATTTTTCTCTTTAGCTAGTTTTTCATTTTCTTCTCTATCCCACCTAGCACGCAATTCAGCCATTAATCTTATATTCTCATTAATTCTAACTTGCATGGCATTTGCTGTAGTAACAATTTTATTTTCAATATCCTTATTAGGCATAACTTTCGATTTCAAAAGATCAACATCAGAGGCAAGACTATCAACCTTAGAAGCAAGAATATCAATTTTATCAAGCTTTTCCTCAACAGATTTGTTAAAAGCAGTTTGTGTACTAATAAATTCTTTAAGCATGGCTTCAAGACCAGGGGGTACACTCCTATTATTGTTGTAAGAATTCCCATAAGAATTACCATAACCATTACCATTAGCAGAAGGATATGGCCTATAGTTGTTACCAGAATTGTTCCTATAAGCATTGTTGTTGAAATTATTATTTTTAATGAAATTCACATCAACATTTTCTTCTTGAGCAACCAATGAAGCTAAAGGAACATTATTAGGATCAACATTAGATATACCATTCACAAGCATAGACATAATCACATCAATCTTATCACTCAAGGAGGAGGTTTCTTCAACAGAATTTACCTTCTTACCTTGTGGAGCTCTTTCCGTGTGCCATTCAGAGTAATTTATCATCATACTATCAAGAAGCTTTGTTGCCGCCCCCAAAGTGATGGACATAAAGGTACCTCCAGCAGCTGAATCCAATAGGTTCCGCGAAGAAAAATTTAGTCCTGCATAGAAGGTTTGGATGATCATCCAAGTAGTCAGTCCATGGGTTGGGCAATTCTTTACCAAAGATTTCATTCTCTCCCATGCTTGAGCAACATGTTCATTATCTAATTGCTTAAAATTCATTATGCTACTTCTCAAAGATATAATTTTAGCAGGAGGATAATATCTACCAATAAAAGCATCCTTACATTTAGTCCATGAATCAATACTATTCTTAGGCAAAGATAGCAACCAATCTTTAGCTCTTCCTCTTAATGAGAAAGGAAACAATTTCAATTTTATAATATCACCATCTACATCCTTATACTTTTGCATTTCACATAGTTCAACAAAATTATTAAGATGGGCAGCAGCATCATCAGAACTAACACCAGAAAATTACTCTCTCATAACAAGATTAAGTAAAGCAGGTTTAATTTCAAAGAATTCTGCTGTAGTAGCAGGTGGAGCAATAGGTGTGCATAGGAAATCATTATTATTTGTGTTTGTGAAGTCACACAACTTAGTATTTTCAGGGGTATTCATTTTAGCAGTAGTAAATAAAGCAAACTAGATAAAGTAAATGCAAGTAACTATTTTTTTGTGTTTTTGATATAGAGTGCAAGACAGTAAATAAAGTAAAGCTAGCAACTAATTTTTTTTGTATTTTGATATAATGCAGTAAACAAAGTAGTAAATAAAATAAAGCAAGACAAAAACAAAGTAAAGAGATTGGATTGTGGAGACTCCCCTTGCAGCGTGTCTTGATCTCCCCGGCAACGGCGCCAGAAAACAGTCTCGATGCGCGTATAATTGACACGTTCGTTGGGAACCCCAAGAGGAAGGTGCGATGCGCACAGCAGTAAGTTTTCCCTCAGTAAGAAACCAAGGTTTAATCGAACCAGTAGGAGTCAAGAAGCACGTTGAAGGTTGATGGTGGCGGAATGTAATGCGGCGCAACACCAGGGATTCCGGCGCCAACATGGAACCTGCACAACACAACCAAAGTACTTTGCCCCAACGAAACAGTGATGTTGTCAATCTCACCGGCTTGCTGTAACAAAGGATTAACCGTATTGTGTGGAAGATGATTGTTTGCAGAAAACAGTAAAGAACAATTATTGCAGTAGATTGTATGCGATGTAAAAGAATAGGACCGGGGTCCACAGTTCACTAGAGGTGTCTCTCCCATAAGATGAAAGCATGTTGGGTGAACAAATTACAGTCGGGCAATTGACAAATAGAGAGGGCATAACAATGCACATACATGACATGATAAATATAGTGAGATTTAATTGGGCATTACGACAAAGTACATAGACCGCTATCCAGCATGCATCTATGCCTAAAAAGTCCACCTTCAGGTTACCATCCGAACCCCTTCCAGTATTAAGTTGCAAAACAACAGACAATTGCATTAAGTATGGTGCGTAATGTAATCAATAACTACATCCTTAGACATAGCATCAATGTTTTATCCCTAGTGGCAACAGCACATCCACAACCTTAGAACTTTCTCACTTTGTCCCCATTTAATGGAGGCATGAACCCACTATCGAGCATAAATACTCCCTCTTGGAGTTAAGAGCAAAAACTTGGCCAGAGCCTCTACTAATAACGGAGAGCATGCAAGATCATAAACAACACATAGGTAATAACTTGATAATTAACATAACATAGTATTCTCTATCCATCGGATCCCGACAAACACAACATATAGAATTACAGATAGATGATCTTGATCATGTTAGGCAGCTCACAAGATCCAACAATGAAGCACAATGAGGAGAAGACAACCATCTAGCTACTGCTATGGACCCATAGTCCAGGGGTGAACTACTCACTCATCACTCCGGAGGCGACCATGGCGGTGAAGAGTCCTCCGGGAGATGAATCCCCTCTCCGGCAGGGTGCCGGAGGAGATCTCCAGAATCCCCCGAGATGGGATTGGCGGCGGCGGCGTCTCAGTAAGGTTTTCCGTATCGTGGCTCTCGGTACTGGGGGTTTCGCGACGAAGGCTATTTGTAGGCGGAAGGGCAGGTAAAGAGGCGGCACGAGGGGCCCACACCATAGGTCGGCGCGGCCAGGGCCTGGGCCGCACCGCCCTGGTGTCTGGCCACCTCGTGGCCCCACTTCGACTCTCCTTCAGTCTTCTGGAAGCTTCGTGGCAAAATAGGACCCTGGGCGTTTATTTCGTCCAATTCTGAGAATATTTCTTTACTAGGATTTCTGAAACCAAAAACAGCAGAAAACAGCAACTGACTCTTCGGCATCTCGTTAATAGGTTAGTTCCAGAAAATGCACGAATATGACATAAAGTGTGCATAAAACATGTAGATATCATCAATAATGTGGCATGGAACATAAGAAATTATCGATACGTCGGAGACGTATCAGCTACCTTTAAAAATTTCATTCCTTGTCTTTGCAATACATAGCTCATGGGAAAGTAGCCTAAAAACTATTGTGGTAATGGATATGTCGCTTATGTATCTTAGTTCTTATAAGTTGCTTGTTGAGCGGTAACCATGTTTCTGGGGACGCCATCAACTTTTTACACCTTTGTTGAATATCATGTGAGTTGCTATGCATGTTCGTCTTGTCTGAAGTAAGGGAGATTTCTCATGATTAAATGGTTTGAGTATGCATATTGTTAGAGAAAAACATTGGGCCGCCAACTGATACGTCTGCAACGTATCTATAATTTCTGATGTTCCATGCTACTTTTATGACAATACCTACATGTTTTGCTCGCACTTTATAATGTTTTTATGCATTTTCCGGGACTAACCTATTAACAAGATGCTGAAGTGCTAGTTCCTGTTTTCTGCTGTTTTTGGTTCCAGAAAAGCTGTTCGGGCAATATTCTCGGAATTCGACGAAACAAAAGCCGAACCTCCTATTTTACCGAGACAGACCCAGAACACCGAAGGAGATACGAAGAGGGGCCAAGGGGGCCCCACACCACCTGGCGGTGCGGCCAAGAAGGGGGGCGCGCCCAGCTATGGGGTGGGCCCCTCTGGCACCCCCTCGCGCCGCCTCTTCGCCTATATAATCCCTCGCGACGCGAAAACCCTACATCAATCAACCATACTCCAGAAAGACTCCAGGGGCGCCGCCGCCATCGCGAAACTCCGTTTCGGGGGACAGAATATCTGTTCCGGCACGCCGACGGGACGGGGAAGTGCCCCCGGAAGCCTTCTCCATCGACGCAATCGCCTCCATCATGCTCCGTGAGTAGTTCCCCATGGACTATGGGTTCTAGCTGTAGCTAGTTGGTACTCTCTCTCCCATGTACTTCAATACAATGATCTCATGAGTTGCCTTACATGATTGAGATCCATCTGATGTAATCGGTGTTGTGTTTGTTGGGATCCGATGAATTGTTACATTATGATCAGTCTATCTATATAAGTTTGTGAAGTTATTGTTGCTGCAACCTTGTTGTGTTTAATGCTTGTCACTAGTGCACGAGTGGCATGATCTTAGATTTAAGCTCTATAATTATTGCTTAGATTGTATCTACAAGTTGTTTGCACATGTCTATGTCCGGAACCCGAGGCCCCAGAGTGACAGCAACTGGGATAACCGGAGGGGAAGGCTTAGATATGAGGATCACATGTTTTCACCAAGTGTTAATGCTTTGCTCCGGTGCTCTATTAAAAGGAGTACCTTAATTACCAGTAGATTCCCTTGAGGTCCGGCTGCCACCGGCTGGTAGGACAAAAGATGTTATGCAAGTTTCTCATTGCGAGCACGTATGACTATATATGGAAAACATGCCTACATAATTAATAGACTTGATGTTATGTCTTAATGCTATTTCAATCCTATCAATTGCCCAACTGTAATTTGTTCACCCAACACTTGTCACTTGTTATTGGAGAGTTACCACTAGTGTAGATAGCTGGGAACCCCGGTCCATCTGTCATCATAAAATACTCACTCGGTCCTATATGTCATTGGAAGTAGTATTAACTATTTTCTGGTGCCATCGCCTCTGTGTTACTGTTACTGCTGCTGTGTTACTGTTACTATTGCTCTCATATTACTGCTGCTTTCACATCACCCCTGTTACTAGTGCTTTTCTAGGTGCATCTGAATTGACAACTCAGTTGTTAAGGCTTATAAGTATTCTTTGTCTCCCCTTGTGTCGAATCAATAAATTTGGGTTTTACTTCCCTCGAAGACTATTGTGATCCCCTATACTTGTGGGTTATCACCAACCAAAGCCATGTATCATGGTGGAAGTTTCAGCTTGGACATTAATCCTCACATCTCTTACGAGAATATTATCTGTTGTTGAATGCTTAAAGCATAAAAGAGGAGTCCATTATCTATTTACTATGTTGTCCCGGTATGGATGTCCTCAAGTTGAGATCTATCAAAATTGAGAAATCAAATGTGATCTATCTCCTTGGACCTTTGTACAGGTGGCATAGAGGTACCCCTTTGTGACACTTGGTTGAAACATATGTAATGCAATGATAATCCATGGAAGTCTGAGCTAATTAGGACAAGGTGTGGGCACTATTGGTATTCGATGCATGAGGCTTGCAACTTATAAGAGGTTTTATGCATAACACATATGAATTATTACTACCGTTGACAAAATTGTTTCCATGTTTTAAAAATAAAAAGCTCTAGCACATGAGTAATCCATGCTTCTTCCTGCGAAGGGCCTTTCTTTTACTTTATGTTGAGTCAGTTTACCTACTTCTTTCTATCTTAGAAGCAAACACTTGCGTCAACTGTGTGCATTGACTCTTACATGTTTACTTATTGCACTTGTTATATTACTTTATGTTGACAACTATCCATGAGATATACATGTTACAAGTTGAAAGCAATTGCTGAAACTTTAATCATCCTTTGTGTTGCTTCAAAACCTTCTATTAAGAATCTATTGCTTTATGAGTTAACTCTTATGCAAGACTTATTGATGCTTGTCTTGAAAGTACTATTCATGAAAAGTCTTTGCTATATGATTCAGTTGTTTAGCCATTATCTATTTGTTAACAAACTATAGACCATTGCTTCGAATCACTTCATTCATGTCATATGCTTTACAATAGTATTGATCAAGATTATGATAGTAGCATGTCACTTCAGAAATTATCCTTGTTATTGTTTACCTACTCGAGGGCGAGTAGGAACTAAGCTTGGGGATGCTTGATACGTCTCAAACGTATCTATAATTTCTTATGTTCCATGCTAGTTTTATGACAATACTCACATGTTTTATATACGCTTTACGTCATTTTGATGCATTTTCTGGTACTAACCTATTAACAAGATGCCGAAGCGCCAGTTCCTGTTTTCTGCTGTTTTTGGTTTCAGAAATCCTGCACAGGAAATATTCTCGGAATTGGACGAAACAAAAGCCCACGGTCTTATTTTCCACGGAGCCTTCCAGAACACCGAAGAGGAGACGAAGAGGGGCCACGAGGTGGCCACCCCACAAGGCGGCGCGGTGGGGCCCCTGGCCGCGCCGGCCTATGGGGTGGGCCCCTCGGGCTCCCCCCGACTCTGCCCCTTCGCCTATTTATTCCTTCCGTCGCGAAAACCCTAGTACCGAGAGCCACGATACGAGAAAAGTTACTGAGACGCCGCCGCCGTCAATCCCATCTCGGGGGATTCTGAAGATCGCCTCCGGCACCCTGCTGGAGAGGGGAATCATCACCGGAGGGCTCTACATCGCCATGCCCGCCTCCGGACTGATGCATGAGTAGTTCATCCTTGGACTATGGGTCCATAGCAGTAGCTAGATGGTTGTCTTCTCCTCTTGTGCTATGATGTTTAGATCTTGTGAGCTGCCTATCATGATCGAGATCATTTATTTGTAATGCTACATGTTGCGTTTGTTGGGATCCGATGAATATGGAATACTATGTCAAGTTGATTATCGATTTATCATATATGTGTTATTTATGTTCTTGCATGCTCTCTGTTGCTAGTAGAGGCTTTGGCCAAGTTGATACTTGTGACTCCAAGAGGGAGTATTTATGCTCGATAGTGGGTTCATGCCTCCATTGAATCTGGGACAGTGACAGAAATTTCTAAGGTTGTGGATGTGCTATTGCCACTAGGGATAAAACATCAATGCTTTGTATAAGGATATTTGTATTGATTACATTACGCACAATACTTAATGCAATTGTATGTTGTTTGCAACTTAATACTGGAAGGGGTGCGGATGCTAACCCGAAGGTGGACTTTTTAGGCATAGATGCATGCTGGATAGCGGTCTATGTTTTTTTATCGTAATGCCCTAAGTAATCTCATAGTAGTCATCATGATATGTATGTGCATTGTTATGCCCTCTCTATTTGTCAATTGTCCAACTGTAATTTGTTTACCCAACATGTTATTTATCTTATTGGAGAGACACCACTAGTGAACTGTGGACCCCGGTCCATTCTTTTACATCTGAAATACAATCTACTGCAATCATTGTTCTCTGTTGTTCTTTGCAAACAAACATCATTCTCCACACCATACGTTTAATCCTTTGTTTACAGTAAGCCGGTGAGATTGACAATCTCACTGTTAAGTTGGGGCAAAGTAATTTGATTGTGTTGTGCAGGTTCCACGTTGGCGCCGGAATCCCTGGTGTTGCGCCGCACTACACTCCTTCACCAACAACCTTCACGTGGCCTTCATCTCCTACTGGTTCGATAACCTTGGTTTCTTACTGAGGGAAAACTTGCTGCTGTACGCATCACACCTTCCTCTTGGGGTTCCCAACGGACGTGTGCTTCACGCGTTATCAAGGATCTTCTCCTCGGCGGCAATCTACGCAACAAGTTACCTACTTTCAGTCGCCGCCGGTGTCTACGATGCCCATAACACATAGAAAGTAAGGAAACACACGTCGTCCTCGCCCATGGTGGACATGCCGGACGCGCTGCCGAACACCTGGTGGGTGCTCCTGCCGTCGTCGGGGAAGAGGTGGCGGGAAAGGCCGGTGTCGTCTGTCACGTGGCCCTCGGTGTGGCGCAGGTCAGGCGACGAGTTCAGGTCGGGGAAGCGAAAGGCACCGATGCCCCTCCCCGCTGAATCCGGCGAGAACGGCGCGTTCTGGTCGACGATCATGTCGCTGTCCCCGTACTCGGGGGAGTAGCTGGCGTGGCGGTCCATATGTGACAGCCGCATCTGCGAGATCGACGGCCCGTCCACGTTGTACCCCGCGTAGTAACCCGGTGACGACGGTGAGCTCGAGATGTTGCTGAGGCCGCCGCCCAAGCCGAGGCACCCTTCTGCGGTCGGGCGTTATGAAGGAGCGGCGTTCCATCTCCTTGTCCCACTCCTCCTGCGACATATTCGCCGGCTTCTCCTTCGGCGCGATGGTGCGCGGCTACAGCAGCGCCTTCGTTGGCAGCTTCGCTGCCTTCGTCGGAGCCTTTCTCTTCGGTGGCATGGCGGCGGCGAGGGTTTTTCGGGTTGGAGGCTGGATGGGAGATGGAGCGGGCGGGCGGGAGAAATGAGCGGCGGAGGGGACGGGGTTTTGGTGGAGAAGATGTATAATTTGGGGATGTGTCGCTGACAGGTCCCAAAATTTCAGTCTCGCGAGGCGTCAGCGCGCCCGATTCGCGCTCTTGGCCAAGGGACCGGCACGGGGTTGCTGACGCTTCTATTGGGCTCGAAAAATTGCCAGCGCTATTGGGACGCGCCGGTGTGAGTCCATTTTCGCTCCCGGCCCCCAAATCGTTATCGGGACTGATATGGGGGACGCCGGTGAAGATGCTCTAGACCTAGGGTTCCCAGTTTAGAAGAAGCACAGCTTTCACATCACGAGTTGGAATCTTGAAACCTACCACCACCATGGTCCATGGTCCATGGTAATGGATGATGGATGGAACCCTGCTCCTTTCTTTTGCATAGTACCTAGTACTTTCGAGTACAGGCTTTCACAAGTCTCTGGTTCAAAGGAGCATCGCTTGCCCCGATCCAAAAGTAATCTTGTCCTCGGATCAAGCAACGGATTTTGGATGGTTGCGAATTTGGGGCTAGGAGGTTTCTCCTCTTTCTAGTCTTGTGCAGTGTACGTACACGAGTTTCATTTTGTGAGAAAACGTACACCCGTGACCCGTTGGCGTTGCTTTCCTTTCAAGCGAAGATCGTATGCATGTACTACCTTCCATCGGTAGTATGGTATACTCCCATCCGGCCGAAAATATGTTGCATATAATTTTTTTTTTTGAAACAAGGCAAAAGATTTACCATTTTCATTGATTAAGTAGAAGATTTTAGAAGTTTTACATCCCGTCTCGGCTATAAGCCAAGACCAAATATTACAAGCAACTACTCTCTCACGGCATTACATTACTTAGAGCCTTCACACCGGCTAGACGCCACCACAAATTCGCCTCCTCTTTGATTTTTTTCACAAGCATAGTGATGGTGACTGACTTGTTACGGAAGACCCGCGCATTTCTTTCTTTCCAAATTTTCCAAGAGACGAGCATTGTGAGAGAGGCCAAAGCTTTCCTTGATTCTCCTCTCTTCTAAATCACCTCCGCCACCACCTTTTGATGGAGTGGAAGTCATGCCAAGTTGTTGGGTCGAGAATATCGATACCAAGCCAATTCTTTAAGTTGGACCACACTCGGATTGAGTACCGACACTTGAAAAGAAGGTGGGATGCCGACTCTTGGTGTTGGTTGCAAAGCTTACAAAATGCCACAATTTTGCCACCCTCTCCTTGCAAGTCTATCTGCCGTCCAAACCAAGTTTTGAAGGACCAACCAAGCAAAGATCTTGCACTTTGGAGGGGCTCAAGGCTTCCAAATCAAAGAAGGCATCGGAGATGAAGTGAGGTATTGCATTTTGTAGGCCGATCTTGCCGAGTAGCAACCATCGTTTGTGAGCTTCCAAGAGATTGTGTCTTGAGTTTGAGGGTCCAACTGGACATTAGCAAGTCTTTCCCAAAGCTTGTAGAATTGGGTAATGTGACCAACGGAGATGTCATCATGGGTATTTATTTGGGAGACCAAAAAATCCTTTCCCAAAGCGTTATGCACAATGCATTTCTTCTTTTTTTGAACGAGCAAAGAGAAGCGGAGCCAAATCTTTGAGTCTCATTCCATCAAGCCAAGCCGCCTCCCAAAAGAGGGCTTTCTTTCCATCTCCAATAGTTACTTTAGTGGCCGCCACAAAGATATCATGGTCATGAGGAGTGCACGGGTAGGCTTCTGATACGCGTTCAACACGCGTCCGTTGGGAACCCCAAGAGGAAGGTGTGATGCGTACAGCGGCAAGTTTCCCTCAGTATGAAACCAAGGTTATCGAACCAGTAGGAGCCAAGAAGCACGTTGAAGGTTGATAGCGGCGGGATGTAGTGCGGCGCAACACCAGGGATTCCGGCGCCAACGTGGAACCTGCACAACACAACCAAAGTACTTTGCCCCAACGAAACAGTGAGGTTGTCAATCTTACCGGCTTGCTGTAACAAAGGATTAACCGTATTGTGTGGAAGATGATTGTTTGCAGAAAACAGTAGAACAATATTGCAGTAGATTGTATTTCAGTATAGAGAATTGGACCGGGGTCCACAGTTCACTAGAGGTGTCTCTCCCATAAGATAAACAGCATGTTGGGTGAACAAATTACAGTTGGGCAATTGACAAATAAAGAGGGCATGACCATGCACATACATATCATGATGAGTATAGTGAGATTTAATTGCGCATTACGACAAAGTACATAGACCGCCATCCAACTGCATCTATGCCTAAAAAGTCCACCTTCAGGTTATCATCCGAACCCCCTCCAGTATTAAGTTGCAAAGCAACAGACAATTGCATTAAGTATGGTGCGTAATGTAATCAACAACTACATCCTTAGACATAGCATCAATGTTTTATCCCTAGTGGCAACAGCACAACACAACCTTAGAACTTTCTGTCACTGTCCCAGGTGTCAATGCAGGCATGAACCCACTATCGAGCATAAATACTCCCTCTTGGAGTTACAAGCATCTACTTGGCCAGAGCATCTACTAGTAACGGAGAGCATGCAAGATCATAAACAACACATAGATATAACTTTGATAATCAACATAACAAGTATTCTCTATTCATCGGATCCCAACAAACGCAACATATAGAATTACAGATAGATGATCTTGATCATGTTAGGCAGCTCACAAGATCCGACAATGATAGCACAATGGGGAGAAGACAACCATCTAGCTACTGCTATGGACCCATAGTCCAGGGGTAGACTACTCACACATCACTCCGGAGGCGACCATGGCGGCGTAGAGTCCTCCGGGAGATGATTCCCCTCTCCGGCAGGGTGCCGGAGGCGATCTCCTGGATCCCCCGAGATGGGATCGGCGGCGGCGGCGGCTCTGGAAGGTTTTCCGTATCGTGGCTCTCGGTCGTGGGGGTTTCGCAACGGAGGCAATTTGTAGGCGGAAGGGCAGGTCAAGAGGCGGCACGGGGGCCCCACACTACAGGCCGGCGCGGCCAAGGGGGGGGCCGCGCCGCCCTATGGTGTGGCCCCTCCGTGGCCCCTCTTCGTCTCCTCTTCGGACTTCTGGAAGCTTCGTGGCAAAATAGGACCCTGGGCGTTGATTTCGTCCAATTCCGAGAATATTTCGTTACTAGGATTTCTGAAACCAAAAACAGCAGAAAACAAAGAATCGGCACTTCGGCATCTTGTTAATAGGTTAGTTCCAGAAAATGCACGAATATGACATAAAGTGTGCATGAAACATGTAGATAACATCAATAATGTGGCATGGAACATAAGAAATTATCGATACGTCGGAGACGTATCAGCATCCCCAAGCTTAGTTCTGCTCGTCCCGAGCAGGTAAAACGATAACACAGATAATTTCTGGAGTGACATGCCATCATAATCTTGATCATACTATTTGTAAAGCATATGTAGTGAATGCAGCGATCAAAACAATGTATATGACATGAGTAAACAAGTGAATCATAAAGCAAAGACTTTTCATGAATAGCACTTCAAGACAAGCATCAATAAGTCTTGCATAAGAGTTAACTCATAAAGCAATAATTCAAAGTAAAGGCATTGAAACAACACAAAAGAAGATTAAGTTTCAGCGGTTGCTTTCAACTCATAACATGTATATCTCATGGATATTGTCAACATAGAGTAATATAATAAGTGCAATAAGCAAGTATGTAGGAATCAATGCACAGTTCACACAAGTGTTTGCTTCTTGAGGTGGAGAGAAATAGGTGAACTGACTCAACATTGAAAGTAAAAGAATGGTCCTCATAGAGGAAAAACATCGATTGCTATATTTGTGCTAGAGCTTTGATTTTGAAAACATGAAACAATTTTGTCAACGGTAGTAATAAAGCATATGTATCATGTAAATTATATCTTATAAGTTGCAAGCCTCATGCATAGTGTACTAATAGTGCCCGCACCTTGTCCTAATTAGCTTGGACTACCGGATCATCACAATGCACATGTTTTTACCAAGTGTCACAAAGGGGTACCTCTATGCTGCCTGTACAAAGGTCTAAGGAGAAAGCTCGCATTGGATTTCTCGCTATTAATTATTCTTCAACTTAGACATCCATACCGGGACAACATAGACAACAGATAATGGACTCCTCTTTTATGCATAAGCATGTAACAACAATTAATAATTCTTTCTCATATGAGATTGAGGATATTTGTCCAAAACTGAAACTTCCACCATGGATCATGGCTTTAGTTAGCGGCCCAATGTTCTTCTCTAACAATATGCATGCTTAACCATAAGGTGGTAGATCTCTCTTACTTCAGACAAGACGGACATGCATAGCAACTCACATGAAATTCAACAAAGAGTAGTTGATGGCGTCCCCAGTGAACATGGTTATCGCACAACAAGCAACTTAATAAGAGATAAAGTGCATAATTACATATTCAATACCACAATAGTTTTTAAGCTATTTGTCCCATGAGCTATATATTGCAAAGGTGAATGATGGAATTTTAAAGGTAGCACTCAAGCAATTTACTTTGGAATGGCGGAAAATACCATGTAGTAGGTAGGTATGGTGGACACAAATGGCATAGTGGTTGGCTCAAGTATTTTGGATGCATGAGAAGTATTCCCTCTCGATACAAGGTTTAGGCTAGCAAGGCTTATTTGAAACAAACACAAGGATGAACCGGTGCAGCAAAACTCACATAAAAGACATATTGAAAACATTATAAGACTCTACACCGTCTTCCTTGTTGTTCAAACTCAATACTAGAAATTATCTAGACCTTAGAGAAACCAAATATGCAAACCAAATTTTAGCATGCTCTATGTATTTCTTCATTAATGGGTGCAAAGCATATGATGCAAGAGCTTAATCATGAGCACAACAATTGCCAAGTATCACATTACCCAAGACATTTATAGTAATTACTACATGTATCATTTTCCAATTCCAACCATATAACAATTTAACGAAGGAGAAACTTCGCCATGAATACTATGAGTAGAAACTAAGGACATACTTGTCCATATGCTACAGCGGAGCGTGTCTCTCTCCTATAAAGTGAATGCTAGGATCCATTTTATTCAAACAAAACAAAAACAAAAACAAAAACCGACGCTCCAAGACAAGCACATAAGATGTGATGGAATAAAAATATAGTTTCAGGGGAGGAACCTGATAATGTTGTCGATGAAGAAGGGGATGCCTTGGGCATCCCCAAGCTTAGACGCTTGAGTCTTCTTAGAATATGTAGGGGTGAACCACCGGGGAATCCCCAAGCTTAGAGCTTTCACTCTCCTTGATCATGTTGCATCATACTCCTCTCTTGATCCTTGAAAACTTCCTCCACACCAAACTCGAAACAACTCATTAGAGGGTTAGTGCACAATAAAAATTAACATATTCAGAGGTGACACAATCATTCTTAACACTTCTGGACATTGCATAAAGCTACTGGACATTAATGGATCAAAGAAATTCATCCAACATAGCAAAAGAGGCAATGCGAAATAAAAGGCAGAATATGTCAAAACAGAACAGTTCGTATTGACGAATTTTAAAATGGCACCAGACTTGCTCAAATGAAAATTCCCAAATTGAATGAAAGTTGCGTACATATCTGAGGATCGCTCACGTAAATTGGCATAATTTTCTGAGTTACCTACAGGGGAAAACAGCCCAGATTCGTGACAGCAAAGAAATCTGTTTCTGCGCAGTAATCCAAATCTAGTATGAACTTTTCTATCAACGGCTTAACTTGGCATAATAAAACACTAAACTAAGATAAGGAGAGGTTGCTACAGTAGTAAACAACTTCCAAGACACAAAATAAAAACAAAGTACTGTAGGTAAAAATATGGGTTGTCTCCCATAAGCGCTTTTCTTTAACGCCTTTCAGCTAGGCGCAGAAAGTGTGTATCAAGTATTATCAAGAGACGAAGTGTCAACATCATAATTTGTTCTAATAATAGAATCAAAAGGTAACTTCATTCTCTTTCTAGGGAAGTGTTCCATACCTTTCTTAAGAGGAAATTGATATTTTATATTACCTTCCTTCATATCAATGATAGCACCAACAGTTCGAAGAAAAGGTCTTCCCAATATAATGGGACAAGATGCATTGCATTCAATATCCAAGACAACAAAATCAACGGGGACAAGGTTATTTTTAACGGTAATGCGAACATTATCAACTTTCCCCAAAGGTTTCTTTGTAGAATGATCAGCAAGATTAACATCCAAATAACAATTTTTCAATGGTGGCAAGTCAAGCATATTATAAATTTTCTTAGGCATAACAAAAATACTTGCACCAAGATCACATAAAGCATTACAATCAAAATCTTTAACCTTCATCTTAATGATGGGCTCCCAACCATCCTCTAGCTTTTTAGGAATAGAGGCTTCGCGCTCTAGTTTCTCTTCTCTAGCTTTTATGAGAGCATTTGTAATATGTTGCGTGAAAGCCAAATTTATAGCACTAGCATTAGGACTTTTAGCAAGTTTTTGCAAGAACTTTATAACTTCAGAGATGTGGCAATCATCAAAATTCAAACCATTATAATCTAAAGCAATGGGATCATCATCCCCAATGTTGGAAAAAATTTCAGCAGCTTTATCATAGGCAGTTGATACGTCTCCGACGTATCGATAATTTCTTATGTTCCATGCCACATTATTGATGTTATCTACATGTTTTATGCACACTTTATGTCATATTTGTGCATTTTCCGGAACTAACCTATTAACAAGATGCCGAAGTGCCAGTTCCTGTTTTCTGCTGTTTTTGGTTTCAGAAATCCTAGTAACGAAATATTCTCGGAATCGGACGAAATCAACGCCCAAGTTCCTATTTTCACCGGAAGCATCCAGAACACACGAGAACCGCCAGAGAAGGGGGACAGGGCCACCAAACCACACCCCGGCGCGGCCAGGGGGGGCCGCGCCCCCCTATAGTGTGGGCCCCCCAGAAGCCCTCCTGCGCCGCCTCTTCGCCTATATAATGCCCCTGGATCGAAAACCCTGATACGTTCGACGAAAACCACAGAAACCTTCCAGAGCCGCCGCCATCGCGAGGCCAAGATCTGGGGGACAGGAGTCTCTGTTCCGGCACGCTTCCGGAGTGGGGAAGTGCCCCCGGAAGGCTTCTCCATCGACACCGCTGCCATCTCCACCGCCATCTTCATCACCGCTGCTGCTCCCATGAGGAGGGAGTAGTTCTCCATCGAGGCTCGGGGCTGTACCGGTAGCTATGTGGTTCATCTCTCTCCTATGTGCTTCAATACAATAATCTCATGAACTGCCTTACATGATTGAGATTCATATGATGATGCTTGTAATCTAGATGTCATTATGCTAGTCAAGTGAGTTTTGCTTATGTGATCTCCGGAGACTCCTTGTCCCACGTGTGTAAAGGTGACAGTGTGTGCACCGTGTGGGTCTCTTAGGCTATATTTCACAGAATACTTATTCACTGATGAATGGCATAGTGAGGTGCTTATTTATATCTCTTTATGATTGCAATGTGTTTGTATCACAATTTATCTATGTGCTACTCTAGCAATGTTATTAAAGTAGTTCTATTCCTCCTGCACGATGTAATGGTGACAGTGTGTGCATCCGTGTTAGTACTTGGCGTAGGCTATGATTATGATCTCTTGTAGATTATGAAGTTAACTATTGCTATGATAGTGTTGATATGATCTATTCCTCCTACATATGCATGAAGGTGACAGTGTGCATGCTATGTTAGTACTTGGTTTAGTCTTTTGATCTATCTTACACTATAAGGTTACTAAAATATGAACATTAATTGTGGAGCTTGTTAACTCCGGCATTGAGGGTTCGTGTAATCCTACGCAATGTGTTCATCATCCAACAAAAGTGTAGAGTATACATTTATCTATTCTGTTGTGTGATCAATGTTGAGAGTGTCCACTAGTGAAAGTCTAATCCCTAGGCCTTGTTCCTAAATACTGCTGAGTTACTACTGCTTGTTTACTGTTTTACTGTGTTACTACTGCTGCAATACTACCACCATCAACTACACACCAGCAAGCTATTTTCTGGCACCGTTGCTACTGCTCATATATATTCATACCACCTGTATTTCACTATCTCTTCGCCGAACTAGTGCACCTATTAGGTGTGTTGGGGACACAAGAGACTTCTTGCTTTGTGGTTGCAGGGTTGCATGAGAGGGATATCTTTGACCTCTTCCTCCCTGAGTTCGATAAACCTTGGGTGATCCACTTAAGGGAAAACTTGCTGCTGTTCTACAAACCTCTGCTCTTGGAGGCCCAACACTGTCTACAGGAAAAGGAGGGGGAAGTAGACATCAAGCTATTTTCTGGCGCCGTTGCCGGGGAGGAAAGGTAAAAGGTACTCACACTCCGGACCTCGGCTACCAAGCTATTTTCCGTCGTTGTAAGTACTCGAAGCTATTTCCTTTAGATCCTGCAATTGCATCTTTTTGTTTCTTGTTTACACTAGTTTGGCATAATGGACAAGAATGAGCTTCTATTTCTATTTCCTGATTTTAAACATGGATTGTTTGATGCGAAAATTAAAAAACCTATGGAATCTTATTTGCATGCTGGTAGTAATATTAGTATGAACGCTTTGAACACCATTGTTGATAATAATATAGAAAGTTCTAAGCTTGGGGAAGCTGGTTTTCATGATCTTTTTAGTCCCCCAAGCATTGAGGAGAAAATTTTCTTTGATGATACTTTGCCTCCTATTTATGACGATTATAATGATAGTAGTCTTTTGTTGCCACCTACTATGGAGAGTAAATTTGATTATGATTACAATATGCCTCCTATATTTGATGATAGCTACTTTGTTGAATTTGCTCCCACTATTACTAATAAAATTGACTATGCTTATGTGGAGAGTAATAATTTTATGCATAAGACTCATGGTAAGAATGCTTTATGTGATAGTTATATTGTTGAGTTTTCTCATGTTGCTACTGAAAGTTATTATGAGAGAGGAAAATATGGTTGTAGAAATTTTCATGTTACTAAAACACCTCTCTATGTGCTGAAATTTTTGAAGCTCTACTTGTTTTATCTTCCTATGCTTGTTACTTTGCTCTTCATGAACTTGTTTATTTACAAGATTCCTATGCATAGGAAGCATGTTAGACTTAAATGTGTTTTTAATTTGCTTCTTGATGCTCTCTTTTGCTTCAAATACTATTTCTTGCGAGTGCATCATTAAAACTGCTGAGCCCATCTTAATGGCTATAAAGAAAGAACTTCTTGGGAGATAACCCATGTGTTATTTTGCTACAGTATTTTGTTTTATATTTGTGTCTTGGAAGTTGTTTACTACTGTAGCAACCTCTCCTTATCTTAGTTTTGTGTTTTGTTGTGCCAAGTGAAGCCTCTAATCGAAGGTTGATACTAGATTTGGATTTCTGCGCAGAAACAGATTTCTATCTGTCACGAATCTGGGCTGTTTTCTCTGTAGAAAAATCAGAAAAATATGCCAATTTACGTGCGTGTTCCTCAGATATGTACGCAACTTTTATTAGTTTTGAGTTTTCTGATCTGAGCAACGGAAGTATTTATTAGAAATTCGTCTTTACGGACTGTTCTGTTTTGACAGATTCTGCCTTTTATTTCGCATTGCTTCTTTCGCTGTGTTGGGTGGATTTCTTTGTTCCATTACCTTCCAGTAGCTTTGAGCAATGTCCAGAAGTGTTAAGAATGATTGTGTCACCTCTGAACATGTGAGTTTTTTATTATGTACTAACCCCTCTAATGAAGTTTATGAGAAGTCTGGTGTGAAGGAAGTTTTCAAGGGTCAAGAGAGGAGGATGATATACTATGATCAAGAAGAGTGAAAGCTCTAAGCTTGGGGATGCCCCGGTGGTTCACCCCTGCATATATCAAGAAGACTCAAGCGTCTAAGCTTGGGGATGCCCAAGGCATCCCCTTCTTCATCGACAACTTATCAGGTTCCTCCCCTGAAACTATATTTTTATTCCGTCACATCTTATGTGCTTTGCTTGGAGCGTCTGTGTGCTTTTGTTTTTGTTTTGTTTGAATAAAATGGATCCTAGCATTCACTTTATGGGAGAGAGACACGCTCTGCTGTAGCATATGGACAAGTATGTCCTTGGTTTCTACTCATAGTATTCATGGCGAAGTTTCTTCTTCGTTAAATTGTTATATGGTTGGAATTGGAAAATGATACATGTAGTAATTGCTATAAATGTCTTGGGTAATGTGATACTTGGCAATTATTGTGCTCATGTTTAAGCTCTTGCATCATATGCTTTGCACCCATTAATGAAGAAATACATAGAGCATGCTAAAATTTGGTTTGCATATTTGGTTTCTCTAAGGTCTAGATAATTTCTAGTATTGAGTTTGAACAACAAGGAAGATGGTGTAGAGTCTTATAATGTTTTCAATATGTCTTTTATGTGAGTTTTGCTGCACCGGTTCATCCTTGTGTTTGTTTCAAATAAGCCTTGCTAGCCTAAACCTTGTATCGAGAGGGATTACTTCTCATGCATCCAAAATCCTTGAGCCAAACAACACTATGCCATTTGTGTCCACCATACCTACCTACTACATGGTATTTCCTGCCATTCCAAAGTAAATTGCTTGAGTGCTACCTTTAAACAATTCAAAATTTATTACCTCTGATTTGTGTCAATGTTTTATAGCTCATGAGGAAGTATGTGGTGTTTATCTTTCAATCTTGTTGGGCAACTTTCACCAATGGACTAGTGGCTTCATCCGCTTATCCAATAATTTTGCAAAAAGAGCTGGCAATGGGATTCCCAGTCCCAAATTAATTAATAAAAATAGACACTCCTCCATGGTATGTGATTGATTGGACGGCACCCGAAGGATTCGGTTAGCCATGGCTTGAGAAAGCAAAGGTGGGGAGGAGTGTCATCACAATAAAACTAAAATAAAAAGGCACTCCTTCATGGTATGAGATTGTTGGCAGGCACCCGAAGGATTCGGTTAGCCATGGTTTGTGAAAGAAAGGTTGGAAGGAGTGCCACCCAAAAATAAAATAAAATGGGAGCCGCTCTTTGAAGGTTTGTCTGGCAAGGGGGTTAGAGTACCCGCTACCATTCGTTGACAACAACATACACCTCTCAAAACTTTATTTTTATGCTCTCTTTATGTTTTCAAAATCAAAGCTCTAGCACAAATATAGCAATCGATGCTTTTCCTCTATGGAGGACCATTCTTTTACTTTCAATGTTGAGTCAGTTCACCTATTTCTCTCCACCTCAAGAAGCAAACACTTGTGTGAACTGTGCATTGATTCCTACATACTTGCTTATTGCACTTATTATATTACTCTATGTTGACAATATCCATGAGATATACATGTTATGAGTTGAAAGCAACCGCTGAAACTTAATCTTCTTTTGTGTTGCTTCAATGCCTTTACTTTGAATTATTGCTTTATGAGTTAACTCTTATGCAAGACTTATTGATGCTTGTCTTGAAGTACTATTCATGAAAAGTCTTTGCTTTATGATTCACTTGTTTACTCATGTCATATACATTGTTTTGATCGCTGCATTCACTACATATGCTTTACAAATAGTATGATCAAGGTTATGATGGCATGTCACTCCAGAAATTATCTGTGTTATCGTTTTACCTGCTCGGGACGAGCAGAACTAAGCTTGGGGATGCTGATACGTCTCTGACGTATCGATAATTTCTTATGTTCCATGCCACATTATTGATGTTATCTACATATTTTATGCACACTTTATGTCATATTCGTGCATTTTCCGGAACTAACCTATTAACAAGATGCTGAAGTGTCAGTTCCTGTTTTCTGCTGTTTTTGGTTTCAGAAATCCTAGTAACGAAATATTCTCGGAATCGGACGAAATCAACGCCCAAGTTCCTATTTTCACCGGAAGCATCCAGAACACACGAGAACCGCCAGAGAAGGGGGACAGGGCCACCAAACCACACCCCGGCGCGGCCAGGGGGGGGGGGCGCTCCCCCCTATAGTGTGGGCCCCCCAGAAGCCCTCCTGCGCCGCCTCTTCGCCTATATAATGCCCCTGGATCAAAAACCCTGATACGTTCGACGAAAACCACAGAAACCTTCCAGAGCCACCGCCATCGCGAGGCCAAGATCTGGGGGACAGGAGTCTCTATTCCGGCACGCTGCCGGAGCGGGGAAGTGCCCCCGGAAGGCTTCTCCATCGACACCGCTGCCATCTCCACCGCCATCTTCATCACCGCTGCTGCTCCCATGAGGAGGGAGTAGTTCTCCATCGAGGCTCGGGGCTGTACCGGTAGCTATGTGGTTCATCTCTCTCCTATGTGCTTCAATACAATAATCTCATGAGCTGCCTTACATGATTGAGATTCATATGATGATGCTTGTAATCTAGATGTCATTATGCTAGTCAAGTGAGTTTTACTTATGTGATCTCCGGAGACTCCTTGTCCCACGTGTGTAAAGGTGACAGTGTGTGCACCGTGTGGGTCTCTTAGGCTATATTTCACAGAATACTTATTCACTGATGAATGGCATAGTGAGGTGCTTATTTATATCTCTTTATGATTGCAATGTGTTTGTATCACAATTTATTTATGTGCTACTCTAGCAATGTTTTTAAAGTAGTTCTATTCCTCCTGCACGATGTAATGGTGACAGTGTGTGCATCCGTGTTAGTACTTGGCGTAGGCTATGATTATGATCTCTTGTAGATTATGAAGTTAACTATTGCTATGATAGTATTGATATGATCTATTCCTCCTACATATGCATGAAGGTGACAGTGTGCATGCTATGTTAGTACTTGGTTTAGTCTTTTGATCTATCTTACACTATAAGGTTACTAAAATATGAACATTAATTGTGGAGCTTGTTAACTCCGGCATTGAGGGTTCGTGTAATCCTATGCAATGTGTTCATCATCCAACAAAAGTGTAGAGTATGCATTTATCTATTCTGTTATGTGATCAATGTTGAGAGTGTCCACTAGTGAAAGTCTAATCCCTAGGCCTTGTTCCTAAATACTGCTGAGTTACTACTGCTTGTTTACTGTTTTACTGTGTTACTACTGCTGCAATACTACCACCATCAACTACACGCCAGCAAGCTATTTTCTGGCACCGTTGCTACTGCTCATATATATTCATACCACCTGTATTTCACTATCTCTTCGCCGAACTAGTGCACCTATTAGGTGTGTTGGGGACACAAGAGACTTCTTGCTTTGTGGTTGCAGGGTTGCATGAGAGGGATATCTTTGACCTCTTCCTCCCTGAGTTCGATAAACCTTGCGTGATCCACTTAAGGGAAAACTTGCTGCTGTTCTACAAACCTCTGCTCTTGGAGGCCCAACACTGTCTACAGGAAAAGGAGGGGGAAGTAGACATCAGCAGTTTCAGCAGTTTTAGCAGTTTCAGGCAGTTTCTCGCTCTTTGCATTAGAAGTGGAAACATTGCTAACACCAATTCTTTTATTATTAATAGTAGGAGGTGCAGCAACATGTGTAGCATTAGCATTACTAGTGGTGGTAATGGTCCAAACTTTAGCTACATTCTTCTCTTTAGCTAGTTTTTCATTTTCTTCTCTATCCCACCTAGCACACAGTTCAGCCATTAATCTTATATTCTCATTAATTCTAACTTGGATGGCATTTGCTGTAGTAACAATTTTGTTATGATGATTTTCATTAGGCAAAACTTTCGATTTCAAAAGATCAACATCAGCAGCAAGACTATCGACTTTAGAAGCAAGTATATCAATTTTCCCAAGCTTTTCTTCAACAGATTTGTTAAAAGCAGTTTGTGTACTAATAAATTCTTTAAGCATGGCTTCAAGTCCAGGGGTGAATTCCTATTATTGTTGTAAGGATTCCCATAAGAATTACCATAGCCGTTGCCATTATTATAAGGATATGGCCTATAGTTGTTACTAGAATTGTTCCGGTAAGCATTGTTGTTGAAATTATTATTTTTAATGAAGTTCACATCAACATGTTCTTCTTGTGCAACCAATGAAGCTAATGGAACATTATTAGGATCAATATTAGTCCTATCATTCACAAGCATAGACATAATAGCATCAATCTTATCACTCAAGGAAGAGGTTTCTTCGACAGAATTTACCTTCTTACCTTGTGGAGCTCTTTCCGTGTGCCATTCAGAGTAGTTGATCATCATATTATCAAGAAGCTTTGTTGCTTCACCAAGAGTGATGGATATAAAGGTACCTCCAGCAGCTGAATCCAATAAATTCCGTGAAGAAAAATTTAGTCCTGCATAGAAGGTTTGGATGATCATCCAAGTAGTCAGTCCATGGGTTGGGCAATTTTTAACCAAAGATTTCATTCTTTCCCAAGCTTGAGCAACATGTTCAGTATCTAATTGTTTAAAATTCATTATGCTACTCCTCAAAGATATAATTTTAGCAGGGGGATAATATCTACCAATAAAAGCATCCTTGCATTTAGTCCATGAATCAATACTATTCTTAGGCAGAGATAGCAACCAATCTTTAGCTCTTCCTCTTAATGAGAAATGGAACAATTTTAATTTTATAATGTCACCATCTACATCCTTATACTTTTGCATTTCACATAATTCAACAAAATTATTGAGATGGGCAGCAGCATCATCAGAACTAACACCAGAAAATTGCTCTCGCATAACAAGATTCAGTAAAGCAGGTTTAATTTCAAAGAATTCTGATGTAGTAGCAGGTGGAGCAATAGGTGTGCATAAGAAATCATTATTATTTGTGGTTGTGAAATCACACAACTTAGTATTTTCAGGGTTGGCCATTTTAGCAACAGTAAATAAAGCAAACTAGATAAAGTAAATGCAAGTAACTAATTTTTTTGTGTTTTTGATATAGCAAACAAGATAGCAAATAAAGTAAAACTAGCAACTAATTTTTTTGTATTTTGATTTAGTGCAGCAAACAAAGTAGTAAATAAAACTAAGCAAGACAAAAACAAAGTAAAGAGATTGAGAAGTGGAGACTCCCCTTGCAGCGTGTCTTGATCTCCCGGCAACGGCGCGAGAAAAAGTCGCTTGATACGCGTTCAACACGCGTCCGTTGGGAACCCCAAGAGGAAGGTGTGATGCGTACAGCGGCAAGTTTCTCTTAGTATGAAACCAAGGTTATCGAACCAGTAGGAGCCAAGAAGCACGTTGAAGGTTGATGGCGGCGGGATGTAGTGCGGCGCAACATCAGGGATTCCGGCGCCAACGTGGAACCTGCACAACACAACCAAAGTACTTTGCCCCAACGAAACAGTGAGGTTGTCAATCTCACCGGCTTGCTGTAACAAAGGATTAACCGTATTGTGTGGAAGATGATTGTTTGCAGAAAACAGTAGAACAATATTGCAGTAGATTGTATTTCAGTATAGAGAATTGGACCGGGGTCCACAGTTCACTAGAGGTGTCTCTCCCATAAGATAAACAGCATGTTGGGTGAACAAATTACAGTTGGGCAATTGACAAATAAAGAGGGCATGACCATGCACATACATATCATGATGAGTATAGTGAGATTTAATTGGGCATTACGACAAAGTACATAGACCGCCATCCAACTGCATCTATGCCTAAAAAGTCCACCTTCAAAGTTATCATCCGAACCCCCTCCAGTATTAAGTTGCAAAGCAACAGACAATTGCATTAAGTATGGTGCGTAATGTAATCAACAACTACATCCTTAGACATAGCATCAATGTTTTATCCCTAGTGGCAACAGCACAACACAACCTTAGAACTTTCATCATGTGTCCCAGTGTCAATGCAGGCATGAACCCACTATCGAGCATAAATACTCCCTCTTGGAGTTACAAGCATCTACTTGGCCAGAGCATCTACTAGTAACGGAGAGCATGCAAGATCATAAACAACACATAGATATAACTTTGATAATCAACATAACAAGTATTCTCTATTCATCGGATCCCAACAAACGCAACATATAGAATTACAGATAGATGATCTTGATCATGTTAGGCAGCTCACAAGATCCGACAATGATAGCACAATGGGGAGAAGACAACCATCTAGCTACTGCTATGGACCCATAGTCCAGGGGTAGACTACTCACACATCACTCCGGAGGCGACCATGGCGGCGTAGAGTCCTCCGGGAGATGATTCCCCTCTCCGGCAGGGTGCCGGAGGCGATCTCCTGGATCCCCCGAGATGGGATCGGCGGCGGCGGCGTCTCCGGGAAGGTTTTCCGTATCGTGGCTCTCGGATCGGGGGTTTCGCGACGGAGGCTATTTGTAGGCGGAAGGGCAGGTCAAGAGGCGGCACGGGGGCCCCACACCACAGGGCCGCGCGGCCAAGGGGGGGGCCGCGCCGCCCTAGGGTGTGGCCCCCTCGTGGCCCCTCTTCGTCTCCTCTTCGGACTTCTGGAAGCTTCGTGGCAAAATAGGACCCTGGGCGTTGATTTCGTCCAATTCCGAGAATATTTCGTTACTAGGATTTCTGAAACCAAAAACAGCAGAAAACAGCAACTGGCACTTCGGCATCTTGTTAATAGGTTAGTTCCAGAAAATGCACGAATATGACATAAAGTGTGCATGAAACATGTAGATAACATCAATAATGTGGCATGGAACATAAGAAATTATCGATACGTCGGAGACGTATCAGCTTCCCAATCCCAACCCAAAGCTTTTCCTCATTCTTCCATTCATGCCATAGCCACCTCAACCTAAGAACCGCGACAAACTTCTTGAGGTTAAGGATCCCAAGACCTCCCTTCTCTTTGGGTCTACACACCATCTCCCAATTCACTTTACATTTTCCTCCGGAATCTTGTCACATGCCGACCATAGGAAAGCCCTTCTTAAGCTATCAATCTTCATGAGAACCTCCATTGGCACATCAAACACGGTGATGAAGTAAATGACCACGCTTGTCAAGACCGCCTTGACAAGGGTGGTTTGGCCGGCCATGGTGACGTGCTTTCCAAGCCAAGGGACAAGTTTAGAGGCAACCTTGTCTTCCAAGAGTTGAAAATGAATTCTCCTTAGGCGAGTGACCGACAAGGGTAGGCCAAGGTACCTCATAGGGAAAGATGTGCGAGTATCCGGGAAGGCTTGGAGGATGTTGTCAAGGTCTATGTCATCGCAACGAATGAGAGCCAGTTGCACTAGTAGAAAAAAGCCTACCTATCGCGTGCCAATTTGGGCTATCAGTCGCGGGCCCCGGCGCATGACTGGTACCTCGCCAGTGGTAAGGACCTAATAGTCGCTGAGGAATGTGACACGTGACTAGTAAGCCCGTTATCTGCCGTGTGCCCTCTCCGCGCGCTGCTGCTAAGCTAGTAGCAGCGTGCTTCCCGCGCGTGACTGGAAACGCACTACCTGCCGCGTGCAAGCAGCACCCACTTCTATTTGCTTATTAGTCGCGTGCCCAGCCCGACTCTCGTGCTCAGTCTTGCTTCTTCGTTTATCAAAATGTTTCAACAATTTTGACAGTTAAACACGTATATATGCGTAAAAGAATTTATTCACATTAATGAAGCCCTAATAAATTCGTATACATGTATATGCATCTCATTAAACACACAATAACTACTAGATTCACATGCATATATATTATATATATTACAACAAAACCGCAATCGCATGCATATATTGGCTATCATCGGTGGCCATGTTGCCACCTCTATCATCGGTGTTGCAGACTTGCAGTTGCCCTCTCTCCGGCCATCTCGGTGATCCGGTTGCTCTCTCTCTCCGGCATCGGTGTGGTCTCGTTCCTCTCCCCAATATGTATTAGAAACACAAAAATATATTATTATAACCAAACAAAGACAGAGTTATATACAAAAGACAAACTAAAAATGCAAAGCTAAGAAAGAGCTATGGAACCAAGACACTAAGGCATAATATGTTGATTCAGTATAATTACTATTCAATGAAACACAACCAATGCCAATATGTTGATTCGGTAATTACTATCCATTGAATTTTATACATATTTTATGGACCAAGCACACTTAAATATTCTCGGTCGGACATTTCATCGAGCAGTTAGCGGGTGCAGGAAGAAGAGACATTGTAGGTGGAGGACTCAACTGGGCGCACGGTGAGAAGGGGAAGACGCGCGCCGCTCGGTCTTGTATGTCCTGCGCGCGGTCCAACGGCGGTACGAGCAAGCCCAACGGTGGCGCGAGTCGAGGATGGATGCGCGATGGAGCAAGGTCGGCGCGGAGGCGAGCAGGGGCACACGGCACGCGCAGGCGAGCAGGGGGCGCGCAGTCGAGCTAGACGATCATGTTGAGGATAAGTGAAATGAGGGCGCGCGTGCCTAACTTATACGAGTTTAACGGCAGCGTAGGGGTACGCGCGGCTATTAACTTACTGGCAGCGCACCCTTGGACGCAAGCGGTTATTGCTCTGCACGCGGCTATCAACGTACGTTTTATTTTTACTCCAACTTTATTAGTGTTTTTATTTTGAAATATGCAACAAAGCGGATGAATAATTATACAAAATTGATATAGATAAAAAAATATAGTAGTATTATATATATGGATCGAGTTTGGCGTCGATATATGTGTGTGTGTATGTAGTTTATGGACCGGAAGACCATCTACTCCTAATCTAGTCGCTCGAGTCCGAACCTGCAGACACGGTGGTGTCGGACATCGGCATTGAGGAGAACAGGTCCAGCCACCTGTCGTCGTTGTCGCTGATCGTCTTAGGACCAGCCTCTTGCGCCAGGATGAAGGCGCGGCGTTCGGCCTTGTCGATCCTCCTCGCCACGCGGCTCGCCTTCCGCACCGCCTTGCGCTTGACGTAGAAGGCGCGCATTGCCTGGACGTCCTCCGGGAAGCGCATCTTCCACTCCGCCATGAGGCGCTCGTCCTCGACGGCGTGGTAGAGCCGCCGCTGCAGCATCTTGTGGTGGCGCTTGTCCACGTCGGTGACGAGGCGCGGAGGCGGCGCTAGATCCTCCGCATGCTCGTGCGTCCAGACGTCGTGGAAGTTCATCTGTGAGCGTGGGTGTCCGAGACGTCTGGCCGCAGCGTCGTAGGCGCGCGCCGCCTCGTGCGCCGTCTCGTACATGTCGAGGTTGATCTGTTCTGGCCTGGAACGGATCTCCTCCACGCCGCTGGGGCACTCCCGCACGTCGGTGTAGCCGGTGGCGTTGGATCGGCGCGGCAAAGCGACTGCGGCCGTGGCGTGATGGTGCGGTGGTCTGCGGGGGGCGCGCGGTGTGGGGAAGACGACGCGTGCGTTGTGGATAAGACGACGCGTACGGGTGCATGGGCGGCGCGCGGTGTAGCCCTTTTATAGCGCGCAGATACTTTCCCGCGCGCGGCAAAATCCCGCGCTTCTTTTCCTCCTACAGGCGCACGCGACTGCTAACTTTGGCACGCGTTTGGTATGAACATACCAGTCGCGTGTCGCTAGTACTGCGCGTTGCGGATATGTTTTGGACCAGGGGCAGCCAGGGCCCACTTAATGTCGCGTGTCCCCTTCTGCGGTTCGCTGCCACTATGCGCGTATCAGTCGCGTGTCCTTTTTACGCCCGCTTCTAAAAAGAGCAGTCGCGTGCGCTGGATGCGGTCCGCTGCCAATAAGCTTGTCCCTATAGCCATTTCCCTACTACTGTTGGCTTTTGGCACAATTGGTGACAAGGCCGGTTACATCCCCAAAGTGATGGAGCGTAGCGGCCAAGAAGTGAATGTCATTTTTATTGGGAGTAATAAAGATGGTCGCGTCATAGGCAAATAAGGAGGTTCTAATTGTGGGCACTCTTCCCCGGAGTCTATGGAGGTGGCCTTGCTCGGTTTCTTTGCGAAGAATGTGGTGAAGAGGGTCAATGGCCATCACGAAGAGGAGCGGTGAAAGTGGATCGCCTTGCCGGAGGCCTCTATCATGCTTGATTTTGTCACCGGCAACACCATTCAGAAGCACCTTGAGGTTGAGGAGGATAATAGAGCCACAATCCATTCCCGAAACTTTTGTGGGAAGCTCATGTGTTGCAACATGTTCACCAAGTAGTTCCATCGCACGGAGTCAAACGCTTTTTTGATGTCAAGCTTGAAGAGGAGAGTTTGCATTTTTGTCTTGTGAAGCTTCCTCGCAAGATTCTTCACATATAAGAAGTTATCATGAATATTTCTGTTTTTTATGAAGCGTTCTGGGCATTGAAGAACACATAAATTTTGATCAAAGACAAGTTTCATAATGCTTTATCATATGTACATATTGATAGAAATGTAGACATATACGACACCAAGTTAATGCAACATTTGACTAACACGGAAAATGTATGCTGCTAGTAGTACCTCAACCTAATCCTCAAAAAAAGGTACCTCAACCTGCGGTCGCCCGCATGGAGCGCGTTGGCAATCAGAGGTCTACCCGATCTGCAGGTAGACAGGAGAAGGAAAATTAAACAAAGGTGCTCGTCCTGCATGCGTCGCGGATTCCGACGCAGTCGGTGGTGTCATATGACGCTCCACCCCAAATTCTGACTCTGATATGATATGATTCCATGCATGAACAAAATGCAAGGGTACGTACGCGGCCACATGCGAATCCAGTCTCTACCCGAGATAATGGTTGTTTACTGTTCCATGCTCACCAATCATGCGCTGATTATTTTAGTCACGATGATAATGGTTGTTTACTGTTCCAACATTATCGCGAGACACCCGAGCAAGACTAACAAGACACGACAGATCAATGACCAGGAAGAAACAGTCCAATACTCAAAGCATAAAATTTTCTTCAGGTGGGTGTTTTTTAATATATAGAGTTGTGATTTGCAACTGATTCGAAATCTAATTTAGCATAAGATTGTAATAATGTGCTACCATGGTCGAAGCATTTATATGTTTTATTCATTAGAACAAAAACGAGTATAATCTTATGTGCTAGTAACTACTTCCCTCTGATTCAAAATAACTTGTTGAACATTAATTATCTAGATATGGAAGTATGTATACCTATTTTATTGATACATCCGTATCTATAAAAGGTTGAGTCAGTTAATTTGTGACGGAGGGAGTATAAATTATCAAGTTGCCATGTCAACACAACAGGTAGGATCACCTTGTCAATTTGGGAAAATAATATAATGGTAGTAAGATTCTTCATAATATCATACTCGGCCTTTCTCGTTGTACATCACCAGCTGCCAGTGGCGGATCTTGCCAACGTTACCTCGGGGCAAAGCACCAGCTATTAGTAGCGGATCTTACCAACGTTACCTTCGGGCAAACCACAAAATTTCATGACATGGGGAGCAAACGGCTAAAAAGGTTCTACTATAAACCTTTTTATAAAAATCCTTCGCTAATTCTTTACAAGCTAGGGGGCGGTGCCCCCCCCCCCCCCGACTTGTACATAGGTAGACTTGTACTGCCGTTTCCTCGTCTTCCTGCTCTCCGCATCGACACTAGTTGCTTTCACACTTCTTGCTCCTATGCATCGTCCACGATCTTTTCCATCTCTAAGTTTCCCCAATGCCTCACCCATCCTCCTCCATTGGTCTTTGTTGTCGATGTCTCTGTGGCATCGAGCGAGGGCTGCCCTCTAAAACAAGTTTGGTTACTCATAACTCGTTGCTCACCCCCGATAAGGGATGCATCTATTTGTCAATACAAAAAGAAGAATAATGTACGCTGTGAGCAAAAAGATAAGTGAGCCAAGATAATAAAGTTGAGTTAAGATAACCAACATGTGGTTGGATAGTTAGGAGGCAGTGCTAGCCCGAGCCCTTGAGAGTAAAAATGTCACGTTGGCACTTTGATGTCTTATAAAGGAGGAACATTCTTTTAGTGGAAGGCGACGTTCTCGTCGACAACTATGCGTATGTGGTGACTTCGTCAACCTCAAAACCCAGTAGATCCGTTTTTTGAACTCACACTCTGTGCTCATGGGTAGACGTGCATGCGTGCATTCATAGGGAATGAGTGTAGTTTCGCAAAAAAAAAAAAACTGAGTTAAGAGTGGATTTCTTTTTTTTCCATGGACATATATGTAGGCTCTTGTTTTTTTCTATTTTCCCTAACTTTCTCTGGCCATACATATATGACGAGAAAGAAACGGAGAGAATCAGCTCCAGGTCAACTACCCTTCCAGCTGAGCAGCTTCAACAGCTGCCATTGAGCGAGATTATTATCGAGACATTTGAAAATTCATCGTTTCCAAAGCTGGTGTACGGCTAGAGATTTTTCAAAATCTTTCTCAAGCGGAAAAAGTCCATTTTGCGTCCTTAAGCTTTTTCAGAAGTTCATTTTTCGTCCTAAATGTTCTTTTAGGTACAAAACAGCCCCTCAACTTTGCTAATGGTCTAAACAAGCGGTTTTGCTGGGTTTCATGGGTTACCAGAAAACCACAAGACAAAGGAGAAAAAAAAACCCAGACCCGTACCTAATCTAACCCAACCCGGACCAAGCCCGCACTAGTCAAAATAATGCGGGAGTCGGCATTTGATTCCCCATGGTGTAGGTCGTCGGCGCCTCGGCGGCATGCCATGGTTGGCGGATCGTCTGCCATCGCCTTCGCCCGCTGGGTGGTTCCGCACCTCTGCCAACCCCTAGTCCGCTACGTCGGGCCCGCTCGTCCGCCGCGTGAGATCTTGGGCGACCAGGCTCGTCGATCTCTGCAGCCACCGAAGAAGCAAGCACGGACAATATCCAACTACTCTAAGAAAACTCTATCTACTTTGCAGCTGAAACCCATACAAAATGTGAACAGGTTCATACGTACAAATCTACACACGTCGCCGAACAAGATAATTCATTCTCTTGTCATGCTCCTAATCTTCCTTCAGGTGGGCAGATGTAGCAGGACGTGTAGTTTGCAAGAGGCCGCGTGTGGCGGCGCTGCTAGGGTTTCTGGTGTTGCTTACGTGGAAGGGAAAGAGAGAAACGAGGATGCGCACACACACGATCAGTTCCGGTTGATTCGCCCACGATCGGTTCCGCCTGATTCGCCCTTCCTCTTTCTTTTGGGTCTGGGTTTTGGCACTGGTCTGGTTTTTTACCTTCGGTCCCTGGTTTTCTGGTAACCCATGAAACCCAGCAAAACCGCCTGTTTAGACCATAAGCAAAGTTGAGGGGTTGTTTTGTACCTAAAATAACATTTAGGACGAAAAATAAACTTCTAGAAAAGTTCAAGGACGAAAAATAAACTTCTAGAAAAGTTCAAGGACGAAAAATAAACTTCTAGAAAAGTTCAAGGAGGAAAAATAAGCTAACAACCTCTGCTACAGCGTGCACACCTGCAGCCAGCGATTCTCAGCTCACCGGCCCCGAGAAAACAATGGCAAAACAGAGCCTGGGTTCCGGTCGCGGCCGCGTGGTGTGCGTGGCGTCGTGGCTTCCTGCCCCCCGGCCGGCCCGAGCCCCGGCCGGGATCCCCGTGAAGCACCGATACACGACATGGGCGTCTCCCAAGGCGAAGGGCATGGGGCGATTGGACGATGGCCTTTCCGGCCAATAAATTAGCTTCTCCTCGTGTTCTTGTTGCCATCCGAATTCCGATCCGATGGCGAGCGGAGCGCACCACGGTGGGCGCCGATTGGCCGATTTGGCCTCGCGAACGGGAAAGGCGCCCCGGGTGCACGCACGAGCTAGTGCGGCGGCGACATGAGCCGGCCAAAGGAGCTCCAGCGACGAGGGAAGTGCGTCCGTGTCCTTTTCCCTACCCGTGCGGCTTGAAGAAAAAGGACTAAAGCGGGTTCACCTGACGAGAATTCTTGAACGGTAGTGATGCAACTTTTTGCTGTACTTTAGACTGCGGCATTTATCAGAGCATCTCCCGCCGCGTTCTCCAAAGCGTCCCCAAAGCAATTTGGGGCGCGCGGAAAAAAATGCGTTTCAGTCGCGTCCCTCAAAGCCCATTTTTGTCCGACGCGCATCGATACGGTGTCCGGCGCCCCGAGCCCGTCCCCGTCCAACAGGGGACGCTCCGGGGACGCCGGACACAACGAAAAGTGAGGTGGGGAGTGGCGGGGCTGACCCGTCAGCGGCACAATAAATTTTAACCTAACCATCGCTTACCTCGCGACGAAAGTTATTGGCTCGCAGCGACGGTGCAGTTCCTACAGCGACGGTGCAGTTCCCGCAGAGGCGCAGCGACGCGTCCCGTCGCGCCTAGCTCTACGTGCTAGCGTTAATGAGCGCCACCGCTCAACCGCCTCCTTCCGGCCTATAAAAGGGGCGCCTCTCATCGTCCCTCTCACACACAAACCCTAGCGCCTCTCTCCGCCACCATCTCTCAACAAGACTCGACGCTATGTCTGGTAGAGGCGGAGGCCGACCTCGCGGCCGCGGCCGTGGTCGTGGTCGTGGTCGTGGCCACAGCATAGCTGAACGCTCGCCGTCGCCTCCCACGCCGTCGTCTTCATCGTCGGAGATGGACGTGGAGCCGGACGTGCTGTTCGAGTTCGTCCTCGTCCTCAAGTGCGACCCGCGCGGCATCCAGAGGCTGTCGGACTCCTTCGCCCAGTACGTCGGCACCGTACGCCCGCGCAAGATGCATCTACGGGAGGCTTCGTGCGGCTACTACCGGTGGATCGTCGACGCGATCTACGACGCGCGCGGCAAGATGTACCTCAACATCGGCTGGGAGAAGTTCGCGCGCCACCACAGCCTCGAAGCCGGCTTCATCCTCCTGTTCTCCTACTTCGGCAACAGGGACATGAGCGTCAAGGTCTTCGACGAGAGGCGCTGCCGCCGGGACTACCACAACGACAGGGACTCCCACGGCGACAACACCGACGAGGAGGACGACTGAGTGTTGTTTCTTCGTAGCGAATACGTGCACGGAGGTTTCTGCCTGTTCGCCTTATCGGTAGAACCAACAAGGGCACCATCCTCCCGCTGGATTTTCCAGTTTGGGTGACTGGGTGTGCCCTCGAGTGTTCTTTCTTAGCAGCGAACACAAGAAACCTTCGATGCACTGCCTAGTTAGGTTTAGTTTATTTGCAATATTTTATATTTGTGTCCACCACGGTTCCAACTATGTATTAGTTTGTGGAAACCACGTACCCAATTATGTATTAGTTTGTGGAAATTGAAATAAAAATACCAAAAAAAGTATTTTAAATGTTTGAGGGAGGCGTTTGGGAGACGCGGTTGGGGAGCGACGTCCCCCAAAGACGGCACGAACAAAACACGTCCCCCAAACGCTCAATCCGGCGCGGTTTGGGGGACGCTTTGGGGGACGCGGCTGGAGATGCTCTCAGTACTGGACTACTGGGTGGATTTCAATCCTGCAACTTTTTTCGAGGCCTCTCTGGCTAGGAAGATTTATGTACAAATTTTAGGAATGTGTTATATTATGAGAGAAACCATAAAACATCGCAAATTCAATTTGGCTTTCTTGTGCATATTATAATGGGGATGACATTGCTAAGACAAACAGACAATGTGTTATAGTGGGCATGACATTGAGTTGTTCTAGTTTCTACGTTTTTTGGGGGAAATGTGCGCATCAGATTGGTTCCAAGAAGGCTTTCTTTGATTCACGGGCTATGGAAATCAAAGGAATGTGATAAATAGGGATGGGAAAGGATGACAAGTGTAACATTGTCCTCGTTCCTTGTGCATCAGAATTAAAGAATGAGATCGGAGTAGAATTTTTTTCATTTAGGGTTTCTTTAATTCATAGGATTTGTAAACAAATTGTGTAGGATTTGGATCCTATGAGAAATTTTCATATACAAGTTGTTTAATTCATAGGAACACATCATACATGAATTAATCATATAAGAATGTTGTAGTGTAAATCCTATAGGAAAAAACATTAGGTCATACCTCATGGAAAAATTCCTTTGCTACAATCAAACACACTTCATCTTTCCATAGAATTCAAATAGGCATGACATCTCAATCTTATGATTTTTTCCATTTCCATGTTTTTCCTATCCTATGATTTAAATGAGCCCTTACTGTAGGATTTGGCTTGAAACTTGATTTCCAAAGGAATAGTTCCTTTGATTTTCCTTAACATTTCCTCCAAAACAAAGAAGCCCGAAAGATTGTTGGATCTCTTCCATCTATTTTATAGGAAAAGAACCATCTTTCGTGTCAAATGATAAAAAGGAGGAAAAAAATCGCTGAGCTTGAGTATTTTAAAAGCGAAATACTAATGTTTCTTATATGTTTCTCTTTAGACAATGGTTGTAATAAAGTTATGTTTTTATTTTATGGAAGTATCAAGTTATGTTTTCAAGTACGAAGGAACTAAAATTCAAAAAAAAAAAAACCGAAGGAACCTTCCACAACTGTGCATGTGAAAATCACCTTCCAGCGGGTGTTACTTTATCGTCGTAAAGGAGACTGGCTAGCCAGCTTTATCCTATTTTTCAAAGGACTTTTTAAAGCTTATTTCGAGTTTTATTCACAAACTTTGGTCGTCAGCCGTACAGAATCTTGATAGAGCGACACTACGACAGTATTGTTTTCTTCTTGCCATCCACCCAGTGGCATGGGAGTGCGTTGTTTATGGAAGGTTGCAGCAGGCGAGTGTGTAGCTAGTGTTGTGTTGTCCTGGCTAGGCAACTTGGTGAGGTGAACTGAACACTCTCCAATCTCTTTCGAACTCCAAGCGTCTTACTCATACTATTTGGTAGCATTAGTGAAAGAGATATATGTACTGCTCTATTTTATTTTCATAATTCATACACTCCAACTGAACCTCAGGGAAACATGTGATGGATGTGCTCTTAGGGAGATTTGTGGTATTTCTACTGGGATTTATCTTTGGTGTACTAGGTCGATATAGAAAAGTTACAAGTGTACAGACAACATTTTCTGGTCAGACCTGTAGCCTGTTCCGGAACTCTGGGCCACATTTTTCAGCTACGTGTAAGCGTCAAAAGAGCTTACAAGTGTACTTATAATATTGCTTAGTTGCTCCAGCTTTAGGCTGGCCATAGTGCTAGTATCATACACATTGGTCCCACAAAATTGCTGATATGGCAGCTAATTAAGGAGGAGAGAGGAGATTAGAGTAGTAACATAGGTGGATACTGTATCATAGTGCATGTCACGAGAAAAGTTAATGCAAATAAATCTTGTGTCCAGATTTGCATTGAGATTCTAAAAAGTAATAAATATAGCATAACTATGATGCTACTTCATGATACTAACCACTATAGAGATAATACCATACACAAGTATCATATGCATGATACTACAACATGATACTTACCACTATGGCCAGCCTTACAGGTCTACAAACTTAACGGGAAGGTAAGCAGCCAGTTACTGCTAGTTGTTGCAAGACCTGTCTGTATGGATTGGTTGAAGTTGCGGCGGTTAGGCATCCTTAGACGAAAGAGTGGTCTTTCAGGATTGATCGTTGTTTGTCACCACCTCCCACCTATCCTACACATTCGATCAAGGTTGTCACTGCGAAGCTATAGTCAAGGTGCACGGGGTCTTCCTTCGAGACTAGGCGTAGTTTATAATCTTGTGTGGTGGCATATGCAAACAAGTGTCTTCATAGTTCATATCCATAGGCCATAGAGCATAGAGTAAGTTTCTTAACATCCTCACCGTTCCTTTAAAAAAACATCCTCACCGTCATCTTTCTATTTAAAAGACGACAGCACTCAAAAATATTATTACTCCCTCCTTTCTTCATTAAATTTTATACTAAATCAGCGTCAATTCTTATAGACGGGAGTGAGTACAATAAATATGACCAATATAGCACGACATATATATAAAATAAACACCACAAAAATCAGGAAACGTGCCAAAGTTTTGATAGAATAGCCCTGACGGTATGAGAGGACAAACTCCCCACAAATGGAACGGTTCAACAGCCACCTATCTTGACCACACCCTGATGATCACAAAATTCCACCACAATAATTGACCATATATAGCCAAGAAAAATCCCTACCCTGCAGATTCCATCCACACGCATAATATGTACACGAGAGAAAACCCAGAAATAAATAAAACGAAAGAGAAAAAACTACTAGTAGAAGTAATTTAACCGCGTTCTACTGTGATGATTTTACAACAATCCTGGAAAGCAGCAGAGCATAAGGCCCAAGCAGTACTTCAAAAAATAATAATCTGATCGATCACATTTGACGCGTGCGAGAACATAAAGGCCAGCACTAAATTTCTTCTTAAGAATCGTATCGCTCTAGAGCTAGAGTTCTGATCGGTTTTACACCTGGCTGTTGGCCGCCGCCGCCGGCTCGACGCGGGTCTGCGCCGACCTGAGCATGAAGCCACCAACCGACTTGTCGTGGTCGTCGTCGTCGTGGTAGACGTAGGCGAATCCGCCGTGGCGGGTCATGTCCATGCCGGCCGTCTCGTCCTCGGCCGAGATGCGGAGCAGGCCGAGCTTCATGAGCCCGTAGAAGAGCGGGCCCATGGTGCACGACACGAAGCCGGCGATCACCAGGATCTGCACGACGTGCGCGCCGAGGAGCCGGCCGCCGCCGCCCATGAAGAGCCCGTACGGCCTCCCGGGGGCGTAGATCTGCTCCACGTACTGCTTCTTGGCGAAGAGTGCCGTGAAGATGATCCCCCACGCGCCGCAGCCGCCGTGGAGCTGCGCCGCCTCGAGCGGGTCGTCGTACTTGAGGCGGGCGGCGAGCGCGTTCAGGCCCATGAGCACCCACGCCGACACGAAGCCGCAGATGACGGCCGCCCACGGGTCCACCACGCTGCAGCCGGAGGTGATGGCGGCGAACCCGCCGAGCAGGCCGTTGCAGACGTCCACCACGTTCCAGTGCCCTGTTTGTAGGCGTTTCCCGAACAGAGTGGTGAGCGCCGCCACGCTGCCTGCCAGCGTGGTCGTCACGGCGGTGCGGCCCACGGCCGACCACTGCCCGTTGATGCTCCCGGCCGGGCCGTACGACTTGAGGATCGTGAAGAAGGAGCCCGGGTTGAACCCGTACCATCCGAACCAGAGCAAGAAGGTCCCGAGCACGACGAGCGATGCGCTGTGTCCCTTGAGGGCGACAGAGCGGCCGGCGTGGTCGAAGCGGCCGATGCGCGGTCCCTCGACGAAGGCGCCCCAGAAGCCGGCGATGCCGCCGACCATGTGCACGACGCCGGAGCCGGCGAAGTCGATGACGCCGGACTTGAAGAGCAGAGGGCCGGAGGTGCGGCTGGCGGAGGCCCACCCGTCAGCGGACCAGATCCAGTGGGACACCACGGGGTACACGAAGCCGGTGAGGAAGGCCGAGTAGATGAGGTAGGCGACGAACTGCGTCCGCTCGGCGATGGAGCCGGACGTGATGCCGGCGGCGGCGATGGCGAAGGCCCACTGGTAGAGGAAGAAGCTGTAGTCGAAGCCGGTCTCGGGTATGTCCTTGAGGCCGAAGAAGTGCTTGCCGATGAAGCCGTTGGAGGGCGTCCCGAAGGCGAAGGCGAAGCCGAAGAGGTAGTAGAAGAGCGCGCCGGCGGCGGCGTCGAGGACGTTGGTGAGCATGATGTTCATGGTGTTCTTGGCCCGGACGGAGCCGGCGCAGAGCATGGCGAAGCCGAGCTGCATGGCGAAGACGAGGTAGGCGGAGAAGAGCAGGTAGGTGGTGTCGACCGCCGAAGTGGTGTCCGCGAACCGGTTGCAGAGGTACTCGGTGGCGTTGATCGCCGCCGGCCCCAGCAGCGGCGCGAGGTCCGCCGCGCACGTCGACGACATGTTGCCGGCGCGCGCCGAAACGCAAGGCCCTGGAAATCTGGGGGGTTTGTTCAGCTGCGTTGGGAGATTGGAATTCTGGTGGTGTGGCGTGGAGGAGCACGGGGAGCCGGTGGCGTCGGATTTATAGGAGCGAGCGGAGGTTCCGATTTTGTTTCGCGAAAATCGTGTGGATCCCGGAGGCGTGGCAACGATGGCTTCGATCTCTTGCCTCTGGCTGGAGTCCGGGGCCCGCCCGCAGTGAATCTTGTGTGGTGGCCGGGATCCCTTTGGATTACGGGTGGTACCGTTTCGGAATCTGCGGATTCTGCAGATTGGATGTGTATAGCTGGACCCCTGGCTGGACGTGATTAATCCTCTGTGTGTATGTACGCGTCTATATTTTGCCATATCATAACAGCATAGCAACCAATTGATGCCTTCCTAAATTGAGATTGTTATTATACTAGTACTAGTATACTAGTACAGTACTCCGTATATGGATCGTAACAACCTCGTTGTCTAGTTAAACTTGCTCATTTCGGTGTTCGTTTGGGCTGTTTCCCCCTGTTATTTTGCTAACTTCCTAAATGGGCCAAGCATTATTGTTCTCCTTACCCAGCTACATGGGCCAAATTCTCTGTTTTCTACTCTTTTTGTATTTCAAAAAAGTTATACAGGAAATATTCTCGGAATTGGACGAAACAAAAGCCAAAGTCAATATTTTACCGAAACGAAGACGAAGTCAGAAGGGGGGGGGGGTCAAAGAGGCGCAGCAGGTCGGCCAGACCACCCCTAGGTGCGGCCTAGACCTGGCTCGCGCCTAGGGTAGGTCTGGGCCCACCAGGCGCCCCACCGACCTAAATCCTCCGCCTATTTATACATCTTCTCGGGAAAACCTTGGATACCCGAACCTCCATCCACGAAAATTTCCATCACGGCCGCCATCGCAAAACCCATCTCGGGTGTTCTGAAGCTCTTCCTAGCACCCTTCCAGAGGGGGAAATCATCGCCGGAGGCATCTACATCGCCATGCCCGCCTCCGAAGTGATGTGTGACTAGTTCATCCCTAGACTATGGGTCTATAGCAGTAGCTAGATGGTTGTCTTATCCACTTTGTGCTTCAAGTATCGATCTTGTGAGCTGCCCTACATGATCAAGATCATCTTTATGTAATCCTATATGTTTTGTTTGCTAGGATCCGATGAATATTGTATACTATGTTGAGATAGATTATATATTCATGTCGTATCTTATTTGTGATCTTGCATGCTCTCCGTTGCTAGTAGAAACTCATGCCAAGTGGACACTTGTGACTCCAAGAGGGGGTATTTATGCTCGATAGTAGGTTCATGCCTCTAGTTTTCTGGGAGAGTGACTTTATAACTTTTAACATTGTACATGTGTTGTTGCTACTAGGGAGAAAACAACAATGTTTTATCCAAGGGTAATTTTATTGTTTACTTTACACACATTGCTTAATGTGATAGTCTGTTGCTTGCAACTTTATACTGGAAGGGGTGCGAACGCTAACCTGAAGGTGGATTTTTAGTGATAGACGCAGTTGGATTACGGTCTATGTATTATGTTGTAATGCCCATTGATGCGTGCAGTTAACACACGTCCGTTGGGAACCCCAAGAGGAAGGTGTGATGCATACAGTAGCAAGTTTTCCCTCAGTAAGAAACCAAGGTTATCGAACCAGTAGGAGTCAAGGAACACGTGAAGGTTGTTGGTGACGGAGTGTAGTGCGGCGCAACACCAGGGATTCCGGCGCCAACGTGGAACCTGGACAACACAATCAAAGTACTTTGCCCCAACGTAACAGTGAGGTTGTCAATCTCACCGGCTTGCTGAAAACAAAGGATTAACCGTATAGTGTGGAAGATGATGTTTGTTTGCGAAGAACAGTAAAGAACAATTGCAGTAGATTGTATTTCAGATGTAAAGAATGGACCGGGGTCCACAGTTCACTAGTGGTGTCTCTCCCATAAGATAAATAGCATGTTGGGTGAACAAATTACAGTTGGGCAATTGACAAATAAAGAAGGCATAACAATGCACATACATATATCATGATGAGTACTATGAGATTTAATCAGGGCATTACGACAAGGTACATAGACCGCTATCCAGCATGCATCTATGCCTAAAAAGTCCACTTTCAGGTTATCATCCGAACCCCTTCCGGTATTAAGTTGCAAACAATAGACAATTGCATTAAGTATGGTGCGTAATGTAATCAACACAAATATCCTTAGATAAAGCATTGATGTTTTATCCCTAGTGGCAACAGCACATCCACAACCTTAGAACTTTTCGTCACATCGTCCTGCATTCAATGGAGGCATGAACCCACTATCGAGCATAAATACTCCCTCTTGGAGTTACAAGTATCAACTTGGCCAGAGCCTCTACTAGCAACGGAGAGCATGCAAGAACATAAACAACATATATGATAGATTGATAATTGATGCGCGTGAGACACACGTCCGTTGGGAACCCCAAGAGGAAGGTGTGATGTGCACAGCAGTAAGTTTTCCCTCAGAAAGAAACCAAGGTTTAACGAACCAGTAGGAGCCAAGAAGCACATTGAAGGTTGTTGGTGGCGGAGTGTAGTGCGGCGTAACACCAGTGATTCCGGCGCCAACGTGGAACCTGCACAACACAATCACAGTACTTTGCCCCAACGTAACAGTGAGGTTGTCAATCTCACCGGCTTGCTGTAAACAAAGGATTAGATGTATAGTGTGGATGATGATTGTTTGCGAAGAACAGTAAAGAACAATTGCAGTAGATTGTATTTCAGATGTAAAGAATAGGACCGGGGTCCACAGTTCACTAGTGGTGTCTCTCCCATAAGATAAACAGATGTTGGGTGAACAAATTACAGTTGGGCAATTGACAAATAAAGAAGGCATAACAATGCACATATATATATCATGATGAGTACTATGAGATTTAATCAGGGCATTACGACAAAGTACATAGACCGCTATCCAGCATGCATCTATGCCTAAAAAGACCACTTTCAGGTTATCATCCGAACCCCTTCCGGTATTAAGTTGCAAGCAACAGACAATTGCATTAAGTATGGTGCGTAATGTAATCAACACAAATATCCTTAGACAAAGCATCGATGTTTTATCCCTAGTAGCAACAGCACATCCACAACCTTAGAACTTTTCCTGTCAGCATCCCCAGATTTAATGGAGGCATCAACCCACTATCGAGCATAAATACTCCCTCTTGGAGTCACAAGTATCAACTTGGCCAGAGTCTCTACTAGCAACGGAGAGCATGCAATAACATAAATAACATATATGATAGATTGATAATCAACTTGACATAGTATTCAATATTCATCGGATCCCAACAAACACAACATGTAGCATTACAAATAGATGATCTTGATCATGATAGGCAGCTCACAAGATCCAACATGATAGCACAATGAGGAGAAGACAACCATCTAGCTACTGCTATGGACCCATAGTCCAGGGGTGGACTACTCACACATCGATCCGGAGGCGATCATGGCGATGAAGAGACCTTCGGGAGATGATTCCCCTCTCCGGCAGGGTACCGGAGGCGATCTCCTGAATCCCCCGAGATGGGATTAGCGGCGGCTGCGTCTCTGGAAGGTTTTCCGTATCGTGGCTCTCGGTACTGGGGGTTTCGCGACGAAGGCTTTAAGTAGGCGGAAGGGTAGGTCAGGGGGCGTCACAAGGGGCCCACACAACAGGCCGGCGCGGCCCGGGCTTGGGCCGCGCCGCCCTACTGTGTGGCCACCTCGTGGCCCCACTTCGTTTCCTCTTCGGACTTCTGGAAGCTTCGTGGAAAAATAGGCCACTGGGCGTTGATTTCATCCAATTCCGAGAATATTTCCTTACTAGGATTTCTGAAACCAAAAACAGCAAAACAAAGAATCGGCTCTTCGGCATCTCGTCAATAGGTTAGTGCCGGAAAATGCATAATAATGACATATAATGTGTATAAAACATGTGAGTATCATCAATAAAGTAGCATGGAACATAAGAAATTATAGATACGTTTGGGACGTATCAAGCATCCCCAAGCTTAGTTCCTACTCGCCCTCGAGTAGGTAAACGATAACAAAGATAATTTCTATGCATAACAATGAAGTATGGACTTGGAACTCTGCTATTTTTGCAGGGGATTTGGTGCAAACAGAAAAATATGGCATTATTATCAAATTCACCTCTATGCATAACAATGAAGTATGGACTATGGGGTGTGTTTATGGGCCTTGTCAAGGGGTGGATAGAGATAACTTTGTCTCCTGGCTTTACAACTTACAAATACCTACTGAAGCAAATTGGCTGATGTTAGGTGATTTTAATTTCATGCGCTCACAAGAGAATAGAAATAAGCCTGGAGGGGACATTCATGATATGTTTTTGTTCAATGAAATCATTGGTCATCTAGGATTGTTGGAGATTCCAATAAAAGGACGGGCATATACATGGTCAAATATGCAAAAAGATCCACTATTGGAACAATTGGATTGGTTCTTTACTACTGCAAATTGGATTTCCTCTTTTCCTAATACTATGGTGATTCCTTTAGCCAAGAATGGATCTGATCATGTCCCTTGTGTGGTCAACATAGACACAAACATTCCAAAAGCTAAAAATTTTCGATTTGATAATTACTGGGTGGACATGCCTAGTTTCTTGGAATGTGTTAAATCTTCTTGGGCAATTGAATCGAAGAAAAAGTATAGTTCAGCCAGAATGGCTGATAAGTTGAAGATGCTGAGGTATGAACTAAAAAAGTGGCATGTGAGTCTGTCCAAATTAAAAGCTCTGATACAAAAATGCAATGAAGTGATCTTGGCTTTGGACACTCTAGAAGAAATGAGGCCTCTGTATAGAGTGGAATTTAATTTTAGGAATATTGTCAAGTTACACTTGGATGAGTTGTTGTTAGCTGAATGCAATTACTGGAGAAAGAGGTGTACTATCAGGTGGATTAAGCAAGGAGAGGACAACACTAAATTCTTTCATGCAATGGCAACTGAAAGGTACAGAAGAAACACCATTGCTATGTTGATCAATGATGAGGGAAATGAAATAACTGATCATGACTCCATGGCTGGATTGCTATGGACTGAATACAAAAATAGAATGGGATGCTCTCAAGGAATCTCTATGCAGTTTGATCTTGGGAGAATTTTGAAGAAGGGAGAAGATTTGGATGATCTTACCAAGCCATTTGAACAAAAGGAGATGGATGAGGTCATAAAGGAAATGCCAGCAGATAGAGCTCCTGGACCAGATGGCTTTAATGGGCTGTTTTTAAAGAAGTGTTGGCACATAGTGAAGGAGGATTTCTATAAATTGGCAGCAGACTTCCATGATGAATCAATCCAATTGAGAAATATTAATGGTTCATATATTACTCTAGTACCAAAGAAGCAAGTGCCTGTCAGGGTTACTGATTTTCGGCCCATTTCCCTGACCAATGTGTGTGTCAAATTCTTGACAAAATTGGCGGCAAATCGTTTGCAAGACAAGATTTTGGGTTGTATCCACAAGAACCAGTATGGATTTTTAAGGGGCAGGTCAATTCAGGATTGTTTAGCATGGTCCTTTGAATACCTTTATCTTTGTCAGATCTCAAAAAGGCCTATTGTTATCTTGAAGCTAGATTTTGCAAAAGCTTTTGATACAGTAGAGCATGAGGCTATTTTGGAAGTGATGAAATTCAAAGGTTTCAATATGAAGTGGATAAACTGGTCCAAAGCCATCATGTCATCGGGTACCTCCTCCATCTTGTTGAATGGAATACCAGGGAAGCAATTTGAATGTAAACGTGGGGTTAGACAAGGGGATCCAATATCACCTTTGTTTTACATTTTTGGATCAGATTTGCTTCAGTCAGCAGTTAATGATATGGTGCTGCAAGGAACTCTGTTTAGGCCAATTGAAACAAATGATGAGGACTTCCCAATAGTGCAATATGCGGATGATACATTGTTAATCTTGCCTGCTGATGAGGTGCAGTTGCTGGCACTTAAAGAAACTCTGCAGAAATTTTCAGCCTCCACTGGGTTAAAGATAAATTATGAAAAATCCTATATGCTGCCCATTAATGTGTCAGATGATAGGATTAAGCACTTATCTAGTGTTTTTGGATGCCAGGTAGGCAAAATGCCTTTCACATATCTGGGGTTACCCTTGGGTACGACAAAACCGACAATCACAGAGTTATCACCACTTGTATGTCGGCTAGAAAGAAAGTTGACAGCCAGTTCTAGTTTCCTTTCCCAGGGTGCTCGGCTACAGTTGATAAATTCTGCCCTGGCATCTATGCCCCTGCACTTCCTCTGTTCCTTGCAATTGCCTGTAGGCTTAACTAAACAATTAGACAGAATTCTGAGACAATGTCTGTGGAGAGATAAGGATGGGGAGCCTAAACAGTCCTTGGCAGCTTGGGATATGATCTGCAAGCCTAAACTAAAAGGAGCACTGGGAATAGTGAATTTCCAAAAGCAGAATGCAGCTCTGCTCATCAAATTCCTTGACAAATTCTATAATAAACAAGATATACCTTGGGTTAATTTGGTATGGGAGGCCTATTACCAGGGCAAAGTGCCACATGCAGAAAACATTTGTGGATCTTTTTGGTGGAAAGATGTAATAAAACAGGTTGATAACTTTAGAGGTGTGGCTAAAGTGCAGCATGGGAGAGGTGATACCCTGTTGTTTTGGTCTGACAATTGGGAAATACAACATTCTTCACTTCCAATGAGTTCAAGGTTTCCCAGATTATATTCTTTTGTGATCAATGAGAATTGCTCAGTGGCTAAGGTTTATCAGTCACAGGAGATGGGTGATTTGTTCCACAGGCCACTTTCAATTCAAGCTTATCAGGAATTGTTGGAACTACAAGACATTGTGCAGAGTAATCCATTATCTGAAAGTAAAGATGTTTGGAAATATTGTTGGGGTGAGAAATATACAGCTAGAAGCTTTTATACACACATTCATTCACACATACAGGTGCCCAGGATTTATAAATGGTTATGGAATTCATGCTGTATGATGAAGATAAAGGTGTTTGCATGGTTATTACTATCGGATAGATTGAATACAAGGGATTTATTACAGCGTAGACACTGGAATGTGACTGAGGACAAGCACTGTGTACTATGCCCAGGGAGGGTGTATGAGGATCGGATACACTTATTTTTTGAGTGTAACTTCAGTGTGCGAATTTGGAATTACTTGCAGATAAAGTGGCAGCCACATGAATATATGCAGAGAGTTTTGGATCGAGCCAAAAGAAGTTTTGGACATCCTTTCTTTATGGAAGTAATGATGACTGCCTGCTGGAACATCTGGATAATAAGAAATGGGAAAATATTCAGAAATGAGAAGAGCTCTTTCACTAAGTGGAGAAGCAAATTCATTCAAGATATCACTCTGTTGCAATATAGAACTAAAGCTAAGCATAGAGATAGTCTTCTAGCTTGGATCAAGTCTCTACCTTAGAGGCTTTGGCTCCCTCTTTTTGCTTTTTAGCTTTCTTTAGCTTTCTTTCAGTTTTGTATATAATGTACACTTCTTTTTCTTGGCTTAAATAAAAAAATTTGCTGTGGGGCTTTGCCTCACAGTCCAGGGTCAAAAAAAAAACAAAGATAATTTCTGAAGTGACATGCTATGATAATCTTGATCAATACTATTGTAAGCACATGAGATGAATGCAGCGATTCGAAGGAATGATGAAGATAATGAGTAAACAAATGAATCATATAGCAAAGACTTTTCATGAATAATTCTTTCAAGACAAGCATCAATAAGACTTGCATAACGGTTAACTCATAAGCAATAAATTCTTAGTAGAAAGTTTTGAAACAACACATAGGAAGATATAAGTTTCAGCGGTTGCTTTCAACTTCAACATGTATATCTCATGGATAATTGTCAACACAAAGTAATATAACAAGTGCAATAGGTAAACATGTAAGAATCAATGCACACAGTTGATACAAGTGTTTGCTTCTGAGATAGAAAGAATAGGTAAACTGACTCAACAATAAAGTAGAAGAATGGCCCTTCGCAGAGGGAAGCATGGATTACTATTTTTGTGCTAGAGCTTTTCATTTTGAAAACAAGAAACAATTTTGTCAACGGTAGTAATAAAGCATATGTGTTATGTATAAGATATCTTATAAGTTGCAAGCCTCATGCATAGTATACTAATAGTGCTCGCACCTTGTCCTAATTAGCTTGGATTAACACGGATTATCATTGCATAGCATATGTTTCAACCAAGTGTCACAAAGGGGTACCTCTATGCCGCCTCGTCTGAGAGGTCTAAGGAGAAAGTTCGCATTGGATTTCTCGCTTTTGATTATTCTCAACTTAGACATCCATACCGGGACAACATAGACAACAGATAATGGACTCCTCTTTTAATGCTTAAGCATTTAACAACAGTTAATTTTCTCATAAGAGATTGAGGATTAATTGTCCAAACTGAAACTTCCACCATGAATCATGGCTTTAGTTAGCGGCCCAATGTTCTTCTCTAACAGTATGCATACTCAAACCATTTGATCATGAAAATCGCCCTTACTTCAGACAAGACGAGCATGCATAGCAACTCACATGATATTCAACAAAGGTAAAAGTTGATGGCGTCCCCAGAAACATGGTTACCGCTCAACAAGCAACTTATTAAGAAATAAGACACATAAGTACATATTCTTCACCACAATAGTTTTTAAGGCTATTTGTCCCATGAGCTATATATTGTAAAGGAAAAGAATAGAAATTTAAAGGTAGCACTCAAGTAATGTACTTTGGAATGGCGGAGAAATACCTTGTGGTAGGTAGGTATGGTGGACACAAATGGCATAGTGTTTGGCTCAAGGATTTGGATGCACGAGAAGAATTCCTCTCAATACAAGGCTAGGCTAGCAAGGTTGTTTGAAGCAAACTCAAGTATAAAAGGTGCAGCAAAGCTCACATATGAACATATTGTGACTATTATAAGACTTTACATTGTCTCCTTGTTGTTCAAACACCTTAACCAGAAAATATCTAGACTCTAGAGATCAATCATGCAAACCAAATTTTAACAAGCTCTATGTAGTTATTCATTAATAGGTACAAGGTACATGATGCAAGAGCTTAAAAATGATCTATATGAGCACAACAATTGCCAAGTATCACATTATTCAAGACATTATACCATTTACCACATGCGGCATTTTCCGTTTCCAACCATATAGAAATGAATGAAATAGTCCAACTTTCGCAATGAACATTAAAGATAAAGCTAAGAACATATGTGTTCATACGAAACAGCGGAGCGTGTCTCTCTCCCAAACAAAGAATGCTAGGATCCGATCTTATTCAAACAAAAACAAAAACAAAAACAAACAGACGCTCCAAGTAAAGCACATAAGATGTGACGAAATAAAAATATAGTTTCACTAGAGGTGATCTGATAAGTTGTCGATGAAGAAGGGGATGCCTTGGGCATCCCCAAGCTTAGACGCTTGAGTCTTCTTGAAATATGCAGGGATGAACCACCGGGGCATCCCCAAGCTTAGACTTTTCACTCTTCTTGATCATAGTATATCATCCTCCTCTCTTGACCCTTGAACACCCCCATGGCATACGTAGAGACTGACTGTAGGATAGATTTGATCAAAATATCCTTTTCCCCTGATGACATATATTTTCTAGACCAATCACTAGCATGCTTGGAGAATTTCCTTTTAGTCGACTTAAACTTCCCTTTTGTCATTCGACCATCAGGAACCGATAGTCCAAGGTACTTCTTTTCAAAGCAGGTGGTGTCATACTTCAGAATTTACTTAATCTCTTCTTGCACCACACCCGTACAATTATCCCCGTATATTATGGAACATTTACCCAGACTGACCAATTTCCCCGTGCCTTGTTCATATCGATCCAAGATGGATTTGATAACACTAGCTTGACCCACCGAGCCTTCAAAGAATAAAAGACAATCATCTACAAAGAGCAGGTGGGATATACCCGGGGCTCGGCGGCATATGTGCAGCTCATGTAGGGACCTAGCCTGATCTTCCTTTCGAATAAGGCAAGACAAACCATCAGCAACAAACAAGAACAAATAAGACGAAAGAGGATCACCTTGGCAGATGCCGCGAGACAGAGTAAAGGGATCCAACATATTCCCGTTAAAGCAAACTGAATATCGAACGGTGGTAGCACACACCATCACCCACTGAATCCATTGATTGTGAAAGCCCAACTTCGCTAAAACCCCTTCCAAAAACCGCCAATCTACAAGATCATACGCTTTAGCCATATCCAACTTATAAGCGCAAAAGTTCTTACGAGCAGCTGATGACAAGGTATTAACTTGTCAATGCCTACAGATTGTAGACTAGGGTTTAGTTGGATGTAGAGGGCAAGTAGATCTCGAAGGTTTCAGCCGAAAAGTGATCGACGAATATGAAACTAGGGTTGTGTTGACAGTAAAATTCGATCCTTTCTTTGTCCCTCGACTCCCCCTTATATAGGAGGCGGAGCCGAGGGTTTCGTAATACACAAGTTTACAGAGTCCGGGAGGGTTTCTAACCCGTCCCGCAAGATTACAAATATCCTTTCCTAATACAACTCTAGCTTTCCTTAATAGTATCTTGGGCTTCCGAATCTTCTTGTCCTTTGGGTCGTGGGCCTTCAGTAAACCCCGGGTACCATTTTCGGCAGGCCCATTGGGGATGCCTATGTCAGTAGCCCCCGAGATTTTGCTTGAATCGCAGAGTCAAGGAAAATCTCCAACTTTATATTCGTTCAATACATCTGCCGAATTTATCACATATCTTTTAAATATGCAATTCTATATTGTACAGGGATAATGGTAGTTGGGGCTAGTTTATCTGACGGATCAGGTACTAGTTAACTGCTCTAGTGGCAATCCGCAAAAACCTACTTCAAGATCACATCCCTGGACATGATCTCGGGATACTGGTGTAAACTTCGACAGGTGCCGCTTAAGGTCTTACCATTCTGTCGAGTCCCAGTCATATTTTATCGGGTACCTAACGCGTCCGTTAGGATTTTTCTTCGTATCTGTTGATACGGAAAAAAGTAGCAAACCGACGTCAGAGACGGCGCTACGCCACTCAGAACGGATCTGGGGTCTTACCTTCGCAATGTTTTGCGGCATTCAGAGTTTATTCGCTACTTTGGCGCTCTGAGAATATATTGTCGAGTGCTTTTTCGGCTGCTGGAATAGCACATTTTATCGAGTCAATGTATGACTTATTTTGCCTTCCCGATGGGAGTATATGTAGAGTTATTTGTATAACTCGAAATATGCTCACTTCTTCTTTTTCCTTCTTTATTCTCTTCTTCTTTTTTTTATAATTTCATCGGGCACGCGAACAGCGTTCCCGATGGGAGTAGCCCCCGAGGCTACAGCCAAGGACCTGTGCTTGGTTGTAGGCTCAACACTTTATTATCTCATGTCAATATATTTTCAGTCTTTCTCGAACTTTGTATATTTATCGGGTGCGCGACCAGCGCTCCCGATGGGAGTAGCCCCCGAGGCTCTCGACATTTCTATTTTTGCCATATTTGAATTTTTCTTTTTTCCAAAGTAGCCCCCGAGCATTTGGGCCAAAACTTGTATTTGATCAAAGGCTCTCGAAACAATCTTCTGCTGCCGCCGTTCTTACGAACTTTCGTATCCGAGATTTTCTCTTACCAAGGTGACATCATTGCTGACGATAGCCACGATCACTGTATCGGGAAAACGCGAGAACTTCTCTCCCTCTGTCTTGTGGGCCCAAATTTCATACCACGTTGACACGTCGTGCAAGTGGGGGACACACGTCCTCCGCTTTTCCTGGGGCACGTACTGTAGCTCCTGTACTTTCTCGTTTGTATGAAATTACTTTTTACCCCTTGTCCACGTGTACACCATCTATCCCGCAATCTCTCAATCCAACGGCGCGTCAATTCACCGCACCTCTATATAAAGGTATCGTCTTCCTCCTCTAGTCCTTTTGCTCGCGCCGCACCTCTGCTTCTCCTCTGCAAGATCCTCCATTGCTCTCACTGCTTCAAGCGCTCAACTACACTTCGCACTTTGCTCCGGCGCCATTGTTGATGCCTCCGCGCAGACTCACTAGGCATAGCACGCCCGAGTCTAAAATGGCGACCGAAGATCTGGGGAACACGGAGTGGGAGAGATCCAAAATCTCCCCTCAAGACATCAACCTGCTGAAGAAACTAGGGATCAGCAAGAAGCAGGACGCGCTTCGCTTCCCCAGCGAAGAAAGTTATCCAACCCCTCCAATGGAGTACCGGGTCAGTTTCGTCGACCACCTCATCCGTGGTCTTTCTGCCCCCATTCACAATTTCTTACGGGGGTTGCTTTTCATGTACGGTCTGCAACTTCACCACCTTACTCCTAATTCCATCCTCCATATCTCAATCTTCATCACGCTTTGCGAAGCTTTCCTTGGAGTCCAGCCTAACTGGGCTCTATGGAAACGCATTTTCTTCTGTCGCCGTAATGGCTATGCCAATGTTTCTTATAACATTGGTGGCGTTGTTATCTGCGTCCGCCCCGACGTTGAGTACTTTGATGTCAAATTCCCTGACTCAGTACAAGGGTGGCGCAAAAAGTGGTTGTACATTCATGAGGAGAATCATGGCTCTGTTGAAGACAACATCCCTCCTTTTGATGGTACCGAGAAAATTTGTCGCCGTCGTTCCTGGGATGCAGAGGCTACCGACGAAGAAAAAGCGGCGACAGAGGCCTTGATGACGCGCATCCATCAGCTCCAAAACACCCGAGGACAAGAATTGTCGGGTGTCCAAATCACGGCGTACTTCCTTAGGATCAGGGTGCAGCCTCTGCAAGCCCGCAAAAATCCCCTTTGGATGTATGCTGGCAATGAAGATGTAGATCGCTTGTCGACAGATTTATCGGTCAAGGACTTAGAGAAACTTGTCCGAAAATTCTCGTCGCTGAACAAGAAAGACACCGTTCCTTCAACTTGCCGCGTGACGCCATACAACGCCACCAACGCACTCCCTCAGGTGATATATTTTTGTCATATGTTTATTTATGGACTCCTTCTTTTTCTCCTTTGGTACTGCCAGTTCTTGGATTGCTATTACTGATATGAATCTATGTCGATATATTTCTATTTTGTGCAGAACCATGACACTACATCACCTCTTCCTCCCCTTCCTGAAGGTGGAGATGTCGAAGAACGGGCCGTTGTCACCGATGACAACCAAGGTACTTCTCGCCTTGAGAGTGAAGTCGCGGGTTCTCGAAAATCCGCGGCATCCTCTGAAAAAGAGATTGAAACTGAGGCCACCGCATCAACACGCTCTTCTCTCCCAGCTGCTTCCCCGAAGAACAAGAGGAAAAGGGACGACGTTGTTGATTCCGGCACCTCCGAAGCCGGTGATGCACGTGCCAAAGAATCTGCACCTGATGCTGGAAAGAGAGCCTTTGACCCTTACGAGGCTGCTCTTGTCAGCTCGTAAGTTTTTTATGCACTATACTTGTTTGTTTTCGATAGTGCTCTATTTTGTTTCTTATCTTATCGCTTTATTTTTGTAGTGGCGACGAAGATGAGAATACACCTATTGACGCGGCTGCTTGAACGAGCACATCCCGTACTTTAGTTGTTTCTGAATCTCGACCCGATGGGGACGAAACTTCGCCTCCCCAACAAAACACCGAGCATCCATCACCAGTTGAGAGCCCCTGAGCTTCTTCTCCAAAGAGAGCGAGGGTCGAGCCATCCAAGGAACCTATCCAATTCCCTGGTAGCTCTTCGACACCTTCATTGGATGATGTAAGTTCCAAGCCTTTCAATGCTTCCATCTCCCCTTTGTTTTTTGCTAAGTGTTGTTGAATTTATACTGGCTATATTGACTTCTTTTCTCCCTTGGTCGTCTTTTCAGCCTTTAATGAAGGAATTTATTCGTCTCGGTACTCAATTCGTTGGGTACCGTGACCATACCAAAAAGCTGGAAGGTATTACTTTTATTCTCCTCCTCTGTTGCATGTGTACCATTATTTTGTCATGATATTTGACTGTCGTTTATTTTGCCAGGAGATCTTGCGGAGGCCAACAAGCGTGCTGACGCTCTTGCTACTAAGTTAGAGCAAAGCGAGAAGGCTCGCAAGAAAGCTGAAGAGGATGCCAAGAAGGCTAAGGAAGATGCCGCCACTGTCGAAGAACTCCGAAAAAGACTTCACGACGCGGAAACTTCTCTGAGTGAGAACATAACTCAACAGTCTGCTCGTGAACAAGAAATCCTTACTCGCTTGGAGTCACAATGTCGACGTTTTGTTAGTAAGTGCTCAGATCCTTGCTGTTTCCCTGTGTCGTTTTTGTTCCCTTTTTCCTTTGACCAACTCTTTTTCACTTTATTCAGGGAGAACCGGTGAAGAATATGAGTTGGAAGGTCCCGAAGGTGACCAGCTCCTTGACACGCTTTCTCTTCTTGAGATCCATGGTGATGAGGCCCGCGATAGCCTTACTGAAGCGAAGATTGGCCTGTCGCGGCTTTTTCCATACTTTTTCAAGAAGAAGGAAGTGCCCGCGACTTTTGTCGCTCTCGCCAAGTGCTTCAGCTCTCAAGAAAACCTTGGACTCCAACTTCGCCAAGAGGGGTTAAAAGTTGGCATTGAAGGTACAATTGCCTTGGTTGCTGACAGCCAGCAAGACGTCGACTGGGCAAAAGTTGGCGACACGGAGGAAATGGAGACGAAGAAGTGGCAGGCACTGATTAAGGCTGCCAAGCCCAACTCGAAGAAGATCCTTGCCTATCTTGGATACAATCCAGCTCCTGCTCCTAGCTCATCGAAGCCGGAGGTCAAGTAGACCACCTTGCCTTTTCTTCTAGTTTTAACTCTCTTTTGGCGCTGTTGCCTTACTAAGTTTGGCGACAACTGCTCCAGTAGTTCACTAGGAATCCTTCTTTTGTAATAGCTATGTATATCTTTTAAGAATTAATGGAAATCTCTCTTTGCTTGATGATTGATGTCGAGAATCTTTATTTTTCAGTTGATTTTTGACAACTATACTGCGACTCCTCCTTTCGATACTTTTCATGCGTCCTGTTTGAAGAAGAAACCTGTGGCTGTCGAGCATTTTGAAGATTCATCGAATAAAGATTCGGCACAAGACTTGGAAGAACTTCGCCAACAACTTCAATCTGTGAAGAAACAATCACTTATGATAATGGAACAGTCTCGAAAATCTTCCGAGAGGGAGAAAATTGCGCTTCAACAAGCTCGAGATGCCATAGCCGCAAAGGAAAACGCGGTTTCTGAGGCTGCTGCGGCTTCTGCTCGAGAAAATTGTATGCTTGAACTAATGGCGGAGTCAAGCTTGGATATGGCAGGTATGCTTCATTAACTTGATCATGCTGAATTTTTATCTTGCTTGTCTTCTCTTTGTCTGCTAATTCTTTTCTTGAAACAGGTTCTTTTTTGGACACTGTTACCGAGGATGAACGTGTTGAAGCTCGATCCGCTGTGCTTCTCAGACTTGCAAAGGAGCATGGTTCTAATTTTTGGGGCACACCTGAACGTACCCGCCAGATCGTCAGATTTCAAGACCGCGCGCTTCAGGTCCGCGAGTTTCTTGACTTCTGTACGAGGACCTTGTCTTTAGTTTACGGCACCATGTTTCCGTGTAATAAAATGCCAGAAACCCTTCCTGCTCTGATGGAGAAATTTCGGGATGCTCCTCGAATCCATGGCTTTGTGCGAGCCCAATTAGCTGCTGGTGCAAGGTTTGCTATGATTATGATAAAGATCTGCTGCCCAAAGTTAGACATGGGTCAAATTGTTCCCAAGTGCCTGGCCAAGATGGCAAAAAGGAAGAGGAACTTCGGCAAGTATGATGATATTGTGACCCCTGTTGCAGAGGATATGATGGACGAGCTTCTTCGGATGGACGCCGAATTCTTCGTGAAGGGCAGCTATGCTGAACATAGTACTCGTGCTGTGAGTAATGAACGGTTGACTATAGATAATATACTGGGCAACATTTGAAAATTTATTGCCCAAGGATTGTATCATGTATGTTGTAGACATAATCTATATTGTAAAGTCACTAGATTTGTTGTTTTTCATTGTCAAGCCCCCGAGCGTTTTGATGGCGATGTTTTCTTTTTATAATGCGAGGTTGACCCAAGGTAGACATATATTGAGTACTATTTTTGCAGGTGTTAGCCCCCGAGCTTTATGTTGATCACTGTTTTGCGTCACCGTTTTATTTTTGCGAGGTGCTTTGCACCAAGGCGAGATATTTTGCAAGTTGTATTCGTCGACATTGTATATTTATATATTGTATCTTCTAGGTATAAGCCCCCGAGCCTGTCGAAAAGATATATAATTCCACTATCTTTATTATATTGCAGCACCGCGAGCCTGCCTCATTAAAAACCTTTTCCAGCCCCACTCGGTGCCCCGAAAAAGGAAAAGAGTGCGCCTGAAAACTCGCGGGCGTTTCAGTACATTGTATTTTTACAGGGAGAGATATATTTCGGCACTAAGCGTAGAAACGCCTTAGCTGCGCCACGTTCCAGGGGTTTTTCTCGGGAACCCCTGTCTTCTTATCTTTGATCCTGTATGCTCCTCCTTCGATTACTTCTGTGACGATGTAAGGGCCAAGCCATGGCGACTCGAGTTTTTCAGTACGATCTTGATTTAGTCGCAGAACTAACTCTCCAACCTGAAAGGACCTTGGTCGCAAACATCGACTGTGGTAATTTTTCAGGTCTTGCTGATATTTAGTGACCCTTGACAATACTTCGTCTCGAGCTTCGTCGAGTGCGTCGACGTCGTCTTCCAATGCTCTCCTGGAAGCTTCTTCATTGTATTCCGTGACTCTCGGAGAGTCGTGTTCTATTTCTATCGGCAGCACTGCCTCTGCTCCATGGACCAGAAAAACGGAGTCTCCTGTGTCGCTGTATTTGGTGTTGTTCGGATGCTCCATAGCACACTCGGCAGCTCCTCTGGCCAAGTATGTCGAGCTTTTTCCAGTGGCCCTAACAAATGATTCTTGATACTGATGTCTACTTCCCCCTCCTTTTCCTGTAGACAGTGTTGGGCCTCCAAGAGCAGAGGTTTGTAGAACAGCAGCAAGTTTTCCCTTAAGTGGATCACCCAAGGTTTATCGAACTCAGGGAGGAAGAGGTCAAAGATATCCCTCTCATGCAACCCTGCAACCACAAAGCAAGAAGTCTCTTGTGTCCCCAACACACCTAATAGGTGCACTAGTTCGGCGAAGAGATAGTGAAATACAGGTGGTATGAATAAGTATGAGCAGTAGCAACGATGCCAGAAAATAGCTTGCGGCGTGTAGTTGATGGTGGTAGTATTGCAGCAGTAGTAACGCAGTAAAACAGTAAACAAGCAGCGATAGCAGTATTTAGGAACAAGGCCTAGGGATTAGACTTTCACTAGTGGACACTCTCAACATTGATCACGTAACAGAATAGATAAATGCATACTCTACACTTTTGTTGGATGATGAACACATTGCGTAGGATTACACGAACCCTCAATGCCGGAGTTAACAAGCTCCACAATAATGCTCATATTTAAGTAACCTTATAGTGTAAGATAGATCAACAGACTAAACCAAGTACTAACATAGCATGCACACTGTCACCTTCATGCATATGTAGGAGGAATAGATCACATCAATATTATCATAGCAATAGTTAACTTCGCAATCTACAAGAGATCATGATCATAGCATAAACCAAGTACTAACACGGTGCACACACTGTCACCTTTACACACGTGCAGGAGGAATAGAACTACTTTAATAACTTTGCTAGAGTAGCACATAGATAGTAGTGATACAAAACTCATATGAATCTCAATCATGTAAAGCAGCTCATGAGATCATTGTATTGAAGTACATGGAGAGAGATTAACCACATAGCTACCGGTACAGCCCCGAGCCTCGATGGAGAACTACTCCCTCCTCATGGGAGCAGCAGCGGTGATGAAGATGGCGGTGGAGATGGCAGCGGTGTCGATGGAGGAGCCTTCCGGGGGCACTTCCCCGCTCCGGCAGCGTGCCGGAACAGAGACTCCTGTCCCCCAGATCTTGGCGTCGCGATGGCGGCGGCTCTGGAAGGTTTCTGTGGTTTTCGCCGAACGCCTCAGGGTTTCTGATCCAGGGGCTTTATATAGGCGAAGAGGCGGCGCAGGAGGGCTGACAGGGGGGCCAAACTATAGGGCGGCGCGGCCCCCCCTCTGGCCGCGCCAGGGTATGGTGTGGGGCCCCCAGGGCTCCCCTCTGGCGGCTCTCGGGTGTTCTGGATGGTTCCGGGAAAAATAGGAACCTGGGCGTTGATTTCGTCCGATTCCGAGAATATTTCGTTACTAGGATTTCTGAAACCAAAAACAGCAGAAAACGAGGCTGGCACTTCGGCATCTTGTTAATAGGTTAGTTCCAGAAAATGCACGAATATGACATAAAGTGTGCATAAAACATGTAGATAACATCAATAATGTGGCATGGAACATAAGAAATTATCGATACGTCGGAGACGTATCAGCATCCCCAAGCTTAGTTCTGCTCGTCCCGAGCAGGTAAAACGATAACAAAGATAATTTCTGGAGTGACATGCCATCATAATCTTGATCATACTATTTGTAAAGCATATGTAGTGAATGCAGCAATCCAAGACAATGGTAATGACATGAGTAAACAAATAAATCATAAAGCAAAGACTTTTCATGAATAGCACTTCAAGACAAGCATCAATAAGTCTTGCATAAAAGTTAACTCATAAAGCAATAATTCAAAGTAGAGGTATTGAAGCAACACAAAGGAAGATGAAGTTCAGCGGTTGCTTTCAACTTATAACATGTATATCTCATGGATAATTGTCAATGCAAAGCAATATAACAAATGCAATATGCAAATATGTAAGAATCAATGCACAGTTCACACAAGTGTTTGCTTCTTGAGGTGGAGAGAAATAGGTGAACTGACTCAACATTGAAAGTAAAAGAATGGTCCTCCATAGAGGAAAAGCATCGATTGCTATATTTGTGCTAGAGCTTTGATTTTGAAAATATGAAACAATTTTGTCAACGGTAGTAATAAAGCATATGTATCATGTAAATTATATCTTACAAGTTGCAAGCCACATGCATAGTGTACTAATAGTGCCCGCACCTTGTCCTAATTAGCTTGGACTACCGGATCATCACAATGCACATGTTTTAACCAAGTGTCACAAAGGGGTACCTCTATGCCTTTGTACAAAGGTCTAAGGAGAAAGCTCGCATTGGATTTCTCGCTATTGATTATTCTCAACTTAGACATCCATACCGGGACAACATAGACAACAGATAATGGACTCCTCTTTTATGCATAAGCATGTAACAACAATTAATAATTTTCTCATTTGAGATTGAGGATATATGTCCAAAACTGAAACTTCCACCATGGATCATGGCTTTAGTTAGCGGCCCAATGTTCTTCTCTAACAATATGCATGCTTAACCATAAAGTGGTAGATCGCTCTTACTTCAGACAAGATGAACATGCATAGCAACTCACATGATATTCAACAAAGAGTAGTTGATGGCGTCCCCAGTAAACATGGTTATCGCACAACAAGCAACTTAATAAGAGATAAAGTGCATAATTACATATTCAATACCACAATAGTTTTTAAGCTATTTGTCCCATGAGCTATATATTGCAAAGGTGAATGATGGAATTTTAAAGGTAGCACTCAAGCAATTTACTTTGGAATGGCGGAAAATACCATGTAGTAGGTAGGTATGGTGGACACAAATGGCATAGTGGTTGGCTCAAGTATTTTGGATGCATGAGAAGTATTCCCTCTCGATACAAGGTTTAGGCTAGCAAGGCTTATTTGAAACAAACACAAGGATGAACCGGTGCAGCAAAACTCACATAAAAGACATATTGAAAACATTATAAAACTCTACACCGTCTTCCTTGTTGTTCAAACTCAATACTAGAAATTATCTAGACCTTAGAGAAATAAAATATGCAAACCAAATTTTAGCATGCTCTATGTATTTCTTCATTAATGGGTGCAAAGCATATGATGCAAGAGCTTAAACATGAGCACAACAATTTCCAAGTATCACATTACCCAAAACATTTATAGCAATTACTACATGTATCATTTTCCAATTCCAACCATATAACAATTTAACGAAGAAGAAACTTCGCCATGAATATTAAAAGCTAAGAACACATGTGTTCATACGAACCAGCGGAGCGTGTCTCTCTCCCACACAAGCATGATGTAATCCAATTTATTCAAACACAAACAAAAATAAGAAACATACAGACGCTCCAAGCAAAGCACATAAGATGTGACCGAATAAAAATATAGTTTCAAGAGAAGGAACCTGATAATTTGTCGATGAAGAAGGGGATGCCTTGGGCATCCCCAAGCTTAGACGCTTGAGTCTTCTTAGAATATGCAGGGGTGAACCACCGGGGCATCCCCAAGCTTAGAGCTTTCACTCTTCTTGATCATAGTATATCATCCTCCTCTCTTGACCCTTGAAAACTTCCTCCACACCAAACTCGAAACAACTCATTAGAGGGTTAGTGCACAATAAAAATTAACATATTCAGAGGTGACACAATCATTCTTAACACTTCTGGATATTGCATAATGCTACTGGACATTAGTGGATCAAAGAAATTCATCCAACATAGCAAAAGAGGCAATGCGAAATAAAAGGCAGAATCTGTCAAAACAGAACAGTTCGTATTGACGAATTTTAAAATGGCACCAGACTTGCTCAAATGAAAATGCTCAAATTGAATGAAAGTTGCGTACATATCTGAGGATCATGCACGTAAATTGGCTTAATTTTCTGAGCTACCTACAGGGAGGTGGACCCAGATTCGTGACAGCAAAGAAATCTGGAACTGCGCAGTAATCCAAATCTAGTACTTACTTTTCTATCAACGGCTTTACTTGGCACAACAAAACACAAAACTAAGATAAGGAGAGGTTGCTACAGTAGTAAACAACTTCCAAGACACAAATATAAAACAAAGTACTGTAGCAAAATAACACATGGGTTATCTCCCAAGAAGTTCTTTCTTTATAGCCATTAAGATGGGCTCAGCAGTTTTAATGATGCACTCATAAGAAGTGGTATTTGGAGAAAAAGAGAGCATCAAGAGGCAAATTCAAAACACATTTAAGTCTAACATGCTTCCTATGCATAGGAATCTTGTAAATAAACAAGTTCATGAAAAGCAAAGTAACAAGCATAGGAAGATAAAACAAGTATAGCTTCAAAAATTTCAGCACATAGAGAGGTGTTTTAGTAACATGAAAATTTCTACAACCATATTTTCCTCTCTCATAATAACTTTCAGTAGTGTCATGAGCAAACTCAACAATATAACTATCACATAAAGCATTCTTATCATGAGTCTCATGCATAAAATTATTACTCTCCACATAAGCATAATCAATTTTATTAGATGTAGTGGGAGCAAATTCAACAAAGTAGCTATCATTATTATTCTCATCAAGTGTTGGAGGCATAGTATAATCACAACAAAATTTACTCTCCATAGTAGGTGGTACCAAAAGACTACTATCATTATAATCATCATAAATAGGAGGCAAAGTATCATCAAAGAAAATTTTCTCCTCAATGCTTGGGGGACTAAAAATATCATGCTCATCAAAGCCAGCTTCCCCAAGCTTAGAATTTTCCATATCATTAGCAACAATGGTGTTCAAAGCGTTCATACTAATATCATTGCTACTAGCATGCAAATAAGATTCCATGGGTTTTTTAATTTTCGCATTAAACCATTCATGTCTTGACTCAGGAAATAGAATAAAAAGCTCACAGATGTTGTCCATTATGCCTTACTAGTGTAAACAAGAAACAAAAAGATGCAATTGCAGGATCTAAAGGAAATAGCTTCGAGCACAAACACAATGGCGCCAGAAAAGTACTTTACCTGGAACCGAAGTATGAGTGCCTTTTTACCTTTCCTCCCCGGCAACGGCGCCAGAAAAGTGCTTGATGTCTACTTCCCCCTCCTTTTCCTGTAGACAGTGTTGGGCCTCCAAGAGCAGAGGTTTGTAGAACAGCAGCAAGTTTTCCCTTAAGTGGATCACCCAAGGTTTATCGAACTCAGGGAGGAAGAGGTCAAAGATATCCCTCTCATGCAACCCTGCAACCACAAAGCAAGAAGTCTCTTGTGTCCCCAACACACCTAATAGGTGCACTAGTTCGGCGAAGAGATAGTGAAATACAGGTGGTATGAATAAGTATGAGCAGTAGCAATGATGCCAGAAAATAGCTTGCGGCGTGTAGTTGATGGTGGTAGTATTGCAGCAGTAGTAACGCAGTAAAACAGTAAACAAGCAGCGATAGCAGTATTTAGGAACAAGGCCTAGGGATTAGACTTTCACTAGTGGACACTCTCAACATTGATCACGTAACAGAATAGATAAATGCATACTCTACACTTTTGTTGGATGATGAACACATTGCGTAGGATTACACGAACCCTCAATGACGGAGTTAACAAGCTCCACAATAATGCTCATATTTAAGTAACCTTATAGTGTAAGATAGATCAACAGACTAAACCAAGTACTAACATAGCATGCACACTGTCACCTTCATGCATATGTAGGAGGAATAGATCACATCAATATTATCATAGCAATAGTTAACTTCGCAATCTACAAGAGATCATGATCATAGCATAAACCAAGTACTAACACGGTGCACACACTGTCACCTTTACACACGTGCAGGAGGAATAGAACTACTTTAATAACTTTGCTAGAGTAGCACATAGATAGTAGTGATACAAAACTCATATGAATCTCAATCATGTAAAGCAGCTCATGAGATCATTGTATTGAAGTACATGGAGAGAGATTAACCACATAGCTACCGGTACAGCCCCGAGCCTCGATGGAGAACTACTCCCTCCTCATGGGAGCAGCAGCGGTGATGAAGATGGCGGTGGAGATGGCAGCGGTGTCGATGGAGGAGCCTTCCGGGGGCACTTCCCCGCTCCGGCAGCGTGCCGGAACAGAGACTCCTGTCCCCCAGATCTTGGCGTCGCGATGGCGGCGGCTCTGGAAGGTTTCTGTGGTTTTCGCCGAACGCCTCAGGGTTTCTGATCCAGGGGCTTTATATAGGCGAAGAGGCGGCGCAGGAGGGCTGACAGGGGGGCCAAACTATAGGGCGGCGCGGCCCCCCCTCTGGCCGCGCCAGGGTATGGTGTGGGGCCCCCAGGGCTCCCCTCTGGCGGCTCTCGGGTGTTCTGGATGGTTCCGGGAAAAATAGGAACCTGGGCGTTGATTTCGTCCGATTCCGAGAATATTTCGTTACTAGGATTTCTGAAACCAAAAACAGCAGAAAACAGGAACTGGCACTTCGGCATCTTGTTAATAGGTTAGTTCCAGAAAATGCACGAATATGACATAAAGTGTGCATAAAACATGTAGATAACATCAATAATGTGGCATGGAACATAAGAAATTATCGATACGTCGGAGACGTATCAGATACCATTGCAGATGATACCATTGGCTTTTTCAACTTGGCCATTGGTTTGAGGATGCGCGACTGACGCGAAGTGCAATTTGATACCTACCTCTGCACAATACGCCTTGAATTCCTTGGAAGTGAAGTTACTGCCATTGTCCGTGACGATGCTATGAGGTACTCCAAATCGAAAAACAATGCTCTTCACGAACTTTATGGCTGACACTGCATCTAGTGAATTTATCGGCTTCGCTTCTATCCACTTGGTGAATTTGTCGACAGCGACGAGCATATACTCGTATCCTCCTAGCGAGGCTTTGTGTAACTTTCCCACCATGTCGAGATCCCACTGAGCAAAGGGCCAAGATAGGGGTATTGGCATCAGCTCCGCTGCTGGAGAGTGAGGTTTCGCGGCAAATCTCTGGCACGCGTCACAAGTTCGCACTATCTCCTTCGCGTCCTCAATTCCTGTCAACCAGTAGAATCCTGCTCTGAAAACCTTGGCTGCGATAGCTCGACTGCTTGCATGATGACCACATACTCCTTCGTGTACTTCCTTCAGAATTACCCTTCCTTCTTCGGGTGTGACGCATCTTTGTAACACACCCGAAATACTTCGTTTGTACAGCTCTCCTTTGATCACAGTGAAGGCTTTGGAACGTCTAATAACTCGCCTCGCTTCAACTGGATCGTCGGGTATTGTTTTCCTTAGGATATATGATATGTACGCCTGCATCCATGGGATTTGCACCATCAGTACTAGATCATGTTCCTCTTCTTCTTCCAGTGTTTCTTGCACAGCCCCCGAGGATTTTTCATCCTTCTCCTTCTTTTTTGGTTTCTTCCGCTTTGTGGATCTCTCTGCTATCTCTTCCCAGAACACACCTGGAGGAATCGCGAGACACTGCGGCCCGATGTTTGCAAGAACATCGACTTCGTCATTGCTTAACCTGCTGATGTGGTTTACCTCGCATCAATCAAACAGTTTCTCCAGCTCGTTATACATTTCCTTGTACGCCACCATGCTGTCATTGACTGCATCACATTGGTTCATGACTTGTTGGGCCACCAATTGTGAGTCGCCAAAGATTTTTAGTCGAGTTGCGCCACAAGCTTTCGCCATCTTCATCCCATGTATAAGAGCTTCGTATTCTGCCTCGTTGTTGGACGCGTTTGGGAACGTCATCCGTAAGACATACTTTAATTTGTCGCCTTCAGGTGATATGAGAATCACGCCTGCTCCAGCTCCCTCTAATCTCTTAGATCCATCGAAGTTCATGGTCCAAGTTCTCGATAAGTTCGGAGGTCCTGTATTTTGCAACTCCATCCACTCTGCGATGAAATCTGGCAAAATTTGCGACTTTATTGCTTTTCTTTTTTCATACGTGATGTCCCGAGGGGAAAGTTCTATTCCCCAAAGGGAGACACGGCCTGTAGCTTCTGGATTGTTTAGTATATTGGATAGAGGCGCCTCGTTAACCACTATTATCGGATGCACCGAAAAATAGTGCCGCAATTTTCTTGCGGTTGTAAACACTCCGTATGCTAGCTTCTGGTATTGCGGGTACCGCTGTTTTGAAGGCGATAAAACTTCACTGATGAAGTATACCGGTCTCTGCACTCCGTGGAGTTTTCCTTCTTCTTCTCTTTCGACAACTAGTGCTGTGCTGACCACCTGGGGTGTAGCCGCAATGTATAACAGGAGGGGTTCCTTCTCTTCTGGCGCCACCAAGATTGGTGGTGTCGAAATTGTCCGTTTAAGATCCTCGAGAGCTCTATCTGCCTCTTCATTCCACTGAAACTTTTCTCCTTGTTTGATTAAGGCGTAGAACGGTAGCGCCTTTTCTCCCAGCCTGGCGATGAATCTGCTTAAAGCTGCGACTCGCCCAGTTAATTGCTGTATTTCTTTCAACTTTGTTGGCTTCCTCATTGTTACGATAGCTTGGATTTTTTCGGGATTTGCTTCAATCCCTCTTGCTGAGACTAGGAACCCAAGAAGTTCTCCCGCAGGGACACCGAAAGGACACTTCGTCGGATTCAATTTGAGACAAAATTTGTCGAGGTTGTCGAAGGTTTCCTTCAAGTCCTCGATCAACGTTGCCCCCTTTTTTGATGTTATGACGACATCGTCGATGTACACTTGTACGTTTTTTCCAATCTGTGTTGCTAGGCACTTCTGCATCATCCGCTGATATGTTGCTCCCGCGTTTTTCAGGCCAAAAGGCATTGTTCTGTAACAAAACACGCCGTACGATGTGATGAACGCTGTCTTGGCTTCGTCATCTTATTTTAATCGGATCTGGTTGTAACCAGAATATGTGTCCAAGAAGGAAAGACGTTCGCATCCTGCCGTGGAGTCGATAATTTGATCAATCCTTGGGAGGGGAAAGTGATCCTTTGGACAATGTTTATTGAGGCACGTAAAGTCGACACACATGCGAAGGACTTTCGTGTTTTTCTTCGGCACCATCACTGGGTTAGCTACCCACGTGGCCTCTGTAGATATTTCTTTAATGAAACCAGCTTCTCTGAGTCGATCAATTTCTGACAGCATGGCTTTCCGGTTTGGTTCCGAAAAACGCCGCAAAGGTTGTTTGATTGGTCTAGCTATTGGATCCAAGTTTAGGTGGTGCTCGGCAAGTTCCCTGGGTACTCCTGGCATGTCAGCTGGACACCATGCGAAGATTTTCCAGTGCTCACGGAGGAACTCGACGAGCGCGCTTTCCTATGCGAGGTCCATATTTGTCACGATGGACGTCGTTTTCTTCGGATCTGTCGGGTGGATCTGCACTTCCTTGGAGTCTTTCGTCGTGTTAAAGGTCGATTCCTTGTTAAATCTCCCTACATCTGGCAGCACATCATAATCAGTCATGAGCCTTGACGCCGCGTACTCTGCTTGCATTCCGAAAGTTTCTGATAGTCGATGAAAGTCCTTGTCACATTTATCGGCTAGCGCGAAGCTTCCTTTAACTGTGATTGGTCCCTTAGGTCCAGGTAACCTCCATAGTAGATATGTGTAATGTGGTACCGCCATAAACCTCGCATATGCTGGTCGCCCTAACAAGGCGTGATATTGCGACGGGAAATCCACGACTTCAAACTCCAACCTTTCTATCCTGTAATTTTCTCGGGTCCCAAACTGAACGTCGAGATTAATTCTTCCCAACGGATAACTCGGCTTCTCTGTTGTGATTCCATGGAAACGCGTGTCGGTTGGTTTTAGATTTGCCAAGGATATGTTCATTTTCCTCAGTGTATCTGCATACATGAGGTTTAGACTGCTGCCTCCATCTATGAAAACTCGAGATATGTCGAATCCTGCGATCACCGCTGGTAAGATAAGTGATGATTGCCCTGGTCGAGGAACTTGCTGCGGGTGATCCGCAATTGTGAAGCCAATGTCCTGTCCTGACCAATTTAGGTACTCTATCGTTGGTGGAAGCATCTTCTCTGCCATGAACACTTGTCGCGATATTACCTTCTGAACCCTGTTGGATGGTCTAGCTTTCTGAATCATCGAGACCGCACCATTGGAGTTAGAATCAACATACGGAGGTGGGTGTGGTGCTGCCGCTATTCTGAGCTGGTGTTGATTTTCGTCCGTGATCGCGGGAGGAGGTGGTAAGTGAATCTCACTCCTAGGCCCTTGTGGGTTTCTATTTGCTGCTTGAGCATTGGCTATCCCTGCTACTCGCAGCATTGCTTGAAAATTTCGGCAGTCCTTCTGCAGATGTCCCGACTGCCTTCTTCCATTGTTGTCGAGATAAAAATGCATCTGGCATGGCCCGTTCATCATATCTTCGGGAGTTACGAAAGGTCTTTGAAACCTTGACCCACTATTTTGCCTGTTATTTCGGGAATCATCTCTGTTGTCGCTTCGCTGCTCATTACTTCTTTGATATTCATCTCTATTGTTTCCTCCGTTGTTTCCCCGAAAACCAGCCGATATTTGGCCAGGAGCATCATAATTCGAGAACTACCGAGAAAATTGCCTTCTATTTTGAAAGTTTCAGCTACGGTCCTCCTCTGGTGACCTGTGTTGCTTATTGTGAACAACATCTTCTCCGTCTGCCCATCTGTTTGCTATCTCCATCAATGCTGACACTGTCCTTGGGTTAGTTCTCCCCAGGTCCTCGACGAAATCTCCTCGCCGAATTCCTGCCACAAACGCATCTATTGCTCTTTCGTCAGATATGTTCTCTGCCGAGTTTTTGATGATGGTCCACCTTTGGATGTACTTTCTCATCGATTCGTCATGTTTTTGTCGGCACGACCTCAGCTCTTCAAGTGATGCTGGTTTTTTGCAAGTTGATCAGAAGTTCTTGACGAACACATCCTCGAAACTGTCCCAGCTGTCGATGGATCCCGGAGGAAGCTTCTTTATCCAGGATCTTGCGGCTCCACTCAGGTGTATTTGAATACTCTGCATTGCTGTTGCCCTGGTGCCACCTATCAATTTCACCGTTTCTAGATAATCGACTAACCAATCCTCAGGATCTTGCAGGCCATCGAATTTCTTGAAACTATCGGGTAACTTGAATCCTGACGGGACTCGAGTTTTTCGAACCCTCCTCGTAAAACACGGGAGTCCACACATATCTTCCTCGGCAACTTCTGGTGAATGCCGATGTTCTCTTCTTTCTTGTCGCGCTCTATCCACTCTGGCCTGAGTCGTTGTGTCTCTAACTCCACTTGCTCTCGGTGGATCTTGCACTGCTGTAGTAGGTCTCGGACTATTTTGCCTTGCAGTTCCTTCGGGAGGTGTAGCTGCGAACGCTGCTCCCATGGCTCCGCATCTTGCCATGGCCATGTTATACAACGCTTCTCTTGGATCTCCGGGAGGTGGTCTGGACGCTAGGATGAAAGCTTGCGTCGCCATATACCCTGCTTTCGGTGTTTTTGGAATGATATTCCCCCTCGTGTCGATTGACATAAAGGACATGTCGAGGTTTTGGATTAGAGTCTCTCTTTCTGCTTCAGGTATGTTTTGCAGCCGAGATCTTGCTCTCCTACGAGCTTCTCTATGACTATCTCCCGAAGTTCCTGACTGTCGACTTAGCTCCGCTCTTCGCCTGCTTGATGCGGAAGCTGCCTCCCTTCTTCTATTCAAAGCAGCTGTCTGTTTTTCCAATTCCCTTCCTGCTCTGGCGAGCCTATATTGATATGCTTGCAGTTCTTCCACCGTAGCGGTTGTCTCCATTGGTTCAGAACCATCCATAGCTTTCGCAGCTCTATCCCATGCTGCTTGTGGAAGTTGAACTCTGACACGTGGTGTAGGCCCGACATATTTAGTGCCCAAGCCTCGCCTTAGGTCCGAGGGATCGACATATGGATTTCCCAAATCGTCGAAAGCCTCTGATGTTTCCTCCTGATCACGACTTGCTTCTCCAATGGCATAAACTTGATGATATTTTGGATTTTTCACTTTGTTGGGTTTGGTGACACCATCATATAGATTGGTGAAGACCTTGCCTACAGATGTGGATCTGTCGATGAAGTTGAAGCTGTCGATGCTACTCGAGTCATTGCTTATATCGGAGTCCGCAGATGACCCGAAGGATATGTCACTGAAGATCTTGGCGAGCTTTTCACTTGCCCTGGTGCTGATGAAGCGTGGCGAAGAAATTTCTTCATCGCTTGATTCTGTTGACGATGTTGAGTCTGAAATATCGGGATCGACCGCCGATAATCCCGATGAGATCGGAATTTCGAGACGATATGATCCTTCCTTCTCGACGCAGAAGTGGAACTCTCCAAACGTCATCTCCATGGGCTCCTCCAGATACGCATATGCATCCAAACGGGAGGGCGGGTGAGGAACAAAATCAACGAGACCAGTTTCGATCTGTTTACCTCTGTCCATGATGTTGCTTGCTACCGACGAAGTCGACGATCTTGAACGTGCCATCGAGATCAGCTCCTTGTCGCCTCTAGATCCCACAGACGGCGCCAATTGACAAGGTATTAACTTGTCAATGCCAACAGATTGTAGACTAGGGTTTAGTTGGATGTAGAGGTGATACGTCTCCAACGTATCTATAATTTCTTATGTTCCATGCTACTTTCATGATGATACACACATGTTTTATACACACTTTATGTCATTATTATGCATTTTCCGGAACTAACCTATTGACGAGATGCCGAAGTGCCAGTTCCTGTTTTCTGCTGTTTTTGGTTTCAGAAATCCTAGTAAGGAAATATTCTCGGAATTGGACGAAATCAACGCCCATCACCTTATAATTCCACGAAGCTTCCAGAACACCGGAGAGGGACCAGAGGGGAGGCCCTGGGCCCCCACACAATATGGCGGCGCGGCCAGAGAGGGGGGCACACCACCCTAGCGTGTGGCCCCTCCGTAGCCCTTCCGACTCCGCCTCTTCGCCTATTTAAAGGTCCCTGACCTAAATCTTCGATACGGAAAAGCTACGGTACGAGAAACCTTCCAGAGCCGCCGCCATCGCGAAGCCAAGATCTGGGGGACAGGAGTCTCTGTTCCGGCATGCCGCCGGGACGGGGAAGTGCCCCCGGAAGGCTTCTCCATCGACACCACCGCCATCTTCATCACCGCTGCTGTCTCCCATTAGGAGGGAGTAGTTCTCCCTCGAGGCTAAGGGCTGTACCGGTAGCTATGTGGTTAATCTCTCTCCTATGTACTTCAATACAATGATCTCATGAGCTGCCTTACATGATTGAGATTCATATGAGCTTTGTATCACTATTAGTCTATGTGCTACTCTTGTGATGTTATTAAAGTAGTCTATTCCTCCTTCACGGTGTAATGGTGACAGTGTGTGCATCGTGTAGTACTTGGTGTAGGTTATGATCATAATCTCTTGTAGGTTATGGAGTTAATTATTACTATGATAGTATTGATGTGATTTATTCCCCCTTCATAGTGTAAAGGTGACAGTGTGTATGCTATGTTAGTACTCGGTTTAAATTGCAAAGATCTATTATGCTCTAAAGGTTACTTAAATATGAATGCCGAATGTTGTGGAGCTTGTTAACCCCGGCTTGAGGGAGCTCTTGTAGCCCTACACAACGAATGGTGTTCATTATCAAACAAGAGTATATGTAGCACAAAGGAAGAGAACTTATTTATTTATGTGATCAATGTTGAGAGTGTCCACTAGTGAAAGTATGATCCCTAGGCCTTGTTTCCAAATACTGCAATCATCGCTTGTTTACTGTTTTACTGCATCTTTACTTCCTGCAATATTACTACCATCAACTGCACGCCAGCAAGCACTTTTCTGGCGCCGTTACTACTGCTCATATTCATTCATACTACTTGTATTTCACTATCTCTTCGCCGAACTAGTGCACCTATACATCTGACAAGTGTATTAGGTGTGTTGGGGACACAAGAGACTTCTTGTATCGTGATTGCAGGGTTGCTTGAGAGGGATATCTTTGACCTCTTCCTCCCTGAGTTCGATAAACCTTGGGTGATCCACTTAAGGGAAACTTGCTGCTGTTCTACAAACCTCTGCTCTTGGAGGCCCAACACTGTCTACAAGAATAGAAGCACCCGTAGACATCAAGCACTTTTCTGGCGCCGTTGCCGGGGAGGAAAGGTAAAATGCACTCACACTCCGGTCCTAGGTAACTAAGTACTTTTCTGTTGTCATTGTGTGTGTGCTCGAAGCTATTTCCTTTAGATCCTGCAATTGCATCTTTTTGTTTCTTGTTAAACACTAGTAAGGCATAATGGAAAACATCTGTGAGCTTTTTAAACTATTTCCTGAGTCAAGACATGAATGGTTTAATGCGAAAATTAAAAAACCTATGGAACCTTATTTGCATGCTAGTAGTAATATTAGTATGAACGCTTTGAACACCATTGTTGATAATGATATAGAAAATTCTAAGCTTGGGGAGGTCGGTTTTGATGAAAATGATCTCTTTAGCCCTCCGGGTATTGAGGAGAAAGTTTATGTTGATTATGATATGCCTCACATATATGATGATTATAATGATAGTGGTCTTTTGGTGCCGCCTACTATGGAGGATAAAGTTTATTATGATGATACTATACCTCCTATATTTGATGATGAGAATAATAATGATAGCTACTTTGTTGAATTTGCTCCCACTATTACTAATAAAATTGATTATGCTTATGTGGAGAGTAATGATACTTTTATGAATGTGAATAAGAATACTTTATGTGATAGTTACATTGTTGAATTTGTTCATGATGCTACTGAAAGTTATTATGAGAGAGGAAAATATGGTTGTAGAAATTTTCATGTTACTAAAACACCTCTCTATATGCTGAAATTTTTGAAGTTACACTTGTTTTATCTTCCTATGCTTGTTGCATTATGCTTCATGAATTTGTTTATTTACAAGATTCCTTTTCATAGGAAGTGGGTTAGACTTAAATGTGTTTTGAATTTGCTTCTTGATGCTCTCTTTTGCTTCAACTCTTATTTCTTGGGAGTGCATCATTAAAATTACTGAGCCCATCTTAATGGCTATAAAGAAAGCACTTCTTGGGAGATAACCCATGTGTTTATTTTACTACAGCACTTTTGTTTTATATTTGAGTCTTGGAAGTTGTTTACTACTGTAGCAACCTCTCCTTATCTTTATTTTATTGCATTGTTGTGCCAAGTAAAGTCTTTGATAGCAAGGTTCATACTAGATTTGGATTACTGCGTAGAAACAGATTTCTGTTTGTCACGAATTTGGGTAGGGTTCTCTGTAGGTAACTCAGAAAAATCTGCCAATTTACGTGCGTGATCCTCAGATATGTACGCAACTTTCATTCAATTTGAGCATTTTCATATGAGCAAGTCCAGTGCCTCTAAAAAATTCGTCTTTACGGACTGTTCTGTTTTGACAGATTCTGCCTTTTATTTCGCATTGCCTCTTTTGCTGTGTTGGATGGATTTCTTTGTTCCATTGACTTCCAGTAGCTTTGTGCAATGTCCAGAAGTGTTAAGAATGATTGTGTCACCTCTGAACATGTGAATTTTTTTTATTATGCACTAACCCTCTAATGAGTTTGTTTTAAGTTTGGTGTGGAGGAAGTTTTCAAGGGTCAAGAGAGGAGGATGATATACTATGATCAAGAAGAGTGAAAAGTCTAAGCTTGGGGATGCCCCGTGGTTCATCCCTGCATATTTCAAGAAGACCCAAGCGTCTAAGCTTGGGGATGCCCAAGGCATCCCCTTCTTCATCAACAATTTATCAGGTTTGTTCTCTTGAAACTATATTTTTATTCGGTCACATCTTATGTACTTTACTTGGAGCGTCTGTTTGTTTTTGTTTTGTTTGAATAAATCCATGCTTATGTGGGAGAGAGACACGCTCCACTGTTGCGTATGAACACATGTGTTCTTAGCTTTACTCTTAATGTTCATGGCGAAGGTTGAAACTGCTTCGTTCATTGCTATATGGTTGGAAACAGAAAATGCTGCATGTGGTAATTGGTATAATGTCTTGAATAATTTGATATTTGGCAATTGTTGTGCTCATATGGATCATGTTTAAGCTCTTGCATCATGTACTTTGTACCCATTAATGAAGAACTGCATAGAGCTTGTTAAAATTTGGTTTGCATGATTGTTCTCTAGAGTCTAGATATTTTCAGGTTAAGGTGTTTGAACAACAAGGAAGACGATGTAAAGTCTTATAATGCTTACAATATGTTCATATGTGAGTCTTTCTGCACCATTTTATACTTGAGTTTGCTTCAAACAACCTTGCTAGCCTAGCCTTGTATTGAGAGGAATTCTTCTCGTGCATCCAAATCCTTGAGCCAAAAACTATGCCATTTGTGTCCACCATACCTACCTACTACATGGTATTTCTCTGCCATTCCAAGCAAATACTTCATGTGCTACCTTTAAACAATTCAAAAGCTATTATCTCTTATTTGTGTCAATGTTTTATAGCTCATGAGGAAGTATGTGGTGTTTTATCTTTCGATCTTGTCATTTACTTCTGACAGACTTTCACCAATGGACTAGTGGCATATCCGCTTATCCAATAATTTTGCAAAAAGAGCTGGCAATGGGGTGCCCAGCCCCAATTAATTAACTTTCATTAATAATTCTCTTCACATGTTTTGCTCTGATTCATCAGTAAGCAACTTAATTTTGCAAATAGACACTCCTTCATGGTATGTGAATGTTGGAAGGCACCCGAGGATTCGGTTAGCCATGGCTTGTGTAAGCAAAAGGTTGGGAGGAGTGTCATCTATAAATAATGAAACTAAAATACATGTGTAAACAAAAGAGAAGAGGGATGATCTACCTTGCTGGTAGAGATAACGTCCTTCATGGGAGCCGCTCTTGAAAGTCTGGTTGATAAGGTAGTTAGAGTACCCATTACCATTCGTTGACAACAACAAACACCTCTCAAAACTTTACTTTTATGCTCTCTATATGATTTCAAAACTTAAAAAGCTCTAGCACATGATTTAATCCATGCTTCCCTCTGCGAAGGGCCTTTCTTTTACTTTATGTTGAGTCAGTTTACCTACTTCCTTCCATCTTAGAAGCAAACACTTGTGTCAACTGTGCATTGATTCTTACATGTTTACCTATTGCACTTGTTATATTGCTTTATGTTGACAATTATCCATGAGATATACATGTTACAAGTTGAAAGCAATTGCTGAAACTTAATCATCCTTTGTGTTGCTTCAATGCCTTCTACTTTGAATCTATTGCTTTATGAGTAACTCTTATGCAAGACTTATTGATGCTTGTCTTGAAAGTACTATTCATGAAAAGTCTTTGCTATATGATTCATTTGTTTACTTATTGTCTCCATCATTGCTTTGAATCGCTGCATTCATCTCATATGCTTTACAATAGTATTGATCAAGATCATGTTGGTAGCATGTCACTTAAGAAATTATCTTTGTTATCGTTTACCTACTCGAGGGCGAGTAGGAACTAAGCTTGGGGATGCTGATACGTCTCCAACGTATCTATAATTTCTTATGTTCCATGTTACTTTTATGATGATACACACATGTTTTATACACACTTTATGTCATTATTATGCATTTTCCGGAACTAACCTATTGACGAGATGCTGAAGTGCCAGTTCCTGTTTTCTGCTGTTTTTGGTTTCAGAAATCCTAGTAAGGAAATATTCTCGGAATTGGACGAAATCAGCTCCCAGCACCTTATAATTCCACGAAGCTTCCAGAACACCGGAGAGGGACCAGAGGGGAGGCCCTGGGCCCCCACACAATATGGCGGCACGGCCAGAGAGGGGGGCGCGCCACCCTGGCGTGTGGCCCCTCCGTAGCCCTTCCGACTCCGCCTCTTCGCCTATTTAAAGGTCCCTGACCTAAATCTTCGATACGGAAAAGCCACGGTACGAGAAACCTTCCAGAGCCACCGCCATCGTGAAGCCAAGATCTGGGGGACAGGAGTCTCTGTTCCGGCACGCCGCCGGGACGGGGAAGTGCCCCCGGAAGGCTTCTCCATCGACACCACCGCCATCTTCATCACCGCTGCTGTCTCCCATGAGGAGGGAGTAGTTCCCCCTCGAGGCTAAGGGCTGTACCGGTAGCTATGTGGTTAATCTCTCTCCTATGTACTTCAATACAATGATCTCATGAGCTGCCTTACATGATTGAGATTCATATGAGCTTTGTATCACTATTAGTCTATGTGCTACTCTTGTGATGTTATTAAAGTAGTCTATTCCTCCTTCACGGTGTAATGGTGACAGTGTGTGCATCTGATGCGTGTGGTTGGCACGTCCGTTGGGAACCCCAAGAGGAAGGTGTGATGCGCACAGCGGCAAGTTTCCCTCAGTAAGAAACCAAGGTTTAATCGGACCAGTAGGAGTCAAGAAGCACGTTGAAGGTTGATGGCGGCGAGATGTAGTGCGGCGCAACACCAGTGATTCCGGCGCCAACGTGGAACCTGCACAACACAACCAAAGTACTTTGCCCCAACGAAACAGTGAGGTTGTCAATCTCACCGGCTTGCTGTAACAAAGAGTTAACCGTATTGTGTGGAAGATGATTGTTTGCAGAAAACAGTAGAACAAGTATTGCAGTAGATTGTATTTCAGTAAAGAGAATTGGACCGGGGTCCACAGTTCACTAGAGGTGTCTCTCCCATAAGACGAACAGCATGTTGGGTGAACAAATTACAGTTGGGCAATTGACAAATAAAGAGAGCATGACCATGCACATACATATCATGATGAGTATAGTGAGATTTAATTGGGCATTACGACAAAGTACATAGACCGTCATCCAACTGCATCTATGCCTAAAAAGTCCACCTTCAGGTTATCATCCGAACCCCCTCCAGTATTAAGTTGCTAACAACAGACAATTGCATTAAGTATTGCGCGTAATGTAACTAGTGACTACATCCTTGAACATAGCACTAATGTTTTATCCCTAGTGGCAACAGCACATCCATAACCTTAGAGGTTCTTGTCACCCCTCCAGATTCACGGAGACATGAACCCACTATCGAGCATAAATACTCCCTCTTGGAGTTACTAGCATCAACTTGGCCAGAGCATCTACTAATAACGGAGAGCATGCAAGATCATAAACAACACATAGATATAACTTTGATAATCAACATAACAAGTATTCTCTATTCATCGGATCCCAACAAACGCAACATATAGAATTACAGATAGATGATCTTGATCATGTTAGGCAGCTCACAAGATCCGACAATGATAGCACAATGGGGAGAAGACAACCATCTAGCTACTGCTATGGACCCATAGTCCAGGGGTAGACTACTCACACATCACACCGGAGGCGACCATGGCGGCGTAGAGTCCTCCGGGAGATGATTCCCCTCTCCGGCAGGGTGCCGGAGGCGATCTCCTGGATCCCCACAGATGGGATCGGCGGCGGCGGCGTCTCCGGAAGGTTTTCCGTATCGTGGCTCTCGGTACTGGGGGTTTCGTCACGGAGACTTTTTATAGGCGGAAGGGCAGGTCAAGAGGCGGCACGGGGGCCCCACACCACCGGCCGGCGCGGCCAAGGGGGGGGGGCGCGCCGCCCTATGGTGTGGCCCCTCCGTGGCCCCTCTTCGTCTCTCCTTCGGACTTCTGGAAGCTTCGTGAGAAAATAGGCCCCGGGGCTTTGATTTCGTCCAATTCCGAGAATATTTCCTTACTAGGATTTCTGAAACCAAAAACAGCAGAAAACAAGAATCGGCACTTCGGCATCTTGTTAATAGGTTAGTTCCAGAAAATGCACGAATATGACATAAAGTGTGCATAAAACATGTAGATAACATCAATAATGTGGCATGGAACATAAGAAATTATCGATACGTCGGAGACGTATCAGCATCCCCAAGCTTAGTTCTGCTCGTCCCGAGCAGGTAGAACGATAACACAGATAATTTCTGGAGTGACATGCCATCATAATCTTGATCATACTATTTGTAAAGCATATGTAGTGAATGCAGCGATCGAAACAATGTATATGACATGAGTAAACAAGTGAATCATATAGCAAAGACTTTTCATGAATAGCACTTCAAGACAAGCATCAATAAGTCTTGCATAAGAGTTAACTCATAAAGCAATAATTCAAAGTAAAGGCATTTAAGCAACACAAAAGAAGATTAAGTTTCAGCGGTTGCTTTCAACTTGTAACATGTATATCTCATGGATATTGTCAACATAGAGTAATATAATAAGTGCAATAAGCAAGTATGTAGGAATCAATGCACAGTTCACACAAGTGTTTGCTTCTTGAGGTGGAGAGAGATAGGTGAACTGACTCAACATTGAAAGTAAAAGAATAGTCCTCCATAGAGGAAAAGCATCGATTGCTATATTTGTGCTAGAGCTTTGATTTTGAAAACATGAAACAATTTTGTCAACGGTAGTAATAAAGCATATGCATCATGTAAATTATATCTTATAAGTTGCAAGCCTCATGCATAGTGTACTAATAGTGCCCGCACCTTGTCCTAATTAGCTTGGACTACCGGATCATCACAATGCATTGTTTTTACCAAGTGTCACAAAGGGGTACCTCTATGCCGCCTGTACAAAGGTCTAAGGAGAAAGCTCGCATTGGATTTCTCGCTATTGATTATTCTTCAACTTAGACATCCATACCGGACAACATAGACAACAGATAATGGACTCCTCTTTTATGCATAAGCATATACCAACAATTAATAATTTTCTCATTTGAGATTTGAGGATTGTTGTCCAAAACTGAAACTTCCACCATGGAGCATGGCTTTAGTTAGCGGCCCAATGTTCTTCACTAACATATGCATGCTTAACCATATGGTGGTAGATCTCTCTTACTTCAGACAAGACGGACATGCATAGCAACTCACATGAAATTCAACAATGAAAAGTTGATGGCGTCCCCAGTGAACATGGTTATCGCACAACAAGCAACTTAATAAGAGATAAAGTGCATAATTACATATTCAATACCACAATAGTTTTTAAGCTATTTGTCCCATGAGCTATATATTGCAAAGGTGAATGATGGAATTTTAAAGGTAGCACTCAAGCAATTTACTTTGGAATGGCGGAAAATACCATGTAGTAGGTAGGTATGGTGGACACAAATGGCATAGTGGTTGGCTCAAGTATTTGGATGCATGAGAAGTATTCCCTCTCGATACAAGGTTTAGGCTAGCAAGGCTTATTTGAAACAAACACAAGGATGAACCGGTGCAGCAAAACTCACATAAAAGACATATTGAAAACATTATAAGACTCTACACCGTCTTCCTTGTTGTTCAAACTCAAAACTAGAAATTATCTAGACCTTAGAGAAACCAAATATGCAAACCAAATTTTAGCATGCTCTATGTATTTCTTCATTAATGGGTGCAAAGCATATGATGCAAGAGCTTAATCATGAGCACAACAATTGCCAAGTATCACATTACCCAAGACATTTATAGCAATTACTACATGTATCATTTTCCAATTCCAACCATATAACAATTTAACGAAGGAGAAACTTCGCCATGAATACTATGAGTAGAAACCAAGGACATACTTGTCCATATGCTACAGCGGAGCGTGTCTCTCTCCCATAAAGTGAATGCTAGGATCCATTTTATTCAAACAAAACAAAAAACAAAAACAAACCGACGCTCCAAGACAAAGCACATAAGATGTGATGGAATAAAAATATAGTTTCAGGGGAGGAACCTGATAATGTTGTCGATGAAGAAGGGGATGCCTTGGGCATCCCCAAGCTTAGACGCTTGAGTCTTCTTAGAATATGCAGGGGTGAACCACCGGGTGCATCCCCAAGCTTAGAGCTTTCACTCTCCTTGATCATGTTGCATCATACTCCTCTCTTGATCCTTGAAAACTTCCTCCACACCAAACTCGAAACAACTCATTAGAGGGTTAGTGCACAATATAAATTGACATATTCAGAGGTGACACAATCATTCTTAACACTTCTGGACATTGCATAATGCTACTGGACATTAATGGATCAAAGAAATTCATCCAACATAGCGAAAGAGGCAATGCGAAATAAAAGGCAGAATCTGTCAAAACAGAACAGTTCGTATTGACGAATTTTAAAATGGCACCAGACTTGCTCAAATGAAAATTCTCAAATTGAATGAAAGTTGCGTACATATCTGAGGATCATGCACGTAAATTGGCTTAATTTTCTGAGCTACCTACAGGGAGGTGGACTTCAGATTCGTGACAGCAAAGAAATCTGGAACTGTGCAGTAATCCAAATCTAGTACTTACTTTTCTATCAACGGCTTAACTTGGCACAACAAAACACAAAACTAAGATAAGGAGAGGTTGCTACAGTAGTAAACAACTTTCAAGACACAAAATAAAAACAAAGTACTGTAGGTAAAAACATGGGTTGTCTCCCATAAGCGCTTTTCTTTAACGCCTTTCAGCTAGGCGCAGAAAGTGTGTATCAAGTATTATCGAAGGGTGGTGCATCGGCATTCTTACCAGGGATGTTGCTCTTACCTTTCTTACTCTTATTCCTACTCTTTGGTCTAGGGAATACATGACCGCATCCGGGTGTAGAAGTAAAATTTAGAGTGCCTTTCCCAACATCTATGACTGCTCCCATGAGTTTCAGCAGGGATCTTCCAAGCGTGATTTGTCCTGTCCCTACACATTCAATAACGAGATAATCAGTGGATACCGTCCTTCCAAGAAAGGTTGTGAAAACACCTTCAGCTATACCCATAGGAATTACAACAGAGTTATCCGTAAGAGTTATTTCTTCTCCCCCTTCAGTAAGTCCCCAAAGTGTCAAAGATTTATAAATTTTTTCAGGCATGAGGCAAAACTCGGACATAATATCACAACGAGCAGGAAAAGTTTCACCACCAATAGTAACTTTAACAGTAGGCGCCCACATTGAAGGTTCAAAGCTTAATGGAACATAATCATAATATTCGCGAATTCGATTATACACTTCTTTTAAACAGGATATATTTGTTTCAATAGTGTCTAATCTATTATGCATGCTAGCATGAGATGGATCAAAATTATTATCGGAGCTAAATGATGTAATCAATTTCCTTATAGCATTAAAAGCTTGATCCCCATCACAATGAAGGAAATCTCCTCCCACTACAGCATCTAAGGCATATCTATAGCGAAGAATAAGCCCGAAATAGAAATTACTAAGAAGCAAACTTAAGGTCATTTTAGGTTCAGTTTTACTATAAGCATCAAAAATTCTAGACCATGCTTCTTTAAAATTCTCTTCACCTCCTTGTTTAAAGGTGAAGATCGATTCCTCAGGTGATAAAGTAACAACTACAGGACTAGACATGATAATAAAGTAAATGCGAGTAACTAATTTTTTTGTGTTTTAGATATAGCAAACAAGATAGCAAATAAAGTAAAACTAGCAACTATTTTTTTTTGTATTTTGATTTAGTGCAGCAAACAAAGTAGTAAATAAAACTAAGCAAGACAAAAACAAAGTAAAGAGATTGAGAAGTGGAGACTCCCCTTGCAGCGTGTCTTGATCTCCCCGGCAACGGCGCCAGAAATTTGCTTGATGCGTGTGGTTGGCACGTCCGTTGGGAACCCCAAGAGGAAGGTGTGATGCGCACAGCGGCAAGTTTCCCTCAGTAAGAAACCAAGGTTTAATCGGACCAGTAGGAGTCAAGAAGCACGTTGAAGGTTGATGGCGGCGAGATGTAGTGCGGCGCAACACCAGTGATTCCGGCGCCAACGTGGAACCTGCACAACACAACCAAAGTACTTTGCCCCAACGAAACAGTGAGGTTGTCAATCTCACCGGCTTGCTGTAACAAAGAGTTAACCGTATTGTGTGGAAGATGATTGTTTGCAGAAAACAGTAGAACAAGTATTGCAGTAGATTGTATTTCAGTAAAGAGAATTGGACCGGGGTCCACAGTTCACTAGAGGTGTCTCTCCCATAAGACGAACAGCATGTTGGGTGAACAAATTACAGTTGGGCAATTGACAAATAAAGAGAGCATGACCATGCACATACATATCATGATGAGTATAGTGAGATTTAATTGGGCATTACGACAAAGTACATAGACCGTCATCCAACTGCATCTATGCCTAAAAAGTCCACCTTCAGGTTATCATCCGAACCCCCTCCAGTATTAAGTTGCTAACAACAGACAATTGCATTAAGTATTGCGCGTAATGTAACTAGTGACTACATCCTTGAACATAGCAATAATGTTTTATCCCTAGTGGCAACAGCACATCCATAACCTTAGAGGTTCTTGTCACCCCTCCAGATTCACGGAGACATGAACCCACTATCGAGCATAAATACTCCCTCTTGGAGTTACTAGCATCAACTTGGCCAGAGCATCTACTAATGACGGAGAGCATGCAAGATCATAAACAACACATAGATATAACTTTGATAATCAACATAACAAGTATTCTCTATTCATCGGATCCCAACAAACGCAACATATAGAATTACAGATAGATGATCTTGATCATGTTAGGCAGCTCACAAGATCCGACAATGATAGCACAATGGGGAGAAGACAACCATCTAGCTACTGCTATGGACCCATAGTCCAGGGGTAGACTACTCACACATCACACCGGAGGCGACCATGGCGGCGTAGAGTCCTCCGGGAGATGATTCCCCTCTCCGGCAGGGTGCCGGAGGCGATCTCCTGGATCCCCCGAGATGGGATCGGCGGCGGCGGCGTCTCTGGAAGGTTTTCCGTATCGTGGCTCTCGGTACTGGGGGTTTCGTCACGGAGACTTTTTATAGGCGGAAGGGCAGGTCAAGAGGCGGCACGGGGGCCCCACACCACAGGCCGGCGCGGCCAAGGGGGGGGCCGCGCCGCCCTATGGTGTGGCCCCTCCGTGGCCCCTCTTCGTCTCTCCTTCGGACTTCTGGAAGCTTCGTGAGAAAATAGGCCCCTGGGCTTTGATTTCGTCCAATTCCGAGAATATTTCCTTACTAGGATTTCTGAAACCAAAAACAGCAGAAAACAGCAACTGGCACTTCGGCATCTTGTTAATAGGTTAGTTCCAGAAAATGCACGAATATGACATAAAGTGTGCATAAAACATGTAGATAACATCAATAATGTGGCATGGAACATAAGAAATTATCGATACGTCGGAGACGTATCAGCATCGTGTAGTACTTGGCTTAGGTTATGATCATAATCTCTTGTAGGTTATGGAGTTAATTATTACTATGATAGTATTGATGTGATTTATTCCCCCTTCATAGTGTAAAGGTGACAGTGTGTATGCTATGTTAGTACTCGGTTTAAATTGCAAAGATCTATTATGATCTAAAGGTTACTTAAATATGAATGCCGAATGTTGTGGAGCTTGTTAACTCCGGCTTGAGGGAGCTCTTGTAGCCCTACACAACGAATGGTGTTCATTATCAAACAAGAGTATATGCAGCACAAAGGAAGAGAACTTATTTATTTATGTGATCAATGTTGAGAGTGTCCACTAATGAAAGTATGATCCCTAGGCCTTGTTTCCAAATACTGCAATCATCGCTTGTTTACTGTTTTACTGCATCTTTACTTCCTGCAATATTACTACCATCAACTGCACGCCAACAAGCACTTTTCTGGCGCTGTTACTACTGCTCATATTCATTCATACTACTTGTATTTCACTATCTCTTCGCCGAACTAGTGCACCTATACATCTGACAAGTGTATTAGGTGTGTTGGGGACACAAGAGACTTCTTGTATCGTGATTGCAGGGTTGCTTGAGAGGGATATCTTTGACCTCTTCCTCCCTGAGTTCGATAAACCTTGGGTGATCCACTTAAGGGAAACTTGCTGCTGTTCTACAAACCTCTGCTCTTGGAGGCCCAACACTGTCTACAAGAATAGAAGCACCCGTAGACATCAAGAGGGCAAGTAGATCTCGAAGGTTTCAGCCGAAAAGTGCTCGACGAATATAAAACTAGGGTTGTGTTGACAGTAAAATTCGATCCTTTCTTTGTCCCTCGACTCCCCCTTATATAGGAGGCGGAGCCGAGGGTTTCGTAATACACAAGTTTACAGAGTCCGGGAGGGTTTCTAACCCGTCCCGCAAGATTACAAATATCCTTTCCTAATACAACTCTAGCTTTCCTTAATAGTATCTTGGGCTTTCGAATCTTCTTGTCCTTCGGGTCGTGGGCCTTCAGTAAACCCCGGGTACCATCTTCGGCAGGCCCATTGGGGATGCCTATGTCAGCTGAACCCGTTTGAATTCAGTGTATGTACTCAAAGGCCATCAAAGCATTATCAGTAATAAGAAGCCCAGGTATGAACGCACTCTGTGAAGGCGAGATAATATCCTGAATAGTGGTGTCTCAACCTATTCACCAAGCACTTCGAAACCACCTTGAAAATCACATTACAGAGGCTTATAAGGCGGAAATCTTTCAGAACCTCTGGATCATTTTTCTTGTGAATTAAAATAATTGTCGTTTCACATAACACCAGTAGATAAAAACACTTGCATAGCTTGAACCACCTCATCCTTCAGAAGGTCCCAATTTCGTTGCAAGAACTGGGCAGGAAACCCATCTGGCCCAGGAGCCTTAAGAGGGCCAATCTGAAAGAGAGCGTCACTAATCTCCTTTTCTGTAAAAGGTGCGCAGAGCTTGTCATTCATTTATGCATCAATGCAAGTCCTCATAGTATCAATGAGAGGGGCCGGCTGAATAAAATCCTCCTGTGTATATATAGCTTCTGGAAGAAATCCCTGGTCATATTTCCATCTCCCCAGTATCAGACGTCCAAGTGCCATCTTCCCTTTTCAGACGCCAGATCCTATTCTTACGCCTCCTCTAGGAAGCACGCCAATGGAAGTACTTAGTATTGTAATCACCCTCACGCAGCCAGGCAACTTTGGAGCATTTCATCCACAATATTTCCTCTCTATACAGCAGTTCATCCATCTCTTTCTCCAAACCAATGCGGGCAGCAACCCTAGCATCATCAGTTAAGGACTGCAACTCCTCCAGCATAGCACGTTTCCTCTCCAGCTCTTTTGGTATGGACTTGAAGTGGGTCTTTCGCCACCTCTGTAGATTTCTCATAACATCATTTAAAGACTCCTCAATAGCACCCAGATCACTACGCGGTATGCGGCGTGACCAGCCCTCCTCCACGGCCGCCGCTAGGGAAGGCTCACGTTCCCAGACCACCTCATATCTCCTTATCGGCTTATTTGACCTGCAGCCGCTCGCTTCATCCGCCGAGAGCATGATTGGGCAGTGATCAAAACGGCGCATTCTGTGTTCCGAGAAAAGAGTAGACCACGACGGTGAAGCCACGGCTCTATCCAGCCGAACCTTTGCATTCTGATCACCCTTACGCTTATTGTCAAAGGTCCAAGGAGCACCGATGAAACCAATGTCATGAAGGTCACAATGCGAAAGGACCTCGTGGAAATCCATCATAAGGCGCTCCGAGCGAGCAGATTTGGAGAAATTCTCCTCTTTCCACATAGCTTCATTAAAATCCCGAAGAATCAACCATGGTCTCTTCTTGCCCTCACCCTCCACATTGAGATAAACAATGCATGTTAGAGGGTTCGACACTGATACGTCTCTGATGGCGTGTATTTCACACGTTCGTTGGGCAACCCCAAGAGGAAGGTATGATGCGCACAGCAGCAAGTTTTCCCTCAGAAAGAAACCAAGGTTTATCGAACCAGGAGGAGCCAAGAAGCACGTTGAAGGTTGATGGCGGCGGGATGTAGTGCGGCGCAACACTAGGGATTCCGGCGCCAACGTGGAACCTGCACAACACAACCAAAGTACTTTGCCCCAACGAAACAGTGAGGTTGTCAATCTCACCGGCTTGCTGTAACAAAGAGTTAACCGTATTGTGTGGAAGATGATTGCTTGCAGAAAACAGTAGAACAAGTATTGCAGTAGATTGTATTTCAGTAAAGAGAATTGGACCGGGGTCCACAGTTCACTAGAGGTGTCTCTCCCATAAGATAAACAGCATGTTGGGTGAACAAATTACAGTTGGGCAATTGACAAATAAAGAGGGCATGACCATGCACATACATATTATGATGAGTATTGTGAGATTTAATTGGGCATTACGACAAAGTACATAGACCGTCATCCAACTGCATCTATGCCTAAAAAGTCCACCTTCAGGTTATCATCCGAACCCCCTCCAGTATTAAGTTGCAAACAACAGACAATTGCATTAAGTATGGTGCGTAATGTAACTAGTGACTACATCCTTGAACATAGCACTAATGTTTTATCCCTAGTGGCAACAGCACATCCGTAACCTTAGTGGTTCTTGTCACTCCTCCAGATTCACGGAGACATGAACCCACTATCGAGCATAAATACTCCCTCTTGGAGTTACTAGCATCAACTTGGCCAGAGCATCTACTAATAACGGAGAGCATGCAAGATCATAAACAACACATAGATATAACTTTGATAATCAACATAACAAGTATTCTCTATACATCGGATCCCAACAAACGCAACATATAGAATTACAGATAGATGATCTTGATCATGTTAGGCAGCTCACAAGATCCAACAATGATAGCACAATGGGGAGAAGACAACCATCTAGCTACTGCTATGGACCCATAGTCCAGGGGTAGACTACTCACACATCACACCGGAGGCGACCATGGCGGCGTAGAGTCCTCCGGGAGATGATTCCCCTCTCCGGCAGGGTGCCGGAGGCGATCTCCTGGATCCCTCGAGATGGGATCGGCGGCGGCGGCGTCTCTGGAAGGTTTTCCGTATCGTGGCTCTCGATGCATCGGGGTTTCGTCACGGAGACTTTTTATAGGCGGAAGGGCAGGTCAAGAGGCGGCACGGAGGCCCCACACTACGAGGCCGGCGCGGCCAAGGGGGCCGCGCCGCACTATGGTGTGGCCCCTCCGTGGCCCCTCTTCGTCTCTCCTTCGGACTTCTGGAAGCTTCGTGAGAAAATAGGCCCCTGGGCTTTGATTTCGTCCAATTCCGAGAATATTTCCTTACTAGGATTTCTGAAACAAAAAACAGCAGAAAACAGCAACTGGCACTTCGGCATCTTGTTAATAGGTTAGTTCCAGAAAATGCACGAATATGACATAAAGTGTGCATAAAACATGTAGATAACATCAATAATGTGGCATGGAACATAAGAAATTATCGATACGTCGGAGACGTATCAGCATCCCCAAGCTTAGTTCTGCTCGTCCCGAGCAGGTAAAACGATAACACGGATAATTTCTGAGTGACATGCCATCATAATCTTGATCATACTATTTGTAAAGCATATGTAGTGAATGCAGCGATCGAAACAATGTATATGACATGAGTAAACAAGTGAATCATATAGCAAAGACTTTTCATGAATAGCACTTCAAGACAAGCATCAATAAGTCTTGCATAAGAGTTAACTCATAAAGCAATAATTCAAAGTAGAGATATTGAAGCAACACAAAAGAAGATTAAGTTTCAGCGGTTGCTTTCAACTTGTAACATGTATATCTCATGGATATTGTCAACATAGAGTAATATAATAAGTGCAATAAGCAAATATGTAGGAATCAATGCACAGTTCACACAAGTGTTTGCTTCTTGAGGTGGAGAGAGATAGGTGAACTGACTCAACATTGAAAGTAAAAGAATAGTCCTCCATAGAGGGAAAGCATCGATTGCTATATTTGTGCTAGAGCTTTGATTTTGAAAACATGAAACAATTTTGTCAACGGTAGTAATAAAGCATATGCATCATGTAAATTATATCTTATAAGTTGCAAGCCTCATGCATAGTGTACTAATAGTGCCCGCACCTTGTCCTAATTAGCTTGGACTACCGGGTCATCACAATGCATTGTTTTTACCAAGTGTCACAAAGGGGTACCTCTATGCCGCCTGTACAAAGGTCTAAGGAGAAAGCTCGCATTGGATTTCTCGCTATTGATTATTCTTCAACTTAGACATCCATACCGGGACAACATAGACAACAGATAATGGACTCCTCTTTTATGCATAAGCATATACCAACAATTAATAATTTTCTCATTTGAGATTTGAGGATTGTTGTCCAAAACTGAAACTTCCACCATGGATCATGGCTTTAGTTAGCGGCCCAATGTTCTTCTCTAACATATGCATGCTTAACCATATGGTGGTAGATCTCTCTTACTTCAGACAAGACGAACATGCATAGCAACTCACATGAAATTCAACAATGAAAAGTTGATGGCGTCCCCGATGAACATGGTTATCGCACAACAAGCAACTTAATAAGAGATAAAGTGCATAATTACATATTCAATACCACAATAGTTTTTAAGCTATTTGTCCCATGAGCTATATATTGCAAAGGTGAATGATGGAATTTTAAAGGTAGCACTCAAGCAATTTACTTTGGAATGGCGGAAAATACCATGTAGTATAGATAGGTATGGTGGACACAAATGGCATAGTGGTTGGCTCAAGTATTTTGGATGCATGAGAAGTATTCCCTCTCGATACAAGGTTTAGGCTAGCAAGGCTTATTTGAAACAAACACAAGGATGAACCGGTGCAGCAAAACTCACATAAAAGACATATTGAAAACATTATAAGACTCTACACCGTCTTCCTTGTTGTTCAAACTCAATACTAGAAATTATCTAGACCTTAGAGAAACCAAATATGCAAACCAAATTTTAGCATGCTCTATGTATTTCTTCATTAATGGGTGCAAAGCATATGATGCAAGAGCTTAATCATGAGCACAATAATTGCCAAGTATCACATTACCCAAGACATTTATAGCAATTACTACATGTATCATTTTCCAATTCCAACCATATAACAATTTAACGAAGGAGAAACTTCGCCATGAATACTATGAGTAGAAACCAAGGACATACTTGTCCATATGCTACAGCGGAGCGTGTCTCTCTCCCATAAAGTGAATGCTAGGATCCATTTTATTCAAACAAAACAAAAAATAAAAATAAACCGACGCTCCAAGAAAAAGCACATAAGATGTGATGGAATAAAAATATAGTTTCAGGGGAGGAACCTGATAATGTTGTCGATGAAGAAGGGGATGCCTTGGGCATCCCCAAGCTTAGACGCTTGAGTCTTCTTGATATATGCAGGGGTGAACCACCGGGTGCATCCCCAAGCTTAGAGCTTTCACTCTCCTTGATCATGTTGCATCATACTCCTCTCTTGATCCTTGAAAACTTCCTCCACACCAAACTCGAAACAACTCATTAGAGGGTTAGTGCACAATATAAATTGACATATTCAGAGGTGACACAATCATTCTTAACACTTCTGGACATTGCATAATGCTACTGGACATTAGTGGATCAAAGAAATTCATCCAACATAGCGAAAGAGGCAATGCGAAATAAAAGGCAGAATCTGTCAAAACAGAACAGTTCGTATTGACGAATTTTAAAATGGCACCAGACTTGCTCAAATGAAAATGCTCAAATTGAATGAAAGTTGCGTACATATCTGAGGATCATGCACGTAAATTGGCTTAATTTTCTGAGCTACCTACAGGGAGGTGGACCCAGATTCGTGACAGCAAAGAAATCTGGAACTGTGCAGTAATCCAAATCTAGTACTTACTTTTCTATCAACGGCTTAACTTGGCACAACAAAACACAAAACTAAGATAAGGAGAGGTTGCTACAGTAGTAAACAACTTCCAAGACACAAAATAAAAACAAAGTACTGTAGGTAAAATAACACATGGGTTATCTCCCAAGAAGTTCTTTCTTTATAGCCATTAAGATGGGCTCAGCAGTTTTAATGATGCACTCGCTAGAAATAGTATTTGAAGCAAAAGAGAGCATCAAAAAGCAAATCTAAAACACATTTAAGTCTAACATGCTTCCTATGAAAAGGAACCTTGTACACAAATAAATTCATGAAGAGCAAAACGACAAGATCAGGAAGATAAAACAAGTGTAGCTTCAAAAATTTCAGCACATAGAGAGGCATTTTAGTAACATGAAAATTTCTACAACCATATTTTCCTCTCTCATAATAACTTTCAGTAGTATCATGAGCAAACTCAACAATATAACTATCACATAAAGCATTCTTATCATGAGTCTCATGCATAAAATTATTACTCTCCACATAAGCATAATCAATTGTATTAGTTGTAGTGGGAGCAAACTCAACGAAGTGGCTATCATCATATATAGGAGGCATATTGTAATCATAAAAGGAAATTTTCTCCTCAATGCTTGGGGGACTAAAAAGATCATGCTCATCAAAGCCAGCTTCCCCAAGCTTAGAATTTTCCATAGCATTAGCAACAATGGTGTTCAAAGCATTCATAGTAATAACATTCCCATTAGTATGCATATAAAGTTCCATGGGTTTTTTAATTCTCTCTTCAAACATATTATGTCCTAATTCAAGATAAAGTTCATAAAGATCTCTCATATTTTTGTTGTTTTCCATTATGCTTAACTAGTGAAATAAAAACATGCATGATATTAAGTAAAGTAAAACAAGTAACTATTTTTTTTGTGTTTTTGATATAGTGAACAAGATAGCAAATAAAGTAAAACTAGCAACTAATTTTTTTATTTTTTTGTATTTTGATTTAGTGCAGCAAACAAAGTAGTAAATAAAACTAAGCAAGACAAAAACAAAGTAAAGAGATTGAGAAGTGGAGACTCCCCTTGCAGCGTGTCTTGATCTCCCCGGCAACGGCGCCAGAAAAAGAGCTTGATGGCGTGTATTTCACACGTTCGTTGGGCAACCCCAAGAGGAAGGTATGATGCGCACAGCAGCAAGTTTTCCCTCAGAAAGAAACCAAGGTTTATCGAACCAGGAGGAGCCAAGAAGCACGTTGAAGGTTGATGGCGGCGGGATGTAGTGCGGCGCAACACCAGGGATTCCGGCGCCAACGTGGAACCTGCACAACACAACCAAAGTACTTTGCCCCAACGAAACAGTGAGGTTGTCAATCTCACCGGCTTGCTGTAACAAAGAGTTAACCGTATTGTGTGGAAGATGATTGCTTGCAGAAAACAGTAGAACAAGTATTGCAGTAGATTGTATTTCAGTAAAGAGAATTGGACCGGGGTCCACAGTTCACTAGAGGTGTCTCTCCCATAAGATAAACAGCATGTTGGGTGAACAAATTACAGTTGGGCAATTGACAAATAAAGAGGGCATGACCATGCACATACATATTATGATGAGTATTGTGAGATTTAATTGGGCATTACGACAAAGTACATAGACCGTCATCCAACTGCATCTATGCCTAAAAAGTCCACCTTCAGGTTATCATCCGAACCCCCTCCAGTATTAAGTTGCAAACAACAGACAATTGCATTAAGTATGGTGCGTAATGTAACTAGTGACTACATCCTTGAACATAGCACTAATGTTTTATCCCTAGTGGCAACAGCACATCCGTAACCTTAGTGGTTCTTGTCACTCCTCCAGATTCACGGAGACATGAACCCACTATCGAGCATAAATACTCCCTCTTGGAGTTACTAGCATCAACTTGGCCAGAGCATCTACTAATAACGGAGAGCATGCAAGATCATAAACAACACATAGATATAACTTTGATAATCAACATAACAAGTATTCTCTATTCATCGGATCCCAACAAACGCAACATATAGAATTACAGATAGATGATCTTGATCATGTTAGGCAGCTCACAAGATCCGACAATGATAGCACAATGGGGAGAAGACAACCATCTAGCTACTGCTATGGACCCATAGTCCAGGGGTAGACTACTCACACATCACACCGGAGGCGACCATGGCGGCGTAGAGTCCTCCGGGAGATGATTCCCCTCTCCGGCAGGGTGCCGGAGGCGATCTCCTGGATCCCCCGAGATGGGATCGGCGGCGGCGGCGTCTCTGGAAGGTTTTCCGTATCGTGGCTCTCGGTACTGGGGGTTTCGTCACAGAGACTTTTTATAGGCGGAAGGGCAGGTCAAGAGGCGGCACGGAGGCCCCACACTACAGGCCGGCGCGGCCAAGGGGGGGGCCACGCCGCCCTATGGTGTGGCCCCTCCGTGGCCCCTCTTCGTCTCTCCTTCGGACTTCTGGAAGCTTCGTGAGAAAATAGGCCCCTGGGCTTTGATTTCGTCCAATTCCGAGAATATTTCCTTACTAGGATTTCTGAAACCAAAAACAGCAGAAAACGACAAGCGGCACTTCGGCATCTTGTTAATAGGTTAGTTCCAGAAAATGCACGAATATGACATAAAGTGTGCATAAAACATGTAGATAACATCAATAATGTGGCATGGAACATAAGAAATTATCGATACGTCGGAGACGTATCAGTCTCCAACGTATCTATAATTTCTTATGTTCCATGCTAGTTTTATGACAATACCTACATGTTTTGCTCACACTTTATATCATTTTTATGCATTTTCCGGGAATAACCTATTAACAAGATGCCGAAGCGCCAGTTCCTGTTTTCTGCTGTTTTTGGTTTCAGAAATTCTACACAGGAAATATTCTCGGAATTGGACCTCACGAAGACAGAAGCCAATATTTTACCGAGGTGGACCCAGAGAGCCATAGAAGGGCCAGAGGGGGGCCAAGGGGCCCCACACCATAGGGGGGCGCGGCCCACCCCTCTGCCGCGCCACCAGGTGGGGAGGGCACCCTGGGGCTCCTCCGAGGCCGCCCTTCCGCCTATATATTCTCCCAGATGCGAAAACCCTAAAGACATCAGTCATATTCCACGAAAAGTTACGTAGCCGCCGCCATCGCGAAGCCAAGTTCGGGGGACAGAAGTCTCTGTTCCAGCACGCCGCCGGGACGGGGAAGTGCCCCCGGAATCCATCTCCATCGACTCCATCGCCATCTTCATCGCCGCTGCTGACTCCCATGATGAGGAGGGAGTAGTTCTCCCCCGAGGCTGAGGGCTCTACCGGTAGCTATGTGGTTCATCTCTCTCTCCCATGGTGTGATCTTTATGTGATCATGAGCTTTGTAATCTAGTTGAATATGTAGATGTTACTCTTGTCTATTATGCACTTTAGAGGTTACTTTAATATGAACTCCGGAGTTACTCTCCACGGTGTGATGGTGACAGTGTGCGCACCGTGTGTGATTCCTTTATGACGTTGTGGAGCTTGTTTACTCCGGCTTGAGGTGTGCTTTTGCAGCCCTACACAATGAATGGTGTTTGTTATCCAACAAGAGAGTGTTTGAGAGTAGCATTTATTTATTCAATTATGTGATCATTGTTGAGAGTGTCCACTAGTGAAAGTATGATCCCTAGGCCTTGTTTCTAAGCATTGAAACACCGTTTCCAACAAGTTCTGCTACATGTTCGCTTGCTGCCATTTTTATTTCAGATTGCAATTACTACTTATAATCATCCATATTACTTATATTTCACTATCTCTTCGCCGAATTAGTGTACCTATACATCTGACAAGTGTAATAGGTGTGTTGGGGACACAAGAGACTTCTTGTATCTTAATTGCAGGGTTGCTTGAGAGGGATATCTTTGACCTCTACCTCCCTGAGTTCGATAAACCTTGGGTGATTCACTTAAGGGAAACTTGCTGCTGTTCTACAAACCTCTGCTCTTGGAGGCCCAACACTGTCTACAAGAATAGAAGCACACGTAGACATCAAGCTATTTTCTGGCGCCATTGCCGGGGAGGTAAGGTAAAAGGTATTCACATCCTCCGACTACTAAACTATTTTCTAGCACTGTTGCCGGTGTGTGAGTGCTCGAAGTTATTTCCTTTAGATTCTGCAATTTTATCTTTTTGTCTCTTGTTTTTATTTTCACTAGTTAGGCTTAATGGAAAACAACAAAAAAATTAGAGATCTTTATGAACTTTATCTTGAATTAGGACATGAGGTGTTTGAAGAGAAAATTAAAAAACCTATGGAAATTTATATGCATGCTAATGGCAATGTTATTAGTATGAATGCTTTGAAAACCATTGTTGCTAATGCTATGGAAAATTCTAAGCTTGAGGAAGCTGGTTTTGAGGAGCATGATATTTTTAGTCCCCCAAGCATGGAGGAGAAAATTTACTTTGATGATACTTTACCTCCTATATATGATGATTACAATGATGACTATCATATTTTCAGTCCACCTACTATTGAGGAGAAAATTAATTATGATTACAATATGCCTCCTATATATGATGATTATGGTGATGAGAATAATAATGATAGTTATCTTATTGAATTTGCTCCCACTACAATTAATAGTAATGAATATGCTTATGTGGAGAGTAATAATTTTATGCATGTAGCTCATGATAAGAATATTTCATGTGATAGTTATATTGTGGATTTCATCAATGATGCTACTGAAAGTTATTCTGAGAGAGGGAAACATGGTTATATGCATCTTAATAATATTAAGTTTCCCCTCTTTATGTTGAGAATCTTGAAGTTGCGCTTGTGTTGCCTTTCTATGCTTGTTGCTTTGTGCTTTCAGTACTTGTTCCCTTACAAGATTCATTTTCATAGGAAGTGGGTTAGACTTAAAAGTGTTTCTTATTTTCTGTTGATGCTCTCTTTTGCTTCAACTCTTATTTCTTGCGAGAGCATCATTAAAATTACTGAGCCCATCTTAATGGCTATAAAGAAATTACTTCTTGAGAGATAACCCATGTTTTTATTTTTGCTACTGTTTTGTTGTGTCTTGGAAGTTGTTACTACTGTAGCAACCTCTTCTTATCATGTTTATTTCGTTTTTGTGCCAAGTAAAGTCTTTGATAGAAAATTGATACTAGATTTGGATTTCTGCGCAGGAACAGATTTTTAGCTGTCACGAATTTGAGTTGATCTCTCTGTAGGAAACTCGTAAAATTCTGAAAAAATTCATGCGTGATCCTCAGATATGTACGCAACTTTCATTCAACTGGAGCTTTTCCATATGAGCATGTTAAGTGCCTCGAAAAAATTCGTCTTAACGGACTGTTCTGTTTTGACAAATTCTGCCTTTTATTTCGCATTGCCTCTTTTACTGTGTTTGAGTGGATTTCTTTACTCCATTAAATTTCAGTAGCCTTGGGTGATGTCCAGAAGTGTTGGAAATGTTTGTGTCCTTGCTGAACATGTGATTTTTTGATTATGCACTAACCCTCTAATGAGATTTCTTTGAGTTTGGTGTGAAGGAAGTTTTCAAGGATCAAGAGAGGAGGATGATATAATATGATCAAGAAGAGTGAAAAGTCTAAGCTTGGGGATGCCCCCGTGGTTCATCCCTGCATATTTCAAGAAGACTCAAGCTTCTAAGCTTGGGGATGCCCAAGGCATCCCCTTCTTCATCAATAACTTATCAGGTCAGCTCTAGTGAAACTATATTTTAATTCCGTCACATCTTATGTGCTTTACTTGGAGCGTCTGTGTGCTTTTATTTTCGTTTTGTTATCTTAGTTCTCTGAATAAATTGGATCCTATCTTGTTTGGGAGAGAGACACGCTCCGCTTTTTCATTTGAATAGTCCTATTCTTCACTTATATTTGTTGAGTATTCAGTTTTCGCACTGTGTAGCTTCTAGCTTGGTTTTCATGTATCTCTCGTTCAGAGCTATTAGTTATTTTATAGAAAGTACTCTCTTACTTCACTTATATTCACTACTAGGAAAAGGCCTAGCCGTAAGACTGCCATCAGTGGCGCACCATGACTGCCGTGCGCCACTACTACTTAGCAGTGGCGCACCACAAAACGGTGGGCCACTGTTACAAAAGTAGTAGTGGCGCACCTTGATTCTGGTGCGCCATAAGTAAGTGGTGATAGGAGGCCAGGTCCTCCCCCTACCTAGTAGTGGCGCACGTCTCCGGGGTGCGCCACTGCTACATTCCTTACCTATGGCGCACGTTGTAGAGGTGCGCCACAGCTAGGAGGTGTCCAGAGCCCGTTTAGAGATGATAGGCTTAGCAATGGCGCACTACTGTGGTGCGCCACTGCTACATAGGTTACCTATGGCGCATGTCATTAGGTGCGCCACTGCTAGGGGGTGGCCAGAACCCCTTTAGAGATGAGAGGCGTAGCAGTGGCGCACCACGTAGAAATTGGAAAGAGTGCCCACCGCCGGGAAAGAAGCGAAAGGCGCCAGAGCCGCTGCTTAAGGTATGGAAGACGAGGTCTGTTTTCTAGGACTTGCCGTACTGGAAGATCCTCCGTGTGCCTCACAGCCTTGATGTCATGCACATCACGAAGAACGTGTGCGAGAGTCTGCTTGGTACCCTCCTCAACATGCCAGAGAAGACCAAAGATGGGCCGAAAGCAAGGTACGACTTGCAATCAATTGGGATCAGGGAGGAGCTTCACGCGGGACGCCCTAATGATGATGATGATGATGACGATGACGATGATGAGGCGGAGGACACGCAAAGTCGTCGCAAGGGCAAAAATGCCAAAAAGATTGAATATTACTGCCCCCCGCGTGCTTCACTCTAAGTCAGAAGGAGATCGAGCAGTTTTTCGACTGTCTCCTAGGAGTAAAACTTCCCTACGGTTACGCGGGGAAGATAAGCAGGTACCTAGACAAAGCGAAGCAGAGGTTCAGCGGGATGAAGTCTCACGACTGTCACGTGCTGATGACGCAGATACTTCCGGTTGCAATCAGTGGGATCATGGACGCGCACGTCCGTGAAACGCTTTTTGGCCTATGCAACTTTTTCGACGTCATCTCTCAGAAGTCTGTTGGCGTGAGGCAACTTAGAAGGCTATAGGAAGAGATCGTGGTGATACTGTGCGAGCTTGAGATGTACTTCCCGCCCGCTTTCTTCGACGTTATGGTGCATCTGCTGGTACATATCGTGGAGGATATCATCCAACTGGGGCCGATGTTCCTGCACAGCATGATGCCGTTCGAAAGGATGAATGGTGTCATCAAAGGGTACGTTCGCAACAGGGCACGTCCAGACGGAAGCATAGCCAAGGGCTTTCTGACCGAAGAGTGCATCTCCTTCTGCACGAGTTATCTAGAAATCGAGAACCCCGTTGGCCTGCCCGTAAACAGGCATCTCGGGAAGCTCGCTGGATGGGGTCACCGCGACGGTAGCCGCGAAATGCATGTCGACTTCAAGGGTCGAATCGACGACTTTGAAAGAGCAAACCTAGTCGCGCTACAACACATAGACGTGGTCGATCCTTGGGTGGTAGAGCACAAAACCTTCATCGCAAAGACGTACAGTGATCAGGGCCAACAGAGGACAGACGGAGATATAATCAAAGAGCACAACTCAACCTTCACGCGGTGGTTCAAGGACAAGATGCTGACGTACCCTATAGACGAGGATTCTTCTGCGGAAGAAAAACTCATATTCGCCTTGTCACGGGCGCCGAACACAACCGATGACATTTCAGCGTACGATATCAACGGCTACACATTCTACACCGAGGAAAAGGACATGAAGAGCGATTATCAGAACTCCGGTAACGATGGAGTCCTACACCGGTGACGTCAAGCGAGAGATACTACGGAAAGATCGAGGAGATCTGGGAGCTGAGCTACGCCGGAGAGAATGTGCCGATGTTCCGTGTCAGGTGGGCCAAGAACGTCATAAAAGAAGACCGGCATTTCACCACCATGGTTATACCCGAAGCCAAATCCAAGACAGCGGGCGCAAAGGTCACCGCGAAATATGAGCCATGGGTACTAGCTTCCCAAGTGGACCAATGCTTCTTCATTACCGACCCGCAAAAGCCTAGCCGTGTTGTCGTGAGGAGAGGCAAAAGGAGCATCATCGGAATGGATGGAGCCGCCAACGAGCTAGACTTTGACCAGTACGGCGATCCGAAGATGGAAGATGACGACGACGATGATGAAGAACCATACACAACAAGAAGAAGCAGGACCACCCTACCTAAAGGCCGTCCATTCAAGAGAAGAAGTCTAGGAGTTCCGGGGCTAAATTATTCAACCGCGAGAAAGAAGGACAAGAAGATTGTGAAAAGATAATTATGTATCATTTTTTTTAGATCAATTATGTATCATTTTCTTGTATGAATAATGGATGTCATATTGTTAATCTACACATTGTACCGATCAAAATAGACATATAATTTATATTTTTGGATATTTTCTAGATTCTATAGTATTTTAAATATTCTACATAATAATAATTATTTATGCCTTTTATTTTGGTGTATTATGCTATGTACTATAGTGTTAAATCAATTTAATGAAAAAGTGAAAAAAATGGGGCCGCCAGGGTTCGAACCTGGCCGGCCAGGTTTGGCAAACCAACCAAGGGACAGAGCCAGTGCGGTACTAATCGATTTCTGTCAAACCCTGGTCTGTTTGCATTTTGACCCAAACCTATACTGGTAGTGGCGCACCCCTAGAAGTGCGCCATTGCTAAGCCTCATAGTGGCGCACCCCTGGAAGTGCGCCATTGCTAAGGGGGTCTGTGACTTAGACAAAAATCCCCCGGCCGTCCCTTGGTTCCCCACTCCCCATTCTCCCCACTCGATCTCGATTCACCGGCGCCACCTCCCACCGGCGACGCCCTCTCCGACGGCACCTCCCACCAGCGACACCCTCTCCGACGCCACCTCCCACCGGCGGCCGCCCCTCCCTCGATTCACCTCGGACCCCGGCGACGCCCGCCAGGCGCAGAGCGACGCCCGCTGGCTACCTGCCCCCGCCCCTGCCGTCGAATCGGATCGAAGCGCAGCAGACGCCCGCCGGCTACCTGCCCCCGCTATCAGCTGGTCAGGTTCGTTCCGTCCCTATCTTTAGCTTCCTCCCTCGGTTTCTCTACCGCCGAATCGACTTGCTCTGATAGGTCGCAAATCGATTCGCTCTTAGATTCAGCTTCTACTAATTCGTAATTTAGACCTCCCTCTTCATGGCGTCAACCTGAGGAGACCAGCTCCCAGTCGCGTCGGAGTCTGCTACTCCCCGTAAACACAGCAACTAACTTAACAAGCTTCCTGATTTCCGTTGGCTCAATAACAGATAGCTAGCCAATATATGCACTTGTGCTCTTCTGTTATCATCTACTAGTAGTGTAGCCTCTATACATGCACCCATAACCATATCTTTTTTAGTAGTATGTATAAACACTGAATAAGTAGTGATGATCAAATGTGTTGAACTGAACATCTAGTGTACTAGTAAAACAACTTCAGTATCAACTTAACTTAATACATACATCTGTATTAAACAGACGCTATGCGTTTCTTCTAGGTTGCTGCTAGGTGCTGCTGTTAGGTGCTGCTGCTATTAGGTGCTGCTGCTAGAAATGAGAGAACCTTGGGTAGCACATTGTTCAGTAGACCTGTGGGTACCATGTTTAGAGTTCAATAAGAGAACAAAACTCTCTTAGGCAGATTAATTCAAAATTATAAATGTTATAGCTGGCAATCAAAAAGGCAGTACTCCAAGAATAGAACAACTGTTTATCATGTTGCTTAAGGATTAGTTTTTGCTTGCTTCTAGTTGCTGTTGTTGGATTGCTTGCTGCTGCCATGTCCCTGCTGCTGCTGCTAGCTAGGTGCTCCCCTTTATGTAGTCATCCAACTCTGCTCTTTTATTAATCCTAGCTACCATGTTAGTTTTTGCTTACTGGATGAAAACTTGATGTTCTTGTTGCAAATGTAGCTTGTCCTTGCAGTAGTTCTTTGTTGCACATTTGTTTTGTTGCAAATTTTCAGTTTTGTCAGATAAACCTGCTGTTTCGTATGCTTGCCCTTGCAGTAGTTTTTGCTTGCTTGCTTTGGTGCATCCTTGTAGTAGATAACTAATGAGAAAAGGATTAGAGAAAGCTGGACAAATCAATGCTGAACCATCGTGGTGGTAGTAGCAAATTTAGGTTTAGGAAATTTTAACATACTACTGCTGATTTAACTGCAAAAGAATTAGTAATGAAGAAGAAGCATGGCACTATATTGACAGTAGGTTTAGTGGTCTGTATTTGGCTGCTCTAGTAGATATCTAGTGATTTTAAGCTACTGACTATTATGTATCTGATATTGCCGACTCTATCTTCAATGAAATTCTATTGTACTATGTATGCATTAGATAGTTGATCATTTTAGCCTAGTGCTTTGGCTATTTGCTTGCTTGCTGCTGCTGCTAGGGCTGTAAAATTGGGTATATTTTGCTTGCTGCTGCTCTAGGGCTGTAAAATTGGGTATTTTTTGCTTGCTGCTGCTGCTAGGTTGCTAGGTTGATTACTGCTGCTGCTAGGTTCTTGAAGTTCACATTTTATACTGATTTGTTACTATTTTTCCATTCAAATGCATATAATTTGGGATCAGAGTGAAGGGTTGATGCTCACAGTGTTTATTTTGATGTTTACAACACTAGTTCTAGTCCATGGTGCTCAGCTGGTGTATATGAGGAACAATTGTACATGTGCCATGGTGCTCAGCTGGTGTATATGGTGACATATTCTTGTGCAGGGATCGACAGAGTTGCTCATTATCGCCGAAATGTTGATTCATTTCCGTTTCGGCGAAAATGGGGCACTCATATGTACATAAATTAGCATAGGTCATGCCCAATTTTGTTAGTGGAATGGATCGTAATATGGTTCAAAAATGTAAACATGTAGGATGGCCGGTCCCGGTGGCCGGCGAGGCGGTCGAGGCCACGGTCCTGGGCGCCCCCGGGGCCGGGGAAGGGGCCGCCGCGGTGGAGCAGCAAGGGCCCCACGGTCATCGTCACCTGCATCCTCCTCGTCTTCGCATGAGGAACGCTGCTTCGAGTTCCTCCTCCGCATCGACGACGACCCACTCGGCATCAAGAGGCTACCGGACAAGTTCGCCGAGTTCGTCGACGGCGTCGAGCCGGCGCACTTGTAGCTACGGGAGGCTAGCTGCAACTTCTGCCGCTGGTCCGTGGAGGTCCTGTTCGACGGGCAGGGCAAGATGTACCTGCACACGGGGTGGGACAAGTTCGCCCGTGACCTCCACCTCGAGCCCGGCTGCCAGCTCACCTTCCTGTACGAGGGGGACGGCGAGATGATCGTCAAGGTGTTCGACGACACCGCCTGCCGTGTGCACTACCCCCACACCGGCGAATCCGGCTCGGACACCGATAGTTAGAACTTAGAGTGTTGTCAACTCTATCTTCGTTGCTTCGTGTTGTTTGAATTCTATATTAAATTGTATGAAGCTACGATGTTAGGTATGATGATGTTATGTCCAAATATCAATCTCTTGTGCATCCTACCTTGCCTCGCTGACACCATCCCGGGATGTTCATATTTGTTTGGACCAACAATGTATGAGGCCCTTGTCATTCCATTTGCTTTGGTATCTCAAAATGCCGATGATTAGAATGTTTGGTCAATCGTACACTCCGGGGTGACGCCTTGGTGAGCCTGGTGTGATGGCACAAATATCAATCTCTTGTGCATCCTACCTGGCCTCACTGACGCCATCCCGGGATGTTCATATTTGTTTCGACCAACAATGTATGAGGCCATCGTCATTCCATTTGCTTTGGTTTTTCAGAATGCCGATGATTAGAATGTTTGGTCACCTATACACTTGGAGGAGGGGCCAGTGAACCTGGTGCGATGACACAAATATCAATCTCTTGTGCATCCTACTTGGTTTCACTGACGCCTTCTCTAAATGTTCATATTTGTTCCGACCAACAAAATATGAGGCATTCCATTTAGTTCATAATAGCTACTTGTCTCTTATTTGAGTTGGCACTTCTTAATTGCATAGCCCTTTCTTCCATTTTAGTGCCGATGATTAGAATGTTCGGTCAACAGAGGACCCCGGGGTGACGCAAGTGAGCCTGGTGCGATGGCACAAGTATCAATCTCTTGTGCATCCTACCTGGCCTCACTTACGCCATCCCGGGATGTTCATATTTGTTTGGACCAACAATGTATGAGGCATTCCATTTAGTTCATACTAGCTACTTGTCTCTTATTTGAGTTTGCACTTCTTAATTGCATTGGCCGATGATTAAATTTTGTGGTCACTACACTTGGGGGAGGCGCTAGTGAGCCTGGTGCGATGACACAAGTATCAATCTCTTGTGCATCCTACCTGGCCTCACTAACGCCTTCCCTAAATGTTAATATTTGTTTGGACCAACAATGTATGAGGCATTCCATTTAGTTCATACTAGCTACTTGTCTCTTATTTGAGTTTGCACTTCTTAGTTTCTTTGGCTTGTTCATATATGTGCAGATATGACGTGGTATGTCGTGTACAAGGGCAAGGTTCCCGGAGTCTACAACGACTGGGAGGAGTGTCGGAGACAGGTTCACCGTTTTAGCGGTAACAGCTACAAAGGGTACACCACTAGAGCGGAGGCCGAAGACAGATACGCACGCTATCTGGCGGGAGAGAGGACGAAGCGGAGGAGGATCCAGATGAAGACCACTTTCATCGGGACGGTGCTAGTAGTGACTCTAGCTCTCTTCTATGTGATGCTAGTTTAGATGATCGACCTTGTGTAACCACTAGCTCATTTGACTTGTAACACCGTAACACTTGTCTAATATTTGAAATCTTGTGAATCATGGAGGCTAATGTGAAGGACTATATATTGGTATACTGTGCTGTTGTATATATGTGTTATATATTCTGTATCTGTGCTGTTATACTGTGCTATACAGCCTGTACAAATACATGCCAGAAATACAAAAAATGAAAACGAACTAATAGTAGTAGCGCACTACTGGATCATGAGTGGCGCACGTCTGAGATGCAACAGTGGCGCACCTAAACAAGCAGCAATGGCACACCAGCTCGCCGTAACAGTGGCGCACCCTAGGAGGCAGCAGTGGCGCACCGACAGCAGACAGTAGTGGCGCACTGCTGCTGAACAACAGTGGCGCACCCCTTTGGGGTAGTAGTGGCGCACCAGTGTACCTATCAATGGCGCACGGCGCAGTGCGCCACTGTTACTTAGGGTAGTTGTGGCGCACCAGTAGTGCGCCACTACTAAAACTTAGCAGTGGCGTGATAGTAATGGCGCACCAGCAGTGCGCCACTGATGGGGGATAGTGGTGCGCCACTGAATAGCTTTTTCCTAGTAGTGATTTGTTTTGAGAGTTTCTTGCTATTTGGTTGGAAACAGAAAATGCTTCATGTGGTAATTGGTATATTGTCTTGAATAATTTGATACTTGGCAATTGTTTTGAGCTCTCAAGTACATCATGTTTAAGCTCTTGCATCATGTAGTTTAAATCTATTAGTGGAGAACTACTGTAGAGCTTGTTGAAATTTGGTTTGCATGATTGGTCTCTCTAAGGTCTAGATATTTTCTTGTAAAAGTGTTTGAACAACAAGGAAGACAGTGTAGAGTCTTATAATGCTTGCAATATGTTCTTATGTAAGTTTTGCTGTACCGGTTTATACTTGTGTTTGCTTCAAACAACCTTGCTAGCCAAAGCCTTGTACTGAGAGGGAATTCTTCTCGTGCATCCAAAACCTTGAGCCAAAACCTATGACATTTGTGTCCACCATAACTACCTACTATGTGGTATTTTTCTGCCATTCCAAGTAAATTGCTTCTGTGCTACCTTTAAAACCTTTCAAAAATTCATTCCTTGTTTTTGCAATACATAGCTCATGGGAAAGTAGCCTAAAAACTATTGTGGTAAGGAATATGTCGCTTATGTATCTTAGTTCTTATAAGTTGCTTGTTGAGCGGTAACCATGTTATCTGGGGATGCCATCAACCTGTCACACCTTTGTTGAATATCATGTGAGTTGCTATGCATGTTCGTCTTGTCTGAAGTAAGGGAGATTTTCCATGATTGAAATGGTTTGAGTATGCATATTGTTAGAGAAGAACATTGGGCCGCCAACCAAAGCCATGTATCATGGTGGAAGTTTCAGCTTGGGCATTAATCCTCAAATCTCTTATGAGAATATTATCTGTTGTTGAATGCTTAAAGCATAAAAGAGGAGTCCATTATCTGTTTTCTATGTTGTCCCGGTACGTATGGATGTCCTCAAGCTGAGATCTATCAAAATCGAGAAATCAAATGTGATTTATCTCCTTGGACCTTTGTACAGGTGGCATAGAGGTACCCCTTTGTGACACTTGGTTGAAACATATGTAATGCGATGATAATTGATGGAAATCCGAGCTAATTAGGACAAGGTGCAGGCACTATTAGTATTCGATGCATGAGGCTTGCAACTTATAGGAAGTTTTATACATAACCCATATGAATTATTACTACCTTTGACACAATTGTTTCCATGTTTTCAAAATAAAAAGCTCTAGCACATGAGTAATCCCTGCTTCCCTCTGCGAAGGGCCTTTCTTTTACTTTATGTTGAGTCAGTTTACCTACTTCTTTCTATCTTAGAAGCAAACACTTGTATCAACTGTGTGCATTGATTCTTACATGCTTGCTTATTGCACTCATCATATTACTTTGTGTTGACAATTATCCATGAGATATACATGTTGAAAGTTGAAAGCAATTGCTGAAACTTAAATCTTCCTTTGTGTTGCTTCAAAACCTGTTATTAAGAATCTATTGCTTTATGAGTTAACTCTTATGCAAGACTTTTTGATGCTTGTCTTTAAAGTACTATTCATGAAAAGTTTTTGCTATATGATTCAGTTGTGTAGTCATTATCTATTTTTTAGCAAACTATTGACCATTGCTTTGAGTCACTTCATTTATCTCATATGCTTTACAATGGTATTGATCAAGATTATGTTGGTAGCATGTCACTTCAGAAATTATTCTTTTTATCGTTTACCTACTCGAGGGCGAGTAGGAACTAAGCTTGGGGATGCTTGATACGTCTCCAACGTATCTATAAATTCTTATGTTCCATGCTAGTTTTATGACAATACCTACATGTTTTGCTCACACTTTATATCATTTTTATGCATTTTCCGGGACTAACCTATTAACAAGATCTTTGAGCGCCGGTACATTTTTCTGCTGTTTTTGGTTTCAGAAATTCTACACAGGAAATATTCTCGGAATTGGACCCCATGAAGACAGAAGTCAATATTTTGCCGAGGCGGACCCAGAGAGCCAGAGAAGGGCCAGAGGGGGGGCCAAGGGCCCCCCACACCATAGGGGGCGCGGCCCACCCCTCTGCCGCGCCACCAGGTGGGGAGGGCACCCTGGGGCCCCTCCGAGGCCGCCCTTCCGCCTATATATTCTCCCAGATGCGAAAACCCTAAAGACATCAGTCATATTCCACGAAAAGTTACGTAGCCGCCGCCATCGCGAAGCCAAGTTCGGGGGACAGAAGTCTCTGTTCCGGCACGCCGCCGGGATGGGGAAGTGCCCCCGGAATCCATCTCCATCGACTCCATCGCCATCTTCATCGCCGCTGCTGACTCCCATGATGAGGAGGGAGTAGTTCTCCCCCGAGGCTGAGGGCTCTACCGGTAGCTATGTGGTTCATCTCTCTCTCCCATGGTGTGATCTTTATGTGATCATGAGCTTTGTAATCTAGTTGAATATGTAGATGTTACTCTTGTCTATTATGCACTTTAGAGGTTACTTTAATATGAACTCCGGAGTTACTCTCCATGGTGTGATGGTGACAGTGTGCGCATCGTGTGTGATTCCTTTATGACGTTGTGGAGCTTGTTTACTCCGGCTTGAGGTGTGCTTTTGCAGCCCTACACAATGAATGGTGTTTGTTATCCGACAAGAGAGTGTTTGAGAGTAGCATTTATTTATTCAATTATGTGATCATTGTTGAGAGTGTCCACTAGTGAAAGTATGATCCCTAGGCCTTGTTTCTAAGCATTGAAACACCGTTTCCAACAAGTTCTGCTACATGTTCGCTTGCTGCCATTTTCATTTCAGATTGCAATTACTACTTATAATCATTCATATTACTTGTATTTCACTATCTCTTCGCCGAACTAGTGCACCTATAAATCTGACAAGTGTATTAGGTGTATTGGGGACACAAGAGACTTCTTGTATCTTAATTGCAGGGTTGCTTGAGAGGGATATCTTTGACCTCTACCTCCCTGAGTTCGATAAACCTTGGGTGATTCACTTAAGAGAAACTTGCTGCTGTTCTACAAATCTCTGCTCTTGGAGGCCCAACACTGTCTACAAGAATAGAAGCACACGTAGACATCAGACACCTCAATGAGCACCCGCATTCTGACATAGTTCCCTTCATAGAACAACTTTGGGGACATCTGAACCTCTTTCGTTTTCCCAATCCGGCGAGCTAGGTCATCAACAACATGAACCTTACGGTATAACTCCGGAATACCATGGATTTGATCCCAAACGAACAATCCTCCGAAGGAGATCTTTTCAGGATCTTCCCGGCCATCATAATCCTCGATGAGTACAACCCATCCGCGAAAATTCCAAGGTCCCTGGTGGACGAACTTCTTCCAATCACCCATACAATGCATCTGAAACACAAACAGATTCCCACCAGCCTCCCTGCAGATTGAATCTTTGGAGAGATTCCAGATGGCTTTCATCTTCCCGAACAGAGCCCCAGCACTGAAATTTCTCTTAGTATGAACCTTGCCAATTGCTAACAAGCGAGCCTCCTTTTGGAACTCTTTAACCGTATCTGCTCCGATTACCACATCATCTAGTTCATCATCACATAAGTCTAGGTGCTTGAGCAGGTCATCGATCTCAGAGTCTGATTCCTTTGCCAAGCCAGAGCCTCCAGCTTCCGAATTCGTTACCATGTTACCCTGCCGCAGGAGCCCTAGAACAAGGGCAGGCGATACTTGCGTAGGTTGAGGAGGAGTAGAATCGGATCGGGTTGAAGAGATGTAGATCAAGCCAAGTCGGGTCAGCGTCGAGAGAAAGGTAGTATCTCGCGGTGGCGACAGAGATCGCCTCCGGAGCCAGAAACCCTAACGAGGAGGGTATTGTCAAGTAACAGTGAGTTGATACGCTTGATGAGCAACCCAAACCAACAAACAATATATAATTGTCGAACACATGCAAGCCTAATGCTGAAATGTTTTTGCTCTGTGTGTAAATATATTTGATATTTATCGGATTTCCTAAAAACATCTCAGGATTGGATGCACCATTGCACAATAAGACAAGGGTGCACTAGATATCTTTTTTCCTACACGTTGATGAACCACTAGGTACATGTGTTGTCAGGATCTAAGGTATCATGAGAATGTTAGGTAAATGGATATACAACCAAACCACCCATGTTCAAATACCTAGGGACAAAATTTTGGTTTCTTAATTTTCTTTAAAAAAAATCGTTGTAGTGGCTTCCCCTACAACAATCCTTTAAAGAAATGATCTAAGGTGTCAAGGGTATTCCGCCAAAGTAACACTTTCTAGTTCAAATTTGAGATGAAAATTTAAACTAAAAACCAGCAATTCTTGCATCCTTACCAGGAGCACAGTGCAAAATCTTAGTGATAACAAAATTCCACCACAAAAAGTTGACAATATTTCAAAGAGAAACCTCAACCACACTACATACGTATGTACATTTGTACACACACAAAAGAAAACAGAAAATTGTACACCGACAAAAAAAGAACCAGAAAAAAAATCAAACCACCAGAAAAATAACCCTGCCCTAGCGTAATTTTACAATCTTGCGACACCAGAATAGCAAAGCGCATCAGCCCCAACAGTAATGCAAAGAATATCGGAATATCACAAACGAAGCGCGCGAGGGCGCGCAGAAAGGCGGAAAACACTCATATTCCTTCCTTTTTTTTTCTTACGTGTCGCTCTTGGTTGGTCACACCTGGTTGTTTGACGCCGCCGCCGCCTCCCCGCCGGGAGAGCGCGCCAGCGCCGACCTGAGCATAAACCCAGGAGGAACGGTCCTGTCGGTTTCGTCGTCGTCATGGTAGACGTACGCGGAGCCGCCGTGCCTGGTCATGTCCATGCCGGCCGTCTCTTGTTCGGCCGTGACACGGAGCAAGCCGAGCTTGTCGAGCGCCAAGAAGAGCGGGCCCATGGTGAAGGAGACGAACCCGGCGATGACCAGGATCTGCACGACGTGCGCAGCGAGCAGCCTTCCGCCGCCGCCCATGAAGAGCCCGTAAGGCCTGCCCTCGCCGTAGATCTGCTCCACGTACTTCTGCTTGGCGAAGAGCGCCGTGAAGATGATCCCCCACGCGCCGCAGCCGCCGTGGAGCTGCGCCGCCTCGAGAGGGTCGTCGTACTTGAATCGAGCGGCGAGAGCGTTGAAGCCCATGAGCACCCACGCCGACACGAACCCGCAGATGACTGCGGCCCACGGGTCAACCACGCTGCAGCCAGCGGTGATGGCCGCGAACCCGCCGAGCATGCCGTTGCAGACGTCCGTCACGTTCCAGTGCCCCGTCTGGAGGCGCTTCGCGAAAAGCGTTGTGAGCGCCGCCACGCTGCCTGCGAGCGTCGTCGTCACGCCGGTGCGGCCCACGGCCGACCACTGCCCGTTCATGCTACCTGGGGGGCCGTACGACTTGAGGATGGTGACGAAGGACCCTGGGTTGAACCCGAACCACCCGAACCACAACAAGAAGGTCCCAAGCACCACGAGTGTCGCGCTGTGGCCCCTGAGCGCCACCGAGCGGCCGGCGTGGTCGAACCGGCCGATGCGAGGCCCCTCGATGATCGCGCCCCAGAACCCGGCGATTCCACCGACCATGTGCACGACGCCGGAGCCGGCGAAGTCGATGACGCCGGACTTGAAGAGCAGCGGGCCGGAGGTGCGGGTCGCGGATGCCCACCCGTCGGCGGACCAGATCCAGTGGGACACCACCGGGTAGACGAATCCGGTGAGGAACGCCGAGTAGATGAGATAGGACACGAACTGCGTCCTCTCGGCGATGGAGCCCGACGTAATGCCGGCGGCGGCAATTGCGAAGGCCCACTGGAAGAGGAAGAAGCTGTAGTCAAAGCCGACCTCCGGTACGTTCTGGAGTCCGAAGAACTGCTTCCCGATGAAGCCGTTGGAGGGCGTCCCGAAGGCGAAGGCGAAGCCGAAGAGGTAGTAGAAGAGGGCCCCGGCAGCGGCGTCCAGGACGTTGGTGAGCATGATGTTCATGGTGTTCTTCGCCCTCACGGAGCCCGCGCAGAGCATGGCGAAGCCGAGCTGCATGGCGAAGACCAGGTAGGCCGAGAAGAGCAGGTATGTGGTGTCCACCGCCAAGGTGGTATCCGCGAACCTGTTGCACAGGTACTCCGTCGCATTGGTCGCCGCCGTCCCCAGCAGCGGCGCCAGGTCCGCCGCGCACGTCGACATCGTGCTGTGCCGACCCTAGACACCCGCTCCTTCAGAATTCTTTGGTCGTGGTAGAGGGATCAGAAGAGAGGATTGATGTTTGGGGGAATCGGTTGTGTCGGATTTATAGGACGGTGAGGCGAATCAGCGGAAAGCTAGAATTTTATTTTTCAAATATAGTGCGAGCAAAGGGAGACATGGCAACGATGGTTTATTTTGGTTTTAGCTGAAGAAGTGGGGCCCATCCGCAGTGAATCTTCTGTGATGGTCGTGAGATACCCATGGATTAGGGTGGGGCTGTAGGGAATCTGGGGATTCTGGAGGTACAGCTCGACATGACTAGATGTTGTGGTGGATTTTCTCATGGTGTAGCTGTGTGTCACATATTTTTTCCTTTTAATAATGGACACTTTATTAATAAAATTTAAGTATTACGTCTGGTTTCTGCATAATTAGAATGCACACGACCATTTCAATCCAGGAAAGACAACCATAAATGCAAATCTCGGCAAATACAAAAGATAAAATAAAACGTGCTTAAGGCGAACGGGGGCCAATCTGCAAATCATGCTTCCATCCATGTTTGGGAAAAATATTCTTTGAAGTATCCACCAACCGTGTAAACATGTCCATAAAGAGGTCACGATGCTTCACGCGATGCAGAGGCGACCACAAACGAAGCGTAGCTGTGGAACGATGGATGACTTGCATAAGAGAAGATAATTTATTATTAAAATCTTGTCATTTCTACATAGCCACAACGATCAAATAACGGCAATCGATCACACCCTAATAAGTAACTTAAACCTACGATCCACACCATTAAGCCAGTTGCCGAAAATATTCAAACACTTCATGGTGGATATAAGGTAGAACCTATCTGGATGGCTGGCCATACAGATCCAGCAAATTTACACTGGATGAATAAGTGCTTTATGGTCTCATCGTGATGATAGAAGGCACACTTTTTGCTTCCCTACCAATTAAGTTTTGCAAGGTTATCTTTGGTGAGAATCACCCTCGGTGAAGATACCACTTAAACACCTTAGTTTTGAGTGATATCTTCATCTTTCAAATTTTCATATTATTATCGACGTGAACATTAGGTTGGATTAGAGAATTGTAAAAAGAAGCCACCGAGAATAAACCACTCTTAGTTAGATTCCAACGAAAACATCGGACCCCTGCGTCAGATTCACTGAATCCAGATGCTATAAGAAAGCATTCCACAATGCTTGTCTAGGTCCAGTGAGACCCCGCCTAAATGACACATTCGGTGGGAAAGTTTCCAACACCTTATGCTCAAAAAAAAGTTTCCAACACCTTAGCAAGTGTATCACTCTTGTGTTGCACAATATTGTACAATGCCAGATACTGTTTTTTGGTGTGGCATTAACCAGCAATTTATCCTCCCAAAATCTACTCTTCGGTCCATCCCTAATAGAGAAAGATCCATATGGGAAGAAGAACTTCGTCGCCATAAGACCCACCGAGAAATGTGAATCTCCGGGTTTCCAGGAACTTGATATGACGCATTTGAGCCGATGTACTTTCTCCTAAGAAGGGTTTGCCAAATTCCATCCTCGGTAAGTAGCTTGAACAACCATCTACCAAGGAGGGCCCTGTTTCTGACCTCAAGGTCTTGGATTTCAAGACCTCCTTGATATTTGGGTCTGCAAATTACACCCCATTTAGCGAGTTGATGTGTCCTCTTCACACTATAACCTTGCAGAAGAATCTTCATTGAAAATAATCTAATCGTACTGAATTGATAAGAACCACTCTTCCTCCCAGGGATAGTAATTTTCCTTTCCAACTATTTAATATAATTTGTAGTCTTTCCTCCACCAATTTCCATTCAGCATTAGTGAGTCTCCGATAACGTATCGGGATCTCCAAATACCTAATAGGAAACAATCCTTACCGACGGCCAAAAAGCTAAGCATACATGCCGACATGGTCCTAAGCTTCTCCAAAACAAAAACAAAAAATCACTCTTATGTAAGTTTGTCTTCAAACCTGATATATGCTCAAACACTGAAAGAATTAATTTCAGATTTCTTGCTTTTTCGATGTCATGATCCATAAAAAATAATTATATTATCGCCATATTGAAGAATTGTAAGGGTATTTTACCCTTATCCATTATTTTTGTAACTATGACACCATGCTAGAGTATTTGGTCTAATACATGTCTACAAGATGACTCTCAGGTATTAGCCAAAGAGGTATAATGGTGTATCAATGGAACAAGAAGGCAATGGGAGACCCCCCACTTCGATGAAAAATCAACAAGGGAGTTTCAGCCTCGACCGGTCAGTGGCCCGGTCAGACCGGCCCTAGGACCGGCTCCGTCCGGTCACACGCCCGGTTGGGCCGGGTGCCGGGCCGGGCGCCCCGGCTCCAACCGGCCCCCACTCTTGTGCCAGCCGGGCGATGTCCAGTAAGGTCGGAGAAGTCGTCCTGTCGAGATCCGGTCGTAGACCCGGTTTGGACCGGCCGATCCGGTCCCAGTCCCGGTCGGACCGGGTGGAGGACCGGGCGCCCCGGCGCCAACGGGCCCCCACGCCTGTGCCAGCCGGACGATGTCCAGTATGCCAAAGAAGCCGTCCGGTCAGGATACGGCCCAGATCCGGTTTGGACCGGCTGGCCCGGTCCCAGGCCCGGTCTGACCGGCCCCTGCGCCGGCCTGTCCGGCGCCAGGTCCGGTTGACCGGGTTCCTCGAGGAAAGTGCTGATGTGGCAAGTCATCAACGGCCATATTTCAAGTGACACTATATATACCCCCTTCTTCTACCTCTGAAGGGTTAGGCACTACACTACAAACTGTTCTTGAGCTCTCCCTCTCATACTCCATTGTTAGAAACACCAAAAGCCTCAGATCTCCCTCCTCCTCCTCCACTCAAACTCAAATCCCTCCGGGGAAACGATAGAGGAGGACCCGATCTACTGTTCTACCAAGCCAAATCTCATTCCCCCTTGTATTCATCAAGAAGCTTGATCTCTAGGGTTCCTTGGAAACCCTAGGTGGGCAAGAGTGGTCCGGAAGATTCCGGGATGTGGATTTGCTCCTGACATGATTGTGAAGGTTTGGAGGCTACCTCAAAGTATACGACAAGTGAGTGAGCTACTCCTCCGTGGGATAGCCTCCGGAGAATAGGGTGAGCCTTCGTGGCGTGGAGAATCCTTCGTGGGACCTCCACCCCTCCAAACGTGACGTACCTTCTTGCAAAGGAAGGGAACACGGGAATAAACCCTCGTCTCCGCGTGCTATCGGTTATCTCTAACCGAACTCCTTACTTGTGATATAACTGCCTGTGAGAGCCTTCGTGCTCGTGTTACTTGTATCCTCATATAGGTTGTCTCACCTAGTTTACATTAGGCTCACCTTTATATTCCGCAAAGCCTAATATGCAAAGAAAGAATTAAAATCTGTAGAAACCTATTCACCCCCCTCTAGGTTTACCATCTTTGAACTTTCAATTGGTATCAGAGCCTGGACTCTTATTAAGGGCTTCACAGCCTTAAGAGTGAGATGGATAAACTATTCGAGGGTCTGGATGAAGAATCTAACCTTTTGGTTAGAGAAATGAAATCTAGATTCTTGGCATATGATGCCGAGAAGAAGAAAAAGGAGGATGAACTACAAAGCCAAATGGCACAAATGACTGCCATGCTTAAGAACTTGACTAGTGGGACTCCTAGTGGGGTTTCGGCCTCTCAAGGAAGTTTCCATGAAGTCAACCATGACTATCCCAAAAACACTTCACCCATGCCTCATATAAACCATAGTGGAAATGTTCCCCATTTTGATGGAACTCACTTTCCTTTTTGGAAATCTTCTATGGAATCTCATATTCGCAGCTGCAGTGTGGAGTTATGGGAGATCATTGTTGATGGATACCGGAAGCCACAAGATCCCGCTCGGTTGACCTCCACCGAATTCTCCAACCGTCAACTCAATGCCTCCGCACGTGACAAGATTAGGACTGGCATCAACCGCAAGATCCTTGATCAAGTCAATGACATTGACTCCGCTAAAGAGTTGTGGGATCGGATTGTAGTACTCCAAGAGGGAACCGATCTAATCCAATCAGCTCTTTATGAGTCCGCAAAGCAAGAGGCCACTATGTTCATGATTAGAGAAGGAGAATCCGTGGCCGATGCCTATGCAGGGCTTGGTGCTCTTAGAGTGAAGGTCAAGGGACTTGGATGTGAGAAATACAATGACAGCTTTGAGATGAATGAAGCATTCATAAAGTCCAAGGTCATTGCCATGATTGCCGTCAAGCAAAAAGACACCAACCTTGCACTCAACTTTCAAATCATTACCAAGAGTGCTGATCTGAACGCCGATGATCTAGTCTCCTATGTGGCAGCCAATGAGAACATGGCCAAGACAGGAGAAAGGCTCATGGCAATGAACCGTGTTGATGAAGCCTGACACAACCTTGCCCTCAAGGCTAGGGCTGACCATGAAAGAGAAGAAGTCTATGAAATTGAAGAAGATGAAGAGATGACTTCAACTAGTGACATCGCCACAGACTTTGCTTTCTTTGCCAAGAAGTACAAGGCAAAGTTTCCAATGCTCCTCAATGAGAAGAAGAAGAAGAGAACCTGCTACAACAGTGATGAAGATGGTAACTTTGCAAATGAGTGCCCTTATGAGAAAAGGGTAGACAAGCCAAAGTTTGTGAAAGGGGTCAAGCCAAGATTGAAGCCAAACCCTATCAACGATCGATACAAGAAGAACAAGGGAAGAGCTTTTGTTGGGGCCGAGTACATCTCCGATGAAGAAGAGGAAGATGAGGAGAGGGAGGCCGGAGTGGCCGGTTTGGCTTTCTCCAAGCCCGGGTCACTCTTCACATATGACTACTCCACGGAGAATGATGTCGGTTCTTCCTTCATGGCAAGAACGACTCAAGATGATGACTCCGATGATTCTCCCTCCTCTACGATCGTTGGCTCTTGTCTAATGGCAAGAGAAACCAAGGTAATGGAATCCCCACCTTCTCTAACTAGTGTTCTTGATGATGAACCTGAAAATCAAGAAGAATTAGCCATGCTTAAGGAACTTTACAAAGTTAGATGCACCCTTCGTGGTGAAGCTCTTGTCAAGTTTGATTTCTTGATGGAATCCCTCAAAGAAAAGGACGAGTCCATTGATGAATTAGAATATCATTTGAATGATAAGGAACGGAGATTCAATCTCCTAAGACAAGAGCTAAAAACTGAAAGGTGCATATCTCAAGGCCTTAAGCAACAAATTGAAACTTATGAACTAGATAAAGTTAAGGACCTTGAAACTATTCAAAGGGCTCAATCATTGACCCAAGAGCTCAATGCCTCAAAGGAGGAGCTTGAAGTTGCTCATGATTCTCTCACTAGGGATCTTGACCACCTTGAAAGAGCTAACAAGCTTGTTAAGGATGAGCTCAAGAAACTAGGAGAGAACCATGATCTACTCCAAGAAACCTACAAGAAGGCTCTTGGATCAATGAATGATCCCATTATTGATAAAGATGTTGCTAGTTCCTCCAGCTCCTTTACTAGTGAGCATGCTAAGCTTGTTGCGGAACATGTTCGTTTACAAGAGGAACTATCTTTGCATGTTGAGACCAATACATATCTTGAATCTTTGGTGACCAAATATGGTCTCAACTATCATCCTAATGAATCGGCTTGTGAGCAAGCAACTATTCTTGAGGAAAATGCTAGGTTGAAAAAAGAACTTGCCAAGTTCACCACCGCCAAGAATAAGATGGGATTGGATGACCTCTTGAGTAAGCAAAGGTCAAACAATCAAAAGCATGGACTTGGGTGTACTCCCAAGTCCCACAAGAAGAACTTCTACAAGAAAGATAAGCCCGCTCAAGAGAAGAACAAGAAGGTCACTAATGTTGGCAAAGGCACTAGTGGTGACCGCACGGGACCTAACAATCACTATGAACTATTTGTTGATTACTATGGTGATTTATGCTAACTATGTTGGCCCTCGTAATGGCTATGCTTATAGAGGGTACTCAATTTGGGTACCAAAGATATTGTTGCCATTACAAAGGAACCCATTAATCGATGGGTTCCTAAATCCTCTACTTGATTTTGTAGGGGTATTCCTCTGGTGGTCCAAAATGGGTGTTTGATAGTGGATGCACCAATCATATGACCGGAGGAAGAGGTGTGCTTGATCAATTCATTGAGGATATCAACAAAAAGTCAAGCATCACCTTCGGTGACAACTAAAAGGGAAAGGTACTTGGGTATGGCAAGGTGGCAATCTCTAAGGACTTGTGCCTTGAGACGGTCATGCTTGTTGAATCCCTTTGCTATAACTTACTTTCTATATATCATCTTGCCGATGCCGGTTACAATTCATATTTTACTAATTATTGTGTGAAAGTCTTTAGGAGTGACAATCTCAAATTGGTCCTTGTTGGATATGTGGAGAACAACCTTTACGTGGTTGACCTCTCGAAAGAGAGCCCCTCTCCCTCCACATGTCTAATGGCGGCCAAACATGACGAAGGTTGGTTGTGGCATCGCCGCCTTGGTCATGTCAACATGAGAAATCTTAAACAACTCCTAAAGGGTGAGCACATTGTTGGACTAACCGACATTTCTTTTGAGAAAGATCGTGTATGCAGTGCATGTGTAGCCGGAAAACAACTCAAGAAGAGACATCCTATCAAGAGCATCGTCACCACATCTAGGCCTTTGGAGCTCCTTCATTTGGATCTCTTTGGACCATCACATTATGATACTCTTTGTGGAAGCAAGTACGGACTTGTCATTGTTGATGATTACTCAAGATACTCTTGGGTCTTTCTCCTCAAGTCTAAGGATGAGACCCATAGAGAGTTCATTACCTTTGCCAAGAAGGCTCAACGGATGTGTGAATCTGAGATCAAGGCAATAAGGACCGACAATGGCACCGAGTTCAAGAACTACACTATGCAAGAGTTTGTTGATGATGAGGGCATCAAGCATGAGTTTTCAGCTCCGTACACCCCTCAACAAAATGGTGTTGTTGAAAGGAAGAACCGGACTATCATTGAGATGGCAAGAACCATGTTGAGTGAATTCAACTCACCCCACAACTTTTGGGGAGAAGCCATCTCTACAGCTGTCCACTACTCCAACCGGCTCTTCCTCCGCCCCCTCCACAACAAAACTCCATACGAGCTTCTCACAGGTAACAAGCCTAATGTCATGTACATTCATGTCTTTGGATGCAAATGTATTGTTAAGAACAATAAAGGGAAGCTTGGTAAATTTGAAACTAGAACCATAGAGGACATATTTGTTGGATATGCGGAGAACACCCACGCCTATAGATACTACAACAAGTCCACTGGGACTATTGAAGTATCTTGTGACGTGGTGTTCTTGGAGGATAATGGCTCCCAAGTGGAGCAAGTTGTTCCATGTGTTGCAGGTAATGATGATGATCCATCTAGTGCCATCAAGCTTATGGGCATTGGACACATCCGGCCCATAGAAGTTCATAATGATGATCAAGATGATGGAATAGAAGTATCAAGCTCACCCCAAGTAGAGCCTAGCTCAACTCAAGCTGAGCCATCAAGTGCAACTCAAGATTTATCCTCTACTCAAGATGAGCCACATTCCAAAGAACAAGAAGAAAGACCTCAACCCACTGAGCAAGACCATGATGATGATCAAGAAACATCCTCAACTCATGTTCAAGCTCAAGTTGTCCCTCATGATCAAGTATTAGCAAGAGATGAATTCATTGATCATGAAGGAACCATTCGGAAGATCAAGGCTGCTACAAGGGCAAGTGACATGAAAGTAGATCAAGTCCTTGGTAGCATCTCAAAAGGAGTGGTAACTCGTAGACACCATGCATTACTTATCACTTATTGTCAACATCATCCTTTTGTGTCTAGTTTTGAGCCACTCAAGGTACATGAAGCCTTGCTTGATCCAGATTGGGTAATTGTCATGCAAGAAGAATTGGAGTGTTTCACTCGTAATGAAGTATGGTCTCTAGTTGAGAGACCCAAGGATCATCGCATCAATGTTATTGGGACCAAATGGGTATTCAAGAACAAGCAAGATGAGAATGGCATTGTCATTAGAAATGAAGTAAGGTTAGTGGCGCAAGGGTTTACCCAAATAGAAGGTATGGATTTTGAGGATACCTTTGCGCCGGTAGCCAGTCTTGAAGCTATTCGTCTTTTGCTTGCATTTGCATCTTTCCACAATTTCAAACTATATCAAATGGATGTGAAAAGTGCATTTTTGAATGGTCCCCTAAAAGAAACTGCATATGTAGCTCAACCCCCGGGTTTCGAAGACCCACGCCGACCCAACCACGTGTATTTACTCCATAAGGCACTCTACGGTCTCAAGCAAGCTCCACGTGCTTGGTATGAGTTCTTTAGGGATTTCTTACTACATGATGGGTTTTGCATGGGTACGGTCGATTCCACCTTTTTCACCAAACGGATTAAAGGGGGTGGCTTATTTATATGTCAAATATATGTTGATGATATTATATTTGGTGGAACTAACCCCAATCATAACAAAGCTTTTGAGCTATTGATGACTAGGAAATTTGAGATGTCCATGATGGGAGAGTTGAAGTTCTTCCTAGGCTTCCAAGTGAGGCAACTTGCAAAAGGCACCTTCATCTCTCAAGAAAAGTATGTGAAGGACATGCTCAAAAAGTTCAACATGACCAATGCAAGCCCAATGAAGACACCCATGCCCGTAAAGGGGCAACTTGGCTCATGTGATGGTGAGAAGGATGTGGATATAAAGGTATACCATTCCATGATAGAATCCTTGCTCTACCTTTGTGCCTCTAGGCCGGATATCATGCTAAGTGTAGGGATGTGTGCTCATTTTCAATCTGCTCCTAAGGAGAGCCATTTGATGGCGGTCAAACGGATTCTAAGATACCTTGTTCTTACTCCTACTCTCGGGCTGTGGTATCAAAAGGGGTCAACCTTTGAACTCATTGGCTATTCGGATTCCGATTGGGCCGGTTATAAGGTTGACCGGAAGTCTACCTCTGGGGCTTGCCAATTTATTGGCCGGTCATTGGTGAGTTGGTCATCCAAGAAACAAAACTCCACCACTTTATCCACCGCCGAAGCTGAATATATATCCGCGGCATCTTGTTACACTCAGTTGTTATGGATGAAGCAAACCTTGAAAGACTATGGTATGTCTCTTGGTACGATGCCTCTTCTATGTGACAACGAAAGTGCAATAAAGATCGCCAATAACCCGGTTCAACATTGTCACACCAAACACATTGACATTCGCCATCACTTCCTACGTGACCATGTTGCCAATGGGGACATTGCTCTCACTCATGTGGGGACAACATACCAATTGGCGGATATTTTCACTAAGCCTTTGGATGAAGCCCGGTTTGTAAACTTGAGGGGAGAACTTGGTATTCTTGATCCTAAAAACTTAGATTGAATAACTTCTTGCACTATATTCTTGCATTTATCTAGCTATCTAGCTTAGAGGCACAACACATATGGGGATAGTCATCTTACCATATCTTGGTATGATGCATACCTATGTGTGCAACATAAATAGACCCAATGTCATTATATGGACCCAAGCATGTCTCTTCGAGGTCTCATGACATTTGCACTTTCACATAGGGGGAGTAATCCCCCGCCCCTCATTAAGCCTCAATTGTAAATTGATTCGACTATACAAGGCTAAATGATCTTATTGCAAAAAAACTATTTCAAAATGATTTATGACTCTTGATATACTTCGAATCATGCCCATTGTTTCTATTTATATCTTGTTTGGATTTCACTCCAATGGGTATGCCTAGAAAACCTTGTGTTTCCTACCCCATGTCTATGCTCCTCTCGTCATACTTCTATCTATCTATATGTACATGTCATCTTCTGAACATACACACACAAGTACACAAAGAATAGGGGCAAAACGAGGCAAAACGAGACAAAACGTGGCAAAACAGCTTGGCCGGTCTAGGGCCCGGTTGGACCATCCTCTGGGCCGGGTCACCCGGTCACTGGCCCGGTCAACCGGGCTGTGCGCCTGTCGCGCGGCTGGTTAAGTGGGGAGGAGCTTACCCTTTGGGGGTCTTCTTCCTCACTTCCCCCCTTCACCATAAACACCATGGGCACCGCCTCCACCATCCCCACCTCTTCCTAGGGCCCTCCCACCACTAGAATCCTCTCAAACTTCACCAAATCATAGATCGGGACACTTGTATCATCTCCACCAAGGGATTTGGTCCCTCTCTTGCTACATTTGGAGATCTTGAGGATTTGGCTCTCAAGCCCTCCCTAGGTGTTCTCTTTGTTCCTTGAACAAGGAGGACCATGTCTTCGGGTAAATTCCTCTCCCTTTCCCTCTATCTCTAAGTCCTCCTCATCCATTGCATATTCTTGAGGAAAAGTTGAGAAAAATTTAGGGTTAGGGTTAGGGTTTGTAAGTCCTCATGCCATTAGAGTGTCTCACACCACTATGCACATATTCCACTCTACTGCTATAATATATGTTCAAGTTTATGAGTTTTTGCATGATTTTGTGGTTGAATTTCTGGGCAAATCTAACAAATCGACACCACCCGGTCCCTGGCCCGGTCAACCGGCTTCTCAACCGTCCGGTCCGGCGTGTGGCCCGGTCGATCGGATGGGAAATCGGCCCGCCCGGTCTCTCGTCTGGTTGGACCGGCCCGTGCGCCGGGTCGCCCAGTTCTTCGCACAATTCCGTCAAAACACTTGAATATATGCTATGCTCTTCGGCCTCCCTATTTCCTAATGACATGTACACTTACCCCACTGCTATCCTCGCTCTATTTGCTGATTCACAGGTGATTCGAGTGGTGATGAACGAGGCACTGTTGCCAAGAGAGGAAGGCCTACGAGGCCTCCAGGATGCCGTACTAGCGGTCGCGTGCCTTCTAGAGCACCTCCGCCTACTGGTCCAGGCAGCTCAACTGGGGGAAGAACCAAGTCAGTTGCCAAGAGAAAGAAAGACAAGCAAGCAGCACCAGATGATGACCTTATTGAGAGAGTGCCAACATACAATGTTGGCACAGTACATGTTGGTGCCTGGAGAAGACTTCGAGAAGCGAACCCCTATCGATTCGAGGAACCCACTTACCCTCATGGAGATAGATTTTTCTGGACCATCACTCAGCAGCATTTGTGGGATGACTACTACAACTCTCTAGAGTGCATGAAGAATGGTCTTATTGTGATGCCCAAGGCCATCAACACGGATGTTCTCATGTTTCATCAACCCACCAAGTATCGCTTTGTGATTGATACCTTCAAAAAAATGGGGCTGTTTGATCTCATGTGCTTGACGCCTGCTGAAGGGTACTATTGTCCAATCCTTGTGAGGCAATTTCACTGCTCTGTGTTCTTTCATGATGACCCAGCTCGCACTATGACTTGGATGACAGGACAAGGAAAATACACTTGCAACTATCTTGATTTCTGTGAAGCAATGGGGTTTGCTGGTGGCCGTGCTCATGGTTTCAAGATATACTCTCAGCGCAAGTTCACTCATGGGGACATTTCCTTCTGCTATCCTCCAGAACCCACAACTTGTCCTCCCACTAACTCTGGCATGTATTACTCCTACCTTGTACTTGCCAAGCTATTCCGTGAGACTCTCATCAGCAAGTCCGGAGATTCCAGTGAATGCCATGCATACCATCTGAACCTGATGTACTACTGTTGTCCTGACAACCATAAGACCATTGATGGCTGTGATCTCCTCTATTGTGAACTGAGGCGCTCTGTTCGCGAAAGCATGACTCCAAATTATGCTCAGTAAATTCAGCTGCTCATCGATAAGGTTGTGCCAGCACCTTACAATAAGAAAGATTAAAGGGTAAAGATGGAACCTTTCAAGATGCCTATACAAGGAGATAAATCGGAAATCCCAGCCATGATGCCTTCTAAGCGTCGGTCCAAGGAAAAGCATGACCCTGCTAGCTCTAGCTACTCTAGGTGCCCCAAGCGTGGTGCCTCACGGTTCCTCACCAGCTTGTGGCAGATGTGCAAAAATACCAATGATGTTGCACATCAAAGCCTTGCCTTGAACCAGGAAACTCGGAGGCGCCAAAATGACTTCATGGCTGCCAGAAACACTCCTGTTCCTCCTCCTGGACCTGAGATGGAGCCTGTGCATGCACCTACTTGGGAGATGCCTCCTATTGATGATGAGATGTTTCAAAACTTTGATCTCTCCGTGTATGCTCACGGTGGTCTTCCTACTCGATATGCTCATGAACCTGAGACTTCTGGATATGGAAACAATAATGATGAAGACGAGGACCAGCACAATGAAGATGATGATGATGATGGTGATGGCAGCTCTCCAGCCGCAGGGACCGAGTTCTATTGATGGGAGTGCTAGCATCCCTCCTCTTTTCTTCGCCTTTTTGGTCCTTCGTTGCACAAGCCATGCTTGACATTTTTATTTGCTTCTTATTTGGCTTGTGCTTATTTGCTTGCTTTTTCATTCCAAGAACCATTTGCTACTTTAAATAATTCGTGTATGGACATGTGCTTATATGCTTAATCTCTATGTTAGGATGATTATGTGTTATGCTTATATATCTTGATATTCACATATCCATACCATGATTGTTTCCTAAAGATATTGGGGGAGCTTCTCATATTCCACAAATGGTGCACTTTGCATTCAAACGCAAATTCTCCAAGTGCACACATTATGGGGTAGCTGTCTCAATATCTCATATGGAATCAAGGTTTAAAGCTTATCATAATATCTATATGTGTGTCTCTAGCTCGGTTTGTCATCGTATACCAAAAAGGGGGAGATTGTAAGGGTATTTTGCCCTTATCCATTATTTTGGTAACTATGACACCGTGCTAGAGTATTTGGTCTAATACATGTCTACAAGATGATTCCCAGGTATTAGCCAAAGAGGTATAATGGTGTATCAATGGAACAAGAAGGCAATGGGAGACCCCCCCCCCCCCCCACTTCAATGAAAAATCAACAAGGGAGTTTCAGCCTCGGCCGGTCAGTGGCCCGGTCAGACCGGCCCCAGGACCGGCTCCGTCCGGTCACACGCCCGGTTGGGCCGGGTGCCGGGCCGGGCGCCCCGGCGCCAACCGGCCCCCACGCTTGTGCTAGCCGGGCGATGTCCAGTAAGGTCGGAGAAGTCGTCCGGTCGGGATCCGGTCGCAGACCCAATTTGGACCGGCCGATCCGGTCCCAGGCCCGGTCGGACCGGGTGGAGGACCGGATGCCCCGGCGCCAACCGGCCCCCACGCGTGTGCCAGCCGGACGATGTCCAGTATGCCAAAGAAGCCGCCCGGTCAGGATCTGGCCCCAGATCCGGTTTGGACCGGCTGGCCCGTTCCCAGGCCCGGTCTGACCGGCCCCTGCGCCGGCCTGTCCGGCGCCAGGTCCGGTTGACCGGGTTCCTCGAGGAAAGTGCTGATGTGGCAAGTCATCAACGGCCATATTTCAAGTGACACTATATATACCCCTTCTTCGACCTCTGAAGGGGTAGGCACTACACTACAAACTGTTCTTGAGCTCTCTCTCTCTCTCATACTCCGTTGTTAGAAACACCAAAAGCCTCAGATCTCCCTCCTCCTCCACTCAAACTCAAATCCTTCTGGGGAAACGATAGAGGAGGACCCGATCTACTGTTCTACCAAGCCAAATCTCATTCCCCATTGTATTCATCAAGAAGCTTGCTCTCTAGGGTTCCTTGGAAACCCTAGGTGGGCAAGAGTGGTTCGGAAGCATCCGGGCTGTGGATTTGCTCCTGACAAGATTGTGAAGGTTTGGAGGCTACCTCAAAGTCTACCACAAGTGAGTGAGCTATTCCTTCGTGGGATATGCTCCGGAGAATAGGGTGAGCCTTCGTGGCGTGGGGAATCCTTCGTGGGACCTCCACCCCTCCAAACGTGACGTACCTTCTTGCAAAGGATGGGAACACAGGAATAAACCCTCGTCTCCGCGTGCTATCGGTTATCTCTAACCTAACTCCTTACTTGTGACATAACTGCCTGTGAGAGCCTTCGTGCTCGAGTTACTTGTATCCTCATATAGGTTGTCTCACCTAGTTTACATTAGGCTCACCTTTATATCCGCAAAGCCTAATATTGCAAAGAAAGAATTAAAATCTGTAGAAACCTATTCACCCCCCTCTAGGTTTACCAGCTCCGAACGTTTAAGAATGGATAGCCCCCATCAACCAGATGAGGGACCACACCTTAATTTTGCCATCAGACTTTGTGAGTTCAATCATGATGGGTAGCATATCACCCACTATGTTAAATAGCATTGGTGATAATGGGTCACCTTATCTAAGGCCCTTCTTGGTTTGAAAGCTAGTACTTGACAACGTCATCATTGACTTTAATGGCAACACTTCCTCCTGAGATGAAACTACTCCCTCCGTCCGCAAATAAGTGTATGTTTTCATTTTTTAGAAGTCAAGTATTTTTAAAGTTGACTAGATTTTTATACAAAAATAACAACATATGTGACATGCAAGTACTATATTATTGAACTACATGTCAAGATGAGTCTAGCCATACTAATTTGGTGTCATAAATACTACTACTTTTACCTAAAAAGTTAGTCAAAGTTAATAGATTTGACTTAAGACAAGGAGTATGAATTAAAGCACGCCACTCATCAGGAAAACCTTTCATTCTGAGAGTTTGTTGAAGGAAAGACCACTTAACATTATCATGGGCTTTTTCAAGGTCAATCTTTAATATCATCCCATTCAACTATTTCTGATGTAGCTCGTGCACCGTCTCATGGAGGGTAACCACCCTATCAATGATATTACACCCTTGCATAAAATTAGTTTGTGATAGACGAACCACATGATCAGTCATCGAGTTTAATCTTATCATGGTGGATTTAGTGAAGATTTTAAAGCTAACATTTATTAAGAAGGCGGATAGGTTGATATTGTTGAATCCTTTCTATTTCGCTAACCTTAGGCAATAAATTATTTTAGCAAAATTCAGGCGAAACAACTCTAGTTGTCCTGTATGAAGAAAACCAAACATAAATAAAAACTCAGTCTAGATGACATCCCTGAAAGATTGATAAAACTCAATCGAGAAGCCATTAGGACCAGGAGTTTTATTGTGTTCTACTTAGAAAATAGCTTTACGTACTTTGTCCTCAGTATAAGGTGTAGTAAGTAAGATATTTTTCTCATTGGAAACCTAGGCGATATCGTCTATTCTAGACTCATGCAGAGAGAAGTTACCTTCCTCGGGTGTGCCGAACAAACCCTTGTAATAATTAGTGATATACGACTTAATCTGATCATGGCCTTCGGTCATACCCTAATCCCGAATAAGAGACCGAATAAGTTTCTTCCTATGTCTGCCATTCGCAACACTATGGAAGTATCTTGTATTCAAGTCCCATTCAAAAAATAAATTGGGCTTTGGATCGTTGGTATCATTTAAGCTCTTCCTCGCACAGAAGGTATTGTTAACCAATACCTTCAGATCCTCGTGGGTTCGATAACCTTTCTTATTGAAAAGTACTACAATTGATCTCCTGTACTTGGGAGCCATCAAGACTCTTTTCTGACACCATTGTTGGGGAGCGTAATGCTATTGGTAAGTGAATGGTAAGGAGGCTTTTACTTTTTCTAATATTTTTTATTTGTCTTGTCATGGGTATGCCTAGCCATGATGAGATTGGTTTGATTTTATACAATTAGTCAATTATGCTTATGTTCAGTCTCTTAAAGAAAATGAAGAAAAACCACCTGAACTTAAGGTGACGTTTCAAATTCATGTAGCTATTGCCAAACAAGCTATGGAACTAACCTTCAGAGGTGATAAAAGTAAAACTGATATGGGACATCTACATGCTATTGAAGATCTATGCTCTTTATTTAAATTGGCCGATGTTCCCCATGATCATGTGAAGAGGAAGTTATTATATCTATCTCTTTCTAGTAATGCTCGTATATGGTTTAGATATATGGATATTAAATGCCGCCTTGACTGTGAATTATTGAGAAAGGCCTTCTATACCAAGTTTTAAACTCCCAAAGTAGCCTATGATGATCGCTGTCATATTTATAATTTTTGGCCTCATCTTGGAGAAAGTATTGCTCAAGCTTGGGGAGGCTTAATGAACTCATCCATAAGAATCCTTGTCATGGTATTCTTGATAATCTTATATTGATAAACTTTTATGTGAGGCTGCCCCAACATCATAGGGATTTTCTGGACAATTCATCTGAAGGGAGTTTTACTAATAGAACTCAACAAGAAGCAAGGAATTTATTGGATACTATCACTAATAATTCAGCTGCATGGAATGTTGATAAAGGTAATGAGCCTCATTTTGATTTTGAATATGCATGTGTAGAGAATTTCTTTACTACTATATTATTCGAAGAACCAACGAATAAGTTTGGTCTTGATCCTCATATTTTAGTAGAAGTTTCTAAATCTTTTGATAACCGTTTGAATGTTCCTAATTAATAAAGGATTTAAGGTCTTTACTGAACCTCTTAAGACTTCACCATATATTGCTAAAGATGAGAAACATGTTCAGCAAACTTCATCGATTATTATAGAAGAATATGTGGAATCTCCTCCATATCCGAACAGGGTGAAAGAAAATTTGCTTGCTGTTGTTGCAAATAGGAGTGCTGGAAGATGTCATGAGCCTTATGAACAAATCTCTATGAAGCCTCAAATTTTGGCCATGAAAGAATTAAATGAAGAGACTCCTTGCGATGTCTACTTATGCGAAGATTCCACTAAGGTAATTCAAGGTAAGACTACTAGAACTGGTAAACCTATTATATCTTGTGCTATTGGAACTTCATGTTATCATGGTCTTTGTGATATTGGAGCAATTATAAGTGTGATGCCATATTCTCTATATCTCGAAATCAAGCCCGACATTGATCCCATACACATGGTGGAAACAAGTATAACTATTAAACTTGCTAATAAAGAAGTTATTAGTCCTCTTGGCATGGTAAGATATGTTGAAGTATTAGTAGGAAAGATTAAGTATCCCGCTGATTTTATTATGCTTTGTTGCTCCCAAGATGCATTTTGTCCTATTATATTTGGTAGACCTTTTTTACATATTGTTGGTGCTGAAATTGATTTGCCAAAAGAGAGAGTGTTTGTTAAATGTGCTGGAGAAAGGTTAGAATTTAATTTTTCTAAGCTTACTGATAAGCATTTAGAAAAGTAAAAGTTTTCCAAAATATATTGTGGAAACTCTTGCTTCTGTGGCATTTGCTTCATCGGGCACGGTGGAATGATATATATACTTAATCAAGAGGAACCATATAGTAATGAAGAAAGAGAAGCTCTAGAACAAATTTTATCTCAACAACCACCTCATTTACAATTGCATATTCCACCTGATAATCTTGGAGTGTTACCACCACCCAAAGAAGATCCTAGTTTTGAATTAAAACCTTTTTGCCTGATGATATGAAATATGCATAGCTTGATGAGAAAAATATATATTATGTTATTATTAGTGCTAATCTTTCAGGAGAAGAATAAACAAAATTACTGGAGGTATTACGTGATCATAGGCCGGCCATTGGATATTCTCTTGATGATCTTAAAGGTATAAGTCCAGCTCTATGCATGCATAATATTAATTTGGAAGAAGATGCAAAGCCCGTTGTTTATTATCAATGTCGTCTTCATCCAAAAATGAAGGAAGTGGTAAGAAAATAGGTAATCAAACTTATAGAGGTTGGTATTATTTATCCTATAGATGATAGTAAATGGGTAAGTCATGTTCATTGTGTGCCTAAGAATGTGCATTGATTTCAGAAAATTAAATAAACCTACTCATAAGGATCATTATCCCTTGCCTTTTATTGATCAAATGTTAGAAAAAATTATCTAAGCATTTGCATTTTTGCTATCTTGATGGTTATTCTGTTTTTTCTCAAATACCCGTGAAATACTACTTTTACTTGTCCCTTTGGTACTTTTGCTTATAGAAGAATGCCTTTGTGTTTATGTAATGCTCCTGCTACTTTTCAAAGATGCATAAATGCTATATTTGTTGATTATATTGAGAAGATTATGGAAGTATTTATGGATGATTTTTCTGCCTATGATACCTCTTTCGATAATTGCCTATTCAATCTTAACAAAGTTCTCACCGATGTGAGGATCAACACCTATTCCTTAATTGGGAGAAGTACCATTTTATGGTTACGGAAGGTGTTGTTCTTGGTCATCGAGTATCCGGAAGAGGCATTGAAGTGGACCGCGTGGAGACAGAAGCCATAGAGAAGCTACCATATCCACAGGATATTAAAGGTATAAGAAGTTTCCTTGGGCATGCTAGGTTTTATAGAAGATTCATTAAGGACTTTTCTAAATTATCAAAGCCTCTTACTAATCTTTTGCAAAAGGATGTTCCATTTTCTTTTGATGATGATTGTGTAGAGTCTTTCAATGTTTTAAAGAATGCTTTAATTAGTTCTCCTATAATTTAGCCACCTGATTGGAATTTACTTTTTGAAATTATGTGTGATGCAAGTGATTATGCGGTAGGTGCTGTTTTGGGACAAAGAGTTTATAAGAAACTAATTGTTATATATTATGCTAGTAAGACTCTTTATGGTGCTCAAAGAAATTATTCTACTAGTGAAAACGAGTTTTTAGCTGTGATCTTTGCTTGTGATAAGTTTAGACCTTACATAGTAGATTCTAAAGTTATTGTGCACTCTGAGCATTCTTCTATTAAATATCTTATGAATAAGAAAGGTGCTAAGCCTAGGCTTATTAGACGGGTTTTATTATTGCAAAAATTTGATTTACATATTTTTGATAGAAAGGGTGAGGATAATCTTGTAGCTGATCATTTGTCTAGAATGGAAAACATTTCGGATGATCCAACTCCTATTAATTATAGATTTGCTAATGAACAACTTGCAAACATTAATGTGTCTAGTGCAAGAGTAGCTTCCCCATGGTTCACTGATTATGCTAATTTCATTGTTGGGAAAGTTATGCCACCTCATTTTACCTATCAACAAAGAAAGAAATTCTTTTATGACCTTAGACATTATTTTTGGGATGGTCCTTTTCTTTATAAGAAGGGACTTGATGGTATTATTAGACGATGTGTACCTGAGTTTGAACAACAAAGTATTATAAAAGAATGCCATGACAGTCCTTATGGAGGTCACCACGCGGGAGACCGCACAACTGCAAAGGTATTGCAATCTGGTTTTTATTGGCCTACTTTATTTAAAAATTGTGCTACTTATGTTAAAGCTTGTGATAAATGCCAACGCGTTGGAAACATTGGTAAGAGAATTGAAATGCCTATGAATTATACAATACCTCTTGAAACATTTGATATGTGGGGATTTGACTTTATGGGGCCATTTCCTGCCTCCAAATCGCAGCATGCTCACACTTTGGTTGCAGTGGATTATGTTACTAAGTGGGTGGAAGCAATTCCGACAAAGAGTGCTTACCATGCTACTGCAATGAAGATGTTGAAGTACATCATTCTTCCTAGTTTGGAGTACCTAGATTTTTAATTACTGATGGTGGCTCTCACTTTATTCATCAAGTTTTTAGAAAAACCTTGGCTAAATATGGTGTTACTCATAGATTAGCATCTCCATATCAACCACAAACTAGTGGTCAAGTTGAATTGAGCAATAGGGAATTAAAGCTTATATTCGAAAACACAGTCAATAAGTCTAGGTCTGATTGGACAACAAAAATCAATGAAGCATTATGGGCTTATAGAACTCCTTTTAAAAATCATATGGGAATGTCTACTTATAGAATGGTCTATGGAAAATCATGTCATTTACGTGTAGAGTTAGAACACAAAGCTAGGTGGGCCGTTAAGGAGCTTAACTTTGATTTTAAAACTGCGAGAGAGAAGAGAATCCTAGACGTAAACCTATTGGATGAATGGAGAAATGAAGCTTATGAAAGTGCTAGATTTTTTAAAGAAAAGGTTAAAGTTTGGTATGACAAAAGGATAAAGAGGAAGGAATTCAAATTAGGAGACCAAGTGGTATAGTTCAACTCTCGTTTCAAGTTCTTTGCAGGCAAACTAGCATCGAGATGGCGGGGTCCATTGGTTGTGCAAGAGGTGTATCGCTCTGGAGCCATCCGTCTCCATGGAGATGACAAAGGTAAGCCTCATGTTGTTAATGGACAACTTCTTAAAGATTATATTGCAGGAGAACATTTCATAGGGAATGTGGAAGAGTTACATCTCCGGACTCCGAAAGCTATCATTGCTGAAAATTTTCTTCTGTCAGACACCAGAAACCAATAAAAACCGAGATCTGGTACGTAGCGATCTCAGAATCTTTTCATATTTTAGGTTAGTTACTTTTGCAAAATATGGAAGATTTGCGAAAGATTTGGGTGAAATGGAGCCATGAGGGGCCAAATACCCTAGGTGACGCGCCCTAACTTGTTGGGCGCGCCCCCCGAGGTCATTCGCGTCTCGAACTTCCTTTTCGCCCCATTTTCGACTCAAACTCTTTGTTTTTACCTAAAATCCGTCAATATATACCCCCTCTACCAATCTAATCTCGCATCGAGTCATTTTTGAGCGAACATTATTTTCTACCATGTCTTTCAGATTTGTCTCCACCAAAACCTTAGCTATGTCTTCGGGAGACTCCCCTACCAATGCTCATCCATGTAAGATGATGATGATGAGCTTGATGGGCTCAGCCCTACATCCATGTGGAGGATGAAAAGGAGGAGGGATCCCTTCGAAGATGAAGAGAAAGAGGAGGAGTAGAAAGAAGATGATGAAGAAGAAGAGGAATAGGATAACACTAGAAATCTATTGAAAAGGAAGAATATGATCTTACCTTCCTATGATTGTGTCTTAAATCAATGTTCTCAACAGGAAGAAAATATGACTCACTTGTTCTGGAATTGCACCTTTGCACAAAACTGCTGGAATTATATTTGCCCACAAAGAAGAAGAGAGGGAACTATTTTTCAAGCTTTCTCTGATATAAAGAGAAAACTCAAATACCCGTTTGCTATGGAAATCATCATTTTAACAGCGTGGGGCATTTGGATTTCAAGAAACAATAAGATCTTCCATAATCAGACACCAAGCTTCACAAGTTGGAAAGTAATCTTCCTACAAGAAGCAAAGCTGCCCACTTATAGAATCAAGAAGAAACATGCAGATACTTTTAAAGAGTGGCTGCAATCTCAGATTTAGTTTTGTTATTTTTGTATTTCTTTTTTCTTTGGAAGAGATTCTCTCTCTTCTTTGTAAATACTTATCTTTATTAATATAAAAATTGCAGTGGGTTTACCCCACTGTTTCACCCTCAAAAAAAGTTGTGTTGGAGATGTGGTCTTGGAGAACAAATAGTTAGGAAGAGGAGATGACAAGCAGTTAGTATGAGATATTGTTGTGCTACTTGGTAATCAATGGGTAAATTGACGTCATGGATATTTCAATACATATGTTCCAACAAGTTTGTGAAAGAAAAGTTCGGCACCCGAGGATTTGGTTAGCCATGAAAAGTGAAAGACAAAGGTGGATGTAAAGCATATGACATGATTGAAAGATCGATGAATAAGTTTTATACTGGTTACTAAGGGGCAAGACTATTAACTTATGATGTAAAGGAAAAAAACAAAGTGTTTGATGAACATCAAACTTCATGCTCTTCTTGTCATTTAACAATTCCTATTCTTGTAACTAGTTGCTCTATGAGAGTTTATCTTCAGTGTGAAGGCGGAGTAAAAGAAGAACAAGCTGGTAAAAGGCCAAGCATAGAAGTGATCTATGGAGCATAGAAGTGATCTATGCTTATAGAGACACATGAAACATTGTTCAATTGTCCAACATGCAATTGTTGATCTTGTTCAAACGGTAAGAGGTAATTGCTAGAGTTTCTATTATGAAGTTCATGTTTGTATGATTGTTGGTTCATAAATCTTTCTTTACAATTGAATATGCATAAGTTGATGATACAATGCTCGTATTTCTTTTATCAACCGTAAGCTCATTAATACATGATATGATCTATTCGCTTATTTGCTCGAGGATGAGAAAAGGTTTAAGCTTGGGGGAGTTGATACGTGCATTTTGCATCATCATTATTGCTACATATAGGATTAGTTTTCATTATTATTTCCCATCATATATCGTTATTTATGCATTTTTAGTCGATTTTCGGGACTTTCTACAAAGTCCCTTTCATTGGTATTTAATTCCTGGGAGGCAGAAAACCTCTTATTCGTATTTTATTTGTTTCAGGAATTTCTGGATCGCTAAAAATTGAGGAAAAAATACCTGGTCATTTTTCACCCGGAGAAGGACAGTGGGCGAAAGAATCACGCGAGGAGAGCCACGAGGGTCGAACGGACCCAGGTGGCGTGCCCAAACATACAGGGTGCACCACCCGAGGTCATTCTCACCTCGGGAATTGTTTCAGCCCCCCTTTTATACCAGAAGCTCCATTTCGCCTAAAAACCTAAGCCATATTTTACCAGAGATTTATTGAGGCGGCGGCGTATGCGAAAGTACTCTCCTACTCCGGGAGAGGGCAGATCCTCATGCACCGGTGCCTCCGATGAAGGGGAAATCGACGCCGTCGACCTCCCCACTCCTTCTTGGCTTGGGAGGAGGCATCTCCATCAACATCTCCATCAGCACCATCATCACCACCATCTCCATTTACGAGATTGATGTCACCCCCCTCATAGTTTGTGTTGAATTGAACACCGGATATTGTTTTTAGTGACATTACATGTTCATGATTGGTACTTTGTCATTATTTGGTGGGAGATTATATATTCAGATTGTGTTGTAATCATTATGCCTCTGGTCCATATCATGTTTAACACTTGTGAGTAGTTCCCCACGTTCCTGAGGGCATAGGATGATCTGCCTATGATTCCATATGATGTGCAATTAGTATTCGGTCAAGTTTTCTAACTTTTATGTTCTTCTATGATGGTTGTATGCGAACTTAGACTGCATATTACTTCACCTATATGGGCGCATAGGGTTGCACTTTAATGTAATGCATTAGTGTTAGAAGGGTCAGAATGACAGAAACCATCTTCCAATACTATGGGTTGCATTAGAGGGGTTTATGTCGGGGACCCCTGATCTTATGGCTATGGTGGGACATTTATGTCTAAATGATTCCTATATATACTTGCTCATGAAAATGGCTCTATGACCCATAATTTGCTCATACTTATGGTTTCACCTAACTTAGGCTCCACCCCTATTGAATAAAGCTTGATAAAATATTTACCGCGTTGTTTAGAACTCACATGCTAGTGAATCCTGATGCCTACGCACGCTTCTATTCTTGTAGACAATGTTGGGCCTCCAAGTGCAGAGGTTTGTAGAACAGCAACAAGTTTTTCTTAAGTGGACCACCCAAGGTTTATCGAACTCAGGGAGGTAGAGGTCAAAGATATCCCTCTCAAGCAACCTGCAATTGTGATACAAGATGTCTCTTGTGTCCCCAACACACCCAATACACACTTGTCAGGCGTATAGGTGCACTAGTTCGGCGAAGAGATAGTGAAATACAACTAATATGGATGGTTGCGAGTGGTAATTGCAATCTGAAATATAAATGGCAGCAAGCAAACATGTAGCGGAACTGGTTGTAAACGGTGTTTCAATGCTTGGAAATAAAGCCTAGGGATCATACTTTCACTAGTGGACACTCTCAACAATGATATCAATTGAATACATAAATATTATCTCTTCACACATGCTACTCCGAACCACTCTCCGGTTGGATAACAAACACAAATTCACTAGTAGGGCTGCATAAGCTCTCCTTAAAGTTCTCATTCCCAATCTTTGGATGCCCTACGCTATCACTTCGAGCATACAAAGATGGTAGTAACTAGACACCACAATTCATAAGTATTAAGACAAACACGGTATGCACACCGTCACCTTCACACCTTGGGACAAGGTGTTCCCGGAGATCACATAACAAAACCACTTGAGTAGCATAATAGTTGAAGAATAACATCTACTTATTCAACTAGATTACAAAGCTCACGATCACATAAAGATCACACCATGGGAGAGAGAGATTAACCACATAGCTACCGGTAAAGCACTCAGCCTCGGGGGAGAACTACTCCCTCCTCATCATGGGAGTCAGCAACGGCGATGAAGATGGCGTTGGAGTCGATGGAGATGGCTCCGGGAGCAATTCCCCGTCCCGGCAGGGTGTCAGAACAGAGACTTCTGTCCCTCGAAACTTGTCTGCGACGACAGCGGAGCTACGGAACATTTCGTGGGTGGAGGCTGATTGATTTAGGGTTCACGCGTCGGGAGGCTTCTTATAGGCGGAAGGGCGAGGTCAGTGGAGGCCAGGAGGCCCCACGCCACCCCATGACACGTCTAGTGGGTGGGCCACGCCAAGGCATGGTGTGGCCCCTCTGTGGCCCTCCTCCGTCTCTGCTCTGGACTCCGTCTTCGCTCTGGAAAAAATATGAACTTTGGCTTTCGTCTCATCCAATTCCGAGAATATTTCCTGAACAACTTTTCTGAAATACAAAACAACAGAAAATAGAAACTGACACTGTGGGTGTATAGTTTGCGGTAAAAATAAAGTGCAGAATTATCCGCCAACAAAAACGGCAAAAACGACAAGGAGCAACCAACCCAAGGAGGAATAAGGGGGTCCTAAATACCCCCTCCCAACAAAATATTACCGCTAGGGGACTCCCAGGCCGGATTATCCGCCCCAGACCGGATTATCTGCCCCCGAGTTGAAATATCTGGCCAATAATCCGGGGGTATACTAGGAGCCTTTAGCTTAAGTCCCTAGCCACTTTTAGGGGGGCAGATTTCCATCTTGGGCTCATTTTGAAACTAGTAACAAGCTCTACAAAATCATTGAGGGAACCATCATGGTACAACAAGGGAGGATATACAAAAATGATGAGAGGTTTAACCTATCTAAAAAAGACAAACCGTTAAAACCTTCAACCTTGAAAATATACCGTTCTCGATGAACTAGAGCTTGTCATGGAGATTAACAAAAGAGCTAAGTCATCTCATGGATAAGAAGCAAGGATGCAAGGGTTTGATCTCTCTCCGAAGGATACGATCGAGTTACTCGCTCGAGAGCCCTCACGATAGTAAGGCCATCAATCCCATAAACCGGTCTCCCAACTACACCACGAGACCGGTAAGAAATAAACCCTATCAAGATCAAACCTTAACCTTGCGTATTCCACTTGAGCTCGATGGTGACTATCTTGACCGCAACAAGATGGAACGCCATTCTTTAGTGTGCTTGTTTGATGAAGTCTTGTGAATTTCTCCCCCAAAGACTCCTCTTCATCGCTGTCATCGTCCCCGTCGGTGAGGGAGGCCCACAACCCAGGCTGCAGCTTCGGAAATTTGCTGCTTTTCTTCATATGCACAATCAAATTCGAGATGCAGGTGTCCATGCACAGCTGAAGGCGGATCTAGCTGCGCATTTATGGGCGAGGAGAGGAGCAGCCAACAATGCATGATTTTATTTCTATTTATTTGCCTGTATGAATAATTTAAGTATTATTTGTTTGTTGGGTTGTATGAATAATTTAAGTACTATTTATTTGATTGATTGTATGAATAATTTAATTCTATTTGTTTGATTGATTGTATGAATAATTTAATTCTATTTGTGTGATTGTATGAATAAAATGTGATTGATATGTTGTTTCAAAATATTGTAAAAAGAAATAAAAATTTGGGGGCCGCCGTTTGGGAGGCGTCGGTGTGGAAACAGCCTCGCCAAATGGAGGATGCACTGCCGGCGCCCCCCATACAGCAGTGCCGGCGCCCCTACCAGCGACTATTTGGGGGCCGCCGGTGGAGATGCTCTTAGGATCTGAAATTCATACTCTATGTCTATACATGTTCTTGTCAAACTGGTGCTGTATCCTCTAAAAATAAGAGCTGTTGTATAGCTGAAATCCTTTTTTTTTGCGAATGCTGAAATCTTGTTAATATGGTGCTATACTTTGTTTAAAAACTATTAAAATGTGTGGTAATGACATAATTGTGGTGTGTGAAGAGTTAACGGTATATAAGTCTTTCTGTGTGAGTGTTATTCTCAGTTAGTCCATAGTGGTATTTTGGCATGAAAAACTAGATTGTAGTGGTATTTTGGCAACATTAGTTTTTTAGGTGGTATTTTGGAACTCTGGGTTTTTACTAGTGGTAATGTGGCTATTCTCTCTAAGGAATTATGTCAATGGATCCAATTTTCCATATTTCAACGATGTCGGTGGGACATGGTTCGCATTTACATGGTTATTGAATTTTTAGAAAATGGATAGATCCTCTCCTAGAGTGTGTATTACAAAGTACACAACTAATATATGATATTAATGGATGTTGTTTTTACTCATGCTCCTTGTCTTTTGCATAAAAAACAAATGAACATTCCACACACTTCATACTACAATATTTATCTATAAAACTTTCATACTACAATATTTATCCATAACACTTCTTTTTTGTAATATTGGGAGCAAACAACAAAATTTATAATCATTAGGGCCATATATAATCACCATATACCAATATTTCTCACTCGGTGCCATATACTAATTGGGTCAAGACGATTAAAAGTTAATGTCTGCTAAGGAATTACTAGGGATCAATATGGTGTTTTGTTTTCTTGCAAGACACTCTTCAGCTTGATATCTCCTTTAACCTTTTTCGGTTCCTGGTAAAATTTATAATAACAATCCATGAGTATGACAAGTAGGCTAACAAACACACTCAACCAATAATACAAATTAACTGAACCTTGTTTTGCGGATTAAAACAAATTACCAAGTGATGCTGAATTTCACACAAGTTGGGTAGGTTGAATATATCAGAACAGACAAAGTATATTGAACCACATGGCCCTACGAATTGAGAACTAATTTTCATTGCTCTGCATCATTATCTGACTGGATTCCCTATGTAGCAATGTCAACGCCGAAGATTCATGTAGGCAACATAATGGAAGAGGACTTTTGGTGTGAATAAAATTAAATTAATCAGAGGAAACGTATCATCCATGTCCACAAACACTTCCCCTCTGGCTGTTTATTTTTCTGGCTAAAGTCAACTTTACAGTCTGTTTTTTCTCCTTTCAAATCCAGCCTCTTTGTCCTTTTGCGTGTGCGTTTAAAACACAATGTTTGTAGGCGAGTCTCTGTTTCTATGTTTCAGTTTTTGTTTGGTTGCAAATTTATTTATTCCGTTTTTTTTACCACTCTGCATGGATAAAACAGTCAGAATGATGAAGTGCTGTTGTTTAACACTCATCTTCGAATCAAATGGACTTGAGTGTAAACTGTATTATAGTGTTTTGCTTTATCAGTTTGAGATTGCTTATCACAAGGTTAAAAATCATGGGACACAGGTTAGATAGCCCAACTTGCTAAGACACACAGAGACAACATTATCAGTAAGGTAATCGCAACTCCCATGCATGTGGCACCTAGTTTACCGTCCAGCCGTTAGCCGGTAAACTCAGTAATAAAGAAATGATCCCCAAATGTTACAAGCAACTCCCACCGTGGAGACCCGACGCAGCCGATCGGATCGCCGCGAGGTCAGCGCCCAACTTGGCGACCTGTTCACCTATCGTCTTCACCTATCACGCTATCATCATCAGAGCCTAATTTATAAAACCGATTTCGCCTGCAAGGAAAGACTATTTCGTTCCAGGTCGGAGCAACCTGTACACAAAATTCAGAGTAAGATACTTTACACACCAGTTCGCATCTCTCGTCGCAAAATTCGACTTTTCATGTTCGTTGGTAGCTTGCATGATCTGCTCTGTTGTTTACTTATGTTTAGTAGTATTTATTTTTTGAATCTTGGTGTGTTGTTTATGATTGTGTGACGAAAGCGTATGGGCTAAGAGATGGCTGACTTTGTTAAGTTATTATAAACGGGGTTTCCGTTTGAGGGAACGCAATGCGACAGCATCTTAGCAGGTTAGTGCGCTACCTGCCGCTGGTTAGATTATTATAGTTTTAGCTTGTTTCCTCTTCCAGTTGGCCTGCTCATCCATTCGCTGCAGCTTAGAACTACAGAAGATTGGTGTGCCATGTGAACTGCGAGTTGTTATTTCTGCTCTATACCGGCCAGCCATTCCTGCGGACATGTTATCTGCATATACTACCATAGACGCCCTAAATGCCTTTGACATGTGGCTGCCTTGGATCGTGAACTTGATCCCTGGCTACGAGGAAAATATCTTGTTGGATCTAGTTTAGTTGTCTGTTTGTGGTTTAAGCTGACACAGAAATATTTTGAGCAGCCGAATGCATGCCTGTCTGAAGCTTTCGCCAGTACTTTCCTCCAGTGGCTAACTATCTACGATCGTCCTACTCCTATCAAGTATCAACAGGACAACAGATCATCTATGTTGCCGAGAGTTGAATGCTTCACTAGTGTGCCCCTTGCTGCTATAAGTCTGCGCGTGAGAAATGAGGCTATGTTAACGCCAAGTCAACACGCTTGTGGTGTGTGCAAAACACACGGCATATGCAGTTCAGAAGAAAAAAAAAAGTCCAACTGGCCCTGAAATTCCTCTACAAATGATCCGTTTGGATTCTTGGGAACGCAGTATATACGAGATGCACTTGGTATCAAGATACCAAGGTACTATACCTAAAGAATCACATTGATTCAAGGTGGTTAAGAAGAGAATAAGAAACTGGTCGATTATCCAAGAGGAGTAGCTGTAATGCCAACTGCTTCTTCCTCTTCTGTCAGTCGCTACTCGCTACCACTAATTGATTCAGGTACGGTTCATTTGGCCAAAACTGTTGATAAATCCTATTCAAGGCCGAGCTAATTAATCAACACGGGTTGTCGTTGTCGGCCTACTGTCAAATGCTTCCTGTTCTGAGACTGGACTGCATATTTTCTGAGCCCGAGATACCAATTTGGATTCAGTTAAAAGGGACGTAATCGCTAGTATATACAAGATGCAAAGTCAGACCGATAGAGCGAACGGAGTGTCTAGCTAGCTGGTCTGACGTTGTCATGTCCATCCGATGACATGTTGAAGGACGCTTAAAGACGGAAGCCTTTTCTTCTTCGCACTGATTTTGTATTCGCTTATCCAAACCAATCGCTCGCTTAGTCAAAATAAATATTGTTTTCATATTATGAACCTGTAAATAGCACGGCAGCAGACCGGTTTTTACCCGGTTCCGCCATCCCAAAAGGTACATAACATAAAAGTTACAACTAAAAGGTGTCAATGGGGATTCGAATACGATCCGATGATCATATAAAATGAACACAGAAAACGGATGAATGGATATTTTAAAAGGCAGCATATACTATATGTATACATACTCGTGTACAAGTGTTACTGTCGTATCGTATTGACATCAGTTATACTGTCGAACAGAACCTTCAGAAAGCGGCAGTTCATCCTTCCGTATCGGCGATCGGCCGCGGAATTAGCGTCCGTGGGTGACAGGGATCCACATTGATTCCTGCGTGTATTAGGTGTAGAAAAACCAGTGTCACCATTTTTTCCTCCTTGTCGATGTCGTGCACGGAGAGCGTACCCCTGCAGCCTCGGCAGTTGACCTTTTGGGGGAGAAAACAATAGCTCAAGAGTGACTGAAATGTGCTGCCGGTTTATGGCTGGTTGTTTTTGTCTGAGAGGAGGAGGGAAGCGGCTGCAGTCTCCAGTCGCAGATGTTGATGTTCAGACTTCAGGGAGGCTAACGTAGCCGGACTCTCTGACGGTGGGGATTACTGTCAGAGATAACGTTGGCATGATGTTTTTGCTGAAGCTGTACCCTAGGACATTAGCACTTGACCTAGAGTAATCAGTGACATGAAGGCTGGAGCAAACAATTCTTCATTGCATTTAGTTTTTTAGGGCATGGCATCTTTTGGCATTTCTTTTTTGGATGGGAATGATCGCATTTAGAGTATCTTCAGTCCTCCCTTAAACCGTTCCTAAAGGGTGTGTTCGGTTTGGGAATTAGGTGGAATGGAATGGAACCATTCCATTCCACTGTCACGGAACCGTTCCATCCCTGTGTTTGGTTTGGACAAAAAAATTGTCACGGAACGGTTCCATCCCTGTGTTCGGTTTTGGAATGGGATGAGAATGGAATGGAATGGGTGAGATTAGTCACCCGATTAATTATTCTAAACTCGATTAATTATTTGCTAAACTTGATTAGTACTGCTAAACTTGATTAATTATTGCTAAACTTGGTTAATTAGCACGCAGATCGAGACATTCCACCTCGTCCGGCCGATTTGCCCGGACGGGTGCGTTCCGCATCTGGACAGAATATTCCCTTTCGAGGAACGGTTCCATTCCATCTTATCCCTGAACCGAACGCGAGAATGGCTCCGAGGAATGGAATGGTTCCATTCCATTCCACCTAATTCCCAAACCAAACACACCCAAAAGGGATTTGAGGCGCGCCGAACAAAAAAACGTTTCCAGCCACATCTTCTAAAGCCTTTTTTTTGTCCGGCGCGGTCCGATACGGTGTCCGGCGCCCCGAGCCCGTTCCCGCCCCACAGGGATGCTTCGGGTACACTGGACACAACGAAAAGTAAGGCGGGGAGTGGCGGGACCGACACGTCAGTGACACTTTGAAGTTTAACCTAACCGTCGCCTACCTCGCGACGGAAGTTATTGACGTGGAGCGACGGTGCAGTTCCCACAGGGGCGCAGCGAAGCGTCTCGTCGTGCCTAGCTTTGCGTGCCGGTGTTAATGAGCGCTCACGACGGAAGTTACTGGTGTGCAGCGACGGTGCAGTTCCCGCAGAGGCGCAGAGAAGCGTCCCATCGTGCCTAGCTCTGTGTGCTGGCGTTAATGAGCGTCACCGCTCCCCCGTCTCCCTACGGCCTATAAAAAGGGCCGCCTCTCATTGTCCCTCTCACACACAAAACTTAGCGCCTCTCTCCCCAACCGTAGCCGCCACCATCTCAAGAGTAGACGCCATGGCTGGTAGAGACGGAGGACGACGACGCGGTCGTGATCGTGGCCACGGTAGAGCTGCACGCTCGCCGTCGCATGCGACGTCATCGTCTTCATCGTCGGACCTGCAGGAGGAGGAGCGGCAAGTGTTGTTTGAGTTCGTCGTCGTCCTTAAGGGCGACCCACACGGTATCCAGAGGTTGCCGGACACCTTCGCCGACTTCGTCGCCGGTGATGGGCCGGGCTCGCTGCATCTGCGGGAAGCTTCCTGTGGCTGCTGCCGGTGGATCGTGGACGTGATCTACGACGCGCGCGGCAAGATGTACCTCCACATCAGCTGGGAGAAGTTTGAGCGCTACCACAGCCTCGAAGCCGGCTTCGTGCTTATGTTGTCCTACCTTGGCGAGGGGGACATGAGCGTCAAGGTGTTCGACGAGACGCGTTGCCGCCGGCACTACCACGGCGACAGCGCCGAGGAGGACGACGACTGAGTGTTGTTTCTTCGCAGCGAAAATATGCACGGAGGTTTCCGGTTGTTCTTCCTCGAAAGAACCAACAGGGGCACCGTTAACAGCTGGATTTTCTAGTTTGGGTGACTGGGTGTGCCTGCGAGTGTTCTTTCTTAGCAGCGAACACACGAAATCTTCGATGCCCGGCCTAGTTTGGTTTAGTTATTTTGCAATGTTTTATATTTGTATCAACCATGGTTCAAACTATGTATTAGTTTGTGGAAAACCATGTTCCAAATTATATCTTCGTGTAAACCACGTTCCTAATTATGTATTAATTTGTGAAATGTTTGTACTTTTTATTGAAATAAAGATGCAAAAAACAAAAAATAGTATTTTAAACTTTGGGGGCTGCGTTTGAGGGACGCGGGTGGGGAGTGACGCCCCCAAACGCGGCACGAACGAAACACGTCCCCCAAACACTCGGTTCGATGCCCGTTTAGGAGACGGTTTGATGGACACGACTGGTGATTTTGTTGGATATGTTGTTAGATGAGTGGGTTGTGCTCGGCTGGTTGCAACCAGGACCAAGGCCTAATTTGAGCGGCAGCCTGCTAAGAGAAAGGCCTTGACATATAACACCTAGTGGCCTAGAGTACTAGACTAGAGTAGACTTGTAGACCGGTAATCCGTAGCCCGGGAAGCTCGCAGCGCCACCTAAACCATTTCCATATGGGCTGAGTTTTCTAGTACAGCCCATTAATAAGTGCAATTTTTCATTTTTTCTTTCTAAATGCAATTCTACAAATTATGGTGAATGAAAAAAATTCATTTGACATTAACTGTTATGGATGTCACAATAAATGATCATATAATAAAAAACAAATGTCCATCTATTTCACAAATCAATTCTTATGTATGAAAACAAATGTTAATAGAAAACTTATTTTTTCTACATTAAAGAAAATGTTCATGTGTTAAATAATAATTGCTCTTCAAAATTGTTTGAAGTTAGTTTAGATATATATTTTTGGTCTTCAACAGTTTCTTTCCCTAAGTCATGGTGGAACATTGAGATGCAAAATGTAAGTCACATGTGATGTGTATAGCTAAAAACACAAGCACATGTATATTTTTGTGAATTAAAAAGTAGCGTGTGAAGGGCGATCCCTTTTATACACAAGAAACGACAGTTGATTCATGCATGCTGATCATGTTAATTGAAAGGTAATAATTAAGTTAGTGCGCAACAAATATATGAGAATATAGAGACTAATCTTTCTTCACATCTATTCAGGGAAGTATTGGGAGAACCGGATGAAAGATTTCATGAATCACGTATTGAAAGTATTTCATCCCAAATCGTGGTTTTTTTTTTTGAGAAACACAGTACAAATGCAGACGCTCACATACTCATGTATACACTCACCCCTATGAACGCACACACGCACATCCTACCCCTATGAGCACCTTCGGAAGACTGGGCCGGTGAATTGGATCTTGAAATCGACGAAGTCACCACAGGCGCCTCGTTTTCGACTGGAACGTTGCCTCCCACTGAATGAATATTCCGCATTTATGACACACACAGATGTTAGACATGGGGTGTGAACTCTGGTGGGCTAGGGATATAACCATCCTCGTAACCACCCAACCTCAGGTTGGTTCTCCCAGATCGCGGTTTTGTTCACGGAAAACATAGAAAGAGAGTGATCTTATGATCGGTGTCCACACATAAGTCACTTATTGTCCTTCATCTTTAGCATAGAATTCATTATAAAGAACTAGCAAAAGTGCCCGTGCGTTGCACCGGGAGAAAGAAAATTTTGAACACTCCGACGAGTCATCTGTGTAACACGTCTCCTACATGTCATCATGGATGAAGGCACATAAAAACTCAAACGCTCCAACGAATTATCTATGATGACACTTCTCGTATGTGCCATCATCGATGAAGGCTCATAGTTTCTGTTAATAACGGTATCACGCATAAGTTTCATATCTATTATTAGTTTCAATCTTTATTACTGGTATCAGGGCCTGATGCAATCCATGTAGCTTTTAAGGTAAATCACATAGGCATTAACGGGAGCTTTCCCAGCGTCGTGGACAATGTGTCCTTATTGCCTCCTCGTCGAGTGAGGCTGCCAGTCATGGCCGGTGTAGCGCAGGGCTGATTCAGGAGCCAGGTCCGAGTGTTTCCGTAGCGTTGCTACGGGATGTTTCTTGTCCACTCGCTGACTCGGTGGGGTGGACATCATTTGCTGGTGAGAGGGGTGCACCCTCCTCCGTTGCCGGGAGACCATCAATGTATTTATGCACAAGATCTCGTTGTATACATGGTGACAATGTATCTGAGGTGATACGTGATGAAATCGTGTCCGAGGTGACCAGTCACAAGGCGGCGAGCTTTGCCACCGCACATCACACATGTTGAGGTAGTCTCAGTGAGAGCCGACAATTTTTTCATAAAACTATAATTTCTTTAAAACAAGCGATTTCTGAAAAATAAAAATGAAAGAACAATTATAAAACACAACTACGATCTAGTATAAGACCATATTTAGACTCATTCATACAATGTAAAGGTTTTCTGTAAAGGTTTTCTCCATATAGTGCTTCTCTTTTTTTAGAAGCTCTCTTCCCCTTTCTCTTCGCTCGCCGTTAGTTGTATATGCTGCTACTCTTTTTTTAGGAGGCTTGTTGATATCCAGAGCATTTTCGTATATAAACAGGGTAGAATCGATCTAAAGAACCGATGGGGACTAATGGCATGCATGGGATACGGACGTCAGGGTCTGTGAGATTCTGCCCGTCAGCGAAATTTTGAACCATGCCTCATGGCCCATATAAACGAAGCCTGCAACGATTTAATGCGAAGCTGGCCCGTCAACTAAAAAACTGAAAAACGGTTTCAAAACTTTTCAAATGGAACAATATGCCACGAATTTCGGAGATGTATGAAGACGTACATGATTTAGACATCATTCCTAATCAAATCACACAAAATTCTGGTTTTCACCATTTTCTCCTAGCAATCACTTGTTGAATCATTATTTCGATTCTTCGCAAAGATTAAAAAAAATCTACAAATCATATTATGTGTCATACGAGAGCTTAAATATTTAATTATAGAGGTTACAACTTACAGAAAATATGAATAATGAACTATCTCAGTTAAGTAACCAAACAGCTCCATGTGGTTGGTTCAGTGCAGCAACACTGTATTTATTTAAAAAATCGTGCAGAAGCATTGCTGTTTCTCGCCACTCTTTAGCTTCCTGTATAGTAGTATTCAACAAAAGGCAGGTCTAATTTCTTTTACTGAGCTAGTCCATCTATATCCGCTTGTCGCTGCTAGCTCTGCCTTACTGATAGAGCGTTCTTGCTGGGATGCTGCTTCTCGCCACTCTTTAGTCGCCTCCTCCCAAATATCTGTATTCGCTGAAACCCAGCACTTTATCTGCAGTCCTGCCGTTGTATACACAATCCTACGCCTCGCCTCGTCATGCGATTACTGCTCGATGTCACCTCTGTTCTGACGCCAGCGCCGCAACCAAGCGGAAGATTTAATCAGGGTTGAACACGGACGTACCACACCGCTCTCCGCATGCCCTGCAACGTCAGCGGCACAGGCCGACCTCCCCCTGATCTGCACCCGTGCGTAGGATGGGAAGCCCGGGCCTTCGTGGAGGCACCCGTGCGGCTGGTAGATAGATCGGAAGAGGTGGAGGAGGTTGGAGCGGGCTTGGGCGCTGAAGCTCGCCGGTGGGGAATGGTGGAGGGAGATGGAGGAGGGGCGCCGATCCAGCGTCAGATGGAGGACAGGGCAGGGGGCGTCGGGGGCTGCTCCCGCCAGCGAGGTGGCTTGTTCCGGTTCTAGCGGAAAGGAGGCGCAGCGGCTAGAAATTGAAGGAGGCTGCGGCGGCCGGCGGGAGAGCGGGGCTGGCCGCCAGCCTGCAGGAGGGTGGATATTGTTATTTCGCTTGACCGGTACAATGGTATATGTGTGTATTATGTGATTTGGTGGAAATAATTTTCTACCGATGTCCGCAGCATGGAACGTTCATGTAGGTATGTCTCTGTTTTTATAGTACTATCCAGCTTACACGAAAATCGTTAATTCGGAATAATGTGCTACATTGGAATATGGTATGGGGAGTAGCATGCATGGTCGATGGCCCCATACGACACATTATGTCGACAAAAGGAGTCTGGATAAGGCATAAATATATGTGGAGAAACATATGGAGTGAGTATTCAATCTCAGGTACTGTGGTTAGATCTTCATATTAATATATTTCCTTTACCGAAAGAAATTATTTATATCTAATTAGCTCGCTCGCTGACTTCCAGGTGAATCCGCACCTCGTGCTTCCCAACCTGCAGGCTATCGACTCCATTACCCGCCGCTGCGCTGCCCTTGCTCTGGTCTCTGTTAGCCGCGGCCTTCATTTGCTTGCGCTGCTCTTGTACCTCTTTCCCTTTCCCCCAGAGGAAGGCATACAGCCCTACAATGATCAGGATGGCTCCTAGCAAACTGGAACCACAGGCAGTTAACAACATACGTCAGTAACGACACCATCAGCAGTTTGCCAGATTTGCTGCAGTAAGATTATGCTGGATACGACCATCACTAGTCCGGAGATACCATAGGATAGAACATTCAATCTCACCTCCCCACGGAGAAATCTGTGCCAAGCAGCACTGAATCTAGGATCATGGTGACTATAAGTGCCAGGGAGTTGAACATGGAAGGGTAGGTGGGCCCGCGACGGGCAACAGCCCATGAGATCAAGCAAAAGGTGACTCCCGTGTTGAACACACCCTGAATAGCACGCACGTGGCCATAAAGTCTGCATGAGATTAGGTCTGATTACATGTAATTGGTACTGGTTTGTTACTAACCGAGTAGACGACGGTGAGCAGCTGTAGATCCCACTTGACCGCCCATGCCGATGGATCGTGGTTCAGTATCACCCCAATCACCATCGCCTGCACGGTCCCTGAAACGCAGGCTAGCATTGTCGAGAAGTACTTGGAGGGGAACTCCTTGGACACTCGTGCCTGAGTGAGTGCAGGTTAATTAGTTCAAATTGCTAGTTTAACGAAACTCATGGTAAGGTTCAGCTAACTATGTCATCACAATTCACAAGAGCTACTAATGCTGCATCACGAATCAATCAGGAAGCTTGATATATACTATAGCTACCTGTATGATGAACCAAAAGGCGTAGCTGAGGGAACTCCCGGCTAGGAAGAGTGTGCCAATGAGCATGTTGTGGTGGTCAGGGACGGAGGAGACCCCGCCGACCGCCTGCAGCTGCGATTTCAACAGGTGTGTAGGCCATAGATGCAGCAGTTTGCCTTTGTACAGGCTGATCACCATCGTCCCTCCCACGCAACTCACGGTGCCGACAACCTTCATCTTGCCCGGGCATGTCGCGATCTTCAGCTTTTCCAGTCTGATAAAGTTTGTGCACCAGCGTTTTCAGACTGTCAGATCAATGCAAGCAGTTGCAATTCCAACATACATGGCCTAGTGGTCATTCAGGTTAGTGGTCAGTTCATATGTGTATGCTATTAGATTAGGTTCATGATAGTTCTATGGATGTATCTGTTAGCTACTCGTTCCATTATGAAACAGGGTTAGGCAATGTGCAGAATAATAATACCACTATATATATGTAACTATATATGTAACATACCGGAGTATTACAGCAATGATAAAGGTGACAACGGGGATCACATTAAGGAAATTGACAGTGTAGCCAGCGTTGGTGGCGCGCAGACCGTAGTAGTGCAGTCCCATTGCTAGCACAATTCTGATATCAAATCACCACAGGAACTTAGATTTTTTTTCTTAATGTACAATATCACGGTTGTGCAAAAAAGTAAAGAACTGACCCAAACAAAGCGTTGACGGAGATCCAGCACCATATCTTGAGGTTCACCTTTTTCATCATCTCTCTGCACACATAGGTAGGTGTATCACAAAATTTTGTATGTCAAGGGTACCTGATTGTACCAAAGATATGGTATTAAAAATATATAGATATATGTATGTTTGGTTCGAGCAAGTTTCATCTAAAGTGTATATTTTGATGAATTTGTGCTGAGACACGACATTACGTCATCATATGCACAGAGCAGTGATCAGTCAATCGTCACCATGGAAGTAAGGATGAAATGGAATGTGACTGATGCCCAACAAGAAAGCTCTATCTAATGCATACTATTTCCTGTATGCGCGATAAATCAAGAGCAATGTTTTCTTTCCGAATTGGTATACAGTTATACATCAACAACAAGGCCGATTGATACATCAGCCATACATATATAGCAGACAAAACACTGATTCCCATGTTTGTCTACCACATGTCTTACTAAAACCGAGACAGGGCTGAAATCGCATGACACCTATGGACGTACTTGACAAACTTGCTCATTTTTTTGTTCTTTATCAAATTAAGTGCGATGATTCTGTGTTGATACATATGAAACATTCCTTTTCTATTTGATGACACATGTGGATATATGAACTTTATTTCTATTAATTATCCTTAGAAAGTAAGGAACAGTTCTGCCAATTTGATTAGAAGAACAAAACAAGTACATAGTGTTCACACTTCCACTGTTACAATTCTAAAAGAGTAATTTAAATATATACATAAATTATAGTATAAGTTTTATTTATTGCCAGCTGTGTTTTGAACATATTCAAATGCCTAGGTTTGGCCGTCAGTTCGATGTTTTCTTTACTATTTGACCTTAAGTATGTTTAGAACCTCCACCGGTGACATAAAACCTGAGAGAAAAAAAATGTTGTTTAAACTTCCAGGCAACTAGATGATATTATACTGGATTAGCATGTAACGATATAAAATTACTAAAAAAATCACCAGTTTTTGTGTAACATTTGAGCAAATTAATGGTGGCGCACTTCTCAATTTGATTTGACATTACTAACTTATTTTCTAATAAAAATTATAGTAAGTAAGTTTGGTACCATCAATCTAGAAATTTATAAATATTGATATGTATACTTCCAAATCGGTTGTGTTCACAACATCTCCTAATTGATGCTACCACGCCATGGATTTTAATCGGGTGGTGCCTGGTGATAGAAAAGAAAGAAGTGTACTGTAGGGCCATAGAAAAGGAAAAAAAAAGTAGTAATTGAAATTTGATGATCCTGCACAAAATACAAAACAATAATAAGTTCAGGCAAGAGGTTACAACATCATTTTGCTAAAACTGAGCAGAGATTTACAGCTGAACATCATCAGGCCTTGTGCTATGTGTGCAACTTGAGTCAACTCAAATGCATATAACTCTCATGCCAATTCTAAGTCAAGTAAACGTAAACCTAATAAATATACAGAGTAGGATACATCCCACGTCATTTGAATAAAATAATTATGGAAGTCCGACTACACAGACAAAAAAATATACGGCAAAAACAGAGGAAGTGCGTAGCTAAGGTAGTGGACCATAGTATGTAGTACCTCTCGAAGTAGAAGGCGAAGGGGGCCACGCTAATGGAGCCAATGAGATTGCGGTAGGCGAGGAGGACGAAAGGCGCCATGCCGATGTTGAAGGCGACCTTGGACAGGAGGAGGGCCCCTATGGTGAAGGCCTGAACCAGCACCATGCTCGCAGCGAGCAGCAGCCCCTCCGCCATCAACGGTTTTTTCTTCTTCTCCGCACCGGCGACATCCACCGACATGTTGATGTTCTCCCGCAGCTTGATCAATCGATCCAACACTATACTGAAGTTGTACGCGGCAGCAAGTGAGCACATTGGTCGCTGATCGATGCTAAATGATATGTATATCGAATTGATTGCAGTAATACTAGCTATAGCTAGCTGGACAGATAGGGCTACATATATATACATGGCGAACAACTTGGGTGCTTGGTTTGTACGACATGTTTGGTGTCACATCTCAATGCAAAAAAAAAAAAAAAAAAAAAAAAAAAAAAACAGGGAAGAAACAATATGCTGGCTTGACGTGCTGATGTTTGCCTGCTTGATGGTCTTTGGCTTCGAGGACTGCAGTACACAGACATGCTTAGTAGGTCTGTCCTCATATAACATGAATGTCCGGCCTATGCACAGTTAGTCTTGTTGACCAATTTAACTGTATTTTCACGGTCGTAAATATTTAGTTTTATGCTAACTCGTCAGTCTCAAAAAATTAAGTTTATGATTGATCATCACCAATTTTTCTCAAGTCAGAACGATTGAGTCCTCACTTGGTTTGCCGCCGAATTTTCGTAGATGCTATAAGTGTGATCCTATTTATTTAACTTACAAAATTCTGCTAAATTAGTAACGTGGAGTGAGCAATGGGGTGAAAGAAATACCAGATGCCTTGAATCACGTCTCCCATCCCTAATGCATGTTGCTACCCACCTCAGCACATAAGAATGGTAAAGATTTTTTGCAAGTGTAGCACTGATTAAATACTAATGATATCAGACCATACCTATCTTGTATGTACTGTTGTAACAAATAGATTAACGCATAGTTTGTTTGAATCTCAGGGAGCGGCGGCGCCCGTCCCGTCAAAATGATGGAGGGCAGGGGAGGTGCTCTTCTGCGGTGCTTCACGGGAGGATGTGGGTCGCCGGCATAGGGCATGGGCGGCGCGGCCGGGTTGGCCGTGGCCTGAGGCCCTTCCGCGGAGCGTCCATGGGGCGAAGGTGGCGCGCCGCCGGTCGTTGCGGTGACCGCGACTAGGGAAGATCGGGATCCAATCTGGCCTTTGGGCTTTGATCTGGGCCTGCGAGTCCCAACCAGGCCAGGTTTTGATCTGCCGGTGGACTTGATCTCACCGGCGTTCTGCAACCATGCTCGGTGCTGCCCTTTCCTCTGGTGATGTCCCATTGGTCGGTGGCTGGCGGTGGTGTGCCCTGCCGGCGTTTCTGGCGGCAACCATGGCCAGCCTGGAATGGTCGCCGGTGTGGGGGGCCCGACCTGAATAAAGGAGGCAGTTTTTGCCTCTCTTGGGTGAAGACGAAGACCTACCGGAGGCCTGGACTCGCGATCTGCCCGGAGTGTTGAGTTCCGAAAGGCGCCGCCGGTAAGTGTAACAGTGCTTTTATTGCCTGGAGTTTGCTGGATCGGTGGTATTCAGTCGTGTGCACCCATATATAGAACCTTCCAAATAAGGATAGTGATGTGTTTCTTTTTTTTACCATAAGGAAAAAAATAAACTTTGTACACAAGACTCTAAATCAAAAGACAGAAATTGAGCTACTTTTTTTTTTGAGAAACACAGTACAAACGCAGGCGCTCACATACACGCGCATACACTCACCCCTATGAACGCACACACGCACACCCTACCCCTATGAGCACCTTCGGAAGACTGAGCCGGCGGATTGGATCTTGAAATTGACGAAGTCACCACAGGCGCCTCGCTGTCGACGGGAACGTCGCCTCCCACTGAATGAATATTCCGCCTTTTATGAGACACACAGATGTCAAACCTGGGGTTTGAACTCTGGTGGGCTGGGGATACAACCATCCTCCTAACCACCCAACCTCAGGTTGGTTCTCAGAAATTGAGCTACTTGACTACATATAGCAATGTAGGAATAAGCTCTTGCATAACTGCCGATCCATTAATTGGTGACTTTGGTCCTATGTAGCAATATTTGTTTTCCCCATGTTTTTGGGTGTGGATGCTTCCCTTCCATCCCAGCTGCCATACAGACATTGACGAGGTATGGTTCCCTACCCTTAATGAGGCATAGCGTCAAGCATGCTTTTGTTTCCTATGCAGACAAGACACAGTGTACAACACCAATGGGGAAAGTTGTTTGGCTGGCCATCTTGAGTGAAGACACATGAGCCGTCTCAGAAAGCCCAATCCCTGATAACATGAGATGCACGTATGTAAAATCGACGCCATACCAAATTGGGTGTATACAATATCCTGTGATCTTCCAGTGAATAATACTAATGTGTGAATATATGCCCTACATTTTGAGATGGTTAGTTATTAGCTTCTTATTGTCTCCCTTGTCGACAATCAACATACTGTTCTAAGATAGAAGATATGAAGTTTACGATGCAAAAGTCACAAGTCACAGTTTACTCATGGAGTAAATGGTAGCATTGTGTCTGTCTTGATTTAATGTTATAATAAGATGTTATTATAACCAATTATATTTGCACAAACATTGGTTGTAATAACTTCTTATATAAATTATATTGGTTGTAATAACTTCTTATATAATGGGACGGAGGGAGTACTTAGGTACATTTGCACAATTCTCTCTGCTGAAGTCAAAAAGATATCTTTTGCAAAGAAAAAAAAAACATAGTATTTGCTGTATTAAGTTCACTTTGTGATCAGGGTTTAACTCAGGATCAGTTCTTCTAAAAAGGAAACTCTGTTTCACATTGACTGTTATCGTTTTATAGAGTAGTTTGTTCTAAACAGAGTGACAGTTGAGGTGTGAATATCCTGAAAATATTAACTCAAGATGATTTACCATGTCATAAACTCTATTTCCTAGTTCCATCACGTAGCTGCCATTCTCGATTTGTGGGTATACATAAAGTTAACATAGCAAAGAAAAGAGGAACATGATTTCAATTAACCATTTTCCCAACAGTTGCAAGGAATTATTGATCATACCTTGATGGAGATCTTATGTGAGCCACTCCTGATATGCAGAAAGGGTGGCTGTTGCGCAGCGATGATTTATATCGAACTGAACTTTTTTTGAAACGGGAATCGAACTGAACTGAAAAGTGGTGGAATAAACAATCTGGTTGTTACTCAGAACCAGAACCAAAATCAAAATAGAAAAGAGATTACGGAGTAGAAAGAACCAGAACCTTTGTGTTATCAGTGCGAGGTCGTAGGAAATCGACGAACCGGTTAACCTGCGTCGATAGCAGGGAATCAGAAGAATATGGTTCCTGTCGATGGGATCCCTGCCTCAACCGTCTCCTGGAAGAAAGGGAATGAGGAGGGAGAAGAAGATATGAAACAACGTGACTAACTGCTTGCGATGGAGTGGAGGAGTATCTTGCATGTACATGAGTTCGTCTGTTAGTAGAAGACCCGTGCATGCGGTCTGCATGTATAGTTTTTTTTTTCTTTTGCCATGTGGAGGGTTTTACCCGGCGCATTGAGTTTCTCATGCCCTTATTTTCCGTTCGATACTGCTATTTTTAGCCGCCGGATCTTCTGGGAGGTAAAGAGTCTTGGAAGGATGGGAAAATTCTCTGGGAACGGCTCCCTCCGCCCTTCTAGGAATCCTCTAGAAGAAAATTGTTGGGATTTTGATCTCAGGTTGTAACAACTGGAGAGATAAAAGGAACATAAATCAAACGTACGTGCACTGATCCACCACAACCTTTCGGCTCGGATTCCTAGCAGGAGTACCCATCTCCCCGCCACCCCCTAACCCTAGCCCCCAACACCCTCCTCCTCCCGCCGCCGCCGCCGGGCAAAGCCCCGATGGCGTGGCGGCGGCAGGGGATCCTCTCCTGCTGCGTTGGGTAGCGGCTCGGCTTGGTTTCGTCTAGGTTTTTGGGGGACGTCGTCGAGATGGTTGAGGCGGTGTCGCATCGGAATAAGAGGGCTGCAGCTCGATCCCCATCTCGACAAGGGTGGCGGCGCCGGCGAGCTACTGGCCAGGTTTCCTCTCAGATCTGTGGATCTGGGGAGGGTGATCTCCCTGGGTGCGGTCGATCTTTGACGCTGTCGTGGGGTTTGTGGAGTCTATTCTGGATTTGGAGGAGTGTCAATGTTGTCGTCTTCCCCTCGGCGGTCGTGGTGGCGAGGGAGAGGAAGGGGATGGCACCACCGTCCTCCTTTTTAGGGTCGTGTGGTGCTCTTCTGGTGGTCTGCGGCTGCATCGTCTTGTAGCATCCTCCGGTCGGCCTTGGTGGCGAGGGGAGGAGGCAGCTTGAAGTGTCGACGCCTGAACCTGCCAGATGGTGGAGCGTTCTGCTGGTGGCTGATACGTCTCAAACGTATCTATAATTTCTTATGTTCCATGCTAGTTTTATGACAATACCTACATGTTTTGTTCACACTTTATATCGTTTTGATGCATTTTCCGGAACTAACCTATTGACGAGATGCCGAAGGGCCAGTTCCTGTTTTCTGCTCTTTTTGGTTTCAGAAATCCTAGTAAGGAAATATTCTCGGAATCGGACGAAATCAATGCCCAGCATCCTATTTTTCCACGAAGCTTCCAGAACACCCGAGAGCCGCCAGAGAGGAGCCCTGGGGGGGGCCACACGCCAGGCCGGCGCGTCCCAGGCCCTGGCCGCGCCGCCCTATTGTGTGGTGGCCCCGTCAGCCCTCCGACTCCGCCTCTTCGCCTATTTAAGCCTCCTCGACCTAAAACCTCGATACGGAAAAGCCACGGTACGAGAAACCGTCCAGAGCCGCCGCCATCGCGAAGCCAAGATTTGGGGGACAGGAGTCTCTGTTCCGGCACGCCGCCGGGACGGGGAAGTGCCCCCGGAAGGCTCCTCCATCGACACCACCACCATCTTCATCACCGCTGCTGTCTCCCATGAGGAGGGAGTAGTTCTCCATCGAGGCTAAGGGCTGTACCGGTAGCTATGTGGTTAATCTCTCTCCTATGTACTTCAATACAATAATCTCATGAGCTGCCTTACATGATTGAGATTCATATGATGATGCTTGTAATCTAGATGTCATTATGCTAGTCAAGTGGATTTTACTTATGTGATCTCCGGAGACTCCTTGTCCCACGTGTGTAAAGGTGACAGTGTGTGCACCGTGTGGGTCTCTTAGGCTATATTTCACAGAATACTTATTCACTGTTATGAATAGCATAGTGAATTGCTTATTTATATCCCTTTATGATTGCAATGTGTTTTGTATCACTATTCATCTATGTGCTACTCTAGTGATGTTATTAAAGTAGTCTATTCCTCCTGCACGGTGTAATGGTGACAGTGTGTGCATTGTGTAGTACTTGGCGTAGGTTATGATTGTGATCTCTTGTAGATTATGAAGTTAACTATTGCTATGATCGTATTGATGTGATCTATGCCTCCTTCATAGTGTGATGGTGACAGTGTGCATGCTATGTTAGTACTTGGTTTAGTTGTGTTGATCTATCGTGCACTCTAAGGTTATTTAAACATGAATATCGAATATTGTGGAGCTTGTTAACTCCGGCATTGAGGGTTCGTGTAATCCTACACAATTAGTGGTGTTCATCATCCAACAAGAGAGTGTAGAGTATATCATTTATCTATTTATTGTGTTATGTGATCAATGTTGAGAGTGTCCACTAGTGAAAGTATAATCCCTAGGCCTTGTTTCCAATACTGCAAACACCGCTTGTTTACTGTTCTGCTGCATGTTTACTTCCTGCAATATTACTACCATCAACTGCACGCCAGCAAGCACTTTTCTGGCGCCGTTACTACTGCTCATATTCATTCATACCACTTGTATTTCACTATCTCTTCGCCGAACTAGTGCACCTATACATCTGACAAGTGTATTAGGTGTGTTGGGGACACAAGAGACTTCTTGTATCGTGATTGCAGGGTTGCTTGAGAGGGATATCTTTGACCTCTTCCTCCCTGAGTTCGATAAACCTTGGGTGATCCACTTAAGGGAAACTTGCTGCTGTTCTACAAACCTCTGCTCTTGGAGGCCCAACACTGTCTACAAGAATAGAAGCACACGTAAACATCAAGCACTTTTCTGGCGCCGTTGCCGGGGAGAAAAGGTAAAAAGCACTCATACTCCAGTCCCAGGTAACTGAGTACTTTTCTGTTGCCGTTGTGTGTGTGCTCGATGCTATTTCCTTTAGATCCTGCAATTGCATCTTTTTGTCTCTTGTTTTTATTTTCACTAGTAAGGCTTAATGGAAGACAACAACAAAATGAGAGATCTTTATGAACTTTATCTTGAATTAGGACATGATGTGTTTGAAGAGAAAATTAAAAAACCCATGGAACTTATGCATGCTAATGGGAATGTTATTAGTATGAATGCTTTGAACACCATTGTTGCTAATGCTATGGAAGAATTTAAGCTTGGGGAGGTCGGTTTTGATGAAATGATCTCTTTAGTCCTCCGGGTATTGAGGAGAAAGTTTATGTTGATTATGATATGCCTCCCATATATGATGATTATAATGATAATGGTCTTTTGGTGCCGCCTACTATGGAGGATAAGTTTAATTATGATTACAATATGCCTCCTACACTTGATGAGAATAATAATGATAGCTACTTTGTTGAATTTGCTCCCACTACAACTAATAAAATTGATTATGCTTATGTGGAGAGTAATGATACTTTTATGCATGTGAATAAGAATGCTTTATGTGACACTTATATTGTTGAGTTTGTTCATGATGCCTCTGAAAATTATTATGAGAGAGGAAAATATGGTTGTAGAAATTTTTGAAGTTACACTGGTTTTATCTTTCTATGCTTGTTACTTTGCTCTTCATGAACTTGTTTATTTACAAGATTCCTATGCATATGAAGCATGTTAGACTTAAATGTGTTTTGAATTTGCTTCTTGATGCTCTCTTTTGCTTCAATTCTTATTTCTTGCGAGTGCATCATTAAAATTCCTGAGCCCATCTTAATGGCTATAAAGAAAGAACTTCTTGGGAGATAACCCATGTGTTTTTTTTACTACAGTACTTTGTTTTATATTTGAGTCTTGGAAGTTGTTACTACTGTAGCAACCTCTCCTTATCTTTATTTTATTGCATTGTTGTGCCAAGTAAAGTCTTTGATAGCAAGGTTCATACTAGATTTGGATTACTGCGCAGAAACAGATTTCTGTCTATCACGAATCTGGGCAGAATTCTCTGTAGGTAACTCATAAAAATCTGCCAATTTACGTGCGTGATCCTCAGATATGTACGCAACTTTCATTCAATTTGAGCATTTTCATCTGAGCAAGTCTGGTGCCACTTTAAAATTCGTCTTTACGGACTGTTCTGTTTTGACAGATTCTGCCTTTTATTTTGCATTGCCTCTTTTGCTGTGTTGGATGGATTTCTTTGTTCCATTACCTTCCAGTAGCTTTTAGCAATTTCCAGAAGTGTTAAGAATGATTGTGTCACCTCTGAACATGTGAATTTTTGATTATGCACTAACCCTCTAATGAGTTTGTTTCGAGTTTGGTGTGGAGGAAGTTTTCAAGGGTCAAGAGAGGAGGATGATATACTATGATCAAGAAGAGTGAAGAGTCTAAGCTTGGGGATGCCCCCGTGGTTCATCCCTGCATATTTCAAGAAGACCCAAGCGTCTAAGTTTGGGGATGCCCAAGGCATCCCCTTCTTCATCAACAATTTATCAGGTTTCTTCTCTTGAAACTATATTTTTATTCGGTCACATCTTATGTACTTTACTTGGAGCGTCTGTTTGTTTTTGTTTATGTTTGAATAAATTCATGCTTGTGTGGGAGAGAGACACGCTCTGCTGTTGCGTATGAACACATGTGTTCTTAGTTCTATCTTTAATGTTCATGGCGGAGTTGAAAACTGCTTCGTTCATTGTTATATGGTTGGAAACAGAAAATGCTGCATGTGGTAATTGGTATAATGTCTTGAATAATTTGATACTTGGCAATTGTTGTGCTCATATAGATCATGTTTAAGCTCTTGCATCATGTACTTTGCACCCATTAATGAAGAACTACATAGAGCTTGTTAAAATTTGGTTTGCATGATTAGTTTCTCTAGAGTCTAGATATTTTCTGGTTAAGGTGTTTGAACAACAAGGAAGACGATGTAAAGTCTTATAATGCTTACAATATGTTCATATGTGAGTCTTGCTGCACCGTTTTATACTTGAGTTTGCTTCAAACAACCTTGCTAGCCTAGCCTTGTATTGAGAGGAATTCTTCTCGTGCATCCAAATCCTTGAGCCAAAAACTATGTCATTTATGTCCACCATACCTACCTACTACATGGTATTTCTCTGCCATTCCAAGCAAATACTTCATGTGCTACCTTTAAACAATTCAAAAGCTATTATCTCTTATTTGTGTCAATGTTTTATAGCTCATGAGGAAGTATGTGGTGTTTTATCTTTCGATCTTGTCATTTACTTTTGACAGCCTTTCACCAATGGACTAGTGGCTTCATCCGCTTATCCAATAATTTTGCAAAAAGAGCTGGCAATGGGGTTCCCAGCCCCAATTAATTAACTTTCATTAATAATTCTCTTCACATGTTTTGCTCTGATTCATCAGCAAGCAACTTAATTTTGCAAATAGACACTCCTTCATGGTATGTGATTGTTGGAAGGCACCCGAGGATTCGGTTAGCCATGGCTTGTGAAAGCAAAAGGTTGGGAGGAGTGTCATCCATAAATAAAATAAAAAAGCGAAACTAAAATACATGTGTAAACAAAAGAGAAGAGGGATGATCTACCTTGCTGGTAGAGATAACGTCCTTCATGGGAGCCGCTCTTGAAAGTCTGGTTGATAAGGTAGTTAGAGTACCCATTACCATTCGTTGACAACAACAAACACCTCTCAAAACTTTACTTTTATGCTCTCTATATGATTTCAAAACTTAAAAAAGCTCTAGCACATGATTTAATCCCTGCTTCCCTCTGCGAAGGGCCATTCTTTTACTTTATGTTGAGTCAGTTTACCTACTTCTTTCTATCTTAGAAGCAAACACTTGTGTCAAATGTGTGCATTGATTCTTACATGTTTACCTATTGCAATTGTTATATTGCTTTATGTTGACAAACTATCCATGAGATATACATGTTACAAGTTGAAAGCAATTGCTGAAACTTAATCATCCTTTGTGTTGCTTCAATGCCTTTTACTTTGAATTTATTGCTTATGAGTTAACTGTTATGCAAGTCTTATTGATGCTTGTCTTGAAAGTACTATTCATGAAAAGTCTTTGCTATATGATTCAGTTGTTTACTCATTGTCTTCACCATTGCTTTGAATCGCTGCATTCATCTCATATGCTTTACAATATTGTTGATTAAGATCATGTTGGTTGCATGTCACTTAAGAAATTATTCTTGTTATCATTTACCTACTCGAGGGCGAGTAGGAACTAAGCTTGGGGATGCTTGATACGTCTCAAACGTATCTATAATTTCTTATGTTCCATGCTAGTTTTATGACAATACCTACATGTTTTGTTCACACTTTATATCGTTTTGATGCATTTTCCGGAACTAACCTATTGACGAGATGCCGAAGGGCCAGTTCCTGTTTTCTGCTGTTTTTGGTTTCAGAAATCCTAGTAAGGAAATATTCTCGGAATCAGACGAAATCAATGCCCAGCATCCTATTTTTCCACGAAGCTTCCAGAACACCCGAGAGCCGCCAGAGAGGAGCCCTGGGGGGGCCACACGCCAGGCTGGTGCGGCCCAGGCCCTGGCCGCGCCGCCCTATTGTGTGGTGGCCCCGTCAGCCCTCCGACTCCGCCCCTTTGCCTATTTAAGCCTCCTCGACCTAAAACCTCGATACGGAAAAGCCACGGTACGAGAAACCTTCCAGAGCCGCCGCCATCGCGAAGCCAAGATCTGGGGGACAGGAGTCTCTGTTCCGGCACGCCGGGACGGGGAAGTGCCCCCGGAAGGCTCCTCCATCGACACCACCGCCATCTTCATCACCGCTGCTGTCTCCCATGAGGAGGGAGTAGTTCTCCATCGAGGCTAAGGGCTGTACCGGTAGCTATGTGGTTAATCTCTCTCCTATGTACTTCAATACAATAATCTCATGAGCTGCCTTACATGATTGAGATTCATATGATGATGCTTAATCTAGATGTCATTATGCTAGTCAAGTGGATTTTACTTATGTGATCTCCGGAGACTCCTTGTCCCACGTGTGTAAAGGTGACAGTGTGTGCACCGTGTGGGTCTCTTAGGCTATATTTCACAAAATACTTATTCACTGTTATGAATAGCATAGTGGAGTGCTTATTTATATCCCTTTATGATTGCAATGTGTTTTGTATCACTATTCATCTATGTGCTACTCTAGTGATGTTATTAAAGTAGTCTATTCCTCCTGCACGGTGTAATGGTGACAGTGTGTGCATCGTGTAGTACTTGGCGTAGGTTATGATTGTGATCTCTTGTAGATTATGAAGTTAACTATTGCTATGATAGTATTGATGTGATCTATGCCTCCTTCATAGTGTGATGGTGACAGTGTGCATGCTATGTTAGTACTTGGTTTAGTTGTGTTGATCTATCGTGCACTCTAAGGTTATTTAAACATGAATATCGAATATTGTGGAGCTTGTTAACTCCGGCATTGAGGGTTCGTGTAATCCTAAACAATTAGTGGTGTTCATCATCCAACAAGAGAGTGTAGAGTATAGCATTTATCTATTTATTCTGTTATGTGATCAATGTTGAGAGTGTCCACTAGTGAAAGTATAATCCCTAGGCCTTGTTTACTGTTTTGCTGCATGTTTACTTCCTGCAATATTACTACCATCAACTGCACGCCAGCAAGCACTTTTCTGGCGCCGTTACTACTGCTCATATTCATTCATACCACTTGTATTTCACTATCTCTTCGCCGAACTAGTGCACCTATACATCTGACAAGTGTATTAGGTGTGTTGGGGACACAAGAGACTTCTTGTATCGTGATTGCAGGGTTGCTTGAGAGGGATATCTTTGACCTCTTCCTCCCTGAGTTCGATAAACCTTGGGTGATCCACTTAAGGGAAACTTGCTGCTGTTCTACAAATCTCTGCTCTTGGAGGCCCAACACTGTCTACAAGAATAGAAGCACACGTAGACATCAGTGGCTTGGGTCTACTGCTCGGGGATCTTCGTCTGGAGGTACTGCTGGCTCTTCCCCATCTCCTGCCTGCCCAATGGTCTGGAAAAGATTATTAGCTCCCACCCTCCGGGGTGGGCACTCCTTCGGTGTTCAATGCCCAGTGTGGTGACGACAGCGGCGGTGATACGATGGTGTTGGAAGATGCGCTGCCTCTAGATCCGGTCTCTGTACGAAGGATGATTAGGTGATAATTATTGCGGATTTGCTATGTCTCAGTCAACTGAGATTCTTTAGTTGCACTTTTCTACCAGAAAATTGCAAATGAACCGAGTTGCACTTTTCTTTGAACTACAATTGCACTTTTCTAAATTGACTAAGACTTAAGAAAATCTCAGTCGACTGAGACATCACACCCTAATTATTGATACGGTGGTTGGGTCGGGGGGGGGGGGGTCGGGGGTCACAGGAAATCGTCGCCATGGAGGCCAAGGTTTTGCTTGACGGCTTCATGATGTGTGTGGACAGGATTGAGCAAGATGAGCAGAAGTGGAGGAAGATCTTTTTTTTATAATGCTGGGTCCACCGACTACAAGATTACATCTGTTGTGAATGAGCAACTAGTATTCACTATGAGAAAAAGGCCAGTACATGTACATGAGATACAATATGCAGGGAAGCCCCTCATACAGTGGAAATATACAGTAGGGGGTCTATACATCACTAACATCACCTCTCAAACTCATGGTGGATCAACAACACTGAGTTTGGAGAGAAAGAAACCATGATGTGCTCTAGTCTGTGCCTTCGTGAAGAAGTCATCAAGCTGTAGCTCGGAAGGCACATGATGAAGAGCCATAACCTGATCCTGCACAACATTACGCACATAGAAGGAATCAACACTGATGTGTTTGGTGAGCTCGTGCTTCACCGGATCACGCGCAATGCTGATGGCACCAGTACTATCCGATAAGAGAGGATTCAGGGCGTCAGCAGAAACACCAAAGTCCTCAAGTAACCAGCGTAACCAAGTCACCTCAGCCGTCAAGAGAGCCATCGCTCGCAACTCAGCCTCGATACTCGAACGAGAGACTGCAACCTGCTTCTTGGTCTTCCAAGCAATGAGAGAACCACCAAGAAAGACACAGTAGGTAGAGAGAGACTTGCGATCCGATGGATCACTAGCCCAGGTAGCATATGAGTAGGTCTGGAGCTAGGAAAGAAGAGACGACGGGAGATAGTGCCACGAAGATAGCGGAGGACACGAAGGAGATGACTATAGTGGACACTAATGGGAGCAGACATGAACTGACTCAGAATGTGGACCGGGTAGGAAATGTCAGGATGAGTGACAGCAAGGTAGACAAGGCTCCCAACCAGGTGACGATAGCGAGTCGGGTCCGGAAGAGGATCACCATCAGTGGCACGGAGGCGGACATTGAGCTCCATAAGAGTCTCGACAGTGCGATCATCACCAAGAGCGGCACGAGTGAGAAGGTCCTGGATATACTTCTTCTGGGAGATGTAGAATCCATCGGATGTAGAGGAAACCTCAAGCCCAAGAAAGTAGCGGAGAGGACCAAGATCAGTCATGAGAAACTGATCACGAAGACGGGCCTTGACAAAGGCAATGTACTCAGGGGTCACTTGTGATGATCATGTCATCGGCATAAAGAAGAAGGAGATTCCGACCACGAGAAGATGTGTGGACAAAGAGCGTAGGGTCATGTGCGCTAGGACAAAACCATCAGAGGTCACCATAGAGGCGAAACGCTGAAAGCAAGCTCGAGGGGCTTGCTTAAGGCCATAAAGAGCGCGCCGGAGACGATAGACCATGCCATCGGGAATAGAGTAGCCAGGAGGTGGCTGCATGTATACCTCCTCACGTAACTCACCATTCAGAAAAGCATTCTGCACATCAAGCTAAGAGACAAACCAGTGATGAACATAAGCAACAGCAGGAAGAGTACGAACAGTGGTCAAGTGGGCCACTGGAGCAAAGGTCTCATCATAGTCACAGCCATGCTCCTATTGAAAGCCGCGAGCGACAAGACGAGCCTTGTAGCGTGATACGTCTCCGACGTATCGATAATTTCTTATGTTCCATGCCACATTATTGATGATATCTACATGTTTTATGCACACTTTATGTCATATTCGTGCATTTTCTGGAACTAACCTATTAACAAGATGCCGAAGGGCCAGTTCCTGTTTTCTGCTGTTTTTGGTTTCAGAAATCCTAGTAAGGAAATATTCTCGGAATTGGACGAAATCAACGCCCAGGGTCCTATTTTCACACGAAGCTTCCAGAAGACCGGAGGAGATACGAAGAGGGGCCACGAGGTGGGGCCACACTAAGGCGGCGCGGCCAGGCTAGGGCCCGCGCCGCCCTGTTGTGTGGGTCCCTCGTGACTCCACCGACCTTGCCCTTCCGCCTACTTAAAGTCTCCATCGCGAAAACCCTACCACGTTCGACGAAACCAGAGAAAACCTTCCAGAGCCGCCGCCATCGCGAAGCCAAGATCTGGGGGACAGGAGTCTCTGTTCCGGCACGCCGCCAGGACGGGGAAGTGCCCCCGGAAGGCTTCTCCATCAACACCACCGCCATCTTCATCACCGCTGCTGTCTCCCATGAGGAGGGAGTAGTTCTCCATCGAGGCTCGGGGCTGTACCGGTAGCTATGTGGTTAATCTCTCTCCTATGTACTTCAATACAATAATCTCATGAGCTGCCTTACATGATTGAGATTCATATGATGATGCTTGTAATCTAGATGTCATTATGCTAGTCAAGTGGGTTTTACTTATGTGATCTCCGGAGACTCCTTGTCCCACGTGTGTAAAGGTGACAGTGTGTGCACCGTGTGGGTCTCTTAGGCTATATTTCACAGAATACTTATTCACTGTTATGAATGGCATAGTGAAGTGCTTATTTATATCCCTTTATGATTGCAATGTGTTTTGTATCACAATTTATCTATGTGCTACTCTAGTGATGTTATTAAAGTAGTTTTATTCCTCCTGCACGGTGTAATGGTGACAGTGTGTGCATCCGTGTTAGTACTTGGCGTAGGCTATGATTATGATCTCTTGTAGATTATGAAGTTAACTATTGCTATGATGGTATTGATGTGATCTATTCCTCCTACATAGTGTGAAGGTGACAGTGTGCATGCTATGTTAGTACTTGGTTTAGTTGTGTTGATCTGTCATGCACTCTAAGGTTATTTAAATATGAACATTGAATATTGTGGAGCTTGTTAACTCCGGCATTGAGGGTTCGTGTAATCCTACGCAATTAGTGGTGTTCATCATCCAACAAGAGAGTGTAGAGTATGCATTTATCTATTCTGTTATGTGATCAAAGTTGAGAGTGTCCACTAGTGAAAGTCTAATCCCTAGGCCTTGTTCCTAAATACTGCTATCGCTGCTTGTTTACTGTTTTACTGTGTTACTACTGCTGCGTTACTACTGCTTGTTTACTGTCCTGGGCAAAGCACTTTTCTGGTGCCGTTGCTACTGCTTATTCATACCACCTGTATTTCACTATCTCTTCGCCGAACTAGTGCACCTATTAGGTGTGTTGGGGACACAAGAGACTTCTTGCTTTGTGGTTGCAGGGTTGCATGAGAGGGATATCTTTGACCTCTTCCTCCCTGAGTTCGATAAACCTTGGGTGATCCACTTAAGGGAAACTTGCTACTGTTCTACAAACCTCTGCTCTTGGAGGCCCAACACTGTCTACAGGAAAAGGAGGGGGCGTAGACATCAAGCTATTTTCTGGCGCCGTTGCCGGGGAGGAAAGGTAAAAGGTACTCACACTCCGGATCTCGGCTACTAAGCTATTTTCCGGCGCCGTAAGTACTCAAAGCTATTTCCTTTAGATCCTGCAATTGCAACTTTTTGTTTCTTGTTTACACTAGTTAGGCATAATGGAAAACAACAAAAATATGAGAGATCTTTATGAACTTTATCTTGAATTAGGACATGATGTGTTTGAAGAGAAAATTAAAAAACCCATGGAACTTTATATGCATGCTAATGGGAATGTTATTAATATGAATGCTTTGAACACTATTGTTGCTAATGCTATGGAAAATTTTATGCTTGGGGAAGCTGGTTTTGATGAGCATGATCTTTTTAGTCCCCCAAGCATTGAGGAGAAAATTTTATTTGATGATACTTTGCCTCCTATTTATGATGATTATAATGATAGTAGCCTTTTGGTTCCACCTACTATGGAGGATAAATTTGATTATGATTACAATATGCCTCCTATATTTGATGATAGCTATTTTGTTGAATTTGCTCCCACTATTACTAATAAAATTGATTATGCTTATGTGGAGAGTAATAATTTTATGCATGAGACTCATGATAAGAATGTTTCATTTGATAGTTATATTGTTGAGTGTGCTCATGTTGCTACTGAAAGTTATTATGAGAGAGGAAAATATGGTTGTAGAAATTTTCATGTTACTAAAATACCTCTCTATGTGCTGAATTTTTTGAAGCTACACTTGTTTTATCTTCCTATGCTTGTTACTTTGCTCTTCATGAACTTGTTTATTTACAAGATTCCTATGCATAGGAAGCATGTTAGACTTAAATGTGTTTTGAATTTGCCTCTTGATGCTCTCTTTTGCTTCAACTACTATTTCTTGCGAGTGCATCATTAAAACTGCTGAGCCCATCTTAATGGCTATAAAGAAAGAACTTCTTGGGAGATAACCCATGTGTTATTTTGCTACAGTACTTTGTTTTATATTTGTGTCTTGGAAGTTGTTTACTACTGTAGAAACCACTTCTTATCTTAGTTTAGTGTTTTGTTGTGCCAAGTAAAGTCGTTGATAGTAAGGTTCATACTAGATTTAGATTACTGCGCAGAAACAGATTTCTTTGATGTCACGAATCTGGGCAAAATTATCTGTAGGTAACTCAGAAAATTATGCCAATTTACGTGAGTGATCCTCAGATATGTACGCAACTTTCATTCAATTTGAGAATTTTCATTTGAGAAAGTTTGGTGCCCTTTTAAAATTCGTCTTTACGGACTGTTCTGTTTTGACAGATTCTGTCTTTTATTTCGCATTGCCTCTTTTGCTATGTGGGATGGATTTCTTTGTTCCATTAACTTCCAGTAGCTTTGGGCAATGTCCAGAAGTGTTAAGAATGATTGTGTCACCTCTGAACATGTGAGTTTTTGATTATGCACTAACCCTCTAATGAGTTTGTTTCGAGTTTGGTGTGGAGGAAGTTTTCAAGGGTCAAGAGAGGAGGACGATATACCATGATCAAGGAGAGTGAAAGCTCTAAGCTTGGGGATGCCCCGGTGGTTCATCCCTGCATATTTCAAGAAGACTCAAGCATCTAAGCTTGGGGATGCCTTGGCATCCCCTTCTTCATCGACAAATTTATCAGGTTCCTCCCTTGAAACTATATTTTTATTTGGTCACATCTTATGTACTTTGCTTGGAGCGTCTGTTTGATTTTATTTTTGTTTATGTTTGAATAAATGCTTTTGTGGGAGAGAGACACGCTCCGCTGTTGCATATGAACACATGTGTTCTTAGCTTTTAATGTTCATGGCGAAGGTTGAAACTGCTTCGTTCATTGTTATATGGTTGGAAACGGGAAATGCTACATGTAGTAATTGGTAAAATGTCTTGGATAATGTGATACTTGGCAATTGTTGTGCTCATGTTTAAGCTCTTGCATCATATACTTTGCACCTATTAATGAAGAAATACATAAAGCTTGCTAAAATTTGGTTTGCATATTTGGTCTCTCTAAAGTCTAGATAATTTCTAGTATTGAGTTTTGAACAACAAGAAAGACGGTGTAGAGTCTTATAATGTTTACAATATGTCTTTTATGTGAGTTTTGCTGCACCGGTTCATCCTTGTGTTTGTTTCAAATAACCTTGCTAGCCTAAGCCTTGTATCGAGAGGGAATACTTCTCATGCATCCAAAATCCTTGAGCCAACCACTATGCCATTTGTGTCCACCATACCTACCTACTACATGGTATTTCTCCGCCATTCCAAAGTAAATTGCTTGAGTGCTACCTTTAAATAATTCAAAATTTATCACCTCTGATTTGTGTCAATGTTTTATAGCTCATGAGGAAGTATGTGGTGTTTATCTTTCATTCTTGTTGGGCAACTTTCACCAATGGACTAGTGGCTTCATCCGCTTATCCAATAATTTTGCAAAAAGAGCTGGCAATGGGATTCCCAGTCCCAAATTAATTAACAAAAATAGACACTCCTCCATGGTATGTGATTGTTGGATGGCACCCGAAGGATTCGGTTAGCCATGGCTTGAGAAAGAAAAGGTGGGGAGGAGTGTCATCATAATAAAACTAAAATAAAAAGGTACTCCTTCATGGTGTGAGATTGTTGGCAGGCACCCGAGGATTCGGTTAGCCATGGTTTGTGAAAGAAAGGTTGGAAGGAGTGCCACCCAAAAATAAAAATAATTCATGGGAGCCGCTCTTTGAAGGTTTGTCTGGCAAGGGGTTAGAGTGCCCACTACCCTTCGTTGACAACAACAAACACCTCTCCAAATTTTACTTTTATGCTCTCTTTATGTTTTCAAAATAAAAGCTCTAGCACAAATATAGCAATCGATGCTTTCCTCTTTGAAGGACCTTTCTTTTACTTTTATGTTGAGTCAGTTCACCTATTTCTCTCCACCTCAAGAAGCAAACACTTGTGTGAACTGTGCATTGATTCCTACATACTTGCATATTGCACTTGTTATATTACTTTACATTGACACTATCCATGAGATATACATGTTATAAGTTGAAAGCAACCGCTGAAACTTAATCTTCCTATGTGTTGCTTCAATGCTTTTACTTTGAATTATTGCTTTATGAGTTAACTCTTATGCAAGACTCATTGATGCTTGTCTTGAAGTACTATTCATGAAAAGTCTTTGCTATATGATTCACTTGTTTACTCATGTCATTTACATTGTTTTGATCGCTGCATTCACTACATATGCTTTACAAATAGTATGATCAAGGTTATGATGGCATGTCACTCCAATTATCTTTGTTTATCGTTTACCCGCTCGGGACGAGCAGAAACTAAGCTTGGGGATGCTGATACGTCTCCGACGTATCGATAATTTCTTATGTTCCATGCCACATTATTGATGATATCTACATGTTTTATGCACACTTTATGTCATATTCATGCATTTTCTGGAACTAACCTATTAACAAGATGCCGAAGGGCCAGTTCCTGTTTTCTGCTATTTTTGGTTTCAGAAATCCTAGTAAGGAAATATTCTCGGAATTGGACAAAATAAACGCCCAGGGTCCTATTTTCACACGAAGCTTCCAGAAGACCGGAGGAGATACGAAGAGGGGCCACGAGGTGGGGCCACACTAAGGCGGCGCGGCCAGGCTAGGGCCCGCGCCGCCCTGTTGTGTGGGTCCCTCGTGACTCCACCGACCTTGCCCTTCCGCCTACTTAAAGTCTCCATCGCGAAAACCCTACCATGTTCGACGAAACCAGAGAAAACCTTCCAGAGCCGCCGCCATCGCGAAGCCAAGATCTGGGGGACAGGAGTCTCTGTTCCGGCACGCCGCCAGGACGGGGAAGTGCCCCCGGAAGGCTTCTCCATCAACACCACCGCCATCTTCATCACCGCTGCTGTCTCCCATGAGGAGGGAGTAGTTCTCCATCGAGGCTCGGGGCTGTACCGGTAGCTATGTGGTTAATCTCTCTCCTATGTACTTCAATACAATAATCTCATGAGCTGCCTTACATGATTGAGATTCATATGATGATGCTTGTAATCTAGATGTCATTATGCTAGTCAAGTGGGTTTTACTTATGTGATCTCCGGAGACTCCTTGTCCCACGTGTGTAAAGGTGATAGTGTGTGCACCGTGTGGGTCTCTTAGGCTATATTTCACAGAATACTTATTCACTGTTATGAATGGCATAGTGAAGTGCTTATTTATATCCCTTTATGATTGCAATGTGTTTTGTATCACAATTTATCTATGTGCTACTCTAGTGATGTTATTAAAGTAGTTTTATTCCTCCTGCACGGTGTAATGGTGACAGTGTGTGCATCCGTGTTAGTACTTGGCGTAGGCTATGATTATGATCTCTTGTAGATTATGAAGTTAACTATTGCTATGATGGTATTGATGTGATCTATTCCTCCTACATAGTGTGAAGGTGACAGTGTGCATGCTATGTTAGTACTTGGTTTAGTTGTGTTGATCTGTCATGCACTCTAAGGTTATTTAAATATGAACATTGAATATTGTGGAGCTTGTTAACTCCGGCATTGAGGGTTCGTGTAATCCTACGCAATTAGTGGTGTTCATCATCCAACAAGAGAGTGTAGAGTATGCATTTATCTATTCTGTTATGTGATCAAAGTTGAGAGTGTCCACTAGTGAAAGTCTAATCCCTAGGCCTTGTTCCTAAATACTGCTATCGCTGCTTGTTTACCTTGTTTCTTGTGTTACTACTGCTGCGTTACTACTGCTTGTTTACTGTCCTGGGCAAAGCACTTTTCTGGTGCCGTTGCTACTGCTTATTCATACCACCTGTATTTCACTATCTCTTCGCCGAACTAGTGCACCTATTAGGTGTGTTGGGGACACAAGAGACTTCTTGCTTTGTGGTTGCAGGGTTGCATGAGAGGGATATCTTTGACCTCTTCCTCCCTGAGTTCGATAAACCTTGGGTGATCCACTTAAGGGAAACTTGCTGCTGTTCTACAAACCTCTGCTCTTGGAGGCCCAACACTGTCTACAGGAAAAGGAGGGGGCGTAGACATCATAGCGCTTAAGAGAATCATCGGAGCGAGTCTTAATCTTGTAGACCCACTTGCAGGTGATGGGATGAACAGAGGAAGGATGAGTGACAACATCCCAGGTGCCAGTACGCTCGAGAGCAGCAATCTCCTCAGCCATCGCTAGTTGCCACTCGGGATGAGCAAGAGCATCCCGATAAGAGGTCGGCTAAAGGACAGCAGAAAGACCGTAGTAAGTGGGAGAATAGTGATCAGGAGGAGGACGAGGATGATCACGAAGATGATGAGTCGGCTCGGACGGAGAGGGCATCGCACCAGAGGTGGAGGGCATGTCAGGAGGAGCGGCATCATCCTCACGTGGACGACGGGAGTAGTGAAACGGGTAGGGAGGGACCACCGTAGGCGAGGAAGGTGACATGGGAGGAAGGTGTGGAGGGTGGGGAAGGTGGTGAGGGAGGAGAGGAGGGTCTAGTGGGCAAATGAGGAGAAGGTGCAGGTGAGAGACTCGGCGGAGCAGGGACCTGATGCACAGGAGGAGGTGAGTCAGGGAACATGAGAAAAGAGATATCATCCACCAAGAAGGAAGAGGAGGAGGGACGCGGGTAGAAAGGACGGGACTCATCAAAAGTGACATCCCGAGATATACGCATCCGATGACCAATAGGATCCCAACACTTATATCCCTTGTGCTCAGGGCTGTAGCCAAGGAAGACACACTCAACAGATTGAGCAGTCAGCTTGGTGCGTTCGCGTGGAGCAAGAAGAACATAGCAAACGCAACCAAAAAGACGAAGGGTCGAGTAATCATGAGTGTGACCAGTAAGACACTCAAGAGGAATACCATCCTGCAGGGCTGTGGAGGGCTGAAGGTTGATGGGATAGGTGGAAATAGACATAACCTCAGTCCAGAAGTGAGGAGGAAGAGAGGCAGCAATCATCATCGCACGAGCCGTCTCAAGCAGGTGACGATGCTTGCGCTCAGCCACGCCATTTTGGGCATGGGCACCAGGGCAGGAGAACTGGGCAAGAGTGCCCTGCTCAGCAAGAAAACCACGCAACAGCTGAGAGATGTACTCACCAGCAGAATCATCCCGAAAGACACGTATAGCGTGGAAAACTGAGTATGGACCATGGCAGCAAAACGCCACAACCTTTCATAGAGGGTTGATGCTTCTATTATTTTTATCCATTTGTCTAAATTGTTTGCAGGCTCATGTTTGATTTAGCCATAACCCAATTGGGTATATATTCATCGTTTCCATATTTATCCTAACATGCAAAATTTGTATTTACTTTATCGAAAAAACTGTACATATTTTGAATTTTTCTTATCTTCTGATAAAATAAGAAAATGTATATAGTCTTTGCTTTTTTCTTTCCCGGGATGCCTTCTAAAATAAATTAAATTTGTATATTGGCCAGTAAATGCGCATCTTTACAATATGTAACTCCATGTTTCTTATCAATATATTACTGCAACTTATAATACATAGTGCAACATCCAATTCATGCAAATTTTCACATTCACTCAACATTACATGAGTATTCAAGGCTCCTTGTTGGGGGCTGCCCACAAGGTATTCGAACCAGAATGGAAGAAGTCCCAAAACAAGCTAAACGGGAATGAGCTAAAACGTCATATAGGTTCACTTACATACCATTCACTAGCAAATCCCCTATGAATTACGAATAATATATATTTCCATCACTAACTAAAATTCTGATGCTCAAATCGACAGGCGCGGCAACGCGCGCCCTTAATGATCTAGTTAAGTAACACTAAGATGGAACTACCTACTCCGTACAAGCTACCACAGCGAATTGACACCTTTAACCGTCGGATGAAAATATGAACGCACAGATCGTGCATTAATCCAACCACGAGCGTAAGTGTGTTTTTACCCACCACTGCAGAAGTTACATGAATCATATAATCCCTCCTTCACAGTTTATTAGGCGCGCGCGTACCCCTAGATCACCAATTTAACATATATAATTTAAATTATATAATATAAAAATTATATCATTAGAAAATAGAACATCTGAACTTTCTAATGATATAATTTTTGTAACATATAACTAATGCTAACTTGATCAAATTTGCGACCTAGGGGTACGCGCGTGCCTTATAAACTGTGAGAGAGGGATTATATGATTCATGTAACTTCTGCAGTGGCCAGCAGGTATATTCCGTAACTTTTTGTTTGAACAAGGTATATTCAGTAGTAACTTCAATGTCAGTTAGAAGTTGAAATATGTGCAGCTGTTATTCTCCTAATGTATTACTCCCGAGAATAGATTTGGACATCCAATAGTACATGCAACATTTACTATCGGAGTTTGTGTCAACAAGGTTAATTATATTTCTTTAATCTTATACATCTGGTTCTGATACGTCTATTATAAAGTCAATTGCACTGACATCGCTCGTTTAAAATCCATGTTTGATGTCCAGGAACTATCAGAATGGGTCAGTTGTCTTATAGTTCATTCTTATGGTTTCAATTTCAGATACATATGTGCTCATATTTAGTTAGTTCTTACCACAGAAACAAGGAATGTCATATATATACGTGGCGTAGCATTCTTAAGGGTTGCGAGCTAATGAAGGAGGGCATCGTCTGGCGGGTGGGCAACGGAGAATCCATTGCAATCTGGGAAGACGACGTCAACACGGCGTCATAGCTCCTACCGAGAGGCACAACACGGCGTCATAGCTCCTTCCGTGGCCAATCCATTGTTACACGGATTAGTGAACTCATAAACCCAGACCAGTGGGATGAAGAACTACTCCATGACCACTTCAGTATGGAGGATGTGAAAGAAATCTTGATGATCCCTAATAGGCCAGATATGGGAAATGTAATAGCGTGGCATTATGACAGCAAAGGGGCTTTCACAGTCAAATCGGCATACCAATTAGGGGTGAATCTGCGTGAGGGCTGTTAGAGTATATATATCTGTATATTGTAGTTTCCCCATATGTTAGGGGGTTTCCTGCATATTTGTACATGTACATGTACTATATATTGTGGCCTTTGGCCCCCTGGTAATACAACAAGCATATTGCCCTAACATGGTATCAGAGGAAAAATTGGTCTTCTAGTTCCGTACGGCCGTTGTTGCCGCTTGTCCCGGTCGTCGTCTTCCGGCCGCCGCCCCTCCGTCCGCCGCCCCTTCGGTCGCCGCTCGCCGGCCGCCGCCGACCCTCTCTTCCCCCGGCCCTCTCCGCCCCGGCCTCTCCCGCCCCGGCTCGTCTCTGGCCTCTCCCGCCCCGTCCCGTCACCGCTGCCGGCCGCCGCCGGCCCTCTCCGCTCCGGCCTCTCCCGCTCCGGCCCTCTCCGCCCCGGCCTCTCCCGCCCCGGCTCACTGCCCCGGCCGCCCGCCCCCGCCTCTGCCCCGGCCGGCTCGTCTTCTCCGCAGTAAACTTTCGATCGGGTGTGATCCCGATCTGATTTGATTCCGAAAAAAGAGAGAGAAAAAAGATATGTTTTCCTCGTCGGGCTATATTGCGATTCCTCGCTGCCCGGTGATCTTTGATGGCATGAATTATCCTGATTTCGCTGCCTTCATGCGCGTCCACATGCGCGGTCTTCGTCTTTGGGGTGTGCTTTCTGGCGAGGTCTCCTGTCCGCCGCGCCCCGTTGCTCCTACGGCGCCTACTGCACCGACGCCTGTTGCCCTTGCCCCCGATGCTACTCAGGCGGTCAAGGATGCAGCCAAGAGTGCTGATGATACTGCTCTGGCTGATTTTGACCGGAAGGTCCAAGATCATTCTACTGATGTTGCGACGTATCGGCTGGATCTGACTGACTACACTCAGTGGATAGATGAGGATGCTCGTGCTGCTGCTGTTCTCACTTCCAGTGTTTAGCCTCAATATGCTGCTGAGTTCATGGGTCTTCCCATTGCTGCTGCTCAGTGGACTTTTCTTCGTCAGCGCTATCAGCCATCTCGGGATGATCTTTACCTATCTGTGGTGCGCCAGGAGCATGCTCTTCAGCAGAGTGATTCCACTATTAATGAGTTCTATACTCAGAGTGCTGCTATTTTGCGTCAGCTTGATTCTCTTCGTCCCGCTGTGTGTGCCACCTGTCCCTGTTGTCTGACTGTGCGCGCGGATCTGGAGTTTCAGCGCGTATTTGAGTTCTTGTCGCGGCTCCGCAAGGAGTTTGAGTCGCGTCGTGCCCAGCTGCTTGCCCGTGGTCGTGTTCCGCTCTCTGAGGTACTAGCTGAGCTCCGTGCTGAGGAGACTCGTCTTCGTGGTGCTGGTCTTCTTGAGGTTCCCTCTGTACTTGCTGCTCGCGGTCTTCCTGTGCCGTCTGCTCATGGTCCTCCTGTGCCGTTGGCTTCGTTGCGGTCTCCAGTACCGCCGATACTCTCTACTCCTCCGACCCAGGGACAGAGTCAGCCTCAGCAGCCTCATGGTGTGACAGCACCTCCTCGTCCTCCCTGCGCCTACTGTGGCAAGTCTGTGTTATCACCAGAATTTGACCGAGTCAGAGGTGGGCCACGATTGAGATAGACTTGAAGATATACATGGAAGGAAGAACAAGAATTGGCCTTATACACGAAGTTGGGCCGAATTGCCCATGTATCTGTAATATAGTAGATCGCATCTTAGATTAAAAGTTAGAGTTTTACTCGTGCACGGTTAGGTGCAAGTCCGAATTAGAAAGTCCGCTGGACTATAAATATGTATCTAGGGTTTATGGAATAAACAACAACTCACGTTCAACCCAAACAAACCAATCTCGGCGCATCGCCAACTCCTTCGTCTCGAGGGTTTCTATCAGGTAAGCGACATGCTGCCTAGATCGCATCTTGCGATCTAGGCAGCACAAGCTCCACGTTGTTCATGCGTTGCTCGTACTGAAGCGTCTTTGATGGCGAGCAACGTAGTTATCATAGATGTGTTAGGGTTAGCATAGTTCTTCGTATAACATGCTTACGTAGTGCAACCCTTGCATATCTAGCCGCCCTCACATCTATCTCAGGTGTGGGGGCGGCACCCCGCTTGATCATTATTTAGTAGATCTGATCCGTTACGATTGCTCCTTGTTCTGCAAGGATTAGTTTAATATCTGCAATAGTTAGGCCTTACAAAGGGGGGGAGGATCCAGCGGCACGTAGGGTGGCGTTCGCAAGTCCTAAACAGGATGTTCCGAGGATCAACTTCATGTTGGTTTTTAGGCCTTGTTTAGGATCGGCTTACGATCACCGTGCGTGGCCGCGAGGCCCAACCTGGAGTAGGATGATCCGATTATGCGGTGAAAACCCTAAATCGTCGTAGATCTCATTAGCTTTATCTTGATCAAGCAGGATCACCATATATTCGTGCACCCCGTACGAATCATGGGTGGATCGGCTCTTTGAGCCGATTCACAGGATAACCTGAGAGCCGATCGAGGCTCGTATTTAATGTTTACGTGTATGCCATGCAGGAAGCTAAGCGAGGCATCCCCATCACCTTCCTGACCAGGTATAGGTCAGGTGGCACGCCCTTGCACTTCGCATCGGACGTGTGACCAGAAGAGCATTGCGGGCCGTCGCTCGGAGGGGTCTCAGCCAGCCGCAGCTCTAGGCTCTTCCCGGCTCTACCGTGTTGACCGTCGCTGCCCACCGGTGGGTTTTGGCAGTCAACACATTCTGGCACGCCCGGTGGGACCATCATCTACATCAACCACATCGCCATCTACATCTGAGATGGCGGACGGCACGCCAGTCACCTACGAGGAGCTGCCTGACGAGCTCAAGAAGAGATATGACGAGATCAAGGTCACCCTCGAAGCCGACCTCATCGGCTCTTTTCGCAGAACCCGTTCCCATGGCATCGAGATGGAAGGGATTCTCACCGCAAGGTGCACTCGATGGGATAGACCTCTCTGCCCCGTCGGAGGAACGCACCAGGGGCCTGCGGCAGGAGATCAACTACTTGGTGGCTCACTCGCTACACCGCCACTCTGAAAACCTGGTCAACGTGTTGGAGCGTGTCGCTCTGCGCGTGATCCAGGAGATCATGAGCCACCAGTACTCGCCGACAGGACCAGCTCTCGGGACGCATCAAGGAGAGTTGCCACTCCAGTCCCGTCCACCGCTGCCGTATGCATTGGCAGCACCAGCTGAAGTGCCGGCTACACCGGCATTCGTCATCTACAAGATCGGTGGTGACCCTAGTGACTACCAGTTCTTGGCTGAGGCGCCTAAGGAGATCCCTCAAGGATACGCGTGCACGTATGTGCCAGATTGTGGCAACTGGGCACTCTCAAACCAGGCCACAACATCAGGGACTCCGGCGAAGACAGGAGGAACGTCAGCGACAGAGCTTGAGAAGCGTACGTGGCTAACTAAGTACGCCACCCCGACGAAACTCCAGAGCCCAGCTCCCGCAGCTTGGCTCGTAGCTGGAAAAGCAAGCATGGCTGGCTAAGTACGCCACCCCGGCGAATCTTCGTGAGTGCAACTCCTGCAGCCAAGACAATGGATCAGATCAGTACCATACTGAGAGACCAGTTCGGCATGGTGCCGAAAAGAAGGGCAATCGGCTATTCCAAGCCGTACCCCGACGAGTACGAGATGATCCCGCTGCCACCTAAATATCGGCTCCCTGACTTCTCCAAATTCAGTGGATCAGATGGCTCCAGCTCCATCGAGCACGTCGGCCGATATTTGGCGCAACTAGGACCGGCTTCAGTGTCGGATCAGCTACGCGTGAGGCTCTTTTCACAGTCCCTCACGGGATCGGCTTTCGGATGGTACACCTCTTTGCCAGCAAACTCCATCCGATCTTGGAAGCAATTGGAAGAACAGTTCCATATGCAATACCATTCAGAAGCTTCCGAGTCTAGCATTGCCGATCTAGCACAACTACGTCAGAAGCGCGGAGAAACGGTGACAGAGTACATCCAGCGCTTCAGGAATCTTAGGAACCGATGTTATTCGGTTCGTATAACTGAGAAGGAAGCAGTCGAGTTGGCAGTAGCTGGCCTTGCAACACAGCTCAAGGACATGGCCTCCCAAGCAGATTATCCCTCGCTGGCACACATGGTTCAGAAACTATCAGCATATGAACAGCGCCACCCGGACCTGTACCAAGACAAGTTCAAGCGTGCAGTAGTCCTGGTCGATGCAGAGGAAGACGAAGTTCCTGTGGGAGACCAAGAAGTAGCAGTGGCTGAGTGGACTCGGGGAGGAACCCCCGTGTCCTGCAAATGGGTAAAGCCACCAGGGCCGCCCAGGGGATTTGATTTTGACGTGACCAAGACTGAACAAATCTTCGACCTCCTGCTCAAGGAGAAACAGTTGACGATTCCTGAAGGTCTCAAGTTCCCCACGGCGCAAGAGCTGAACGGAAAGCCATACTGCAAATTCCACAACTCGCTCTCCCATGCCACCAACGACTGCAGGGTGTGGCGTCAGCACATCCAAGCGGCGATAGAGAAGGGGCGTCTAATTTTCAACCAGTACGCCATGAAGGTCGACACCCAACCCTTCCCCGCCGTTAACATGGTAGAAGTCACCTACCCTGAGGGTTGCCAGCCAGGTCCCTCGTTCAGCATCAACATGGTAGGACCTGGGAACCACTCTGGCAAAGATGGAGATGAGGGCAGCTGCTCTCATAGCAAGGATACAGAGGAGGCCGCTCCACGCGATCGGCTCCATCATGATGGCAAGCGCTACGTCACAGAGGGAGAAGTGAAGAACATAAGATATCAACGACCCCTCTCTGATCACCTCCTCAACAAATATGTGAGTCAGTATGACCAACGCCGACGGTCCAACTATGATGATGGAGGAGATCGTCTGGCTAGAGAAGCCAGAAGACATCGTCGGCATGATCGCGATGAGGAGGAGCACGAGCGCCGTGCCACGGACAGGTCAAGGGAGCAAGATGACAACGCCAGACACTGGGACTGCCCTTTCTTCAGACACTGCTGGGATTCAGGAATGAGCCGATTGCCCACAATCGGCAATTGCCCAGAATGCAACAAGAAGAAGAAGGAGGCAGCCAACGTGTCTGTGTTCGAGCGCTTAGGGCCTCTCCCGCCACAGAGCAAACGCGCTGAGTCACCTCGTTGGGCAGATCTTGAGGATTCCGAAGACGAGGGACCAGAAGAAGAAGACAGGTACCACCGTCCAAGGTGGTGCCCTGACGGACTCAGCCGTTCACAAAAACGCAGGGTTCAGCGGTTGCGCGGCCTGGAGGAAGCCGAAAGGTTATACCTGCATACGCTAAGGAAGGCACGGCCTGATCTGGCTGCAAAGGTTCAGCGAGCCCTGGATGAAGAGGGTCGTCCACGGAAAATGGAGTGGCGTCCCAAACAAAGGAGAGCCGATGATGAAACATCGGCTGGCACGAACATGGTGTTCATCCTCCCTTCGGAGTTCAGTGCTCCAGGGTTAGATGAGATATCCGTGGCACAACTTGACTGCGGCCCACGGCCAGTTATCTTTGAGAAGCCACGAGAAAAGAGCTACAGGCATCTGAAGGCCCTGTACTTGCGAGGATATATCGATGGGAGGCCTGTAAATAAGATGCTGGTGGACACCGGAGCGGCAGTTAACATCATGCCGTACTCTATGCTACGTCGGCTGGGACGCTCTAGCTCGGATCTAATCAAGACCAACGTGACATTGAGCGATTTCAACGGCCAAGCGTCTGAGGCACAAGGAGTTCTGAACATGGATCTGACCGTAGGAAGGAAAACTATCCCTACAACGTTCTTCATCGTTGATAGCACGAGCAGTTATGCTGTGCTGCTGGGAAGAGATTGGATCCACGCCAACTGCTGTATTCCCTCCACGATGCACCAATGCATAATACAAAGGATGGAGATGAGGTAGAGGTCGTCCAGGCCGATGACTCAGCCGAAATTTCAACGGCTGGCATGAACGCATGGGAAGCAGCAGGCCAAGAACCCCTCTCAGGCATCAACTTGGACGACTGCGAGCGCATCGATGTGACAAAGGGAAGGGTTAAGCTGGTTTTATCCACTGGCCTGACCATGTAGTTGAAGCAAAGCGATGTGCAACTTGGCGAGGCTGATCCTTGTGATCGGCCCCAAAGGTCTATGAAGGGACATTACAGAACCTTCAGTCAGCGCTCCAATCATTATGGAGGCCGGTCCCAGCAATCGGCCAAAATTATCCTCACCACATGTTCTGCTTGTGTTCACCCTCGACCCTATCAGGAGCTGACGTGCGAATTACAGAGCCGATATCTGCCATTCTTTAACAGATTCGGCTCGGGGGGCACCTAAACATGGGAACAGATGCAGGGGTACATGTGTGCAATGAAATACTGGGGGCCGATAGGAGAAAATCGGCCAGTAAAAATTTTTTTACAGCCGATGCAAGGGCATCAACTTTAGAATCGAGAAGCAGCCGATGCGCAGCCATCGACTCTAGTGGAATTGTGCGATGTTTATCGAGTCTCCACCAAATCCAGGCCAGCGGTGGTGCCTTCTGTTGCTTCGAGGGAATAAAACAATGGAAATTTCTTCAGCTGCTTCGAGCCGATCCGGGTTCCTGAACCTTTTTGTCGAGGATTTCCAATCTTTGGGGCTAGTTCAGCTGAAACGGAAGATTATCGGCTGTCTGAGGAAGAAAGAGGATCGGCTGTGGCGCATTCTCTCTGACATTCTCGCCTCGAGTAAGGCTCGGGGGGCAGCAGGCTCGAGTAAGGCTCGGGGGGCAGCAGGCCTGGTTGATACTCTGTTTAAAGAGCCGATGGGGATACCATCGGCTGATCCTTCATTGCAACCTTCTTCACAATGACGAGTACTGAAGAGGATTATTGGGTTTGGTTGGAAAAGTTCAAAGGTTTTCCTGAAGATCCTGCATTTTCCACCAGATTTAGAAAATCATCAGTTGAAGAAGGGAAGGGTGAATTTCAAAGGACCGATGCGGTGCGATCGGCTCATTACGCATTGGCAAAGGGGACGAATCGGCAAGGTCAGTAGAAGAGGGAATCGGCTCAATTAAACTCAGAAGGAATCGGCAAAATCAAATTGGGGAAAAGTTCTTCATTGATTAGATGAGATTTCTTACATAAAGAGCTAATTGCTCTCAAAAGGGAAATACTAGGGGATACATTGCCCCATCTACTACTACTGGCCCTATTCTAGAGGTCCTATCTATGGGCCATCACTGCCCTCGTCGTCGCCGTCGTCACCGCTGTCGGCGCTGCTCCCGGCGGGCTCGTCGTCGCTCCAATGGCCGCCGACCGGGCCCTCGTTGTCTTCATCTTCTTCGTCAGCGTCGTCCTCGTCGCTGTCGAAGTCGCTAAGGTTGCCCGGCCAAGGGCAGAACCGCTTGGCCGGCGGCTCGTCGGAGGAGCTATCATCGTCGTCCTCCTCCTCCTCTTCCTCCTCCTCCACCCCCTCGGAGGAGGTGAAGTCATCCCAGGAGAAGCGATCGTCATCGCTCTCCTCCTCCGATTCCCCGTTAGCGAGGAAGCGGAGGTCGCTCTCCCTGTCCGTCGAGGACTGGTCGTCCTCGGACCAGATGGAGAAGTCGTGGTCTGAGTCCTCCCCGGCCGCAATGGCGCGGCGGATGTTCGCCGCGTGGACCTCTGCCGGGTTGTACTCCGGCGTCGGCTCACGGGATGTGGAGGACTGGCTGGAAGGATCCGATGGAGCAGAGGAGGAAGAAGACATGGTGGCAGGAGGGCTTTTGGAGTGCTAATGCGAAGGAGATGCAGAGGAGAACTGTTCGTAGCGGTTAAATAAAAGGGGATATAGTGGAAATTCAATGCCACAGCAGTTTCCGAGGAAGTGGTGCCTAAAGAAAGAAAAAAACTGCCAGGTCACGCGGAGAAGTTGAGAAGGCAGGGCATCATGATGAAGGATACTGCAACGGTTCTGCCACGACATGACCCGACAAAGGAAAACAGAGTGATTTTGGAATTACCAATTCCAAAACCAGGGGGGCATGTGTTATCACCAGAATTTGACCGAGTCAGAGGTGGGCCGCGATTGAGATAGACTTGAAGATATACATGGAAGGAAGAACAAGAATTGGCCTTATACACGAAGTTGGGCCGAATTGCCCATGTATCTGTAATATAGTAGATCGCATCTTAGATTAAAAGTTAGAGTTTTACTCGTGCACGGTTAGGTGCACGTCCGAATTAGAAAGTCCGCTGGACTATAAATATGTATCTAGGGTTTATGGAATAAACAACAACTCACGTTCAACCCAAACAAACCAATCTCGGCGCATCGCCAACTCCTTCGTCTCGAGGGTTTCTATCAGGTAAGCGACATGCTGCCTAGATCGCATCTTGCGATCTAGGCAGCACAAGCTCCACGTTGTTCATGCGTTGCTCGTACTGAAGCGTCTTTGATGGCGAGCAACGTAGTTATCATAGATGTGTTAGGGTTAGCATAGTTCTTCGTATAACATGCTTACGTAGTGCAACCCTTGCATATCTAGCCGCCCTCACATCTATCTCAGGTGTGGGGGCGGCACCCCGCTTGATCATTATTTAGTAGATCTGATCCGTTACGATTGCTCCTTGTTCTGCAAGGATTAGTTTAATATCTGCAATAGTTAGGCCTTACAAAGGGGGGGAGGATCCAGCGGCACGTAGGGTGGCGTTCGCAAGTCCTAAACAGGATGTTCCGAGGATCAACTTCATGTTGGTTTTTAGGCCTTGTTTAGGATCGGCTTACGATCACCGTGCGTGGCCGCGAGGCCCAACCTGGAGTAGGATGATCCGATTATGCGGTGAAAACCTTAAATCGTCGTAGATCTCATTAGCTTTATCTTGATCAAGCAGGATCACCATATATTCGTGCACCCCGTACGAATCATGGGTGGATCGGCTCTTTGAGCCGATTCACAGGATAACCTGAGAGCCGATCGAGGCTCGTATTTAATGTTTACGTGTATGCCATGCAGGAAGCTAAGCGAGGCATCCCCATCACCTTCCTGACCAGGTATAGGTCAGGTGGCACGCCCTTGCACTTCGCATCGGACGTGTGACCAGAAGAGCATTGCGGGCCGTCGCTCGGAGGGGTCTCAGCCAGCCGCAGCTCTAGGCTCTTCCCGGCTCTACCGTGTTGACCGTCGCTGCCCGCTGGTGGGTTTTGGCAGTCAACAGTCTGACCACGATGTCTCTGACTGCTGGAGGAGGGATCCCAGCTTACGTCAGCAGTACCTTGCTCGTAGGCAGGTTGGTTCTTCAGGATCTTCTGCTGTTTGATACGTCTCCAACGTATCTATAATTTCTTATGTTCCATGCTAGTTTTATGACAATACCTACATGTTTTATTCATACTTTATATCGTTTTGATGCATTTTCCAGAACTAACCTATTAACAAGATGCCGAAGTGCCAGTTCCTGTTTTCTACTGTTTTTGGTTTCAGAAATCTTACACAGGATATATTCTCGGAATTGGACGAAACAAAAGCCCACGATCTTATATTTCACGGAAGGTTCCAGAGCACCGAAGAGGGGCCAGAGATGGGCCAGGGGGACCCCACACCACACCTGGGCGCGGGCCCACTCCTGGCCGCGCCACCTGGTGGTGAGGGCACCCTGGTGCCCCTCCGACGCCGCCCTTTCGCCTATAAAGTCTCCCAGACGTGAAAACCCTAGGAGGATAAGCCACGGGACGAGAAAAGTTACGCAGCCGCCGCCATCGCGAAGCCAAGTTCGGGGGACATAAGCCTCTGTTCCGGCACGCCACCGGGACAGGGAATTGCCCCCGGAAGGCATCTCCATCGACACCACCGCCATCTTCATCGCCATTGCTGTCTGCTATGATGAGGAGGGAGTAGTTCTCCCCCGAGGCTAAGGGCTGTACCGGTAGCTATGTGGTTCATCTCTCTCTTTGATACGTCCATTTTGCATCACTATTTTATATCATAATTTACTATTATTCATTAATATATTTCATATTTGGAGATGATACTTATGTTATTTCACCTATTTTGCATGTTTCATGATTATTGGAGAATCATTCACCGGAGTCAGGATTCTGCTGGAAAAAGCACCGTCAGAATGCAATATTTCTGGAGATCAACAATTGACGGAAATTATACCGAAGATCTTATTTTTCCAGAAGAATGAGCCAGCCAAAAGGAGGAGCCGAGGAGGGCCGCCATGGGCCCCCCATAGGCTGGCGCGGGCCCTGCCCTGGCCGCACCGCCTTGTGGGGAGGGGGCCCACAGCCCCCTTCGGCCGCCTCTCTTTCGCATACTTCATCTACCCGAAAACCTAAGGTGCGGGGAATAATCGCGAGGAGACACAGCCGCCTCTGCGGGGCAGAAAACACCAGAGAGAAAAGAGCTCTCCGGCAGGCTGAAATCCGCCGGGGAAATTCTCTCCCGGAGGGGGAAATCGACGCCATCGTCACCGTCATCGAGCTGGACTTCATTGGGATCATCATCACCATCATCTCCACCACCGTCACCGTCATCTCCACCGCTGCACCTCGTCATCGCTGTAACATCTAGGGTTGAATCTTGATTGTTTGGTAGGGGAAACTCTCCCGGTATTGATTACTCCTTGTTATTGATGCTATTGAGTGAAACTATTGAACCAAGGTTTATGTTCAGATTGTTATTCATCATCATATCACCTCTGATCATGTTCCATATGATGTCTCGTGAGTAGTTCATTTAGTTCTTGATGACATGGGTGAAGTCTAAATGTTAGTAGTGAACTATGTTGAGTAATATTCAATGTTATGATATTTAAGTTGTGGTGTTATTCTTCTAGTGGTGTCATGTGAACATCGACTACATGATACTTCACCTTTATGGGCCTAGGAGAATTCATCTTGTATTCGTTTGCTAATTGTGGGGTTGCCGGAGTGACAACAACCTGAACCCCCATTGGTATACCGATGCAGGAGGGATAGCAGGATCTCAGAGTTTAAGGCTGTGGTTAGATTTATCTTAATTACTTTCTTGTATTTGCGGATGCTTGCAAGAGGTATAATCACAAGTATGTATTAGTCCTAGGAAGGGCGATGCATTAGCGTAGGATCACCCACACAACACTTATCAAAACAATGAAGATTAATCAGCTATATGAAGCGAAAGCACTAGACTAAATTCCCGCGTGTCCTCAAGAACGTTTGGTCATTATAAGTAAACAAACCGGCTTGTCCTTTGTGCTAAAAAGGATTGGGCTACTCGCTGCAACTATTACTCTCGCATTTTATTTACTTGTACTTTATTTATCTGCAATATCAAAACCCCCTGAATACTTGTCTGTGAGCATTTACAGTGAATCCTTCATCGAAACTGCTTGTCAACACCTTCTGCTCCTCGTTGGGTTCGACACTCTTATTTATCGAAAGTACTACGATACACCCCCTATACTTGTGGGTCATCACTCTCCCATGTGATCTTTATGTGATCATGATCTTTCTATCACTATTAATTTATGTGCTACTCTAGTGATGTTATTAAAGTAGTATATTCCTCCTCCATGATGTAATGTTGACAGTGTGTGCATCATGTAGTACTTGGCGTAGGTTATGATTGTAATCTCTTGTATATTATGAAGTTAACTATTACTATGATAGTATTGATGCGATCTATTCCCCCTTTCATAGGTATTGTTGACAGTGTGTATGCTATGTTAGTACTCGGTCTAAATTGCAACGGTCTATTATGCTCTAGAGGTTACTTAAATATGAACTCCGAATGTTGTGGAGCTTGTTAACTCCGGCTTGAGGGAGCTCTTGTAGCCCTACACAATGAATGGTGTTTGTTATCAAACAAGAGAGTGTATGTAGCACAAGTGAGGAGAAGTTATTTATTTGTTATGTGATCAATGTTGAGAGTGTCCACTAGTGAAAGTATGATCCCTAGGCCTTGTTTCTAAGCATTGAAACACCGTTTCCAACAAGTTCTGCTACATGTTTACTTGCTGCCGTATTTATTTCAGATTGTTATTACCACTCATATTCATCCATATCACTTATATTTCACTATCTCTTCGCTGAACTAGTGCACCTATACATCTGACAAGTGTATTAGGTGTGTTGGGGACACAAGAGACTTCTTGTATCTTAATTGCAGGGTTGCTTGAGAGGGATATCTTTGACCTCTACCTCCCTGAGTTCGATAAACCTTGGGTGATTCACTTAAGGGAAACTTGCTGCTGTTCTACAAACCTCTGCTCTTGGAAGCCCAACACTGTCTACAGGAATAGAAGGGTGCGTAGACATCAAGCTATTTTCTTGCGCCGTTGCCGGGGAGGTAAGGTAAAAGGTATTCACATCCTCCGACTACTAAGCTATTTCCTAGCACTGTTGCCGGTGTGTGAGTGCTCGAAGCTATTTCCTTTAGATCCTGCAATTATATCTTTTTGTTTCTTGTTTTCACTAGTTAGGCTTAATGGAAAACAACAACAAAATGAGAGATCTTTATGAACTTTATCTTGAATTAGGACATGATGTGTTTGAAGAGAGAATTAAAAAACCCATGGAACTTTATATGCATGCTAATGGGAATGTTATTAGTATGAATGCTTTGAACACTACTGTTGCTAATGCTATGGAAAATTCTAAGCTTGGGGAAGCTGGTTTTGATGAGCATGATATTTTTAGTCCCCCAAGTTTTGAGGAGAAAATTTTCTTTGATGATACTTTACCTCCTATTTATGATGATTATAATGATAGTGGTATTTTGGTGCCACCTACTCTGGAGGATAAAGTTTATTATGATTATACCATGCCTACAATTTATGATAATTACAATGATGGTTGTGATAGTTTTACTCCCACTATTACTAATAAAATTTATTATGCTTATGTGGAGAGTAATAATTTTATGCATGTAGCGCATGATAAGAATGTTTCATGTGATAGTTATATTGTTGAGTTTGTTCATGATGCTACTGAAAGTTATTATGAGAGAGAGAAACATGGTTATATGCATCTTAATAATATTAAGTTTCCCCTCCTTATGTTGAGAATCTTGAAGTTGCGCTTGTGTTGCCTTTCTATGCTTGTTGCATTATGCTTACATGACTTGTTTATTTACAAGATTCCTTTTTATAGGAAGTGGGTTAGGCTTAAATATGTTTTGAATTTGCTTCTTGATGCTCTCTTTTACTTCAACTCTTATTTCTTGCGCGAGCATCATTAAAATTACTGAGCCCATCTTAATGGCTATAAAGAAAGCACTTCTTGGGAGATAACCCATGTTTTTATTTTTCTACTATTTTGTTGTGTCTTGGAAGTTGTTACTACTGTAGCAACCTCTCCTTATCTTTATTTTATTGCATTGTTGTGCCAAGTAAAGTCTTTGATAGTAGGGTTGATACTAGATTTGGATTACTGCGCAGAAACAGATTTCTTACTGTCACGAAATTGAGCAGCCCCGTCTGTAGATAACTCAGAAAAATCTGCCAATTTACGTGTGTGATCCTCAGATATGTACGCAACTTTCATTTAATTTGAGCTTTTTCATCTGAGCAAGTTAAGTGCCCCTGAAAAATTCGTCTTTACGGACTATTCTGTTTTGACAGATTCTGCCTTTTATTTCGCATTGCCTCTTTTGCTATGTTGAATGGATTTCTTTGTTCCATTAACTTCCACTAGCTTTGGGCAATGTCCAGAAGTGTTAAGAATGATTGTGTTACCTCTGAACATGTGAATTTTTGATTATGCACTAACCCTCTAATGAGTTTGTTTCGAGTTTGGTGTGGAGGAAGTTTTCAAGGGTCAAGAGAGGAGGATGATATACTTTGATCAAGAAGAGTGAAAAGTCTAAGCTTGGGGATGCCCCCGTGGTTCATCCCTGCATATTTCAAGAATACTCAAGCATCTAAGCTTGGGGATGCCTTGGGCATCCCCTTCTTCATCGACAATTTATCAGGTCACCTCTAGTGAAACTATATTTTTATTCCGTCACATCTTATGTACTTTACTTGGAGCGTCTGTGTGTTTTTATTTTCATTTTGTTATTTTCATTCTCTGAATAAATTCATGCTTGTGTGGGAGAGAGACACGCTCCACTTTTTCATATGAACACTGGTGTTCTTAGCGTTACTTTTAATGTTCATGGCGAAGGTTGAAACTGCTTCATTTATTGTTATATGGTTGGAAACAGAAAATGCTTCATGTGGTAATTAGTATATTGTCTTGAATAATTTGATACTTGGCAATTGTTGTGCTCAAATAGATCATGTTTAAGCTCTTGCATCATGTACTTTGCACCTATTAATGAAGAACTACCATAAAGCTTGTTGAAATTTGGTTTGCATGAATGGTCTCTCTAAGTCTAGATATTTTCTGGTGAAGTATTTGAACAACAAGGAAGACAATGTAGAATCTTATAATGCTTGCAATATGTTCTTATGTAAATTTTGCTCTACCGGTTCATACTTGTGTTTGCTTCAAACAACCTTGCTAGCCAAAGCCTTGTACTGAGAGGGAATACTTCTCGTGCATCCAAATCCTTGAGCCAAAACCTATGCCATTTGTGTCCACCATACCAACCTACTATGTGGTATTTCTCTGCCATTCCAAAGTAAATTACTTGAGTGCTACCTTTAAAATGTCATTCCTTGTCTTTGCAATATATAGCTCATGGGAAAATAGCCTTAAAAACTAGGGATTTCTAGTTTCGTGCCCCTGGTTCGTTAGTTGTACTCAGTTTTCCCCAGTCCCTTAGTTTTTCCTCAGTTTTCCCCTCCTCTAGTTTGAAGCACGCACAAGTGCTGGAACGGCCGGTAGCCGTCAGGTCAGAGGCCTTGACCGTTAGTCTGACCGGGTGGGGCCGCACAGGGGCAGCTCCTCCCTGACCGTCTCGTGCTGACGGGTAGGGTCAGGAGACACGTCGGAGCAGCCATCCATCTATCGCTGACGTGTGGGCCGTTTTATTTCATGATTTTATACGCGGTGCTGCCAATGACAAATGGGGCCGCTCTATAGGGCTGCCGCAGCCAATGACCAGTGGGGTCGTATATTTTTCAGTAAAAGACATATATTGCCGCTCTGTGGGGCTGCCGCAGCCAATGACCAGTGGGGTCATCTATTTATTTAGGGAAACTCATATATTGCCGCTCTGTGGGGCCTCCGCAGCCAATGACCAGTGGGGTCGTCTATTTTTCAGGAAAAGACATATATTGCCGCTCTGTGGGGCTGCCGCAGCCAATGACCAGTGGGGTCGTCTATTTATTTAGAGAAACTCATATATTGCCGCTCTGTGGGGCCTCCGCAGCCAATGACCAGTGGGGTAGTCTATTTTTCAGGAAAAGACATATATTGCCGCTCTGGGGCTGCCGCGACCAATGACCGGTGGGGTCGTCTATTTATTTAGAGAAACTCATATATTGCCGCTCGTGGGGCTGCCGCAGCCAATGACCAGTGGGGTCGTCTATTTATTTAGAGAGAAAAAATCATATCTTGCCGCTCTGATATATGTCTTTAGAGAATATCATAGAGAGAAGCAACAAGTTCGCTAATTAATTATTCTTAAGCTAGACCGGAGAACCGGCTGCAGCTCGTTCCCCACCGTCGGACGGAGCAGCCATATCGCCAGGCGCGCCAAGCGCCTTCGTCGCGCCGCCGGCTCTGTCTCCCCGGCGGCGTCGGGACCCGAACTGCGGCGCTGCACGTCAACCACGGCTCCGGCACTTGTTTCGTCCGCACGCATTGTACCCACCGCAGAAAGTCCGCCGCACGCAGATCCGCCGCCCACGACGACCGGGATTTGTTCCGCGCCCCCATTGGTGGACCTCCGCTTCTGCCTCCCCCGCCCCCTAATCGGTTCGGATCCCGTAAGTTCGTGGAGGTTGCACGTACGAAAGAGTCCTCAATGTCTCGTCGTAGCGGGTACACCGGCGAGGGTGGGGATTCGATCATGTCGTGGCCACGTTCTACTTCTCCTACCTCGTCGGAAGTGCAGGTATATAGCTTCAGCTCTCGTACTACCGTTGAATTTGAAGTTCCGCCATGGCCTGTTGGGGTGATTTCAGTTGTTCTTTTTTCCATTATTGTTACGATTAGCCGTGCAAGCCGATGATCCATGGTACATTGCATACCAAGATGAATCAACCCAGTGGTGTAGCCAGAGGATGGATTTGGAGGAGAAGGTGGCCAATTTAGGTGATGAATTGGCCCGTAAAAACCTGATGATATTCGAGCTGAAGCGTATTGTGGATGAAGAAAAGAAGAATTCAGAGCTTATTCGCAAGGAGAAGTTGAGAGTTGAGACAGATCTTGCCGTATTTGATCAAGTGGTAGAAAATCTAGAACATGAATTAAAAGTGATGGGAGAGGAGAAAAGTAGATTCATCCAGTTTTATTAGGTGTCATCCCTATCCTAGCAGTTATGTGGTTCGTAGACGATTTAGTATAGAATTGTTATTCAAGAGATGGCTCTAACCACTTTGTATTTTGTTGTGGCTCTAAGCACTGTATTTCGGTGTACAATTTCCTACTTGTGCTAAGTAATGTGCACGATAATTTTAGCAAGAGATCCCAAAAGTGAAAGCATGTACCAGCCTCCGGATCAAATACATATCAATATCTTCCCAATCAAGTTGGGATAGAATTCAAATCATACATACGGATGTACATGGACACATCAAGAACGTGAAGAAGCTTTTTTTGAGACGGAGGTAGTAGTTCGAACAATTTTATCCCATTTGGAAATTGAAAAATACAAATTTATAATAATTTATCCCAATTTGCGGCGTCGAACACGGTCGCGCAGCGATGGGCAAGAAAGGCCGGGACGACGGGCGGCTGAGGGGTGGTCATCTGCGCCATCAAACGTTGAAGCGATGTTATCGGCGATGGCTTCAATGTTCGTGGCATCGATGACCACTGTCGGAACCGCCGCTGTCTTGGTGTTCTTCATCAGCGACGGATCTGCGGAGGGCTGGATCGGCGGCTTTGCAGCGCGGTTGTAGACGATGGCTTCAATCGTCTTGGCATCGAGTCGCACTCTCGGCACCGGAAGTGAGACATCAACAGGCTCCGACATTGAAGGCTGGGTCTGCGCCGTCGAAGCGATGTTGTAGGCGATGGCTTCAATGTTCGTGGCATCGATGACCACTGTCGGCACGGCCGCCGTCTTGGTGTTCTTCATCATTCAACAGATCTGAGAATAGAATCGAAAGTGAGACAGAGAGAGACATTTCAACTATTTCTGACGGTTAGATCCTCACCGGCACTCTTAGATCCACGGCGCACGCACGGTTAGATGCACGCCGCCGCCTGCACGGTTAGATCCGTGCCGCCGCCTGCGCCGACGCACGCACAGTTAGATCCGCGCCGCCGCACGCCGCCGCACGCACGGTTAGATCCACGCGCCGCCGCACGCACGGTTAGATCCGCGCCGCCGCACGCCGCCGCACGCACGGTTAGATCTGCGCCGCCGCACGCCGCCCGCCGCACGGTTAGATCCGCGCCGCCGCGACCGCCGTAGTAAGAGAGGAAATACGAGAGAGGAGGATGCGGCGGAATATGCGATCGCCGTGGTTGGTAGGTATGTGCTCTGCTCTTGTCTCCGTATGCGTCCATCGTGGTAGAGAGAGAGATACAGGCCGTCCGATCATAAATGATCGAACGGTGCAAGCGTTCGTTGAGCTTTCAACTAACCAAGATCCGTGTGACATACATCTCGACCAATCAGAGATCAGCCAGTGAGTACAAGTTAGGAAAACTGAGTAGAACTAAGAGGGGGAAAAGTGAGGAAATGTTTATCGGAAGGGCAAAACTGAGTATGACTGAGTAAAACAAGTGGGCCCGGAGGGGGAAAACTGAGTAATACTAAGTAAAACAGGGGCACCCAAATAATAAACGGACTAAGGGAAATTGAAGCTTTTGGCATAAAAATAGTAAAATTGTGTTATTTGAACAATATATTACATTTTGGCCGACTAGATATTGTTTGCAACTCAAAGATACACAAGTGTGACGAATTTGGACTCATTTGGACAAAGTTTGTAAGCATAGTGGGTATTTGGGAGGTGTATTGAGCAGAAAGCCACTGCATCTTCATATCTAGTAGCTCATGGACTAGGAAGTGGTTTTGAAGCTTTTGGCATAAAAACTTCATATCTCTATATTTCCTTTTCCATTATTATTTCTCTAGGTTGTAGGTAACATAACAAGGCTCCATGGGAAGGTTCCACCATGTTTTGAATTATTTTGAATTGAACCCTAAAACCCTAAAACCCTAAAACCCTAAAACCCTAAAATGATAAATGTGGCTTAAATGTGGCATACAAATTGTTCATACAAATTCAAATTGTTCAACACAAAGGGATCCCCAATACAAAGGGAACCACAATACAAATTGTTCATACAAATTCAAATTGTTCAACACAAAGGCATCCCCAATACAAATTGTTCAACACAAAGGGATCCCCAATACAAAGGGAACCACAATACAAATTGTTCATACAAATTCAAATTAGTTGTTCAGAATAAAATCTTTCTCTTGCTCCTGGTGTGACTCGCCGGGGCCACCACCTTACTCCGGTAACCCTACCGAGGATATTACCGGTGTCTACCTTCCTTTTGCCCTCTTTCTTGTTCTTCTTCTTCTGCAAAGCTTGTGCTTTTTCTTCTGCCATGTACTCTTCGAAGTTAGCATCTATCATGGCCTTACTACTTTCGAGGCATTCTTGACTATACTGTTCCCTCTCCTCTAGACTCATCGGTTGAAGCCATTCTAGATCCATCTATTCCCTCTGCTCTCGATCCATCGGTTCAATCTCCTCATGTTCAATTGCTGCTTCAATCTCCTCTGCATTTGCTGCTTCAATCTCCTCATGTTGAACTGCTGCTTCTATCTCCTCTGCATTTGCTGCTTCAATCACCTCCTGTTGAATTGTTGCTTCAATCTCAAGTTGAATTGCTGCTTCATTCTCCTCTGCATTTTCTGCTCCCGCCTGATCTTCCATTCCAAAAGCTGGGTCAACTCCATTTTTACAAAGCCTAGCAATGTGTCCAGGGATTCCACAACGTTTGCACTTACGTTTTCGAATCGGTGCACCACCCTCTGCACTAGCTACGATCCTATTCTTCCTCGGCCTACTGCCGGTCTAGTCAATCTTGGAGAGTACGGTTTGAAGCCTGGATCGACTTTCATCCATTGGTCTTTTCCCAACAAGGTAGGAACATTCATAGCATATGCAGCCCTAAATTTGGCAACGAGAGAAATACTACGACACATACTGATCAACTTCACCATCTTCACCCCCTATAACACTCATGAAAAACAATGCGTGTATGCAGGTATCCCACGGATCTGCCATCCCCTACAATGGCATGTCCTATCAACCAAACTCATCGGATACCTCCTTGCTGTTTTGACTGTCAGTGTAGGTTACCTCAGCCTCCATTCCTTTTCTGACGCATTGCATCCTCAATTGTTTTGCCCTCTCATGCAAAGACTTAATCAAAGATGGGAGCATGAGATGGCCAACATAATTTGTGGATGCAATTCTTTGACGCAGATCGATCTTTATCATGATCATCTGCCTAATCTTATCAAATATTTGCCACAGCATAAGCCCTTTCAATGACTTGACCTTTGAATTGAAACTCTCCGCAAGGTTACTTGTTACATAGTCTACCTTGCAAATTTCATTGAATTGGCTTCTTGACCACACCCTACCATGATGTTCATCCAAGTACTCCTTCACCCCAGGTTTTTGTTTATACAACACATCCAAATGAAACAGATGCTTCCTAGAGCTGCATGTGTATGAAGCTGGCCATAGGTTGTCAGTAAAAACTTTACCCTTGAATTTCTTTGTAAAATTCTGTACCAAGTGTCGCATACATTCCCTATGCTCCACTCCAGGGAATACTCGCTTCTACTGCAGCCTCCAAACCTTTGCAAGCGTACGTGTGGATAACAAGTCCTGGTGGATGACCTATAAGATCGCGCAAATTCTGCGAGAAACCAAGTCCAACTTTCACCGTGACTCAACCTCCAAAACCCCATAAGCAACAGGGAACATCCAATTATGTCCATCAACTGCAGTAGCAGCAACTAGCTGTCCTTTAAACCTGCCATGAAGAGCTGATGCATCCACGGCCAAATAAGGCCTGCAACCGTCCAAAAAGCCTTTCCAGCAAGCTTTGAAACAAACAAAAGCCCTTCAAACATTCCTTGTGCATTACCTTCCCGCTTTTCAATTTGTAGGGAACTCGTATGCTTGTCTATCGCTACAACATCGCCTAGACTAGCCATCTCCACTTCAGCTTTGAAAGTGTAAAGCAATGAAAGCTTTCATTCCATGGACCATTGATCTTGTCAAGAGCCATTTCCTTTGCATAGAACATCCTCATGTAAGGTACTTCCATTTTATACTTCTCAACCACCTTTTTTACGAGTGCTTTGTTGGTCCAAGTGAAGGATCTTCTCTCAGCCAATCTAGGATTATATCGCCAACCACCTAGTCTTCGCTAGCTTTGTTTTCAGCTCCGGCTCTCCCCTAGAGGTGGACACCTATGGATCTCCTTATTCTTCTTTACCTGAAACATAATGATAAGGGATGTCGGTAATAGATAACAAATTTTACACCGTGATCTAAATACACAAGCTGGTTGGCGTAGTACACTGAACCAAGCCGTCGCGCATTGTGGATGCATGCAGCCTAAACCTACACCTTGGGTATGGGCATTTAATTGTGAACCTACGGCTCACTTTTAACAACCTCAAAATTATTCTTAGTGAGAATGTGATATGTAGTAATTGCATTACGGCAGTCCATCATCGTTTGAAACACGGTGCCTTCTACAAGCTGGGGATTCTCCCTGTTCCACTCAATTGTAGGCAAGTCTTCACCTTCGTAATCGGCTAAAACGAGGCTGTCATCATTCTCATTCTTCTCTTCATCATCGGTGTCATCAAATCCGCACCGAAAGCAATATCTTCCATGTATTGATCCTCCATTGCACCCTTCTTTGCATCGATCTACCAATTCAGGAAACATCAACTCATCCTCATCATCTTGAGGAGGCTGATCCTCAATGTCTGCATCGTCCTCCACATCGACCGTACGAACGATCGGCTACCACTAGCACTTTGGGGACGAGATGGTGCTGCTGTGGACCTACAAGGAGCGCCGCGGCACACACTGTTAGAAGTGGCAGCAGCAGTAGAGAGACATGATGCCCGACCACCTGATGATGCCCCAGCACCAGAGAGAGATGATGCCCGGCCCCTGTCCACATGGATACGAATTTTACCGAACCGGCAAGAAGCATTCAAAGCAAAAAGAATTCCCACATCGTCGTCGGAAATTAGTGGAACAAATCTTCCCTCCTTGTTGAAATATTCGAAATGAACTGCGTCGTAAGAGCTCCAGGTATGCGAAGCACAGATGTTAGCTTTCAAATTCCTCAACGAGATGGTGGTTGCAACCACCGCAGGGAAGAAAAACCCATTCTTATAGCGTTTAGAATCACGCGTATAGCTAGAATCCAGCCTAACCACCAGCCGAAAAGCCGTATTTGGATCAATCCTATTCGAAAAGCAACGTAGTTAGTTGAGCAACAACGATTGGCGCTCAAAAACTGCCTACTGTTAATTCACATAGGCAGACGATGCTTACCCAGATGGAATCCATGCGTTAGATCCCTCCGATTCCCAATCTTCTCCGCGGTTGACGCGAACATTTGGCACACCAGATGGACATACAAACTCCACGAAAGGGGTAGATCCAGATCTGGTGGAGGCGGAGCCCTCTCCGCCTCCCGGTGGTGGTGGTGGGGACGGGGGCGGCTCGGCGGCGGACGACGCCATAAGGTAGGAGGGCAGGACGGCGTGGCGGCGGAGGGGCGGTGTGTGAGCTCCTCCAGTATCGGGCGGAGTGGAAAGCTTTGGGTGAGCTCCTCCAGTCAACAGTCAACACAGTTCGAAAGAAACGGTCAATTCAACACCAACGCGGCTCCCTAGCCGTCACCGGTAACGGTGAAGGCCTCTGACCAGACGGCAACCCTCCCCGTACGGCGTGCGACGGGTTTCAAACTAGAGGGAGGGGAAAACTGAGGAAAAACTAAGGGGCTGGGGAAAACTGAGTACAACTAACGAACCAGGGGCACGAAAATAGAAATCCCTAAAAACTATTGTGGTATTGAATATGTTGCTATGTATCTTATTTCTTATAAGTTGCTTGTTGAGCGGTAACCATGTTTCTGGGGACGCCATCAACTATTACAACTTTGTTGAATATCATGTGAGTTGCTATGCATGTTCGTCTTGTCTGAAGTAAGGGCGATTTATCATGATCAAATGGTTTGAGTATGCATATTGTTAGAGAAGAACATTGGGCCGCTAACTAAAGCCATGAATCATGGTGGAAGTTTCAGTTTGGACACTAATCCTCAATCTCTTATGAGAATATTATCTGTTGTCTATGTTGTCCCGGTATGGATGTCCTTAGTTGAGATCTATCAAAAACGAGAAATCAAATGCGATTTATCTCCTTGGACCTTTGTACAGGCGGCATAGAGGTGCCCCTTTGTGACACTTTGTTGAAACATATGTTATGCAATGATAATCCATGTAAATCCAAGCTAATTAGGACAAGGTGCGAGCACTATTGGTATTCTATGCATGAGGCTTGCAACTTATAGGATGTCTTATGCATAACACATATGAATTATTACTACCGTTGACAAAATTGTTTCTATGTTTTCAAAATAAAAGCTCTAGCACAAAAATAGTAATCCATGCTTCCCTCTGCGAAGGGCCCTTTCTTTTACTTTATGTTGAGTCAGTTTACCTACTTCTTTCTATCTTAGAAGCAAACACTTGTGTCAACTGTGTGCATTGATTCTTACATGTTTACTTATTGCACTTGTTATATTGCTTTATGTTGACAACTATCCATGAGATATACATGTTACAAGTTGAAAGCAATTGCTGAAACTTAATCATCCTTTGTGTTGCTTCAAAACTTTCTACTAAGAATCTATTGCTTTATGAGTTAACTCCTATGCAAGACTTATTGATGCTTGTCTTGAAAGTACTATTCATGAAAAGTCTTTGCTATATGATTCAGTTGTTTAATCATCATCTTTACCATTGCTTTGAATCACTTCATTCATCTCATATGCTTTACAATAGTATTGATCAAGATTATGTTGGTAGCATGTCACTTAAGAAATTATCCTTGTTATCGTTTACCTACTCGAGGGCGAGTAGGAACTAAGCTTGGGGATGCTTGATACGTCTACAACGTATCTATAATTTCTTATGTTCCATGCTAGTTTTATGACAATACCTACATGTTTTATTCATACTTTATATCGTTTTGATGCATTTTCCGGAACTAACCTATTAACAAGATGCCAAAGTGCCAGTTCCTGTTTTCTGCTGTTTTTGGTTTCAGAAATCTTACACAGGAAATATTCTCGGAATTGGACGAAACAAAAGCCCACGATCTTATATTTCACGGAAGGTTCCAGAGCACCGAAGAGGGGCCAGAGATGGGCCAGGGGGCCCCCACACCACACCTGGGCGCGGGCCCACTCCTGACCGCGCCAACTGGTGGTGAGGGCACCCTGGTGCCCCTCCGACGCCGCCCTTTCGCCTATAAAGTCTCCCAGACGTGAAAACCCTAGGAGGATAAGCCACGGGACGAGAAAAGTTATGCAGCCGCCGCCATCGCGAAGCCAAGTACGGGGGACAGAAGTCTCTGTTCCGGCACGCCGCCGGGACGGGGAATTGCCCCCGGAAGGCATCTCCATCGATACCACCGCCATCTTCATCGCCATTGCTGTCTCCTATGATGAGGAGGGAGTAGTTCTCCCCCGAGGCTAAGGGCTGTACCGGTAGCTATGTGGTTCATCTCTCTCTCCCATGTGATCTTTATGTGATCATGAGCTTTGTATCACTATTAATATATGTGCTACTCTAGTGATGTTATTAAAGTAGTCTATTCCTCCTCCATGATGTAATGTTGACAGTGTGTGCATCATGTAGTACTTGGCGTAGGTTATGATTGTAATCTCTTGTAGACTATGAAGTTAACTATTACTATGATAGTATCGATGCGATCTATTCCCCTTTTCATAGCTATTGTTGACAGTGTGTATGCTATGTTAGTACTCGGTCTAAATTGCAACCGTCTATTATGCTCTAGAGGTTACTTAAATATGAACTCCGAATGTTTTGGAGCTTGTTAACTCCGGCTTGAGGGAGCTCTTGTAGCCCTACACAATGAATGGTGTTTGTTATCAAACAAAAGAGTGTATGTAGCACAAGTGAGGAGAAGTTATTTATTTGTTATGTGATCAATGTTGAGAGTGTCCACTAGTGAAAGTATGATCCCTAGGCCTTGTTTCTAAGCATTGAAACACCGTTTCCAACAAGTTCTGCTACATGTTTACTTGCTGCCATATTTATTTCAGATTGTTATTACCACTCATATTCATCCATATCACTTGTATTTCACTATCTCTTCGCCAAACTAGTGCACTTATACATCTGACAAGTGTATTAGGTGTGTTGGGGACACAAGAGACTTCTTGTATCTTAATTGCAGGGTTACTTGAGAGGGATATCTCTGACCTCTACCTCCCTGAGTTCGATAAACCTTGGCTGATTCACTTAAGGGAAACTTGCTGCTTTTCTACAAACCTCTGCTCTTGAAGGCCCAACACTGTCTACAGGAATAGAAGCGTGCGTAGACATCACTGTTGCACTGTCTGATCAGGACATTATCCGTGGTCTTCGTGGTCTGCTCGCTGCTACAGGCTCTTCCTCACCGGGTACTGCTGGTTCTGTGCCTACCTCTTCTGGCATCGTGCGACCACCACCTTCTACACAGTCAGGTACGTCATCCCCGTGGTATCTGGATTCTGGAGTTTCTTTTCATATGACTTCTGCGTCTTCTATTCTTTCTGCTCTTCGCTCTCTTATTTCTCATGTCCGTGTTATCATGGTTGATGATACCTCTCTTCCTGTTTCCAGTCGAGGCACCCTTTCTACTTCCTCTTTCTCTGTTCCTGATGTTTCTCATGTTCCTAGTCTTAAGATGAACCTATTTTCTGCTAGTCAGCTTAATGATTCTAGTTGTCGCGTCATTCTTGACGCTGATTCTTGTGCTGTTCAGGACCGCCGTACACAGGCCCTATTTGGAGCTGGCCCTCGCAGCCTTGAGTCCCCGGGGCTATGGGAGTTAGACTGGATTCGCGTTCCTTCTGCTGACTCTTCATCTGCCAGTTCTCCTGCGGTTGCTGCTTCTGTCACTGGCTCTTTTCAGCAGTGGCATCATCGGCTGGGTCATCTTTGTGGCTGATACGTCCATTTTGCATCACTATTTATATCATAATTTACTGTTATTCATTAATATATTTCATATTTAGAGATGATACTGATGTTATTTCACCTATTTTGCATGTTTCATGATTATTGGAGAATCATTCACCGGAGTCAGGATTCTGCTGGAAAAAGCACCGCCGGAATGCAATATTTCTGGAGATCAACAATTGACGGAAATTACACCGAAGATCTTATTTTTTCAGAACAATAAGCCAGCCAAAAGGAGGAGCCGAGGAGGGCCGCCATGGCCCCCCCATAGGCCGGCGCGGGCCCTGCCCTGGCCGCGCCGCCTTGTGGGGAGGGGGCCCACAGCCCTCTTCGGCCGCCTCTCTTTCGCGTACTTCATCTACCCGAAAACCTAAGGTGCTGGGGATAATCGCGAGGAGACACAGCCGCCTCTGCGGGGCGGAAAACACCAGAGAGAAAAGAGCTCTCCGGCAGGCTGAAATCCGTCGGGGAAATTCCCTCCCGGAGGGGGAAATCGACGCCATCATCACCGTCATCGAGCTGGACTTCATTGGGATCATCATCACCATCATCTCCACCGCTGACACCATCATCTCCACCGCTGCACCTCGTCACCGCTGTAACATCTAGGGTTGAATCTTGATTGTTTGATAGGGGAAATTCTCCCGGTATTGATTACTCCTCGTTATTGATGCTATTGAGTGAAACCATTGAACCAAGGTTTATGTTCAGATTGTTATTCATCATCATATCACCTCTGATCATGTTCCATATGATGTCTCATGAGTAGTTCATTTAGTTCTTGATGACATGGGTGAAGTCTAAATGTTAGTAGTGAACTACGTTGAGTAATATTCAATGTTATGATATTTAAGTTGTGGTGTTATTCTTCTAGTGGTGTCATGTGAACGTCGACTACATGATACTTCACCTTTATGGCCCTAGGAGAATGCATCTTGTATTTTTTTGCTAATTGTGGGGTTGCCGGAGTGACAGCAACCTGAACCCCCGTTGGTATATCGATGCAGGAGGGATAGCAGGATCTCAGAGTTTAAGGCTGTGGTTAGATTTATCTTAATTACTTTCTTGTATTTGCGGATGCTTGCAAGGGGTATAATCACAAGTATGTATTAGTCCTAGGAAGGGCGATGCATTAGCATAGGTTCACCCACACAACACTTATCAAAACAATGAAGATTAATCAACTATATGAAGCGAAAGCACTAGACTAAATTCCCGTGTGTCCTCAAGAACATTTGGTCATTATAAGTAAACAAACCGGCTTGTCCTTTGTGCTAAAAAGGATTGGGCCACTTGCTGCAACTATTACTCTCGCATTTTATTTACTTGTACTTTATTTATCTGCTATATCAAAACCCCCTAAATACTTGTCTGTGAGCATTTACAGTGAATCCTTCATCGAAACTGCTTGTCAACACCTTCTGCTCCTCGTTGGGTTCGACACTCTTATTTATCGAAAGTACTACGATACACCCCCTATACTTTTGGGTCATCAAGACTATTTTCTAGCGCCGTTGCCGGGAAGTGAAGCGCTATTGGTAAGTGGAATTGGTAAGGGAAACCTTTACTATACGTGCTGATTTTATTTCTGCCTGCTGCTATAATTCATTATGGAGAGGTCTTCTCTTGAATTCCTATTTGGAAAATCTACTACTACTGCAAAGGTAGTGGATGAGGCGCCAGGTGTGAAAGAGGTTCCATACAAAATACCTATGAAAATTATTGAACGTGTTGTGGATAACCGCTATGAAGGGGATGGAACAGTCCATCCTGGAGATCATTTACTGTTTTTACATGAATTATGCGGGTTATTCAAGTGTGCAGGTATTGCTATGGATGAAGTTAGGAAGAAACTATTCTCTATATCGCTGTCTGGTAAAGCGGCGCATTGGTATAAATTGCTGAAGAATGGTGATTCTCTTGATTGGAAGGATATTGTGCCTCTATTTTATTCAAAATTCTATCCTCCAAGTGAAATTCACAAAGACCGAAACTGCATATATAATTTCTGGCCTCATGATGGAGAGAGTATTTCCCAAGCATGGGGGAGATTGAAGTCTTTAATGCTCAAATGCCCCATTCATGAGCTTCCTGGTAATATCATCATTGATAATTTCTATGCAAGACTTTCTTTTCAAGATAAAACCTTGCTGGATACTACTTGTTCTGGATCATTTACACGCAACAAGGAAGAGTTTAAAAGGGACCTTCTTGATCGGATTCAGGAGAATACTGAAGGATGGGAGAACGACAAAGGTAGAGAGTCAGGTATAAATTATGATTATGAATGCATTGAAACTTTTATGGATACTGATAAATTTCGTAATATGAGTGCTGCTTATTGTCTTGACTCTCAAGTTGTTGCAAATTTTTATAAAGCTTTTGCCTCTCATTTTGAATTGCCTAGGAAGAATTTTGATAAGTATCATGAACCGTACAAAGATAAAACTGATTCATCTATAAATAAATGTGTTGTAATTGAAACTGTTGATCATATTCTTCCTGAAGCTTATATTGAAAAAACTCCTTTCCCTGCTAAAATGAAGGAGTATTCTGTTATAACTAGTGAGGTTAATAAAAGTGCAAAGAAACCTATAGAACCTGAAGAGAAAATAAAGGTTGAACCTGCTATTGCAATAGTTAAAGATCTTGTGACTGAAAATGTAGAAGATGGTCATATTATTTTCTGTGAAGATGCTTCTAATATTGTTTCGCATCCTAATAAGTCTAGGGAAGCCAGCGTTCCTATGCTCTCTGTTAGAATTGGTGATCATTGTTATTATGGTTTATGCGACATTGGTGCAAGTATTAGTGCCATTCCTTATGAGCTTTACACGGAAATCATGCATGAAATTGGTTCTTGTGAACTTGAAGATATTGATGTAGTTATTCGGCTAGCTAATAGAGAAACTATCTCTCCTATTGGTATTGTTCGAGATGTGGAAGTTCTATGTGGTAAGATTAAATATCCTGCTGACTTTTTGGTACTTGGTTCTGCTGCTACTAAGTCTTGTCCTAGTATTTTTGGTAGACATTTTCTAAATACTTGTGGAGCTATTATAGATTGCAAGAAAGAGAAAATTGTGACTAAATTTGCTGGTGAATCTTATGAGTTTAATTTCTCTAAATTTACCAAAACTCCTTATAAAGCTAATTTGCCTAACGATGATTTTAGAGTTGAACAGTGTGCATCTATTGCTCTTGCTCCTAATAATCCTTTGCAGCAACATTTGGAGGATAGTGAGAGTGAAGTTTTTAGGGAAGAAAGGAATGAGCTTGATGAAATTTTCCTTCGTCAACCTATTCTTAAACATGACTTGCCGGTTGAAGATCTAGGTACAACACCACCACCAAAGGAAGATCCTGTTTTTGATTTAAAACCGTTGCCTGATAATCTTAAGTATGCTCATATTGATGATAAGAAAATATATCCTGTTATTATTAGTTCTAAGCTTTCAGATTTTGAGGAAGAAAGGTTATTGGAAATATTGAAGAAACACCGAGGAGCTATTGGCTACACTCTTGATGATTTGAAGGGGATTTCTCCCGCTATTTGCCAACATGCCATCAATATGGAAGATGATGCAAAGCCTGTTGTTGAACATCAGCGTCGTTTAATTCCTAAGATGAAGGATGTGGTAAGAAATGAGGTATTGAAACTTCTTGAAGCAGGTATTATATATCCTATTGCTGATAGTAGATGGGTTAGTCCTGTGCATTGTGTTCCTAAGAAAGGAGGAATAACCGTTGTGCCTAATGATAATGATGAGCTCATCCCTCAAAGAGTAGTTGTAGGGTATAGAATGTGCATTGATTTTCGAAAAGTTAATAAAGTTACTAAGAAAGATCATTACCCGTTGCCATTTATTGATCAAATGTTAGAAAGGTTATCCAAAAATACTCATTTCTGCTTTCTTGATGGTTATTCTGGGTTTTCACAAATTGCTGTTAGAGCTAAAGATCAAGAGAAAACAACTTTCACTTGTCCCTATGGAACTTATGCTTATAGGCGTATGCCTTTTGGTTTATGTAATGCTCCTGCTACTTTTCAAAGATGCATGTCTGCTATTTTTCATGGATTTTGTGAAAAGATTGTAGAGGTATTCACGGATGATTTTTCTGTCTATGGGAACTCTTTTGATAATTGCTTGCGAAACCTTGATAAAGTTTTGCAGAGATGTGAAGAAACTAACCTTGTTCTTAATTGGGAGAAATGCCACTTTATGGTTAACGAAGGAATTGTATTGGGACATAAAGTTTCTGAGAGAGATATTGAAGTTGATAGAGCTAAAGTTGAAGCAATTGAGAAGATGCCCTATCCGAGGGATGTTAAAGGTATTCGTAGTGTTCTTGGTCATGCTGGGTTTTATAGGAGATTTATTAAAGATTCTCTAAAATTTCAAAGCCTCTTACTGATCTTCTTCAAAAAGATGTACCTTTTGTTTTTGATGATGATTGTAAGGAAGCTTTTGAAACTCTAAAGAAAGCCTTAACAACTGCTCCTGTAGTTGAACCTCCTGATTGGAACTTACCTTTTAAAATTATGTGTGATGCTAGTGATTTTGTTGTAGGTGCTGTCCTTGGACAGCGAGTAGATAAAAAATTGAATGTTATTCATTATGCTGGCAAAACTCTTGATGCTGCTCAAAGAAATTATGCTACAACTGAAAAAGAGTTATTAGCTGTAGTCTTTGCTTGTGACAAGTTTAGATCTTATATTGTTGATTCAAAAGTTACAATCCATACTGATCATGCTGCAATTAGGTACCTTATGGAAAAGAAAGATGCTAAGCCAAGGCTTATTAGATGGGTACTTCTTTTGCAAGAATTTGATTTACATATTATAGATAGGAAAGGTGCTGATAATCCTGTTGCTGATAATTTGTCTAGATTGGAAAAGATTGCTTATGATCCTGTTCCTGTTAATGATAGTTTTCCAAATGAACAATTGGCTGTAATAAAGGTGAGCTCGCGAGATAGTCCTTGGTATGCTGATTATGCTAACTTTATTGTTTCCAAGTACTTGCCTCCAACCTTTTCAGCTCAGCAAAGGAGGAAATTCTTTTATGACTTGACGCATTATTTTTGGGATGACCCACACTTATATAAAGAAGGAGTGGATGGTATTATGCGAAGATGTGTTCCTGAATATGAACAACAAGAGATATTGAGTAAGTGTCATGGTAGTGTTTATGGAGGACATCACGCCGGAGATAGAACCGCGCAAAAAGTTCTACAATCAGGTTTCTATTGGCCAACTGTCTTCAAAGATGCAAGAAAGTTTATTTTATATTGTGATGAATGTCAAAGGGTTGGTAATATCTCCAGACGCAATGAAATGCCTATGAACTATACTTTTGTTATTGAACCATTCGATTGTTGGGGATTTGACTTCATGGGTCCTTTCCCTTCTTCAGAAGGTAACACTCATATACTTGTCGCTGTTGATTATGTTACTAAATGGGTGGAAGCTATACCCACAAAAAGTGCTGATGGTGAGACTTCTTTAAGAATGCTTTTAGATATTATTTTTCCTAGATTTGGGGTTCCTAGATATATTATGACTGATGGAGGTTCTCATTTTATTCATGGTGGTTTTAGAAAAACTCTTGCTAAATATGGTATTAATCATAGGATTGCTTCTGCTTATCATCCTCAAACTAGTGGGCAAGTAGAATTATCAAATAGAGAGATTAAATCTATCTTGCAAAAGATTGTCAATAAATCTAGAAAGAACTGGGCTAGTAAATTGAAGGAAGCACTATGGGCTTATAGAACTGCTTATAAAAATCCTATGGGTATGTCACCTTATAAAATGGTTTATGGAAAAGCTTGTCATTTACCTTTAGAACTAGAGCACAAAGCTTATTGGGTTGTAAGAGAACTAAATAAAGATCCTAAACTTGCCGATAAGAAGAGATTGCTACAATTGAGTTCTCTAGATGAATGGAGAAGTGAAGCTTATGAAAATGCTAAACTCTTTAAAGAGAAAGTTAAGAAATGGCATGATAGATGAATTATCAAAAGAGAATTTAATGTTGGGGATAAAGTCCTATTGTATCGGTCTCGTCTCAGATTTTTTGCAGGGAAATTGCTCTCAAAATGGGAAGGACCATACGTCATTGTGGAGGTGTATCGTTCAGGGGCAATTAAAATTAGTTCTCTGCAAGGTGATGCCACACAAGTAGTGAATGGACAAAGGCTCAAGCACTATATTTCTGGAGATTCTTATAATGAAGATGTTGATGTTATTCGAGTGGTGACTCCGGAAGCTTTCATCAAAGGTCAAATTGACAGTTCTGCAGAGTTCGACTTTGAATAGGTAACAGTTCTGGTAATAAAAAGTCCACGTTTAACTTTCCGAATAATGTTTTTGCTATTTTCGGAAAATATGAAAAATTACGAGATCGAAACGGAAAGGAGGAGACGCATGAGGGCGTGCCCCCATAGGCCGGCGCGGGCCCCAGCCTGGCCTCGCCGCCCTATGGTGACTGATACGTCTCCAACGTATCTATAATTTCTGATGTTCCATGCTAGTTTTATGAAAATACCTACATGTTTTGCTCACACTTTATAATGTTTTTATGCGTTTTCCGGAACTAACCTATTAACAAGATGCAACAGTCACAGTTCCTGTTTTCTGTTGTTTTTGGTTCCAGAAAGGCTGTTCGGGCAATATTCTCGGAATTCGACGAAACGAAGACCAAATATCTTATTTTTCCCGGAAGGTTCCAGAACACCGAAGGAGAGTCGGAGGCAGGCCAGGGGGCCACCACACCACACCTGGGCGCGGGCCCAGGCCTGGCTGCGCCACCAGGTGGGAGGGCGCCCTGGTGCCCCTCCTACGTCGCCTCTTCGCCTATATAAGCCCTTGCGATCTAAAAACGCGAGACGAATTGACGAAACTCCAGAAAGACTCCAGGGGCGCCGCCGCCATCCCGAAACTCCGTTTCGGGGGACAGAATCTCTGTTCCGGCACGCCGCCCGGACGGGGAAGTGCCCCCGGAAGCCATCTCCATCGACGCCACCGCCTCCATCATGCTTTGTGAGTAGTTCCCCCATGGACTACGGGTTCTAGCTGTAGCTAGTTGGTACTCTCTCCCCCATGTACTTCAATACAATGATCTCATGAGCTGCCTTACATGATTGAGATTCATCTGATGTAATCGGTGTTGTGTTTGTTGGGATCCGATGGATTGTTACATTATGATTAGTCTATCTTGTAACATCCCAAGTTTCAACAATATTAATCAAGAAAGATAATTTCCCCAAACTCAAAATTTGCAATTAACAAAAACTTTTTCTATGCATATAGTGCCACATATAGGTTCATGCATTTGAGTGAATTTATTTTGTGCAATTGCCATGATGAGTGTTAGTATGAGTAACAATTGCTATTGGAACCCTAACCAAGATCACCAAACCCTAAATTGAGGAGAATTGAAGAAAATGGGAAAAACCCATAATTCACTTACATACACAATATGCCAAATTGCAAATCCTCAACCTAGGCCATAATTGCTTGCTCCCTTTCTTGTAGAATACTTCAATATGATAAACTAACACAATTGCATCATTGGATCAAGAATCAAACACAAGGAAATCAAAATTCTTACATACATATGATAATGGTCACTTGTCACCAAAATATTTTCTTCACCACTTTACCCCTCTGGTTTTCTTATTTCTTGAACTAAACTTGGTCAACCAAAGCCATGTCATCCAAGACCATGTCAAGGTGAGTAACTTTGATGTTGACCACCATGGCTAGAGTTGACTAGGTTGACCAGTACAAATGTGACAAGTAGGGATGCTGAAATAAAGTGAAGATCATGTCACATTTGCCATTTTGCAAAACAACTCCAAATTGAACCCCACCACCACCATTCTAACCCATAATTAATATGTTTAAGATCCACCAAAAAGAATTTCAAAATTCAAATAAAAATCTCATGCGGCCATTGTGTCGAACACTTGGCAGGCATTAATCCAAATTTGAGCTACACTCTATTACCCTCTGGTTTCTTCCCTAAATCCCTTTAACCTGTGATCATTACACTCTCCTACAACCCCTGCATCACCCCAGTACCTTCCTTGATCGATTAAAGTGAGAGAAGTGGGAAAAGAAACCCTAAACTAAGCATGCCGTGGCCATGCCGGCCACCTTTGGCCACCATCTCCCTGGCCTCCCTCTCTCCTCAAATTCTTGTCCTGGAGCATCTACCCTGCACAAGGATGATGACCATGCACGGCCGAGCCTCGCGCACGCACAGCATTGGCCAGGAGAGCCGCGTCCAAAACCATGCCAGTACACGCCCGTGCACGCGGTGACCGCGCTCTGGCCGCGCCAGGACGCCACGCGCTCGAGCAGCCTACGCCTCCCCTGCAAAGCCTACCACTGCGTCGAGCACCGCCTCTGCGCCCTCTAGCCACTAGACGTGATCAATCGACTGCGGCCGCCTCGTCACCGTCGTCCTCGCCGGAGAAGTACCGCGGGTACCGCCGCACTCGAATCGACCTCCCGAGCGATCCCATCGTCCCCTGGACGCGCCAGCTATACCTAGAGCATCGCCAGGACGACGCCTACACGATGCCGTCCTTCACTTGCCCCTTGGAGCGCCAGAAGCGCCGCGCCATGGACGCTCCTCCACAGCACACTCGGCCACCTCCCTCCCGCTATAAATAGAGCACCTCAGCCCTCAAGTTCTTCACACCATCTGCTCTCCTCTCCTCACTGATCACTCTCCCCACCTCAATTTGACACCACCTCGTCGGAGCAGCAGCAATCGAGAGCTCGAAGCCGCCGGAGCCCGCGGAAGCTCTGCTTCGATTGGAGCCGCCCCGAGCGCCGCCGCTGCACCAAGCTCTTCCTCATCTACTTCCACTTCTCCGCGCACACTGCCAGACTCCTGCAACGGCCTGGTAGGCTCCCCCACCCCCTAGGCTCGCCGCCAGTGAGCCGTCGCTCGTCGGAGACGACGATGCTCCAGCACCGTCGGATCATGTTCTAATCCTACGGCCTAACGCGCGCGTACCGCTTCGGCGTTTAAAGAGCCACTGACGGGTGGCCCCCACCTCGTCAGGGCAGCCCACCCGCACCGGTTGCTAGTTGGGCTGCGAAGTGAGATTTAAATCTGTTTCGGCCCGTTTAGCTTTCCCGCCTAAGCCCACAATTCAAACTCGGATTTAATTATTATTCAAAATATGTTGCTGAGGGTTTAGTAAAATTTGAATAGTTTGAAATCTGCCAAACCAAATTTAGCAAACTTTATACCGTTGGAAAGCCCATGAATTTATCTATCCAATGCCACTGACCCGACCTCCAAATTCATAGTAGATTTAATTTGATAAAAAAGACAAGACAGGGACTTTTGAACATTCAAACTTTATTTAAAATTTAACCAGAATAGATTTTTAATTGATTCCAATTCTAATAAATCACAAATGATGTCCTCTAATTTATTATGCAATAATATAGACATGTTGTTTGTATGATCATGGACAAGATCAAATAAAATGGCTATGTAGTCAATTCTAGAGCATTTGAATTTGGAATTCAAACTCAACACTAATATGAGAGGTACCTCTCATTTAAATTTGGATCCTAAGTACTATAACCAGGGGGAAAGACTTAGGCTAATGAACCCTTGAGAATTAGTACTTAGAGATTTTAATTCATTTAAATGTTAAGTATTAAAACTATGTGAAGTGTAGCACTTCAATTAAATTATACTCACATATAATAGATATGAAATGTTGACTTTGGGTCAACCTATATTTCATACCTTATTATTATATGAAGAGATTAAATCTTAATAAGAGGTAATGAGAAGAAATGAATTCCTCTAAGGATCTACATACCAAAATTAAGAAATAGGAATAATAAGAGGAAATTATTTTCTTTCAAATAAAGACTAATCAAATAATCCACCATGCCATGTTTGATTTATGATAGGACTAGTGTGTGAACTCTTTTGAGTGTTTCTAGTTTAGTATGTGAGCTTGGTTTAGTATTTATACCTCGTATTCGTATATAGACGCTAGTAACGAGGAATACCAAGAGGAGGAGGCCTACTCTCAGGAAGAAGAAGAGAACTTCGATAACTACCCAGCTCAAGGCAAGCTAACCCTTGCTAAACACAAGTGCTTAGCTCTTCAAGAGCAAAGGCACCATCACACTTTATTTTATGTATTACCTATCCCATGCTTTTACTTACATTTACTTTTGCTCTTTTATTTCAAAGTACTTTTTGATTTATGATTCACTTGGTCTAGAGTAGAACAATACTTGAAGTTAGATTAGCACAACTCAAAGCTAGATAGCACCCCTCATATAGTTGCTAGTGCTAATCAATTAAAATTGACTACTCTAGATGGGAACATGGTGAAGTGAAATGACTTTGAAGGAAAGTAAAGTGGAGGTGGATTTGAACAAGAGAAGATGGTGATTTTTGATAAAATGGATGATTGGGTTTGAATGCGATACCCTTCCAATTAGACAAGTACCCCCACAATACCTGATTATGGGTAGGGCTTAACTAGAAACTTGTGTATTTTAGTATGGGTTCCCTCTGAACAAACATCATAGGGGTTACGCTGCGGCTGCCTCCGTTAATAGTGGAATGATGTTAAAGTGAGGTGAATGTACGGCCCAAGCCACATGCGATTCCGGGTTAATCGCGGTTTCCACCGGAGGCCAAGCTCATGGGGAGAGGTGCTCATACTAACATATATAAGTGAAAGGTTACGGTTGATGATCCGCGTCGTGTTACGATGATTCGGGGTTATCCTCGACGGATGTAATCAAAAGTTGTGGCACAAGAGTACAACCTCTGCGAGTGTTAAACCTATTCGAATAGCCGTGTCCCACGGTTACTTTACGATTGGAAAGGCCATACTATCTCCGTTATCATTAAAATGTTTTGATCCTAAAAATGAATGGTGAATTGAAAGGTGATATTATGGTGAACCATAATGAGTTGTGGGAATGACACTAATGTTCCCACTTGAGTTAGTCTAGCACATGATAAGGCTTTACTAAATGTTTATCGAACTAAACTTGGCTTTATGCAAATAAACCTAGAGCTTAGCACCCCCTTATTACACTTAATAAGTAATTATTGTAAAGTTAGTTTGCGAGTACTTTAAAAGTACTCATGGCTTTGCCCTGGCTATTCAAATGCCAGACTATGAAGGAGAGCACCAGTATCAGGATGACGGACAACAGGACGTCTACGATAACTAGGATCGTCTTCTAACGTCAAGCATTGCCTGTGGAATAGATAGTCCACTACTACTTCGCTTCCGCTACTATTTGTGATGTTGAACAATATATTCGTGTAATATTGGATCATGTGATCTATGGTTGTAAGACAATATGTGTTGTAATAAATGATGACTCTATGCTACTTACTATTATGTCTCGCAAAAACATTATTCCTGGGTGATGTCTACGCCCCCTCCTTTTCCTGTAGACAGTGTTGGGCCTCCATGAGCAGAGGTTTGTAGAACAGCAGCAAGTTTTCCCTTAAGTGGATCACCCAAGGTTTATCGAACTCAGGGAGGAAGAGGTCAAAGATATCCCTCTCATGCAACCCTGTAACCACAAAGCAAGAAGTCTCTTGTGTCCCCAACACACCTAATAGGTGCACTAGTTCGGCGAAGAGATAGTGAAATACAGGTGGTATGAATAAGTAGTAGCAACGGCACCAGAAAAGTGCTTTGCCCAGGACAGTAAACAAGCAGTAGTAACGCAGCAGTAGTAACACAGTAAAACAGTAAACAAGCAGCGACAGCAGTATTTAGGAACAAGGCCTAGGGGTTATACTTTCACTAGTGGACACTCTCGACATTGATCGCATAGTAAATAACTCTTTCTTATATGTGCTACATACACTCTTTTGTTGGATGATGAACACATTGCGTAGGATTACACGAACCCTCAATGCCGGAGTTAACAAGCTCCACAATTCAATGTTCATATTTAAATAACCTTAGAGCATAATAGATCATTGCAAAATAAACCAAGAACTAACATAGTGCACACACTGTCCACATTACACTATGAAGGAGGAATAGATCACATCAATACTATCATAATGATAATTAACTCCACAATCTACAAGAGATCATGATCATAGCCTACGACAAGAACCACATGGTGCACACACTAGTCACCTTTACACCATGCAGGAGGAATAGACTACTTTAATAACATCACATGAGTAGCACACAACTAGTAGCGATACAAAGCTCATCATATGGATCTCAATCATGTAAAGCAGCTCATGAGATCATTGTATTGAAGTACATAGGAGAGAGATTAACCACATAGCTACCGGTACATCCCCGAGCCTCGATGGAGAACTACTCCCTCCTCATGGGAGCAGCAGCGGTGATGAAGATGGCGGTGGAGATGGCAGCGGTGTCGATGGAGAAGCCTTCCTGGCACTTCCCGTCCCGGCGGCGTGCCGGAACAGAGACTCCTGTCCCCCAGATCTTGGCTTCGCGATGGCGGCGGCTCTGGAAGGTTTCTGTGGGTTTCGTCGAACGTAATAGGGTTTTCGCGACGGAGGCTTTAAATAGGCGGAAGGGCAGCCTCGGAGGGGGCCTGGGGCCACCACACCATAGGGCGGTGCGGCCCCCCCTCTGGCCGCGCCAGGGTGTAGTGTGGGGCCCCCAGGGCTTCCCTCTGGCGGCTCTCGGGTGTTCTGGATACTTCCGGGCAAAATAGGAACCTGGGCGTTGATTTCGTTCGATTCCGAGAATATTTCGTTACTAGGATTTCTGAAACCAAAAACAGCAGAAAACAGCAACTGGCACTTCGGCATCTTGTTAATAGGTTAGTTCCAGAAAATGCACGAATATGACATAAAGTGTGCATAAAACATGTAGATATCATCAATAATGTGGCATGGAACATAAGAAATTATCGATACGTCGGAGACGTATCAGCATCCCCAAGCTTAGTTTCTGCTCGTCCCGAGCAGGTAAACGATAAACAAAGATAATTTTTGGAGTGACATGCCATCATAACCTTGATCATACTATTTGTAAAGCATATGTAGTGAATGCAGCGATCAAAACAATGTAAATGACATGAGTAAACAAATGAATCATAAAGCAAAGACTTTTCATGAATAGTACTTCAAGACAAGCATCAATAAGTCTTGCATAAGAGTTAACTCATAAAGCAATAAATTCATAGTAAAGGTATTGAAGCAACACAAGGGAAGATTAAGTTTCAGCGGCTGCTTTCAACTTGTAACATGTATATCTCATGGATAGTTGTCAATGCAAAGCAATATAACAAGTGCAATATGCAAGTATGTAAGAATCAATGCACATTTCACACAAGTGTTTGCTTCTTGAGATGGAGAGAAATAGGTGAACTGACTCAACATAAAAGTAAAAGAATGGTCCTCCATAGAGGAAAGCATCGATTGCTATATTTGTGCTAGAGCTTCTATTTTGAAAACATAAAGAGAGCATAAAAATAGAGTTTTGAGAGGTGTATGTTGTTGTCAACGAATGGTAGCGGGTACTCTAACCCCCTTGCCAGACAAACCTTCAAAGAGCGGCTCCCATTTTATTTTATTTTTGTGTGGCACTCCTTCCAACCTTTCTTTCACAAACCATGGCTAACCGAATCCTCGGGTGCCTGCCAACAATCTCATACCATGAAGGAGTGCCTTTTTATTTTAGTTTTATTATGATGACACTCCTCCCAACCTTTGGTTACACAAGCCATGGCTAACCGAATCCTTCGGGTGCCATCCAACAATCACATACCATGGAGGAGTGTCTATTTTTGTTAATTAATTTGGGACTGGGAATCCCATTGCCAGCTCTTTTTGCAAAATTATTGGATAAGCGGATGAAGCCACTAGTCCATTGGTGAAAGTTGCCCAACAAGATTGAAAGATAAACACCACATACTTCCTCATGAGCTATAAAACATTGACACAAATCAGAGGTGATAAATTTTGAATTGTTTAAAGGTAGCACTCAAGCAATTTACTTTGGAATGGCAGAAAATACCATGTAGTAGGTAGGTATGGTGGACACAAATGGCATAGTGGTTGGCTCAAGGATTTTGGATGCATGAGAAGTATTCCCTCTCAATACAAGGTTTAGGCTAGCAAGGATATTTGAAACAAACACAAGGATGAACCGGTGCAGCAAAACTCACATAAAAGACATATTGTAAACATTATAAGACTCTACACCGTCTTCCTTGTTGTTCAAACTCAATACTAGAAATTATCTAGACCTTAGAGAGACCAAATATGCAAACCAAATTTTAGCATGCTCTATATATTTCTTCATTAATGGGTGCAAAGTATATGATGCAAGAGCTTAAACATGAGCACAACAATTGCCAAGTATCACATTACCCAAGACATTATAGCAATTACTACATGTAGCATTTTCCAATTCCAACCATATAACAATTTAACGAAGAAGAAACTTCGCCATGAATACTAAAAGCTAAGAACACATGTGTTCATATGAACCAGCAGAGCGTGTCTCTCTCCCACACAAGCATTTATTCAAACAAAAAACAAAACAAAAAACAAACAAACAGATGCTCCAAGTAAAGCACATAAGATGTGATGGAATAAAAATATAGTTTCAGGGGAGGAACCTGATAATGTTGTCGATGAAGAAGGGGATGCCTTGGGCATCCCCAAGCTTAGACGCTTGAGTCTTCTTGATATATGCAGGGGTGAACCACCGGGGCATCCCCAAGCTTAGAGCCTTCACTCTTCTTGATCATAGTATATCATCCTCCTCTCTTGACCCTTGAAAACTTCCTTCACACCAAACTTCTCATAAACTTCATTAGAGGGGTTAGTACATAATCAAAAACTCACATGTTCAGAGGTGACACAATTATTCTTAACACTTCTGGACATTGCTCAAAGCTACTGGAAGGTAATGGAACAAAGAAATCCACCCAACACAGCGAAAGAAGCAATGCGAAATAAAAGGCAGTATCTGTCAAAACAGAACAGTCCGTAAAGACGAATTTTTAATAAATACTTCCGTTGCTCAGATTAGAAAACTCAAAACTAATGAAAGTTGCGTACATATCTGAGGAACACGCCCGCAAATTGGCATATTTTTCAGATTTTACTACAGATAAAACAGCCCAGATTCGTGACAGATAGAAATCTGTTTCTGCGCAGAAATCCAAATCTAGTATCAACCTTCGATTAGAGGCTTCACTTGGCACAACCAAACACAAAACTAAGGTAAGGAGAGGTTTCTACAGTAGTAAACAACTTCCAAGACACAAAATAAAAACAAAGTAGTGTAGCAAAATAACACATGGGTTATCTCCCAAGAAGTTCTTTCTTTATAGCCATTAAGATGGGCTCAGCAGTTTTAATGATGCACTCGCAATAAATAGTATTTGAAGCAAAAGAGAGCATCAAAAGGCAAATTCAAAACACATTTAAGTCTAACATGCTTCCTATGCATAGGAATCTTGTAAATAAACAAGTTCAAGAAGCATAATGCAACAAGCATAGAAAGATAAAACAAGTATAGCTTCAAAAATTTCAGCACGTAGAGAGGTGTTTTAGTAACATGAAAATTTCTACAACCATATTTTCCTCTCTCATAATAATGTCCAGTAGCATCATGAGAAAACTCAACAATATAACTATCACATAAAGCATTCTTATCATGAGTCTCATGCATAAAATTATTACTCTCCACATAAGCATAATAAATTTTATTAGTAATAGTGGGAGCAAATTCAACAAAGTAGCTATCATTATTATTATTCTCATCAAGTGTAGGAGGCATAGTATAATCATAATTAAATTTACTCTCCATAGTAGGTGGCACCAAAAGACCACTATCATTATAATCATCATAAATAGGAGGCAAAGTATCATCAAAGAAAATTTTCTCCTCAATGCTTGGGGGACTAAAAAGATCATGAAAACCAGCTTCCCCAAGCTTAGAACTTTCTATATTATTATCAACAATGGTGTTCAAAGCGTTCATACTAATATTACTACCAGCATGCAAATAAGATTCCATAGGTTTTTTAATTTTCGCATCAAACAATCCATGTTTTAAATCAGGAAATAGCATAAGAAGCTCATTCTTGTCCATTATGCCAAACTAGTGTAAACAAGAAACAAAAAGATGCAATTGCAGGATCTAAAGGAAATAGCTTTGAGTACTTACAACGGCGAAAATAGCTTAGTAGCCGAGATCCGGAGTGTGAGTACCTTTTACCTTTCCTCCCCGGCAACGGCGCCAGAAAATATGCTTGATGTCTACGCCCCCTCCTTTTCCTGTAGACAGTGTTGGGCCTCCAAGAGCAGAGGTTTGTAGAACAGCAGCAAGTTTTCCCTTAAGTGGATCACCCAAGGTTTATCGAACTCAGGGAGGAAGAGGTCAAAGATATCCCTCTCATGCAACCCTGCAACCACAAAGCAAGAAGTCTCTTGTGTCCCCAACACACCTAATAGGTGCACTAGTTCGGCGAAGAGATAGTGAAATACAGGTGGTATGAATAAGTAGTAGCAACGACACTAGAAAAGTGCTTTGCCCAGGACAGTAAACAAGCAGTAGTAACGCAGCAGTAGTAACGCAGTAAAACAGTAAACAAGCAGTGATAGCAGTATTTAGGAACAAGGCCTAGGGATTATACTTTCACTAGTGGACACTCTCAACATTGATCGCATAGTAAATAACTCTTTCTTATATGTGCTACATACACTCTTTTGTTGGATGATGAACACATTGCGTAGGATTACACGAACCCTCAATGCCGGAGTTAACAAGCTCCACAATTCAATGTTCATATTTAAATAACCTTAGAGCATAATAGATCATTGCAAAATAAACCAAGAACTAACATAGTGCACACACTGTCCACATTACACTATGAAGGAGGAATAGATCACATCAATACTATCATAATGATAATTAACTCCACAATCTACAAGAGATCATGATCATAGCCTACGACAAGAACCACATGGTGCACACACTAGTCACCTTTACACCATGCAGGAGGAATAGACTACTTTAATAACATCACATGAGTAGCACACAACTAGTAGCGATACAAAGCTCATCATATGGATCTCAACCATGTAAAGCAGCTCATGAGATCATTGTATTGAAGTACATAGGAGAGAGATTAACCACATAGCTACCGGTACAGCCCCGAGCCTCGATGGAGAACTACTCCCTCCTCATGGGAGCAGCAGCGGTGATGAAGATGGCGGTGGAGATGGCAGCGGTGTCGATGGAGAAGCCTTCCGGGGGCACTTCCCTGTCCTGGCGGCGTGCCGGAACAGAGACTCCTGTCCCCCAGATCTTGGCTTCGCGATGGCGGCGGCTCTGGAAGGTTTCTGTGGGTTTCGTCGAACGTAATAGGGTTTTCGCGACGGAGGCTTTAAATAGGCGGAAGGGCAGCCTCGGAGGGGGCCTGGGGCCACCACACCATAGGGCGGCGCGGCCCCCCCTCTGGCCGCGCCAGGGTGTAGTGTGGGGCCCCCAGGGCTTCCCTCTGGCGGCTCTCGGGTGTTCTGGATGCCTCCGAGCAAAATAGGAACCTGGGCGTTGATTTCGTCCGATTCCGAGAATATTTCGTTACTAGGATTTCTGAAACCAAAAACAGCAGAAAACAGCAACTGGCACTTCGGCATCTTGTTAATAGGTTAGTTCCAGAAAATGCACGAATATGACATAAAGTGTGCATAAAACATGTAGATATCATCAATAATGTGGCATGGAACATAAGAAATTATCGATACGTCGGAGACGTATCACCGGGATTGCGATGTACGGCATAACAGGCATCTGGACTTAAAAATCCGGGTGTTGACAAGTTGGTATCAGAGCCATTGTTTGACCTTAGGAGACCCTAGTTAGAATGGACGCTCAAAAACTTAGTTTCAAAATTCCATGAATTGACTAGTTATGAAAAACTCTATTCCCTCTCTTACCTTGAAGAGTCTTTGGCAAACTTTAAATTCATGCTCTTTCTTATGAGTGAATTAAAATTTGGAACACTTGCACATCTCTAACTTAATCATCTACTCTCTCTACAGATGGATCACGTCGTTGATGCGCAGCCCTTTCTCCAGACTGAGTTCTATCAGTTGGGGAACGGTGGAGAGCTCATCTTTGAGAGGGACCTCTTCTCCCTCTCAGAGTTCCTCGGGCGCCCACCACCGGAAGTCTTTGGCGGAATGGTCAATGACCAGCCCGGTGGTCAACTTCAGTGGGTGATCATGGTGGACCTTCGTGGAAGGTTCACGCTCCCAATGAGCGCAAGGATCCAGTTCTCCTTCCGGGAGAACAACTGGGCGGATGGTCTCGCAAGGGGACTTCAGGAAGGACTCGCACGTCTGTGCGGGCAAAACTTCATGGACTTCGAGGATAGTCGCTTTCTGCACTATGCAAGGCACAACTCCCTCGGAGTGCCAATGAACCTACCGTCGCACCCGCAACTTCGCCACCATGTGGATCATCTCGACTTCATGTTGAATGAGACCCGCATCGACCTCGACAACTCCCGCGAATACGCCAACCACACTCACATCCAGTTGGCGCAGCAAGCCGACACCATCAGGGTTATCGCCGGAGAACGCAGGGCACTCCGCCGTGCCAACCAGAAGAAGGATCACGCCATCAACCGCCTCAAGGCCAGGATCGCCGCTCTGAAGGCGACCATCACCGCCCAAGCTGAGCAGATCCAGGAGCTGGAAGGCGAAGGTGAAGGGGAGAACATCCAGGGGGACGGCTACTCCTACATCAGCAACGACGACGACTACGAGGAGGAGGAAGACGACGACCTGGAGTTCCACCCTTACGAGGATGGCCACGAGCACCTTGCTGCCGGGGTAGACAATGTCTACCCTATCAACGTCGATGGCGAGTAGTCCCGTCTGAGCACTTGCGTCCCGTGTTATTTATCGGTCCCTTGTACCCGCCCCATGTATCGTAGTTTGTTGAAAGGGTTCTTCAAACCCTCCGGAACATTTGGCTTGTAATATTTGCTACCTCCATGACTATGTTTGTGTGTGTGTAATATTATTATATTTATGAATCAAGTTTTAAGTTGTGTGAAATTTTACCCCAAAATGAGCCATAGAAATTTCCCTCTCATCTCATGATCCCTATCACTGTTCAGATGGCACCCCCAACTCGCAGCGAGGCCGCAATGATGCAAATGCTGCAACAGATGATGGCAGAAAGAGAAGCTGAGAGAGTTGACCGTCAAGCCAATCTAGCTGCACTTCAACAGCTTGCTCAAGGCAATCAAGGCCACGGAAACCACGACCACCCAGGGTCAAAACTGAAAAACTTCCAAAACACCAACCCACCGGTGTTCAGCAAGACAGAGGAACCCCTCGATGCTGATGATTGGCTCCAAACTATGGAGAACAATCTAGAGGTTGCCGGAGTGGAGGACAACGAGAAGGTGTTGTTCGCCACCCACTATCTGGCTGGACCTGCACGTGCCTGGTGGACAAGTACCCGCGCATTAAATGCGGGGCAAATGATGACTTGGGAGGACTTCAAACTCAAGTTTAGCAAGTATCACGTGCCTCCAGGTTTGATTAAGAAGATGAGGGATGAGTTCAGGGAACTGAAGCAAGGCAGAATGACCGTGGTAGAATACCGCGACAAGTTCCTCACTTTGTCAAGGTACGCCCCGGATGAGACGGACACCGTCGAGAAGAGGAAGGAGAGGTTTCTGAATGGACTGCATGATGAGATGCAGACTGTGCTGATCAATATCCCCTTTGCTGACTTAGAAGCTCTCGTTGACTCCGCCATTCAGATGGAGGGGAAGATACACCAAGCCAATGAGAACCGCAAGCGCCGTATGATGAACCAGAGTGGGCCCAGCAATAACCACAAGTATCGCCCCAGCTCAAGTGGAGGGTTCGCCCCAAGAAACAACAAGCCCCCGATGCAGAATCCACGTCCGAGTTATCAGAACCGGAGTGGAGGAAACCCCAGGTCAGGAGGACACAACAACCACAACAACTACAACAACAACAACAACTTCAACCGCGCTCCACCCCGCACCCCCAACAATAACTCCAACACCGCTCCAAGGACTGGGAGCAATGCTGTTCCCATCACCCCCAAGGACAAGTCCACCTACAACTGCTACGAGTGCGGAGTGGCTGGGCACTTCTCCTATGAGTGCCCCGAGAAGCTCGCCAAGACTGCCGCCAACACCTCGAGCCACTGCGCAGAAAGAGCGTCGTGTCTCCACCAACACGAAGTTCGCCCGCACCTCCCCGAAGAACCGCAATGGCCGCCTCTACCAGATGAATGCAGAAGAAGCTCAGGAAGCCCCAGACGTTGTGCTGGGTATGTTCTCTGTTAACTCAATACCCGCAAGAGTGCTGTTTGATTCTGGAGCATCGCATTCATTCATTACCGAAGATTTTGCATGCACTAGTGAGATTCAACCCATCAGTTTGAAGCATGTCATGATAGTTCAAATACCTGGATCAACCACTAAAGCTAGAAAAATTTGCAAAGATGTGCCAATCAGAATACATGAAATAGAATTCTATGCAAATTTGATTGTTCTGGGAGCCAAAGGTTTGGAAGTAGTCCTGGGAATGGACTGGATGGCGAAACATCATGGACTGATTGATTGTGCCAAGAAGGCCATCACCATGACTAGTAGCACCGGAATAATAGTCGAACACATATCTGAAAAGTTGCCCCGAAAGTTCACTTGTAACCAAAGCCTAGCCAAACCCACCTTGGATCAGATCAGGGTCGTTTGTCGATATCCTGATGTGTTCCCGGATGATCTACCCGGTATGCCCCCAGACCGGGATATCGAGTTTATCATCGAGCTAATCCCCGGAACCGGACCTATCGCCCAGAGAGCCTATAGCATGAACCCGGCAGAGTTAGTGGAACTGAAGAAGCAACTGGATGATATGCTATTCAAAGGTCTGATTCAACCAAGTGCGTCACCTTGGAGATCCCCAGTTCTGTTTGTGGATAAGAAAGACGGTGCCACTCGTTTGGTTACGGACTACCGTAAGCTTAGCGATGTCACCATTAAGAACAAGTATCCGTTGCCCAAGATAGAAGATCTGTTTGACCAGCTGACCGGAGCCCAAGTATTCTCGAAGATTGATCTCATGGGACATGATACCATCAGCTGAAGATTCGTGCCACCGATATCCCCAAAACTGCCTTTACCACCAGATATGGATTGTATGAGTACAATGTCATGTCATTTGGATTGACCAATGCCCCCGCTTACTTCATGAATCTCATGAATAAGATCTTTATGAACTTCCTGGACAAGTTTGTCGTTGTCTTCATCGACGACATCCTCATATACTCCAAGTCCGAAGAAGAACATGAGCAACATTTGGAAGTGGTCCTAGATACCCTTCGGGAGCATCAGTTGTATGCCAAGTTCAGCAAGTGTGAGTTCTGGTTGAAAGAAGTAGGATTCTTGGGTCATATCTTGTCAGCCGGAGGAATTGCCGTTGACCCCGCAAAAATCAAGACTGTTGAAGAATGGAAAGCCCCAACCACTCAGACCGAAGTCCGTGCATTTCTCGGATTGGCGAGATATTACCGCCGATTCGTTGAAGGATTCTCGAGCATAGCAAGACCGATGACCCAATTGTTGAAGAAGGACCGGAAGTTCGAATGGACCGACAAGTGTGAAGAGAGCTTTCAACAGCTCAAGCTAATATTGACAACAGCCCCAATACTGGTTATGCCGGACATTACCAAGCCCTTTGATGTGTACTGTGACGCCTCCAAGATTGGTCTTGGATGTGTGCTGATGCAAGAAGGCAAAGTAATATCTTACCTATCAAGACAGCTGAAGCATGAACAGAACTATCCAACCCATGACTTAGAGCTAGCAGCCGTGGTTTTAGCACTGAAAGTATGGCGTCATTACCTCATGGGTAATCGATGCGAGGTTTACTCGGATCACAAGAGCCTGAAGTATATCTTCACGCAGAAGGAGCTGAATATGAGACAGCGCAGATGGATAGAGTTAATCAAGGATTACGACATGGAAATCCACTATCACCCCGGCAAGGCCAATGTGGTAGCGGATGCTCTGAGTAGACTCCCGTGTCAGTTGAACTCCATGTTAGCAATTGAGCAACCCAGCCTGTTTGAAGAGTTTGAACAGTTTAGGCTTGAACTGGTTAGCGAAGGATACCTCGCCAGCATTGAACTCCAACCCACCCTGATTAGTCAGATCAAAGAAGCTCAGAAAGGAAATGCTAGCATTGACGGAATCAAGAACCAAATAGCCGCCGGAAAGGCACCGGGATTCACCGTAGATGAAGAAGGAGTGCTATGGTATAACAAGCGCCTTTGCGTGCTATCAGACTCAGAATTGAAGCAAGTTATTCTGAAAGAAGCTCACGACACCCTATACTCCATTCACCCCGGAGGAACCAAGATGTACCAGGATTTGAAAGAACAATTCTGGTGGCATGGAATGAAGAGAGAAATTGGAAGCTACATCGCCAAGTGTGACATCTGTCAAAGAGTCAAAGCAGAACACCAACGCCCCGCAGGACTGTTGCAACCACTACAGATTCCCGAATGGAAGTGGGATTCCGTAGGAATGGACTTCATCACCGGACTGCCCAAATCTAGTAAAGGAAATGATTCCATCTGGGTAGTGGTCGACAGACTGACCAAAGTCGCCCACTTCATCCCCGTCAAGACTACCTATCAAGGACCGAGACTCGCAGAGCTATATATCTCAAGGATAGTCAGCCTGCACGGAACCCCGAAGTCGATAGTATCCGACAGAGGATCCCAATTCACCTCCAGATTCTGGCAGAAAGTACATGAAGGACTCGGAACTCGTCTGAATTTCAGCACAGCCTATCACCCGCAGACAGATGGACAGACTGAAAGAGTCAACCAGATACTCGAAGATATGTTGAGAGCATGTGTGCTAGAGTATGGATCTAAGTGGGAAGACTGATTGCCGTACGCAGAATTCTCGTACAACAACAGCTACCAAGCCAGCTTGCAGATGGCCCCCTTCGAAGCACTGTACGGAAGGAAGTGCCGTACCCCTCTGAATTGGTCGGAAGTAGGAGAGAGTCAAGTCTTTGGACCAGATATTCTCCGAGAAGCCGAAGAGAAGGTTCACAAGATCCGCGAGTACCTCAAGACAGCCCAATCAAGACAGAAGAGCTACGCCGACAAAAGACGCCGAGAGATGACCTTCGAGATCGGAGATTTCGTATATCTCAAAGTGTCCCCTCTTAAAGGAATGCAGAGATTCCAGCTTAGAGGAAAGCTCGCACCCCGATATGTCGGACCTTTCAAAGTCCTGAGTCGCCGAGGAGAAGTATCCTATCAGCTGGAGTTACCGGAAGAAATGTCAGCGGTGCACAATGTGTTTCACATCTCGCTGCTCCGGAAGTGCTTAGAAGTGCCTGAGAAGACCGAGGTTTTCAAGAACATCGACCATCGAGCTGTGGATATCAACTCAGATCTGACATACCGCGAAGTACCTATTCGCATCCTGGAAGAAGCTTTCAGAACCACCCGTACCCGAAGTATTAAGTTTCTGAAGATCCAATGGAGTAACCACACCGAAGAAGAAGCCACTTGGGAGAGAGAAGACTTTATGAGGACTGAGTACCCAGATCTCTTTAGTACCTAGTTTTCTCAGATCTCGGGACGAGATCTTTTGTAAGGGGGAAGGGTTTGTAACATCCCAAGTTTCAACAATATTAATCAAGAAAGATAATTTCCCCAAACTCAAAATTTGCAATTAACAAAAACTTTTTCTATGCATATAGTGCCACATATAGGTTCATGCATTTGAGTGAATTTATTTTGTGCAATTGCCATGATGAGTGTTAGTATGAGTAACAATTGCTATTGGAACCCTAACCAAGATCACCAAACCCTAAATTGAGGAGAATTGAAGAAAATGGGAAAAACCCATAATTCACTTACATACACAATATGCCAAATTGCAAATCCTCAACCTAGGCCATAATTGCTTGCTCCCTTGCTTGTAGAATACTTCAATATGATAAACTAACACAATTGCATCATTGGATCAAGAATCAAACACAAGGAAATCAAAATTCTTACATACATATGATAATGGTCACTTGTCACCAAAATATTTTCTTCACCACTTTACCCCTCTGGTTTTCTTATTTCTTGAACTAAACTTGGTCAACCAAAGCCATGTCATCCAAGACCATGTCAAGGTGAGTAACTTTGATGTTGACCACCATGGCTAGAGTTGACTAGGTTGACCAGTACAAATGTGACAAGTAGGGATGCTGAAATAAAGTGAAGATCATGTCACATTTGCCATTTTGCAAAACAACTCCAAATTGAACCCCACCACCACCATTCTAACCCATAATTAATATGTTTAAGATCCACCAAAAAGAATTTCAAAATTCAAATAAAAATCTCATGCGGCCATTGTGTCGAACACTTGGCAGGCATTAATCCAAATTTGAGCTACACTCTATTACCCTCTGGTTTCTTCCCTAAATCCCTTTAACCTGTGATCATTACACTCTCCTACAACCCCTGCATCACCCCAGTACCTTCCTTGATCGATTAAAGTGAGAGAAGTGGGAAAAGAAACCCTAAACTAAGCATGCCGTGGCCATGCCGGCCACCTTTGGCCACCATCTCCCTGGCCTCCCTCTCTCCTCAAATTCTTGTCCTGGAGCATCTACCCTGCACAAGGATGATGACCATGCACGGCCGAGCCTCGCGCACGCACAGCATTGGCCAGGAGAGCCGCGTCCAAAACCATGCCAGTACACGCCCGTGCACGCGGTGACCGCGCTCTGGCCGCGCCAGGACGCCACGCGCTCGAGCAGCCTACGCCTCCCCTGCAAAGCCTACCACTGCGTCGAGCACCGCCTCTGCGCCCTCTAGCCACTAGACGTGATCAATCGACTGCGGCCGCCTCGTCACCGTCGTCCTCGCCGGAGAAGTACCGCGGGTACCGCCGCACTCGAATCGACCTCCCGAGCGATCCCATCGTCCCCTGGACGCGCCAGCTATACCTAGAGCATCGCCAGGACGACGCCTACACGATGCCGTCCTTCACTTGCCCCTTGGAGCGCCAGAAGCGCCGCGCCATGGACGCTCCTCCACAGCACACTCGGCCACCTCCCTCCCGCTATAAATAGAGCACCTCAGCCCTCAAGTTCTTCACACCATCTGCTCTCCTCTCCTCACTGATCACTCTCCCCACCTCAATTTGACACCACCTCGTCGGAGCAGCAGCAATCGAGAGCTCGAAGCCGCCGGAGCCCGCGGAAGCTCTGCTTCGATTGGAGCCGCCCCGAGCGCCGCCGCTGCACCAAGCTCTTCCTCATCTACTTCCACTTCTCCGCGCACACTGCCAGACTCCTGCAACGGCCTGGTAGGCTCCCCCACCCCCTAGGCTCGCCGCCAGTGAGCCGTCGCTCGTCGGAGATGACGATGCTCCAGCACCGTCGGATCATGTTCTAATCCTACGGCCTAACGCGCGCGTACCGCTTCGGCGTTTAAAGAGCCACTGACGGGTGGCCCCCACCTCATCAAGGCAGCCCACCCGCACCGGTTGCTAGTTGGGCTGCGAAGTGAGATTAAAATCTGTTTCGGCCCGTTTAGCTTTCCCGCCTAAGCCCACAATTCAAACTCGGATTTAATTATTATTCAAAATATGCTGCTGAGGGTCTAGTAAAATTTGAATAGTTTGAAATCTGCCAAACCAAATTTAGCAAACTTTATACTGTTGGAAAGCCCATGAATTTATCTATCCAATGCCACTGACCCCACCTCCAAATTCATAGTAGATTTAATTCGATAAAAAAGACAAGACAGGGACTTTTGAACATTCAAACTTTATTTAAAATTTAACCAGAATAGATTTTTAATTGATTCCAATTCTAATAAATCACAAATGATGTCCTCTAATTGATTATGCAATAATATAGACATGTTGTTTGTATGATCATGGACAAGATCAAATAAAATGGCTATGTAGTCAATTCTAGAGCATTTGAATTTGGAATTCAAACTCAACACTAATATGAGAGCTACCTCTCATTTAAATTTGGATCCTAAGTACTATAACCAGGGGGAAAGACTTAGGCTAATGAACCCTTGAGAATTAGTACTTAGAGATTTTAATTCATTTAAATGTTAAGTATTAAAACTATGTGAAGTGTAGCACTTCAATTAAATTATACTCACATATAACAGATATGAAATGTTGACTTTGGGTCAACCTATATTTCATACCTTATTATTATATGAAGAGATTAAATCTTAATAAGAGGTAATGAGAAGAAATGAATTCCTCTAAGGATCTACATACCAAAATTAAGAAATAGGAATAATAAGAGGAAATTATTTTCTTTCAAATAAAGACTAATCAAATAATCCACCATGCCATGTTTGATTTATGATAGGACTAGTGTGTGAACTCTTTTGAGTGTTTCTAGTTTAGTATGTGAGCTTGGTTTAGTATTTATACCTCATATTCGTATATAGACGCTAGTAACGAGGAATACCAAGAGGAGGAGGCCTACTCTCAGGAAGAAGAAGAGAACTTCGATAACTACCCAGCTCAAGGCAAGCTAACCCTTGCTAAACACAAGTGCTTAGCTCTTCAAGAGCAAAGGCACCATCACACTTTATTTTATGTATTACCTATCCCATGCTTTTACTTACATTTACTTTTGCTCTTTTATTTCAAAGTACTTTTTGATTTATGATTCACTTGGTCTAGAGTAGAACAATACTTGAAGTTAGATTAGCACAACTCAAAGCTAGATAGCACCCCTCATATAGTTGCTAGTGCTAATCAATTAAAATTGACTACTCTAGATGGGAACATGGTGAAGTGAAATGACTTTGAAAGAAAGTAAAGTGGAGGTGGATTTGAACAAGAGAAGATGGTGATTTTTTATAAAATGGATGATTGGGTTTGAATGCGATACCCTTCCAATTAGACAAGTACCCCCACAATACCTGATCATGGGTAGGGCTTAACTAGAAACTTGTGTATTTTAGTATGGGTTCCCTCTGAACAAACATCATAGGGGTTACGCTGCGGCTGCCTCCGTTAATAGTGGAATGATGTTAAAGTGAGGTGAATGTACGGCCCAAGCCCTGTGCAGTTCCCGGGTTAACTGCGGTTTCCACCGGGAGGCCAAGCTCATGGGGAGAGGTGCTCATACTAACATATATAAGTGAAAGGTTACGGTTGATGATCCGCGTACTGTGTTACGATGATTCGGGGTTATCCTCAACGGATGTAATCAAAAGTTGTGGCACAAGAGTACAACCTCTGCAGAGTGTTAAACCTATTCGAATAGCCGTGTCCACGGTTACGGACGATTGGAAAGGCCATACTATCTCCGTTATCATTAAAATGTTTTGATCCTAAAAATGAATGGTGAATTGAAAGGTGATATTATGGTGAACCATAATGAGTTGTGGGAATGACACTAATGTTCCCACTTGAGTTAGTCTAGCACATGATAAGGCTTTACTAAATGTTTATCGAACTAAACTTGGCTTTATGCAAATAAACCTAGAGCTTAGCACCCCCTTATTACACTTAATAAGTAATTATTGTAAAGTTAGTTTGCGAGTACTTTAAAAGTACTCATGGCTTTGCCCTGGCTATTCAAATGCCAGACTATGAAGGAGAGCACCAGTATCAGGATGACGGACAACAGGACGTCTACGATAACTAGGATCGTCTTCTAACGTCAAGCGTTGCCTGTGGAATAGATAGTCCACTACTACTTCGCTTCCGCTACTATTTGTGATGTTGAACAATATATTCATGTAATATTGGATCATGTGATCTATGGTTGTAAGACAATATGTGTTGTAATAAATGATGACTCTATGCTACTTACTATTATGTCTCGCAAAAACATTATTCCTGGGATTGCGATGTACGGCATAATAGGCATCTGGACTTAAAAATCCGGGTGTTGACATATCTATATAAGTTTGTGAAGTTATTGTTGCTGCAATCTTGTTGTGTTTAATGCTTGTCACTAGGGCCCGACTGGCATGATCTTAGATTTAAGCTCTATACTTATTGCTTAGATTGTATCTACAAGTTGTTTGCACATGTCAATGTCCGGAACCCGTGGCAACAGAGTGACAGCAACTGGGATAACTGGAGGGGAAGGCTTAGATATGAGGATCTCATGTTTTCACAGAGTGTTAATGCTTTGCTCCGGTGCTCTATTAAAAGGAGCACCTTAATTTCCAGTAGATTCCCTAGAGGCCCGGCTACCACCGGCTGGTAGAACAAAAGATGTTATGCAAGTTTCTCATTGCGAGCACGTATGACTATATATGGAAAACATGCCTACATGATTAATAATCTTGATGTTCTGTCTTAATGCTATTTCAATCCTATCAATTGCCCAACTGTAATTTGTTCACCCAACACTTGTTATTGGAGAGTTACCACTAGTGTAGATAGCTGGGAACCCCGGTCCATCTTTCATCATCATATACTCGTTCGTACATGTCATTGGAAGTAGTATCAACTATTTTCTGGTGCCATTGCCTCTGTGTTACTATTACTGCTTATGTGTTACTGTTACTACTGCTCTCATATTACTGCTGCTTTCACATCACCCCTGTTACTAGTGCTTTTCCAGGTGCAGCTGAATTGACAACTCAGTTGTTAAGGCTTATAAGTATTCTTTACCTCCCCTTGTGTCGAATCTATAAATTTGGGTTTTACTTCCCTCGAAGACTGTTGCGATCCCCTATACTTGTGGGTCATCAAGACTATTTTCTGGCGCCGTTGCCGGGGAGGTATAGCTCTACTCAAAAGTTCACCTGGGGAGTACCCTCTACCTCTCTCTCTGTTTTTATTTTATTTTGTTTTGCTTAGTTTATTTCTATCTAGTATTATTTTGCCTAGTTTACTTTTGTTTAGTTTGTTTTTGTTTTGTTTTACTTTTCTCATATTACCAAAAATCCATAAAAATTTGAAAAACCGAAGAATTAAAAACTGTTGCTATGGAAGAACCCACAACCTATTTGGAGCTTATAGAATTATATAATAATTATAGAGAATCAAGAACGTGAAAAGTTATGAGTGCTGTGATAGAAAAATTGAATACAATTGCTAAAATCTTGCTTAAACGCCATGATATAAACTGTTGCTCTAAACAGGATACTAAACATCTTAAATTTCAATGTGGCTTTAGTGAGGAAGTTTTAATTAAGAACTATAGTTGGAATAGCTATATTCATTTTGGGTTCGAAGAGGTAGAACAATTTGTCATATTTATGGGAGCCTCTGAGATAGAATCCTTCATGTCTAAAAATTATGAAACTTGTGTTTTTTGTAAGGACCTTAAAGATTATGTCTCTTCTATCCTTAATTTTTTCATAGAAAGTTACAGTGATAATCCTTATATCATTGATTATAAAGAGAGACTCATTAATGCACAAGAATGCACTTACAATTTGCAGGAACCTGTGGAAGAAGAAATTGATGAACCTGAAAGCTCATTGGATGAAAAAGAGGAGGAGAGTGATGTACAAAAGGAGGAAGAATGGATTAGCTACCCATGCCAACCTTCTAATGAGAGTAACTCTTTATCTCTTACACTATTTGATTGTCCTCCATGCTTACCAAATGAGGATGAGTGTGATGTTCATGTGGATTCTCTTACAATATTCCCTATGAGTAAAACTTGTGAGAATAATTATGCTACTGTTATCTATGATAATCCATGCTATTTTTATAAATCTTATGATAATGCTTTGTTTGTGCCTGGTATCGAAATGCATGGTACTAAAGAGTTTTGCTTAGCAAATGTTTATGATAAAGCTCTAGATGATGGTCCTATGTTACTTGATAATATTAATTGTACTACTAATGAAAATGGGATTGGAAAGGTCTTGACTTTATCTAGGAGTCCCATATCTCTTGAGATTGATCAATCATCTTGTTATATTATTGATAAAAGTGGGTTTGAAAGTTTTAATCCCATTATTTTTGAGCTTGATAAAAATTATGTGTTTGTAGATCATGAAAAGCATGCTGAATGTGATAGTTATATTGTTGAGTTTGTTCATGATGCTACTGAAAATTATTATGAGAGAGGAAAATATGGTTGTAGAAATTTTCATGGTACTAAAACACCTCTCTATATGCTGAAAATTTTAAAGTTTCTCTTGTTTTATCTTCTTATGCTTGTCACTTTGTTCTTCATGAATTTATTTGTGTACAAGATTCCTATGCATAGGAAGTGGGATAGACTTAAATTTGTCTTGAACTTGCTTTTTGATGCTCTCTTTTGCTTCAACTCTCATCCTTATGTGAGCATCATTAAAATTGCTGAGCCCATCTTAATGGCTATAAAGAAAGCACTTCTTGGAAGATAACCCATGTATTTTTATTTTGCTACTGTTTTGTTGTGTCTTGGAAGTTGTTACTACTGTAGCAACCTCTCCTTATCTTTATTTTATTTCAATGTTGTGCCAAGTAAAGTCTCTAATATAAAGTTGACACTAGATTTGGATTTCTGCGCAGAAACAGATTTCTATCTGTCATGAATTTGAGTAGGTCTCTCTGTAGGAAACTCAGAAAAATCTGCCAATTTTCATGCGTGTTCCTCAGATATGTATGCAACTTTCATTAGTTTTGAGTTTTCTGATTTGAGCAACGGAAGTACCTCTTATAAATTCGTCTTTACTGGCTGTTCTGTTTTGATAGATTCTGTCTCCGTTTTTTGCATTGTCTCATGTGGACTTTAAGCAAGGCTTTATAGACATGGAGAGCTGTAGCTAATGTTTTATCTAGTTCTTGCAATGTGTCACTACAGGACTAAAGTGGATTAAAGTTTTTTGAGTACTAACCCCTCTAATGAAGTTTATGAGAAGTTTGGTGTGAAGGAAGTTTTCAAGGGTCAAGAGAGGAGGATGATATATGATCAAGAAGAGTGAAAAGCATAAGCTTGGGGATGCCCCCGTGGTTCATCCCTGCATATTTCAAGAAGACTCAAGCGTCTAAGCTTGGGGATGCCCAAGGCATCCCTTTCTTCATCAACAACTTATCAGGTCACCTCTAGTGAAACTATATTTTTATTCTTCCACATCTTATGTGCTTTACTTGGAGCGTCTGTGTGTTTTTATTTTTGTTTTTGTTTGAATAAGATCGGATCCTAGCAATCCTTGTGTGGGAGAGAGACACGCTCCGCTTTTTCATTTGAACACTTGTGTTCTTCGTTTTTCATATTCATGGCGGAAGCTGAAAGCTGCATCACTTATTGTTATTTGGATGGAAACAGAAAATGCTTCATATTGTCTTGAATAATTTGATAATTGGCAATTGTTTTGAGCTCTCAAGTAGATCATGTTTAAGCTCTTGCATCATGTAGTTTAAACCTATTAGTTGAGAACTACCGTAGAGCTTGTTGAAATTGGTTTGCATGATTGGTCACTCTAAGGTCTAGATATTTTCTGGTAAAAGTGTTTGAGCAACAAGGAAGACAATGTAGAGTCTTATAATGCTTGCAATATGTTCTTATGTAAATTTTGCTGTACCGGTTCATACTTGTGTTTGCTTCAAACAACCTTGCTAGCCAAAGCCTTGTACTGAGAGGGAATGCTTCTCGTGCATCCAAAACCTTGAGCCAAAACCTATGCCATGTGTGTCCACCGTACCTACCTACTATGTGGTATTCTTCTGCCATTCCAAGTAAATACTTCATGTGCTACCTTTAAACAATTCAAAACTTTATTACTCCTTATTTGTGTCAATGTTTTATAGCTCATGAGGAAGTATGTGGTGTTTTATCTTTCAACCTTCTCATTTACTCTTGACAGACTTTCACCAATGGACTAGTAGCTCATCCGCTTATCCAATAATTTTGCAAAAAGAGCTGGCAACGGGGTTCCCAGCCCCAATTAATTAACCTTCATTAATAATTCTCTTCACATGTTTTGCCCTGATTCATCAGTAAGCAACTTAATTTTAAAAATAGACACTCCTTCATGGTATGTGAATGTTGGAAGGCACCCGAGGATTCGGTTAGCCATGGCTTGTGATAGCAAAAGGTTGGGAGGAGTGTCAACCATAAATAAAACTAAAATACATGTGTAAACAAAAGAGAAGAGGGATGATCTACCTTGCTGGTAGAGATAACGTCCTTCATGGGAGCCGCTCTTGAAAGTCTGGTTGATGAGGTAGTTAGAGTGCCCACTACCATTCGTTGACAACAACAAACACCTCTCAAAACTTTACTTTTATACTCTCTATATGATTTCAAAACTTAAAAAGCTCTAGCACATGATTTAATCCCTGCTTACCTTTGCGAAGGGCCTTTCTTTTACTTTATGTTGAGTCAGTTTACCTACTCCCTTCCATCTTAGAAGCAAACACTTGTGTCAACTGTGCATTGATTCTTACATACTTACTTATTTGCATTCATCATATTACTTTGTGTTGACAATTATCCATGAGATATGTATGTTGAAAGTTGAAAGCAATTGCTGAAACTTAAATCTTCCTCTGTGTTGCTTCAATGCCTTTACTTTGAATTTATTGCTTTATGAGTTAACTCTTATGCAAGACCTTTTGATGCTTGTCTTGAAAGTACTATTTATGAAAAGTTTTGCTATATGTTATCTATTTGTTAGTAAACTATAGATCATTGCCTTGAGTCACTTCATTCATCACATATGCTTTACAATAGTATGATCAAGATTATGCAAGTAGCATGTCACTTCAGAAATTATTCTTTTTATCGTTTACCTACTCGAGAGCGAGTAGGAACTAAGCTTGGGGATGCTTGATACGTCTCCAACGTATCTATAATTTCTGATGTTCCATGCTAGTTTTATGACAATACCTACATGTTTTGCTCACACTTTATAATGTTTTGATGCGTTTTCCGGAACTAACCTATTAACAAGATGCAACAGTGCCAGTTCCTGTTTTCTGTTGTTTTTGGTTCCAGAAAGGCTGTTCGGGCAATGTTCTCGGAATTCGACGAAATGAAGACCAAATATCTTATTTTTCCCGGAAGGTTCCAGAACACCGAAGGAGAGTCGGAGGCGGGCCAGGGGGCCACCACACCACACCTGGGCACGGGCCCAGGCCTGGCCGCGCCACCAGGTGGGAGGGCGCCCTGGTGCCCCTCCTACGCCGCCTCTTCGCCTATATAAGCCCCTGCGACCTAAAAATGCGAGATGAATTGACGAAACTCCAGAAAGACTCCAGGGGCGCCACCGCCATCGCGAAACTCCGTTTCGGGGGACAGAATCTCTGTTCCGGCACGCCGCCGGGACGGGGAAGTGCCCCCGGAAGCCATCTCCATCGACGCCACCGCCTCCATCATGCTCCGTGAGTAGTTCCCCCATGGACTACGGGTTATAGCTGTAGCTAGTTGGTACTCTCTCCCCCATGTACTTCAATACAATGATCTCATGAGCTGCCTTACATGATTGAGATTCATCTGATGTAATCGGTGTTGTGTTTGTTGGGATCCGATGGATTGTTACATTATGATTAGTCTATCTATATAAGTTTGTGAAGTTAGTGTTGCTGCAATCTTGTTGTGTTTAATGCTTGTCACTAGGGCCCGAGTGGCATGATCTTAGATTTAAGCTCTATACTTATTGCTTAGATTGTATCTACAAGTTGTTTGCACATGTCTATGTCCGGAACCCGAGGCCCCAGTGACAAGAATCGGGATAACTGGAGGGGAAGGCTTAGATATGAGGATCAAATGTTTTCACGGAGTGTTAATGCTTTGCTCCGGTGCTCTATTAAAAGGAGTACCTTAATTTCCAGTAGATTCCCTAGAGGCCCGGCTGGCACCGGCTGGTAGGACAAAAGATGTTATGCAAGTTTCTCATTGCGAGCACGTATGACTATATATGGAAAACATGCCTACATGATTAATAATCTTGATGTTCTGTCTTAATGCTATTTCAATCCTATCAATTGCCCAACTGTAATTTGTTCACCCAACACTTGTTATTGGAGAGTTACCACTAGTGTAGATAGCTGGGAACCCCGGTCCATCTTTCATCATCATATACTCGTTCGTACATGTCATTGGAAGTAGTATCAACTATTTTCTGGTGCCATTGCCTCTGTGTTACTATTCTTTATCTTTGTATTCTTTGTTACTACTGCTCTCATATTACTGCTGCTTTCACATCACCCCTGTTACTAGTGCTTTTCCAGGTGCAGCTGAATTGACAACTCAGTTGTTAAGGCTTATAAGTATTCTTTACCTCCCCTTGTGTCGAATCAATAAATTTGGGTTTTACTTCCCTCCAAGACTGTTGCGATCCCCTATACTTGTGGGTCATCAGTGACGACCCCTCGGAGTCCCTCTTCCACTCGTTTTCGACCTGGTACTTTCCTTTTGTCGTGAAAATTCTTGCTATATAATCCCCCGGACCTCTGGAGGTCCGTATATCGTTTTCTCGTCGTGTTTTGTTTCGAGCTGTTTTCTGCCAGGATCTGTTTTTGATCTAGAAGTACCATGGTCTCCAACAACAAGGACAAGGAGCCTTTGGAGGAAGATATTCAAGACCCCGATTTGAAGGAGGATGTCGAGAGTGAGGATGAAGGAGAAGTGGAGGAAGTTCCGCGAGTATACCCGCACGCCACCGTCGCAAGCATCGGAGTGGTAGCAAATCCGTTCAACACCAAGAAAAGCGCACGGATTAGCACCGGAGGAGGAGTCCCACGTCGCTACCTAGCTCCAAGGACATCTCCCCCAGGCATTGGCAACCCCTTCTACACTCTAATTTATAGTCGTCAAATTGAAAGGATTCCCAAGGCAGTATTGCCTAGTGGTTGGGATATGGATCGTTCTAACACTGCAGGAAGGATGAAACCTGAAGCCGAGGAGTGGGAAAACAACTCTAAGAGTTGGGACTCACCGTCTAACACACTTCTTAACCGCGTCGAGCAAAACTCGGAGCTGATCCGCAACCTCACTTACGAGATTGATGAGCTAAAGGAGTTGGTTAAGGAGCTTATCAAGGATTCACCATCAACACCGAAGGAGTAATTCATCATTGGTATTGGCATCCCCTTGGTTTCTTCCAAGCTTGGGGGAGTGCCGCGGTATCACATCATCACTATCTTTTACCTTTTTACTATAAAGTAGTGTTATATCATGAGTAGGGAAGTTATCATATAAGATGGGTTGCAGTATGGAAGTATCTCTCTTTAATTGGTTATCTATGTACCCCTTGGTGTGAGTTATCGTTATGGAATATTAATGAGAAGTTTTATCATTTACTTTTTGCACACCTTATTTTAGTTTGCAATCTCTATTATATGATTGATCTTGTTGTTAGTATTGGTATCACTTTGGGAGAATTGAGTAAATCTATTTGGTTTTGGCAAACTTAGCATTGGTCAATAGCAACAACACTTTGAGTTTAAGTAGAAAAGAGGAAATACATGTAGATATGTTATTTCATTATCTTTCTTGTTAGCTATGAGCTTAGTATTCTGAAGTTTAAATTATTTGTGCTTACAAGAAAGATGCATGATTGTTTCTATTACATGTATATTTGTTTGTTTCCCTCAAATCTTATGCTTGCTAATCAACCTTGCTAGCCAAAGACCTGTACTGAGAGGAAATGCCTCTCGTGCATCCAAACCTTTAAACCAAACCTATGCCATTTGTGTCCACCATAACTACCTATTATGTGGTATTTTGCGCCACTCCAAGTAAATACTTCATGTGCTACCTTTAAACAATTCAAAAGTTATTATCTCTTATTTGTGTCAATGTTTTATAGCTCATGAGGAAGTATGTGGTGTTTCATCTTTCAATCTTATTGGGCAACTTTCACTAATGGACTAGTGGCTTCATCCACTTATCCAATAATTTTGCAAAAAGAGCTGGCAACGGGGTTCCCAGCCCCAATTAATTAACTTTCATTAATAATTCTCTTCACATGTTTTGCCCTGATTCATCAGTAAGCAACTTAATTTTGCAAATAGACACTCCTCCGTGGTATGTGAAATGTTGGAAGGCACCCGAGGATTCGGTTAGCCATGGCTTGTGAAAGCAAAGGTTGGGAGGAGTGTCATCCATAAATAAAACTAAAGTACATGTGTAAACAAAAGAGAAGAGGGATGATCTACCTTGCTGGTAGAGATAACGTCCTTCATGGGAGCCGCTCTTTGGAAGTCTGTTTGGCAAGGGGGTTAGAGTACCCACTACCATTCGTTGACAACAACAAACACCTCTCAAAACTTTACTTTTATGCTCTCTATATGATTCCAAAACTTAAAAAGCTCTAGCACATGATTTAATCCCTGCTCCCCTTTGCGAAGGGCCTATCTTTTACTTTCATGTTGAGTCAGTAAACCTATTTCCCTCCATCTTAAGCAAGCAATTGAGTTGTTGTGATCCAACCATCTATATTGTGATCTATTTAATCATGCCTTTTATTCTTTCTTGTTTAGTACAAGTTTTATCTGAATGAATATAGCTTTGAAAGTTATCAATGATTATGAGGAGATTATTATGATTGAGTATGCAAGTTTTGTTGTATAAGCTTTAATATAAGAGCGCTGCTCGACAGATAAGTACAATATGATAATTGTTCTTTGACCAAGAACAAAGTTTGCCATCACTAATTATGATTTCCTATGCACCTTTATTTGTGATTTCCTTCTACTTGTTTCAAGTTGAATTATATGAGGAAGTTGTTCACTAGAATGTCTTGTGAATTAATATGATGCTTCTTGTCCGTATTTTATTTATCGACTCTTCACTCCATAAACATGTGGTCTTGTTTACTGAGTTCAGTTTCGCTTGGGGACAAGCGAAGTCTAAGCTTGGGGGGAGTTGATACGTCCATTTTGCATCACTATTTTATATCATAATTTACTGTTATTCATTAATATATTTCATATTTAGAGATGATACTTATGTTATTTCACCTATTTTGCATGTTTCATGATTATTGGAGAATCATTCACCGGAGTCAGGATTCTGCTGGAAAAAGCACCGTCAGAATGCAATATTTCTGGAGATCAACAATTGACGGAAATTACACCGAAGATCTTATTTTTCTAGAAGAATGAGCCAGCCAAAAGGAGGAGCCGAGGAGGGCCGCCATGGGCCCCCCCATAGGCCGGCGCGGGCCCTGCCCTGGCCGCGCCGCTTTGTGGGGAGGGGGCCCACAGCCCTCTTCGGCCGCCTCCCTTTCGCGTACTTCATCTACCCGAAAACCTAAGGTGCTGGGGATAATCGCGAGGAGACACAGCCGCCTCTGCGGGGCGGCAAACACCAGAGAGAAAAGAGCTCTCCGGCAGGCTGAAATCCGCCGGGGAAATTCCCTCCCGGAGGGGGAAATCGACGCCATCGTCACCGTCATCGAGCTGGACTTCATTGGGATCATCATCACCATCATCTCCACCGCCGACACCATCATCTCCACCACTGCACCTCGTCACCGCTGTAACATCTAGGGTTGAATCTTGATTGTTTGATAGGGGAAACTCTCCCGGTATTGATTACTCCTTGTTATTGATGCTATTGAGTGAAACCATTGAACCAAGGTTTATGTTCAGATTGTTATTCATCATCATATCACCTCTGATCATGTTCCATATGATGTCTCGTGAGTAGTTCGTTTAGTTCTTGAGGACATGGGTGAAGTCTAAATGTTAGTAGTGAACTATGTTGAGTAATATTCAATGTTATGATATTTAAGTTGTGGTGTTATTCTTCTAGTGGTGTCATGTGAACGTCGACTACATGATACTTCACCTTTATGGGCCTAGAAGAATGCATCTTGTATTCGTTTGCTAATTGTGGGGTTGCCGGAGTGACAGCAACCTGAACCCCCGTTGGTATATCGATGCAGGAGGGATAGCAGGATCTCAGAGTTTAAGGCTGTGGTTAGATTTATCTTAATTACTTTCTTGTATTTGCGGATGCTTGCAAGGGATATAATCACAAGTATGCATTAGTCCTAGGAAGGGCGATGCATTAGCATAGGTTCACTCACACAACACTTATCAAAACAATGAAGATTAATCAACTATATGAAGTGAAAGCACTAGACTAAATTCCCGTGTGTCCTCAAGAACGCTTGGTCATTATAAGTAAACAAACCGGCTTGTCCTTTGTGCTAAAAAGGATTGGGCCACTTGCTGCAACTATTACTCTCGCATTTTATTTACTTGTACTTTATTTATCTGTTATATCAAAACCCCCTGAATACTTGTCTATGAGCATTTACAGTGAATCCTTCATCGAAACTGCTTGTCAACACCTTCTGCTCCTCGTTGGGTTCGACAATCTTATTTATCAAAAGTACTACGATACACCCCCTATACTTGTGGGTCATCAGTGGCTCCCGTTTATCGTCATTAGTTCGTCGTGGTCTTCTGGGGTCTGTCTCAGGAGATGTGTCTTTACATTCGTGTCAGGGTTGTAGGTTAGGTAAACAGATTCAGCTTCCCTATCCTACTAGTGTGTCTGTATCTCAGCGACCTTTTGATTTAGTTCATTCAGATGTTTGGGGTCCGGCTCCCTTTCCTTCAAAGGGGGGCCATCGATACTATATTTTGTTTATTGATGATTTTTCACGGTACACCTGGTTGTTTTTTATGCGCTATCGTAGTGAGGTGCTATATATTTATCAGCGCTTTGCGGCCATGGTTCGTACTCGGTATTCCACGCCTATTCGTGTGTTTCATGCTGATTCTGCAGGAGAGTATATCTCCTAGCACCTGCGTGGTGTCCTTGCTGAGCAGGGCACCCTCGCTCAGTTCTCGTGTCCCGGCGCCCATGCTCAAAATGGTGTCGCCGAGCGTAAGCATCGTCATATTCTTGAGACTACCCGTGCTATGATGATTGCTTCCTCTCTTCCGCCGCATTTCTGGTCTGAGGCTGTCTGTCGTTGCCTATTCGACAGTACTCCAGAGGAGGGATCCTCATGGAGGGAAGAAGAAGTAGGGGCCATTGGGCGGAGAGTCCTCGGGACGGTGGTACGCGATTTACCCAGCTTCGGATCACCTGCACGATGGCAAGGCCTACTGCTGCTTGTCTGGAATTATCTGGGCGCTTTCGCGTGGTTACAATGAGTTGTGGTTGTGCCTCTAGGGCTCCCGGGATCCGGCTTATAAAGGCGCACGGATCTAGGGTTTACATGGAAAGTCCTAGCCGGAATACAAGTTGCCTAACTACGGTACAATGTCTTGCCGTGTACGTCAAGGATCCGCCTTCCTTCTATGCCATGCGGGATCCGGATACCTGATGTCTACGGGTGCTTCTATTCTTGTAGACAGTGTTGGGCCTCCAAGAGCAGAGGTTTGTAGAACAGCAGCAAGTTTCCCTTAAGTGGATCACCCAAGGTTTATCAAACTCAGGGAGGAACAAGGCCTAGGGATCATACTTTCACTAGTGGACACTCTCAACATTGATCACATAACAGAATAAATAGATAGATGCTAGACTCTACACCCTCTTGTTGGATGATGAACACCACTAACTGTGTAGGATTACACGAACCCTCAATGCCGGAGTTAACAAGCTCCACAATATTCAATGTTCATATTTAAATAACCTTAGAGTGCATGACATATCAACATAACCAAACCAAGTACTAACATAGCATGCACACTGTCACCTTCACACTATGAAAGGAGGAATAGATCACATCAATACTATCATAGCAATAGTTAACTTCATAATCTACAAGAGATCACAATCATAGCCTACGCCAAGTACTACACGATGCACACACTGTCACCATTACACCGTGCAGGAGGAATAAACTACTTTAATAACATCACTAGAGTAGCACACAGATAAATTGTGATACAAAACACATTGCAATCATAAAGGGATATAAATAAGCACTTCACTATGCCATTCATAACAGTGAATAAGTATTCTGTGAAATATAGCCTAAGAGACCCACACCGTGCACACACTGTCACCTTTACACACGTGGGACAAGGAGTCTCCGGAGATCACATAAGTAAAACCCACTTGACTAGCATAATGACATCTAGATTACAAGCATCATCATATGAATCTCAATCATGTAAGGAAGCTCATGAGATTATTGTATTGAAGTACATAGGAGAGAGATTAACCACATAGCTACCGGTACAGCCCCGAGCCTCGATGGAGAACTACTCCCTCCTCATGGGAGACAGCAGCGTTGATGAAGATGGCGGTGGTGTCGATGGAGAAGCCTTCCGGGGGCACTTCCCCGTCCCGGCGGCGTGCCGGAACAGAGACTCCTGTCCCGCAGATCTTGGCTTCGCGATGGCGGCGGCTCTGGAAGGTTTCTCGTACCGTGGCTTTTCCCGTATCGTGTTTTAGGTCAGGGACCTTTATATAGGCGAAGAGGCGGCGTCAGAAGGTCAACGAGGCGACGACACAACAGGGGGGCGCGGGCCCCCCTTGGCCGCGCCGGCCTGTCGTCTGGTGGGCCTGTGGCCCCCCTCTGGCCTCTCTCGGGTGTTCTGGAAGCTTCGCGTGATCCTAAGATGCTGGGCGTTGATTTCGTCCGATTCCGAGAATATTTCCTTACTAGGATTTCTGGAACCAAAAACAGCAGAAAACAGCAACTGGCCCTTCGGCATCTCGTCAATAGGTTAGTTCCGGAAAACGCATAATAATGACATATAATGTGCATAAAACATGTAGATATCATCAATAATGTGGCATGGAACATAAGAAATTATCGATACGTCGGAGACGTATCAGCATCCCCAAGCTTAGTTTCTGCTCGTCCCGAGCAGGTAAACGATAACAAAGATAATTTCTGGAGTGACATGCCATCATAACCTTGATCATACTATTGTAAGCTTATGTAATGAATGCAGCGACAAAACAATGGTAATGACATGAGTAAACAAATGAATCATAAAGCAAAGACTTTTCATGAATAGTACTTTCAAGACAAGCATCAATAAGTCTTGCATAAGAGTTAACTCATAAAGCAATAAATCAAAGTAAAGGTATTGAAGCAACACAAAGGAAGATTGAGTTTCAGCGGTTGCTTTCAACTTATAACATGTATATCTCATGGATATTGTCAATGTAAAGTAATATAACAAGTGCAATATGCAATTATGTAGGAATCAATGCACAGTTCACACAAGTGTTTGCTTCTTGAGGTGGAGAGAAATAGGTGAACTGACTCAACATAAAAGTAAAAGAAAGGTCCTTCAAAGAGGAAAGCATCGACTGCTATATTTGTGCTAGAGCTTTTATTTTGAAAACATGAAACAATTTTGTCAACGGTAGTAATAAAGCATATGTATCATGTAAATTATATCTTACAAGTTGCAAGCCTCATGCATAGTGTACTAATAGTGCCCGCACCTTGTCCTAATTAGCTTGGGTTAACACTGATTATCATTGCATAACATATGTTTCAACCAAGTGTCACAAAGGGGTACCTCTATGCCGCCTGTACAAGGGTCTAAGGAGAAAGTTCGCATTGGATTTCTCGCTTTTGATCATTCTTCAACTTAGACACCCATACCGGGACAACATAGACAACAGATAATGGACTCCTCTTTTAATGCTTAAGCATTCAACAACAGTTAATATTCTCATAAGAGATTGAGGTTGTATGTCCAAACTGAAACTTCCACCATGATTCATGGCTTTAGTTAGCGGCCCAATGTTCTTCTCTAACAGTATGCATACTCAAACCATTTGATTGTGAAAACCGCCCTTACTTCAGACAAGACGAACATGCATAGCAACTCACATGATATTCAACAAAGAGTTGATGGCGTCCCCAGGAACATGGTTATCGCACAACAAGCAACTTAATAAGAGATAAAGTGCATAAGTACATATTCAATACCACAATAGTTTTTAAGGCTATTTTGTCCCATGAGCTATATATTGCAAAGGCGAATGATGGAAATTTAAAGGTAGCACTCAAGCAATTTACTTTGGAATGGCGGAGAAATACCATGTAGTAGGTAGGTATGGTGGACACAAATGGCATAGTGGTTGGCTCAAGGATTTTGGATGCACGAGAAGAATTCCCTCTCGATACAAGGCTTAGGCTAGCAAGGTTGTTTGAAACAAACACAAGGATGAACCGGTGCAGCAAAACTCACATAAAAGACATATTGTAAACATTATAAGACTCTACACCGTCTTCCTTGTTGTTCAAACTCTTTACTAGAAATTATCTAGACTTTAGAGAGACCAATTATGCAAACCAAATTTTAGCAAGCTCTATGTATTTCTTCATTAATGGGTGCAAATTATATGATGCAAGAGCTTAAACATGAGCACAACAATTGCCAAGTATCAAATTATCCAAGACATTTTATCAATTACTACATGTAGCATTTCCCGTTTCCAACCATATAACAATTAACGAAGCAGTTTCAACCTTCGCTATGAACATTAAAAGCTAAGAACACATGTGTTCATATGAACCAGCGGAGCGTGTCTCTCTCCCACACAAGCATTTATTCAAACAAAAACAAAAACAAAAACAAACAGACGCTCCAAGTAAAGTACATAAGATGTGACCGAATAAAAATATAGTTTCAAGAGAAGAAACCTGATAAGTTGTCGATGAAGAAGGGGATGCCTTGGGCATCCCCAAGCTTAGACGCTTGGTTCTTCTTAAAATATGCAGGGATGAACCACGGGGGCATCACCAAGCTTAGACTCTTCACTCTTCTTGATCATAGTATATCATCCTCCTCTCTTGACCCTTGAAAACTTCCTCCACACCAAACTCGAAACAAACTCATTAGAGGGTTAGTGCATAATCAAAAATTCACATGTTCAGAGGTGACACAATCATTCTTAACACTTCTGGACATTGCACAAAGCTACTGGACATTAATAAAACAAAGAAATCCATCCAACATAGCAAAACAGGCAATGCGAAATAAAAGGCAGAATCTGTCAAAACAGAACAGTCCGTAAAGACGAGTTTTAAAATGGCACCAGACTTGCTCAGATGAAAATGCCCAAATTGAATGAAAGTTGCGTACATATCTGAGGATCACGCACGTAAATTAGCAGATTTTTCTGAGTTACCTACAGAGAATTCTGCCCAGATTCGTGACAGACAGAAATCTGTTTCTGTGCAGTAATCCAAATCTAGTATCAACTCTACTATCAAAGACTTTACTTGGCACAACAATGCAATAAAATAAGATAAGGAGAGGTTGCTACGGTAGTAACAACTTCCAAGACTCAAATATAAAACAAAGCTACTGTAGCAAAATAAACACATGGGTTATCTCCCAAGAAGTTCTTTCTTTATAGCCATTAAGATGGGCTCAACAGTTTTAATGATGCAATCGCAAGAAATAGTATTTGAAGCAAAAGAGATCATCAAGAGGCGAATTCAAAACAAATTTAAGCCTAACATGCTTCCTATGCATAGGAATCTTGTAAATAAACAAGTTCATGAAGAGCAAAGTAACAAGCATAGGAAGATAAAACAAGTATAACTTCAAAAATTTCAGCATATAGAGAGGTGTTTTAGTAACATGAAAATTTCTACAACCATATTTTCCTCTCTCATAATAATTTTCATAGGCATCATGAACAAACTCAACAATATAAGTATCACATAAAGCATTCTTATTCACATGCATAAAAGTATCATTACTCTCCACATAAGCATAATCAATTTTATTAGTTGTAGTGGGAGCAAATTCAACAAAGTAGCTATCATTATTATTCTCATCAAGTGTAGGAGGCATAGTATAATCATAATCAAATTTACTCTCCATAGTAGGCGGCACCAAAAGACCACTATCATTATAATCATCATAAATAGGAGGCAAAGTATCATCAAAGTAAATTTTCTCCTCAATGCTTGGGGGACTAAAAATATCATGCTCATCAAAGCCAGCTTCCCCAAGCTTAGAATTTTCCATATCATTAGCAATAATGGTGTTCAAAGCGTTCATACTAATATGTTCCATAGGTTTTTTAATTTTCGCATCAAACCATCCATGTCTTAAATCAGGAAATAGAATAAGAAGCTCATTGTTGTCCATTATGCCTAACTAGTGTAAACAAGAAACAAAAAGATGCAATTGCAGGATCTAAAGGAAATAGCTTTGAGCAAACACACAACGGCAACAGAAAAGTACTTTACCTGGGACCGGAGTATGAGTGCCTTTTGCCTTTCCTCCCCGTCAACGGCGCCAGAAAATAGCTTGATGTCTACGGGTGCTTCTATTCTTGTAGACAGTGTTGGGCCTCCAAGAGCAGAGGTTTGTAGAACAGCAGCAAGTTTCCCTTAAGTGGATCACCCAAGGTTTATCGAACTCAGGGAGGAAGAGGTCAAAGATATCCCTCTCATGCAACCCTGCAACCACAAAGCAAGAAGTCTCTTGTGTCCCCAACACACCTAATAGGTGCACTAGTTCGGCGAAGAGATGGTGAAATACAAGTGGTATGAATGAATATGAGCAGTAGTACGGCGCCAGAAAAGTGCTTGCTGGCGTGCAGTTGATGGTAGTAATATTGCAGGAAGTAAACATGCAGTAGAACAGTAAACAAGCGGCGATAGCAGTATTTAGGAACAAGGCCTAGGGATCATACTTTCACTAGTGGACACTCTCAACATTGATCACATAACAGAATAAATAGATAGATGCTAGACTCTACACCCTCTTGTTGGATGATGAACACCACTAACTGTGTAGGATTACACGAACCCTCAATGCCGGAGTTAACAAGCTCCACAATATTCAATATTCATATTTAAATAACCTTAGAGTGCATGACATATCAACATAACCAAACCAAGTACTAACATAACATGCACACTGTCACCTTCACACTACGAAAGGAGGAATAGATCACATCAATACTATCATAGCAATAGTTAACTTCATAATCTACAAGAGATCACAATCATAGCCTACGCCAAGTACTACACGATGCACACACTGTCACCATTACACCGTGCAGGAGGAATAAACTACTTTAATAACATCACTAGAGTAGCACACAGATAAATTGTGATACAAAACACATTGCAATCATAAAGGGATATAAATAAGCACTTCACTATGCCATTCATAACAGTGAATAAGTATTCTGTGAAATATAGCCTAAGAGACCCACACGGTGCACACACTGTCACCTTTACACACGTGGGACAAGGAGTCTCCGGAGATCACATAAGTAAAACCCACTTGACTAGCATAATGACATCTAGATTACAAGCATCATCATATGAATCTCAATCATGTAAGGCAGCTCATGAGATTATTGTATTGAAGTACATAGGAGAGAGATTAACCACAGAGCTACCGGTACAGCCCCGAGCCTCGATGGAGAACTACTCCCTCCTCATGGGAGACAGCAGCATTGATGAAGATGGCGGTGGTGTCGATGGAGAAGCCTTCCGGGGGCACTTCCCCGTCCCGGTGGCGTGCCGGAACAGAGACTCCTGTCCCCCAGATCTTGGCTTCGCGATGGCGGCGGCTCTGGAAGGTTTCTCGTACCGTGGCTTTTCCCGTATCGTGTTTTAGGTCAGGGACCTTTATATAGGCGAAGAGGCGGCGTCAGAAGATCAACGAGGCGACGACACAATAGGGGGGCGCGGGCCCCCCCTTGGCCGCGCCGGCCTGTCGTCTGGTGGGCCTGTGGCCCCCCTCTGGCCTCTCTCGGGTGTTCTGGAAGCTTCGCGTGATCCTAAGATGCTGGGCGTTGATTTCGTCCGATTCCGAGAATATTTCCTTACTAGGATTTCTGGAACCAAAAACAGCAGAAAACAGCAACTGGCCCTTCGGCATCTCGTCAATAGGTTAGTTCCGGAAAACGCATAATAATGACATATAATGTGCATAAAACATGTAGATATCATCAATAATGTGGCATGGAACATAAGAAATTATCGATACGTCGGAGACGTATCAATACCTTATGGGCTTCTACGGATCCGGCCTCCTTCGTAGGTCGGTTGGGATCCAGCTTCCTGTTCCTGGGCTGGACTTCATCCTTCAGGATCTACATCAACTGGGTCGCCCGATGGGCCACACGCCACATCACCAACTGTGGGCCACCCGGGCTTGCCGGATCTAGGCCATGCCGTTGATATAACCATAATGTATACCCACAACAGTAGCCCCGAAGTTCTCCAAGATTCATCATTCCTCCGGCTTCAATCAACTCGGATCCGAAGAGAATCTTGAAGAGCTTCTAAACTTTACTCGTTTCCGATGTCATCTTCTTCGGAAATCATCTGGTCTTCAGTAACGGAAATGTAGCAGATTTTCCACTTTTCCCGCGCACAACTTCCTCTTTGCCCGCGCTAAATTTTCGGAGATGCGAATCTCTAACCGGAAATTTCGGGAGTGCATAGTTAATTTACCTCCACGTCGTTTCACCGCTTTTAACCTAAGACATGTGTCACGCATCCAACGGTGCGACCGTTCCATTTCCACCGTCAGATCCGAAACACGAATCTCCGCGCGAGGTCTATAAATACCCCCGCGCATGGTAACTTCTTCATTCTTTCACCGTTTCACCTACTTCATCTTCCTCCTTCGATCGCGCCGCCGACCGGATCTCAACTCCGGCGAACTCACCCGCGGTAAGCTCCGCTCGCCGCCGTTCCAAGCCTCCCCTCACACCAAGATCACCACGGTTGAGCAGGAAATTCATCCCGCCGCCGATTCGTGGTCAAGCGGAGGGTTTTGCTTCAAGTCCGGCGACCTCGACTTCGCCGGAGTACCGCAGGACCACCGCGCCATTAACGGTATGTGCGCCGGCCTCGTAGAAGAAGAAGTAGTCTACCATAGATCCGGTTACTCAATCGAATTTTGCATGGGTGCAGCCGGAAGCATTTCACATAGTTCACCAAAATGTACTGGTAGTTCTCCGAGTAGTCCGGAACCCAGTTCATTAGAACCAAGCTGTCTGGAGCCTCTTGCATTCTTGCCACCATACATTTCCGACACCAAGTTAGCTCAACCGTTCTCCACATCTTCCAGCAACGCGCTAGGCCGGATCCCGACCCTCGAAGAAATCCAAGAGGAAATTCAAGGCCAAGCCAGGATGGCCGCTAAGGTGCAGGCGGCGGAAACGAAGAAAGCTTCCAAGGCCAAGATCCGAGAAGGCGAGAAGGGTCAGTGGTGGCCTTCTGAAACCAAGGACTCGGAACTGAGGGATCTTCAAAGTGAAGGCATGATTTCTCCGCAATGGAGTTTCATGCGTGACTCCGACGTCCCCAAACCAGACGCGGACGAACGAGTCCTGACCAAGGCCTGGGTTGAGCGCGGACTCTCGCTCCCCTTTTCGGAATTCTTTCTCTCGATCCTTTCCACTTACGGACTTCAACCCCACAATATCTGCCCAAACTCATATCTCCTCCTCTCGAACTTCGTGACGCTCTGCGAGGGGCATCTCGAAATTCACCCCGACGTGCGCCTATGGCAGTTTTTCTTCCGGGTGAAGAAAGAAATGAATGACAAGGCCATGTGAACTGTGGGAGCATGACTTTCATGCTCTGACCTGGTCGCATGTATCCACCCCACTCCTCCCACGAATCCGTCCGGTACTGGAATGCCGGATGGTTTTACGTGAAGAACAACGCGGTTCCGGGCGTCCATGATGGACTGCCCAAATTCATCAACAAGGCTCCGGAGGAACGTGACAACTGGAGCTTCATCCCCGCCCTCGCCCAGGATCCGATATTGGAAAAGGCTGCGCGAAGGATCTCTTGGTTAGTCCACGATGGGCTAACCGGAACTCAGCTCACATTGAGCTGGTTTACTCGGCGGATCCAGCCACTGCGGTACAACGCGCGTCTGATCTGCGCTTACACCGGGGCGGATGACCCTCTCCGAGTAACCTGCCACGACCTTCCTGCGGATTCTCTCAAGAGGAGAATAAAAACACTTGTGAAGATTGGCCGGGGCCAACCGGTCTCGGAATTAGCAAAGGATATCAAGACAAACGACCAGTGTCCTCCGGTAAGCGCTTGTACCTTTGTCGTTCTTAACTTCTCTAATTTTTCGATGTGTTCTAACTTACTCTGAACTTCTTCTCCAGCTCGATACTTTGGCGGAGGAAGACTTCCGCAACATACTCCGAGTTCCCGTTAGCGGCGAAGCGGCGGAGGAGGATCCGGAGGATGACGAAGAGGAAGAGGAGCAAGCACCTCGAAAGGCTGCCCCGCGACCTACTAAGCGCCCCCGCGCCAAAGCTTCCGGCTCCGAAGCCGGAGCTAGCGGCGAGGCCTCCGCCAAGAAGGCCAAAGTTGCGAAGCCACCTCCGCTGGATTCCAGGAAGGCAGAGCGCGAGCGCATCAAACTGCTGACAACAGCGGGAAAGCGATCACGCCCAATTATTCCCGGCGCCACGTAAGTTTCCGAGTACGGCGCATCTTTATTTTGATAGAACTTTGTTACTTATTTACTTCTTTTGCCTGTTTGTAGGAATCCGACTACCGCCACCACGTGGACCAACGTCCAGGAGCCCATCACTAAATATATGAAGACATCTCCGGCCGTCAGTCCTCCAACACCAGCTCTACCAAGCGCTTCCCACGCCACTCCACAGCCATCTCCTCCTCAAGCTGAACGATCTCCCCCTCCTGCTACCGAAACTCCAGTGGAGATAATTCCGTTAAGTAGCGAGAAGGTGGACGGAGAGAGCTCCGGAGCCAAACAACCTGCCCCTGAAGAAGCTGAAGTACAAGGCCAAGAGGAGGCGGAGGTCGACTCTTTGGGGAAAGCTGAAACTACGGCGGGCGACATCGTCGTTTTCCGAAGAACTTTGGAGATCCGGCTGATCTTACCTCCACCCCCAAAGCATATGCGACCAAGTTTTTTAACAAGCTCACTGAGGCGGAAAAGTGGGATCTTGAACAAGATCTGCTTAACGTCATGATGAACAACGCCTAGGGAAAGCCTGATGCCGAGTCATCGGAAATTCGGGACTTCAAGAAGGAAGTTGGCCAGTTCTTCGACAAGCTCCTCTGCAAGCACAAGGTACTTCCCAGTAGCCCCCAAGTATATAGGCGGAAACTAGTCAACAGTTAGCACCTAAATACTTAGAAGAAACTAGAACTGAAGAAGATTTTTAAAATGTCGTAGTAGCCCCCAAGCATGATGGCGGAAAAATTTCCGGCGATAATGCTTCGAAAGGATCCACTTGTAGAATAACCAGAATTTACTCCTGCTTTGTCTCTATTTACAGGAACAGCAGGCGCTGCACTATGAGCTGCATAAAAACATTGACTTGCAGCGCCGCGTTACCTTGGGTCAGGCGGAGAAAATTTAAGCTTTTAAGGAGGAAAACGCGGATCTGAAGAAGAAGCTGGCGGACGCCCAAGGTTGGTTTCCGTCTTACTTGCCAATAATCCATGTTTCATCTTCCGAATTGATTTTGACTTATCTTTGGATAGGTGCATCATCTTTCCTCGCCACTGCGTCTTCCGAGCTTGAGAATCTACGCTCCTCTTACAAAGATCTGGAGACGAAGCTCGCGGAGGCGGAGAAGAAAAAAGAGCAAGCGGAGAAGCAGCTGGCGGCAGAAGACGAGCAGGAGTAGTTCCTCTGGTTTGGTTGCTAGCGACTTTGCTATGCACCAGGTTTAGTGGAATATATTTTCACACTTCAAAAAAAAGTTCTTACCATCCAATGCTGGGCATAAACAATCATAATGTGTCACACCACCTATATTCACATGTTAGAATTCAATTGTTCAATGTCCAATTTATAGAATATCTCTATATTTCTTTCTTTAAGATGGATGGGCACGGCAACACGCGCTTTTATGATCTAGTTCCTTCTAAAGCAGGAACATGTTCTCCAAATTAGCGGAAACGGAGAGGAAGGTATTTAGAGGGTAGTAACGATTGCTTGGCCTCCTCCATTCCTTAATGCACCGTTAGTATTTTATGTACATTTTGTTGTAGTGGAGCCGAACAGGAAAGGAAGCAGCGTATGTGAATGATGGGTAGTTGCAAGAGGAAGGCGGATGGGTCTGCAATCGAAGGAGGATAAAAGCCGATAAGATTTGGTGAACATGTATGGGTAAAAAAGAGAAGAGAAAATATACATGCCCACGCGTGATGACTTAGACAACTTGCATGTTAAGAGAGTTTTGTAGCAGGGTGCTCTTATTTAGAGATAAAAGATATAGCATGCTTTGATTGTTGTCTTTGTACTTCAGGATGCTACAAATAAGGCATCAAAATCATTTCTACGAGTTGCCATGTTAGTTTATCATTAGTATATACAACCGGATTTGGTACATCATCTAAATGGCACTGCCTCTGTACATTTTTAATCGACACGATCTGAAGTGAGTTTCTAAAAGATGCTAGTTGAAAATGAGATCCAGTCGCGTCCATTTAATCCAAATAAAGGGAGGGTGTTGAGATGTATAAGTGGATTGCCTAGCCCTTTCCATTAGTTCGGACTTTTGGTTGTGTTGGCTAGTGCATGAAGCTTGACATGATATCAGAGCCCAGAGTCTCGAGTTCGAGTCCTGGCTTTCGCAATTTATTCTAAAAATTGATGCTGCCCTCCGTTGCCCTCCTCGGAGTCCACGTATATGCCTCTTGAGCTATACCTCTGAGTCTCCTTGTGTTGACCTCCTCTTCTCTTCTTCCGGTCACACGTGAGGAGGGGTGTTGAGATGTATAAGTGGTTGCCTAGCCATTTCCATCAGTTCGGACTTGTGGTTGCGTTGGCTAGTGCATGAAGCTTCATATGGTATCAGAGCCCAGGGTCTTGAGTTCGAGTCCTGGCTTCCGCAATATTTTCCCACCCCTATGTCCATGGGTGTGCTATTCTGCTTTCCACATGTTGACCTCCTCTTCTCTTCTTCCGATCACACGTAAGGAGGAGTGTTGAGATATATAAGTGATTGCCTAGCCCTTTCCATCAGTTCGGACTTCTGGTTGCGTTGCCTAGTGCATGAAGCTTCACAAGTATTTTGTGTACATTTTGTTGTAGTGGAGCCGAACAGGAAAGGAAACAGTGTATGGGTATGGGAATGATGGGTAGTTGCAAGAGGAAGCGGATGGGTCTGCAATTGAAGGAGGATAAAAGCCGATAAGATTTGGTGAACATGTATGGGTAAAAAAGAAGAAGAGAAAATATACATACCCACGTGATGACATATACAGCTTGCATGTTAAGAGAGTTTTGTAGCAGGATGCTCTTATTTAGAGATAAACGATATAGCATGCTTTGCTTATTGTCTTCGTACTTCAGGATGCTACAAATAAGGCCTCAAAATAATTTCTACGAGTTGCCATGTTAGTTTATCATTAGTATATGCAACCGGATTTGGTACGTCATCTAAATGGCACTGCCTTTGGATATTTTTAATCGACACGATCTGAAGTGAGTTTCTAAACGATGCTAGCTGAAAATGAGAACCAGTCGCGTCCATTTAATCCGATCAAAGGGAGTATATCTTTATCTTCATCATTCGTAACTACTATTACATCATTGCACACTTTTTGTTGCTTATATTTTCTTTTAGCGGACACTATATTATAGTATGAGTGATTGTGTGGTTTAATAATTCATTATATTTGTTTGATGTGCACAACTCTATAGTTGTCGACCCCATTTGCCAATTTTCTCTAGATTCTCCCCTGGATCGGGGGCGCTCACCATAAACCTTGAAGATAAATCATGTGCATCTTGTAAATCCATACACCATGTCCGCCGCAGGCATCGGTTACAATGGGGCGAGTTCACAAGAGTAGGGTTGTACTTAAGATAACTTATGCTTAGTACCAGCCTACACGAATATTGACTATACCAAAGAAACATGATGGATACACGAGAGTATCCACAAGTTTTGAAGTATCAGGAATTTGATCTAAGAGTATGCACTTCGTCCATCGGACCATTACCCATGAGGAGGTCCCGGTACCACTTCGCTGACATCTTTGCAGTCCTCTGCTGCGTTGTGAAATCCACATGGTATAACCCGAACCTTACGGTGAAACCGTAGCGCCACTCGAAGTTGTCCATGAGACTCCATATGAAGTAACCACGCACCTTCGCTCCCCCCCTATAAATATTCCAATAAGTCTGAGTTTATTTAGCATTTGTTGTGTGATTTTTTACCGATGGTATCTATGGTAAAGTATGTAAGGCACACGAAGAATTCGATGTGTTTGTGCATGTGACCTGATAGCTGAAGAGATACATGAGAGATAACCCTGCAGGTAGTTCACTCTACCAACGTCATTGATCATGTCTTCCATATTGTTATTGCTATATTGAGAGTAGCCTGAAATAAAAGAAGAGAGGGTATGGTAACACACAAATCATTGATAGCCGAAGAAATTTACCATGAAAACATTCTGAATTTTCTGATATTTCTTTGCCACTCACCGTTCTCGGTAACATAGATAGGTGGGTTCTCGTATCTCTGATTGACATATCTGAGGATCTCCTCCATCCCTTCTGGAACAACATAGAAACCATGGAGTGCAGTCTGGAAGGTTGATCACATCAAACATGTCAACAAAAAGAAGGAAAAAATGATAGAAACAAAAATGTGTAACAAAAGCAGTTCTTACAGATTCTCCGATTTGTACACCATCTCTTTCACCTGTAGCAAAGACCAGGGCATTTCCCTCGTAAGTATTAAGGTCGCATGGGGAAGAGATGCAATCCTTGGCGTAAATCGCGGTGTAATGGTTTACCCCGATGAAATCCACTTTGTTTTGCAATAACCTCTTCTCTGCTGGGGTGAACTCTGGTAAGTCTGATGATAACATCTCACGCATTTCTTTGGGGTATTCGCCAAAGAATATTGGATCCAAAAACCTGTGGACGAAAAAAGAGACATGAAAGAAATCGTAGAACTACTAATCAAGAGTACAACTTCTCTCTCTTTTGTAGTATAAATGGGTTAAGTTTAGCTTTTTATATATTAGCATAATATAAATAAATTCGATGTGAACAATTTTCATAGTGTTACATACCAATGTATCTCAAAAGCCAATGCACGTTGTGCCGCCAGAATATCCTCCGTGGCATTCGTCAGCGGCTCATAAAATTTCATTGAAATCACAATTCCGATCGAGCCGCCTTGTTTCGCCTAACACACATGGATCAAAGGTCTAAGACAAATGCAATTCTGCATTTCAGATGCCAGTTGGTATCACAGTGCCAACAACAGTTAGTGCACATCACCACATTGGAAGAGTAAGTTGCTGGGGGGTTTACCTGATAGTTCTTCTTGTAGTTGTCGACAGCTGCGGCGTGAGACATGAGAAAGTTGTGAGCCGCGACATACGGTTCCCGTTGGGAGTTCCCGTTGTTGCAGTTCCCGAACGGCGGGGAGCAGTGCTTGGGAGGGTACAGCCCCAGCATATAGGCAAACTTGGTGAACAGGTTGGGCTCGTTGAACGTCGTCCAAAACTTGACCCGGTCACCGAACGCCTGGAAGCACACGTCTGCGTAGTAGTCGAACTCCTCCCTGAGAAATAATGGATTTCGAGCAACGTAAATCAAAAATTGCTAGAACTGCGGCAAAAATGTGAAGTATAGAATTGAGGGTATTTACCGGATCCCAGCACCGAGCCAGCTGCCGTAGCGGGTCTCCAGTTCGTAGGGCAGATCGAAGTGATGCAACGTCACGAATGGCTCTATCCCTGTTCCACATTATATATTTCCGAACGTTATTAGGTTCGCTAGCTCTATGTTGAGGATTGCTACGCAGTGTGACGTGTGAGATTATACCTTTCTGCAGGAGTGCATCAATGAGGCGGTCGTAAAACGCTATTCCAGCTGAATTAACACCTCCAAGCTGGCCTCCTACGATACGAACGATTTAACGACAGTTTTGTCAAAGAACTGAACAGTGAGACATGAAAAGTCATAAAACTCGGTGCATGTGTATCAATTGTTATTAGCATACTTGGCAAGATTCTCGCCCATGAAATCGAGAATCTGTATGAGTTGACGCCCAGATTGTGCATGAGGTCCACATCTTCCTGTTCGGGGACAATGGCAGACGTACATTGGTATTTGGTACAGTTAAGATCCATCACATGACAATTAGTTAATAGGGATTGTCTATCTGCTGATTTTGTACCATGTACCGGTGGTAGTGATCGTCCGCTACGTCCCCGTTCCTTCCATCCGCGATGCCCTCAGCTGCGGTGAGCGAAAGTTTATACTTATAAGAGGAGTCGGCCTCAAAACTGAATAAAACTATTCGATGATGATAACATGTGCATGTCAACTTGCAGGAGAACTATGAGGAGAGCCAATCATTCAAGGAACATTTCTTTGACTATTAGCTGTAATAGGAAATGGCGTGCGTCTATATCCTGGTGATGACTTGCGTACAGTAGAGTAATCAAGCTCAATGATTAGCGTGTGCATGGTGGATAAAGATTAACAGAGCATCATCCAACCAAAAATCCTGCGGGTGGATCTTCACAGAGATCGAGCAGGAAGCAAGGGGGAAGGGAATAGCAGATGAATAATGGAGAGAGGGAGATGACGTACAGTGCGTGTGGGTGAAGACATCCCAGTTGCTGAGGCCCTTGCCGTCCTCCAGATACGCGCCCTCAACCTGGAACCAGATATCGCAGTCTCGGTTGTCGGTTGTGCATTCGGACCGAACGATCGAACAGCGCGCGGCGAATTCAAGCTCCACATCGACCAACTAACCTGGTAAGCAGACGTGGCGGCGCCAAAGAGGAATCCTGGCGGGAACTCGCTGCGGTCGAGCGCTCGCGCGGGCGGCGCGAGGATCGCCAGCGCCGCTGCCAGGAGCATGACCATACCCGTTGCCGCGGCCATTTCCTTCCCCCGTCGCCTCGTCGAGACAGCTAGAAATGCAACGCTTCTTCTCCCCACTGTAGGGCTCTCCCTCGAACCCCACCTATTTAAAGTCGCCTCCCTGCCGGCTGCTGTCCGATTTAAAAATCCTTGTTCCGTTGGAGTGAAAGTCCCGTGGCGCACGTGAAAAAGACATGTTCCACAGTTCCACCAACCGCTTGAATTCTAATTTCTAATGCAAGGAACAGTAGGATATGGTTGCAACAAATATGGACTAGTAGTGCAATGCAATTTGAAACTGATCGGTCAACTTGTATAACATATATACAAGGGCCGTTGATTAAACCTCAACCACTAGTATAACTTTTTTGATAATATAAATATATTAATATCGTGAAGATACCAATTACACTTAGCCTCTGCAATAACGTAGTGCCCTAATAATTATATGAATGGACACAACCAAAAAAAAGAAAGGGGAATTACAGAATAAAAGTCCCGCCACAGTGATCAATTTCTTGTAACATCGGACCAAACACCACCAAAACAGCACTAGAAATCCATCAACTCTAAAAGAGACGCCTCCAAGATGGGAACATTACACAAACGCCGTTATCGCTGTGCTCAATGATCATAGATTTTCACCCGGAGAAAAGTCTGCTCTCGCAAAACAATGCCTTTAGCAAGGTCATTGCAAGACACAACCAATTAAGGTCAGACATTGGGTTTTCACCCACTGATTTCCTCCTGTGATGTTGCCCCCACTTGCCAATTCTTCTACTCCAAGTCACAAATCCCCAAGCCAGAATCTCTACACCACCAGGACTCAAACCTCCATTGCTAGTACTCGGATCTCGGCTTCCATGACATTCTCCATGTTTGACTTCACCGTGGAACTAAGACATGTCTCATGATGGCAACAGATCACAGAGCATCAAACACCCCCTCTAAAGCCAAATGGTCAGAAAAACATGGTTGCGCGCGACCGAAACACCATCCGCTCCGGCAAACTCCAGACCTATTGTCCATTTTGAATTTACCGGTGGAGCATTCTGGAACTCAACATTCCGTCCAATCAATGACAACGGGCGACAAGCAGTTCTTCATCACGGTGAGAGAGGAATCCTCCTGCCATTTGGGCACGCAATTCCGTGTTTATAAATTGTACTCTCTGCTATTGTTTGATTATGGAATGGGATATGTAGGGTCTTGCATTTTGTTCTGCTGTGATTGATAACTACATGGAACTAAACTTCTTTTCCTGCAAAAAAAAACCTTATGTAGCTCATTTGACTATGAATTTCTAAGGCTAGAAAATCATAAGGCGAACCTCTCTTACCTCTATTACGGTTTGATTGCACTGGACCCATCCTAGGTATGGTAGGATCAGGCATGCTATGTGTTCCTATTAGTATTATTTATGAACCACTGAAGCTAGTAACTTAGTCATTTCCGGATAGAATATGTTTTCTGCAATGTTACATTTTTTCCGAATAATTAATCACTACTTGATCATGTATGATTTCTGCAATAATATTCAAATATGTGTGATGACGCCCCATGAACTCAAAATATATCTTGGCATGCTAAGTTTGATGCATATTCATAGTTTTGATGCTTATTTATCATTTTTTTAGTTATGCTTGGTTATCTACTTTAGCAACTCCTAGTGGCACATTGATGTGGAATTGCTGCCGCCCAAGCGTTATCCCTCAGTGCAAAATCATCGATCAATGTGCTCTCGTAAATTTTCTAGAATTTGATTTCAGATCCTTCTATTAAAATTTTCTGTCAATGTTCTCTGAAGAATTCTGTAAAATCCAAGTTGTTGTTGTCATATCCTTCTGTTAAAACCATCGATCAATGTGCTCTCCTAAATTCTCTAGAATCCAAGTTGTTGCTCTCGGATCCTTCTAGAATCCAAGATGTTGCATCACGGACTATATACATACGAAGTGCTAATGTTATTACCTGACTATTGTCACTTGCATAGTTCATCTGTAGATCATCCACAACAAATCGCCCCTTGTTTCTTCTAGGAGCAGCAGTTTCATGTCCAACAGAGAAGGGTGGGCATCCTTGCAGAACACTGGCCATCTGCTAATGATTGGCACCACCTTGTTCCGGATCATATCCATGCTTGGCCAGCTTCTTCCCTTAAAGAAAAATCAATTTCTCAACTACCAAATAGACCAAAGCACAGCGCAACTGAAAGTTTCAAGTACATTTTGCTCATAATAAATATGATAGTTATGTGATGAGACTCTAGTTCTTTTGTCATATTCATTCTAGATGTATCTTAACTGATATTATAGATTCAAGGTAACAGTCTCAAATAATTTGACATGTATGCATTTTTTTGCCCAACCGAGTAGCAAGAAAGAATTATAACCTTCAGCATGTTGGTCTATAAATTGTAAGGAGCATGTATGCTAACTAAAACTTTTCCAAGCATAACTTTTTTATAGCAAGAAATAATGAAAACTTATTGCAGTTGATCAGTGCCTTGGGATACAAATCTGAAGCACTGTATCTGATAATATAATATTTTGAGTTATATTGTGGAAGGTGCTTTTAGCCAAGAATTCATGAACTTCTGTCTGGATTTTGTAAGCAAAACATGGAAATTCTATAAAAATTTGTTCATTAAGATGCATGTGTAATGAAAATTTATGATTTTCTGCATAGCTCTTCTGAACATTTAAAACTTTGATAGCAGAGGTTAACTCATGTAGAAAAAAGGAAGGTAACTAGAAGAAATCCAATTTTGATAGCCTCCGAGTATCGTGCCCCTAAGGAAGGTAACTGGAAGAAATCGAACTTTCCATCCTAAAGCTGAGATTTGTGGACCTTCAAAGCATAGTACGCCTTGTGACCTCAAACAAAAAAAACAAATATACCGCTATTTCCTTAGCTCAGAGTATTACAACGCAACATATAATAAATTTAGGAGTTGTCTTTCTGACATGAAGTGTGCAACTCAAAAAATCTAACTGACCTGAAGTAGCTTTTTGGTTCCATTAGAGATCTGGAACCTCTTTTGTTGACATGCATATTTATAATCGACATATTTATTGCACCTATTTTCATATCCTGATGGTTTTGAACCAACTGTGTAACTATACCTGTTCCTATGAACCTTGTATAAACCTAGAAGAATATATGAAACAAAAAATCCATAACCCCATGTATTACAAATACCTAACCACTATTGTTTTTAACATTTTTAGTTTATATAAATAAAGGTAAACTTTACTAAATCAAAGAAGCTCGTTTATGGCCATGAACAATTGAGGTAATAATCTAGATGGTACATGTACCTGCAGAAACATATTGATGAAGTAACAAAAATGTAATTTCTCCTTGCAGATTTAATCTCCAAGGAACATCCAGATGAAGAACAACTGGCAAGGTAAACATGCAAACTGAATCAACAAATCATGAGATACCAAGGCAAACCAAAAGAAAAGGCAGCAGTGACAACATGATAGCAAACAACCAAGAAGACAGAAAGAAATACCATCAATATCATGAACCACTGGCCATTTCCCCAACTGAATATCTTACCTCCCAACACCCACATATCAACTGAAGCAATCAGTCAGAGAGTAGCCAACAGTAGGAGGAACATCTGATGGGAAGAAAGAATTGGCACCTCAAGGAGGCATCTGCATCTCCCACAGGGCGGGGCCGACGCGAAGATTGGGGCAGCGAGAATAGGGCAGGCGCGTTGCGCCCGCGTCCACAGCCACTAGACATCATCCCGAAGGTAGAGGTGGTGGTAGAGGCTGAGGGAGGCTCGCCTGGTAATGTTAGCTCCTCCCGTGGCCAATACACCTCGAGATAAAGAGGAGATTGCCAAGGTACTCCACCGCGCCACCAACAGCATGGGAGAGAGAGAGAGGGAAGGGCAGGTGATAGCTTCCTCGGCTCACATGGTGCCCCGCGGGAGAGAAGGGGGCCAGCCCTAGAGAGATGATGTGGGCGGTGGTAATGGCAAGAAGAGACAATCATGGGAAACGCGCCATCTGACGTTTTGACCGAGAATCACCGAGATAAGGCGAAAGCGGCAGAGCGACACGTACACGATCTCACACATGTTACCAACAAACTGTAAAACCGGGAACCGCCCAGGCAAAAAATAAAATAAGGAGCTGCTAAAAAAAGGAAACAGTGCAGGATTTGCATATCTATGGTAACAAAAGACTGACGTGGCATAACTATGGTTTGAGCAAAGGGGGTTGGCTTTAATATATGCTTTAATATAGGTTCTAATTAGCTTGTTTGCTCCTTAAGCATCACCAAGTGAAGATACGGTGGGGAAGAAATCTGAATGTTTAAATCGAGTAAACTATTGTTGTGTGCCTAGTCTTGCATTACTTGATGTTATAACTATAATGCTCGCTAAGCTGTTTCTGCTCAACAATGAGATCATTCAGCTATGACCATTAAAACTTACACTGTATTAAGTATAAAAAAGAATTACAAATGTATTAACTTCGTCATAAATTGGAATGAACAATGCAATTGCCCCAAGTAGAAAAGCACACACAATAGGAGCATATAGTTGTCAACCGTAATCAGAAAACGGGACGCTGAAAAATTCATGGCAGGTCCTGTGTCACCTGAAGACACATTCAGGAGGTTATTACGGACGCTGAAAAATTCATGGCAGGTCATGTGTCACCTGCAGGCACATTCATGAGGATATTGATGCAGCAGTTGGTAGGCGTAACAATGAACAATGAGATCATTCAGCTATGACCGTTAAAACTTACATTGTCTTATGTTTAAAAAAAGAATTACAAATGGATTAACTTCCTCATAAATTGGAATGAACAATGCAATTTCCCCAAGTAGGAAAGGACACACAATAGAAGCATATAGTTGTCACCCGTAATCAGAAAACATGACGCTGAAAAATTTATGGCAGGTCCTGTGTCACCTGAAGGCACATTCAGAAAATTATTACAGGACGCTGGAAAATTTATGGCAGGTCATGTGTCACCTGAAGGCACATTTAGGAGGTTATTGATAACAACAGTTGGTAGAGTGTAACAATGATATATGAAGAGATGTCGCAGTATGTGCAAGACAGTCAAAAGAAATAACAATTATAAGGAATAAAAAAGGTAGTATACCTAGGGAGATACTGCTCCATTAAGTCTTAAGCTGGACAAATTTAGATGAAGTTTTTTACATACCGGGTAATTATACATAGATAGTCATACCGAAGGTCTAGGCACCGGATAGGGTGTTCATCTAGGATACTATTCTATTACATAAGGTAGGCTTAATAGTGTGAGCTGGCAAGCTGATGAAAGCTTAATCTGCAGATCGGTGGTTCACTTTTTTGTTTGGGTTAAGTGCACTTTTGGTCCCTCATGTATTGTAAAAGTCTAACTTTGGTCCATTAAATTTGTTTTAGTCTAAACCTGTCCTCAAACTCTTAATTAAGTCCAATTTTGGTCCCTAGTAGCGGTATAACGATGGTTGACAGCCGGTTTTTTACTCTCTTTTTTACCACCGTGGACAGATTTGGACAGGTTTAGTCAACGTAGGACCGTCTCACATTGAGATAAGTTATACAATTGGCATTTTAAACATTCTCCAGCGAGATCATGATCATTATCCATTTGTCGTAGTAACCCTAACTTTCCCCAACACCTAGCGATGACACCTCACAGTACTAGGGTGGATAAGCCGGGCGAGAAAGGCAAAATCGGCGGACATGCCAGGGCTTTTGCATCAGGAGGAAAGACGGAGGCGGCTGAAGTGATGAGGACTGCTGCACCGAGTGAGAAAGGTGGATGCGGCACACATGTGTGTTAGGGCAAGGGCATTTTTCTATTTATTGACTGAGGAAAAATGATCACATGTAGATTAAAACCAGCCAATTATGTCCATGATGGCAGAAAAAAGAGTAAAAGACCGTTCAACCATCATTAAACCGATGTTAGAGGTTGCCAAGTATTTCCCCCCCTTTCCGCTCTCCTCTATCTACAGTACCCTTGAGAGGCCACCGCCGTTGACCGGGCCGCCGACGGCCGCTCCGCCAGAATAGCTGGCCGGAGTTGGTTTAGGTTGGCGCCGGAGTAGTCTAGGTCTGTAGATCCGTAGGTTTTCTTGGTGTTTCCGGCCTCTGCCGGCGTTTTGGGCGATCTGCCCCTAGTTTGAAGGCGGAGCTTCGGATCCCGGCCGCCGGATCCATGAAGCTTCTAGGGTGGCTGCTGCTGGTTCTTCTGCGGTTGGAGGGAAGAAGGAGCGTCGGCTACGCCGCCTTCCCCAATAATCTGGTGGCTCCTGACCATGCTCTTCCTCGATCTCTCGACGCCGGTGAAGCTCTCCTGTCCGGCCGTGGCGGCGAGGGGGAGCGCCGATCTGTTGCGGAGAAGCGGTCTTCCGTTCCTCCCCTTGCTGACCATGGTGGTCTGAAGGAGGTGGAGCAAGATCTGCTATTTTTGGATCTGGGAGGTGGTGGTTCCTGTCGCCGGAGCTGTTCGAGAGGATGGTTGTCTTGGCTGCATGTTCTCCTGGCCTGCCGTGGTGGCGAGGTGGAGAGATGCAGTGAGCCAGCTACTCTTCAAGGCCAGCATCGACGACTCCTGCCTGAGTGGTGCTATTCTGAGTTCTTCCAAGCAGCTGGCGATCTCGCCGTTGCTATCCAAGGCCGTGAGGATGGCAACTCTACAACCTCCGGTGAGGAGGCCATGGATCATCCCCGTCGCGGGTGCTCGAAGCTGCTCTCCTGCGAAGTGATTCGTTCCCCGCAGGACAGTGGTGGACCGCGGCAGCGGATTCTCGTCGGAAGGGGGCTCCTGAGCAGTTGGCCCTTGCTCCTCAGCGGCGACGCATGGAGGACGCCGGCTATCGGTGGCAGAGACACTCTAGGATGTGATTGCTTTTTCTTCGATCTAGTTAGGGTGTTTTTCACAAAATTGCAGGCCTTATCCTCAAATAATAGGTTCATTAGGGCAAGTTTATGTCTGGGCCTGTATGTAATTTGTACCTGCCACGTGTTGATGAATTGAATCTCCACCGGGGTCTCTTGACCCCTCTTGTGTGTTCAAAAAAAAAAAACCGATGTTAGGGACTAAAATTATACTTAATTAACAGTTTGAAGGCAGATTTAAACCAAAAGAGAGGTGAGGGACCAAAATTAGACTTCCGCAAGATTTACGGGACCAAAAGTGCACTTAATCCTTTTTGTTTTGTTTCCTTGGCGGGGCGCTTGTCCTAGCCTCGTCCTGCAATGATAGTCTGTGATGCAAATAGGATGTAGAATTAGTGCTTGGGTACGGTAAGATCCAAGGTATATGTAAACAACAGGTGAGGTAGATAACTACGTGGCAAGGCTAAGGTTTATGCTTCCCCTTGAAGAGCACCTTGGCCGTGCCGTTCTCGTCTCTCGTGCTCTTTCTCTTCCTGTCTTTGGTTGCCTCGCCCATGTCCTGGTACAAAGAATATTAGAAGTCGTTTGGAAGCCAGGTTTTCATTTCATTTGTAGCATTTTGAAATGAATACATGTATTCATTTCATTTACATTGCAATTCCAGAAATGGACACTTGTTTGGTTGCCACAGGAATTGTAAATGACAGTAGAATTCAATATTGAATTTGTTTGGTTGCCACAGGAATTGCGAATGACAGGTTTCAGCTCGGAATTGTGATTACACATGGCATCATTTTGCTGGAATTCATAAATGAAATGATGGCCCAATTCTGTGGCAACCAAACAGCCCACCTATGGAATTTTAAAATGAATTCCAGGATTCCATGCTCAAATGATGGATACCAAACGACCTCTTAGAGCATATGGGATGCGGAAGGAAATCGCCACTACCAACCTTGTCACGCCGACCCACCAACAGAGGTTGCAGGCCAGAACAGAGCCCACCACCCCTCGCAACCGGACCTCCCAGGTACCTGTCGCAAGTACGACGACCACCGAACACATAGAAGGCGGCGGATCATAAGGTAGCCTACCGTTAATATATCGTCGCTTCTTCTCCCTCTGACCTCTATCCTGCAACTACAACAGATCAAGAGCCGCGGTCAGAGAACCAATCCCATCCATCCTCAAGGTTAGAGACCGAAATAAACGGCGCTGCATATGAAGAAAATACGGAATTGCTAAGTTTCAGCTAGCTGAGACGTAGCTTACGTCTCAGTCACGTGCTCCATCGTTGGATTTTATTTCTGCTTGAAGATTCGTGTTTGCTGCTGTTTGTACTTTGTTTAGGTCCACATCGAAACACACTAAGGCATAAATTAAGTCTTAGTCGACTGAGACTTAGACACCCAAGAAAATAAGCCATGAGAAGAAGATGAAAGGGAAGATGTTGCAGGACGGACACTCGCTCGGTGACGTCGGCCGCTGCCTTTTTTGAGGAAGTTGCCACGTGCCATTCATATCAAAACCAAGAGTACAACCCACGCAGCACTCACGCGAAATTTCCGGAAGCCACAGGTGTCCGGAACAATTACAACAAGACCCCCGAAAGAGAAACAAAAAAAGGAAAAAGACGCGCACCACCACTCTGTCGCCTGTCGCCGACCGCCGCCTTAGCCCAGCCGGACAAGAAGACACGCTTCAAAAACGCCCAGATCTTTAGAGCACCATCGCATACCAAGTTGCTTTGTGAGCCGATTGAGTGGCTCGCCAACTGCGAGACCGAGGCGTTGGGGCTCGTCGGCCGAGACTCTGCCCGTGCTCACCAGATCTCGGAACCGCCAACTCCGTTCGACTGCGCCGCCTGCCAGCAACCACCCACCGCGCTTCTAAGCACCCATGGATCCAGAACAGCCGCTGTTGCCGTCCTAGAAGAGGGTGGGCCCCGTCGACCAGAATGCTCCTGTACACCTCCACCCGGCTTCTCACCGACATCGGAGAAGATGCCGCTGGGACACGGACGTGGACGGAGGAACAAAAACTCCACCAAATCCGTTGGTAACGCCGCCATATCGACAGTTCCAAGAGAAAGTAGATCCACTGCCCGAAACGAGCGGAGGAAGATGCCTCCCACGAGCCCTTCAACGTCTTCACCGATGAGGTGGAGAAGGAACCGGGATACTTTATTCCCTGTGACGATGCATCTCCACCCAAACCATCGTCACCAGAAAAACTAGCCCTAAACCTATCTACAAACCGGCACAAAGGCACCGGGGTTCCCCACCCCTCCCACCGCCAGAGCGGAGGTAGAGGAGAGGGGAACCCACGGCCTAGGCACCGGTGGTGGAAGGTGGGGAAACTGGTCTCCTCCTCTTCGCGTTCGTGAGAACAGCAGAGAAGAGAGAAGTTCCAGTCGCCTGACTACGGTTCGAGCCTGGCTGCACGTCGGCCCAACAGAGAAGAGAGAAGTTCCACTCGCCTGACTACGGTTCGAGCCTGGCCGCACGTCGGCCGTTTCCTATTAGGTTGCTGGTGAAGTTCTCGACCTCCACTAGGACGATCTCCTGCATGGAACACTAGCCGCTGGCCTAGAACGCATCCAACCGTCCAGAAATATTGGCAAGCAGTGACGTAATGATAAACCGGACAGGTAAAAAAGATGTGTCAATTAGGGAACGCTCGCTGTGGCCCAAAAATCATGCACGTTCGGTGAAGATCGGTTACACCGGAGGTTGAAGGTGAACATAACAAAGGGAAAATTAGGTAACCGGACCGCAGAAAAATGATCTACCAGCCGTATCCCAGTAAATCTGATTTGTACATACGGGAAAAAGGAAGGGAAATGAACTATCATCCCGCATAGACAGGGCCCTTTGCGTGTCTACAGTCGAAAAGAAGGTCGTGGCGAAGCGCGATTGGAGGAAACAATTAACATAACAGTACCCAAAATTGTTCTCCTTGTAGCAAAGAGAGTTAACTTTGATATAGGTATTAACATGCGAATTGTGTAAATATAGCATGCTTTGCTTATTGTCTTCATACTTCAGGATGCTACAAATGAGGCCCCAAAACCATTTTTTTTTTAGATTCAACGTTAGTTTCTCAGTAAACAAATGGGATTAGCAGGTCATCTAAATTGTATGTCTTGCCTTCATTAATCGTAACTATTATTATATAATTGCACACTTTTGTTGCTTATATTGTCTTTTAGCGGGCACCATATTATAGTATGATAATTGTGTGGCATAATGCTCCATTATATTAATTTGATATACGCAACTCTATAGTTGTTGATCTCATCGCTAATTTTTCTCTAGATTTGTCTATGGCTGGGGGCACCCACCCCCATCGGTCTGGACATGTCCGAACACCCCTAAACGGACAAAGTTTGGGGTGGTTCCATCACATTATAAGGGGCACCGGTGGAGATGATATCAACCGTTATGAGTACATAAATATGCACCTTGATTGCATGTACAATAACTATGCACATCGTACATCTAGACAATGAGATCTTGGAGTACATGGTTCATAAACCATAAAGATAAATCATGTGTGTCATGCAAATCCGTACACCCAGTCCGCCATATGCAAGTATGACAATGGGGTGAGCTCACAGTAGTAGGGTTCTACTTAACATAACTTATACTCCATGTGTATCATATTAGTTGTCGCTGATTCGGAACAGAGGGAGTATTTATTATCAGCCCATGGGAATATTGAGGAGTCGTAATTCATATCTATACCGAAAGTGAAACATGATGAATACGTGTATCCACAACATTAGAAGTATCAGGAATATGCTCTTAGAGTCTGCACTTCGCCCATCGGCCCAGAACCTGTGAGGAAGTCTCGGTACCACTTTGCGGACTTCTTTGGAGTCCTCTGCTGCGTTACAAAATCCACATGGTATAGCCCGAACCTTACAGTGAAACCGAAGCGCCACTCGAAGTTGTCCATGAGACTCCACACGAAGTAACCACGCACTTTTGCTCCTCCCCTATAAGCATGCCAACAAGTTTTAAGTTTTTTTTAGCATTTGTTGCGTGCTGAATGTATCTATGGTAAAGTATATAATGTGCACGAAGAATACAATGTGTTTGTGCATGTGACCTGATAGCTGAAGAGATACATGAGAGGTAGCCCTCAAGGTAGTTCACTCTTCCAGTGTCATTGGTCATGTCTTCCATATTGTTATTGTTGTACTCAGAGTACCCTGAAATAAAAGAAGAGAAGGTATGGTAACACATAAATTATTGATAACCGAAGAAAATTACTGGAAAAGCATTCTGGGTTTTATGATGTATGTGCCACTCGCCGTTCTCGGTAACATAGATAGTTACGTTCTCGTATCTCTGATTGACATACTTGACGATCTGCTCCATGCCTTCTGGAACATCATAGAAACCACCGAGTGCAGTCTGGAAGGTTTTGAACACATCAAACATGCCAACAAAAAGAAGAAAAAAGTGGTAGGAACATTAATGTGTAGTAGAAATTGTTCTTACTGGTTTTCCAATTCGTACACCATCTTTTTCACCAGTAGCAAAGACCAGTGCATTTCCCTCGTAAGTATTAAGTTCGCACGGGGAGGAGATGCAATCCTTAGCGTAAATCGCAGTGTAATGGTTTACACCGATGAAATCCACTCTGTTTTGCAATAACATCTTCTCTGCTGGGGTGAACTCCGGTAAGTTTGACGATAACATCTCACGCATTTCTTTGGGATATTCGCCGAAGAATATTGGATCCAAAAACCTATGGACAGGAAAAAAGACATGAAAACAATCGTACCACATTATAACCAGGTTAAGTTTATCCTTATATTAGCACAATATAAATAAAGTCAATGTGAACGATTTTCATATTCTTACATACCAATGTATCTCAAAAGACAATGCACGTTGTGCCGCCACAATATCCTCCGTGTTATTTGTCAGCGGCTCATAAAATTTCATGGAAATCACAATTCCGATCAAGCCGCGTTGTTTCGCCTAACACACATGGATCAAAGGTCTAAGAAAAATGCGACTATGCATTTTAGATGCATCTAGATGGTATCGCAGTGCCAACAAAAGTTATTGCACATCGCCACATCGGTAGAGTATAAGTTGCGGGGTGGGGGTGGGAGGTTACCTGATAGTTCTTCTTGTAGTTGTCGACAGCTGCGGCATGAGACATGAGGATGTTGTGAGCCGCGACATACGGTTCCTGTTGGGAGTTCCCGCTGTGGCAGTTCCCGAACGGTGGGGAGCAGCGCTCGGGAGGGTATGCCCCCAGCATGTAGGCGAACTTGGTGAACAGGTTGGGCTCATTGAACGTCGTCCAGAACTTGACCCGATCACCAAACGCCTGGAAGCACACGTCCGCGTAGTGATCGAACTCCTCCCTGGCATTCGAGCAAGGTAAATTAAAACCAAACCTGCTAAAAATGTGATCAAATGTGAAACAGAGCATCAAGGGTGTACACACCGAATCCCAGCGCCCAACCAGCTGCCGTAGCGGGTCTCTAGCTCGTACGGCAAATCGAAGTGATGCAGCGTCACAAATGGCTCTATCCCTATTCGATATTGTTTTTTCTGATTGTTTAGCATAACTTTGTTGTTTAGGATTGCTAGCTCATCACTGAAGATTACTACCCAATGTGGAATGTAAGATTATACCTTTCTGCAGGAGTGCATCGATCAGGTGGTCGTAGAACGCTATTCCAGCTGAATTAATGCCTCCAAGCTTGCCTCCTACGATGATTCAACGACAGTTTGTGAAATAGCTGAACGGTGACATATGAAAACGCATAAAACTTGGAGCAAGTGTATCTATTGTTCTTGGCATACTTGGCAAGATTCTAGCCCATGAAATCGAGAATCTGTACGAGTTGACGCCCAGATTATGCATGATCTCTACATCTTCCTGCAACAGTACATTGGTATTTGGTACAACTTAGATGCATCACATGGAAATTAATGACTAGGGATTGCTTGTTTCCTGATTTTGTACCATGTACCGGTGGTAGTGATCGTCGGCTACGTCGCCGTTCCGTCCATCAGCGATATCCCCAGCTGCGGCGAGCGAAATCAAAAAAAGAATAAAGCAAATGAGGAGTTCAATAAACTTATAAAAAGAGCTGGCCTCAAAACCTGATGATAACATGTGCAGGTCAACTTGCAGGAGAACTGCATGTGACTGTGAGAACTCTTCAAGATTTCGACATGCTAGATCGACAGCTCGGCGCAATTAAGGCTCACACAGAAGGATATGTATCTTCTCTTGAAGAGTCTTTTTGGCAATCTAGGGTGTTGTTAATTGTGCTATTTGTTTCATGCTACTGATCACTTTGACAGGTTTCATGTTTTTTTTTTTTTTTCTCTTCTTTTTTAGCTGTGTGTATCCTTAATGTATTGATTAGTTCTTGATATTTCATTGCTGGAGAGACCAGGTATAATTAGTACCTTCTTGTTACTAATATATTTCCTTTATCGAAAAGATTAACGAATTTCTTGAGGAGAGTCAATCATCCAAACAATCAAATGTTTCTTTGGACTCTTAGCTGTAACAGGAAATGGCGTGTGTCTATATCTAATAATATCCTGGTGATGATTCGCTGACACTGACACTAGAGTAATCCAGCTCAGGCCTTGTTTACTCCTCAGGTATTTTCATCCCCTAGGGGTTTGGGGATGAGAGGGGATTGGGTGAAACCCCTCCTTTCACCCAATCCCCATTTTTCCCCTAATTTCCCCTAATTTCCCCACATCCTCCCCAAATCTCTAGTTACTTTGTTTTGGGGATGAGAGGGGATATGGAGCTCAGATAATAAAAACTCAATATTTTCATCCCAAGAGATGATAATGGACAATCAGTAAATTAAATTTTTTGTCTTTACATGAACCCAGTGTCATGCAATTTTGTCATACAATTTTCTCAAACAAGAACACACATATAAATAAATGCTCGACCCAGCACATGAGCAACCCGCCACCATAAACTCAGTGTCATGCAATTTTATCATACAATTTTCTCGAACAAGAATAAACATATAAATAAATGCTCGACCCAACACATGAGCAACCGCCGCCATAAACTCAGTGTCATGTAGTTTGAAGAACATTAGAAGTCATGGCGCGCTTGCCGCCAAACGCCGGAAACCACGCTGCCGCCAAGAGGACCTCCAGCTAGAAATACACGCAGAGGTAAAACTTAGTACTGATACATAGACATAGCTTACAGATAGTTCAAATGTATAGCAATTTGGGGAGCATCCTTATACACTTGTTAATATCAACCAGCAAACAAACTCAACAACACTGTTAGCCCTTTTTGTTTTAAAAGATAACATTGTGTTACCAACAAATACCATTCGACAAGAACGGTCACCAACTGCACCGCACCCTGTGCACATGGCATACATGTACATTTCCTATCTGACTAGGACACATAAGCTAACTCGGAAAATTAATGGTCGCATGATTCTTGTTGCTGGCAAAGTCTTGCTGCATATTAATGGCTCAATCTCTCTTTAAAATAGAGGCTCAGCAGAAAAAAATACAATCTGACCCTTGGACCACTTGGATGGCACATCGGATGAACAATGTATGCATCCAAATTTGTCCTCTGCATTTTTCTTTCTAATTGGTCCTGTGTAACTAATGGACATGTATCACAAGTCTGAACCTTTTTCCACCTCAGTCCATAACTAGAAACTACAAAATGCGTGCTTACAGACTCAGTACATATATGTACCGAAAAACTAACCATGCTACATTCGAACCACTGTGCTAACTATGGTCCAGCTGACTTTCATAGGAAAAAAAATCATGTAAACTGCAATCCTCCAAACTTTTATGAAATTCTTTGAATCCAAAGAGGCCCTGCATATATCTCCTGAATATTGTGGAATCCAACACTTCATAACATTATTTCCAAGTTAGCAGTTCCACAGTTCATCTCCCTTAGCAGATATAGTACTAGCTGAACTAGTCAATCCAAGTACTATGAGGCAGAAATAAGCTATTGGGCGCACCAGTACTTCCCGAAACATGACGAAATCTCACGGAGTCCCCACTTGCGCACGAACGCACGGTTGGAGATTGGAGTACATCCATCACAATAGATGCGACGGGCACGACATGTACTGCATGAACTCTCGTCTGCGCCCGCACCCCATGGCCTTCGGAGCCGCGAGCTCCGGGAGCTCCGTCGCGGACGGCGGCGACACCAAGAAACTCTATCTAGGGAGAAGGGGAAAAGGGGAGGGGGCGCGGTGACTCACCGGATACCGGTCGCCGGAGGAGGATCTCGTCGGCGCCGTCTTGATCTGCAAGTTCTTTCCCCGCCGCCGCCGCCGCCGTTGCGTTTCCCCGCCGCCTGTCGCCGCCGTTGCGTCGCCTCCCTCCCTCGTTCCCCTTTTCACGAGCCAATACACGGGGTCGACCTCGTGGACGAGAATACCGGAGTGTGCAGCTTACCGGGTCGGGAAGATCTGGGATGGGCCGGGATGTTACACAAAAAAACCAGAGAAGTAAACGGCCCATCGGGTAACTTTCGGGATTCGGTCGTGGGCCGGTATTTTACCCTTCCAAACCCAAATATACCGGACAAGTAAACAAGGCCTCAATGAGTAGCATACATGGTGGATTAACAGAGCATCATCCAACCAAAAATCATGTCTATGGCATTACGCGTGGATCTCCGTCTCTCTGTTTGACAGAGTGCACCAAGCAAAGGGGGAGGGAATCGTGCAGTCAGTTTCATCGACAAGGGAGGGAGGGAGGGAGGGAGGGAGGGAGGGAGGGAGGGAGAGGGAGAGGGAGAGGGAGAGGGAGAGGGAGAGGGAGAGGGAGAGGGAGAGGGAGAGGGAGCGAGAGGGAGAGGGAGAGGGAGAGGGAGAGGGAGAGAGAGAGAGAGAGAGAGAGAGAGAGAGAGAGAGAGAGAGAGAGAGAGAGAGAGAGAGAGAGAGAGAGAGAGAGAGAGATGACCTACAGTGCGCGTGGGTGAAGACATCCCAGTTGTTGAGACCCTTGCCGTCCTCCAGGTACGCGCCCTCAACCTGAAATCGAAGTCTAGCTTGGTTGTGCATTGGGATTTGGGGGCGAACAAACAGCAGACAAAGAGGCGACGGCGCCAGAGGCAAAGCCAACTCAAGCTCCACACCAACTAACCTGGTAAGCAGATGTGGCGGCGCCGAAGAGGAACCCGGGAGGGAACTCGCCGCGGTTGAGCCCCCGAGCGGACGGCGCGAGGATCGCCAACGACGCCAATAGCACGGCAGCTACGCCCGTCGCGGCGCCCATTTCCTCTGCCCCGTCGCCTCCTCGAGGTGGCTACAAATTGAACGCAACACTTCTTCGTCTACGACTGTCGACGGCCCACTACAAAGCTCCGGTGCGCACCCTGCCCATGTCACTACGGGAGAAACTCCATGTGCCGACGGCCAGCCCATGTGCCGACGGCCAAATGTCGGGGCCGTCGGCACAGAGGCCCTCGTCGACCGGCGACGGAGCTGACCGTCGGCGTACGTTCACCGTCGGCACACAGCTGTCTACACCGACGGTCACCGTCGGCGCAACCCGGACCGTCGGCACAGAAACTTGGCGCCCGAAGGTCACCGTCGGCACAGCCACGGCCGTCGGCAGACGAGCAGACAGGCGGGCCCAGCCGTTAGGCTGTCACGGCGCCGTCTATAGTGTGCCGACGGTAGCCCACGGCGCAACGGCGGCCGTCGGCACAGGGACTGAAAACTGGGTCCCGCCTTCTGCTGTGCCGACGGTCACCCACGGCACAAAAAAGGCCGTCGGCACAGCAAATTGTGCACATTTTTTTGTTTTTCCATTTTTTTGGCACCAAAGAGATAATTATTAATCCCAATCATTTTTTTTGTTTATTTATTTCTCACTGCTATTTTGGCGAACCCCTTTGCGGGAAACCTATATATATGTATAAGGGCGGTATAGAACCCCTTCGCCAGAAATCGAACCTCGGAGGGGGTGAATGGCCCACACACGATACAAAATACTTAAGACCCACACACGATACAAAATACTTAAATAACTAGACTCACACACATACCAAAGCGCTTACAGAACTAGACCCACACACGAACTGAAACAGTTAAAGAACTACACCCACACCAGGAAGCATACACTTAAAGAAACTACACCCACACACATGAACCAAAACACTTAACGAACTAGACCCACACACAAACCAAAGCATTTAAAGAACACTGGGTCGACACATGACCCGCTAGACACACGGACTCGACACACACATATTAATCGTAGAAGTCGAAATCTTCATCCTCGCCGGGGGTGTCCTGCGAAGCGGTGGTTGTGAGGTTCCACAACCACCGTTCATCATTCTCCCCCCATGTCGACGCCTCTCCTTTGGCGTACTGCTCAACCTCGGCCTTCCTCTGCCGCTTTCCCGCCCTCCTCTCTCTCTGTACGTCCGCTTCTCCTTCCGTAATGCGCGCGTTGCCTCGACGTCTCGGGATGGTCTCTCGCGCCACCGTGCCATGAACTGCTCGTCCGCCTCGGTGGTATCAATCCGCCGCTGGCCAGCCCTGTACCGCCGCGCTTCACCCCCGTGAGCGAAGTAGTGGCTCGATGAGAGACTACGAGCTTCCGTCGAGACCCGACCTCCGGGAAGTTCATTTCGTGGCGCGGCCGGCCAAACCTCCAAGCCGCAACGTCGTATGCGCGGGCAGCAGCCTCCTTCGTGTAGAAGGTGCCGAGCCACACACGCGTACCACCGGCGGTGATTTCAGCCGCGAAATGTCCCGCAGGCCGCAGGCGAACGCCGATGAAGCCCGTGTTGCTACGGCGACGAGGAGCCATCTCAGCGGCAGCTCAGCTCAGAGGATTTTGTGGTTCTATTGGATGAGAGAAGTGATGAAGGGAGAAATGTTGCTGGTGCTGTTAGTGGAGAAGCCATGGCTATATATAGGCCGACGAGGGGCTGAAATGGCGGGAAAACATGGCGGGAGAGAATGGGCGGGAAAGGGTGGGCGGGAAAAAAGGGCGGGAGAGAAGCAGCGGGAAAGGGTGGGCGGGAAAAAAGGGCGGGAGAGAAGGAGCGGGAAAGGGTGGGTGGGAAAAAAGGGCGGGAGAGAAGCAGCGGGAAAAGGGTGGGCGGGAAAAAAAGGGCAGGAGAGATTCTGCATGTATAGGGGGGAACTCCCTCGGAGGTGAACCGGAGAGAACCTTGGGATCATAGGGGATGGTACTTGTTTCCACATGTACCTATGACCTAACCAAGCTCAAACGCAGGCATACGCCCACCGGGGGAACCCCGATGGGACGCGATCAAAGGGGTAGACGGCGCGGTCAACCGTAACTAGGGTTTCGTCGTAAATCGAGCATCGGACCTAGGGAATGGCCCCAAAAGTTGTGTGTGTCCACATGGCATGCACAAAAGTGATTTGAGATGGTTCTATATCCAATGCTACCCCCTCCGGTGTGCCGCTTCTCGGACATGGGGTTCCTACACTTAGGCGGTCTGCGTGTATAGGGGGGAACTCCCTCGGAGGTGAACCGGAGAGAACCTTGGGATCATAGGGTATGGTACTTGTTTCCACATGTACCTATGACCTAACCAAGCTCAAACGCAGGCATACGCCCACCGGGGGAACCCCGATGGGACGCAGTCAAAGGGGTAGACGGCGCGGTCAACAGAACTAGGGTTTCGTCAGAAATCGAGCATCGCACCTAGGGAATGGCCCCAAAAGTTGTGTGTGTCCACATGGCATGCACAAAAGTGATTTGAGATGGTTCTATATCCAATGCTACCCCCTCCGGGTGTGCCCGGCTTCTCGGACATGGGGTTCCTACACTTAGGCAGATTCTGCGTGTATAGGGGGGAACTCCCTCGGAGGTGAACCGGAGAGAACCTTGGGATCATAGGGGATGGTACTTGTTTCCACATGTACCTATGACCTAACCAAGCTCAAACGCAGGCATACGCCCACCGGGGAACCCCGATGGGACGCGATCAAAGGGGTAGACGGCGCGGTCAACGAGAACTAGGGTTTCGTCGTAAATCGAGCATCGGACCTAGGGAATGGCCCCAAAAGTTGTGTGTGTCCACATGGCATGCACAAAAGTGATTTGAGATGGTTCTATATCCAATGCTACCCCCTCCGGTGTGCCCGGCTGCTCGGACATGGGGGTCCTACACTTAGGCTGATTCTGCGTGTATAGGGGGGAACTCCCTCGGAGGTGAACCGGAGAGAACCTTGGGATCATAGGGTATGGTACTTGTTTCCACATGTACCTATGACCTAACCAAGCTCAAACGCAGGCATACGCCCACCGGGGGAACCCCGATGGGACGCGATCAAAGGGGTAGACGGCGCGGTCAACCGTAACTAGGGTTTCGTCAGAAATCGAGCATCGCACCTAGGGAATGGCCCCAAAAGTTGTGTGTGTCCACATGGCATGCACAAAAGTGATTTGAGATGGTTCTATATCCAATGCTACCCCCTCCGGGTGTGCCCGGCTTCTCGGACATGGGGTTCCTACACTTAGGCGGATTCTGCGTGTATAGGGGAACTCCCTCGGAGGTGAACCGGAGAGAACCTTGGGATCATAGGGGATGGTACTTGTTTCCACATGTACCTATGACCTAACCAAGCTCAAACGCAGGCATACGCCCACCGGGGAACCCCGATGGGATGCGATCAAAGGGGTAGACGGCGCGGTCAACGTAACTAGGGTTTCGTCGTAAATCGAGCATCGGACCTAGGGAATGGCCCCAAAAGTTGTGTGTGTCCACATGGCATGCACAAAAGTGATTTGAGATGGTTCTATATCCAATGCTACCCCTCCCGGGTGTGCCCGGCTTCTCGGACATGGGGTTCCTACACTTAGGCATTCTGCGTGTATAGGGGGAACTCCCTGAGGTGAACCGGAGAGAACCTTGGGATCATAGGGTATGGTACTTGTTTCCACATGTACCTATGACCTAACCAAGCTCAAACGCAGGCATACGCCCACCGGGGAACCCCGATGGGACGCGATCAAAGGGGTAGACGGCGCGGTCAACCGTAACTAGGGTTTCGTCAGAAATCGAGCATCGCACCTAGGGAATGGCCCCAAAAGTTGTGTGTGTCCACATGGCATGCACAAAAGTGATTTGAGATGGTTCTATATCCAATGCTACCCCCTCCGGGTGTGCCCGGCTTCTCGGACATGGGGTTCCTACACTTAGGCGGATCTGCGTGTATAGGGGGAACTCCCTCGGAGGTGAACCGGAGAGAACCTTGGGATCATAGGGTATGGTACTTGTTTCCACATGTACCTATGACCTAACCAAGCTCAAACGCAGGCATACGCCCACCGGGGAACCCCGATGGGACGCGATCAAAGGGGTAGACGGCGCGGTCAACGTAACTAGGGTTTCGTCGTAAATCGAGCATCGCACCTAGGGAATGGCCCCAAAAGTTGTGTGTGTCCACATGGCATGCACAAAAGTGATTTGAGATGGTTCTATATCCAATGCTACCCCCTCCGGGTGTGCCCGGCTTCTCGGACATGGGGTTCCTACACTTAGGAGGTCTGCGTGTATAGGGGGAACTCCCTGAGGTGAACCGGAGAGAACCTTGGGATCATAGGGGATGGTACTTGTTTCCACATGTACCTATGACCTAACCAAGCTCAAACGCAGGCATACGCCCACCGGGGAACCCCGATGGGACGCGATCAAAGGGGTAGACGGCGCGGTCAACGTAACTAGGGTTTCGTCGTAAATCGAGCATCGGACCTAGGGAATGGCCCCAAAAGTTGTGTGTGTCCACATGGCATGCACAAAAGTGATTTGAGATGGTTCTATATCCAATGCTACCCCTCCGGGTGTGCCCGGCTTCTCGGACATGGGGTTCCTACACTTAGGCGGTTCTGCGTGTATAGGGGGAACTCCCTCGGAGGTGAACCGGAGAGAACCTTGGGATCATAGGGTATGGTACTTGTTTCCACATGTACCTATGACCTAACCAAGCTCAAACGCAGGCATACGCCCACCGGGGAACCCCGATGGGACGCGATCAAAGGGGTAGACGGCGCGGTCAACGTAACTAGGGTTTCGTCGTAAATCGAGCATCGCACCTAGGGAATGGCCCCAAAAGTTGTGTGTGTCCACATGGCATGCACAAAAGTGATTTGAGATGGTTCTATATCCAATGCTACCCCCTCCGGGTGTGCCCGGCTTCTCGGACATGGGGTTCCTACACTTAGGCGTATTCTGCGTGTATAGGGGGAACTCCCTCGGAGGTGAACCGGAGAGAACCTTGGGATCATAGGGGATGGTACTTGTTTCCACATGTACCTATGACCTAACCAAGCTCAAACGCAGGCATACGCCCACCGGGGAACCCCGATGGGACGCGATCAAAGGGGTAGACGGCGCGGTCAACCGTAACTAGGGTTTCGTCGAAATCGAGCATCGCACCTAGGGAATGGCCCCAAAAGTTGTGTGTGTCCACATGGCATGCACAAAAGTGATTTGAGATGGTTCTATATCCAATGCTACCCTCCGGGTGTGCCCGGCTTCTCGGACATGGGGTTCCTACACTTAGGCGGATTCTGCGTGTATAGGGGAACTCCCTCAGGTGAACCGGAGAGAACCTTGGGATCATAGGGGATGGTACTTGTTTCCACATGTACCTATGACCTAACCAAGCTCAAACGCAGGCATACGCCCACCGGGGGAACCCAGATCGGACGCGATCAAAGGGGTAGACGGCGCGGTCAACGTAACTAGGGTTTCGTCGTAAATCGAGCATCGCACCTAGGGAATGGCCCCAAAAGTTGTGTGTGTCCACATGGCATGCACAAAAGTGATTTGAGATGGTTCTATATCCAATGCTACCCCTCCGGGTGTGCCCGGCTTCTCGGACATGGGGTTCCTACACTTAGGCGGATTCTGCGTGTATAGGGGGAACTCCCTGAGGTGAACCGGAGAGAACCTTGGGATCATAGGGGATGGTACTTGTTTCCACATGTACCTATGACCTAACCAAGCTCAAACGCAGGCATACGCCCACCGGGGAACCCCGATGGGATGCGATCAAAGGGGTAGACGGCGCGGTCAACGGAGACTAGGGTTTCGTCGTAAATCGAGCATCGGACCTAGGGAATGGCCCCAAAAGTTGTGTGTGTCCACATGGCATGCACAAAAGTGATTTGAGATGGTTCTATATCCAATGCTACCCCCTCCGGGTGTGACCGCCGTCTCGGAAATGGGGTTCCTACACTTAGGCGGTCTGCGTGTATAGGGGAACTCCCTCGGAGGTGAACCGGAGAGAACCTTGGGATCATAGGGGATGGTACTTGTTTCCACATGTACCTATGACCTAACCAAGCTCAAACGCAGGCATACGCCCACCGGGGGAACCCCGATGGGATGCAGTCAAAGGGGTAGACGGCGCGGTCAACGTAACTAGGGTTTCGTCGAAATCGAGCATCGGACCTAGGGAATGGCCCCAAAAGTTGTGTGTGTCCACATGGCATGCACAAAAGTGATTTGAGATGGTTCTATATCCAATGCTACCCTCCGGTGTGCCCGGCTTCTCGGACATGGGGTTCCTACACTTAGGCAGATTCTGCGTGTATAGGGGGGAACTCCCTCGGAGGTGAACCGGAGAGAACCTTGGGATCATAGGGGATGGTACTTGTTTCCACATGTACCTATGACCTAACCAAGCTCAAACGCAGGCATACGCCCACCGGGGGAACCCCGATGGGACGCGATCTAAGGGGTAGACGGCGCGGTCAACAGAACTAGGGTTTCGTCAGAAATCGAGCATCGCACCTAGGGAATGGCCCCAAAATTTGTGTGTGTCCACATGGAATGTAAAAAAGTGATTTGAGATGGTTCTATATCCAATGCTACCCCCTCCGGGTGTGCCCGGCTTCTCGGACAAAGGGAGTTATGAAGCGGTAATGGGTGGGCGGGAGAGACGTAGCCGGAAAGGGTTAGTGGGAAAGGTGGGAATATAAAACTTTAAAAAATATTGCCATGTGTGATAATCTATTTTATTATTTGCAGTAAAAAAATGAAAAAAAAAATAAAAAAAAAATAAAAAAAAAATAAAAAAAATACTTGTGCCGACGGTGACCGTCGGCACAACCTGGCCGTCGGCACAGCCCGCGCGGCATAACTGCCTGGTCGACACGGCCCGCGCGGCATCTCTCACCTGCCACCGCCCCGCGCGCGCCCAAGCCACTGCCCCCGCGCCGCCGCCACCGCCCTCCCGACCGCCGCGTCGCCACCACCCGCCGCCACCCGCGCCGCCGCGGATCCCGCCGCCGCGCTACCCGCCCTGGCGTCGCAGCCCACCGCCACGCCGGATCCCGCCGCCGCCCCTGCCCCCGCACCTCCCGCCTCCGCCTCCGCCCTGCCCCGCACCTCCCGCCGCTGCCCTGCCCCGACCCGCTGCCGGCCGCCGCGCGAGCTCCCGCCTCCGCCTCCGCCCCGCCTCCCTCACCCACAGCAGCCCCGGCTCCCCTCACCCGCCGGCCCCCTCGCCCTCGGCCGGCCCTCCTCCTCCCAGCATGGTAAGCCCCTCCTTGCTCCTTTTTTTGTAAATCGAATTTTGTAAATCGAAAGTTGTAGGAATTAGGTTTATGTATTTGTAAATCGAAATACTAATGAAATTGAAAAAAAAATTGAATTAGAAATGCATCCATATTGAGCACCCCGCGTTTTATTAGAAATGTTAATGAAATTGAAATGAAAATTGAATTATAAATGTTAATGCAATTAGGTTTATTCATCTGTCATTGACAAACTTTTATTATTTTAACTAGGTCCCATAGTGAGCATCACGCTTGACGATCCCGGATCTTGCGGCGCATCTCTACGGCCGTCGACATCGCCGGTTGTTCGACTACTTCCTCTACAGCCGAGGGTGAGCTGAATTGCCGACTCCCCCTTCGCATTTTTTATGTCATTAGATTTAATTTCTCCGTCAAGTCGCGTAACCTAGGTGTCAATTCCCGTCCGCAAGCGTTACGCGGATAAATATGCATTAGTGGTCAGCATATTTTGAACCGTAACGCTTGTGGCATTTACGGGACGATCGCCGGACTCGTAGTTGGGTACGTTTTCCATGTTACGCTCGGGTGCGAGACAGATTTCGTCGGCGCCTCCCTGTTGCTCTCCGGATGCACATCCTCTCGGCTTTTTGCCGAGACGTGTATCGGGAGAGCAGCGGGAGGTGCTGCCGAAATTCTGTCTCGCACCCGAGCAGAACGTGGAGAACGTACCAACTACGGGTCCGGGCTGCTAGGAGCCCACCTAGTAGAGATGTAGGTTGATGCACGCGTTTTCGCCGGTAGAAAAATAAAAATATGATGCATTCAATTTCATGCTACTATTTGTTGTTTGTCACGCAATAAAGCAGGATGGCTGATAATGAGTGGATGTACAGTGGCCGTGTTAGTTCGACTCAAGTGACAGATGAATGGAAATGGAAGACCGATTTGTTAGTGAAGGAGTTAGCTCGTGGTTCGAAGGGGATTGTTCGTCCCCGTTGCCCTTGCAATGTCTGCAGGAGGCGTCATCCTAAGGATATTCTAGAGATGACTAAACACCTTTGGTGGAATGGGTATATGCGTGACTACGACCCGCCGGTCGACTTTTCTCGGCACGAACGTGATAGAGGTGAGGTGATGCGGCAGCGGATCGATGGCAATGAGAACGATGGCATCTTAAACTTGCTAGATGATCTTCGGGATGCTGACATGCCGAGTTACCATGGGACGAACAGTGCGAACCGGAGGAACCGCCTGAACCGGAGGGACCGCCACAACCGGAGGAACTTCCAGAGGAGGAACCTGAGCCAACCGCGAGGGCCTTCATTGATATGATGGCCTCAGCTAGGAGGCCTCTATACCCGGGTGCAAAAATGTCTCAACTTGATGGCATCACGCAGTTGCTAGCCGACAAGTGCATGTTTGAGAGTACTCGAGCATCCTTTGAAAAGACTCTGAGCACAGTAGGTAACATGTTGCCTGAAGGTCATTGCTTGCCCAAGACCATGTACGAAACGAAGAAAATCTTGAAAGCATTGAAAATGGATTATATAACATATGATGTCTGTCCAAAACTTTGCCTTTTGTTTTGGAAAGACTATGCGGATGACAAGTACTGTGCCAAGTGTGGTCACTCTAGGTATCATGAGGTAGATGTAGGCAATGGTCAGAAGAGGCAGACAAAAGTAGCCATAAAGATTCTTCGTTATCTCCCATTCATCAAAAGAATCCAGCGGCTTTACATGTTCGAGGAGACTGCCAAGCGTATGACATGGCATAAGACCGGGATAAGATTGCAAGACGAGAAGAAACGGGGACCCATGGTACATCCATCGGATGGTCAATCATGGAAGCGCTGCGCTCAAAAGCACCCAACTGAGGCAAGTGAGGCTCGGAATGTTAGAATTGCGATAGCAACCGATGGATTCAACCCATATGGTATGTCGACTGCCGCGTACAGCTGCTGGCCCGTGTTTGTTATTCCGCTCAATCTCCCTCCCGGAGTCGTAATGCAAAGGAAGAACATATTCTTGTCGATGATCCTTCCAGGGCCTGAATATCCAGGGAAGAAATTGAGTGTCTTAATGCAACCACTTGTGGATGATTTGCACCACTCGTGGCATCACGGTACATTGACATACGACCGAGCATCAAAGAGAAACTTCATCATGAAAGTTTGGTTCCACTATTCGATGCATGACCTACCCGGTACGCCCTATTCTGTGGGCATAGTACAGCTGGTAAGTTTCCATGCCCAAAGTGTGCAGGCACGAACTAGAATTCAGGCACCTAAAAGCTGGACACAAATATGTTGCCTTTGACAAACACCGCAAGTTCCTCACCCAGGGCATCGGTTCAGATCCGACAAGAAAAACTTCACGAAAGGCGTAGTTGTGCTTGAACATAAAGAAATACCAAAGTTCAATGGTGCAACTGTTGATGCCGAGCTACGTGCTCTCCGGCCTAGTAAGGAACCCGGCCACCAATTTGAGGGATATGGTAAAACGCACAACCGGACTCACATAGCAGGCATAACAGAGCTCGAGTATTACAAGGACCTTGAACTTCCCCATAATATCGATATGATGCACACCGAAAAGAATTGCGGGGAGGCATTCCTTAACACCTGCGGCAACATACCAGGCAAGTCAAGGGATAATGTTTCAGCTAGAGTCGATATTGAGGAGATATGTGACAGGTGGCTCTACACATGCAGCCTCCCGAGGGCAATCGAAAAGGTTGGTTAAAGCCGCATGCCAAGTACTGTCTTGATAGCGCCGACAAGAAGGAGGCATTTACGTGGCTCAAATATGACGTGATGTTCCCCGATGGTTATTGTTCGAATATGAGTAAGGGAGTCAATCTTGCTACAGGAAAAATAAACGGGCTCAAGAGTCACGACTATCATATATGGATTGAGCGGCTGATGCCGGTGATGCTTCGAGGGTATCTCCCCGATCATGTCTGGCGAGTGCTTGCGGAGGTGAGCCATTTTTTCCGCACGGTCTGTGCTAAGCAGATATGTACCGAGGTGATTGAGAAGCTGCAGCAGCAAGTGCCGGACATGCTATGCAAGTTAGAGATGATATTCAACCCAGGATTATTCACACAGATGTAACAACTCATCGTGCATCTAGCCAACGAGCCACACTTGGGGGGACCGGTGCAGTATCGTTGGCAGTTTTGTATTCAGAGGGATTTCAAATATATTCGGTACAAATTTGGAAACAAAAATAAGATTGAATCATGCATAGCTGAGGAAACTCTCCTCCATGAGATGGCGTACGCCACGACAATGTACTATGCCAATGATGTGCCCACTAAGCATAACCCGGTCGCTCGGTACAATTCCGATGAGCCCAACCGTGACCCAAAGCTCTTGCTCTTCAAATATCCCGGTGGCAAGGCCGGTGCCTCAAAAGTGGAGAACATTTCGCCAGAAGAGAAGGATTGCATAATGCTTTACGTGCTTATGAACATGGAGGAAGTGGTCGATTTCATGAGGTAAAATGATGAACCAAATACTTTGCAACCAAGAACTTGGTTTTGGTCTAATACGTTTTTTCTCCTTTCAGCCTATTACATGATGAATTGTGGTCATGAAGAAATGGTCCCACTCCCACGCAGTGGTACACTCTTCTGAAAGAGGGTGCCCCGCCCTTAAATAAAAGCTTCGTGAACTGGTTCCATGAAAAAGTAATTTCTCAAATGTTCCTCTTACTTTGCAATCCGTGACTTGTCTTATTACACGTAACTAATGCACAAAATAATCTGAACTGAACTTGTAGGGAGCTGATCCCAACGTTGAGATGACGAGATGAGTTGAGATGCGTTTCCCGTGGTTTTAACCGTAGAGTCCATACGCATGAGAAGTATGATGTAAATGGGTATCGCTTCCATACGGAGTTTCACCGGTAAGAACCGGCCTAATGCAAAAACAATAAATACTGGGGTCTACACCGCGGAGCCGATGATCTTGATTACTATGGAAGGTTACAAAAGGTATACGAGTTGACGTTCAACAACGCAAACATAGAACTCAAGCTCTTTGTGTTCAAATGCCACTGGTTTGACCCACACGGTGGAATGAGAAGCACCCCTTCCATTGGTTTAGTTGAAGTTAGGCCTACAACCACCTACAGCGGATCCGACGTCTATGTTGTGGCTCACCAAACCAAGCAAGTTTATTATTTGTCCTACCCATGTCGAATGAGGAACTCATGGGCTGGGAAGTCGTGTTCCAGGTATCGCCACATGGTAAGCTACCCATCCCCTCCGAGGACGATTACAACAACATTGACCCGGTAACATATGAGGGAATTTTCTATCAAGAGGAAGAGCAGTTCGGGGCTCTTCAAATAGACATAGGTCTTCAGGATCTCCACAACGATGTACAAATGCGTGGTGAGACCGTGGTGGACTCGAAGGACATAGCTATGCTCACCAAGCGCCATGCGAGCAAAGACAACATTGTCGAGACTCAACCGGAACCCAATGCCGACCATGAATACTCATATGATACTGATTTTGATAGTGAGGCTGAGAACCCAATGCCTAGAGATGAGAGTGGTGATGAATGGTGAGGGTCTTTTATGCTTAGTACCTACATTATCATTATGCTTAATACATACATTTGTCATTATGCTTAGTACCTACATTATCATTATGCTTAATACATACATTTGTCATTATGCTTAATACCTACATTTTTCATTATGCTTAGTACCTATATTTGTCATTATGCTTATTAATTTTCAACATGCTTATTAATTATTTTCTCTTTTTCTTATGCAGGTAATTGCCCAATATGAGCGGACGGAAGGCATCATCGAGCTCCTTGCTTGATCAGATGCATCAGCGGAAGCTGTGGCCGGGTGCTTCCAGACGGAGTGCAAGACCCATTATTCCCACCCGGCGTTACGAAGACGCAGACGGAGGACGGGGAGGACGAGGGGGAGGACGAGCTGGAGGACGAGGGGGAGGACGAGCTGGAGGACGAGGGGGAGGACGAGCTGGAGGACGAGGGGGGAATGCACAGCTCCTTCTAGCTGACATTCCCTCCGCTTCGGCTCGGTGGCTTCACGGTCGGCCGGACGAGGAGGAGGACACTAGGGAGGAGGAGGAGGACACTAGGGAGGAGGAGGAGGAGTCTAGGGACGAGGAGGCTTCGACGGAGATGGCTCCGAAGAAGTTGCGGATTCGTGGGGAAGCGCAGTTCCCGATGAGAGTAAGGAACCTGCTACGGAGGATGAGAAGTGGCTCCTTGTCCCAGGACGGATAGAGTAAGTAGTAAGGTGATTTCATTTTCGTTATGACACTTAGCATTTTCTAATGTTTGATAATTGTGCAGGAATTTCACATACACGGGGAAGAATGTCCGCGTGCCAGGGAGTCTGATTGGAGCTGCTATTAGGAAGTACTGGCCGGGGATGTACACTCCGATCCTTGGGGGCGAGTCCAAGCTAGCCTACACTTGGGAAGACTATGAGATAGCGCCTTACCCTGGCTTTGCTTCCGCCGCCGACGCCGTGATCAAGAAGTTTTGGGTACGTAATGCATACTCTTTGGGTTTCGTTCATATGTAGTTGATAACCCCACCGTGATAACTCATGCCTCTCACACTTTCTGTTATGCTTGATTGCAGCGCAATTATAGGGTGGCGACTGAGCATAAGGATAGGGCGGACGTGGTGCTCCGTAACATGTGTCGGAAGTTGACACGGCAGCAGTGGTACAACCAGAGGATCACGTGCATCGGCCACTTCTATGCTGAGCAGGGCGTCAGGTACACAAAGCCTGAGATTGTGCAGGGACTCGCCCCGGCTATGACGATAGATGAGTTCATGTCGGTAAGTAATTGTCAATGCGATTCTATGTACCGCGGCTAACTTGCAACTATATTGTTTGTTCTTCAAATGAGTTTTGATTTTGCAGGTTGTACCACATTGGGCTGATAATAATAAGAGGGCCGCCTTCATGGAGTTGGTCAAGAATTGGGTCGGCGAAAACCCCGATTTCAAGGCCGTGAGCGACCGGAACAAGGCCAACCGTGGTTCTCAGGGAACACACACTGCGGGGAGCAGCAGCACCGATCGCTATCGGGAGCGTCTGGTACATATAAAAATGGAACAAGCTGCATTTTTTTCATTTTCGATGATATGCATAACATTTGTTTTGTGATGCAGGGGAAGAAGCTCGGGAGGGAACTTGGTGAGATGGAAGCGTGGACGCACATGAAGCTGGTGACGCCCGGTCCGAACGAGCCTCGGCCCGCGCCTGAGATGTACTACGGCAAGGCCAAAGAGAACAAGGAAAGATACTGCGAGGAGTACGCCAAGCTCCATCCAGAGGTGGAGGACCCTATGACCGAGCCGGTCGACGAGGTGGCGATGATGCTGGCGGGGTCCGGCCGGCCGCATGGACGTCTTGCCTGCCTTGCTGGGGGTTTCAAGCCTCAGAGGAACTTCACGCAGATCAAGGCTACCCTCCCCTCCGGCAGCTACGCTACCTCCTCGCGGACTACATGCCGTTCTCGGGTAGAGGTTGATGTAAGTCATCCACACTTTCATCCTCTGTTTTGACTCTTGTTCCTGAATGGCTATGTTGATGAGACGCATTATTTCTGAAATTGTAGACTCAGCTCGAGGAGGCCTATGCAGTAGCTTACGAGGAGTATCTCGAGAAGGTTAAGGAGCATGACCTTGTGAAAGATGCCTATGTCCAGTGGACGAGCAACCAGATGGCGGTAAGTTTCAATCTCTATGGTTGCAAAACATCATAAGTCCCCATGTTTGAATCTGAGCTATCTCTCCCGTTTCTTGCAGAGTTTCACTCGGTTCATGATGACTGGAGTGCGAGAGGAACCACTCCCAGAGCCACCTCATCCGAGGCCGACGCCAGTGTTCCCGTCCAAGGAGGAGTTCTATATCATGTACAAGCGTCAGCGTCAGTTGACCCCGGTAAGTTGCTAACTTGGCTAAGTTGCTAACTTGGTGTGACATGGCTAAGTTGCTAACTCCCTCCAACATGTAGGGATTGGGAGAATCCGGGAACGACACTCCTTGTGGTACGCCGATGCACCCCGGTCGCCATTCTCCTGGTGCTTCTGCCGAACCTCGGCATTTTTCTGGTTCCGGTGGCTCTCGTCGTGGTTCTACCTCCCCGAGCACCGTCGAGATACAGCGGCCTCACTTCACCCACTCGGAGCTAGATCGTCTGTAGCTAGATCGTCACTCGGGTGGCGCACCACCATAGTTTCTACATTGTACTAGCACATGATGACACGCTCCATCTTTGTAGTGGATCCGGTGTATGTACCATGGTCTTGTATGCTATATTTGTGCTATTTGTGAGATTTGATGCTATATTTGTGAGATTTGGTGCTATACGGTGATATCTGTGTGCTATATGGTGATATATATGTTACTGCATATTCAATCCTATAATATGTGCATTTTCTGCGATTTTCTGAGCAAACGAGGCCAAATTGGCAAAAATCAGAAAATCGGACTGGCTGTGCCGACGGTGTCACCGTCGGCACAGGCCCGTAGCTGTGCCAAATGGCAGGGTCTGTGCCGACGGTGACACCGTCGGCACGATCAGCCCAGCGCGTTTTTTCCAGTTCAAATCGTAACGATTTCCCGCCGGTTACGGGAAAAAATGAAATCGTGCCGACGGGGAAACCGTCGCCACAAGGGGGCACGTGGACGGCAGCGGCGTGACGGCGAGATGAGTGTGCCGACGATGGGCAGGCCGACGGCCACCGTCCAGCCGTCGGCGTACGCCTGTGCCGACGGTGTCGTGCTACGCCGACGGTGCCCGCGCGAACCCCGACGCCATCTGTGCCGACGCCGGTACGCCGACGGTGACCGTCGGCAGAGACGGTGCCGACGGTGAGCTTACCTGTGCCGACGGTGCGGGGCCGTCGGCCCACGGCGTCTTCCCCGTAGTGTGTCCGATTTCAGAAGAAGCTGGAGTGTTCGGTTGGATTGAAATTCGATCCAGTGGCGCACGTGGAAAGGAAACGTGATAGTGTTTGTTGAAGGGGAATGATCGATGTGACCGCGGCGAGCCACCAACCGCTTGAAGGAATCGGTTAATCGCCAATACAGGGCGTGATCTCCATGTCACCTACTCTACTCCATCCATTCTATAATTTCTGTCTTGATTTTACTTCAAAAACGAAGAGAGTACGTGACTTATGGGCTGGGCTGATGGGGATGGGAATGGCGTTAGATGATACAGTACTTGCTCGGCCCTGTCACACCAAAGATTGACATGTGTGGGCGTGCGGTCGCTGGCCACGAAGTAGATAAGCGGATCTCAAAAAAAAAAAAAAAAAAAAAAAAAGTAGATATGCGCTTCCTGGATGAACGTCGCAAGATCTGAAATGGTATTCGCCGACATTCAGCTTATCTACTAATAGTGGATTGCAAGTTTGCAACTGATCGGTCAACTTGCTTAACTAAATGGGCGGTTGATTACACCACGAGTATCACTATCATGAGAAACTAATCCCTTGACTGTTCAAATTTGGGTAAACATGAACTAGAGGCTAATAATAATTTTCTTAGACGACTATCTCCCACTTTTCTCTATAAAGGTCTATGCATTTCTGAAATTAATGTTCCCGATGGGGGTTGTTGGAACTAATCTTGTTAGTTCCTATTCATTATGTTTATTTTATTTGAGTTGTTCATGTAATCGAGTTGTCCAGACGGGAAGCTGCGTAGTATACACACATGGAGGAGATGCGATTAGTGTGTATGCAAGCTAATGGTCTGGTTTAGGAAGACAAATACGTGCAAATGCTAGCTAAGAGGATATGCTCAAATGTACTGCTAGCAGCGGAAAACCAGCTTTAGTTGTGACCAAGTTTAGTAAAAAGAGAAGGTGCATGAGTGCGCAGTTCTTGCATGCAGCTGCACGCACCAGGTCGTGTGGCCGTTGTGGTTAGGAATAGGTCAGATGGTTAGCAAGTGTGTTCGTGATAGTTATTTGGTTAGTGGGTGCGTGTTAGCCTATGAGTCTAGCTATTTAAACCGATGTAATCAGCTGCAGATGAGATGTAGAGAATAAGAGAAAAGGCACAAGTGTGTGCGGTGCCAAACCTCTACGTGTTTCTTCTCCGGTACATGTGTGTGTTGTATCTTGGGCAAAACTATCAGGGGTCTGCGGCAAGTGATTCAGCCAACGGTTCTCGGGATCGGTTTGATTAGGTCGAGGAAAACACTCTGTAACACTGTCCATCATGCTGCCAGCTCAGGTTTCTTTTTAGATTAAAAGGCTGTCATTTCATTAACTAGCACAGTGGCCCGCGCACATGCGCGGGCAACATCTTTCATGTTTTGGACATGGCTGTGAACATAATTGTTTTTCTAGTGTATTTTTATATTATTATTAACATCTTATAATAATATCAATCAAGAAATAAAGCATAAGCTAAAAATATACCTTTTGTTTATGTAATTCTATATGAAAATGGAAGGCAAGAGATTGTTGAGTCCAAAGTATCTGAACCATGCATCTAATTATCATTACATTCCTGAGCTTTTAGTTGTACTCTCACGAAGCCACTTTGATTTTCACACATTCATATAATATAAAATAAAAAATAATTGCACGTTATATCCTCTTTAATATATTTATGTTTGCATCAGCATGTTGAACCCCTGTGATGCCATTTTGAACTATTGGTGATAATATCTATATTATCTGCACTCGTGTCCTTAGATGACACTCTTGTCATGGCCTTGTTCCTAATTTATTTGTCCTTAATCACTCGCCAATACATCACCCATCTCTCCTTCAGCCAACCTTTCAGAAAGTAACCACAAAAACACTATAAGTATAGCCCACTATAAATATATCATGGTTCAAAATTAGAATAAGTTTGGTGATGTACGGAAATTCAAAACGAAACCCAGGTCCAGATGATCCTGATATCTGGACCACTAAAATTTCTCGGGATCTGGGTGTCAGAGAGTATAGCATGGTGTATTACCTACAGTATGCTTATTTTTGAACAGTGTGCTGGCCCACGCATCGACGTTAAATGAAGCACAGTTGGTCGTTGCCCGTGCTCGGTCCAAGAGCTAGCCAGACGATATTGACCGTGGTGGACCAACGACCAGGGTTCCTCCTTTTTGTGTGCACACATATTCACCGCCGCATCAGTCTCCCCCAACCTTGTCATAAAAAAAAATTCCCCCAATCTCTGCCCCTACGATTTCTTACCAAGCTCCCACCCCAAGTCCCATATCCATGGCCTGCTCCGCTTCATCATAGTCGGGTGCCACCGGAGGCTATGGAGCTCCTGTAGGAAACGGAGGTCCCGGCGGCGACGCAACGACCAGCTGCCGCTCATCCCTTGCCCATATTGCGACAGCCGGATCTCGACATCTGTGGCGCGAAAAGGAACCCGCCCTGGCACTAGGCACTGATATTTCAGTGTGAGGCTCCAATCCCTGACCTAGTTCTTAAATCACGTGTTCATCGCTGTTGTCCCCTTTCATCTTTGCCGCTCTGGATCTTGATTATGGGCGCCATCCGCTTGTACGCGCAGACTGGAGGGAGGGATATGCACAGCTCGTCGGTGCCAATGCCGGGCAGGTTCAGCACGTCACCCCCCCAAGCAGCAGCCCCTACAAATGCTCAGCACCTGCCGAGGCTGAATCTGCTGGTCACCAACATAGTGGAAACCTTCGCCGTTCTGGCAGTTCTGCTCCAACTCATATGGGCTAGCCGCTCTTAACCACCCCGTGCGCGACTGAACTGTCGCTATGAAATTAAATACCAGTATTAGGCAGTGTGTGTGATTAGGCAATGGCTACCTAGTTTAAAAGTGTTCCCCATTGCTCACCAGTTCTAATCCAACCTTCAGATTTGAGCAAAGTCGAGCCTCTTCCGCCAGCATCGGCTGCTGCATAATAATCCAGTTGAGGTACTTACAACCTGCTCTTCTGTCTTTTTACTAGATGCAGCGATGCTTCTGTTTCTTCACCCCTTTGCATGCATGCTGAATCAACCACAAACATGCGGTCAAGTAATTTCGGCCGCGTCGGAAGGCCGCATGGACGATGCTGCGAGAGAAGGCAATCAGGCGAGTCCAAGCACCGTGATAGGCAGTTCACCTCCAGAATCTTTGTAAAACGTGTTGTCGATGCATTCGAATGGTTCAGTGAGTTAGGGCATCTCCTCCTCCCCGTTGGTGTCCGTCACTTAGGGCATCTCCAACCGAGCGACCCAAACGGATGCACTGGGCCGTCCGTTTTAGGCCGTTTGGATGGCCGAGCGGACGCGCGGACGGAGCCCCGCGTCTGCGCGTCCGTTTGGGTCGCGCGGTGCGCCCAACGCGCGGACGCAGCACATAATCGAGGAAATATAAAAATAAAAGTAAAAATGCGAATTTAAACGAAATTTGATTAAACATATGCCCTATTTTGGGCAAATAACTAACAAAAAAGCCCTCTATATGGACTTTAAAATTTAAACTAACAACCCTCTATTAGGGTTTGGTCGACGGCGCGGTGGCCGCCGGTGCGCCGCCTAGCCCCTGTGGGCGTCGTCGGCGTCGTCGTCGGCGTCGACGACGTCCTCGGGTGGCGAGGCACTGTTATGGCTCGACCGCGTCGGGGACTCCGGCCACGGAGACCACACGGCCTCCTCCCAGGCCGAGTGGGGGTCCGGAGCCACCCGAGGAAGCGGCGGCGCACAGAGCAGCGCCTCTTCCCTGAGGCGCTGCTCCCTCTCCTGCCAGGCGTGGCGTCTGGCCTCCTGTCGCCTCTGCTCCTCCGCGCGGCGCCTGGCCTCCTGCCGCCGCTGCTCCTCGCGCCGCTCCTCGTCGGCGCGGCGCCTGGCCTCCTCCCGTCGCGCCTGCCGGGCCTGGGCATACAGCTCCCAGGCCTCGGCTTCCTCGACCTCCCGCCGGGCCGCTTCCTCCATTTCGGAGGTGCGAATGGCCGCATGGAGGTGCGGCCATTTCGCGTCCTCCTCTGCCGCCGAGATGAGCAGCGCGGCGCAGAGGTCGGGGTCCTCCTCCGAGGACTCGGGCTTGGGCTCGAGCAGCGGCGGCGGTTGCGGCAATGCCGCGTCGCCGCGGGCGGCCTCTCCGATGTGGAGGCCTCCTCGGTTTCCTCCCGATGGCCGCAGCGCCGGCGGACGACGACGGCTACTGCTCGCCTCGTCGTCGTTCGCTCCGGGAGCGAACCGTCGCTTCGGGGCCATGGCGGCGGTTTCGCTCGGGGAGTGGAGTGGGGACTGGAGTGGAGGGGCAGATCCCCTACAGTCCCCATTTAATAGGCTCCCGGGTCACGGACCGGTGGGCCTAAAGGAGACGAGGCGACAAGCGCCCGGACGCGAGCGGACGCGCGTGCCATCCGCGGCCACGCAAACCTAGCCCAGATTTGGGCCGGGTTTGCGTCGTTCCGGACACCGCGGCCGTCCGCTTTTGCGGTGCGTCTTCGTGTTAGGCCGTTTCTTTGTCCGCTCGACCCATCCGGACGCGCGGGCGCGGGATGGATCGCCCCGTTGAAGATGCCCTGATGACCCACAAGTATAGGGGATCGCAACAGTCTTCGCGGAAAGTAAAACCCAATTTATTGATTCGACACAAGGGGAGACAAAGAATACTTGAAAGCCTTAACAGCGGAGTTGTCAATTCAGCTGCACCTGCAAACAGACTTGCTCGCAAGAGTTTATCAGTAGTAACAGTTTTATAGCAGTAGCAGTAGTAAAATAACAGCAGCAGAGTAACAGAGACAGCAGTAGTGATTTTAGTAAACAGCAGGATTAAAATACTGTAGGCATAGGGATGGATGACGGGCGTTGCATGGATGAGAGAAACTCATGTAACAATCAAAGCAGGGCATTTGCAGATAATAATAAAACGGTGTCCAAGTACAAAGCAATCCATAGGCATGTGTTCCGTATATAGTCGTACGTGCTCGCAATGAGAAACTTGCACAACATCTTTTGTCCTACCAGCCGGTGGCAGCCAGGCCTCTAGGGAATCTACTGGAAATTAAGGTACTCCTTTTAATAGAGTACCGGAGCAAAGCATTAACACTCCGTGAACACATGTGATCCTCACATCACCGCCATCCCCTCTGGTTGTCCCGATTTCTGTCACTTCGGGGCCTTTGGTTCCGGACAGCGACATGTGTATACAACTTGCAGGTAAGATTATAAAGCAATGAATATCATCATGAATTGATAACATGTTCAGATCTGAGATCATGGCACTCGGGCCCTAGTGACAAGCATTAAGCATAACAAGTTGCAACAATATCATCAAAGTACCAATTACGGACACTAGGCACTATGCCCTAACAAATCTTATGCTATTACATGACCAATCTCATCCAATCCCTACCATCCCCTTCAGCCTAAAGCGGGGGAATTACTCACACATGGATGGGGAAACATGGCTGGTCGATGGAGAGGCGTCGGTGGTGATGGCGGCGATGATCTCCTCCAATTCCCCGTCCCGGTGGAGTGCCAGAACGGAGTTTCTGGTCCCGAGACGGAGTTTCGCGATCGTGGCGGCGTACTGGGAGGTTTCTGGCGACTTTGACTTCTCCCCGTGCGTTTTTAGGTCGAAGGCGTTAAGTAGTCCAAAGGAGGGCGTCGGAGGCCGGCCGAGGGGGCCACACGCTAGGGCCGCGCGCCCCCCTCCTGGGCCGCGCCGCCCTAGTGTGTGGGGACCTCGGGCCTCCACCTGGCTTGCCCTTCTGGCTCCGTCAATCTTCAGGAAAAATAAGACCTTTCGCATAAATTCCGAGGATTATCCTGAAAGTTGGATTTCTGCACAAAAACGAGACACCAGAACAGTTCTGCTGAAAACAGCGTTAGTCCGTGTTAGTTGTATCCAAAATACACAAATTAGAGGCAAAACAATAGCAAAAGTGTTCGGGAAAGTAGATACGTTTTGGACGTATCATGCCCTTATGGATCGGCCGCAGCCGCGCGAACGCAAAAGGAGAAAGTAGCAGAGGCGCGCCGACACAAAATAGAGAACCGCCCAAACTGCCACGCGCACGGATTTCTCTAGAATCGCCCCGGCGGCCGGCGAGGAAGAAAGCAGGAACCTTTTCCACCCTGCGTCTTACGTGGGCCTATCATGTTTCACTGGTCTAGCACGGCAAGCTCCGTCAAAAGGCCGCAACCCCGTCTCAGTTCCACGAGGCCCACCACATTTACTGCCCCACGTATTCCCTCCGTACATCGGATTTCCGCACGCTGTATTCGTGGCATGCACTGTGCAGTCACGCATCCCAACACTAGAATCATCGGCACAGATAACAGGATCATGTGGACCTGAGTCCCAAAACGCCTCTCCCACCTAAGTTTCCATGTTAATATATACTATAACCAAGAAAAGAATCCACATATTTATTTGTCATTATTTGTGACGCGGAGTAATAAAAAACATCTAGGCACCAACACATGTCATAATACAATATTTGGAACAATGAGTGTATTTATAGAAGGAATATAGTTGAAATACTCACGCAAAATGATGCATCACCAAAGACTAAGACTGAATAATTGAAAGATCGAGATGTCGCCTAGAGGGGGGGGGTGAATAGGCAATTAAAAACTCTTGCGGATTTGTCTTGTAAGAATGCGGAATTAAACTATCGTTTAGTTTACAAGCACAAACCCTAAATATGCTAAGCTCAACTAAGTGTAACAATAGCAAGTAGAGCTAAGCAAGATAGGCACAAGATATATGTAGCACAAGTGATAGCAAGATATATGTACTTCAAGCACGATGGCTATCACAAGGAAAGAGAGCTCGGGTATAGAAATAACCGAGGCACGCGGAGACGAGGATGTATTCCCGTGTTCCCTTCCTTTGCAAGAAGGTATGTCACGTTTGGAGGAGTGGAGGTCCCACGAAGGATTCCCCGCGCCACGAAGGCTCACCCTATTCTCCGAACCACACCCACGAAGGATAATGGCCCTTTCCTTATGGTTAGCTTTTTCTCCGCTCCGAAGATGGCAAGCTCCACAACCACTTCACAAGCTCCACAAAGGAGAAGCCAGGGCCTCTTCACAATCTTCTTGAAGAGATCACCGGAGCACCAACCGCCAAGCCAACTAGGAGGTCTCCCTCCAAGAGTAACAAGCTCACGGTCTCTCACTCGAACTAATCGTGGTGGAGAGCTCAACACTATGCAATGATGCAAAGTGCTGCGCGTAGTTGACGTATGTCTTTCCGTTCAACACGCGACCATTGGGAACCCCAAGAGGAAGGTGTGATGCGTACAGCAGTAAGTTTCCCTCAGTAAAAAACCAAGGTTTATCGAACCAGTAGGAGCCAAGAAGCACGTTGAAGGTTGATGGCGGCGGAGTGTAGTGCGGCGCAACACCAGGGATTCCGGCGCCAACGTGGAACCTGCACAATGATGTCTACGTTCCCCCTCCTTTCCTGTAGACAGTGTTGGGCCTCCAAGAGCAGAGGTTTGTAGAACAGCAGCAAGTTTCCCTTAAGTGGATCACCCAAGGTTTATCGAACTCAGGGAGGAAGAGGTCAAAGATATCCCTCTCATGCAACCCTGCAACCACAAAGCAAGAAGTCTCTTGTGTCCCCAACACACCTAATAGGTGCACTAGTTCGGCGAAGAGATAGTGAAATACAGGTGGTATGAATAAGTATGAGCAGTAGCAACGGTGCCAGAAAATAGCTTGCTGGCGTGTAGTTGATGATGGTAGTATTGCAGCAGTAGTAACGCAAAGAAACAAGAAACAAGCGATAGTAACGCAGCAGTAGTAAACAAGTAGCGATAGCAGTATTTAGGAACAAGGCCTAGGGATTACACTTTCACTAGTGGACACTCTCAACATTGATCACATAACAGAATAGATAAATGCATACTCTACACTTTTGTTGGATGATGAACGCATTGCGTAGGATTACACGAACCCTCAATGCCGGAGTTAACAAGCTCCACAATTTGTTCATATTTAGTAACCTTATAGTGTAAGATAGATCAACATAACCAAATAGATCACATCAATACCATCATAGTAATGGTTAACTTCACAATCCATAAGAGATCACGATCATAAACTAAGCCAAGAACTACATGATGCACACCCTGTCCACTTTACACCATGCAGGAGGAATAGAATACTTTAATAACATCACTAGAGTAGCACATAGATGAATTGTGATACAAAACTCATATGAATCTCAATCATGTAAAGCAGCTCATGAGATCATTGTATTGAAGTACATAGAAGAGAGATTAACCACATAGCTACCGGTACAGCCCCGAGCCTCGATGGAGAACTACTCCCTCCTCATGGGAGCAGCAGCGGTGATGAAGATGGTGGTGGAGATGGCAGCGGTGTCGATGGAGAAGCCTTCCGGGCACTTCCCGTTCCGGCAGCGTGCCGGAACAGAGACTCCTGTCCCCCAGATCTTGGCCTCGCGATGGCGGCGGCTCTGGAAGGTTTCTGTGGTTTTCGTCGAACGCCTCAGGGTTTCTGATCCAGGGGCTTTATATAGGCGAAGAGGCGGCGCAGGAGGGCTGACAGGGGGGCCACACTATAGGGCGGCGCGGCCCCCCCTCTGGCCGCGCCAGCCTGTAGTTTGGTGGGCCTGTGGCCCCCCTCTGGTCCCTCTCGTGTGTTCTGGATGCTTCCGGGGATTCTAAGATCTTTGGCGTTGATTTCGTCCGATTCCGAGAATATTTCGTTACTAGGATTTCTGAAACCAAAAACAGCAGAAAACAGGAACTGGCACTTCGGCATCTTATTAATAGGTTAGTTCCAGAAAATGCACGAATATGACATAAAGTGTGCATAAAACATGTAGATAACATCAATAATGTGGCATGGAACATAAGAAATTATCGATACGTCGGAGACGTATCAGCATCCCCAAGCTTAGTTCTGCTCGTCCCGAGCAGGTAAAACGATAACACAGATAATTTCTGAAGTGACATGCCATCATAAACTTGATCATACTATTTGTAAAGCATATGTAGTGAATGCAGCGATCAAAACAATGGTAATGACATGAGTAAACAACTGAATCATAAAGCAAAGACTTTTCATGAATAGCACTTCAAGACAAGCATCAATAAGTCTTGCATAAGAGTTAACTCATAAAGCAATAATTCAAAGTAAAGGCATTGAAGCAACACAAAGGAAGATTAAGTTTCAGCGGTTGCTTTCAACTTATAACATGTATATCTCATGGATAATAGTCAACATAGAGTAATATAATAAGTGCAATAAGCAAGTATGTAAGAATCAATGCACAGTTCACACAAGTGTTTGCTTCTTGAGGTGGAGAGAAATAGGTGAACTGACTCAATAATGAAAGTAAAAGAATGGTCCTCCATAGAGGAAAAGCATCGATTGCTATATTTGTGCTAGAGCTTTGATTTTGAAAACATAAAACAATTTTGTCAACGGTAGTAATAAAGCATATGCATCATGTAAATTATATCTTATAAGTTGCAAGCCTCATGCATAGTGTACTAATAGTGCCCGCACCTTGTCCTAATGAGCTTGGACTACCGGATCATCACAATGCACTGTTTTTACCAAGTGTCACAAAGGGGTACCTCTATGCCGCCTGTACAAAGGTCTAAGGAGAAAGCTCGCATTGGATTTCTCGCTATTGATTATTCTTCAACTTAGACATCCATACCGGGACAACATAGACAACAGATAATGGACTCCTCTTTTATGCATAAGCATATACCAACAATTAATAATTTTCTCATTTGAGATTTGAGGATTGTTGTCCAAAACTGAAACTTCCACCATGGAGCATGGCTTTAGTTAGCGGCCCGATGTTCTTCTCTAACATATGCATGCTTAACCATATGGTGGTAGATCGCTCTTACTTCAGACAAGACGAACATGCATAGCAACTCACATGATATTCAACAAAGAGTAGTTGATGGCGTCCCCAGTAAACATGGTTATCGCACAACAAGCAACTTAATAAGAGATAAAGTGCATAATTACATATTCAATACCACAATAGTTTTTAAGCTATTTGTCCCATGAGCTATATATTGCAAAGGTGAATGATGGAATTTTAAAGGTAGCACTCAAGCAATTTACTTTGGAATGGCGGAAAATACCATGTAGTATAGGTAGGTATGGTGGACACAAATGGCATAGTGGTTGGCTCAAGTATTTTGGATGCATGAGAAGTATTCCCTCTCGATACAGGGTTTAGGCTAGCAAAGCTTATTTGAAACAAACACAAGGATGAACCGGTGCAGCAAAACTCACATAAAAGACATATTGAAAACATTATAAGACTCTACACCATCTTCCTTGTTGTTCAAACTCAATACTAGAAATTATCTAGACCTTAGAGAAACCAAATATGCAAACCAAATTTTAGCATGCTCTATGTATTTCTTCATTAATGGGTGCAAAGCATATGATGCAAGAGCTTAAACATGAGCACAACAATTGCCAAGTATCACATTACCCAAGACATTAATAGCAATTACTACATGTATCATTTTCCAATTCCAACCATATAACAATTTAACGAAGAAGAAACTTCGCCATGAATATTATGAGCTAAGAACACATGTGTTCATACGAACCAGCGGAGCGTGTCTCTCTCCCACACAAGCATGATGTAATCCAATTTATTCAAACACAAACAAAAACAAAAACAAACAGACGCTCCAAGTAAAGTACATAAGATGTGACCGAATAAAAATATAGTTTCAAGGGAGGAACCTGATAATGTTGTCGATGAAGAAGGGGATGCCTTGGGCATCCCCAAGCTTAGACGCTTGAGTCTTCTTAATATATGCAGGGGTGAACCACCGGGGCATCCCCAAGCTTAGAGCTTTCACTCTCCTTGATCATAGTATATCATCCTCCTCTCTTGCCCCTTGAAAACTTCCTCCACACCAAACTCGAAACAACTCATTAGAGGGTTAGTGCACAATAAAAATTAACATATTCAGAGGTGACACAATCATTCTTAACACTTCTGGACATTGCATAATGCTACTGGACATTAATGGATCAAAGAAATTCATCCAACATAGCAAAAGAGGCAATGCGAAATAAAAGGCAGAATCTGTCAAAACAGAACAGTTCGTATTGACGAATTTTAAAATGGCACCAGACTTGCTCAAATGAAAATGCTCAAATTGAATGAAAGTTGCGTACATATCTGAGGATCATGCATGCACGTAAATTGGCTTAATTTTCTGAGCTACCTACAGGGAGGTAGACCCAGATTCGTGACAGCAAAGAAATCTGGAACTGTGCAGTAATCCAAATCTAGTACTTACTTTTCTATCAACGACTTTACTTGGCACAACAAAACACAAAACTAAGATAAGGAGAGGTTGCTACAGTAGTAAACAACTTCCAAGACACAAAATAAAAACAAAGTACTGTAGCAAAATAACACATGGGTTATCTCCCAAGAAGTTCTTTTCTTTATAGCCATTAAGATGGGCTCAGCAGTTTTAATGATGCACTCGCAAGAAATAGTATTTGAAGCAAAAAGAGAGCATCAAAAGGCAAGTATGAAACAAATTTAAGCCTAACATGCTTCCTATGCATAGGAATCTTGTAAATAAACAAGTTCAAGAAGCATAATGCAACAAGCATAGAAAGATAAAACAAGTATAGCTTCAAAAATTTCAGCACATAGAGAGGTGTTTTAGTAACATGAAAATTTCTACAACCATATTTTCCTCTCTCATAATAACTTTCAGTAGCAACATGAGCAAACTCAACAATATAACTATCACATAAAGCATTCTTATCATGAGTCTCATGCATAAAATTATTACTCTCCACATAAGCATAATCAATTTTATTAGTAATAGTGGGAGCAAATTCAACAAAGTAGCTATCATTATTATTCTCATCAAGTGTTGGAGGCATAGTATAATCACAACAAAATTTACTCTCCATAGTAGGTGGTACCAAAAGACTACTATCATTATAATCATCATAAATAGGAGGCAAAGTATCATCAAAGAAAATTTTCTCCTCAATGCTTGGTGGACTAAAAAGATCATGCTCATCAAAACCAGCTTCCCCAAGCTTAGAATTTTCCATATCATTAGCAACAATGGTGTTCAAAGTATTCATGCTAACATGTTCCATGGGTTTTTTAATTTTCGCATTAAACCATTCATGTCTTGACTCAGGAAATAGTACAAAGAGCTCACAGATGTTTTCCATTATGCCTAACTAGTGTAAACAAGAAACAAAAAGTTGCAATTGCAGGATCTAAAGGAAATAGCTTCGAGCACAAACACAATGGCGCCAGAAAAGTACTTTACCTGGAACCGGAGTATGAGTGCCTTTTACCTTTCCTCCCCGGCAACGGCGCCAGAAAAGTGCTTGATGTCTACGTTCCCCCTCCTTTCCTGTAGACAGTGTTGGGCCTCCAAGAGCAGAGGTTTGTAGAACAGCAGCAAGTTTCCCTTAAGTGGATCACCCAAGGTTTATCGAACTCAGGGAGGAAGAGGTCAAAGATATCCCTCTCATGCAACCCTGCAACCACAAAGCAAGAAGTCTCTTGTGTCCCCAACACACCTAATAGGTGCACTAGTTCGGCGAAGAGATAGTGAAATACAGGTGGTATGAATAAGTATGAGCAGTAGCAACGGTGCCAGAAAATAGCTTGCTGGCGTGTAGTTGATGATGGTAGTATTGCAGCAGTAGTAACGCAGTAAAACAGTAAACAAGCAGTAGTAACGCAGCAGTAGTAAACAAGTAGCGATAGCAGTATTTAGGAACAAGGCCTAGGGATTACACTTTCACTAGTGGACACTCTCAACATTGATCACATAACAGAATAGATAAATGCATACTCTACACTTTTGTTGGATGATGAACGCATTGCGTAGGATTACACGAACCCTCAATGCCGGAGTTAACAAGCTCCACAATTTGTTCATATTTAGTAACCTTATAGTGTAAGATAGATCAACATAACCAAATAGATCACATCAATACCATCATAGTAATGGTTAACTTCACAATCCATAAGAGATCACGATCATAAACTAAGCCAAGAACTACATGATGCACACCCTGTCCACTTTACACCATGCAGGAGGAATAGAATACTTTAATAACATCACTAGAGTAGCACATAGATGAATTGTGATACAAAACTCATATGAATCTCAATCATGTAAAGCAGCTCATGAGATCATTGTATTGAAGTACATAGAAGAGAGATTAACCACATAGCTACCGGTACAGCCCCGAGCCTCGATGGAGAACTACTCCCTCCTCATGGGAGCAGCAGCGGTGATGAAGATGGTGGTGGAGATGGCAGCGGTGTCGATGGAGAAGCCTTCCGGGGGCACTTCCCCGTTCCGGCAGCGTGCCGGAACAGAGACTCCTATCCCCCAGATCTTGGCCTCGCGATGGCGGCGGCTCTGGAAGGTTTCTGTGGTTTTCGTCGAACGCCTCAGGGTTTCTGATCCAGGGGCTTTATATAGGCGAAGAGGCGGCGCAGGAGGGCTGACAGGGGGGCCACACTATAGGGCGGCGCGGCCCCCCCTCTGGCCGCGCCAGCCTGTAGTTTGGTGGGCCTGTGGCCCCCCTCTGGTCCCTCTCGTGTGTTCTGGATGCTTCCGGGGATTCTAAGATCTTTGGCGTTGATTTCGTCCGATTCCGAGAATATTTCGTTACTAGGATTTCTGAAACCAAAAACAGCAGAAAACAGGAACTGGCACTTCGGCATCTTGTTAATAGGTTAGTTCCAGAAAATGCACGAATATGACATAAAGTGTGCATAAAACATGTAGATAACATCAATAATGTGGCATGGAACATAAGAAATTATCGATACGTCGGAGACGTATCACACAACACAACCAAATTACTTTGCCCCAACGTGACAGTGAGGTTGTCAATCTCACCGGCTTGCTGTAACAAAGGATTAGATGTATAGTGTGGAAGATGATGTTTGCAGAAAACAGTAGAACGAGTATTGCAGTAGATTGTATTCGATGTAAAAGAATGGACCGGGGTCCACAGTTCACTAGAGGTGTCTCTCCCATAAGAAATAGCATATTGGGTAAACAAATTACAGTTGGGCAATTGACAAATAAAGAGAGCATAACAATGCACATACATGTTATGATGAGTAGTGTAAGATTTAATTGGGCATTACGACAAAGTACATAGACCGCTATCCAGCATGCATCTATGCCTAAAAAGTCCACCTTCAGGTTATCATCCGAACCCCCTCCAGTATTAAGTTGCAAACAACAGACAATTGCATTAAGTATGGTGCGTAATGTAATCAACAAATACATCCTTAGATATAGAATTGATGTTTTATCCCTAGTGGCAACAGCACATCCACAACCTTAGAGGTTGCTGTCACTCCCCCAGATTTAATGGAGGCATGAACCCACTATCGAGCATAAATACTCCCTCTTGGAGTTACAAGCAATGACTTGGCCAGAGCCTCTACTAGCAACGGAGAGCATGCAAGATCATAAACAACACATAGATAGATTGATAATCAACATAGCATAGTATTCATTATTCATCGGATCCCAACAAACGCACATGTAGCTTTACAGATAGATGATCTTGATCATGTTAGGCAGCTCACAAGATCCGACAATGATAGCACAATGAGGAGAAAACGACCATCTAGCTACTGCTATGGACCCATAGTCCAGGGGTGAACTACTCACACATCAATCCGGAGGCGACCATGGCGGTGTAGAGTCCTCCGGGAGATGATTCCCCTCTCCGGCAGGGTGCCGGAGGCGATCTCCTGAATCCCCCGAGATGGGATTGGCGGCGGCGGCGTCTCTGGAAGGTTTTCCGTATCGTGGCTCTCGGTACTGGGGCTATCCTCGACGAAGGCTTAAGTAGGCGAAGAGGTAGGTCAGGGGGGCTCACGAGGGCCCCACACGACAGGGCGGTGCCTCGTGGCCCCACTTTGTCTCTCCCCCGGTCTTCTGGAAGCTTCGTGGAAAAATAGGACCCTGGGCGTTGATTTCGTCCAATTCCGAGAATATTTCCTTACTAGGATTTCTGAAACCAAAAACAGCAGAAAACAGCAACTGGCTCTTCGGCATCTCGTTAATAGGTTAGTGCCGGAAAATGCATAATAATGACATATAATGTGTATAAAACATGTGAGTATCATCATAAAAGTAGCATGGAACATAAGAAATTATAGATACGTTTGAGACGTATCAAGCATCCCCAAGCTTAGTTCCTACTCGTCCCGAGTAGGTAAACGATAACAAAGATAATTTCTTAAGTGACATGCTATCATAATCTTGATCAATACTATTGTAAGCACATGTAATGAATGCAGCGATTCGAAGCAATGGTTAATGTAATGAGTAAACAACTGAATCATATGGCAAAGACTTTTCATGAATAGTACTTTCAAGACAAGCATCAATAAGTCTTGCATAAGAGTTAACTCATAAAGCAATAGTTTCATAGTAAAGACATTGAAGCAACACAAAGGAAGATTAAGTTTCAGCGGTTGCTTTCAACTTGTAACATGTATATCTGATGACCCACAAGTATAGGGGATCGCAGCAGTCTTCGCGGGTAGTAAAACCCAATGTATTGATTCGACGCAAGGGGAGACAATGAATACTTGAAAGCCTTAACAGCGGAGTTGTCAATTCAGCTGCACCTGGAAACAGACTTGCTCGCAAGAGTTTATCAGTAGTAACAGTTTTATAGCAGTAGCAGTAGTGAAATAGTAGCAGCAGAGTAGCAAAGAAAGCGGTTGTGATTATAGTAAACAACAGGATTAAAATACTGTAGGCACGGGGACGGATAACGGGCGTTGCATGGATGAGAGAAACTCATGTAACAATCATAGCAGGGCATTTGCAGATAATAATAAAACGGTGTCTAAGTACAAAGCAATCAATAGGCATGTGTTCCATATATAGTCGTACGTGCTCGCAATGAGAAACTTGCACAACATCTTTTGTCCTACCAGCCGGTGGCAACCGGGCCTCAAGGGAATCTACTGGATATTAAGGTACTCTTTTTAATAGAGTACCGGAGCAAAGCATTAACACTCCGTGAACACATGTGATCCTCACATCACTACCATCCCCTCCGGTTGTCCCGATTTCTGTCACTTCGGGGCCATTGGTTCCGGACAGCGACATGTGTATACAACTTGCAGGTAAGATCATAAACAATGAATATCATGATGAAACAATAACATGTTCAGATCTGAGATCATGGCACTTGGGCCCTAGTGACAAGCATTAAGCATAACAAGTTGCAACAATATCATCAAAGTACCAATTACGGACACTAGGCACTATGCCCTAACAATATTATGCTATTACATGACCAATCTCATCCAATCCCTACCATCCCCTTCGGCCTACAGCGGGGGAATTACTCACACATGGATGGGGGAAACATGGCTGGTCGATGGAGAGGCGTCGGTGGTGATGATGGCGATGATCTCCTCCAATTCCCCGTCCCGGCGGAGTGCCAGAACGGAGACTTCTGGCTCCTGAGACGGAGTTTCGCGATGTGGCAGCGTTCTGGAGGGTTTCTGGCGACTTCGGCTTCTTGGTCGCGATTTTTAGATCGAAACACCTTAAGTAGTCCAGAGGAGGGCGTCGGAGGCCAGCCGAGGGGGCCAGACGCTAGGGCGGCGCGCCCCCCTCCTGGGCCGCGCCGGCCTAGTGTCTGGGGCCCTCGGGCCTCCACCTGGCTTGCCCTTCTGGCTCCGTGAGTCTTCTGGAAAAATAAGACCCTTCGCATAAATTCCGAGGATTTTCCTGAAAGTTGGATTTCTGCACAAAAACAAGACACCAGAACAGTTCTGCTGAAAACAGCATTAGTCCGCGTTAGTTGTATCCAAAACACACAAATTAGAGGCAAAACAATAGCAAAAGTGTTCGGGAAAGTAGATACGTTTTGGACGTATCAACTCCCCCAAGCTTAGCTTATTGCTTGTCCTCAAGCAATTCAGTTAACAACTGATGCGATAAAAGAACTTTCACGAACACATTTGTTCATATGATGTATATATTCTCATGCTATGGCTAACACTTAGGCAATTCATAATAAGATGCATGCAAATAAGATCATCTAACAGCTATGTCAATCATGGAGAGGTACCAACAATTAATAATAAGCATCATGAATCATGTCTATAAGCAGGATTGCAATGTTCATAAAAGAGTATGATAAAATGGTATCTCGCTTGCCCATATTTGTTCAGCAAAACATAAATGCTCAGGCACCTCTGAAGTTCGTAGAAAGACTAGAAGTAGTGATTGTCAAAGATAAAAGTATCAAAGTTATACCACAATCAATCATATTTTGAGACAAGCATATTGTACTAAGAATGACAGTTGTGCTCTCAAGAAAGTGCTCAAAGAAAGGATGGAGACACAACATAAAAGTAAAAGATTGACCCTTCACAGAGGGAAGCAGGGATTAACATGTGCTAGAGCTTTTCATTTTTAAAACAGGAGTAAAATTATTTTGAGAGGTGTTTGTTGTTGTCAACAAATGGTAATGGGTACACCAACTACCTCGCCAACCGGACTTCCAAGAGCGGCTCCCATGAATTATTTTTATGTTTATGTGGCACTCCTTCCAACCTTTCTTTCACAAACCATGGCTAACCAAATCCTCGGGTGCCCGCCAACAATCTCATACCCTGAAGGAGTGCCTTTTTATTTTAGTTTTATTATGATGACACTCCCCCCAACCTTTGCTTACACAAGCCATGGCTAACCGAATCCTTCGGGTGCCATCCAACAATCACATACCATGTAGGAATGTCTATTTAGGTTAATTAATTTGGGACTGGGAATCCCATTGCCAGCTCTTTTTGCAAAATTATTGGATAAGCGGATGTGCCACTAGTCCATAATGAAAGTCCGTCAAGAGTAAATGACAAGGTTGAAAGTTAAACACCACATACTTCCTCATGAGCTATGAAACATTAACACAAATTGAGAAGCATTTTGAAGGTTTTAAAGGTAGCGCATGAGAATTTACTTGGAATGGTTTGAAATGCCATGCATAGGTATTTATGGTGGACACTTTGGAACAACTTGGTTTTCAGGTGTTTGGAAGCACGAGCAGCGTTCCCGCTCAGTACAAGTGAAAGCTAGCAATAGACTGGGGAGCGACAAATCAAGAGAGCAGTAACTGTCATAATCACGCTTGCGGCAAAATAAATTAACGGAGGCATAAAAGTGATACAAGAACTCTGAAACAATGTAAATCATCGAGGCTTAATTGACTTTTGTTCAGTCATATGCATGCGTGAGCATGTGCCAAGTCGATATAAATGAATTATTCAGAGGAGGATACCACAATGCCATACCTACTTATGAATAAAACAATGCAAGCAAACATCCATGACATGCTACTCATATTAATAAATTGGAGCTAAACATGAGAGATCATGGACTACTAGACTTTCTCAAATGACATATACCTCACATGAACCAACTAAGCATGCTCACATGGATGAGTATATGTACAAAAATGAAAACAAATAGAGTTCATACCAGCCTCTCACCACAATCCAATTGTCGTAGATCGTCATTATTGCCTTTCACTTGTGTAGCTCGGATAATATGAAATGAAAACCACGCTCCAGCCACCGAAGACCATTGAACTCAAAATGAACTTTACAAACCAAAGAAGAACAGCAAATATTTTTGGTATTTTCGAATTGGAAACAAGAACAAAAGGAAACAAGCAAACAAAGCAAAATCTTTTTGGATTTTCTTATAGCAAACCAACGATAGCAAATAAAGCAAATAAATGCAAAAAAACAAAACAAACAAATGGTGAAGAGAAACAACAGAAATATTTTTGGTCTTTTTGGGTTTCAGGAAAGAAACAAAGCAAAAACAAGAAATTGAAAACTAGAAAAGTCACATAAACACAAAGCAGCAGGAATTCGTCAAACTTGACAGCAGTACAGTAATCGATTTTTAAGAAATTCTTCCGCTGCTCAGATCGAAAAGTGTTCAAGTAATGAAAGTTAGATAACAACCTGGGGAACATGCTCAAAAATTGTCTTCGAAAAATACCATTCTGGCTATTTTTGAGAATTTTTTCGGTAACAGCCCAGAATCTGTTTTCAGGCAGCACTTCCCCAAATATCATCTCCCTCTCATTAGAAAACCACTTAAACAAACTAAACAAGTATATACAAGTATCCAGCAATCATAATATGCAAAGAATGAGTGATGCCGGTATACCTCCCCCCAAGCTTAGGCTTTTGGCCTAAGTGGAGATCAATCCCATGGTGCCCATGAAGTAGCACCTCCGTAGTACGATGAAGATGGATCATATTCCGGGTATGTGCTGAAAGAAGCACCCGGGTACGTGACGGTGTAGTCGTAGGAGGGCTCGGCGTCCTCGGAGTCATGTTGCTGGTGGAAGCCTTGTATCTTCATTTTCTCATCCACCTCCTCCTTAGAGCGCGACCATGGTTTCCTGTCAATACTGAACAAATCTGGTTATGGCAAAGGGATTTCCCTCTCATCCCCGTCAGCAAACAACATTCTATAGACCATATTATCTGAATTAGAATCAGCTGTAACAAATTAATGGCTCTTCATAGCAGCAATATCAAGTCTTATAGGAGTTAATGGCACATCAGTAGGATCAAGAGGAAATTCTAGATGTGCTAAAATGCGTGATGCAATAATTCCTCCAAAAATAGGCCCCTTGCTAGATAAGCGGCGAGCAATAAGAGCACCAAGATGATAAGGTGTCTCTCCAGTGAGTGCAGTGATACGTCTCCGACGTATCGATAATTTCTTATGTTCCATGCCACATTATTGATGATATCTACATGTTTTATGCACACTTTATATCGTATTTATGCGTTTTTCGGAACCAACCTATTGACGAGATGCCAAAGGGTCAGTTGTTGTTTTCTGCTGTTTTTGGTTTCAGAAATCCTAGTAAGGAACTATTCTCGGAATTGGACGAAATCAACGCCCAGCATCTTAGAATCACACGAAGCTTCCAGAACACCCGAGAGCCGCCAGAGGAGGGCCCTGTGGGCCCCAGATGATAGGCTGGCGCGGCCAGGGGGTGGGCTGCGCCGCCCTAGTGTCTGGTGGCCCCAGACCCCTTCTGACGCCGCCTCTTCGCCTATAAGAAGCCCCTCGACCTAAATCTTCGATACGGAAAAGCCACGGTACGAGAAACCATCCAGAGCCGCCGCCATCGCGAAGCCAAGATCTGGGGGACAGGAGTCTCTGTTCTGGCACGCCACCGGGACGGGGAAGTGCCCCCGGAAGGCTTCTCCATCATCACCACCGCCATCTTCATCAACGCTGCTGTCTCCCATGAGGAGGGAGTAGTTCTCCATCGAGGCTAAGGGCTGTACCGGTAGCTATGTGGTTCATCTCTCTCCTATGTACTTCAATACAATAATCTCATGAGCTGCATTACATGATTGAGATTCATATGATGATGCTTGTAATCTAGATGTCGTTATGCTAGTCAAGTGGATTTTACTTATGTGATCTCCGGAGACTCCTTGTCCCACGTGTGTAAAGGTGACAGTGTGTGCACCATGTGGGTCTCTTAGGCTATATTTCACAGAATACTTATTCACTGTTATGAATGGCATAGTGAAGTGCTTATTTATATATCTTTATGATTGCAATGTGTTTTGTATCACAATTTATCTGTGTGCTACTCTAGTGATGTTATTAAAGTACTCTATTCCTCCTGCACGGTGTAATGGTGATAGTGTGTGCATCGTGTAGTACTTGGCGTAGGCTATGATTGTGATCTCTTGTAGATTATGAAGTTAACTATTGCTATGATGGTATTGATGTGATCTATTCCTCCTTTCGTAGCGTGAAGGTGACAGTGTGCATGCTATGTTAGTACTTGGTTTGGTTATGTTGATCTGTCATGCACTCTAAGGTTATTTAAATATGAACATCGAATATTGTAGAGCTTGTTAACTCCGGCATTGAGGGTTCGTGTAATCCTACACAGTTAGTGGTGTTCATCATCCAACAAGAGAGTGTAGAGTCTAGCATCTATCTATTTATTCTGTTATGTGATCAATATTGAGAGTGTCCACTAGTGAAAGTATGATCCCTAGGCCTTGTTTCCAATACTGCTATCGCTGCTTGTTTACTGTTCTACTGCATTTGTACTGTCCGCAATATTACCACCATCCATCACACGCCAGTCCTGGGCAAAGCACTTTTCTGGCGCCGTTACTACTGCTCATATACATTCATACCACCTGTATTTCACTATCTCTTCGCCGAACTAGTGCACCTATTAGGTGTGTTGGGGACACAAGAGACTTCTTGCTTTGTGGTTGCAGGGTTGCATGAGAGGGATATCTTTGACCTCTTCCTCCCTGAGTTCGATAAACCTTGGGTGATCCACTTAAGGGAAACTTGCTGCTGTTCTACAAACCTCTGCTCTTGGAGGCCCAACACTGTCTACAAGAATAGAAGCACCCGTAGACATCAAGCACTTTTCTGGCGCCGTTGCTGGGAGGAAAGGTAAAAGGCACTCATACTCCGGTTCCAGGTAACAGTACTTTTCTGGCGCCATTGTGTTTGTGCTCGAAGCTATTTCCTTTAGATCCTGCAATTGCATCTTTTTGTTTCTTGTTTACACTAGTAAGGCATAATGGACAACAATGAGCTTCTTATTCTATTTCCTGATTTAAGACATGGATGGTTTGATCCGAAAATTAAAAAACCCATGGAACATATTAGTATGAACACTTTGAACACCGTTGTTGCTAATGATATGGAAAATTCTAAGCTTGGGGAAGCTGGTTTTGATGAGCATGATCTTTTTAGTCCCGCAAGCATTGAGGAGAAAATTTACTTTGATGATACTTTGCCTCCTATTTATGATGATTATAATGATAGTAGTCTTTTGGTGCCGCCTGTTATGGAGGATAAATTTGATTATGATTACAATATGCCTCCTATATTTGATGATGAGAATAATAATGATAGCTACTTTGTTGAATTTGCTCCCACTACAACTAATAAAATTGATTATGCTTATGTGGAGAGTAATAATTTTATGCATGAGACTCATGATAAGAATGCTTTATGTGATAGTTATATTGTTGAGTTTCCTCATGATGCTACTGGACATTATTATGAGAGAGGAAAATATGGTTGTAGAAATTTTCCTGTTACTAAAACACCTCTCTTTTTGCTGAAAATCTTGAAGCTGCACTTGTTTTATCTTTCTATGCTTGTTGCATTATGCTTCATGAACTTGTTTATTTACAAGATTCCTTTGCATAGGAAGCATGTTAGACTTAAATGTGTTTTGAATTTGCCTCTTGATGCTCTCTTTTGCTTCAACTACTATTTCTTGCGAGTGCATCATTAAAACTGCTGCGCCCATCTTAATGGCTATAAAGAAAGAACTTATTGGGAGATAACCCATGTGTTTATTTTGCTACAGTAATTTTGTTTTATATTTGTGTCTTGGAAGTTGTTACTACTGTAGCAACCTCTCCTTATCTTAGTTTTGTGCATTGTTGTGCCAAGTAAAGTCGTTGATAGTAAGGTTCATACTAGATTTGGATTACTGCGCAGAAACAGATTTCTTTGCTGTCACGAATCTGGGCCTAATTCTCTGTAGGTAACTCAGAAAATTATGCCAATTTACGTGAGTGATCCTAAGATATGTACGCAACTTTCATTTAATTTGAGAATTTTCATTTGAGCAAGTCTGGTGCCTCAATAAAATTTGTCTTTACGAACTGTTCTGTTTTGACAGATTCTGCCTTTTATTTCGCATTGCCTGTTTTGCCATGCTTGATGGATTTTTCGATTCCATTGACTTTCAGTAGCTTTGTGCAGTGTCCAGAAGTATAAATAATGATTGTGTCACCTCTGAATATGTAAATTTTGATTGTGCACTAACCCTCTAATGAGTTGTTTTGAGTTTGGTGTGGAGGAAGTTTTCAAGGATCAAGAGAGGAGGATGATATACACTATGATCAAGGAGAGTGAAAGCTCTAAGCTTGGGGATGCCCCAGTGGTTCACCCCTGCATATATCAAGAAGACTCAAGCGTCTAAGCTTGGGGATGCCCAAGGCATCCCCTTCTTCATCGACAATATTATCAGGTTCCTCTAGTGAAACTATATTTTTATTCCATCACATCTTATGTACTTTACTTGGAGCGTCGGTTTGTTTTTGTTTTTGTTTTGTTTGAATAAAATGGATCCTAGCATTCATTGTGTGGGAGAGAGACACGCTCCGCTGTTGCATATGGACAAATATGTCCTTAGGCTTTACTCATAGTATTCATGGCGAAAGTTTCTTCTTCGTTAAATTGTTATATGGTTGGAAACGGAAAATGATACATGTAGTAATTGGTAAAATGTCTTGGATAATGTGATACTTGGCAATTGTTGTGCTCATGTTTAAGCTCTTGCATCATATACTTTGCACCTATTAATGAAGAAATACATAGAGCTTGCTAAAATTTGGTTTGCATAATTGGTCTCTCTAAGGTCTAGATAATTTCTAGTAAGAGTTTGAACAACAAGGAAGATGGTGTAGAGTCTTATAATGTTTACAATATGTCTTTTATGTGAGTTTTGCTGCACCGCTTCATCCTTGTGTTTGTTTCAAATAAACCTTGCTAGCCTAAACCTTGTATCGAGAGGGAATACTTCTCATGCATCCAAAATCCTTGAGCCAACCACTATGCCATTTGTGTCCACCATACCTACCTACTACATGGTATTTCTCCGCCATTCCAAAGTAAATTTCTTGAGTGCTACCTTTAAAATTTCCATTCTTCACCTTTACAATATATAGCTCATGGGACAAATAGCTTAAAAACTATTGTGGTATTGAATATGTACTTATGCACTTTATCTCTTATTAAGTTGCTTGTTGTGCGATAACCATGTTCCTGGGGACGCCATCAACTACTCTTTGTTGAATATCATGTGAGTTGCTATGCATGTCCGTCTTGTCTGAAGTAAGGGCGATTTACCGCTCATTTAATGGTTAGAGCATGTATATTGTTAGAGAAGAACATTGGGCCGCTAACTAAAGCCATGAATCATGGTGGAAGTTTCAGTTTTGGACATATATCCTCAATCTCATATGAGAACACTAATTGTTGCTACATGCTTATGCATTAAAGAGGAGTCCATTATCTGTTGTCCCGGTATGGATGTCTAAGTTGAGAATAATCAATAGCGAGAAATCCAATGCGAGCTTTCTCCTTAGACCTTTGTACAGGCGGCATAGAGGTACCCCTTTGTGACACTTGGTTAAAACATGTGTATTGCGATGATAATCCCGGTAATCCAAGCTAATTACACTAGTAGGAAAACCCTTATAGGCAAAGCTTAGTTTTGTGGCGCACCACTAAAAATGCGCCACAGAATATTATTTTGTGGCGCACCATTCTGGGTGCGCCACAGAAATAGCTTAATTTTGTGGCGCACTATGAAATGCTGCGCCACAAAAACTTGGTGGGGCCCACATCCTGTCACGCCCAACCATTGGTTTTACCTTTTCTACGGCGCACTGCACCTGGTGCGCCACAGAAATAACGTATTCTGTGGCGCACTGGCCTCGGTGCGCCACAGAAATAATGTTTTCTGTGGCGCACTTGTCTCGGTGCGCCACAGAAATAACGTGTCCTATATCAAGGCCGTACCCCTCCCTCGCCACAGAAGTTCCTCTCCCCTCTCTCCCCTCTCTCCCCGCGCCGCCGTCTTCCATGGCGAGCGCTGCCGTCGCTGTCGCTGCCGCCGCCGCCTTCCTCCGCGAGGGCCGGATGCCGCCACGCTCCACCCATCCCCGCCACCAGCAGCACAAGCCGCTGCGGCGTGGAGGAGGAGGGGCCGGCGTGGCGTCAAGGTGGAGGAGCCGCCGCCGCATCAAGGTGGAGGAGCCGCCGCGACCTCCACCCCTGCCGTCGTCGTCGGTGAGCTCCTCCACAACTCTCCAAATCGTCGGTGAGCTCCCTCCCCTCCCCTCCCTCTTCCTCCCCCGCGCGAGCACAACGTGCTCGACGAAATGCTCGCTCGGTTGGCTCTGGATGCATTGCTGCTAGTGATGCTTAGCTGTTAATCTTGATGCTACTGGTTCATTTGTTGGCTCTGGATGCATTGCTGCTAGTGATGCATTGCTGCTCGGTTGGTTCATTTGATGCTACTGGTTCATTTGTTGTGCTCAGTGAGGTTAACTGTTAATCTTGATGGCTTATTACTACTGGTTCATTTGTTGTGCTCAGTGAGGTTAACTGTTAACAATTTTCTTGATGGGTTCATAGGAATTTGATGCTACTGTTCATTTAAATGCTTGTTGTGCTCAGTGAGGTTAACTGGTTCATAGGAATTTAAATGCATGAAATGCTACTGGTGGGCTTGTATACATACATATTTATAGTTGCTCTTGGTTGGCCTGGGATTAGTTTTCTGGACCCCAAGTAATTCTCTGTTGGGATTAGTTTTCTGGACCCCAAGTTTTTTGGACCCCTGATGATTTACTTGATGGATTCTTGTGAGCTTATGGTATGCTTATAATGCTCTGATTAGTGGGGATGCTTACTGGATCATGTGCATATAGTTCATATAGTTCCCTAAAAATAAAGAATGCTCCCTGGCCAGAAGCTTGATGTCTTAGCTCAGCCAATGATGCAAAGGCTGAGGCAAAAACTTGGATAAGAACATATACTAAAATGTGTGATTTAAATGGAATGCTTATGATGGTTACTACCAAGTGATGAATAATCCCTTATGGTACCCCAGCTTTGTTTTGAACTCAACTGAGTAATGATAAATTTCTATTTCTTGTGTTGGCTTTGATGAAAATAGAGATATTCACAGTAGGGGATCATGTAAATGAATGCCACTGTGGTATCCTTTGAAGAAAAAGGACTGTTTCTGATGGTTTTAAAAGGCTAGGTGGTGCTAGGTGATTCAGTTGGCTACCAAGACTTGTCTCATCTGGTTAGCTGGGATATGCTATGTGTTGTTGCTTGTTTAGGCATATCTATCACTTACTGGATTTACTGGTTCTTGATTGGCCTCTCTTTTGCCAGCATCACTTGGTCTATATACCAAGTGATGAATAATCCCTTTGGAGCATCTGCTCCATGCATGCTATGTGTGTTTGAGCATCTTGACTTATGTCCCTATGATAATGGATCATCAAATGTTTCCCTTTGTCCCTGGTTGCCTCCTTAATTGATGCCTTATGATCCAAATGATCCAAGTCCCTTGCATGATCCCATTTGTCCCTAATGTTGCTTAATTAAGATGAATAAATTCCCTCTAATCACCATTTGGAGATCAAGACTAGTTCTTGATATCCATTAGTTACTGTCAACACATGTGTTTGCATGTGTGTGTGAGCTGCTTGTAGTGTCACTTGACTATTCAAGTTTCAATGTTGGTTACTTTTCCTCTAGTGCAAGAAATGGTTGAGCAGATGTTTATCCACTGTTGGCCTTTATTCTTGGGTAGCTCAAAGTGTCATGCACTTACTGGATCATCAAATGTTTCCCTTAATTTGTCCCTGGTTGCCTCCTTAATTGATGCCTTATGATCCAAATTACTATATTATTGGATTGAGTGATATGGCTACTGCTTGTTTGCTCTCCAAATGCTATATATGTGTATTTGACCATGCTTATGATGGATTTCTTTTAAGGACTCTAGCTAGATTAGAGGGGAAAAAGTTGCTGCTTTGTTGCCTATGATAATGGATCATCAAATGTTTCCCTTTGTCCCTGGTTGCCTCCTTAATTGATGCCTTATGATCCAAATTACTATATTATTGGATTGAGTGATATGGCTACTGCTTGTTTGCTCTCCAAATGCTATATATGTGTATTTGACCATGCTTATGATGGATTTCTTTTAAGGACTCTAGCTAGATTAGAGGGGAAAAAGTTGCTGCTTTGTTCCCTATGATAATGGATCATCAAATGTTTCCCTTTGTCCCTGGTTGCCTCATTAATTGATGCCTTATGATCCAAATGACCCAAGTCCCTTGCATGATCCCATTTGTCCCTAATGTTGCTTAAGATGAATAAATTCCTCTAATCACCATTTGGAGATCAAGACTAGTTCTTGATTTCCATTAGCTAGACTCCAATATTAAAAATGTCTCCCAAATATGGAGACAAACATTTTAACATTACCCCAAGTGATTTACTTGTCGATGATTAGATGGTTGGTCGATCACTCGTACACTCGGGGGTGGAGCAAGTGAGGCTTGGTGTGATGGCACAAATATCAATATCTTGTGCATCCTACCTGGCCTCACTTACTCCATCCCTGGATGTTAATATTTGTTTCGACCAACAAAGTATGAGGCATTCCATTTAGTTCATATATACTAGCTACTTCTTAATTGCATTGGCCTTTCTTCCATTTTAGTGCCGATGATTAAATTGTTTGGTCACTTGTACACTACAGGGTGGGGCCAGTGAGCCTGGTGCGATGGCACAAATATCAATCTCTTGTGCATCCTACCTGGCCTCACTGACCCCATCCCGGAATGTTAATATTTCTTTCGACCAACAAAGTATGAGGCATATGATATCTAGTTGAGATACCACTTGGCTCTTTCTTCCATTTTAGTGCCGATGATTAGAATGTTTGGTCACCTATACGCCGCAATATACTTTGTAGACGAGCCCCCCTTTCCCTGGCCACCGTTCCGTGAACGAGTCCTTGACGAGACAACAACGCCGACATGCCTCTCCGGCGCAGCACCACTTTTCTTCTCTCGCCGTCCGATGCGTGAACGAGTCCTTAATGCCAAGACGGTGCCAGCCTCCCTAGCATCATGCCGACTCGTTGTCGCGCTTCAAAGCCGTGTCGATCACGCGCCCTGCACTCTCTGCAGGCGCGGGACACACGGGCTTGAAGCGCGGCAACACGGCCCGGCATAATGCTGGGCAGGCCGGCACGGTCTTTGCATCAAGGACTCGTTCACTGACAGCGAGGACTGGCGTGGTTCTGCGCCGGAGATGCAGATCGGCGTTGTTGTGTCGTCAAGCACCCGTTGACGGAACGCCGACCGGGAAAGGGGGCCCTTCCGCAAAGTATACGGTGGTGTATCTTTGCAACTATGGTTTCTGACCATAGTATTTGTGTTGACCAACAATGTATGAGGCACATATTCTATTTTGTCATTCCATTTGCTTTGAGATTTTCAAAATGCCGATGATTAAAATGTTTGGTCACCGTACACTTGGGGGTGGCGTAAGTGAGCCTGGTAAGATAGCACAAATATCAATCTCTTGTGCATCCTACCTGGCCTCGCTTACACCATCCCTAAATGTTAATATTTGTGTTGACCAACAATGTATGAGGCACTTATTCCATTTTGTCATTCCATTTGCTTTGAGATTTTCAAAATGCCGATGATTAAAATGTTTGGTCACCGTACACTTGGGGGTGGCGTAAGTGAGCCTGGTAAGATAGCACAAATATCAATCTCTTGTGCATCGGACTTGGCCTCACTGACGCCATCTCTAAATGTTAATATTTGTGTTGACCAACAATGTATGAGGCACTTATTCCATTTTGTCATTCCATTTGCTTTGAGATTTTCAAAATGCCGATGATTAAAATGTTTGGTCACCGTACACTTGGGGGTGGCGTAAGTGACCCTGGTAAGATAGCACAAATATCAATCTCTTGTGCATCGGACTTGGCCTCACTGACGCCATCCCTAAATGTTAATATTTGTGTTGACCAACAATGTATGAGGCACTTATTCCATTTTGTCATTCCATTTGCTTTGAGATTTTCAAAATGCCGATGATTAAAATGTTTGGTCACCGTACACTCGGGGGCGGCGTAAGTGAGTCTGGTAAGATAGCACAAATATCAATCTCTTGTGCATCGGACTTGGTCTCACTTACACCGTCCCTGAATGTTAATATTTGTGTTGACCAACAATGTATGAGGCATTTATTCCATTTCTCTTGTGCATCGGACTTGTTGGTCTCACTTTCTTCCATTTTCATCATAGTAGGAACTGGATGAAGGACCCCGATGCAAGCGAGCCTGGTGGGTAGAGATGACGGAGCAAAGGAGGAACCGGATGAAGACTACTTTGTATCTCGAAATTGTGAATTTTGTATGAATTAAGAGTTGTATGCAAAACATTTGACACTTGCCACTATATATGTATCTCGATCGGGCTCTAAGTAATGTGATGATGATGTCTATGTTATATCTGTGCAATGTACATGATATTTATATTATATCTGAATGTTGCTGTATATAACCTGTGTATCTGTATTGTGTATCTGTATTGATGTGTATAAACTGCATATGTATAGCAGGCAGCACAAAATCGTGTATAATACAAGCAAATTCTGTGGCGCACTTAGAACCAATTCTGTGGCGCACCCTTTTCTGTGGCGCACCTAAGAACAAGTGCGCCACAGAAACCTTAGTTCTGTGGCGCATGGGCAGGTGCGCCACAGAAACCTTATTTTTGTGGCGACGTTTCTGTGGCGCACCTCCCATGCGCCACAGAATCCATTTTTCGTGCGCCACTGATGAGGCTTTTCCTACTAGTGTTAGGATAAGGTGCGGGCACTATTAGTATACTATGCATGAGGCTTGCAACTTGTAGGATATAATTTACATAACACATATGCTTTATTACTACCGTTGACAAAATTGTTTCTTGTTTTCAAAACGAAAGCTCTAGCACAAATATAGCAATGGATGCTTTCCTCTTTGAAGGACCATTCTTTTACTTTTATGTTGAGTCAGTTCACCTATTTCTCTCCATCTCAAGAAGCAAACACCTGTGTGAACTGTGCATTGATTCCTACATACTTGCATATTGCACTTGTTATATTACTTTACATTGACAACTATCCATGAGATATACATGTTACAAGTTGAAAGCAACCGCTGAAACTTAATCTTCCTTTATGTTGCTTCAATACCTTTACTTTGAATTATTGCTTTATGAGTTAACTCTTATGCAAGACTTATTGATGCTTGTCTTGAAGTACTATTCATGAAAAGTCTTTGCTATATGATTCATTTGTTTACTCATGTCATTTACATTGTTTTGATCGCTGCATTCATTACATATGCTTACAATAGTATGATCAAGATTATGATGGCATGTCACTCCAGAAATTATCTTTGTTATCGTTTACCTGCTCGGGACGAGCAGAAACTAAGCTTCTGGATGCTGATACGTCTCCGACGTATCGATAATTTCTTATGTTCCATGCCACATTATTGATGATATCTACATGTTTTATGCACACTTTATATCGTATTTATGCGTTTTCTGGAACTAACCTATTGACGAGATGCCGAAGGGCCGTTCTTTGTTGCTGTTTTTGGTTTCAGAAATCCTAGTAAGGAAATATTCTCGGAATTGGACGAAATCAACGCCCAGCATCTTAGAATCACACGAAGCTTCTAGAACACCCGAGAGCCGCCAGAGGAGGGCCCTGTGGGCCCCAGCTGATAGGCTGGCGCGGCCAGGGGGTGGGCCGCGCCGCCCTAGTGTCTGGCGGCCCCAGACCCCTTCTGACGCCGCCTCTTCGCCTATAAGAAGCCCCTCGACCTAAATCTTCGATACGGAAAAGCCACGGTACGAGAAACCATCCAGAGCCGCCGCCATCGCGAAGCCAAGATCTGGGGGACAGGAGTCTCTGTTCCGGCACGCCGCCGGGATGGGGAAGTGCCCCCGGAAGGCTTCTCCATCATCACCACCGCCATCTTCATCAACGCTGCTGTCTCCCATGAGGAGGGAGTAGTTCTCCATCGAGGCTAAGGGCTGTACCGGTAGCTATGTGGTTCATCTCTCTCCTATGTACTTCAATACAATAATCTCATGAGCTGCATTACATGATTGAGATTCATATGATGATGCTTGTAATCTAGATGTCGTTATGCTAGTCAAGTGGATTTTACTTATGTGATCTCCGGAGACTCCTTGTCCCACGTGTGTAAAGGTGACAGTGTGTGCACCGTGTGGGTCTCTTAGGCTATATTTCACAGAATACTTATTCACTGTTATGAATGGCATAGTGAAGTGCTTATTTATATCTCTTTATGATTGCAATGTGTTTTGTATCACAATTTATCTGTGTGCTACTCTAGTGATGTTATTAAAGTACTCTATTCCTCCTGCACGGTGTAATGGTGATAGTGTGTGCATCGTGTAGTACTTGGCGTAGGCTATGATTGTGATCTCTTGTAGATTATGAAGTTAACTATTGCTATGATGGTATTGATGTGATCTATTCCTCCTTTCGTAGCGTGAAGGTGACAGTGTGCATGCTATGTTAGTACTTGGTTTGGTTATGTTGATCTGTCATGCACTCTAAGGTTATTTAAATATGAACATCGAATATTGTGGAGCTTGTTAACTCCGGCATTGAGGGTTCGTGTAATCCTACACAGTTAGTGGTGTTCATCATCCAACAAGAGAGTGTAGAGTCTAGCATCTATCTATTTATTCTGTTATGTGATCAATGTTGAGAGTGTCCACTAGTGAAAGTATGATCCCTAGGCCTTGTTTCCAATACTGCTATCGCTGCTTGTTTACTGTTCTACTGCATTTGTACTGTCCGCAATATTACCACCATCCATCACACGCCAGTCCTGGGCAAAGCACTTTTCTGGCGCCGTTACTACTGCTCATATACATTCATACCACCTGTATTTCACTATCTCTTCGCCGAACTAGTGCACCTATTAGGTGTGTTGGGGACACAAGAGACTTCTTGCTTTGTGGTTGCAGGGTTGCATGAGAGGGATATCTTTGACCTCTTCCTCCCTGAGTTCGATAAACCTTGGGTGATCCACTTAAGGGAAACTTGCTGCTGTTCTACAAACCTCTGCTCTTGGAGGCCCAACACTGTCTACAAGAATAGAAGCACCCGTAGACATCATGCAGCAAATAAGAAAGCAAGATGATAGCTAGAAATATTGCTAGTGTTCTCCCTACCAAGAATGCTAGTAGCAAGGTAATAAGCAAAATACTTAATGGCGGGGAGTTGGATGTTTCTTATCTTGCCACGCTGAATGGTGCGGCAATCATCGTTGGTGATCTCTCGGTAGAGCTCAAGCAAAACCCTCGGATTGTCCTCGATCCTCTTTGCGGTACCTACAGGGGCAATACCCAATGCAGCACAAAAATCTTTCAACTTCATAGTAATGGCTTTACCATAGATCTTGAATGCAACCGTCGGGTGGTAGTGCTTGTTGTTGAACTTGAAGCTCTCCACAAAGATTTTAGTGAGCATATAGTATTGCTCCCTTTCATCTTCCATATAGGTGGTTAAACCCGCCTTACCAACGAGGGTCAAGAAATCATCCACCAACCCTGCATTACTCAAAAAGTCATAGCATGGGAAAGATGAAGCGTTAGGGACTCCATCGTCCTCTTCGGGATCGAAGCTTGGCGCGATGATATCCTCATTATAGGATTGCCTGAATCGAGTGGCGGTCCTAGAGGGCCTTCCAGTGCTTGTAGTCTCTCTCTCAAACACTTCTTCAAAGTTATAATTATCCATCTCCCTTTTCTGAAATTTTTCAACAATCATTATAAAATTTGATTTGGTGACATATAATTGAAGGAAACTACTATAGGAACTTGCTAGAGTACTAATCATGCATCAAAACTAGTTTTTACATCATAGAACAAGCATGCAAGCTCACTAAACATGTTACCTACAGCAGCAAAATATTCAAGATATACTCAACCAAACAAAATTCTACTTGGATAATCGGAGGAGTCACATACCAAGGAGCAAATGTGCCAAATTTCAGCAAGAAATCTGGGCTGAGCAAAGAGATCGAAAAATCCTGAGCTCTTGAGCAAAAACGCGAGTGAGAGAAAGCTGGTGTTGATTTTTTCGGGAGAGAGAAGAGTGTGGGAGGAAGAGATGCTAAAGTGGGGCAAAGGGGGGCCCACACAGCAGGGTGGCGCGTCCCCCTTGCTGGCCGCGCCACCCTGTGGGGTGCCACCCTGGGGTGCCCCACTGGTCATCCCCAGGTGCTCCCAGGTGCATTTTCGAAAAATAGGACCAACGGTATAATTTTTGTGAATTTTTGAAAACTTTGAAAAATGCACATTTCTGGGCATTAAGTTTATTATTACTGGACATGAATTTTTTTTGAAATCTCTAATTAACTAAGGAACTTTGCAAATCAAAAGTGCTACAGCAAATAAAACAAGTGGAGGAAGAAAGAGATGTTGTTTACCTCCTCTATGCATATAAAAAGTATTTGTTAACAAGGTTGATCAAGTCTTGCCACCAAATAAATTTTACATAGCATAAGAAGAAATAAACCTCAAATCAATCATGTTACCTTGAATTGTATTGATATGGATCCAATCATAAGATTTTGATATCCTTCTTTAGGCTCATATATAGGACAATCAATAGTTCCAATTTTGATAGTTCTCACATTAGAAATAGTATTGACTCCACATACTTTATCAATCCTCTTGGGGAAATAGACGGTATGCTCCTTATCATCAACATTGAAAGTAACCTTCCCTTTGTTGCAATCAATAACAGCCCCTGCGGTGTTAAGAAAAGGTCTCCCAAGAATAATAGACATATTATCATCTTCAGGCATTTCCAACACAACAAAATCAGTTAATATCAAGCAGTTATTAGTAACTTGAACAGGAACATCCTCACATATACCAACAGGAATAGCAGTAGATTTATCAGCCATTTGCAAAGATATATCAGTAGGTATCAACTTATCTAAATAAAGTCTCTTATAAAGAGAAAAATGCATAACACTAACACCGGCTCCCAAGTCACATAGAGCAGTTTTAACATAATTATTCTTAATAGAACAAGGAATAGTAGGTATACCTGGGTCGCCCAACTTCTTTGGAACTTTACCATTGAAAGAGTAATTAGCAAGCATAGTGGAAATCTCCTCATTGGGGATTTTCCTTTTGTTAGTAACAATATCTTTCATATACTTTGAATAAGGAGGCAATTTAATAGCATCAGTCAAAGGGATTTGCAAGAATAAAGGTTTCATCCAATCACAAAATTTATTATAGTGTTCTTCTTCCTTTGATTTTAGTTTCTTAGCAGGAAAAGGCATTTGCTTTTGCACCCAAGGTTCTCTTTCATTACCATGTTTCTTAGCAATAAAATCTTCTTTAGTATACTTTTTATTTTTAGCATGCTTTCCAGGTTCATCTTCAACTTCTTCTTTATCAGAAGCGTCATTCTTATCATTATCATTACCATTATCATGTTCATTACCACTTTCAGTTTCAGCATCGGAAACAGAAATACTATTAGGATCATTAACAGGTTCAGAGGATTCTACAACCTTTCTATGTTTCTTCTTCTTTTTCTTAGAAGGAGCACTAGGTTCAATTCGTTGAGAATCTTGTTCAATTCTTTTGGGATGCCCTTCAGGATATACAGGATCCTGGGTAGAGACACCGCCTATAGTTGTTACTTCATAAGCATGTTTCTCTTTAGAATTATTTTTTAACAAGTCATTTTGAACTTTAGTGAGTTGATCAATTTGAGTTTGAACCATTTGAAAATTTTTAACAAGCATCTTAACATCATTGGAGGTTCTCTCCACAATATCATGCAAATTGCTAATAGCTTGAGAATTTTCCATTAGATGATTCTCTACTCTCATATTAAAATTTTCTTGCTTAACAATATATTTATCAAACTCATCTAAGCATTGAGCAGGAGGTTTTGAATACGGAATATCTTCCCTAGTAAAGCGTTGAAGGGAGTTTACCTCGATCATGGATGAAGGGGGAATTATCTCACATATATCTTCTATGGGAGGTAGATTCTTCACATCTTCGGATTTAATACCTTTTTCCTTGAGAGACTTCTTAGCTTCCCTCATATCTTCATCATTCAATTTAATTAAACCCCTCTTCTTCAATATTGGCGTTGGAGTTGGTTCAGGTGTAGTCCAATCATCATGATTCCGGCCTATTTTAGCCAATAATTCTTCAGCCTCGTCTGGAGTTCTTTTCCTGAAAACACAACCAGCACAACTATCCAAATATGCCCTAGACTCAATGGTTAGTCCACTATAAAATATATCAAGTAGATCATTCTTTTCTAAATCATGTCTAGGTCGAGCTCTGATAAGAGAACAAAATCTTGCCCAAGCCTCAGGCAATTTCTCTTCATCTCCCTGGTCAAACCTATAAATTTTCTGTAAAGCAATATGTTGAGCACTAGCAGGAAAGTATTTTCGAAAGAAAACATCACGCAGCTCAGTTGGACTTTTAATAGAACCATGAGGCAAATTATTATACCAAGTTTTAGCATCATCCTTTAATGAGAAAGGAAAAAATTTAGCGACAAAGTAAGTACGCATCTTGACATCATCAGAAAACAAGCTACTCATAGAAGAAAGTTCAATCATGTGTTCTACAGCACTTTCTTTTTCAGTACCACAAAAGGGTGCTTTCTCTACAATAGCTATATGAGATAGATCAAGAGAAAAATCATAATCTTTATCCTTAATGCATATAGGAGATGTGGCAAATTCAGGATCAGGAGATAGCTTATGTCTAACAGTATATTGTGCGAGAAACTTTTTAATTTTTCTTGCATCAGCAGTAGCATTGCATCTATTAATAAAATCATCATTAAGCTCCACATAATCCTCATCAGGATCATCACTAGAATAATCAAGTTCAGGTGAATTAACAGGTGTAGCAGCATTAGGAGTTTCAGTATTTTCAATTTGTCTAGACCTAACAATTGTAGCATCTAGAAAGGATCCCATTGAACCACTATCATCAAGCACATCAGAATTATTATCAATATTATGAGAGTTTTCAGATTCAGCAGAAGTACCAGCAAGTGAAGCTTGCGGCGGTGAAACAAGTTGACTTATCACAGATGGTGAATCAAGTGTAGCAGAGGTACTCAGAGTTGTACCTTTTCTTGTAGTGGATGGTAATATGGCGACTTTAGGATCGCGAGTTTTACCCATGATGGAGAATTTGCAGCGAACAATATCAATCCAAGTGAACTTCCAAATAAAGCTATGCTCCCCAGCAACGGCGCCAGAAAACAGTCTTGATGACCCACAAGTATAGGGGATCGCAGCAGTCTTCGCGGGTAGTAAAACCCAATTTATTGATTCGACACAAGGGGAGACAAAGAATACTTGAAAGCCTTAACAGCGGAGTTGTTAATTCAGCTACACCTGGAAACAGACTTGCTCGCAAGAGTTTATCAGTAGTAACAGTTTTCTAGCAGTAGCAGTAGTAAAATAGTAGCAGCAGAGTAGCAGAGAAAGCAGTTGTGATTATAGTAAACAGCAGGATTAAAATACTGTAGGCACAGGGACGGATAACGGGCGTTGCATGGATGAGAGAAACTCATGTAACAATCATAGCAGGGCATTTGCAGATAATAATAAAACGGTGTCTAAGTACAAAGCAATCAATAGGCATGTGTTCCATATATAGTCGTACGTGCTCGCAATGAGAAACTTGCACAACATCTTTTGTCCTACCAGCCGGTGGCAGCCGGGCCTCAAGGGAATCTACTGGATATTAAGGTACTCCTTTTAATAGAGTACCGGAGCAAAGCATTAACACTCCGTGAACACATGTGATCCTCACATCACTACCATCCCCTCCGGTTGTCCCGATTTCTGTCACTTCGGGGCCAGTGGTTCCGGACAGCGACATGTGTATACAACTTGCAGGTAAGATCTAAAACAATGAATATCATGATGAAACAATAACATGTTCAGATCTGAGATCATGGCACTCGGGCCCTAGTGACAAGCATTAAGCATAACAAGTTGCAACAATATCATCAAAGTACCAATTACGGACACTAGGCACTATGCCCTAACAATCTTATGCTATTACATGACCAATCTCATCCAATCCCTACCATCCCCTTCGGACTACAGCGGGGGAATTACTCACACATGGATGAGGGAAACATGGTTGGTCGATGGAGAGGCGTCGGTGGTGATGATGGCGATGATCTCCTCCAATTCCCCGTCCCGGCGGAGTGCCAGAACGGAGACTTCTGGCTCCTGAGACGGAGTTTCGCGATGTGGCGGAGTTCTGGAGGGTTTCTGGTGACTTCGGCTTCTTGGTCGCGATTTTTAGATCGAAACACCTTAAGTAGTCCAGAGGAGGGCGTCGGAGGCCAGCCGAGGGGGCCAGACGCTAGGGCGGCGCGCCCCCCTCCTGGGCCGCGCCGGCCTAGCGTCTGGGGCCCTCGGGCCTCCACCTGGCTTGCCCTTCTGGCTCCGTGAGTCTTCTGGAAAAATAAGACCTTTCGCATAAATTCCGAGGATTTTCCTGAAAGTTGGATTTCTGCACAAAAACGAGACACCAGAACAGTTCTGCTGAAAACAGCGTTAGTCCGCGTTAGTTGTATCCAAAACACACAAATTAGAGGCAAAACAATAGAAAAAGTGTTCGGGAAAGTAGATACGTTTTGGACGTATCAATATCTCACGGATATTGTCAACATAAAGTAATATAATAAGTGCAATATGCAAGTATGTAGGAATCAATGCACAGTTAACACAAGTGTTTGCTTTTAAGACAGAAGGAAATGGGTAAACTGACTCAACAATAAAAGTAGAAGAAAGGCCCTTCGCAGAGGGAAGCATGGATTGCTATATTTTTGCTAGAGCTTTTATTTTGAAAACAAGAAACAATTTTGTCAACTGTAGTAATAAAGCATATGTATCATGTAAATTATATCCTACAAGTTGCAAGCCTCATGCATAGTATACCAATGGTGCCCGCACCTTGTCCTAATTAGCTCGGATTACCTGGATTATCATGGCAATACATATGTTTTAACCAAGTGTCACAATGGGGTACCTCTATGCTGCCTGTACAAAGGTCTAAGGAGAAAGTTCGCATTGGATTTCTCGCTTTTGATTATTCTCAACTTAGACATCCATACCGGGACAACATAGACAACAGATAATGGACTCCTCTTTAATGCATAAGCATTTAGCAACAAATAATGTTCTCATAAGAGATTGAGGATAATTGTCCAAAACTGAAACTTCCACCATGAATCATGGCTTTAGTTAGCGGCCCAATGTTCTTCTCTAACAATATGCATACTCAAACCATTCAACTCATGGTAAATCGCCCTTACTTCAGACAAGATGAACATGCATAGCAACTCACATGATATTCAACAAAAAATAGTTGATGGCATCCCCAGGAACATGGTTATCGCTCAACAAGCAACTTATAAGAGATAAAATGCATAAGTACATATTCAATACCACAATAGTTTTTAGGCTATTTGTCCCATGAGCTATATATTGCAAAGATAAAGAATGAAAATTTTAAAGGTAGCACTCAAGCAATTTACTTTGGAATGGTGGAGAAATACCATGTAGTAGGTAGGTATGGTGGACACAAGTGGCATAGTGTTTGGCTCAAGGATTTTGGATGCATGAGAAGTATTCCCTCTCGATACAAGGTTTAGGCTAGCAAGGTTGTTTAAAGCAAACACAAGTATGAACCGGTACAGCAAAACTCACATAAAAGACATATTGTAAGCATTATAAGACTCTATACCGTCTTCCTTGTTGTTCGACCTTCACTAGAAAATATCTAGACCTTAGAGAGACCAATTATGCAAACCAAATTTTAGCATGCTCTATGTATTTCTTCATTAATAGGTGCAAAGTATATGATGCAAGAGCTTAAACATGAGCACAACAATTGCCAAGTATCACATTATTCAAGATATTATACCAATTACCACATGTAACATTTCCCGTTTCCAACCATATAACAATTTAACGAAGCAGTTCAACCTTCGCCATGAATATTATGAGTAAAGCCTAAGGACATATGTGTCCATATGCAACAGCGGAGCGTGTCTCTCTCCCACACAATGAATGCTAGGATCCAACTTTATTCAAACAAAACAAAACAAAAACAAACATACGCTCCAAGTAAAGCACACAAGATGTGATGGAATAAAAATATAGTTTCACTAGAGGAACCTGATAATGTTGTCGATGAAGAAGGGGATGCCTTGGGCATCCCCAAGCTTAGAAGCTTGAGTCTTCTTGAAATATGCAGGGGTGAACCACCGGGGCATCCCCAATCTTAGATCTTTCACTCTCCTTGATCATATTGTATCATCCTCCTCTCTTGATCCTTGAAAACTTCCTCCACACCAAACTCGAAACAAACTCATTAGAGGGTTAGTGCATAACCAAAAATTTCACATGTTCAGAGGTGACACAATCATTCTTAACACTTCTGGACATTGCACAAAGCTACTGAAAGTTAATGGAACAAAGAAATCCATCAAACATAGCAAAACAGGCAATGCGAAATAAAAGGCAGAATCTGTCAAAACAGAACAGTCCGTAAAGACGTATTTTTCTGGGGCACCAGACTTGCTCAAATGAGAAAACTCAAAACTAATGAAAGTTGCGTACATATCTGAGGATCACGCACGTAAATTGGCATAATTTTCTGAGTTACCTACAGAGACTACTGTACAAATTCGTGACAGCAAGAAATCTGTTTCTGCGCAGTAATCCAAATCTAGTATCAACTTTATCATTAAAGACCTTACTTGGCACAACAATACAATAAAACTAAGATAAGGAAAGGTTGCTACAGTATTAGCAACTTCCAAGACTCAAATATAAAACAAAGTACTGTAGTAAAATAATGGATTGTCTCCCATAAGCGCTTTTCTTTAACGCCTTTCAGCTAGGCGCAGAAAGTGTGTATCAAGTGTTATCAAGAGATAAAGCATCAACAGTGGGATTTGGAGTTTTCTCAACAATGCATTGTATTTTATCTATATAAGTTTCAGAGGCTCCTTTTTCATTACCCTTAGGCTTGCTACTCTCATCAAACAAATTTTCAGGAACAAGCCAAGCATAGTTATTTTCTAGTGCCTCATGCATTCCTAGGAGCTTGCAAGGTATTGGTGCTTTAATCTCCCCACCATCATTAACATTATTAGTGTACCTTATTCTGTCCATGTCATCTTTTCAAGTGTTCTTTTAAAATCGGTGAACATACCAAGCCTCTTATGCTTAATGAAAACTTTTCTAGCTTCTTTAGCTATATCCTCAAATTCTCTAACAAGGACTTTTAAAACAAAATCTCTCTTTTCTCCCCTCTCCATATCAGAAAGTGTAAGAAACATGTGTTGTATCATGGGATTGAGACTAATAAATCTAGTTTCCATCATGCGTACCAAACAGACAGAGGCATTTTCATAGGTAGGGACAGTTTTTGCCAGGGGTATATCTTCAAGATCTTCATGCATACTAACATGGGTGAAAAATTCTTCTATATTATCTCTTCCAATTATAGACCCTTGTCCCACCGGTATATCTTTAAGAGTAAACTTAGGAGGAAGCACGATGAAATAAGTAAAGTAAATGCAAGTAACTAATTTTTTGTGTTTTTTTAATATGGCAAACAAGATAGTAAATAAAGTAAAACTAGCAACTAATTTTTTTGTGTTTTGTTTTAGTGCAGCAAACAAAGTAGTAAATAAAAGTAAAGCAAGACAAAAACAAAGTAAAGAGATTGGAGGTGGAGACTCCCCTTGCAGCGTGTCTTGATCTCCCCGGCAATGGCGCCAGAAATTTTACTTGCTGCGCGTAGTTGACGTATGTCTTTCCGTTCAACACGCGACCGTTGGGAACCCCAAGAGGAAGGTGTGATGCGTACAGCAGTAAGTTTCCCTCAGTAAGAAACCAAGGTTTATCGAACCAGTAGGAGCCAAGAAGCACGTTGAAGGTTGATGGCGGCGGAGTGTAGTGCGGCGCAACACCAGGGATTCCGGCGCCAACGTGGAACCTGCACAACACAACCAAATTACTTTGCCCCAACGTGACAGTGAGGTTGTCAATCTCACCGGCTTGCTGTAACAAAGGATTAGATGTATAGTGTGGAAGATGATGTTTGCAGAAAACAGTAGAACGAGTATTGCAGTAGATTGTATTCGATGTAAAAGAATGGACCGGGGTCCACAGTTCACTAGAGGTGTCTCTCCCATAAGAAATAGCATATTGGGTAAACAAATTACAGTTGGGCAATTGACAAATAAAGAGAGCATAGCAATGCACATACATGTTATGATGAGTAGTGTGAGATTTAATTGGGCATTACGACAAAGTACATAGACCGCTATCCAGCATGCATCTATGCCTAAAAAGTCCACCTTCAGGTTATCATCCGAACCCCCTCCAGTATTAAGTTGCAAACAACAGACAATTGCATTAAGTATGGTGCGTAATGTAATCAACAAATACATCCTTAGATATAGAATTGATGTTTTATCCCTAGTGGCAACAGCACATCCACAACCTTAGAGGTTGCTGTCACTCCCCCAGATTTAATGGAGGCATGAACCCACTATCGAGCCTAAATACTCCCTCTTGGAGTTACAAGCAATGACTTGGCCAGAGCCTCTACTAGCAACGGAGAGCATGCAAGATCATAAACAACACATAGATAGATTGATAATCAACATAGCATAGTATTCATTATTCATCGGATCCCAACAAACGCACATGTAGCTTTACAGATAGATGATCTTGATCATGTTAGGCAGCTCACAAGATCCAACAATGATAGCACAATGAGGAGAAGACGACCATCTAGCTACTCCTATGGACCCATAGTCCAGGGGTGAACTACTCACACATCAATCCGGAGGCGACCATGGCGGTGTAGAGTCCTCCGGGAGATGATTCCCCTCTCCGGCAGGGTGCCGGAGGCGATCTCCTGAATCCCCCGAGATGGGATTGGCGGCGGCGGCGTCTCTGGAAGGTTTTCCGTATCGTGGCTCTCGGTACTGGGGCTATCCTCGACGAAGGCTTAAGTAGGTGAAGAGGTAGGTCAGGGGGGCTCACGAGGGCCCCACACAACAGGGCGGCGCCTCGTGGCCCCACTTTGTCTCTCCCCCGGTCTTCTGGAAGCTTCGTGGAAAAATAGGACCCTGGGCGTTGATTTCGTCCAATTCCGAGAATATTTCCTTACTAGGATTTCTGAAACCCAAAACAACAGAAAACAGCAACTGGCTCTTCGGCATCTCGTTAATAGGTTAGTGCCGGAAAATGCATAATAATGACATATAATGTGTATAAAACATGTGAGTATCATCATAAAAGTAGCATGGAACATAAGAAATTATAGATACGTTTGAGACGTATCAAGCATCCCCAAGCTTAGTTCCTACTCGTACCGAGTAGGTAAACGATAACAAAGATAATTTCTTAAGTGACATGCTATCATAATCTTGATCAATACTATTGTAAGCACATGTAATGAATGCAGCGATCCGAAGCAATGGCTAATGTAATGAGTAAACAACTGAATCATATAGCAAAGACTTTTCATGAATAGTACTTTCAAGACAAGCATCAATAAGTCTTGCATAAGAGTTAACTCATAAAGCAATAGTTTCATAGTAAAAGCATTGAAGCAACACAAAGGAAGATTAAGTTTCAGCGGTTGCTTTCAACTTGTAACATGCATATCTCATGGATATTGTCAACATAAAGTAATATAATAAGTGCAATATGCAAGTATGTAGGAATCAATGCACAGTTAACACAAGTGTTTGCTTTTTGAGATAGAAGGAAATGGGTAAACTGACTCAACAATAAAAGTAGAAGAAAGGCCCTTCGCAGAGGGAAGCGTGGATTGCTATATTTGTGCTAGAGCTTTTATTTTGAAAACAAGAAACAATTTTGTCAACGGTAGTAATAAAGCATATGTATCATGTAAATTATATCCTACAAGTTGCAAGCCTCATGCATAGTATACCAATAGTGCCCGCACCTTGTCCTAATTAGCTCGGATTACCTGGATTATCATCGTAATACATATGTTTTAACCAAGTGTCACAATGGGGTACCTCTATGCCGCCTGTACAAAGGTCTAAGGAGAAAGTTCGCATTGGATTTCTCGCTTTTGATTATTCTCAACTTAGACATCCATACCGGGACAACATAGACAACAGATAATGGACTCCTCTTTAATGCATAAGCATTTAGCAACAAATAATGTTCTCATAAGAGATTGAGGTTTGTTGTCCAAAACTGAAACTTCCACCATGAATCATGGCTTTAGTTAGCGGCCCAATGTTCTTCTCTAACAATATGCATACTCAAACCATTCAACTCATGGTAAATCGCCCTTACTTCAGACAAGACGAACATGCATAGCAACTCACATGATATTCAACAAAAAAATAGTTGATGGCGTCCCCAGGAACATGGTTATCGCCCAACAAGCAACTTATAAGAAATAAGACACATAAGTACATATTCAATACCACGATAGTTTTTAAGCTATTTGTCCCATGAGCTATATATTGCAAAGATAAAGAATGAAAATTTTAAAGGTAGCACTCAAGCAATTTGCTTTGGAATGGCGGAGAAATACCATGTAGTAGGTAGGTATGGTGGACACAAGTGGCATAGTGTTTGGCTCAAGGATTTTGGATGCATGAGAAGTATTCCCTCTCGATACAAGGTTTAGGCTAGCAAGGTTGTTTAAAGCAAACACAAGTATGAACCGGTACAGCAAAACTCACATAAAAGACATATTGTAAGCATTATAAGAATCTATACCGTCTTCCTTGTTGTTCGACCTTTACTAGAAAATATCTAGACCTTAGAGAGACCAATTATGCAAACGAAATTTTAGCAAGCTCTATGTATTTCTTCATTATTAGGTGCAAAGTATATGATGCAAGAGCTTAAACATGAGCACAAAAATTGCCAAGTATCACATTATTCAAGATATTATACCAATTACCACATGTAGCATTTTCCGTTTCCAACCATATAACAATTTAACGAAGCAGTTCAACCTTCGCCATGAATATTATGAGTAAAGCCTAGGGACATATGTGTCCATATGCAACAGCGGAGCGTGTCTCTCTCCCACACAATGAATGCTAGGATCCAACTTTATTCAATCAAAACAAAACAAAAACAAACAGACGCTCCAAGTAAAGCATATAAGATGTGATGGAATAAAAATATAGTTTCACTAGAGGAACCTAATAATGTTGTCGATGAAGAAGGGGATGCCTTGGGCATCCCCAAGCTTAGACGCTTGAGTCTTCTTGAAATATGCAGGGATGAACCACCGGGGCATCCCCAAGCTTAGAGCTTTCACTCTCCTTGATCATATTGTATCATCCTTCTCTCTTGATCCTTGAAAACTTCCTTCACACCAAACTCGAAACAAACCCATTAGAGGGTTAGTGCATAACCAAAAATTTCACATGTTCAGAGGTGACACAATCATTCTTAATACTTCTGGACATTGCACAAATCTACTGAAAGTTAATGGAACAAAGAAATTCATCTAACATAGCAAAACAGGCAATGCGAAATAAAAGGCAGAATCTGTCAAAACAGAACAGTACGTAAAGACGTATTTTTTATAGGCACCAGACTTGCTCAGATGAGAAAACTCAAAACTAATGAAAGTTGCATACATATCTGAGGATCACGCACGTAAATTGGCATAATTTTCTGAGTTACCTACAGAGACTACTGTACAAATTCGTGACAGCAAGAAATCTGTTTCTGCGCAGTAATCCAAATCTAGTATCAACTTTATCATTAAAGACTTTACTTGGCACAACAATGCAATAAAACTAAGATGAGGAGAGGTTGCTACAGTAGTAACAACTTCCAAGACTCAAATATAAAACAAAAAGTACTGTAGTAAAATAATGGGTTGTCTCCCATAAGCGCTTTTCTTTAACGCCTTTCAGCTAGGCGCAGAAAGTGTGTATCAAGTATTATCAAGAGATGAAGCATCAACATCATAATTTGTTCTAATGATAGAATCAAAAGGTAACTTCATTCTCTTTCTAGGGAAGTGTTCCATACCTTTCTTGAGAGGAAATTGATATCTAATATTACCTTCCTTCATATCAATGGTAGCACCAACAGTTCGAAGAAAAGGTCTTCCCAATATAATGGGACAAGATGCATTGCATTCAATATCCAAGACAACAAAATCAACGGGGACAAGGTTATTGTTAACCATAATACGAACATTATCAATCCTCCCCAAAGGTTTTTTTATAGCATTATCAGAAAGATTAACATCCAAATAACAATTTTTCAATGGTGGCAAGTCAAGCATATCATAGATTTTCTTAGGCATAACAGAAATACTTGCACCAAGATCACATAAAGCATTACAATTAAAATCATTGACCCTCATCTTAATGATGGGCTCCCAACCATCTTCTAACTTCCTAGGAATAGAAGTTTCAAGTTTTAGTTTCTCTTCTCTAGCTTTTATGAGAGCATTTGTAATATGTTTTGTAAAGGCCAAATTTATAGCACTAGCATTAGGACTCTTAGCAAGTTTTTGTAAGAACTTTATAACTTCAGAGATGTGGCAATCATCAAAATATAAACCATTATGATCTAAAGCAATGGGATCATTGTCCCCAATGTTGGAAAAAATTTCAGCAGTTTTATCACAGGCAGTTTCAGCAGTTTTAGCAGTTTCAGGCAGTTTTGCTCGCTTTGCATGAGGAGTAGGAACATTGCTAACACCAATTATTTTACCATTGATATTAGGAGGTGCAGCAACATGTGGAGCATTAGCATTACTAGTGGTGGTAATAGTCCAAACTTTAGCTACATTATTCTCTTTAGCTAGTTTTTCATTTTCTTCTTTTTCCCACCTAGCATGCAATTCAGCCATTAATCTTATATTCTCATTAATTCTAACTTGAATGGCATTTGCTGTAGTAACAATTTTATTTTCATTATCCCTATTAGGCATAACTTTCAATTTCAAAAGATCAACATCAGCAACAATACTATCAACTTTAGAAGCAAGTATATCAATTTTCCCAAGCTTTTCTTCAACAAATTTGTTAAAAGCAGTTTGTGTACTAATAAATTCTTTAAGCATGGCTTCAAGTCCAGGGGGTGTATTCCTATTATTGTTGTAAGAATTCCCATAAGAATTACCATACCCGTTACCATTATTATAAGGATATGGCCTATAGTAGTTACTAGAATTGTTCCGATAAGCATTGTTGTTGAAATTATTATTTTTAATGAAGTTCACATCAACATGTTCTTCTTGAGCAACCAATGAAGCTAATGGAAAATTATTAGGATCAACATTAGTCCTACCACTCACAAGCATAGACATAATAGCATCAATCTTATCACCCAAGGAGGAGGTTTCTTCGACGGAATTTACCTTCTTACCTTGTGGAGCTCTTTCCGTGTGCCATTCAGAGTAATTCATCATCATATCATCAAGAAGCTTTGTTGCTGCCCCCAAAGTGATGGACATAAAGGTACCTCCAGCAGCTGAATCCAATAGGTTTCGTGAAGAAAAATTCAATCCTGCATAAAAGGTTTGGATGATCATCCAAGTAGTCAGTCCATGGGTTGGGCAATTTTTAACCAAAGACTTCATTCTTTCCCATGCTTGTGCAACATGTTCAGTATCTAATTGCTTAAAATTCATTATGCTACTTCTCAAAGAGATAATTTTAGCAGGAGGATAATATCTACCAATGAAAGCATCCTTACATTTAGTCCATGAATCAATACTATTCTTAGGCAGAGAAAGCAACCAATCTTTAGCTCTTCCTCTTAATGAGAAAGGAAACAATTTTAACTTTATAATGTCACCATCTTCATCCTTATATTTTTGCATTTCACATAGTTCAACAAAATTATTAAGATGGGCAGCAGCATCATCAGAACTAACACCAGAAAATTGCTCTCTCATAACAAGATTTAGTAAAGCAGGTTTAATCTCAAAGAATTCTGCTGTAGTAGCAGGTGGAGCAATAGGTGTGCATAAGAAATCATTATTATTTGTGTTTGTGAAGTCACACAACTTAGTATTTTCAGGAGTATTCATCTTAGCAATAGTAAATAAAGTAAACTAGATAAAGTAAATACAAGTAACTAGTTTTTTTGTGTTTTTAATATGGAGATTGCAAACAAGACAGTAAGTAAAATTAGCAACTAATTTTTTGTGTTTTGTTTTAGTGCAGCAAACAAAGTAGTAAATAAAAGTAAAGCAAGACAAAAACAAAGTAAAGAGATTGGAGGTGGAGACTCCCCTTGCAGCGTGTCTTGATCTCCCCGGCAACGGCGCCAGAAAATATGCTTGATAGCGTGTATACACACGTCCGTTGGGAACCCCAAGAGGAAGGTGTGATGCGTATAGAATAAAGTTTTCCCTCAGTAAGAAACCAAGGTTATCGAACCAGTAGGAGCCAAGAAGCACGTTGAAGGTTGATGGCGGCGGAGTGTAGTGCGGCGCAACACCAGGGATTCCGGCGCCAACGTGGAATCTGCACAACACAACCAAATTACTTTGCCCCAATGTAACAGTGAGGTTGTCAATCTCACCGGCTTGCTGTAACAAAGGATTAGATGTATAGTGTGGAAGATGATTGTTTGCAGAAAACAGTAAAACGAGTATTGCAGTAGATTGTATTCGATGTAAAAGAATGGACCGGGGTCCACAGTTCACTAGAGGTGTCTCTCCCATAAGAAATAGCATATTGGGTAAACAAATTACAGTTGGGCAATTGACAAATAAAGAGAGCATAACAATGCACATACATGATATGATGAGTAGTGTGAGATTTAATTGGGCATTACGACAAAGTACATAGACCGCTATCCAGCATGCATCTATGCCTAAAAAGTCCACCTTCAGGTTATCATCCGAACCCCCTCCAGTATTAAGTTGCAAACAACAGACAATTGCATTAAGTATGGTGCGTAATGTAATCAACAAATACATCCTTAGATATAGAATTGATTTTTTATCCCTAGTGGCAACAACACATCCACAACCTTAGAGGTTGATGTCACTCCCCCAGATTTAATGGAGGCATGAACCCACTATCGAGCATAAATACTCCCTCTTGGAGTTACAAGCAATGACTTGGCCAGAGCCTCTACTAGCAACGGAGAGCATGCAAGATCATAAACAACACATAGATAGATTGATAATCAACATAGCATAGTATTCATTATTCATCGGATCCCAACAAACGCACATGTAGCTTTACAGATAGATGATCTTGATCATGATAGGCAGCTCACAAGATCTAACAATGATAGCACAATGAGGAGAAGACGGCCATCTAGCTACTGCTATGGACCCATAGTCCAGGGGTGAACTACTCACACATCAATCCGGATGCGACCATGGCGGTGTAGAGTCCTCCGGGAGATGATTCCCCCGAGATGGGATTGGCGGCGGCGGCATCTCTGGAAGGTTTTCCGTATCGTGGCTCTCGGTACTGGGGCTATCTTCGACGGAGGCTTAAGTAGGCGAAAGGGCAGAGTCGGGAGGCTCACGGGGGCCCCACACGCTAGGGCCACGCGGACCCCCCTGGGCCGCGCCGCCCTAGTGTGGCGGCGCCCCGTGGCCCCACTTCGTCTCCCCCTAGGTCTTCTGGAAGCTTCGTGTAAAAATAGGCCCCTGGGCGTTGATTTCGTCCAATTCCGAGAATATTTCCTTACTAGGATTTCTGAAACCAAAAACAACAGAAAACAGCAACTGGCTCTTCGGCATCTCGTTAATAGGTTAGTGTCGGAAAATGCATAATAATGACATATAATGTGTATAAAACATGTGAGTATCATCATAAAAGTAGCATGGAACATAAGAAATTATAGATACGTTTGAGACGTATCACGGGGGCGCCTGAGGCCTGATACGTCCAATTTGCATCACTATTTTATATCATAATTTGCTGCTATTCATTGATATATTTCATATTTGGGGATAATACTTATGTTATTTCATCTGTTTTGCATGATTCACGACTATTGGAGGATCGCGCACCGGAGTCAGGATTCTGCTGGAAAAAGCGCCGTCAGAAAGCAATATTTCGGAAGATCAACAGTTGACGGAAATTATATGAAAAATCCTATTTTTCCAGAAGACGAAGGGATCCAGAAGGGGGAGCCGAGGGGACCCGAGGTGGGCCCACCTCATAGGCCGGCGCGGCCCAAGGCCTGGCCGCGCCGCCCTGTGAGGAGGGGGCCCACAGCCCCCTCTCGCCTCCTTTTCTTCGCGAACGTCTTCGTCCCGAAAACCTAAGCTCCAGGGGATAGGTCACGAAGAGTCACAGCCACCTCTGCGAGGCGGAGAACACCAGAGAGAAAAGAGCTCTCCGGCAGGCTGAGATCCGCCGGGGAAATTCCCTCCCGGAGGGGGAAATCGACGCCATCGTCACCGTCATCGAGCTGGACATCATCTCCATCACCATCATCATCATCTTCATCATCATCACCGCCGTCTCCACCGCTGCACATCGTCACCGCTGTAGCAATTTGGGTTTGATCTTGATTGTTTGATAGGGGAAACTCTCCCGGTGTTGATTTCTACTTGTTATTGATGCTATTGAGTGAAACCGTTGAACCAAGGTTTATGTTCAGATTGTTATTCATCATCATATCACCTCTGAACATGTTCCATATGATGTCTCGTGAGTAGTTCGTTTAGTTCTTGAGGACATGGGTGAAGTCTAAATGTTAGTAGTGAAGTATGGTTGAGTAATATTCAATGTTATGATATTTAAGTTGTGGTGTTATTCTTCTAGTGGTGTCTTGTGAACGTCGACTACACGATACTTCACCTTTATGGGCCTAGGGGAATGCATCTTGTACTAGTTTGCCAATTGCGGGGTTGCCGGAGTGACAGAAACCTGAGCCCCCGTTGGTATATCGATGCAGGAGGGATAGCAGGATCTCAGAGTTTAAGGCTGTGGTTAGATTTATCTTAATTACTTTCTTGTAGTTGCGGATGCTTGCAAGGGGTATAATCACAAGTATGTATTAGTCCTAGGAAGGGCGGTACATTAGCATAGGTTCACCCACACAACACTTATCAAAACAATGAAGATTAATTAGCCGTATGTAGCGAAAGCACTAGACTAAAATCCCGTGTGTCCTAAGGAATGTTTGGTTATTATAAGTAAACAAACCGGCTTGTCCTTTGTGCTAAAAAGGATTGGGCCACTCGCTGCAATTGTTACTCTCGCACTTTACTTACTCGTACTTTATTCATCTGTTACATCAAAACCCCCTGAATACTTGTCTGTGAGCATTTACAGTGAATCCTTCATCGAAACTGCTTGTCAACACCTTCTGCTCCTCGTTGGGATCGACATTCTTACTTATCGAAGATACTACGATACACCCCCTATACTTGTGGGTCATCAAGACTATTTTCTGGCGCCGTTGCCGGGGAGTGAAGCGCTATTGGTAAGTGGAATTGGTAAGGGAAATTTCTACTGTTTGTGCTGATTTTATTTCTGCCTGCTGCTATAATTCATTATGGAGAGATCTTCTCTTGAGTGTTTATTTGGGAAATCTACTACTACTACAAAGTTAGTGGATGAAGCGCCAGGTAAGGAAGAGATACCATACAAAATACCTATGAAAATTATTGAACGTGTAGTGGATAACCGTTATACAGGGGATGGAACTGTCCACCCTGGAGATCATTTACTGTTCTTACATGAATTATGCGGTTTATTCAAGTGTGCAGGTATTGCTATGGATGAAGTGAGGAAGAAACTATTCTCTATATCACTGTCTGGTAAAGCGGCGCATTGGTATAAATTACTGGATAATGGGGATTCTCTTGAATGGAATGATATTGTGCCCCAGTTTTATTCTAAGTTCTATCCTCCAAGTGAAATTCACAAGGATCGGAACCGCATATATAATTTTTGGCCTCATGATGGAGAGAGTATTGCCCAAGCGTGGGGGAGATTGAAGTCTTTAATGCTCAAATGCCCCATTCATGAGCTTCCTGGTAATGTTATTATTGATAATTTCTATGCAAGACTTTCTTTTGAAGACAAGACCTTGCTGGATACTTCTTGTTCTGGATCATTTACGCGCAACAAAGAAGAGTTTAAAAGGGACCTTCTTAATCGGATCCAGGAGAATACTGAAGGACGGGAGAACGACAAAGATAGAGAATCAGGTATAAATTATGATTATAAATGCATTGAAGCTTTTATGGATACTGATAAATTTTGTAATATGAGTGCTACTTATGGTCTTGATTCTCAAGTTGCTGCAAATCTTTATAAAGCTTTTGCCTCTCATTATGAATTGCCTAAGAAGAATTTTGATAAGTATCATGAACCGTATAAAGATAAAATTGATTCATCTATAAATAAATGTGTTGTAGTTGAAACTGTTGATCATGTTATTCCTGAAGCTTATATTGAAAAAACTCCTTTCCCTGCTAAAATGAAGGAGTACTCTGTTATAAATAGTGCGGTTCATAAAAGTGAAAAGAAACCTATAGAACCTGAAGAACAAATAAAAGTTGAACCTGCTGTTGCAATAGTTAAAGATCTTGTGACTGAAAATGTGGAGGATGGTCATATTATTTTTTGTGAAGATGCCTCTAATATTGTTTCACATCCTAATAAGTCTAAGAAAGCTAGTGTTCCTATGCTATCTGTTAGAATTGGAGATCATTGTTATTATGGTTTATGTGATATTGGTGCAAGCATTAGTGCTATTCCTTATGAGCTTTACACGGAGATTGTGCACAAAATTGGTTCTTGTGAACTTGAAGATATTGATATGGTAATTCGGCTCGCTAATAGAGAGACTATCTCTCCAATTGGTATAGATGTGGAAAGTTCTATGCGGTAAGATTAAATATCCTGCTGACTTTTTGGTACTTGGTTCTGCTGCTAGTAAATATTGTCCTATCATTTTTGGTAGACCTTTTCTAAATACTTGTGGAGCTATTATAGATTGCAAGAAAGAGAAAATTTTGACTAAATTTGCTGGTGAATCTTATGAGTTTAACTTCTCTAAATTTGCCAAAACTCCTTATAAAATTGATCCGCCTAATAATGATTTTAAATTTGAATAGTGTGCATCTATTGCTCTTGCTCCTAATAATCCTTTGCAGCAACATTTGGAGAATAGTGAGAGTGAAGTTTTTAGGGAAGAAAGAGATGAGCTTGATGAAATTTTCCTTCGTCAACCTATTCTTAAGCATGATTTACCGGTGGAAGATCTGGGTACAACACCACCACCAAAGGAAGATCCTGTCTTTGATTTAAAACCATTGCCTGATAATCTTAAATATGCTCATATTGATGATAAGAAAATATATCCTGTTATTATTACTTCTAAGCTTTCAGAGTTTGAAGAAGAAAGGTTATTGGAAATATTGAAGAAGCACCGAGGAGCTATTGGCTACACTCTTGATGACTTGAAGGGGATTTCTCCCTCTATTTGCCAACACGCCATTAATATGGAAGATGATGCGAAGCCTGTTGTTGAACCTCAGCGTCGTCTAATTCCTAAGATGAAGGATGTGGTAAGAAATGAGGTATTAAGACTTCTTGAAGCTGGTATTATATATCCTATTGCTGATAGTAGATGGGTTAATCCTGTGCATTGTGTTCCTAAGAAAGGAGGAATGACTGTTGTGCCTAATGATAATGATGAGCTCATACCTCAAAGAGTAGTTGTAGGGTATAGAATGTGCATTGATTATCGAAAAGTTAATAAAGTTACTAAGAAAGATCATTACCCTTTACCTTTTATTGATCAAATGTTAGAAAGGTTATCTAAAAATACTCATTTTTGCTTTCTTGATGGTTATTCTGGGTTTTCACAAATTGTTGTTAAAACTAAGGATCAAGAGAAAACCACTTTCACTTGTCCCTATGGAACTTATGCTTATAGACGTATGCCTTTTGGTTTATGTAATGCTCCTGCTACTTTTCAAAGATGCATGTCTGCTATTTTTCATGGCTTTTGCGAGAGTATTGTAGAGGTATTCATGGATGATTTTTCTGTCTATGGGAATTCTTTTGATAATTGCTTGCAGAACCTTGATAAAGTTTTGCAGACATGTGAAGAAACTAACCTTGTTCTTAATTGGGAGAAATGCCACTTTATGGTTAATGAAGGAATTGTATTGGGACATAAAATTTCCGAGAGAGGTATTGAAGTTGATAGAGCTAAAGTTGAAGCAATTGAGAAGATGCCCTATCCTAGGGATGTTAAAGGTATTCGTAGTGTTCTTGGTCATGCTGGGTTTTATAGGAGGTTTATTAAAGACTTCTCCAAGATTTCAAAGCCTCTTACTAATCTTCTTCAAAAAGATGTACCTTTTGTTTTTTATGATGATTGTAAAGAAGCTTTTGAAACTCTAAAGAATGCCTTAACAACTGCTCCTATAGTTGAACCTCCTGATTGGAACTTACCATTTGAAATTATGTGTGATGCTAGTGATTTTGCTGTAGGCGCTTGATAACCCACAAGTATAGGGGATCGCAGCAGTCTTCGCGGGAAGTAAATCCCAATTTATTGATTCGACACAAGGGGAGACAAAGAATACTTGAAAGCCTTAACAGCGGAGTTGTCAATTCAGCTGCACCTGGAAACAGACTTGCTCGCAAGAGTTTATCAGTAGTAACAGTTTTATAGCAGTAGCAGTAGTGAAACAACAAAGACAGAGTAGCAGAGAAAGCAGTAGTGATTATAGTAAACAGCAGGATTAAAATACTGTAGGCACGGGGACGGATAACGGGCGTTGCATGGATGAGAGAAACTCATGTAACAATCATAGCAGGGCATTTGCAGATAATAATAAAACGGTGTCTAAGTACAAAGCAATCCATAGGCATGTGTTCCAATTATAGGCGTATGTGCTCGCAATGAGAAACTTGCACAACATCTTTTGTCCTACCAGCCGGTGGCAGCCGGGCCTCAAGGGAATCTACTGGATATTAAGGTACTCCTTTTAATAGAGTACCGGAGCAAAGCATTAACACTCCGTGAACACATGTGATCCTCACATCACTACCATCCCCTCCGGTTGTCCCGATTTCTGTCACTTCGGGGCCATTGGTTCCGGACAGCGACATGTGTATACAACTTGCAGGTAAGATCATAAACAAAGAATATCATGATGAAACAATAACATGTTCAGATCTGAGATCATGGCACTCGGGCCCTAGTGACAAGCATTAAGCATAACAAGTTGCAACAATATCATCAAAGTACCAATTACGGACACTAGGCACTATGCCCCTACAATCTTATGCTATTACATGACCAATCTCATCCAATCCCTACCATCCCCTTCGGCCTACAGCGGGGGAATTACTCACACATGGATGGGGGAAACATGGCTGGTCGATGGAGAGGCGTTGGCGGTGATGATGGCGATGATCTCCTTCAATTCCCCGTCCCGGCGGAGTGCCAGAACGGAGACTTCTAGCTCCTGAGACGGAGTTTCGCGATGTGGCGGTGTTCTGGAGGGTTTCTGGCGACTTCGACTTTTTTGGTCGCGATTTTTAGATCGAAACCCCTTAAATAGTCCAGAGGAGGGCGTCGGAGGCCAGCCGAGGGGGCCAGACGCTAGGGCGGCGCGCCCCCCTCCTGGGCCGCGCCGGCCTAGTGTCTGGGGCCCTCGGGCCTCCACCTGGCTTGCCCTTTTGGCTCCGTGAGTCTTCTGGAAAAATAAGACTTTTCGCATAAATTCCGAGGATTTACCTGAAAGTTGGATTTCTGCACAAAAATGAGACACCAGAACATTTCTGCTGAAAACAGCGTTAGTCTGCGTTAGTTGTATCCAAAACACACAAATTAGAGGCAAAACAATAGCAAAAGTGTTCGGGAAAGTAGATACGTTTTGGACGTATCAACTCCCCCCAAGCTTAGCTTATTGCTTGTCCTCAAGCAATTCAGTTAAAAACTGAGCGATAAAAGAACTTTCACGAACACATTTGTTCATATGATGTAAATATTCTCATGCTATGGCTAACATTCAGGTAGTTCATAATAAGATGCATGCAAATAAGAGCATCTAACAGCTATGTCAATCATGGAGAGGTACCAACAATTAATAATAAGCATCATGAATCATGTCTATAAGCAGGATTGCAATGTTCATAAAAGAGTATGATAAAGTGGTATCTCGCTTGCCCATATTTGATCAGCAAAACATAAATGCTCAGGCACCTCTGAAGTTCATAGAAAGACTAGAAGTAGTGATTGTCAAAGATAAAAGCATCAAAGTTATACCACAACCAATCATATTTTGAGACAAGCATATTATACTAAGAATGACAGTTGTGCTCTCAAGAAAGTGCTCAAAGAAAGGATGGAGACACAACATAAAAGTGAAAGATTGACCCTTCGCAGAGGGAAGCAGGGATTAACAAGCGCTAGAGCTTTTCATTTTTAAAACAGGAGTAAAATTATTTTGAGAGGTGTTTGTTGTTGTCAATGAATGGTAATGGGTACACCAACTACCTCGCCAACCGGACTTCCAAGAGCGGCTCCCATGAATTATTTTTATGTTTATGTGGCACTCCTTCCAACCTTTCTTTCACAAACCATGGCTAACCGAATCCTCGGGTGCCTGCCAACAATCTCATACCCTGAAGGAGTGCCTTTTTATTTTAGTTTTATTATGATGACACTCCCCACAACCTTTGCTTACACAAGCCATGGCTAACCGAATCCTTCGGGTGTTGTCCATCAATCACATACCATGGAGGAGTGTCTATTTAGGTTAATTAATTTAGGACTGGGAATCCCATTGCCAGCTCTTTTTGCAAAATTATTGGATAAGCGGATGTGCCACTAGTCCATAATGAAAGTCCGTCAAGAGTAAATGACAAGGTTGAAAGTTAAACTCCACATACTTCCTCATGAGCTATGAAACATTAACACAAATTGAGAAGCATTTTGAAAGTTTTAAAGGTAGCGCATGAGAATTTACTTGGAATGGTTTGAAATGCCATGCATAGGTATTTATGGTGGACACTTTGGAACAACTTGGTTTTCAGGTGTTTGGAAGCTGTTACCATCCAAAACCCACCGGCGAGCAGCGACGGGTAACACCGTAGAGCCGGGAGGCTCCCAGGACTGCGGTTGGTCCTGGTCCCTCGGGCGACGGCCCGCAATGCTCCTGGTACGCACGTCCGATGCTGGTGCAAGGGTGTGCCACCTGACCTATACCTGGTCAGGAAGGTGATGGATTGCTTCGACTTAGTTTCCTGCATGGCAAACACGTAAACATTAAATACGAGCCCCGATCGGCTCTTAAGTTGCTCTGTGGATCGGCTCTAAGAGCCGATTGCCCCATGGAACACGTTGGATTTTACATTAACATGGGGATCCTGCTTAATCAAAATCAAGCTAAACTAATCTACGATAGTCTAGGGTTTTCACCGCATAACCGGAACATCCTACGCGTAGTTGAGCCTAGCAGATACGTAAGATGATGGAAAAACTAGCCCTAAAGAGGCCTAAAAACCAACATGAAGTTGATCCCCGGAACAATCCCTCTAGGACTTCCTAAACCACACCTTACGCACTACCGGATCGTTCAACCCGTTTATAAGGCCTAACCATGCGGATATCAAACCAATCCTTGAAGAACAAGGAACAACTATAACGGATTAGATCTACTAGCTAAAGAACAAGCAAGATGATTGACATAGGCATCCCAAATGGGCCTGCCGAATACAGTACCCGGGGTTTACTGAAGGCCCACTACCCGAAGAATAAGAAGATTCGAGAGCCCAAGATGTATTTAGGGAAAAGATAGAGTTGTAATAGGAAGTGTTATTTGTAATCTGGCGGGATGAGTTAGAAACCGTCCCGGACTCTGTAAACTTGTATAGCACGAATCCCTCGGCTCCACCTCCTATATAAAGGGGGAGTCGAGGGACGAAGAATCAATCGAATCATTGTCTGCAAACCCTAGTTTTCATAATCGTCGAGTACTTTTCGGCTGAAACCTTCGAGATCTACTTACCCTCTACTTCCAACTAAACCCTAGCCTACAATCCATAGGCATTGACAAGTTGATACCTTGTCAATTGGCGCCGTCTGTGGGAATTAGAGGCGTAAGGATCTGATCTCGATGGCACGCTCAAGATCTTCGACATCATCAACCGCAAGCAACACAATGGATCGAGGTAAACAGATCGCTGCTGGTCTTGTCGATTTTGTTCCTCACCCACCCTCCCGTTTGGATGCATATGCGTACCTGGCGGAGCCCATGGAGATGACGTTCGGAAGGTTTCACTTTCGCGTCGAGAAGGAAGGATCGTATCGTGTCGAGATTCCGATTTCGTCGGGATCGTCGGTGGTCGATTCTGATTTTTCAAACTATGCATCGTCAACCGAGTCAGGAGAAGAAGAAACCTCGGCGACACGCTACGTCAGCACCAGAGCAAGAGAGAAACTCGCCAAGATCTTCAACGACATGTCGTTTGAGTCATCTGCGGACTCATATATAAGCGATGGCTCAAGCGATGTCGACAGTTACGACTTCATCGACAAATCTCTCACAGTGGGCAAGGTCTTCATCAATCTCAACGATGATGTCACCAAACCCAACGTAGGTCTGAGTACAAAGTATCATCAGATTTACGCCATTGAAGATCAAGAGGAGACATCTGAGGCTTTCGATAGTCTGGGAAATCCATACGTCGATCCCTCCAATCTGCGACAAGGCCTGGGCAACAAATACGTCGGGCCAGAGCCGCGAGATAGAGTTCAACTTTCACAAGCAGCGTGGGACAGAGCCGCGAGAGCTATGAACGGCACAGAACCAATGGCTACCACAGCCACACCAGAGGAATTGCAAGCATATCAATATAGGCTCGCACGAGCTGCCAGGGAATTGGAAAAACAGACAGCTGAGTTGAACAGGAGGAAGGAGGCAGCTTCTGCATCCAGCAGGAGAAGGGCAGATCTAAGTCGACAATCTAGAACTACGGGTGATAGCCATCGGGAGGCGCGGAACAGAGCAAGATCAAGGCTGCAACACATACCCGAAGCAGAAAGAGAGCACTTGGTCCAAAACCTCGACATGTCCTTTATGTCGATAGATACAAGAGGAAACATCATCCCTAAGACACCAGAGGCTGGGTATATGGCGACACATGCTTTTATCCTTGCATCTAAACCACCTCCAGGTGATCCAAGGGAAACATTGTACAATATGGCGGTAGCAGGAGTTGGAGCTATGGGGACAGCGTTTGTATCAACGCCTCCCGAAGGAACGGCAAGGCAAAATAGTCCATGACCTGCAGCGACAACGGCGGCGGCTTTGAAGGACCAAGTGGCGCAAGGGACACGGCGGCACAAGCTAGGGTCGACAGAGCGCGGCAAAGCAGAAGGGATCATCGGCAATCCCCAGAACTTAACGACGAAGATATGTGCGGCTTACCATGCTTCACGAGGAGAGTGCGAAAAACTCGAGTCCCCTCAGGATTCAAGTTACCCGATAATTTCAAGAAGTTCGACGGCCTGCAAGATCCAGAGGATTGGCTAGTCGACTATCTGGAGACGGTGAAGCTGACAGGAGGAACTAGGGCAACAGCCATGCAAAGCATCCAGGTGCATTTGAGCGGAGCCGCACGATCTTGGATAAAGAAACTCGCTCCAGGATCCATCGACAGCTGGGAAAGTTTCGAGGATGTGTTCGTCAAGAACTTCAGATCCACGTGCAAAAAACCCGCATCGTTAGAGGAGTTGAGAGCGTGTCGACAAAAGCCAGATGAGCCAATGAGAAAGTACATCCAGAGGTGGAACATCATCAAAAACTCGGCAGAAAATATATCTGACGAGAGAGCAATAGATGCGTTTGTCGCAGAGTCGAGCGTGGAGATTTTGTCGAGGACTTGGGAAGGACCAATCCAAAGACAGTATTCGCGTTAATGGAGATAGCAAATAAATGGGCAGATGGAGAAGACGCTGTCCACAACAAACGACACAGGTCGCCAGAGGAGGACCGCGGTCGAAACTATCAACCGAGGCGAAGATTTCCTCGGACGTACCAGAACTACGACGCTCCAGGACAAATTTCGGCAGGTTTTTGGACAAATACAGGAGGAAGCAACAGAGATGATTACCAGAGAAGCAGTGAACAGCGAGGTGATAACAGGGATGATTCACGCAACAGGCAAAATAGCGGGCCTAGGTTCCCAAGACCTTTCGTGTCCCCTGAAGAGATGATGAACGGACCGTGCCAGATGCACTTTTTCCTCGACAGTAACGGCAAAAGACAGTCAGGGCACTTGCAGAAGGACTGTCGAAATTTTCAAGCAATGTTGCGGTATGCAGAGAACGCTAATGCGCGGGCAGCACAGAGAAATCCTCGAGAACCCAGAAGCGAGATTCACTTGCCGCCTCCTCCCGCGATTACGAGAAGACAATCGGCATCGGCTCAGAATAGCGGCAGCTTTTGCACCACCACCTTATGTTGATCCTAACTCCAATGGAGCAGTGTCGATGATTCAGAAGGGAAGGCCGTCCAATAGAGCTCAGAAAGTAATCTCACGACTGGTGTTTATGGCAGAGAAAATGCCTCCACCAACAGTTGAGTACCTTAATTGGTCAGGACAAGATATCGGCTTCACAATAGCAGATCATCCGCAGCAAGTTCCTCGACCAGGGCAGTCAGCACTTATTCTACCAGCAGTTATCGCGGGATTTGATGTCTCTCGAGTATTCATAGACGGCGGCAGCAGCTTAAACCTTATGTATGCAGATACATTGAGGAAGATGAACATATCCTTAGCAAACTTGAAACCAACAGACACAAGGTTCCACGGCATCACACCGGAGAAACCAAGTTATCCATTGGGAAAGATCAATCTCGACGTTCAGTTTGGGACCCGAGAAAATTATAGAACCGAGAGGCTCGAGTTTGAAGTCGTGGATTTTCCGTCACAATATCACGCTCTGTTGGGACGACCAGCATATGCTAGATTTATGGCGGTACCACATTATACATACTTGTTGTGGAGGATGCCTGGACCAAAGGGACCAATCACAGTTAAAGGAAGCTTTGCCTTAGCCGATAAATGTGACAAGGATTTCCACCGGTTGTCAGAAACTTTCGGGATGCAAGCTGAGTACTTGGCGTCAAAAAGCATGACTGATTACGACGTACTGCCAGACGTTGGAAGGCCAAACAAAGAATCAACTTTCAAGATGAGAAAAATTCAAAAGAGGTGCAGATTCACCCGACAGACCCAAAAAAGACGACATCTATCGCAAACGACATGGATATCGCATAGGAAAGCGCGCTCGTCGAGTTCCTCCGTGAGCACTGGAAAATCTTCGCATGGTGTCCAGCTGACATGCCAGGAGTACCCAGGGAACTTGCCGAGCACCACCTAAACTTGGATCCACTAGCGAGACCAATCAAACAACCTTTGCGGCGTTTTTCGGAACCAAACCGCAAAGCCATGCTGTCAGAAATCAATCGACTACAAGAAGCTGGATTTATCAAAGAGATATTCACAGAAGCCACATGGGTAGCAAATCCTGTGCTGGTGCCGAAGAAAAACACTAAGGTCCTTCGCATGTGCGTCGACTTTACGTGTCTCAATAAACATTGTCCAAAGGATCACTTTCCCCTCCCGAGGATCGATCAAATTATCGACTCCACGGCTGGATGTGAACGTCTTTCCTTCCTGGATGCATACTTTGGTTACAACCAGATCAGATTGAAAGAAGAAGATGAAGTAAAGACTGCGTTTATTATACCTTACGGCGTGTTTTGCTACAGAACAATGCCCTTTGGTCTAAAAAATGCGGGAGCAACATATCAGAGGATGATGCAGAAGTGTTTGGCGACACAGATTAGGAAGAACGTGCAAGTATACATTGATGATGTCGTCATAACATCAAAAAAGGGGGCAACGCTGATCGAGGATCTCAAGGAAACCTTCGACAACCTTGATAAATTCTGCCTCAAACTGAACCCGACGAAGTGTTCTTTCGGCGTCCCAGCAGGAGAACTTCTGGGGTTCCTAGTCTCAGCAAGAGGGATTGAAGCAAATCCCGATAAAATACAAGCTATCGTAACAATGAGGAAGCCAACAAAGTTGAAAGAAATACAACAGCTAACTGGGCGAGTCGCTGCTTTGAGCAGATTCGTCGCGAGGTTGGGAGAAAAAGCGCTGCCGTTCTACGCTTTGATAAAACAAGGAGATAAATTCCAGTGGAACGAAGAAGCCGACAGAGCTTTCGAGGATTTGAAGCGTACAATCTCGACACCACCAATCTTGGTGGCGCCAAAAGAAAGGGAACCTCTCCTGCTGTATATCGCAGCCACGCCCCAAGTGGTGAGCACGGTGCTAGTTGTCGAAAGGGAAGAAGAAGGAAAGCTCCACGGCGTGCAGAGGCCAGTATACTTCGTTAGCGAAGTTTTATCGCCCTCAAAACAAAGGTATCCGCAGTACCAAAAGATAGCATACGGAGTGTTTACGACAGCACGAAAATTGCGCCACTATTTTTCGGCACATCCGATCATAGTGGTCAATGAAGCTCCTTTGTCAAATATATTGAACAACCCAGAAGCTACGGGTCGTGTCTCCCTTTGGGGAATAGAACTTTCCCCTCGGGACATCACGTATGAAAAAAGAAAAGCAATAAAATCGCAAGTTCTGCCGGACTTCATCGCAGAGTGGATGGAATTGCAAAACACAGGACCCCCAGACTTATCGAGAACCTGGACCATGAACTTTGATGGGTCCAAGAGACTAGAAGGGGCTGGCGCAGGAGTAGTACTCATATCACCTGAAGGCGACAAGTTGAAGTACATCCTTCGGATGACGTTCCCTAACGCATCTAACAATGAAGCAGAATATGAGGCTCTCATACACGGGATGAAGATGGCGAAAGCCTGCGGTGCAACTCGACTAAAAATCTTTGGCGACTCACAGTTGGTGGCACAGCAAGTTATGAACCAATGTGACGCAGTCAATGATAGCATGATGGCATACAAGGAGGTGTACAACGAGCTCGAGAAGTTGTTCGATGGATGCGAAGTAAATCATATTAGTAGATTGAGCAACGACGAAGCCGACGTTCTTGCAAACATCGGGTCGCAATGCCTTGCAGTCCCGCCAGGTGTATTTTGGGAAGAGATAACAGAGAGATCCACTAAGTCGACAAAATCAAAAAAGAAGGAGAAGAAACCCTCGGGGGCTACCAAGGAAAAGCAAGAGGACGAAGAAGAAGATCAGGACCTGGTCATGGTGATACAGATACCGTGGATGCAGCCGTACATATCATACATCATGAGGAAAGAAATACCCGACGATCCAGTTGAGGCAAGGCGAGTAATTCGATGCTCCAAAGCTTTCACGGTGGTCAAGGGAGAATTGTATAAGCGAAGTATTTCAGGCGTCTTGCAAAGGTGCGTCACACCCGAAGAAGGAAGAATAATTCTGAAGGATGTACACGAAGGAATATGTGGCCACCACGCAAGTAGTCGAGCTATCGCAGCCAAGGTTTTTCGGGCAGGATTCTACTGGTTGACAGCAATCGAGGACGCCAAGGACATAGTAAGAACTTGCGACGCGTGTCAAAGGTTTGCCGCAAAACCTCACTCTCCAGCAGCAGAGCTAGCACCAATACCATTGTCATGGCCCTTTGCTCAATGGGGACTTGATATGGTGGGCAAATTACACAAATCTTGGCCAGGGGGAAAGGAGTACATGTTAGTAGCTGTCGACAAATTTACAAAGTGGATAGAAGCGAAGCCGATAAATTCACCAGACGGAGCATCCGCAGTAAAATTCGTAAAAGGCCTCGTCTTCAGATTTGGAGTGCCCCACAGCATTGTCACAGACAACGGCAGTAACTTCACATCCCATGAATTCAAAGATTATTGCGAAGAGGTGGGTATCAAGCTGAACTTTGCGTCAGTTGCACATCCTCAAACTAATGGGCAAGTCGAGAAAGCCAATGGCATCATCTGCAATGGCATCAAGAAGCGCTTGTTAGGACCACTGGAAAAAGCTCGACATACCTGGCCAGAAGAACTACCAAGCGTGTTGTGGAGCATCCGAACAACACCAAATACAGCAACGCAGGAAACTCCGTTTTTCCTGGTTCATGGAGCAGAGGCAGTACTACCAATCGAGATAGAGCACAACTCTCCACGTGTCGCTGAGTATGATGAAGAAACGTCGAGAAGAGCGCTAGAGGACGACGTCGACGCACTTGATGAAGCTCGAGATGAAGTATTATCTCGGGTAACCAAATATCAACAGGACTTGAAGAATTACCACAGTCGACGTTTGCGGCCAAGATCTTTTCAGGTGGGAGACCTAGTTCTTCGGCTCACGCAAAAAAGTCATGAAAAACTCGAGTCACCATGGCTTGGCCCTTACATTGTTACGGAAGTAATCGGAGGAGGAGCATACAGGATAAAGGACAAGAAGACAGGGGTGGAGGAGCCAAACCCCTGGAACGTGGCGCAACTTAGGCGGTTCTACGCCTAGAGTCGAAATATAGTCCTTGTAAAACTTCAATGTACTGAAACGCCCGCGAGTTTTCAGACGCACTCTTTTCCTTTTTCGGGGCACCGAGTGGGGCCGGAGAAGGTTTTTAATGAGGTGGGCTCGCGGTGCTGCAATATAATAAAGATAGTGACAATATAACTTTTCTTCTTTATCGACATGATCAAAGTCTTTGCTCCGACGAATTTCAATATAGTTCATCGACAAAAGAAAAGCCTTGCCTTGGTATTCAAATACCTCGTGAGTCAATAAAAATACAAAATAGTACTCAATAAAAAGCTCGGGGGCTCATATTCGCCATAAATATATAAATGCCTTGGTTCAAAACCTCGCAAATATACAAATACAGTAAAGGGTCACCGAAACACTCGGGGGCTAGACAAACAGAGAAATATAATGATTGCTTTACAATATAGTTATGGATTACAAAGAAGAAATATCTCCAAGAGGAAAATAACTAGTCTTGATTCAATATGTCATCAAGAGTAACTCTGTTTTCTTCAGGAGCAGCACCAAGAAAATCGGCATAATGGCCATCGGCAAAAAAGTCGGCGTCCATCCGAAGAAGGTCCTCAATCATTTCTTCGGCTATAGGTGTAACCTTCGTGTTAATCCTATCAACACCAACTCTTCGACGTTTTACCTTTTGATGAACTTTCGCAACAACTTGGGTAAGGTCAAGATTCGAGTGGCAGATCTGGAGCATGATAAGAGCAAATCTGGCGCCAGCTACCAGTTGAGCTTTGACAAAATCATGGATACTGCGAGCATCCTTGAACCTTTCCATTAATTCAGGAAGAGTTTTTGGTTGAACGTTCCGAGGAAACATGGAGTTGTAAACCATGGACAAGGTCTTGGTACAGAAGTCAAGGAAATCGCGAGTTTGAGAGGTGCGATCTTGAAACCTGACAATTTGGCGGGTCCTCTCTGGGGTAGCCCAAAACAAAGAACCATGGTCCAGGGAAAGATTAACAAGGAGGGTTGTCCTGGCATTTACCCTCTCTTCCTCGGCAGCAGCATCAGTAAAGGCACCTATCAAAACAAAGAAGTAGAAACCTTTAAGAGACATCAGCACGAAGATGAAAGATATCGGAGGATGAAACAAGCATACCCGACATATCTGCGCTGGCTTCATTCATTAATTCGAGCATGAAATTTTCTCGAGTAGTCGCCTTTTCAGCCTCGGAAGCAGCAATTTCCTTAGCAGCCACGGCCTCGCGAGCTTGCTGGAGAGCAACTTTTTCGGCTTCAGATGACTTACGAGATTGCTCCATCATCACAAGTGTTTGCTTCTTCGCATACTGAAGTTGTTGTCGAAGTTCATCCAGTTCTTGCGACAAGGTATCGTCGACAGTGCGATGTCGGCAAAAGCTCTCCTCGCGCGAGAAGAAGAAGGCGAAACATTGGAAGGAGCGGAAGTTGGAGTATAGTTATCAAATATCAACTGAAATTTAAACAGGACAACATCAAACGACAAGCAAAGATAGAGTTTTTCATTAATCTCTTGGAATAATTACAAGGGCATTACAGTGGAGCTAAGGAAATACGTGTCGCCAAATGACTACTTTGGCGACAAGAGCAAAAGAAACAGAAAGAAAAACAGAGGCATGCAACTAGACCTCCGGCCTTGACGAGCTAGGAGTCGACGCTGGCTTAATCCCGAGATAGGCCAAGATCTTCTTCGTGTTGGGCTTGGCTGCCTTGATCAGCGACTTCCACCTTGATTGTTCTATTTGCTCGGTGTCGCCAACTTTCATCCAGTCAATAGTCTGTCGACTGTCAGCAACCAACGCGACAGTATTCTCAACGGCAACCTTCATATTTTCTTGGCGCATCTTCAGTCCAAGGTCTTCCGGTGTATTGAACATCTTGGCAAGGTTGAGGAAAGTCGCAGGCTCCTCTTTCTTCGGGAAGAAGTAGGGGAACAATGCCGACAACACTGCGCTAGCATTCGACACACCTTCACGAATCTCGGACCCATGAAGCTCCAGATAGGAAAGTGCGTCAAGGACAGGGTCATTGACAGGATTCGTCAGATCAAAATCCTGGTTTGTTTGAGCTGTCAAGGAAACAAAGCATTAGTGAAAAGACAAGAAACAACGATTCTCATAAAAATAGAAGGGATCAGCAAACTTACTGAAAGTGCGGCGACTCTGAGTTTTCAGGCGCTTGAGGATTCCTTCTTCACGAGAAGCTTGCGCAGCTTTGTGCTCATCTAAGGCAGCTGTAGCATCCTCAAGTTTTTTCTGCAATTTCTCGACACCAGCAGCTTTCGCCTTGGCTTCATCAGCTTCGGCCTTGGCTTTGCTAGCAGCGAGGTCGGCTTTCTTGCGAGCCGCCTCACTTTGCTCAAGTTTTCGAGCAAGTGCGTCGGCGCGTTCGTTGGCCTCTGCAAGTTTCTCTGTCGAGATATGGAAAAGAGAGAGAAGAAAGATCAAAAATCGCGACAAGCAACAGGAGTAAAAAATCAAGGAAAAACAGCAAGTATAAAAGTCGTTACCTTCGGCTCTATTAGCATATTCACGGTACCCAATAAATTGGGAACCGATGCGGAGAAGATCCTTGATCATCGGCTGTTCAACGTGAACACAGCAAGAGAAACATCGGCATGAAAAAGAGAAAAGGTGTGGAAAAACAAAATAAGGAAAATATAGATGTCGACAAGCTTACATCATCTAGGAGCAGAGTCGACATTTAACCGCCCAACTGAGGGGCAGGTTCAACAATCTTTTCAACCCTTGTCCTTTTTGGTGAAGGAGCAAGGGGGCTTGATGGTGGAGTAGTGGTGACGACGTTTTGTTGAGGAGGCGACGTTTCTTCTTCTTCAACTAGCGTGTCTGAGGCAAGTACAGTACGTGACGTGCTTGTCCGAGGAGCCACGTCAGTAGTTGGTACTTCTTCTTCCTCATCACTGTTGATCAAAAAATCGGCAGCATAAAAAGCAAGACAAGATAAATATTTCGAGTACAAAAATAGGGAGAAATAAAGACGACTTACGAGCTGACGAGGGATTCAACATAAGGATCGTAAGCTGCCTTCGGATGAGAAGGAACAACTTCTTCAGCCTTAGAGGTGCCAGAATCCTCGGCATCATTCCTTTTCCTTTTGTTCCTTGGAGAAACAGCAGGAGGAAGGGATTGCGTCGATTCACTGGCTTCAGACTCAATTTCTTTGTCACGAGAAGCCGCAGATTTGTGAGAACCCGCGACTTCACTTTCAGGAACAGAAGAACCTTGAGTATCTTCGGCAACGATGGCCTGTTCTTCGACTTCTCCACCCTCAGGAAGAGGAGGAAGGGAAGTCATAGTAGGATGGTTCTGTAAAAAATAGTGACAAAAGGGAAATTAAAGAGATGACAATACAATGAGATGCAGAGAAAGTGCGGAACAGGATAAAAACTCGGGAAGACAAAATACCTCGGGGAGTGGATTGGAGGAGCTGTACGGCTCCACGCGACAAGAGGAAGGAACTGGATCCTTGCCTAGGCGAGAAAGTCTTCGAACCAACTTCTCCAAGTCCTTGGTGGAAAGATCACCGGAGATTCTGTTGGCGTCATTTTTACCAGAGTACGTCCAAAGGGGATTTTTGCGAGCCTGAAGAGGCTGCACTCTAATCCTAAGGAAGTAGGCAGTGATTTGAACACCAGACAGCTCCTTGCCTCGAGTGTTTTGAAGCTGACGAATGCGAGACATGAGTGCCTCTGTCGCCTTTTTCTCTTCCTCAGAAGCTTCGGCATCCCAGGAGCGGCGGCGCTGAATTCTGGCACTTCCGTCGAAAGGAATTATGTTGTGCTCAACGGAGTTGGCACTTTCTTCGTGAATGTAGAGCCACTTTTTGCGCCATCCTTGGACAGAATCAGGAAACTTGACGTCGAAATAGTCGATATCAGTACGAACACAGATAACAACGCCACCTATGTTATAAGTGACGTTGTGGGAGCCATTGCGGCGGAGGCAGAAAATGCGTTTCCACAGAGCCCAATTGGGAGGGATTCCGAGGAAACATTCGCAAAGCGTGATGAAAATAGAAATGTGAAGGATGGAATTGGGGGTCAACTGGTGCAGTTGAATCCCATAAACGAAAAGAAGGCCGCGGAGGAAATCGTGGATTGGGGTCGAAAGGCCGCGGATTAGATGATCAACAAAACTAACCCGGTACTCCATTGGAGGCTTGGGGTAGCTTTCTTCGCTGGGAAAGCGGATGGCGTCCTCCTTCTTCATGAGGCCAAGCCTCTTCAGCATGTTGGTGTCTTGGTTGGAGATTTTGGATCTCTCCCACTCAAGATCCTCGGCGGCCATCTTGGATTCCAGAGTGCTGTGGCGAGTCAGACGCGCGCGCGGTGGCATCAACGGTAATGGGCAGAGCAATGTATGTGCGTGCGGAAGATCGGAGAGAGTTGGGCGCAGGGGAAGTTTTGCGAAGAGGAACAGGTGAGCGGCGCAAGCGAGGGGATGAACGGAGGTTGAAGAAAGGTTTATATAAGAATCGGGTGAAGCAGTGTGCCGTTGGATGAAGAAATCGTGTGGTGAGAATGGATCTTCTAGATACAAGGGCAAAAAGGTATTTTTACTGAGATAGGCGTTACCGTACGTGCGCCAGAAAAAGCGGAGGACGTGTGTCCCCCACTTGCACGACGTGTCAACGTGGTAGAAGCAATGGACCCACAGGGCAGAAAAATCACGACTATTCGAGAAGGATGAAGTAAATTTGATTAAGGGAAGCATGTCGACAAGAAAAATAAAAGAAGAGTGGCGACAGAAAGAATTATTCAATACTTCGGGAGCCTTTGATCAAATACAAGTTTTTGCCCAAATGCTCGGGGGCTACTTCGGAAAAAAGTAAAATTTCGAGTATGACAATATAGAAATTGCGGGAGCCTACAACCAAGCACAAGTCCTTGGCTGTAGCCTCGGGGGCTACTCCCACCGGGAGCGCTGTTCGCGCACCCGAGAGATAAAAAAAAGAAGAAGAAAGAGATCATATTGGGAAGTAATGAAAATATAGCGACAAGGTGGACTAAAATGTTGAGCCTACAACCAAGCACAAGTTCTTGGTTGTAGCCTCGGGGGCTACTCCCATCGGGAACGCTGTTCGCGTGCCCGATGAAATTAACAAATGAAAAATAGAAAAGTAAGAGAGTATATTTCGAGTTATAATTAACTCTACATATACTCCCATCGGGAGAGCAATATAAGTCATATTTGACTCGATAAAATGTGCCATTCCAACAGCAGGAAAAGCACTCGACAATATATTCTCAGAACGCCGAAGTTGCGATCAATTTCTGAATGCCGCAAATTTGCGAAGGTAAGACCCCAGATCCGTTCTGCTGGGCGTGGCATCGCCAAAGACTGCGCTCTGCTACTTTTATCCGTATCAACAGATACGAAGAAAAATCCTAACGGACGCGTTAGGTACCCGATAAATTTGACTGGGACTCGACAGAATGGTAAGACCTTAAGCGGCACCTGTCGAAGTTTACACCAGTATCCCGGGATCATGTCCAGGGACGTGATTTTGAAGTAGGTTTTTGCGGATTGCCACTAGAGCAGTTAACTAGTACCTGATCCGTCAGATGAACTAGCCCCAACTACCAGTATCCCTGTACAATATAGAATTTTATGTGAAGAAATATAAAAAAGTTAAAGCTTTTGAGTAAAAATAAACAGTGGAGATTTTCCCTGACTCTACGATTCAAGCAAAATCTCGGGGGCTACTGACATAGGCATCCCAAATGGGCCTACCGAATACAGTACCCGGGGTTTACTGAAGGCCCACTACCCGAAGAATAAGAAGATTCGAGAGCCCAAGATGTATTTAGGGAAAAGATAGAGTTGTAATAGGAAGTGTTATTTGTAATCTGGCGGGATGAGTTAGAAACCGTCTCGGACTCTGTAAACTTGTATAGCACGAATCCCTCGGCTCCACCTCCTATATAAAGGGGGAGTCGAGGGACGAAGAATCAATCAAATCATTGTCTGCAAACCCTAGTTTTCATAATCGTCGAGTACTTTTCGGCTGAAACCTTCGAGATCTACTTACCCTCTACTTCCAACTAAACCCTAGCCTACAATCCATAGGCATTGACAAGTTGATACCTTGTCAATGATGCCCTTACACCTAGGATAGGTGTAAGGGCAGCTAGATATCAAGGGGTAGCGTAGCTAAACAAGTACATCGTGAAAGCATCGACGTTAACCCCAAAACACCTAAGATAAGGGTGTTGCCCGCCATCAAAAAGGCTTCAGCACGAACAACACCAAACAAAGAATAAACTGATACTGCCTAGATCGCGCAATGCGATCTAGGCAGCATGTTGCTTACCCGGGAGAAACCCTCGAAACAAGGGGTGGCGATGCGCCTAGATTGATTTGTTGTGAACGTGATCGTCCTCCTTCTCAATAACCCTAGATACATATTTATAGTCCGTAGACTCTCTAACTTGGGAACAATCCCAACCGTGCACGAGCTAAACTCTGTCTCTCAATCCTAACCGACACGTATCCTACTATAATTTACAGATACACGGGCAACTTAGCCCAAACTCTCGTACAAGGCCGTTTCATGCATATTTTCCATACATATTCTCCAAGACCATCTCAATCACGGCCCACCTCTGATTTGGTTAAAATCTATTGATAACACATGCCCCCTGGTTTTGGCAATGATAATTTCAAAACCACTCTGTTTTTCTTCGTAGGGTCATGTCGTGGCAGAGCAGAACCGTTGCAGTATCCTTCATCATGATGCCTTGCCTTCTCAACTTCTCTGCACGATTTGACAGTTTTTTGGCACCTCTTCCTCGGAAACTGGTGTGGCATTAAATCTCCACTATATCCCTTTATTTAACCGCGCCGAACAGTTCACCTCTTCATCCCCTTCTCTGTACTAGCCATCGGCCCAAAAAAAACCCCTTCTTCTGTAGCCATGTCTTCCTCTTCCTCCTCCTCCGCCTCATCGGGTCTTTCTTTCCAATCCTCCTCTTCCTCCTCTCGCGAGCCTACGCCGGAGGTGGACGCGCTGGCGGCACACGACATCCTCGCCCCAGAGGAATGGGACCAGGAGTCCCATGACTCCTTCGTCTGGTCTGAGGATGACAAATCCTTGACCGACGGCGATGACAACCTCCAATTCCTCGCCGATGGGGAGTCGGAGGCGGAGAGCGAGGACGACCGCTTCTCCTGGGATGACTTCACCTCCTCCGACGAGGAGGAAGAAGAGGAGGAAGACGACGATTCCCTCGAGGACTACCCGCCGGCGAAGCGCTTCCGCGCTGGGTCGGATGACGATGACGACGATGACGACGACGAGGAGGAGGCTCCCATCGAGGGCTACGGGAGCAGTGCCGACGAAAGCTTCGACGACGACGAGGAGGGCAGCGACGGCCCATACTAGTATAGGACTAGTAGTAGTAGATTGGTCAATAGACCTTTCTTTTGTTCTTCCTCCCTCGAGCAATCAGCTCTTCCCCTGTAAGAAATCCCTTTATTAATGAAGAAAATGTTCCTATATCGATTCTGCTTTCATTAATTTTGCCGATTGCCAAAGTAAGTCAATGTGCAAAGAGCCGATGGCAGCGCATCGGCTTTTCCCATAACACGCGATTCAGGCCAAATTGCCGATTCAGTTGCCTATTCTCACGATAATCTGCAACCTTTGTCTGAGAGAATAAACTCAGATCCCCCAAATTGCCGTTCCAAACAAGTCCAATTCGCGCCCACGCAATCCTTAGATTTTAACTGCATAAGTTCAATTCCTCAGTGAATCCAATAGGAGAATCATCCCAACGCCACAGCCTCTGGCCTGAAAATAATCTGTTAACCGCTTATCTGAGCTTGTTCCTCTAGAGTCGATGGCTGCGCATCGGCTTTTTAGTCTGAAGTCGATGTCTATGCATCGGCTGTACTTGTTTTGCATATTTTCTAAAGTCGATGTCTGTACATCGGCTAAAACATGGATGTAAAAAAAATTTTACTGGCCGATTTATGCATCGCCCCCCATACCTCACTGTCCGTCATCCCACATACTTGGGAAATATTTCTTGAGATGTTGTCCATTGACAGCTACTGGGAATTTCACCCCGTCCAGCTGCTCGAGCATGTATGCATTACCCTTCAAAACCTGGTCGACTCTGTATGGACCGTGCCAATTAGGAGACCATTTACCATATGCTTTATCCTTAGTCCCTAATGGCAACATAGCTTCCCATACTAGATCACCAACCTGAAACTCTTTTGGTCTCACCTTCTTATTGTATGCGCGGGCCACCTTGGCTTTGTTTTCTTTAATCTTCTCCAATGACCAAAGTCTGAGTTCCGTTAGATCCTCAATAGTATCACTCATCAGGGCCGCATATTCTTCAGATGTTAGATCATTCTGAAATGTAACACGTCTCGATCCAGCTGTAATTTCCCAAGGCAATACAGCTTCTTGTCCATAGACCAGCTGGTATGGCGAGGTTTTTATAGCCCCATGACATGACATACGATAAGCCCACAGAGCTTCTGACAACACTTCATGCCAACGTCTAGGGTGCTCGTCAATTTTTCTCTTAATCAACTTGATGAGGCTCTGGTTGGACGCTTCAGCTTGCCCATTTGCTTGAGCATAGTATGGAGACGATCGGATCAACTTAATTCCCATGTCGTCACAGAACTTTCTGAACTCTTTAGAAATAAAGACCGAACCTCCATCGGTCGTAATAGTCTGGGGAATCCCGAATCTATGAATGACATGTTCTTTCACAAAATTGATAACATCTTCCGATTTTACCTTCTTCATAGGGACAGCCTCCACCCATTTAGTGAAGTAATCTGTAATGGCAAAAATCCACTCGTGGCCTTTGCTCGATGCAGGATGGATTTTGCCGATCATATCCATGCCCCAACCTCTAAATGGCCAAGGCTTGATGATGGGGTTCATTGCTGATGCGGGCACCATCTGCATCTTCCCAAACATCTGACATGCTTGGCATCCTTTATAGTACCTGAAGCAGTCCTCAAGCATGGTGGGCCAGTAAAACCCTGATCGCCTGATTAGCCACTTCATCTTATGAGCCGATTGGTGAGTTCCACAGGCGCCTTCATGTACCTCATGTAAGAGCCGATTCGACTCGGCTGGTCCCAGGCATTTGAGAAGTAATCCCTCCAAAGTCCTGTAGAACATGTCATCTCCTATAAGGACATATTTCATGGCCTTGTACCTTATCTGTGTAGGTGCCCCCCGAGCCGAATCTTTCAAGTAATTGAAGATATCGGCTCTCCAGTCATCCTGTTCCAGGAACTGCACCTGAACATCGCCTTCATCTGTTACGTCCTTGTAGCCTGATGCCACCTGTGCGAGGTTGTTGGCCTCGGTATTTTGTGACCTTGGGATCCAATTGAAGTTTATGTACCTAAATTGTGCCATCAGCTCACGGCATTGCACCCATAATGGAAAGAGTGACTCACTTTCGCACTTGTATTCCTCTGTGAGCTGGGAAATCACCAACTTTGAATCTCCAAAGAGTTCCACCGCTTCTGCCCCGGCTTCCAAGAGCAACTCCATTCCCTTGCGTATTGCCTCATACTCAACGACATTATTGGTGCAAGGTGTGGATAACCTAATTGAGAAGGAGTAGGTTGCCCCCCGAGGCGACACGAGTAGAATGCCGATGCCACAACCATCACTACAAGCCGATCCATCAAAGAACTTGGCCCATGCACGTACAGATAGCGCTGCTATGTCAGTGTTGATTCGTTCGGCAATCAGATTGACCAATGCTTGTCCCTTGACTGCCTTTGCAAGCTGATACCGGAGATCGTATTCTGACAACGCAAACATCCATTTGCCGAGTCGGCCTTTCAACACAGGGGCCGACAACATGTGTTTGATGACGTCTGATTTGCATATGATGATAATTTCCGCGTTCAGCAAAACGTGACGAAGTTTGGTGCAGGTAAAGAACAGGCAGAGGCACAACTTCTCGATCTCAGGGTACCTGGTTTCTGCATCCAACATCCTTCTGCTGAGGTAGAACGCGACTTTCTCCAGACCATCGTAGACTTGTACCACTACCGAGGCGATGGAAGTGTTGGCTACTGACAGATAGATAAAGAATGGTCTGTCCTGCTGGGGCGGAACCAACACAGGTGGCTTTGTTAGATAATCTTTAATCTCGTCGAACGCTTGCTGTTGCTCTGCCCCCCAGTGAAATTCCTCATCGGCTTTGATTTTTACCAATCCCATGAACGGCTCGATCCGCCCTGATAGGTTGGAGATGAATCTTCTGACGAAATTGATTTTGCCGATGAGACACTGCAGTTCCTTCTTCGTGGTAGGTGGCTTCATTGTGCGCACTGCCTCCTGACTTTTTAGACCGATCTCAATTCCGCGTTCATGGACCAAGAAGCCCAAAAATTGACCGGCCGTCACCCCAAAGGCACACTTCTTTGGATTCATTCTTAGTCCGAATTTCCAAGTTTGGTCCAGGATGCGTCGCAAATCTTCCAAGTGTCCTTCTACTGAGACAGACTTGACCACCACATCGTCGATGTAGATCTCCACCAACTTGCCGATCAGATAATGAAATATGTAATTCATGGCTCTTTGGTACGTTGTGCCGGCATTCTTCAATCCAAAAGTCATGACCACATATTCAAACAAGCCCACCGATCCTGGTACTCTGAATGCAGTCTTATGTATATCTTGTGGAGCCATGAAAATCTCGTTGTATCCTGCATTGCCATCCATGAAGCTTAACACTTTATGACCAGCAGCTGCATTGATCAATGCCTCCGCCACAGGCATTGGGTATTCATCCTTTGGAGTAGCTCTGTTGAGATCTCGAAAATCTATGGCGACACGCCATCGGCCGTCCTTTTTCTCTACAGGCACGATATTGGAAATCCATTCAGCATACCTGCATGGCCTGATGAACCCGGCGGTCAACATTTTCTTGATCTCTTTCTTGACTTCTTCAAGAATTTCGGCCTTCATCTGACGTGCTCGTTGCTGGAACGGCCGAAATCCTTTCTTGAGAGGGAGCTGATGCTCAACTATGCTCCTATCTAACCCAGGCATCTCTGTGTAATCCCATGCAAAGCAATCTGGGCATTCTTTCAACAGAGCTATCATCATGCTCCTCAAGTGCGGATCTAACTTTTTGCTGATAAAAGTTGGTCGTGGCTTATCCCCAGGACCAATGTCAACCTCTTCTAGCTCATCAGCCGATGTAAACCCATATCCTAGTTTTCCGTCGCCTGCTAAATCAATACTGAAAACAGGCAAAACGTATGATGAGGATAATATGGGCCGATTGCTAGAATCGGCCCCCATTTTGATTGCACTGCTCAATGAAGGTTTACAACTTGTTCGTGCTCTACTATATCTACGTGACATTCTTGAGTTTAGATCATCACTTCTTATTTTTTGGGGCCGATCACAAGGATCGGCCTTGTCACGTGAGTCCATAGACTTTGCTCTTACTATATTGTCAGGCCGGTGGATAAGACTAGCCTCACCCCGTTTTTTGTCACCTCGATGCGCTCGCAGCCGTCCAAACTGACTCCAGAGAATGGCTCTTGGTCCACCGCGTCCCAAATGTTCATGCCAGCCATTGAAATTTCGGCTGTGTCATCTGCATGGACGACCTCCACTTCATCCCCATTCCACTGTATCAAGCATTGGTGCATTGTGGATGGAATGCAGCAATTGGCGTGAATCCAATCTCTCCCTAGCAGGACAGCATAGGTGCTCTTACTATCGACGATGAAGAACGACGTAGGGATGGTTTTTCGGCCTACTGTCAGATCCACGCTTAGAACACCTTGCGCTTCTGATGCTTGGCCGTTGAAATCGCTCAATGTGACGTTGGTTTTGATCAAATCCGCGCTAGAGCGTCCCAGGCGACGTAGCATGGAGTACGGCATTATATTGACTGCCGCTCCCGTGTCAACCAGCATCTTATTAACAGGCTGCCCGTTGATATATCCTTTCATGTATAAGGCCTTCAAATGTCTGTAGATTCTTTCTCGCGGCTTTTCAAAGACAACTGGCCGTGGGCCGCAGTCAAGTTGTGCCACAGATGTCTCTTCTGATATTGGAGCGCAAAACTCTGACGGAAGTATGAACACCATGTTGGCGCCAGCCGATGTCTTATCATCGGCTTTCTTCGGTTTGGGACGCCATTCTTGCTTCTGTGGGCGGCCCTCCTCGTCCAAAGTTTGCTGAATTTTCGCGGCCAGATCGGGCCGTGCCTTTCTCAGCGTGTGCAGGTATAACCTCTCGGCTTCCTCCAAGCTACGTAGCTGCTGAACCCTGCGTTTCTGAGAGTGACTGAGTCCGTCAGGGCACCACCTTGGCCGGTGGTATCTATCTTCTTCTTCTTCTTCTTCTTCTTCATCTTCTAACTCCTCGAGATCTTCCTCTCGAGAGGACTCAGCTTGTTTGTTCTGATACGGGAGAGGTCCCAGACGTTTGAATACTGACACATCTGCTGCGTCCTTCTTCTTTGGTCTACATTCTAGGCAGCTTTCGATCGTCGGCAATCGGCTCATTCCTGAATCCCAGCAATGTTTAAAGAACGGGCAGTCCCAGTGACGATCCATGTCTTCTTGCTCCCTTGACCTTCCCTTGGCGCGACGCTCATATCCTTTGTCGTCTCTATCATACCGACGATACTTTCTATCATTTATGTGAGGCCGATGAGCTATGTCATCGGCTGTATCATACCGCCGGCGTTGGTCATGCTGATGCTCATATTTGTTAAGAAGGTGCTCGGAGAGTGGTCGTTGGTACCGCACGCTTCTCACTTGATCCTCGGTCACATATCGTTTGTCATCGTATCGGGGCCGATCGCGTGAACCGGCCTCCTCCTTGTCCTTGCCACGAGAACGACTGCTCTCTTCTTTGTCCTTGCCAGGGTGGTATACAGGCCCTGCCATGTTGATACTGAACGAGACATCTGGCTGACGCCTCGTGGGGTGACTATACTCCACCATGTTGACAGCAGGGAACGGTTGCGTGTCCACTTTCATGGCATACTGGCTGAAAATCAGACGGCCTTGCTCTATCGCCATTTGGATCTGCTGACGCAACACTTTGCAGTCGCTGGTGGTATGTGTGAACGAATGATGCCACTTGCGGTATGGCCTTCCGTTCATCTCTTGGGCCGTAGGGACTCTATGGCCTTCGGGTAACTTCAGCTGCTTCTCTTTAAGCAACAGATCGAAAATCTGCTCAGCTTTGCTCACGTCGAAGTCAAACCCTTTTGCAGGACCTTGTGGTTTAACCCACTTGCAGGACACGGGGTTTGCCCCCCGAGCCCATTCAGCCACGGCCACTTCCTGATCTCCTGCCGAATCTTCATCTTCTTCTACCTCGATCAGGCTTACCGGGCGTTTGAACTTGTCCTGGTACAATTCTGGATGGCGCTGTTCATATAATGACAGTTTCTGAACCATATGCGCCAGAGAAGTATACTCTGCCTGAGAAGCTATGTCCTTGATCGGCGACGCAAGACCTACCACTGCCAGATCAACGGCTTCTTTCTCATTCTTCAATCCAAAAGTCATGACCACATATTCAAACAAGCCCACCGATCCTGGTACTCTGAATGCAGTCTTATGTATATCTTCTGGAGCCATGAAAATCTGGTTGTAGCCTGCATTGCCATCCATGAAGCTTAACACTTTATGACCAGCAGTTGCATTGATCAATGCCTCCGCCACAGGCATTGGGTATTCATCCTTTGGAGTAGCTCTGTTGAGATCTCGAAAATCTATGGCGACACGCCATCGGCCATCCTTTTTCTCTACAGGCACGATATTGGAAATCCATTCAGCATACCTGCATGGCCTGATGAACCCGGCGGTCAACATTTTCTTGATCTCTTTCTTGACTTCTTCAAGAATTTCGGCCTTCATCTGACGTGCTCGTTGCTGGAACGGCCGAAATCCTTTCTTGAGAGGGAGCCGATGCTCAACTATGCTCCTATCTAACCCAGGCATCTCTGTGTAATCCCATGCAAAGCAATCTGGGTATTCTTTCAATAGAGCTATCATCATGCTCCTCAAGTGCGGATCTAACTTTTTGCTGATAAAAGTTGGTCGTGGCTTATCCCCAGGACCAATGTCAACCTCTTCTAGCTCATCAGCCAATGTAAACCCATATCCTAGTTTTCCGTCGCCTGCTAAATCAATACTGAAAACAGGCAAAACGTATGATGAGGATAATATGGGTCGATTGCTAGAATCGGCCCCCATTTTGATTGCACTGCTCAATGAAGGTTTACAACTTGTTCGTGCTCTACTATATCTACGTGACATTCTTGAGTTTAGATCATCACTTCTTATTTTTTGGGGCCGATCACAAGGCTCGGCCTTGTCACGTGAGTCCATAGACTTTGCTCTTACTATATTGTCAGGCCGGTGGATAAGACCAGCCTCACCCCGTTTTTTGTCACCTCGATGCGCTCGCAGCCGTCCAAACTGACTCCAGAGAATGGCTCTTGGTCCACCGCGTCCCAAATGTTCATGCCAGCCGTTGAAATTTCGGCTGTGTCATTGATACGTCTCAAACGTATCTATAATTTCTTATGTTCCATGCTACTTTTATGATGATACTCACATGTCTTATACACATTATATGTCGTATTTATGAATTTTCCGGCACTAACCTATTAACGAGATGCCGAAGAGCCAGTTGTTGTTTTCTGCTGTTTTTGGTTTCAGAAATCCTAGTAAGGAAATATTCTCGGAATTGGACGAAATCAACGCCCAGGGTCCTATTTTGCCACGAAGCTTCCAGAAGACCGAAGAGTCAACGAAGTGGGGCCACGAGGTGGCCAGGAGGGTAGGCGGCGTGGCCCCACCCTTGGCCGCGCCGACCTATCTCCTGGGCCCCTCGTGTGGCCCCCTGACCTGCCCTTCCGCCTACATATAGTCTTCGTCGCGAAACCCCCAGTACCGAGAGCCACGATACGGAAAACCTTCCAGAGACGCCGCCGCCGCCAATCCCATCTCGGGGGATTCAGGAGATCACCTCCGGCACCCTGCCGGAGAGGGGAATCATCTCCCGGAGGACTCTACACCGCCATGGTCGCCTCCGGATTGATGAGTGAGTAGTTCACCCCTGGACTATGGGTCCATAGCAGTAGCTAGATGGTCGTCTTCTCCTCATTGTGCTTCATTGTCGGATCTTGTGAGCTGCCTAACATGATCAAGATCATCTATCTGTAATGCTATATGTTGTGTTTGTTGGGATCCGATGGATAGAGAATACTATGTTATGTTGATTATCAATCTCTTATGTGTTGTTTATGATCTTGCATGCTCTCCGTTATTAGTAGAGGCTCTGGCCAAGTTTTTACTCTTAACTCCAAGAGGGAGTATTTATGCTCGATAGTGGGTTCATGCCTCCATTAAATCTGGGACAGTGACAGAAAGTTCTAAGGTTGTGGATGTGCTGTTGCCACTAGGGATAAAACATTGATGCTATGTCCGAGGATGTAGTTATTGATTACATTACGCACCATACTTAATGCAATTGTCTGTTGTTTGCAACTTAATACTGGAAGGGGTTCGGATGATAACCTGAAAGTGGACTTTTTAGGCATAGATGCATGCTGGATAGCGGTCTATGTACTTTGTCGTAATGCCCAATTTAATCTCACAATACTCATCATGTCATGTATGTGCATTGTCATGCCCTCTCTATTTGTCAATTGCCCAACTGTAATTTGTTCACCCAACATGCTATTTATCTTATGGGAGAGACACCTCTAGTGAACTGTGGACCCCGGTCCATTCTTTTAATCGAATACAATCTACTGCAATACTTGTTCTACTATTTTCTGCAAACAATCATCATCCACACTATACATCTAATCCTTTGTTACAGCAAGCCGGTGAGATTGACAACCTCACTGTTTCGTTGGGGCAAAGTACTTTGGTTGTGTTGTGCAGGTTCCACGTTGGCGCCGGAATCCCTGGTGTTGCGCCGCACTACATCTCGCCGCCATCAACCTTCAACGTGCTTCTTGGCTCCTACTGGTTCGATAAACCTTGGTTTCTTACTGAGGGAAAACTTGCTGCTGTACACATCATACCTTCCTCTTGGGGTTCCCAACAGACGAGTGCTTTACCGTCACAAGGAAGCTACTACACGCTAGCAGCATATTTTCTGGCGCCGTTGCCGGGGAGATCAAGACACGCTGCAAGGGGAGTCTCCACATCGCAATCTCTTTACTTTGTTTTTGTCTTGCTTTATTTTATTTACTTTCTTTGTTTGCTGCACTAAATCAAAACACAAAAAAATTAGTTGCTAGTTTTACTTTACTTGCTATCTTGTTTGCTATATCAAAAACACAAAAAAATTAGTTACTTGCATTTACTTTATCTAGTTTACTTTATTTACTATTGCTAAAATGAATACTCCTGAAAATACTAAGTTGTGTGACTTCACAACCACAAATAATAATGATTTCTTATGCACACCTATTGCTCCACCTGCTACTACAGCGGAATTCTTTGAAATTAAACACCTTTCTTGAATCTTGTTATGCGAGAGCAATTTCTCAGTGTTAGTTCTGATGATGCTGCTGCCCATCTCAATAATTTTGTTGAACTTTGTGAAATGCAAAAGTATAAAGATGTAGATGGTGACATAATAAAATTAAAATTGTTCCCTTTCTCACTAAGAGGAAGAGCTAAAGATTGGTTGCTATCTCTGCCTAAGAATAGTATTGATTCATGGACTAAATGCAAGGATGCTTTTATTGGTAGATATTATCCCCCTGCTAAAATTATATCTTTGAGGAGTAGCATAATGAATTTTAAACAATTGGATACTGAGCATGTTGCACAAGCATGGGAAAGAATGAAATCTTTGGTTAAAAATTGCCCAACCCATGGACTGACTACTTGGATGATCATCCAAACCTTTTATGCAGGACTGAATTTTTCTTTGCGGAACCTATTGGATTCAGCTGCTGGAGGTACCTTTATGTCCATCACTCTTGGTGAAGCAACAAAGCTTCTTGATAATATGATGATTAATTACTCTGAATGGCACACGAAAAGAGCTCCACAAGGTAAGAAGGTAAATTCTGTCGAAGAAACCTCTTCCTTGAGTGATAAGATTGATGCTATTATGTCTATGCTTGTGAATGATAGGACAAATGTTGATCCTAATAATGTTCCATTAGCTTCATTGGTTGCACAAGAAGAACATGTTGATGTAAACTTCATTAAAAATAATAATTTCAACAACAATGCTTATCGGAACAATTCTAGTAACAACTATAGGCCATATCCTTATAATAATGGCAACGGCTATGGTAATTCTTATGGGAATTTTTACAACAATAATAGGAATACACCCCCTGGACTTGAAGCTATGCTTAAAGAATTTATTAGTACACAAACTGCTTTTAACAAATCTGTTGAAGAAATGCTTGGGAAAATTGATATACTTGCTTCTAAAGTTGATAGTCTTGCTGCTGATGTTGATCTTTTGAAATTGAAAGTTATGCCTAATAGGGATAATGAAAATAAAATTGTTACTACAGCAAATTCCATCCAAGTTAGAATTAATGAGAATATAAGATTAATGGCTGAATTGCATGCTAGGTGGGAAAGTGAAGAAAATGAAAAACTAGCTAAAGAGAATAGTATAGCTAAAGTTTGGACTATTACTACCACTAGCAATGCTAATGCTACACATGTTGCTGCACCTCTTACTAATAATGTTAAAAGAATTTGTGTTGGCAATGTTTCCACTTCTAATGCAAAGCGCGAAAAACTGCAAAGCTGCTAAAGCTATTTGAAACTGCCTGTGATAAAACTGCTGAAATTTTTTCCAAGATTGGGGATAATGATCCCATTGCTTTAGATCATAATGGTTTAGATTTTGATGATTGCCACATCTCTGAAGTTATAAAGTTCTTACAAAAACTTGCTAAAAGTCCCAATGCTAGTGCTATAAATTTGGCTTTCACGAAACATATTACAAATGCTCTCATAAAAGCTAGAGAAGAGAAACTAGAACACGAAACTTCTATTCCTAGGAAGCTAGAGGATGGTTGGGAGCCCATCATTAAGATGAAGGTCAATGACTTTGATTGTAATGCTTTATGTGATCTTGGTGCAAGTATTTCCGTTATGCCTAAGAAAATCTATAATATGCTTGACTTGCCACCATTGAAAAATTGTTATTTGGATGTTAATCTTGCTGATAATGCTATAAAGAAACCTTTGGGGAGAGTTGATAATGTTCGCATTACCGTTAACAATAACCTTGTCCCCATTGATTTTGTTGTCTTGGATATTGAATGCAATGCATCTTGCCCCATTATTCTGGGAAGACCTTTTCTTCGAACTGTTGGTGCTATCATGGATATGAAGGAAGGTAATATTAAATATCAATTTCCTCTCAAGAAAGGTATGGAACACTTCCCTAGAAAGAGAATGAAGTTACCTTTTGATTCTATCATTAGAACAAATTATGATGTTGATACTTCGTCTCTTGATAATACTTGATACACACTTTCTGCGCCTAGCTGAAAGGCGTTAAAGAAAAGCGCTTATGGGAGACAACCCATGTTTTTACTACAGTAATTTTGTTTTATATTTGAGTCTTGGAAGTTGTTTACTACTGTAGCAACCTCTCCTTATCTTAGTTTTATTGCATTGTTGTGCCAAGTAAAGTCTCTAATAGAAGGATGATACTAGATTTGGATTACTGCGCAGAAACAGTTTTCTTTGCTATCACGAATCTGGGTCTAATTCTCTGTAGGTAACTCAGAAAATTATGCCAATTTACGTGAGTGATCCTCAGATATGTACGCAACTTTCATTAGCTTTAAGTTTTCTCATCTGAGCAAGTCTGGTGCCTGTTAAAAATACGTCTTTACGAACTGTTCTGTTTTGACAGATTCTGCCTTTTATTTCGCATTGCCTGTTTTGTCATGCTTGATGGATTTTTCGATTCCATTGTCTTTCAGTAGCTTTGTGCAATGTCCAGAAGTATAAAGAATGATTGTGTCACCTCTGAATATGTGAATTTTGATTATACACTAACCCTCTAATGAGTTTGTTTTGAGTTTGGTGTGGAGGAAGTTTTCAAGGATCAAGAGAGGAGATGATACAATATGATCAAGGAGAGTGAAAGCTCTAAGCTTGGGGATGCCCCGGTGGTTCACCCCTGCATATATCAAGAAGACTCAAGAGTCTAAGCTTGGGGATTCCCAAGGCATCCCCTTCTTCATCGACAACATTATCAGGTTCCTCTAGTGAAACTATATTTTTATTCCATCACATCTTATGTACTTTGCTTGGAGCGTCGGATTGTCTTTGTTTTTGTTTTGTTTGAATAAAATGGATCCTAGCATTCATTGTGTGGGAGAGAGACACGCTCCGCTGTTGCATATGGACAAATATGTCCTTAGGCTTTACTCATAGTATTCATGGCGAAAGTTTCTTCTTCGTTAAATTGTTATATGGTTGGAATTGGAAAATGATATATGTGGTAATTGGTATAATATCTTGAATAAGGTGATACTTGGCAATTGTTGTGCTCATGTTTAAGCTCTTGCATCATATACTTTGCACTTATTAATGAAGAAATACATAGAGCATGCTAAAATCTGATTTGCATGTTTGGTTTCTCTAAGGTCTAGATAATTTCTAGTATTGAGTTTGAACAACAAGGAAGACGGTGTAGAGTCTTATAATGTTTACAATATGTCTTTTATGTGAGTTTTGCTGCACCGCTTCATCCTTGTGTTTGTTTCAAATAACCTTGCTAGCCTAAACCTTGTATCGAGAGGGAATACTTCTCATGCATCCAAAATCCTTGAGCCAACCACTATGCCATTTGTGTCCACCATACCTACCTACTACATGGTATTTCTCCGCCATTCCAAAGTAAATTGCTTGAGTGCTACCTTTAAAATTTCCATTCTTCACCTTTACAATATATAGCTCATGGGACAAATAGCTTAAAAACTATCGTGGTATTGAATATGTACTTATTAACTTTATCTCTTATTAAGTTGCTTGTTGTGCGATAACCATGTTTCTGGGGACGCCATCAACTACTCTTTGTTGAATATCATGTGAGTTGCTATGCATGTCCGTCTTGTCTGAAGTAAGGGCGATTTACCACTTATTTAATGGTTAGAGCATGCATACTGTTAGAGAAGAACATTGGGCCGCTAACTAAAGCCATGAATCATGGTGGAAGTTTCAGTTTTGGACATATATCCTCAATCTCATATGAGAACATTAATTGTTGCTACATGCTTACGCATAAAAGAGGAGTCCATTATCTGTTGTCTATGTTGTCCCGGTATGGATGTCTAAGTTGAGAATAATCAAAAGCGAGAAATCCAATGCGAACTTTCTCCTTAGACCTTTGTACAGGCGGCATAGAGGTACCCCTTTGTGACACTTGGTTAAAACATGTGTATTGCGATGATAATCCCGGTAATCCAAGCTAATTAGGACAAGGTGCGGGCACTATTAGTATACTATGCATGAGGCTTGCAACTTGTAGGATATAATTTACATAACTCATATGCTTTATTACTACCGTTGACAAAATTGTTTCTTGTTTTCAAAACTAAAGCTCTAGCACAAATATAGCAATCGATGCTTTCCTCTTTGAAGGACCTTTCTTTTACTTTTATGTTGAGTCAGTTCACCTATCTCTCTCCACCTCAAGAAGCAAACACTTGTGTGAACTGTGCATTGATTCCTACATACTTGCATATTGCATTTGTTATATTACTTTACATTGACAATATCCATGAGATATACATGTTACAAGTTGAAAGCAACCGCTGAAACTTCATCTTCCTTTGTGTTGCTTCAATACCTTTACTTTGAATTACTGCTTTATGAGTTAACTCTTATGCAAGACTTATTGATGCTTGTCTTGAAGTACTATTCATGAAAAGTCTTTGCTTTATGATTCAATTGTTTACTCATGTCATTTACCATTGTTTCAAATCGCTGCATTCATTACATGTGCTTACAATAGTATTGATCAAGATTATGTTGGTAGCATTGTCACTTAAGAAATTATCTTTGTTATCGTTTACCTACTCGGGACGAGTAGGAACTAAGCTTGGGGATGCTTGATACGTCTCAAACGTATCTATAATTTCTTATGTTCCATGCTACTTTTATGATGATACTCACATGTCTTATACACATTATATGTCGTATTTATGCATTTTCCGGCACTAACCTATTAACGAGATGCCGAAGAGCCAGTTGCTGTTTTCTGCTGTTTTTGGTTTCAGAAATCCTAGTAAGGAAATATTCTCGGAATTGGACGAAATCAACGCCCAGGGTCCTATTTTGCCACGAAGCTTCCAGAAGACCGAAGAGTCAACGAAGTGGAGCCACGAGGTGGCCAGGAGGGTAGGCGGCGCGGCCCCACCCTTGGCCGCGCCGACCTGTCTCCTGGGCCCCTCGTGTGGCCCCCTGACCTGCCCTTCCGCCTACATATAGTCTTCGTCGCGAAACCCCCAGTACCGAGAGCCACGATACGGAAAACCTTCCAGAGACGCCGCCGCCGCCAATCCCATCTCGGGGGATTCAGGAGATCGCCTCCGGCACCCTGCCAGAGAGGGGAATCATCTCCCGGAGGACTCTACACCGCCATGGTCGCCTCCGGATTGATGAGTGAGTAGTTCACCCCTGGACTATGGGTCCATAGCAGTAGCTAGATGGTCGTCTTCTCCTCATTGTGCTTCATTGTCGGATCTTGTGAGCTGCCTAACATGATCAAGATCATCTATCTGTAATGCTATATGTTGTTTTTGTTGGGATCCGATGGATAGAGAATACTATGTTATGTTGATTATCAATCTCTTATGTGTTGTTTATGATCTTGCATGCTCTCCGTTATTAGTAGAGGCTCTGGCCAAGTTTTTACTCTTAACTCCAAGAGGGAGTATTTATGCTCGATAGTGGGTTCATGCCTCCATTAAATGCAGGACGATGTGAGAAAGTTCTAAGGTTGTGGATGTGCTGTTGCCACTAGGGATAAAACATTGATGCTATGTCCGAGGATGTAGTTATTGATTACATTACGCACCATACTTAATGCAATTGTCTGTTGTTTGCAACTTAATACTGGAAGGGGTTCGGATGATAACCTGAAAGTGGACTTTTTAGGCATAGATGCATGCTGGATAGCGGTCTATGTACTTTGTCGTAATGCCCAATTGAATCTCACAATACTCATCATGTCATGTATGTGCATTGTCATGCCCTCTCTATTTGTCAATTGCCCAACTGTAATTTGTTCACCCAACATGCTATTTATCTTATGGGAGAGACACCTCTAGTGAACTGTGGACCCCGGTCCATTCTTTTAATCGAATACAATCTACTGCAATACTTGTTCTACTATTTTCTGCAAACAATCATCATCCACACTATACATCTAATCCTTTGTTACAGCAAGCCGGTGAGATTGACAACCTCACTGTTTCATTGGGGCAAAGTACTTTGGTTGTGTTGTGCAGGTTCCATGTTGGCGCCGGAATCCCTGGTGTTGCGCCGCACTACATCTCGCCGCCATCAACCTTCAACGTGCTTCTTGGCTCCTACTGGTTCGATAAACCTTGGTTTCTTACTGAGGGAAAACTTGTTGCTGTACACATCATACCTTCCTCTTGGGGTTCCCAACAGACGAGTGCTTTACCGTCACAAGGAAGCTACTACACGCTAGCAGTCATCTGCATGGATGACCTCCACTTCATCCCCATTCCACTGTATCAAGCATTGGTGCATTGTGGATGGAATGCAGCAATTGGCGTGAATCCAATCTCTCCCTAGCAGGACAGCATAGGTGCTCTTGCTATCGACGATGAAGAATGACGTAGGGATGGTTTTTCGGCCTACTGTCAGATCCACGCTTAGAACACCTTGCGCTTCTGATGCTTGGCCGTTGAAATCGCTCAATGTGACGTTGGTTTTGATCAAATCCGCGCTAGAGCGTCCCAGGCGACGTAGCATGGAGTACGGCATTATATTGACTGCCGCTCCCGTGTCAACCAGCATCTTGTTAACAGGCTGCCCGTTGATATATCCTTTCATGTATAAGGCCTTCAAATGTCTGTAGCTTCTTTCTCGCGGCTTTTCAAAGACAACTGGCCGTGGGCCGCAGTCAAGTTGTGCCACAGATGCCTCTTCTGATCTTGGAGCGCAAAACTCTGACGGAAGTATGAACACCATGTTGGCGCCAGCCGATGTCTTATCATCGGCTTTCTTCGGTTTGGGACGCCATTCTTGCTTCTGTGGGCGGCCCTCCTCGTCCAAAGTTTGCTGAATTTTCGCGGCCAGATCGGGCCGTGCCTTTCTCAGCGTGTGCAGGTATAACCTCTCGGCTTCCTCCAAGCTACGTAGCCGCTGAACCCTGCGTTTCTGAGAGTGACTGAGTCCGTCAGGGCACCACCTTGGCCGGTGGTATCTATCTTCTTCTTCTTCTTCTTCTTCATCTTCTAACTCCTCGAGATCTTCCTCTCGAGAGGACTCAGCTTGTTTGTTCCGATACGGGAGAGGTCCCAGACGTTTGAATACTGACACATCTGCTGCGTCCTTCTTCTTTGGTCTACATTCTGGGCAGCTTTCGATCGTCGGCAATCGGCTCATTCCTGAATCCCAGCAATGTTTAAAGAACGGGCAGTCCCAGTGACGATCCATGTCTTCTTGCTCCCTTGACCTTCCCTTGGTGTGGCGCTCATATCCTTCGTCGTCTCTATCATACCGACGATACTTTCTATCATTTATGTGAGGCCGATGAGCTATGTCATCGGCTGTATCATACCGCCGGCGTTGGTCATGCTGATGCTCATATTTGTTAAGAAGGTGCTCGGAGAGTGGTCGTTGGTACCACACGCTTCTCACTTGATCCTCGGTCACGTACCGTTTGTCGTCGTATCGGGGCCGATCGCGTGAACCGGCCTCCTCCTTGTCCTTGCCACGAGAACGACTGCTCTCTTCTTTGTCCTTGCCAGTGGGGTATACAGGCCCTGCCATGTTGATACTGAACGAGACATCTGGCTGACGCCTCGTGGGGTGACTATACTCCACCATGTTGACAGCAGGGAATGGTTGCGTGTCCACTTTCATGGCATACTGGCTGAAAATCAGACGGCCTTGCTCTATCGCCATTTGGATCTGCTGACGCAACACTTTGCAGTCGCTGGTGGTATGTGTGAACGAATGATGCCACTTGCAGTATGGCCTTCCGTTCATCTCTTGGGCCGTAGGGACTCTATGGCCTTCGGGTAACTTCAGCTGCTTCTCTTTAAGCAACAGATCGAAAATCTGCTCAGCATTGCTCACGTCGAAGTCAAACCCTTTTGCAGGACCTTGTGGTTTAACCCACTTGCAGGACACGGGGTTTGCCCCCCGAGCCCATTCAGCCACGGCCACTTCCTGATCTCCTGCCGAATCTTCATCTTCTTCTACCTCGATCAGGCTTACCGGGCGTTTGAACTTGTCCTGGTACAATTCTGGATGGCGCTGTTCATATAATGATAGTTTCTGAACCATATGTGCCAGAGAAGTATACTCTGCCTGAGAAGCTACGTCCTTGATCGGCGACGCAAGACCTACCACTGCCAGATCAACGGCTTCTTTCTCATTCAAACGAGCCGAATAGCATCGGTTCCTCACAGTTCTGAAGCGCTGAATGTACTCTGACACTGTCTCTCCACGCCTCTGTCGCACTTGTGCCAAATCGGCGATGCCAGCCTCGGAAGCGTCTGAGTGATATTGCACGTGGAACTGCTCTTCCATCTGCTTCCACGTCCGGATTGAGTCTGGTGGCAGCGAAGTGTACCACTGATGCGTGCGGTTGGCACGTCCGTTGGGAACCCCAAGAGGAAGGTGTGATGCGCACAGCGGCAAGTTTCCCTCAGTAAGAAACCAAGGTTTAATCGGACCAGTAGGAGTCAAGAAGCACGTTGAAGGTTGATGGCGGCGGGATGTAGTGCGGCGCAACACCAGGGATTCCGGCGCCAACGTGGAACACACGACAAGACAACCAAAGTACTTTGCCCCAACGAAACAGTGAGGTTGTCAATCTCACCGGCTTGCTGTAACAAAGGATTAACCGTATTGTGTGGAAGATGATTGTTTGCAGAAAATAGTAGAACAAGTATTGCAGTAGATTGTATTTCAGTAAAGAGAATTGGACCGGGGTCCACAGTTCACTAGAGGTGTCTCTCCCATAAGACGAACAGCATGTTGGGTGAACAAATTACAGTTGGGCAATTGACAAATAAAGAGAGCATGACCATGCACATACATATCATGATGAGTATAGTGAGATTTAATTGGGCATTACGACAAAGTACATAGACCGCCATCCAGCTGCATCTATGCCTAAAAAGTCCACCTTCAGGTTATCATCCGAACCCCCTCCAGTATTAAGTTGCAAAGCAACAGACAATTGCATTAAGTATGGTGCGTAATGTAATCAACAACTACATCCTTAGACATAGCATCAATGTTTTATCCCTAGTGGCAACAGCACAACACAACCTTAGTACTTTCACATCCTTGTCCCGGTGTCAATGCAGGCATGAACCCACTATCGAGCATAAGTACTCCCTCTTGGAGTTACAAGCATCTACTTGGCCAGAGCATCTACTAGTAACGGAAAGCATGCAAGATCATAAACAACACATAAGCATAACTTTGATAATCAACATAACAAGTATTCTCTATTCATCGGATCCCAACAAACGCAACATATAGAATTACAGATAGATGATCTTGATCATGTTAGGCAGCTCACAAGATCCGACAATGAAAGCACAAGGGGGAGACGACAACCATCTAGCTACCTGCTATGGACCCATAGTCCAGGGGTAGACTACTCACACATCACACCGGAGGCGACCATGGCGGCGTAGAGTCCTCCGGAGATGATTCCCCTCTCCGGCAGGGTGCCGGAGGCGATCTCTCTGGATCCCCGAGATGGGATCGGCGTTGGCGGCGTCTCGGAAGGTTTTCCGTATCGTGGCTCTCCGTGCGGGGTTTCGTCACGGAGGCTATTTGTAGGCGGAAGGGCAGGTCAAGAGGCGGCACGGGGCCCCACACCACGGGGCCGCGCGGCCAAGGGGGCGCGCCGCCCTAGGGTGTGGCCCCCTCGTCGCCCCTCTTCGTCTCTCCTTCGGACTTATGGAAGCTTCGTGGAAAAATAGGCCCCTGGGCTTTGATTTCGTCCAATTCCGAGAATATTTCCTTACTAGGATTTCTGAAACCAAAAACAGCAGAAAAAGAATCGGCACTTCGGCATCTTGTTAATAGGTTAGTTCCAGTAAAATGCACGAATATGACATAAAGTGTGCATAAAACATGTAGATAACATCAATAATGTGGCATGGAACATAAGAAATTATCGATACGTCGGAGACGTATCAGCATCCCCAAGCTTAGTTCTGCTCGTCCCGAGCGAGGTAAAAGCGATAACACAGATAATTTACGGAGTGACATGCCATCATAATCTTGATCATACTATTTGTAAAGCATATGTAGTGAATGCAGCGATCAAAACAATGTATATGACATGAGTAAACAAGTGAATCATATAGCAAAGACTTTTCATGAATAGCACTTCAAGACAAGCATCAATAAGTCTTGCATAAGAGTTAACTCATAAAGCAATAATTCAAAGTAAAGGCATTGAAGCAACACAAAAGAAGATTAAGTTTCAGCGGTTGCTTTCAACTTGTAACATGTATATCTCATGGATATTGTCAACATAGAGTAATATAATAAGTGCAATAAGCAAGTATGTAGAAATCAATGCACAGTTCACACAAGTGTTTGCTTCTTGAGGTGGAGAGAAATAGGTGAACTGACTCAACATTGAAAGTAAAAGAATGGTCCTCATAGAGGAAAAGCATCGATTGCTATATTTGTGCTAGAGCTTTGATTTTGAAAACATGAAACAATTTTGTCAACGGTAGTAATAAAGCATATGCATCATGTAAATTATATCTTATAAGTTGCAAGCCTCATGCATAGTGTACTAATAGTGCCCGCACCTTGTCCTAATTAGCTTGGACTACCGGATCATCACAATGCATTGTTTTTACCAAGTGTCACAAAGGGGTACCTCTATGCCGCATGTACAAAGGTCTAAGGAGAAAGCTCGCATTGGATTTCTCGCTATTGATTATTCTTCAACTTAGACATCCATACCGGGACAACATAGACAACAGATAATGGACTCCTCTTTTATGCATAAGCATATAACAACAATTAATAATTTTCTCATTTGAGATTGAGGATATATGTCCAAAACTGAAACTTCCACCATGGATCATGGCTTTAGTTAGCGGCCCAATGTTCTTCTCTAACATATGCATGCTTAACCATAAGGTGGTAGATCCCTCTTACTTCAGACAAGACGGACATGCATAGCAACTCACATGAAATTCAACGATGAATAGTTGATGGCGTCCCCAGTGAACATGGTTATCGCACAACAAGCAACTTAATAAGAGATAAAGTGCATAATTACATATTCAATACCACAATAGTTTTTAAGCTATTTGTCCCATGAGCTATATATTGCAAAGGTGAATGATGGAATTTTAAAGGTAGCACTCAAGCAATTTACTTTGGAATGGCGGAAAATACCATGTAGTAGGTAGGTATGGTGGACACAAATGGCATAGTGGTTGGCTCAAGTATTTTGGATGCATGAGAAGTATTCCCTCTCGATACAAGGTTTAGGCTAGCAAGGCTTATTTGAAACAAACACAAGGATGAACCGGTGCAGCAAAACTCACATAAAAGACATATTGAAAACATTATAAGACTCTACACCGTCTTCCTTGTTGTTCAAACTCAATACTAGAAATTATCTAGACCTTAGAGAAACCAAATATGCAAACCAAATTTTAGCATGCTCTATGTATTTCTTCATTAATGGGTGCAAAGCATATGATGCAAGAGCTTAAACATGAGCACAACAATTGCCAAGTATCACATTACCCAAGACATTTATAGCAATTACTACATGTATCATTTTCCAATTCCAACCATATAACAATTTAACGAAGGAGAAACTTCGCCATGAATACTATGAGTAGAAACCAAGGACATGGTTGTCCATATGCTACAGCGGAGCGTGTCTCTCTCCCATAAAGTGAATGCTAGGATCCATTTTATTCAAACAAAACAAAAAAACAAAAACAAACCGACGCTCCAAGCAAAGCACATAAGATGTGATGGAATAAAAATATAGTTTTAGGGGAGGAACCTGATAATGTTGTCGATGAAGAAGGGGATGCCTTGGGCATCCCCAAGCTTAGACGCTTGAGTCTTCTTGATATATGCAGGGGTGAACCACCGGGGCATCCCCAAGCTTAGAGCTTTCACTCTCCTTGATCATGTTGCATCATACTCCTCTCTTGATCCTTGAAAACTTCCTCCACACCAAACTCGAAACAACTCATTAGAGGGTTAGTGCACAATATAAATTGACATATTCAGAGGTGACACAATCATTCTTAACACTTCTGGACATTGCATAATGCTACTGGACATTAGTGGATCAAAGGAATTCATCCAACATAGCAAAAGAGGCAATGCGAAATAAAAGGCAGAATCTGTCAAAACAGAACAGTTCGTATTGACGAATTTTAAAATGGCACCAGACTTGCTCAGATGAAAATGCTCAAATTGAATGAAAGTTGCGTACATATCTGAGAATCATGCACGTAAATTGGCTTAATTTTCTGAGCTACCTACAGGGAGGTGGACCCAGATTCGTGACAGCAAAGAAATCTGGAACTGTGCAGTAATCCAAATCTAGTACTTACTTTTCTATCAACGGCTTAACTTGGCACAACAAAACACAAAACTAAGATAAGGAGAGGTTGCTACAGTAGTAAACAACTTCCAAGACACAAAATAAAAACAAAGTACTGTAGGTAAAAACATGGGTTGTCTCCCATAAGCGCTTTTCTTTAACGCCTTTCAGCTAGGCGCAGAAAGTGTGTATCAAGTATTATCAAGAGACGAAGTGTCAACATCATAATTTGTTCTCATAATAGAATAAAAAGGGTACTTCATTCTCTTTCTAGGGAAGTGTTCCATACCTTTCTTGAGAGGAAGTTGATATTTTATATTACCTTCCTTCATATCAATAATAGCACCAACAGTTCGAAGAAAAGGTCTTCCCAATATAATGGGACAAGATGCATTGCATTCAATATCCAAGACAAAAAAATCAACGGGAACAAGATTATTGTTAACGGTAATGCGAACATTATCAACTTTACCCAAAGGTTTCTTTGTAGAATGATCAGCAAGATTAACATCGAAATAACAATTTTTCAGCGGTGGCAAGTCAAGCATATCATAAATTTTCTTAGGCATAACAGAAATACTTGCACCAAGATCACATAAAGCATTACAATCAAAATCTTTAACTTTCATCTTAATGATGGGCTCCCAACCATCCTCTAGCTTTTTAGGAATAGAGGCTTTGCGCTCTAATTTCTCTTCTCTAGCTTTTATGAGAGCATTTGTAATATGATGCGTGAAAGCCAAATTTATAGCACTAGCATTAGGACTTTTAGCAAGTTTTTGCAAGAACTTTATAACTTCGGAGATGTGACAATCATCAAAATTCAAACCATTATAATCTAAAGCAATGGGATCATCATCCCCAATGTTGGAAAAAATTTCAGCAGCTCTATCACAGTGCGGTTTAGCGATTTTAGCGCTTTCGAGCGGTTTCTCGCGCTTTGCATTAGAAGTGGAAACATTGCTAACACCAATTCTTTTATTAGTATTAGTAGGGGGTGCAGCAACATGTGTAGCATTAGCATTACAAGTGGTGGTAATAGTCCAAACTTTAGCTACATTCTTCTCTTTAGCTAGTTTTTCATTTTCTTCTCTATCCCACCTAGCACGCAGTTCAGCCATTAATCTTATATTCTCATTAATTCTAACTTGAATGGCATTTGCTGTAGTAACAATTTTATTATGATGATTCTCATTAGGCAAAACTTTTGATTTCAAAAGATCAACATCAGCAGCAAGATTATCGACTTTAGAAGCAAGTATATCAATTTTCCCAAGCTTTTCTTCAACAGATTTGTTAAAAGCAGTTTGTGTACTAATAAATTCTTTAAGCATGGCTTCAAGTCCAGGGGGTGAACTCCTATTATTGTTGTAAGAATTCCCATAAGAATTACCATAGCCGTTGCCATTATTATAAGGATATGGCCTATAGTTGTTACTAGAATTGTTCCGGTAAGCATTGTTGTTGAAATTATTATTTTTAATGAAGTTTACATCAACATGTTCTTCTTGTGCAACCAATGAAGCTAACGGAACATTATTAGGATCAATATTAGTCCTATCATTCACAAGCATAGACATAATAGCATCAATCTTATCACTCAAGGAAGAGGTTTCTTCGACAGAATTTACCTTCTTACCTTGTGGAGCTCTTTCCGTGTGCCATTCAGAGTAGTTGATCATCATATTATCAAGAAGCTTTGTTGCTTCACCAAGAGTGATGGACATAAAGGTACCTCCAGCAGCTGAATCCAATAAATTCCGTGAAGAAAAATTTAGTCCTGCATAGAAGGTTTGGATGATCATCCAAGTAGTCAGTCCATGTGTTGGGCAATTTTTAACCAGAGATTTCATTCTTTCCCAAGCTTGAGCAACATGTTCAGTATCTAATTGTTTAAAATTCATTATGCTACTCCTCAAAGATATAATTTTAGCAGGGGGATAATATCTACCAATAAAAGCATCCTTGCATTTAGTCCATGAATCAATACTATTCTTAGCGAGAGATAGCAACCAATCTTTAGCTCTTCCTCTTAATGAGAAAGGGAATAATTTTAGTTTAATAATATCACCATCTACATCTTTATATTTTTGCATTTCACATAATTCAACAAAATTATTAAGATGGGCAGCAACATCATCAGAACTAACACCAGAAAATTGCTCTCGCATAACAAGATTCGATAAAGCGAGTTTAATTTCAAAGAATTCTGCTGTAGTAGCAGGTGGAGCAATAGGTGTGCATAAGAAATCATTATTATTTGTGGTTGTGAAGTCACACAACTTAGTATTTTCAGCGTTGGCCATTTTAGCAACAGTAAATAAAACAAACTAGATAAAGTAAATGCAAGTAAACTAATTTTTTGTGTTTTTGATATAGCAAACAAGATAGCAAATAAAGTAAAACTAGCAACTAATTTTTTTGTATTTTGATTTAGTGCAGCAAACAAAGTAGTAAATAAAACCAAGCAAGACAAAAACAAAGTAAAGAGATTGAGAAGTGGAGACTCCCCTTGCAGCGTGTCTTGATCTCCCCGGCAACGGCGCCAGAAATTTGCTTGATGCGTGCGGTTGGCACGTCCGTTGGGAACCCCAAGAGGAAGGTGTGATGCGCACAGCGGCAAGTTTCCCTCAGTAAGAAACCAAGGTTTAATCGGACCAGTAGGAGTCAAGAAGCACGTTGAAGGTTGATGGCGGCGGGATGTAGTGCGGCGCAACACCAGGGATTCCGGCGCCAACGTGGAACCCTGCACAAGACAACCAAAGTACTTTGCCCCAACGAAACGGTGAGGTTGTCAATCTCACCGGCTTGCTGTAACAAAGGATTAACCGTATTGTGTGGAAGATGATTGTTTGCAGAAAACAGTAGAACAAGTATTGCAAGAGATTGTATTTCAAGTAAAGAGAATTGGACCGGGGTCCACAGTTCACTAGAGGTGTCTCTCCCATAAGACGAACAGCATGTTGGGTGAACAAATTACAGTTGGGCAATTGACAAATAAAGAGAGCATGACCATGCACATACATATCATGATGAGTATAGTGAGATTTAATTGGGCATTACGACAAAGTACATAGACCGCCATCCAGCTGCATCTATGCCTAAAAAGTCCACCTTCAGGTTATCATCCGAACCCCCTCCAGTATTAAGCTGCAAAGCAACAGACAATTGCATTAAGTATGGTGCGTAATGTAATCAACAACTACATCCTTAGACATAGCATCAATGTTTTATCCCTAGTGGCAACAGCACAACACAACCTTAGAACTTTCATCACTTTGTCCCGGTGTCAATGCAGGCATGAACCCACTATCGAGCATAAGTACTCCCTCTTGGAGTTACAAGCATCTACTTGGCCAGAGCATCTACTAGTAACGGAAAGCATGCAAGATCATAAACAACACATAAGCATAACTTTGATAATCAACATAACAAGTATTCTCTATTCATCGGATCCCAACAAACGCCATATAGAATTACAGATAGATGATCTTGATCATGTTAGGCAGCTCACAAGATTCGACAATGATAGCACAATGGGGAGAAGACAACCATCTAGCTACTGCTATGGACCCATAGTCCAGGGGTAGACTACTCACACATCACACCGGAGGCGACCATGGCGGCGTAGAGTCCTCCGGGAGATGATTCCCCTCTCCGGCAGGGTGCCGGAGGTGATCTCCTGGATCCCCCGAGATGGGATCGGCGTTGGCGGTGTCTCTGGAAGGTTTTCCGTATCGTGGCTCTCCGTACTGGGGGTTTCGTCACGGAGGCTATTTGTAGGCGGAAGGGCAGGTCAAGAGGCGGCACGGGGGCCCCACACTGCAGGGCCGCGCGGCCAAGGGGGGGGGGCCGCGCCGCCCTAGGGTGTGGCCCCCTCGTCGCCCCTCTTCGTCTCTCCTTCGGACTTCTGGAAGCTTCGTGGAAAAATAGGCCCCTGGGCTTTGATTTCGTCCAATTCAGAGTATATTTCATTACTACGATTTCTGAAACCAAAAACAGCAGAAAACAGCAACTGGCACTTCGGCATCTTGTTAATAGGTTAGTTCCAAAAAATGCACGAATATGACATAAAGTGTGCATAAAACATGTAGATAACATCAATAATGTGGCATGGAACATAAGAAATTATCGATACGTCGGAGACGTATCAACCACCCAAAAGCCGATCCTGTGAGAGACTGCGCAAAAAATCTTACGCGTAGCTGGTCTGATGCTGAGATCATGCCCAACTGTGCTAAATATCGGCTCACGTGTTCAATTGAGCTAGAGCCTTCTGACCCACTGAACTTTGAGAACTCAGGGAGCCGATACTTGGGCGGCAGTGGTATAAGATCATACTCATTGGGGTACGGCTTAGAATAGCCGATTGCCCTTCTCTTTGGTACCATGCCGAACTGGTCTCTCAAAACTGCACTGATCTGGTCCACTGTAGGAGCTGCAGGGGCTGAACTTTGCTAATCTGCTGCGGTGGCATATTTAGCCAACCACGCCTGCTGATCGGCGTCTCCTCCAGTAATCCCTCATGTGACTCCAGAAATTGCTCCTGTGGCTCCAGAAATTCCTCCTGCTGTCATCTGGTTCGTGCGCGCCAAATTATTGCAATCTGGCACATATATGCACGTGTATCCATGCGGGATTTCCTTAGGCGGTTCCAGCATGAACTGGTAATCAGCAGGATCGCCTCCAATCTTGTGGACGACGAACGCCGGCGAACCCCGTGGCTCTGGAGCTGCAAGCGCAAACGGTAGCGGTGGCCTGGTCTGGAACGGTAGTTCTCCCTGGTGAGTCCCTAGGACCGGGCCTGGCGGAGAATATTGGTGCTTCATTATTTCCTGAACCACGCGGACCGCGATGCGCTCCAAAGTGTTCACCAGGCTTTCAGAGTGCCGGTGAAGAGAATGAGCTGCCATGTAATTAACTTCTTGGCGCAGAGCTCTGGTGCGTTCCTCTGAAGGGGTAGACAGATCTACTCCATCGAGAGCACCGTCGGGTGAGAACCCTTTCCACCTGATGCCATGTGAACGGGTCTTTGTGAAAGAGCCGATGAGATCGGCTTCGAAGATGGCTTTGATCTCATCATATTTATTCTTGTGATCCTCAGGCAGCTCTTCGTACTTGACTGGTTCGTCCGCCATCTCAGAGGCAGATGTCGATGCCGTTGTTGTTGAAGGTCCCACCGGGCGTGCCCGAATGTGTTACCGTCCAAAACCCACCGGCGAGCAGCGACGGGTAACACCGTAGAGGCGGGAGGCTCCCAGGACTGCGGTTGGTCCTGGTCTCTCGGGCGACGGCCCGCAATGCTCCTGGTACGCACGTCCGATGCTGGTGCAAGGGCGTGCCACCTGACCTATACCTGGTCAGGAAGGTGATGGATTGCTTCGACTTAGTTTCCTGCATGGCAAACACGTAAACATTAAATACGAGCCCCGATCGGCTCTTAAGTTGCTCTGTGGATCGGCTCTAAGAGCCGATTGCCCCATGGAACACGTTGGATTTTACATTAACATGGGGATCCTGCTTAATCAAAATCAAGCTAAACTAATCTACGATAGTCTAGGGTTTTCACCGCATAACCGGAACATCCTATGCGTAGTTGAGCCTAGCAGATACGTAAGATGATGGAAAAACTAGCCCTAAAGAGGCCTAAAAACCAACATGAAGTTGATCCCCGGAACAATCCCTCTAGGACTTCCTAAACCACACCTTACGCACTACCGGATCGTTCAACCCGTTTATAAGGCCTAACCATGCGGATATCAAACCAATCCTTGAAGAACAAGGAAAAACTATAACGGATTAGATCTACTAGCTAAAGAACAAGCAAGATGCTGCCCTTACACCTAGGATAGGTGTAAGGGCAGCTAGATATCGAGGGGTAGCGTAGCTAAAGAAGTACATCGTGAAAGCATCGATGTTAACCCCAAAACACCTAAGATAAGGGTGTTGCCCGCCATCAAAAAGGCTTCAGCACGAACAACACCAAACAACGAATAAACTGATACTGCCTAGATCGCGCAATGCGATCTAGGCAACATGTTGCTTACCCGGGAGAAACCCTCGAAACAAGGGGTGGCGATGCGCCTAGATTGATTTGTTGTGAACGTGATCGTCCTCCTTCTCAATAATCCTAGATACATATTTATAGTCCGTAGACTCTCTAACTTGGGAACAATCCCAACCGTGCACGAGCTAAACTCTGTCTCTCAATCCTAACCGACACATATCCTACTATAATTTACAGATACACGGACAACTTAGCCCAAACTCTCGTACAAGGCCGTTTCATGCATATTTTCCATACATATTCTCCAAGCCCATCTCAATCACGGCCTACCTCTGATTTGGTTAAAATCTGGTGATAACAGAAGCATGAGCAGCGTTCCCGCTCAGTACAAATGAAGGCTAGCAATAGACTGGGGAGCGACAAATCAAGAGAGCAGTAACTGTCATAATTATGCTTGCGGCAAAATAAATTAACGGAGGCATAAAAGTGATACAAGAACTCTGAAGCAATGTAAATCATCGAGGCTTAATTGACTTTTGTTCAGTCATATGCATGCGTGAGCATGTGCCAAGTCGATATAAATGAATTATTCAGAGGAGGATACCACAATGCCATACCTACTTATGAATAAAACAATGCAAGCAAACATCCATGACATGCTACTCATATTAATAAATTGGAGCTAAACATGAGAGATCATGAACTACTAGACTTTCTCAAATGACATATACCTCACATGAACCAACTAAGCATGCTCACATGGATGAGTATATGTACAAAAATGAAAACAAATTGAGTTCATACCAGCCTCTCACCACAATCCAATTGTCGTAGATCGTCATTATTGCCTTTCACTTGTGTAGCTTGGATAATATGAAATGAAAACCACGCTCCAGCCACCGAAGACCATTGAACTCAAAATGAACTTTACAAACCAAAGAAGAACAGCAAATATTTTTGGTATTTTCGAATTGGAAACAAGAACAAAAGGAAACAAGCAAACAAAGCAATATTTTTTTGGATTTTCTTATAGCAAACCAACGATAGAAAATAAAGCAAGATAAATGCAAGAAATCAAAACAAACAAATGGTGAAGAGAAACAACAGAAATATTTTTGGTCTTTTTGGGTTTTAGAAAAGAAACAAAGCGAAAACAAGAAATGGCAAACTAGAAGAGCCACATAAACACAAAGCAGCAGAAATTCGTCAAACTTGACAGCAGTACAGTAATCGATTTTTAAGAAATTCTTCCGCTGCTCAAATCGAAAAATGTTCAACTAATGAAAGTTAGATAACAACCTGGGGAACATGCTCAAAAATTGTCTTCGCAAAATAACGTTCTGGCTGTTTTTGAGAATTTTTATGGTAACAGCCCAGAATCTGTTTTCAATCAGCACTTCCCCAAATATCATCTCCCTCTCATTAGAAAACCACTCAAACAAACTAAACAAGTATATACGAGTATCCAGCAATCATAATATGCAAGGAATGAGTGATGCCGGTATACCTCCCCCCAAGCTTAGGCTTTTGGCCTAAGTGGAGTTCAATCCCATGGTGCCCATGAAGTAGCACCTCCGTAGTACGACGAAGATGGGTCTTATTCCGGATATGTGCTAGAAGAAGCACCCGGGTACGTGACGGTGTAGTCGTAGGAGGGCTCGGCGTCTGCGTAGTCATGTTGCTGGTGGAAGTCTTGTATCTTCATCTTCTCATCCACCTCCTCCTTAGAGCGCGACCATGGTTTCCTGTCAATACTAAACAAATCTGGTTGTGGCAAAGGGATTTCCCTCTCATCCCCGTCAGCAAACAACATTCTATAGACCATATTGTCTGAACTAGAATCAGCTATAACAAATTGATGGCTCTTCATAGCAGCAATATCAAGTCTTATAGGAGTTAATGGCACATCAGTAGGGTCAACAGGAAATTCGAGATGTGCTAAAATGCGTGATGCAATAATTCCTCCAAAAATAGGCCCCTTGCTAGACAAGCGGCGAGCAATAAGAGAACCTAGATGATAAGGTGTATCTCCAGTGAGTGCAGCAATTAAGAAAGCAAGATGGTAGCTAGAAATATTGCTAGTGTTCTCCCTACCAAGAATGCTAGTAGCAAGGTAATAGGCAAAATACTTAATGGCGGGGAGTTGGATGTTTCTTATCTTGCCACGCTGAATGGTGCGGCAATCATCATTGGTGATCTCTCGAGAGTGCTCAAGCAAAACCCTCGGATTGTCCTCCATCCTCCTTGCGGTACCTACAGGGGCAATACCCAATGCAGCACAAAAATCTTTCAACTTCATAGTAATGGCTTTACCATAGATCTTGAATGCAACCGTCGGGTGGTAGTGCTTGTTGTTGAACTGGAAGCTCTCCACGAAGATTTTGGTGAGCATGTAGTATTGCTCCCTTTCATCTCCCACATAGGCGGCTAAACCCGCCCTGTTGACGAGGGTGAAGAAATCATCCAACAACCCTGCATTGCTCAGAAAATCATAACATGGGAAAGATGAAGCATTAGGAGCCCCATTGTCTTCTTCGGGAGCGAAGCTTGGCGCGATGATATCCTCATTATAGGATTGCCTGAATCGAGTGGCGGTCCTAGAGGGCCTTCCGGTGCTGGTTGTCTCTCTCTGAAACACTTCTCCAAAGTTGTAGTTGTCCATTTCCCTTTTCTGAAATTTTTCAACAATCATTATAAAATTTGATTTGGTGACATATAATCAAGGGGAACAACTATAAGAACTTGCTAGAGTACTAATCATGCATCAAAACTAGTTTTTTAATCATAGAACAAGCATGCAAGCTCACTAAACATGTTACCTATAGCAGCAAAATATTCAAGATATACTCAACCAAACAAAATTCTACTTGGATCATTGGAGGAGTCACATACCAAGGAGAAAATGTGCCAAATTTCAGCAAGAAATCTGGGCTGAGCAAAGAGATCGAAAAATCTGGTGTTCTTGAGCAGAAACACGAGTGAGAGGAAACTGGTGTCGATTTTTTTGGGAGAGAGAAGAGTCTGGGAGGAAGAGATGCTAAAATGGGGCAAAGGGGGGCCCACACACCAGGGTGGCGCGCCCCCCTTGCTGGCCGCGCCAGCCAGGTGGGAGCCACCCTGGGGTGCCCCACTGGTCATCCCCAGGTGTTCCCAGGTGTCTCGTCGAAAAATAGGACCAACGGTATAATTTTTGTGAATTTTTGAAAACTTTGAAAAATGCACATTTCTGGGCATTAAGTTTATTATTACTGGACAGGAAATTTTTTGAAATCTCTAATTAACTAAGGAACTTTGCAAATCAAAAGTGCTACAGCAAGTAGAAAAAGTGGAGGAAGAAAGAGATGTTGTTTACCTCCTCTATGCATATAAAAAGTATTTGTTAACAAGGTTGATCAAGTCTTGCCACCAAATAAATTTTACATAGCATAAGAAGAAATAAACCTCAAATCAATCATGTTACCTTGAATTGTATTGATATGGATCCAATCATAAGATTTTGATATCCTTCTTTAGGCTCATATATAGGACAATCAATAGTTCCAATTTTGATTGTTCTCACATTAGAAATAGTATTGACTCCACATACTTTATCAATCCTCTTGGGGAAATAGACGGTATGCTCCTTATCATCAACATTGAAAGTAACCTTCCCTTTGTTGCAATCAATAACAGCCCCTGCGGTGTTAAGAAAAGGTCTCCCAAGAATAATAGACATATTATCATCTTCAGGCATTTCCAACACAACAAAATCAGTTAATATCAAGCAGTTATTAGTAACTTGAACAGGAACATCCTCACATATACCAACAGGAATAGCAGTAGATTTATCAGCCATTTGCAAAGATATATCAGTAGGTATCAACTTATCTAAATAAAGTCTCTTGTAAAGAGAAAAAGGCATAACACTAACACCGGCTCCCAAGTCACATAAAGCAGTTTTAACATAATTATTCTTAATAGAACAAGGAATAGTAGGTATACCTGGGTCGCCCAACTTCTTTGGAACTTTACCATTGAAAGAGTAATTAGAAAGCATAGTGGAAATCTCCTCATTGGGGATTTTCCTTTTGTTAGTAACAATATCTTTCATATACTTTGAATAAGGAGGCAGTTTAATAGCATCAGTCAAAGGGATTTGCAAGAATAAAGGTTTCATCCAATCACAAAATTTATTATAGTGTTCTTCTTCCTTTGATTTTAGTTTCTTAGCAGGAAAAGGCATTTGCTTTTGCACCCAAGGTTCTCTTTCATTACCATGTTTCTTAGCAATAAAATCTTCTTTAGTATACTTTTTATTTTTAGCATGCTTTTCAGGTTCATCTTCAACTTCTTCTTTATCAGAAGCGTTATTCTTATCATTATTATTATCATGTTCATTACCACTTTCAGTTTCAGCATCAGAAATAGAAATACTATTAGGGTCATTAACATGTTCAGAGGATTCTACAACCTTTTTATGTTTCTTCTTCTTTTTCTTAGAAGGAGCACTAGGTTCAATTCGTTGAGAATCTTGTTCAATTCTTTTGGGATGCCCTTCAGGATATAGAGGATCCTGGGTAGAGACACCGCCTCTAGTTGTTACTTCATAAGCATGTTTCTCTTTAGAATTATTTTTTAACAAGTCATTTTGCACTTTAGTGAGTTGATCAATTTGAGTTTGAACCATTTGAAAATGTTTAACAAGCATCTTAACATCATTGGAGGTTCTCTCCACAATATCATGCAAATTGCTAATAGCTTGAGAATTTTCCATTATATGATTCTCTACTCTCATATTAAAATTTTCTTGCTTAACAATATAATTATCAAACTCATCTAAGCATTGAGCAGGAGGTTTTGAATACGGAATATCTTCCCTAGTAAAGCGTTGAAGGGAGTTTACCTCGATCATGGATGAAGGGGGAATTATCTCACATATATCTTCTATGGGAGGTAGATTCTTCACATCTTCGGATTTAATACCTTTTTCCTTGAGAGACTTCTTAGCTTCCCTCATATCTTCATCATTCAATTCAATTAAACCCCTCTTCTTCAATATTGGCGTTGGAGTTGGTTCAGGTATATTCCAATCATCATGATTCCGGCTTATTCTAGCCAATAATTCTTCACCTTAAATGCGGAGTTCTTTTCCTGAAAACACAACCAGCACAACTATCCAAATATGCTCTAGATTCAATGGTTAGTCCACTATAAAATATATCAAGTAGATCATTCTTTTCTAAATCATGTCCAGGTCGAGCTCTGATAAGAGAACAAAATCTTGCCCAAGCCTCAGGCAATTTCTCTTCATCTCACTGGTCAAACCTATAAATTTTCTGTAAAGCAATATGTTGAGCACTAGCAGGAAAGTATTTTCGAAAGAAAACATCACGCAGCTCAGTTGGACTTTTAATAGAACCAGGAGGCAAATTATTATACCAAGTTTTAGCATCATCCTTTAATGAGAAAGGAAAAATTTTAGCGACAAAGTAAGTACGCATCTTGACATCATCAGAAAACAAGCTACTCATAGAAGAAAGTTCAATCATGTGTTCTACAGCACTTTCTTTTTCAGTACCACAAAAGGGTGCTTTCTCTACAATAGCTATATGAGATAGATCAAGAGAAAAATCATAATCTTTATCCTTAATGCATATAGGAGATGTGGCAAATTTAGGATCAGGAGATAACTTATGTCTAACAGTATATTGTGTGAGAAACTTTTTAATTTTTCTTGCATCAGCAGTAGCATTGCATCTATTAATAAAATCATCATTAAGCTCCACATAATCCTCATCAGGATCATCACTAGAATAATCAAGTTCAGGTGAATTAACAGGTGTAGTAACATCAGGAGTTTCGGTATTTTCAATTTGTCTAGACCTAGCAATTGTAGCATCTAGAAAGGATCCCAATGAACCACTATCATCAAGCACAGCAGAAACATTATCAATATTATGAGAGTTTTCAGATTCAGCAGAAGTACCAGCAAGTGAAGCTTGCGGCGGTGAAACAAGTTGACTTATCACAGATGGTGAATCAAGTGTAGCAGAGGTACTCAGAGTTGTACCTTTTCTTGTAGTGGATGGTAATATGGCGACTTTAGGATCGCGAGTTTTACCCATGATGGAGAATTTGCAGCGAACAATATCAATCCAAGTGAACTTCCAAATAAAGCTATGCTCCCCGGCAACGGCGCCAGAAAACAGTCTTGATAACCCACAAGTATAGGGGATCGCAGCAGTCTTCGCGGGAAGTAAATCCCAATTTATTGATTCGACACAAGGGGAGACAAAGAATACTTGAAAGCCTTAACAGCGGAGTTGTCAATTCAGCTGCACCTGGAAACAGACTTGCTCGCAAGAGTTTATCAGTAGTAACAGTTTTATAGCAGTAGCAGTAGTGAAACAACAGCACCAGAGTAGCAGAGAAAGCAGTAGTGATTATAGTAAACAGCAGGATTAAAATACTGTAGGCACGGGGACAGATAACGGGCATTGCATGGATGAGAGAAACTCATGTAACAATCATAGCAGGGCATTTGCAGATAATAATAAAACGGTGTCTAAGTACAAAGCAATCAATAGGCATGTGTTCCAATTATAGTCGTACGTGCTCGCAATGAGAAACTTGCACAACATCTTTTGTCCTACCAGCCGGTGGCAGCCGGGCCTCAAGGGAATCTACTGGATATTAAGGTACTCCTTTTAATAGAGTACCAGAGCAAAGCATTAACACTCCGTGAACACATGTGATCCTCACATCACTACCATCCCCTCCGGTTGTCCCGATTTCTGTCACTTCGGGGCCATTGGTTCCGGACAGCGACATGTGTATACAACTTGCAGGTAAGATCATAAACAAAGAATATCATGATGAAACAATAACATGTTCAGATATGAGATCATGGCACTCGGGCCCTAGTGACAAGCATTAAGCATAACAAGTTGCAACAATATCATCAAAGTACCAATTACGGACACTAGGCACTATGCCCCTACAATCTTATGCTATTACATGACCAATCTCATCCAATCCCTACCATCCCCTTCGGCCTACAGCGAGGGAATTACTCACACATGGATGGGGGAAACATGGCTGGTCGATGGAGAGGCGTTGGCGGTGATGATGGCGATGATCTCCTCCAATTCCCCGTCCCGGCGGAGTGCCAGAACGGAGACTTCTGGCTCCTGAGACGGAGTTTCGCGATGTGGCGGCGTTCTGGAGGGTTTATGGCGACTTCGACTTTTTTGGTCGCGATTTTTAGATCGAAACCCCTTAAATAGTTCAGAGGAGGGCGTCGGAGGCCAGCCGAGGGGGCCAGATGCTAGGGCGGCGCGCCCCCCTCCTGGGCCGCGCCGGCCTAGTGTCTGGGGCCCTCGGGCCTCCACCTAGCTTGCCCTTCTGGCTCCGTGAGTCTTCTGGAAAAATAAGACCTTTCGCATAAATTCCGAGGATTTTCCTGAAAGTTGGATTTCTGCACAAAAACGAGACACCAGAACAATTCTGCTGAAAACATCGTTAGTCCGCGTTAGTTGTATCCAAAACACACAAATTAGAGGCAAAACAATAGCAAAAGTGTTCGGGAAAGTAGATACGTTTTGGACGTATCAGCGCTGTTCTTGGACAGCGAGTAAATAAAAAATTGAATGTTATTCATTATTCTAGTAAAACCCTTGATGCTGCTCAAAGAAATTATGCTACTACTGAAAAAGAATTGTTAGCTGTAATTTTTGCTTGTGATAAGTTTAGATCTTATATTGTTGATTCAAAAGTCACTATACATACTGATCATGCTGCAATCAGATACCTTATGCAAAAGAAAGATGCTAAGCCAAGGCTTATTAGATGGGTACTTCTGTTGCAAGAATTTGATTTACATATTGTAGATAGGAAAGGTGCTGATAATCCTGTTGCTGATAATTTGTCTAGATTGGAAAATATTGCTTATGATCCTGTTCCTGTTAATGATAGTTTTCCAAATGAACAATTGGCTGTAATAAAGGTGAGCTCGCGAGACAGTCCTTGGTATGCTGATTATGCTAACTTTATTGTTTCCAAGTACTTGCCTCCAACCTTTTCAGCTCAGCAAAGGAGGAAATTCTTTTATGACTTGAGGCATTATTTCTGGGATGACCCACACTTATATAAAGAAGGAGTGGATGGTATTCTGCGAAGATGTGTTCCCGAATATGAACAGCAAGAGATATTGAGTAAATGTCATGGGAGTGCTTATGGAGGACATCACGCCGGAGATAGAACCACGCAAAAGGTTCTACAATCAGGTTTTTATTGGCCAACTCTCTTCAAAGATGCAAGGAAGTTTATTTTATCTTGTGATGAATGCCAAAGGGTTGGTAATATCTCTAGACGCAATGAAATGCCTATGAATTATACTCTTGTTATTGAACCATTCGATTGTTGGGGATTTGACTTCATGGGACCTTTTCCCTCTTCAGAAGGTAACACTCATATACTTGTTGCTGTTGATTATGTTACTAAATGGGTGGAAGCCATACATACAAAAAGTGCTGATGGTGAGACCTCTTTAAGAATGCTTTTAGATATTATTTTTCCTCGATTTGGAGTTCCTAGATATATTATGACTGATGGAGGTTCTCATTTTACTCATGGTGGTTTTAGAAAAACTCTTGCTAAATATTGTATTAATCATAGAATTGCTTCCGCTTATCATCCTCAAACTAGTGGGCAAGTAGAACTATCAAATAGAGAGATTAAATCTATCTTGCAAAAGACTGTTAATAAAACTAGAAAGAATTGGGCTAGTAAATTGAAGGAAGCACTATGGGCTTATAGAACTGCTTATAAAAATCCCATGGGAATGTCACCTTATAAAATGGTTTATGGAAAAGCTTGTCATTTACCTTTAGAACTAGAGCACAAAGCTTATTGGGCTGTTAGAGAATTAAATAAAGATCCTAAACTAGCTGGTAATAAGAGGTTGCTGCAATTGAGTTCTCTAGATGAATGGAGAAGTGAAGCTTATGAAAATGCTAAACTCTTTAAAGAGAAAGTTAAAAAATGGCATGATAGAAGGATTATCAAAAGAGAATTTAATATTGGGGATAAAGTCCTATTGTATCGGTCTCGTCTCAGATTCTTTGCAGGGAAATTACTCTCGAAATGGGAAGGACCATATGTTGTTGAGGAGGTGTATCGTTCAGGAGCAATAAAAATTAGCTCTCTCCAAGGCAATGCCACACAAGTGGTGAATGGACAAAGACTCAAGCATTATATCTCAGGTGATTCTTACAATGTAGATGTTGATGTTATTCGAGTGGAAACACCGGAGGCTTTCATCAAAGGACAAATTGACAGTCCGCCAGAACTCGACTTTGAATAGGTAACAGTACTGGTAATAAAAAGTTCGCAATTTACTTTCCGAACAATGTTTTTGGTATTTTTGGAAAATATGAAAAATTACGAGATCGAAACGGAGTGGAGGAGACGCACGAGGGCGTGTCCACATAGGCCGGCGCGGGCCCCAGCCAGGCCGCGCCGCCCTATGAGCTGGCCACCTCGTCGCCTCTTTCCGACTCTGGTTCGACCTGGTACTTTCCTTATGACATAAAAATTCTTGCTATATAATCCCCCGGACCCCTGGAGGTCCGTATATCGTTTTCTCGACGTGTTTGGTTTCGAGCTGTTTCTGCCAGGATTTGCTTTGGATCTAGAGTCATCATGTCTTCGTCGGAAACTCAGAAGGACAACTCCTGCAAAGACGTTGACAACTTGTACATGGAGGAGCTGAGGATGCACCCCAAGGAGTTGCTGCTCGTTGATGGAGAGCTGCAGATCAAGGATGTCCAGGGTCCTAAAGGAGAAGGAAGCTTGGGAGACAGGATGGAGAAGCTAGAGCAAGAGGTCTTCAAATACAAGAAGATGGCTGAGCGTGAGGTGGACATTGATGTCTACGCCCCCCTCCTTTTCCTGTAGACAGTGTTGGGCCTCCAAGAGCAGAGGTTTGTAGAACAGCAGCAAGTTTTCCCTTAAGTGGATCACCCAAGGTTTATCGAACTCAGGGAGGAAGAGGTCAAAGATATCCCTCTCATGCAACCCTGCAACCACAAAGCAAGAAGTCTCTTGTGTCCCCAACACACCTAATAGGTGTACTAGTTCGGCGAAGAGATAGTGAAATACAGGTGGTATAAATATATATGAGCAGTGGCAACGGCACCAGAAAAGTGCTTTGCCCAGGACAGTAAACAAGCAGTAGTAACACAGCAGTAGTAACACAGTAAAACAGTAAACAAGCAGCGATAGCAGTATTTAGGAACAAGGCCTAGGGATTAGACTTTCACTAGTGGACACTCTCAACTTTGATCACATAACAGAATAGATAAATGCATACTCTACACTCTCTTGTTGGATGATGAACATATTGCGTAGGATTACACGAACCCTCAATGCCGGAGTTAACAAGCTCCATAATTCAATGTTCATATTTAAATAACCTTAGAGTGTAAGATAGATCAATACGACTAAACCAAGTACTAACATAGCATGCACACTGTCACCTTCATGCTAAGAAAGGAGGCATAGATAATATCAATACTATCATAGCAATAGTTAACTTCATAATCTACAAGAGATCATAATCATAGCCTACGCCAAGTACTAACACGGATGCACACACTGTCACCATTACACCGTGCAGGAGGAATAGAACTACTTTAATAACATCACTAGAGTAGCACATAGATAAATTGTGATACAAAACACATTGCAATCATAAAGAGATATAAATAAGCACTTCACTATGCCATTCATAATAGTGAATAAGTATTCTGTGAAATATAGCCTAAGAGACCCACACGGTGCACACACTGTCACCTTTACACACGTGGGACAAGGAGTCTCCGGAGATCACATAAGTAAAATTCACTTGACTAGCATAACGACATCTAGATTACAAGCATCATCATATGAATCTCAATCATGTAAGGCAGCTCATGAGATTATTGTATTGAAGTACATAGGAGAGAGATGAACCACATAGCTACCGGTACAGCCCCGAGCCTCGATGGAGAACTACTCCCTCCTCATGGGAGACAGCAGCGTTGATGAAGATGGCGGTGGTGTTGATGGAGGAGCCTTCCGGGGGCACTTCCCCGTCCCGGCGGCGTGCCGGAACAGAGACTCCTGTCCCCCAGATCTTGGCTTCGCGATGGCGGCGGCTCTGGAAGGGTTTCTCTGGTTTCGTCGAACGTATCAGGGTTTTCGCGACGGAGGCTTTAAATAGGCGGAAGGGCAAGGTCGGTGGACTTCTGGGGGGCCCACACTATAGGGGGGCGCGGGCCCCCCCTTGGCCGCGCCGGCCTAGGGTTTGGTGGCCCTGTGCCCCCTCTCTGGCGGTTCTCGTGTGTTCTGGATGCTTCCGGGCAAAATAGGAACCTGGGCGTTGATTTCGTCCGATTCCGAGAATATTTCGTTACTAGGATTTCTGAAACCAAAAACAGCAGAAAACAGGAACTGGCACTTCGGCATCTTGTTAATAGGTTAGTTCCAGAAAATGCACGAATATGACATAAAGTGTGCATAAAACATGTAGATATCATCAATAATGTGGCATGGAACATAAGAAATTATCGATACGTCGGAGACGTATCAGACATCTTCCACAAGATTGTGTCTGAACTTATTGATGCACACGAGAAGGAGACTGCAAAGCTATGGGGCGACATCCTCTCACTTCACGACACCACCAACAAACTCCAAGCTCAACTCTATGATGTTCAGAATCAGAACTGTGAGTATGAAAACAGGTTTAAACACATAAGCTATGCTGCTAGTTTCAGGATTCCCGAGACCAAGATGTCGTTTGTTGATGGAGAGCCTCTTCCTTGGAAATCTGATGATGGGAATTCATCACCACCATCGCCGAAGGAGTAATTCATCATCGGTATTGGCATCCCCTTGGTTTGTTCCAAGCTTGGGGGAGTGCCGCGGTATCACATCATCACTACCTTTTACTTTTTACTGTCAAGTAGTGTCATATCATGAGTAGGGAAGTTATCATATAAGATAGGTTGCAGTGTGGAAGTATCTCTCCTTTAGTTGGTTGTCTATGTATCCCTTGGTGTGAGTTATCGTTATGGAATATTAATGAGAAGTCTTATCATTTACATATTGCACATCTTATTTTAGTTTGCAATCCTTATTATATGATTGATCTTGTTATTAGTATTGGTATCACTTTGGGAGCATTGAATAAATCTATTTGGTTTTGGCAAACTTAGCATTGGTCAATAGCAACAACATTTTGAGGTTTAAGTAGAAAAGAGAAATACATGTAGTTGTTTCATTGTCTTACTTTCTTGTTAGCTCATAGCTTATTATTCTGAAGTTAAAATTGTGTGTGCTTACAAGGAAGCTGCATGATTGTTTCTATCACATGTATATTTGTTTGTTTCCCTCGACTCTTATGCTTGTTAATTAATCTTGCTAGCCAAAGACCTGTACTGAGAGGGAATACCTCTCGTGCATCCAAACCTTAACCCAAACCTATGCCATTTGTGTCCACCATAACTACCTACTACATGGTATTTCCTGCCATTCCAAGTAAATACTTCGTGTGCTACCTTTAAACAATTCAAAATTTACTATCTCTTATTTGTGTCAATGTTTTATAGCTCATGAGGAAGTATGTGGTGTTTTATCTTTCAATCTTGTTGGGCAACTTTCACCAATGGACTAGTGGCTTCATCCGCTTATCCAATAATTTTGCAAAAAGAGCTGGCAATGGGATTCCCAGTCCCAAATTAATTAACCTAAATAGACACTCCTCCATGGTATGTGATTGATGGACGGCACCCGAAGGATTCGGTTAGCCATGGCTTGTGTAAGCAAAGGTTGGGGGGAGTGTCATCATAATAAAACTAAAATAAAAAGGCACTCCTTCATGGTATGAGATTGTTGGCAGGCACCCGAGGATTCGGTTAACCATGGTTTGTGAAAGAAAGGTTGGAAGGAGTGCCACACAAAAATAAAAATAAAATGGGAGCCGCTCTTTGAAGGTTTGTCTGGCAAGGGGGTTAGAGTACCCGCTACCAGTCGTTGACAACATCAAACACCTCTCAAAATGTTACTTTCATTCTCTTTATATGATTTCAAAACTGAAAAAGCTCTAGCACATGATTTAATCCCTGCTTCCCTCTGCGAAGGGCCTATCTTTTACTTTATGTTGAGTCAGTAAACCTATTTCCCTCCATCTTAAGCAAGCATTTGAGTTGTTGTGATCAAACCACTATATTGTGATTTACCTCATCATGTCTTTTACTTTTCCTTGTTTAGTACAAGTTTTATCTGAATGAATATAGCTTTGAAAGTTATCAATGATCATGAGGAGATTATTATGATTGAGTATGCAAGTTGTGCCATATAAACTTTAACATAAGAGCGCTGCTCGATAGATAAGTATAACCTGTTAACTGTTCTTTGACCAAGAACGAAGTTTGCCATCACCAACTATGATTTCTTATGCACCTTTATTTGTGATTACCTTATACTTGTTTCAAGTTGAATTATATGAGGAAGTTGTTTACTAAAATGTCTTGTGTGAATGAATATGAAGATTCTTGTCCGTATTTTATTTATCGACCCTTCACTCCATAAACATGTGGTCCTGTTTACCGAGTTCAGTTTCGCTTGGGGACAAGCGAAGTCTAAGCTTGGGGGAGTTGATACGTCCAATTTGCATCACTATTTTATATCATAATTTGCTGCTATTCATTGATATATTTCATATTTGGGGATAATACTTATGTTATTTCATCTATTTTGCATGATTCACGACTATTGGAGGATCGCGCACCGGAGTCAGGATTCTGCTGGAAAAAGCGCCGTCAGAATGCAATATTTCGGAAGATCAACAGTTGACGGAAATTATATGAAAAATCCTATTTTTCCAGAAGACGAAGGGAGCCAGAAGGGGAGCCGAGGGGACCCGAGGTGGGCCCACCTCATAGGCCGGCGCGGCCCAAGGCCTGGCCGCGCCGCCCTGTGAGGAGGGGGCCCACAGCCCCCTCTCGCCTCATTTTCTTCGCGAACGTCTTCGTCCCGAAAACCTAAGCTCTAGGGGATAGGTCGCGAAGAGTCACAGCCGCCTCTGCGAGGCGGAGAACACCAGAGAGAAAAGAGCTCTCCGGCAGGCTGAGATCCGCCGGGGAAATTCCCTCCCGGAGGGGGAAATCGACGCCATCGTCACCGTCATCGAGCTGGACATCATCTCCATTACCATCATCATCATCTTCATCATCATCACCGCCGTCTCCACCGCTGCACATCGTCACCGTTGTAGCAATTTGGGTTTGATCTTGATTGTTTGATAGGGGAAACTCTCCCGGTGTTGATTTCTACTTGTTATTGATGCTATTGAGTGAAACCGTTGAACCAAGGTTTATGTTCAGATTGTTATTCATCATCATATCACCTCTGAACATGTTCCATATGATGTCTCGTGAGTAGTTCGTTTAGTTCTTGAGGACATGGGTGAAGTCTAAATGTTAGTAGTGAAGTATGGTTGAGTAATATTCAATGTTATGATATTTAAGTTGTGGTGTTATTCTTCTAGTGGTGTCGTGTGAACGTCGACTACACGATACTTCACCTTTATGGGCCTAGGGGAATGCATCTTGTACTCGTTTGCCAATTGCGGGGTTGCCGTAGTGACAGAAACCTGAGCCCCCGTTGGTATATCGATGCAGGAGGGATAGCAGGATCTCAGAGTTTAAGGCTGTGGTTAGATTTATCTTAATTACTTTCTTGTAGTTGCGGATGCTTGCAAGGGGTATAATCACAAGTATGTATTAGTCCTAGGAAGGGCGGTACATTAGCATAGGTTCACCCACACAACACTTATCAAAACAATGAAGATTAATTAGCTGTATGTAGCGAAAGCACTAGACTAAAATCCCGTGTGTCCTCAGGAACGTTTGGTTATTATAAGTAAACAAACCGGCTTGTCCTTTGTGCTAAAAAGGATTGGGCCACTCGCTGCAATTGTTACTCTCGCATTTTACTTACTCGTACTTTATTCATCTGTTACATCAAAACCTCCTGAATACTTGTCTGTGAGCATTTACAGTGAATCCTTCATCGAAACTGCTTGTCAACACCTTCTGCTCCTCGTTGGGATCGACATTCTTACTTATCGAAGATACTACGATACACCCCCTATACTTGTGGGTCATCAAGGCCCATCCGGCAAGGAGGCCGGCCTGGCCGGGGCCAGCGCCGGGCGGCCCGGTAGGCAACCGGAGCCTGGGCCGGATGAAGGCGGGAGTGGCCCAGAATGTCGCCCGGTCGGCGTTTAGCGCCTGGGCCGGTTTCGGCCGGGTGGGCCGGCGTGCCGCCCGGCAGGCCGGTCGGCCGGCCGGCTGCCCCTCCCTTTTTTTCTTTTTCTTCTTTTTCTTATTTTCTCCTTTTTCCGTTTTCTTTAATAACTAATGCTCCCAAACTCCGATTCGCATGAAACCAATTTTTTTGGAAACATAACGACGAATAGAACCCCAACAAAAATATGGAGACTCCTCAAAGAACATTTTTAGATGATTTTAGAGAGGGAGTCTCCCACCGTCAAGAAACGGTAAAGACGTCCAAACTCGAAAACGCAATAGAAGATGCATGCGGATTCCGTTTTCGATGAACTTGGGCTTGTTGTAAAGCTAGCAACAAGCTCAAGAACCTCACACAGAGAAACACCAAGAAGCAATAAGGATATGCAAAGTATGCAAAGGATTGAGCTCCCTAAGACGATGTGATCAAGTTACCCAACCGAAAGCCCCTCTTGATAGTGCGGCTATCTATCCTATAATCCGATCTCCCAACAACCACCTTGAGACCGGTAAAAGGAAAACCTATCAAGGTCATACCTTTGCCTTGCGCATCCCGCTTGATCTTGATGATAACTCTTCAAGCTCTACACAAGCCGGAATGCCACAACTTGATCATTGTTGCTTTGTGAAGACTCACAAATGCTCCCCCATACACTATGATGGGAAAGCTTCATTGATGCACATCTTCACAAGTCCATTATCACCAAATGGACGGCAAGCTTCAAGCATGTGATCCACTTGAGATGCTCATCTTGAACTTGCCCAACTCAACCTTGTATCTTCTCATACTCTCATAAGATAGAGCATGGCTAATATTGAGTTCCACATAAGAACTCCATCTTCATTTCTTCTTCTTGATCATATCACATATATGTCTTCAAATCGATGATCTTGATGCCAATATACAATATGTATCTTTATTTACATGGCATCCATACTTGAATCCAACACATGGAATACAAGTAGAACCTATGGAATATTCCTTCATATAAACTCAATGAAAACATTAGTCCATAGGGGTTGTCATTAATTACCAAAACCACACATAGGGGCAATGTACCCTTACAATAATAAGCAAGTCAACTGACCCAATATAGGGCCCACCATGTGGCATGATACCATTATCGAGAGGTGGGGACTATCTCCCCTCTCAAAGCTCTTATGTCGTTGATCTTGCACTCTGGCGTCCTCTTAACCTGAACTTCTATATATAATACCCGATTGTGATCTCGGAGTATGACGACCACACAAAGAGAAACACGAAACATATATAGGAGGTCTTGCAAAGATGGGAGGGGGAAACGCCGCCGGCTCGCATCTCCAACTTCTCCAACAACATCTCCTACATTAGCATGATGAAGAGGGAGTAGTCCGCTCCTGGGCTATGGGTTTGTGAAAGTAGCTTGTTCTATATCTGTCTCATACTATCAATGATCTTGTGCCACATGAGCCACCTAACATGATTATGACCATCCATTTGTAATCCCTTTGTGGCAAATCTTTAGTTTTATGAGATGAGTATTTGAGATTGCATTTTTTAGATTGTGTTTGATGTATAAGTAAATGTACTTATGTACCCCGTTCTTGATTAGTGGTTCTGATGCAACTAGTATGATGGGGCATGAGAGGGGGAAATGTGTGCATTAGTTGGAGTAACATGGTAGTATGGAACTTGATAGTGATAGAAATTTTGGGCCTACTATAATTTTCAGCTTTCCGTTGTTACCTCACTAGGGATAAATAAATGCATGTACTATAATTGGCTAGTGACAAACTTAGGTGATCCCATATCTTTGAGGTAGTGTATTTGACAATCAACATCATGATGCATAAGCAAATACAATACTAGAGGAATATTAGTGGGATGTGCTGCATCATCTCAACCATAGTAAGTGATGCCCATATTCATATTTATCAAGCACATTATGAATTTACATCAATAGTGTGCCTTATTTGAAGCTATCCTGATTCCGCCATGTTTATGAGAGAGTAGACAAGTGAAACTATGAACCCGATCCGTTTTAACCATACGAAACACATTTTACTTGCATTTACAAGTCTTTACATTTTAGCAGTTAATTAATCCAAAAATAAAAAAAAACATATACCATACTTGCATTTTGTTCGTCTAGAGCACTACCATCACCATACCACTTTACCTCTGCATCGCTTCTGATTTAGATTTCATATTGCATTCAGCTACTTTACTTGCTACATATTTACTTTAGCTATATCATTTATATATTTGTTTTCAATTCTAATACGAAACCTTGTGTTTGACAACCACTTAGTGAAGTTGGGGTCACAAGGCAACACCTTTTTGTTTTGTAGATTGCTTGAAGAGAAAAGAGAAAATGTAATTATACCGTTACTCCTAGAGTTCGATATAAATCCTAGAGTCGCCCTTGTGGGAAAAATACATTTACTACATCACTTTGCGATTGGGGTCCCAACAATTCCGTATCCAGGTAGATTAGTGACATTAGATCCAACCAACAACGAGTAGGATAGTTTAGTTTCAATTTAAATTCAATTGTTTGTTATTCAAATTTGGCAAAAAATTGAGTGGAAAACAAATTTATGTCCCATTTACGGTGTTCTTACTCAATTCATGTGTTTTTCTATAACTGCTTGGGGACGCGGTTGGGCAGAGGCATCCGTAAAAGCGTTAACCCACGTAGACGCCTTTAAATTGATCCGACTGGTGCTTACGGCGGCCTCCGTTTAAGGGACGCAAATAAGATGCTCTTAGACTACTCACAATTGGGAGTATCATATATTAGTATCATGCCTATGATATTAGTATATAATACTATTTTCACAATTGCATAGTATCATATGTTAATTGTAATTAATGATTTGTAGAATCTCAATATAAACGTGTGTACAAAATTTGTTTGCCATTAACTCTTCTAGTTTTACATGCTATGATATGGTATCTATCTATGATACCACTATCATCTCTTTCATCATTAATTGACGTGACACGTCAGTTTACACATAATATGAAAATATATTTCATGATGGTTTTAAAAATATTAATTTGGAATTATAAATGTTGACACTTTTTTCTATGTAGTTGGTCAAACTTTAAACTTTTTGGTTTCATCCAAATATTATAGGTATCTTATTTTGGAATAGAGGGAGTAGGCTGATAGTACTTTCATTATGGTTAGTCTTATCGATTACCGGCTTTACTCTCCGACTTTAGAGCAATTTTTTCAGCCACACTTGCCCAAGGTAAGGTATGGTCGGGAATGAAACAAGAGTAGTAGTACTCCTGATTCACACAGAGCATTAAGTTGGTAGAGCGGTTACTGAGCACGGAGCTTCGTGAGATGCTTTGATGGCTGCCAGAAGGCATTCAAGCCAGTAAAGATGAAGCCGCTCGACTGCATCAGGGTTCCACCGGGGGAGCCGACCACCCCTCCAGATCTTTGTTGGGCCGGCCCACGATTTGCTGAGACTGTTTGCTGTGGATTCGGTGCGGATGGGTCGGCCCAAGTTTGTTTTTCTTTTTTCTTTTCTCATTTTTTCTCTGTTTTAAATCTGAACAGTTTCAAATTTGAACAAAATTCGAATTGAACGATTTTCGAATTTGAACAAATTTCAAAAATTGAACCATTTTTCGAATTTGAACAAATTTTGAAATTGAACAATTTTCGAATTTGAACAAATTTCGAAAATTGAACGATTTTTCGAATTTGAACAAATTTTGAAATTGAACGATTTTTGAATTTGAACACATTTTGGAAATTAAACGATTTTTGAATTTGAACAAATTTAAAAAATTGAACGATTTTCGAATTTGCACAAATTTCGAATTTGAACAATTTTTGAATTTGAACATTTTCGAATTTGCACACTTTTTGACTTTGAACATTTTTAAATTTTGATTTTTTTTAGTTTGAACAAAAAGAAGAAAGAAAAACAAAATAAGAAAGAAAACAGAAAAGAAAAAAGAAAAAAAATAAAAAAACGAAAAAAGAAACAGAAAACCCAAAAACAGACAGCGAACTGGGCCTGGCCCATACCCGACCAGGGGTGTGCGGTGGCCGGTAGCCACCGACCTGGTCGGCGTATAGGTTTTCCCTTCCACCCGTGCCACACACATATACCTGGGATGGGCAGCCCGGCCTCATCCAGACCGAGCCATGCATGCACCTTGGGCCGGACTTAGGCCTCGTTTATAGCCTGAAGCAACATTCGGGCCGGGCCTGGGCTTCCATTTTCAGCCCAAATTTAGCCCGGCTCGGGCTGACTACTCTAGTCTATGTGTAGATCTGGTATGCCTCGCCCTGCAATTTCCACCACAACCGCCACATAAAAGCCACACGCTGTGTCGCTGCCCCCTCCTCACAACCCTAGCTAATAAAAATCCCCTCTTCCAGCTCACAGTGGTGGTGCGGAAGACGCGAGCACTCCATGCTCCCCCGACGCGTCCATGCTTCGTCGTTCGCTCGTACACAGCCGACGCCGTCCACCCACTCGTGGCCGCGCTTGCAGTTTTCCTGCGAGTCAAATCCTCGTCCTCAAGTTGGCATTTCGATGCTACTAGTTTCTCTATTAGTTACATGTGTATGTCCGTTTGCAGATCTAGCTATTATCGTTGCCTCCCTGTACCTCTTAAATCCATCTCATCTATATGTAGATAGATCTGCTTATGTGAGCAGTGAGCTTGTGAGGGAACAATGTGAACGAGTGGACGGTTTATCTTATTTTCGTGCATGTATGTAACTCAAATGGATCTCTACGACTATCCATCCCTTTGTTTGATTTATTTATCTCCTCTTTTTTCATACCGATTTCTTACGTAGTATGCAACAACCAACATCACAATCTAATTTCACTCATATTTTGCTGCCGAACTTGCAATGATTTGCTTGGAAAGCATCAGATTCGGGTCATCGGGCTGCCAGGCTTTGCCTCGGGCCGGGCTCGGGCTTGCAAAATGCTGAATATCGTTGGGCCGGGCCGGACTTGAGCCCGACATGTTGAGGTCAGGCTTCCTTTGGCCCGGCCCGGCCCGAGATATGCCCAGATATACACACACATGAAACTGATCGCGCGGGCCCAGACGACCCCTCGCCCCCGCGCCGCCGGTACACCGGCCCACGGGCTAGATCGCTACTGCGTCACCGCCCGCCCGTCCCGTCGGCCGTCTCGTACCACCGCATCTATTGCACGCCCGCCTGCCTCCGAGCACGAGGGCAGCAGCGACAGTCCGTCTCCTGTCCCCACCCGTCAGCCACGACCACCGGTCCCCCCCCCCCCGCTTTCCCCTGCGCCGTCTCGTGCTCGCCGAGAAAACCCCTTCGTCGGAGTCGGAGGCGACACGACCTGCTCGCCCTCCAACTGTCCGCGCTTACTTCATTCACGCATCCCCCGGCTCCCTCCGACCAGCCAGTCCTTCTCCCCTCGCTTTGCAGCCCCACGCCGCGGCCTCCAGCAGTTACGCCGCCTCGGGAGGAGAGGGAGGGGCGGCTTTGCGTCGGCGCGAAGCTTCCCTCCGCCAGCCAAGCCATGGGCGACGTCTCCCCCGCGGCGGCGAGCGCCGGGGAGCTCAAGGACCCGAGGACGATCGCGCGCAAGTAAGCGCCGCCCCTACTTTACCTCGCCCCCACGCCCGCGTCTTCCCCACCCGATTGTTTCTGATTTCGCGGCGCCTCCGGGATTTGTTTTGCGCGAAGCTACAACCGGAATCACTACTGTTTGCTTGACAGCGCTGCCCGCCTCTGGGGGTTGATTCATCCATCTGTTGCTGCTTATTTTGGAGGTTTAGATGGGTTTCAGGATGCGCTGGCCGTTTTTTTTTAAAGTTTTTGTTTAGAGACTCTTAGATTTAGCAGTTCACGCTCTACTGCTCTAGTCCACTGTTTCGATTTTCGTCCCACTTCGTGTTAATTTTATCTGATTATTAAAGCGCCTATCAGTTCGTGATTAACTCCCAAGGGTTTCAGTTTTGGCTGCGTTATATTTGCTCAGTACAATACTCGGCGGTTTAGTTGTTTGCGAAGCGATCCCCATTCTTAATCTCTACGATTCGACCCTGTCAGAGAATTGCTGGGTGGAACCACTGTTCATCTTCCAATTGGTGGCTCTTCATGTTTACTAGTATTGATAGCGGTGGATGGGGCATTGAAAACCTCTTGCAGTTACTCCGTTACAATGCAGGATGCATAAATAATAAATGGACTAATAATTAACCCAGATTTCGCGGCGACTCTGCAGTGCGGGCACCCTGCCTACCTAGCATTCATACTACTCTGCACCAAGAAAGGACATCGTTTTCTGTAATGCAGATTTCAATGGCCTGGTAGTTTCTGCTACCCTGCCTTTATACTATGTCACGAGGCAAAGCAATTGCTGCTGTGCTGCATTACCTTAGCTTCTGTTGGTCAATGATTGATTACACTGTTTCGTTCAACTATACTGAAATGCCGGATAGCAATTTTATATGTTACTCTGTTTTGTTATACGGTACCTAACTTTTGAATAACAATGCTCCATCTTGTGGTTTTTAGGTATCAGTTAGATCTTTGCAAGAGGGCTGTGGAGGAGAACATCATAGTGTACCTCGGCACGGGATGTGGGAAGACCCATATCGCCGTGCTTCTCATTTACGAACTTGGCCATCTCATCCGGAAGCCCAGTCGTGATGTCTGCGTCTTCCTCGCTCCAACCGTCCCCCTTGTTCTCCAGGTAGATTTTCTTGTCCTTCTTACTGTAGCTTTTTTTGAGGGAAGAATTGCACTGCAGGTAGGCACTAGCAACTTGCAACTGCTCCTGATTGCTTCTCATAGTTGCATTTTTTATTTAAATAATGTCTATTTGTACTTCACACATAACACTATTTGGATAAGTTATGGAATTAAGGACACTGGTACCTCATTTCTCACTAGGTTATTTTTTGCGTTTCTTTTCATTGCATAGAAGAAGAGTACAAGCCTCCTAGGAGGGGAGGGACATGAATAAAATTTTACATGTTTTCTCACTAGGTTATAACTTCATTTTCCCGACTGAGCACAACTATACATGTTTAATCAGTGCTCTTCTGCTCTTCTTCACTAAAAACAAAACCTGTTCTTTCCCTTCATTAAATTTTACAGCAAGCAGCGGTGATTGCAAATTCCACCAATTTCAAAGTTCAGAGTTACCATGGAAACGGTAAAAGCTCAAGAGACCATGAGGATTGGGAGAAAGAGATGGTGGAGAATGAGGTAAGATTTGCTTGACATTCTCCCTGCAGATCAATCGCAATGACATTCTAGTTTGGAAAAGGTTGTGTATATGGAAATGGAAGTAGATGCTTGTACGGAGCTATTTGCTTTATCATATATTAGTTTATGACGCCTGATGATATGGAGCAAACGTTCAGCCAGAGATTCATGCCTAAACCCGTGCAATTTCTTTTGAATTAGAGGCCTGATTCTGCGTACGCGTAAACAACAGACCACTAGTCTAATAATCTGCGCATCCACTTTTGTCAAAACATAGTGCATAGTTTTGCGCCTAATTTGTACTACTTTCTCCGTCACTGCAGGTTCTTGTAATGACTCCTGAAATTTTGTTGTATAATTTGCGGCATTGTTTCATCAAGATGAACTCAATTGCACTTCTGATATTTGACGAATGCCATCACGCAAAAACGCAAACGCGGCACCAATATACACAGATTATGAAGGTAATGTTAAGATATTCTTTCTGCAGTACAAGTTGCAGTGCACACATATCTACAGATGGTAGAATACTTTTGCTTCCTGGCCACCCAATGGTACCCTTTTATCATTGATTTTCTGCTCACTTGAACTCTTTTTTGATAAAATGACATCAACATGGCCAGAGTTGCCTTGACGTTGTTAATTGAACTTCGCCGGAGTGTAAATTGCTTGGTGCATGCTGATGGGAGAATTCATACATGTTGGTAAGGTTTAGGAAATGTAGAATTAAATTGAAATGAGCCCGCCATGGTACATATACAAGAAATCAATGCGATGTACATTCTAGGTACCCGTACTTAAAATGTGAATACATATGATTGTGAATACAAATTGGGCAAAGTAGTCCACTACCCACCCGGCTAGCTATGCACCATCATCCAACCATTGTACATTCTAGGTACACGTACTTAAAATGTGAATACATATGATTGTGAAAGCAAATTGGGCAAAATAGCCTGCTAACCACCCGGCTAGCTATGTACCATCATCCAACCATTCATCTGCTCTGTAGGACATTCCCCGTCCTAGATTGATTTAACGCCATCAGCCCTCCCCCTTTTACTGACCCAAACCCATCAAACCCAGCAGCTGTTGAAAAAGAAAAGAAAAAACCCACGTACCCTAGACCCATGGCATACCACGTACGGCTCTCTCTAACCCCACCCGATTATTACGGCTCTTGCTCTTCTTCCTCCCCACCCGATTCCCATCGCTCCTGCCTTCCTCGCTACGGCAAACCCCACCGTCGCCGGCCCCTTCTCTTCTGTCCAACCTACTTGCCTCAGCGGCCTATTCTGTCCCGTACAGCCTCCTCTCCGTTGGTGGAGCTATCTCGGAGGTGGTACTCTCTCCCACGATAGCGCAGTAGGATGGTTCAGAGTCGGGATGCGGAGGTGCAGTCAGGCATGTGCTGGTCACCGGCCGGCCGCGGTGCAAGGCGTGGCGCCGGGAGAGCGGGGCCAACCTGGGTGAGGAACTCCTCGCCAAATCTAGGCCTGCGCTTGCCCCCACGGTGGGGTTCCTGTGGCGGCCGTCGGAGGTACGGTAGCCACCGCCCAGGTGGGGGCTTGGTGTAGGCGTGGGAGGAGGGAATCAGGCATGGAACTGGCGTTGGAGCAGCGCATGGTGCTGTTATCTTTTTTGGAGGTCCGGGGTGCGGGCCGTAGGGAGATATCATGGTGTATGGGGTCGACGCACAAACTTTTTTTTTTTAGTTTTTTAGTTGATATGAACTGCACCGCCAACCGACGTTCATGCAACATTAAAGCAAACGGAACCTATACAAATGTCAGTTAAACCCAAAGGTGAGTGTGTACTATCCTTGTTTGGATAGCTGACCTTCTCTTGATCAAGTGACTTAGAATCCTACAATAGAGCACATCCTCTCTAAGTCCTACAACATGCTTTACGAAAATCCAAAAGTCACTTCGATAACTACCTAGTTACTAATTTTGCAATCGGAACTCCCTAAGTCATGACAACAACAACATCAAAGCCTTTTTTTGCAAGAAAGTATAAAATCTAACAGAAACATACGGAAACCAAAACGAGTGGGAGAGAGAATTAACAAGAAACAAGTAAACTAAAATTTTGGCACATTGATCGCTAATTTTCATCCCTCAAGTCTTAGTTAGAGAGCCAATCCTCTAAGTACATTCCAATCCCTCAAGTCTCCTTCTACCTCTGCCCATGTCAACTATGGTTGTCCTCAGCCCATCCAAATTTTTTCCATACTCTTTAGAATACTAAGTATTAACTCGTGCTTCTTGAGACCTCAGTTGGATATGCCCAAACCACCTTAGTAGCTATTGGACTAGCTTCTCGTCTATCGGTGCCACCTCTATCGTATCATGTATTACCTTATTTCTAATTTGGTTCTTTCTTATATGGCCACACATCCATCGCAGCATGTGCATTTTCACGACACTCATTTATTGGAAGTACTGTCCTGTAGTGGGACAACATTCTAGTCTATATTGCATCGTTAGGCGGATTACCGTCCTAGAACTTACCTTTTAGCTTTTGTGGGACCACGTTGTCACACAAGATGTCACATGTTTGTCGCCACTTCATCCACCCTCCACCCTGCCTTGATCCTATGGCAATCATCCTTGTTGATATAACCATTGCTTTGCAGCATTGATCCGAAGTATCAAAAGGTGTCCCTCTTAGGCACTATTTGTCCTTCTAAACTAACATCTCCATCTGCGCACCCAACACTAACAAAGTCGCATCTCATGTGCTCGGTCCTACTAAGTCTAAACCCTCTGATTCCAAAGTTTGCCCAGGAATGGAGCTAGCATGGCGAGCTGAGCCATGGCCTCCCTCATGGAGGAATTTTTTTGTGAAAGCCTCCTTGATGTTATGTGGATTTGATCCCTAAATGAACCTATACGCCACCCTCCAAATTGTAAATGTCCAATTGGCCCGCCTTTAGCAAACTTTTTGGTTCTGCCCCTGAGTCTGTCTTTATAGCTCTAACTTCCTATTTACAATGACCCTAGTTTCATCTACTAGCATCACATCATTAGCAAAGATCATACAGTAATGAATATCCCTTGTATATCCTTGGTCACTCCATCCATCACCAAGGAAAACACGTATGGGCTCAATGCTGACACTTGACGAAGTCGTGTCGTGACTGGCAATGTATCGGTCACACTATCACTATCATTGTCGTACTTATGTAGAAACTAGATGTTGCGAATATGTGTTGACTATTACTTACTTCAGTTTCCTTAGAGGTGTCACTTTGGATATTGGCATTGTCTACAAAACACAAATTGGACCATGGATTTGTGTTGATATTTCTACTGAAAATAATGCTGGTAGAACCAGCTAGTCTACCCGGTCTAGGGCGGAGGTTATAGGGGAAGGAAGGGGCGGTGTGCGTGCGGAGGCGAGGGCGCCTGTGGCAGGGCGCCGTCGCGCGAGCTGGAAGGAGGCGGCGGCGCTAGGCAGAGGTGGCGGCTAGGGTTGGGAGTCCGACTCCTTGAGGAGTCGGCAACAAATATATGCTTATTGCTTAATGATTCTGGTCAATTACAACTTGCTTATATAAGAGAAATCTGCTAATTGGGCTAAGCCCCTAATCTGCTAATTGGGCTAAGCCCCTAACTAGGCTGGCCGGTGGGCCCCTCCCGGCGGTAGACCAAACCGGTCATAACAAATGCATACCTGAAAATAGTTAATTACCTATTCCGTAGATACTTTGTAGATACTTTTTGAGACATTTTTTGATTTTTTGGTATATGATGGAACAATTATTTTGAAGAGTTGCTCGAATTTTAAAAGTTTGACCCTACCCATGTCTATGTGAGTAACTTTTAGATAACTGGATAATTGTTTAAACATTTTGGTAAACTGTAGAACTTCATATGTAACATTATTTCAGGAGTTCTACACCAATAACATCGGGAAGCCCCCTCGGATTTTTGGCATGACTGCTTCACCAGTAACGGGAAAAGGTAATTATAATCCAATATTAGTCCTATCAAGAAGTGTTTCACGATTATGGCTTTTAAATTACCTTCTGGAACCAATGACATTGTCTTGAAGCCTTGATATTCCATCTACCTTTTGTGCATGTTTTTAAATTAACTTTCAGAACCAACCACGTTCTCTTGAAGTCTTGATATTCCATCTACCTTTTGTGCATGTGATGTGATAGTTAGGCATATTCTTGCCCTCTTTATGCAGTTGATGTTTGAATCCTACTTTGGAGCCATTATTTTGTGCTTTTGGCATTCTATGGCACATCGTAAATGCCACCAAAATTTCCAGATACTTTGGAAGTCTCTAAACATAAATTTACCTTCCCAGATAATTATGTGGAAGTCCCTGGAGATAAATGTACCTTATGTTAGTCAATATTGCAATGCTAACTTTGGACCTGGTCAAGTTTATGCATTTTACTTTAGGCATCTCACATAGTAGGCCAAATGAAGATTCTTGTGAGGAATGGCTCATGTATTAGGGATGTACTAGGTTCCGTTTTTCTCCTATTATTGTTCTCGGCTTGTGCAAAGGTGATTGTAGAAGAGAACATCAGCAAAGCAAAGAAAATCTGATTTCGTGACATAAAATTTATAACCTGAAATGACATTTATTTCTGTAAAAGAAAGATACGATTTTGTTTAGTTGTTTTTACATAATGCATATCCATAGGAAAGGCTTTTGGTGGCCGGCTTTTGCTTTCACGCACGTATGATGCGGAATAAATGCGCCAAAATCTCAAGAATTAAGTGGCGGAAGCTGAAAGGGGAAGCGTAACTTACCTTTAGGGAGAGGATGATCATGGAAGCACCATGGGACGAAGAGGGATGTGCAGATAGCATGTGACTAGATAGCATGTGACTGGATATGTCAACTTGCACTCGGAAGGTAGCTTAGGGAGGTCCTTGGAGTGACAAAGGGTAAGAACCATGAAGCTAAGGACACATGGTGGTGGAATGTGGATCTTTAAAAGGCTATGAAGGAGGAGTGCTACAAGAATTGACACCACAATAGAAGCACAAGCAACATGGTGAAGTACAAAGAGACCGAGTAGAATGCAAGGCGAGTCGTGATTGAAGCAAGAAGGCGGGCCTATGATGAGCTATATAACATACTAGGCACAAAGGAAGGTGAAAAGGATATCTACAAGATGGCATAAATCCGTGGGAGGAAGACGAGGGACCTCAACCAAGTTAAATGCATCAAGGATGAGGCTAATTGACTTCTAATGGAAGACGAAGAGATCAAGAATAGATGGAGTACTCTGATGGGTTATTCAATGATGGGAATGGGACCACTATGCCTAAGCTCGATGACTCCTTTGATGATGCCAACATGCGTTTCGTGCAGAGGATCCAAGAGCTTGGGGTTAGAGAGGCTTTTAAAAGTATGAAAGGGGGAAAGACCCTTGGCCCTGATGATGTCCCATTTGAGCTGTGGAGACATCTCGGAGACGTGCCAATAATATGGCTAACTAAGCTATTGAACAACAATTTTCGGCTAAACAAGATGCCCGAAGAGCGGAGAAAAAACATATTAGTACATATCTTCAAGAATACAGGAGATATTCAAAGTTGTACTAGTTATGAAGGAATTAAGGTTATGAGCCATACTGTGGAACTTTGGGAGAGGAGCATCATTTGAGGAGAGTGATGAATGTCACTAAAAACCAATTTGGTTTAATGCCCGGGAGATCAACTACGAAGGTGATTTTCTTACTCCTCCAACAAATGGAGGGCTATAGGGAGCAGCTTATGGTCTTCATCGACTTGGAGAAGGCATATGAAAAGATACCACGAACGGTCATGTGGTGGGCGCTAGAGAAGCAGGCAGTTCGCCAACTTATGGAGGGATATATGGAGCAAAAGGAGGACCTACTTATTGTCTTCATCGACTTGGAAAAGGCATATGAAAAGGAACCACGAATGATCATGTGGTGGGCGCTAAAGAAGCAGAAAGTTCAAAAAAGTACATTACCTTGATAGTGTTAAGCTTCATGCACTAACCAACGCAACCAAAAGTCTGAACTGATGAATAGGCAATCTACTTATACACTTCAACACCCACCCTCACGTGTGACGGGAAGATGGGAAAGTCAACACGTGTAGAGTCAGAGGCAGGAGAGGCGGGCTCAGCAGGCCTATACGTGCCTATACGTGGACTCCGAGGGGGCAACAACAATTTTAGGATAAATTGTGAAAGCCAGGACTCAAACTCGAGACTCTGGGCTCTGATACAATGTTAAGCTTCATGCACTAGCCAACCAAAAGTCCGAACTAATGAAAAGAGCTAGGCAATCTACTTATACACTTCAACATATAGGAGATATGTATGATAATGTTGTGACAAGTGTTCGTGCATGTGATAGTGGGACCAATACCTTTCCAATCACGATAGGACTATCAAGGGTCAACCTTGAGCCCATACATGTTTTTAGTGAAGTATGAGGTGACAAAGGATATGAGATATTCCTTGGTGTATCTCTTTGCTGATGATGTGGTGTTTGTGGATGAAACCAGGGTTGGCGGAAATAGAAAGTTAGAGCTATGGAGACAGACTTCGGGATGAAAGGGGTTTAGACTTAGTAGGACCAAGACCGAGTACATACTATGCAACTTTAGTGGTGTTTGGTGCGGCAGAGAGGTTAGTTTACAAGGACAAATAGTGCCTTAGAGGGACACCTTTCAATACCTGGGATCAATGCTGCAAAGCAATGGTGATATCGATGAGGATGTGTGTCGCAAAATCAAGGCAGGATGGATGAAGTGGCGACTAAGATATTGTATCCTATGTGAAAAGGAGGTCCCACAAAATCTAAAAGGTAAGTTGGGGTAAGCTAGATATATATTTGACATAATGTCGTACCGCGGTGCACTATGTAAATTTGAAACCTGAAATTACATTTATATCTTCTAAAAGAAAGTTTTGTTTTGAGAAAATGAAAAAACTTAGCGCTATGCATTGCTAGAAAGGAGTGTTTCGTACAAGCCCAATGTAGGGTAACACCTAAGATTGCAACACAACATCCGTAATAATTAGGTACGCTAGGAGCATGCCCGCAAGCCCTTTCGCGTAGACGTCGGCGGTGTGGCATCGAACATGACCGTGTTGCGCTGCTTCCAAATCCACCAAATCGTGAGCATAACTAGCGACATGGTGCCTTTAGTGTACATCCACCAGTCCACAATTGTCCCTGCCGTATGAAGGTGTAGTGGTGGACCAAATCCAGGAGAGAACCTCGCCCGCGAGGAGGACTCCATGGTTTCCTCAGTCTGGTCACAAAGAATGCAACGATGAGAATGTTGGAGGCCCCTCCTAGCGAGCCGATCCCTCTCCAACACATGTCTTGGCATGCAAGCTAGACAAAGGAGCCAAAGTCTTCTAGTTTGGCTTCCAAGTACTTGATCTTACCGATCCTTCAAAAAGGACCCTGTACCGAGACTTCGAAGAGTATTGGCAGTTGGGCGTCTGTTCCAAAGGAGGGCATCCGACACCACATCGAGGTGCATGTCCTCTAGAGTATGGCATATAACCACATGGCAACTGGGCTCAAGGCACCATGGATATCGAATAATCAATGTTGTTCTTGGGTGGCCTCTAAGACAGTCTGGCTTTTGCAATCACGAGCAAAGCTGAGTGCCATGAGGGCGGAGCGATCTCAAGGACTGTCAAACCTTCCAACCACCGATCCTGGCAGCATGGTGGATGTTGCGAACGCCTGCCGCTCATCCTTTGTGATCTCCATGTCCAAACATGACCAAGGACAGAATGGGTCAGAGCGTATCCTCCATAGCAAATAACTGGGACACCCCACTGAGATTAGAGACACCCAAGCCAGTGAATTGGATGGGTCAACATACCTGAACCTAGTTGATGTGATAAGGCCCACACTTGGCATCAAATCTACTTGACTAGAGAAATCCATAGACTATCTTTATCCACTCGCTTCCAGATTTTCTTGTTGAATCTGTGGACCAACTGATGGTGCAATGGATCGTCATCAAGATTGGCTCGACCAATGCCACACGACTCGCCTTGGGCATCATGGAGGCCTTCCAAGTGGCATTATTAGTGATCAAATGCTGCCTAGGCCATGCATGCGTACTCTGAAACCACCGCACCATCTACGAGGAGGTTATGAATCAGATTATTTTGCTTGCGGCGTGACATATTCTGGTGGAAGAGGGATGTGCTGGCGTCAGCCTTGGCCAGCGAAGCAATGGTCCGTTCGACCGAAGCGAGACAAGGTAGGCATGCTTCAATCCAGATCTCAAGGTGTGTTCCCCCTCCGAGAGCAGAGGGAATTCCATTGCGAAATTAAAGCGGTAGATGAGCTCTCTTGCGACTTCAGAACTGAAGATGTGCACACCTGGTCTGCTTATCACTCCAGATCAGAAGGCAACATGCCATGTTCTTAAGTCGAAGAACAAGACGGTGAAAGGGATCAATCACCTCCACTAGCTTTGCCCACCTATTCGTCACCATGTTCGCAAAGCTGTCCCTATTCACCCAAAACAACTCAAACTAGAAGTGCCGCCTACCCTGCCTACTCGAGGGCCGTGGCATACACTGAAGAGGAGGGGGCAATGGTTCAAGATAGGGCGAGCCTCCTCTCAATCAATTGTGCAGAATACCCTATCCAAGTAGACCAACGTGGGTGCTCGTTCGACAAAGTATAGCACCTGTCATGTAGGTAAAGCTCCTTGAGCTTGCAGTCATTAAGAAATGATGAAAGCGACACATTATGCGACGATGAAGGTTGTTATAGTTTTTGTACTCTACCCGGAAGATCTTGTTGAAGCCTTCGCAGAGTCATCCGCACATCCTCATTTCTCAAGGAAAGCAGTCTTCTCATTGTCCTTGTCATGCTCCTTTGGTCCATCGACGCATGTTATCCACTAGGAGGTACCACCCAGAGGAGTTAACATGGCCACCAAGGCCCACTACCCATCCATGCACTGAGAACATCACCATGCATCTCTTCAGCCGGCAAGCAGAGCAGAGTCAATGCCTAGGTTTCTGTTACCAAGTTCAGGGTTACAACACCCAATTTAGTCTCCTAACGCCACTATGATGTGCAAGGTCATTGAGCTCCGCGCACACCCCGAAGCTTGTGAGTCAGCTACTTCATTTTGTTGAACTAAAGAGGGTAGAGGGTACACTGATGTTGGCCCACTTGCATCTATGCCCCCAGAGATGCAAGTTGGTCAACATTAGGGAACACAAAAATTAACTTTTACTAAATGATGTTGTCATGAGAAAAGCTAGTTCATTTTATTGAACTAAAGAGGGTACCCTAGTATTGGCCCACTTGCATCTCTGGCCCCCACCCCACCCCACCAGCGTCAGGTCGACCCAAAGGGACCCAATCCACCACCTGTGCAACTCCGTGGTTGCCTTGATCATGTCGTCACAGAGAGGCACCTCGAAGATCTTGTGGTAGGCCTTGATCGCTTCATGCGAGAACTTCTCATCGTCCTTAGTGAGACCGTTTGCGCACAAATTGCGAAGGGCTCGCTGCTCAGAGCTAAGAGATCCTCCTTGATTGGCAATCCGGTGGCTACACATCGGCTGAAAGTCAAGCTTGAGGAGGCGGCACCTCACATTGTGGGTTTGCAGCAACGCTTCAAAATAGCTCTTTGCTGCTGCCGTAAATTCCCCCAACATGCGAGGGTGATTCATTATCTTTTGTTGTTTCGACATAATTCCCTACCGCGGTATACTGTTTCGTTACCAGAGGAAAGAGGCAAAGTCAACTTAAAACACAAAGAAGAGTAGTCCTGCCAAACCTAAACACATATGAGGAAATGAGGAAAATCTGTCTCCCATCCTTCTGTTCCAAAGTATATGCGGGCAAGTCTCTGTTCATTTACCCTTTCGCCAAGAAGGCCAAGACAAGACATGCGAAAGATATGTGACACGTTGTTGGTTTGTTTGTCATGACCATTGTTTTAGTGCACAACGATGTGGGGGAACCCCCACCTGAAGTAATAGTATTATTGAACAAAAACTAGGTATGTACAAGGAGATTTACAAGATAACTTGTGTCAGACAGGCCGCAACACCTTTCGGCCAATAGGCCACTACTGAGGCGGCGTTAGGTGATGGAGGACAGTAGAGAAAATAAAACATAACTAAACTTTAGTACTGGCTTCTACACACTTCTATATTATTCCACATAAAATAATCCTTTAGTCATATGTATTATAGGGGTTTCTAGAGTGTTCTAGGTATGAGTTGTAAATTATCTCTTTCCTAGCTTTAGTAGTGTTCCCTAGAATGGTCTAGTTGTGAGTAGAGCTAACTTGCGAGGGCTCATGCAGCCTATAAATAGAGGTCCAGCCTCTACATATGTACCTAGGCTATGTACCATCTACCTATCAATAAAGAGAACTTTGTGTTCTTCTTTTAGATCTTGGATTAGATCTTGTGTTGAGAGTTTGAACCAAACTCTTGACAGCCTCCGCCCCTAGAGTGATATCTAGCTTACGCCCCTAGAGCGATATCTAGCGCAGCACGTTGAAGCGGTTCCTTCAACATTTGTGCTCTCCACATTGTAGCAACACGGTGGAGTTGTTCCTCCACAACCTTGTGCTGCTTCATTAGGAGGCGCGAGTTCCAGAGAACCATTCTCCAAACAGTGCCTGGTGAAGACTCCCGTAAAAAAAACCTATGGTTTGCTGCTTTTCCAAAGCACCCGAGAAGGATCAAGATGTGATGGATGGAGTGGTGCGTGCATGCCATGGGCAACACATAAGTGCTGCATACATCGGCGAGAGAGCACATCACTCCGTACCAGAGCCAGCACTTGCCGCACTGGAACAGTTAAATAGGAGATGGAAAAGATCCCCGTCTGCCACCGAGAGAGCAAGCCGTACCAGATCCAGCACCTGTTGCACTGGAACAGTTAAATAGGAGGTGGGAAAGATCCTGTAGACTCTTGGGGAAATTGTGGATGGGTTAGTCACTTGGACCTCCACACCCTCTCATATATATATCTCAACTTAGGCTTACATGTTAACTCATACACTAGAATAGTCCAGACACTACTACTATACTAACACTCCCTAGAATACTCTAGACTTTGCTAATAAACTAACTTAGATTCTAGCACACTACTGGAATATTCTAGACTTTCCTAGGAGACTACTACTAATCTCCAATTCCCCTAGAGCATTCTAGACTCTACTAGAGTATTATTACACTAATCTTAGATTCCAACACTCCCCCTCAAGATGGGCGATGAATATCTATCATTCCCATCTTGTTACATGCCAACAAACATTCCTTACTACCTAATCCTTTGGTTAGACAATCTGCTATTTGTTCTCTAGAGGTTACATGGCTTAACTTCAAGGTTCCTTCGTCAAGCTGTTCTTTAATGAAGAATCGATCTATTTCCACATGCTTTGTTCGGTCATGCTGAACGGGATTGTTAGCAATGTTTATTGCTGACTTGTTGTCGCACCAAAGATTCAATGGCCCTCTCCGCAGTAGCTTCAATTCTGATAGGAGGCCTTTCATCCATAACATCTCGCACAAACACACCGCCATTGCTCTATACTCGCTTCAGCTTGATCTTGAGACCACATGCTGCTTCTTGCTCCTCCAAGATACCAAGTTTCCTCCTACGAAGACACAAAAGCCTGATGTTGACCTTCTGTCATCAAGGCAACTTGCCCAATCAGCGTCACAATATCCTTCCACACTCAAGTGCCCATTGGCCTTGAACCATAGACCTTTTCCAGGACTTCCTTTCAGATAGCGTAAAATTCTATAAGCTGCCTCTAGATGTCCACTTCTTGGGTCATGCATCTAGCGGCTCACCACACTCACGGCATAAGATATATCAGGTCTCGTATGACATAAATAGATAAGTCGACCAACAAGCCGTTGGTAGCGCTCTCTATTAACTGGATCTCCTGACTGAGCACATAGCTGGTGATTTTGCTCAATAGGAGTTGAAGCAGGCCGACACCCAAGCATACCAGTCTCATTGAGTAGATCCAACACATATTTCCGTTGAGAGATAACTATTCCTTTAGGAGATCTCGCAATCTCAATACCCAAGAAATACTTGAGTTGTCCTAGATCCTTAACCTCAAATTCTCTGCTCAATCTCATCTTGATAGGCTTATTTCATCATTATCGTCTCCAAGTGATAACAATGTCATCCACATAAACCGCAAGGATGGTAATACGACGCCCTTTGAATGCCTATAGAACACGGTATGATCCCTATTACATTGCTTGTAACCCATATTGCGCATGGCTCTCCCAACCTATCAAACCATGCCCTTGGTGACTGCTTGAGACCATACAAAGACTTCTTCAATCTGCACACCTTCCCCTGGGTGTTGGAGTTACTAAAGCTAGGTGGAATGTCCATATAAACTTCTTCCCGGAGATCTCCATGCAAGAAAGCATTCTTGACATCCAGCTGTTGCAAGGGCCAACCAAAGTTAGCAGCACAAGAAATAAGAGTTCTTATAGTACTCATCTTTGCAACAGGCGCAAAGGTCTCGTCATAGTCAATCCCATATGTTTGACTGTAACCCCTTGCCACCAACCTTGCCTTGTATCGTTCTATTTTCCCTTCTGGGGATTGCTTCACGGAATACACCCATTTGCAAGTAACTGGACGTTTTCCAGCTGGAAGAGTAACAAGATCCCATGTATTGTTCTTCTCAAGAGCTTTCATTTCCTCCAACATGGCCTCGTACCACTTTGGGTCTTGTTTTGCTTCTTTCCAATCTCTTGGGATCACCACAGATTGCAATGATGCGATGAAGGCCCTGTAGTTCGTAGATAGAGATGCATATGATACATAATTAGCAATGTCATGCTCCTCCTGGTACCAATTTGGAGGTTTTCTAGCTGCAGCTCGGGTTCCTTTTCTTAAGGCAATGGGCAAGTCCATTGAATCCCTTGTAATAGATGGACCTGCGTCATCAGACAATTCATCAGTTTCAACACCTGTTGGAGCATGTTGCTCCCCCTGCACCTGTGTGTCACTTGTCGTGGGAGCCTGTTGTTGCACATGTTGCTCCCCCTGCACCTGTGTGTCACTTGTCGTGGGAACCTGTTGTTGCTGCTGCTCATGCTGCGATTTTCTCCGTGTATACACTTTCAAGTTCTCTTCCTCGTTTGGCTTTCTCCATCTCTCTTCACTTGTAGGAGATGGAATTGAACCAACAACAACTCTGGATGGTTCATGTTCCTTTGTCCTCAAAAGTTCACTCTCCCCCTCTCGACTAGCTTCGATTGTGCTAGGAGAGTCAAAGTCAAACAACGAGCTGAGGTCCGTCTTCTCTCCATAGAACGGCTCAGTCTCTCTAAATGTCATATCCATGCTAACAAATGTTCTCCGCTCACTAGGGCTCCAACACTTGTAGCCCTTTTGTCCAGATGGGTATCCAATGAAGATGCACTTCACAGCACGAGGATCCAATTTTCCCACCGAAGGTCTATGGTCTCTAACAAAGCAAGTACACCCAAACACCTTTGGCGGAACGATGAACTCATTTTGGCCATAGATCATTTCATATGGAGTCTTCATCCCAAGCACTCTTGAGGGCATCCGGTTGATGAGATAAGTAGCAGTCATAACCGCTTCACTCCACAAGAATTTGGGCACATTCATGGTAAACATAAGTGATCGAGCCACCTCTAGCAGATGACGATTCTTCCTTTCAGCTACTCCATTCTGTGGAGAAGTATCAGGACATTAAGTTTGATGAAGTATTCCTTTTTGGGAAAGAAAATTGCCAAATTCATTGTTCACATACTCCGTCCCATTATCTGTCCTGATAATTTGAATACTAGCGTTGAAGCGATTTTGGACATATGCATAGAAGTCCTTGAAGCATGTAAGCACCTCACTTTTATGTTTTCAAGATATATCCAAGTCATTCGGGAGTAGCAATCAATGAAGGTGACAAAATACTTCATCCCGCTAACGTAGACCACCGGGGAAGTCCATACATCGAGTGAATCGGTACAAAGGGCAACGTGCTCCATGTCCCACGACTCACATATGATGTCCTGGTGTGTTTTCCAAACTCACATGCATCGCACACAAGTTTTTCTTTGTCCACCTTCTTCATTTCTTCAGGGAATATCTTACTCATAGTATCAAAGGACATATGGCCCAATCGACAATGTTGGAGTATCAACCTTGCCTCATCATCATTGGTAACCTTGCCTCATCATCATTGGTAACAACTGTGAGAGCAGTGCACAACGCTTCATCGGTTTCCCTTCTATCCAAGTACCACAATCCCTTATGTCTCACACCTATCCCAAGCCTCCTTCCAGTCTTCCTCTCTTCAATTATACAATTATATCGATCGGCAATTATTCGACAATCAATATCATCAACCAAAGAGCTCATAGACACCAAACTCACCGGAAACGATGGAGCATATAATACCGAAGACAATGTAATGGACGGAGTGCATTTCACTGTGCCGACCCCTTTCACAGGTTGATAAGTTCCATCGGCTGTTTGGATTGTCTCTTTATGCATGGGTGGATGTGGAGCATATGATGCAATCTCACTCCACTTACCCATGACATGTGCTGATGCTCCCGAATCCAGAATCCAATTTGAACAAGTTCCATTTAATGCAGGAGCCTGACTTGAGATTGCTTCTTCTGTTTGTGCAAGATTCACACAATTTTGTTTTTCCACTTTGTTTTGGAATTTCTGCACTCTCCCTTGATTGTCTCAACTTCTCAATCTCCTTGAGCAATTGAGTCATTTTCTCAAGTAGCTTCTCAATTGTTTGATTCTCCCCCATTGATCAATATTGCTGAAAATCACCAACAAACCAGCTTATGTGCTTCTTCTCTTCTCTGCTATATTTGACCTACTCTTGCAGATCTCTCGACCCCTCTGGATCTTTCTTCTGGCTGCACACGCAGCTTAGGTCTCTCCTCTGTCCTCTACTCGCACACGCAGAAATCAGCACCTTTGCTTCTCCCTCTTCACTGCAAGCCACAAGCAGCTGCACCTCACCCAGCTGCTCCCTTCACCACCACACCGAACTTTGCAAGATTCACCACCACTCCGAACGCTGCAGACGGTTGGCTCCGCACCTCTGCAGCAGCTCACATCAACACTTCTACCTGGGCAGCACTCCACTCCTCTGCCCGTCTGTTGTATTTCCCCTGGATTTTGCGGAACTCCACCTTACTCCACCGAATCACCACAGGCAGCCCGTAGCACACACCATCACTGCCTCTAGCTCTGATACCATGTAGACTCTTGGGGAAATTGTGGATGGGTTAGTCACTTGGACCTTCACACCCTCTCATATATATAGCTCAACTTAGGCTTACATGTTAACTCATACACTAGAATAGTCCAGACACTACTACTATACTAACACTCCCTAGAATACTCTAGACTTTGCTAATAAACTAACTTAGATTCTAGCACACTACTATTCTAGACTTTCCTAGGAGACTACTACTAATCTCCAATTCCCCTAGAGCATTCTAGACTCTACTAGAGTACTATTACACTAATCTTAGATTCCAACAGATCCTCATCTACCGCAGCACATAAAGTGCAGCAGGACGAACCAATCCACCCTCGCCTGAAGAGGAAGCTGCGTGTGCACATGTTGCCATGGCGTGAGCTGCAGAAGTTTCTTCGGAGAAAAGCAGTCCCAGTTTTTTTTTTTGCATGGGAAAAGCAATCCCAGTTGATGTTGCCAAGGTAGGTCAATGCTGCAGTGATGGAGAATGGGGTAGGCCGCAGAGGCAGTGTAGTGCACGCTGCTGGGCACGACACACTTTTTGGTGTTGCCAGCCATGAGACGGGTGGACAAAGGTATATGTTGCGCAATTGGGCCAGTGTAGCATCAACCGCAGAGGTAAGGCAAGATTGAAGTGCTAGGTTGAGGGAACCCTAACGGTTGCCATCGGAGATTTTTTTAGATTAATATAAAATGGCACAACTGTTATCAAGGATCTCAGAAAATGGTTGGATCAACACTGCACAACTTGAAATATTCGGTTCGTCTCAGTTTTGCTTACTGTATGTTCTTCCTCTACTGCTCTAGTATCAGATTTGGCTATAGTTGTTCCATCTTCTGAGCACATGTAAGTTTGTTTTTACCATTTGCGTTCGTATAAGTGTCTTATGTTTTCTATGACAGGTGGATCTAATAAGCTTAATTACACCAAATGTCTCAACAGTCTCGAGGAATTACTGCATGCAAAGGTACGGACTACTAGTTTCCCTTTAAGATCTGCTGGTGTTAGGAATGTTGTTTATCGACATTTGGCTCAAAACTTCTCTCATGATGGATAGGTCTGTTCGGTTGATAATACAGAACTGGAAGGTGTGATTGCTTTTCCTGATATGGAGGTGTACACGTATAGCCCACTTACTCAGTGTAACCTTACTGTAACTTACAACAAAGAACTTGATCGCTCGAAGCTTCAGGTGAAGTTTTGTTCTGCTATACGGAGGATTATTATTGTTCGAATTGACAGAAGCTTATGTTTTCTGTTCTTTGTCCCTCTTTTGTTATTTGTATGAGTTTGAAACAGAGTGAAGGCATACTACGGGAGAGCCTAAATGATTTCAAGAATTCTCAGAAGAAACTAAAGTCTCTATTGAGGTTGCATGAAAATTTAGTTTTCTGTTTGCAAGAACTTGGCTCATTTGGAGCTCTACAAGTAAGTTGGCACTGTTATAGGATGCTCTTCCTTCTGGTGTTCTTATGAAAACGTATTGCAGAATAGAAAATGAGACTCCCTCCGGTCCATATTAAGTGTCTCTAATTTAGTACAACTATGTACTAAATCAGTGACACTATGGATTGGAGGGAGTACTATTTTTGATAAACATTCCTACCTGTGATTCATAGGCGATGTTCTCTTAGTTCGTAAGAATGCTCCAAATGGACTTTCGTGATGCTCTGTTCAAGTGGTTCATACATGGTGTTGTCGACTCTACCCGTGGTTTGCAATAAATGTTTTGGTTGGTTCTTGTGTTGTTTTAGCAATAAATGGGGAGCGTTCCATCATTCATGTGAAATCTTTACTTTGATGACATGTCAATCGGTGGCGGCAGTCTTTTCGCCTTCTCTTCCTGACATGGGGGTCACAAAATTTCACAAAACAGACATGCCTTTACTGTGACCTCAGTAGTTTCCCTTCTCATCCTCTGAGTCCAAATTCAAAAGTTCAAGTCTACCCAAGGTGCTGCTCACATTCAATGACTCTGAATCCTGCCGAAGATGAAGCTCAGCTGAGAAATGAGACGAGGCCAAGGGTGTTGCATAGAGAACGATGACACTGGTTTGACATGCTGAGGCAATCCCATTAGTTGATTCATACCAACACATGGGTAATTAGCTAGCATTCAATTAATTCAAGAGAGTTACTCCATTACTTTATAGTTAATGTTCCACTAATTCGAGGTAAATATTATCTTGATGATAAAAATTGCATGTGTATTGTATGGAATAATAAAAAATCAGTGGTAGAATAAATGATCCGTAGAACAACGAAATAATAAAGCCGCTATGAAAATAAATCCAATAAATTTTACCTGAGGAACACGATGTATCAAGTGGACTGTGGATCAAATATTCAGTATAAAATTCTGTTCTCTGGGCTTTTGGGTCCTGGCATCAAATTTGGAGCTGTAGACGCCACAGGCCTTTGTTTGTATCTAGCTGTCACAGTTGACAGTGCTATGTTCTTGTTTGTTTTCTTCTTTGTTGTACGAGAAGAGATGTTGGGTTTCTTTTCTTGCCTTGGACTATACTCTTTTACGAGAACATTACACATATGTTACTCTCTATTTTGTTTGATTCTAGTGCAGGCTGCAAGGACTTTTCTGTCAATTGATGGTGATGATTTGGTGCAAAAGGAGGTCGACACGACCGACAGTTCTACCAGATTTAAGAATCAGTACCTAAACAAAGCAATTTCTATTCTGAGTAGCAACATATTGAATGGTGAGTTGTTTTGCAAGTTCACATTGGTATGCTCATTTTAGTATTTTAACAACAAATGATCCTGGTTAGGCTGGATTGATATCCTGTGTGTAATGCTGTTCAGTGTTCACTATTTGAATCATAATTTGATACGACTGATAGATCTTAGAGAGAGTACTGCCCTTAAAACAGTACTGTAGTAAAATAATTTGGAGAGCATACTGGAGTTGTCAATACCTGGACTTCTCCTGTTGCCTACCATTACTGGATCTTGGCTCTTTCAAACGTTTTGAGATGGTGGTGGATTGAGATTTGCGCTTGTGGAGGTGTTTGGACTGCATATATGTGGCACTTAGAATCGAAAGATCAATATTTGTGAAAATAACTCTCAATTTATATTTCTAAGAGTAACCTCCATCCATTGACAAGCAGTTCATAGGCAGGTTGAAATCAGCTGTCGAATCCTCTCTATCCTTGCAAAGAAAAGGCTTATCTTGTTGACATTTGGATGTAGCAAAACCATGGGGTCTTCAATGGTGCAAGGACCAACATTGCTGCGTTTAGGCACGACATGTGCATAGGAAGCTCTGTGGCCTTGTGGGTGTAATGACGTATCAGTAGGCTTAGACATAAATATGTTAGATCTATGAATGCATCGGTTTTGTTTCTTTGTGCGCAAAAGCAGACCGGATTTTCTGGTAGAAAACCAGAGCTTGGGACCGCCTCCAGTTTCCTTTATACCGGTTGGTACTGGAGTCACTGAGGTTATGTACCTTTAGATACGGCTTCCGGTTGGAAATTGTGTCAGCTTGAATGCATTTTTTTGACTAGCAATGCGTGAATCTAATAAGAGGTGCTTTCTAGGTACCCATGATGATTCATTTGATCTAGAGACGCTAGAAGAACCTTTCTTCTCGAATAAATTTGTGGCTCTTATTAATGTCCTCTCAGGATACAGGTGAGCATAGTCACCAGTGGTACTATCTTTTTTCGTAACATTCTTTCTGCTTTAGGATTTGCATGGACACAAAAACGTCTGTACTTAATTTAGGGTGTAACAAAATCTTTGTTACTTATTGGGTTGCGGTAATTCCTTCACACCGGGCTGCTGTTTCCGTGTGAAAAAAAAGAGAGAAGAGATCCAACTGAAAACCACAATTCAAACATCTTAATTATAACCTCTTGAGAATAAGTTTCAATATTTGCCTCTTCTCATCATCATGATTATGTTGCTTTGCTTTCTTCAATAAGCAGGATAGAGGAAAACATGAAGTGCATAGTTTTCGTGAAAAGAATAACAGTCGCAAGAGCAATAGCACGCGTCCTCCAATACTTGAAATGCCTTGATTTTTGGAAATGTGAGTTCCTCGTGGGATGCCACTCGGGACTAAAGAACATGTCAAGGCACAAGATGGATGCTATTGTTGAAAAGTTTTCTTCTGGTGAGGTATAATAATTAGGCATGGATACCTTCTACACGATTTCTTACGAAGCCAATACAAAGTCTTCTTTGATATCTATTTTAAACATATCAAAGCTTTCATTTCTTGATCTGCCTCTTCTTTAATAGGAAGTTAACATTTTTGTGTGACTGTAATTTAAGCATACCTGGGTGGATAATTATACCCAGGTGGCTTGTACTGATCTTGTTTGTTGTCCAGGTAGATTTTGTTTTCTTTCAAATTAATGCACCTAATAATGAATATAGCTGGTTGGCATACAAAATCAGGGGCCAGCATATTCAGACTCTGATACACCAGCTGAGTCAGCAGTTTTAGCGAACTGTTGGGGAACACTAGCACAGAAGTATAAGCTTCCAGAACGATGTTAGTCAGCTCCGATGCTGCACCAGCTGAGTGAGCAGGCACTTACCATGTACAATGATTGACACTGGACGGACAGAAGGATTGGTCCTTGGTTTCTACAGTTTTATTAGATTACTGATAGTAATGCCATAGGACTTTAGTAGGTCGCTGTGACTTCAAACTGGGTTCAATCCTGGATCGGCATTGTGCAGCATAGGGCTTGTCTTTGATTTATACTTTCCCTGAGTTAGTAATGTATGTAGTAAATTAATTGTGACAGACTAATTTAGACTAATTTTGGCTGTATACTTCTATATCTATTTTTTTTCTTGCATCACAATTCCTTTGCTTTTGCTGTTTGCAGGTGAATCTTTTGATTGCTACTAGCGTAGGTGAAGAGGGTCTTGACATTCAGACTTGTTGCCTCGTTGTGCGGTTTGATCTTCCAGAAACTGTAGCTAGTTTTATCCAGTCCAGGGGACGAGCCCGGATGACTAAATCTAAATATGTTGTTCTTCTGGAGAGGTGATTTTTTTCCCCATTACATAGATTGGCAATTGGTGTTAATAAAGAGTCAGATGGATTTTAGTCCTTGATTTTGGTCCACGTTCTTATTCATTCTGATACATACCAGGGGAAATCATTCTCAAGAAAAATTGCTTAATGACTATATTGATGGTGAGATCATCATGAATGGAGAGATAGACTTCAGAACTTCGAATGATATGTTTGAGTACCTTGAGGAGAACACATATCAAGTGAATAACACAGGTGCTTCCATTAGCACAGCTTGCAGTGTATCTCTACTACATCGCTACTGCTACAACCTTCCCAAGGATATGTATGTAAGGAGGCTGTTGTGTTCGTCAACCCTTTGATACCCATGCTTTGTACATCAGTGCTTATACTAATGCAACTCCAACTTCTTGAAGGTATTTTAATCCTTCCCCAGCGTTCATCTACATTGATGACACTGAGGGAATAATCTGTCGAATAATTCTCCCACCAAATGCTGCTTTTCGTCAAGTGGATGGCCAATCGTTTCAATCAAAAGATGAAGCTAAGAGAGATGCATGCTTAAAAGCATGCATGAAACTTCATGAATTGGGTGCTTTGACAGATTTTCTTTTGCCTGGTTCAGGTTCAAGAAAGAACAAGGTATCAACAACAAATGGTTCAACAAACAATAAACATGAAGGTATGGTTCACTCACATGTTCTTATAATGCCACAACGCTAGTGATTTGGCTCAAGCCGCTCAACTATTGTTTCGATATTTCAGATGATCTAAGGGAAGAGCTTCATGAGATGTTAACTCCCACAGTTCTGAAACCTTCAAAATGCAAACTGGACTGTCTGTTGAACTTGCATTTCTACTATGTTCAATTTATTCCCATACCAGCAGATAGAAACTATCGGATATTTGGTCTTTTTGTGATCAATCCCCTTCCTACAGAAGCTGAAAAGTTGGAGGTTGATTTGCATCTTGCTCGTGGCAGGATTGTTAAAGCAGGAATGAGGCATTTAGGAACGATCTCATTTAACGAAGAACAGGCATCATCTCGCTCATTGTTTCATACGTTAACACATTATCTTTTCATGAATGTCGTCTAAAATGTTGCTTTTTTTCAGATGATGCTTGCACGCAATTTCCAAGAAATGTTTCTGAAGATTCTTCTTGACAGATCTGAGTTCACTGTATCTCATGTTATGTTGGGCAATGATGAAACGTTACAGATTAATTCATCGTTTTACCTACTGCTTCCAATCAAGCAGGAATTATATGGTGATATATTTATGATTGACTGGCCAACAATTGAGCGCTGTTTATCGTCACCGATTTTTAAAAATCCAACTGGTGCGTCTATGAATGGAGCATATTTACCAGATGAGTCTTTAAGGCTTCTTGATAATATCTACAATAAAACGGATGTCGTTGGAAGTTTAATCTTTGCTCCTCATAATAAGACATTTTTTGTCATTGATGACATTCTGGATGAACTAAATGCTAGAAGTGAGTACAGCAGTGCAACTTATGAAGAACATTACAAGGAAAGGTAAGAAGCAGAAATATTATTTGCACCCCTTCTCGGCTTACAGTTATATTTACATTGCTACCGCGATTGTCACTAGGGCATATGTAACTACACAACCAGGCTTAAGATAGGCTATCTTAAGCTTGGCCGTGTATCTACTTAATGTGATAAAATTTCATTTGTAGTGTGGTAATGTGTATATAATTAATGTTACGAAAAGTAGGCCATATAAGTAAAGACGTAATATCACTGGAGCGACCCAGTAGAAATCCGTGCAAGAAGCTGTAATGACCTTTTTTCCAAGAAAGCATGTCACTTTATGTATTGGATTGTTATGCTTTACATTTACAAGTATTCTATGTGATAGTGTATAATATGGAACTGAAATATGCTGTCCCGAGATTGTTGTGAATACTAGCACCTAGAACAATATAACATGATTTACCTCAGAAAATGAAACCAACATAACAACCGGTATTTATCAAGTTTGTAGTGTTTTGGCACTCCATATTTGTACTAGACTACTAGCTAAATACCCACGCGTTGCGCGGAAAGAAAATAAATTATCAGCATGCTGCTTCGGAAAAAAAACATATGTAAAGAGATTTCAAGATGTTACACCACCATGTGTATGCCTGTAAATGCTCTGCATGTTTTTCCTCTAAAATAAACCTTCCTTTTGTTCGTTGTTTCCGAACTTTCCTGATTGCTCCTTTCCTTCCCAAACAGAAACCGAAACTTATCTTTTTTTCATTTCATTACAATCGACAGAATTTCCTTTCTTGTCTTCCTTCACGTGGGTAAATGGGATGAGTTTTTTTTTTGCGGGGAGGAGTGGTGTGTGGGAGGTGGGATCAGTTAGTGGGGCAGACTAGATCCAACGTATGTTGGGGTGATCATGGGGAGGGATTGGGCCAATACTTGCTTTGTGATCCCCCCTTGCCTTCTACAGTGGGATCAAGGATTGACAGTCTGTTTCGATCAAGACATGCTACACCTGGAGGGATCAGGCCAGAAGCGCTCCATCTCTACATATGCCAGCGCCTCAGTAGTCAGTAGTAAGCATGCTTGGCACCGAGTCATACCAGACAGCTGTAGCGCCTGAGGGTGGACCACTATGGTCCCATGCTGCTGCCCAGCATGCACCCGTACATTCATCTGCTCTGAAGGCTGCCATCAGGTGGTGGTAGAGATGAGCAAACTGATCCCAGTCTCCCCTGACAGCCTTTTCTCTGTTAAAAAATCTGCTTTTGTTAATAATGTTTTTCAAAGAAAGGTTGTGACATTTCTGTTTAACTGCTTTATTAATGTTTTAATGAATTTATGTACTGTTCATGTCAGGTTTCATATCAATCTATCCCATCCTGAACAGCCACTTCTGCACGCTAAGCAGCTCTTCAACCTGCATAATTTGCTTCATGACCGACTACGGGAGACCACAGGTTACAATTATTATTCCTTTAGAACAGCATCTTTATATACTGTTTTATGATGATTCGGACTCCTCTTTATGAAAACATCGCTATGGTACCAAGTATTAAAATAGCTCAAGTGCTCAAATTTATTTATGGTGAGGAATTTTTGTGATGGCCGCCTGCATTTTTTTTATAGAACATGCAGGCAATCATTTACGCATCTTCTAATTTATAAAAGACATAACTTCCCGCAAAAAAAAATAGAAGACATAACTACAAGACTTTGGGCCATGTGAAAGTATAACTACAACCCCCAAAAAACAAGACAGCCATTCACAACACAGATCTCTATTCTACAACCTCATGGCGGCTATACAACCGGTGGTGGTAGGCCTGATGGCTGACGCCAATGCTCCGCTTCTGCCTTGACGCTGTCAGCAACCGCAAGCATATCATTTCTCACCCTTAGTCTCTTACTTTCTCCAAATCAATCTCATGGCTAGGTGACAATTGAGAGAGCCTAGGTTGTTGCGCTTATCGTGGGAAAATCAACCCGATCGCATGGCTAATGTGGCCATTGAACATGAGCCAAGGTCTTTGCACTTATCCTTGAGAGATCCTCTGTGCTTCGCCTGCTGCCATTCTCCCAAGGAACCATTCTGGTCGGGTGCAGGGTGAGATGCCACAACTGCCTCAACCAGTAGTAGGCTGACTGCGCATGATTCTGTAGGTTGGAGGACCAGTGCCAAAGATCTTATCCTCCAGGGCCGGAGCAACTAGCATGAACCAGTGACTTGACCACATACTCCATAGGCTCGCATACCCTATCCCAGGTCACAAGGTAGCGTCCCTCATCATATCCTCTATCCCCTTTCAGATGAAAGCTCTATTGCATTTGTCAATTGGCTTGATCAGCCAAGCCAGGATCACAATTTGACAACATATGGTAGATGGCAAAGGAGAAGGTAAGGACCAGCCGACTACCCCAAAGAGAAAGCATGCGAATTTTCCAGCTTGTGAAGGAGAGGCTGCAAATCTTGCTTGCACAGCTTCCTGATTAACAAGTGCATACCCAAATAGTTGGAGGGGAAGTCTATTACAACACATGAATATTCCGACGACGAAAGCTGGATCTGCTCCCCGGAGCAGCCGATGGGGGTGAGTCCGCATTTTCTCACACCCGCGCAGACTTGATGCCCTGTTAGAGGGGCAATTGTATTATTGTAGGATTCTACTTTGTATTGGGATTCTTATAACCACGTTCATCTTTTCCAAGTTCCTCTTTGAAGGGTATAGAAACAATGCCACATCATCAGTCTAGAGCGAGATGGGGTGCTGAATGCCAGCATGGGAATAGGATAAAGAAGTCTGTGGTCATCTGCTTTGTGGATAAGGGGATTGAGCACCTCCATTGCAAGAATAAATAATGGAGGGGAGCCCCTATGAAGTTTGGCCTTTTTTTTCTTTTCTGGCCATTTTAAAAAGAAGTTCACTTCATAAGCCATTGGTGAATCCTATTTGGAATTTATTGCTCTGTCATGATTCTGTAAATGGTCCTGATCAGGGTATTACCTTTCTGATTTGCTGTTTCTGTTTTCAAGGACGTGAATTGATGGAGCACTTCGTGGAGTTGCCTCCAGAGCTATGCACCATGAAGATAATTGGGTTTTCAAAGGACATGTGTAGTTCTCTATCCTTATTACCATCCTTGATGTGTCGGTTGGAGAATCTGCTGGTAGCTATTGAGTTGAAGGAGGCCATGTTGTCTTCATTCTCAGAGGCTTCTCAAATCAGTGCTTCTGGTGTAAGTTATGCAATCTTCATTGAATTTGCCTATCCATGTCGCAAATAATTTTGATCTATTTCAGATACTTGAAGCACTTACCACTGAAAGGTGTTTGGAGAGGATCTCCTTGGAGCGCTTTGAAGTCCTAGGTGATGCTTTTTTGAAGTACATAGTTGGACGTCACAACTTTATTTCGTATGAAGGACTTGATGAAGGGCAATTGACCAGCAGACGTTCTGCTGTAGTGAATAATTCAAATTTATATGATTTATCAATCAGAAGAAATTTGCAGGTTAGACAATGTTTTCAGTGATCCCAATATCTGTCCAAAATGCTCCTCTTCTGCTGATGTTATGCCTTAATTTCTGTGATCATGACCCGAACATGTAGGGAGGAACTAGATCAGCACTATGGGTAAAGACAAGAAATAATCCTTCTAACACGTTACTTGATTGATTAATCAATAATCATTACCTGAGGGTTTGTATAGTACCTAACTCTATCTCTTCTTCAGCACTCTTGGCTGGATATAACTCTTTTTTTTGTTGAGAAAACGCAAAAAGCCTTTGCGTTTCATTTCATTGAATAGAAGGGAGGAAATAGTTTGTTGTTGGGAGCGATGTGAGTCCTTGTGCGGCAGATGGTGATCGGCGGCAACGCGAATCTACTCGCAGGACGAACCACAGGCGAGCTCAACCTTGGCGAGGGGTTTTGGAGCTGGGCCGTGACCTGGGCCGCATCGATAGCGACGGGCTCCTGTGCCGTGGGCTGCACCTCCGATAGGGTCTTGAAACCCTAGTACACCCTGTCGCTAGGGTCTCTAGAGTCTAGACCCTAGTACATTTCATTTTAAATTTAAAAAGGGTTAATCTGGGACTAGTGTATGGGATGTATGGGGCGCATCATCTATGCCAGCACCAGCACTTCCCAACAATTCTACACCAGTTCCTGCCGAAGCCCTTTCACCTGCCGATTCTTAGGCACAACGGGTGTGAGGTACGTTGACCTTGGCAGTCCTGGAGCTGAAACGTCCCTCAAGGCATCTGGCAACGGCGGTGACTCTGCCCTGTTGCTCTGAGACCCGTTGCCTCGCCATTCTTTTTTTTTTCTAGAAAACATTTCATTGAAAAGATAGAGGTTGTTACACGCCTCCTAAGAGGTTTACATGGAACAGTTGTTACAGGAACTGAATTTAGTGCACATCCCATGTTGTGGGCAAGACATCCCTGAGCCCCTTTGCACCTGCCGTGGCCCATGATCTTGCCTTGCAATTCTTGGCTGGAGGCAAGGCTTGGCGGGGCCTAATATCATTACGCACCTCCTTACAAAGTTGTAGTCGCTTGGTTTGGTGAGGACGGTTGTGTGTGTGTCCCTCCCTCTGGAGGTTGTACCCCCGATGCCTTCTTCCTGTTCAATGAAATGAAACGCGAAATCTCTTGTGTTTTCTTGAAAAACTATCTTGCCTATCCATAATTATGATGCCTGTGGAAAGTTCTGCTTGTCCTTATGATATACTTAAGTACATCCTCATATTTAAAAAATGTTTAGCTGCTTTTAGCATTTTAGTAGAGTTTTGTAACTCTTGTTTCTGTTACATTTTTTTCGCCACATAAGATAATGAGTGATGTTCCCTGTCAAGTATCTGCCATGAATTCTAGAGTGTAACAGAAAGTAGTTTTTTTTTGCGTGTGTATGTCAACTTAGGTATACATACGGGACCAACACTTTGAACCGACACAGTTCATTGCACTAGGAAGGCCTTGTAAAGTTGTTTGCAATGCTGACACAGAAGTGAGTATACACCCGAAGAATATGAACCCAGATAGACAAGAAAACTGCAACTTGAGGTGTACAAAGTCGCATCATTGGTTGCACAGGAAGACGATTGCGGATGTTGTTGAATCACTTGTGGGAGCATTTCTTGTTGAAGGTGGATTCAAAGCTGCATTTGCATTCCTTCACTGGGTGGGAATAGATGTTGATTTTGAAGATTCATCATTCTATAGAGTATTAGATGAAAGCTCCATCAATTTATCTCTCATGGACCACACCAATGTTGCTGAGCTTGAAGAGTTAATTGGTTACAATTTCAAATTTAAGGGTTTAATTCTCGAAGCATTTGTGCATCCTTCATTCAATAAACATTCTGGAGGATGCTATCAGGTCAGAGTTCTTTTTTCTTGTGTCATCATTAGTGAATTGATGTGATTATCAACAATTTTCTCACCTGACTATGTTCTTTTTCTGTTTGATCAGAAACTGGAGTTTCTTGGAGATGCTGTTTTAGAATATTTGATTACCTCATACCTCTACTCAAGTTACCCTGATCTAACACCTGGTCAAATAACAGATTTAAAATCATTAGCTGTCAATAATTATTCTCTTGCATATGTTGCAGTCCAGAAATGTATCCATAAGTATCTTATAAAGGATTCAAATTATCTTTCGGCTGCTGTGAATAAGTTTGAGAATTACATTAAACTTCCAAATTCAGAGAAAGACTTTGTAGAAGAACCAGCATGTCCGAAGGTATTGTTGTTTTCCTTGTAACTTTTGCATCTCTTTTGATAACCTGTCTTCAGCGCAGAGGAAGAACAAGGACTTATGGTTACTGCTAAAACGTACTCCCTCCGTTGCATAATTTTTGTCATGGTTTTAGTTCAAAGACAAGAATTATGGAATGGAGGGAGTAGGTATTATTAAAGTATGAGATCGGATAGTAGGGTTCAATCCTAACTCTTACGAAAACAAAATAAATGTTAATGTTATCGATAATTGAACTAAAATCATGACAAGAATTATGGAACGGAGGGAGTAGGTATTATTGAAGTATGAGATGGGATAATAGGGTTCAATCCCAACTCTTACGAAAACAAAATAAATGGTAATGTTATCAATAATTTTAAATATCTTAGAATCATAGATTATTTAAGTACTACGTTCATACGATTTTCATGTGTAACTAGTTAATACATTTAATATATTTGATTTCTGTGTGGCGCATCTAAAATTTGGTAATAAGTGATTTTTCTTATAGAATTTCCTTGGCAATCGCATATGACATACAGTAACATTTTTGTTTATGGTCAAAAGCTTACATCCTCTTACTGCAGGTTCTTGGTGATATTGTCGAATCTTGTGTTGCTGCAGTTCTTTTAGATTCAGGATTCAACCTGACCTATGTTTGGAAGCTAGTGCTTATACTTCTAAAGCCAGTGTTGAGCTTCTCTGACATGCACATGAATCCTATGAGAGAAATTCGAGAACTTTGTCAATGTCATGAACTTAAGTTAGGCCTACCCAAACCTATGAAGGCCGATGGAGAGTACCATGTCAAAGTGGAAGTTGTCATAAACAGTGAGGTGATAAGTTGTGCCGCAGCAAACCAGAATTCAAAAGTCGCTAGAAAGTTGGCTGCGCAAGAAGCACTTTGTAAACTGAAGGTATGTTTTGGTTCCTTCGCCTTCTATTTTTTAAATTGCTACAGTATTCTTTTTTCGAGAAAACGCAAAGGACTCTTTGCGTTTCATTTCATTGAAAAGATAGGGGGAAACGAGTTTACAAACCTCCTAAGAGGTGGATTGCTACAGTATTCTGAAGTAGCAGTCATTCCAGGTGGGTGCAAAAAATCACCTTCTGTAGTGATGGTCTATTTTTGGTTTCTTCGACTTTTGTTGTGTCTCGGTGCATTGATACTAAAGGATGATATGTAAAATCCCAAGAAGGGTCGCACCTGAAATTACAACGGCACACCCTCAAGTGCTAGACACTGCAATGCCCATCGCTCCTGCTTTCGCCCACACCGGGCAGCAGTCCTGACCATGTTGAATAGGCTATGTTGCACCGTGAAAAATGAACATGTTGCGCTTCTTCAAGATCCACCAAGCCGTGAGTATGATCACAAAAGAGATGCCCTTCCTCACGGTGTGAGGGTGGAGTGGATGGTCTGCTACTCTGCTGCCACCAACCCACGGGTTTACCATGACAACCCCACGACATTGACAAGGTAGAAGAGGATGGTGATCGGGAGCAACAATGGTGTAACTAGGGTCAGGTGGGAAATCAGGATTTATACAATGTAGTAGAGGAAATAATATTGTGTGTGTGGATTAAGTGCTGGCCATAACCTTATATGGATATAACCAGTGTCTTGTTTTGTTGTCTCCGACACGCATTTATGACTCTTTTTGATGAGCACACATTAAAGTGTGTGTCATTGTGTATTAGAAGAGCATGGTCTGAAAGTACAACCAACAATAGGTGGATACACTCGGAATCTTATAGGTAATCGGATTTTTATTTACATTGAATCAGACCGTAATAGATATGTTCCCTCATCAAACTTGTGATCTTTAGTCCGATTCATCCTTCTTGAGGAACATTACTCGGCTCACAAACGTTGTTTCTTGTCATATTTTATTCCATCTAGTTGGTCTATGTGATTTGTGTCTTGTGAAAACTTGTTATGTTATATTATTTACACATTTATCTTGTGTAATTGAATATGTAACTTCACTTGCTATAGTACTAACTACTTTTTTCTGACAAATTGGATAATCATTTTGTTATGTTGGGGTAATTTGAATGATCATGTGTCTTGAAGGCCAAAACCAACTTACTGTTTGTGTGAATTCTTGTGTATACCTGCAGAAATATGGATACACACATAAAAACAAGTCACTGGAAGAGATTTTGCATGATGCTAGGAAGAAAGAACCAGAACTACTAGGCTATAATGAAGAGCCATTGAAAGTTGAGGCTGACATATGTGAAGAAATTAAGAGTCTACAGATAAGTAGAGAAAGAGATGCAAACATATCTTTTCAAAATACAGAAGTTCCGATTGGTGAGATTTTAAAACCCTCCAACCAAAGAACAGCAGGAGATACCAAGTTTTTCAAGGATGATATCAATAACGGAGGGAATAATCAGCTCAAGGTTGCTATGCACAATGACTGTCGACCCAAGGGAACTCAGAAAACCAGTAAAAAGGAGTATCATGGTAATGCTAAATCTCATAAGATTAGTTTTTCTATGCACTGTTATGCTCTCCAGGTTGATTGAAGCATGCAAGCTGTGGACTTGGACTTCTTACACATTTAAATTGTGAAACGAGCCATTTGTTTTGTCTTTTAACCATGATTATATTTTACATTGTCTTGAAGGTAGGAAGTGTCTGGTACTTCTCAAGCATGAAGTTCGCAGTATTTTTTGGTGTAAATTAGTGTTGAAACATTCTACAAGAAATTTTTACATACAAAGAAGCAATTGCATATTTCATCCAACAGTTTGTTGTGCATTCAATTTGATTATTGTGTGGGTATATGGAGTTTCTTTTTTAATTGAGTTCTCTAAAAGTTGCAGGATATACAACTAACAACTGTGTTCTTTTATTCACATTTCACTTTTCGTTCTAATTTTGAAGGTAGTGTTGTAACACTTTTAATCACCTTTGTAGGTGATATGGTACATAAAACATCAAGGTCGTTCCTTTTTGAATTATGTGCTGCAAATTATTGGAACCCCCCTGAATTTGAGTTGTGCAAAGAAGAAGGGCCAAGCCACCTTCCAAAGTAAGCTCACCTACTTACTGAAGGAGAACAGAGATTAACTCACATGAATTACAAATTACAATGAATTTTAACCTCCTTGCATGGTTCCCTTTCTTTGCAGAGTTTAGTGTAAAATATATGCTTCTTATCCATCATTATTTATGTCTATATCTAAGTTCTTTGTTGTTGGTATATTATCCTGGTACGGAGAGTGGCATTGTCAATTTTGCACCTAGTTGTGCGCCTACATTACTAGTTTGTAGATACTGTAGTACTCTAAAAGGGATGATTGAGCAGAAAGCTATGCACAAACTCCATTGCTAAGCTCAAGGTTTGTGTAAGGAATATCAAGCATTTGATTGGCTTATGCAGAGTGCTTGGTGGTAAGGACCATCTTACCCACTTGCTTGCTCCCATGGCCTAGGCTAAGCATGGAGAAGTTTTTCTTAAGTAAGCATGCTGTAGCATTCCAAACTCCGGATGGCAAACGTTTCAATATTATTTGTTAATATCTGTCTTGTTTAGGCCCTCAATTATAATTCTGGAAAGGTGTTGTATTTACTTTGCATTGGTATTTATGCGGTGTTCTGGTATTACAAAAGCTGTTATCTATTTTACACTGATAACTTCATGCGTGAATTCACGCAGGTTCACTTACAAGGTTACTGTTCAGATCAAGGGACCCTCGGAGACACTTTTGGAGTGCTACAGCGATGCTAAACTACAGAAGAAGGCCGCCCAAGAGCATGCCGCACAGGGGGCTCTGTGGTATCTCAAGCAAGATGGGTACCTACCAAAAGATGAAATCCGTGTCTAAAAACATCTCTGGGCATCGTGGCCAAGTTGCCAAATACAATACCCCATGATTCGATCTGCAATGCTCGATAGGATGTGTTGATAAATGTACAGTCCATGTATATGGTATGAACGATATGATTTGTTAGTTATTATTCATGCTCTGCCAATTCGAAAGATGCAAGAAGTAAAGTAGCTACGAGGCAGAAATGCCAAACAAATAGCAATAGCGGTTAGGCAGCGAGCACTCACCAGACAATTGCTCTAGCTGTAGCAAATATGACGATAGAAAGGTTCATTTTATCTTTGTTACGCGAGTGGTGTAAAAGCTAACCATGTACAAGGAGGTGCACTTTGATGAACTCATAAAAATGCTAATTTGTGCAATCCTTTTGGGATCTTTAATTAATTTTTGCCATTATGTAAGTGTTACATTTTATTTTTCAATTTCTCTAGGAGGAATATGCAGTTGACAACCTTGAATGACTGAACAATTGGTGAGGTTTTTTTAACAAAAAAAAGTTGGATCGTGTATGACGCACATGGAAATGGACAGAAGTAAACCTAGTAAAATGCATGAATAGTACAGGAACTTGTAAGCACGGATCAAATTAGTCACTGTACAATTGGAATACCAAGTTACGGTCATTAAAGCTGTTGTGGGTGTTTTGGGTGTTGTATTTGTTAACTTGGCCGTGTTACTTTGCAAAAAAAAAAAAAAAATCCTCTCAGTCGTGCCTTCTTTGGTTGCATTTCCATCACAATCTACCTGTGTTCCCCCACCTCAGCCTTCCCAGCAGGCAGATGGCGTTGCGGTGGCCACAACACGTAGGGCCTCATGGAGAGATAAGACCATCATGAATTTCTCCTCTCTCTCCTCTATCCTTTGGCTTGCTCCAACTTGTCCTCTAGTCCTCCCATGTTGTGCTCCACAAGCTCTCGAACTCGCCGCCTCCGCTGCCCTAGCTTGTCGTCACTTCGTCCACCATGTGTCCTTCCGGTCGTCTACGGAGCACCGCCCTAGTTGCCCTCTACCTCCTGGCCCAAGTAATCGAGCCTAGGCGTCCCCAATCGTCACCAACATGGTCGTCTTCCTCGATGATGGTCACCATCAATTCACCACCGTCTGATATCCTCCATCCTCGCTGAGGCTCCCAACACGTCTAGGGTGAGCTCGCTTTGCGGCTGACCCGTTGAGACGCCCTCGGTGGTTGGCCCTCGTCGTCACGGGCCATGTCCTCTTCGTTGCTATCCACTGGGCAGCAGGGGTGGTGGGGGAGGGTGTTGGGTCGGGTTGGGGTAGGGTGGAGCGAGACACCCTGGATGAGCTGGCCGCACGAGACGCTTGGAGGCTGCCGACAGGGAACCCACCTGCCAACCTGGAGTTGTCTGCAAGCTTGGAGGCTGTCGGCATGGAGACGACACCCACATCGATGGTCTAGCTTGGTCGCCATCGTAGATAGGTGGCAACACTATACGGTCGACGACGATGAGTTCTTGCAGTGGCAAGATCCGGTCACGTCATCCAAGGTGCTCCGGTGATAGCTAGAAGATGAGATCACCGGAGATGAGATGCCATAGGAGTTAGGCAAGAGAGAGGAGGAAGGAGAGAGGAATATTGTTCTAGTCAACCACATTTTTGCAAATAACCCCCTCATGCACATGTGTCCTCTTTAACTTAACTGTTTTCTTCAATGTTAAATGGGTCCCTTTTTTGGTCACGTCGATAGATACACATCAGATCCTGAGAAAATGCCCGCAGCGTCTTTAATGACTGTAACTTGTTATTCCAAATGTAACGTGACTAATTTAATCTGTGCTTACAAGTTCATGACTATTGATGCATTGAACTCAGTAAAACATGACAAAAGTTAATACGGGTTCGCAACACTTCAAATTTTTGACATGATACATGCGATATCTACCTATGATAATACCTATAGGGTTATATAGAAAGTCATTTGGCTCCCGAGCATCAATCACTAGTAAAGAATAGGCTACCGCTCGCCGTGCTGATTTTGTTTACCAGTCGCATGTGCGGGCCCGCTAGTAGTACCTCACCAGTGGTATGGGTCAAGGTGGGCGAAAAAACCAATGACCGAAGACCGAAATCGAAAAGACCGAGACCGAACCTGAAAAGACCGAGACCAAAATGACAGATAAAGAAATTGGGTAGAAAATTTTATAGACGGAATTTAGTTTGGTCAATTCGGTTATTTATTCCAAGTGACCAAATAGACCGAATTGACCGAATTTTACGTGAGGTTGTCAAAATCTTTATAATTGTGTGATGTGCGCGAGATGTGGTATTCTTGAACGTTGATCAAACTTTTGTAGGATTTTTAAATTTTTGTTTAGATTTTTCAATGTTTACTTTGCCAACTCATAATAATATATGCAATAAAAAAGTCCAAAATACATCTAAAATGTTGCCAAATTTTTGCTAAATAATGTCTAATATTTGTGTTGACAACATTGACCATGATGTTCGGTCATGACCGAACCCGAACCCGAATTATTGGGTACCCGAATGTGTCAGGTAGTAAAATGAGGAAATATATTTCGGTTTTCTTTTTTTTCTATGACCGAATTCTAAATAGACCGAAATACAAAAACCGAATTGTCGGTCATGACTGAATGTTTAATGTCAGTGTTTATGTGGCACACTTTTCTTGGGTAACTCAACAAGGAAAATGTATAGTATGCTCTTTCCCTTTTACATGGAAGGTGAAAGTGCATGAAGCTCCATGTGTGGTTTTGGTAATTAATAACAATCCCTATAGACTAATGTTTGCATTGAGTTATATTTGTAGGATTTGTCCATAGGCAATGTTTGAACCATATGTTGGCTTTAAGGTTGCAATAAGAATAAATTGATGAAAGATATCAAGTGTCAAGTATGTCTTGAAGATGAAGATGAAGTGAGCCTTCAAGTTACTTCAAAACATCAACATGATGAAGAATGAAGAAATGAAGTGCAAGTTCAAGACAAGCCATCTAGAAGAGATCATTTGCTTGAATCTTGTCATCCATATGGTGATCATGGATATGTGAAGATGTGTCGAACAAGAAGCTCTCCCATAGTGGAGTATGGGGGAGCAATTCACATGACTTCATCAAGCAAGCACAATCAAGAAAGGCATTCCATCTTGTTACGGTCAAGACCGTCATCATCAAGCTCAGGTGGAATGCGCAAGATTAAGGTTTGCTCTTGATAGGTTTTCTTTCTCACCGGTCTCATGGTGTAGTTGGAGACCGGTTTATAGTTTAGTTGACGTACTATCAAGAGGGCTCTCGAGTGAGTAACTCGATCGTATCATTCGGAGAGAGCTCAAACCTTTGCATCCTTGCATCATCTTTCTTGGTTTTTATTTGGATCTTATCCATGTGATGGTTTAGAGCTTGTGCTTATTCTAATGATAAGCTCTAGTTCATCGAGAATGTTTTTTGCACGAGAAACTTGTTGCATTTTCAAGGTTGGAGGTTTTACCGGTATGTCCTTTTTAGATAGGTCAAAACTTTCATCATTCATTTCTATCCTCCCTTGTTGGACTATGATGGTTCCTTGCATGATCTTGTAGATCTTGTTCCTAGCTTCAAAACAAGCTCAAAATCATCAAAATCGGAGTCCGGATGCTAAAGTTATGCCCGTTTCAGTTTGTTGTTTCTGCCAGTTTTCGAGGGGGCGGATATTCCGGCCCAAGTTTGGGGCGGATTATCCGGCCCAAACGAAATATCCAGGCCCCATCCAGGGGCATGTTTTTCTGGTCCTTAGCCGTTTTTCGGGGGCCGTATTTTTGCAAATATCCGGCCCCGGATAATCCGGCCTGAGCATACCCAAACGGTCATATTTCGATGGGAGGGATATTTAAGCACCCATTCTTCCTCCTTGCGCTGCCACCTCCTTCCCCATTTGCTCTCCACCATTGTTGACCTTGAGAGCTTTCCATATCCCTCTACTCCTCCTATGCTTCTTGAATCTTTTTGAGGGAAAGGGAAGATGAGATCTAGATCTACATTTCTACCAATCAAATCCCTCTCTTTGTGAGGGAAATCCACTAGATCTAGATCTTGGAGAAATTTGGTGTTCCTCCTCTTATTTGTTCTTCCTCTCTTATTCCCCCAATAGCTTTTGTAGCTTTGTTGGAATTTGAGAGAGAAGGACTTGAGCATCTTTGTGGTGTTCTTGCCATTGCATTTGGTGCATCGGTTTGACTTCTCCGCGGTGATACGTGGAGGTGAAAGTTCGTGAGATATTCTCTTCGGGAGCTTGTTCCCGGAGCTTGTCCTCTTGGGTCTTTGGACCCTAGATGGCTTAGTGGTCTTTGTGGTATTCTTGGGGACTCCAATTAAGTTGTGGAGATTCTTCAAGGGCAAGGCCTTTGTGGCGTCTTTGTGGTGTTCTTGGGGACTCCAATTAAGTTGTGGAGATTCTTCAAGGGCAAGGCCTTTGTGGCATCTTTGTGGTGTTTTTGGGGACTCCAATTAAGTTGTGGAGATTCTTCAAGGGCAAGGCCTTAGTGGCAATTTATTGGGAGCCTCCAATTAAGTTGTGGAGATAGCCCCAAGCTTTGTGCGGGTTCGGTGACCTCCCTAAGGTTCCATAGTGGATCGAGGACATCCCTTTTGGTGGGAATTCTCAAGGAGAATACGGTGGCCCTCGTGCATTTGGAGTGACTTGTCCTCCATACCGCTCCAACGGAGAGTAGCACTCGCAAGAGTGTGAACTTCGGGATACATCGTTGTCTCCGCGTCACTTCGGTTATTCCTATACCCGAGCTCTTTACTTATGCACTTTACTTTGTGATAGCCATCGTGCTTGAAGTTATATATCTTGCTATCACCTAGTTGCTTATATTTCTTAGCATAAGTTGTTGGTGCACATAGGTGAACCATAGTATATAGGCTTTGGGCTTGACCAAGTAAACGCTAGTTTTATTCCGCATTTGTTAAGCCCATCTCGTAAAAGTTTTAAACTGCCTATTCACCCCCCTCTAGGCGACATCCGTTTCTTTTCAGAAGGTGACCTTGCTTCCATTGCAATTTATCGCAGCCCCTACAATATTTAAAAAAGGTCTACCAAGAATAATGGATAATTTATCATTTTCAGGCATTTATAATATCACAAAGTCTGTAGGAATTTGCACATTAGCAATCATGATAGGAACATCTTCACATATACCAACAGAAATATCAGTAGATTTATCAGCCATTTGAAGTGAAACCTCAGTGGGAACTAACTTATTTAAGTTGAGCTTCTTATAAAGAGAAAATGACATGACACTTACCCCTACTCCAAGGTCACATAGAACATACTTCACATGGATATTTTTAATTATGCAATGAATAGTTGGAATACTTGGATCTCCACACTTTTCTAGTAACTTTCCCTTAAAAGAATAGTCAGCAAGCATGGCGGTAATAGCTTCATTAGGTATTTTTCTCTTGTTATTAACAATGTCTTTCATATATTTAGAATAAGAAGGAATCTTAATAGCATCAACAAGAGGAATTTGCAAGTATAAGCTTTTTATAAATTCAATAAACTTCTCAAACCTTTCATTATCTAAAGTTTTCATTACCTCTTGGGGATATGATATGGGTTTATCAACCCATGGATCCTTTTCTTTACCTTTTGGTTGAGGTGGAGCCACGATACGAGAAAAGTTACTGTGATGCCGCCGCCGCCAATCCCATCTCGGGGGATTCAGGAGATGGTCTCCGGCACCCTGCCGGAGAGGGTAATCATCACCGGAGGACTCTACATCATCATGCCCGCCTCCGGATTGATGCGTGAGTAGCTCATCCTTGGACTATCGGTCCATAGCAGTAGCTAGATGGTTGTCTTCTCCTCTTGTGCTATCATGTTTAGATCTTGTGAGCTGCCTATCATGATCAAGATCGTCTATTTGTAATGCTACATGTTGTGTTTGTTGGGATCCGATGAATATTGAATACTATGTCAAGTTGATTATTGATCTATCATATATGTGTTGTTTATGATCTTGCATGCTCTATGTTGCTAGTAGAGGCTCTGGCCAAGTTGATACTTATAACTCCAAGAGGTTATGCTCGATAGTGGGTTCATGCCTCCATTGAATCTGGGACAGTGACAGAAAGTTCTAAGGTTATGGATGTGTTGTTGCCACTAGGGATAAAACATCGATGCTTTGTCTAAGGATATTTGTGTTGATTACATTACGCACAGTACTTAATGCAATTGTCTGTTGTTTGCAACTTAATACTGGAAGGGGTGCGGATGCTAACCCGAAGGTGGACTTTTTAGGCATAGATGCATGTTGGATAGCGGTCTATGTTCTTTGTCGTAATGCCCTAAGTAAATCTCATAGTAGTCATCATGATATGTATATGCATCTCTATTTGTCAATTGCCCAACTGTAATTTGTTCACCCAACATGCTATTTATCTTATTGGAGAGACACCACTAGTGAACTGTGGACCCCGGTCCATTCTTTTACATCTGAAATACAATCTACTGCAATCTCTGTTCTCTGTTGTTCTTCGCAAACAAACATCATTCTCCACACCATACGTTTAATCCTTTGTTTACAGTAAGCCGGTGAGATTGACAACCTCACTGTTAAGTTGGGGCAAAGTATTGTGATTGTGTTGTGCAGGTTCCACGTTGGCGCCGGAATCCCTGGTGTTGCGCCGCATTACACTCCTCCACCAACAACCTTCACGTGGCCTTCATCTCCTACTGGTTCGATAACCTTTGTTTCTTTCTGAGGGAAAACTTACTGTTGTGCGCATCACACCTTCCTCTTGGGGTTCCCAACGGACGTGTGCATCACGCGCCATCAACCGCCTTGAGAGTAAAGATGTCAGTTAGGGGATTAGCGCACAATAACTTGTTTATATTTGATGGCACAAATTATGATCTATGGAAAATTTATGTGCTTAATATTTTGCGGGGTATTTCCCCGGACATGGAGCGAATTCTTGACATGGGTTTTTCTTCTCCTAAGGATCCTCAAAATTTATCTCTTGAGGAGAAGAAAAACTCTTGCCTCGATTCTCTTGCTTCTCATGTGTTTTCCATTGTTGTGAGCAATGTAGTTACTTCATCAATCTTGCCTTTTGGGAGCGCTCATGAATTATGGACAAATCTTCAAGATAAATATGATGTGTCCAATATTATTGAGGACGATTGTATTGCTTCCACTTCCGGCCGTGATGAGTTCTCATCTTCATCCACTTCACCAAAGTGTGGAAAGACACAAGGTAATGATATGGTGAGTGGTGATGAAAATTGCAATGTTGATATTGAGCTTACTATTGATGATTCTTCATCTCTATCTCATTGCAATGCTTCATCTATGGACATAAACACATCTAGCACTATAAATCATCTACATGCTTGTGTTGATAGTCCTTGCATATCATGTGTAAGTTGCTTGAATAAATCTCATGATGATATGCTTGATTTGTCTTGTGGCCATGATAAAAATGCTTCTATTTCCTCTAGTTGTTGTGTGACTAACAATGTAGAGGGAACCAATGATTCTATTGGTCAAGACAAGATCTTGAAAGGAGCCTCAAGTAACTCCTCATCTTTATCTCACGGTTCTCATATATGCCTTATGGCCAAGAGTTCCACGGTATCTCCTACCGTGGAACCTAATATTTCTCGTGGTGATAAGGATGAGGATGAATATGAAGAAGAGGATTGGGTTGTCTCTCTACGCGATAAGGGTAAGAATGTATTCAAGGTTCTTTGCAAAGATAAAATTGCTAGCACTCACTTCTTTGAAATCTTGACTACCACTATTGAGAGCCAAAAATGTATTTGGTTGCGTGAGAACACCATTGATAAAATGGGTACTCTTGAACGTGAGTACGCCAATGATGTGGCATCCCTAAAGGATGAACTTGAAGAATAATAAACCACCAAGGAAGCTCTTGCGGAGACCTTTGCTCTAGAATTGTCTAGAGAAAAGGAAAACCATGATAGAGCTCTTGAGGTGGCAAATGAACTAAAGCTAAAAAATGATAAGCTTGTGTTTGTTAATGCTAAACTCCTTGAGGATTTTGAGCAACTCAAAAAGGGCTCAAGGGTCATTGAGAGTGCACTCACCAAACTCACCGAGTCGCATGAGCAACTTAAAGCTTCTTATCTAAAAGAGCATGCCAAATTGCCTTCTCCTATTGCTATTAATAATGATGCTTGTGTTACTAACTCTAATTATTGTGAAGCATCTATCTTGAAGGAGAATGTTGAGCTAAGGGCTCAATTTGAATTGCTAACTAGCAATCATTGGAAATTGGAAGAAAATCATGGAAACCTCTCAAGCTCCCATGAGGATCTTCTAGCCTCCCATGGTAGGCTAAAGTTAGCTCATGAGGCTATAATATTGATGGCGTGTAACTCACACGTTCGTTGGGAACCCCAAGAGGAAGGTATGATGCGCACAGCAGCAAGTTTTCCCTCAGAAAGAAACCAAGGTTTATCGAACCAGGAGGAGCCAAGAAGCACGTTGAAGGTTGATGGCGGCGGGATGTAGTGCGGCGCAACACCAGGGATTCCGGCGTCAACGTGGAACCTACACAACACAACCAAAGTACTTTGCCCCAACGAAACAGTGAGGTTGTCAATCTCACCGGCTTGCTGTAACAAAGGATTAACCGTATTGTGTGGAAGATGATTGTTTGCAGAAAACAGTAGAACAAGTATTGCAGTAGATTGTATGCGATGTAAAGAATAGGACCGGGGTCCACAGTTCACTAGAGGTGTCTCTCCCATAAGATAAATAGCATGTTGGGTGAACAAATTACAGTCGGGCAATTGACAAATAGAGAGGGCATAACAATGCACATACATGATATGATAAGTATTGTGAGATTTAATTGGGCATTACGACGAAGTACATAGACCGCTATCCAGCATGCATCTATGCCTAAAAAGTCCACCTTCAGGTTATCATCCGAACCCCTTCCAGTATTAAGTTGCAAACAACAGACAATTGCATTAAGTATGGTGCGTAATGTAATCAATAACTACATCCTCGGACATAGCATCAATGTTTTATCCCTAGTGGCAACAGCACATCCACAACCTTAGAACTTTCTGTCACTGTCCCAGATTTAATGGAGGCATGAACCCACTATCGAGCATAAATACTCCCTCTTGGAGTTAAGAGTAAAAACTTGGCCAGAGCCTCTACTAATAACGGAGAGCATGCAAGATCATAAACAACACATAGGTAATAGATTGATAATTAACATAACATAGTATTCTCTATCCATCGGATCCCGACAAACACAACATATAGAATTACAGATAGATGATCTTGATCATGTTAGGCAGCTCACAAGATCCGACAATGAAGCACATGAGGAGAAGACAACCATCTAGCTACTGCTATGGACCCATAGTCCAGGGGTGAACTACTCACTCATCACTCCGGAGGCGACCATGGCGGTGAAGAGTCCTCCGGGAGATGATTCCCCTCTCCGGCAGGGTGCCGGAGGCGATCTCCAGAATCCCCCGAGATGGGATTGGCGGCGGCGGCGTCTCGATGGGTTTTCCGTATCGTGGCTCTCGGTACTGGGGGTTTCGCGACGGAGGCTTTAAGTAGGCGGAAGGGCAACGCAGGGGGCCACACGAGGGCCCCACACGCTAGGGCCGCGCGGCCAAGGGCCAGGCCGCGCCGCCCTGTTGTGTCGGCGCCTCGTGGCCCCACTTCCTTTCCCCCTCGGTCTTCTGGAAGCTTCGTGCAAAAATAGGACCCTGGGCGTTGATTTCGTCCAATTCCGAGAATATTTCCTTACTAGGATTTCTGAAACCAAAAATAGCAGAAAACAGCAACTGGCTCTTCGGCATCTCGTTAATAGGTTAGTGCCGGAAAATGCATAAATACGACATATAATGTGTATAAAACATGTAGATATCATCAATAATGTGGCATGGAACATAAGAAATTATCGATACGTCGGAGACGTATCAGCATCCCCAAGCTTAGTTCCTGCTCGTCCCGAGCAGGTAAACGATAACAAAGATAATTTCTGGAGTGACATGCCATCATAACCTTGATCATACTATTGTAAGCATATGTAATGAATGCAGCGATCAAAACAATGGTAATGACATGAGTAAACAAATTAATCATAAAGCAAAGACTTTTCATGAATAGTACTTCAAGACAAGCATCAATAAGTCTTGCATAAGAGTTAACTCATAAAGCAATAAATCAAAGTAAAGGTATTGAAGCAACACAAAGGAAGATTAAGTTTCAGCGGTTGCTTTCAACTTATAACATGTATATCTCATGGATATTGTCAATGTAAAGTAATATAACAAGTGCAATATGCAAGTATGTAGGAATCAATGCACAGTTCACACAAGTGTTTGCTTCTTGAGGTGGAGAGATATAGGTGAACTGACTCAACATAAAAGTAAAAGAAAGGTCCTTCAAAGAGGAAAGCATCGATTGCTATATTTGTGCTAGAGCTTTTATTTTGAAAACATGAAACAATTTTGTCAACGGTAGTAATAAAGCATATGTATTATGTAAGTTATATCTTACAAGTTGCAAGCCTCATGCATAGTATACTAATAGTGCCCGCACCTTGTCCTAATTAGCTTGGACTACCGGGATCATCGCAATACACATGTTTTAACCAAGTGTCACAAAGGGGTACCTCCATGCCGCCTGTACAAAGGTCTAAGGAGAAAGCTCGCATTTTGGATTTCTCGCTTTTGATTATTCTCAACTTAGACATCCATACCGGGACAACATGGACAACAGATAATGGACTCCTCTTTAATGCATAAGCATGTAGCAACAATTAGTGTTCTCATATGAGATTGAGGATATATGTCCAAAACTGAAACTTCCACCATGATTCATGGCTTTAGTTAGCGGCCCAATGTTCTTCTCTAAAAATATGCATGCTCTAATCATTAAAGTGGTAGATCTCTCTTACTTCAGACAAGACGGACATGCATAGCAACTCACATGATATTCAACAAAGAGTTGATGGCGTCCCCAGAAGCATGGTTATCGCACAACAAGCAACTTAAGAGATAAAGTGCATAAGTACATATTCAATACCACAATAGTTTTTAAGGCTATTTTGTCCCATGAGCTATATATTGCAAAGGAGAATGATGGAAATTTAAAGGTAGCACTCAAGCAATTTACTTTGGAATGGCGGAGAAATACCATGTAGTAGGTAGGTATGGTGGACACAAATGGCATAGTGGTTGGCTCACGGATTTTGGATGCATGAGAAGTATTCCCTCTCGATACAAGGTTTAGGCTAGCAAGGTTATTTGAAACAAACACAAGGATGAACCGGTGCATCAAAACTCACATAAAAGACATATTGTAAACATTATAAGACTCTACACCGTCTTCCTTGTTGTTCAAAACTCAATACTAGAAATTATCTAGACTTTAGAGAGACCAAATATGCAAACCAAATTTTAGCAAGCTCTATGTATTTCTTCATTAATAGGTGCAAAGTATATGATGCAAGAGCTTAAACATGAGCACAACAATTGCCAAGTATCAAATTATTCAAGACATTTTAGAATTACTACATGTAGCATTTCCCGATTCCAACCATATAACAATTTAACGAAGAAGATTCAACCTTCACCATGAATACTATGAGTAAAGCCTAAGGACATATTTGTCCATATGCAACAGCGGAGCGTGTCTCTCTCCCACACAATGAATGCTAGGATCCATTTTATTCAAACAAAACAAAAACAAAAACAAACCGACGCTCCAAGCAAAGCACATAAGATGTGACTGAATAAAAATATAGTTTCAGGGGAGGAACCTGATGATGTTGTCGATGAAGAAGGGGATGCCTTGGGCATCCCCAAGCTTAGACGCTTGAGTCTTCTTAGAATATGCAGGGGTGAACCACCGGGGCATCCCCAAGCTTAGAGCTTTCACTCTCCTTGATCATGTTGCATCATTTCCCTCTCTTGATCCTTGAAAACTTCCTCCACACCAAACTCGAAACAACTCATTAGAGGGTTAGTGCATAATAAAAATTAACATGTTCAGAGGTGACATAATCATTCTTAACACTTCTGGACATTGCATAAAGCTACTGGACATTAATGGATCAAAGAAATTCATCCAACATAGCAAAAGAGGCAATGCGAAATAAAAGGCAGAATCTGTCAAAACAGAACAGTTCGTAAATACGAATTTTAAAATGGCACCAGACTTGCTCAAATGAAAATGCCCAAATTGAATGAAAGTTTCGTACATATCTGAGGATCACGCACGTAAATTGACATATTTTTCTGAGCTACCTACAGAGAGGCAGGTCGAAATTCGTGACAGCAAAGAAATCTGTAACTGCGCAGTAATCCAAATCTAGTATGAACCTTACTATCAAAGACTTTACTTGGCACAACAAAACACAAAACTAAGATAAGGAGAGGTTGCTACAGTAGTAAACAACTTCCAAGACTCAAATATAAAACAAAAATACTGTAGTAAAAACATGGGTTGTCTCCCATAAGCGCTTTTCTTTAACGCCTTTCAGCTAGGCGCAGAAAGTGTAAATCAAGTACTATCAAGAGATGAAGCATCGACATCATAATTTGTTCTAATAATAGAATCAAAAGGTAACTTCATTCTCTTTCTAGGGAAGTGTTCCATACCTTTCTTGAGAGGAAATTGATATTTAATATTACCTTCCTTCATATCAATGGTAGCACCAACAGTTCGAAGAAAAGGTCTTCCCAATATAATGGGACAAGATGCATTGCATTCAATATCCAAGACAACAAAATCAACGGGGACAAGGTTATTGTTAACCATAGTACAAACATTATCAACTCTCCCCAAAGGTTTCTTTATAGCATTATCAACAAGATTAACATCCAAATAACAATTTTTCAATGGTGGCAAGTCAAGCATATCATAGACTTTCTTAGGCATAACAGAAATACTTGCACCAAGATCACATAAAGCATTACAATCAAAATCATTGACCCTCATCTTAATGATGGGCTCCCAACCATCTTCTAGCTTTCTAGGAATAGAGGTTTCAAGTTTTAGTTTCTCTTCTCTAGCTTTTATGAGAGCATTTGTAATATGTTTTGTAAAGGCCAAATTTATAGCACTAGCATTAGGACTTTTAGCAAGTTTTTGTAAGAACTTTATAACTTCAGAGATGTGGCAATCATCAAAATCTAAATCATTATGAGCTACAGCAATGGGATCATCATCCCCAATGTTGGAAAAAATTTCAGCAGTTTTATCACAGGCAGTTTCAGCAGTTTTAGCAATTTCAGGCAATTTTGTACGCTTTGCACTAGGAGTAGGAACATTGCCAACACCAATTATTTCACCATTATTAGTAGGAGGTGCAGCAACATGTTGAGCATTAACATTACTAGTGGTGGTAATAGTCCAAACTTTAGCTACATTATTCTCTTTAGCAAGTTTTTCATTTTCTTCTCTATCCCACCTAGCACGCAATTCAGCCATTAATCTTATATTCTCATTAATTCTAACTTTGATGGCATTTGCTGTAGTAACAATTTTATTTTCAATATCCATATTAGGCATAACTTTCAATTTTAAAAGATCAACATCAGAGGCAAGTCTATCAACCTTAGAAGCGAGAATATCAATTTTATCAAGCTTTTCCTCAACAGATTTGTTAAAAGCAGTTTGTGTACTAATAAATTCTTTAAGCATGGCTTCAAGACCAAGGGGTACACTCCTATTATTGTTGTAAGAATTCTCATAAGAATTACCATAACCATTACTATTATTATAAGGATATGGCCTATAGTTATTACTAGAATTGTTCCGATAAGCATTGTTGTTGAAATTATTATTTTTAATGAAGTTTACATCAACATGTTCTTCTTGGGCAACCAATGAAGCTAATGGAACATTATTAGGATCAACATTAGTCCTATCATTCATAAACATAGACATAATCACATAAATCTTATCACTCAAGGAGGAGGTTTCTTCGACATAATTTACCTTCTTACCTTGTGGAGCTCTTTCCGTGTGCCATTCAGAGTAATTTATCATCATATCATCAAGAAGCTTTGTAGCCGCCCCCAAAGTGATGGACATAAAGGTACCTCCAGCAGATGAATCCAATAGGTTCCGCGATGTAAAGAATAGGACCGGGGTCCACAGTTCACTAGAGGTGTCCACAGTTCACTAGAGGTGTCTCTCCCATAAGATAAATAGCATGTTGGGTGAACAAATTACAGTCGGGCAATTGACAAATAGAGAGGGCATAACAATGCACATACATGATATGATAAGTATTGTGAGATTTAATTGGGCATTACGACAAAGTACATAGACCGCTATCCAGCATGCATCTATGCCTAAAAAGTCCACCTTCAGGTTATCATCCGAACCCCTTCCAGTATTAAGTTGCAAACAACAGACAATTGCAATATTATGGTGCGTAATGTAATCAATAACTACATCCTCAGACATAGCATCAATGTTTTATCCCTAGTGGCAACAGCACATCCACAACCTTAGAACTTTCTGTCACTGTCCCAGATTTAATGGAGGCATGAACCCACTATCGAGCATAAATACTCCCTCTTGGAGTTAAGAGTAAAAACTTGGCCAGAGCCTCTACTAATAACGGAGAGCATGCAAGATCATAAACAACACATAGGTAATAGATTGATAATTAACATAACATAGTATTCTTTATCCATCGGATCCCGACAAACACAACATATAGAATTACAGATAGATGATCTTGATCATGTTAGGCAGCTCACAAGATCCGACAATGAAGCACATGAGGAGAAGACAACCATCTAGCTACTGCTATGGACCCATAGTCCAGGGGTGAACTACTCACTCATCACTCCGGAGGCGACCATGGCGGTGAAGAGTCCTCCGGGAGATGATTCCCCTCTCCGGCAGGGTGCCGGAGGCGATCTCCAGAATCCCCCGAGATGGGATTGGCGGCGGCGGCGTCTCAGTAAGGTTTTCCGTATCGTGGCTCTCGGTACTGGGGGTTTCGCAACGGAGGCTTTAAGTAGGCGGAAGGGCAACGCAGGGGGCCACACGAGGGCCCCACACGCCAGGGTTGCGCGGCCAAGGGCCAGGCTGCGCCGCCCTGTTGTGTCGGCGCCTCGTGGCCCCACTTCCTTTCCCCCTCGGTCTTCTGGAAGCTTCGTGCAAAAATAGGACCCTGGGCGTTGATTTCGTCCAATTCCGAGAATATTTCCTTACTAGGATTTCTGAAACCAAAAACAGCAGAAAACAGCAACTGGCTCTTCGGCATCTCGTTAATAGGTTAGTGCCGGAAAATGCATAAATACGACATATAATGTGTATAAAACATGTAGATATCATCAATAATGTGGCATGGAACATAAGAAATTATCGATACGTCGGAGACGTATCAAATATCAAAGGCAACACCTTGTGAGCCTCATGTGGATACTAGCACTAGTACTCAAAATACTATATTGCCATGTGCTAGTCCTAATAATTCATCCACTCATAATATTGCTAAATCCTGTGATGAATTATCTTCCTTGCCTTGTTGCTCTAACAATGAAGGTTCTACTTCCTCTAGTACTTGTGTTGTTACTAACCATGTAGAGGAAATCAAAGAGCTCAAGGCCCAAGTCACTTCTTTGAAGAATGACTTGGTAAAGAGTCATGAAGGGAAATGCAAACTTGACAAGATGTTGAGTGTGCAAAAATCCCCCAATGAAAAGTGTGGACTTGGATTCAACTCCAACAACAAGAACAAGTCCAAGGACAACAAGATTAAGAAGGGCCAATTACAAGTCAAAGACCCGGCCAAGATTGTTTGCTTCAAGTGCAAAATTGAAGGGCACCATGTTAGATCTTGCCCTTTGAAGAAGAAGCAAAAAGGGAAGCGGCGTCAAGATCAAACTCATATTCAACCTCAAGTTGAAGAAATTCCACTTCCCAAGAAGAATCAAGCCAATGCTCCCATTGTGGAGAAATCTAGTGAGAAGAAGGAGAAGAAAAGAACTTGCTACATATGTCGTGAGAAGGGCCACATCTCCTCCTTTTGCACTATTGGTACCTCATCCAACTCTATCACCATTGATAATATTTATTCTCTTCGTAAGGATGAGGGTGGCAATGTGTTTGCCAAATATGTTGGTGCTCAAAGTGGTGTCAAGAAAAGAACCATTTGGGTTGCCAAGCCTATTGTGACTAACCTCTTAGGACCCAACCACTACAAGAAAAGTTGCCACGGCCAACGAAGTTGAAGTCGCGCCGTGGTTGCTGGTGTACTATGGCCGACGATTTTGGGTCTGTCCGTTGTGCATGTCAAAACGTTTTTTTTCTCGTTTTTGAGGCCACCTAGCCCGACGAAAACGGCCAAAACGTTGCGTATGGTGGCCCGGGACGTGGTGCATCTCGAATTCTCGGGTTCGCCGGCCGAGTCAACGCAAATCCGCACCGCCGAGCGATGTAGGGCCCAGATGGCAGCCTCTCTGGCATTGTTTTTTTTCTCGATCGCGCCATCTCGTTCAACGCTCTCCGATCGAGCCGTTTACGATGCAGGATCATGGGTCCCGCATGTCATCCTCTATGAACCAAAATTCTTTCTATTCTTGGATTTTTTTTGACCCCCTGATTTCTGGCTACTTCCTTTTTCTTTTGATCCCTTGCCGCCTTGGAAACGTTGACACCGCTACTGCTAATTGGGACCCGCATGTCATCCTCTATGAGCAATCAACTTTCTTTTCTTGGAGTTTTTTTTGGCACCTCAAATTTGGTCACTTGCCTTTTTCTTTCGATCCCCTGCCGCCTCTCAAACGGTGATACCGTTGCTGCTAAATGGGACCCGCATGTCATCCTCTATGTACTATAAAACTTTCTTTTCTTGGATTTTTTTTGGCACCTCATATTTGGTCACTTACCTTTTTCTTTCGATCCCCTGCCGCCTCTCAAACGGTGAGACCGCTGCTGCTAAATGGGGCCTGCATGTCATCCTCTATGTACTATAAAACTTTCTTTTCTAGGATTTTTCTGGAACCTCACATTTGGTCACTTGCCTTTTTCTTTCGATCCCGTGCAGCCTCTCAAACGGTGATACCGCTGCTGCTAAATGGGACCCGCATGTCATCCTCTATGTACAATCAAGTTTCTTTTCTTGAATTATTTTTGGCTCCTGATATTTGGTCACTTGCCTTTTTCTTTCGATCCCGTGCAGCCTCTCAAACGGTGATACCGCTGCTGCTAAATGGGACCCGCATGTCATCCTCTATGTACAATCAAGTTTCTTTTCTTGAATTATTTTTGGCTCCTGATATTTGGTCACTTGCATTTTCTTTCGATCTCATGCCACGTTGAGGACCCTGCGGGCTCATGGGACCCGCATGTCATCCTCTATGTACTATAAAACTTTCTTTTCTTGGATTCTTTTTGGCACCTCATATTTGGTCACTTGCCTTTTTCTTTCGATCCCCTGCCGCTTCTCAAACGGTGATACCGCTGCTGCTAATTGGGACCCGCATGTCATCCTCTATGTACAATCAAGTTTCTTTTCTTGAATTATTTTTGGCTCCTGGTATTTGGTCACTTGCCTTTTTCTTTCGATCTCATGCCACGTTGAGGACCCTGCTGGCTCATGGGACCCGCATGTCATCCTCTATGTGCTATAAAAGTTTATTTTCTTGGGTTTTTTTCACCCTCTGATTTTTGGCTATTTCCTTTTTCTTTTGATCCCCTGCCGCCTTGGAAACGTTGAGTAAGCTGCTGACTCATGGGACCCGCATGTCATCCTCTATGTACAATCAACTTTCTTTTTCTTTTGATCTCAAGCCAGATTTGAAACGTTGAGACCGCTGCTGCTAATTGGGACCCGCATGTCATCCTCTATGTACAATAAAGTTTTTTTCTTGGATTATCTTTGGCTCCAGATATTTTGTCACTTGCCTTTTTCTTTCGATCTCATGCCGCCTTTGAAACGTTGAGTAAGCTGCTGGCTCATGGGTCCCGCATATCATCCTCTACGAACAATAAAAGTTTCCTTTCTTGGAGTTATTTTTGACCCCTAATTTCTGGCTATTTGCCTTTTTCTTTTGATCTCCTGCCCCCTTTGAAACGATGAGGACGCTGTTGGCAGGTCGGTCCCACATGTCATCCTCTGTGAACAATAAAAGTTTCCTTTGATGGATTTATTTTGAACCCCTAATTAATTTCGGGATATTTCCTTTTTTCCTTTGATCCCCTGCTGCCTTGGAATCGTTGAGGATGCTGCTGCCTCATGGGTCCCGCATGTCATCCTCTCAGAACGGTAAATGTTTCTTTTCTTGGATTTTGTTGACCAAATGATTTTTGGCTTATTTTTTCTTTCGATCTCCTGCAGCCTTTAAAACGTTCAGGGCGCTGCTGGCTCACGGGTCCCACATGTCAACCTCTATGAACAATAAACGCTGAGGATGCTGCTGCCTCATGGGTCCCGCATGTCATCCTCTCAGAACGAAAATGTTTCTTTTCTTGTATTTTTTACCAACAGATTTTTGGTTTATTTTTTCTTTCCATCCCCTGTCGCCTTTAAAACGTTGACGACGCTGCTGGCTCATGGGTCCCCGATGCCAGCCTCCCCGTACAAGAAACATGTGATATCTTGATTATTTTGCAGACAATAAACATTGTATTTCGCTCTGAGCTATTGCAAACGGATAAATTAAATCTTTATTTTTACATAAACAAACTTATATGTTGAATCTCCTTGTTTTGTGTTTTTGCGAAGCATAGGACTTTCCTGTTTTTTTAGAAAAATCCGAACTTTCCTGTTTTGGAGTGGGCTGAAATTGTACGAGTCAAAAGGCCCAGCAGGATAGTTCGAAGGCCCAGATGTCCAGATGCAGCCCAATTGAAATCTTTCTTTTCTTGGATTTTTTTCACCCCCTGATTTCTGGCTACTTCATTTTTCTTTTGGTCCTGTGCCGCCTTGGAAATGTTGAGACCGCTGCTGCAAAATGGGACTCGCATGTCATCCTCTATGTACAATAAAATTTCTTTTCTTGGATTATTTTTGGCTCCTGATATTTGGTCACTTGCCTTTTTCTTTCAATCTCATGCCGACTTTGAAACGTTGAGGAAGCTGCTGGCTCATGGGTCCCGCATGTCATCCTCTATGAACAATAAAAGTTTCCTTTGTTGGATTTATTTTTTACCCCTAATTTCTGGCTATTTGCCTTTTTCTTTTGATCCCCTGCCCCCTTTGAAACCATGACGACGCAGCTGGCAGGTCGGTCCCACATGTCATCCTCTATGAACAATAAAGGTTTCCTTTGATAGATTTATTTTTTACCCTAATTAATTTCTGGCTATTTCCTATTTTTATTTTGATCCCCTGCCGCCTTGGAATAGTTGAGGATGCTGCTGCCTCATGGATCCCGCAGGTCATCCTCTCAGAAAGGTAAAAGTTTCATTTCTTGGATTTTGTTTACCAACTGATTTTTGGCTTTTTTTTGTTTCGATCTCCTGCCGCCTTTAAAACGTTGATGACGCTGCTGGCTCATGGGTCCCCAATGTCAGCCTCCCCGTACTGCAAATCCTCTTTCTGCAAAGGTTGTATTTCTAGCTAGATAGCTAAGGTGGATTCGAATCTGCCGTGGTTCAGGCAGCTCAGGTAAGCCTTCTTGCACTGATTAATGGAACTAGTGTATAGCAAGGTCAAGACATGTGGCTTGGTGTAATGAATCTATTTGAATCATGTTGTGGATTCAATCTGATAGTTCTCTAACAGGTCAGCCAAAATAGAAATTAAGTTTTTTTCTAAAACGGAAATGCAAATTAAGATGAACACAAACATTAGTTATCATAATAGCTGATCATACATACATACTTGCTAAGAGCAAAAGCTTGCCAGAGTTTTACCACCCATACAATTAATTAGCAGTTCAGATAAGATAACCTTATATAAGTATAACTACAAATGCATTTGCTAAGGGCTCATGGGACAATAGAACTAGACAACCGCAAACTTGATGACCAGCATGTCACAGCGGCATCGAAAGATCTTGACCTTCAACTTTGATCCAATGCGAAGTTTGGCACCGTCAATGAACTTTTTCCACCTGGAAGTAACAACCAAGCGGCCATCTCTGTGGACCGACTGAGTACCGTCCCTCCACGGTGAGACCTTCACTCTCCATGACGAGGGAAATCTTGCCCCTTCGGCCAGCATTGAGATCCTTGGCGATACTTTTAGGCAATTTCTGATTCAAAGCAAGAGATACCAACAAAAATTAGTCAATGGCACCAATGCACTGAAGACTGAACCATGTGAGACTTTGAGCAGAGAAGACATCAAGATAAGAGCAGTTATGCTGTCATATACTCACGAACATAGCCTTCAGATGCGTCTTGGTCACCACACGGGTGGCCACAAGAATGAGCCGAGACCTCGGTGATCTGGCTGGGGCAGGTGCAGGAGCCCTGGGCTGGTACACGAGCTGGTGCTGATGCAGGAGAGCTGGGCAGGTGCAATAAACGGTGCCTCTAGAGGAACCGGTGCTGATGCAGAGACTATTGGGCAGGTGCGATAAACGGTGCAGCTAGAGAAACCGGTCTGATGCGGGAGCCTACTGGGCAGGTGTAGTATATGGGGCCTCTACAGGAACCAATGCTGATGTAGGGGCCTGCTGGGTAGATGCAGTAAACGGAGCTGGTACAGGAACCGGTGCTGATGCACAAGAGTGGGAAGCCGGTGTCGGTGCTGGTGTGGGTGCCCTTTGTGACATCCGCTCCTGTTCCATCAGGGGATCTGCAGCTTTGATCATGTTAAACCCAGCAAGCTAGAACAGAGGGTATGGTTTAGTACAACTGCTCATAATTCATTAATCAAAGGATTTTAGTACAAAAAAGTTACATATTATATATTTGGAAGTGTCTCCAACTCGTAGCGATTACGTATATCTGCCCGTTTGAGTTTCGATCCTCACTCGTCGCCCTTCTTCGCACCGTAGTCAAAAGCAAACTTTCTCCAATCATGTCCATACAAATATGTGATGGCCTGCGTCTTGTAGACATACACCTCATAGACCGTTTAGGTGTTCATCAATTTGCCATTGCCATGCATAGTGAAAGACCCTTCATGCGGACACATCTGGTTAATCATTGGACGAAGTTCACAAGGTACAGTCTGCCGGTGAAAATTGATACTAATGTAAGAAGCAGGAAGACTAAAAACAAGACTTTACTATATGCCAATTCATGCTAAACCACTGAGAATACATACCTGTAACTCCGTGAAGGAGTTATTAGAAAGGTAGATAGAGCCATAGGAGGTGTTATATGCGGGGTATGTACATGGGCCCGCCATATTCCCGCAAGCTCGGCATCGGGATGGTGAAGGAAACATGGGAGGTACTACTGGTGCGTAGCGCTGAATGTAAGTGGAAGAATTAGGTTGTGTAAAGTGCATAGTTCAGAGCAATGCAAATGTTGACAAGCGAGTGCATAACACTATGTTACAAACTGAACAGTCAAAATTTAGTGTATGATGAATATAAGCATGCTAATTTGGCGTTTCCGAATTCCAAGAAGCATTAGACAGAGCCGGTGATAATATCAGAAATAAATCATGGCATGTATATGTGGCTTAAGAAAATATACCCGAACCCTTGGATGGTTACGGCCCGGCTGGTCCTTGGATTTGAGCTTATATAAGCATCCGTAAGGTGGGTGACAAGAACTTGGTGGCAGCCTCTGCAGATGCCTCATCAGCAGCAGCTTGCAATCCTTTTGACCAATGAAGGCTTAGCAGTTTCGATGCATATGAAAATTGAAGAGCAACAGACATCAGCAGTGATATATAAAATGAATCTATGAGACAGTGATGCATATAGTGCTGGTAAGTGGAAGAATAGGGTTGTGTGTGTTTCTGAACTATTGGTAAGCATAATTAGACAAAGCCGGCAATAAATGTACAAATCAAATCATGTATGAGGATTAAGAAAATATACCTGCTTAAAAAGGATACCACCCAGCTGGCCCGTGGCCTTGTGCTTGAGGAGATTTTCAGAAGATGGTGGCGGCACCATCATCTTCACAGCAGCCTCATCAGGATCATTTTTTATCCATTTGAGTAGAGGCACAGAAGCTTCATCCTGCATATGAATAGCAACAGAACTCATCATTGATATTTAATAAATCTATGAGATGGACTGATGCAAAAAGTGCGGGATGTAAGTGGAAGAATAGGGTTGTGCATAGACAACAATTGACAACAATGCAAATGATTACAAAAGAAGCCAACGGAACTCAACAATTTATATACTGGATGAGACAGACTGAAAAGTGAAAAATTAGTGTATGATGATTGTAAGCAAACGCAGTGTTTCTGAACTTTTGGTAAGCATTAGGCAAAGCCAACAGTAATTAAACAGATAATAATAAAGGCATGTATGTGGATTAAGAAAATATACCAGATTCATTAAAAGGTCACCACCCAGCTGGCCCATGGCCTCGTGCTTGTAGAGGTTTTCGGATGATGGTGCCGGCACCATCGTCCTCACAGCAGCCTCATCAGCCTCATTTTGCATCCACTTGAGTAAAGGCGCAACAGTTTCAGCCTGCATAAGAATGAGAACAGATCTCAGCAGTGATATTGAATGACTCTGAGAAAGACTGATGCATATAGTGCTGGATGTAAGTGGAAGGGTATGGCTGTGTATGGACAACAGTTCACAACAATGCAAGGGTGTGTTCGGTTCTAAAACAGCGTGGAATGGAATGGAATGGTTCCATTTCAGAGGAATCGAATGGTTACATTTTTTCGGTTGGGAAAAATGGAGAGCGGAACAGATCAAGGTTAAACTAATCATTTGCCTCAAAAGTGTAATTAGCAATTGCAAATGACATTTAATCTCAAAATCGTAATTAACAGTGCCTAATGGTGCTCTTTTAATCTAAAAATCGTAATTAACATCATTTTTTGTTGGGTTAGGGGAACTGGAGAGTAGATGAACATTACTGTATGATGATTGTAAGCAAACGAATTTGGTGTTTTTAAACTTTTGGCTTCGAGATCTTATGGGCTTCAACTATAGACTACCCCAACTTGTTTGGGACTGTAAGGCTTGGTTGTTGTTGTTGTTGTTGTAAACTTTTGGCAAGCATTAGAAAAAACCGACAATAAACAGACAAAAATCAAGGCATGTTTTGTGGATTAAGAAAATATACCATATTCATTAAAAGATCACCACCCAGCGGGCGCGTGGCCTTGTGCTTGTAGAGGCATTTAGAAGATGGGGGCGGCATCAACATACTGGCAGCCTGATCAGCCGCAGTTTTGATCTTCCTTTTGAGTAAAGGCCCTAAAGTTTCAGTCTGCATATGAATAGCAAAACAAAAGGCAGACCTCAACAGTGATATTGAATTACTGTATGAGATAGACTGATGCATATAGTGGATGCTCTTAGCCTTTTACACCATGAACACTAGCTATGGACAGACAAAAAAACTACTCCAGTTGACTCAGCTTTGTCTAGATACCTCCATCCCAAAGCTCACTGTTCAAAAACTAGGCCGATTCAACGATTACTAGGCCGATTAATCGCTATTGGGGGGCCAGACCGTGTCGATTACCATTAATCTCTCATGTTAATCCTTTAGCCCGATTAATCAGTCCAAAAGTCCGATTACTAGGTATGTTCCCGATTAACTACCACACTTGGCCAAAAAAAGTTACAGTATTTTCAATGCATATCGCTAATAAAGGCGCTAACCCTATCCAATAAAGTAGGTTTTGCAAACTCCCGCTTGATTGCAGCCTCCAGTGGCTTCATTTCCACTATTGCCAAATAGTTCCTTGCCCTCCCAGATCAGTTACTCGTAGTTGCCGAGACCTCAGATACAGGAGCTCGACCACCTTGAGGAGCTCGTTTAGGAGATGGAGGACGCCTTCAATAGGTTAGGTGGTTGAGGTGTAAGAGGGGTCGTACCCTAGGTAGGTGGTGGGAGAAACTTCAGAAGTGAAAGGAGAAGAAGTGGAAGGAAGGAATGCGGCTTCGGCTAGTGGATCATGATTCGCTTGTGACCTTGAAGATTAGGTCATGGAGGAGAAGCATACATATTTTTCTACGATTTTAGACTTTAGAGAAGTAGGGAGACACATACAGAGGCTCATATACTATTATTTTTCTTATATACACTATTTTAAGTGCTAATTTGTGCAGGTTGCACCGATTAATAGCCGACCGATTAAATCAGTTAATCGTCCGAATTCCGATTAATCGCTACTCCCAAGCCGACCGAGCAGTTAATGATTACCGATTTCCTTAACATTGCCAAAGCTTAAGGCTTATTTATTTTTGAGAAATCAAAACAAGTAAAGTTTGACCAAAATTTTAGAACATTCTATCAACAAATATAATATTGTGTAGATACCGTAGGAAAATATATTTCACAACCTATTTAATGATATTAATTTTGTATTTTGCATGTTAATGATTTTTGGTAAAAGCTTAGTCAAACATGGTATAGTTTGACTTTCTAAAAATAATATAATCCCTAAGCTTTGGGATGGAGGTAGTAGTATCTAGAGCTAAAAACACATCTAGATACATCCGTATCTACAGATAGTTGAGTCAATTAATTTGGATCTGAGGGAATATCAGATTCAGACTACATCATGGTAAGTTGGTTAAAAAAAATTACCCCTCGACGGTCCCTGCCCAGCTCGGCAGTGGCAATTCGCTTCTTGTGCTGCAGATCGGGTCATGCTCCTGCAGCAGGTGGGGCGCTATTCTCGTTCCCCATAGCCTCAGCACGGAACCTGGAGGTACCAACCTGATACAGAGAATATAGAGCATGGTGTCACAGAGGCTTTATGCACAAACAGCTGAAAACATGTGCTACTTTAAGCATCTTCCAGAACAGGAACAGATTGAGGATGCAGACAGACAGAGTGGATAAACAAACGGAGTACCTGCTTTGCGGGGCTGGGGACGCAGCTCAGGCTCAGCCAACTGCCCACATGCGTGGTGGCCTTACGCTCCATTGCCCCCCCCACCACCACCGAGGTATTTCCTTTCCTGTACAAGCTGACAAAAGATACATTGAGGATCTGCAGAAACTACAAAGGTTGCAAATGTCGACAAATAAAGGAAGAACACCCCAATCCAAGAAAAGGTAGCCCCCGCCCCCCACCCCCATCAATCACTCCCAGCGCGAGGGTGACCAGAAAGACACCCCTTCGCCCAGAATAGGAAATAGTAGATGCGCAAGATATCGAGGTGAGGAAAAAAGAACCGATCTCGAGAAAGGAAAGAGCATTACTAGTACTACCTAATCCGCTTGGTCTAGATGCAGCTTGCCCCTCCAAGCTGGATGCCTGGACGGTGGAGGCGAAAGGAGGGGATCGAGCTAGCGGCTTGCATCCGTCGGCTGTCGGCACTCGATCGGGAGAGACAAAGGGGGCTACATAAAGGGGAGGGGTAACATATTTTATTACACAGTGAACTTACTGATGTGACTAGTCATTACATGTCTCACTGAAACTGGGGCCCATAGTGTGGCACCCCAAATTCACTTGAACCTGCACGGCGGGACGCATTGGCGTGTCAAGAAAACCCCCGAATTGTAGCGGGGAAATGAAACATTTCACAAAAATTCGAAATTCAAGCACACTGCCACGCGCCAAGCAGGCGGGCTGTTCCTTCCTCTTCCTCGGTTCCTCCTCCCCTATCCGAAAAAACCCCAAATCCCAAGCTCAAACAACAACAAAAAAACCCAAATCCCCTGGCCGCCATGCATGTCCTCGTTAACCCGCTGGAGATCGTTCCCGGACGAGGCGGACCCCCCGCCCTGAGATCCCGAGTTCGTCCGTTCCGTCCACCTCGAGGCACTGCGTGCTGTCTCGCAGCGGCGGCTTGAGGGCGCTGCAGAGGAAGTTCCGCCGGAAAGTGCTCATGGCAACCGTGCAAGCTCACCGGCGTGCTGTATCCCGAGAGGAACTGGTCAAAGCTTTGCTATTCGCAAAAAAAAAGCGGGCCAAGATCTGGTCAAAGCTTCGTCGATGGCTTGCCGCGAGAGGCTTGGAGTCCAGAGTCAATAAACTAGCTCTTTGGAGGACTTGGGCGGTTTACACCGATTCATATTAACTGACTCAAGTTTGTTAGTCTAGTTAACAAATGCATCTAGATACATCCATATCTAGACAAAATTGAGTCAATTAATATGAATCAGAGGGGAGTGCCTGAAAGTGTTTCATGCTACCAATTAATGCGCTGGCAGGACTGGCTGTAGAAGTAATTGTGCTACTACTCATACGATGAACTGATTATGTGGGTGTCAAATTTTGCAACGCGATCATCCACTGAATGCTTAATTATAGTTCTAGCGCCAAAGGCGTACAAATCATAACAAAGATAGTACATACTACAGCACCAGAACATAAGAGTACGAATCATAAAGTAGCTCAACATTTTGCATCAGGGCTAGGTGGTCCTGAGACTACCGGGACGCCCCTGATGATCTCCGGGCGTGCATCCGCTTCAACGCAAAGCTGTGTACTCGGTCCACGGCCTCCTTCTGTAGGCTGGATAATCTCAGGCGCAGGACCTTCGTCTATGAAAGGCTCGTCATCAGTACCATCCACATGTGCATCAGGACTGGGTGGTCTTGAGACTACCCGGACGCCACTGATGATCTCTGGGCATGCATCCACTTCAACGCAAAGCTGTGTACTCGGTCCATGGCCTCCTTCTGTAGGCTGGATAATCTCAGGTGCAGGACCTTCGTCTATGAAAGGCCCGTCATCAGTACCATCCACAGGTGCATCAAACTGAGATTCATCTTCAAATCTCCCATCAAACTGAGAGACCTCTTCAACTCTATGCTTCTGCAATTAGTACATCAACAGATTAGACAAACATCTAAGGGATGCAACCTGAACAAATGTCGTTTTACATATTTACCTTCTCATCTGGCACAGCACATGTCCCAGAGCTGAAACCCGGTTCCTGAAGCAAGCGCTTTTTCTCTCCTTCCCGTCCATCCATCTGCAACAAGTTAAATTTGAGTACAGAACCTTGCACAGCAATGCAAACTATTGATCGAAACAGCGGCAGCATCAATATAAATAATTAACTACATATGCCAGCACACATACAGTGTGAGCAAGATCTGCTTCTCCCGCTGAAGGATCATTATGTGGTTCACCATGATAAGCCCACCTAACATATGTGCGGTCCATCCCAAAAATGTGTAAATGATCTTCCACTACATGGTGAGGCCTCTTCTCACCATTCATACATGTGCAGCGCGGGCAATACACGTCCAGGTCGTGACCTTCATGAGCTCTAATAAACCCCATAAAGGGTTGAACACCATTTATATATGAAGGGGAACATAAGTGTCCATGCAGTATCCAAGTTCTGTCCATCTGTTTAATTATGAGATACAATGGTTGGTGATTAATTTAAGGCGAAGTAGGAAATGTATATCCATCGAGTACAAAACTATACTAGTACATGATTATGCATTTCAACAATCATGTCGAGTACAAAACAAAAAATGCCCATCGACATTTTAGCAAACAGATCGTGTACAAATCTCTGCCATGGCATTTCAGCAAATTAACGGATCGAGTGCAGAACTGACTCTATATGCCCACGCAAATGAACAAATTGATCGAGGACAAATCGAGCGGAAAACTATAAAGTGCCAATTAGTTCGAGCATACTCACGATTTTTTTAGCAGCATCAAGAAAATATAAATCGTTAGGCCGTCTTGCCCGATGCATGATTGAGCTAGAGATAGCAACCCTACCGTGGATCAACTTGACCGTCGGTGCGTCTCGAGAAGAACAACGGGGAGGGGAAGCTTCTTCTTCGCACGGACGGGACGGGGAGGGGAAGCTCTTCGCACGGACGGGGATAAGTTGTGTAGCGGTGGGTGGGGGGTCATGCGGCCGGGCCGCCCGGTAGGTGGTGTTTAATGGAGTTGCGTGTGTAATTTGCCGTGCACAAGGTTGAGGAATAGGCGGTTCCCTTTGTCGCGCGCACAATTCAAACTATCCCGCCCATGTAGTTTAAATTTGCCCTATTTTCGTTAAATCGACATAAAGTCATGTGAGTGGGCGGAAATTAGCAAAGTTGCTTGAAAAATAGTAAAACTCTGGAATTATCCTTTAAATATGCTCTACTTCCTGTGAAAATCGGGGTGTGGAGGCATGTTGAGCTGTTTTATTTGTACCTTCTTCATTAAAACTCCCATTTTATGCACTTTGGATGGAAAGAAATCATTTGTACATAAATTTTGACAACGCCATTTGCAAACATTAATTGTTTTACATGCCAAGATGCACCCATCCACCAAATATGGGGCAAAAGTTTATCACAATCTAGATATATATGTATAATTAGTGAGGGACCCCTTTTGATTTTGTGCAATTTCCACTAATTAGCTAGAGAGAAGGGGTCAGTTAATTAGGCCATGTTAGGGGCTATGTGTTTTAGATTAGGGTTGTGTGGATTCAAATAAAACTTCTATATTTGTGTGCTATGATTAATCAAAACTAGACCGATCGACTGCGCACACATTATTAGAGGCACATGCCTTTGCGCACAAAGTGCATGTGTGTGTTGTTGGCCACCAACGAGAGAGCGGCAAGAGAGCGATTGAAATCTCCAAATTAAACACATATATAAGCATACATGGTTAGGCCATGCATGCATATTTATTATATATATTGTGAGGCAAATAAATTAAAGTGCATGTGTATATATATAAGTGTGCTTCTTGGCCACCAACGATATATAGATCGAGAGAGAGAGATTGAAATATATATATCCCCAAGAATATCTTCAAACATGTATTGAAATATATGCACGAATGATATGCAAGGTATGCCATGCGCACATGCACACTAATTATATATATATTATGAGACAACTTAATCAAATGTGTTTTCATTCGAGATTGAGAACTTGTCAAAAATCAAGTTAATTAATTTATCAGCGCTGATTAGTTGGTCGCCTAGTTGATGAGCAATCAAGTGTCGTTGGCCTATATATATATATATATATATATATATATATGTAGGGTTTAATTAGGGTTTAGGGTTTAGGGTTAGCTAGCTAGGGTTTTAGGGTTAGGGTTTACGGTCTAGGGTTTAGGGTTTAGGGTCTAGGGTTTAGGGTTTAGTGTTTATGGTCTTTAGGGTGTACATTTAGGGTTTATGGTCTAGGGTTTAGGGTCTAGTGTTTAGGGTGTTTAGGGTGTACGTTTAGGGTATAATTAGGGATTAGGGATTAGGGTTTTAGGGTTTAAGGTTTAGGGATCAACGATCGAGAGTGCACACACACACATTATTAGAGGCACCCGCGCCTTTGTGCATAAAGTGCATGTGTATATATAAGTGTGTTTTTTGGCCATCAACGATATATATATAGATCGAGAGAGAGAGATTGAACTATATATATTTATCCCCAAGAATATGTTCAGATATATATTGAAATATATGCACGAATGATATGTGCAAGGTATGCCATGCGCTCATGCACACTAATTATATATATATTATGAGGCAACTTAATCAAATGTGTTTTCATTCGAGAGAACTTGTCAAGATTCAAGTTAATTAATTTATCAGCGCTAATTAGTTGGTCGCTTGCTTGATGCGCAATTAAGTGTCGTTGGCCTATATATATATATGTAGGGTTTAATTAGGGTTTAGGGTTTAGGATTAGCTAGCTAGGGTTTTAGGGTTAGGGTTAGGGTTAAGGTTAATTAATTAGGGTTTAGGGTCTAGGGTTTAGGGTTTAGGGTTAGGGTTTGGGGTTTAGTGTTTAGGGTTGAGGGTCTAGGGTTAGGGTTTAGGGTTTAGGGTGTAGTGTTTAGGGTTTAGGGTCTAGGGTTTAGGGTTTAGTGTTTAGGGTGTTTAGGGTGTACGTTTAGGGTATAATTAGGGATTAGGGATTTGGGTTTTAGGGTTTAAGGTTTAGGGATCATCGATCGAGTGCACACACACATTATTAGAGGCACCCGCGCCTTTGCGCATAAAGTGCATGCGTATATATATAAGTGTGTTTTTTTGGCCACCAACGATATATATATAGATCGAGAGAGAAAGATTGAAATATATATATTTATCCCAAAGAAATATGTTCAGATATATATTGAAATATATGCACAAATGATATGTGCAAGGTACGTATGCCATGCGCGCATGCACACTAATTGTATATATATTATGAGGCAACTTAATCAAATGTGTTTTCATTCGAGAGAACTTGTCAAGATTCAAGTTAATTAATTTATCAGCGCGCTAGCTAATTAGTTGGTCGCCTGCTTGATGCGCAATTAATTAAGTGTCGTTGGCCTATATATATATATGTAGGGTTTAATTAGGGTTTAGGGTTAGCTAGCTAGGGTTTTAGGGTTAGGGTTAAGGTTAATTAATTAGGGTTTAGGGCCTAGGGTTTAGGGTTTAGCAGGGTTTGGGGTTGGGGTTTAGGGTTTAGGGTGTAGTGTTTAGGGTTTAGGGTCTAGGGGTTTAGGGTTTAGTGTTTAGGGTGTTAATTTAGGGTGTACGTTTAGGGTATAATTAGGGATTAGGGATTAGGGTTTTAGGGTTTAAGGTTTAGGGATCATCGATCGAGTGCACACACACATTATTAGAGGCACACGCGCCTTTGCGCATAAAGTGCATGCGTATATATAAGTGTGTTTTTTGGCCACCAACGATATATATATAGATCGAGAGAGAAAGATTGAAATATATATAATTTAACCCCAAGAATATGTTCAGATATATATTGAAATATATGCACAAATGATATGTGCAAGGTATGCCATGCGCTCATGCACACTAATTATATATATATTATGAGGCAACTTAACCAATGTGTTTTCATTCGAGAGAACTTGTCAAGATTCAAGTTAATTAATTTATCAGCGCTAATTAGTTGGTCGCCTGCTTGATGCGCAATTAAGTGTCGTTGGCCTATATATATATATATGTAGGGTTTAATTAGGGTCTTAGGGTTTAGGATTAGCTAGCTAGGGTTTTAGGGTTAGGGTTAAGGTTAATTAATTAGGGTTTAGGGTCTAGGGTTTAGGGTTTAGGGTTTAGGGTTTGGGGTTTGGGGTTTAGTGTTTAGGGTTTAGGGTCTAGGGTTAGGGTTTAGGGTTTAGGGTTTAGGGTGTAGTGTTTAGGGTCTATGGTCTAGGGTTTAGGGTTTAGTGTTTAGGGTGTTTAGGGTGTACGTTTAGGGTATAATTAGGGATTAGGGATTAGGGTTTTAGGGTTTAAGGTTTAGGGATCATCGATCGAGTGCACACACACATTATTAGAGGCACCCGCACCTTTGAGCATAAAGTGCATGCGTATATATAAGTGTGTTTTTTGGCCACCAACGATATATATATATCGAGAGAGAAAGATTGAAATATATATATTTATCCCCAAGAATATGTTCAGATATATATTGAAATATATGCACGAATGATATGTGCAAGGTATGCCATGCGCGCATGCACACTAATTGTATATATATTATGAGGCAACTTAATCAAATGTGTTTTTATTCGAGAGAACTTGTCAAGATTCAACAAGTTAATTAATTTATCAGCGCTAATTAGTTGGTCGCCTGCTTGATGCGCAATTTAGTGTCGTTGGCCTATATATATATGTAGGGTTTAATTAGGGTTCAGGGTTTAGGATTAGCTAGCTATGGTTTTAGGGTTAGGGTTAGGGTTAAGGTTAATTAATTAGGGTTTAGGGTCTAGGGTTTAGGGTTTAGGGTTTGGGGTTTGGGGTTTAGTGTTTAATTAGGGTTTAGGGTCTAGGGTTAGGGTTTAGGGTTTAGGGTTTAGGGTGTAGTGTTTAAGGTTTAAGGTCTAGGGTTTAGGGTTTAGTGTTTAGGGTGTTTAGGGTGTACGTTTAGGGTATAATTAGGGATTAGGGATTAGGGTTTTAGGGTTTAAGGTTTAGGGATCATCGATCGAGTGCACACACACATTATTAGAGGCACCCGCGCCTTTGCGCATAAAGTGCATGCGTATATATAAGTGTGTTTTTTTGGCCACCAACGATATATATATATAGATCAAGAGAGAAAGATTGAAATATATATATTTATCCCCAAGAATATGTTCAGATATATATTGAAATATATGCACAAATGATATGTGCAAGGTATGCCATGCGCGCATGCACAGTAATTGTATATATATTATGAGGCAACTTAATCAAATGTGTTTTCATTCGAGAGAACTTGTCAAGATTCAAGTTAATTAATTTATCAGCGCTAATTAGTTGGTTGCCTGCTTGATGCGCAATTAAGTGTCGTTGGCCTATATATATATGTAGGGTTTAATTAGGGTTTAGCGTTTAGGATTAGCTAGCTAGGGTTTTAGGGTTAGGGTTAGGGTTAGGGTTAAGGTTAATTAATTAGGGTTTAGGGTCTAGGGTTTAGGGTTTAGGGTTTAGGGTTTGGGGTTTGGGGTTTAGTGTTTAGGGTTTAGGGTCTAGGGTTAGGGTTTAGGGTTTAGGGTGTAGTGTTTAGGGTCTATGGTCTAGGGTTTAGGGTTTAGTGTTTAGGGTGTTTAGGGTGTACGTTTAGGGTATAATTAGGGATTAGGGATTAGGGTTTTAGGGTTTAAGGTTTAGGGATCATCGATCGAGTGCACACACACATTATTAGAGGCACCCGCGCCTTTGAGCATAAAGTGCATGCATATATATAAGTGTGTTTTTTGGCGACCAACGATATATATATAGATCGAGAGAGAAAGATTGAAATATATATATTTATCCCCAAGAATATGTTCAGATATATATTGAAATATATGCACGAATGATATGTGCAAGGTATGCCATGCGCGCATGCACACTAATTGTATATATATTATGAGGCAACTTAATCAAATGTGTTTTCATTCGAGAGAACTTGTCAAGGTTCAACAAGTTAATTAATTTATCAGCGCTAATTAGTTGGTCGCCTGCTTGATGCGCAATTTAGTGTCGTTGGCCTATATATATATGTAGGGTTTAATTAGGGTTTAGGGTTTAGGATTAGCTAGCTAGGGTTTTAGGGTTAGGGTTAAGGTTAATTAATTAGGGTTTAGGGTCTAGGGTTTAGGGTTTAGGGTTTGGGGTTTGGTGTTTAGTGTTTAATTAGGGTTTAGGGTCTAGGGTTAGGGTTTAGGGTTTAGGGTTTAGGGTGTAGTGTTTAGGGTTTAGGGTCTAGGGTTTAGGGTTTAGTGTTTAGGGTGTACGTTTAGGGTATAATTAGGGATTAGGGTTTTAGGGTTTAAGGTTTAGGGATCATCGATCGAGTGCACACACACATTATTAGAGGCACCCGCGCCTTTGCGCATAAAGTGCATGCGTATATATAAGTGTGTTTTTTGGCCACCAACGATATATATATATATCGAGTGAGAAAGATTGAAATATATATATTTATCCCCAAGAATATGTTTAGATATATATTGAAATATATGCACAAATGATATGTGCAAGGTATGCCATGCGCGCATGCACAGTAATTGTATATATATTATGAGGCAACTTAATCAAATGTGTTTTCATTCGAGAGAACTTGTCAAGATTCAAGTTAATTAATTTATCAGCGCTAATTAGTTGGTCGCCTGCTTGATGCGCAATTAAGTGTCGTTGGCCTATATATATGTAGGGTTTAATTAGGGTTTAGGGTTTAGGATTAGCTAGCTAGGGTTTTAGGGTTAGGGTTAGGGTTAAGGTTAATTAATTAGGGTTTAGGGTCTAGGGTTTAGGGTTTAGGGTTTAGGGTTTGGTGTTTGGGGTTTGGGGTTTAGTGTTTAGGGTTTAGGGTCTAGGGTTAGCTAGGGTTTAGGGTTTAGGGTGTAGTGTTTAGGGTTTAGGGTCTAGGGTTTAGGGTTTAGTGTTTAGGGTGTTTAGGGTGTACGTTTAGGGTATAATTAGGGATTAGGGTTTTAGGGTTTAAGGTTTAGGGATCATCGATCGAGTGCACACACACATTATTAGAGGCACCCGCGCCTTTGAGCATAAAGTGCATGCGTATATATAAGTGTGTTTTTTGGCCACCAACGATATATATATAGATCGAGAGAGAAAGATTGAAATATATATATTTATCCCCAAGAATATGTTCAGATATATATTGAAATATATGCACGAATGATATGTGCAAGGTATGCCATGCGCGCATGCACACTAATTGTATATATATTATGAGGCAACTTAATCAAATCTGTTTTCATTCGAGAGAACTTGTCAAGATTCAACAAGTTAATTAATTTATCAGCGCTAATTAGTTGGTCGCCTGCTTGATGCGCAATTTAGTGTCGTTGGCCTATATATATATGTAGGGTTTAATTAGGGTTTAGGATTTAGGATTAGCTAGCTAGGGATTTTTGGGGTAGGGTTAGGGTTAAGGTTAATTAATTAGGGTTTAGGTTTAGGGTTTAGGGTTTAGGGTTTGGGGTTTGGGGTTTGGGGTTTAGTGTTTAGGGTTTAGGGTCTAGGGTTAGGGTTTAGGGTTTAGTGTTTAGGGTTTAGGGTTTAGGGTCTAAGGTTTAGGGTTTAGTGTTTAGGGTGTTTAGGGTGTACGTTTAGGGTATAATTAGGGATTAGGGTTTAAGGTTTAGGGATCATCGATCGAGTGCACACACACACACACATTATTAGAGGCACCCGCGCCAATTTGTGCATAAAGTGCATGCGTATATATATAAGTGTGTTTCTTAGCCACCAACGATATATAGATCTAGAGAGAGATTGAAATATATTTAGGGTTTAGGGTTTAGGGTCTAGGGTTAGGGTTTAGGGTTTAGGGTTTAGGGTTTAGTGTTTAGGGTTTAGGGGGGTTTAGGGTCTAGGGTTTAGGGTTTAGTGTTTAGGGTGTTTAGGGTGTCCGTTTAGGGTATAATCAGGGATCAAGGATTAGGGTTTTAGGGTTTAAGGTTTAGGGATATCATCGATCGAGCTAGTGCACACACACATTATTAGAGGCACCCGCGCCTTTGCGCATAAAGTACATGTGTATATATAAGTGTGTTTCTTGGCCACCAACGATATATAGATCTAGAGAGAGATTGAAATATATTTAGGGTTTAGGGTTTAGGGTTTATTAGGGTATAGGGTTAGGGTTTAGTGTTTAGTGTTTAGGGCTTAGGGTCTAGGGTTTAGGGTTTAGTGTTTAGGGTGTACGTTTAAGGTATAATTAGGGATCATGGATTAGGGTTTTAGGGTTTAAGGTTTAGGGATCATCGATCGAGCTAGTGCACACACACATTATTAGAGGCACCCGCGCCTTTGCGCATAAAGTGCATGCGTATATATATAATAAGTGTGTTTCTTGGCCACCAACGATATATATAGATCGAGAGAGAGATTGAAATATATATATATCCCCAAGAATATGTTCAGATATATATTGAGATATATATATGCACGAATGATATGTGCATGGTATGCCATGCGCGCATGCACACTAATTGTATATATATTATGAGGCAACTTAATCAAATGTGTTTTCATTCGAGAGAACTTGTCAACATTCAAGTTAATTAATTTATCAGCGCTAATTATTTGGTCGCCTGCTTGATGCGCAATTAAGTGTCGTTGGCCTATATATATATGTAGTGTTTAATTAGGGTTTAGGTTTTAGGGTTAGCTAGCTAGGGTTTTAGGGTTAGGGTTAGGGTTAAAATCCCCTAACGATAGATCGAGAGAGATAGATAGATTGAAATCCCAAAGAATTAGAGGACCCCTTGCACAAGTGTTGGCCATCTATATATAATATGAATCCCAATAATGTTCATACATGATAGGGCATATGTGTGAAGCAATTTTTTTTCGAGAACTTGTAAAGATTCAAATTTATCAGTGCTAATGGAAACTAGTGCACATTAGAGGACCCCCTCTTACACGTGTTGGCCATCTATGTATAGTTTGAATCCAAATAATGTTCATACATGATAGGCTATATGTGAATCAATTTTTTCTTCCAAGAACTTGTCAAGATTCAAATTTATCGGTGCTAATGGAAACTAGTGCGCACTAGACGAGCCCCTTGCGCAAGTGCTGGCCATTACATATAGTTTAAAACTCAAGAATGTTCATACATGATAGGCCATATGTGCAAAGGAATTTTTTCCCGTGAACTTGTCAAAATTCAAGTTTATCGGTGCAAATGGAAACTAGTCCAAAAAATTACATAGAGGTCCAAGAGAACTAGACAATAACTAATAGGACCTGCAACTTTACAAAAAGGACCCCAAAACATATAGAAGAAAATCAATCGAGTCCTTCTGGACCGCACATCAGATCTCTGCTCCGCATCCTTTCCAGCAACTCCGTCGCCGGGGACGCACCACTTGGGACGGTGTCGCCGGTAGTCGCCAGTACGAAGGAGAAGAAGGGCCTCAGCAACGGCACATTGGCTCTGAGAAGGGCCGCTGAAAGGCCAAGATGTTCACGGGCAAGACGGATGACGCCGTCGTATGCCCCGAGCTTGTGAACGTTAGCAGCTTGACTTCCCCATTGGCCAGATCTGAAGCACTGACCAAAGCAAGCCTCACCGTTAGCGCCATCACCTTGATGGCACCAGATCGGGGTTTGGCCGGCAAGATCCGCCAGATTCACCGTAGGCCAGATCTGAAGCCAATGACGAGATCCCCGACTCCATTGCACCATTCTGCTCATGGGAAACACTGGATCTAAGCTTACAACAACATGAACTCCCTCGGATCCAAATTAACTGACTCAACTTTGCTTATCTAAATATGGATGTATCCACACATGTTTTTACTCGAGATACATACACGTCTAAGGAAAGTTGAATCAATTAATTTAGTTCGGAGGGTGTACGATATACAGAGAGAAGTCGGCCTCGTCTCCGGCCGGCGAGGCTGCCGGAGAGAAGGGCGAGAGGAGCCAGGGGAGTGGGAGAGACTCGAGAGAGAAAGAGAAGAGGAAGAAATGAGAGCTCCCTGGGGAAGAACATTATTTTTGTCGTTCTGCTCGTAGCTTGAAACTGAGAATTTCGGCCGCGCCCCAAATCATCCCGCCGCATCCATTCGAAAATCCCGTGACCAGTTTTACCCTTTTAACCATGGTCCGGAAGCTACAACCCACCGACCATGGAGGGCTCATTCGGTAACAATGAAATATCTTGCCTAGATCCCGAACCCTCCCCACAGGCCCACACCCACCCACCAACCATTCGCCCCATTAGCTCAAAAATACTCTCACACGCCAAAGCTCTGACTCTCTACAATACTAGATCTGCTTCGCCGCCGGCATACTCCTCCACAGCGTAGCCTTGATCGTGTTGGCTGTCCACCCACCTGATCCGCTCCCCCGCCGCCCTCGCCACCGACGGATCTGCTTCACTGCCGACCTCGCCACCGACGGATCTGCTTCACCGCCGACCTCATCCACAGCGTAGCAATCAATGCCTTTCCTGTAGACGCACCGGATCCTCTCCAACGGAACCGTGTCTACTTCACCGCGCCCCCACCCCCTCCACAGAAGCCGATCTATTCCACCGACTACCTCGGCGCAGCGGCTGTATCAACTTCACCGAATCCCTTGCCAGCCAACCAGATCTGCTTCACTAACGCCCGCTTCTACTGAAACAGGGTCGACTCATCGTCTCCCGCGTTCGCCGCCGCTAGAATGCAAGTTGCCGCCCCCGTCCACCCCGCCGCAGCTTGGTTAGTACGCTGGCCCGTTAGATCGCGGTGTTTCTTTAGCCATGTTTTGTGTAGTTATTTGCAGATCTCATATGCCATTAAATTTCTTGATGTGTTACTTCGCATGAAGTTCGTTTAAATAGTGTACAGTACCAAAGCATTATCCGGTCGCTACCATCCTGTTCATTCTACTGACACCTGTGTGCATCCACATATTTATAGGGGACCCATTCATTTGCTGCCAACCATTTTTGTACTGCATGCTATTCCTTTTATAGTCATGCTATGGGCATTTCCAATCTGGTTGTTCTTATACCACGTCATTAGCTCACCGCTAGCCGCTAGCTGTTTTCTCGTGTCTGCTATCCTTTTACTGCTTTTATAATCATGCTATGTGCATTTCCAATCTGCTTGCTCTTATACCTCGTCTTTAGCTTATAGCTATTTTTTTCCATGAATGCTCCTGTCGCACAGCTTGTATAGTTATTGCTGCGTGCATGTCTGGTCTTTGTATTATCGTAGACTAACTTGTCAATGTTATTTTTCCTAGGGATTGATCAGGCGAACCACTTATTAGAATATCCAACATTAACAGCGGGGACGCTAGGGAAGGTTGGAATCTGAGTTCTTGGTTGGTAACTTTGGCAGTTTACTTCCGTTATTATCTATAACCTATATGCATTGTTCCTTATGCAAGAGATAAACACTTGGAACCCTGCCATAGCAATGCCATCCATGCTTTACTATGTTTCTGCCTATTTGATATGCTTGTCTTGGAGCAACTGCGAAGGTGATTTGAACCTGACATTTGGTCATTCTTAATGCCAGTTTACTTTATGTGGAAAACCTTGGCATTACCCTACTCTAAATCTGAATGTCTGAAATTCGTATCTCATGCAAAGCAACATCTAGTTGGTTTTAATCTGATATCTGGTAAATATTGGCTTATTCATTTGGCAGCTCAAGTTTTTTGTTATTTGAAACCAGCTGATTTGGTCTTAAATGTGATATCTAAACACAGATTAAGGACAATGGAGCAGGAGGATTAGCATTTCACTTGATGGCTGAACCTAAAATGATTGGCATGTCGACCACGACTAGTGCACGCAAGAGAAGGACCTGCAGCGAGCCAGTATGTTCTGCTACATGCTGTTATCTAATCTCTACATTGCGTAATACATGTTTGAATAGTTAATTGTTGTAACTATTTTTGCAATATTACCAGAATGCAGTTTTAGTGAAGCAGTCATCATTAGAAGATAGTCGCCAAAGCGACCCTGTGCAACATTATGATGTAAGTCTGCTTAGTACAAGTTCCATACATTGTCTTATTTATGCAACTTGTTATTATCTTATATCTACATTGCATAATAAATGTTTGAATAGTTCACTGTTGTAACTATGTTTGCAATTACTAGAATGCAGTTGTAATGAAGAAGTCCTTAGTAGAAGATAGAGCGCAAAAAAGGTTCCGGCGTGAGCCTATGCAACGATATAATGTAAGTCTGCGCTTAGTACTTGTGACTATCTCATATCGACAATGCTTAATACATGTTTGCATAGTTCATCGTTTAACTCTTTTTGCATTATTATCAGAATGCAGTTCTGATGAAGCAATCTTCATTAGAAGAGAGGCCCACAAAAAGTTCTGATCTTTGTTCTGATGCATCCTCTCATAGCCGTCAACCTAGACCATTCTTTTCATCAAACAGTGAACATCTCAAGGCTGTACTTTATAAAAGACATGGTATTGCTGCTTTAAGGTCTGTAGCTGATATGTTGACCAAGAGTACACAAGATTCAATCAAGGCGATTGCCAAATGTCAACGTGTTATTGATGATGCTAATAGAAGTCCTCAATGATTCTATGTAATTTTTTTATTTGGGCACATTAATTGCCTTGTAATTTTCCTAGTTATTTTATTTGTATATGTAATTGTGTGTATCATTGATATCAGATTTTAGGCTCATGAAATTTAATGCAAGTTGACTAGTCAAAAAACCAGGGCCCTATAACAGATTTGGCCGGCCCATTAACAGTAGTGTGGGACGCACTTTCATTTTGGGCCGGCTCACTTACTTACTGGGCCAGCCCGTTAACAGGAAAGTGGGACCCACCTGTGCTTTTGGCCCGGCCCACTGTCTTGTTGGGCTGGCCCACTTGCTACATGATGGACCCCACATACTAAATGGGCCGGCCCTTTAAGAGGAAAGTGGGACCCACCTGCGTTTTTGGCCCGGCCCACTAGCGTGTTGGGCCCGGCTCTTTAACTGGAAAGTGGGACCCACCTATGCTTTTGGCCCGGTGATACGTCTCCGACGTATCGATAATTTCTTATGTTCCATGCCACATTATTGATGATATCTACATGTTTTATAAACATTATATGTCGTATTTATGCATTTTCCGGCACTAACCTATTAACGAGATGCCGAAGAGCGAGTTGCTGTTTTCTGCTGTTTTTGGTTTCAGAAATCCTAGTAAAGAAATATTCTCGGAATTGGACGAAATCAACGCCCAGGGTCCTATTTTTGCACGAAGCTTCCAGAAGACCGAGGGGGAAAGGAAGTGGGGCCACGAGGCGCCGACACAACAGGGCGGCGCGGCCTGGCCCTTGGCCGCGCGGCCCTGGCGTGTGGGGCCCTCGTGTGGCCCCCTGCGTTGCCCTTCCGCCTACTTAAAGCCTCCGTCGCGAAACCCCCAGTACCGAGAGCCACGATACGGAAAACCTTACTGAGACGCCGCCGCCGCCAATCCCATCTCGGGGGATTCTGGAGATCGCCTCCGGCACCCTGCCGGAGAGGGGAATCATCTCCCGGAGGACTCTTCACCACCATGATCGCCTCCGGAGTGATGAGTGAGTAGTTCACCCCTGGACTATGGGTCCATAGCAGTAGCTAGATGGTTGTCTTCTCCTCATGTGCTTCATTGTCGGATCTTGTGAGCTGCCTAACATGATCAAGATCATCTATCTGTAATTCTATATGTTGTGTTTGTCGGGATCCGATGGATAGAGAATACTATGTTATGTTGATTATCAATCTATTACCTATGTGTTGTTTATGATCTTGCATGCTCTCCGTTATTAGTAGAGGCTCTGGCCAAGTTTTTACTCTTAACTCCAAGAGGGAGTATTTATGCTCGATAGTGGGTTCATGCCTCCATTAAATCTGGGACAAGGATGTAAAGTTCTAAGGTTGTGGATGTGCTGTTGCCACTAGGGATAAAACATTGATGCTATGTCCGAGGATGTAGTTATTGATTACATTACGCACCATACTTAATGCAATTGTCTGTTGTTTGCAACTTAATACCGGAAGGGGTTCGGATGATAACCTGAAGGTGGACTTTTTAGGCATAGATGCATGCTGGATAGCGGTCTATGTACTTTGTCGTAATGCCCAATTAAATCTCACAATACTTATCATATCATGTATGTGCATTGTTATGCCCTCTCTATTTGTCAATTGCCCGACTGTAATTTGTTCACCAAACATGCTATTTATCTTATGGGAGAGACACCTCTAGTGAACTGTGGACCCCGGTCCTATTCTTTACATCGCATACAATCTACTGCAATACTTGTTCTACTGTTTTCTGCAAACAATCATCTTCCACACAATACGGTTAATCCTTTGTTACAGCAAGCCGGTGAGATTGACAACCTCACTGTTTCGTTGGGGCAAAGTACTTTGGTTGTGTTGTGCAGGTTCCACGTTGGCGCCGGAATCCCTGGTGTTGCGCCGCACTACATCCCGCCGCCATCAACCTTCAACGTGCTTCTTGGCTCCTCCTGGTTCGATAAACCTTGGTTTCTTTCTGAGGGAAAACTTGCTGCTGTGCGCATCATACCTTCCTCTTGGGGTTCCCAACGAACGTGTGAGTTACACGCCATCAAGCTCTTTTTCTGGCGCCGTTGCCGGGGAGATCAAGACACGCTGCAAGGGGAGTCTCCACTTCCAATCTCTTTACTTTGTTTTTGTCTTGCTTTATTTTATTTACTTTCTTGTTTGCTGCATTATATCAAAACACAAAAAAATTAGTTGCTAGCTTTACTTTATTTACTGCCTTGTTCTCTATATCAAAAACACAAAAAATTAGTTACTTGCATTTACTTTATCTAGTTTGCTTTATTTACTGTTGCTAAAATGACTACCCCTGAAAATACTAAGTTGTGCGACTTCACAACCACAAATAATAATGATTTCCTATGCACACCTATTGCTCCACCTGCTACTACAGCAGAATTCTTTGAAATTAAACCTGATTTACTTAATCTTGTTATGAGAGAGCAATTTTCTGGTGTTAGTTCTGATGATGCTGCTGCCCATCTTAATAATTTTGTTGAACTATGTGAAATGCAAAAGTATAAGGATGTAGATGGTGATATTATAAAATTAAAATTGTTTCCTTTCTCATTAAGAGGAAGAGCTAAAGATTGGTTGCTATCTCTGCCTAGAAATAGTATTGATTCTTGGACTAAATGTAAGGATGCTTTTATTGGTAGATATTATCCTCCCGCTAAAATTATATCTTTGAGAAGTAGCATAATGAATTTCAAGCAATTAGATAATGAACATGTTGCTCAAGCATGGGAGAGAATGAAATCTTTGGTAAAGAATTGCCCAACCCATGGACTGACTACTTGGATGATCATCCAAACCTTTTATGCAGGATTGAATTTTTCTTCGCGGAACCTATTGGATTCAGCTGCTGGAGGTACCTTTATGTCCATCACTTTGGGGGCGGCAACAAAGCTTCTTGATAATATGATGATAAATTACTCTGAATGGCACACGGAAAGGGCTCCACAAGGTAAGAAGGTAAATTCTGTTGAAGAAACCTCTTCCTTGAGTGATAAGATTGATGCTATTATGTCTATGCTTGTGAATGGTAGATCTAATGTTGATCCTAATAATGTTCCTTTAGCTTCATTGGTTGCCCAAGAAGAACATGTTGATGTGAACTTCATTAAAAATAATAATTTCAACAACAATGCTTATAGGAATAATTCTGGTAACAACTATAGGCCATATCCTTCTGCTAATGGTAATAGTTATGGTAATTCTTATGGGAATTCTTACAACAATAATAAGAGTGTACCCCCTGGTCTTGAAGCCATGCTTAAAAAATTATTAGTACACAAACTGCTTTTAACAAATCTGTTGAGGAAAAGCTCGATAAAATTGATATTCTCGCTTCTAAGGTTGATAGTCTTGCCTCTGATGTTGATCTTTTATGAAAGTTATGCCTAATAGGGATATTGATAATAAGATTGTTACTACAGCAAATTCCATCCAAGTTCGAATTAATGAGAATATTAGATTGATGGCTGAATTGCGTGCTAGGTGGGATAGAGAAGAAAATGAAAAACTTGCTAAAGAGAATAATGTAGCTAAAGTTTGGACTATTACCACCACTAGTAATGTTAATGCTCAACATGTTGCTGCACCTCCTACTAATAATGGTGAAAGAATTGGTGTTGGCAATGTTCCTACTCCTAGTGCAAAGCGTACAAAATTGCCTGAAATTGCTAAAACTGCTGAAACTGCCTGTGCTAAAACTGCTGAAATTTTTTCCAACATTGGGGATGATGATCCCATTGCTGTAGCTCATAATGATTTAGATTTTGATGATTGCCACATCTCTGAAGTTATAAAGTTCTTACAAAAACTTGCTAAAAGTCCTAATGCTAGTGCTATAAATTTGGCCTTTACAAAACATATTACAAATGCTCTCATAAAAGCTAGAGAAGAGAAACTAAAACTTGAAACCTCTATTCCTAGAAAGCTAGAAGATGGTTGGGAGCCCATCATTAAGATGAGGGTCAATGATTTTGATTGTAATGCTTTATGTGATCTTGGTGCAAGTATTTCTGTTATGCCTAAGAAAGTCTATGATATGCTTGACTTGCCACCATTGAAAAATTGTTATTTGGATGTTAATCTTGTTGATAATGCTATAAAGAAACCTTTGGGGAGAGTTGATAATGTTCGTATTATGGTTAACAATAACCTTGTCCCCGTTGATTTTGTTGTCTTGGATATTGAATGCAATGCATCTTGTCCCATTATATTGAGAAGACCTTTTCTTCGAACTGTTGGTGCTACCATTGATATGAAGGAAGGTAATATTAAATATCAATTTCCTCTCAAGAAAGGTATGGAACACTTCCATAGAAAGAGAATGAAGTTACCTTTTGATTCTATTATTAGAACAAATTATGATGTCGATGCTTCATCTCTTGATAATACTTGATTTACACTTTCTGCGCCTAGCTGAAAGGCGTTAAAGAAAAACGCTTATGGGAGACAACCCATGTTTTTACTACAGTATTTTTGTTTTATATTTGAGTCTTGGAAGTTGTTTACTACTGTAGCAACCTCTCCTTATCTTAGTTTTGTGTTTTGTTGTGCCAAGTAAAGTCTTTGATAGTAAGGTTCATACTAGATTTGGATTACTGCCCAGTTACAGATTTCTTTGCTGTCACGAATTTCGACCTGCCTCTCTGTAGGTAGCTCAGAAAAATATGCCAATTTACGTGCGTGATCCTCAGATATGTACGCAACTTTCATTAAATTTGGGCATTTTCATTTGAGCAAGTCTGGTGCCATTTTAAAATTCGTCTTTACGAACTGTTCTGTTTTGACAGATTCTGCCTTTTATTTCGCATTGCCTCTTTTGCTATGTTGGATGAATTTCTTTGATCCATTAATGTCCAGTAGCTTTATGCAATGTCCAGAAGTGTTAAGAATGATTATGTCACCTCTGAACATGTTAATTTTTATTATGCACTAACCCTCTAATGAGTTGTTTCGAGTTTGGTGTGGAGGAAGTTTTCAAGGATCAAGAGAGGGAAATGATGCAACATGATCAAGGAGAGTGAAAGCTCTAAGCTTGGGGATGCCCCGGTGGTTCACCCCTGCATATTCTAAGAAGACTCAAGCATCTAAGCTTGGGGATGCCCAAGGCATCCCCTTCTTCATCGACAACATCATCAGGTTCCTCCCCTGAATCTATATTTTTATTCAGTCACATCTTATGTGCTTTGCTTGGAGCGTCGGTTTGTTTTTGTTTTTATTTTGTCTGAATAAAATGGATCCTAGCATTCATTGTGTGGGAGAGAGACACGCTCCGCTGTTGCATATGGACAAATATGTCCTTAGGCTTTACTCATAGTATTCATGGCGAAGGTTGAATCTTCTTCGTTAAATTGTTATATGGTTGGAATCGGGAAATGCTACATGTAGTAATTCTAAAATGTCTTGAATAATTTGATACTTGGCAATTGTTGTGCTCATGTTTAAGCTCTTGCATCATATACTTTGCACCCATTAATGAAGAAACACCTAGAGCTTGCTAAATTTGGTTTGCATATTTGGTCTCTCTAAAGTCTAGATAATTTCTAGTATTGAGTTTTGAACAACAAGGAAGACGGTGTAGAGTCTTATAATGTTTACAATATGTCTTTTATGTGAGTTTTGCTACACCGGTTCATCCTTGTGTTTGTTTCAAATAACCTTGCTAGCCTAAACCTTGTATCGAGAGGGAATACTTCTCATGCATCCAAAATCCTTGAGCCAACCACTATGCCATTTGTGTCCACCATACCTACCTACTACATGGTATTTCTCCGCCATTCCAAAGTAAATTGCTTGAGTGCTACCTTTAAATTTCCATCATTCGCCTTTGCAATATATATCTCATGGGACAAAATAGCCTTAAAAACTATTGTGGTATTGAATATGTACTTATGCACTTTATCTCTTATTAAGTTGCTTGTTGTGCGATAACCATGCTTCTGGGGACGCCATCAACTCTTTGTTGAATATCATGTGAGTTGCTATGCATGTCCGTCTTGTCTGAAGTAAGAGATCTACCACTTTAATGGTTAGAGCATGCATATTGTTAGAGAAGAACATTGGGCCGCTAACTAAAGCCATGAATCATGGTGGAAGTTTCAGTTTTGGACATATATCCTCAATCTCATATGAGAACACTAATTGTTGCTACATGCTTATGCATTAAAGAGGAGTCCATTATCTGTTGTCCATGTTGTCCCGGTATGGATGTCTAAGTTGAGAATAATCAAAAGCGAGAAATCCAAAATGCGAGCTTTCTCCTTAGACCTTTGTACAGGCGGCATGGAGGTACCCCTTTGTGACACTTGGTTAAAACATCTGTATTGCGATGATCCCGGTAGTCCAAGCTAATTAGGACAAGGTGCGGGCACTATTAGTATACTATGCATGAGGCTTGCAACTTGTAAGATATAACTTACATAATACATATGCTTTATTACTACCGTTGACAAAATTGTTTCATGTTTTCAAAATAAAAGCTCTAGCACAAATATAGCAATCGATGCTTTCCTCTTTGAAGGACCTTTCTTTTACTTTTATGTTGAGTCAGTTCACCTATATCTCTCCACCTCAAGAAGCAAACACTTGTGTGAATTGTGCATTGATTCCTACATACTTGCATATTGCACTTGTTATATTACTTTACGTTGACAATATCCATGAGATATACATGTTATAAGTTGAAAGCAACCGCTGAAACTTAATCTTCCTTTGTGTTGCTTCAATACCTTTACTTTGATTTATTGCTTTATGAGTTAACTCTTATGCAAGACTTATTGATGCTTGTCTTGAAGTACTATTCATGAAAAGTCTTTGCTTTATGATTCATTTGTTTACTCATGTCATTACCATTGTTTTGATCACTGCATTCATTACATATGCTTACAATAGTATGATCAAGGTTATGATGGCATGTCACTCCAGAAATTATCTTTGTTATCGTTTACCTGCTCGGGACGAGCAGGAACTAAGCTTGGGGATGCTGATACGTCTCCGACGTATCGATAATTTCTTATGTTCCATGCCACATTATTGATGATATCTACTTGTTTTATACACATTATATGTCGTATTTATGCATTTTCCAGCACTAACCTATTAACGAGATGCCGAAGAGCCAGTTGCTGTTTTCTGCTGTTTTTGGTTTCAGAAATCCTAGTAAAGAAATATTCTCGGAATTGGACGAAATCAACGCCCAGGGTCCTATTTTTGCACGAAGCTTCCGTAAGACCGAGGGGAAAGGATGTGGGGCCACGCGGCGCCGTCACAACAGGGCGGCGCGGCCTGGCCCTTGGCCTCGCGGCCCTGGCGTGTGGGGCCCTCGTGTGGCCCCCTGCGTTGCCCTTCCGCCTACTTAAAGCCTCCGTCGCGAAACCCCCGCACGAGAGCCACGATACGGAAAACCCATCGAGACGCCGCCGCCGCCAATCCCATCTCGGGGGATTCTCGAGATCGCCTCCGGCACCCCGCCGGAGAGGGGAATCATCTCCCGGAGGACTCTTCACCGCCATGATCGCCTCCGGAGTGATGAGTGAGTAGTTCACCCCTGGACTATGGGTCCATAGCAGTAGCTAGATGGTTGTCTTCTCCTCATGTGCTTCATTGTCGGATCTTGTGAGCTGCCTAACATGATCAAGATCATCTATCTGTAATTCTATATGTTGTGTTTGTCGGGATCCGATGGATAGAGAATACTATGTTATGTTGATTATCAATCTATTTCCTATGTGTTGTTTATGATCTTGCATGCTCTCCGTTATTAGTAGAGGCTCTGGCCAAGTTTTTACTCTTAACTCCAAGAGGGAGTATTTATGCTCGATAGTGGGTTCATGCCTCCATTAAATGCAGGACAGTGTGAGAAAGTTCTAAGGTTGTGGATGTGCTGTTGCCACTAGGGATAAAACATTGATGCTATGTCCGAGGATGTAGTTATTGATTACATTACGCACCATACTTAATGCAATTGTCTGTTGTTTGCAACTTAATACTGGAAGGGGTTCGGATGATAACCTGAAGGTGGACTTTTTAGGCATAGATGCATGCTGGATAGCGGTCTATGTACTTTGTCGTAATGCCCAATTAAATCTCACAATACTTATCATATCATGTATGTGCATTGTTATGCCCTCTCTATTTGTCAATTGCCCGACTGTAATTTGTTCACCCAACATGCTATTTATCTTATGGGAGAGACACCTCTAGTGAACTTTGGACCCCGGTCCTATTCTTTACATCGCATACAATCTACTGCAATACTTGTTCTACTGTTTTTTGCAAACAATCATCTTCCACACAATACGGTTAATCCTTTGTTACAGCAAGCCGGTGAGATTGACAACCTCACTGTTTCGTTGGGGCAAAGTACTTTGGTTGTGTTGTGCAGGTTCCACGTTGGCGCCGGAATCCCTGGTGTTGCGCCGTACTACATCCCGCCACCATCAACCTTCAACGTGCTTCTTGGCTCCTCCTGGTTCGATAAACCTTGGTTTCTTTCTGAGGGAAAACTTGCTGTTGTGCGCATCATACCTTCCTCTTGGGGTTCCCAACGAACGTGTGAGTTACACGCCATCACCCGGCCCACTATCTTGTTGGGCCCGGCCCTTTAACTGGAAAGTAGGACCCACCTGTGCTTTTGGCCTGGCCCACTATCTTGTTGGGCCGGCCCACTTGCTATATGGTGGACCTCACATACTAAATGGGCCGGCCCTTTAACTGGAAAGTGGTACCCACCTGTGTTTTTGGCCCGGCCCACTATCTTGTTGGGCCGGCCCACTTGCTATATGGTGGACCCCACATACTAAATGGGCTGGCGCATTAACAGGAAAGTGGGACCCACCTGTGCTTTTGGCCCGGCCCACTGGCTTGTTGGGTCGGCCCATTTGATCTAATGTGGACACCACGCACTAAATGGGCCGGCCCGATAGCAGGAAGGTGGGACCCACATGCTAATTGGGCCGGCCCAATAACTTCTTGGGCCGGCCCACTTGCTTTAAGGTGGACCCCACTTGGTAAATGGGCCGGCCCGATAACATGAAATGGGTCCCACATGTTTTGTGGGCCGGCCCTTTTGCCTGTTGACCGGTCAAACGAGTGCATTCGGCCCGGCCCACATGCTTAGTGGGCCGGCCCATTAATCTTTTGACCAGTCAACCTTAGAGGTTAGGCCCGACCCACGTAACTAATGGACCAGCCCAGCTATATAGTTGACCGGTCAAACTAATTCAGCTGGCCCGGCCCGCAAACTTAATGGGCCGGCCCGCTTAAGACGTGGCAGGCCTCGTGTGGGCCTACCATCTACCACGGGGTTTCAGCGGTTAACGCCGTTAATCGCCGCTAACGGCGTCACACGTGTCGGTTGCATGACGTCGGCGATCAACGGGCTCCCGGAAACACTTCTGCAACGGTCCGATTTTCCGTGGCGGAAGGGCGCCCAAGCGCGACGGACCGAAAAAATCGTCGTAGGACTTTGCCTGACGCAGTTTCGACAACAGAACCCATATCGTCGGGTTAGGCCCATAGGCGATGAAAAATACCCCTTAGCGGACGATTTTGAGACGTTGTCTATCAGAACTTTTCTTGTAGTGAACTTAGTTGGGGACCAACAATCCAAAACTTGATCAATAGGTGATTGTTGGAGGGCATTGGAGACTTGGCTACATCATGAAGAATTAAGTGGTCTTCATCATTTATATTATCTCAAGCCAAGTCTTTTAGTTATCTTGCTTATATCATATATTCAATGTTCCTCCTTGCGGTAACATGTGCTCAACTCATTTATATTGAAAGTTACTCGCCCCTTTGCATGTGTTAGTTTTGTTCCTAACATGTGTTTGTATATGTTGTTCCTACTTGCTTTTCTTGAGAAATCAAGTCTATGCATGTTGGGTTGCACACCATGTATTTGTGTTTGTGTTGGAGCCACTTTGCATCTTCTTGTATCTTATGTGGCTCTTATGAGCGATTAATGGACTATCCCATTTTGGGGGAGTGATATTCCTTTGGGAATTTCATGATCCTAACAATGTGTGTACATGAGGAATATAACTTAGAATTGATATTGCAAGATTATCTAGTCTCTATATGGTATGTCATCTTCATGAGAAATTCAAATTCCAAATGTCCATAATATCTCTAGTTGGATCTTATTTGCCTCTTGTGAAAATAAATTCCTTATCACATTATGGGGGAGTAATAAGCTTTGTGCATATTACAAGCCTAGAAAATGTGAACGTTTGAGGTTGTGTCACATAGAATTGATATTGTAAATTATCTCTCTCATATGTGGCATGTTTGCTCAAACAAGTTCCAAATTGCTTAAATGGCTTCATTGCTAATATCTTTGTGGATCTTTTTTGTGAAAGTTTTTCTTGGCATGGTTTTTCACAACGTGTTCCTCAATACACTTTTAGGAAACCATGTGCTTCAAGTCATTCTCTTAATTGCTTTGCATGTTGGCATGAATGCTATTAATTGCTTTGCATGTTGGTATGACTAATTGAAGCTATCAAGAAACTCTCTTTGCATGATGGTTAACTCTTATCTTTTACCATATGCTTTATATGGTGTAAATATGATCTTACGTATACTTACGAACTACCACCGGGAAATATTTCCTAATACCTTTTGTCCTAGGACAATTGGCAATCTTTTATGTGGTAGAAATTTATTAATCATATTTAAATTGGCTCTTGTGTTTAAATTGTCTTATTTATTACCATGAATTTGTTGTGCTTTGACTCCCATGTGTCTTCCTTGCATCTTATGAGTCTAATTTGTCTATTCAAACTTTCTTAGCATTTTAGTAGATATAGGTAGCGTGATGATCCTAGTTTTGTGCATTTTGTATTCATATGCCAAATCCTAGATAATGCACTAATCTTGGGGGAGCTCTCCTATATTTGTTAGAATGCTTAACATCTCTTGATCATTATCAAAAATTTGGTTTTGGGAGACATAAATTTTCTTTTTGGTACTTTATGCCATCATAAAAAGTTTCGAGGGTTTGGTTTATTTGTTGGAACCTTGCTCTCTTGGTAGTTGATTATATCATTCCTTTGTGTTTAGGTTTAATTAGCTTCTTATAACGAGATAAGTCTTTGGAGTCAATCTTGTGTTGATTTGATTCTTTGATATAATTTGGACAACCATTGTCTCTTGATTTATTTGGTGTTTTGTCCAAATTGTATCTTCCTTTGGTTCTTGAAAGTTTTGTGCATGCATATTTAATATATGTATATCTTATGGCATGTGTTACTTTCTTTGATCCAATATACAGTGTAAACTCCATCAAATCCTAATTTGGCTAAGATGTGCATGAAATTCAATTCATATCTATATGCATATAATATTGTGGAGTTTGTCCTATATGTTGTAGTGTATCTAACTTTTTTTTCGAAATGAGGATACCCCAGCCTCTGCATCAATTGATGCATACGGCTTAGTGTATCTAACTACTTAGGACCCAATTAGTTTGGGACCATTTTGTACTTACCTTTGTGTTAGGTACAATGGATATGCATTGGATGCTTGTCTCACTCTTGGGAAGAAGTGGTGAATCAATGGTAACTTGAGGCAAGCTAGGATGGACAATGAACACATATCTACTACATCCACACCAATGCTATCTCGGTAACAAGTATCTTCTCATGCATATTTTTCTAGCATCCAACCATGTGGTTGCATCTTGGCATGAATCTCTTGATTTGCAAATGTTGTGCTTCTTGCAAAAGCCTTAATGAAACCTCTTTATTGTGAATGTGAGTAATTTGAGATGAGTGCATTTGTTGGGAAGTATATTAAATCATGCTCATGATTCATCCATCCCAACTATACCTATCTACCAATTTTATTGCATATCAATTTCTCAAGGCTCTCACGTGTGCAATATAGATGAAAGTGCAAATTTAGTTATTTCTTTTGGTATCCTCGTTTGTGATACTTGTTGCCCTTCTCAATGCATCCCAACTATCTTCTATCCCTTGTTAATATTTGTGATGTATTTTATGTGTTTATGGTTGAAGTTCATGAATGTACCATAAGATAAAATTGAGCCTTTAGCCATGCTATTAAGCAAAAAATTCTTATTGGTATATTGCATGACTTTGTCTTGGATATCATGCTATATTTCTTGTATATCTATTTTGTGTGTGCATGTTTCTTTGTGGATAAATATCTTTGTGATATTGCCCACTTAGAGAAATTTATACACATAAGAGATGATACATCTCCATTTGATATCTTATTTATTTGTTGCGTGTTGATTGGTCATGCTAAGCAATATAATTCATTGAAGACTATGATGATGCTATTTTCTCATCCTTGTAATAGTCCTATAATATGCTTTGTCATGTCTTTCACATATCCTCTTGGTTGAGCCTTTTATTATGGTGCCTCTTACTTGTTGCTCAACCATTTGTTTGTTGCAAGTGTTAAGCTTAATTTTCTATCTATGATCTATTGCAAATGTTTGTGTTTTAAATGGTAATGAGGGAGTGAGGATTCCATGTTATGCATATTCTATTCAAATGCAACATTTTAATTTATACATGTACCTTGGGGAGCTTCCTCATTTTATTTAAGGCACTATTTTGTGGTGATCATTAGAGTTTGATTCACTTGGTATCTTTTGTTTTGAATGATATTATGGGAGTGATGATTTCATGTTTGTGCACTTTATACTCCAATGCAAATTGTCTAGTTTTTGTGCACAAACCTTGGGGAGCTTCCTCATATTATTTAGAGCAATCTTCTTGATCTTATCATAATATCTATCTTTCTTTTGGTATCTTCTTTGTGGTTCATTTGGTTGCTTGCTTCATTTGTTGAAGCTTCTTGACTTTGTTATCTTTTTGCAATCTTTGATCCTATCTATAGTGTGATTCCTTCCGAATATTCGTTATTGGATACGTGCATTTGATTCCACTCAAATTATGAGAAATGCACAAGCTATGGAGGAACTCTCACTATATTGGCCTTCTAAATTTTTCACCCATTTCGGCAATTGGTGCCAATGGGGGAGAAGTTTGGAGGGTTTAAGGGAATTTGGTTATGTCTTTGCTTTGTGCTTAAGCATGTGCCTTTATTGCATTGCATCTTGTTGCTTTGCATAGTTGAATATTTAGAGGAAACTCCACTAGGCTTTGAATGCCAATATATGCAATGAAATTCAAGATCATTCACACATGCATATATTATGGGGAAGTTTGCTCTATATATTCAACTTGTTTGTTACTTAAATTCCTTATATAAACCCTCTCAAAGATATCATCATCAATTACCAAAATGGGGGAGATTGAAAGTGCATGGAGCCCCCATGTGTGGTTTTGGTAATTAATGACAATCCCTATGGAATAATGTTTGCATTGAGTTATATTTGTAGGAGTTGTCCATAGGCAATTCTTGAACCATATGTTGGCTTCAAGGTCAATAAGAAGAAATTGATGAAAGATATCAAGTGTCAAGTATGTCTTGAAGATGAAGATGAAGTGGGCCCTCAAGTTACTTCAAGACATCAACATGATGAAGAATGAAGAAATGAAGTGCAAGTTCAAGACAAGCCATCTAGAAGAGATCATTTGCTTGAATCTTGTCATCCATATGGTGATCATGGATATGTGAAGATGCTCCGAAGAAGAAGCTCTCCCATAGTGGAGTATGGGGGAGCAATTCACATGACTTCATCAAGCAAGCACAATCGAGAAAGGCATTCCATCTTGTTGCGGTCAAGACCGTCATCATCAAGCTCGGGTGGAATGTGCAAGATTAAGGTTTGCTCTTGATATGTTTTCTTTCTCACCGGTCTCATGGTGTAGTTGGAGACCGGTTTATAGTTTAGTTGTCGTACTATCAAGAGGGCTCTCGAGTGAGTAACTCGATCGTATCATTCGGAGAGAGCTCAAACCTTTGCATCCTTGCATCATCTTTCTTGGTTTTTATTTGGATCTTATCCATGTGATGGTTTAGAGATTGTGCTTATTCTAATGACAAGCTCTAGTTCATCGAGAATGGTTTTTTGCACGGGCAACTTGTTGCATTTTCAAGGTTGGAGGTTTTACCGGTATGTCCTTTTTAGATAGGTCAAAACTTTCATCATTTATTTCTATCCTCCCTTGTTGGACTATGATGGTTCCCTGCATGATCTTGTAGATCTTGTTCCTAGCTTCAAAACAAGTCCAAGATCATCAAAATCGGAGTCCGGATGCTAAAGTTATGCCCGTTTTAGTTTGTTGTTTCTGCCAGTTTTCGAGGGGGCGGATATTCCGGCCCAAGTTTGGGCGGATTATCCGGCCCCCGGATTATCCGGCCCAAACGAAATATCCAGCCAAATATCCGGCCCCCATCCATGGGCATGTTTTTTCTGGTCCTTAGCCGTTTTTCGGGGGCCGTATTTTTGCAAATATCCGGCCCCGGATAATCCGGCCTGAGCATACCCAAACGGTCATATTTCGATGGGAGGGGTATTTAAGCACCCATTCTTCCTCCTTGGGCTGCCACCTCCTTCCCCATTTGCTCTCCACCATTGTTGACCTTGAGAGCTTTCCATATCCCTCTACTCCTCCTATGCTTCTTGAATCTTTTTGAGGCAAAAGGAAGAGGAGATCTAGATCTACATTTCTACCAATCAAATCCCTCTCTTTGTGAGGGAAATCCACTAGATCTAGATCTTGGAGAAATTTGGTGTTCCTCCTCTTATTTGTTCTTCCTCTCTTATTCCCCCAATAGCTTTTGTAGCTTTGTTGGAATTTGAGAGAGAAGGACTTGAGCATCTTTGTGGTGTTCTTGCCATTGCATTTGGTGCATCGGTTTGACTTCTCCGCAGTGATACGTGGAGGTGAAAGTTCGTGAGATATTCTCTTCGGGAGCTTGTTCCCGGAGCTTGTCCTCTTGGGTCTTTGGACCCTAGACGGCTTAGTGGTCTTTGTGGTGTTCTTGGGGACTCCAATTAAGTTGTGGAGATTCTTCAAGGGCAAGGCCTTTGTGGCGTCTTTGTGGTGTTCTTGGGGACTCCAATTAAGTTGTGGAGATTCTTCAAGGGCAAGGCCTTAGTGGAAATTTATTGGGAGCCTCCAATTAAGTTGTGGAGATAGCCCCAAGCTTTGTGCGGGTTCGGTGACCTCCCTAAGGTTCCATAGTGGATCAAGGACATCCCTTTTGGTGGGAATTCTCAAGGAGAATACGGTGGCCCTCGTGCATTTGGAGTGACTTGTCCTCCACACCGCTCCAACGGAGAGTAGCACTCGCAAGAGTGTGAACTTCGGGATACATCGTTGTCTCCACGTCACTTCGGTTATTCCTATACCTGAGCTCTTTACTTATGCACTTTACTTTGTGATAGCCATCGTGCTTGAAGTTATATATCTTGCTATCACCTAGTTGCTTATATTTCTTAGCATAAGTTGTTGGTGCACATAGGTGAACCATAGTATATAGGCTTTGGGCTTGACCAAGTAAATGCTAGTTTTATTCCGCATTTGTTAAGTCCATCTCGTAAAAGTTTTAAACTGCCTATTCACCCCCCCTCTAGGCGACATCCGTTTCTTTTCAGAAGGTGACCTTGCTTCCATTGCAATTTATCGCAGCCCCTACAATATTTAAAAAAGGTCTACCAAGAATAATGGATAATTTATCATTTTCAGGCATTTATAATATCACAAAGTCTGTAGGAATTTGCACATTAGCAATCATGATAGGAACATCTTCACATATACCATTAGAAATATCAGAAGATTTATCAGCCATTTGAAGTGAAACCTCAGTGGGAACTAACTTATTTAAGTTGAGCTTCTTATAAAGAGAAAATGACATGACACTTACCCCTGCTCCAAGGTCACATAGAACATACTTCACATGGATATTTTTAATTGTGCAATGAATAGTTGGAATACTTGGATCTCCACACTTTTCTAGTAACTTTCCCTTAAAAGAATAGTCAGCAAGCATGGCAGTAATAGCTTCATTAGGTATTTTTCTCTTGTTATTAACAATGTCTTTCATATATTTAGAATAAGAAGGAATCTTAATAGCATCAACAAGAGGAATTTGCAAGTATAAGCTTTTTATCAATTCAATAAACTTCTCAAACCTTTCATTATCTAAAGTTTTCATTACCTCTTGGGGATATGATATGGGTTTATCAACCCATGGATCCTTTTCTTTACCTTTTGGTTGAGGTGGAGCCTTCTTCTTCTTACTTTTCTCCATAGAGGATTGAGGATCTTCACTTATTATAAGCTCGTGTTCTTTATTAGCATCAACTTCAGGAGGTTCTTCATGTGGTTGAGACATTTCCACATCTTCTTCTTACTATTATCTTTAGTTTCAACATCAGAAATAGATATATCATTCTCTTGATCTCCAGAGTTCTCATTTTCTTCACTTTCATTTGGGGATTATCCTGCAAAAGATCTCTTCTTACGAGCCTCTTGCTCTTTTCTCTTTGGATGCCCCTCAGGATAATCAGGGTCATGAGTGCTGGAGCCTCCTCTAGTATTAACTCCACAAACTTGCCTCTTCTCAGCAAGAAAATTCTCATACAATTTATTTTGAAGAGAAATCTTTTTCCCCACTTGATTATTAATCATATGATAGTGTTTAAAGTCATTCTAAGAGAATCTACACGTACAAGAACTCAATCCTTCATGAATAATTTCTATATTACGAGAGTTTTTTTCTTCATATCCCTTTTAATATCATGTCCCAAGCATCTCTGATCATAAGTAAAATTGTTTAAACCATTAACATAAGATACTTCAGTAGGAAGTGATACCTCTTCGTTACTTTTACCAGAACATATAGCATGTACTTGGATAGGAAAGCATGGTTCATCAATAGGAAGCTTGATATCCATTTCAGAAAGTTCCTTCAAGTGAGAAGTTTTAATACCCTTTTCTTTAATAGACCTTGAAGCTTCTTTCATGTCTTCATTAGATATAATTCAAGAATGCCTCTCTTATTATGGATCACTTCTTCTTCTTCAATATGACAATCATTATAATTCCGATGGACGGTTTTTTAGTAATTCTCTAGCTTCCTCCACAGTACTGTGCTTGAAAATAATACCCGCAACACTATCTACATATGATCTAGATCCTTCAGTTAGCCCATTATAAAATATGTCAAGTAATTGGTTCTCTTTTAAACCATGTGTTGGGCACCTTCTTTCAAGGGCACAATACCTCTCCCAAGCTTGGGGTATATATACCTTCTTCTTTACCTTGAGCAAAGTTACTAATTTCAGCAACCATAGCATGTATTTTGCTAGCAGGGAAATATTTATTATAAAATAAGAAAATGCATACTTCTTTGCCAGTGATTGACTTTGGTGCTAAAAAATTATACCAAGCCTTTTCCTTTCCTCCTAAAGATAAAGGAAACAATTTCAAGAAGTAATAGTGTTGTTGGATTTCAATATTACCAACTAAATTAGCTAGCTCATTAAGGTTTCTTAAGTGTTCATATGGAAGTTCTTGTTCTCTACCACAAAACTTAATTTCTTCATCCTTTTCTAGTTTCTCAGGGTCAACATCGAACTCAGAATCTTAATCTTTGATGTATATTGTCGGCACTTCACTTTCTCTAGCAACAAGGAATAAATCTCCTAAACAAGAACTTAGACTAGCACCATATTTATCCAAATCATCTAATTCAATGTTCATGAAAGCTTTAGTAAAAGCAATATCTTCCTCATAATGTGTTATTTTAGGACTTAGTGCTGTATTATTTTCATCATAAAGTTCATCTTCTTCATATTCAGATCCCTTATGTTCATCAGACAAAGACTTGGACAAATTAGGTGTCCCTTCTTTATCCTTGTAAACATCTAACAAATCTTTTTAAATTCTAGTAGACATTCTAGACAATGATGAACTTGTTTGAACAATAGCTTTCTGCAGCATTAAGTGAAAAGTGTGGCCTAGAAGGAAAATCCGTACCTTTCCTTGCAGTGGAGGGCATAGTAACCTTCTTAGCCAAATTTATCCTTTCCCATGATGAGAACAAATAAGTACATAAAGTAAATGATAACAAGTTGTCTTACCAATAAAGTTAGGTTCCCCGGTAACGATGCTAGAAAATTTCTTGATGCCCACAAGTATAGGGGGTCGCTGAAATCTTTGATGGGAAGTATTACCAAAATTTATAGTTCGACTCAAGGGGAACACAAGAATACCAACAAGACTTTAGAAATTGAGACATCACTCTCAACCACACTTGTATATCAGTAAACTCACAAAGAAAGTGGTAATTTTATAGCAGTTGATTCAAAGTAGTAAAGACAAGTAGTAAACAGCAGGAACAAATTTCCAGTTTTCACCAGAAGTAGTATATGTAACTTGCAGTGGCTAAAAGCGTAGGCATGAGGTAGTAGTGGGGTGTTCAATGAATGATGTTGATCATATAATGTAATCCAACTAATATAGCATCAATCTCTAATTCAGTTGTGTGTAGGTGTGTGCCGCAAATATAGCTATGCATACTAACAAAGAAAATTTACATAACATCTTTTATCCTGCTTGCCCAGCTTGCCCATTTTACCGGGGACAAGTTGCAACTACAAGTAATTAAGGTCTATCCTTTTGAATAGACTGAAACAAAGAATTAAGTTTCATGAACACACAATATCCTCGAATTATCACATATTCCCCTTGTTTTTTTCATATCTAACACCTTAGGGATTCGTAGGTTCAACATAATAATAAGTAAGTAATACACCTTGCAAATAGATACCAACCTCATATATATGATAAAATAAATATAGTTTCAGTACTGAAATCATGGCACTCGGGTCCTAGTAACAAGCATTAAACATAGCAAGGGTGCACCAACACTCATACACATGAATATCCTCAAGACAAACACCTCAAATCTCGATACATATGGATGGTAACATGATCAATCTCATCCAAACCCCATCCACCTCTTAAGACTATAGATAACTACTCACTCATGGTGATGGAGAGTGAGCACATGGTTGTTGGTGATGACCTTGGTGGCCGTGATGATGAAGAAGTCCTCGAAATTCCTCTCTCCGGGATGGAGAGCACGATCAATCTGACCCCCGAAACGAAGATCGTGGTCTCGGCGGTGCTCTATTTCGCGACGTTTCGTCCTTCTAGCAGGGTAGTTTTTAGGGTATATAAGGCACCACACGAAGGGGGGAGGTGAGACGATGCTCGAGGGCCAAAAGGGCCCCGGTGGCGCGACGAGGCCAGGGGGTCGCACCACCTGTGCTCTTTTGGACCTTGTGGCCCCTCTCATCTGGTCCAAAGCTCTTGGTACCTTTTTTTAGTGAAAATCTTTCATGGTATTTTTCCCCAATTTTATTTCCTGCAAAAACAAACAGAAAGAAGATTTTTGCTAAAATCAGCGTTAGATTCAGCAGTTTTATCCAAGTATGGTGCGATTCCCGAGCAAATCTTTGAGCAAAGTGCTTGGAAAAGTAGATATATTTGAAATGTATCATCTATTGATTTGAAATATGGAGAACATGCCTTCAAATATTAGGAAGAACACGTTCGCGGGGTGTTTATCGATAAAGCCAAAGCCCTCAGGAACCTAGACGACAAAAAGCGGGTATGTTGGAGATGCCATACGAAGAAGATGCATTTCTTCATCAAGAATGAGGCTTGATGAGGTCATGCAGATTTTTCATATCACCGGGTAGCATTAGGTACTTTTCCCACGATACCATAGGTTCACCTACCACATGATATTACCGCTCTTGCGTGGAGATCTTGTGCATAACCTGGGTTGTCTGGCAAGAGACATAATCCTTTTTCTTAGGTCTTTTCCGTCGTTTTTTCTTTAAACCAGGAGGATCCGACACCACATGTGTTGCAAGCTCGGCAGCAGGCTCGGCAGGACCTGGCGCCAACTCAACTGGTCTTGCTGTCTTGCCTGGTACTTGGGATGTGGCCCTTGTCGACCTCCAGCAATTCAATCTTTGATTGACTAGATCAAGATAGGAAGGTGGCCGCTGACCCTATTTTCCACTTGGCTTTCAACAATGGTTGCCATGTTTGCTTTCAGGGTCGCCAATTCTTGCTTAACTTCATGAAGTTCTTCTTGGAGTGTGTGAACCGTGTCTGCATTTTCTTCTTCGCCTCCTTGCCAGCCGCTTGAAGATGAGCCGGCGACAACGTCATCGTGTTTTCCGAAAACGACATGGCTAGCTAACACTAATCAAAATTGTAAACTATTAGTAACCAAAAAATCACGGAAAAAATTGGCATGACCTTTGCTAAAAAAAAAGGACAAACGCAGTGCTAGAAATTCGTCGAAATAGAAATTAATCAACATTACATCAGCAATTCATATTCCTGTTAAACAAAATATTTTTGCCATACACTATATATCCATGTAACTAATCAAGCATATCAATGTAATCACCGCAATCAATCAAGCATAGCCAGTGTAATCGGCATTTCATCGAGCAGGTGCAGGGCACGCGGGTTCATACCGGGGTGGGGCAGGGGAGGGGGCGCGCGGGTGAGCTCGACGGCGAGGAGTAGCGGCGCGGTCGGCGGCCATTTTGTTGGTGACGGCGAGGCGCTGAGCGGCGGGGTCAGAGTCGTGGCACGATTGACGAAGTCGAGGTTGAGCGCTCTGCCGTGTAGAGAGATTGACGAAAGTGTACTGGGGAAAACTAAGCCGCGCGTCGATTGAATTATGGTTAAGTACAAATAATGGTAGCGGGCGGCAACACGGTATGCTGCCACTATTTGGCGCACCCTCTATCATAAACTATTGGCAGCGTGTGGCACTGATAATAGCGTACTAGCCGCCGTGCAAAGAAGGCAACACGCTGCAGCAAGTGCCCAGGCGTAGCTTGGACTCACATACTAGTCACGTGCCCTAGGCAGTGGCGCTCTTCTAGCAAGCTCATACTAGTCGCGTGTGGCTATGCCACCCGCTACTAAAAATAGTAGTCGTGTGCCCTGACTGTCGCCCGCTTCCATTAGTCGTGCCCCTATAGCCTTTTCCCTATTAGTGAACACTCTCGCATATTAAAAATTTATATTATAGGTTTCAAAAATTATGAAACAAAATTTTAAAAGTAGTTAATGATATATAACGTGCACAATCTCAAATTTCAAATGTTTTGTATTCTAAACTACACAAAAAATAGCAAACTGTCTTTTTTTAGAGATTTGAAATCACTATGTCCGGATCTACATTTTTATCATTTTTATGTAGCCCAAACTACACATGTTTTTCAACTGAAAATTTGCACGTTTGGAAGGTACATTACTGGCTACATTGTGATTTATATTCAGATTCTTTTGAAACTTAGAAATATATATATATTTATTTATTTATATTTAAATAAAAAGATCACTAGTATCCATGTGCACCAAATCTTTGTCCTAGCTTATACCCTTTAAATATCCATGAAGTCCCTGGTAAATTTTATGTATCATCATCATTGAATATTTACAGAAAACTTGAAACATTGAATTGTAAAATCGGATAACCTACATTAAACTACAGTTTCTTGATTCTCTTATCATGCCACCTTTAACATTTTTTTAGAAACTTTAGCATTTTTCTTTTTATTTCTCCATTTGTCTAACATATATATATATCGAGAACTAGATAGATGCTACAACAAGTAGTTTGGATGAGGTGGAGAGAGATGGCAATATTGAATGTCCTAGACGAGATTGGTACATACACGATGTATCCAGGTTTAGCCCCTCTCAGTGGAGGCAAAGATCTACAGCTATTTCATTATGTTGATAGATGTGTTTACATCATACGGGCGAGTCACGGAAAACCTAAGTCGACTAGCCACCGTTAGATCCTTGACTTGTCCTTCGCGTTGACTCTTAGTGGGTCGACTGGGCCTTCACGTCATCCTGATCCTTAGTCAGTATAGTAGGGAGGATCAGGTCACTCTGGTCGTGCAACAACTCGCTTCAATGGGTCTATCTAGTTGGATATTTCCTCACTATTATCCTCCGAGTTGGTCAGGGATTTACCTCCGGCCTTAGTTCTTTGCTTAGAGTCGGTTGCTGACTCGGTTGAGAGATGAACAGCTGGTGGAAAATCGTCGAGGGACTCCTGAAAAAGATACAATCAAAGAGGCGGGGCCATTAAATTAGTCTTGGTGACCTCGCGCCTCGGGTTTTACCCGATTTTTAGTCTAGCAGACTCGCACCCTTTTTAATGAACTAAATGTTGCAATGTGCTCGCATTCATTCAGCAATGCATTAGCAATGTTGAGTACCCTCATCACTACAATAGAAGAGGTTACCATAGCAACCTCATATGTCTAACCAAACAAAAGCTGTTCTGCACCAGTCTGCCAAACAAATACAAAAAAGTCATGTGCGCAGCCACCAAACAAGAGGGGCAGAGTTTCTGAAAATACTTTCAGGAACAACCAAATCTAACCTGGAGCACGTTTACAAAAGGAAAATGCTTATTATCCGGAGGTTAGGAGCGGTAGCAACCTCCGGGTCGAGCTACGGACGCGTGTCTGCCTAGGCCCACCATCCTCCTCCTATCCCCTACCTTCTTCCTCGCGAGAAAACAAATCCCCGCCTGCGCACGCGCCCACCGCGACAGTCTCCGCCGCCGGACCGAGCTCCGCCGCCGTCCACTCCCTTTGACCGTCGCCCTGCTCCGGATCTCGCCGCCTCCTCTTGTCCCCCACCACCTTCTCTTCTCCCCCTTTCGGGCGACTCTCCTCGCTCGCGGCCGCCACGATGCGGCCCTCCCTGGTCTTCCATGGGGTCGTCGGAGGTCGGCGCCACCGAGGGCCGCACGCTGAAGCCGGCCACGTGCCTTTCTTCTTCTTACTGGCTCTACCTCGACCCCCACCATTGGATCCCGAGCCTACCAGACGCTCCGCCGCCGGCGACACGCCCCGGACGTCTGGTGCTTCCCACCGGCTCGTAGAGCTCCCACCGGCCGCCGCAACTTCTCAGCACCTCGTCGGCCATGGCCTGCATCTTCCAATCCTAGAGCTTTGTGGATTTTCATCATGTGACCGTGGTGTTGTAGGTGCCACAACTTCAGAGAAGTGTTGCTGCAAACCGCCCACATCGGTGCTACAAAGGTTATGGTGCAGGATCCTAATTCCCGCATACTAGGAGGCAGCGCCGACTAGATTTGATTTGCGGCGGCACAGTGCTGCAAAGGCTTCCTGCTACGTGTGGTTGGTGGTGGAGCTGCAAAAAGGGACTGCCATGCTGCGAGCGGTGCGCGGCGGCAGAGCTTCAAAGAAAGAGTGGCGATGCTGCGAATGGTGGTCGGCTGAGCTGCAAAAGAAGAGCTATCTTGCTTTAAATAGTTAGCGGTGATGCTTCAAATTGTCAGCGGTGATGACAATAGTTAGTGGTGATGCTGCAAAAGGTCAGCGGCGATGCTGGAAATGGTCACTCATGGTGCTGTCAGCCGGAGTTGAAATGCTGCCAGCAGTGCGCCGGCGAGGTGTAGTTCTCGATGCTACAGTAGTATAAATATTTTGCTACAAATGTTATGTGGTTTTGCTACTTCGGTATAATTCTTGTCCTACAATGTCTCCGATAGTGTCTCTGATGAGTAGTGGACGATGCTACTATAGTATAACTTTTTTGCTACAAATGTTCTGTTGTTTTGCTACTTTAGTATAAAATTGTTGCTTCAATGTCTCCAGCGAGGTCTCTAGCGAGACCGGTTTAGCGTCAATAGCATAATTTTTTTGCTATGAAGTCTCCGGCAAGTCTCCGGCGAGGTATCCGGTGAAGTATGGTGCTCTGACGAGTCTCCAGCGAGTCTTCTTTTATTTTCATTTGAACCGTTTTTGCTTCAATGAAGCAAAAGCGGAAGGTTATTTGCTGCGACGAAGCAAAGTCTAAATGAGTCACAACTCTCTTTCTATTTTAGTCGAACCGTTTTTTGCTTCAGTGAAGCAAAAGCGGGAGGTTTTTTGCTGCGATGAAGCAAAATCAAGATTTTAGGTAAAAGTGGACACGTGTCACGCATGCAAGCAGGAGGCTGGAAAGTTTGGAGCCTCCGGAGGATTTCTAGCACTGTCCTTTACAAAAGCACCAGAAGCCTAAATTCGGCCTGACTACCAAACGCGGCCCAAACCGAATTATTCCTGCTTCGGTCGCAAGTCTGTCCGATCTCCCCTGCTTCAGGCACGGCGTGCTCGGTCAGTCGCCTCTCATCGCACCGACGACCTCCTGGCCTGACCAGTGAGTGACCACCCACCTTGCCGCGGCGTCGTCTGTGATTGATCTCGTCGGTGGCACCCGCGCCCACGCACGAACCAAGAGGGGTTTGGGCGCGGCAGTATTGGAAAATCGAATCGATGGTTGTGGCGGCGGCGGCGGCAGAGGAAGAGGAGCTGTGTCACATGGGACCCGCCTCTGGAGTGACACATGCGGACGTCGCGGTAGCGGAGGAAGGGCTCGGGGGAGACGACGGCGAGATCCTACGATTCATGGACTCGGCGGACGGCTACCTCCTCCTGATGGACTCGCTCTCCTCCTCTCTACGCCAGGTACGTCACACCCCGGCTGACAGCCGTTGCCCCCCTTACACCAATATATCAATCCGCCGCCCAGTATTTACTGTCTTTGGCATGGGGTTCTATGGTCTGTACTCTGCAAGGTTTCCCCTTGATCTGTGGAGCAGTTGGATTGACTTCAGGTGAAGTGAAGTAGTATGTGTCAGGCAGCCGAACAATCTTATTTCAGTGCGATCTTCAGAACTCTAGCTAAATGCCTGGATAGAGGCAGCAGTATCGGACTAGAAGCTTGTTTGCTCTGATAATTATTCTATTAATGTTGTATTGGTAGTACCAACCATTGCTTAGTGCCCTGAAAGGCTGAAACTTATCTGGATCTGGGTTTCTTCGTGTACTTGGACAATTTCCACGCATTAGTTGCTTTCGTAAGATTTACAGAAGAAACTGTTTGCCTATTGTAATGCTGCCACAGTTCTCTAGTAAATATGAATGATTTCTTCATTTCCTAGGGTTGGCTTGATCTGGCAAGTGCGCGTCATTCGATGGGCGCATCGCGTGTCTCCAGCACACTGTTTGATCATAAAGAGCAATCTGCGGCCACTAAGCTGCAAGTGGATTGTTCTGCAGACTTGCACCCATCAGGTAACCGCTTGTGTATTACTTAAGTTAACAACCTTTATCAACAACTCAGAACTGCTACGGGAATCACCTTTTTTTTCTCTCATGGAGTGTAGCACATAGTTTATATCTCATCATCTATATCTCCATATAGACTAATTCCTCCTCTGCATCTCTTCCATCTCCAGCCTCCAGCAGATAGTCTAAACTCCATCCTCTATATTCTCTCCCCTATATTTTTCATATATCCTACATTGTCTATTTCATTTGAAAACCGTTTTAATGATGGTTTCATGTACAAGTAATGAGCTGTTCCTTAATCATGTTTCAGACTCAAGCCCACAGTTTTCTCTGTCGAAGTGGTGTTTGCCAGAAGAATCAAACTCCAGTGGCGCGCAAGATAGTGCTGAACCAAAACTAAGGTATCGAGGAGGAGCAGCTACTACCCCAGGTATTAGCACATGCACTATTTCTACTTTTTAAATATTTATATTTTTAGATTGATTTCCCTTTCTCACCTTCGATTTTATTTGGTTAAGTAGATGGTAACACTGAATCAGATGCAAATACCGCAAAGTCTTGTACTGGTGTTGACGGTAGCGGTCAGGTAAGTGCAATATAAACAAGCCTGTTATCTTTTATAAATATCGTGGCTAAAACAACATATGCAACTCCTAAAAATAGAGCACAGTTGATGGCAAATGACGGCTTAAAAGCATCAAAAAGTAAAAAAGAAAATGCACTAGACCACTAGTTGAGCTAAATCAGTGCAAGTCCATTAAATCAAGTTCATGTTCTTGAGTGGTTAATTTGGCAAAGCCACCCTGCCTGATATGATGATGCTAGACCTAGTATTGCATTACAATATTTGTACTCAGTTTTGAGATACTTTGTTCAAGCTAGTCTGGCTTGTGATGACTCTACCAAGTTTCACATTGTTGCTAGTAAACACGTAATTTAATTTCAACTAGGTGCTGCCACTTATTGGTGTCATAAAGTTGAAAGTTGTTGCTTAAATTATACTAATTTTCCTTCTCTTTGTCCTGCAGGTTCAAAGGGCAAGATCAAAAGCATTATCAGTCTTCGGAGCATTGGTGTCTCCAAAATTACGAACAACCCAAGTATCCTTCGAAACAGGTTTTGTTCCTAACACGGACAGTAGAATACACTATGCTTTAACCTTATGTTGTTCTAACTGATATTTTTGTTTCATGTAGCACTTGAACTAATCGTGGAATTAGCAAATTCAAGATCAACCATACTCTCTAGTTTCTCCCAGATAAAACATGAATCAGGAGTTTCTGCCTGAATTTGAGGTTTTGTACCCACACCATACGCAATCAGCATTGCTTGCAGAAATTATCATAATCCCATTTGCAATGTTACTATACGTGGAAACGTAATTGTTCATTTTTTTTTGCCATGTTGTACTCTGGGTAGGCTTACAGCCACAGGGACAGACACACCATTTTCTCTTCAAATAATATTCAGTTGCTAAGCTAAACTCTAGTGATCACTGCTACAAAATTTAGGGTAGTATGTCTGAAATAAAATATTTTTAAATTTTGGTCTCAGAACTGATTGTGTTGGCTTCTTCTCCTTGTATACGCTGGCAAGATACAGGCTTAATTCTTGGTTGAGACTTCCGCTTACCAGAGTGCTCTTAGTTTTTCGTCCTAAGGTGTGTCTCTTTAGGTTGATTGGAAAAGTTTTTACTATTCTCTTCCAATTCTTGGTTTTATCACCTGCACAATTGTTTCTGCGCTCGACACTAAAAGGCCACCACACACATTGACTTGTTGAACTAGTGTGAAACATCAGTCACCCCCTTTATCATCAAAGTTAGCTTGCCTGAATGGTGTAAAACTTTGGTTTTCTGTGACATCCTACTTATAACCGTTGTAAGAAAAATCTGAAGGTGTCCTATGGACTTGTCGAATCTTAGGCACAAATGATATCGCTTTAAAGATGGCTAAATATTCCCTGCTCGATCCTGAACTAGATTCACGGCAGCATCTCATATACAACCTCAGATTTAGGGTGGGAGTATTCGTTGGATGGAACTTGCGATCTAAAATGGTGAGGGGAACAGTTGGATCTCCGGTGGCTGTAGGGATGGCAATGAATACCCATGACCTGCGTACCCGTCAGGTAAAAACCCAATAGGAATACGAGTATGGGGCAAAATATTACCTGCATTATGGATTTGTAAATGAAAAAAATATCATACCCATCGGGTAGAGCGGGTACGGGTTGAGATTGTACAACCCATACCCACGTACTCATTTACCCATATAAATTTGATAAGTGGATGACTGTAATATTCTGAACTACTTAATTTTCCCCTAACCACGCCTTCGTATTGCTTGGTTGAACCTCACGCTTTCTGATCTGACAATCGTTGGTAGGTTAGTAAGGATTAGACCCCTATTTAGAATCGCTTTACCTCATTTCATATTTTTTTGAACAATTTGATATGTTGTAAGTGCGGGTATTTTTTTTACCCGCGTGTACCCATTTACCCTGCCCGGTGACGGGTATAGAAAAACTTGTACCCATTGACGGGTATGGGTACGAGTGGCGGGTATAATTGAAGGCGACGGATATGTATGAGATGACTCTACCCGTACCCATACCCTGCGGGTGCCATGCCATCCCTAGGTGGCTGTATGATTTTTTCGCGAAAACGCAAAAGTCTTGCGTTTCGATGCATTGATAGAAAAGAATAGGTGGCTGTATGATTTACCTTTTGGCACGATTTTTTTTTGGCACGAGTTAAACAGTTTGCTGAGTTGGGTCGGATGACCATTTGTCCCTCTATTCCACGCTGGATGGAACTTGCGATCTAAAATGGTGAGGGGAACAGTTGGATCGTGCATTCATGCTTGAAGTAGCTTGGATTATCCGCATCATCACCATTGTCGGTGTGCTAGTCGAGTCATTGTCATGGCCAGTGTGCAGGTCGAGATGTTTAAGTTCAAAACTTAATTCAAATCAAGTTTGTGAATTATGAGAAAATCCCACTTCATCCGATCCATAGTAAGTGTCAAGGATTTAGTACAAAGTTATATTATTGATCGAAGGGAGTAGCAAATAAAACTGTACATGGAAAATCCAGTGGAATTTCTTTCCAGGGCTCCTGGGGCAAACTACCAACAGAGAGTGCCCCAGAATATACTCTCCCATTTCTTTAGGCTAAATTAACTCCAAAACGGATTGATTTAGACACACTATGGATGAACTACATTATTGTTAGTTACAGACCATGTAACATCCTTTGTCAAAGTAAAATTTAACGAACAAAATTCAGGATGTTAACAATGTTTCTGCACATTCACTCATTTTCCTGGATGGTTGGGCTTTGCAATATACCTTGTGACTTCTGATGGAGAATACACATCTTCCCACGCCACATCTCAATTAGTTACATCCACCAGTCAGAAATATCGTTTGCTATAGGTTGGCAGACTATTATATGCTGTTGTTTTCTGGATCAGATTTTCTTTGGTCGCAATATTCATTAGTACATCTTTGTCGAAGGAGCCCTGCAAGCTAAAAGGCTACATCAGACACCATGGTCAGAAGTAAATACCTTATGCTGCAAATAAAAAAGATCAAAACATACCAGTCACTAGGTAAGAGGTGTGCAGTTGCAAGTGTGGAGGAGGAGTACTGCAAGAAAATCTGAATGATATAAACATGCATGTTTCCTTAAATAATACAATGAGAATGAAACCGTCCTAATATACGGAGTACTATGTATATTCAGTTCATCACCATGTAACATATTAAAAGGTACCGGCAACTCTGGATCTCAATATAGACGGAGCATGAAATTTACATGAAATTATTTAAACAATGTCAACAATGTAGACATAACCTTTTAAATGTGCATGCTATTCAAAGGATACCTTTGTATCATTTCCCATCCAGTGTGAATCAGGTCTGGGAAGTTCCATCACACAATTTTACTCAGTCAACTGGTGCTATACTTCATTTGTGGTATCAACCGCTTGGTACCTTGATCTCACAGTCTGCATCAATTCAGTTGTTCTTTATTCAGTTATCTTCTCTTGGGGAAGCTTTTGACAAAAGTTGCGTACTAAAATAGCAGAAGTAATTGTTAAGCGGAAGGCAAGCTAGACGATTGATGAACCTCTAGAAGAGTGACATAGTAAAAGTCTTCCATGTGCTGCATAACAGCTGACCCATCCCTGATCGAGCGGAGTAGATTTATTTCCGTCTGTAGTAATTTTTCCACAAGCTGCGTCTCTCCTTTCATCTGAAGAGAATTTAGCATGCCCAACTTGTCAAATATAACTTGAGTAACATCAATTTTGTTTAGTTATGCATCATTTGTTCTCTTTGATGTTCTTTTTTTTCTAGGTAGTATCTTGGAGCAAACTAGTTTAAGTCATGGGATTTTTTTATGCTCCTATAAACTAATTTCGCATCTTGTAACACTTCCCATTTAGACAAACATATCGATTTTCAGTTGGTAATCGGCGGTAGATGTTGCTAGGGCAAGGATCCAAAGACACTTACAAATTCACTAACAAGGACATCAGGGGTGTACTCGCCAATCTCATCCCCTTGGTCTTCATCATCCAAAATTTCCTTGTTTTCCTGTGTCAGAATACAAATACATTTCTAACTTTCAGGTGAAAATTGAAGATCTGAAGGATAAAAGAGGGAATGTTGACAATAATGGACTAAGCACGGTATTATAATAGAAGTGAATTGAGATAGGGCAAGTTATAAAAACTATCACCAGTGCGTGTTTTAGATTTCCAGATTTAAGATAAATTGGTGCCTCCACATGGCAATAGCCCATAAGACGTGGCACTGTTGGAATGATATCTCGGTGGTTGACAACTCTCCAGCTATCTTTTACTTTCTGCAAAATCAATTGTTGGTTTTAGATAAGGCTATGATTAGCATCTGAATTGTCAACTTAATACATAAATAATATATTTACACATGATCCAACGCAAACAGGATTAGCACATAGCTATTGATACTTGAAAACATCTTACTCTATAGTACATTTGTATCCCTCTCCTTCCATGCAGACAAGGAACACTAATTATTTATTTATTTTCTATTTTTAGTCCAATCTTCTCTACATAGTAACCCACAACTTGGACAAATTTATTTTCTAAATTTCACATTCCAACATTCCAATCTAACCTATGCTATTGGTAGTGCAAGGTTGTGCTTGTCATTGTGATGGATTATGATAATGTCGACTGTCCAGCCAGCTTTTGTGCATTACCATTTGGCTAACCAACCTTTTCTTACTTTCTTTGCTATTTTTCCGCAATAGATTAGAAGATAAGCTCAACAACCACAAACTAAGCCTAAGTTTCCTGCAGGTTTTAAGTTCTAACCAAGGCCAATCAACCTCTTCTTGCTTTCCTTGCTATTTTACTGCAATACATTATAAGATAACCTCAGTAACTACACACGAAGCCTAAGTTGTAGGTTTTAAGTTCTAGCAAATAACTTCCCCATAATTTACAATCTAGTTATCCAAGGAGGGGAAGCAAATTAAATCAAATTAATATGCCAAAAGACATAAGAAAATGACATTGTTCAATGTTCACATTCATTCCCTCATTCCGCACGTCCATGACAATATGACTTAGATAATTTCTTTAGAACATGACAATAGTATGTGCAAATGGTCCAACCATATTCATTTGCACAACTCAGAAATGGAGCAAAAGAGGTCGATAATATAGTTTGGATATTCCAAAAAGAAAAAAATGGAACAGAACCATAACATTATGTAGTTTGGATCATCCAAAAGGAAAAAAATGGAACAGAACCATACAAATATATAATCATTTTACTATGCACAGAAAACATTAACTTGATTTTTAGCTTCTTCCTATTTAGTAAATTATTCGATAGTTACCGCATTGTAGACGTCAGCAAACTTTCTATTTCCGACTCTAGGAGAGCCAAAGTTGTACACTGTCACAAATATAACACCATCCCTACACAAGGTGGCATGAAAAATATGAGTATACAATTATGGAAAAAGGTGCGTGGAAATAGGATTTTTTGCGAACTACATGAGAAGAGGTAACGGTATGCCAACATCTTTATAACTTACCGTGAAAGAGTCGGATGTCAACCATCCAATTCTCTTAAGCATCTTCTGTTTAACAGAAGTTTAAATATAACGAGGAGCAACCCCATGATGCTCTCTTGGGGCCTTTGGGGATCTGGGCCAAAAACGCCTCCCACCGGTGCCCCCAAGCGCTGCCGGCGTGAACTGCCACCCAATAACTCAATCCCCCCTCCCCCTCCCCCTGTGCCGGCCCCGTAGAGTGGGGGTCAAACGGGGGTGCCGGCACCACATGGCATGCAGAAAAAGCCGTCTAGGGGGCATCGACGCAACGCTGTCCCAGGCGCCCTCTTTGTCCCCCTGACCTACTCCACACCCATTGCCTCCTCCAAATCGCGGTCGCCGCCGTCCGCGAATCGACGCGCCGAAATCTCGGCGGCTTGTACCGGAGCAACATGACCCAATGTCCGTCGCGTCGCCGACTATTGGAGCCGCCACAACGCCCGCACGACCCACCGTAGCAACCTCTCCGTTGCCGGACCGTGCCCTGCTGAGCTGGAACGACGGGGAGACCTCCAGCGAATCTTGGCTCGGAGATGTGAGTCCTTCCTCCACTCTAGCTCCTATCCTACACCGACGATGTACTTATAGGTTTAGGGTTTTGGCGAGCTTGTCAATTTAGGAAAAAAAATCAAGAATTGATAAGTGAGATTTTTGTATTGAGAGTGTGTGCTAAAAAAAGTAGTTGTAAAATATTTATGTGTGAGACTTTGTGCTATGGAAACTATTCTAGTAGGCGCCGGTATAGTCTTCATTGATAATTGTCACACGAACCAAACACATTTATGCATATTCAAACAAATAAAATGCCATGCCAACCTGTGCTGCAAGCAGATTTAAAATGTGATGTCTTCTTGTGTTGTGTTAGTAGAGATGTGCCATTACTTTGAGTGACAAGTCACTAGAAAATGGCTTGACACATAAAGTAATGTCTCATCTCTACTAACACAGCACACGGAGGCATTGCATTTTCAAGCTGCTTCTGTCGCAGGTAGACATCACATTTTATTTGTTAAAATTATCCAATCTGAATTACAGATGTGTTTGCTGGCTCTATTTGGGAGGCGCCAGGGCGGACAGCCTCGCCTCAAATGGCGGCAGTTTCTACCGGCGCCCCAAATGGCTCTTCCAGCGCAATTGCCGGGCGCCATGGGGGGGGCACCGGTGGGGATACTCTTACATGGATGACCCTACGTGGCATTGCTTAACGAAGTACTTTAGCCAAGTATGTGGTATTTCTTAACAAAGAATCCCCTGTGCTAGGCCATGCCACTTAAACTGGGTTAAAGCACTTTAGGCAAGTATGTGGCATTGCTTAACAAAGAATCCCCTGTGTTAAATGTTTGACTGGCACTTCTTTCAGCTTTTACCCTAGACTGAATGATATCACATTGCCTATATATGAAGCAAGAAGCGTATGGATCAGGGTCAGCTTGATCTTACTTGGTCATTTGACTTGATGAAAGCTCGAGAGCAAGAAGGGTTGCTAGAGCTCCACCTAAACTATGTCCAGTTACATAGATATGCCACTTAGCTATCGTTTCTGCATCTTCTTCATCCCTACAGTGGAAAAATTAGATGCTCCATGAATAGAGTTGAGATAAATAATTGACAAAAAGAGATTGGTATATACCAGCCTGTACGGTTGCTTTCGCAATAATTTATTTTGTGTGATAGCAGTAACAACTGGAGAATGGCAAGAGCGTGCACAAAAGGTAAAACTTGAGGTTTTCATGCCGCATCATATTGGACTGAACTGGTACTTTTTATACTTCAAGAGATGCTTAATTTGTTACGACATACTCACATATATCCAATGGCGTATTTGATAAGAACCATGATCCTGTTCCTAACAGAATCATATGCACTTAAGAATCCACTGTGAACCTGAAATATAAGATGGCAAGAAGTTGGTAAGCATAAACTTACAGAAATGGATAAACAAGTGACTGAAGAGATTATATAACTAACTTGAACTTCCTGCTTGAAATCACCACCCAACCTCTCAGGGTTTAGTCTGCAATCAACTTCAAAATATGATGTGTAATATAGTAAAATTCATTACAATTCTAGTAAGTATTAGAAATGGAAACATACTATAACTAATGAAAGGAGAAAAAGGCTAGGTGTGTTGACTCTTACCCAGCCGGCACAAGATTTAAGTCAGTTACCAAATCCTTCCACCTTGTCTGGAAATGACACAGAAAACAAAATAAATAAGATGGGAGGTGAAAAAATAATTATTGCCTTTATATTCAAAGAACGCAAGTGGGTCCTTCATGCCATTTCATACTTGCTCAGTTCCTCGAAAAGCAACAACCAGCCTTCTTCGTGAAGAATCACGCCAAATGGCGACCTGGCGACATTTGTTAGCATTGGCAACACAACATAAGGGCAAAGAGATAGTAGACTCACAAATAGCACAACAACTAATGTTACTAACCTGTGTGTCTGTTGAACCATTGTCCAGAAAACATATCTTCTCAAAGTCTGATTTTATAAAACTGGAACGCCCCATTGAAGTGGCCAGCATAGCCCATGCCTCCACGGCAGTCTCTGCACTTGCAAACAGTTGTTGTGTGTCATCTGCTTTCTTTGTATCTTTGGGCTCTTTGGTGGATGCAACAGCACCAGCCTTATCAATGGAATCCGCAGCACCTTGATCTTCTCCAATCAAACCATCTTTCACGTCCGCTTCGTCAATAGTTTCTGAACCCTTCTCTTGCGATGAGAAATTCTTAGAAAGGATCACCAAAGCTCCTAGTATATTCTCTGTTTGGGACAATACATCCCGAGATACTTCATTAATGTCTGGAAATGAAGCCTGTGCAGCCTCTTTAGTTGGCATTGTGCTATCTTTATCATCAATACCGACTGTAAGTTCAGGAGTTGTTTCACTGCCATCACTAGTTGAGGTATCTGATGTTGCCAGTCCGGAATCCAAATACACCTGTTCCGCGATTTCACGTGATTTCGAACCAAGGGAACTTAATAAGTCAAATCCATCCAATTGCTTGGCCTCGGGAAGAGAAATTCCGAAGTTTTTTATAACGTTTTGGTTTAGTGTGTTGGTGAAAGCACTCCAGAAGTCATCAGGTTCCTTCGTATCAAGTGGCGTATTTCCTTCACTTTTAACAACTGCAGCAGTAGATACAGGTTCACTCTGAGAATCTGAATTGTCCCCAGAAACTTTTGAATCAATCTTCTTCTGTTGAAGTTCATTTGGTCCAATAGAGTTATCCAGGGATTCCTCGGGCCTTTCAGAAACCTCAGATTCAGTATCAAAAGGATTTTGAGCCTTCGTGTCAGTGAAAGAACTCAGTTGACCAAATGCGGATTGCACAAACTGACTTGCATTTACAGTTTCAGATCCAAGGACCGACCTAAGAGCAGATCCTAGGCTGCTCTTTGCAAGAAAGTCAGACACAAAAGGTGTACTCCACCATTGCTTATCACGCTCAATGTCATCATAACTCTTGTACCTGACCTGATGTGTTAATAATAATAATTTTTAGATAAAACCTGAAATGAAGTCTACAACATGTGAAATTCTTGATATACAAAACATAATAGGTAGGCTCTATATACCATTGTACCTGTTTGTTCTAAGAGAACAGCATAATAAACAGGGATCCTGGTAACCATTAAAATGTTGTTATTGTGAATGTTGCCTATATAATCCATGGTGTTATTATGTGATTAAAATGACGATCATACCTATGACTAGCAAAAGGGTTTTGTTTGTAGAGTGAAAAAAATCCTATGCCAGTTAACTGTTCAAATTATTCTGCTGGTTTTGGTTTTCTAAAAAAAACCTATACACAGAAGGGTGTAGAAAAAAGGATAAGAGGGCTTTGCTTGTGAAAAATGGTACTTCCTACCCCTCTGCAAGACAAGGATCAGTTCACTGTGGTATGCAACCTTTGGAAGGGAGTACATCGATGACAAAGACATTCTTGTAAGGATCACGTTCTTACCTCTAAATCGATAGTTCCACCGCCACCAGGACCTTCTAATTCAATAGTAATGTCATGTTTATTTCCTAAAAAGAGGAAGGTAGTTACAAGGTTGTCCCAAGAGTGAGTCTTACAAATGAATTCATATAACCATAGTGCAGACAGTGCAATAAACCAGTATGATTACATGCAATTGAGCAACATCAGGAGTCGTCACCAAAGTTCCAAAACTTCCATCAACCGTATATTGTGGTAGATTACATGTTGGATGTTTTCAAAATGGTGAGTTCATAAGTTGGTTGGTTTTTACTCAGCCAGGTTTATTCTAAATCAATTTTTCTCGTGTAAAATCAGTATTCCAGAAGCACAAACTAATAGACTGGGAACTGCATTTCTCGAACTTCCATCAACCGTAAATTGGTAAGTTCTTATGGTTTCTGGCCAATTCAGCCGGCTTAACTATGGAATTTGGGTTGGGGTCTGTATAGACAAGCTCCACCCTCATATGGAAATTGGTTCCAAAACCGTAATTAACACCAAAAAGAAGTATCAGAGAGTTACCATCGCAAAGTGTTTCAAGGTACAACCCAGCATTTCCCATGCGTTTGTGTGGAGTGACAAGGTTTGCATCCCAAGCCTCAACCTATTGAGTAAAATTGTACAAGATGTTAAAAGGCATAAAAAATTGTGGTGATGCCAGGACATACCCGAAGTAGGTGATCAACTGGGACACTAAAGGGTGCTTAAAATCAGATGATATTATGTCACTTGCTAAAATGAAATTTATAGGTTGTTTATGTACTTCTTGATGATTAAATAAAAGAATTTGCACCATGTATTCCAGTTGCCTTGTATACTGTAAATGTATCTCACAACTCCAAAATGCAGAAGTACAATAACAACAAAGAAATGTGTAGTAATCACAACATGGAGTGAGTTCAATATCACCATGAGCACACATTATTTCTCTTCATACCTGGAGTAGATTTTCTAGAGATTTCCTAATGTTTAATGTGAAATCTTCATTCCATGTTGGCTCCTTCGTCCTACATTGATCAGAAATCAGAAACTGCACCAACCATGGAAGACATAGCAGTCTTCAAGCGTATCAGATATTTTGCCAACACCCATTAGTTGCCACCTTGAAGGCGATGATATATATGGCATACATTATTTTTATACAAAATTTATTGTCCAGAGGTGCCCCCAGGCCCACCAACATACATACACAGAAAAGGACAAAGTTACTCACGCCCATTTAACTTGGCTCTTTACAGTTTGACCATTAAGTTGTAGAACTACATAAGGATCACTTGTACCCTGCAATGGAAGCGGATTAGGAGTTGCTCATAAAGTTGAAGAAGAAAGTGTTGAGTAATAGTAGTTGAAATGTGCAAACTACTACATTAAAAGAAATGTTGCAGTTCAGAAAATTCTTGGAATCTGCACAATGAGGACGCTATCTGTAAATCATCCCAGATATCTTGTATACCCAGCAGTTAACACACAGACGAATCACTGGGTGTTTTCCCATATAATCCTGGGTATCAAGCGAATGAGTGAATTTTCAGTTATATTCAAGTATTTGTCTAAGGTTAATGATAACAACTTAAATGGTATTAATGACATCTTAAATTCTTCAACGATCAATTATTCTACTCAATATGCATGTTAACCTTCTCATCCATCAATTATTCAGCATTCTCTGCAACAAAATAGTAATATATGAAGCATCAAGAACAAATACTGTATGCAGCATACGGCATCGAGAAAACAAACGGCGACCACTCACGGGCATATGCATCATCATACCCATGGATCCATTGCAGGAAGACTCGTGCCTTTCTTCAGCCTCACAACTAGTTGGCCATCATATACTTCACGGAGAAATACACTGCATCACAATGCTTTCAGAATTTACAACCAGGGCGAGACCACACACACTTGCAGCACAATTTATAAACATGATGGTTCGATCGCCAGGGGAAGGGAAGGGCCCACAACTTACTCGGATAGGAACACCGTCTGACATCCGGCCTCATCGGTCTCACGCCAGCCTGCATCTTCCTGCCAAGTACAAGGAACCAGATTGAGATACTGAATCCTCTGCCAGTGCACAACACTGCTTATGTCATCAGCTTCTGTTTTTATCAGTTTAATAGTTTTGGTTTCCTACTTTCCTGTTGGTGCGGCTGAGTACTCGCTCAAATTGGTTTAGGCTGCGAACTTGTGTTTATCAGTTCTCATGGAAATGAAAATTGGATGCTCTGAAGCTTAAAAAAAACTCGCAGGAAAAGTGCAGTTGAAGGAGATGAGTAGGAGATGAACCAGCGATACAGGATCAGTGCAGTTCAATGATGACGAGCAGGGCGGGAACAAGGAGCTCACGGGTGGGCTGCTGTAGGCCTCGAAGGCGAACCCGGCGAGCACGACGGCGAGGTTGAGGTCGAACTCCGGCTTCGCCTGCTCCACGTCCCCAACCGGCTCCTCCGGGGCGCTCTCCGAACCGGGCTCTACGGCGGGCTCGGCGCCCGCGCACCTGGCCCTCAGCCCCGCCCACCTCCGCCTCCTCCCCCTCCTCGCGCTCCAGCACCTCGTGCTCGCGGCCCGGTAGCTCGCCGGCGGCGACCACGGGCGCCCGGAGACGGACGCGAGCCGCGGCGCGATGGGGCACACGCTCGTGGGTGCCATGGGAGAACCTTCTCCAATCTGTTCGCCCCGCCCGCGGCTTCTGGAAGTTGAAAGAGAAGCGAGGAGGCGCTTCTAGCGGAGTGTGCGCGCGGCGCGCTAGTGTTCGGACTTGAGAGTGGCGATGAGGAGGGAGGCGCGCCACGTCTGCTCCAGAACGCTCGGTGGCTGCTCGCTGGGGCCCCGGCATTTTGCCAGCTTGGACCTATGCGTGTCGCGCCATCTGTCGACTGTCGTGCTGGCGAGGTCGGCAAGCAAGACGCACGATTCTCCTGGCAAAATTGGGGAGAAACCAAAAATGTCCCCACAAGTCATCCATGGTTTCGTTTTCATCACCCTCGGAAAAATTCAGTGTTTTCGCTTTCATGCTTCTTTGTGTGACATTTTTCATTTCGTTTATCTATCTGTAAATCACTTTCCGCAACCAAGAGTATTTCAGGATAAAACACTTCTCGAGTTTGTTAGTGTTCAAAGATCAGGTAGTGATGTGAACTAATTGGGCGACGTGTCAAATTTACCATGGAAATAGGTTGATCCACTTCCCGTTTCACTCGATCGCGATGGGCATGATCCACTTCCATATGCATCGTCGATAATAATGCAACAAAAAGTTGTATGCATCTATCGATGCAAAGTCTGATGCTGACCTTATTTAAAAAATTATCCACTTTCATATATCTCTCTAATCCATGTGGGGTATAGTAATAATCGTCTGCAATCGGTCACTTTTGCTTGTCAAAATTCCACCGATTTACTAATAACCAGTATAAATAGCAAAAAAACAAAATCATAAATAGGTACTCGGATCACCTAACGACGACTACAAACACTAGCACGAGCCAAAGACATGCCGCCGTCCTCGTCCTTCATCACCAGAGCCGGGCAAAGCTTGCTATAATAAAGCTTCTTGTAGCAGATTGACGAAAAGTCGTCGTGATCAACAAACCAGGGGAGCAACCATCGCCAATGATGATAACTATAGATCGGAAGAGATTGATATAAAACCACATGAACGAACACAAAAACCGATCGGGTCTTAGTAGATCTGTCGGGCACTCGACTCCACACACCCTCTGTCTACGCTAGATGTACCACTGGAAGAGGATAAGACGTGAAGGACCTTTATATAGCCTCACCACCCCAAAAAAAACCTAAAAAGGGGAAACTTCCCTGCCGGCGAGGGGCTATGGTCTGCCACACCTTCAAAATCCCAAGGCCAATGGAGACGGAGCTCACCGGCGGGAACACCGACAAGGAGAACGCAATCTTAGTTGAGTTTTGTGGCCACCGTCTCCTGATCACCTCTCCTGTTACAAATACGAACAAAAAACTCGCAATACGAATGGAAAACTTGCTCCCTCTAATTTATAATACTTGTCGCTGAATCACTTGCATCTATGTTTTGGGTTGGAGGGAGGAGGGCGCGAACAGTTTTAGACCATGTTTTGATGGCAGTTGTCATCTCTACTGTCAGCTAAAAACTTGGATGGCAGACAAGTCATCCGCTCGGAGAGATTACAGTATAATTTTTCAAAAAATTAACTGCCACCATTCATTCTCCTCTATGCTACGGTCAGACCAGCAAAAGAGCCCTGAACGGTTTTTTTGAAAATTTCCTCTATGCTAAAGGTCAGACCAGCAACTGGTAAAAAAAAAAGGGTCAGATCAGCAATGCCTTCAGATATGAACCCATTATCTAGTACTCCCTCCCAGATTATACATTCGAGCAAAGTTCTGGCCAAAACGCATTCACCCACTACATTAAAACGATCTAAGAACCAGGGGTTCTTCGCATCAAAATCTCATCAGGAAGCAGTACCTAGCGGGGCTATACAGTTACAGAGTGAAACACGACGAGCTCTATCCATCCTGCTACATCCAGTCGCCCTCGACGCTGCAGTCGTCGGAGGGGTGGTGGCCGTGCTCGCTCATGCTCCCCCTCAGCCGGTAGAAGTTCCGCGTCCTGGTCCTCAGCGGGCCGGACCAGTCGTACATGGCCAGGGACTCGATCTTGTCCAGCACGGCGCTGGGCGTCGACCGCGGCCGCCGCGCCGACGCGTCATCGGCCGGGCCCGAGCTGTACCCGATCATGCTCGGGCGCGGCGCCCCAGGGATGCGCGGCGGCGGAGGCGTTCCGTCAGTGTCGTTCCACGAGCAGCTCCTGCCGTCGTTCCACGGCGACTCCTCCTCCGTGGCGCCCCCGCCGAAGGAGCCGCTGCATGTCTCGTCGTTGTTGCCGCTGTAGATCAGCTTCAGCGCCTGCACGACCTCGCCCATGAACGGCCGCTGCGGCGCCTCGACGTGCACGCACATGGAGGCGATCGCCGCCGCCTTGGCCAGCTTCTCGAAGTCGCGGGTCGCCGGCGGCAGCAATGGGTCGACCAGCCGCTCCAAGCCTTCACGGTTGGTGAGCAACGGGCGCGCCCACGTGACGAGGTTCTCGGACCCCGATGGCTGAGTCATGTCCACCGGCTTCCGGCCCGACAACAGCTCCAGGAGCACCACGCCGTAGCTGTAAACGTCGCTCTTGACGAGGAGATGCCCCGTCATTGCATACTCTGGGGCAACGTATCTGCAATGAACCAAACCATCCATCCAAAATTTCAACAAGGATTCAGAGAAGTTCAGTAGCGCGGTGTACTCTGGAATGACATGACAGCTTACCCGAAAGTCCCCATGACCTGAGTAGAAATGTGCTCCATTCCTTCTGATGCCTCCTTGGCCAACCCGAAATCTGCAACCTTGGCAGTGAAATCATTTTCCAGTAGAACATTGCTAGCCTTGAAATCACGGTGAATAACATGGGGATTGGCATCCTCGTGCAGGTAGGCCAGACCCCTTGCTGCACCAAGGGCTATTTTCATTCTGGTATCGAAGTCAAGTGGTCCATATATTTTATCCCGACCTGAAATATAGAAATGTAAGTAACCGCACAGATGGCATCAAGTTTATTTGCAGTACAGAAATAACTGATATGTTGATGCGCCGGCAAGAATGATGAGATTATATATGCATATGGTGTGCTATCCTTTGAAGGTAAAAGTTTCTTAAGCACTTCATGGAGGTCTACCATGCTATGTAATACAACATAGGTTCACATACCGTGCAAATGAGACTCTACGCTTCCGTTTGGAACAAGCTCAAATACTAAGCATCTCGTGCTCCGTTCAACACATATACCGATCAGCTTGACAAGATTGCGATGATGCAAACGACTTAGCATCTCAACCTCTGCTATGAACTCACGATCTCTATTTTGGTGTTTCCCGGTAAGCAATTTGACAGCAACCTCAACTCCATCTTCAATTATGCCGCGATAAACACGCCCATACCCTCCTTCGCCAATTATTTTATTGAAGCTAAATTTTCCGGTTGCCTTCTCAAGCTCGGAAATTGAGAATGTCTTGACTGTCGAAGGGCAGGTTGCTATCGTTGAAGGGAAAGATGTTGGCGAGCTACTCATACTGGAGAATGATGACCTCATACCTGAAGCACCAACAATATGTTACTACAAACATCAAGGGATTTAGACATTATATAATCTGAAAATGCGGCTCTATTGTTCCTGGTGTATAGTGGCTAGGAGACAGTAGCAAGATCGAAATTTGTATAGTCAAGGCCTAGCGTTAAGATTGCAGCTTGAATGAGTGCAGCATATTATAAAATAGCTGCTACCAAAGTTACCTGCTTTTCTCGTGATTGACGAATTTGAAGCATGACCACTACCATGAGGCTTTTGACATCCTTTATATTTCCATATAATGCCAATTCCAAAACACGTCAAAACAAGCACAACAGCTGACAGAGCAATTATGGCGACAATTTTAGAGTTAATCCTCTGATGGCTTCTGTTGTGTACATTTGCACCAAGCGGGTACTCATTACTGCCTACTGGACCCAAGGATCTTGGAGCAGTAGGTAACAAAGAAGGAAGCCCTGCAATGTTTATAAGATTATAAATAAAGGAAGCAACACAAGGCCATTATGCTAGTGAAGTGGATGTGCCAACAACAATCATGTTACTCACCGGGATAATGAACATATGTTACATCGTAATCACCAAAAATAGACGATTTTATCAGAACCTTCTTTTGCAAAAATCTGTTGCTAGTCAGTAAGGCTGAAGTTGTATCAAACTTCTGACCTAGTGGTACCAAATCAATGGTGACCGTTGTCTTTTCAGGATCTTGAATACTGCTCCCAGCACCCATTATCCGGACTTGGCTCTGTTTCAGGAATGTACCTGCTGCAATCTCAATTTCCAGCTCATCGATTCTTGGGAACAGCTGGTAAGGTGCTACTCCAAGATCAAGTTGAATTTGCATAGGATATACACAGCCACAGGGGGAACCAATTGGGGTAGAAGTGAGCGGAGCGGAACAAGTTATTCCACTGCAATCTGTTAAATTTCAGCAGGCAGGCATGTATATTAATGCTATGCTGTTAAGGAGTGACAATACTAGTATTTGTGGTCTCTATTGGTCTGAGGAGAAAAGTAAAACCTTGTCTATCAAATGATGGTGGGGCAGCATGACGTCGTCTTCCGTGATGCCTATGCGCTGGGTGATTAAGATAGGCATCTGATAATCAAAATGATAGATAAGGTACAGATAATTCTAAATAGACTGGATACTTGAGATGGAAGAATACACAGAGAAACAAAACAGTTGATTGCTATGTTACACCTGCATTACCACTTGTATGTGGAAACCTCATGAGTAGTGCTACTTACATTGAGGTCCAGGAGAAGGTGCTGGGGCAGGGGAAGGAGCTGAATGCTGTTGACGCGCTCTGCTCCATAATCCAAGTAAGTATGCCGTGATGGTTGTTGAGCTTGCTGTTCCCAGTGGCACTGCACATGATATTCAGAAAATAAGAAAAGTGTTTGAAACCATGCAGTGCATACAAACACCAAAACAGTTAACAGAAAACTTGCATTCACTATAACCAAAATGACAATATGTTTGATGGACTAAAAGATGCAAATGCAGGCTATTTTTTCCCCTCGGTTGGGGTTTGGCAGTATGTATACAGTTGGTCGAGTGACGCCGAGTGCGATGGCAGCTGTACGCAAGGCAAGAAGATGAGGGCGGAGCGGACACTGCCCAAAAGGCCAAAACCCTCGCCAGCATTGCACCAAAACCTAAAATTTTCGGGATCAAATCGGCCTAGCGGCACCAATGCCAACGAAATGGAAACCACAAAACTCCAAGCTCGAGGTACTGAGCCCTGATTGGATGCACGAAAAGCAGAGAGAGAAAGGAGGCAGGAGAGCTGACATCCCTGTACCTGAACTAGATTCAGATGCGCAAATCACAGGAGGAGGAGAGCTCCGTGCATGAAGCAAAGGCAAAATCCCTTTTTTCCCCGCATAACCATGGTCCATGGGGGACTTGCCACACACGCCATGCCGGCGGCTTTTCCCGGGCGCCGATCCCAGTGCAGGGCCGCGAACTATGCTAGGAATTCTACTCGGCATTGCAGCTCGAATCCAAGAAAAGTACTAGTAGGAAACGCCTCGGCAAGAAGAGCAGGGAGGAGGTAGAAAATCTCAGAGGATACACGTACTTACCATAAATGGAGAGCACGGCGAGCGCGAGGAGGAGCAGCGCCGCTCCCCGCGGCCGCATCTCTGCCGCCGGAGCGCGGTGGGCGCTGAGGGCTCAGGGCGCGGCGGCCATGCGGCTCGGGGTCACTCACAGGGATCCCACTGCGACTGCGGGCGCCTTCTTCCTCGCGCTCTGCTTCTACCGCTGCTGGTTTCCTCCTCGGGTCCGAGTATTTTTTTTTTCGTTCTCCTCGGGGTCTTTTGGTTCTTGGCATTGAAGTGATGCGCTGGTCCCGAGGGGAGCATTAATTGGGCGGGTGGGCAGATACATCCAGGTCTTTGAACCTTTTCCAAATGTAAAAACACGGCATTTCTACCGTGCATCCTAAACTTTAAGATCCGTGCCGTGCTAGTAATCAGTTTTCGTCATGTTTTGCAAAGAATGGTACCGACTGATACAGCTAAACTTGCTGAAATCCTGCATGCCAAACTTAGATTAGTGAAGTATGGCTAGAACCAAACATGCACTACAAATTTAAACAGTTTAATTACTTAAATTTAAGAAATATCAGGAAAAAAACGAATCTCTAGCAGATACTTTAAAATCCTTCATTTATGAAGAATTTCACAAATCTTTCTTGTATTTGTCCAAACATTATTTGTATATCTTACTCCGTAAAACAGTTGAGCATCAAAAACACTAGTCAAAGTTCTTGTTTGTTTGCCTCCACTTTCCTAGTTGCTCTCTGTTTTTTGACTTCACCTTTTCCCAACGCCGCTCTCCGATTTTTCTGACGTCACCGCCTCCCAACGTCACGTACAACAGCCGATATAGCCATGGTGTCATATGTTATTCCTCTCCTCACATTCTGCAATCATGACTGAACTTGTCTCGTCCTCCGCAAGTTCTCTTTTATCGATGTTGATAAACTTGTCTTCGCTCATCTTACCTGGAAAAAGAAATAAAATATGATATATTTATTCGACACCCTTCTGACCATGAATATCGTTGTCAATGGATGCTTTTCAACCACCGTAGTTGTCGTTATTTCCTTCCTCCTTCAACTCTCTCTACTATGGCCACTACTTCCACCCCATCTGCCTCTATGTGGTGCTCATCCCCTACCTTCTTTCTGAGGAGAGGAGTATTTGCCCACCATTTCCTGGTAGAGTTGGTTGACTGCTAGGTCCACATCCCCATACTTAGTTGTGTCAGAGGATGAATGTGGGTTTAAACAGCGATGTTGGGGCTCGCTCGTTCGGGTCTTTGGACAAAATTTTGAAGAAACATGTTTTATTGAATCTAATCTAGCACCCTCAATCTTAGATTCTACAAAAAAAAAATGAAAGTCCGTATAATGGTTTTACGGAATGAGATTCTACCTAATTTGCTAGAGATATTGAACCATGCAATGTAGTTTCTAGTTTGAAAGTTCATAGATGGTAAACCTAGAGGGGGCGAATAGGTTTCTACAAATTTTAATTCTTTCTTTGCAATATTAGGCTTTGCGGAATATAAAGGTGAGCCTAATGCAAACTAGGTGAGGCAACCTATATGATGATACTAGTAACTCGAACACGAAGGCTCTCACAGGCAATTATATAACAAGTAAGGAGTTCGGTTAGAGATAACCGATAGCACGCGGAGACGAGGGTTTATTCCCAAGTTCCCTTCCTTTGCAAGAAGGTACGTCACGTTTGGAGGGGTGGAGGTCCCACGAAGGATTCCCCAACGCCACGAAGGCTCACCCTATTCTCCGGAGCCTATCCCACGAAGGAATAGTTCACTCACTTGTGGCAGACTTTGAGGTAGCCTCCAAACCTTCACAATCTTGTCAGGAGTAAATCCACAGCCCGGATGCTTCCGGACCACTCTTGCCCTTCAAGAAACCCTAGAGAGGAAGTATCTTGATGAATACAAGGTGGAACAAGATTTGGCTTGGTATAACGGTAGATCGGGTCCTCCTCTATCTTTTCCCCGAAGGGATTTGAGTTTGGGTGGAGGAGGAGAGATCTGAGGCTTTTGGTGTTTCTAACAATGGAGTATGTGAGAGAGAGCTCAAGAATAGCTTGTAGTGTAGTGACTAACCCTTCAGAGGTAGAAGAAGGGGTATATTGTAACACCCCAAATTTCAATGAAAAGAAAGTTAGAGAATTCCAGAGAACAAAATTTCAAACCAACAAAAACTTTTCTTTTGCATATAGTACCATGCATAGGACTTGTGCATTTGAGTGATATGCCATGATGAGTGCTATTACTTGTTTTAGATATGCTCTAAAACCCTAGGATGATCCTGTGAAGACCACCAACCAAATAAAATCAAAGAAGGAGAAAATCCATAAAATACAAAACCCTAAAAACCCTCACATAAGCCCTATGGCATTTTTATAAATTTTGACCCTAAACCTATTTGGTTTTCACCATTAGTTGAATAATGTTATTAAACACTTATTACAACTTTTGGAACCAGGGTTGCACAATTCAAATGAATTTCAAACACTTTTCCCACTCACATGTGATGATGACCAAATCTGCCAATTTTAGTCTGATCACCACTTTGAGCCCCTGCAATTCAATTTTCTCAAACCAATTCTTGCTAACTCTTTGCACCATTTCAAAGTCAACATCAAGGTGAACAACTTTGATGAAGACCACCCTGCCAAATTCATCTTTGATCACTAGCTATGCTCATCCAAAGTTGCAACTTTATAACAAGTTCAACAATCTCCACTTAGCCATTTTGGCCAAATTTTGAAATCTAATTTTTCCACCACCACCTCAATTCATCTCTGGTCAATTACAACTTATCTCAACCTTCACATATCACAAACTTTCACCTTTTGAACTTTTTCCAATTTGGATAATTTTGCATTTTCCAAAATTGGGCACTATTTGCAACTATTGCAAATAGTGATCTACCTCACCAAATTTAAACCAAAACTATACTACAATGTTCCCTGGTCCCCTTAAACCCTAAATGAAACATAGTGGAGCTAAGGAGGGAGAGAGAGCAAGCATGGCATGGCCATGCCGGCCACATGCCGGCCATGCCGCACCACCCCCTCTCCCCTTGCTTCCCCAACCCTGGCCCTCGCGCCACGCATGCCACCGCCTCTCCTACGCCACCCTAGCCCAGCCCCGGTCGAGGAGGAGCTCGACAACGCCCAGACCAGCACGCGTCCACGACGCCCTGGACGCCGCTCACGTCGCGCGTGTGCCCGACGCGGACACACACTGGCCACGCGCCGCGCCACGACCTCGAGCACCCCCTGGACCCCCTGCGAGCACGTTGAGCATCACCGTGACACCGCAACGCTCCCAGACACGCCCTCGACCAAGACCCGCAACCGCCGTCGCCGGAGAAGAGAACCCTGGTCCGCCGCGGACGCGACGGACACGGAAGCAATGCGACCTAACCCAGCCTCCCCCGACCGCGTTGTCGCCGCCAAACGCATCGCCTGGCAGAGGAGAACCAGACAGCACCCTCGCCAAGCCCAACCGCTCGCCGGAATCGCCGCGAGCATGTCGACTTCGCCGCAGCCCCCACGGTCGCTCGCTCGCCTATAAAAGGAGAGCTCCGCTCGTCGATCTGAGCACACCATCGCCTTCCCCTCTTCTCACTTGACCGCCTGAGCCACTCCACCGTCGACATTCCCCACCGCAGCCACCCAATCGCCACCTCACTGCCGCCGGACGCCGCGGAAGATCGCCGTCGATTGAAGCCGATCCAGGAGACGCCGCCGGTGCCAGGAGCTTCGCCGTCGTCCACATCTACATCACGCACACTGCCAGCCCCCGCGGGAGCCCTGGTTAGCTCTCCCACCCCCTAGGCTCGCCGCCAGAACCTCGGCATCTCGCCGGAGAAGACGACGACCGTGCGCCGTTGGATCTCCTTCTAATCCTACGCTCCACGTCACCCCGTACCGTTTCGGGTTTAAACGCCCACTGACGGGTGGTCCCCACCCTGTCAGCAGGCCCGCGCGCACTGGATGCGCTGCTGGGCCATTTTTCTCTGTTTAAACAGTTTCGGCCCACGTTGGTTTCCCGCCGGCCTGTTTAATTCAAATTCGTTTTAAACATTTTCCAAACAATCCAATACTGCACAAACTTTGAAATTAAATAGTTTCAAATTGGCTAAACCAAATTTAGTGCATTTGATATTGTTGGAAAGCCACTGAAATTCTCTACAAAATGCCACTGGCCTCTTGGTCAATTTCTTTGTAGAATTAATGTGACAAAAATAACAAGCCAGGGACTTTTCCCTATTCAAATAATTTTTAAAAATCAACCAAAATATATATTAAGTTTTTTCCAACTCTGATAGCTCACATTGGACTTACACTAATTGTTTATGCAATAAAATGGTGTGGTCACTTTGCATGATCATGCCATGGTGTAGTGAATGGATATTTTGACTAGTTTAACTAGTTGATATTGTCCAAAACTATTAAAGTTAAATTGTGTGAAGTCTTATACTTCATTTAAACTTGTCTCACATGAATTCATGGGATGTTTGGACCCTTGGTTCCAAACTCTCTTATATGAAATTCTTGAGATTTAAATCAAATGTAGTGTTATTTAAATGGTATGAGGTGTTCCACCTCATTTAAATCATTCTCCCAAATGATGATGATGAGGAACATTTGACTTAGGTCAAGATGAGTTCATCCATGACTGTTGGAGAAATTAAATCTTAAGAAGATTTCAATGAGAGGAATTTATTTCTCAAGAACCCTATGGAACTATCATCTACAGATAGAATTCAAATTCTATTTTAAATCCCACCACCCATGCACCCTAGTTCATTTATGTGTGTGCATAGAGTAGTTTGTGTGTTTATTTGTGATGTGTGGAATAGCCATTGAATTAGTGAGTAATTATACTCGTATTCAAATTTAGACGGTAGCACCGGAGAGTACACCGAAGAAGAAGGTTGCTACCAGGAGGAGGAGGAGGAACAGTTTGAGAACTACCAAGGCAAGCTAAATTACTATGCAAGCTTTTACCCTTGCAAAGTGCAAAGCCCCTTGGGGCATGGCACTATGTTTCTTATCTTTTCTTATGTGAACCCATCCCAAGTTTTTACTTGTTTTCTAAATGATTTACTTTTATAGTTAACTTTGGTCAAAGTACAAGTTGGGTACTAGAGTAGTGAGTTAGTCTCTTCCAAGCAAGGCAAGATAGCACCCCTCATGAATTAGAGCTAGTGCTAATAAACTAAATTTGACTACTCTAGATGGGAGCCTTGTGATTTTTGAAAGGATTTTGAAACCTTGGAATGAAGATGCATTCCATTGAATGATTTTTGAAGGTGAATATGACCAAGAGAAGATGGTGATTTTTTTATAAAACATGATGTTGGTTTGAATGCGATACCTTTCCAATTCTCAAGTACCCCCACAATACACGATTATGGGTAGGGCTTAACCGGAAGTTTATGCGTCTTAGTATGGGTTCCCTCTAAACAAGCGTCATCGGGGTTATGCCGAAAGCTGCCTCTACCACAAAAGAAACGATACGATATGATGCGAAATGAGGTGAATGTCCGGCCCAAGCCTGTGCAGTTCCCGAGGTTGGACAGTTGGTCTTCACTGGGAGGCCAAGCTCATGGGGAGAGGTGCTCATACTAGGGTTCGTAAGTGAAAGGTTATGGTTGATAATCCGCGTACTGTGTTACGATCATTCGGGGAAATCCCGACGGATGAAATCAAATGTTGTGGCACAAGTGTGCAACCTCTGCAGAGTGTAAACCTATTCGAATAGCCGCGTCCACGGTTACGGACGGTTGGAAAGGCCATACAGTTTCCGATGTCATATCTTTGAAAATGATGTTGAAAGGTGATGGTGAAATGATTTGTGGTGGATTGAATTGAAATCACCACTTGAATGGTGGGGATGACACTAATGTTCTCACTTGAGTTAGTTAGCACTTGAGTAAGCTTTTCTCAAAACTTTGTGAACTAAAACTAGCTTTATGCAAATAAACTAGAGCTTAGCAAACCCTACTAGAATGTCTAGCACTTACATTAGTTTGAGTTTGCGAGTACTCAACGTACTCACGGCTTTGTCCCTGGCTATTCAAATGGCCAGAGTATGAAGATGAACAAGGAGATGACCAGCAGGACGCCTACGACAACTAAGCGCCTTCCGACGTCAAGCGTTGGCCTGTGGACTCGAGAGTCCTTGTATCTTACGCTTCCGCTATGTTGAACTATGAACTTGTGTTGGTTCGTTGATCAATAGATCAACTATTCGTGTAATATGGATCATGTGATTCCAATTTGTAAGACTTATGGTTTGTAAGGAATGATGACTGTGATACTTAACTATTATGCCTCGCAACAACAATATTCCTGGGATTGCGATGTATGACATAATAGGCATTCGGACTTAAAAATCCGGGTGTTGACAAGTTGGTATCAGAGCCATTGTTTGACCTTAGAAGACCTTAGTTAGACTGGGCGTTCTGAAAAATTTAACTTTGTAATCAAATGAAAGAATTACTTGTGAAAATTTACTACACTCTTGTCTTTGAGACTTTGCCAAAATTTGATCATGTTCTATCTTATTTGAATCAACTTAAAACTTTGCCACACTTTGCACTCTCTAACTTACTCATCCAATTCTCTTTCAGATGGAGCCAAATGAACCCCTCAACACCAAGTTTTATCAGCTTGGAAACGGAGGAAGCTTGATCTTCGAGCATGACCTCGACTCCCTGTCGGATCACCTTGGCCGCCCACACCCCGAGTTTCACGGGATTCAGGTGGACGACCAGCCGGGAGGGGAACTGCAGTGGATTATCACTGCCGACTTGAGGGGCAAGCTGGAGCCTCCCACCTCGGAGAGGATCCTTTTCTCTTTCAGGGAAAGCAACTGGCTCGACGGGCTTGCACGTGCTCTTCAGGAAGCACTTGCTCGTCTGTGCGGACAGAATACCGAAGCCCTTCGTGAGGAACGCTTTGCGCATCTCGCACGGCGTAACTCTGACGGAAGACCCATGGATGTGCCACTCCACCCCCAGTTGAGGCACCATGTGGATCACTTGGACTTCATGCTCTACCAGACTCAGAGGGACCTCGACGCCTCTCGCGCTTACGCGAACCAGACCCATGCTCACATCATCGAGCAGGGTGAGGCGATCAAGCTACTCAACAACGACCGCAGGAACCTTCGCCAGCAGCATGCCAAGAAGGACGCTACGATTCGCCGCCTTCGCGACCGGATCGCGTCACTTGAGGCCACTGTCACGGCCCAGGAGGATCAGATTCGTCACATGGAGGAGGACGATGAAGGCATCGATATTCGGGGAGGAGACGCCTTCCTGAGCGATGACGATGACTTTGAGGAGGACGAGAACACCGAGGAGGAGGACTACGAGTTCCTAGAGGCCGGACAGGATGACTACGTCCCGATTGATATCGATGATGAGGAGTAGTTGCACTAGTTTCACTTATAGTAGGTGTGAGTTGTATCCCGTCCTTTGTATCGTAGCATGAGAATGGTTCTTAAAACCATTGGAGTATGTGTAGTTTGTACTATGTATTGCATGAATGAATGAATGTTATGTTTGTCATGAAAAGTTTACAAGTTGTCAAATGTTTTTCAAACTTAACCCCAAAATGAACGCAGCCGAGCTTGTGGAGCTGAAGAAGCAAATAGATGACATGTTAGCCAAAGGTTTGATTAGACCAAGTGCATCCCCCTGGAGATCCCCCGTCTTGTTTGTTGACAAGAAGGATGGTGCAAATCGTTTATGCACAGACTATCGTAAGCTTAACGATGTCACCATCAAAAACAAATACCCCTTACCCAAGATCGAAGACTTGTTTGACCAACTCACCGGATCCCGAGTTTTCTCGAAGATTGATCTTAGAACTGGATACCACCAACTGAAGATCCGAGCCACCGACATTCCAAAAACTGCCTTTACCACCAGATATGGGTTGTATGAGTACAACGTCATGTCGTTTGGATTGACCAATGCCCCCGCTTACTTCATGAACCTCATGAATAAGATCTTCATGAACTTTTTGGACAAGTTTGTCGTTGTTTTCATCGACGACATTCTGGTCTACTCCAAGTCCGAAGAGGAACATGAACAGCATTTGGAGATTGTTCTAGAAACCCTTAGACAGCACCAGTTGTACGCCAAGTTTAGCAAGTGTGAGTTTTGGCTGGAAGAAGTTGGATTCCTCGGACACATCTTGTCTGCAGGAGGAATTGCCGTAGATCCCGCCAAGATCAAAACTGTTATGGAATGGAAAGCCCCAACCACACAAACTGAGGTCCGTGCTTTTCTTGGATTAGCCGGATATTACCGCAGATTTGTAGAAGGTTTCTCGAGCATCGCTCGACCAATGACCCAACTGCTGAAAAAGGACAGAAAGTTTGAGTGGACCGACAAGTGTGAAGAGAGCTTTCAACAGCTCAAGAGTAGACTGACAACAGCCCCAATCCTGATCATGCCAGATATCGCAAAGCCCTTTGACGTATATTGCGACGCCTCCAAGACTGGACTTGGATGCGTGCTTATGCAAGAAGGAAAGGTTGTATCCTACCTTTCTAGGCAACTCAAGCAACATGAGCAGAACTACCCAACCCACGACCTCGAGCTTGCAGCCGTGGTCTTAGCCTTGAAAGTTTGGCGTCATTACCTCATGGGTAATCGATGCGAGATCTACTCCGACCACAAAAGCCTCAAATACATTTTCACCCAGAAAGAGTTGAACATGAGACAACGCCGATGGATCGAATTGATCAAGGATTACGACATGGAGATTCACTACCACCCCGGCAAGGCCAATGTGGTAGCGGATGCTTTGAGTCGACTGCCGTGCCAGTTGAACTCCATGCTCGCAACCGAACAGCCCAGTTTGCACCAAGAGTTTGAGCAGTTCAGACTTGAACTCGTTAGTGAAGGATTCCTAGCCAGCATAGAACTACAACCCACCTTGGTTGGTCAGATCAAGGAAGCCCAGAAAGACAACGCTAGCATTGACGGAATCAAGAAACAGATAGCCGCAGGAAAAGCCCCCGGATTCACCATTGACGAAGCCGGAGTGCTTTGGTACAAAGAACGTCTCTGCGTACCATCGGACTCTGACTTGAAGCAAGTCATCCTGCAAGAAGCCCATGACACCCTTTACTCCATCCACCCCGGAGGTACCAAGATGTACCAGGACCTAAAGGAACAATTTTGGTGGCACGGAATGAAGAGAGAGATCGGTAGCTATATCGCTAAGTGTGACATCTGTCAGAGAGTCAAGGCAGAACACCAAAGACCCGCCGGACTGTTGCAACCCCTTCAGATTCCAGAATGGAAATGGGACTCCGTAGGAATGGACTTTATCACCGGACTGCCCAAATCCAGCAAAGGCAATGATTCCATATGGGTAGTGGTCGATAGATTGACCAAAGTCGCCCATTTCATCGCCGTCAAAACCACCTATCAAGGCCCCAAGTTGGCTGAACTTTACATCTCCAGAATAGTCGCCTTGCACGGGACCCCCAAATCGATAGTGTCTGATAGAGGATCACAGTTCACCTCAAGGTTACGCGAAGGTGCATGAAGGACTAGGCACTCGCCTAAATTTCAGCACCGCCTATCACCCTCGACCGACGGACAGATCGAGAGAGTAAACCAGATCTTGGAAGACATGCTTAGAGCATGCGTACTTGGAATACGGATCCAAGTGGGAAGACCGCCTACCTTACGCAGAATTCTCATACAACAATAGTTATCAAGCCAGCCTACAGATGGCCCCCTTTGAAGCCTTGTACGGAAGGAAGTGCCGTACCCCCCTGAACTGGTCAGAAGTCGGAGAGAGTCAAGTTTTCGGCCCGGACGTTCTTCGTGAAGCCGAAGAGAAGGTTCACAAGATCCGTGAGTATCTCAAGACTGTGCAATCCAGACAGAAGAGCTACGCTGACAAAAGACGTCGGGAGATGACCTTTGAGATCGGAGATTTCGTCTATCTCAAAGTATCCCCCTTGAAAGGGATGCAAAGGTTTCAGCTGAAAGGAAAGCTTGCACCTCGCTATGTGGGACCTTTCCAAGTCCTCAGCCGCCGAGGTGAAGTATCTTATCAACTGGAGTTGCCTGAAGAAATGTCGGCTGTGCACGACGTTTTTCACATCTCACTTCTCCGGAAATGTCTTGAAGTCCCTGAGAAGACCGAAGTGTTCAAGAACATCGATCACCGATCGGTGGATATCAACCAGGATCTGACTTACCGCGAAGTGCCGATTCGCATCCTAGAAGAAGCGTACAGAACCACCCGCACCCGAAGCATCAAGTTTCTGAAGATCCAATGGAGCAATCATACCGAGGATGAAGCCACCTGGGAACGCGAAGACTTCATGAAGAAGGAGTACCCAGATCTCTTTAGTACCTAACTTTCTTTTTGATCTCGGGACGAGATCTTTTGTAAGGGGGAAGGGTTTGTAACACCCCAAATTTCAATGAAAAGAAAGTTAGAGAATTCCAGAGAACAAAATTTCAAACCAACAAAAACTTTTCTTTTGCATATAGTACCATGCATAGGACTTGTGCATTTGAGTGATATGCCATGATGAGTGCTATTACTTGTTTTAGATATGATCTAAAACCCTAGGATGATCCTGTGAAGACCACCAACCAAATAAAATCAAAGAAGGAGAAAATCCATAAAATACAAAACCCTAAAAACCCTCACATAAGCCCTATGGCATTTTTATAAATTTTGACCCTAAACCTATTTGGTTTTCACCATTAGTTGAATAATGTTATTAAACACTTATTACAACTTTTGGAACCAGGGTTGCACAATTCAAATGAATTTCAAACACTTTTCCCACTCACATGTGATGATGACCAAATCTGCCAATTTTAGTCTGATCACCACTTTGAGCCCCTGCAATTCAATTTTCTCAAACCAATTCTTGCTAACTCTTTGCACCATTTCAAAGTCAACATCAAGGTGAACAACTTTGATGAAGACCACCCTGCCAAATTCATCTTTGATCACTAGCTATGCTCATCCAAAGTTGCAACTTTATAACAAGTTCAACAATCTCCACTTAGCCATTTTGGCCAAATTTTGAAATCTAATTTTTCCACCACCACCTCAATTCATCTCTGGTCAATTACAACTTATCTCAACCTTCACATATCACAAACTTTCACCTTTTGAACTTTTTCCAATTTGGATAATTTTGCATTTTCCAAAATTGGGCACTATTTGCAACTATTGCAAATAGTGATCTACCTCACCAAATTTAAACCAAAACTATACTACAATGTTCCCTGGTCCCCTTAAACCCTAAATGAAACATAGTGGAGCTAAGGAGGGAGAGAGAGCAAGCATGGCATGGCCATGCCGGCCACATGCCGGCCATGCCGCACCACCCCCTCTCCCCTTGCTTCCCCAACCCTGGCCCCTGCGCCACAGCATGCCACCGCCTCTCCTACGCCACCCTAGCCCAGCCCCGGTCGAGGAGGAGCTCGACAACGCCCAGACCAGCACGCGTCCACGACGCCCTGGACGCCGCTCACGTCGCGCGTGTGCCCGACGCGGACACACACTGGCCACGCGCCGCGCCACGACCTCGAGCACCCCCTGGACCCCCTGCGAGCACGTTGAGCATCACCGTGACACCGCAACGCTCCCAGACACGCCCTCGACCAAGACCCGCAACCGCCGTCGCCGGAGAAGAGAACCCTGGTCCGCCGCGGACGCGACGGACACGGAAGCAATGCGACCTAACCCAGCCTCCCCCGACCGCGTTGTCGCCGCCAAACGCATCGCACGCGCAGGAGAACCAGACAGCACCCTCGCCAAGCCCAACCGCTCGCCGGAATCGCCGCGAGCATGTCGACTTCGCCGCAGCCCCCACGGTCGCTCGCTCGCCTATAAAAGGAGAGCTCCGCTCGTCGATCTGAGCACACCATCGCCTTCCCCTCTTCTCACTTGACCGCCTGAGCCACTCCACCGTCGACATTCCCCACCGCAGCCACCCAATCGCCACCTCACTGCCGCCGGACGCCGCGGAAGATCGCCGTCGATTGAAGCCGATCCAGGAGACGCCGCCGGTGCCAGGAGCTTCGCCGTCGTCCACATCTACATCACGCACACTGCCAGCCCCCGCGGGAGCCCTGGTTAGCTCTCCCACCCCCTTGGCTCGCCGCCAGAACCTCGGCATCTCGCCGGAGAAGACGACGACCGTGCGCCGTTGGATCTCCTTCTAATCCTACGCTCCACGTCACCCCGTACCGTTTCGGGTTTAAACGCCCACTGACGGGTGGTCCCCACCCTGTCAGCAGGCCCGCGTGCACTGGATGCGCTGCTGGGCCGTTTTTCTCTGTTTAAACCGTTTCGGCCCACGTTGGTTTCCCGCCGGCCTGTTTAATTCAAATTCGTTTTAAACATTTTCCAAACAATCCAATACTGCTCAAACTTTGAAATTAAATAGTTTCAAATTGGCTAAACCAAATTTAGTGCATTTGATATTGTTGGAAAGCCACTGAAATTCTCTACAAAATGCCACTGGCCTCTTGGTCAATTTCTTTGTAGAATTAATGTGACAAAAATAACAAGCCAGGGACTTTTCCCTATTCAAATAATTTTTAAAAATCAACCAAAATATATATTAAGTTTTTTCCAACTCTGATAGCTCACATTGGACTTACACTAATTGTTTATGCAATAAAATGGTGTGGTCACTTTGCATGATCATGCCATGGTGTAGTGAATGGATATTTTGACTAGTTTAACTAGTTGATATTGTCCAAAACTATTAAAGTTAAATTGTGTGAAGTCTTATACTTCATTTAAACTTGTCTCACATGAATTCATGGGATGTTTGGACCCTTGGTTCCAAACTCTCTTATATGAAATTCTTGAGATTTAAATCAAATGTAGTGTTATTTAAATGGTATGAGGTGTTCCACCTCATTTAAATCATTCTCCCAAATGATGATGATGAGGAACATTTGACTTAGGTCAAGATGAGTTCATCCATGACTGTTGGAGAAATTAAATCTTAAGAAGATTTCAATGAGAGGAATTTATTTCTCAAGAACCCTATGGAACTATCATCTACAGATAGAATTCAAATTCTATTTTAAATCCCACCACCCATGCACCCTAGTTTATTTATGTGTGTGCATAGAGTAGTTTGTGTGTTTATTTGTGATGTGTGGAATAGCCATTGAATTAGTGAGTAATTATACTCGTATTCAAATTTAGACGGTAGCACCGGAGAGTACACCGAAGAAGAAGGTTGCTACCAGGAGGAGGAGGAGGAACAGTTTGAGAACTACCAAGGCAAGCTAAATTACTATGCAAGCTTTTACCCTTGCAAAGTGCAAAGCCCCTTGGGGCATGGCACTATGTTTCTTATCTTTTCTTATGTGAACCCATCCCAAGTTTTTACTTGTTTTCTAAATGATTTACTTTTATAGTTAACTTTGGTCAAAGTACAAGTTGGGTACTAGAGTAGTGAGTTAGTCTCTTCCAAGCAAGGCAAGATAGCACCCCTCATGAATTAGAGCTAGTGCTAATAAACTAAATTTGACTACTCTAGATGGGAGCCTTGTGATTTTTGAAAGGATTTTGAAACCTTGGAATGAAGATGCATTCCATTGAATGATTTTTGAAGGTGAATATGACCAAGAGAAGATGGTGATTTTTTTATAAAACATGATGTTGGTTTGAATGCGATACCTTTCCAATTCTCAAGTACCCCCACAATACCTGATTATGGGTAGGGCTTAACTGGAAGTTTATGCGTCTTAGTATGGGTTCCCTCTAAACAAGCGTCATCGGGGTTATGCCGAAAGCTGCCTCTACCACAAAAGAAACGATACGATATGATGCGAAATGAGGTGAATGTCCGGCCCAAGCCCTGTGCAGTTCCCAGGTTGACAGTTGGTCTTCACTGGGAGGCCAAGCTCATGGGGAGAGGTGCTCATACTAGGGTTCGTAAGTGAAAGGTTATGGTTGATAATCCGCGTACTGTGTTACGATCATTCGGGGAAATCCCGACGGATGAAATCAAATGTTGTGGCACAAGTGTGCAACCTCTGCAGAGTGTAAACCTATTCGAATAGCCGCGTCCACGGTTACGGACGGTTGGAAAGGCCATACAGTTTCCGATGTCATATCTTTGAAAATGATGTTGAAAGGTGATGGTGAAATGATTTGTGGTGGATTGAATTGAAATCACCACTTGAATGGTGGGGATGACACTAATGTTCTCACTTGAGTTAGTTAGCACTTGAGTAAGCTTTTCTCAAAACTTTGTGAACTAAAACTAGCTTTATGCAAATAAACTAGAGCTTAGCAAACCCTACTAGAATGTCTAGCACTTACATTAGTTTGAGTTTGCGAGTACTCAACGTACTCACGGCTTTGTCCCTGGCTATTCAAATGGCCAGAGTATGAAGATGAACAAGGAGATGACCAGCAGGACGCCTACGACAACTAAGCGCCTTCCGACGTCAAGCGTTGGCCTGTGGACTCGAGAGTCCTTGTATCTTACGCTTCCGCTATGTTGAACTATGAACTTGTGTTGGTTCGTTGATCAATAGATCAACTATTCGTGTAATATGGATCATGTGATTCCAATTTGTAAGACTTATGGTTTGTAAGGAATGATGACTGTGATACTTAACTATTATGCCTCGCAACAACAATATTCCTGGGATTGCGATGTATGACATAATAGGCATTCGGACTTAAAAATCCGGGTGTTGACATATATATAGTGTCACTTGAAATATGGCCATTGATGACTTGCCACCTCAGCAACTTCTTCGAGGAACCCGTTCAACCGGGCCGGCCGGCTCAGGCAGGGGCGGGCCCACTTCAATTCAAGGGTATTCAGTTGAATACCCAAATACTTTGAAAAATACATTGATATATATGAATATTGTACATAATATATAAAAAGTAAAACGCCCCTAGAATGACATGAGTGTTTGAAGTAGCACAAATGGTTTGTTAAGAACTATCTATTCGTTAGGTCTTGAGTTCAACCCCTATTTTTGCATTTTATTGTTCATTTTTTGCAAAATATATTTTGTGCATGTATTTTTGTTATAGGAAGATCATATCGTGTTTTCTCTACTCTTACGTTTTCATATTAACCCCAGTTGTTAGAGATTTGTAAGAATTTACACATTCAGCATAATAATTTATAAACTTTGTTTCGTATAATAATTATTTTTTATACTTTGAATACCCATAATTAATATTCTGGGCCCGCCCCTGGGCTCAGGCACCGGTCAGACCGGGCCTGGGACCGGGCCATCCGGTCCAAACCGGAGCTGGGACCGGTCCATGACCGGGCCAGGTCATTGTCGTGCAGTAATGCCCCCAGATGTCATCAGCGTAGGAGTCGGTTGGCGCCGGGGCGCCCGGCCGACAACCCTGTCAGACCGGGCTCCTGACCGGACCAGATCGGTCCAAACCGGGCCAGTGACCGGGCCATGACCGGGAGGGCTCTGTGACTTACAGTACATCCCCCCGCTGGCACCAGCCGAGGAGTCGGTCGGCGCCGGGCTGGCCGGTGCCACGGCCGGTCTGACCGGGACTATGGCTGGCCAGGTGCTGAAGAGCTCTTCTTGATTGTTGTCGAAGTGGGGGGTCTCCATTTACCTTCTTTTTCCATTGATACACCATTTATGCCTCTTTGGCTAATACCTAGGATTAACCTCATAGACATGTATTAGGCCAAATACTCTAGCACGGTGTCAATGTTACCAAAATAATGGATAAGGGTAAAATACCCTTACAATCTCCCCCTTTTTGGTATACGATGACAAACCGAGCTAGGGTCACATATAGATATTATGATAAGCTTTAAACCTTGATTCCTTATAAGATATTAAGACAGCTCCCCCATAATGTGTGCACTTGGAGAATTTGCGTTTGAATGCAAAGTGTACCATTTGTGTAATATGAGAAGATCCCCCAATATCTTTAGGAAACAAGCATGGTATGGACAATATCAAGATATATAAGCATAAAGCATAATCACCCTAATATAGAGATTAAGCATACAAGTACTTGTTCATACACGAGTTATTCAAAGTAGCAAATGGTTCTTGGAATGAAAAAGCAAATAAGCACAAGAATATAGTGCAAGAAGTTATTCAATCTAAGTTTTTAGGATCAAGAATACCAAGTTCTCCTCTCAAGTTCACAAACCGGGCTTCATCCAAAGGCTTAGTAAAAATATCCACCAATTGGTACGCTGTCCCCACATGAGCAAGATCAATGTCCCTATTAGCAACATGGTCACGTAGGAAGTGATGGCAAATGGTTCTTGGAATGAAAAAGCAAATAAGCACAAGCCAAATAAGAAGCAAATAAAGTATCAATCATGGCTTGTGCAACCAAGGGACCCCGTGATCCTAGAATATACTCTCTTCTCCCCGGCCCTTTGGATCGGAACACCAAAAAGGCGAAGAAAAGAGTAGGGATGCTATCGTTCCCATCAGTAGAACTCTGTCCCAGCGGGTGGAGAGCCATCATCCTTATCCTCGTCCTCATCACCCTCATCATCATCATCACCATACGCTTCATTGTCTTCATCATAATCTTCTCTATAGCCAGTAGTATCAGGATCCTGAGCAGATCTAGGGGAAGACCACCATGAGCATACATGGAGAAATCAAAGTTCTAGAGCATCTCATCATCAATGGGAGGCATCTCCCAAGTTGGTGCAATCACAGGCTCCATCTCGGGTCCAGGAGGAGGAACATGGTGATTCCTTGCAGCCATGAACTCATTTTGGCGCCTCCCGGTCTCCTGGTTCAAGGCAAGAATTGATGAGCAACATCATTGGTATTCCTGCACATCTGCCACAAGCTAGTCAAAAAGCGAGAAGCATCGCGCTTGGGGCGCCTAGAGTAGCTGGTGAAAGTGCATGGAGCCCCCATGTGTAGTTTTGGTAATTAATGACAATCCCTATGGACTAATGTTTGCATTTGAGTTATATTTGTAGGAGTTGTCCATAGGCGATTCTTGAACCATATGTTGGCTTCAAGGTTGCAATAAGAAGAATTTGATGAAGGATATCAAGTGTCAAGTATGTCTTGAAGATGAAGATGAAGTGAGCCCTCAAGTTACTTCAAGACATCAATATGATGAAGAATGAAGAATGAAGTGCAAGTTTAAGATGAGCCAACTCGAAGAGTTCATAATCTTGAAGCTTGCCATGGAGAAATGAAGTGCAAGTTCAAGATGAGTCATCTCGAAGAGATCCTTTGCTTGAGTCTTGCCATCCACATGGTGGTCATGGTTATGTGAAGATGCGGCGAAGAAGAAGCTCTCCCATGGTGGATTATGGGGGAGCAATCCACAAGACTTCGTCAAGCAAGCACAAGCAAGAAAGGCGTTCCATCTTGTTGAGGTCAAGATCGTCGTCATCGAGCTCAAGTGGTATGCACAAGGTTAAGGTTTGCTCTTGATAGGGTTTCTTTCTCACCGGTCTCATGGTGTAGTTGGAGACCAGTTTATAGTTTAGTTGCCGTACTATCAAGAGGGCTCTCGAGTGAGTAACTCGATCGTATCATTCGGAGAGAGCTCAAACCTTTGCATCCTTGCATCATCTTTCTTGGTTGTTATTTGGATCTTATCCATGTGATGTTTTAGAGCTTGTGCTTATTCTCATGACAAGGTCTAGTTCATCGAAAACGGATTTCGCATAGATCACTTGTTGCGTTTTCGAGTTTGGTTCATCATCATCTTTCTTGGTTGTTATTTGGATCTTATCCATGAGGTGATTTAGAGCTTTTGGTTATTTCCATAGCAACCTCTAGTTCATCGAAAACGGATTCCGCATGAATCACTTGTTGCGTTTTCGATATTGGAGTTTTTCTCGGTTTTTCGTATTGAGAGGTTTCACTCTAAAATACATAGAAAAACCTACCCCACTTGTTCTTAAGATTTTCACTCTTTGTGGGATAGCCTTTGTCATCCTCTTTACAACAAAATTGGTTTCACCTAAATCCAAGTTTCCTAACTCAACTTGTTGCATTTTCGAGGTTGGAGGTTTTACCGGTATGTCCTTTTTAGATAGGTCAAACCTTTCGTCTTTTATTTATATCCTACCTTACTGGACTATGATGGTTCCCTGCATGATCTTGTAGAGCTTGTTACTAGCTTCGAAACGAGCCCAAGATCATCAAAATCGGAGTCCGGATGCAAAAGTTCTTGAGGTTTTCGTATCGGGTGTTTGGGAAAAAACAGGGGGGCCGGAACTGCCGCCGGGAACACCCCGGCACTGCCGCCGGGCCGGCACTGCCGGTGGAAAAAGGCCAGCACTGCCGGCCACCCCGACACTGCCGGTGGAACAAGGCCGGCACTGCCGGCCTGTCGCGATTTTGGCCCCAACGGGCAGAAATCTAAGACCCATATTTAAGGCCTTCTTCCTCCTCTTTCTCCCCACTTCTTCTTCCTCCTTTGGCTCTCCACCATTGCTGACCTTGAGAGCTTTCCACATCCCTCTACTCCTCCAATGATTCTTGAATCCATTTGAGGGAAAAGGAAGAGCAGATCTAGATCTGCATTTCTACCAATCAAATCCATCTCTTTGTGAGTGGAACTCTCTAGATCTTGATCTTGGTGTTCTTTGTGAATTCCTTTGTTCTTCCTCTCTTATTCCCCCAATAGCTTTTGTAGCTTTGTTGGAATTTAAGAGAGAAGGACTTGAGCATCTTTGTGGTGTTCTTGCCATTGCATTTGGTGCATCGGTTTGAGTTCTCCACGGTGATTCGTGGAGGTGAAACCAAGAAAGTTGTTACTCTTGGGTTCTTGGAACCCTAGACGGATTCTAGGCCTTTGTGGCGATTTGTTGGGAGCCTCCAATTGAGTTGTGGATGTGTGCCCCAATCTTTGTGTAAGGCCCGGTTTCCGCCTCGAAGGAAATCCCTTAGTGGAATCGTGACCTAGGCCTTTGTGGCGAGGGTCACCGGAGATTTAGGTGAGGCGCCTTCGTGGCGTTCGGTGTGTGGTGTGAGTACCGCATCTTGGGGTGAGGCCTTTGTGGCGTTGGTGTGCATCGAGCAACCACACCTCAAGGTGAGCCTCTTGTGGCGTTCGGGAGCACTAAGCCACCGCACCTCTCCAACGGAGATTATGTAATATCCCAGGTTTAGAGGCAAGAAAAAGAGAGAACACGAGAATGTGCATTGCATTCATGCATAGAAAATCCGGGGGATTTTCGCGCGTTCATCTAAAACACAAAGTGATCGAGGTTTCTCTTGTGTCGATGGAATTGATGTGTGTCATCCACACAAGTGCGATAAATTTCGACATGACCTTTGTTGATTTATTATGTTTTCGAGGGAAATAGTTTGAATTCAAATTCAAATATGAAAGACATAATTCAAATAATAAATTGAATTGGAATTTGAAATTTAAACAAGTATATAAATATTATATGTACAAGTAACTACACTTGATAAGTCCAAATAAACAAATGAGTTAACTTTATTACAAATAGGATTACTTAATAATTTACAAGTTAGAAAATGAAATAGAAAATTACAAGAGAATAAAAAGAAAACCCTAAGACTAAACCTTCATCTTCTCAATCCTCTAAATTCTTCCTTTCCCTGCAATAAAGGAAAACAAAACAAATACAAAAGAAATAAAAGTGGTTAATGTTAAAATGTTTGCCTCACCTTTGGTGAGGCAATGCTAAATATTGGAAACTAGCTACTGGGAACTAGGAACTTGTCCTAATCCCCAAATTTTGATTAGAGGGAGAAACACTTTTCTTAGGCAACATTAGGGTCAAATGGATCATTTAAGGGACAATTGGGCGACAATTGGATCAGGAGAGGCAACACTGATCATGAAGGCAACACGAGACTAAGGCAATATGGGCATGATCCATTTCTCTTTCTAGACAGGCAACAATGCAGCATATCAGTTCCCTCTAATCTAGCTTGTTTCCTTAAAACCCACGAATTCATCAAAATAAATCATTTGTGACATAGAAAAGTCATAATGATCTTACTCAAATATTTTGAAGTCATTTGCTGAATAAGCAAAGCTTAATTGCTCTCAGATGTGTGAATAATTCATACATAATTAAGCCATATGAATTAAACCATAGATGCAATGTCATACACCAGCAAGTAATACACTTGGTTGTATTCCAAAATAAAGGCCCACATGATTAAGTATAAGTATTAGCCGAAGCCCCACTAGGCCACTGGATGGATAAGAGAGAAAGGAAAATAGTTCTACACATGGATAAGGATGGCATCAATCAAAGCTTGCACTAGGTGGAAAGTAACCAGCATTGAAACTTGAGCAGTCAAGTGATGTCACTACAAGCGACAAATACAACATGCACACCTGTGTCTTTGTCACACACACAGCCAACATCCCAGCCCTATATAAACAGCACAGCCACAACAAGCCAAACCATTTGATCTTTCCAGCAAATTCATTCCAACCATAGAATAGCATCAGCAGCTATAGAACAGCAAGAACAAATCCACTAGTTAGAACCATAAGCCTACAAATGAATCTGGGAGGGTATACAAGCAGCAAGGAGGAGAAGGCATGCCACAAGCTGCAGTTTATTTCAGAACCAACAAGAACAAGATACCAAGCTCCAGAGTGCAACAGGTAGAAAACCTTCAGTAACATAACTTGATCATGGAGTATATGTTCTTATCTTGCATGAACATCTCTGGGGAATAAAGGTTTGTACAAAGAAAATCACCATCCAACTACCCTTCAACTAGACTCTGTCTAGGAGGATTTGAGAGATGTATTTCTCTCAGATCTGGCATAGAAGTGCTATGCCTAGCTCATCACAGAGAATCTTATTAAACCATAAATAGTATATCTGTTCTTATCCAATAAATTGTGCCTCAGCCTTTGCATCACAGGCAGGGCCCAAGAATCAAGCAGCAGCATCTGTTCTTATAAATTTTTATACAGTACAGCCTTCACCGAAATCCACTAGCTGTAGAAGCATACTTAGGATCCAGGAAATCACTCCTAGACCAACTAAGTAGAACTAGAAAAGCAAGCAGGACCAGAAGCTAGCCATCATATAAAGTATCCAGTAAGCATCTCCACTAATCAGAGCATAATAAGCACACCATAAGCTCACCAAAAATCCAACAAGTAAATCATCCAGTAATAGTACTTCTGTTTCATTGCTTGAACTCAACCATGAATTAAATGGGGCATCAATTTGTATCATAGTTAAACCCCAAACCAAACATCAACTCAAAAGTGCATGTCGTAGCATATGTTCTGTTTCATCAGTTAAAGAAATACAACCAGCCATACATGCCTGGATGATTAATTATCCAATTAGAGGCATCACTGTATATATAAAGCAAGGATCTGTCCAATACCAGTTGTGCATTTGATTGAGTCATCACCATAAACAGCCACTACTAATTAACATGTCACCAGGATTTACATAGGGTCCAGGAAATAATCTCAGTCCAACCAAGTATTATACAAGCAGTAGTGTATGTTTAGCAGATAAGAGCGATTCCATACTCACACAAGCCACCAATGCATAATCATAAACAGAGATGGGTGAGGGTTAACTCACATTGCAGCAGTAGCAGTATAAGAGGCGTAGTCGCAGCCGTCAACGCGCCGGGGTTGCGTCGACGACACCGTCCAACCGGCGGCGAGGTTACCACACATGTAGCACCATCACCATGCATCACCACCAGTTCATTGACGCCGGGGTTGCGTCGGCGACGCCGTCCTGCCGGCGTCGAGTCATCCACCAGTACATCAGCACCGCAACACACCACCAGGACACCACCACGTGAGGAACCAGAGCAGCCGGGTAGGGCAGAGCCGAGCTGGGGCTCGTGGCGCTCCAAGAGGAGGTCCAGTTTGCCTAGGAGAGCAGCCGGAGGCGGTAGCGGCCGGTGGCGACCATGCCAACCCGCAGTAGGGTGTTGCCCCGGGAGTGCAAGCGAAGGTGTAGAGAGGATGGCATCGTTGCGGCGGCTGGGGAAGGAGAAGTCGCGATGGAGCCACATCGACAAATGGTGGCGCCGGAATCGGCCGGCAACGGCCGGGTATACAGGTGGCGGAGCTAGGGTTCCGGGGTCGGGGATGTCAGTGGAGAACCACAAAAATCAAATCGAGTTGGAGGAGGTTGTAGGACTCATCGAGGCGGACGAAAGCCCTAACTCACCGGTGGCAAAGAGGCCAGGGAGCAGCCGGCGGCGGGCGGCGACGCCACGCCATCGCCAGGAGCTCGAGGGCGTCGTGTGCGTGAGACGAGAGAGAGGAGAAGAGTGCTGGGGGTCGGTGGCCAAGCGGGTCTGGTCCACTCGACCTAACCCAACCAGGTTGGGCCGGACCTGGTTGACCAGGCCTTGGGCCAAACCATTGGGCCATTTGGTCCAATATTTTTCTTTTCTTTTCTTCTTTATTTCCTTTCCTATAAGATTTTATCTTTTAAAAGTTAAGTAAATAACAACCAATAAATAAAAGTGAGTAATAGAAAAATTACCTCTATAACAATATATAACAAATAAATTAAAACTAAAGGAACAATAATTTAGAGTTTTCTCTAAAATTTTAAGAAGAGTAATTTTAAACTTTAAACAATTAAAACCTAAAAAAAAACTAAGCTTATAATTTCTTGTTTCAATTCTTCACATAAAGAAAATATTAAATATTACTTCACATTAAGATGCCATATAAAACAACAAATATTTCTTGAGGGTTGTGTCTAATCCTATGAAAATCCTAATTGATCATTACTTCAATTATTAATTAAAACCCTAAACCCTAATAGTATTTATCATATTTAAGACTTTTGAAAATAATATAGTGTTAAATACATTATTACTTCTATCTCAAATTTAATAATAATCTCTACCAATTATTATGTTAATAATGAAATCAAAATTTAGAAACCTTAATTCTAATATAAACAAGAATCTTGGTCCCATCATTTTATGTGATCATCCTAAAATAGTTCCAATCCTAAAACCCTAGGGGTTTAGCTCATGTGATCATATCCACTTCACCTTTACATGTAAGACCTTAATAAACAACCAATGAGTGCATACTCATGATCCACTAAAATAAAACTTGGAACAATTCACATGAGACCATCATTTCATGTCTTTATTTTTGGTTAAGACCTATATGATCCACTAATGCCACCTAGATATAAACCCTAGCTTGATACCACATGTTAGCACCATTGATCATCAATCCTAAATACCACACCATTAAGATCAACCTCAATCATCCAATCCTAGTAAAACCATAAGATAAACCCTAGTATCAACCTTGTGTAACAATTCACATCACATGCTCCTATCCAACTAAACCCTACTTAGTAAAGCAAATGTAAAGCCATAGTAACCCTAATAGCAAACCTATGGAACTATCTTAATAACCATCCTTTAATATGGTGTATATGGGAAACCATGGTAATAACCCTATCAATACCTGCTACATATAAACCCATTCTACTTAAAGAACCCAACTAGTTCCCATTAGTGAACTAAATGAATCCAATAGTAAACCCTAGAAAGCCATAGCTCCTATGTATAGTAGTTCATCTTCTTATTTAATCCGTTCTTCAAAAGTTATTCTTTTGAAGTACAAATGTTAATCAAACCATAGAAGCCATAGTTCTTATTTGAAATACATGCTAGTTCTTAATTAACATGTTCTTCAAAAGTTATTCTTTTGAAGTATAATATAAATAATTATCAACCATGTCCTGTAGAATTTAAAATTGACCACTGTTCTTTACATATTGTTCCACCACTATTCTTTATGTGTGTACTTGTTATGATGTCTTATATCACTTGATTATGATGCTAATATAACCAAACCCTAATAAGAACCTTGTTTGAGAACCATTCTAAAAGTGCAACACACCCTAAAGAAATCTTTACAACTCATCAATCTTAAATCATCGGGATTAGATTACGCTCGGGACGATTGCATCTCATACTATGCATTATAGCATTATTGCCAGTTCTTTAAACATTGTCCTTACCGGACGATGATGGTATTTCAGCATTTGGACTTCTCATGTATCGAAGCTTTTGCCTGCATAATCTTGCAGTCAAGAAAGGCAAGTTCATCGCTTGCTCATGTCATTTGATTATTTGTATCAAACTATATGCAAAGTACTATACTTATCACTCATGCATTGAAAAGCAAAGTATTATTTTACAATTATGAATATGACTATGTGGTGGGCAATGGAACCATGGTATGTGTTGATATGGTGGAGGTTCCATTGCATGGGTTATATCACCCTAGGATTAATTACCAATGCCGTCCAGTGATTCTAGCGCCGTACAAACCGCGATGACCATAAGATCTATAATGGCTCTGGGGAAGCCAGCCGTATCTTTTCCCTTCTGCACGCCAACGGATTGGTAGAGCCGGCGGGGTGTTGGAGGCACTACCGTAGGTTGGGATAGCCTTTTAAATCCCCATCCATTAGTGATGATGGCTCTCCGATCTATGAAGGATTGTCCAAAGTACACCATGAGTAAAGCCGTATTATCGGGGGAAGTCTACTGGAGGTGTACGGGTGGACAAAAGGGTGGGTTTGCAGTCGCGGAGAAGGCGGTGTGGGCTTGGATCTTACACCTGGCCTCACACCAAAGGAAGTATGGACGGGAAAGCTTGCACCTGGTTGGCAACAAGGATAAGGTCTCTTATGGGAAAAGTAACGCACCTCTGCAGAGGATACTGAATTGTGACTGTCACTCCTGTTAGGAAGGAACTATGACAGCAGCAGGAAAGGAACTCCACGAAGTTCTAGTCAACCTGTGAAGACTGACGGGCATAGTTTTCAGAATAAAATAAACCTTTTGAAGAAATGTTTATGAAAACTTGCATTAGCCTATGACTTTCTGGTCTATGGCTGTAGCTAGTGCATGATACACTTATTTCCTAATATGAACTTGCTGAGTACGCTCGTACTCATTCTATCTCGTTTGAACCCCCTTCTTAGATCAAAGCACCAAAGGAGAAACTACCATGGAACTCGAAGCCAAAGGCGTCAACTACAATAAGACGAAGAATCCAATCAAAGAAGTCAATGGAGTCAACTTCTGCATCAGCTATTATGAAAACCTAGACTAGTAATAGAAGGGAACCTTTCCCTGATCCTAGCACCTAAGTAGCTAGAATTCTATAGCAAGCCAAGTAGCTCTTAAACTTGAGTTAGCAATAAGATAGACTACGAGTCGTTCTTCTGGAGCTTTATTTGAAGTTTTACCTCACTGTAAAGTAGGAGGCTATGTTGATCTTATGTAAACAGTTCGTGTGTACTTCTATAGACATACCTTGGACTCGCATATGTTTCTGTTGTACCACTCTGAGAGATGTAATATGAGTGGAACGGTGTTTCACTTGTGTTATGTCAACGACTTGTGTACTACACCATGCAGTGGTACGCTGGGTCATCACAGCTGGTATCAGAGCAAATGCTTTGACCCTAGGATTAAAACCCTTTAAAGGAGACCTATAGGTTTTGGTAGTGTCTATAGGAAGTTGTCTTAGCCAAACCAACTACTCTTTTGACTTGAGATGGGTATTCGCTTGAGAATAATCCTGACACACTTGAGTCAATCTTTCTTATCTATCTTTCTTCAGTAAAGTTAGTTAGTTATCTTGCTTCATTCCAAATAACTAGAACACCATTGGAGCTTAAGATAATGGGTGGTAGTAGACCACAACTGGTATACAACACATGGTAGTCCAAAGAGAGGATACAACCATAAGGAAGATATCCTATTGGAAGATGTATACCAAGTCCTGTTATGGCTAAGTAAAAGTCAGTTAAAATGTCAAATGACTGATGTTAAGTAATGAAGATAAGTTATATAAGGTAGTGTATGTCTATGATGAGTCAATCATAGAAGGTAAGGAAGAGTGATAGTAGTTACATGAGTCTACTTTCAATAATAAACTAGGTAATCATATATGATTCACTTGAGAATCAAGATGTGATGGAGTAAAACATCATAAGTACGATAACAGAAGTATGATAAGGAGTAGGATTTAAGGAATAGTTCGAAAGCTTAGGCCTTAAAATCCTAATAACTGTACCAAGTATGTTAGAACCATAGTCCTTAAGATTAAGAAGTCTTATTTAGAGCGTATTACACAGAGAAATCCTAGAGTTATAGGTGGTATATTCTAAACAATCATGTGTTTAGAGTAGACATGTTGGAACTAATTGCATTATAGGAAGTAGTCCTCAATAGCACATATATATGGTATACTATTTTGTTAGTACTTCCAAAGAAAACTAGGTTAACTCCAACTATCCCAGGCCATTTTGTTTCAAGTTTGTCTCATTGCAAATGTGCAATTTAGATAAATGTTGAGACAAATAGTAGAAATTCACGTATTGGGCTAAGTATCACAACCTAAACCTATCTTATGTGGTGTTATATACTACACATCTGAGCCTGATGTTTAGGGACGTCTTACCCAACTATTATATTCAGGCTTATAAAGATGTGTATTGTATGCACAAAGCTGGATTTTCTTGGATTTTCTCGAATCTTCATTGATTGACTAGATCCATACATGAAGTTTGTCTTTGATATGCAAATGCATGTTGCAATATCAAGCTCTTACTTGATGTTATAGGTCTAGAGGGTAAAGGTATTCATGTGAGGAAGTGACGAATTCTGATGATTTTGAAGTCAAGATGATGGTTCACTAGAAGAAGGAAGTAAAGTTGTGGGAAGTAACCACAATACTCTGAAGGAAGGACAAATCAAACTCACTTCTATCCTTAATAAAGAAGTACTTCAACATGGAAGTATCATGGAAGTGAGAAAAATAGTGAATATGGAGCAGTAGAAGTAGAGACGTATTCATTATGGAAGAAGGGGATGCAAGTGAAGTCACTTAAAATACTATTTTCATAGTGTCAACAAGTGGTTCTCTTGCAAAACAAACCCTGGAAAAAGCAAAATAGACAAGTGAGGTCGCAGCTGGTATCATAAGACCGCAGCTGAGATAGGATAACCGTGAAGGGAAAGAATGTAAAGTAAGGTAGATCTTAACTAAAACTATAAAGGTAGCCACAGCTGGCAGGTAGAGGTTGACTAGAACCATAACATAGCCACAGCTGGTATCCAATAAGCCACATCTGGTACTAAGTAGTCTGCAGCTGGTACCAGATAGCCCACAACCTGAACATTTCTTTACCCTAAAAGAAAGGGGGATTCCGCAGCTAGTATTTCACAGCTGGTATCTCGTGGTTGGTAAATATTTAGTCGGAGGATTCATAATGGATACCCACAACTGTGTGGATACACCACAAAGAATTCTTCATGAGACTTTAGAAAGGTACAAAATATAAACCAAACTTAAATCAACTACCTAACCTTGGAGTTTAATGATTTGAAGAAAGGAAGTTTGAAGATCATTAGTAAACTCCAAGGGGGAGAGGAAGGCTGAAGGAGAAGTATTAAAATATGATATTCGGAGTATGATGGACCAAGAAGAAGGTCTGAACTGAGAGGAAGTCCGATCTTATTTTTATAAGGTTGTTGGGAACTACCCATATAAAAGTACTCTCAGGAGGTTGTCAGACCAGAAGCCGAGGTTCATATCTCGAGGAAGTAAGGGTTATACCTTTACTTGAGTGGGTAATTGTTATTACTCAAAATCAAGAGAAATCAAGTAAGTCTAAGTTAATGAAGTTGGATGAAGAAGTTATCGGAGGACAATCAAAGCTTAAGAACATACTATACGAAGGAGTTTGACCATACTAAAACAAAAGCCTATTAGAAAGATTCCTTTCATGGAACCTAAAGAAACCAAATGGAAGATAATTAGCATAAACTAGAAGCCATGATTGGATGGACTAAATGAGTCTAATCCATTCGTAGGACTAAACCACCAGGACCATGCCTATTGTAAATACCTTACCAAGTACCATTACTTTCGTTATGGTAGTAAGGGAAAACAATACCCTACCTTAAATGAATCTTTTAGAATTTAAGATTTGGACATCACAGCTGGTACACCATAGTGCCATATTACATTGCAACTGGATTACCGCAGCTGGTAGAACCAAGCTTTGCGTACCCAGATAGGAAGCTATCACCACAACCATTAGTAAAGTCCATTAGCATAAGAAGCTGTCCTAATCCAAGGATCTTTGAAGAATAAGACTAGAAATTTCGAATGTTACAAGGAAATCCTAGAATTAAAGGAAGTATCAGTGCCAGACATCAGAAGACTACAAGAAGGATCTGGATAAGGGATGTATCCAATGATATCTAATGAGATCACCATGGAGCTGGAAAGAGATCGTGATCAGTTCAAGTCAGTTCCACATTCCGAAACGTGAGCGCGTTTGAACTTCGGGACGAAGTTCAGTTTAAGGGGGAGAGGCTGTAATATCCCAGGTTTAGAGGCAAGAAAAAGAGAGAACACGAGAATGTGCATTGCATTCATGCATAGAAAATCCGGGGGATTTTCGCGCGTTCATCTAAAACACAAAGTGATCGAGGTTTCTCTTGTGTCGATGGAATTGATGTGTGTCATCCACACAAGTGCGATAAATTTCGACATGACCTTTGTTGATTTATTATGTTTTCGAGGGAAATAGTTTGAATTCAAATTCAAATATGAAAGACATAATTCAAATAATAAATTGAATTGGAATTTGAAATTTAAACAAGTATATAAATATTATATGTACAAGTAACTACACTTGATAAGTCCAAATAAACAAATGAGTTAACTTTATTACAAATAGGATTACTTAATAATTTACAAGTTAGAAAATGAAATAGAAAATTACAAGAGAATAAAAAGAAAACCCTAAGACTAAACCTTCATCTTCTCAATCCTCTAAATTCTTCCTTTCCCTGCAATAAAGGAAAACAAAACAAATACAAAAGAAATAAAAGTGGTTAATGTTAAAATGTTTGCCTCACCTTTGGTGAGGAAATGCTAAATATTGGAAACTAGCTACTGGGAACTAGGAACTTGTCCTAATCCCCAAATTTTGATTAGAGGGAGAAACACTTTTCTTAGGCAACATTAGGGTCAAATGGATCATTTAAGGGACAATTGGGCGACAATTGGATCAGGAGAGGCAACACTGATCATGAAGGCAACACGAGACTAAGGCAATATGGGCATGATCCATTTCTCTTTCTAGACAGGCAACAATGCAACATATCAGTTCCCTCTAATCTAGCTTGTTTCCTTAAAACCCACGAATTCATCAAAATAAATCATTTGTGACATAGAAAAGTCATAATGATCTTACTCAAATATTTTGAAGTCATTTGCTGAATAAGCAAAGCTTAATTGCTCTCAGATGTGTGAATAATTCATACATAATTAAGCCATATGAATTAAACCATAGATGCAATGTCATACACCAGCAAGTAATACACTTGGTTGTATTCCAAAATAAAGGCCCACATGATTAAGTATAAGTATTAGCCGAAGCCCCACTAGGCCACTGGATGGATAAGAGAGAAAGGAAAATAGTGCTACACATGGATAAGGATGGCATCAATCAAAGCTTGCACTAGGTGGAAAGTAACCAGCATTGAAACTTGAGCAGTCAAGTGATGTCACTACAAGCAGCACAGTCACAACATGCACACTGTGTGCTGTCACACACACAGCCAACATCCCAGCCCTATATAAACAGCACAGCCACAACAAGCCAAACCATTTGATCTTTCCAGCAAATTCATTCCAACCATAGAATAGCATCAACAGCTATAGAACAGCAAGAACAAATCCACTAGTTAGAACCATAAGCCTACAAATGAATCTGGGAGGGTATACAAGCAGCAAGGAGGAGAAGGCATGCCACAAGCTGCAGTTTATTTCAGAACCAACAAGAACAAGATACCAAGCTCCAGAGTGCAACAGGTAGAAAACCTTCAGTAACATAACTTGATCATGGAGTATATGTTCTTATCTTGCATGAACATCTCTGGGGAATAAAGTTGTGTACAAAGAAAATCACCATCCAACTACCCTTCAACTAGACTCTGTCTAGGAGGATTTGAGAGATGTATTTCTCTCAGATCTGGCATAGAAGTGCTATGCCTAGCTCATCACAGAGAATCTTATTAAACCATAAATAGTATATCTGTTCTTATCCAATAAATTGTGCCTCAGCCTTTGCATCACAAAGTAGGCCCAAGAATCCAGCAGCAGCATCTGTTCATATAAATTTTTATACAAGATGACCTTCACCGAAATCCACTAGCTGTAGAAGCATACTTAGGATCCAGGAAATCACTCCTAGACCAACTAAGTAGAACTAGAAAAGCAAGCAGGACCAGAAGCTAGCCATCATATAAAGTATCCAGTAAGCATCTCCACTAATCAGAGCATAATAAGCACACCATAAGCTCACCAAAAATCCAACAAGTAAATCATCCAGTAATAGTACTTCTGTTTCATTGCTTGAACTCAACCATGAATTAAATGGGGCATCAATTTGTATCATAGTTAAACCCCAAACCAAACATCAACTCAAAAGTGCATGTCGTAGCATATGTTCAGTTTCATCAGTTAAAGAAATACAACCAGCCATACATGCCTGGATGATTAATTATCCAATTAGAGGCATCACTGTATATATAAAGCAAGGATCTGTCCAATACCAGTTGTGCATTTGATTGAGTCATCACCATAAACAGCCACTACTAATTAACATGTCACCAGGATTTACATAGGGTCCAGGAAATAATCTCAGGCCAACCAAGTATTATACAAGCAGTAGTGTATGTTTAGCAGATAAGAGCGATTCCATACTCACACAAGCCACCAATGCATAATCATAAACAGAGATGGGTGAGGGTTAACTCACATTGCAGCAGTAGCAGTATAAGAGGCGTAGTCGCAGCCGTCAACGCGCCGGGGTTGCGTCGACGACACCGTCCAACCGGCGGCGAGGTTACCACACATGTAGCACCATCACCATGCATCACCACCAGTTCATTGACGCCGGGGTTGCGTCGGCGACGCCGTCCTGCCGGCGTCGAGTCATCCACCAGTACATCAGCACCGCAACACACCACCAGGACACCACCACGTGAGGAACCAGAGCAGCCGGGTAGGGCAGAGCCGAGCTGGGGCTCGTGGCGCTCCAAGAGGAGGTCCAGTTTGCCTAGGAGAGCAGCCGGAGGCGGTAGCGGCCGGTGGCGACCATGCCAACCCGCAGTAGGGTGTTGCCACGGGAGTGCAAGCGAAGGTGTAGAGAGGATGGCATCGTTGCGGCGGCTGGGGAAGGAGAAGTCGCGATGGAGCCACATCGACAAATGGTGGCGCCGGAATCGGCCGGCAACGGCCGGGTATACAGGTGGCGGAGCTAGGGTTCCGGGGTCGGGGATGTCAGTGGAGAACCACAAAAATCAAATCGAGTTGGAGGAGGTTGTAGGACTCATCGAGGCGGACGAAAGCCCTAACTCACCGGTGGCAAAGAGTCCAGGGAGCAGCCGGCGGCGGGCGGCGACGCCACGCCATCGCCAGGAGCTCGAGGGCGTCGTGTGCGTGAGACGAGAGAGAGGAGAAGAGTGCTGGGGGTCGGTGGCCAAGCGGGTCTGGTCCACTCGACCTAACCCAACCAGGTTGGGCCGGACCTGGTTGACCAGGCCTTGGGCCAAACCATTGGGCCATTTGGTCCAATATTTTTCTTTTCTTTTCTTCTTTATTTCCTTTCCTATAAGATTTTATCTTTTAAAAGTTAAGTAAATAACAACCAATAAATAAAAGTGAGTAATAGAAAAATTACCTCTATAACAATATATAACAAATAAATTAAAACTAAAGGAACAATAATTTAGAGTTTTCTCTAAAATTTTAAGAAGAGTAATTTTAAACTTTAAACAATTAAAACCTAAAAAAAAAACTAAGCTTATAATTTCTTGTTTCAATTCTTCACATAAATAAAATATTAAATATTACTTCACATTAAGATGCCATATAAAACAACAAATATTTCTTGAGGGTTGTGTCTAATCCTATGAAAATCCTAATTGATCATTACTTCAATTATTAATTAAAACCCTAAACCCTAATAGTATTTATCATATTTAAGACTTTTGAAAATAATATAGTGTTAAATACATTATTACTTCTATCTCAAATTTAATAATAATCTCTACCAATTATTATGTTAATAATGAAATCAAAATTTAGAAACCTTAATTCTAATATAAACAAGAATCTTGGTCCCATCATTTTATGTGATCATCCTAAAATAGTTCCAATCCTAAAACCCTAGGGGTTTAGCTCATGTGATCATATCCACTTCACCTTTACATGTAAGACCTTAATAAACAACCAATGAGTGCATACTCATGATCCACTAAAATAAAACTTGGAACAATTCACATGAGACCATCATTTCATGTCTTTATTTTTGGTTAAGACCTATATGATCCACTAATGCCACCTAGATATAAACCCTAGCTTGATACCACATGTTAGCACCATTGATCATCAATCCTAAATACCACACCATTAAGATCAACCTCAATCATCCAATCCTAGTAAAACCATAAGATAAACCCTAGTATCAACCTTGTGTAACAATTCACATCACATGCTCCTATCCAACTAAACCCTACTTAGTAAAGCAAATGTAAAGCCATAGTAACCCTAATAGCAAACCTATGGAACTATCTTAATAACCATCCTTTAATATGGTGTATATGGGAAACCATGGTAATAACCCTATCAATACCTGCTACATATAAACCCATTCTACTTAAAGAACCCAACTAGTTCCCATTAGTGAACTAAATGAATCCAATAGTAAACCCTAGAAAGCCATAGCTCCTATGTATAGTAGTTCATCTTCTTATTTAATCTGTTCTTCAAAAGTTATTCTTTTGAAGTACAAATGTTAATCAAACCATAGAAGCCATAGTTCTTATTTGAAATACATGCTAGTTCTTAATTAACATGTTCTTCAAAAGTTATTCTTTTGAAGTATAATATAAATAATTATCAACCATGTCCTGTAGAATTTAAAATTGACCACTGTTCTTTACATATTGTTCCACCACTATTCTTTATGTGTGTACTTGTTATGATGTCTTATATCACTTGATTATGATGCTAATATAACCAAACCCTAATAAGAACCTTGTTTGAGAACCATTCTAAAAGTGCAACACACCCTAAAGAAATCTTTACAACTCATCAATCTTAAATCATCGGGATTAGATTACGCTCGGGACGATTGCATCTCATACTATGCATTATAGCATTATTGCCGGTTCTTTAAACATTGTCCTTACCGGACGATGATGGTATTTCAGCATTTGGACTTCTCACATATCGAAGCTTTTGCCTGCATAATCTTGCAGTCAAGAAAGGCAAGTTCATCGCTTGCTCATGTCATTTGATTATTTGTATCAAACTATATGCAAAGTACTATACTTATCACTCATGCATTGAAAAGCAAAGTATTATTTTACAATTATGAATATGACTATGTGGTGGGCAATGGAACCATGGTATGTGTCGATATGGTGGAGGTTCCATTGCATGGGTTATATCACCCTAGGATTAATTACCAATGCCGTCCAGTGATTCTAGCGCCGTACAAACCGCGTTGACCATAAGATCTATAATGGCTCTGGAGAAGCCAGCCGTATCTTTTCCCTTCTGCACGCCAACGGATTGGTAGAGCCGGCGGGGTGTTGGAGGCACTGCCGTAGGTTGGGATAGCCTTTTAAATCCCCATCCATTAGTGATGATGCTCTACGATCTATGAAGGATTGTCCAAAGTACACCATGAGTAAAGCCGTATTATCGGGGGAAGTCTACTGGAGGTGTACGGGTGGACAAAAGGGTGGGTTTGCAGTCGCGGAGAAGGCGGTGTGGGCTTGGATCTTACACCTGGCCTCACACCAAAGGAAGTGTGGACGGGAGGGCTTGCACCTGGTTGGCAACAAGGATAAGGTCTCTTATGGGAAAAGTAACGCACCTCTGCAGAGGATACTGAATTGTGACTGTCACTCCCTGTTCCGGGAAGGGAACTGCGAACGCGGCAGGAAAGGAACTCCACGAAGTTCTAGTCAACCTGTGAAGACTGACGGGCATAGTTTTCAGAATAAAATAAACCTTTTGAAGAAATGTTTATGAAAACGTGCATTAGCCTATGACTTTCTGGTCTATGGCTGTAGCTAGTGCATGATACACTTATTTCCTAATATGAACTTGCTGAGTACGCTCGTACTCATTCTATCTCGTTTGAACCCCCTTCTTAGATCAAAGCACCAAAGGAGAAACTACCGTGGAACTCGAAGCCAAAGGCGTCAACTACAATAAGACGAAGAATCCAATCAAAGAAGTCAATGGAGTCAACTTCTGCATCAGCTATTATGAAAACCTAGACTAGTAATAGAAGGGAACCTTTCCCTGATCCTAGCACCTAAGTAGCTAGAATTCTATAGCAAGCCAAGTAGCTCTTAAACTTGAGTTAGTAATAAGATAGACTACGAGTCGTTCTTCTGGAGCTTTATTTGAAGTTTTACCTCACTGTAAAGTAGGAGGCTATGTTGATCTTATGTAAACAGTTCGTGTGTACTTCTATAGACATACCTTGGACTCGCATATGTTTCTGTTGTACCACTCTGAGAGATGTAATATGAGTGGAACGGTGTTTCACTTGTGTTATGTCAACGACTTGTGTACTACACCATGCAGTGGTATGCTGGCTCATCTCAGATTAGCACTCGCAAGAGTGTGAACTTCGGGATAAATCTTCGTCTCCCGCGTGCCTCGGTTATCTCTATACCCGAGCTCTTTACTTATGCACTTTACCTTGTGATAGCCATCGTGCTTGAAGTTATATATATCTTGCTATCACATAAGTTGCTTGTATTGCTTAGCATAAGTTGTTGGTGCACATAGGTGAACCATAGTATATAGGCTTTGGGCTTGACAAAGTAAACGCTAGTTTTATTCCGCATTTGTTAAGCCCATCTCGTAAAAGTTTTAAACCGCCTATTCACCCCCCCCCTCTAGGCGACATCCGTGTCCTTTCAATTGGTATCAGAGCAAGGTCTCTCATTCTTAGGCTTCACCGCCTTGAGAGTAAAGATGTCGGTTAGGGGATTAGCGCACAATAACTTGTTTATATTTGATGGCACAAATTATGATCTATGGAAAATTTATGTGCTTAATATCTTACGGGGAATGTCCCCGGACATGGAGCGATATCTTGGCATGGGTTTTTCTTCTCCTAAGGATCCTCAAAATTTATCTCTTGAGGAGGAGAAAAACTCTTGCCTCGATGCTCTTGCTTCTCATGTGTTTTCCATTGTTGTGAGCAATGTAGTTACTTCGTCAATCATGCCTTTTGGGAGCTCTCATGAATTATGGACAAAGCTTCAAGATAAATATGATGTGTCCAATATTATTGAGGATGATTGTATTGCTTCCACTTCCGGCCGTGATGAGTTCTCATCTTCATCCACTTCACCAAAGTGTGTCAAAGACACAAGGTAATGATATGGTGAGTGGTGATGAAAATTGCAATGTTGATATTGAGCTTACTATTGATGATTCTTCATCTCTATCTCATTGCAATGCTTCATCTACGGACTCAAACACATATAGCACTAGAAATGATTTACATGCTTGTGTTGATAGTCCTTGCATATCATGTGTAAGTTGCTTGAATAAATTTAACGATGATATGCTTGCATTGTCTTGTGGCCATGATAAAAATGCTTCTATTTCCTCTAGTTGTTGTGTGTCTAACAATGTAGAGGAAACCAAAGATTCTATTGGTCAAGACAAGATCTTGAAAGGAGCCTCAAGTAACTCCTCATCTTTATCTCACGGTCCTCATGTATGCCTTATGGCCAAGGGTTCCACGGTACCTCCTACCATGGAACCTAATATGTCTCGTGGTGATAAGGATGAGGATGAATATGAAGAAGAGGATTGGGTTGTCTCTCTACGCGATAAGGGTAAGAGTGTATTCAAGGTTCTTTGCAAAGATAAAATTGCTAGCTCTCACTTCTTTGAAATCTTGACTACCGCTATTGAGAGCCAAAAACTTATTTGGATGCATGAGAACACCATTGATAAAATGGGTGCTCTTGAACGTGAGTACGCCAATGATGTGGCATCTCTAAAGGATGAACTTGAAGAAGAACAAACCACCAAGGAAGCTCTTGAGGAAACCTTTGCTCTAGAATTGTCTAGAGAAAAGGAAAACCATGATAGAGCTCTTGAGGTGGCAAATGAACTAAAGCTAAAAAATGACAAGCTTGTGTTTGTTAATGCTAAACTCCTTGAGGATTTTGAGCAACTCAAAAAGGGCTCAAGGGTTATTGAGAGTGCGCTCACCAAACTCACCGAGTCGCATGAGCAACTTAAAGCTTCTTATCTAAAAGAGCATGACAACTTGCCTTCTCCCATTTCTATTAATAATGATGCTTGTGCTACTAACTCTATTTCTTGTGAAGCATCTATCTTGAAGGAGAATGTTGAGCTAAGGGCTCAACTTAAATTGCTAACTAGCAATTATGGGAAATTGGAAGAAAATCATGGAAATCTTTCTAGCTCCTATGAGGATCTTCTAGCCTCTCATGATAGGCTAAAGTTAGCTCATGAGGCTATAATACCTAAGGAAACACCTTATGAGCGTCATGTGGGTACTAGCACTACTACTCAAAATGTTATATTGCCATGTGCTAGTTCTAGTAATTCATCCACTCATAATATTGCTAAATCTTGTGATGAATTATCTTCCTTGCCTTGTTGCTCTAACAATGAAGGTTCTACTTCCTCTAGTACTTGTGTTGTTACTAACCATGTAGAGGAAATCAAAGAGCTCAAGGCCCAAGTCTCTTCTTTGAAGAACGACTTGGTAAAGAGTCATGAAGGGAAATGCAAACTTGACAAGATGTTGAGTGTGCAACAATCCCCCAATGACAAGAGTGGACTTGGATTCAACTCCAACAACAAGAACAAGTCCAAGAACAACAAGATTAAGAAGGGCCAATTACAAGTCAAAGACCCGGGCAAGATTGTTTGCTTCAAGTGCAAAATTGAAGGGCATCATGTTAGATCTTGCCCTTTGAAGAAGAAGAAAAATGGGAAGCGGCCTCAAGCTCAAACTCATATTCAACCTCAAGTTGAAGAAATGCCACTTCCCAAGAAGAATCAAGCCAATGCTCCCGTTGTGGAGAAATCTAGTGAGAAGAAGGAGAAGAAAAGAACTTGCTACATATGCCGTGAGAAGGGCCACATCTCCTCCTTTTGCACTATTGGTACCTCATCCAAATCTATCACCATTGATGATGTTTATTCTCTTCGGAAGGATGAGGGTGGCAATGTGTTTGCCAAATATGTTGGTGCTCAAAGTGGTGTCAAGAAAAGAACCATTTGGGTTGCCAAGCCTATTGTGACTAACCTCTTAGGACCCAACTTAGTTGGGGACCAACAATCCAAAACTTGATCAATAGGTGCTTGTTGGAGGGCATTGAAGACTTGGCTACATCATGAAGAATTAAGGGATCTTCATCATTTATATTATCTCAAGCCAAGTCTTGGTTATCTTGCTTCTATCATATGATCAATGTTCCTCCTTGCGGTAACATGTTCTCAACTCATTTATATTGAAAGTTACTCGCCCCTTTGCATGTGTTAGTTTTGTTCCTAACATGTGTTTGTATATGTTGTTCTTCCTAATTGTTTTGCTTGAGAAATCAAGTCTATGCATGTTGGGTTGCACACCATGTATTTGTGTTTGTGTTGGAGCCTCTTTGCATCTTGTTGTATCTTATATGGCTCTTATGAGCGATTAATGGACAATGCCATTTTGGGGGAGTGTTATTCCTTTGGGAATTTCATGATCCTAAACAATGTGTGTACATGAGGAATATCACTTAGAATTGATATTGCGAGATTATCTAGTCTCTATGTGGTATGTCATCTTCATGAGAAATTCAAATTCTAATGTCCATTAATATCTCTACTTGGATCTTATTTGCCTCTTGTGAAAATAATTTCCTTATCACATTATGGGGGAGTAATAAGCTTTGTGCATATTACAAGCCTAGAAAATATGAACATTTGAGGTTGTGTCACATAGAATTGATACCGTAAATTATCTCTCCCCTATGTGGCATGTTTGCTCAAACAAGCTCCAATTTGCTTAAATAGCTTCATTGCTAATATTTGTGGATCTTATTTGTGAAAGTTTTTCTTGGCATGGTTTTTCACAAGGTGTCCCTCATTACATTTTTGGAAAACCATGTGCTTCAAGTCATACTATTAATTGCTTTGCATGTTGGTATGAATACTATTAATTGCTTTGCATGTTGGTATGAATGCTATTAATTGCCTTGCATGTTGGTATGACTAAATGAAGCTATCAAGAAACTTTCTTTGCATGATGGTTAACTCTTATCTTTTACCATATGCTTCGTTCGTTGTAAATATGATCTTATGTATACTTACAAACTACCACCGGGAAATATTTCCTAATACCTCTTGTCCTAGGACAATTGGTAATCAATTATGAGGTATATATTTATTGATCATATCTACATTGGCTCTTGTGTTTAAATTGCCTTATTTATTGCCATGAATTTTTTGTGCTTTGACTCCCATGTGTCTTCCTTGCATCTTATGGATCTAATTTGTCTATTCAAACTTTCTTAGCATTTTTAGTAGATATAGGTAGCGTGATGATCCTAGTTTTGTGCATTTTGTATCCATATTCTAAATCCTAGATAATGCACTAATCTTGGGGGAGCTCTCCTATATTTGTTATAATGCTTAAACTTCTCTTGATCATTATCAAAAATTTGTTTTGGGAGACATACATTTTCTTTTTGGTACTTTGTGCCATCATAAAAAGTGTTGACGGTTTGGTTTATTTGTTGGAACCTTGCTCTCTTGGGAGTTGGTTATCTCATTCCTTTGTGCTTAGGATTAATTAGCTTCTTATAATGAGATAAGTCTTTGGAGTCAATCTTGTGTTGATTTGATTCTTTGATATAATTTGGGCAACCATTGTCTCTTGATTTATTTGGGGTTTTGTCCAAATTGTATCTTCCTTTGGTCCTTGAAAGTATTGTGCATGCATATTCAATATATGTATATCTTATGGCATGTGTTACTTCCTTTGATCCAATATATAGGGTAAGCTCCATCAAATCCTAATTTGGCTAAGATGTGCATGAAATTCAATTTCATATCTATATGCACATAGTATTGTGGAGTTTGTCCTATATGTTGTAGTGTGTCTAACTACTTCGGACCCAATTAGTTTGGGGACCATTTTGTACTTACCTTTGTGTTAGGTACAATTGATATGCATTGGATGCTTGTCTCACACTTGGAAAGAAGTGGTGACTCAATGGTAACTTGAGGCAAGATAGGATGGTCAACGAACACATATTGTCAACACCCGGATTTTTAAGTCCAGATGCCTATTATGCCGTACATCGCAATCCCAGGAATAATGTTTTTGCGAGACATAATAGTAAGTAGCATAGAGTCATCATTTATTACAACACATATTGTCTTACAACCATAGATCACATGATCCAATATTACACGAATATATTGTTCAACATCACAAATAGTAGCGGAAGCGAAGTAGTAGTGGACGATCTATTCCACAGGCAACGCTTGACGTTAGAAGACGATCCTAGTTATCGTAGACGTCCTGCTGTCCGTCATCCTGATACTGGTGCTCTCCTTCATAGTCTGGCATTTGAATAGCCAGGGCAAAGCCATGAGTACTTTTAAAGTACTCGCAAACTAACTCTAAGAGAAATACTCATTAAGTGTAAGGGGGTGCTAAGCTCTAGGTTTGTTTGCATAAAGCCAAGTTTTAGTTTCATAAATCTTTGGTAAAGCCTAATTCATGTGCTAGACTAACTCAAGTGGGAACATTAGTGTCATTCCCACAACTCATTATGGATCACCATAATGTCACCTTTCAAACCACCATTCACTTCTAGAACCAAAACATTTTAATGATAACGGAGATAGTATGGCCTTTCCAATCGTCCGTAACCGTGGACACGGCTATTCGAATAGGTTTAACACTCTGCAGAGGTTGTACTCTTGTGCCACAACTTTTGATTACATCCGTCGAGGATAACCTCGAATCATCGTAACACAGTACGCGGATCATCAATCGAAACCTTTCACTTATATATGCTAGTATGAGCACCTCTCCCCATGAGCTTGGCCTCCCGGTGAAAACCGCAGTCAACCCGGGAACTGCACAGGGCTTGGGCCGTACATTCACCTCATTTCAACATCAATCCACCAGTAACGGAGGCAGCCGCAGCGTAACCCCTATGATGTTTGTTCAGAGGGAACCCATACTAAAATACACAAGTTTCTAGTTAAGCCCTACCCATAATCAGGTACTGTGGGGGTACTTGTATAATTGGGAAGGTATCGCATTCGAACTCAACTATCGGTTTTATCAAAAATCACCATCTTCTCTTGGTCATATTCACCTTCAAAAATCTTTCACTTCAGTTCAATTCACAAATGTTCCCATCTAGAGTAGTCAATTTTAGTTCTTAGCAATAGCAACTAGTCATGAGGGGGTGCTATCTATCTTTATTTGCTTAGGCTAACTTTGATGCTCTTGTTCTAATCTAGACAAGTAAATCATAAATCAAAAGTACTTTGAAATAAAAAAAGCAAAAGCAATTGTAAGTAAAAACATGGGATAGGTAATACATAAAAGTAAAGGGTGAAGATGCCTTTGCTCTTGTAGAGCTAAGCACTTGTTTTCAGCAAGGGTTAGCTTGCCTTGAGCTGGGTAGTTATCGAAGTTCTCTTCTTCTTCCTGAGAGTAGCCTTCCTCTTCTTGGTATTCCTCGTTACTAGCGTCTATATACGAATACGAGGTATAAATACTAAACCAAGCTCACATGCTAAACTAGAAACACTCCAAGAGTTCACACACTAGTCCTAGTATCAAATCAAACATGGCATGGGGGATTATTGGATTTGTCTTTATTAGAAAGAAAATAATTTCCTCTCATTATTCCTATTTCTTAAATTTGATGTGTAGGTCTTTAAAGAGTTTCATTTCTTTGCATTACTTCTCATTAAGATTTAATCTCTTCATATAATAATAAGGTATGAAATATAGGTTGACCCCAAAGTCAACATTTCATATCTATTATATGTGAGTTCAATTTAATTGAAGTGTTACACTTCACATAGTTTTAAAAACTTAACATTTAAATGAATTAAAATCTCTAAGTAATAATTCTCAAGGGTTCATTAGCCTAAGTCATTCCCCCTGGTTATTAGTACTTAGGATCAAAATTTAAATGAGAGATAATTCTCATATTGGGGTTGAGTTTGAATTCCACTTTGAAATGCTCTAGAAATGACTACATAGTCATTTTATTTGATCTAGTCCATGATCATACAAACAACAGGGCTATGTTATTGCATAATCAATTAGAGGACATCATTTGTGATTTATTAGAATTGGAATTACTTCAAAATCTATTTTGGTTGAATTTTAAGTAAAGTTTGAAAGTGCAAAAGTCCCTGTCTTGTCTTTTTTGTCAAATTAAATCTACAAAGAAAATGGAGATGGGGCCAGTGGCATTGGATAGGTAAATTCATGGGCTTTCCAACGGTATAAAGTTTGCTAGATTTGGTTTGGTAGAATTCAAACTATTCAAATTTTACTAAACATTCAGCAGAGCAAAATTTGGATAAAGAATAAACTGGATTTGAATTGGTGGGCTAGGCGGGAAAAGTTAATGGGCCGAAACGAAATTCGGCAGCACTTCGCAGCCCAACACGCGGCTGGCGCGCTCGGGCCGCGCTGACAGGGTGGGGGCCACCTGTCGGCGCCTCTTAACTCAGTGAAGCGGTACGCGAAAGAACGGCCGTTGGATTAGAACTGAGATCTACGGCTGGGGAGCGTCGTCGTCACCGACGGGATTCCGACGAGGTCACGGCGGCAGTAGGGGGTCGGAGAGCCTACCAGGCCGATGCAGGACTCAGGCAATATGCGCGGTGAAGGTGTAGTAGATGGGGAAGAGGTTGGGAGCAGCGGCGGCGCTTGGGGTGGCGCCAATCGTCGACGGTGAGCTGCGTCCCCCGGCGGCTCCGATCTTGAAATTGCTCCTCCTCCGGCGGCAATCGATCAAGCTATGGTGGTGAGGAAGATCAGTGGTGAGAGGGGAGTCGAATGGTGTGTGGAGAGCTTGCTGGGAGGGCCTCTATTTATAGTGGCGAGGGGTGCCGTGGGGTGCTGCAAGGGCGCGGCCATGGCGTGGCATTTCCGGCGAGCGAAAGGGCAAGCGAAGGACTGCTACGGCTAGCTGGTGTACTGGAGATGCTCAACCTGTATCGAGGCAGAGAAAAGGGTGATGGGAGAGCTCGGGCGCTGGCAAAGTCTATCACTGGGCGCGCGGCATCATTTCGTCTATGGCGCCGGCGACGGTGCAGGGCAGGCACGGGCGTTCGTCTAGCTTGTAGAGGGTGCAGAGGCGATGCTCGACGCGGTGATAGGGATGCAGGGCAAGGACGGTAGCGGTCGAGTGCGTGGCGTCCTTGCGCGTCCAGGGCGTGATCACCACGCCGGCTGGCACGTCCTGGCACGTTTTGGACGCGGGCGTTCTGGGCAGTGCCGTGCAATGGCGATCGATCCAGTGGTACGGGCGTGATCCTTATGTATCAGAGATGCTCGCAGACATGGAGAAACGACGAGGGAGAGGCCAGGGAGAGGAGTGCCAAAGGTGGCCGGCATGGCATTGTTTGGCAAACTTTAGGGTTTCTCCTCGACTTTAATCGGCCATGCAAGTACTGGGCTAGAGGCAGGGGGTGTAGGGGAGGCTGATGATCACTTTGCAAAAGTGGTTTAGGGTCAAAACTGCTGGATAATAGCATGTAACACTTAGTCTAGATGCTGCCTGCCACCTGTTCGACCAAATGGCCGCAAGAAACTTTCTTTCGAATTTTGAAAATCTTTTTGGTGATTCTCATTTATATAAATATTGTGATGTATTGGTGGTGGTGGCACTCAATTTGGAATTGATTTGCAACTTTTCAAATTTGGGGTGATCTTCTTCTCTCTCTCGGGTTCCCTCTTTGCCCTCTTATTCTGGTCAACCTAGTCAACTTTAGGGAGGGTGGTCAACATCAAAGTTACTCACCTTGACATGGTCTTGGATGACCTGGCTTTAGTTGACCTTGCTTAGTTCAAGATTTGAGAAATACAGAAGGGTAAAGTAGTGAAGAAAATAAATTTGGGTTATGTGACCATTATCACATGTATGAAGAAATCTTGATTTCTTTTGATTTGATTCTTGATCCCAGGATGCAAAAGGGTTAGTTTATCATATTGAAGCCTTTTAGAAGCAATGGGGCAAGCAAACTTGGCCTTGGTTGAGGATTGGTTATTTTACATAGGGTGTATGTGAGTGAGAGAGGGTTTTTTTCTAATTTCTTTATTTCTCCTCAATTTAGGGTTTAGTGAACTTTGTTAGGGTTCACATAGCAAGGTTTACACATACTAACACTCATCATGGCAATTGCACAAAAGAATATCACTCAATTGCATTTATCTATATGTGGCCCTATATGCATAGAAAAAGTTTTTGTTAATTGCAAAATTTGGGTTTGGGGAATTTCTCTTTCTTGTTTATTATGGTTGAAACTTGGGATGTTACAAACCCTTCCCCCTTACAAAAGATCTCGTCCCGAGATCTGAGAAAACTAGGTACTAAAGAGATCTGGGTACTCAGTCCTCATAAAGTCTTCTCTCTCCCAAGTGGCTTCTTCTTCGGTGTGGTTACTCCATTGGATCTTCAGAAACTTGATACTTCGAGTACGGGTGGTTCTGAAAGCTTCTTCCAAGATGCGAATAGGTACTTCACGGTATGTCAGATCTGAGTTGATATCCACAGCTCGATGGTCGATGTTCTTGAAAACCTCGGTCTTCTCAGGTACTTCTAAACACTTCCGGAGTAGCGAGATGTGAAACACATTGTGCACCGCTGACATTTCTTCCGGTAACTCTAGCTGATAGGATACTTCTCCTCGGCGACTCAGGACCTTGAAAGGTCCGACATATCGGGGTGCGAGCTTTCCTCTGAGTTGAAATCTCTGCATTCCCTTAAGAGGGGACACTTTGAGATATACGAAATCTCCGATCACGAAGGTCATCTCTCGGCGTCTCTTGTCGGCGTAGCTTTTCTGTCTTGATTGGGCTGTCTTGAGATACTCGCGGATCTTGTGAACCTTCTCTTCGGCTTCTCGGAGAATATCTGGTCCAAAGATTTGACTCTCTCCTACTTCCGACCAATTCAGAGGGGTACGGCACTTCCTTCCATACAGTGCTTCGAAGGGGGCCATCTGCAAGCTGGCTTGGTAGCTGTTGTTGTACGAGAATTCTGCGTACGGCAAGCAGTCTTCCCACTTAGATCCATACTCTAGCACACATGCTCTTAACATATCTTCTAATATCTGGTTGACTCTTTCTGTCTGTCCATCCGTCTGCGGGTGATAGGCTGTGCTGAAATTCAGACGAGTTCCGAGTCCTTCATGTACTTTCTGCCAAAATCTGGAGGTGAATTGGGATCCTCTGTCGGATACTATCGACTTCGGGGTTCCGTGCAGGCTGACTATCCTTGAGATGTATAGCTCTGCGAGTCTCGGTCCTTGATAGGTGGTCTTGACGGGGATGAAGTGGGCGACTTTGGTCAGTCTGTCGACCACTACCCAGATGGAATCATTTCCTTTACTAGACTTGGGCAGTCCGGTGATGAAGTCCATTCCTACGGAATCCCACTTCCATTCGGGAATCTGTAGGGGTTGCAACAGTCCTGCGGGGCGTTGGTGTTCTGCTTTGACTCTTTGACAGATGTCACACTTGGCGATGTAGCTTCCAATTTCTCTCTTCATTCCATGCCACCAGAATTGCTCCTTCAAATCCTGGTACATCTTGGTTCCTCCGGGGTGAATGGAGTATAGGGTGTCGTGAGCTTCTTTCAGGATAACTTGCTTCAATTCTGAGTCTGACGGCACGCAAAGGCGCTTGTTATACCATAGCACTCCTTCTTCATCTACGGTGAATCCCGGTGCTTTTTCGGCGGCTATTTGGTTCTTGATTCCGTCAATGCTAGCATTTCCTTTCTGAGCTTCTTTGATCTGACTAATCAGGGTGGGTTGGAGTTCAATGCTGGCGAGGTATCCTTCGCTAACCAGTTCAAGCCTAAACTGTTCAAACTCTTCAAACAGGCTAGGTTGCTCAATTGCTAACATGGAGTTCAACTGACACGGCAGTCTACTCAGAGCATCTGCTACCACATTGGCCTTGCCGGGGTGATAGTGGATTTCCATGTCGTAATCCTTGATTAACTCTATCCATCTGCGTTGTCTCATATTCAGCTCCTTCTGCGTGAAGATATATTTCAGGCTCTTGTGATCCGAATAAACCTCGCATCGATTACCCATGAGGTAATGACGCCATACTTTCAGCGCTAACACCACCGCTGCTAGCTCTAAGTCATGGGTTGGGTAGTTCTGTTCATGCGGCTTCAGCTGTCTTGATAGGTAAGATATCACTTTGCCTTCTTGCATCAGCACACATCCAAGACCAATCTTGGAGGCGTCACAGTACACATCAAAGGGCTTGGTAATGTCTGGCATAACCAGTATTGGGGCTGTTGTCAATCTTAGCTTGAGCTGTTGAAAGCTCTCTTCACACTTGTCGGTCCATTCGAACTTCCGGTCCTTCTTCAACAATTGAGTCATCGGTCTTGCTATGCTCGAGAATCCTTCAACGAATCGGCGGTAGTATCCCGCCAATCCAAGAAATGCGCGGACCTCGGTTTGAGTGGTTGGGGCTTTCCATTCTTCCACAGTCTTGATTTTTGCGGGGTCAACGGCAATTCCTCCGGCTGACAAGATGTGACCCAAGAATCCTACTTCCTTCAACCAGAATTCACACTTGCTAAACTTGGCATACAACTGATGTTCCCGAAGGGTATCTAGGACCACTTCCAAATGTTGCTCATGTTCTTCCTCGGACTTGGAGTATATGAGGATGTCGTCGATGAAGACAACCACAAACTTGTCCAGGAAGTTCATAAAGATCTTATTCATGAGATTCATGAAGTAAGCGGGGGCATTGGTCAATCCAAATGACATGACATTGTACTCATACAATCCATATCTGGTGGTAAAGGCAGTTTTGGGGATATCGGTGGCACGAATCTTCAACTGATGGTATCCTGTCCGCAGATCAATCTTTGAGAATACTCGGGCTCCGGTCAGCTGGTCAAACAGATCTTCTATCTTGGGCAATGGATACTTGTTCTTAATGGTGACATCGTTAAGCTTACGATAGTCCGCAACCAAACGAGTGGCACCGTCCTTTTTATCCACAAACAAAACTGGTGATCTCCAGGGTGACGCACTTGGTTGAATCAGACCTTTGAATAGCATATCATCCAGTTGTTTCTTCAGTTCCACTAACTCTGCCGGGTTCATGCTGTAGGCTCTCTGGGCTATAGGTCCGGTTCCGGGGATTAACTCGATGATAAACTCGATATCCCGATCTGGGGGCATACCGGGTAGATCATCCGGGAACACATCAGGATATCGACAAACGACCCTGATCTGATCCAAGGTGGGTTTGGCTAGGCTTTGGTTACAGGTAAATTTTCGGGGCATCTTTTCAGATATGTGTTCGACTATTATTCCGGTGCTACTAGTCATGGTGATGGCCTTCTTGGCACAATCAATCAGTCCATGATGTTTCGCCATCCAGTCCATTCCCAGGACTACTTCCAAACCTTTGGCTCCCAGAACAATCAAATTTGCATAGAATTCTATTTCATGTATTCTGATTGGCACATCTTTGCAAATTTTTCTAGCTTTAGTTGTTGATCCAGGAATTTGAACTATCATGACATGCTTCAAACTGATGGGTTGAATCTTACTAGTGCATGCAAAATCTTCGGTAATGAATGAATGTGATGCTCCAGAATCAAACAGCACTCTTGCGGGTATTGAGTTAACAGAGAACATACCCAGCACCACGTCTGGGGCTTCCTGAGCTTCTTCTGCATTCATGTGGTAGAGGCGGCCATTGCGGTTGTTCGGGTTGTTGGGAGCGAACTTCTTGTTGGTGGTGACACGACGCTGCTGCTGCGCAGGGCCTGAGGTGTTGGCAGCAGTCTTGGCGAGCTTCTTGGGGCACTCATAGGAAAAGTGCCCAGCTACTCCGCACTCGTAGCAGTTGTAGGTGGACTTGTCCTTGGGGGTGATGGGAACAGCGTTGCTCCCAGTCCTTGGAGCAGTGTTGGAGTTATTGTTGGGGGCGCGAGGTGGGGCGCGGTTGAAGTTGCTGTTGTTGTTGTTGTTGTTGTTGTTGTTGTGTCCTCCTGACCTGGGGTGTCCTCCACTCCGGTTCTGATAACTCGGACGTGGATTCTGCATCGGGGGCTTGCTGTTTCTTGGGGCGAACCCTCCACCTGAGTTGGGGCGATACTTGTGATTGTTGCTGGGCCCACTCTGGTTCATCATACGGCGCTTGCGGTTCTCATTGGCTTGGTGTATCTTCCCCTCCATCTGAATGGCGGAGTCAACGAGTGCTTCTAAGTCAGCAAAGGGGATGTTGATCAGCACAGTCTGCATCTCATCATGCAGTCCATTCAGAAACCTCTCCTTCCTCTTCTCGACGGTGTCCGTCTCATCCGGGGCGTACCTTGACAAAGTGAGGAACTTGTCGCGGTATTCTACCACGGTCATTCTGCCTTGCTTCAGTTCCCTGAACTCATCCCTCATCTTTTTAATCAAACCCGGGGGCACATGATACTTGCTAAACTTGAGTTTGAAGTCTTCCCAAGTCATCAGGTTCCCCGCATGTAAGGCGCGGGTACTTGTCCACCAGGCACGTGCAGGTCCAGCCAGATAGTGGGTGGCGAACAACACCTTCTCGTTGTCCTCCACTCCGGCAACCTCGAGATTGTTCTCCATAGTCTGGAGCCAATCATCAGCGTCGAGGGGTTCCTCTGTCTTGCTGAACACCGGTGGGTTGGTGTTCTGGAAGTTTTTCAGCTTTGACCCTGGGTGGTCGTGGTTTCCGTGGCCTTGATTGCCCTGAGCAAGTTGTTGAAGTGCAGCTAGGTTGGCTTGCCGTTCAGCTCTCTCAACTTCTCTATCAGCCAACATCTGTTGCAACATCTGCAGCATTGCCTCCTGAGTCATGTTGCGAGTTGGGGGTGCCATCTGAACAGTGATAGGGATCATGAGATAAGAGGGAAATGTCTATGGCTCATTTTGGGATAAAATACAACTTAAACTTGATTCACAATAATAATAATATTACACACACACAAACATAGTCATGGAGGTAGCACATATTACAAGCCAAATGTTCAGGAGGGTTTTAAGAACCCTTTCAACAAACTACGATACATGGGGCGGGTACAAAGGACCAGTACATAACACGGGGCGCAAGTGCTCAGACGGGACTACTCGCCATCGACGTTGATAGGGTAGACATTGTCTACCCCGGCATCGAGGTGCTCGTGGCCATCCTCGTAAGGGTGGAACTCCAGGTCGTCGTCTTCCTCCTCCTCGTAGTCGTCGTCGTTGCTGACGTAGGAGTAGCCGTCCCCCTGGATGTTCTCCCCTTCACCTTCGCCTTCCAGCTCCTGGATCTGCTCAGCTTGTGCAGCGATGGTCGCCTTCAGAGTGGCGATCCTGGCCTTCAGGCGGTTGATGGCGTGATCCTTCTTCTGGTTGGCACGGCGGAGTGCCCTGCGTTCTCCGGCGATCACCCTGATAGTGTCCGCCTGCTGCGCCAACTGGATGTGAGTGTGGTTGGCGTATTCGCGGGAGTTGTCGAGGTCGATGCGGGTCTCGCTCAGCATGAAGTCAAGATGATCAACATGGTGGCGAAGCTGCGGGTGTGACGGCAGGTTCATTGGCACTCCGAGTGAGTTGTGCCTTGCATAGTGCACAAAGCGACTGTCGGTGAAGTCCATGAAGTTTTGCCCGCACAGACGTGCGAGTCCTTCCTGAAGTCCCCTTGCGAGACCATCCGCCCAGTTGTTCTCCCTGAAGGAGAACTGGATCCTTGAGCTCATTGGGAGCGTGAACCTTCCACGAAGGTCCACCATGATCACCCACTGAAGTTGACCACCGGGTTGGTCATTCAGCATTCCGCCAAAGACTTCCGGTGGTGGGCGCCCGAGGAACTCGGAGAGGGAGAAGAGGTCCCTCTCGAAGATGATCTCTCCACCGTTCCCCAACTGATAGAACTCAGTCTGGAGAAAGGGCTGCGCATCCACGACGTGATCCATCTGTAGAGAGATGAGATGATTAAGTTAGAGAAGTGCAAGTGTTCCAATTTTTACTTTTAAGAAGGACATGAATTTAAAGTTTGTAATAGACTCTTCAAGGTAAGAAAGTGAATAAGGTTTTCATAACTAGTCAACCCATGGAATTTGAAACTAAGTTTTTGAGCGTCCATTCTAACTAGGGTCTCCTAAGGTCAAACAACGGCTCTGATACCAACTTGTCAACACCCGGATTTTTAAGTCCAGATGCCTATTATGCCGTACATCGCAATCCCAGGAATAATGTTTTTGCGAGACATAATAGTAAGTAGCATAGAGTCATCATTTATTACAACACATATTGTCTTACAACCATAGATCACATGATCCAATATTACACGAATATATTGTTCAACATCACAAATAGTAGCGGAAGCGAAGTAGTAGTGGACGATCTATTCCACAGGCAACGCTTGACGTTAGAAGACGATCCTAGTTATCGTAGACGTCCTGCTGTCCGTCATCCTGATACTGGTGCTCTCCTTCATAGTCTGGCATTTGAATAGCCAGGGCAAAGCCATGAGTACTTTTAAAGTACTCGCAAACTAACTCTAAGAGAAATACTCATTAAGTGTAAGGGGGTGCTAAGCTCTAGGTTTGTTTGCATAAAGCCAAGTTTTAGTTTCATAAATCTTTGGTAAAGCCTAATTCATGTGCTAGACTAACTCAAGTGGGAACATTAGTGTCATTCCCACAACTCATTATGGATCACCATAATGTCACCTTTCAAACCACCATTCACTTCTAGAACCAAAACATTTTAATGATAACGGAGATAGTATGGCCTTTCCAATCGTCCGTAACCGTGGACACGGCTATTCGAATAGGTTTAACACTCTGCAGAGGTTGTACTCTTGTGCCACAACTTTTGATTACATCCGTCGAGGATAACCTCGAATCATCGTAACACAAAGACGCGGATCATCAATCGAAACCTTTCACTTATATATGCTAGTATGAGCACCTCTCCCCATGAGCTTGGCCTCCCGGTGAAAACCGCAAATAACCCGGAACCGCACAGGGCTTGGGCCGTACATTCACCTCATTTCAACATCAATCCACCAGTAACGGAGGCAGCCGCAGCGTAACCCCTATGATGTTTGTTCAGAGGGAACCCATACTAAAATACACAAGTTTCTAGTTAAGCCCTACCCATAATCAGGTATTGTGGGGGTACTTGTATAATTGGGAAGGTATCGCATTCGAACTCAACTATCGGTTTTATCAAAAATCACCATCTTCTCTTGGTCATATTCACCTTCAAAAATCTTTCACTTCAGTTCAATTCACAAATGTTCCCATCTAGAGTAGTCAATTTTAGTTCTTAGCAATAGCAACTAGTCATGAGGGGGTGCTATCTATCTTTATTTGCTTAGGCTAACTTTGATGCTCTTGTTCTAATCTAGACAAGTAAATCATAAATCAAAAGTACTTTGAAATAAAAAAAGCAAAAGCAATTGTAAGTAAAAACATGGGATAGGTAATACATAAAAGTAAAGGGTGAAGATGCCTTTGCTCTTGTAGAGCTAAGCACTTGTTTTCAGCAAGGGTTAGCTTGCCTTGAGCTGGGTAGTTATCGAAGTTCTCTTCTTCTTCCTGAGAGTAGCCTTCCTCTTCTTGGTATTCCTCGTTACTAGCGTCTATATACGAATACGAGGTATAAATACTAAACCAAGCTCACATGCTAAACTAGAAACACTCCAAGAGTTCACACACTAGTCCTAGTATCAAATCAAACATGGCATGGGGGATTATTGGATTTGTCTTTATTAGAAAGAAAATAATTTCCTCTCATTATTCCTATTTCTTAAATTTGATGTGTAGGTCTTTAAAGAGTTTCATTTCTTTGCATTACTTCTCATTAAGATTTAATCTCTTCATATAATAATAAGGTATTAAATATAGGTTGACCCCAAAGTCAACATTTCATATCTATTATATGTGAGTTCAATTTAATTGAAGTGTTACACTTCACATAGTTTTAAAAACTTAACATTTAAATGAATTAAAATCTCTAAGTAATAATTCTCAAGGGTTCATTAGCCTAAGTCATTCCCCCTGGTTATTAGTACTTAGGATCAAAATTTAAATGAGAGATAATTCTCATATTGGGGTTGAGTTTGAATTCCACTTTGAAATGCTCTAGAAATGACTACATAGTCATTTTATTTGATCTAGTCCATGATCATACAAACAACAGGGCTATGTTATTGCATAATCAATTAGAGGACATCATTTGTGATTTATTAGAATTGGAATTACTTCAAAATCTATTTTGGTTGAATTTTAAGTAAAGTTTGAAAGTGCAAAAGTCCCTGTCTTGTCTTTTTTGTCAAATTAAATCTACAAAGAAAATGGAGATGGGGCCAGTGGCATTGGATAGGTAAATTCATGGGCTTTCCAACGGTATAAAGTTTGCTAGATTTGGTTTGGTAGAATTCAAACTATTCAAATTTTACTAAACATTCAGCAGAGCAAAATTTGGATAAAGAATAAACTGGATTTGAATTGGTGGGCTAGGCGGGAAAAGTTAATGGGCCGAAACGAAATTTGGCAGCACTTCGCAGCCCAACACGCGGCTGGCGCGCTCGGGCCGCGCTGACAGGGTGGGGGCCACCTGTCGGCGCCTCTTAACTCAGTGAAGCGGTACGCGAAAGAACGGCCGTTGGATTAGAACTGAGATCTACGGCTGGGGAGCGTCGTCGTCACCGACGGGATTCCGACGAGGTCACGGCGGCAGTAGGGGGTCGGAGAGCCTACCAGGCCGATACAGGACTCAGGCAATATGCGCGGTGAAGGTGTAGTAGATGGGGAAGAGGTTGGGAGCAGCGGCGGCGCTTGGGGTGGCGCCAATCGTCGACGGTGAGCTGCGTCCCCCGGCGGCTCCGATCTTGAAATTGCTCCTCCTCCGGCGGCAATCGATCAAGCTATGGTGGTGAGGAAGATCAGTGGTGAGAGGGGAGTCGAATGGTGTGTGGAGAGCTTGCTGGGAGGGCCTCTATTTATAGTGGCGAGGGGTGCCGTGGGGTGCTGCAAGGGCGCGGCCATGCCGTAGCGTTTCCGGCGAGCGAAAGGGCAAGCGAAGGACTGCTACGGCTAGCTGGTGTACTGGAGATGCTCAACCTGTATCGAGGCAGAGAAAAGGGTGATGGGAGAGCTCGGGCGCTGGCAAAGTCTATCACTGGGCGCGCGGCATCATTTCGTCTATGGCGCCGGCGACGGTGCAGGGCAGGCACGGGCGTTCGTCTAGCTTGTAGAGGGTGCAGAGGCGATGCTCGACGCGGTGATAGGGATGCAGGGCGAGGACGGTAGCGGTCGAGTGCGTGGCGTCCTTGCACGTCCAGGGCGTGATCACCACGCCGGCTGGCACGTCCTGGCACGTTTTGGACGCGGGCGTTCTGGGCAGTGCCGTGCAATGGCGATCGATCCAGTGGTACGGGCGTGATCCTTATGTATCAGAGATGCTCGCAGACATGGAGAAACGACGAGGGAGAGGCCAGGGAGAGGAGTGCCAAAGGTGGCCGGCATGGCATTGTTTGGCAAACTTTAGGGTTTCTCCTCGACTTTAATCGGCCATGCAAGTACTGGGCTAGAGGCAGGGGGTGTAGGGGAGGCTGATGATCACTTTGCAAAAGTGGTTTAGGGTCAAAACTGCTGGATAATAGCATGTAACACTTAGTCTAGATGCTGCCTGCCACCTGTTCGACCAAATGGCCGCAAGAAACTTTCTTTCGAATTTTGAAAATCTTTTTGGTGATTCTCATTTATATAAATATTGTGATGTATTGGTGGTGGTGGCACTCAATTTGGAATTGATTTGCAACTTTTCAAATTTGGGGTGATCTTCTTCTCTCTCTCGGGTTCCCTCTTTGCCCTCTTATTCTGGTCAACCTAGTCAACTTTAGGGAGGGTGGTCAACATCAAAGTTACTCACCTTGACATGGTCTTGGATGACCTGGCTTTAGTTGACCTTGCTTAGTTCAAGATTTGAGAAATACAGAAGGGTAAAGTAGTGAAGAAAATAAATTTGGGTTATGTGACCATTATCACATGTATGAAGAAATCTTGATTTCTTTTGATTTGATTCTTGATCCCAGGATGCAAAAGGGTTAGTTTATCATATTGAAGCCTTTTAGAAGCAATGGGGCAAGCAAACTTGGCCTTGGTTGAGGATTGGTTATTTTACATAGGGTGTATGTGAGTGAGAGAGGGTTTTTTTCTAATTTCTTTATTTCTCCTCAATTTAGGGTTTAGTGAACTTTGTTAGGGTTCACATAGCAAGGTTTACACATACTAACACTCATCATGGCAATTGCACAAAAGAATATCACTCAATTGCATTTATCTATATGTGGCCCTATATGCATAGAAAAAGTTTTTGTTAATTGCAAAATTTGGGTTTGGGGAATTTCTCTTTCTTGTTTATTATGGTTGAAACTTGGGATGTTACACATATCTACTACATCCACACCAATGCTATCTTGGTAACAAGTATCTTCTCATGCATAATTTTCTTGTATCCAACCTTATGGTTGCATCTTGGCATGAATCTCTTGATTTGCAAATGTTGTGCTTCTTGCAAAAGTCTTAATGAAACCTCTTTATTGTGAATGTGAGTAATTTGAGATGAGTGCATTTGTTGGGAAGTATTTTAAATCATGCTCATGATCCATCCATCCCAACTATGCGTATCTAGCAATTTTGTTGCATATCAATTCCTCAAGGCTCTCACATGTGCAATATAGATGAAAGTGCAAATTTAGTTACTTCTTTTGGTATTCTCGTTTGTGATACTTGTTGCCTTTCTCAAATGCATCCCAACTATCTTCTATCCCTTGTTGATATTCGTGATGTATTTTAGTTATTCGTGGTTGAAGTTCATGAATGTACAATAAGATAAAATTGAGCCTTTGGCCATGCTATTAAGCAAAAATTCTTATTGGTATATTGCATGACTTCGTCTTGGATATCATACTATTTTTCTTGCGTATCTATTTTGTGTGTGCATGTTTCTTTGTGGATAAATATCTTTGTGATATTGCCCACTTAGAGAAACTTATACACATAAGAGATGATACATCTCCTTTTGATATCTTATTTATTTATTGCGTGTTGATTGGTCATGCTAAGCAATATAATTCATTGAAGACTATGATGATGCTTTTTGCTCATCCTTGTAAATAGTCTTATAATATGCTTTATCATGCCTTTCACATATCCTATTGGTTGAGCCTTTTTATTATGGTGCCTCTTACTTGTTGCTCAACTATTTGTTTGTTGCAAGTGTTTAGCTTATTTTTCTATCTATGATCTATTACAAATGTTTGTGTTTTAAATGAGGAAGTGAGGATTCCATGTTATGCATATTGTATTCAAATACAACATTTTTTATGCATGTACTTTGGGGAGCTTCCTCATTTGATTTAGAGCACTATCTTTTGGTGATCATTAGAGTTTGATTCACTTGGTATCTTTTGTTTTTTTAATGATATTATGGGAGTGATGATTCCATGTTTGTGCACTTTATACTCCAATGCAAATTGTCTAGTTTTGTGCACAAACCTTGGGGAGCTTCCTCATATTATTTAGAGCAATCTTCTTGATCTTATCATAATATCTATCTTTCTTTTGGTATCTTCTTTGTGGTTCATTTGGTTACTTGCTTCATTTGTTGAAGCTTCTTGACTTTGTTATCTTTTTGCAATCTTTGATCCTATCTATAGTGTGATTCCTTCCGAATATTCGTCATTGGATATGTGCATTTGATTCCACTCAAATTATGAGAAATGCACACGCTATGGAGGAACTCTCACTATATTGGCCTTCTAAATTTTTCACCCATTTCGGCAATTGGTGCCAATGGGGGAGAAGTTTGGAGGGTTTAAGGGAATTTAGTTATGTCTTTGCTTTGTGCTTAAGCATGTGCCTTTATTGCATTGCATCTTGTTGCTTTGCATAGTTGAATATTTAGAGGAAACTCCACTAGGCTTTGAATGCCAATATATGCAATGAAAGTCAAGATCATTCACACATGCATATATTATGGGGGAGTTTGCTCTATATATTCAACTTATTTGTTTCTTAAATTCCTTATATAAACCCTCTCAAAGAGATTGTCATCAATTACCAAAATGGGGGAGACTGAAAGTGCATGGAGCCCCCATGTGTAGTTTTGGTAATTAATGACAATCCCTATGGACTAATGTTTGCATTTGAGTTATATTTGTAGGAGTTGTCCATAGGCGATTCTTGAACCATATGTTGGCTTCAAGGTTGCAATAAGAAGAATTTGATGAAGGATATCAAGTGTCAAGTATGTCTTGAAGATGAAGATGAAGTGAGCCCTCAAGTTACTTCAAGACATCAATATGATGAAGAATGAAGAATGAAGTGCAAGTTTAAGATGAGCCAACTCGAAGAGTTCATAATCTTGAAGCTTGCCATGGAGAAATGAAGTGCAAGTTCAAGATGAGTCATCTCGAAGAGATCCTTTGCTTGAGTCTTGCCATCCACATGGTGGTCATGGTTATGTGAAGATGCGGTGAAGAAGAAGCTCTCCGATGGTGGATTATGGGGGAGCAATCCACAAGACTTCGTCAAGCAAGCACAAGCAAGAAAGGCGTTCCATCTTGTTGAGGTAAGATCGTCGTCATCGAGCTCAAGTCGTATGCGCAAGGTTAAGGTTTGCTCTTGATAGGGTTTCTTTCTCACCGGTCTCATGGTGTAGTTGGAGACCAGTTTATAGTTTAGTTGCCGTACTATCAAGAGGGCTCTCGAGTGAGTAACTCGATCGTATCGTTCGGAGAGAGCTCAAACCTTTGCATCCTTGCATCATCTTTCTTGGTTGTTATTTGGATCTTATCCATGTGATGTTTTAGAGCTTGTGCTTATTCTCATGACAAGCTCTAGTTCATCGAAAACGGATTTCGCATAGATCACTTGTTGCGTTTTCGAGTTTGGTTCATCATCATCTTTCTTGGTTGTTATTTGGATCTTATCCATGAGGTGATTTAGAGCTTGTGGTTATTTCCATAGCAACCTCTAGTTCATCGAAAACGGATTCCGCATGAATCACTTGTTGCATTTTGGATATTGGAGTTTTTCTCGGTTTTTCGTATTGAGAGGTTTCACTCTAAAATACATAGAAAAACCTACCCCACTTGTTCTTAAGATTTTCACTCTTTGTGGGATAGCCTTTGTCATCCTCTTTACAACAAAATTGGTTTCACCTAAATCCAAGTTTCCTAACTCAACTTGTTGCATTTTCGAGGTTGGAGGTTTTACCGGTATGTCCTTTTTAGATAGGTCAAACCTTTCATCTTTTATTTATATCCTACCTTACTGGACTATGATGGTTCCCTGCATGATCTTGTAGAGCTTGTTACTAGCTTCGAAACGAGCCCAAGATCATCAAAATCGGAGTCCGGATGCAAAAGTTCTTGAGGTTTTCGTATCGGGTGTTTGGGAAAAAAAAGGGGGGCCGGAACTGCCGCCGGGAACACCCCGGCACTGCCGCCGGGCCGGCACTGCCGGTGGAAAAAGGCCAGCACTGCCGGACACCCCGGCACTGCCGGTGGAACAAGGCCGGCACTGCCGGCCTGTCGCGATTTTGGCCCCAACGGGCAGAAATCTAAGACCCATATTTAAGGCCTTCTTCCTCCTCTTTCTCCCCACTTCTTCTTCCTCCTTTGGCTCTCCACCATTGCTGACCTTGAGAGCTTTCCACATCCCTCTACTCCTCCAATGATTCTTGAATCCATTTGAGGGAAAAGGAAGAGCAGATCTAGATCTGCATTTCTACCAATCAAATCCATCTCTTTGTGAGTGGAACTCTCTAGATCTTGATCTTGGTGTTCTTTGTGAATTCCTTTGTTCTTCCTCTCTTATTCCCCCAATAGCTTTTGTAGCTTTGTTGGAATTTGAGAGAGAAGGACTTGAGCATCTTTGTGGTGTTCTTGCCATTGCATTTGGTGCATCGGTTTGAGTTCTCCACGGTGATTCGTGGAGGTGAAAGCAAGAAAGTTGTTACTCTTGGGTTATTGGAACCCCAGACGGATTCTAGGCCTTTGTGGCGATTTGTTGGGAGCCTCCAATTGAGTTGTGGATGTGTGCCCCAATCTTTGTGTAAGGCCCGGTTTCTGCCTCGAAGGAAATCCCTTAGTGGAATCGTGACCTAGGCCTTTGTGGCGAGGGTCACCGGAGATTTAGGTGAGGCGCCTTCGTGGCATTCGGTGTGTGGTGTGAGTACCGCATCTTGGGGTGAGTCCTTTGTGGCGTTGGTGTGCATCGAGCAACCACACCTCAAGGTGAGCCTCTTGTGGCGTTCGGGAGCACTAAGCCACCGCACCTCTCCAACGGAGATTAGCACTCGCAAGAGTGTGAACTTCGGGATAAATCTTCGTCTCCCGCGTGCCTCGGTTATCTCTATACCCGAGCTCTTTACTTATGCACTTTACCTTGTGATAGCCATCGTGCTTGAAGTTATATATATCTTGCTATCACATAAGTTGCTTGTATTGCTTAGCATAAGTTGTTGGTGCACATAGGTGAACCATAGTATATAGGCTTTGGGCTTGACAAAGTAAACGCTAGTTTTATTCCGCATTTGTTAAGCCCATCTCGTAAAAGTTTTAAACCGCCTATTCACCCCCCCCCTCTAGGCGACATCCGTGTCCTTTCAGCTGGAGCTAGCTGCAGGGTCATGCCTTTCCTTGGAACGTCGCTCAGAAGGCATCATGGCTGGGATTTCCGGTCTATTGTCCTGAGTAGGAAATTTGAATGGATCCATCTTGACCAGTTGATCTTTCTTGTTGTAGGGAGAAGGCACCACCTTATTGATGAGCTGCTGAATGTACTGAGCATAGTTTGGAGTCATGCAATCCCAAACAGAACGCTCAGTTCACAGTAGATGAGGTCACAACCATCAATTGTGCTAATGTTCTCAGGACGGTACATCAGGTTAAGGTGGTAGTCACGGCGTTCACTTGAGTCTCCTGACTTGCTAATAAGATTCTCACGGAATAGCTTGGTAAGCACAAGATAGGAGTAATACATCCTAGAGATAGTGGGAGGACCAGTTGTAGGCTCTGAAGGATAGCAGAAAGCAATGTCTCCATGAGTGAACTTATCCTAAGAGTGAATCTTAAATCCACGAGCACGGCCACCACCAAATCCCATGGCTTCACAGAAGTCTTGATAGTTGCAAGTGTACTTCTCTTTACCAGTCATCCAGATCATAGTGCAATCGGAATCATCATGGAAGAATATAGTGCAATGGAATTGGCGGACAAGAATTGGACAATAGTGCCCAGCTCACTTTTCATCACCCGGCTTCAAGCACACAAGATCATATAACCCCATACCCTTCAAGGTATCAACCACAAAGCGGTACTTGGTGGCTTCATGCATGGAAATCACTTCCTTGTTGATGGCCTTTGATACGTCTCAAACGTATCTACAATTTCTTATGTTCCATGCTACTTTTATGACAATACTCACATGTTTTATACACAATTTACATCATTATTATGCATTTTTCGGCACTAACCTATTGACAAGATGCCGAAGCAACAGTGCCTGTTTTCTGCTGTTTTTGGTTTCAGAAATCCTACAAAGGAAATATTCTCGGAATTGAACGAAATCAACGCCCAGGGTCTTATTTTTCCACGGAGCTTCCAGAAGACCGAAGAGCATACGAAGTGGGGCCACGAGGGGCCGTAACCATAGGGCGGCGTGGCCAGCATGGGGCCCGCGCCGGCCTATGGTGTGGGGCCCCTGCGCCGCCTCCAACTCTGCCCTTCCGCCTACTTAAACTCTCCGTCGCGAAAACCCTATTACCGGGAGCCACGATACGGAAATAGTTCCAGAGACGCCGCCGCCAATCCCATCTCGGGGGATTCAGGAGATCGCCTCCGGCACCCTGCCGGAGAGGGGAATCATCTCCCGGAGGACTCTTCATCACCATGATCGCCTCCGGACTGATGTGTGAGTAGTCCATCCTTGGACTATGGGTCCATAGCAGTAGCTAGATGGTTGTCTTCTCCTCATGTGCTATCATGTTAGATCTTGTGAGCTGCCTATCATGATCAAGATCATCTATTTGTAATGCTACATGTTGTGTTTGTTGGGATCCGATGAATATGGAATACTATGTCAAGTTGATTATCAATCTATCATATATGTGTTGTTTATGTTCTTGCATGCTCTCCGTTGCTAGTAGAGGCTCTGGCCAAGTTGATACTTGTAACTCCAATAGGGAGTATTTATGCTCGATAGTGGGTTCACGCCTCCATTGAATCTGGGACAGTGACAGAAAGTTCTAAGGTTGTGGACGTGCTGTTGCCACTAGGGATAAAACATCGATGCTTTGTCTAAGGATATTTGTGTTGATTACATTACGCACCATACTTAATGCAATTGTCTGCTATTTGCAACTTAATACTGAAAGGGGTGCGGATGCTAACCCGAAAGTGGACTTTTTAGGCATAGATGCATGCTGGATAGCGGTCTATGTACTTTGTCGTAATGCCCTAAGTAAATCTCATAGTAGTCATCATGATATGTATGTGCATTGTTATGCCCTCTCTATTTGTCAATTGCCCAACTGTAATTTGTTCACCCAACATGCTATTTCTTATTGGAGAGACACCACTAGTGAACTGTGGACCCCGGTCCATTCTTTTACATCTGAATACACCCATCAGAAACATTGTTCTCTACTGTTCTTTGCAAACAAACATCATTTTCCACACCATACATTTAATCATTTGTTTACAGCAAGCCGGTGAGATTGACAACCTCACTGTTACGTTGGGGCAAAGTATTTTGATTGTGTTGTGCAAGTTCCACGTTGGCGCCGGAATCCCTGGTGTTGCGCCGCACTACACTTCGTCACCAACGACCTTCACGTGGCCCTTGACTCCTACTGGTTCGATAAACCTTGGTTTCTTACTGAGGGAAAACTTGTTGCTGTACGCATCACACCTTCCTCTTGGGGTTCGCAACGGACGTGTGCTTTACGCGTATCAAGACTGTTTTCTGGCGCCGTTGCCGGGGACCTGAAGAAAAGTTACTCCACAAAGATTTCTAACTCCCACGTCAACTGCACGCCAGCAACTGTTTTCTGGCGCCGTTGCCGGGGAGATCAAGACACGCTGCAAGGGGAGTCTCCCACTTCCAATCTCTTTACTTTGTTTTTGTCTTTCTTTACTTTACTTTATTTACTGCTTTATTTTCTCTCTATATCAAAAATACAAAAAAATTAGTTACTTGCATTACTTTATTTACTGTCTTGTTTGCGTTCTCAATATTAAAAACACAAAAAAATTAGTTACTTGCATTTACTTTATTTAGTTTGCTTTATTTACTACTGCTAAAATGGGTACTCCTGAGAATACTAAGTTGTGTGACTTCACAAGCACAAATAATAATGATTTCCTATGCGCACCTATTTCTCCACCTGCTACTACAGCAGAATTTTATGAAATTAAACCTACTTTACTAAATCTTGTTATGAGAGCAATTTTCTGGTGTTAGTTCTGATGATGCTTCTGCCCATCTTAATAATTTTGTTGAACTTTGTGAAATGCAAAAGTATAAGGATGTAGATGGTGACATTATAAAATTGAAATTGGTTCCTTTCTCCTTAAGAGGAAGAGCTAAAGATTGGTTGCTATCTTTGCCTAAAAATAGTATTGATTCATGGACTAAATGTAATGATGCTTTCATTGGTAGATATTATCCTCCTGCTAAAATTATATCTTTGAGAAGTAGCATAATGAATTTTAAGAAATTGAATAATGAGCATGTTGCCCAAGCATGGGAAAGAATGAAATCTTTAGTCAAGAATTGCCCTACCCATGGACTGACTACCTGGATGATCATCCAAACCTTTTATGCAGGACTGAATTTTTCTTCGCAGAACCTATTGGATTCAGCTATTGGAGGTACTTTTATGTCCATCACTTTAGGCGTCGCAACAAAGCTTCTTGATGATATGATGATCAACTACTCTGAATGGCACACTGAAAGGGCTCCACAAGGTAAGAAGGTAAATTCTGTTGAAGAAACCTCCTCCTTGAGTGATAAGATTGATGCTATTATGTATATGCTTGTGAATGGTAGATCTAATGTTGATCCTAATAATGTTCCTTTAGCTTCATTGGTTGCTCAAGAAGAGCATGTTGATGTGAACTTCATTAAAAATAATAATTTCAACAACAATGCTTATAGGAATAATTCTGGTAAAAACTACAGACCATATCCTTCTAATAATGGTAACGGTTATGGTAATTCTTATGGTAATTCTTACAACAATAATAGGAGTGTACCCCCTGGTCTTGAAGTCATGCTTAAAGAATTTATTAGTACACAAACTGCTTTCAACAAATCTGTTGAAGAAAAGCTTGGTAAAATTGATATTCTTGCTTCTAAGGTTGATAGTCTTGCTGCTGATGTTGATCTTTTAAAATTGAAAGCTATGACTAATGAACTAAAGATATTAAGTCATTTGCTACAGCAAACGCTATCCAAGTTCGAATTAATGAAAATATTAGATTGATGGCTAAATTGCATGCTATGTGGGAAAGAGAAGAAAAATTTGCTAAAAAGAATAATGTTGCTAAAGTTTGGACTATTACCACCACTAGTAATGTTGATGCTACACATGTTGCTAAACCTTCTACTATCAATGGTAAAATAATTGGTGTTGGCAATGTTTTTACTCCTAATGCAAAGCGTGCAAAACTGCCTAAAACTGCTAAAACTGCTGAAACTGCTTGTGATAAAACTGCTGAAATTTTGCAGAATATTGGGGACAATGATCCCATTGCTGTAGATCATAATGGTTTAGATTTTGATGATTGTCACATCCCTGAAGTTATAAATTTCTTGCAAAAACTTGCTAGAAGTCCCAATGCTAGTGCTATAAATTTGGCCTTTACGAAACATATTACAAATGCTCTCATAAAAGCTAGAGAAGATATATTAAAACTTGAAACTTCTATTCCTAGGAAGTTAGAAGATGGTTGGGAGCCCATCATTAAGATGAAGGTCAATGATTTTGATTGTAATGCTTTATATGATCTTGGTGCAAGTATTTCTGTTATGCCTAAGAAAATCTATAATATGCTTGACTTGCCACCATTGAAAAATTGTTATTTGGATGTTTATCTTGCTGATAATTCTACAAAGAAACCTTTGGGGAGGATTGATAATGTTCGCATTATGGTTAACAATAACCTTGTCCCCGTTGATTTTGTTGTCTTGGATATTTAATGCAATGCATCTTGTCCCATTATTTTGGGAAGACCTTTTCTTCGAACTGTTGGTGCTATTATTGATATGAAGGAAGGGAATATTAAGTATCAATTTCCTCTCAAGAAAGGTATGGAACACTTCCCTATAAAGAGAATGAAGTTACCTTTTGATTCTATTATTAGAACAAATTATGATGTTGATGCTTCATCTCTTGATAATACTTGATTCACACTTTCTACGCCTAGCTGAAAGGCGTTAAAGAAAAGCGCTTATGGGATACAACCCATTATTTTACTTCTGCAATTATATTTGAGTCTTGGAAGTTATTACTACTGTAGCAACCTCTCCTTATCTTTATTTTATTGCATTGTTGTGCCAAGTAAAGTCTTTGATAGTAGGGTTGATACTAGATTTGGATTACTGCGGAGAAACAGATTTCTTGCTGTCACGAAATTGAGTAGCCCCGTCTGTAGGTAATTCAGAAAAATCTACCAATTTACGTGCGTGATCCTCATATGTGTACGCAACTTTCATTAAATTTGAGCTTTTTCATCTGAGCAAGTTAAGTGCCCCATAAAAATTCGTCTTTACGGACTGTTCTGTTTTGACAGATTCTACCTTTTATTTCGCATTGCCTGTTTTGCTATGTTTGATGGATTTCTTTGTTCCATTGACTTTCAGTAGCTTTGTGCAATGTTCAGAAGTGTTAAGAATGATTATGTCACCTCTGAACATGTGAATTTTTGATTATGCACTAACCCTCTAATGAGTTTGTTTTGAGTTTGGTGTGGAGGAAGTTTTCAAGGATCAAGAGAGGAGGATGATACAATATGATCAAGAAGAGTGAAAAGTCTAAGCTTGGGGATGCCCCCGTGGTTCATCCCTGCATATTTCAAGAAGACTCAAGCATCTAAGCTTTGGGATGCCCAAGGCATCCCTTCTTCATCGACAACTTATCATGTCACCTCTAGTGAAACTATATTTTTATTCCGTCACATCTTATGTGCTTTACTTGGAGCGTCTGTATGTTTTTATTTTTGTTTTTGTTTGAATAAAATCGGATCCTAGCATTCTTTGTTTGGGAGAGAGACACGCTCCGCTCGCTCATATGAACACTGGTGTTCTTAGCTTTACTTTTAATGTTCATGGCGAAGGTTGAAACTGCTTCATTCATTGTTATTTGATTGGAAACAGAAAATGCTTCATGTGGTAATTGGTATAATGTCTTGAATAATTTGATACTTGGCAATTGTTGTGCTCAAATAGATCATGTCTAAGCTCTTGCATCATGTACTTTGCACCTATTAATGAAGAACTACCATAGAGCTTGTTGAAATTTGGTTTGCATGATTGGTCTCTCTAGAGTCTAGATATTTTCTGGTGAGGTGTTTGAACAACAAGGAAGACAATGTAGAGTCTTATAATGCTTGCAATATGTTCCTATGCAAGTTTTGCTGTATCGGTTCATACTTGTGTTTGCTTCAAACAACCTTGCTAGCCAAAGCCTTGTATTGAGAGGGAATTCTTCTCGAGCATCCAAATCCTTGAGCCAAAAACTATGCCATTTGTGTCCACCATACCTACCTACTACATGGTATTTCTCTGCCATTCCAAAGTAAATTACTTGAGTGCTACCTTTAAAATTCCATTCTTTGTCTTTGCAATATATAGCTCATGGGAAAATAGCCTTAAAAACTATTGTGGTAAAGAATATGTAGCTTATGTATCTTATTTCTTATAAGTTGCTTGTTGAGCGGTAACCATGTTTCTGGGGACGCCATCAACTATTACACTTTTGTTGAATATCATGTGAGTTGCTATGCATGTTCGTCTTATCTGAAGTAAGGTTGATTTATCATGATCAAATGGTTTGAATATGCATATTGTTAGAGAAGAACATTGGGCCGCTAACTAAAGCCATGAATCATGGTGGAAGTTTCAGTTCGAACATTAATCCTCAAGCTCTTATGAGAATGTTATCTGTTGTTGAATGCTTATGCATTAAAGAGGAGTCCATTATCTGTTTTCTATGTTGTCCCGGTATGGATGTCTAAGTTGAGAATAATCAAAAGCGAGAAATCCAATGCGAACTTTCTCCTTAGACCTTTGTACAGGCGGCATAGAGGTACCCCTTTGTGACACTTGGTTGAAACATATGTTATGCAATGATAATCCATGTAAATCCAAGCTAATTAGGACAAGGTGCGAGCACTATTGGTATTCTATGCATGAGGCTTGCAACTTATAAGATGTCTTATGCATAACACATATGAATTATTACTACCGTTAACAAAATTGTTTCTATGTTTTCAAAATGAAAAGCTCTAGCACAAAAATAGTAATCCATGCTTCCCTCTGCGAAGGGCCATTCTTTTACTTTTATGTTGAGTCAGTTTACCTACTTCTTTCTATCTTAGAAGAAAACACTTTTGTCAACTGTGTGCATTGATTCCTACATACTTGCTTATTTGCATTCATCATATTACTTTGTGTTGACAATTATCCATGAGATATACATGTTGAAGTTGAAAGCAACCGCTGAAACTTATATCTTCCTTTGTGTTGCTTCAAAACTTTCTACTAAGAATCTATTGCTTTATGAGTTAACTCCTATGCAAGTCTTATTGATGCTTGTCTTGAAAGTACTATTCATGAAAAGTCTTTGCTATATGATTCAGTTGTTTAATTATTGTCTTTACCATTGCTTCGAATCACTTCATTCATATCATATGCTTTACAATAGTATTGATCAAGATTATGATAGCATGTCACTTTAGAAATTATCCTTGTTATCGTTTACCTACTCGAGGTCGAGTAGGAACTAAGCTTGGGGATGCTTGATACGTCTCAAACGTATCTATAATTTCTTATGTTCCATGCTACTTTTATGACAATACTCACATGTTTTATACACACTTTACATCATTATTATGCATTTTCCGGCACTAACCTATTGACAAGATGCCGAAGCGCCGATTCGTTTTCTCTGCAGTTTTTGGTTTCAGAAATCCTACAAAGGAAATATTCTCGGAATTGGACGAAATCAACGCCCAGGGTCTTATTTTTCCACGGAGCTTCCAGAAGACCGAAGAGCATACGAAGTGGGGCCACGAGGGGCCGTAACCATAGGGCGGCGCGACCAGCATGGGGCCCGCGCCGGCCTATGGTGTGGGGCCCCTGCGCCGTCTCCAACTCTGCCCTTTCGCCTACTTAAACTCTCCGTCGCGAAAACCCTATTACCGAGAGCCACGATACGGAAATAGTTCCAGAGACTTCGCCGCCGCCAATCCCATCTCGGGGGATTTAGGAGATCGCCTCCGGCACCTTGCCGGAGAGGGGAATCATCTCCCGGAGGACTCTTCATCACCATGATCGCCTCCGGACTGATGTGTGAGTAGTTCATCCTTGGACTATGGGTCCATAGCAGTAGCTAGATGGTTGTCTTCTCCTCATGTGCTATCATGTTAGATCTTGTGAGCTGCCTATCATGATCAAGATCATCTATTTGTAATGCTACATGTTGTGTTTGTTGGGATCCGATGAATATGGAATACTATGTCAAGTTGATTATCAACCTATCATATATGTGTTGTTTATGTTCTTGCATGCTCTCCGTTGCTAGTAGAGGCTCTGGCCAAGTTGATACTTGTAACTCCAAGAGGGAGTATTTATGCTCGATAGTGGGTTCATGCCTCCATTGAATCTGGGACAGTGACACAAAGTTCTAAGGTTATGGATGTGCTGTTGCCACTAGGGATAAAACATCGATGCTTTGTCTAAGGATATTTGTGTTGATTACATTATGCACCATACTTAATGCAATTGTCTGTTGTTTGCAACTTAATACTAGAAGGGGTGCGGATGCTAACCCGAAGGTGGACTTTTTAGGCATAGATGCATGCTGGATAGCGGTCTATGTACTTTGTCGTAATGCCCTAAGTAAATCTCATAGTAGTCATCATGATATGTATGTGCATTGTTATGCCCTCTCTATTTGTCAATTGCCCAACTGTAATTTGTTCACCCAACATGCTATTTCTTATTGGAGAGACACCACTAGTGAACTGTGGACCCCGGTCCATTCTTTTACATCTGAATACAATCTACTGCAAACATTGTTCTCTACTATTCTTTGCAAACAAACATCATTTTCCACACCATACATTTAATCCTTTGTTTACAGCAAGCCGGTGAGATTGACAACCTCACTGTTACGTTGGGGCAAAGTATTTTGATTGTGTTGTGCAGGTTCCACGTTGGCGCCGGAATCCCTGGTGTTGGGCCGCACTACACTCCGTCACCAACGACCTTCACGTGGCCCTTGACTCCTATTGGTTCGATAAACCTTGGTTTCTTACTGAGGGAAAACTTGCTGCTGTACGCATCACACCTTCCTCTTGGGGTTCCCAACGGACGTGTGCTTTACGCGTATAAGCCTTTGGCATCACAATGACACCATTCTTCATACACTCTCTAGAGTTGTAGAAATCATCCCATATGCACTTTTGAGTGTTGGTCCAGAATAACCTGTCCCCACCAGTGTAGGTTCGTTCCTCGAACCGATACGGATCCGCCTCTCTAACTCTTCTCCAATCAGCAAGATGTGCTCCACCCACATTGAATTGTGGAACTCTCTCAATAAGATCATTATCTTCAGCAGCATGCGTGTCTTTCTTTCTTTTGGCAAATGCCTTGCTTCTACCTCCAGCTGAACTGCTTGGAGCAGTATTCTGAGGTGCTGTAGAGGGAAAGCGAGAGCTAGTACGACACCATGGAGGCCTCTCATGCCTAGCTCTCTTGGAAAGAGATCCACGGCCATCATCACTGGAACCACCCGAAGACATGGTCCTCTTTGCTAAAAAGAACAAAGAAAACAACAAGAGAAGGCTTGAGGGCCAAATCCTCAAGATCTCCAAGTGTGGCTTGAAGGAGACCAAATCCCTTGGTGGAGATGATCCAATGTGCCCGATCTATGGTGGGATGAAGTTTGAGAGGATTTAGTGGTGGGAAAGCCCTAGGGAGAGGTGGAGATGAAGGGGGCGGCGCACATGGAGTCTATGGTGGAAGGGGAGAAGTGAGGAAGAAGATCACCAAGGGGTAACCTCCTCCCCACTTAACCAGTCGCATGACCGGCGCGCCGCCCGGTTGACCGGGTCTGGGGCCGGGTGGCCCGCGCAAAGGCCGGTTCGACCGGGCCAGAGACCGGCCAACACTGCTTTGCCACGTTTTGCCTCGTGTTGCCCCTATTCTTTGTGCACTTGTGTGTGTATGCTCAGAAGATGACATGTACAAATAGATAGATAGATGTATGATGAGATGAGCATAGACATGGAGTAGGAAACACAAGGTTTTCTAGGCATGCCCATTGGAGTGAAAATCCCAACAAGATGTAAATAGCAACAATGGGCATGATTCGAAATATATATATCAAGAATCACAAATCATTTTGAAATAGTTCTTACAATAAGATCATTTTAGCCATATTTATAGTCAAATCAATTTGCAATTGAGGCTTAATGAGGGGCGGGGGATTACTCCCCCTATGTTAAAGCGCAAATATCATGAGACCTCGAAGAGACATGCTTGGTTCCATATAATGACATTGGGTCTATTTATGTTGCACACATAGGTATGCATCATACCAAGACATGGTAAGATGACTATTCCCATATGTGTTGCACCTCTATTCTAGATAGCAAGATAAATGCAAGAATATAGTGCAAGAAGTTATTCAATCTAAGTTTTTAGGATCAAGAATACCAAGTTCTCCTCTCAAGTTCACAAACCGGGCTTCATCCAAAGGCTTAGTAAAAATATCCACCAATTGGTACGTTGTCCCCACATGAGCGAGATCAATGTCCCTATTAGCAACATGGTCACGTAGGAAGTGATGGCGAATGTCAATGTGTTTGGTGCGACAATGTTGAACCGGGTTATTGGCGATCTTTATTGCACTTTCGTTGTCACATAGAAGAGGCACCATACCAAGAGACACACCATAGTCTTTCAAGGTTTGCTTCATCCACAACAACTGAGTGGAACAAGATGCCGTGGATATGTATTCGGCTTCGACGGTAGATAAGGCGGTGGAGTTTTGTTTCTTGGATGACCAACACACCAATGACCGGTCATAAATTGGCAAGCCCGGAGGTAGACTTCCGGTCAACCTTATCACCGGCCCAATCGGAATCCGAATAGCCAATGAGTTCAAAGGTTGACTCCGTTGGATACCATAGCCCGAGAGTAGGAGTAAGAACAAGGTATCTTAGAATCCGTTTGACCGCCATCAAATGGCTCTCCTTAGGAGCAGATTGAAAACGAGCACACATCCCTACACTTAGCATGATATCCGGGCTAGAGGCGCAAAGGTAGAGCATGGATCCTATCATGAAACGGTATACCTTTATATCCACATCCTTCTCACCATCACATGAGCCAAGGTGCCCTTTACGGGTATGGGTGTCTTCATTGGGCTTGCATTGGTCATGTTGAACTTCTTGAGCATGTCCTTCACATACTTTTCTTGAGAGATGAAGGTGCCTTTTGCAAGTTGCCTCACTTGGAAGCCTAGAAAGAACTTCAACTCTCCCATCATGGACATCTCAAATTTCCTAGTCATCAATAGCTCAAAAGCTTTGTTATGATTGGGGTTAGTTCCACCAAAGATAATATCATCAACATATATTTGACATATAAATAAGCCACCCCCTTTAACCCGCTTGGTGAAAAGGGTGGAATCTTCATCTAGACCCTCGAATAGTTTATCCATCTCACTCTTAAGGCTGTGAAGCCCTTAAAAAGAGTCCAGGCTCTGATATCAATTGAAAGTTCGGAGATGGTAAACCTAGAGGGGGATGAATAGGTTTCTACAAATTTTAATTCTTTCTTTGCAATATTAGACTTTGCGGAATATAAAGGTGAGCCTAATGCAAACTAGGTGAGGCAACCTATTTGATGATACTAGTAACTCGAGCACGAAGGCTCTCACAGACAATTATATCACAAGTAATGAGTTCGGTTAGAGATAACCGATAGCACGCGAAAACGAGGGTTTATTCACGTGTTACCTTCCTTTGCAAGAAGGTACGTCATGTTTGGAGGGGTGGAGGTCCCACGAAGGATTCCCGAACGCCACGAAGGCTCACCCTATTCTCCGGAGCCTATCCCATGAAGGAATAGCTCACTCACTTGTGGTAGACTTTGAGGAGCAAATATCTTGATGAATACAAGGGGGGACAAGATTTGGCTTGGTGGAACGGTAGATCGGGTCCTCCTCTATCTTTTCCCCGAAGGGATTTGAGTTTGGGTGGAGGAGGAGAGAGATCTGAGGCTTTTGGTGTTTCTAACAATGGAGTATGTGAGAGAGAGCTCAAGAACAGCTTGTAGTGTAGTGCCTAACGCTTTAGAGGTAGAAGAAGGGGTATATATAGTATCACTTGAAATATGGTTGTTGATGACTTGCCACCTCAGCAACTTCTTCGAGGAACCCGGTCAACCGGGCCTGGGACCGGGCCGGCTGGCTTAGGCACCGGTCAGAACGGGCCAGGGACCGGGCCATCCGGTCCAAACCGGAGTTGGGACCGGGCCATGACCGGGCCAGGTCATTGTCGTGCAGTAATGCCCCCGGATGTCATCAGCGTAGGAGTCGGTTGGCGCCGGGGCGCCCGACCCACAACCCGGTCAGACCGGGCTCCTGACCGGACCAGGCTGGTCCAAACCGGGACAGCGACCGGGCCATGACCGGGAGGGCTCTGTGACTTACAGTACATCCCCCGGCTGGCACCAGCAGAGGAGCCGGTCGGCGCGAGGCTGGCCGGTGCCAGGGCCGGTCTGACCGGGCCTATGGCCGGCCAGGTGCTGAAGATTTCTTCTTGATTGTTGTCGAAGTGGGGGTCTCCCTCTACCTTCTTGTTCCATTGATACACCATTTATGCGTCTTTGGCTAATACCTGGGATTAACCTCATAGACATGTATTAGGCCAAATACTCTAGCATGGTGTCACTGTTACCAAAATAATGGATAAGGGTAAAATACCCTTACATAGTTACATATACAATTTTCAAAGTTGTCATTTGAATATAAAATAACTTGTCGTAGATCGTGTTGGTTTGATGAGGATAGGATCAACTTAGAGATGGCAGTAAAGATGGCGTTTCGCCTCTCTCGTCCCCCGAGGGTGATCCCCTTCCTAGGAACCAAGAAAATACACAGATTCCACAAGATAATCCAAGATTTCGAGGCGTGAGGACAACGGATCCAAAGATTTCCTACCCCAGCACTACCCGAAACCATTCATCCAACAAGAATTTCACTCTCCTGCCGCCGGAGTTCAAGGCGAGGCTGCGCTCCATCGTCACCCAATCCCCAAATCCCCGCCGTAGTATCGACCAGCTAAGATCCAAGATATCACTCCTACTCGCCCCCCACGAACCTCCAATTCCCATCCAAAATCCCACACAATCCCACACCATTCGCTCGCTGGAATCCCACTACATCACAGTGCCTCTCTCCCTAGTTCAGGCCGACCAGGTTCCCCGCCCGTTTGTGTGGGATCCTCTTAATGGCCTCGCAGAGACGAGAAATATGGAGGCCGAGCGATCGGAATCCACCCATATCTCGCAGGCAGCAGGCCAGGCCCGCCAGCGCTATCAGCGGCGGGCGATCAAGGACCTCTCCAAGGCAAGATCACCGGCGATCACGTCAATGCTGATTAAGGGGCATTCCCGGCCTTCAGGTTGGGACTGCACTGATCCGGCAGGTACCATATATTCTTTGGGAGGTATGAATGTCGTTGATCTCTCCCCTGCAGTTCCTCTGCCCCCTGATCCCGGTGGAAAGGCTATAAAGCAGGACACCAGGGACAGAGACCTGTATACCAACAGCAAGACCCAGTTATCTGCCCAACCACTACAACACACCTCCGTCAAAACCATGGAGAATCCAAGCGGGAAGGAAGGAGAAGGGGCAAGGGAGGCCCTGTCCCATACCTCTGGCCCGCCTGCACCATCTGCAATAGGTTCGCTGAGTCTCGCCACGGCTGAGACGTCGTGGCGGCGTGAAGGGAAGCAACCAATGGTGGACGAACGCACTGAGGCGGAGAGCGCTCCTCTCATTGTCAGCCTCGCCAAGGCCAGGGGTTTGGCAGGCCCTCGCCTTATCGCCGTTGGAGTTTTCCTCTCTGTCTTTCTAATTCCTACCAAACAACTGATCAATTACATGAGGAATGTCTGGGAAATTAGAGGAACGATGGAGATGCACCAACTCGCTGACAAGCGTTTCGTGCTCGAATTCTCAGGGAGGGGGGATTTCGAGCACGTAACGAAAGGTGGCCCGTGGAGGTACCAGGGCGACGCAGTCCTCGTCCGGGAGCTCGAAGACAAGGAGGACCCGAACCTGGCCCTGTTCGAATCGCTTCCCATTTGGGTGCAGTTCACTCGCATCCCCTTCTACCTCCTATCCAAGCAGCTGGCTCGAAACCTGGGGAGCAGGATCGGGGAACAGATCGCCATCGACAACAACGCTCGCGGGGATATCTGCGACAAGATTCTTCGTGCGAGGGTCCTTCTGCCTCTCGCCCAGCCCCTGCAACGATGTGTCACGCTGATGGACGATCTCTCCAATGTGGAGGTGATCACGCCCGTCCTCTACGAGCGGCTTCCCAACTTCTGCATCCTTTGCGGGGTGATCGGTGCTGTCTACTGTTGGCTTCTTTTCCTGTAGACAGTGTTGGGCCTCCAAGAGCAGAGGTTTGTAGAACAGCAGCAAGTTTTCCCTTAAGTGGATCACCCAAGGTTTATCGAACTCAGGGAGGAAGAGGTCAAAGATATCCCTCTCAAGCAACCCTGCAATCACGATACAAGAAGTCTCTTGTGTCCCCAACACACCTAATACACTTGTCAGATGTATAGGTGCACTAGTTCGGCGAAGAGATAGTGAAATACAAGTAATATGGATGATTTTAAGTAGTAATTGCAATCTGAAATAAAGATGGCAGCAAGCAAACATGTAACAGAACTTGTTGGAAACGGTGTTTCAATGCTTAGAAACAAGGCCTAGGGATCATACTTTCACTAGTGGACACTCTCAACATTGATCACATAACTGAATAAATAAGTGCTACTTTATCTACACTCTCTTGTTGGATAACAAACACCATTAATTGTGTAGGGCTACAAGAGCTCCCTCAAGCCGGAGTAAACAAGCGCCACAACATTCGGTGTTCATATTTAAGTAACCTTAGAGTGCATGATAGACCATTGCAATTATACCGAGTACTAACATAGCATACACACTGTCAACAATAGCTATGAAAGGGGGAATAGATCGCATCAATACTATCATAGTAATAGTTAACTCCATAATCTACAAGAGATTACAATCATAACCTACACCAAGTACTTCATGATGCACACACTGTCAACATTACATCATGGAGGAGGAATAGAGTACTTTAATAACATCACTAGAGTAGCACATAGATGATATTCAACTAGATCACAAAGAGAGAGATGAACCACATAGCTACGGTAGAGCCCTCAGCCCCGGGGGAGAACTACTCCCTCCTCATCATAGGAGACAACAGCGGTGATGAAGATGGCGGTGGTGTCGATGGAGATGCCTTCCGGGGGCAATTCCCCGTCCCGGCAGGGTGCCGGAACAGAGACTTCTGTCCCCCGAATTGGAGTTTCGCGATGGCGGCGGCGTCCCTGGAGTCTTTCTGGAGTTTCGTCAATTGGTGTCGAAGTTTTAGGTCACGAGGAGTCTTATAAGCGAAGAGGCGGAGTCGGAAGGGCGCCAGGGCTCCCTCCCCATAGGCCGGCGCGGCCAGGGTGGAGCCCGCGCGGCCCTGTGGTGTGGGCCCCCCTGGCCCATCTTCGTCTCCCCTTCGGACTTCTGGAACCTTCCCAGAAAAATAAGATATTTGGTCTTTGTTTCGTCGAATTCCGAGAATATTGCCCGAACAGCCTTTCTGGAACCAAAAACAGCAGAAAACAGGAACTGGCACTGTGGCATCTTGTTAATAGGTTAGTTCCAGAAAATGCATAATAATGACATAAAGTGTGTATAAAACATGTGAGTATCATCATAAAAGTAGCATGGAGCATAAAAAATTATAGATACGTTTGAGATGTATCAAGCATCCCCAAGCTTAGTTCCTACTCGTCCTCGAGTAGGTAAACGATAACAAAGATAATTTCTGAAGTGACATGCTATCATAATCTTGATCAATACTATTGTAAAGCACATGAGATGAATGCAGCGATTCGAAGCAATGCTAAAGACAATGAGTAAACAACTGAACCATATAGCAAAGACTTTTCATGAATAGTACTTTCGAGACAAGCATCAATAAGACTTGCATAAGAGTTAACTCATAAAGCAATAAATTCGTAGTAGAAAGCTTTGAAGCAACACAAAGGAAGATATAAGTTTCAGCGGTTGCTTTTCAACTTCAACATGTATATCGCATGGATAATTGTCAACACAAAGTAATATGATGAATGCAAATAAGCAAGTATGTAGGAATCAATGCACACAGTTGACACAAGTGTTTGCTTCTAAGATAGAAAGAAGTAGGTGAACCGACTCAACAAAAAGTAAAAGAAAGGCCCTTTGCAGAGGGAAGCATGGATTACTATATTTGTGCTAGAGCTTTTATTTTGAAAACATAGAAACAATTTTGTCAACGGTAGTAATAAAGCATATGTGTTATGCATAAGACATCTTATAAGTTGCAAGCCTCATGCATACATTACCAATAGTGCTCGCACCTTGTCCTAATTAGCTTGGATTACATGGATTATCATTGCATAACATATGTTTCAACCAAGTGTCACAAAGGGGTACCTCTATGCCGCATGTACAAAGGTCTAAGGAGAAAGCTCGCATTGGATTTATCGCTTTTGATTATTCTCAACTTAGACATCCATACCGGGACAACATAGACAACAGATAATGTAATCCTCTTTAATGCATAAGCATTCAACAACAAATAATATTCTCATAAGAGATTGAGGATTAGTGTCCAAACTGAAACTTCCACCATGATTCATGGCTTTAGTTAGCGGCCCAATGTTCTTCTCTAACAATATGCATACTCAAACCATTGATCATGATAAATCACCCTTACTTCAGACAAGACGAACATGCATAGCAACTCACATGATGTTCAACAAAGGTGAAATAGTTGATGGCGTCCCCAGGAACATGGTTACCGCTCAACAAGCAACTTATTAAGAAATAAGATACATAAGTACATATTCAATACCACAATAGTTTTTAGGCTATTTTCCCATGAGCTATATATTGCAAAGACAAAGAATAGAATTTTAAAGGTAGCACTCAAGTAATTTACTTTGGAATGGCAGAGAAATACCATGTAGTAGGTAGGTATGGTGGACACAAATGGCATAGTTTTTGGCTCAAGGATTTGGATGCACGAGAATTATTCCCTCTCAATACAAGGCTTAGGCTAGCAAGGTTGTTTGAAGCAAACACAAGTATGAACCGGTACAGCAAAACTTACATAAGAACATATTGCAAGCATTATAAGACTCTACATTGTCTTCCTTGTTGTTCAAACACCTCACCAGAAAATATCTAGACTCTAGAGAGACCAATCATGCAAACCAAATTTTAGCAAGCTCTATGTAGTTCTTCATTAATAGGTGCAAAGTACATGATGCAAGAGCTTAAACATGATCTATATGAGCACAACAATTGCCAAGTATCAAATTATTCAAGATATTATACCAATTACCACATGTAACATTTTCTGTTTCCAACCAAATAGCAATGAACGAAGCAGTTTCAACCTTCATCATGAACATTAAAAGTAAAGCTAAGAACACCAGTGTTCATATGAACGAGCGGAGCGTGTCTCTCTCCCACACAAGCATGAATTTATTCAGAGAATGAAAATCACAAAAACGAAAATAAAAGCACACGGACGCTCCAAGTAAAGCACATAAGATGTGACGGAATAAAAATATAATTTCACTAGAGGTGACCTGATAAGTTGTCGATGAAGAAGGGGATCCCTTGGGCATCCCCAAGCTTAGATGCTTGAGTCTTCTTGAAATATGCAGGGATGAACCACGGGGGCATCCCCAAGATTAAACTTTTCACTCTTCTTGATCATATTGTATCATCCTCTTCTCTTGATCCTTGAAAACTTCCTCCACACCAAACTCAAAACAAACTCATTAGAGGGTTAGTGCATAATCAAAAATTCACATATTCAGACGTGACACAATCATTCTTAACACTTCTGGACATTGCCCAAAGCTACTGAAAGTTAATGGAACAAAGAAATCCATCAAACATAGCAAAACAAGCAATGCAAAATAAAAGGCAGAATCTGTCAAAACAAAATAGTCCGTAAAGACGAATTTTTTAGAGGCACTTAACTTGCTCAGATGAGAAAACTCAAAACTAATGAAAGCTGCGTACATATCTGAGGAACACGCACGTAAATTGGCAGATTTTTCTGAGTGACATACAGAGAGCCCTGCCCAAATTCGTGACAGATAGAAATCTGTTTCTGCGCAGAAATCCAAATCTAGTATCAACCTTCGATTAGAGACTTTAGTTGGCACAACATTGCAATAAAATAAAGAAAAGGAGAGGTTGCTACAGTAGTAACAACTTCCAAGACTCAAATATAAAACAAAATTGCTGTAGTAAAATAAAAACATGGGTTATCTTCCAAGAAGTGCTTTCTTTATAGCCATTAAGATGGGCTCAGCAATTTTAATGATGCACTCGCAAGAAATAGTAGTTGAAGCAAAAGAGAGCATCAAAAAGCAAATTCAAAACAAATTTAAGCCTAACCCACTTCCTATGAAAAGGAATCTTGTAAATAAACAAGTCATGTAAGCATAACGCAACAAGCATAGGAAGGCAATACAAGCGCGACTTCAAGATTCTCAACATAAAGAGGGGAAACTTAATACTATTAAGATGCATATAACCATGTTTCCCTCTCTCATAATAACTTTCAGTAGCATCATGAACAAACTCAACAATATAACTATCACATAAATCATTCTTATCATGAGTCTCATGCATAAAATAATTACTACTCCCAACATAAGCATATTCATTCTTATTAATTGTAGTGGGAGAAAATTCAACAAAGTAGCTATCATTATTATTCTCATCACCATAATCATCAAATATAGGAGGCATAGTATAATCATAATTAATTTTCTCCTCAATAGTAGGTGGATGATAGTCATCGTTGTAATCATCATATATAGGAGGTAAAGTATCATCAAAGTAAATTTTCTCCTCCATGCTTGGGGGACTAAAAATATCATGCTCATCAAAACCAGCTTCCCCAAGCTTAGAATTTTCCATAGCATTATCAACAATGGTGTTCAAAGCGTTCATACTAATATCTTTGCTACTAGCATGCAAATAAGGTTCCATAGGTTTTTTAATTTTCGCATCAAACAATCCTTTGATGATACTTAACTCAGGAAATAGATTAAAAAGCTCACTATTATATTCCATTATGCCTAACTAGTGAAAAACAAGAAACAAAAAGATGCAATTGCAGGATCTAAAGGAAATAGCTTCGAGCACTCACACACCGGCAACAGTGCTAGGAAATAGCTTAGTAGTCGGAGGATGTGAATACCTTTTACCTTACCTCCCCGGCAACGGCGCCAGAAAATAGCTTGCTGTCTACTGTTGGCTTCTTTTCCTGTAGACAGTGCTGGGCCTCCAAGAGCAGAGGTTTGTAGAACAGCAGCAAGTTTTCCCTTAAGTGGATCACCCAAGGTTTATCGAACTCAGGGAGGAAGAGGTCAAAGATATCCCTCTCAAGCAACCCTGCAATCACGGTACAAGAAGTCTCTTGTGTCCCCAACACACCTAATACACTTGTCAGATGTATAGGTGCACTAGTTTGGCGAAGAGATAGTGAAATACAAGTAATATGGATGATTGTAAGTAGTAATTGCAATCTGAAATAAAGATGACAGCAAGCAAACATGTAACAGAACTTGTTGGAAACGGTGTTTCAATGCTTAGAAACAAGGCCTAGGGATCATACTTTCACTAGTGGACACTCTCAAAATTGATCACATAACTGAATAAATAAGTGCTACTTTCTCTACACTCTCTTGTTGGATAACAAACACCATTAATTGTGTAGGGCTACAAGAGCTCCCTCAAGCCGGAGTAAACAAGCGCCACAACATTCGGTGTTCATATTTAAGTAACCTTAGAGTGCATGATAGACCATTGCGATTATACCGAGTACTAACATAGCATACACACTGTCAACAATAGCTATGAAAGGGGGAATAGATCGCATCAATACTATCATAGTAATAGTTAACTCCATAATCTACAAGAGATTACAATCATAACCTACACCAAGTACTTCATGATGCACACACTGTCAACATTACATCATGGAGGAGGAATAGAGTACTTTAATATCATCACTAGAGTAGCACATAGATGATATTCAACTAGATCACAAAGAGAGAGATGAACCACATAGCTACGGTAGAGCCCTCAGCCCCGGGGGAGAACTACTCCCTCCTCATCATAGGAGACAGCAGCGGTGATGAAGATGGCGGTGGTGTCGATGGAGATGCCTTCCGGGGGCAATTCCCCGTCCCGGCAGGGTGCCGGAACAGAGACTTCTGTCCCCTGAATTGGAGTTTCGCGATGGCGGCGGCGTCCCTGGAGTCTTTCTGGAGTTTCGTCAATTGGTGTCGAAGTTTTAGGTCACGAGGAGTCTTATAGGCGAAGAGGCGGAGTCGGAAGGGCGCCAGGGCTCCCTCCCCATAGGCCAGCGCGGCTAGGGTGGAGCCCACGCGGCCCTGTGATGTGGGGCCCCCTGGCCCATCTTTGTCTCCCCTTCGGACTTCTGGAACCTTCCCGGAAAAATAAGATATTTGGTCTTTGTTTCGTCGAATTCTGAGAATATTGCCTGAACAGCCTTTCTGGAACCAAAAACAGCAGAAAACAGGAACTGGCACTGTGGCATCTTGTTAATAGGTTAGTTTCGGAAAATGCATAATAATGACATAAAGTGTGTATAAAACATGTGAGTATCATCATAAAAGTAGCATGGAACATAAGAAATTATAGATACGTTTGAGACGTATCAATCGGCCACCAAGCGACGAAGTGTCGCCTGCCGGCTGAGCTGCAGACGACAAGATACAAGGCCGACCTGGAGACCTGGCCTATCCACAAAAAAGACCCCAGGAAGTGGTTCCTGCCAGAGGTGGTGGGACACAAAGGCCGTGCTATCGTGATGGAGCAGCCATGGCGCATTGCCACGGCTCTAGGACCAAGGTCTGCAACCCCACCCACAAAGGAGCTAGCCATTGATACGTCTCCAACGTATCGATAATTTCTTATGTTCCATGCCACATTATTGATGTTATCTACATGTTTTATGCACACTTTATGTCATATTCGTGCATTTTCTGGAACTAACCTATTAACAAGATGCCGAAGTGCCAGTTCCTGTTTTCTGCTATTTTTGGTTTCAGAAATCCTAGTAACGAAATATTCTCGGAATCGGACGAAATCAACGCCCAAGTTCCTATTTTCACCGGAAGCATCCAGAACACCCGGGAAGGACCAGAGGGGGGGCACTGGGCCCCCAGACCCTAGGCCGGCACGGCCCAGGCCCTGGCCGCGCCGCCCTATGGTGTCGTCGCCCCTTCGACCCTCCTGCGCCGCCTCTTCGCCTATATAAAGCCCCTGGATCGAAAACCCTGATGCGTTCGACGAAACCCACGAAAACCTTCCAGAGCCGCCGCCATCGCGAGGCCAAGATCTGGGGGACAGGAGTCTCTGTTCCGGCACGCTGCCGGAGCGGGGAAGTGCCCCCGGAAGGCTTCTCCATCGACACCGCTGCCATCTCCACTGCCATCTTCATCACCGCTGCTGCTCCCATGAGGAGGGAGTAGTTCTCCATCGAGGCTCGGGGCTGTACCGGTAGCTATGTGGTTCATCTCTCTCCTATGTACCTCAATACAATGATCTCATGAGCTGCTTTACATGATTGAGATTCATATGAGTTTGTATCACAATCTATCTATGTGCTACTCTAGCAAAGTTATCAAAGTAGTTCTATTCCTCCTGCACGTGTGTAAAGGTGACAGTGTGTGCACCGTGTTAGTACTTGGTTTATGCTATGATCATGATCTCTTGTAGATTATGAAGTTAATTATTGCTATGATGGTATTGATGTGATCTATTCCTCCTACATATGCATGAAGGTGACAGTGTGCATGCTATGCTAGTACTTGGTTTAGTCTTTTGATCTATCTTACACTATAAGGTTACTAAAACATGAGCATTATTGTGGAGCTTGTTAACTCCAGCATTGAGGGTTCGTGTAATCCTACGCAATGTGTTCATCATCCAACAAAAGTGTAGAGTATGCACTTATCTATTCTGTTATGTGATCAATGTTGAGAGTGTCCACTAGTGAAAGTGTAATCCCTAGGCCTTGTTCCTAAATACTGCGTTACTACTGCTTGTTTACTGTTTTACTGTGTTACTACTGCTGCAATACTACCACCATCAACTACACGCCAGCAAGCTATTTTCTGGCGCCGTTACTACTGCTCATATATATTTATACCACCTGTATTTCACTATCTCTTCGCCGAACTAGTGCACCTATTAGGTGTGTTGGGGACACAAGAGACTTCTTGCTTTGTGGTTGCAGGGTTGCATGAGAGGGATATCTTTGACCTCTTCCTCCCTGAGTTCGATAAACCTTGGGTGATCCACTTAAGGGAAAACTTGCTGCTGTTCTACAAACCTCTGCTCTTGGAGGCCCAACACTGTCTACAGGAAAGGAGGGGGAACGTAGACATCAAGCTATTTTCTGGCGCCGTTGCCGGGGAGGAAAGGTAAAAGGTACTCACACTCCGGACCTCGGCTACCAAGCTATTTTCCGTTGTTGTAAGTACTCAAAGCTATTTCCTTTAGATCCTGCAATTGCAACTTTTTGTCTCTTGTTTACACTAGTAAGGCATAATGGAAAACATATGTGAGCTTTTTATTCTATTTCCTGAGTCAAGACATGAATGGTTTAATGCGAAAATTAAAAAACCTATGGAATCTTATTTGCATGCTAGTAGCAATGATATTAGTATGAACGCTTTGAACACCATTGTTGCTAATGATATGGAAAATTCTAAGCTTGGGGAAGCTGGTTTTGATGAGCTTGATCTTTTTAGCCCCCCAAGAATTGAGGAGAAAATTTACTTTGATGATACTTTGCCTCCTATTTATGATGATTATAATGATAGTAGTCTTTTGTTACCACCTGTTATGGAGGAGAAATTTGATTATGATTACAATATGCCTCCTATATATGATAGCTACTTTGTTGAATTTGCTCCCACTACAACTAATAAAATTGATTATACTTATGTGGAGAGTAATAATTTTATGCATGAGACTCATGATAAGAATGCTTTATGTGATGGTTATATTGTTGAGTTTGCTCATGTTGCTACTGAAAGTTATTATGAGAGAGGAAAATATGGTTGTAGAAATTTTCATGTTACTAAAATGCCTCTCCATGTGCTGAAATTTTTGAAACTACACTTGTTCTATCTTCCTATGCTTGTTACTTTGCTCTTCATGAACTTGTTTATTTACAAGATTCCTATGCATAGGAAGCATGTTAGACTTAAAGTTGTTTTGAATTTGCCTCTTGATGCTCTCTTTTGCTTCAAATACTATTTCTTGCGAGTGCATCATTAAAACTGCTGAGCCCATCTTAATGGCTATAAAGAAAGAACTTCTTGGGAGATAACCCATGTGTTATTTTGCTACAGTACTTTGTTTTTATTTTGTGTCTTGGAAGTTGTTTACTACTGTAGCAACCTCTCCTTATCTTAGTTTTGTGTTTTGTTGTGCCAAGTAAAGTCTTTGATAGTAAAGTAAGTACTAGATTTGGATTACTGCGCAGTTCCAGATTTCTTTGCTGTCACGAATCTGGGTCTACCTCCCTGTAGGTAGCTCAGAAAATTAAGCCAATTTACGTGCATGATCCTCAGATATGTACGCAACTTTCATTCAATTTGAGCATTTTCATTTGAGCAAGTCTGGTGCCATTTTAAAATTCGTCAATACGAACTGTTCTGTTTTGACAGATTCTGCCTTTTATTTCGCATTGCCTCTTTTGCTATGTTGGATGAATTTCTTTGATCCATTAATATCCAGTAGCATTATGCAATGTCCAGAAGTGTTAAGAATGATTGTGTCACCTCTGAACATGTTAATTTTTATTGTGCACTAACCCTCTAATGAGTTTGTTTCGAGTTTGGTGTGGAGGAAGTTTTCAAGGGTCAAGAGAGGAGGATGATATACTATGATCAAGAAGAGTGAAAGCTCTAAGCTTGGGGATGCCCCGGTGGTTCACCCCTGCATATATCAAGAAGACTCAAGCGTCTAAGCTTGGGGATGCCCAAGGCATCCCCTTCTTCATCGACAACATTATCAGGTTCCTCCCCTGAAACTATATTTTTATTCCATCACATCTTATGTGCTTTACTTGGAGTGTCTGTTTGTTTGTTTCTATTTTTGTTTGTGTTTGAATAAATTGGATTACATCATGCTTGTGTGGGAGAGAGACACGCTCCGCTGTTGCATATGAACACATGTGTTCTTAGCTTTTAGTATTCATGGCGAAGTTTCTTCTTCGTTAAATTGTTATATGGTTGGAATTGGAAAATAATACATGTAGTAATTGCTATAAATGTCTTGGGTAATGTGATACTTGGCAATTGTTGTGCTCATGTTTAAGCTCTTGCATCATATACTTTGCACCTATTAATGAAGAAATACATAGAGCATGCTAAAATTTGGTTTGCATATTTGGTTTCTCTAAGGTCTAGATAATTTCTAGTATTGAGTTTGAACAACAAGGAAGACGGTGTAGAGTCTTATAATGTTTTCAATATGTCTTTTATGTGAGTTTTGCTGCACCGGTTCATCCTTGTGTTTGTTTCAAATAAGCCTTGCTAGCCTAAACCTTGTATCGAGAGGGAATACTTCTCATGCATCCAAATCCTTGAGCCAAACAACACTATGCCATTTGTGTCCACCATACCTACCTACTACATGGTATTTCTCCGCCATTCCAAAGTAAATTGCTTGAGTGCTACCTTTAAACAATTCAAAATTTATCACCTCTGATTTGTGTCAATGTTTTATAGCTCATGAGGAAGTATGTGGTGTTTATCTTTCAATCTTGTTGGGCAACTTTCACCAATGGACTAGTGGCTTCATCCGCTTATCCAATAATTTTGCAAAAAGAGCTGGCAATGGGATTCCCAGTCCCAAATTAATTAACAAAAATAGACACTCCTCCATGGTATGTGATTGTTGGACGGCACCCGAAGGATTCGGGTAGCCATGGCTTGTGTAAGCAAAGGTTGGGAGGAGTGTCATCATAATAAAACTAAAATAAAAAGGCACTCCTTCATGGTATGAGATTGTTGGCAGGCACCCGAGGATTCGGTTAGCCATGGTTTGTGAAAGAAAGGTTGGAAGGAGTGCCACCCAAAATAAAATAAAATGGGAGCCGCTCTTTGAAGGTTTGTCTGGCAAGGGGGTTAGAGTACCCGCTACCATTCGTTGACAACAACATACACCTCTCAAAACTTTATTTTTATGCTCTCTTTATGTTTTCGAAATAAAAGCTCTAGCACAAATATAGCAATCGATGCTTTTCCTCTAAGGAGGACCTTTCTTTTACCTATATTGTTGAGTCAGTTCACCTATTTCTCTCCACCTCAAGAAGCAAACACTTGTGTGAACTGTCCATTGATTCCTACATACTTGCATATTGCACTTGTTATATTGCTTTGCATTGACAACTATCCATGAGACATACATGTTACAAGTTGAAAGCAACCGCTGAAACTTAATCTTCCTTTGTGTTGCTTCAATGCCTTTACTTTGAATTATTGCTTTATGAGTTAACTCTTATACAAGACTTATTGATGCTTGTCTTGAAGTGCTATTCATGAAAAGTCTTTGCTATATGATTCACTTGTTTACTCATGTCATATACATTGTTTTGATCGCTGCATTCACTACATATGCTTTACAAATAGTATGATCAAGGTTATGATGGCATGTCACTCCAGAAATTATCTGTGTTATCGTTTTACCTGCTCGGGACGAGCAGAACTAAGCTTGGGGATGCTGATACGTCTCCAACGTATCGATAATTTCTTATGTTCCATGCCACATTATTGATGTTATCTACATGTTTTATGCACACTTTATGTCATATTCGTGCATTTTCTGGAACTAACCTATTAACAAGATGCCGAAGTGCCAGTTCCTGTTTTCTGCTGTTTTTGGTTTCAGAAATCCTAGTAACGAAATATTCTCGGAATCGGACGAAATCAACGCCCAAGTTCCTATTTTCACCGGAAGCATCCAGAACACCCGGGAAGGACCAGAGGGGGGGCACTGGGCCCCCAGACCCTAGGCCGGCGCGGCCCAGGCCCTGGCCGCGCCGCCCTATGGTGTCGTCGCCCCTTCGACCCTCCTGCGCCGCCTCTTCGCCTATATAAAGCCCCTGGATCGAAAACCCTGATGCGTTCGACGAAACCCACGAAAACCTTCCAGAGCCGCCGCCATCGCGAGGCCAAGATCTGGGGGACAGGAGTCTCTGTTCCGGCACGCTGCCGGAGCGGGGAAGTGCCCCCGGAAGGCTTCTCCATCGACACCGCTGCCATCTCCACCGCCATCTTCATCACCGCTGCTGCTCCCATGAGGAGGGAGTAGTTCTCCATCGAGGCTCGGGGCTGTACCGGTAGCTATGTGGTTCATCTCTCTCCTATGTACCTCAATACAATGATCTCATGAGCTGCTTTACATGATTGAGATTCATACGAGTTTGTATCACAATCTATCTATGTGCTACTCTAGCAAAGTTATTAAAGTAGTTCTATTCCTCCTGCACGTGTGTAAAGGTGACAGTGTGTGCACCGTGTTAGTACTTGGTTTATGCTATGATCATGATCTCTTGTAGATTATGAAGTTAATTATTGCTATGATGGTATTGATGTGATCTATTCCTCCTACATATGCATGAAGGTGACAGTGTGCATGCTATGCTAGTACTTGGTTTAGTCTTTTGATCTATCTTACACTATAAGGTTACTAAAACATGAGCATTATTGTGGAGCTTGTTAACTCCGGCATTGAGGGTTCGTGTAATCCTACGCAATGTGTTCATCATCCAACAAAAGTGTAGAGTATGCACTTATCTATTCTGTTATGTGATCAATGTTGAGAGTGTCCACTAGTGAAAGTGTAATCCCTAGGCCTTGTTCCTAAATACTGCGTTACTACTACTTGTTTACTGTTTTACTGTGTTACTACTGCTGCAATACTACCACCATCAACTACACGCCAGCAAGCTATTTTCTGGCGCCGTTACTACTGCTCATATATATTTATACCACCTGTATTTCACTATCTCTTCGCCGAACTAGTGCACCTATTAGGTGTGTTGGGGACACAAGAGACTTCTTGCTTTGTGGTTGCAGGGTTGCATGAGAGGGATATCTTTGACCTCTTCCTCCCTGAGTTCGATAAACCTTGGGTGATCCACTTAAGGGAAAACTTGCTGCTGTTCTACAAACCTCTGCTCTTGGAGGCCCAACACTGTCTACAGGAAAGGAGGGGGAACGTAGACATCAGCCGTCGTCGCCCACGTTGCCGAGGAGGTGGAGAAACTAACCGTGCAGGACCAAAAGGATGCGGAACAGGGGGCTTTGGAGGGAGCTAATAGCTCCAAGCCCCCTATGGCCCCGCCAAACATCTGTAGCGACCCCAAGCTCTCCAAGAACAAGCAAGCTCCGCAGGGCCAGAACAAGGTCGACAACACATCCTCTCTTATAAAGGCCTGGAGGAGGCTGCCCAGGAAAGGGGAGGAGATCAAGAACGGCGAGCCTGGTGGCCTGGAGTGCAGCAACAAAGGCGACCGCAAGGATTTTCTCAAGAACAAGGCCCAGACCACAGCTCCGGTCCCTGGCACGGGATCGGTGTTGGGTAAACGTGGTGGCATCAAAGATGGAGACCAGGTGTGGGGACCGTGGGGGTTATCACCTACACCAAGAAGAAGAGAGGAGGTGAGATCGTCTCCACAGTCACGGCAAAGGAGGATGACCAAGGGACAGAGGATGGTAAGGAAGCAACCAGCCCGGGGGTTGCTGGTCAACTGACACGCGCAAACGACAGCGCCTGTCAGAAGCCATGAGTCTTCTAAGCTGGAACCCCCGGGGTATGGGTCTGCCTCGGACGGTTCAAGAACTGGTGCAACTTGTTCGCACTTACAGACCCAAGATTGTGTTCATCAGCGAGACAAGACAACGTGAGATGAAAATAAAAGATATTAGATGGAGGCTTGGCCTCAAAAACTGCAGAACGCAGAATGACACCGGCAAAGGCGCTGACATTGCATTGTACTGGGATGAACATGTTGAAATAAAAGTCTTGTCTGAGGATCCGAGGTATTTCAATGTGTTAATTAGAGAAGGCCCCAATGGCCAATGGTGGCGGGGCACTTTTGTGTATGGTGAGCCTAAGGCCTCGGAAAGGCACCATATGTGGAGAACCCTGAGGAGAATCGCGCCCAATGCCTCTGAGCCTTGGGTAATGATAGGTGACTTCAACGAGACTATGTGGCAACACGAGCATTTCTCAGAAACTAAGAGGTCAGAGAAAAGGATGGCTGAGTTCAGAAAGACACTTTCCTTCTGCAACCTTCATGATTTGGGTTATTGCGGTCCCCCGTGGACCTTCGATAATAAGCAGAAGGAGAGACGAAATGTCAGGGCTCGCCTTGACAGGGCTGTGGCGTCTGATAGTTGGATGAGCAGGTTCCCTGATGCCAAAGTAACAAACATTGTCTCTACTCATTTAGACCACCTGCCGATTTTGCTGGAGATTGAGAAGCAACCAAAATCCACCAGGCAGCATGAATTGCCTAGGTACGAGCACACGTGGGAGCGCGAGCCGTCCCTGCCTGCCGCCATTGAAGAGGCCTGGACGGGCAGCCCACCTTGCTCTTCATTAGGTGATCTCATGTCCAAGTTAAAGAATACACGCAACCACCTCAAAGAGTGGAGCGAGCAAAACTTTGGTAACGTAGCAAAGAGCATAAAAAACCTAAGAAAGAAAATAAGCTCCCTGTGGAAAAGGCCAATCTCTGAAGCGCGGGATTTTGCTGTCAGCGTTTGCAGCAAAGAGTTAGAGGAATTATTGCATAGAGAAGAGATGATGTGGAGGCAGCGCTCGAGAATCAATTGGCTAAACGAAGGAGACAGGAACACAAAATACTTCCACAAGAAGGCGTCATGGAGATAGACGAAGAACAAGATTAAAAGAATCAGAGGGGTAAACGACAATTGGACAGATGACCCAGCAGTTATCGAAGACCTTGCTACAGAGTTCTTCAAAAAGTTGTACACCAAAGACAAAGAGGTTGCCCCAGATGATTTGATAAACCTACTCCACACGCCCATATCGACAGAGATGAATGCTGGTCTTTGCAAAGAGTTTTCAGATGAAGAAATAGGCGACGCTCTTTTCCAAATCGGCCGCTGAAGGCCCCTGGACCAGACGGCATGCCTAGGCGTTTTTTCCAAGGGAATTGGGCCATTGTGAAAGAAGAGGTGGTTGCAGCGGTTAAAAAATTCTTCCAGGAAGGGGTCATGCCTGAAGGTGTAAACGACACTGTCATTGTGTTAATCCCAAAGGATAAAGACCTGGAAAGCTTCGCTGACTTCAGGCCAATCAGCCTCTGCAAGGTCGTCTACAAAATTATCTCAAAATTCTTGTCAAACAGACTACGGCCTCTGCTTGATGGCATCATTTCGGAGACCCAGAGCGCGTTTGTCCCCGGGAGATTAATCACAGATAATGCAGTCATCGCCTTCGAGAGTTTCCACAAAATCCAAAGGAGCAGAAATGAAAACAACAATCATTGTGCTTTCAAACTCGACCTCTCTAAGGCCTATGACCGTGTGGATTGGTGCTCTCTGGAAAGGGCTCTACAAAAGTTGGGTTTCTGTGACAAGTGGACCAATTGGGTGATGACCTGCGTTCGATCAGTCCGTTTTTCTATTAGAATCAATGGTCGCTCTCTCGACCCCTTCTACCCCACTAGAGGATTAAGACAGGGTGACCCTCTTAGCCCTTACCTGTTCCTGTTTGTGGGAGAAGCTCTCTCCAGCATACTCAAGAGAGAAACCGATGATGGAAGAATCACTCCCCTCAAGGTTGCCAGGAACGCTCCTGGCGTCTCGAACCTGCTTTTTGCGGACGATAGCCTCCTCTTCTTCAAAGCTACCATAGAGGAGGCACGGGTTGTTGGCAACTCTCTGGAACTTTTTTCAGAGTTGCACGGGTCAACTCGTTAGCCCGAGCAAGTGCTCGCTGATGTTCAGCACAACTTGCCCATCTGCAACATAGATCGAGATCAAATCAATCCTTAACGTGGCGTCTTCCACCTTTGAGGAGAAATACTTGGGTCTGCCCACTCCTGAGGGACGTATGAAAGGTGACCATTTTCAGCCCATTATGAAGAGGTTTTCTAAACGTCTCACCAGCTGGGCGGAGAAATTTTCCTCCCATGGAGCCAAGGACACTCTTATAAAATCGGTGGCTCAAGCTCTCCCTGGGTACGCAATGGGGTTTTTAAAGATGACTTTGGGCTTCTGCGAACAATATGAGAGGCTCATCCGGGACTTCTGGTGGGGAGATGAGAAGGATCACCGCAAGGTTCACTGGATGGCGTGGGAGAACATGATAAAACCAAAAAAGCAAGGGAGGTATTGGGTTCAGAGACATACATCTCTTCAACCAAGCTCTTTTGGCTAGACAGGCATGGCGTTTGATCCAGAAACCGACCAGCCTATGTGCAAGGGTTTTAAAAGCCAAGTACTTCCCCTATGGTGACATACTGGACACAGTATTTGCCTCGGATCCTTCCCCGGCGTGGCAAGGAATAGAGTTTGGCTTGGAACTGCTGAAGAAAGGAATCATCAAATGTATTGGCAATGGAAGAGGAACACAATTCGTGAGAGACCAATGGATCCCAAGGAATGAGGGCCTAAAGATCACACACATTAAGAAGAACTCAAGACGCAGATGGGTGAACCAACTTTTTCTCCCTGGAACCAAAACCTGGAATGTGGAACTCCTTCGTAAATTGTTTCATGAGCATGATGTTGAAGCCATCATGGGCATCAACGTCCCTGAGCAAGACACATAGGACAGAGTGGCATGGCACTATGAAACTAACGGTAACTTCTCTGTTAAAAGTGCATATCGCCTCGCTCTCTCAATGAAACATCAAAAGAGAGACCTGGGAAGTTGCAGCAGTAGCCCAGATGGAAATAGGTCAATTTGGAACCTGATTTGGAAATCTAATGTTCCCCCAAAAATTTGCATCTTTGGTTGGAGGGTGGCCACTGACTCCCTGGCCACTAAGAGAAATAAAAGAAGAAGATCTCTTGAGCTCAACGATCAGTGTATCATCTGTGGAAATGGGGAAGAGGATGCCCATCATGCTGTCGTTGCCTGCTGATACGTCTCCGACGTATCGATAATTTCTTATGTTCCATGCCACATTATTGATGATATCTACATGTTTTATGCATACTTTATGTCATATTTATGCATTTTCCGGCACTAATCTATTAACGAGATGCCGAAGAGCCGATTCTTGTCATTTTCTGCTGTTTTTGGTTTCAGAAATCCTAGTAAGGAAATATTCTCGGAATTGGACGAAATCAACGCCCAGGGGCCTATTTTCACACGAAGCTTCCAGAAGACCGAAGGGAAGACGAAGTGGGGCCACGGGGCGCCGCCACACTAGGGCGGCACGACCCAGGGGGGGCCGCGCGGCCCTAGCGTGTGGGGCCCCCGTGTGGCCCCCTGACCTGCTCTTCCGCCTACATATAGTCTTCGTCACGAAACCCCCAGTACCGAGAGTCACGATACGGAAAACCTTCCAGAGACGCCGCCGCCAATCCCATCTCGGGGGATTCAGGAGATCGCCTCCGGCACCCTGCCGGAGAGGGGATTCATCTCCCGGAGGACTCTACACCGCCATGGTCGCCTCCGGAGTGATGAGTGAGTAGTTCACCCCTGGACTATGGGTCCATAGCAGTAGCTAGATGGTTGTCTTCTCCTCATTATGCTTCATTGTCGGATCTTGTGAGCTGCCTAACATGATCAAGATCATCTATCTGTAATGCTATATGTTGTGTTTGTTGGGATCCGATGGATAGAGAATACTATGTTACGTTGATTATCAATCTATTATCTATGTGTTGTTTATGATCTTGCATGCTCTCCGTTATTAGTAGAGGCTCTGGCCAAGTTTTTACTCTTAACTCCAAGAGGGAGTATTTATGCTCGATAGTGGGTTCATGCCTCCATTAAATCTAGGACAGTGTCAGAAAGTTCTAAGGTTGTGGATGTGTTGTTGCCACTAGGGATAAAATATCGATGCTATGTCCGAGGATGTAGTTATTGATTACATTACGCACCATACTTAATGCAATTGTCTGTTGTTTGCAACTTAATACTGGAAGGGGTTCGGATGATAACCTGAAGGTGGACTTTTTAGGCATAGATGCATGCTGGATAGCGGTCTATGTACTTTGTCGTAATGTCCAATTAAATCTCACTATACTCATCATATCATGTATGTGCATTGTCATGCCCTCTCTATTTGTCAATTGCCCAACTGTAATTTGTTCACCCAACATGCTATTTATCTTATGGGAGAGACACCACTAGTGAACTGTGGACCCCGGTCCATTCTTTTAATCGAATACAATCTACTGCAATACTTGTTCTACTGTTCTCTGCAAACAATCATCATCCACACTATACATCTAATCCTTTGTTACAGCAAGCCGGTGAGATTGACAACCTCACTGTTTCGTTGGGGCAAAGTACTTTGGTTGTGTTGTGCAGGTTCCACATTGGCGCCGGAATCCCTGGTGTTGCGCCGCACTACATCTCGCCACCATCAACCTTCAACGTGCTTCTTGACTCCTACTGGTTCGATAAACCTTGGTTTCTAACTGAGGGAAACTTACTGTTGTACGCATCACACCTTCCACTTGGGGTTCCCAACGGTCGCGTGCTGTACGCGTGTCAAGCTAAATTTTTGGCGCCGTTGCCGGGGAGATCAAGACACGCTGCAAGGGGAGTCTCCACATCCCAATCTCTTTACTTTGTTTTTGTCTTGCTTTATTTTATTTACTACTTTGTTTGCTGCATTATATCAAAACACAAAAAAATTAGTTGCTAGTTTTACTTTACTTACTGTCTTGTTTGCATACTCTATATTAAAAAAACACAAAAAAAATTAGTTACTTGCATTTTACCTTTGTTAGCATGTCTAGTTCTGCACTTGTTACTTCTTCACCTGAAGAATTAGTCTTCACTTTTAAACAAGGGGATGAGGAGAGTTTTAAAGATGCTTGGTCCAGAATTTTTACTTCTTATCGTAAAGCTGAACCTCAAATGACTCTAAGTTTGCTCCTTAGTAACTTTTATTTTGGTCTTATGATTCGCTATAGATATGCCTTGGATGCTTTAGTGGGAGGAGATTTCCTTCATTGCAATGGGGATCAAGCTTTTAATGCAATAAAGAAGTTGGTTGCATCACATGATTCAGCTAATAACTTTGATTCAGCCCTTATTAGCATTTATAATAGATTAAACACTCTTGAGACAAGTGCATCTCGCTTGAATGACAACTATCGCTATGTTCGTAACCGTCTTGAACAAGTTTTAGTGAACTCTGAACCTTCATTATGGGATCCTACTATTAAAATTGTTATTGGTGATCAAACTCTTCATGCCAATTGTGATATTATGTCTGAATTTTGCCTTATGCCTAAGAGTATTCATGAATCTTTGAAACTTTGGGGATTCGTCGAAGGGGGAGAAGGAATAACTCTTATTGATAACTCTGTTATAATCCCTAAGGGAATAGCCGCAGGTGTGCATACAACCATTCTTGGAAGAACAATATCCATTGATTATCTTGTTATTGAATGTGCAGGAACAGGACAAATCACACTCGGAAGATCCCTGCTGAAACTATTGGGAGCAGTCATAGATATGGGAGAAGGCACCCTGAAATTCACCTCTACACCGGGGGGAAGACATGTATTCCCTAAATCAAAGGGTAAGAAAAAGAACAAGAAAGGTAAGGGCAAAGCCCAAGGTAATGTCGATACACCATCTCTTGATAACACTTGATATACACTTTCTGCGCCTAGCTGAAAGGCGTTAAAGAAAAGCGCTTGTGGGAGACAACACATGTTTTAACTACAGTACTTTTATTTTATATTTGAGTCTTGGAAGTTGTTACTACTGTAGCAACCTCTCCTTATCTTAGTTTTGTGCATTGTTGTGCCAAGTAAAGTCGTTGATAGTAAGGTTCATACTAGATTTGGATTACTGCGCAGAAACAGATTTCTTTGCTGTCACGAATCTGGGCCAAATTCTCTGTAGGTAACTCAGAAAATTATGCCAATTTACGTGAGTGATCCTCAGATATGTACGCAACTTTCATTCAATTTGAGAATTTTCATTTGAGCAAGTCTGGTGCCTCAATAAAATTTGTCTTTACGAACTGTTCTGTTTTGACAGATTCTGCCTTTTATTTCGCATTGCCTGTTTTCCTATGCTTGATGGATTTTTCGATTCCATTGACTTTCAGTAGCTTTGTGCAATGTCCAGAAGTGTTAAGAATGATCATGTGACCTCTGAACATGTAAATTTTGATTGTGCACTAACCCTCTAATGAGTTGTTTTGAGTTTGGTGTGGAGGAAGTTTTCAAGGATCAAGAGAGGGAGATGATACAATATGATCAAGGAGAGTGAAAGCTCTAAGCTTGGGGATGCCCCGGTGGTTCACCCCTGTATGTATCAAGAAGACTCAAGCGTCTAAGCTTGGGGATGCCCAAGGCATCCCCTTCTACATCGACAACATTATCAGGTTCCTCTAGTGAAACTATATTTTAATTCCATCACATCTTATGTACTTTGCTTGGAGCGTCGGTTTGTTTTTGTTTTTGTTTTGTTTGAATAAAATGGACCCTAGCATTCATTGTGTGGGAGAGAGACACGCTCCGTTGTTGCATATGGACAAATATGTCCTTAGGCTTTACTCATAATATTCATGGCGAAGGTTGAATCTTCTTCGTTAAATTGTTATATGGTTAGAAACGGAAAATGATACATGTAGTAATTGCTATAATGTCTTGGATAATGTGATACTTGGCAATTGTTGTGCTCATGTTTAAGCTCTTGCATCATATACTTTGCACCTATTAATGAAGAAATACATAGAGCTTGCTAAAATTTGGTTTGCATAATTGGTCTCTCTAAGGTCTAGATAATTTCTAGTATTGAGTTTGAACAACAAGGAAGACGGTGTAGAGTCTTATAATGTTTACAATATGTCTTTTATGTGAGTTTTGCTGCACCGGTTCATCCTTGTGTTTGTTTCAAATAAACCTTGCTAGCCTAAACCTTGTATCGAGAGGGAATACTTCTCATGCATCCAAAATCCTTGAGCCAACCACTATGCCATTTGTGTCCACCATACCTACCTACTACATGGTATTTCTCCGCCATTCCAAAGTAAATTGCTTGAGTGCTACCTTTAAATTTCTATCCTCTACCTTTGCAATATATAGCTCATGGGACAAATAGCCTAAAAACTATTGTGGTATTGAATATGTACTTATGCACTTTATCTCTTATTAAGTTGCTTGTTGTGCGATAACCATGTTCCTGGGGACGCCATCAACTACTCTTTGTTGAATATCATGTGAGTTGCTATGCATGTCCGTCTTGTCTGAAGTAAGGGAGATTTACCACTAAAATGGTTAGAGCATGCATAATGTTAGAGAAGAACATTGGGCCGCTAACTAAAGCCATGATCCATGGTGGAAGTTTCAGTTTTGGACAAATATCCTCAATCTCATATGATAAAATTAATTGTTGTTGAATGCTTATGCATAAAAGAGGAGTCCATTATCTGTTGTCTATGTTGTCCCGGTATGGATGTCTAAGTTGAGAATAATCAATAGCGAGAAATCCAATGCGAGCTTTCTCCTTAGACCTTTGTACAGGCGGCATAGAGGTACCCCTTTGTGACACTTGGTTAAAACATATGCATTGCGATGATAATCCAGGTAATCCGAGCTAATTAGGACAAGGTGCGGGCACTATTAGTATACTATGCATGAGGCTTGCAACTTGTAGGATATAATTTACATAACACATATGCTTTATTACTACCGTTGACAAAATTGTTTCTTGTTTTCAAAATCAAAGCTCTAGCACAAATATAGCAATCGATGCTTCCCTCTGCGAAGGGCCATTCTTTTACTTTTATGTTGAGTCAGTTCACCTATTTCTCTCCATCTTAAGAAGCAAACACTTGTGTGAACTGTGCATTGATTCCTATATACTTGCATATTGCACTTGTTATATTACTCTATGTTGACAATATCCATGAGATATACATGTTACAAGTTGAAAGCAACCGCTGAAACTTAATCTTCCTTTATGTTGCTTCAATACCTTTACTTTGAATTATTGCTTTATGAGTTAACTCTTATGCAAGACTTATTGATGCTTGTCTTGAAGTACTATTCATGAAAAGTCTTTGCTATATGATTCATTTGTTTACTCATGTCATTTACATTGTTTGGATCGCTGCATTCATTACATATGCTTACAATAGTATGATCAAGGTTATGATGGCATGTCACTCCAGAAATTATCTTTGTTATCGTTTACCTGCTCGAGACGAGCAGAAACTAAGCTTGGGGATGCTGATACGTCTCCGACGTATCGATAATTTCTTATGTTCCATGCCACATTATTGATGATATCTACATGTTTTATGCATACTTTATGTCATATTTATGCATTTTCCGGCACTAACCTATTAACGAGATGCCGAAGAGCCAGTTGCTGTTTTCTGCTGTTTTTTGTTTCTGAAATCCTAGTAAGGAAATATTCTCGGAATTGGACGAAATCAACGCCCAGGGGCCTATTTTCACATGAAGCTTCCAGAAGACCGAAGGGAAGACGAAGTGGGGCCACGGGGCGCCGCCACACTAGGGCGGCGCGGCCCAGGGGGGGCCTGCGCGGCTCTAGCGTGTGGGTCCCCCGTGTGGCCCCCTGGCCTGCTCTTCCGCCTACATACAGTCTTCGTCGCGAAACCCCCAGTACCGAGAGCCACGATACGGAAAACCTTCCAGAGACGCCGCCGCCGCCAATCCCATCTCGGGGGATTCAGGAGATCGCCTCCGGCACCCTGCCGGAGAGGGGATTCATCTCCCGGAGGACTCTACACCGCCATGGTCGCCTCCGGAGTGATGAGTGAGTAGTTCACCCCTGGACTATGGGTCCATAGCAGTAGCTAGATGGTTGTCTTCTCCTCATTATGCTTCATTGTCGGATCTTGTGAGCTGCCTAACATGATCAAGATCATCTATCTGTAATGCTATATGTTGTGTTTGTTGGGATCCGATGGATAGAGAATACTATGTTATGTTGATTATCAATCTATTATCTATGTGTTGTTTATGATCTTGCATGCTCTCCGTTATTAGTAGAGGCTCTGGCCAAGTTTTTACTCTTAACTTCAAGAGGGAGTATTTATGCTCGATAGTGGGTTCATGCCTCCATTAAATCTGGGACAAGGATGTAAAGTTCTAAGGTTGTGGATGTGCTGTTGCCACTAGGGATAAAACATCGATGCTATGTCCGAGGATGTAGTTATTGATTACATTACGCACCATACTTAATGCAATTGTCTATTGTTTGCAACTTAATACTGGAAGGGGTTCGGATGATAACCTGAAGGTGGACTTTTTAGGCATAGATGCATGCTGGATAGCGGTCTATGTACTTTGTCGTAATGCCCAATTAAATCTCAGTATACTCATCATATCATGTATGTGCATTGTCATGCCCTCTCTATTTGTCAATTGCCCAACTGTAATTTGTTCACCCAACATGCTATTTATCTTATGGGAGAGACACCACTAGTGAACTGTGGACCCCGGTCCATTCTTTTAATCGAATACAATCTACTGCAATACTTGTTCTACTGTTCTCTGTAAACAATCATCATCCACACTATATATCTAATCCTTTGTTACAGCAAGCCGGTGAGATTGACAACCTCACTGTTTCGTTGGGGCAAAGTACTTTGGTTGTGTTGTGCAGGTTCCACGTTGGCGCTGGAATCCCTGGTGTTGCGCCGCACTACATCTCGCCGCCATCAACCTTCAACGTGCTTCTTGACTCCTACTGGTTCGATAAACCTTGGTTTCTAACTGAGGGAAACTTACTGCTGTACGCATCACACCTTCCACTTGGGGTTCCCAACGGTCGCGTGCTGTACGCGTGTCACCTGCACCAAAGCGGTGGCTCTTCGTCAGGCTATGCGCAAATTCTGGACCCTTCCTGCTGAATCCAAGTTTAGAGATTCAGGGACTGATTGGCTTCAAAACCTACTCGCCCAGGCTGACGAGGGGATGCGGCCTAGGATCCTTTTGGTCCTATGGCGCGCTTAGAACCTTCGCAATGATGTCATTCACCAAGACGGGAAAGCACGGATCCATGAATCTGTGGTTTTTCTCCAGTCCTATCTGGTCGACAACCACTTGCCTGTGCATTCCATGCAGGAGCTGAGAGGCAAGGCGGTTGTTCAAGCCCCTGTCAGCAAGGACTCTACGGCGCCCAACTCTCCAGATCCAACCTAGTCTCCTCCCCCGAAGGGTTGGGTGAAGGTGAACACTGACGGTTCTTTCTCCGACCGCGATCGCTCTGGAGGGGCGGGCGTCATCATGCGAGACCACCTAGGCAAATGTTTGCCGACATCTTGTGTGGCCCTGATGCAGTGCGAGGATGCAGAGGAGGTGGAGGCAAAAGCTGCGCTAGAAGGTATTAAGATTGCAACCAATCTGGGGTTTACAAAAATTATCCTGGAACTTGACAGCTCGGCTGCAGCAAAGGCTCTTCGCTCTCAAGAACCTGATAGATCAAAACAATGGAGCACGTATGAGGAAGCCAAGAAGAACCTGAAGGCATTCCAGGATCATACTATTATCCTTGTCAAAAGAGATTGTAATAGTTGTGCTGATGATCTTGCAAAGCATGCCAGGACCTGTGGTGTCTCCTTCCTGACAGACACTACCCCCCATTTTATAAGGGAGCTTGTAACCAAAGTTAACTCTTCGGGATTTCCCAGCTAATATAAGCGCCCTGTTGCTAAAAAAAAAAAACTTAGAGATGGCAGTAGAGACCAATTGGTACCCGGGTTGCATAACTTTGACGTCACATATTATGTTTTATTCTTAAAAAATCAATATAAATAAAATAAAACAACACTATGACACATCAAAGGTTGAATGTTAGATGCTCATGCATTTTTATAAATGGTATGATTTCGAAGAAAAAAAAACATAGCCTACACTTGCTACATGGTGAATTTGAGGCATAAGTGGGATCACCAACCAGCGGGGAGCATGAGGGAATTGAAGGAACAACTCATACAATAATCTACAATTTAAAATCATTTACACCAAAACTTGTTTTTCATGAAAGCGGTAGAAACGCCGATCATTGTATTAGACTCACTCTAAATACTACAAGAAATATTTAAGGACGCGATACCATTGGAAAAACAAACTATAAATAATAAATATTGCGGAGCATACTTTGTTTGGTTAAGTGCTATAATATTAAATATTTTTACTAAGACTTAGGTTCAAGCCCATTGAAATTAAATATTTTCTCAAGCACCCCAAACTAAAATTAATAAAATAAGATACACCATTTCATGATGAAATTAATTCATAACGTAGCAAATCAACAATGTATTTGTTTTGATAAATATTTGATAAATATGAAAAATATGTATGTTGACATTTTGGATTAAATATTGATAAATGTTCCTATGTTGTTAATTATGTCTAAAAACAATATTTAAGAGAATATATACCTAAAAAGACACAAGTTTATTGATAAGATGAGTTACGTTGAAATAAAAAAGTTTAGTATGAACGAATGAAATATTTAATTATAACTTGTCATCCATCCACTACTCCACTTAGTAGTTAGATGATCCTTGGGGATGGAGTTTTGGCTCTCGGGTCCATTTGCTCCTGGCATCTGGACCATCGGAAAGTGTTGTGAGATTGGTGTGTCAGGGACACAATACTCTGATAGGGTATGGTGGTGGATCATTGTAGACGTGCCCTGATGTACAGTAGCGAGCAGACGACGACGAGTTGACTTAAGTTTGACGAAGAATCGGTACTACCGACCTGGACCCGTGGAACATTACGAACAAGATTATATGGACCCTGGTACAGAAAAGCTAACTTGGTCTCGACTCGTCCTGAGTTAGAGATCTGAATGGTGGAAAAATAATTTCTGCCAAGGAAACAGGGATTCCATTCTACTTTTGAAGCACACCATTGGTTCACCAGGACCTTGATTCCGGCGATTGGCTTGGCACAGCGCGCGTAGAACAGACGGCAGGAGCGACACAGGGGCACACTTCACCGGCGGCGCATATGGATTCGCCCTGGAGCCTACATGGGATTTTTCCTCAATTGAAAACTGTGGGTGAGAAATTTGTCCCTGATTATGACCGGTGGCAAATTCGACCTTTATGCCATTGCATTTTGCTAATCTACAAGGGCGCAGATGCTGTGGCCGAAAATGATGAGATAGTGGTGGAAAACGGTGCCTGTAGCCATGTCGGGCCGGATCTGAGAACTGAGGCTTGAATATATTGAGGATTAGAGGGGCACGCGAAGCTCACGGCCATAACAGTACGCCACATTTACTTCTCAGTCAAGGCAAGTGGAAGGAGTTGAGCAAGCCTGGTCGGATCTGAAGACTAAGAGCATTCCCAGCCGTTGGGGCTCCCCAGGCCGAAATCCGGCGTTATTTAGCGTCGGATGGATGTATTTTGTGGCCTGGGGAGGTCCATTTTCCCAGCCGCGAGCCCATGGTCGCCTTCTGACGCGCACCCACCGCGTGCATAGCGACGGTGCAGTCACCGGGAAGGGCAATCGTCGGAGTGCCCACGACGCATTGAACCGTCGCGAAGTGGTCTGGAGAGCCGAAACGACTCGTCGGGAACGGTCGAAGTGGCCTCGATGCTAGAACCGCCGTAATGGAGCACGAACTCCGCGGAAGAGCAACCGCCGCTCTCTTCGTCGAGAGACCTACATATACGGTTTCCGACGGCCGACGCCATTCATCTGTTCTCTCCTCACCATCCTCCGTCAACCATGAGCGATCTCTCTTGGCCATCGGACACCGACAGCGAGGGGAAGCCGCCTGGATGGCGCCATTGGTGGGATAAAGCTGCATCGTCCAGCAGCGACGATTCCCCCCCGCCGGCCAGCGAGGACGAATGGGATGACGACAAGGAGGAGGACGCATGGGATGACGACGAGGAGGAGGACGAAGAGGCCAAGGAGCAGGCCGAGGAAGAGGCCGAGGAAGAGGAGGAGGAGCAGCAGGAGGAGGACGATGAAGAGGCTGAGGACACTGACGAGGAGGAGGACTCAACTTCCTCCGACGAGGAGGTGACGAGCCGGAAGCGTCGCCGCCATGACGATGAGGCGGGGCCATGTAGGAAGAAGAAGTAGTTTAAGTTTGTTTTAAAGTTTTTATATGTAATTTTTATGTTTATTCGAATTATATTCGAAATATATATAATCTATCTATGTTGCACCACTTGAGAGTTCAAAGCTTTCGTTCGACGAGGGTATTGCCGTAGATCGGGAAGACGAGGGTATTGCCGTACAAACCCAGGCCATTGTCGCCGACAAGTTGGGGCCACGCGCGCTTTTGTTTCGTCCGGAGTCCTCGAAAGCTCCCCGGGGGGCCGGGGATGGCGTGGGATCGCCGGATGAATTTAGGCCCAAATCCGGACGAAAACGAGGAACCGGGGGCGCGACGGGGCCGAATTACGCCGTCCGGATGGAAAAAAAGTCGTTCGGGGGCCTCGTCGGGGAGACGAGTGGAGATGCTCTAAGAGCAACTCTAGCAGAGCCCGTAAATTCCGCCGGAACCGAACTTTTCCGGCGGATTTACGGGTTCGGGCCGAAACACGCGCAGATCAGCGCCCGAATACATGGGCCGACCCGAATCGAAAGTTCGGGGGCCCGAGAAATCCCCCGCACGGTCCCTATTAAAAGGGATCGCGGAGAGGAGTTCGGTTCGCAAACCCTACTCCCCTCCGCCGTCTCCTCTCCCTCCGCTGCCGCCAGTTCCCCGCTCCGACGAGCAATCCACCCGTAGGTAGCCACCAATTCGACCGCCGCCGCCGCGCGATGGCCTCCCGTGGAGGTGCAGGCAGCCAAGCCGCGGGATTGGGCGGCGGCGATTCGCCGCCTCGTCCGCCCGTCTTCCGCAGCAAGGCGGAGCGGCGGAAGTGGAACCACATTGAGGGCGCGCGCAAGCGGAGCGCTCGCCGGTGGACCAACTGGGGGCTGACGCCCCAGGGAAGCTCGCCCGCTACGGCAACCAGGCCGAGAGCTCCTCGTCCGGGCAGTAGAGCCGCGCACCGCGGCTGCCCGTGGCGGCGAGCTTCGAGGACGACGAGCTCGTCCCCGCGCGCTCTCCAACCTTCTCCGCCGGGGACTACGTCCACGGCAGCGAGGAGGAGGAGGCGGTGATGGCGCAGACGTGCGCCATCAGCGAGGCGGAGGCGAGTGCCCGTTTCTGCCGGGAAGAAGAAGACGTCGTCCGCCAGGTGCGGGAGTTCGAGGCGGCCCGCCGGGAGGCCCGCGTCCGCAAGGTCAAGTTCGAAATAGTCGAGCTGACAAGGGCGACGAGTGAAGGCCGACACCGTCCGACGATCTTCGCCCAGCACCGGCACCGCCGCGCGCGCCATAGCTAGGCCACATTTTGCTAACTTTTACCTAGGTTAGGTTGCCGGTGACAAACAATGATCATCGCTAGTAGTAATTTGAATTCCCCGCACTATGATCATCTATGGAACTATGATCATCGCGATAATTTACCCGCGTCAATTCGAATTCCAGTTTTCAGTTTCATTTTTATGGGTTCTATTCTGCACCGGAGCGAATTTCGTCAGATCTTGCGTTTTCGGTGAACTGAACTCGCGCTTTTCGGTTTGCATTTTTTCGGTCTCTGCTAGAGATGCTCTAAGGCTTGAATCTGCGAGCTACATAGTGAGTTTTGGTTAAGAAATCTCGGTGGTTTTCTTCGGCATGTTGGTGCCATTGATGCCCATCTTTTTTCCGATGGTGACGCATGGTTTTGATGTTCACACAAGTGGCTAAGAGCATCTCCACTCGTCCCCCCGAGGAGGCCCCCGGCGAGCGTTTTTTCCATCCGGACGGCGAAATTCGGCCCAGTCGCGCCCCCGGTTCCTCGTTTTCGTCCGGATTTGGGCCTAAATTCATCCGGCGATCCCACGCCCCCCCCCCCGGCCCCCCGGGGAGCTCTCGGGGACTCCGGACGAGTGAAAAGCGGGGAAGGGCCCGATCTGTCGGTGACTCGACGCACGAACCCCACCGCCACGTCGCTCAAAATCTCCCCCACCCCTCGTATCTCTCTCGCCGCCGGCACCACCCCGCCGGCTTGTTGCCCAGATTGCGCCGCCACTCCTTCCCCACCTGCCTATATTCCGCCGTGTTTGGACGACGGCCTATCTGGCTGCTCTTCCGCCGGCCTGTTTTCCGGCCTGCTTGCTCGTCGTCGCTCGCGGCTCGGGTTGCCTCGACCACGCCCGTCAGGTGTTCATCCATTTGCCTCGCCGGCCATGGACTCGGACGAAGAGGAGGAGCAGATGTTCGTCGAGCTTATGCAAGAAGAGATGGCAGCAGCCGCCCAAGACGACGAGCACATGATGATCCTTGGTTGCTTGGCAAGCATGTACGCCGGACTGGCAACTCGTCGGCGTGGTGGGTCGGCACGAGGTCGCCGGAAGTGCAAGCCGAGACAGCGAATGGAGGGCTACTGCATGTTGTACGCCGACTACTTCGCCGACAATCCATTGCACGGTGAGACTGTTTTCCGGCGTCGTTTCAGGATGAGCAGAAAGCTATTTCTGCAAATTGTGTATGCCATCCGCCACTTTGATCCCTACTTCAGATGCAAGGCGGATTGCACTGGTTTGGTTGGATTTTCGTCACTGCAGAAGTGCACAGTGGCTATGAGGATGCTGGCGTATGGAGCTCCCGATGATACTGCAGATGACTATCTTCGGATGGCGGAGTCCACCGCCCTTGATTGTTTCTACCGGTTCTGCAGGGCCGTCATAGCGATGTTCGGGGACTATTACTTGAGATCACCCACTGTCGAAGACACTCAGAGGATCCTTGCAACAAATGAAGCTAGAGGTTTTCCAGGGATGCTTGGAAGCATTGATCGCATGCATTGGCAATGGAAGAACTGTCCGTTTGCGTGGCAGGGAATGTACAAGGGTCACAAAAAGGCTGCACCGTGATACTTGAAGCAGTTGGCTACCCATGATCTTTGGATTTGGCACTCTTTCTTTGGTATGCCTGGATCCAACAATGACATCAACGTCCTAAACTGCTCCCGGTCTTTTCCAAGCTTGTTGAGGGTCATGCTCCCCGGTGGACTATGTGATCAATGGTCGGCACTACAACAAAGGATACTACCTTGCAGACGGTATCTATCCAAAGTGGGCAACATTTGTGAAGACGATCTCCAACCCTAGCACCCCCAAACTTTGCGAGTTTGTCAAGAAACAAGAAGCTTGCCGAAAAGACGTCGAGCGAGCATTTGGTGTCCTACAGCAGAGATTTGCTGTCGTCCGGTTCCCCGCTATGACTTGGTCCAAAGATCAGATGTGGGAGGTGATGAACTGCTGTGTGTGCCTACACAACATGATTATTGAAGATGAGCGAAAGCATCCGGTTCCTCTGGCTGAGCAAGAAGCACCATATGAGAGAGAGGGTCCTCTTGCACAGCCTAATCACCAGGTGCCTCCATCATGGGCCGCCTTCATTGCTATGCGCCAGGAGATTCGAGACTCTACAATGCACCAGCTGCTGCAAGATGATCTGGTGGAGCACATATGGAGGCTCCGAGGCAACGCCAACGCCGACGCCAACTAGTCTGTCTTAATTTGTTTGAGCACTTGTTAAACATTGTACTGTTATCGCCGAATTTGTTTCAGCAATTTTCGTCCTCTTGTTTGCCGAACTTGTTAAATTTTATGTTGAATTTGTTTGAAATATGTCAAATGGTCGAGGTTGGGGGTTTCCTGCCGGGGGGACGGCTGGAACTTCGGCGCTCCCCACGCCAAATCTTCATCCAATCCGGACGAAAATTTCGCCGGATTTGGGCGTGGGGAGCCCAAACGAGTGGGGATGCTCTAATTTGGTGCCTTCTGTGGGTTTTGCAGGTGGTGGCTCTCCGCCGGCCGCGATGCTTCCTGCGCATGTGACGGGGAGGCGGCTGCCTGGACATGGACGGCCTCCTGGCAGCAATCGGTTGACGCTGCCAACGTCAAGCATCCTGCCAGCTGCAGGGCGTAGGGTCACCGCCGCGTTGGCTGCTTCCATGGAGACGCCTCGAGGGATTACAGTGCGGGGCAACTTCAACGCGGCGGTGATGCTTCATGCTTGTTTCCTCGACGCGTGGTAGTCTTGGGCGGCGAACAGGTGCGGTTTAAGGGCATCTCCAACCGGCTGACCCAAACGGACGCGCTGGGCCGTCTGTTTTGGATCGTTTGGGTGGCCAAGCGGACACCTGGATAGCGGCCCGCGTCCGCGTGTCCGTTTGGGTCGCGCGCTGCGCCCAACGCGTGGACGCAGCGCAAAAAACGTACAAACAGGAAAACAAACAAAAGTACGAATTTAAACGAAATTATATTAAACATATGCCCTATTTTGGGCAAATTTGTACATAGCCCTATTTTGGGCAAATAGAACTAACAAAAGAAGCCCCTATATGGACTTTTAAATTTAAACTAAAATTTAAACAGAAAATAAAAAACCCTCTAGGGTTTGGTCGGCGGCGCGGTGGCCGCCGGTGCGCCACCTAGCCCCTGTGGGCGTCGTCGGCCACGTCGTCGACGTCCCCGGGCGGCGAGGCACTGTTGTGGATCGACCGCGCCGGGGACTCCGGCCAGGGAGACCACAGGGCCTCCTCCCACGGCGAGTGGGGGTCCGGAGCCACCCGCGCCGCCTCCTCCTGGAGGCGCTGCTGCCTCTCCTGCCAGCGGCGGCGCACGGCCTCCCGGCACCGCCTCCTCCGGCGGCGGCACTGTCCTCCCGGCGGCGCTGCTCGTCGGCGCGGCGCCTGGCCTCCTCCCGCCGCGCCGCCTCCTCCTCCTCCTCCCGTCGCGCCTGGAGGGCCTGGGCGTAGAGCTCCCAGCCCTCCGCCTCCTCCACCTCCCGCCGCGCCGCCTCCTCCATTTCGGAGGTGCGAATGGCCGCATGGAGCTGCGGCCATTTCGCCTCCTCCTCCGCCGCCGAGATGATCGTGGCGGCGCGGAGGTCCGGGTCCTCCTCCGAGGACTCCGGCTTGGGCTCGATGAGGAGAGGCGGCGGTTGCGGCAATGCCGCACCGCCGCGGGCGGCCTCTCGGATGTGGAGGCCGCCACGGTTCCCTCCGGCCCGCAGCGCCGGCGGCCGACGCCGACTGCTGCTGGCCTCGTCGTCATTGGCTCCGGGAGCGAACCGTCGCTTCGGGGCCATGGCGGCGGTTTTGCTCGGGGAGTGGAGTGGGGACTGGAGTGGAGGGCCAGATCCCCTCCAGTCCCCATTTATTAGACTCCCTGGTCACCGACAGGTGGGCCCAAGGGAGACGAGGCGACCAGCGCGCGGACGCAAGCGGACGCGAGCGGACGGCTGATACGTCTCCGACGTATCGATAATTTCTTATGTTCCATGCCACATTATTGATGTTATCTACATGTTTTATGCACACTTTATGTCATATTCGTGCATTTTCTGGAACTAACCTATTAACAAGATGCCGAAGTGCCGCTGTCTTTGTTCTGCTGTTTTCGGTTTCAGAAATCCTAGTAAGGAAATATTCTCGGAATTGGACGAAATCAAAGCCCAGGGGCCTATTTTTCCACGAAGCTTCCAGAAGTCCGAAGGAGAGACGAAGAGGGGCCACGAGGGGGCCACACCCTAGGGCGGCGCGCCCCCCCCCCCTTGGCCGCGCGGCCCTGTGGTGTGGGGCCCCCATGCCGCCTCTTGACCTGCCCTTCCGCCTACAAATAGCCTCCGTGACGAAACCCCCAGGACCGAGAACCACGATACGGAAAACCTTCCAGAGACGCCGCCAACGCCGATCCCATCTCGGGGGATCCAGGAGATCGCCTCCGGCACCCTGCCGGAGAGGGGAATCATCTCCCGGAGGACTCTACGCCGCCATGGTCGCCTCCGGTGTGATGTGTGAGTAGTCTACCCCTGGACTATGGGTCCATAGCAGTAGCTAGATGGTTGTCTTCTCCCCATTGTGCTATCATTGTCGGATCTTGTGAGCTGCCTAACATGATCAAGATCATCTATCTGTAATTCTATATGTTGCGTTTGTTGGGATCCGATGAATAGAGAATACTTGTTATGTTGATTATCAAAGTTATACTTATGTGTTGTTTATGATCTTGCATGCTTTCCGTTACTAGTAGATGCTCTGGCCAAGTAGATGCTTATAACTCCAAGAGGGAGTACTTATGCTCGATAGTGGGTTCATGCCTGCATTGACACTCGGGACAAGGATGTGAGAAAGTTCTAAGGTTGTGTTGTGCTGTTGCCACTAGGGATAAAACATTGATGCTATGTCTAAGGATGTAGTTATTGATTACATTACGCACCATACTTAATGCAATTGTCTGTTGCTTTGCAACTTAATACTGGAGGGGGTTCGGATGATAACCTGAAGGTGGACTTTTTAGGCATAGATGCAGTTGGATGGCGGTCTATGTACTTTGTCGTAATGCCCAATTAAATCTCACTATACTCATCATGATATGTATGTGCATTGTCATGCTCTCTTTATTTGTCAATTGCCCAACTGTAATTTGTTCACCCAACATGCTGTTTATCTTATGGGAGAGACACCTCTAGTGAACTGTGGACCCCGGTCCAATTCTCTTTACTGAAATACAATCTACTGCAATACTTGTTCTACTGTTTTCTGCAAACAATCATCTTCCACACAATACAGTTAATCCTTTGTTACAGCAAGCCGGTGAGATTGACAACCTCACTGTTTCGTTGGGGCAAAGTACTTTGGTTGTGTTGTGCAGGTTCCACGTTGGCGCCGGAATCCCTGGTGTTGCGCCGCACTACATCCCGCCGCCATCAACCTTCAACGTGCTTCTTGGCTCCTCCTGGTTCGATAAACCTTGGTTTCTTTCTGAGGGAAAACTTGCTGCTGTGCGCATCATACCTTCCTCTTGGGGTTCCCAACGAACGTGTGAATTACACGCCATCAAGCATATTTTCTCGGCGCCGTTGCCGGGAGATCAAGACACGCTGCAAGGGGAGTCTCCACTTCTCAATCTCTTTACTTTGTTTTTGTCTTGCTTAGTTTTATTTACTACTTTGTTTGCTGCACTAAATCAAAATACAAAAAAATTAGTTGCTAGTTTTACTTTACTTGCTATCTTGTTTGCTATATCAAAAACAAAAAAAAAATTAGTTACTTGCATTTACTTTATCTAGTTTGTTTTATTTACTGTTGCTAAAATGGCCAACGCTGAAAATACTAAGTTGTGTGACTTCACAACCACAAATAATAATGATTTCTTATGCACACCTATTGCTCCACCTGCTACTACAGCAGAATTCTTTGAAATTAAACCCGCTTTACTGAATCTTGTTATGCGAGAGCAATTTTCTGGTGTTAGTTCTGATGATGCTGCTGCCCATCTTAATAATTTTGTTGAATTGTGTGAAATGCAAAAATATAAAGATGTAGATGGTGATATTATTAAACTAAAATTGTTCCCTTTCTCATTAAGAGGAAGAGCTAAAGATTGGTTGCTATCTCTGCCTAAGAATAGTATTGATTCATGGACTAAATGCAAGGATGCTTTTATTGGTAGATATTATCCCCCTGCTAAAATTATATCTTTAAGGAGTAGCATAATGAATTTTAAACAATTAGATACTGAACATGTTGCTCAAGCTTGGGAAAGAATGAAATCTCTGGTTAAAAATTGCCCAACCCATGGACTGACTACTTGGATGATCATCCAAACCTTCTATGCAGGACTAAATTTTTCTTCACGGAATTTATTGGATTCAGCTGCTGGAGGTACCTTTATGTCCATCACTCTTGGTGAAGCAACAAAGCTTCTTGATAATATGATGATCAACTACTCTGAATGGCACACGGAAAGGGCTCCACAAGGTAAGAAGGTAAATTCTGTCGAAGAAACCTCTTCCTTGAGTGATAAGATTGATGCTATTATGTCTATGCTTGTGAATGATAGGACTAATATTGATCCTAATAATGTTCCATTAGCTTCATTGGTTGCACAAGAAGAACATGTTGATGTAAACTTCATTAAAAATAATAATTTCAACAATAATGCTTACCGGAACAATTCTAGTAACAACTATAGGCCATATCCTTATAATAATAGCAACGGCTATGGTAATTCTTATGGGAATTCTTACAACAATAATAGGAGTTCACCCCCTGGACTTGAAGCCATGCTTAAGGAATTTATTGGTACACAAACTGCTTTTAACAAATCTGTTGAAGAAAAGCTTGGGAAAATTGATATACTTGCTTCTAAAGTCGATAGTCTTGTCATTGATGTTGATCTTTTGAAATCAAAAGTTTTGCCTAATGAAAATCATCATAATAAAATTGTTACTACAGCAAATGCCATTCAAGTTAGAATTAATGAGAATATAAGATTAATGGCTGAACTGCGTGCTAGGTGGGATAGAGAAGAAAATGAAAAACTAGCTAAAGAAAAGAATGTAGCTAAAGTTTGGACTATTACCACCACTTGTAATGTTAATGCTACACATGTTGCTGCACCTCCTACTAATACTAATAAAAGAATTGGTGTTAGCAATGTTTCCACTTCTAATGCAAAGCGCGAAAAAATGCCTGAAACTGCTAAAACTGCTGAAACTGCCTGTGATAAAGCTGCTGAATTTTTTTCCAACATTGGGGATGATGATCCCATTGCTTTAGATTATAATGGTTTGAATTTTGATGATTGCCACATCTCTGAAGTTATAAAGTTCTTGCAAAAACTTGCTAAAAGTCCTAATGCTAGTGCTATAAATTTGGCTTTCACGCAACATATTACAAATGCTCTCATAAAAGCTAGAGAAGAGAAACTAGAGCGCGAAGCCTCTATTCCTAAAAAGCTAGAGGATGGTTGGGAGCCCATCATTAAGATAAAGGTTAAAGATTTTGATTGTAATGCTTTATGTGATCTTGGTGCAAGTATTTCTGTTATGCCTAAGAAAATTTATAATATGCTTGACTTGCCACCGCTGAAAAATTGTTATTTGGATGTTAATCTTGCTGATCATTCTACAAAGAAACCTTTGGGTAAAGTTGATAATGTTCGCATTACCGTTAACAATAACCTTGTTCCCGTTGATTTTGTTGTCTTGGATATTGAATGCAATGCATCTTGTCCCATTATATTGGGAAGACCTTTTCTTCGAACTGTTGGTGCTATCATTGATATGAAGGAAGGTAATATAAAATATCAATTTCCTCTCAAGAAAGGTATGGAACACTTCCCTAGAAAGAGAATGAAGTACCCTTTTGATTCTATTATGAGAACAAATTATGATGTTGACACTTCGTCTCTTGATAATACTTGATACACACTTTCTGCGCCTAGCTGAAAGGCGTTAAAGAAAAGCGCTTATGGGAGACAACCCATGTTTTTACCTACAGTACTTTGTTTTTATTTTGTGTCTTGGAAGTTGTTTACTACTGTAGCAACCTCTCCTTATCTTAGTTTTGTGTTTTGTTGTGCCAAGTTAAGCCGTTGATAGAAAAGTAAGTACTAGATTTGGATTACTGCACAGTTCCAGATTTCTTTGCTGTCACGAATCTGGGTCCACCTCCCTGTAGGTAGCTCAGAAAATTAAGCCAATTTACGTGCATGATCCTCAGATATGTATGCAACTTTCATTCAATTTGGGCATTTTCATATGAGCAAGTCTGGTGCCATTTTAAAATTCGTCAATACGAACTGTTCTGTTTTGACAGATTCTGCCTTTTATTTCGCATTGCCTCTTTTGCTATGTTGGATGAATTTCTTTGATCCACTAATGTCCAGTAGCATTATGCAATGTCCAGAAGTGTTAAGAATGATTGTGTCACCTCTGAATATGTTAATTTATATTGTGCACTAACCCTCTAATGAGTTGTTTCGAGTTTGGTGTGGAGGAAGTTTTCAAGGATCAAGAGAGGAGTATGATGCAACATGATCAAGGAGAGTGAAAGCTCTAAGCTTGGGGATGCCCAAGGCATCCCCTTCTTCATCGACAACATTATCAGGTTCCTCCCCTGAAACTATATTTTTATTCCATCACATCTTATGTGCTTTGCTTGGAGCGTCGGTTTGTTTTTGTTTTTTGGATCCTAGCATTCACTTTATGGGAGAGAGACACGCTCCGCTGTAGCATATGGACAAGTATGTCCTTGGTTTCTACTCATAGTATTCATGGCGAAGTTTCTTCTTCGTTAAATTGTTATATGGTTGGAATTGGAAAATGATACATGTAGTAATTGCTATAAATGTCTTGGGTAATGTGATACTTGGCAATTGTTGTGCTCATGTTTAAGCTCTTGCATCATATGCTTTGCACCCATTAATGAAGAAATACATAGAGCATGCTAAAATTTGGTTTGCATATTTGGTTTCTCTAAGGTCTAGATAATTTCTAGTATTGAGTTTGAACAACAAGGAAGACGGTGTAGAGTCTTATAATGTTTTCAATATGTCTTTTATGTGAGTTTTGCTGCACCGGTTCATCCTTGTGTTTGTTTCAAATAAGCCTTGCTAGCCTAAACCTTGTATCGAGAGGGAATACTTCTCATGCATCCAAAATACTTGAGCCAACCACTATGCCATTTTTGTCCACCATACCTACCTACTACATGGTATTTTCTGCCATTCCAAAGTAAATTGCTTGAGTGCTACCTTTAAAATTCCATCATTCACCTTTGCAATATATAGCTCATGGGACAAATAGCTTAAAAACTATTGTGGTATTGAATATGTAATTATGCACTTTATCTCTTATTAAGTTGCTTGTTGTGCGATAACCATGTTAACTGGGGACGCCATCAACTTTTCATTGTTGAATTTCATGTGAGTTGCTATGCATGTTCGTCTTGTCTGAAGTAAGGGCGATCTACACTGAGTTGAATGGTTTGAGCATGCATATTGTTAGAGAAGAACATTGGGCCGCTAACTAAAGCCATGATCCATGGTGGAAGTTTCAGTTTTGGACAAACATCCTCAAATCTCTAATGAGAAAAGAATTAATTGTTGTTGAATGCTTAAGGCATTAAAAGAGGAGTCCATTATCTGTTGTCTATGTTGTCCCGGTATGGATGTCTAAGTTGAGAATAATCAAAAGCGAGAAATCCAAATGCGAGCTTTCTCCTTAGACCTTTGTACAGGCGGCATAGAGGTACCCCTTTGTGATACTTGGTTAAAGCATATGTATTGCGGTGATAATCCAGGCAGTCCAAGCTAATTAGGACAAGGTGCGGGCACTATTGGTACACTATGCATGAGGCTTGCAACTTATAAGATATAATTTACATGATGCATATGCTTTATTACTACCGTTGACAAAATTGTTTCATGTTTTCAAAATCAAAGCTCTAGCACAAATATAGCAATCGATGCTTTTCCTCTATGGAGGACCATTCTTTTACTTTCAATGTTGAGTCAGTTCACCTATTTCTCTCAACCTCAAGAAGCAAACACTTGTGTGAACTGTGCATTGATTCCTACATACTTGCATATTGCACTTATTATATTACTCTATGTTGACAATATCCATGAGATATACATGTTACAAGTTGAAAGCAACCGCTGAAACTTAATCTTCTTTTGTGTTGCTTCAATGCCTTTACTTTGAATTATTGCTTTATGAGTTAACTCTTATGCAAGACTTATTGATGCTTGTCTTGAAGTGCTATTCATGAAAAGTCTTTGCTTTATGATTCACTTGTTTACTCATGTCATATACATTGTTTTGATCGCTGCATTCACTCCATATGCTTTACAAATAGTATGATCAAGATTATGATGGCATGTCACTCCAGAAATTATCTGTGTTATCGTTTTACCTGCTCGGGACGAGCAGAACTAAGCTTGGGGATGCTGATACGTCTCCGACGTATCGATAATTTCTTATGTTCCATGCCACATTATTGATGTTATCTACATGTTTTATGCACACTTTATGTCATATTCGTGCATTTTCTGGAACTAACCTATTAACAAGATGCCGAAGTGCCGCTTGTCGTTTTCTGCTGTTTTTGGTTTCATAAATCCTAGTAAGGAAATATTCTCGGAATTGGACGAAATCAAAGCCCAGGGGCCTATTTTTCCACGAAGCTTCCAGAAGTCCGAAGGAGAGACGAAGAGGGGCCACGAGGGGGCCACACCCTAGGGCGGCGCGGCCCCCCCCTTGGCCGCGTGGCCCTGTGGTGTGGGGCCCCCGTGCCGCCTCTTGACCTGCCCTTCCGCCTACAAATAGCCTCCGTGACGAAACCCCCAGGACTGAGAACCACGATACGGAAAACCTTCCAGAGACGCCGCCAACGCCGATCCCATCTCGGGGGATCCAGGAGATCGCCTCCGGCACCCTGCCGGAGAGGGGAATCATCTCCCGGAGGACTCTACGCCGCCATGGTCGCCTCCGGTGTGATGTGTGAGTAGTCTACCCCTGGACTATGGGTCCATAGCAGTAGCTAGATGGTTGTCTTCTCCCCATTGTGCTATCATTGTCGGATCTTGTGAGCTGCCTAACATGATCAAGATCATCTATCTGTAATTCTATATGTTGCGTTTGTTGGGATCCGATGAATAGAGAATACTTGTTATGTTGATTATCAAAGTTATACTTATGTGTTGTTTATGATCTTGCATGCTTTCCGTTACTAGTAGATGCTCTGGCCAAGTAGATGCTTGTAACTCCAAGAGGGAGTACTTATGCTCGATAGTGGGTTCATGCCTGCATTGACACCGGGACAAAGGATGAAAGTTCTAAGGTTGTGTTGTGCTGTTGCCACTAGGGATAAAACATTGATGCTATGTCTAAGGATGTAGTTATTGATTACATTACGCACCATACTTAATGCAATTGTCTGTTGCTTTGCAACTTAATACTGGAGGGGGTTCGGATGATAACCTGAAGGTGGACTTTTTAGGCATAGATGCAGTTGGATGGCGGTCTATGTACTTTATCGTAATGCCCAATTAAATCTCACTATACTTATCATGATATGTATGTGCATTGTCATGCTCTCTTTATTTGTCAATTGCCCAACTGTAATTTGTTCACCCAACATGCTGTTTATCTTATGGGAGAGACACCTCTAGTGAACTGTGGACCCCGGTCCAATTCTCTTTACTGAAATACAATCTACTGCAATATTTGTTCTACTGTTTTCTGCAAACAATCATCTTCCACACAATACGGTTAATCCTTTGTTACAGCAAGCCGGTGAGATTGACAACCTCACTGTTTCGTTGGGGCAAAGTACTTTGGTTGTGTTGTGCAGGTTCCACGTTGGCGCCGGAATCCCTGGTGTTGCGCCGCACTACATCCCGCCGCCATCAACCTTCAACGTGCTTCTTGGCTCCTCCTGGTTCGATAAACCTTGGTTTCTTTCTGAGGGAAAACTTGCTGCTGTGCGCATCATACCTTCCTCTTGGGGTTCCCAACGAACGTGTGAATTACACGCCATCAACGGCGCGTGCCATCCGCGGCCACGCAAACCTAGCCCAGATTTGGGCCGGGTTTGCGTCGTTCCGGGCGCCGCGGCCATCCGCTTTTGCGGTGCGTCCCCGCGCTGGGCCGCGTTTTTGTCCGGCTCGACCCAAACGGACGCGCGGGCGCGGTTTGGGTCGCGCGGTTGGAGATGCCCGTTGGGCCGTCCATTTTGGGCCGTTTGGGTGGCCGAGCGGACGCGCGGACGGAGCCCCGCGTCCGCGCGTCCGTTTGGGTCGCGCCCAGCGCCCAGCGCGGTAGGTTTGGGTCGTGGCCCCGTACAGTACTTTTTCTTGTAAATCTACTATAAAAACACAAAATAAATTGTAGAAATATATAAAATAGTGCAAATGCTCAAAATTTATTACACATTACATTGTCCACGTAATGAAGGATAAAGTATTATTCAAAAAAAATGAAAAAACGATACAAATGATCTAGGCTTCCGGATTTTCTTCATCATCGTTGTTTGCAGCATTGTTGCCTACATGCCGCGCACGTGCTCGATCAAATCTGCCTGCAGCTGGTTGTGTACAGCTAGATCTCGAATTTCATGGTGTGCATGAAGAACTTCCTGGAATGATGCCGGGCCACGTTGAGGAGTAACCAACTCTCCCTGGCCCTCCCAGTCATTATCATAGAGTGAATCATCCCGCTCTACCTCAACAATCATGTTATTACACATGCGGTCATCAACTCCCACAGAGTTTGCACATCCCAGGCTCTGGCAGGGTGTCTGACGATAGCCCAACGAGCTTGGAGGATGCCAAACGCCCGCTCGACATCTTTCCGGGCTGCCTCCTGCTCTTTGGCAAACCTTGCCTCCTGCACTGAGTTGGGTTTTCGGATTGTCTTCACGAGTGTAGCCCAAGGTGGATAGATACCATCAGCAAGGTAGTACCCCTTGGTGTAGTGGTGGCCATTGATCTCAAAATCCACATCAGGGGACTGACCGTACGCTAGCCTATCAAACACCGGAGAGCGCTGAAGCACATTGATATCATTGTGCGAGCCAGCCATTCCGAAGAATGAGTGCCAAATCCATGTATCTTGTGAAGCAATAGCTTCAAAAATGACTGTGCACCCCTCAGAATGGCCACTGTATGCCCCTGCCAACCAAAGGGGCAGTTCTTCCACTCCCAGTGCATGCAGTCTATGCTGCCAAGCATCCCAGGAAACCCCCTGGAAGCGTTGATTGACAACAGACGAGCTGTGTCCTCTGCATTAGGTTGCCGGAGGTACTGTTCTCCGAACGAACCGATCACAGCTCTGCAAAACCTGTACATCGCTTCCAATCCGGTAGACTCACTCATGCGCGTGTACTCATCTACGAAATCACCGGCAACGCCATATGCAAGCATCCTAATCGCTGCCGTGCATTTCTGGTACGAAGAGAGGCCTACCTTGCAAATTGCATCCACTTTCGCGTGGAAGTAGTCGTCGTAGAGCTTGACGCCATCCATTATCCGGCGGAACAACGGTCTGGACATCCGAAAACGACGGCGAAACATGGCCGGCGTGTACAATGCCTTGGGGTGGAAGTAATCGGTGAAGAGCTGGTCCTGGCCGCGTTCTCTTTTGCGGTCCAAGGCGGCGGCGCGCCCTGGCAAGGACCCCCGGTGCACGGGGATCTGCGAGACAATGTGATCGTGGATGATCAGCGCAGCATCCATGAAAAATTCGTCGTCCGAGTCCTCGTCGGACGACGTGTCGATGAAGTTCTTGAAGAAGTAGTCGTCGTCGCTGTCCACCATGATCTACAGATGAATAGGGACAAACTTTAGTATGCCCATTTCATCGAACATGTCGCACGCGGAGGCCATCCGGTGCGTCCGTAGGGACCTGCAGGCCATGGCCATCTTGGCCGACTTGCGGTCTGCAAACACGGTGCACGAGAGCTCACCTCCGGCAGCAACGGCGCAGCTGCGAATGGCGGGAGGTCTCGTGACAGTGGGAGGACAGCGGCGACGGCGACGGTGTCCTCCGACTCTGCTACGACGCGGCGAAAGCAGCGCGGGGCCGCGACCTATGCTTCCGCCCCGCTTGCCGGCGTGTCGACGACGGTGGCCGGCGTCGACGCCTCTCCCAAATCGCCGGTCCTTGGCTGGCGGCGGAGCGGCGCGAGATGTGTGCGAGGGGTTTGTGTTTTGGGAGACAGACAGGCGGGCCAGGGGCGGACAAGGGGAGGACGCGAGCGACCAGCATCCGGCGTCCGCGGCCACGCAAACTCGTCCCAGATTTGGGCCGGGTTTGGGTCGTCCCGGACGCCGCGGCCATCCATTTTAGGGATAGGTCCGCGCGCTGGGCCGCGTTTTTGTCCGGCTCGACCCAAACGGACGCGTGGGCGCGGTTTGGGTCGCGCGGTTGGAGATGCCCTAAGGGCATCTCCAGCCGCGTGATCGCGTCCGTTTTGGGCTGTTTGGGTGGCCGACCGGACACGCGGACAGTGGCCCGCGTCCGTGTGTCCGTTTGGGTCGCGCGCTGCGCCCAACGCGCGGACGCAGCGCATATGTAATAAATAAAACAAAAATCAAAGTGAAAAAGGAAAACAAGAAAACATAAATTTAAACTAGTTGGTCATTAAACTTAGCCCTATTTTGGGCAAATTTTACACAAAAGAAAGCCCTATATGGACTTTAAACTAAAAAAAAAGTAAACCCTTGCAAGGGTTTGCGAGCACTCGGTGGCCGCCGGCAGTACTACCCCCAGTAGTACTCGGCGTCGTCGGCGTCGATGACGACGACGCCCCCGGCGGCGAAGCGCTGTTCCAGCTAGAAACGCCGGAGGGCGGCGGGCACTCCGGCCAGGGCGACCACTGCGCCCTTTCCCAGGCTCCGCGCGGACTCCTTGCGGAGCTGCTCCTCCTCCTCCGCCCGAAGCGTGGCCCGGCGCTCCTTCTCCGCCAGGAGCGCGGCACGGCGCTCCTCCTCCTCCCGGAGCGCCGCCTGGCGCGTGTCCTCCTCCTGCCGGCGCGCCATCTCGAGGAAGGCCCACGCCTCCGCCTAGGCGTTCTCCTGGGCCTTCCTGGCCTTCTCCGCCAGGGCGGAGGTGCGCAGCGTCTCGGCGAGGTGCAGCCATTTGGCTAGCTCGTCGAGGTCGCACTGCTCGCGGGACGCCGCGAGCGCCGCCTGCAGCTCCGGGTCGTCTTCGTCGTCCTGGGGCTCGGCCTTCGGTTGGGGCTGGGGCTGTGGCGCCTCGTCGATGTAGAGGCCGCCAGGGCGGCGGCCAGCCCGCCTTGCAGGCGTGCGCGGCTGCGCGCGAGGCCGCGCCGTCGCCAACGTGAAGCACGTGTGCCGGCGCGCATCGCGCTCCACCTCGAACCACAAGTCCCAGTTGGGACTTGCGTCGCCGTACGCGGGGTCCTCCTGGAGGTCCGCCGGCAGCTGCGCGCGGCGCCTCCGGATCTCCGTGATGCGGGCGCGGCCGGAGGCTAGGATGGGCGGCACCGGAACCCGATCTAGGCTCAGGTGCCAGCCGTGGGGGAGGTGCACATCCCCCAACGGCATTGGGACGCCGGCGTCCCAGAACATTGATACGTCTCCAACGTATCGATAATTTCTTATGTTCCATGCTACTTTTATGATGATACTCACATGTTTTATACATACTTTATGTCATATTTATGCATTTTCCGACACTAACCTATTAACGAGATGCCGAAGAGCCAGTTGCTGTTTTCTGCTGTTTTTGGTTTCAGAAATCCTAGTAAGGAAATCAAGGCCCAGGATCTTATTTTTCCACGAAGCTTCCAGAAGTCCGAAAGGGAAACGAAGTGGGGCGACGAGGCGCCCACACAACAGGGCGGCGCGGCCAAGGCTTGGGCCTCGCGGCCCTAGCGTGTGGGGCCCTCGTGGTGCCCCCTGACCTACCCTTCCGCCTACATAAGCCTTCGTCGATAATAGTTACAGTACCGAGAGCCACGATACGGAAAACCTTCCAGAGACGCCGCCGCCGCCAATCCCATCTCGGGGGATTCAGGAGATCACCTCTTGGCACCCTGCCGGAGAGGGGAATCATCTCCCGGAGGACTCTTCACCGCCATGGTCGCCTCCGGAGTGATGTGGGAGTAGTTCACCCATGGACTATGGGTCTATAGCAGTAGCTAGATGGTCGTCTTCTCCTAATTGTGCTATCATTGTCGGATCTTGTGAGCTGCCTAACATGATCAAGATCATCTATTTGTAATGCTACATGTTGCGTTTGTTGGGATCCGATGAATAATGAATACTATGCTATGTTGATTATCAATCTATTATCTATGTGTTGTTTATGATCTTGCATGCTCTCCGTTATTAGTAGAGGCTCTGGCCAAGTCATTACTTGTAACTCCAAGAGGGAGTATTTATGCTCGATACTGGGTTCATGCCTCCATTAAATCTGGGACAGTGATAGAAAGTTCTAAGGTTGTGGATGTGCTGTTGGTACTAGGGATAAAACATCAATGCTATGTCTAAGGATGTATTTGTTGATTACATTACACACCATACTTAATGCAATTGTTTGTTGTTTGCAACTTAATACTGGAGGGGGTTCGGATGATAACCTGAAGTTGGACTTTTTAGTCATAGATGCATGCTGGATAGCGGTCTATATACTTTGTCGTAATGCCCAATTAAATCTCACAATACTCATCATAACATGTATGTGCATGGTCATGCCCTCTTTATTTGTAAATTGCCCAACTGTAATTTGTTCACCCAACATGCTATTTATCTTATGGGAGAGACATCACTAGTGAACTGTGGACCCCGATCCATTCTTTACATCGAATACAATCTACTGCAATACTCGCTCTACTGTTCTCTGCAAACAATCATCATCCACACTATACATCTAATCCTTTGTTACAGCAAGCCGGTGAGATTGACAACCTCACTGTCACGTCGGGGCAAAGTAATTTGGTTGTGTTGTGCAGGTTCGACGTTGGCGCCGGAATCCCTGGTGTTGCGCCGTACTACACTCCGCCGCCATCAACCTTCAACGTACTTCTTGGCTCCTACTGGTTCGATAAATCTTGGTTTCTTACTGAGGGAAAACTTGCTGCTATACGCATCACACCTTCCTCTTGGGGTTCCCAATGGATGCGTGTTGTACGCGTATCAAGCTCTTTTTCTGGCGCCGTTGCCGGGGAGATCAAGACATGCCGCAAGGGGAGTCTCCACCTCCAATCTCTTTATTTTGTTTTTGTCTTGCTTTATTTTATTTACTACTTTGTTTGCTGCACTAAAACAAAACACAAAAAAATAGTTGCTAGCTTTACTTTATTTACTATCTTGTTTGCCATATTAAAAACACACAAAAAATTAGTTACTTGCATTTACTTTATCTAGTTTACTTTATTTACTATTGCTAAAATGGGTACTCCTGAAAATACTAAGTTGTGTGACTCCAAACACAAATAATAATGATTTCTTATGCACACCTATTGCCCCACCTACTACTACAGCAGAATTCTTTGAAATTAAACCTGCTTTACTAAATCTTGTTATGAGAGAGCAATTTTCTGGTGTTAGTTCTGATGATGCTGCTGCCCATCTTAATAATTTTGTTGAACTATGTGAAATGCAAAAGTATAAGGATGTAGATGGTGACATTATAAAATTAAAATTGTTTCCTTTCTCATTAAGAGGAAGAGCTAAAGATTGGTTGCTATCTCTGCCTAAGAATAGTATTGATTCATGGACTAAATGCAAGGATGCTTTCATTGGTAGATATTATCCTCCTGCTAAAATTATATCTTTGAGAAGTAGCATAATGAATTTTAAGCAATTGGATACTGAGCATGTTGCCCAAGCGTGGGAAAGAATGAAATCTTTGGTTAAAACTTGCCCAACCCATGGACTGACTACTTGGATGATCATCCAAACCTTTTATGCAGGACCGAATTTTTCTTCGCGGAACCTATTGGATTCAGCTGCTGGAGGTACCTTTATGTCCATCACTCTAGGCGCCGCAACAAAGCTTCTTGATAATATGATGGTTAATTACTCTGAATGACACACGGAAAGAGCTCCACAAGGTAAGAAGGTAAATTCTGTTGAAGAAACCTCCTCCTTGAGTGATAAGATTGATGCTATTATGTCTATGCTTGTGAATGGTAGATCAAATGTGGATCCTAATAATGTTCCGTTAGCTTCATTGGTTGCTCAAGAAGAACATGTTGATGTGAACTTCATTAAAAATAATAATTTCAACAACAATGCTTATCGGAATAATTCTAGTAACAACTATAGGCCATATCCTTATAATAATGGTAACGGTTATGGTAATTCTTATGGGAATTGTTACAGCAATAATAGTAATACACCCCCTGGACTTGAAGTCATGCTTAAAGAATTTATTAGTACACAAACTGCTTTTAACAAATCTGTTGAAGAAAAGCTTGGGAAAATAGATATACTTGCTTCTAAAGTTGATAGTCTTGCTGCTGATGTTGATCTTTTGAAATTGAAAGTTATGCCTAATGAAGATAAAGATATTAAGTCATTTGCTACAGCAAACTCCATCCAAGTTAGAATTAATGAGAATATAAGATTGATGGCCGAATTGCGCGCTAGGTGGGAAAAAGAAGAAAATGCTAAAGATAACAATGTAGCTAAAGTTTGGACTATTACCACCACTAGCAATGCTAATGCTCCACATGTTGCTACACCTCCTACTATCAATGGTAAAATAATTGGTGTTGGCAATATTTCTACTTCTAATGCAAAGCCTGCAAAACTGCCGGAACCTGCTAAAACTGCTAAAACTGCTTGTGATAAAACTGCTGAATTTTTTTCCAACATTGGGGACAATGATCCCATTGCTTTAGATTATAATGGTTTAGATTTTAATGATTGCCACATCTCTGAAGTTATAAAGTTCTTACAAAAACTTGCTAAAAGTCCTAATGCTAGTGCTATAAATTTGGCCTTTACAAAACATAATACAAATGCTCTCATAAAAGCTAGAGAAGAGAAATTAGAACATGAAGCTTCTATTCCTAGGAAGCTAGTGGATGGTTGGGAGCCCATCATTAAGATGAAGGTCAATGACTTTGATTGTAATGCTTTATGTGATCTTGGTGCAAGTATTTCCGTTATGCCTAGAAAAATCTATAACATGCTTAACTTGCCACCATTGAAAAATTGTTATTTGGATGTTAATCTTGCTGATAACTCTACAAAGAAACCTTTGAGGAGAGTTGATAATGTTCGCATTACTGTTAACAATAACCTTGTCCCCGTTGATTTTGTTGTCTTGGATATTGAATGCAATGCATCTTGTCCCATTATATTGGGAAGACCTTTTCTTCGAATTGTTGGTGCCATTATTGATATGAAGGAAGGTAATATAAAATATCAATTTCCTCTCAAGAAAGGTATGGAACACTTCCCTAGAAAGAGAATGAAGTTACCTTTTGATTCTATCATTAGAACAAATTATGATGTTGATGCTTCATCTCTTGATGTTACTTGATATGCACTTTCTGCGCCTAGCTGAAAGGCGTTAAAGAAAAGCGCTTATGGGAGACAACCCATGATTTTACTACAGTACTTTGTTTTATATTTGAGTCTTGGAAGTTGTTACTACTGTAGCAACCTCTCCTTATCTTAATTTTGTTGCATTGTTGTGCCAAGTAAAGTCTTTGATAGTAAGGTTCATACTAGATTTGGATTGCTGCGCAGAAACGGATTTCTTGCTGTCACGAATTTGAGCAGTAGTTTCTGTAGATAACCCAGAAAATTCTGCCAATTTACGTGAGTGATCAGATATGTACGCAACTTTCATTCAATTTGAGCATTTTCATCTGAGCAAGTCTGGTGCTCCTAAAAAATTCGTCTTTACGAACTGTTCTGTTTTGACAGATTCTGCCTTTTATTTCGCATTGCCTGTTTTGCTATGTTTGATGGATTTCTTTATTCCATTAACTTTCAGTAGCTTTGTGCAATGTCCAGAAGTGTTAAGAATGATTATGTCACCTCTGAACATGTGAATTTTGATTATGCACTAACCCTCTAATGAGTTATTTTGAGTTTGGTGTGGAGGAAGTTTTCAAGGATCAAGAGAGGAGGATGAAACAATATGATCAAGGAAAGTGAAAGCTCTAAGCTTGGAGATGCCCCGGTGGTTCATCCCTGCATATTTCAAAAAGACTCAAGCATCTAAGCTTGGGGATGCCCAAGGCATCCCCTTCTTCATCGACAACATTATCAGGTTCCTCTAGTGAAACTATATTTTTATTCCATCACATCTTATGTGCTTTACTTGAAGCGTCTGTATGTTTTTATTTTTGTTTTGTTTGAATAAAGTTGGATCCTAGCATTCATTGTGTGGGAGAGAGACATGCTCCGCTGTTGCATATGGACAAATATGTCCTTAGGCTTTACTCATAATATTCATGGCGAAGGTTGAATCTGCTTCGTTAAATTGTTATATGGTTGGAAACGGGAAATGCTACATGTGGTAAATGGTATAATATATTGAATAATGTGATACTTGGCAATTGTTGTGCTCATGTTTAAGCTCTTGCATCATATACTTTGCACTAATTAGTGAAGAAATACATAGAGCTTGCTAAAATTTGGTTTGCATGTTTGGTCTCTCTAAGGTCTAGATATTTTCTAGTAAGAATTGAACAACAAGGAAGACGGTGTAGAGTCTTATAATGCTTACAATATGTCTTTTATGTGAGTTTTGTTGTACCGGTTCATACTTGTGTTTGTTTCAAATAACCTTGCTAGCCTAAACCTTGTATTGAGAGGGAATACTTCTCGTGCATCCAAAATCCTTGAGCCAAACACTATGCCATTTGTGTCCACCATACCTACCTACTACATGGTATTTCTCCGCCATTCCAAAGTAAATTGCTTGAGTGGTACCTTTAAATTTCCATTCCTCGCCTTTGCAATAGATAGCTCATGGGACAAATAGCCTAAAAACTATTGTGGTATTGAATATGTACTTATGCATCTTATCTCTTATAAGTTGCTTGTTGAGCGATAACCATGTTCCTGGGGACGCCATCAACTACCCTTTGTTGAATATCATGTGAGTTGCTATGCATGTTCGTCTTGTCTGAAGTAAGGGCGATTTACCATGAGTTGAATGGTTTGAGTATGCATATTGTTAGAGAAGAACATTGGGCCGCTAACTAAAGCCATGATCCATGGTGGAAGTTTCAGTTTTGGACAACTATCCTTAATCTCATATGAGAATATTATTTGTTGCTAAATGCTTATGCATTAAAGAGGAGTCCATTATCTGTTGTCTATGTTGTCCCGGTATGGATGTCTAAGTTGAGAATAATCAAAAGTGAGAAATCCAATGCGAACTTTCTCCTTAGACCTTTGTACAGGCGGCATAGAGGTACCCCATTGTGATACTTGGTTAAAACATATGTATTGCGATGATAATCCAGGTAATCCGAGCTAATTAGGACAAGGTGCGGGCACTATTGGTATACTATGCATGAGGCTTGCAACTTGTAGGATATAATTTACATAATGCATATGCTTTATTACTACCGTTGACAAAATTGTTTTATTGTTTTTCAAAATAAAAGCTCTAGCACAAATATAGCAATCAATGCTTCACTCTGCGAAGGGCATTTCTTCTACTTTTATAATTGAGTCAGTTTACCTACTTCCCTCTATCTCAGAAGCAAACACTTGTGTTAACTGTGCATTGATTCTTACATACTTGCATATTGCATTTATTATATTACTTTATGTTGACAATATCCATGAGATATACATGTTACAAGTTGAAAGCAACCGCTGAAACTTAATCTTCCTTTGTGTTGCTTCAATGCCTTTACTATAAATTTATTGCTTTATGAGTTAACTCTTATGCAAGACTTATTGATGCTTGTCTTGAAAGTACTATTCATGAAAAGTATTTGCTATATGATTCAATTGTTAACTCATTGTATTTACCATTGCTTCGAATCGCTGCATTCATTACATGTGCTTACAATAGTATTGATCAAGATTATGATGGCATGTCACTTCAGAAATTATCTTTGTTATCGTTTACCTACTCGGGACGAGTAGGAACTAAGCTTGGGGATGCTGATACGTCTCCAACGTATCGATAATTTCTTATGTTCCATGCTACTTTTATGATGATACTCACATGTTTTATACTTTTATGAATTAATGATTAATTTATAAAAGAATTACGCTCAACATGATCATAATTTTTTTTGGTATCTTTTCTCGTATATGTTTGGATTCGAATTATAGATGAAATTATATGGAATATGGACTATGGTTCTGATTTGGAAGTAGTTTTGAAAATGAATCTTGAAATTTGATTGGAATCTTAGAAGAAACTATTCCAAATAGAAATTTGGATACTCTATATTGGAACTAAAACCTCTATATTATTCACTTTAAACTTTACTCATATTGCCTACCATATATATTTCTCTCCATAATAAATCATTTCTATTATTCACGTCCGATAATGTTGGTATGAAATTGAGGTTGTATGCTAACAAAACCATTTTCAAAAAGTGGAGAACCGTGAAAAAAAATATTTCAAAACTACTACTCCCTCCATCCCATTAAAGATGGTGTACGTCGGCTCATAGTATAACCACTTGGTATAACAAGCCACGGCTGGCATTATACTACGAAGCGCAATAGAGATTGGATTCGATTTATTGTTAGTTGCACCTTGCATCACGCCAATTTGGTACTACAGATTTCCTCCATTCTAAAATACTCTGTCGAAAATTTATTTTGAAATACTCCACGTTCTTAGCTTTTTATCAACGAGAACACAGAAAACAAAGCGGTACTCCTTTATCTATTGAATGTCACTATCTTCAATGTATATGTTAGATTTGGCATTTAACCATTTAAATAGTACTAATAAATGGAGTAATTTTTTCTAGAATATAGATTAAAACAGAACGAAGGAAGTACATAATTAGTGTTCGTAGTTATGTGTTAGTATGTGCACTAGATAGAGTAACCAGGATATATGCACGCTTGGCCCTGTTGAACTATCTTCTAGGTGCAACATTCAAGGGAACTGTTGACAACACGGTAACACCTCGGCTACTGCCTACCCGTGACATGTTTTCTCTGAGCAATGTTGCACTTAGTCATTTCCAAGCAAAGTGTTCTCCCAAAAACGAGTTCTAGACCCACTTTAAACACCAAAAGGCTCCTCTACTAAAGAATTCTTCGTTAAGCATTGTTATAATACCTTTCAAAAAGGAGGAGTCACTAGGTTTTACTGACACTTGTGGGGATTTATCATCAAAATGATTATTATGGAGTAGTTCTTGCTAAACGAAATATTCTTTAAAAGCTTAAGTAGCCATTCGATGAGTAAGCATTTGTTTCTACCTCAACATTTTCAACACCAAGGCCACATTGGTCTCCCGGTCTACAAATAATACCCCATTTAGTCAATCTATTTTCCGTTGATGTTCATGAATTGCCAGAAAAATGGACGATAATGATCCATTCTCTTCACTCCTTCGGGAACTTTAAAGAATGACAACGTAAACATACATACTGAGAGCAGTAAGAATTGTGTTAATAGGACACAAATGATATATTTTTTCTATATTGTTGAGACCTTGTGGATTGTATTGCTGGTGCTAAATTCTGTAAATTGTATACTTGAAATGAGTTAGTGGTGGAGCTAATTCACACACTGCTTGTATATCACATTCTCACTTCTTTATAATTGGGGCATAATGATTATAAAAAAAGGAATTTGACGTAAGGAATTGGCAGGCAAAATCTAATAGCATGAGCTGCATGGCTGCTTTCTCATGATATGTGAAATTTGATTATAATTTTTGCTCTTGGTTCGCGATGAATCAAGCGAACCTACAGCAAAAATATACGCCCTATGTACATGAATAGAGGTAGTACTTTCTTGCTAGCATGTCATATGTTTTGGAGGTACCGATCAACGTGGAGACTGCGCACTGGTATATGTCACTGAACAAGTATGTTCACGCCAATCAGATTCATCAGATTTGTGATATACTCCGTCTCTAAAGATATGTCATTAATAGGAAAAGTAGCCGTGATCTGTTTTGCAGGACACCCTCTTGCTAGCCTCGACAGCTCTCAGACACGCACATCTTGCTGATGCCAAAGTTATGTAAACGGTACCACAGAGGCGCTAGAGGCAGATACATTAGACCATCTCCAGTCACGTCCCCCAAATCACGCCGGATCGAGCGTTTGGGGGATGTATTTTGTTCGTGCCGCGTTTAGAAAATGTCGCTCCTCAGTCGCGTCCCCCAAACACCGCTCCCAAATATTAAAAATTATTTAAATAGATAGAAGAAAACTCTTTACTAATATTCAAATCGGTTCAACATAAAAAAATTACATATAAAACTTCGAAAAAACATAATTAAATTACATATAAATTATTTTAAACTACTACTTCTTCTTCTTCGATGGCCCCGCCTCGTCATCGTCATCACGGTGGCGCTTCCTGCTCGTCACCTCTTCCGAAGAGGCGGTGTGGGCTGACGCGTCGAAGGAACTAGTGTCCTCCTCGTCGTCGCCGGCTGCGCCTTGGCCTTGGCCTTCGCGTCCGCCTCCGCCTTTGCACGGGCCGCCTCCTCCTCTGACCCTTCCTCCTCCGCGTCCTCCTCCACGCCCAGCCATTCCTCCGCATTGTCAACTGGAGGCGGGGAATCGTCGCCGCTGCTGGGCGTCTGGGCTCTGTCCCACTAATGTCGCCATCCAGCAGGTTTGCCCTCGCTGGAGGTGCCGGATGGAAGCTCGGAGATGTAGCTCATCGTCGCTGGAGGTGTCGGATGGAAGCTTGGATGTATGGCGGCCGGTTGAAGATCCGAAAGCGCCTACGTACGGGTCTTATCGAGCACGGATGAACGGCGGTGCAGAAGTCAAAGAAAGCGGCGGTTGCTCTTCCGAGGAGTCCGCGCTCCATTCCGGCGGTTGGCGCGTCGGTCGACGCGGTTGCCAATGCGACGGTTCCGCTTCCCGGTAACTGCACCATCGCTACGTAGGCGGCGGTTGAGCATCCAAGCCGCTGACGCGTCGGTCCCGCGCCTCCTCGCCTCTCATTTCGTTGTGTCCGGCATGTCCGGAGCGTCCCCTGTGTAGCGGGGACGGGCTCGGGACGCCGGACACCGTATTGGGCCGCGCCGGATAAAAAAGGTCTTTGGGACAAAAAAGGTCTTTGGAACTTTTTTTGTCCGGCGCGTCCCAAATATCTTTGGGGAGCGGTTTGGGGAACGCGACTAGAGATGCTCTAAGTAACTAACTCTAATCGGAGTTGTTTGTCATGTTGATGTGCAATAGCGATGATTATATATAAATTTTGTACTCTCTTTGTCCCATGAAACATGTAGTTGGATCGCTACAGCCTACACGGGTCATGAACACACATGTACAGTAATACACTGACGGCTAGACAGGTCGAAAGGCTGGAGCCAGCAGAACACGAACGTCCAGTGCCTGATGAGAAGTCTCCGCTACGACAACGGCGCCCCGAATCGAGCGATCCACCCAAACCAAGTGGACGCTGGCTCCCTCGTCGTTGCCGTTCCTGAAAGGAAGGGAGAACCGACGACGGTGAAACGCTCACGTAGTCACGTCTCGCTCGAGCATGTCGGAGACGGAGACGGGCGCATCGATTGGATGGTTGGTTGGTCAGCCGGGGTAAACTTCGAAGGCAGGAAACCTTGCCGCTTTACTCCTTCGCCGCCGCCGCGGCGCCTGGTGGTGGTGGTGGTAGAATTAAGAAACGAGTGGTGGGGCGCTCATGCCGGCCGGCGATGTCGTACGAGCGCCGGTCCGGTCAGGAATTACACCTTCCACGGTCGCCCCGCGCAGGCAATTAAACACGATATTAGAGTGGATCCATTGCTGTATCAGCTCCATTCTAGTACTGTACTACTGTTTGAGTTTGATCTATTCTATTAGTACTATTATGTTAAAATAATGCACACACATCATCACAAAACCCTGAAGATGGAAACATATGGCGTTACTTTACGCATTGTACCTCCCGGAGCACTTAAACCACCGAACTTTCTACTGTTTGGATCATTGGACATTTGTTCAGACTTCAAAGGCTATCACTAGTCACTACCTGTCCTACTGCTTCAGGTTACCCACTAAAATCAGCAGCATGTTCCTCTAAAAAAAAAAAAAAAAAAATCAGCAGCATGTGTGTGAGGCATTCATTTATCGTGGTGCAATCAGCGTCCGGTTGAGCTTTCAACTCAACATGACCAAATTGTGCGACGATTTGATGTTGGAAAGTTATCTCACTTGGGCTGCAGCTTTTAAAAAGCAGCTGTAGCTGGTGGGCTGTGAAGCAGCAGCTGTGAGAAGCAGCTGTTGAAAAAGAGATTTGATGTTTGCTAGTCGAGCTTTTTATAGCTGCTGCTGTTTGTTTTATGAGTGACATGTCTGAAATGCCCCTAAGTGTTGAAGATGTTGTATAAATGCTCATTTGAAACGAATAAACTACATTTGGCTATTTTGTTATATAATTATGATGTTTAAGAATCAAATTACGTTAATTTACTTTTTAGCTAAAATAATTGTTTTTTAATACTTAATTAAGAAGAAAGTGTCCATGCCTTTTACCGGAATAATTTTACCAAAGTAATTGTATAGGTGCCTTTCAAAGAAATGATTTTAGCTTTTGACAGATAAGTAAAAGAATGAGTTTTCGTAATCACTGTAAACAATATCCATAAGGGTATGTCTGTATGGTCAAAGTGACGAATTGAATCAACACTAGTTAAATGCCCGTGCGTTGCTACGGTTTATATATTTTTTATCACCCCCAATATATTTTCTAGTCATCTCACGCCAAGCAATCAGAAAAGAAAAAGCATCACCATTGTTACGGTACTATGCAGACCAGGCCGCTTCAACTAATTTTCTTTTAAAAGACGCATTAGGTATTACAATGTTGAACGCATAATATTTTCATTAAACCAAAGAAATAATACATATTAACCTCTGTAGTCAAGAATTTTTTTCCCTGATGCATCGTCATAAAGGTGGCTGGTTTTGATGGGATCGCATTAGATCCTTTCGATGACATTATAGACGAAAATAATACTTCAGCAGAACCAAATACATCATTTTTACTTAGTCGTGAAAATGACCATCTCCTTTCATCCTAAAATTAGCAATGGTATTGTTTATTCTTATAGAAGAAGCTAGCATTTGTACACTATGGATCAGATATAATGAAGAATTGTGATGCAACTAAATGCCAATTAAACAACAGTCAGATGTTTATACCACACATAGCATTGAACATCCATAATATGAATTAGACATTGGCTAACAATATTGTGGGGAACATATCTTGGGAGACCAATGTAACAAATGATATGACAAAAATACGTAGTCAAGCAATACAAGAACTCCTAGAATAACTGAACCCCAGCAAGGATATAATTACACTTCCAAGCCAACTTGGATAGCTCGTAGCACAATATAGCAAGAAAAATCCCCATCTAGCAAATTATGTCTACCAAGCTATGGCTCTGCCGTTTATTGAACGCAAATAAAATCAATCATTATGTACCTCTACAATTTCTTGGTTTTGAAGAAAGATGAGTATTATGAACATCGACAACTCGACAAGCAACACAAAAATTAATATCTAGGTTAACTCAAATAAGGGGTCTCATCCAAATAGAAGAAGAATCAAACCCAAACAATAAAGATGATTTGATAAAACAGAACATAATTGCATTTGCTTAATATTTGATACGGGTAAAAAAAAGTTGCAAAAGTTGACCTTCATTATGAATCTAGAATGTTGAAAACATACATCTAAGTGTAAACAAATCATTAAAATGCATTTGTGGTTCTTCATGTAACCCAAAAATGTTATATACAATCCAAAAGAAGCAACAGTAGGAGAGAAGGATAGTACATAACGTGTTCATTATCATGGCATGATGACCAACTCTGAATTTCATGGGCCTCTGCCCATGCTGCCGGGGACTCACCTCCAATGTTAGTGAATCTATTTCCAGAGGTCAACAAAACATGGCAATGAAGCTTTTTATAGAGCGTAGATGGTTGCAGTAGAGATTTTGAATTAATACTTCTATAATTCACGTACTGAGCATCCTAACACATCTGAAAATGAAGAGGACAACAGTTCGTGTCAAGCAAAACCTAAACCTTCGGGCCAAAAGAAAAGAGAAGGACCAAAGAGAACGAACCTAGTTGCGGCCACCAACGAAACTACCACAGTTCTCTGCTCCATCCACTTGCTTCTTCTCTGGGACTCGAGGAGGCCGAGTACGGCGAGATGCTGGACTTCTCGACCACTGCTGCTGCTGCCACGACTGCCTCATCCTGCCATGGCAGTTGCTCCGTTGCTGCCAACCTGCCATCATCGCTTGTTTGTGACTTCAGCAGATCAAACTAAAACCTAAAACATACCTAACATCAAGGAACAATCTCGCTAGAAATGTTTTGCTCCAAGATCTGACCTCGCCGGCATGAGAGAGAGAGAGAGAGAGAGAGAGAGAGAAGCTGAGGAGGTGAGACCCGAGGGAGAGCACACGGGTGGAGGAGGAAGTGGAAAGCCGGGCATACCTGCACACTATGACTCACAACCGTTTGTGTCGCCGTCAGGGTCGTGCTCGATGCGGCCGTCTTCGCCAACGTCGTGTCCGCTGCTGGTTGAGACTTGAGAGAGAGAGAGAGAGGAGGTGAGGCTGGAGAGAAAGAGAGAGACAAAATGGAGGAGGGAGTGGTCAGGCCACGTACCTGCTCACGAAGAGTCGAAGACGTTGCAGACCGCCTGTCCTCGCCGCGTCCGTTGCCGCTTGAAAGCGTCATGAGCGCTGCTGGACCCGTCTTGCTCCTAAGGATCTCCTCCCCCACCATATGATTGTCTTCTATTGTGATGTGGCGACAGCGGTGGGAGGGTGACGGAGGTGGCACACGTGGGGATCCTGCAGTGGTGAAGCTGGGTAAGCGGGGGAATTGACCGACGATAGTGCTATCAATTGAACTCGATCCATCCGCGACTTGCCTGCCTCTGTCCCGTCATGGCTGATGTGGCCCAGGCCGGCACCGGCGAGGGATGAGGCGGAAGTTCCGTTTCTCACCAAAGGATAACAGGAAGGGGGATGCGGCAAAGTGGCATACCCTATCGCCGCACGCCGCCGCTCGCCTATATTTCTTCTCCTTGTGTGGCAATGGGAAAATGACGCTTCTTTCGTATGAAGAGGGACGTCCTCGTTTGTGGTTTGCTCGATGTTCATCGAACGGTAGCAGCTTCAACGCGCTGGAAACGCTACGACGCGGGTCAGCACAAATCCCATATCAATGAACGCGAGACGGAAACAACGCTCCAGGTCAGAGTATTCCCCTCCACTCGCCGTCACTCGCCGTCGCCTGCTCCACGGTCACGGCTGCACGACGCTGTCGAGGCCGCTCTGAACCAGCGCCCATCTCCTCCTGGTAACCGTGCTCTAGCTCTGTGCTGCCGCTGCCCTGGCGCACTCGCTCGCCTGCGCAACCACCTTCACGGTTGTGGACGGCGCACCACGCCATCGAGGTCGTCTCAACCATGCTCGAGGATGGCGAGTGAAGGAGCAGGAGTCCGTTTCGTGGCCGCCACACTCATCCTCTCTGTTGCCGCCGCTGTTGTAGCCATGTACTGCAGGAAGCGTTGTTAACTGAATTTCAACCTGCTGTTGTAATTGAATATGTACAGAGAAATCACTACATCATTCACACAGTTTAATTCTGACAAAATCAATCTCCAAAAGAGCTGATATTGTGGGTAAAACTGTTACTCCGCTGATCAAATTGTGCAAGTGAGGTACCATTGGGATGGTATTACTGTGTACTACAACTTCTATTTTGGGCCTAAGCAGCCCATTGGCGAGCAGAGCAGCACCTCCGCTCCGGGTTCTGGCGATCTCCTTCTCCCCTTGTTTCTTCCTTCAGCTTCACGTACCTTTTTTAATTTTGTCCTCGAGCCTTTTCCTGAGCTAGACCATGCGGTTCGTGTCTCGCGTTCGTTGATACGGGATTTGGCCGACCGGCGTCGTAGCGTTTCCAGCGCGTTGGAGCTACTTCCGTCCAATGAACATCGAGCGAACCAAAAGTGAGGACGTCCCTCTGCAGTTGTTGCCCCTAAATCAGAGGATCGACAAGTCTGTGCGCCAGTAATGGTCCTGATTGCACTTTGTTTGCGAATAAGTCCCGGGGTTGCTTTCCATGTAGCACAAACAATTACAATTATGGTGATCGATATTTCTTTCCATGTATTCTTGTGTGTTACCAATTGTTCTCTCCGGATTGATTGTGGCGATCCCGTTATAAATGTTCTTGACATTGATTTTGGAAAGTGATCGGTGTTTAGAAGATTTCAAGCAGTTAGATCGCACGGATGGCTAGATATCAAGCGAGAGACGTTTAGTAAGATTGGACGGTCAAGATGTCTCTAATCTTTGACATCAAATATTTTTGACGACGTACCAACTCGAATATAATAGTAAAGATATATATATTGAAACCAGAAATTGTCGAGGATGCATTAATTTCAAAGTGTATTTATATTGTCATCCATTACTCCGTTACATCGACATTTCTTATTACAGTAGCAGCTAGACCAATTCCACCATCAAATCTTATCCATGGCTCACTCACGCTTTCTCTGCTTAATGGTTGCACCCATGTAGTATGATATCCTACTCCATTGACCAAGGATTCCAACAAATCAAATTCATTGAACAGATTACATCAGGCAAATTTCACTGGGGGGTCGAGGTTAGATGCTGGCCCCTTTTGCATGGTTGTTTATATGGCATGCACTTTGCATGGTCAGTTTTAAGGTTCATATGATATGCAGGTTCGACGGTCTTATCCATTTCTGGCTACAGCAGCAATGGCGATATTGTCGAGCTCGAGGTTTCTCGGCAGCGCAGGGGCCTTCAAGGCATGCGCCAAGTTCTTCTACAACACCATCAGCATGCACAACCTCGTCCTGCTCTGGTGTGCAGCCGCCCACCGCGGAAAGCTCGGGATGAGTTCGACTCCTCTCTCGTTTCCTCCACCTTTGGAAGAACAAAACTCACCGTGCTCCGTTGCGAGGAGATCAGCCTCACCCCCCGCCGCGTGCATGCCGTTGCCGTCCTCATCTCCACACCTAATGCCGCCGCCATGCCCGCCAAGTTGAGGTCGGCGCAGCGTCACTGTAGTGTGCACAGAATGTGTCCGAGCTCGGCGTCCACATTTTCTGGCGCAATAGGGTGGCCGTCAAGTCGATGGGCGGCGTCCCCAAGAAGATCGTCGGTGACGCGCTTAAGCGTACGAACGCTGCTGGCTGCCCAACGTCGCCAAGGACGGGCTCTCCGCGGAGTGGCCGTTCGGTGACGCCACTCTTGCACCAACGACAAAGTGGAGCTGATCACGACCATGCAGCTGTTCAGGCTGGAGAAGATCGAGAGCCTTCTTCTGGTGGACAAGGATGATGTCTAGTGTGCATTCCTCCTCATGCTCCTCAAAGCGGCCAGCACCCTCTACAAGCCTACAAGGCCAAGCAGGTAAGGATGGCTGCGAACCCAAAGCGGATGCTCATGAAGCTATGGCTGCTGGCTAGGAGCATTACTGTCGACCAGCATTAGCAACCGATGGTGCAGAGCAGTTACCAAACACCGAGCAACAATGTTTTGGTCGATCTGCCAAGTTATTATGCTCCTAGATCTGAACAAAGTTTTGCCATGGAAGAAACAAAGCGGCAACTGCCACTACGTGCTGCATGACTGGGCAGTAAGTTTTGACACTGGATTTCAACAATCCATCAGTTTGCTACGCTGAAAGTGATGCTTATACACTCTCTATCCTTTTTTTTTTGTCTGCACTTTGCATTTTCTTTGAGACTTTTCCCTGTTAAATTGTGGGGTTTGTTGTGTACATTGATTTGATGATTCAGATCGATCAAACCGAAAGCAAGTGATGTCCTCATTTCTGTTTACATGATTTTAGTAGATTCCCTAAATTATTGTCTTACATTTAGATGTGCATTTTGTATTGTATTAAACATATCAGTATCAGTCAGTCTTGTAGTTTACGAGTGCTGTTTTTCCTGGCCGGTTGGAACGGGCAGGGGCTCTGCCGGCGGGGGCGGTTGGTGGGCAATCAGAGGCGCTCTACTCCCTGCCCGTCGTACAGTTCAATGGCAGCGGGGGCACAAAGGAACACTTGTCCAATGCTTGGCCCAAATATGCAATTTTTTCCTGCCAAATGCTTCTCTTAAGAGCCCTCTCCACAGCTCTGTAGTTCCAGGATGCAGGGAGGCAAGGTCCAGCGGGCATGCTGCTTTATAAAAAATCGCTATTTCAGCTATTTTTTTGCAGGGTATATAGAGATTGCAGCATAAATACGATTGCAATTTGCATGTTTCATATGCATGAATCACTGTTTTGCCTATGTCGCTGGCAGGTGAAACGTTCAGTAAAATGTCTTTTTCAGTTGCAATTTGCATGGTCCATATGTATGGATCACTATTTTATCTACTAGTACGCTGGCACGTGCTGTGCACGTCCAAATTTTAAGTCATGGATCCAAAGTTTGGGCATTAAATTTCAAAAGAGCCACATATATAATCCCTTGAAAAATTCAACATATAAACCTATCTATTTGAAGCCTTTCGTTTTTATGTAAAGCTACTGCGACTAATTACACGATGGGTGGTTTGGTGCTATGGAAATTAATTAAGCAATATGCACCACTCCAGAATTCTCTCGAGTCACGTTTGTTCTTTAAAAAGATCATTTTATGGATACAAAACCTTAGAAAATATACGTAAATATGTTGTTTCGGTTTATAACTACGTAGTACTACATTGTTTTTTTTTTGAAACTGTAAGAAAGAAGTATATCCACTGGTTATTTGCATTCAACAATAACAAAATATAATTGTTTTGCTAAATTAATTGGTTGAACGCCAGGCTTGCCCGTAGCAACGCATGGGTATCGTGTTAGTAACTACTCCCTCCTGCCCAAAATATGTTGCATATAAGGTTTGGTCAAAATCAAACTTCGTAAACTTTTATCATCTACATTGATAAAAATACAAACATATACAACAAAAGAATAATGTGTATAGAATTGTCATGAAATATATTTTCATATTACATGCATTTGTCATAGTTGATTTCTGTATTATTATCTATATTGTTGGTTAAAGTTTGTATATATTGAATTGCACGGAAAATTATACGCAAATAAAATAGGCGAAGGGAGTACGTGCATGGAGGGCAAGCGTTGTACTCTAATCACAAGCAGACATGATTAATGTTGTGCCAAATCTACTCTACTCTGCACATCGTGAATAAAGTTTGAACTTATGAGATATTGTAAATTTATCGAAAAATGAGATATTGTAAAGCATTGGGGACAGGCTAACAGCAGTAAATCACCGCTTTTCCAAATTACTGATCTTCTTCCAGCGATAAGCTGCTTCTATTCCATAGGCCGTCTCCGTCCCAGGTTCTATCCCTTAGGGCATGGCCAACGCCTAGCCTCAACTCGCTGCTCCGCAGGCTTCTAGGCTCGGTTGTCAGACCCGAACCTACCACTCGCTGCCCTGCAGGCCAAGTAGTCTCTTGCAGGAGAAGTGGCTTCCTCGGCAGAAAAAGGTAGAAGAACCAGGAAAAATAGGGAAAAGGTAGAAGAAAGTAGGACGCCACGAGCTCCAAAACTGTGTCCATGGACGGCCGCGGCAACTCCATGGCGGCCGAAATCCAGCCAGTCGGAGCTCTTGGGTCATGACCGGCAGTGGCAGCTCGAGATTCCGGCCATGGGCTGGCCCTCGCTTGGTGCTCGCCTGGAAGAATGAAGATTGGGACAGAGATGAAGAGTCCCGTGATGCTAGATTGGCGCAGGGGTGAAGAGTCGATCCCGTGATGCCAGATTGGGGATGAGGTGAAGATTCCAGTCATAGCTCATGGGCAGAGGTGAAAAATCTGGACCGTGGGACCCATTAAGTGGTGGCTTTAACTTCCAGCGTTGGGTAGATATCACTCTAAGTTGTAGTTTCAGACTACCGAACCTAGTTGGAAGTTGTGAGGCAGCTACAAGCATATGCCACCGTAGCTCATGCCCTTATTCGTCTCAGTCCTCCGTGTCATCCTCACATGCTGCCCTCTGTTTGCATAGCCAAGGTCTGAGAGAAGGGACCCCGTGGCCAGGTAGCGTCTGCGCGAGGCTTAGCAGTTACTCTTGTACACGTGGACATGCAGCATGAGCTCAAGAGTCAGGAATAAGCGCGACACCTGCAGTGATAAGCTAGAAGGGCCTCGATGTCTCCAGAGTAAACTGCAGTGATAAGCTAGAAGGGCCTCGATGTCTCCAGAGTAAACTGCAGTTACACAGCGGTACTGTAGACGCGAATCCGTTCGCTCTGAACCATACGATAGACCCTCATCAACGGTTGGAATTGCTTATCATTGGTTACAATTCAAAAGTTCAAAATTGGTACACTATATAGGTGTATATATATATATAGTTTTATCTATTTTGTTTGTCGATCCAGCTTGGTGAGCAATTTCAGATGCAGTTTCGCCTTTGAGTTGTTAATCCTGCTACTTTCATTTGACTCAGTCTCAAATGAACGTCGGGTCAAAGGGACGATTTAGACGTATTTTCAACAGTACTTGCTCTACTGTGTCCATTTCTTTGTTTCAGCTATCAACAGATCAAATGGCCAAAGGCTCAAAACGGCGGCAAAGCAACTGTGAAAAGAAATCCCATCTCCACCTCTATCCATCCTGTATGCCCCTTTTCACATAGTTAATCCGATGATTCTTCTTGAGAAATGGCGAGTTGTAATATGGGCAGCACAACTGAAGGGAGCAGGCAGATTCAGCATGACAAAACGAACGCCAGGTTCAGCATGATTGTTTCAAACACAGTTCCGACGGTAATACATTGTCCGTTCAACAGATAGGGCATTGCAAATAACTAAGCAATTCTACCTAAAATACAGTAATTTTAGCATATCAAAATTGGAGACGAGAACAACACTTGGTATGGTCTGCATATGGTCGCTTGAATCTTGTTGCTATCGAGGTTGCTACACTTCGCATGGTGCTTTGAATCCTGTTTGAGGAGCAATGGCAGGTGTTTCCATCTGTAGCATGAGCTATGCAGATTAAATTACAAACCATACATATGCATATGCCAATACCAACGCTGCACAATCTGTAATTTTGAAGAATTTCATCTGTACTACAATGCATGTTACCAGCTAGCATCTAACGTCTTTAAAAGGTGCTGTACTATTGTAATTTTGAACGGAATTTCGTCTGTACTACAATGCATGTTGCAATTGCAAATGTAGAAATCATGTGTATTATCAAACGTATATTATTTTGTACTACAGTTCAAGTTGCATTTCACGCTCAGATTCTACAGGTTAGAATACAACTACCATTCCGACCAGCAAGCTAGCGACTAAATATTTTCAAACGTCTTCTTCAACATTTCGAAGACCATGGATCTTTCAAACGTCAATATTATTTAGTTTGTTATTGCATTAGTATTTTTCTTTCTCAATACTAATATTTTTAAGTCTTTCGTGTGTGATGGAGATTCTTAAGAGGCAGACCACCAATCATGCTTAAACTTTAAGTATATACAAATCTAGAGTAGGGGGCAATGGCCCCCTGCCCAACGATAACTTCACTACTGTGAACAAGGGGGCCCTTGATATCGTTTCGCCCTAGGGCCTCCGAAATCCATGGACCGGCCCTGGGCATGAATCCCAAACCCCCCATGAATAACACGGGGAGGCCACCGGCGACACAGGCCGCGTTCCCAACGGACCATTTGGCACTCTTGATAATCGTCACCCCGAGTGCTATTGCGCAAAGCGCAAAGGGCTTGATCTCGGTAGAATCTCCTGCCATGATCGCAGCAGTTGCTGCCAAAACCCCTCCGACCCAGTTTGTAATAAAAGTTTTTCGTAGCGGCATTGTGCCTAAATGTGAGCATAAAAAAACTTGGGAAAGAAGAAGAAGAAGAAGAGGAGATTCAACGGATCAAGAATAGATGGAACGTGAAAGCAAGAAACGCAAGAACAGATCGAACCAAGGCCGGTGTTGAACAAGGAAATGAGCAAGAGATAGAGATATATATCGGGTAACATAAAAAAACTTGTGAAAGAAGAAGAAGAGGAGATTCAACGGATCAAGAACAGATGGAACATGAAAGCAAGAAACGCAAGAACAGATCGAACCAAGGCCGGTGTTGAACAAGGAAATGAGCAAGAGATAGAGATGTATATCGGGTAATGAGATAAGTGGGGTGTCTCTCTTTTGAGAGAATGGAGTTGTGTGTATGCAGACCTATCACATGGGACTGTTGGCTAGAATTTTTCTTAAGAATGAAAACCTGGCATCTATCTATCTATTATTATTATTAGTAAGTGGCACGTGCTTTGCACGTTTTGGTAGCTAAGAAGAGTTCAATATTTTAAAAGGTAACCAATAATGATTTATGGTGCTCTGAGAAATGATAAAATGAGATCAATAATTTTTTCTGGGTCATTACAGTCAATTTCATGTGAAGTATACCAAGAGATGTTGAGAAATATTTGGGGTCTATTTTTAGTGTACTAACTTTTTACCGAATTTGATTCTTGTTTAAAGTTACTAGTTAAATGCCCGTGCGTTGCCACGGGTATGAATAAAAATAAAGCGAAACATTTCTTAGTTTTTTGTGAAAATATGGAAATAGAAAGAAAATACGAAAAAGGAAACATAATTTTCCTTTGGCAAAAATGGAACGTTGTTTTCCGATGAAATAGACGCGGGACAGAAATTCCGTTTCCCCAACTACGGAATTTCCATTTTACAGCTTCATGTGCATGATGCAATACAACAAATTTAATATGTGACTTTATCAACTCGAACCGTCAAAGTGGCCCATTGATCCCTTCGTTAGTTTGAGGAAGCTTCCATGATTTGTCCCCAAATTCCTAGCATATTCTCTTGGTTCCGACATACATCTGCTTTCTGATCCGTGTTTGCACCGTATTTGGTCTACATCTATTTCTGATAATATTTGTTTCCGAGGTTTCTCTATCCGTTTCCGGTTTTACAAAAAAAATATGAATAAAGTTATGGCAGCATATCATTCAGTTCTGGCCGGTTTCCGCTCAGTTTTCATCCTTACCCATGGGAAAATAAACTTAGATACATAAATATTAAAAACAACATAGAGAATATTTATCTGAAAGTAAGTGATTGAAACGAATCATACATCGACTCTGCATTCATATTCACTGATGGAAAACTGCATTTTGTAGTGACAATGTTACATTCATGCGGTTGTGCCTCCATGAGGAATAAGAAGATACAACTTTCGAAACGATGATGTAAACTCTAGTAAAACTACTGATCACGTCAACCTTTTTTATCTGTATTTTGATCCTTCTAAGTTCCAACTCTGTAACTGCAACAAATGCCACATATGATTGAAAGGCCACAATCACCAGTGGAGCTCACACACATATCAAATCTAGACTACTCTATAATCTATCTTGTACGATGTTATAACATCTTTCTAATTTGAGAACCCATCATCAATGCTTAAGATTGCTTAGCTAGTTAGCTACCCAAATACATGTGGCATAAGCTATGCATGCTCCATTCTTTGATATGCTACCTGATGCATCATTCTAGGGCTGTAAAAATGGGGAAAACAAAGTTGCTTATTCAACTACTCCACCCCAGAGTCTAGACAATACAATTGGGGACTGGCACTTCCATTTTGAACAAAATGTGCAAAGGCAAACAATAGAATCGAACCGAATCACTTCATTAAATCTAACACTAAAATTTCTCATTTTATGTTTGAGTAACTACTATTGGCATATATCATTCCGAGAAATTACATATAATCCATGAATTCTTGGTTATTACCTTTTGAACGATGGAAGTGAGACTATTTTACAACATAAATGTATACTGCATCATTTCTCTAATGTTTAATTATGAGATGTCTTTTAGAACAGATGGTAATAAGTACATCACAGGGTTCATTGGATATGAATGAAAGGTAACCATGGAACACCTACTTTTGGATCATGTCCTACTTCTTGTATTTGCGTAATAGTATTTTTATGGAAAATTCTACAGAAGGTCCTGACAATTAAGCTCATTAGTTCTTGTGTAACTTTGAGATAGGCATTGCACCTGCCTAAATAATGAGCTTAAGACAATCGAGGAGTCGTAAGTAGAAAAGTGTTTTTACTTACTAATTTGCAGATATTACTATATGGACTAAATAATAGTTCCTTTGCTTCTCATATCTAGCCGCTAGCTGGTTAGAGGCTGAAAATATTCCTTCAGACATAACCAGGGTAGTTTTACTTCACTGTACCAAAAGTGCTGCTAAGTGAACAATAGATTGCTCAAACAGAAGAGCAACCCAGATATTGACGCACTACAAATACAACTGAATCACGCCATTATAAAAGCCTTAAATACCTATTAGCATATAGATCGTGATTATTTCATACAATTTTTCACTCCCTTCATATCCTTGCAATCATTTATGTGAACATCTCAAAAACACCATATATGTAAAACTCTTTTATTAATTTAATAAAACAGTGCTTATGCGTAAATAAATTATCTGTCTTTCCGTTCAATGTAGCTACTCCCTCCAGTTCAAAATAATTACCCAAATATAGATGTATCTACACACTAAAACATGTCTAGATAGAGCTACTTTTGGGTAATTATTGAAAACCGGAGGGAGTATTAGTTTATGGAGTTAAAAAAGAGATGGAAAGTATGCCCAATTAGTTCCATTCCACCTCTTTACCTTTCCTTTTGCATTTCAGCTACAAAAGTAAACAATGTAGCTTCAAATCGCTTGAGACATGAATTCCAGAAAATAGCATTTTTCATTGCAAATGCAAGTTTTCTTTTCAAACATAACCAAACCATACAGGATAAATTGTATCAATAAAGAAGTAAAATTACATGTACTGGGCAACAAATGTGTTCCCAAGAAAATTGCTGCACTCTATAGTCTTCAAACGACCACATAGTTTGGATATTAGAGTAACTTTGTTATTGTGGTACGTCAAAGAGCCATCTCTGATGTCTCAACAATCATTGTATTGTAATATGGTGTGCCCAGCCAACTAAACCAAGTGCAGGAAAGCATGAACGAGATGCATGATCCAAAAATAACCCTGATGTTGTTTCAGGATATGAAACTGAAACCCAAAACGTTCATGATGTTAGTCTCTAAGCATAGACATAACTGAAGCTGAAACTTTTTCAAAACTGAACCTATTTCGAGATGCAAATTATGTATGGGAGAAACAGAGATGTTGGGCTAGTGCAGCAGGAGAGATGGTAGACTGACCTCGCCATCCTCAAGGCTCCTCATCGAACTGAATTTTCCTATCACCGGCTCCATTCTTCAAACTTATCTATACGCTGTCCCAATGTACTGAAACTGCTGTCCAACCGAAGACATAATGAATAAGTTAGCACTGAAGAAATAAATCAAAGCAAGTATAGAGATGTCTTGAATTGGTGGTAATATCTTTAGTTTTTTTACTTGCTTACATGTTGCATACTTACACCAGTAGACGTGCTAATCAGCTCATATATATTATTTGGGAGCGAAAGAACACAACAAATTTAGTGTTGCATCTCTATTTGCAGCTTCTGTTAGGCCGACCCTTGTGTACATACGCATCTGAAACTCGTCTAAAAGGACAGAAAGTGAAGAGCTTCTGAAACTTCATGCTTATCTATGAGCTGCAGGCAACACACGGCAAGCATCCTTAGCGCCTAATGTTCAGAAAAAAAAGCAATAAGCATAATTAGTTCAAGTTGTTAGTTGAAGACTACTTGAAGTAAAAAAAAAAGCAGTTAGAAAATATCAGTTGCCTGATTGGCTTTCAAAAATATTAATCGTGAAACCTAGCTACAGTTGATGTTCAAATTATTAGTTGTGTGTTGGCTTTCAGAATTGAAATCTAGCTATATGGTTCTCTTCTATAGATATTTTTTCTACATATTTGAGCACATGCTTAGTTCTCTCTAGCTCATCCATCCTAACCAAGGTATCCATCCACTTTTTTTTCTACTTTTACATAACTGTCTTCTATGCGCCAAGCAGGACACGCATATGAATCTGTGGCATTGCACTCATGAGTCTGAAAATTTGATTTTTTTCTTTCTAAAATAGATATTTGTCATACATCTATAAATGAAAATATGGGAAAACTTCCCTGATTTTGCATCCTTCCACTCGTTTGACTCCAGTTCTAAACTTCCAATCCAAACATTCTTAGTATCCCACCAGGGTCGCGCACATGAACAACGATTTCCACACGCCGACAGGCGCCTAGACTGTGACCTTTTGACCGCGTGGTTGCAGTGATGTTTTTTTTTTTTTTTTTTTGAGAGGGTTGCAGTGATGTTGATGCATCTAAGAGTTGGAGTACCCTTGCTAGGCTCCCAGCTGAAGACACCATTGTGCACGGCTTACTTATCCGAAGAATGCCATTCCCTCGTCCTGTCATCCACCAGCCCGGCATGGTTGCAGGCTGCTAGCACTCCCGTCCCTGGAATGTTCTACTCGTCCGGTTTTTCACCATCAGAGGCTCAGAGCACATCTCACCGAACGCCTCCAGTGACATGCTCACCTTCCCTTGTGTGTAATTTTGGATCAGTCGACTTTCACCAGCATGTCTCTGCAGGCCAGAACCCTTCAGCCTGCATCTTTATCGTCCCTACTCCCCGGTGGCGGCAGAGGCCGGCTGTGCCCGCGCCCGCGGTGTTCCTTCTGGGACCGATCGTTCTGCTCGACAGCCATTCACCTCTTTCCTTCTCCCGTCCCGGACGGCGCACCGAACAGTAGCCCTAGAGGTGGAGGGACGGTGAGGCGAGTCGCATCCCTCAGGCGCGTGGCGTGGATCTGCGTCTTGCGGCGTAGAAGCGGTGTTCCCGGCCAGCATGATGGAGCAATCCGATGCCAGCCGCCGGCGTTGGCGATCTAAGGGGAAGGAGTCAAGGAGGTGGTTTGCTCATACAACCAATCGTGGGCAGGGACTCGGCGGAGAAGGAAAAACAACGAATCAGTATTGGGCTAATGGGCTTTAGCGTGAGGTAGCGATCAGAACAAGAGAGAGAGAACCGATGAAGGAGCGAAGGAGTTTGGTCCGAGCGACGTACCGATTGACGACGGAACGCGTTCGTATTTTTTATTTTAAGTAGTAGAGATTTCTAAATAAGAGATATGTGACCAGACAAACAATTTAGAAAATATAAAGACCAAAACATATTAATTATTTTTTATATAACCATGTCATGTGCAACCATTTCGTCTATTAAGGTTATCGTTTATAGTGCATTTTTTATTCTATTAGAAATCAGGGTGTACCTTCTTCAGCTTTTAGGGGCAAGGTGCAAGTGTATTTTCTTTCTATTCTTTCCATCCCTAAATAAGTCACTCGGTTTGTCCACATTCATATTACCTACACATGTTCTAGATACACACGAATCTAGAAAATCCGCCCTGTTAGCACAAAGTCTGTAATTTTGGTTCCAATTTTTTTATTCAAGTGGTGTAAAGAAAACCATCATCACAGAACAGATGAGATGTGTGAAATATCCCTTTCAGTTGTTTCTATTAGTTAACATTTTTGATACAAAGCAATTGCAGCATGAAAAAGAAAATCAGTCTAGATGTAACTCCATAGTCTGCTGGTCGTGGCAGGTTTTCCATAAAAACAATCCTGCGCATGTACGACAGGTCCTAGTTCGTGTTACGCAAAAGTTCAGCTCGATCCTGAATTAAATATACATTCACACAGCAAAGCACAGAAGCTGCAAGTTTGTATGAGCTTTTGTTTTCTAGAACGTTCGGCTAGTTGCTAGGAGGTTCACACGGCAAAGCACACAAGCTGCAAGTTTGTATGAGCTTTTGTTCTCTAGAACGTTCGGCTAGCTGCTAGGAGGTTCACACGTGCACAATGGAGCTGGACTGATTGGATGCACAGTGCAAACCAGGAGGCGAATCCAGCACAGCACAGCCGTTCGATCATTACCGATGATACTTGATGGACGGCGGATGATAGTATTGTACTGCAAATCAACGGCTGCAATAGCTTCATAGGTGTTTTGGCGGGAAACTGTGAACGGGTCGGTAAATCCAAATTCAAAACTGCCACACTACAGTAGTAGAGATATATGAATCAATATTTTACTCCCGCCGGTGTAGGAAGTGAATCAATATATACACTCAGCAAATGCATCAACTCCACTTTAAAAGATACATCAAATCCACAAGTAGCAGCGTGCTTAGATCAGAGACGAATCTGGAGATCCCGTAGCGTGCGTTGTGCTCCTGGAGGTTGACGAACCGGATGGGGAGCGACAAATCCGGAGCATCTTCACAAGCTTTGTGCTGCCCAAAATGCTGCAGATCGGAGATCCCGTGGCATGCATTGCATGTGCTCCAGGAGGTTGACGAACCGGATGGGGAGCGGCGAATCCGAACGGGGACGAGCTCTTCCCGGTGGTGCCCGTGTCCGGCGACCGACAGGGAGGCGGAGAACGGCGGTGGGGCGTCCGATGGCAAGACAGAGAATGTCGCTGGGCGGCCGATGGTGAGGCAGAGAACGGCGGCTGGGCGGCCGATGGCGAGGCGGCCACCGGCGGCTTGGCAGCCGATGGCGAGGCGACCACCGGCGGCGGGGCGTCCGATGGCGAGGCGGCCACCAGCGGCGGGGCCGCGGGTGGCGGCGAACCCTTACCCTAGCTGGCCATGGCAGTGAGATGGTGAGACTTGGGAGGAGGGGAAAATGATTCTCGGGGTGGTCGGGCTGGACCGATTGAACTGGGCCGAGTGGGTTATAAGGAGTGGCAAAAATTTTGTAAAGAAGAAAAACTACAGAGGGCAATTCGGTCCTATGGCACTCGGGAAGCAGGCAAAAGCTTGGGAAGCACCTCCCGAGCTGCTTTCGCTCGCGGCCGCTCGCATAGTGCATTTCGAGACCCTGCTTCTGGCAAGCGCTTTTCAATTATTGGGTGTTTGTTTGGGACCTCAAAAGCAGAAGCAGAAGCCTAAACAAACAGAGCTTTAGACTGATTTCTACTCACGTCGCAATTTATTCTAAGATCACCATTTCAGATCTACAAGCTGGATCACCATTCCAACATAACCTAACAATTGGAAGACCCGGTTTCCCGCGTCGTTTCTCCTTGAACCCGGCCACTCGGGGGAACAAGACACAAGTTGACCATGGTACGGTACCCCATTCAAAGCTCCGTAGATATTATTGTACTAATATACTCCAGAATTTGACAGTAGAGTGCCATTTATCCGAAGGGACAAGCCAAACTATTTTTTTTTTTTTTGATACGGATGCTGCAATTTGATTCTTTAGACTCCTGAATTTTGACTAAGGATTCATCGTCATAACATGCTTCAGCATCTCTTCTCCTTTCCAGCTGTGAGTCGTTCTCGGTATTTATGAAAAGTGCTAGATTGTTGAGTAGACACTGGACCAGTGCGAACCGTACAGCGCGAAGGCTGCTATCCTTGTAATGATTGGCAGATCTAAACTCTAAGATCAATCGCGATCATAGTAATAAATACGAAGTATAAATGCGTGTGATCTTACTACTACATGTTACTATCTCCACAATGCATGGTATCATATACTAGTATTATAGTATTCATATATTAGTTGTTTTGTAGAATCTCAATGTAAATATGTGTACAAGATTTACTTGATATTATTTTTTGTAGTAGTATGTGCTATGATACGGTATCTACCTATGATACTAGTACACTCTCTCTCATCCTTAATTGCACTGCCACATCAATATTTTGCATGCATGGAATGCATGATACTACCTATGATACTCCCATTGTGGGTAGTCTAATGGATCATCATTTTTGCGACCTACGGAGTAAAACTCAATTCCCAGATGGATGGGCAGTTGGAGACGCACGGATGATGCGAGACCTACGTGCAACAAACGCACAGCCGGGGCTAGATCCAGTTACTTTAGTTTAATTAAGATCACTAATTAAGCATGTCTCAGATCTGTCGGAGCGCTTAAGATTTTTTTTTTTTATAGATAAGCGCTTAAGATATTCTTAAAAGAACTGGAGGCCGGCCTTAGCCCTGCGTTATATGAGCAACCCAAATAACTCACCAGGTGCAGGCGTATCCTATATACTCCAAAAAAAATATAGTAATTTCAAATAAAGTAAAAATTGAATTATTTTGGAAATTAAAGATAATTCAGTATTGTACTCGTATAAAATTGTTTGGCCAGGAAATGATTTACATTGATTTCAGGCAAAAAAAAAAAACAAATCTATGACGAATATAACGTGAATAGTCAAGTCTGTTTTTTCACCCAGTAAACAAGAGAAGTTATTCCATGGTGAATCTTTTATATACGAGTAAAATACATGATCATCTTTGATTCCGAAAAAGATTTGATTTTTTTAACCTTTTTCTGAATTACTATTTTTTTTAATATAGGTGCGCTTGCTCCCAGATTCACCAACGTATTTTCTCGCAAATAACGGCATATCAAACCGTTGAGGCACACAGTGAGGAGATACATAAGACTATCACTAATGGGAATATCATAAGAGCATCTCCAGCAGCGTCCTCCAAAGCGGTCCCAAAGGGCGCCGGATTTATCGTTCGGAGGACGTGTTTCCTTCGTGCCGCGCTTGGGGACGTCGCTTCCCAGCCGTGTTGCCCAAACGTGCCCCCAAAACTTTAAAACAGTGTATTTTAATGGATAGAAGAAAACTTTGTACTAATATTCAAATCGGTGCAACATAAACAAATTACATATAAAAACTTTGAAAAATATAAATAAATTACATATAATTTTTTTAAACTACTTCTTCTTTGATGGCCCCGCCTCGTCGTCCTCACGGTGGCGCTTCATGCTCGTCACCTCTTCCGAAGAGGCGGTGTCGGTCAACGCATCAGAGGAACTTGTGTCCTCCTCGTCATCGACGGTGCTCGCCGGCTGCGCCTTCTTGGCCTCAGCCTTCGCTTTCGTGTCCGCCTCCGCGTTCGTCCGGGCCAACGCCACCGTCGCCTCCTCAGACCCTTCCTCCTCCTCCTCCTCCGCCTCCTCCTCCACGGCCTCCCATTCCTCCGGATGTCCAGTGGCCGTGGGGAATCATCACCGCTGCTAAGCGTCGTGACTCTGTCCGTCCAATGGCGTCATCCTGGAGACTTGCCCTCGTTGTCGGTGTCTGATGGAAGCTGAGAGAGATCGCTCATCGTGAGAGGTTTGGATGAATGGCGGCCGGTTGTAGATCCGAAAGCGCCTACGTAGGGATCTTATTGAGCGCGGATGAACGGCGGCGCAGAAGTCGAAGAGAGCAACGGTTGCTCTTCCGCGGAGTTCACGCTCCACTCCGGCGGTTCGCGCGTCGATCTACGCGGTTGCCAGTGCGACGGTTCCCCTTCTCGGCAACTGCACCGTCGCTACATAGGCGGCGGTTGAGCGTCCGAGTCGCTGATGCGTCGGGCCCGCGCCTCCTCGCTTCTCATTTCGTTGTGTCCGGCGTGCCCGGAGCGTTTCCTGTGTAGCGGGGACGGGCTCGGGCGCCGCACACCGTATTGGGTCGCGTCGGACAAAAAGGGCCTTTGGGGCACGTGGCTGGGAACGATTTTTTGTCCGACGCGCCCCAATCCCTTTGGGGGACGCGACTGGAGATGCTCTAAGTAGTATCATGCATGCTATGTTGAAAAAATTTGATGTGGCGCACCAAATAATGAGGTGAGAGATGGGAGTGATATCATAATATGATACATATCATAGCACGTAAAACTAGAAAACTTAATGATAAACACATTATGTACACAAATTTACATCGAGATTCTACAAAACATTAAATATGATGATACTATGATATTATCTTATTATACTATGCAATGTGGGGTAGTATCATAAACTAGTATCATGGTGCATGATACTAGTGTATGATACTTCCCATTGTGACTACTCTAACCTTAGAGTCCTACTATGCGTGTGTGAAACAATTAAACTTTGTTTCAGTTAAAATATATGCATAGGAAAAACCAAACACAAGCACATGCATAAGTGATATAAAGATTTACGTGGAAAACCTCAAAAACATGAGAAGAAAAAAAATACAGGTGTGGATCTACCGGTCCACACAACCATCACTATGATCAACCTTGGTACAAAATCTTATCTAGACATCTAGAGATTACAACACACTTCTCCTCGTTGCCCACCAGAAACAACAACATCAACCACAAGAGGTAAGATACAACAAAGACATAGCTATCACAATTTATGTCCTCTTCGTTAATCAGCAAAATGCGCTGAAATCACATATCCAATTAGCACCACAATATACTAATTAAAAGTCAGCTCAATCACACTGTTTTAGTGCCTAAACTATTCGTCTATTAAAACTGGTTTGTGCTGAAACTGCAGCAGTTCGAACTGACTTAACCACTCTCAACTTAACCACTCTCAAATATGATTCTCAACTGACCCAAAACTCAAACCAACTAACCAGTTGAAGTACTCAAAGTAAGGAACAAGCTCACCGAGTTTGGAACCGATCTAAGAATATTAGAGCCTCCAAACACCAGTTTGAATACATACCAGTTAGATCTCAACAATCTGGACATAAATCACCTTAATCATTCCTCTCTTCTCACTTAGTTGTGGTGTTTAGTTTGTTCTCCGATCCTCTCATAATAACAGCCATGTTCTGGCGTGCTCTCTTGCTCTCACACACCCTGCAGCCACTAAAGATGGCTAGGGTTTTCTCTTTTCTACATTTCAAGGTGCGAACATCGATCAATAGTTGATACGTGTTAGGTTTTATAGGTTAATGTTGGGCTGCCAACACATCTCCATGTGGAGGCAAATGGCCAACAAGAATACACTTTCAAACAACTTATAATATGCAACACGAACCAACGGAAGATAAAACAAGAAAATGCATAGACTCGGAGGTGAACTGGCCAAGGTGATTTGGTACTCCTTGTTGGTCTAGCTCAATTGGACTCAGGCATAGTGGAGTTCTTCATTTTGAACAAATGCTTCATAATCATCTTATAGTAGGCTTTATTTGGGCATTGGATGCTCCACAAAGATTTCTAGCAGCCTCCCGTAGCTCGCCTGCGTTCTATCCAAAACTTGTCCGTACGGAGTAAATTGTATGCTGATCTCGCAGTGTATAAGCCTGATCTATAGTGTGCCTAGGATGCAAAATCTTTGCAACCATCAAAGCTAAGTGCATGCTCAAGATTCGATCATCAATTTTATCATTGAAAGAGGCTCGCACAATGTCTTCCTTCCAAGATGAGAGATCATCACTTAGAAAGCAATTCACCTTGGCATTGTCCTGTAATTGGCAGGTAGGTATGATAGAGCCAAGCTGGTGTATTAGGGGAACCCAATTATCATCAGAGATGCTTGCTCCATCACCGACCCTCTAAAAGCAAGCCCCGCTACAAAACTTCTCCCCCTTGGGGACACTACACCAAGTGCAGGAAGCAGATCTAGGCGTGGAAGCAGTCAAAATATCACGGTTTGGGAAGTAACTACTCTTAAGAACTCGAGCACAGAGTGAGTTAGGCTCGGTTAGGAGACACCAACATTGTTTACCTAGCATGGAGTGGTTGAAAATAGGCATGTCCCGAAATCTCATGCCACCATATTTTTTGGGAGTGCACATCCAATTCCAAGACCTCCAATGTATCTTCAGAATTAAGTTAGTTCTAGTCTGGGATTGCTGGGTTTTTTCTTAGCCAATATTTTCAAAATTTTGCCGAAAATGGGGTTTACCGGTTACCATGAGAAAATCATTATACCAGGCGAATTTAATGGTATCCACATAATTTGGTTAATTTTGATTTTTTGATAAGTTTCGAACGAACTTATAAATTCGTTTGACCAATCTCCGGTGGTATTTTGGTGGTGTGTTATGACTATTTCGTGGGACTATTTTTCTCAACGGCATGCCAAAACATCAAATATGCAAATTACATGTCTGTATGCTACTTATGTCTATGTGAGTACTTTTTTCTTTCTTTCTAGAAACCTGTACTTATGAAGTACAAAAGTTCGACCACCTTTTGTGTCAGAAAAATCTTTTGAGAATACATTTGAGTTTTGAGTAGTTTTTTTTTTTTTTGAGAACATTGAGTTTTGAGTAGTGGAATTATGATTTTGATGGTTCAAGCCCGGCCAGCAACAACATAATTTTGCAAGGTAACGAAAACCAACATAAAAGTCCATGGGGAAGATCAGGAAACCACCGAACTTTAGCCCAGCCCAGCGTGCGTTTGGGCCCAGCCTGGTAGTAGTTGATTAGTTAGGGTAGCTGGCAGTCTGGCATCCCGTCCAAGCACTCGGCCGCCGCCGTCCCACCTCACCGGCCGCTGCGCTACCAGCCCGCACCGGCGCCACGCACCAGGGCGCCGCCTGCCCCCCGACGCCGAGTACACCGCCGCTGCCTCGTCGGACGTCTGCCGGACGAGCTACAGTAGGAGGAGAGGAGTTCCTCAAGGAGCGCCGCCCGCCGTCGATCGTCGCCTGCCGGTCGTCCCCCATCGACCCTCGTCTGCCCGCTGTCCCGCATCAGCCCTCGCGTGCGTCCCCACCCCCCTAGACCCTCGCCGCCTCCCCCACCATGTACGGCGTCGGCGGCGGCGGGTTCAACGCGTCGTCCACAGCCTCCGGCAAGCGCAAGAACCAGGAGGAAGACGAGGAGGACGAGGAGGAGGAGACCGGCGACGGCCGCGTCCTCGAGGCCTGGGAGCGCGCCTACGCGGACGACCGGTCGTGGGAGGCGCTGCAGGAGGACGAGTCGGGCCTGCTGCGCCCCATCGACACCAAGAACCTCGTCCACTCCCAGTACCGGCGGCGCCTCCTGCTGCGCTCCGCGGCCGCCGCGGCCCGCATCCAGAAGGGCCTCATCCGCTACCTCTACATCGTCATCGACCTCTCCAGGGTTAGTTGCCGCATCCTACTTTGATTTCATGTCCCTTTAGGTTAGCCATTCCCGATCGAACACCTGGTTTGGGATCAATGGGGATGTCGAGCAATGCTGGTTGTGCCAATCTCGCCTCCTGTTGTTTAGTATGCCATCTTGTACTGCCAGTGATCTGGTGTGCTTAAGCAACCGGGCTATAGATTTGGTTCCCCCAAAATGGGGATTAGAGGCATCATCAGTGAAGTGGTGACTGGTGACCAGCTTAGCAATTCACTAATTAATTACTTTGGATTGATTTGTATGTTAGTAGTTTTGACGAGCAGCTTGTGTCTTTTTGTAGAGCAGCGGTGCTTCATTATGTTTGTGTAGGAAGAACTAGGTGCCTTTGACATCTGATCCTTGTCCTTAGCTGTGTTGATCCCACTACAGTTCATGCATATCTGTACTCGTGTTCTCTTTTAATAGCTGAGCGTGGGCGCTGACATGGTATAATTGGTGGATATTAGGGCATTTTCTAGGATTTGTTGGCATGGCAGTAATCTGGGGCAGACTAGAGGCAAAACCAAAAAATGAATGGAGGGGATGCCAATCGCTTAGGGCTCCTTTGATTTGTAGGATAGGAAACATATAGAATTGAGATGTCTTGTCTACTTGAATCTTATGGCAAGAGGAATTCTTTTTGATTGTAGTGAACGAATTGTCCACGAGGTCCAACCTAATGTTATTTTCCTTTGAAATTTACACTAGAAGATTCCTACACCTATGGGATACAATCCCATGAATCAAACATTTTCGCAGCAAAATTTCCACAGGATCTCAATCCTACACAAATCCTATGAAAATCCTATGAATCAAAGGACCTCTTAGCGGGAGAAATTGGCGAACTAACATTAAAACTAGGACATGTGAATTATGACAAAGACACTTTACTAATTACTATTGAGTCACATAGCAATTGTCTGTTTTATGTTGGTTTGACAGAACTTCATATTTCCTGTGCATGTATTCTGATGGAAAATGTTCATGTTTTTCTCTCTTCATTAACATCTCCTTTGACTCTTCTGCTGTACCTTGTGAAACTTTATATTTGAGAAACATATTGTCTACTTCTAATCAGTTATGCCCATCCGAATTTGTTGTTGCTAATTTGCTTTTGCTGCATTTATACTGTTCACAACTTATGTTTCTACTTGGTACTCTCTTGTAATCACCTCTTGTAAGAACTAGGTACCTTTGACTGATCTTATCCGTGTCCTTTAGCTTTGTTGATCCCACTACAGTTCATGCATATCTGTCCTTGTGTTCTCTTTTAATAGCTGAGCGTGGATGCTGACATGGTATAATTGGTGGATATTGGGCTATTTCTAGGATTCGTTGGTATGGCAGTAATATGGGGCAGACTAGAGGCAAAACTAAAAAATGAATGGAGGGGATGCCAATTGCTTAGGGCTCCTTTGATTCCAAGGATAGGAAACATATAGAATCGAGATGTATTGTCTACTTGGTCCATGAGGTTCAACCTAATGTTATTTTTCTTTGAAATTTACACTAGAAGATTCCTACGAAATTAGTTCCTATGGGATACAATCCCATGAATCAAACATTTTCGCAGCAAAATTTCCATAGGATCTCAATCCTACAGAAATCCTGTGAAAATCCCATGAATAAAAGGACCCCTTAGCGGGAGAAATTGGCGAACTAACATTAAAAGTAGGACATATGAATCTGTTTTATGTTGGTTTGACAGTACTTCATGCATCCTGTGCATGTATTCTGATGGAAAATGTTTTTATGTTTTTTTTCTTCTCTTCATTAACATCCCCTTTGATTCTTCTGCTGTACCTTGCGAAACTTTATATTTGTCAAATATATTGTCTACTTCTAATCAATTATGCCCATCAGAATTTGTTGTTGCTAATTTTCTTTTTCTGCATTTATACATTATAGTGTTCAGAACTTACGTTTCTACTTGGCACTCTCTTGTAATCACCTCTTTTCCGGCTGTATATTGATCATTTAGGCAGCTTCAGAAATGGACTACCGTCCTAGTCGAATGGCCGTTGTTGCAAAGTGTGCTGAGGCATTCATAAGAGAGTTCTTTGATCAGAATCCACTAAGTCACGTTGGACTAGTGACAATTAAAGATGGCATTTCTCATCGCCTTACGGATATTGGTGGGAGTCCAGAGTCACAAATCATGGCGTTGATGGGGAAGCTTGAGTGTTCTGGTGATTCATCTCTCCAGAATGCTCTAGAACTCGTGCATGGTTATTTGAACCAAATCCCGTCATATGGTCATAAAGAAGTATTGCTTTTGTACTCTGCCCTTAATACATGTGATCCTGGTGATATAATGGAGACTATAGAAAAATGCAAGAAATCGAAAGTTCGATGCTCAGTTATTGGGCTTGCTGCAGAAATTTTCATTTGCAAGCATCTCTGTGAAGAGACTGGTGGGTCCTACACAGTCGCATTGGATGAGGTGATAAAATGTGCTTTTGTTTTCCGCTTTTACTGTTGATTATTAAAACCCAGTGGTGATAAAATAATATTTATTTCTTTTGACAGTCCCACTTCAAGGAATTGCTCCTGGAACACGCTCCTCCACCACCTGCAATTGCAGAATATGCTGCAGCTAACTTGATCAAGATGGGTTTTCCACAGAGGGGAGCGGAGGATCTTATCTCCATCTGCTCTTGTCATAAGAAAGTTAAGTCTGGGGCTGAAGGCTACATATGCCCTAGATGCAAAGTTAATGTGTGTGAGCTTCCAACTGAGTGTCGAACATGTGGTTTAACACTTGTCAGTTCTCCACATCTGGCACGGTCGTATCACCATCTATTCCCTGTAGCTCCATTTGATGAGGTGACGTTCAAATTGGGTCAAAAGGGAGGACAAAATTGTTACGGCTGCCAGCAGAGCCTCATTAACTCCGGTATGTCACAGCTCATATATGCAACCTTTTCACTTAGGTTATTCATTTTCAAATGAGGAAATATCTTTTGTATCCATGGGTCTCATTTCTGGCAAAAAGGGGATTATTGTAACGATGCAGATCCAGTCGTTGTTGACATTCTGTCTGTATGATCTTACATTTAGTAGCAATTGTTGTGTAAACCATGGTATACTTTTTTTGACCATTAATTATCACATCTGAGTGAACTTTGGCCACTAAATCTCATGAACAAAATATAGTGGCATAGTGTGAATTGGAGGATCTAAAAGGGTGGAACCAGCCTTAAGTTTTTCAGCAGAAGCGATCCGTCAACAAAAAATTGCATAATCATGCCGTTTCGAGAATGGTGGAAACTATTGAGTAGTATCATTAGCACCTATGAGTATGCATGTTCTATCTTTGTCATCTCACATGATTCTCCTTTCACGGTAATCCTATCAATGTTTTCGTTGTATGTTACTGTAGAATCTTATGTGTTGTGATCTTCATTGACAAACCTTCCATGTCTTTGCAGCTAGCCAATCTAATCTGCATGTATGCTGTCCGAAATGCAAGCAGCACTTCTGCTTTGACTGTGACATCTACATCCATGAGAGCTTGCACAATTGCCCTGGTTGCGAGAGTCAGCGCAGTTTGCCTTGATAGAGATGTCATTGTGTGCATTATTCAGGTGTTGATCTTTTTTTTGGTCAGAGAGCTGCTCATTCTTGTAAAGCTTTCTCGCACAGCTGACAATTGATGGCAACAATGTTGGATAATCAAACAATGTGCAGATAACACCAGCCATCCATTTTGTTGACGCCTCTTGTTAGATTGAGTTAGCTAGTTAAGCTCCAGATACAATTTTAGAGGCTGAGATGGTGAGAAGAGATGTTGGCAAATGTACAACGTGAACTGGATCCTATAGTTCTTGCTGTTTTTTTCTTCTTCTGAAGCAAGATCAATATATGTTTATTTCTTCAGCATCGCCGCCCATTCAAATTCTTGCTCAACTGGCAAATCTTTGTTTCTTGGTAAGGAACCAAATTTTCTGGATGTGATGTTTGGTGGCATGGTACATGGTTTGTTTTTTCTTCTGAAGCAAGATCAATATATGTTAATTTCTTCAGTATGGTGACCCATTCAAATTGTTACTCAAGTGATAAATCTTTGTTTCTTGCTCAGGAACCTATTTTTTATATGGGAAGTTGTGTGGCATGGTACATTGGTTGTTGTTTCACATCTTATATTTTCTATGGCAAACCTTCCTGGCAACCTCGATATCACTTGAGCTGTAGGAGTGATCTCACCACGAGGTCACCGGATTGCAGGGGCAGCTTTTAGAAGAGAAATGATAGTTCAGTGCTTTGCCAGGTTGCCGGCGCCGTGCAGTGCTTAATTGTGCACCGTGTGCTGTAATGCTGTATGGAAGGAGACCCTATCCTATCTGTGTCTGTCAGCGTCGCGATCTCGTCCGGCTTGTTAGATTGGATTATAGCTAGTTAAGCTCCGGATATAGTTAAGATGCCGAGGTGCTTAGAAGAGCCGTTCACGATTGTGCAACGTGAACGGGATCCTGTAGTTCTTGCAGCTTTATTCTTTCCTCCTCATGAAGCAAGATCAATATATGTTATTTTTTTTTTATCAGCTGGTAATCCTTGTTGCTCCGTAAGGAACCGAATTTGAATGTGAAGTTCTGTGACATGATACATGGATTATTGTTTCACATCTTAGATTTATTTTGTGGCGTTGGCCTTACTTTCAAACTGGATAGGAACACGCCCTGGGGATTGTATTGCCTCTGTCGTACGCTTGGTTGAAAACGCAAGCGGATTGCAGGGTGCAGCTAATCCAAAGGGAAAATGATCCTTTAGGTGCTCCAAACAGACGGTGTCGATGGCACAGCCGCACAGGTCCAGTATTTCAGTGTTTGCCAAATTGCCGGTGCAAGCGTATTGCGTCTGTATGGAACGAGACCCTATCCGACTGTGTTTTGTCGCCGTCGCAGTCCCTCCCAGCTTTCTGATAATGTTGCCCGGCACTGCTGCGTTGATGTTGTCCGTGGGCCATTGAGAGCTCGTTGCAATGATGCTTGAGTGGACTTTTGCTTCGGCTTGGAGGAGAGACAGCGACATGATTCACCATCCATCATCCTGCTCCTCCTGCTGCCTGTTACAAAGTCAGAACTAGTGCATCCATCATACTACAGGCCTCCTCACTTCTCCGTGACCGGCGCCGGCACTAGTTTCCTGAACCAGCCCGTTGGTGGTGTTGTGTAGTTAACCAGAACCCGGAACGTAGACGTCAGTGTGATTTGGGTCTTTCTTCTATCAAGTGGCTAAAAGTTTGCCATGATGAAGCCGCAAGCTTTCTCCGAGTCGGATGCAAATTGCAAAAGGCGCGGTGGCTTTCCGGGACTAGCCTTTTCTAGCCCGTAAGTTCACCAAACAGCTTTCTAGCACCAAAGATCATGGTGCTAGCTGCTGCTTTACGGCTGAAATCTAGCTGCTAGCTACCGTGAAAGATGTGTGTGCTTCGCTAATTATATATTTTGTATTGAGCAACGCGTTCCGCGAGCCTCGTGCGTCACCAATTATATTATTTTGTTCGTCGAGCTAGCTCAGCTCAGCTCGTTGACGCAATGAAGGAGACAACCGAACAGCTGCATTAGGACGTGATCCGTTTCTCGCAGCATTTCTTTGTATCGGAGGAAAAGCTGTGTGTGGAAATGCAATCTCTAATTCACGTCGTGTATCTAGCTTGGTTGTTAATAATTTTTTCCAGGTATCATAGCAGAAGTGTTTGTTATGCAACACAAGTTTATCAACCGAGGGAAGCTACAGAGCTACTAGTCAGCTCTGGTTTACGAAAGATGATGTGTGCACTTTGCTAATTATTACTACTAGTAGAATGCCCGTGCTTCGCCACGGCCCTTTAACGTAGTGTCAAATGCATAAGCGTGTAAATAATACAGGCAAATATTAAAGTATATAAAATAAATATATAATACATAAAATATTTAAAGATCCACTTCGCACAATTCATTTTGTAGAAGAGAAATGACTGAATACACTATTTATTAAAGCCATGGTCCGTTGACGCGTCTAAGGTATTCTCGCACGATCTCAGGAATGTTGTCTTCAACTTCATTAGCCTGATACTTGAGTATGTGTATCAGAAACTTTTTCCTTAGCTCGTAACCATCCTGCACAATTAATCTATCATGTTAACATGAAGTTTTCTTCCCACCAAAAATATAAGATTGTGAACATAGAGTACTCACGCTGCAAACTTGATGAACAAATCTTTTACCATCCAATTTCACCGCTTCTTGACGACCTGGATCTTCCTGTGGCGGAAGAAAAGCACTCCCTAGTTATCCTGCTATAAAAAAAGTGGCCTCTAGGATATGAGTCCGCGCGACAATCAGGACCCCCAACCTCCTCCCGCACGACCCCAACCCTAGCCCCCACCGCCGCTGGGCAAAGCCCTGGTGGCGTGGCGTCGGCGGGGGATCTTCCTCTGCTGCGCCGCGAAGCACCCGGCCTAGTCTTCGCGTGGTGTTCTGGGACGGCGTCGAGATGGTGGAGGCGACGTCGTGTCGAAATAAGGATGCTGGAGCTCGATCCCCATCTCGGCAAGGCCACTTGTGGCGGCGCCGGCGAGCTACTGGCCTGGTTTCCTCTCAGATCTGCCGATCGGGGGAGGGTGGATTCCCCGGGCAAGGTCGAATTTCGACCCTGCCGTGGAGTTTGCGAGTCTATTCTGGAGTCGGATGAGTGCTGATGTTGTTGCCTTCTCCTTGGCCGGCCGTGGTGGCGAGGGAGAGGACGGAGATGGCACCATTGTCTTCCTTTTTAGGGTTTGTGTTCTTCTGGTGGCTTGCGGCTGTCACGTTTTGCAGCTTCTTCCGGCCGGCCTTGGTGGCGAGGGGAGGAGGCGGTCCGACGTGGTGACGCCAAAATCGGCCAGATGGTCGGGAGAAAGACCCTTCTTCCTCCTTGTCGGTATGATTTGTTGCTACTGTTCTTCTTTTTCCTCGGCGCTGATGCTGGAGGGAGTTCCTGGTTTGCCCGGGCGGATGGCCCGGCCGTGGTGTTGGACCGGTCGGTTGACTCGAGTTCCCTTCCTTCCGGAAGGGACACTTTTCGCGGTACTCAAAGCCAAAGATGGCGACGGCTGCTGCAGGCGTGTTGGATTGGTGTCTATGCCTTCTCGACGCTGGTGTCAAGGAAGGAGGAAGCAGCGTGGTGGCAATTGCACCATGGTCGAAGATGATGACCTGCTTGCGCTTGGTTGTAGTTCTTTGTGCTGCTGCTGGGGTCTTCTCTCAAGTTTATGGGATGATGACACAGGGCTCCGGAGATCTTCATGGGTTATGGTGGTCTTAGGGTGTTCTAGCTGTTTTTGGTCCTTTGTGTTTGTGTTTCTCCGTGCTTGTAAGGGTCAACAACTTTATATCTTTCCGTGATATGAATGCAGATAAATTCTCAAAAAAGAAAAGTTATCCTGCTATAGGTTGCCACCCATACCCAAACGCAAACTCAATGAACCAAAGAAGTGGCTCTGGTTGTAGCATGTCAGTGATGACTCCATTACTATGAACAAAGGTCCAGCTAGATCGCTGCCACCAATCACACCACTGCTCTATTGTACAATAACATAAGAACAACACCTAGTACACACACGATGGTGCCACCAATCTTGGCCTGGCCCTCCTGTGTGCCCATGCTCGCCGTTTCAGAGCTGGAACAAGCAAAATATTGAGACTGAAGATCAACGGGAAATATGAATGTCTGAAGATTTTTACGAGTGAATGAGACTGACCTCACGAAGAAGGCCAAGATGAACGTCGAGGTGGGAACGGACGGCTGAATGGCGGCGGCGTAGGTGGGATTGGTGTAGCCGAGGCCAACCAAGAAAAACAGGTGTTGCTTCAACCGATCAGTTTGTCCGACTCCGAGCAGGCGTTCGGGTGGTTAAGCTTACCCTGTGAGCCAGAGAAGGAAGAAGGAGGTGAGGCCGCCGCGCCTGGGCAGGCGAGCTGAGCCGCGGTTGCGGAAGAAGGGGAGGGAAAGAGGACGGAGAGGGCGATAAGGTCGCGGAAGATGCAGAGGACGACTTGGTTGACGCCGATGTTGCGCGCCTGCTTCGCCACGATGTGGTGATCTTGAATTATAGATGTAGGTGGCGGCCGCTGGTGATCTTGATCACCTCTTCATGTCGACCAACGTTAATGCATTGGAGACGACACTACGACAGCAGAATGTTTCGTGCCGTCCAGTGAGCAACGTCAACAATATTAACATGGTGGGCGAGGCTGGGCCGGCAACGTAGATTACAGGTAGAGAACGTCGGCGCGGCGAAGGAGATGGAGACGCGCTGATCTCATCCACAGTGACATCTTACTTTTTCATTAGGCAGCATGCAAGCAGAGGCTCCTCCTATTATCACGTAAATGAGTTGCGAAAGGCATGGCCGCATGGGAAAGTTAAAGCCTACCTCGTGCTAGCTAATAGAAGACCACGTGCCTAAGAGAATAACAAGAATTGAGGGCAGCTTCAGAAAAGTCGTAGATCTAGTTTTTCTAGATCTAGTTTTTCTAAACAGAATAAATCGAAAAGGATGGGTTGGAGGCAGAGGATAATATAAATCATCTTGGCAGGCCCGGCCCTGAGGGGGGGCGAGCGGGGCGGCCGCCCTGGGCCCGCGAGTCAGAGGGGCCCCAACTCACAGCATTCTCAGGCTTATGTAATAGCGGAGCACAGGCGGCTGATGTGGGGCGGCGGCATCGGAGCGGACGGGAGTTTCTCTGGTAGTACGATTTGAGGTAGACGAAAACGAAACGTTACCGTTTCCTAGTGGGCTGCAAGATGGGCCTTTTTCTTTTGGTTCGCCTGGTCTTTTCTCTCCTTCAGTTAGCTACTCCCTCCGTTCTTTTTTAATTGACTCAGATTTAGTACAACTTTGTACTAAATTTGAGTCAATTAAAAAGAAACGGAGGGAGTACTTAGCTACGGCTCAAAAAAAAGTTAGCTACTTAGCTTGGACTTTTTAAACTTATTAGTTAAGTATAAATTGAGTAACTGAGTGGGGCCGGTGTGATAGAGTCTTGGGATAGATTCTGGCCCATAGATTGATCTAGGAAATGTAGCACCCAATCGTAACATTTTTTTCGAGTAGAGCATGTTGGTTGATTTGTTTGATCCCTTGCTAAGGTGAAACATAGGATTTTTTTAAGGCGAAATATCAAGCCATGGCTAGTATACTTGTCTAATTCTTCTACGCACGTTGTGCGTCGTTCGACACTTTTTTGAACAAGAGTTGAGGATGATTCATCGCCGACACTCCGTGGCTATGCAGAAAAGCGAGAGGAGACCACACCGTGTCCACGGCTACTACGTGTACAATATTTTACATGACCCAATCAAAAGTTTTGAGGTGGTGGCAGGAATTTGGAAATCACGTCGTCTTGTTCCAAATTTCAACGATCCGGGTTGCGTCGCGCCTTCATGCGGACGTGCGCAAATAAAAATTCATGAAGTTCTATTGCCTATAGGGCCTTAAGTTCTAATTTCGCCCCGGGCCCTGAAAATCATAGGACCGGCCCTGCATCTTGGTAGGAGACTTGGGTGGGGGGTATTATTGTCCATCCTGAAAATGTGACACCAGACATTCACCAGTTTGCTCTTAATAGTAGAGATATTTTAAATCGAGCAGAGAAATTCGGCTAGCCTCGTGCGTCACTAATTATATACTCTCTTCGGTTCAAAAAACTGTCCAAAATAAAATGTATCTACACATGTTTTAGTTTGTAGATACATCTTTTTTTTTTGAACCGGATGAATATTGCTTGTCGAGCTAGCTCACATCAGCTCATCTCGCTGATGCAATGAAGGAGACAATCGAACAGCTGCATTATATTGTGGCTTGCTGCGTGCGACGACGCTCTCGGTGGTTCACCTGCTTCAATATCATTGTACAGATGTACTTGTACTATCGGCAATGAAGGCTGCCCAACTAGCAGAGCGCCGTAGCTACATACGCGACTTGATTGATTGTCAACTACTCTGTCGAGAGTCTCCGGTGTAATCGAAAGTGATCGATTTGGCCTGATCAACTGAGGGATCTCCTTTGGCGCGCTTCCTGAACCGGCATTGCTTCCATCAACGAGGAACGCGTTAGGCGATCCTGGGCCTTCCGCGTGAGCACACGGCCATAACACCATGACCTTCCTTAAACGTACACGAGGAATTCAGTCCGTTTCGAAAGAGGGTGAAGCATCCTGCCGAAGTTGCATGGGATTCACAAAGTTTTGCTGTCTGTTTTGCTTGCCGGTACGTCTCGCTAAGACGGTACGAAAAGCATAAACGTAAGATGTATCATCTGATTTTCCTGTCACTCATTTTTATTAGGATGCTCTGCTCACACATTAGTAGTCCTCATGTGAAGATATGTGGGGCCAAGGTAGTTGTAAACAAGTGCATTACTGTACATGGGTTTCCTTTAAAAAAGATGCAGACCTGGACCAGCACTATACGCAGTTAGTACCCGAAAAGTGCTTTTAGCTCCCGAGCTCCAGTGCTCTCGCTATGTTAAAAAAAAATTAAAAATATTTTTACAAGTTACAAAAATCATGAAAAAAATTCTGAAGAATGTCATTAATACATCCCACAATCATGCAAAATCCCAATCCGAAATTCTTTTTATTTTGAGCTAGATAAAAATGACAAAATCTGATATGTTTTTGAGATTTGAAAATGACTACTCAGATCTACAATTTTATCATTTTTGTGTAGCTCAAAATATTAAGTATTTGAAATTGGTTTTTTGCACGTTTGTGGGGTACATCTTTGACTATGTGTGGATTTGTTTGCAGAATTTTTTGAAACTCAAAAATATGATTTTTATTTTTTAAGAAAAACGAGATCACTGGTGCCCATGTGCACCAAATCTCTGTCCGTTAGTACCTCCATCCCAAAGCTTGCTTATATTATTTTCAGAAATTTAAACTATGTCAAATTTGACTAAGTTTTTACCAAAAATCATTAACATGCAAAATACGAAATTAATATCATTAGATAGATTCTGAAATATATTTTCGTATGGTAACTAAAAATACTACCTCCATTCCAAGGCTTAAAGCTTATAATTTTTTGAAAAAATCAAAGCAAGTAAAGTTTGACCAAAATTTTAGAATAATCTATCAAAAAATATGATATTTTGTAGATAGCACATGAAAATCTATTTCATTATCTATCTAACAATATTAATTTTGTATTTGACATGTTAATGATTTTTTATAAAAACTTAGTCAAACTTAACATAGTTTGACTTTCTAAAAAAATAGGCCTTAAGCCTTGGGATGGAGGTAGTATTATATTTATTGATAGATTGTTCTAAAATTTTGTCAAACTTTACTTGAATTAACTTCTTAGAAAAATATAAGCCTTAAGCCTTGAGATGGAGGTAGTATTATATTTATTCATAGATTGTTCTAAAGTTTTGTCAAACTTTACTTGAATTAACTTTTTAGAAAAATATAAGCCTTAAGCTTTGAAATGGAGATAGTAACAACTACCAGTACATAATTCATGAACGCAATTATCTATAAAAAAATTATGAATGCGCGAGAAGTCGTGAATCATTTTTCAAGACCATGCAACACATGCTTTCCATGAAAATCCAGGACTTTTGCCTCATGCTTTGGTCAAATCTGGTGAAAATCCAGGGTGGTTTATATATATTTTTTTGAACAAGGGTGCCCCGAAGGGCGAGGAAGCTTCTCATTAAATCGAAACGAAGGAGGTACAAAAGATTACAAAGGACCCCATAAGATCTAAATGCACATATATGTCCCTAGCATTTGCAGAAAAGACCTCACTGAGAGATGAAGAAATGCAATCAGGCCCTTCTCTTTCCCGCCGTCGAGCCAGAGGTCTGCTACGCCGCCGTCATGCGAAGAGGCGGGGACGAAACCACTTGCCTCTACGCAGCCGTAGTATGCGGCTGCAAACCTCAGTAAGGACCTCACAACGAAGGTTGATTCGCCGGAATTCGTCGCCGGCAATTGGATAGGCCATGGAGTGGCCTTGGATCTGCTCAAGAAAATAGCTTCCCACCTCTGATAAGGACCGCAGAAGACAACATCACCAACGCCGTCTTCATCTTCCTCCTCTCCGCCACGGCCGGCCAGGTTGATGTTGAGGACGTCGAGGATGCTGCTTTGCATCCAACCGTGCTTATTGCCGAGGGCCTTGGCAAGAGGAGCAAACGAAATCCACCCCTACCTGAGAGGCTTGATCTCCTCGCTTCTCGGCTGCTCTCCGATGTTGCACGAAAACACCAGATGAGCGAGGCCCCTTGTAACATCCCAAGAATTTCAAAATAAAACAAATGAACTTTCCCAGTTCCAAATTTTGGAACCAACAAAAACTTTTATTAAATTAAGTAGGATACATAGTGATCTTGCTTAATTCTTGTGCTATTGCTATGATTGCTTGTTATAGTAGTTTGAAATAATCTTAAACCCTAAATCTCACCCCTCTTTTCACCATCTTAGTTAAAATAAAATAAAAGGAAATTAAATAAGAAAAAGGTATATGTGCCTATGGCTATTTTTATAAATCTTTACCCTAAGCCATTCTACTTTGTTTAGAGGTTTGGAAAACCTTCATACACCTTACCTAAGGCTTATCAAACCAAATCCAAGTTGTTTCCAAAGAAAATAGAAAGAAACTAAAAATGCCATAGAGGCATATGAGAGTAAAATAGCAAATATGTGAATTTAAGAATATTGACCCTAGGACTTGTTGTGAATGGTTGGATCACTTCCATATACCATTTCAACACTCAACAACACCAAATGGGTCAAGCCAAGTCAAATTTAAAATGAAATGCAACATATGCATAGAGGCATATGTGGCACATAGCCATAATACCCAAATTTTGCCCTATGTCTTTAAACCTTGACCAAATGTTGGGAAACCATCTCTCAACCTATTATAATACTAATTTGACCCTAACCCAAGTCCAAGTAAAGCAAAGTCAACAATTTACAAGAATATTGAAAAGTGACACATCACCTCTTATGTATTATGGCCATTTTTGCAAATCTTTGATCAAGACCTTTTGAAATGGATTCAATGGTCTTAAAATGTTTCTAAACCAATAAGAATCACTTTAGAGTCAACAAAAGTCAAATCAATTGGAGGGAAATCAAATGGTGAGAAAATCCCAAATTTCACTCACATACACTTAGCCAAATTTGCAAATCTTCACCAAAGGCCACCATAGCTCCATCTTTGGTTTCTAAAATACCTATATAACTCAAACAAACCCAAATGCATCAAAGAAACCAGAATCAAATCAAAATTTAACTCAAAACCATCTCACATGTGATGATGGTCATTTGTGTGATTTTTAACATGATCCCCTCTTTACCCCTCTGGCTTTGACTTTTCTTCAACCAAACTTGGTCAACTATGACCATGTCATACAAGACCATGTCAAGGTCAACAACTTCCATGTTGACCATATCTGCTGAAGTTGACCAGGTTGACCAGAATAAGATTGACAAGTGAGGACTTTGAAATAAAGAGAAGATGATCCACATTTTGAAATCTCACAAACCTTCATCAAAATGGACACCACCACCACCATTCCATCACTTTAAATATAAGAATGAGATTCACCAAAAAGAATTGCAAAATTCCACAAAAACCTTCATGCGGCCATTTCATCGAGCACTTGGCAGGCAGCATTTCACTTTATGCATACATGCTTATATCCACTGGATTTTTGCCTAAACCCTGCATGATCAGTGATGATCATCTCTCCCCTACCTCTCCTGCATCTCTACTTGTACCACCTTGGTCGATTAAAGTGGAGAGAGGGGCAGAAAGGCACCATGCCGTACCCATGCCGGCCACCCAAGCCACTCATCTCTCTGGCTCTCCCCTCTCTCTTTCACCATGTCACAGAGCATCTCTAACACACAAGGACACTGCCAGTACCAAGCCTTAGCTCACCCATGCACGGAATTGGCCAAAACCAGCACGCCCAAAACCTGCCAGAACATGCCAGCCGGCGTGGTGATCACGCTCTGGGCGCGCCAGGACGCCGTGCGCTCGAGCGCCCTACTCCACCCCTGCAAAGGCTAGCACTGCATCGAGCATCCACTCCACGCCCTCTATCGCCTAGACACACTCGAGGAGCTGCGGCGGCCTTGTCACCGTCGTCCTCGTCGGATTTATGCCGCGGGTACCGCCGCAGACATTGCACGCGCCCGAACGATTCCGTCGTCCTCTCGCTGCGCCCTCTGCACCTAGAGCATCGCCAGGACGGCGCCTACACGCCGCGCATCATAGCTTGACCCTTCGCTCCCTGGAACGGCCTCGCCGTCGATGACCCCCACAGCACCCCGCGGTCACCCTGCGTTCCTATAAATAGAGCCATTTCCCCGCTCCCTTCTCCACAGCAAAGTCGCTCCCCTCCTTCTCCTGGATCTCCTCGACTCACTCCCCCTCTCCAATTTGCACCATAGCCCGTCAATTGCTCGCTGGATTGCGCGGCGGTACTGAGGAAGAAGACGACGATTGACGCCTCCCCAAGCGACGCCGCGACCACCAGTACACTCCCCGTCCTCGACAACCCCGCTGTGCATCGACGCCGTTGATCGCCGGAGCTTCAGCACGCCGCCGACCCCCTAGGCTCGCCGCCAGAACCTCGCCTTCTCGCCGGAGAAGACGACCACTGTGAGCCGTAGATCCCACCTCTAATCCTACGCCCCAGATTTCGCCATACCGTTTCGCCCTTTAAGGGTCACTGACGGGTGGAGCCCGCATCGTCAGGCGGCCCGCGTGTGCGAGTCACACTGCTGGGCCGGCCCAGTCCGTTATCTCCTGTGTAACCCATTTCGCGTTCCCGCCAAGCCCAATAATTCAAAAACTAAATTTCTGTTAATTCAAATTCCCTGCTGATGCTGAATTCAAATCTGAATAGTTTAAAATCTACTGAACCAAATTTAGTAAATTTTATATATTCATAAAGCTTATGTTTTGCCCTAACTAACCCCACTGGATTCAACCCCATATGTTGTGTAGTTTTTGAATAGCAAAAATAACAAAACAGAGACTTTTCAGTATTCAAATAAATCTTAAAAATCAACCATTATGAATTTTGAAGTAAATCCAATTGAAATAATTCACATTTAGCAAACCCTAATTCACTATGTAAAAATATGATATGGGTTATGTACATGATCATGGGCTAGAATCAAAATATTGGCTATGTAGTCAATACTAGCCCATTTAAACTATATCCAAATTTTAGAATTTAAACCAATGAGATGTAGCACCTCATTTAAATCATTCTCACAAGTGATATGAAGTAATGTGTTGACCTTTAAATGCTTAGGCTCATACTTGCTCACTTGTAGAATTGAAATCCACATAGTATTTAAATTGCAATGGTTATTTAAAATCACATGAGATGATGAATCTCATCTAAACCACCTTTCTCAAATACTAAGTGTGAAGTGTTGACCTTGGTCAACATGGGATCATCACTGGTTATTTGAGAATATTGAATCACCTCAATAATAGTTTTTATTAAATTAGTTACAACTATGTGTTAAATCATATGAGAGGTATTCCTCTCATTTAAATCTTGTTCTCAAGTAATTCAACATGAGGTAGTGACCATGGTCTATATACTCTCATATTGAGTTATTTGGTGGCATTAAATCACTATCATGTGAGTATTAAATTGCATGAGGTATGGAACCTCATTTAAATCATTTTCTCAAATGATAAGTATGAAGAGATTGACTTTGGTCAACCTAGGTCATATATTATTCGTAAGAGAAATTAAATCTTAAGAAGAATTCAATGAGAGGAAATTATTTCTCCAAACCAAAGATAAACCCTACTTCCAATTTTCAATGAGAGGAAATTATTTTCCTAATGTTAAATAAGGAAACCCTAGACTAATTGTTGGAAAAATGTTAAGTATTGATGCTAGATCAATTATGTGAGCCATTAAGGCTAAATAAGACTACTTAAGTGTTGTTTGGTGATTGTATCCTCGTATTCGTTTATAGACGCTAGTACCGGAGACTATCAAGAGGAAGAGGTCTTCTACCAAGAGGAAGAGCAAGAAAACTTTGATCACATCACCAATCAAGGCAAGCTAACACTCTTGCAAGGTTTCCTTGTGCAAAGCTCTACAAGAGCAAGGCACCATTACATTTTATTTTATGAACCTATCCCAAGTTTTTACTTTACAAGCTTTACTTGATTTTATTTATCAAAGTTACTTTTTGATTTATGATTCACTTGGTTGAATTTTAGAGTAGTACAAGAGCATCACACTTAGCCTAGCAAGCTCCAAGATACTTAGCATCCCTCATGACTAGTTGCTAGTGCTCAATATTAAAAGTGACTACTCTAGTTGGGAATTTGTGAATTGAAATGACTTTGAAAACCTTGGAATGATGAGTCATTCTATTGAGAGATTTTGAAGGTGAATATGACTGGTGAATGACTTGGTGACTTTTCCAAAAAAAAAACACTGATGGTTGGGTTCGGATGCGATACCATTCCAATTTTACAAGTACCCCCACAATACCTGAATCTGGGTAAGGCTTAGCTGGAAACTTATGTATTTTAGTATGGGTTCCCTCTGAACAAGCGTCATAGGGGTTATGCTTGAGGCTGCCTCCGTCTTGGTGAAGTGATGTGAAATGACGTGAAATGAGGTGAATGTCCGGCCCAAGCCTGTGCGATTCCGGGTTATTGCGGTTTTCACCGGGAGGCCAAGCTCATGGGGAGAGGTGCTCATACTAGAGTATGTAAATGAAAGGTTAGGATTGGTAGTTCGCGTACTGCGTACGATAAATCAGGGCCAGTTACCCCTGATGAACTATTGCAATTGTTGTGGCACAAGTGTACAACCTCTGCAGAGTTAAACCTATTCGAATAGCCGCGTCCTCGGTCATGGACAGTTGGAAAGGCCATACTGTTCCGTCATCAGAACTTTTCCCAAAAATATGAATGGTGACTTGTGATTTTTGAATTGAAAGGTGACTTTGACTTTGAATCACAACTGAGTTGTGGGAATGACACTAATGTTCCCACTTGAGATAGTTGAGCAAATGAAGGTTTTTGATTATTAAAGTGTTTATGAAATAAAATTGGCTTTATGCAAATGAAACTAGAGCTTAGAGCCCCCTTACTATAGTTGATAGTATTTACCTTAGTATTAGTTTGCGAGTACTTTAAAGTACTCATGGCTATGTCCCTGGCTATTCAAATGGCCAGACTATGAAGACGAGTACCAGAACCCGGAAGAAGGACCGCAGGACGTCTACGACAACTAGGATCACTCCTGACGTCAACAGTTGCCACAGGAATAGATGGACTACTACTACGCTACTTTCGCTTCCGCTATGTGTTATGTAATGAATAAATAGAACTTCTATTATTGTAATGAGACTGGATCATGTGATCCTTTATTTGTAAGACGATTATGTGTTGTAATGAATGATGTGTTGTGATATCAATCTATTATGTCTCGCAAAAACAATATTCCTGGGATTGCGAGGAATGGCATAATAGGCATCTGGACTTAAAAATCCGGGTGTTGACAAGTTGGTATCAGAGCCAGGTTTGACCTTAGGAGACCCTAGTTAGAATAGACGTCTGAAAAATTTAGTTTCAAAACAAATGAAGTGACTATTTATGAAAAACTTATTCTCCCTCTTATCATTAAGATCTTTTTTCAAATAAGAAAGTTATGCTCTATTCTTCTTATACTATTACCTAAAATTTTGACACACTTCTCTAACTTACTCCTCATAATTCTTCACAGATGGAGTACAATTGGGAGTGCCATCAGCTTGGTCACGAAGGCGACCTAAAGTTCGAAAAGGAGTTGAAGCAACTAGTGGAGTACCTAGGACACCCGTATCCCGAGTTCTTCGGAATACCCCTCAAAGCTCAGTTAGGAGAACCACCTCGGTGGGACATTTCTACTGATCTACGAAGGACGCTTGATGCCCCGGTATGGGAAACCATATGGTTTTCTGTAACGGGAAACACTTGGAAGGAAGGACTAGTCAGAGCTATGCAGGAAGCAATTTCCCGTCTGTGTGGACAAAATGAGGACAAGATCAAGAACACTCGTTTCATCTACTACCCAAGACATGACTCCATGGGAAGACCGATGACCATGCCCCCACCACAACCCAAGATGAACCCCTATGAAGCACCGCAAGACTTCAGGCAGTACAAAACCCGCAGAGATTTGGACAACGCCCTCGCCTCTCGCCAGGCACCTCACCCGTGAAGAAGAAGAATCCACCCGGAAGAGTAATATCACCCCAGCACTTAAGTAGGTGTGAGTTGTATCAGGATCCCCTTGTATCGTAGAGCGATGAATGGTTCTTCAAACCAACGGTGTGTTAGATTTGTAATATGTGATGCTTGGTATGAATGAAAAAGTGTTGTCGGTGTTACCCCTGCAACACTACTCAAAATTTCAATTTGTGAACTTTTTAAACTTTAACAAAACAAACCATAGAAATTTCCCTCTTATCTTATCCTCTACATCAATGTTTAGATGGCCCCACCAACCCGCAACGCCACCCAGGATGCCATGATGCAACTACTGCAGACGATGATGGCAGACCGAGAAGTCGAGAGAGCTGAACGCCAAGCCAACATTACCGCACTGCAACAGATAGCTCAGAACAATCAAGGCCACGGAAACCACGATCACCCTGGATCGAAGCTGAAGAACTTTCAACACACCAACCCTCCGATGTTCACCAAGACTGAAGAGCCCCTTGATGCTGATGACTGGCTCCAGACCATGGAGAACAACCTTGAAGTTGCGGGAGTAGAAGCCGCAGAAAAAGTACTGTTCGCCACCCACTACCTGTCAGGACCTGCCAGAGCCTAGTGGACAAGTGCCCGTGCAATGAATGCGGGACAGATGATGACATGGGAAGACTTCAAGCTGAAGTTCAGCAAATTTCACGTGCCCCAAGGACTGATCAAGAAAATGAGAGACGAGTTCCGTGAACTCAAGCAAGGAAGAATGTCCGTGGTGGAATACCGCGACAGGTTTCTCACTCTGTCAAGGTACGCCCCGGATGAGACCGACACCAATGAGAAGAGAAAGGAAAGATTTCTGAACGGACTGCATGATGAGATGCAGACTGTGTTAGTGAACATTCCGTTCGCTGACTTAGAAGCCCTCGTGGACTCAGCCATACAGATGGAAGGAAAGCTACATCAAGCCAATGAGAACCGCAAGCGCAGAATGATGAACCAGAATGGACCCCACCATACCCAGAAGTACCGCAACAACTCCTCTGGAGGATTCACCCCAAGATACAACAAGCCCCCTGCTCAGAATTATCGCCCCAACCACCACAACAACAACGGAGGACCCCCGAAGCCCGGAGGCAACAACAACAACAACAACAACAACAACCACCCCAACAACAGCAACAACAATGGAAACAACAACAACACCAATACTGCCCCAAGGACTGGAAGCAATGCTACCCCCATCATCCCTAAAGACAAGTCCACCGTCAACTGCTACGAATGTGGAGTTGTGGGTCACTTCTCCAATGAGTGCCCTAAAAAGCTTGCCAGGATTGCCGCCAATACCGCTGCACCTGCTCAGCAACAGCGTCGCTTCGCCGGTAGAAGGAACCAGAACAACAACAACGGCCGTTTCTACCACATGACTGTCAATGAAGCTCAGGAAGCGCCCCAGACCATGCCAAGTATGTCTTCCTGTTAATAAAATGCACAATCTCTCTTAGGAACCTAACTTTTCTTAAAATCTCGGGACGAGATTTGTTTAAGGGGGAAGGGTTTGTAACATCCCAAGAATTTCAAAATAAAACAAATGAACTTCCCCAGTTCCAAATTTTGGAACCAACAAAAACTTTTATTAAATTAAGTAGGATACATAGTGATCTTGCTTAATTCTTGTGCTATTGCTATGATTGCTTGTTATAGTAGTTTGAAATAATCTTAAACCCTAAATCTCACCCCTCTTTTCACCATCTTAGTTAAAATAAAATAAAAGGAAATTAAATAAGAAAAAGGTATATGTGCCTATGGCTATTTTTATAAATCTTCACCCCAAGCCATTCTACTTTGTTTAGAGGTTTGGAAAACCTTCATACACCTTACCTAAGGCTTATCAAACCAAATCCAAGTTGTTTCCAAAGAAAATAAAAAGAAACTAAAAATGCCATAGAGGCATATGAGAGTAAAATAGCAAATATGTGAATTTAAGAATATTGACCCTAGGACTTGTTGTGAATGGTTGGATCACTTCCATATACCATTTCAACACTCAACAACACCAAATGGGTCAAGCCAAGTCAAATTTAAAATGAAATGCAACATATGCATAGAGGCATATGTGGCACATAGCCATAATACCCAAATTTTGCCCTATGACTTTAAACCTTGACCAAATGTTGGGAAACCATCTCTCAACCTATTATAATACTAATTTGACCCTAACCCAAGTCCAAGTAAAGCAAAGTCAACAATTTACAAGAATATTGAAAAGTGACACATCACCTCTTATGTATTATGGCCATTTTTGCAAATCTTTGATCAAGACCTTTTGAAATGGATTCAATGGTCTTAAAATGTTTCTAAACCAATAAGAATCACTTTAGAGTCAACAAAAGTCAAATCAATTGGAGGGAAATCAAATGGTGAGAAAATCCCAAATTTCACTCACATACACTTAGCCAAATTTGCAAATCTTCACCAAAGGCCACCATAGCTCCATCTTTGGTTTCTAAAATACCTATATAACTCAAACAAACCCAAATGCATCAAAGAAACCAGAATCAAATCAAAATTTAACTCAAAACCATCTCACATGTGATGATGGTCATTTGTGTGATTTTTAACATGATCCCCTCTTTACCCCTCTGGCTTTGACTTTTCTTCAACCAAACTTGGTCAACTATGACCATGTCATACAAGACCATGTCAAGGTCAACAACTTCCATGTTGACCATATCTGCTGAAGTTGACCAGGTTGACCAGAATAAGATTGACAAGTGAGGACTTTGAAATAAAGAGAAGATGATCCACATTTTGAAATCTCACAAACCTTCATCAAAATGGACACCACCACCACCATTCCATCACTTTAAATATAAGAATGAGATTCACCAAAAAGAATTGCAAAATTCCACAAAAACCTTCATGCGGCCATTTCATCGAGCACTTGGCAGGCAGCATTTCACTTTATGCATACATGCTTATATCCACTGGATTTTTGCCTAAACCCTGCATGATCAGTGATGATCATCTCTCCCCTACCTCTCCTGCATCTCTACTTGTACCACCTTGGTCGATTAAAGTGGAGAGAGGGGCAGAAAGGCACCATGCCGTACCCATGCCGGCCACCCAAGCCACTCATCTCTCTGGCTCTCCCCTCTCTCTTTCACCATGTCACAGAGCATCTCTAACACACAAGGACACTGCCAGTACCAAGCCTTAGCTCACCCATGCACGGAATTGGCCAAAACCAGCACGCCCAAAACCTGCCAGAACATGCCAGCCGGCGTGGTGATCACGCTCTGGGCGCGCCAGGACGCCGTGCGCTCGAGCGCCCTACTCCACCCCTGCAAAGGCTAGCACTGCATCGAGCATCCACTCCACGCCCTCTATCGCCTAGACACACTCGAGGAGCTGCGGCGGCCTTGTCACCGTCGTCCTCGTCGGATTTATGCCGCGGGTACCGCCGCAGACATTGCACGCGCCCGAACGATTCCGTCGTCCTCTCGCTGCGCCCTCTGCACCTAGAGCATCGCCAGGACGGCGCCTACACGCCGCGCATCATAGCTTGACCCTTCGCTCCCTGGAACGGCCTCGCCGTCGATGACCCCCACAGCACCCCGCGGTCACCCTGCGTTCCTATAAATAGAGCCATTTCCCCGCTCCCTTCTCCACAGCAAAGTCGCTCCCCTCCTTCTCCTGGATCTCCTCGACTCACTCCCCCTCTCCAATTTGCACCATAGCCCGTCAATTGCTCGCTGGATTGCGCGGCGGTACTGAGGAAGAAGACGACGATTGACGCCTCCCCAAGCGACGCCGCGACCACCAGTACACTCCCCGTCCTCGACAACCCCGCTGTGCATCGACGCCGTTGATCGCCGGAGCTTCAGCACGCCGCCGACCCCCTAGGCTCGCCGCCAGAACCTCGCCTTCTCGCCGGAGAAGACGACCACTGTGAGCCGTAGATCCCACCTCTAATCCTACGCCCCAGATTTCGCCATACCGTTTCGCCCTTTAAGGGTCACTGACGGGTGGAGCCCGCATCGTCAGGCGGCCCGCGTGTGCGAGTCACACTGCTGGGCCGGCCCAGTCCGTTATCTCCTGTGTAACCCATTTCGCGTTCCCGCCAAGCCCAATAATTCAAAAACTAAATTTCTGTTAATTCAAATTCCCTGCTGATGCTAAATTCAAATCTGAATAGTTTAAAATCTACTGAACCAAATTTAGTAAATTTTATATATTCAGAAAGCTTATGTTTTGCCCTAACTAACCCCACTGGATTCAACCCCATATGTTGTGTAGTTTTTGAATAGCAAAAATAACAAAACAGAGACTTTTCAGTATTCAAATAAATCTTAAAAATCAACCATTATGAATTTTGAAGTAAATCTAATTGCAATAATTCACATTTAGCAAACCCTAATTCACTATGTAAAAATATGATATGGGTTATGTACATGATCATGGGCTAGAATCAAAATATTGGCTACGTAGTCAATACTAGCCCATTTAAACTATATCCAAATTTTAGAATTTAAACCGATGAGGTGTAGCACCTCATTTAAATCATTCTCACAAGTGATATGAAGTAATGTGTTGACCTTTAAATGCTTAGGCTCATACTTGCTCACTTGTAGAATTGAAATCCACATAGTATTTAAATTGCAATGGTTATTTAAAATCACATGAGATGATGAATCTCATCTAAACCACCTTTCTCAAATACTAAGTGTGAAGTGTTGACCTTGGTCAACATGGGATCATCACTGGTTATTTGAGAATATTGAATCACCTCAATAATAGTTTTTATTAAATTAGTTACAACTATGTGTTAAATCATATGAGAGGTATTCCTCTCATTTAAATCTTGTTCTCAAGTAATTCAACATGAGTTAGTGACCATGGTCTATATACTCTCATATTGAGTTATTTGGTGGCATTAAATCACTATCATGTGAGTATTAAATTGCATGAGGTATGGAACCTCATTTAAATCATTTTCTCAAATGATAAGTATGAAGAGATTGACTTTGGTCAACCTAGGTCATATATTATTCATAAGAGAAATTAAATCTTAAGAAGAATTCAATGAGAGGAAATTATTTCTCCAAACCAAAGATAAACCCTACTTCCAATTTTCAATGAGAGGAAATTATTTTCCTAATGTTAAATAAGGAAACCCTAGACTAATTGTTGGAAAAATGTTAAGTATTGATGCTAGATCAATTATGTGAGCCATTAAGGCTAAATAAGACTACTTAAGTGTTGTTTGGTGATTGTATCCTCGTATTCGTTTATAGACGCTAGTACCGGAGACTATCAAGAGGAAGAGGTCTTCTACCAAGAGGAAGAGCAAGAAAACTTTGATCACATCACCAATCAAGGCAAGCTAACACTCTTGCAAGGTTTCCTTGTGCAAAGCTCTACAAGAGCAAGGCACCATTACATTTTATTTTATGAACCTATCCCAAGTTTTTACTTTACAAGCTTTACTTGATTTTATTTATCAAAGTTACTTTTTGATGTATGATTCACTTGGTTGAATTTTAGAGTAGTACAAGAGCATCACACTTAGCCTAGCAAGCTCCAAGATACTTAGCATCCCTCATGACTAGTTGCTAGTGCTCAATATTAAAAGTGACTACTCTAGTTGGGAATTTGTGAATTGAAATGACTTTGAAAACCTTGGAATGATGAGTCATTCTATTGAGAGATTTTGAAGGTGAATATGACTGGTGAATGACTTGGTGACTTTTCCAAAAAAAAAACACTGATGGTTGGGTTCGGATGCGATACCATTCCAATTTTACAAGTACCCCCACAATACCTGAATCTGGGTAAGGCTTAGCTGGAAACTTATGTATTTTAGTATGGGTTCCCTCTGAACAAGCGTCATAGGGGTTATGCTTGAGGCTGCCTCCGTACTGGTGAAGTGATGTGAAATGACGTGAAATGAGGTGAATGTCCGGCCCAAGCCCTGTGCAGTTCCCGGGTTGACTGCGGTTTTCACCGGGAGGCCAAGCTCATGGGGAGAGGTGCTCATACTAGAGTATGTAAATGAAAGGTTAGGATTGGTAGTTCGCGTACTGCGTACGATAAATCAGGGCCAGTTACCCCTGATGAACTATTGCAATTGTTGTGGCACAAGTGTACAACCTCTGCAGAGTTAAACCTATTCGAATAGCCGCGTCCTCGGTCATGGACAGTTGGAAAGGCCATACTGTTCCGTCATCAGAACTTTTCCCAAAAATATGAATGGTGACTTGTGATTTTTGAATTGAAAGGTGACTTTGACTTTGAATCACAACTGAGTTGTGGGAATGACACTAATGTTCCCACTTGAGATAGTTGAGCAAATGAAGGTTTTTGATTATTAAAGTGTTTATGAAATAAAATTGGCTTTATGCAAATGAAACTAGAGCTTAGAGCCCCCTTACTATAGTTGATAGTATTTACCTTAGTATTAGTTTGCGAGTACTTTAAAGTACTCATGGCTATGTCCCTGGCTATTCAAATGGCCAGACTATGAAGACGAGTACCAGAACCCGGAAGAAGGACCGCAGGACGTCTACGACAACTAGGATCACTCCTGACGTCAACAGTTGCCTGTGGAATAGATGGACTACTACTACGCTACTTTCGCTTCCGCTATGTGTTATGTAATGAATAAATAGAACTTCTATTATTGTAATGAGACTGGATCATGTGATCCTTTATTTGTAAGACGATTATGTGTTGTAATGAATGATGTGTTGTGATATCAATCTATTATGTCTCGCAAAAACAATATTCCTGGGATTGCGAGGAATGACATAATAGGCATCTGGACTTAAAAATCCGGGTGTTGACACCCCTGCTCATCTCTGGTTGCCACCTGACCCAAATCCTCCCTCCCCACTCCTCACCACCACGGCCGGCCAGCGAGAGAGGGATGGAAAGGCCAAAGGCAAAATCTAGAAAAAAGAAGCAAATCATGAGCTTATTGATGGAGATTCGTGGGGAGGAAACCAGCGCCGCCGTCTCCGACCACCGGAGCACCTCGCCGCGCCGCCACCACCTCCAAACGCACCAGATCTTGCTTAGAAAAGATGGTGCTCTACTCCAAAACGCCGGCATGTCGCCGCAAAACCTACATCTACACCTACCAGCTACTCCGGCGCATCCCCCTCCCCGTCTCCGGCCGGCTGAGCCGCCGGAGAAGGGTTGGGTTCGGCCCGGTCTGGCGAGATCTGAGAGCAGAGGACGGGGGCGGAGAGAGAGGGTTGGAGGGGAAAGTGCACGCTGAATGGATGATTTTCCAGGGTGGTTTATAAGGAGGAATGTTCCATCCTAAGACATCCGAAGATATTTAATTTAGTCAAATTTCGTAATTCTTGATCGAATAATGGTTGATGCAGGTAGTGATTGGACCTCCCGTAGTCACGTGTATATTTCTCTAACTTCGTGTAACGTACATATTTTAAAAGACATGTATGGCACATGTGTTGCCGGCGGCTTCACCAAACGTAGACAAAACCGCATGTGGTAGACAATTTATCGTGTGGAAGTCAATGTTAAACCAAAATGCAAAAAGTAAAATCTAACATGTATGCTCTCTTCATCTCACTAAGATTGTCTGAATATATCTAAATTTTTGACAAACCTCAGACAATCTTCATGGAACGGAGGGAATAGTTAATACTGATTATAGTCAGTAGCCATCTTAATTTTTTTTGTATGTTATATCTTCATACCAAACGGAGCCGGAACGGACAAAAGCACAAAAGCAAACACATAATCTCGGAAACAAAAACGGAAGAACATATACGGCCGTCGGAACGGACAAAAGCACAAAAACAAACACATAACCTCGGAAACAAAAACGGAAGAACATATACATGCCCAATACAATACAGTGTGGACACGAAACGATGCAAATGTTCGTCGGAACGAAGAGAACCTTTGATTCGTGCAACACATCAAGCAAACAAACAAAGTTTCTTCCTAACTCTGCTCGGTTTACTACCGAATAGTGGAAAAGTTGAATCGTGGGAGCCTCCTCAAATGCGTGAAAGGGATTACATACATGCTAGGTTTGAGATGACCCGTTTTGGAAGTTTGGCTTGACCAAGCCGTCTATAGGCTGGTCCAATTTCTTACATGACTGCGCCAGCGAGATGGGAGCCCTGCGCGTTCAGTACGGGACATGGGCCAGAAAACGTCACTCGTTTGACAGCATGTGCATATTTTTTTGGCCCAACAGAAACGAATGGCTCAGTCTGTTTGGTTTCATACGAACCCAACTTAAGGCTCACCACTTATCCTCATGGTGACCTTACCTCTCACCTCTTTGGCACGTCAACGATCACGAAGGCAGACACCACCATGTCACCGCCGTCACGCCAGTCAAAACCACTACGCCGCCGACCACGAAGACGAAGAGCACCATGACACCACCGGTCACGCTGGTCACAAGCATGAGCACGTCGCCAACCACGAAGATGAAGACCACCATAACATTGTTGGTCACGCCGGTCACAAGCATGGGTACGTCGCCGACCACGTAGATGAAGACCACCATGGCACAGTCGTTCACGCCATCCAGAAGCATCACCACCTCGCCAACCACGAGGACGAAGACAACCATGATGCAGTCAGTGACACCGGCCACAAGCATCACCATGTCGTCGACCACGAAGACGAGATCACCATGACACCGTCGGTCACGCCGGCCACAAGCATCACCACGTCGCCGACCACGAAGACAAACACCACCATGACACCACCGTTCACGCCGGTCACAAGCATCACCACGTCGCCGACCACGAAGACAAACACCACCATGACACCACCGTTCACGCCCATCACAAGCATAACCATGTCGCCGATGACGAAGCTGAATACCACCATGACACCGTCGGTCACGCCGGTCACAAGTATCACCACGTCGTCGACCACGAAGATGAACATCACCATGCCGCCACCACCATGGATTATCACCTCACTTCTCCAATATCATCACCACGTCACCGTCTATGAAGATGGCAAGCGAGAAGTTGAGCAAAAGTACTCCAAATTATACTCACACATACGTACACATTATAGTATATTAGCGAGTCATTTATTTATCCGTCTATGTCCACCAAAACAAAAACCTTTCAACATGAAAGTCATGCGGAATGGTGAGGTGAACCCACCCCTCAAAGGAAATTTCAAACGGTTGAGCGTGTGCGACGAATTTGGCAAAATTCGCTCAAACTTCATACACGAAATTGACGATTTACGACTGACGAAACTCGAAACCGATTATGGGAATTCATTCCTATCATCAACACGCATCTTTTTTATGTACAACTTATTTCGATTCAGACTATGTTTGTGTTAATTTGAGGAGAGTGTGTGTGGAGTAGTGTAAGGGAGAGTGAGCGTAAGCAGGACCACATGCACAAGTTGCATCGAAAGATTCCCTTTTGCATGGGTTGCATACGAGATTTGCCTGCACCGTTACCATTCCGGGCGTTTCTCTAGGGCCTGGTCCGACACTACTTTGAGAACTGGTTCCTGTAAGAACACGACGCGGTCTAGGCAACCAAATGGATCGAAAATTGCTGTCCGATGCGAGCCAAGTGGCATGCAGCCTACCAAACGCGCCCCTAATGATTTGTATTGGGCTATGCACATCACCCCTAAAACAGAAATTCCATATATCATGAAACAGAAATTTCACGTCACCAGAAAACGCAGTTCTGTTTTTGTTGTTGAGAAACACGGTACAAACGTAGACGCTCACATACACACGTATACACTCACCGGTATGAATGCACACACGCACACCCTACCCCTATGAGCATCTCCGGAGGACTGAGCTGGCGGATTGGATCTTCAAATTGACGAAGTCACTTCAGGCGTCTCGCTGTAGACGGGAACGTCGCCTCCCATTGAATGAATATTTCTCTTTATGAGACACACATATGTCAAACCTGGGGTTTGAACTCTGGTGGGTTGGGGATACAACCATCTTCCTAACCATCCAACCTCAGGTTGGTTCTCAACTGCCGTTCCATTTCTGTTTCTGCAATAAAGAAAATTCTATTTCGGGTTTTGCATAATTCTATTTCTGTTTCCGTATTTCCGGCCAGTTTTCGTTTTGCCGCGTAGAAGTCATAAATTTTTTTTGCTCCATTTTCATCCCTACTTATATAATTCATTATTGTCAAAATTAATTTTTTCCATAATATTGACCAAACCTTACAAAACCTATTAATTTCGGAAACTGATGTAATATGGAATCCATTATATTTGAGAGAGTGTTTTATTAGATTAAAGTGAGGGAGTATTTCTTGGGCATTTTTTTCGCAAGCTGCCAACATTGGCAAACAGGGCCCACAATACAGTGCACCGCGCCCGCTGCCACCGCCCCCAGTTAAGCGACCTCTGCCGCCGTCTCTGCAAGTTGGAGTAGTAACTGTTACCCCCGTCGCTTGCTAGAGATTTAAAGCCCGTGCGACCTTGTGGGTGTCCTGTTGGTATCCTTTGCACGTTTCCATCCTCCTCCTCCTTCCGCGAGTCAAACCACAAGGAGAAGGAGCCGCACCCAAACGCTCCACCTCCATCCAGTCGCCAATGTCGTGCCGCCTCCCCTCCGATTCCAACCCCACGCACCGCATGCCGGCGGCGGCAGCAGTATAAGACCACGAGCAGAGAGCTGGGTCGGTCTCGCTCTGGGCCTGAGAATCGAGCACCGAGGCGCGCGCGCGTGCGTTTTCGGAAGCGGCAGGCGAATGGAGAGCGCGTGGAGGAAGGCCAAGAGGGCGCTGGCCCTCCGCCTCTGCGTGCACGCCCCCGCGGTGGCCGGCGACGACGACGGCGGCGCCGCCAACAGCGAGCGCCGGCACGGGTCCTCGTCGTCGTCGTTCGCGGGCGGCTGTCGGAGCGAGTCGGCCGTTTCGGTGGCGGGGTCGGCCAAGGACGACCCGGCGGCGGCGGCCGCGCTGCGGAGGTCCAAGTCCGGGAGCAGGTCCTCCTCCAAGGTGAGCCCGTCGGTCGATCCCCGTATACGAGCGTTTCTCTCAGTAATTATCGCGTCTGTGTTTCTGATTCAAAAACGAGGGTGCGGAATTTCGGTTTGATCGGTAATCTTTGGGAGCTCTGCATTTTCAGTGATTTTGATCTGAGATGTTAATAATATACAGCGGATTAGCTGTGCTTCCGTGCGAATTTCGGGTTCCCTTGACCCTGTCTAAGATTTTTTTTTTCTTTCGAAATCGACCCGTTTAATATTCATTTAGATGATGATACTCTGCATGCTTAAGATATTTCTTATGTGGATATCCCCTGTAGTTCGTTCGTTCTGACTTTTGAGCGCAGACCGTGGAAGCCGGCCATTCTCCTTGTGATTACCGTCGTCGTTGTCCTGTGCGTCCCTTCCAAACCAGTACCATACATGTGCTTCATTTTCTGACCTGTTGCGGCCCTGGACCAGTTACTTCTTGCCCTCGGCATCAGATAGCAGACACCCCAACTTCTCCATCAGGACACAGTAGTATGCTAGCTGTGATCTGCTTAATAATAACCTTTTAATCTACCAATCTATATTTGACTTGGAGGATAGCTTAACGCGGCCCACTTCCACTATTAATGAATTCCACTTGCCCCCTCCCCTGAGAAGGACAGCCAAAAGTCTGCCTCCTTTGCTCATCACCTGCCCGTGGCGCGGTCACGTGTAGCAATCCCCACTCCACCACCAGCTTTCCTTCTTTATGGCGAAGGTTCCAACTTGTTGACACCAGCAATGCTTGCGCTATCCACTGCATCTGCGCAAGAGGCATGCAAATTGATGAAATGGCTTCTTCTCCTTCATATTGTTTTCGTGTGGTGAGCATGCCTTTGACCGCCAACCGCATGCTTGGTTTGACGGTATGTGCACCGGTTCAACAAGCAACCTCACGGGGATCGTCGCCTCATTTAGTTGACATTCTGTTGTGTGCTGCGCTCACCAACTTTCCGTTTGACAAATAAAACATGTGTACAACAGGTTAATGCTAGCTAAATTGGACTGTGAACTTGCATTTTTGTTTTGAAGCTAGATAACGAAGACTTGAGATATAGTAGTATGGTAATTGGATAAAGTGAGCTATAAACTACTGTAGTAGTGTTGGTATAAGAGCAGAACGGATTATTTTGTCCATTGCGAGCAAAGACGGAAACAAACAGCCTTTTCCGGAAACAGAGACGGAGAGTTTAGAATGGAAGCGGAAACTTTGGCCCCGGAAAAGGAACTCAATTGAAATAACAGTTTCCGCCAAAACGGAAGCGGTACCGGATTTTCCGCATACGTAAGTACGTGCCTTCCACATAGTGACCTAGCGAAAGGACCTCCTCATAACTCCTATACTTGTGCTGAATCACTTCAATAATATCTTATATACTTTGACATGAACATATTTTCTTGATATATGTGTATGTGAAATTTTCTACAATCACTTGGCAAAGTGAGCTATAGTTTGTTTTGCTGTGTTCTCTGCATGGTTCAAGGGGGTTTTGTGTTGTCGCATACATCTGTGTCCATTCAGTATTCACTACTGCTACGAACGTGTTTCGGGCACTATTCCCTTTCTTGCTTTCTGCTACAGCTACATAATATGGAAACAAAACTGATAAGACCCATTTCCATCCATTTCATTTCACTCCGTAGGTGTAGGACTTGTAGTAAAAAAGTGACACATGCTAGTTCAGTGGAGACAGGTGTCACCTTGTCCTTTGGTCAGTTCATCAAAACATACACTTACCTTTTAAAACAGAGCCCCTCTTTTGTTGTTCTTTGCACTTTCGTATTTGTGATATCAACTAATCTGTTAAAGTTGGATAATCAGGATGATTCCACAATGATATAAGCATGATTTAATTCTGTGCTGAACTTCACCAGTTAAAGTTAGATGACCTAGATAAAGAGGAAAACTGTAAGGTGCATAAGGGATAGAGATATGCTTCGCCTAGTCTTTCAGAACACATATATATGTGCCCTTTAAGAAGCTGTTTATTTCTGAATTGGTTTTGCAAAATTCAGTATAATTATATTGATATCTGTTTTTTTGTACTTCAACAGAGGAAATGTGCAATATGCTTTGACTCTATGAGATCTGGCCATGGTCAAGCCTTGTTCACTGCTGAATGCTCTCACAAGTTCCATTTTCACTGTATCGCATCTAATGTGAAACATGGGAATCATGTCTGTCCAGTCTGTCGGGCAAAGTGGAAAGAGATACCCTTGAATCGGTCACTTTCTTTGAACGTTCCTCAAGGAAGAGTTGGAATTAATCAAGCCCAATTGCCCCAGCAAGATGCCTATGTGGCTCTTCTCCACCAAGTTCCAAACCGCCAGCGAGGAGCTCGCCGCTTACATACTTCTGAGCCAACAGACTTCAATGATGATGAACCGTTACAGCAGGCAGAAGCTTTTGACAATCTTAACTTTCGGTCTACTAAGACTGCAGAGATCAGCACGTATCCAGAATTCTCATCCATTCCACAGTCATCATCTCAAGATGGATTTTCTGTTCTGATCCATTTGAAAGCCCCCAGTGCTAGTTCAGTCCAGGTCACTGGCAGTTTGGTCAATGAAAGCTCAGTTCGCCCCCCAAACCGCCGTGCTCCTGTTGATCTTGTCACTGTGATTGATGTTAGTGGAAGTATGGCAGGCACCAAGCTGGCGCTGCTAAAGCGGGCAATGGGTTTTGTTGTTCAACACCTTGGCCCGTCAGATCGCCTTTCTGTGATTGCTTTCTCATCTGCTGCTCGAAGGCTTTTCCACCTTCAACGAATGACGCATCATGGCAGGCAGCAGGCTCTGCAGGCCATTAACTCGCTTGGTGCTGGTGGTGGTACAAACATTGCTGATGGACTCAAGAAAGCTACAAAGGTGATTGAGGATCGCAGCTATAAGAACTCAGTGTGCAGTATCATTCTTCTGTCTGATGGGCAAGATACCTACAGTGTTTCCTCAAATGTTCGAGGGGGCTCTGCAGATTATGGATCACTTGTCCCACCATCTATTCTTAATGATGCACGCCGGATGTTGCCTATTCATGCTTTTGGATTTGGAGCAGACCATGATTCAGACTCCTTGCATTCAATTGCTGAAGCTTCTGGTGGCACATTTTCCTTCATCGAAGATGAAGGCGTGATGCAAGATGCATTTGCTCAATGTATCGGTGGTCTTCTTAGTGTTGTCGTACAGGAGATGCGACTTAACATGGAGTGCGTTCATCCTGGTGTTCAACTCTGTTCCATCAAATCTGGTAGCTACCCAAGCAAGGTGACAAGAGATGGACGGAGTTGTTCAGTTGATATTGGCCATCTGTACGCTGATGAGGAGAGAGACATACTGCTGTCTGTGAACATCCCACAGTGTCATGAAGAGACCTCGCTGTTAAAGGTTGCTTGTTCATACAAGGATCTAGTAACAAATGAGACCATCAAGTTTCAAGGCGATGAGGTAAAAATCAACAGGACGACATCAACCATATCTGAAGCTGTATCCATTGAGGTTGATCGCGAGAGGAACCGTATACAAGCAGCTGAGTCTATTGAATCTGCACGGTCTGCCGCAGAGAGGGGTGCTCTCTCTGAGGCTGTGACCATTCTCGAGGACTGCCGGAGGAGATTATCGGAGTCTTTTGCAAGCCAGAGTGGGGACCGTCTATCCATGGCCCTTGATGCAGAACTGAGGGAGATGCAGGAGAGGATGGCAAGCCGCCAGCTCTATGAAGCTTCAGGGAGGGCGTACATGCTATCTGGACTGAGTTCACATTCTTGGCAGCGAGCGACAACACGCGGAGACTCGACAGATAGCAGCACTGTCGTTCACTCCTATCAGACACCATCCATGGTTGAGATGCTACAGCATTCTCAGAGCTATATCCCTTTGCCTCAGGGCCAAAGGCCACAAGTCCGGCCAGCCAGGTCGTCGGGAAGGTAGCTGACCATTGTCTTGGCAACCAAATGTGCTGACAATGGATAAGGATTTCGTCTTACCTTTCATTGTAGCTATTAGCTTGATTGTTGGTACATACTACCTGCCGATTTTTATGCTTACTTGGTTATATTATGAGTTGTAGTGGGTTTATACCGAAGAAACTGAGCTGGGTAGTGAATACCGGGTACATACTGGGACATTACCCTCTCCTGTAAGAAATAAGAAGGTTGGAATTGTATATAGTCTGGTAACCTAACATTTTTTCAACTTGTATCTTAAATTCTTTAGTTGATCTTTGGTGATGTTATTTCATATCCGGCGTCAGTGTATTTAGTTCCCTACATGCATTTTTATACATAGAGCTTAGAAAGAAATCCAGGGTAAAACTACTATTCCCTCCATTCCATAATTCTTATCATGGTTTTAGTTCAAATTTGAATTAAAACCACGGGAATAATTTATGTAAAGGAGGGAGTTCAATGGGTTGTCTTTTGCTATAATATTCTTCGTTTTTTTTTTGCGGGGAAAAGAGATTTCATTAACTAGTCACAGGGTTACAATCGTGTTCAATCACCTCAGTGATATCCGGCGGGCATACACCAATCCACGCCCCAGTTCTACCCTGAATCCGTCCTAACTTTGCCAGCTCGTGGCTGGCATTGTTTGCGTCTCTATCTATTTTAACTAAAGTACCATCTCTTTCCCGTAATGATTCTGGAATAACATTTACTCTAAACGCGTATGCAGAGATGTTCAGGTTGGTTTGCTTGATTTAGCTTGATTGCCTCCGAGCAGTCTGATTCCAGGCTGAAGGCCTGCTGGGTCCATTGCAAAGCTTTCTGCACTCCAGCCTCGATCACCAAAAGCTCTGCTTCAAGTGCGTCATGGGCTCATGGCAGTGTTGCACTGGCTGACGTGCTGCAAAGAGGACCGCTCCACGACGGTCACGCAGCACCATGCCGATTCCTGCTCGTCCATCTGTGGAGAAAGCCCCATCCACATTTAGTTTCAGTTCATTGTCTGCTGGACGTGCCCACTGCTGGAGTTTGATTTGCCTATCCTCAGTCATACCTTGTTCCCTCTTAAAGCCCTTGCGCTGATCTACCAACATCCTGCCTTTTGCAATATCAGAATCTGGGAACTGCTTGATCATCATGAGTGAGTTTAGGTAGCTCACTAGAAAATGTCTTGAGCCCTCAATTGGTGGGCAGGGTTTATTGTGGGTCATCTCATTGTGTGCATGTCAAATCCACCATATGGTCATCAAGGTCATCGCCCGCTATTCCCAGAGCTAGCATGCAAAATCTGTAGAAGCCACTCATGCTCCTCTGGTCGCAGGGCATCGAGGTTGGGAAGGTCCCAAACTCTATCATTGCACGCCATAGCGCATGGGCATGTGGGCTCTTAAGAACGTGTGTAGGGAATCCTCCTCCTCTCGTCCACATATCTGGCATATTCCCGTAGTCGCCATTCCTCTTCGGAACATGTTTACTTGGGTAGCGATTGCATTGCAGCATATCTTCCAAGCCAGAGTTTGGACTTTAGGTGGAACTGGGCACTTCCAAATCAGTCGCCAACTTGTCCTAACTCCATCTTGTCGAGAGCTTGTTGCCCCACAATCCTGCTGCATCATGTCTCGGTGGAGTGCAAGGCGGTATGCACTTCTTACTGTGAACATTCCAGTTTTCTCCGGGAACCAGGATATAAAATCGTTTTCATTCCTTCTTGACGGCTTGATCTGCATTATTTCTTTGACATTCTCATCCGAGAAGTATTGCTCCAGGCGCTGCAGGTTCCATGACCCATCCGGTAGTAGGAGATCTGCTACCCACCGGTATTTGCATCTCCCTTCAGGTGATTGCGGTTTATGGTTTGATTCCCGGGATCCAAGGATCCTGCCATGCACGTATGGTCGCGCCGTTGCCGACCCGCCATATGACTCCCTTCTTGAGCAGCTCCAAACCATACTCAATTTAATGCCACGTCGACGAGCCATTACCTGAAAACACAGTATCCAACAAAAGACCATTAGGATAATATTTAGCTTTTAAGATTTGTGCACAGAGTGTATCAGGATATTGTAACAGGCGCCAAGCCTGCCGGGCTAGCAAAGCCTGATTGAAAATTCTCATACCCGAAATCCAACGCCACCGTAATCTTTAGGTCTTAGCATGATGTCCCATGATATCCAGTGTGTCTTCCTTCGCCCATTTTCTGCTCCCCACCAGTACCTCCTAATCATCCTCATTAGCTCATCGCATAGGCCAAGTGGGAGCTTAAAGACGCTCATCACATAGACTGGAATTGCCTGGGCAATTGATTTAGTAAGGACTTCCTTTGCAGCTCGAGATTTATGATTGTCATCCCATTTCACTAGGCACTTTGAGAATTTTGTCTGGAGGCTTTCGAATTTATCTCTTAACATCCTACCTTCCGGGGTTGGGAGCCCAAGATATTTTGATTCAAAAGTTTCTTATGCCATACTTAGTATCTCTTTTACTTCCACCCTTCTTGCTTATGGACATGCCTCACCGAAAAATATAGAACATTTCCTAGGGTTGATGAGCTGGCATGTGCTCCTAGCATAGATGTCTAGCACCTCGAGAACTTTCTGCGCTTGTGCCCCCTGTGCTTTGAAAAAAAATAAGCTGTCATATGCAAATAAAAGGTGGGATACCCTGGGTGCACTCCGGCAAACTTTGAGAGGGTCAAAGTATGTGAATCAACAACATTCTGTAAAAAGTGTGGACAGGCCATCCGCAACAAACAAGAATAGGAATGGAGAGAGAGGATCACCTTGTCGGAGGCCCCGAGAAGGAGAAATACATCCAGGAGGTTTCCATTGAATTTTACCTTGTAGATCACCGAGGTGACACATGATATTATCAAGTCCACCCACCAATGAGAGAAACCTATCATTTGCATCACTTTCTTAAGAAAATCCCAATCCACCCTATCGCAAGCCTTGGATTGGTCCAACTTGTATGCACAAAAATCTTTGCTTGTATTTGGGTTGTGCTCAATAAAATGAAGGAACTCAAAGGCAACCAATGCATTATCTGTGATCAATCTTCCTGTAACAAAGGCGATCTGGTGGATTGAGACAATTTCGCCCAATATTGGTCGCATCCTATTCACCATACACTTTGCAATAATCTTATATATGACTGTACATAGACTTATTGGTCGGAAGTTCTTCAGAGTTTCAGGCTGGTCATTCTGAGGGATTAAAACAATAGAAGTGTCATTTATACCTTCATGCATGTTTCCTATAGCAAAAAATGCTTAATAACCTGTTCTTTGATAGTGCCCCAGTTTCGTTGGTAGAAGTGAGCTGGGAAGGCATCCACCCCTGCGGCTTTTAGGGGGCCTATTTGGAACAGTGCATCTCCGATTTCTTCATCCATAAAATCCCTGCATAAATCATCATTCATAGCATTAGTTACCTTTCCCTTAGTCAGGCCAATGAGGTCATCAGAATTAAGCGATGGATCACGGGTAAAAAGTTCTTGGAAATATGATGTGGCCATTCTTTCCATATCGGTACATCTTTCCAAACTCCTTCATTATCTTTGAGCCTTTTTATTTTATTAGTCCGCGCTCCTCAGACTGCTTTTTGATGAAAAAAAATTCGTGTTCCCGTAGCCCTCTTTCACCCAAGTGACACGGGATCGTTGTAGCCACATCATTTCTTCCTTGTACAAAAGCTCGTTCATAAGACCAGTAGCTTGGCGTATTTCATGTTGATCTGGACTTGCTATCTTCAAAGCTTCTAGACGTTTTCTTGATTTGTCCAATTCCCTTAAAATATTATCAAACATTTTCTTGCTCCAAGACTGCAGCGTAGTCATTACCCGGTCCCTGCATGATATCATCCAAGTCAGTCTTTTGTCCTGCTTCACCCCACTGTAGCTAATATTTATGCAAGGTCCGATTTCCTCTCCCAAAATATTTCATACTGGCGCTTTGGCTGTCGATGTGGTGCACGCACTTCTTGCTCCATCTGGACGAGTACTGGACAATGATCCGAGACAGGCAAAGTAAGGTGTACCACCCTTGTATCAGCATACCGGTCTCGCCACGCCGGCGTACTCAAACATTTGCTCTGCCAAGCCTCTTATTGTCATACGTATATGGCACACCTGAAAAGCCAAATCAGTTAGGTTGCATTCATATAAAACCTCACAGAAAGCACCGACCTGGTTTACCGGCCGAGGGTTACAAGATAGGTGCTCCTCCTGCCAAATAGCCTCGTTAAAATCACCCAAAACCAGCCACGAAAGATTTGAAATAGTTTTAAGTTGTCGAAGTTTGTCCCACATATTATGATGATCTTCTACCCATGGTTCACCATAAACACAAGGCGCCATTGGGGCGCATTTGGGGACTCACGCACATACGTATCAATATATCTTTCATTTATAGCTTGGACTTCTACAATTATTTGATCATCCAGAAAAGTGCTAAACCACCACTAAGACCATCACTACTAATACCAGTAAAACCTCTTAAACCTAACATATGACACATCTTATTTGTACTTTGCCTAGTTTCACATAAGAAAAATAAATGTGGACTCCAAACTTGGGAAATAGCAGCAAGTTCACGCACTGTCGGGTTATCCCCCCTCCACCCCCCGACAGTTGAACGATAGACAATTCATTTCTCCTGACGAGGCCCTACATTCGTCCTCGTCAGGTTTCCGGGCGCCACATGCCCCGTCGCGATCTTCCTCCTCGTCTTTGCTGCTACATTGTCCTCCTTCACGTCCTTCTTCTCCCTTTGTGCTTCCGTTGTTCCCGCCTTTCTGCCCTTCTTTGTTTTACCTCCCACCGGTGCACTGTAATTGAGAGCCAGAGATAAGTCAAGTTTCTGACCCGACCCCTCAGTTGCATCATCCTCGCCCGACGTTCTCTTGCCTAAGATCGACTCAACATCTGCCATAGACACATCAGAACCACTGAGGGGGGTTCCAAGCCAGGACAGACCTCACAGTGGTGGGATCATGTCACTGGAATGCAGTCCATACGGCGTACCGCGGTTGTCATGGGTGAGCGACGCCATCGTCTGCATGATCTGCATGGCGTTTAGTGCAAGCGCTACCTCCTCCTTCCCGCTTCCTCTTCCCTGCATGAACGTTTGCTTCCCTGGCACCACATCCATCCCCCGTGTTGCATTGTCACGTTCCCTGGCTTCCTTATCCTTGCTCAGTTTCAGCTGTAACTTGTTTAATGTGTTTGCCAGGGATATTTCTTCCTCCTCTCCAGTACGGCGTTCCTGCTCTTTAAAGCCATCATGGGCATCAACGACTGGCGGGATATCAGTGACAAGCCCACCTTGGTCGGCTTGTACCTGGCGGCCAGCATTCGGTGGTATCCCCAATGAAGAAGAATTAACACTGCCTTTGGAGAGTTGAACCTCAGAAATTTCTTGGCTGCAGGTTCGTCAGGCGTGGAGACCGCACGACTTTGGAACTTCCGTTTTGCCGAGCAGCGCAGCGTAGCATCATACTGCAATGATGGTGTTCCCATTATCCTTCTCTCAAATTGGTCCTCGTTGTGTCCAATAAAACCACAATGAAAGCAGAAATAGGGTACGCGCTAATATCGCATGTGGTAGATTTTCGGAGTTAGTTGTCCCTAGGTGATTTTGAAGCGGTCAAGAAGCCGCTGATTCAGTGGTCAATCAATGCGAATCCGAAGGTACTCGCTAAGCTCCAGCTCTTCTGCATCCGGCCACGTCTACTGCAACAACCTTGCTAAATTTTGAGCCCAGCGAGGTCTCTCCATACTCCTTTGTCTACTTCTTCCATGCATGGTACATCATAAAATCGCACCCATAGCCGGACTGTATCCAGGAAAGCTTCAGATGGCTGTGCACTGTCAACAAACGGTGCAATCAGGCAAGCCAGTGGATCCATGGTCCTGCTTTCTCAACAAATTTGTAATCGCCCTCCCGATTGAACGTGATGATGTAGAAATTGTCCTTTAGAGGTTTAAAGATCATGTTAACACGGATGTGCTAAACATCAGTAAAGTGCTTATGGATCAGGGTGAAATTCGCAGCCTTGAGCGAATAGTAGTGCGCCAACATACACCAGACCGTGGGCGCCGCTACAGGGGCCTCCTCCTCCGCTTCCTCCTCCATACAGAACTCATCCTCCAGGTTGGCCTCACCAGAGACCCTCGCTTCTGGCCCTGAATTCTTCCCCTCCGCCGTTGCTCCATCCCAGTTGCTATCCAAACCTTCTTCAACACTCATGATCGCCAGGCGTGTTTACGCAAAGACGGCACCTGCCGACGGCTTCGGGTGGGTGGGATCCTCACTAGTTCTCCCATGTTCACCCGCACCACCGGTCATCACCATTCTTCTTGCCGGAACAGATCTCAGTTGCGCACCTAGGTCGTAGATCGCTGATTGGTTGTCAAAGATCTTGATTAGGTTTGATACTCGCACGCCGTGAGACGGCTTTATATGCCTTCCCTTCCCGATCCAATCTGGAGTTTCTTTTTGGCAGACACGGTTCCAACACCCTTCCACCACCGTCGTACTCACCCTGGACTCTGCCACGCCGTCATATACTCGTAGACTTCCCAAATCAGGAGCGCTCCCATCCATAGCAGGGTGGCAGCGGCCGATTGCCTCGGCGTCGCCCTTAAGCCCTAACCCTAGATGTAGCGTAGAACAAACGGTTATATATTGCGTTAAAGTTGGATATGTGTTCGTTATCAAAGTCTGCCCATTTTGGTTTCATCTATTAATTTAAAGATGTACACACAAATAAATATTTTTGGACGGATATCAAAGTCATGCCAAGTTAACAGAAGTACATAACAAAGTGTAGCCATGATTTTTCAACAAGTCCAGGGCCATTAGACCATCTCCAACGAGGGGAAGTATGTCATTCGCGCGTTCGAATAGGTTGTGGTGGACAAAATCACGGCCCTATGCGAGAGCACAAAAAATTGTTTGTCAGCCGCTGCGTCCATCGCAATCTAAAGGTGGCCCAAATCTGTGTCTGCTATGCGTGGCCACGAAGGAAGCATAGATGTGTGGCCGGTCCTCCCCTGCCTATTCGCTGGCCTGCTAGGAAGGGCAAAACCCATTTTTTTAGTTAAAATAAAAACATATTTTTTTATTTATTAGACCTAGTCTGGGCCCTTTGCAACACCTCATCGCCATTGCCAATACGACCGATGATTCCACTCGACGCTGGTGCGGTGTGGTATGCATGAGGATTCCACTCCAACTTCAGTTGGATGGCCCTGCGCCACTGGCTGCTCTCTCTCTGGTGGCCTTCCTCCGCGCGTGCCTTGCCACGCTTGCTAGTGTGCTCCCGCTCTACGTGTCCGCGCATTAGCTACGTGGCGGCTCGTGAAGTCGGCATCCTAGTGTGCACGGAGCCAGGCCAGCCCATCGGCAGCAGCCTGTCTATTCCCCCGCTCACAATTCGCGCACCACTCCCGGTCGCGTTTCTCCTCCAGCCGGTACTCCTCCTCCAACTCCTGGTGCGCCCGCTGCTCGTGCGGGGGATCTGGAGCAGGCGGCGTGCTTCCGCTACGACAATGAGCACATCCCTCTGCGCAAAGGGGGAGCGGTGTCGATGGTAGCGTTCACCTCCTCCAGTTCACGCTGGTGAGCTACCAGCTGATGTGACGAACAAGGGCACAAGCAGTCATACAATGGTTTTATATGTGTGCAGAGGTGCTAAAACAATGTTGGTGAGTACCAGGTTTAAGTTGGTGACTAGATCTATTAAGATTGACGTAAAGTGATGGACATGAGTTGGCCATGGGAAATCTGTTAAAGTGTTGATGATACTATTGTGAATTTGAATCAGAATGACTCTAAACGACGTTGAAATTCCTTCCAGTTATATAAATGTCACGCATATCATTCGCTGCTGTGTGCTAGTGTTAAATAGAAAGAAAGGACTATAGTTGCAGGTGGAGTCATGTGCAGGTAAGGAGTAGCAGTGGAGCTCACAGAAGACAACTCGAGTCTGGAGTACATGGAAGTTTGACGATTGAACGAACTTAAGGTGGTGCAGAATATTCACCAAGGTGGAGTTTGTTGTGTTTGTGTCGAATATTATGTACAAGTTGTGATATATTTAGACTCTGAGTTGTAATAGGTGTGGATAGGTTATGATATGGACATCCCATCTATTGATACAATGGTTATACCTACAACTACAGAAATACAAGAACCAATGGCTCAAGCTTGTGCCAAACAGGTACTTGAAACTATTTCTCACATTACTGCCTAAATTAGATGTGTTTGTTAGTCTTAGAAATGATGCCCCAAGAATGGATGATAGGGACAAGCATTGGAGCATGATCATGCATGGAGATGACAACAATTATATGAGGATTGAAGAGGACGCCACAAGTGAAAATTTCGAAACTTTGAAACCACTGTAATGATGATTAAAGACTTGGACAAAGTATTCAAGATTACACTTCATAATTTCATCCAAAGTGTGACATGGAACTGCATCACCTTTATTTTTGAGCTAGGCCCATGTCAAATTCGCTGCTATTAAGTTGACCACTTTTTAGAGTCCGAATTAGAGGAGAAAATACCATCTAGAGGTTGGTTTGACCACCATACCTATGGTTGGTCGGAATCCTCAATTTTTCCTCCTCAAATACCACCATGGATGTCACTTTTAGACTTGGATTTTGTTTATACTAAAATTTAGCCATAGCTGCAACTGTCGTGTACTTCTTTTGAGGAAAACGCCTAGAACAAGACCGAATATTTAGAATCCCACCTTTTCCATAAAGCTTTCCTCATATATTCATAATATCTTGATTGCAATATTAGTTCTTACTTATTCTCGATTTTAAGTAGGAATTAGAATCCTTGCTAGTTAGGTTGATCGTGTATGTACAAGATAAGTAATTCATGGAGATTGGCCTAGCGACTGCATTGGTGCACGTACTTCGCACGTGTAGTCGGATTGTCAAGCCCGAACTCCACCAACAAATAGAATTATCTTCATCTCATCGAAAGTCCCTAGTGGTATCAGATTTCAGGTTGCTAGGTGAGATTTCCAATTTTACTAGTGTAGATTGCTTTCGCCATCATACCTAATTAAGCACGAAAATCTAAAAAAATACAATTAGGGTTTTAGATCATACCATCATATAAACCACCGTGCGCATTTGCATTGTCTTTTCAGTTTTGCATCGTTGAATTTGCGTCGACATCTTCGTGTCGAGTTACTAGTCTTAGTGTCTAGTTCCCTTAGAGTTTTGAGTACGGGTCACATTAGTCACGCTGCAGTGCCGTATGCTCGCATCGCTCACAGATCACCGCCACCACCCTATACACCACCATATCCTTCCGCCACCTCCGCATACACCCACCATATACTTCTGCCACCATATGTTACTGCCGTTCTTAAACCCTAACAATCTCCATCCACTTCTACCACGACATGACATGGATTCTTGCAGTTTCCTGCTACGCCACAAGTTCGAGTAGAATTAGGTTTAATCTTTCCTTTGTTGTTTTTGTTTCCTGCAAAATACAATTATTTATGATCATGGTACTATTTTATTAGCCACTTTTGGAGATGTTTATAGGCTAAGTTGAGAACTAAATTGATGTTTAGTACCACGTATCACCCCAAACTGATGGACAAACTGAAGTAGTCAATGTAACCTTGTCTCCTATGCTGTCGTCTATTTTAAAGAAGAACTTAAAATATGGGAAGAATGTTTATATTGAATTTGTTTACAATCGCTCGCAACATTCTACCACTAAGATGTGCCAATTTGAGAATGTGTATGGTTTTATTACCCGTGCACCTATTGATTTGTTATCATTACTATTTTCGGTGCAAAATAATTTGGATGCTACACAACGTGCCGAACTGATATTAGCATTGCATGAGACTACTAAAGATAACATAGACCACATGAATGATAAGTATAAAATTGCCAGGGATAGAGGAAGGAAAGCATGTTATGTTTCATGTTGGTGATCTTGTTTGGTTGCATTTGCGCACAGATTATTTTCCTGATTTGCACAAGTCTAAGTTAATGCCACGCATTGCAGGTCCTTTTAAGGTGCTTGAGAAAATACATTATAATGCATCAAAAGAAGCCTGGTGACCGGGTGTATACGTGAGCACGCGCTGAATATGTGACACGTGGATAACACCGTTCGTTTGTCCGTTTGGTGGAATCTGTCTCAGCGGTTGTGTGGAGCCCACGGCCCCACGCATTACGAGCAACTCCAGATCACCACGAGAACGATGAAAACGGACAACAGCGAGACCACGACCGCGCCGAGCTAGAGCCAACAATTTGGAGCGGACCACCGGGGCGTGTGCGGCATCCGACGGCTTCAACCAGACCTCCCGACCGGCCGGGCTGCTTGCCCGCGTCGTCGCCAAGGGAGAGCTCATCTTACCTCATGACGAAGGCCTCGATGTGCACGTCAAGACAAAGACTGGACGCTTGGAGCTCGGCCATGCCCTCCAGATCCAGCTGCTCCAGCACAGGTCCTCCCGCTGCTCATTTCCGCCGCTACAGATCCGGCCACCGGAGGATAAAATTCCATCTTGCACTCGGGGTAGCTAGGCGAGCGAGGTCGTGCTGACCGCGCGAGAGGAAGAGGATGGCGGCGGCCGGCGAGGGAGACACTCGGGGTGAGGCGGGGGCGAGAGAGACTCTAGGAGAGGCGCTGGAGGCAAGGGAGTACCTGCATCCCGTTGGCGGCGCACTGCTCCTCCCCTGAATCTCGATCTTTAATGCCCTTGCCTGCCGCTGCAACCCGAGCCAGCGGCGATCCACATATGCAGCCGGTGGCCGCCGTCCTATGCCGCGAGCTCGAGCGGCGCTGCCAACCTGCTCCGCTCGCGGCGACCCCAGCCCCGTGCTCTGCTCTGAATCCCTCGTTGTCCCGCAGTCCACCGCGTTCCTCCCTGAGTCCGCCACGCGAACGTGGCTTCGTCTCGACAACGGGCCGGTGCTTTATGCGAATCCTAGCCTACCCAAAAGCAGGTTAACGACGTTTGGTGTCCGTTTGTGAGGTCGGAATCTCAAAGCAAATCCAACGGTAATGGATGCATGCTCACATATACACGCGGTTACCAAATCCACTCTCTATAATGCATATAAACTTGAGTTGCATGCAGATTTTGGTACAATTAGTTCTACATTTAATATTGCAGATTTGAAACCCTACTTTGAAGAGGATGGTGAGATTGAGTTTTGGACGACTTCAATTCAAGAAGGGGAGCATGATGTGGACATCCCATCTATTGATACAACCAAGGTACCTGCAACTACACAAATACAAAGATCTATCACTGGAGCTCATGCCAAACAATTTATCTATTCAGTATTTTCATTCCTTGCAACTATTTCTCAGATACATGAGAATATGATGTTGCCTAAATTAGATGTTTTGTTACTCTTAGGAATGATGATTCTAGTATGGATGAGAGTGACAAGCATTGGAGCATGATCATGCATGAAGATGGCAGCAAACATATGATGATTGAAGAGGACGCCACAAGTGAATATTTCAAAACTTTGAGGCCACCATAATGATGATTGAAGACTTAGACGAAATATTCAAGATTACACTTCATAATTTCATCCAAATTGTGATATGGTGATACACCACCTTTATTTTTGGGCCAGTTCAGTGTCCAATTTGCAGCAATTAAGTTAGCCACCTTTTAGAGTCTGTATTGGAGGAGAATATGCCATGTAGAGATCTGTTCAGCCATACCATACCCATGGCTGGTCGAAACCCTCAACTTTTCCTCCTTAAATACCCACATGGCCATCACTTTTATACTTGGATTTTGTTTAGACTAGAAGTTAGATATTGCTGCAACTCTCGTGTACTTCTTTTGAGTCCAACACCCAGAACAAGACCGACTATTTGGAATCTCACCTTTTCAATAAAGCTTTTCTCATATATCCGCAATATCTTGATTGCAATATTAGTTCTTACTTGTTCTCGATTTGAGGCAGGAATTAAGAGACTTGTTGGTTAGGCGGATCGTGCACCTGCTAGATTAGTAACTCCCGAAGATTGGCATAGCGATTGCATTGGCACACGTACTTCGCCTCTGTAGTTGGATTGTCAAGCCCGAACTCCACCAAACAATCGAATTATCTTCATCTCATCAAAAGACCAGACACCTTCGCACTATCAGGTTAAATGTAGTGTTTGAGTCGGACTCTTGTAGAATAAGCCTCCTATATAATGTGAGGGGTGCCACACAATATAAATTATGATGACTTGATTGCGGTAGGAACGCAAGGGAAGCCGGCGGCTTATGCCGGTGCCCAATGCGGGCAAGTGCTGCAGTAGCAAAGGGGAGGAGCGCCCGTAATCATGCCCCACCGAGTAAGTGAGTTCGCTAAATTGCGTTAACAAAGATTGGTGTCGTCCTAGTGCTGTGATTGCTTAATTTTCGGTGGATCCACTATGCTCCTACAACGATAACAAGATACAAATACAATTGCATTAACAAATACAGTTCGTTACACAATTTAGAAATATGCAACTAGCATAGATTTAAAGTGCATCCGAGTTAATAAATATAAATCGCTTACAATCAGAGAAGGAAACCAACCAATTAACCATAAAAAATATGAATAATTAAATAAAAAATCATTTGTTAAATGAAATGATGTAATAATAATCAGGACAAATTTACATAGTTATGGAGCTACAACAGAAAAACTGGGCTAGCTTAGAATTAGAGGCCTAAGTTTTCTCTTTAGAATTAGAGATTTCGTGGGCTAGCTTAGCAAGAAATACAAATCACTAACCAAATACTCGGGAGGCCATGACCTAGCGCGGCCCTAACGTTGCTTCACCCCTGGATTTATAATACCACCGTCACGGGTGCATTCCCGCAAAATCTATTCACCGCTTATTGCGGGATTTAGTTGCCACACTGCACATGTGGCACAATCTTGGACCAGAACATTTACTCTAGTTTTAGCCCACGATGGAGGCTTTCTTCTTTGGGTTTGATGGTTTTTTTTTGTCTTCGGTTGTGGTTTATCCGTGGATATTCCTTCCTTTTTGTAAGGTTTTACAATGTCTTATTTATTTTGGTTATTTTTATATTTTTATTTTTGGTTATTATATTTTTGATTGGTGAACAATTTCAAACTCTGAACGATTTTTTAAAAATCTAAAAAATATTAATTTTGAATATTTTGAAAATTTGAACCTTTTTAGATCTAGAAATTTTTCAAAATCCGAACATTTCTCAAATTTTTAGAACTTTGTAGTTTAAACATTTTTTTTGAGCTTTACTGTTTTCAAAATCTTGAATTTTTTTCTTCAAATTTGAGCTGTTTGTTTTAGTTTGAACATTGAATTTTAAAAATTTCAAACCAGCTTGCCAAGTACTTCTAGGCATTGGGGGGCGGTCGGCGGTGGTTGCGTCGTGGATGGACGGCATTGTCGGGGACACGCAACATCATGTCGTCCTAAGGAAGAAGACAAGGGAGATTTTGCAAGAATTGACATTTGGGGCTTTGCCGAAAAACTTAAAAACAATACCATTTTCAGATCTATTTGCAGAAACAGTTGGGGAGACAGGGAAAATAATCACTGGCCTTCCTAGCATACTAGAAGGCCGGTTCACATATTTTGTTTTTGAAGTTTAGAGCTATTTCAACACATTTCAAACAGAGGTAGAGTTTGAAAAAATTTAGCCTTTCCACTTCAATTTAGATGCAATTTTTCTTAGTGAAATTTTACATGATGCTTAATTATGATGCACAATTAAACCCTAATTTAAATTTAGCTAATACATGAGTGCTCATCCGTTCTAGTGAAAACTGATATATAATACAGGTTTTTCTTAGTGAATTTTGGATGCTATCACTCTTCGAAAATAATAGCAGAAAACCATCTTTTATTACATATATGGGTAAAATACAGAGTTATGGTATTTCTACTAGTCTACTAGTACTAAAAGAAAGATATACTACAGTATTGGCCTGAAAACTGGCTTTGCTCAACTTCATGCATGTCAGTGTTGACTTTGGGCAACACTAACCGACATCAAGCAGGGAGGACCCCCTCGAATCTTGGCCTTGCAGACGAGCACCGTATCGAAGCAGGACACCATGTTGCACCCCGACGGCATCTTCAGCACCACGTCCACCGCCGCGTCACCTCGTTGAAGCTCGCCGGCCAGCTGGTCCCGGAGGAAGCGCGGCAGCGCTACGTCCTGCCCCCACACCCTGGCCCGACCCTCGCGCTCCCCCTTTGCCTCGGCGCAGAACGCCCCCACGGAGCCCTTGCCGAGGAATGCGTCCCCGTAGGACAGTGACGCCGTCGAGAGCTCCGGGACGCACGCCTGACACTCCTCCCTGGTGTTGCTGATGCGGAGGGTGAGGTTGAACAACGGGGATAACGTCGGGTGGCGGTCACCCGCGACGTCGTCCACGTCTAGCCCGGCGACGCCCGTGATGGAGATCGAGTACTGGGGGGGTTGGTTGTGAGGATATGCTGCCCAGCCGGACTTTTCCACCAGAAAATATAGGCCACCACACATGACCGCGAGGAGCACCGCGCCGAGGAGCACGATCAGTAGGTCGCGGCACCTTGGTCTTTCGTTGCAGCTTTGTCCCGTCATGCTCGCAAAAGCTTCCTGATCTCGATCCTTGGACCTTGCGTGCTCTTTGATCAGGACGTAGTTCTGCTCGAACGGCCGTACGTGGTGCAGAAGCAGCTCAGCGATCGGTATAAAAGGAGGAGGTCGTTCCGTCGTTGTCTGGGCACGTTCGCGGACGGATACGGATTCTTGGTCCGTCCCGGAATAGGCAAGTTGTTTTAGTTTGCACACAGGATTCATAATCGTCCCGGAATCTGGAAGCTACGGCGTGCTTGATCTGCCGCATCTGCGGGCTTGTTTGCTCTTGTGTTAATCGGAGAGGAACTAGGAGTACTATGCAGCATAGCTGATGCTGATATACAAGTCCTATGTCGGCTGATGGAGCACCTCCAGCTTCAAATTTGGTCTAGATCATAGCGAAGTCACATCTGAAGGGTATATTACTGTAGTTTTTTCCATTTGAACCTACTGTTGAGGATACTGATCCTTATGAATACATATATAGTACTTTGTCTGTTGTTCTCGTGACCTGTTGCTGCATATTGACTGCCCTTCTTTTCTTTGACATTTTTTTTTTTTGAAATGGAGGCAAAAGCTTTACCGCATCTATTAATTAAGAAGAGTGTGCTCAGTTTCTAGAAGAAAACCGAGCGAAAACCTACAGCAACAGGGCCAAGCCCACACAAACAACACACCCACAACTAAGACACTCCAACATCGCGACACTAACAAACACTCAAACACGACAGTCCAACATCGAGCCGCAAAGGACAAGCTACGACATAGGGGGCACCCAACTGCAGGTCCAGGGTAGGCAATAGCCAAGGTAGCGAGAAAATCACAAACTTCTCTGGCGACGACCGCTCCAGGCACCGCTGACAACAGTCCAGACTCCGAAACCTCATCACCAATAGAAACCACCTACCTGTCAAACTCAGGCGAGAGAGAGACTGCAGCGTCAACAAAATCACACTTCTCAAAGCCAAGACACGGCGGAGAAGCCACATCCGAGGACTCGTGTGAGCCGGGCCTCGCTTCCTCGACCAAAGGAGGCGTAAGCACACCACCACACAACTCCATTAGCTCAGGCAAGATATGCATGACCGGAGCCGTAAGTGCCAAGCTCGCCCTAGCTCGAGGAGATCAGAAACAACCATGAAGGCCTGCTCCGCTCGTGCCCACTTTGCCAACAACAGGAGGAACCAATGGATCAACAGGCGTCTGGGAGAGCCTACCCAACTGTTGGAGATATGCCCAAGAGGCAATAATAAAATGGTTATTATAATATATCTTTGTGTTTATGATAATGTTTACATACCATGCTATAATTGTATTAACCGAAACATTGATACATGTGTGATATGTAAACAACAAAGAGTCCCTAGTATGCCTCTTAACTCTAGCTTGTTGATTAATGGATGATTAGTTTCATAATCATGAACATTGGATGTTATTAATAACAAGGTTATATCATTGTATGAATGATGTAATGGACACACCCAATTAAGCGTAGCATAAGATCACGTCATTAAGTTATTTGCTATAAGCTTTCGATACATAGTTACCTAGTCCTTATGACCATGAGATCATATAAATCACTTATACCGGAAAGGTACTTTGATTACATCAAACGCCACTGCGTAAATGGGTGGTTATAAAGGTGGGATTAAGTATCCGGAAAGTATGAGTTGAGGCATATGGATCAACAGTGGGATTTATCCATCCCGATGACGGATAGATATACTCTGGGCCCTCTCGGTGGAATGTCGTCTAATGTCTTGCAAGCATATGAATAAGTTCATAAGAGACCACATACCACGGTACGAGTAAAGAGTACTTGTCAGGAGACGAGGTTGAACAAGGTATAGAGTGATACCGATGATCAAACCTCGGACAAGTAAAATATCGCGTGACGAAGGGAATTGGTATCGTATGTGAATGGTTCATTCGATCACTGAAGTCATCGTTGAATATGTGGGAGCCATTATGGATCTCCAGATCCCGCTATTGGTTATTGGTCGGAGAGAGTACTCAACCATGTCCGCATAGTTCGCGAACCGTAGGGTGACACACTTAAGGTTTGATGTTGAAATAGTAGAACTTGAATATGGAATGGAGTTCGAAGATTTGTTCGAAGTCCCGGATGAGATCCCGGGCATCACGAGGAGTTCCGGAATGGTCCGGAGAATAAGATTCATATATAGGAAGTCATTTTATGAGTTTGAAAATGATTCGGTGCGTTTATGGAAGGTGCTAGAAGGTTCTAGAATATTCCGGAAGAATGTCACTTTGGAAGGCGGAGTCCCGAAGGGATTCCACCACCATGGCCGGCCAACCCTAGGGGGTGGAGTCCCAGGTGGACTCCACCTATGGTGGCCGGCCACCCCCTCCCAAGGGAAGGTGGGAATCCGACCTCTAGTGGGAGTCCTAGCTTGGGTAGGTTTCATGTCATATGGAAGGTTTTGGTTTGGGGTCTTATTCGAAGACTTGTAGTCCAACACTTGGGGTTCCACCTATATAATGAGGGGCATAGGGGAGGGGGCCGGTCACAATAGAGCCACAAGTTGGCCGCACCCCTTGAGGCCGGCCACCCCCTCTCCCAAACCCTAGCCGCCCCCTCTCTCCTCCTCTTCTCCCGCACGCTTAGCGAAGCTCCGCCGGAGATCTCCACCGCCACCGCCACCACGCCGTCGTGCTGCCGGATTCAAGGAGGAGCTACTACTTCCGCTGCCCGCTGGAACGGGGAGAAGGACGTCGTCTTCATCAACACCGAACGTGTGACCGAGTACGGAGGTGCTGCCCGATCATGGCACCGTGATCAAGATCTTCTACGCGCTTTTGCAAGCGGCAAGTGATCGTCTACCGCAGCAATAAGAGCCTACTCTTATAGGATTTGGAAATCTTCAAGGGTTAGTCTTGATCATCCCCTCGTTGCTCCCGTCTTCTAGATTGCATCTTGGCTTGGATTGCGTTCTCGCGGTAGGAAATTTTTTGTTTTCTATGCAACGAATCCCTACAGTGGTATCAGAGCCGTGTCTATGCATAGATGGTTGCACGAGTAGAACACAATGGTTTTGTGGGCGTTGATGATCTTGTTATCTTTAGTTTGAGTACTTTGCATCTTTGTGGCATAGTGGGATGAAGCGGCTCGGACTAACTTTACATGACCGCGTTCATGAGACTTGTTCCTCGTTCGACATGCAACTTGTATTGCATAAGAGGCTTTGCGGGTGTCTGTCTCTCCTACTATAGTGAAGATTCAATTTACTCTTCTATTGACAACATTAGTATCACCGTTGTGGTTCATGTTCGTAGGTAGATTAGATCTCTCTCGAAAACCCTAAACCACGTAAAATATGCAAACCAAATTAGAGACGTCTAACTTGTTTTTGCAGGGTTTGGTGATGTGATATGGCCATAATGTGATGATGAATATGTATGAGATAATCATTAGTGTATTGTGGCAACCGGCAGGAGCCTTATGGTTGTCTTTATATTTCATGTTGAGTAGTATTTCAAAGTAGTTGTAATAGTTGCTACATGAGGTGAACAACCATGAAGACGGCGCCATGAACCTTGACGCTACGCCGACGATGATGGAGATCATGCCCGAAGATGATGGAGATCATGTCCGTGCTTTGGAGATGAAGATCAAAGGCGCAAAGACAAAAGGGCCATATCATATCACATATGAACTGCATGTGATGTTAATCCTTTATGCATCTTATTTTGCTTAGATCGCGATGGTAGCATTATAAGATGATCCCTCACATTAATATCAAGATAATAAAGTGTTCTCCCCTCGTATGCACCGTTGTACGCTTAAATCGTTTCGAAGCATCTCGTGATGATCGGATGTGATAGATTCAACGATTCACATACAACGGGTGTAAGCCATGTTGCACATGCGGAATACTTGGGTTTGCTTGATGAGCCTAGCATGTACAGACATGGCCTCGGGACAACGGAAACCGAAAGGTTGAACACGAGTCATATGGATGATATGATCAACATGTTGATGTTCACCATTGAAGCTACATCATCTCACGTGATGATCGGTTTTGGTGTAGTGGATGTGGATCGTGTACCACTTAACAACTATGAGGGATGTTGTATTAAGTGGGAGTTCATTAGTAATTAGATTAAAACATGAACTAATTATCATAAACATAGTCTGAGTAGTATTTTGAATTAATTTTGTAGTATTGGCATCCGTTTTTCTACCATGCGCTAGTCTTGTTATTGAGATAGAAATACTGTTAAAATCTGACAAGAAACTTTACGGATTGGTACCGTATTGTTAAAGTATCAAGAATTGATTAAGTCCTATTGCAAACTTTTAGTAAACCTCACATTGTTGATTCAAAGAGTTATGGTTTCAATTAGTACCTAAAGTTATCTTGTCTCCGTGAAACTTGAAGTTCAAATCTGTTTGAAAAGTAAGGAGCTGAAAATTTAGTTTTCAGAAATAATCAAGGTATGAGATATATGTGATATCTAAGACCTTATTGCAAGATGATAGAATATAATTTGGTGAGATTACATGAACTCATAAGTTTTATGGGAATGTATGAAGGTTGAAGACGCCAGGCGTCACAATCCTCCAACTATTGGGGCACTAATAATATTCGCATATCCATGAAGTTATCATCCTTAGTATGCACCGTTGCTAAGACTCGTCGTTTCGAAGCATCACGTGATGATCGGGTGTGATAGATTCTACGTGTGCTTACAACGGGTGCAAGCCAGATTTGCACATGCGAATACCAAGGTTAAAACTTTACGAGCCTAGCATGTACGTACATGGTCTCGAAAGTCGTCATGATATGATGGATAAAATTATGAGTGAAATTGTTCATCATATTACAAAGTTACTAATAGTGAAATCTGAAACACTTTTCATATGATGATCAACTTAAAGTAAGAACCTCAAGGTTATTGGTATTTGACCAACAAACCTAGAAGTTAATAATGTTAAAGTGTTTTTCTGAATAATGAGGAAAGCTAAAAGAGAAACTGCAAAAGATTTTTTGGCAAAAAGAAAAGAAAAGACTAGAAGGTCTAGCTCAGGTGTATATAAATGATATATATGTTATGGTTGTATTCCTAGTTAAGTCACACTATGAAATTCTTGGGTATTAGTACTATATTGGTTGGTATGAAGTGTCATACAAAACAACGCAATACAAGAATACAGTGGCCTAAGTGACTGACAAGGAATATGATAGGAATGCACGTCTGGAACAAAAATAAAGTGTTATTATGTTCGTCGTTGGCATTCTATCTAGCCCTTAGAATTTATAATAAAGAACTTAATAATTGTTATTTTGCTCTGGTCAAATGAAAATAATGAGTTGTTCAAATTATGACATTACTCCATGTACGATGGATAAGTTATTATAAATCTTAATGGTGAAACACACATACATAACACTGACGCTAAAATGCCATAAGGCATGATTTAAATTCCACTTATTTGTGGAACCGCCATTTAGGTCATGTTAGAAAGGAAAGCATGAAGGAACTCCATGTAAATGGATTTTTTGGAGTCATTTGATTTTTATATCATTTGGCGCTTGCAAATCTTTTCTAAAGAGAATGATTAAAATACCGTTCACAGGCCAAGAGTTGAACGGGCAACTAACTTAGTGAAAACATACATGATGATGTATGTGGTTCACTGGACATAGTTGTGTGCGGGAGATTCTTCTACTTCATACAAACTTCCAACAATGAATTGAGTATATATATGTGGATATATTCGATAAGGAAGAAGTTTGAAACATTTGAATAGATTCAAATAAATTTCAGCATGAAGTGGAAATCATCGTAATAGAAAAGTCAAATATCTATGATTGGATCATAGTGGAAATATTTGAATTACTAGTTTTAGCGAACATCTAAGAGAGTTATGAAATTGTTCTACAACTCACGTTTCTTGGAGTATCATAGTGATGATGAAGTATCCGAGAGATGTATCCAAACCTTGTTGGGTCAATGATGAGATAAAATATTAATGCCATTATATTTTTTTTGTGGATTATGCTTTAGAGACTACCACTTTTACACTTAATAGAGCATCATCATGATCCGTTGAAATGACACCATACGAGTTATGGCATGGATATGAATCCTAATAGTCTTTTCTTAAAATTTTGGTATGCATAGCATAAGTAAATAAGTTTACAACCAAAATCGGATGAATGTCTTTGTTGGTTATTCCAGAGAATTGATTGGGAATTCTTCCCACTATGTAGACAAAGACAAAAGTGTTTGTTAATGTTTCTTATTTCCAAGAAATTGTTTCTAGCGAAGTATTTGAGTGGGAGGACAATAGAACTTGATAAGGTTTATGAACCTGAGCATAATGATCAGAGTAGCGCAGCATCGGAATTGGTTCCGGAAGCGGCCACGACGGTCATGGCTCTCATGACTACAAAGTGTTTTAGCCATGGAGATCGAAGTACATATTAAACCTTGTAGGTATGGTTTACTTTGTGATCAAATAAATGATTTGTGCACAAAAGATTGTTTTTGAACAATGATAAACCAACTACAAACAAAGAAGTTATGATGGACCCTGACTCCGTTAAAATGGCTATACGCCATGAAATCCAAAATAGATGAATACTTTTTGAAAGTAAATGGATCTATAAAATTGATGGACTTGGATGAAATATCCTTGAAAAAGCTTGACCTGTCGAAAAGTTGTTTACGACAAAGTTCAAAGAGTTGACTACGATAAGATTAGATCTTCCGTAGCAATGCTTATAGTCTATGTGGATTATTCTAGTAATCACTATATATTTCTTTTATGACATATGTTAGTAGGTGGCAAAATACATTACTTATCAGAAGTATGTATTAAAGGTGTATACAAGATACAACCAAGAGTTTTGCTGGTCCATGGAATACTAGATAGGTATACAAACTTCAATTGGATGAAGTGAGTATCACGGAGTTAGAATCTTCACCAGATGAAATAGTCAAAGAGTTTTTGATTTCATCAGAGATGATGAAGAGGCTTGCATTTGCAAGAAATTAAGTGGGAGCGCTGAGACATATTTATAATACTTTATGTAGACGACATATAGTTGGTTATAAATAATGTAATTATATACTTGATTAGAATGTTTCATTTAACTTTAATGAAAGGATATGGACTGAAACAAATTTTGTGTCAATATCTATAAAGATAGATTGAAACACATAATAAGTTTAAGTCAAAGTACATTGAATAGATATTGAAATAGTTCAATATAGAAATATTAAGAAAATATTCTTGTCATGTTAAGTTTTAACAAGACTTGAGTGTATCTGACACTCAATGAGTAAAAACACATGAGTGATTATAGATCACGAATAATATGTACACAATCAGATGTCCTGTGCTATAAAGTGTTATGAGCATATACCAGAATGATTCATATGATGATCATTGGACGACAGTAAGAATATCCCTGAGTACTTTAGAAGAACTAAGGATATATATATATATATAGTTTTGTATGAGATAATGACAAATAAATCGCTGTAAAGTGTTGCACCGATATTAGTTTGATCACATATAAAAATAAAATTCAAATCTCAAATTAGGCTAAGTGTTGTTTAAAAGGTAGCACAATGAGATAGAAGTTGTCTATGCTAGATTTATAAGAGTTCTAAATATTGTGACGGATTCTACAAAAGAAGGCAGAGTATGTCATTGTTTTGACAATGACATAGGATGTTAAGTCAAGAGGTTCTTTTAGAACTTGGTGTAGTTCCGACAGAGTCAGAACTTTGAAGCTATATTGTATGTGACAATATTAATGACATATTTCAGACCGCGGAATTAAGGTTCCACCAGAAGACCAAACATATTTAATGCCGACTCATTTGGAAATGAGTGATGCGTTGAGACGCAAATGAATTACAAAATACATACGTTTCTGAGCATGTCAGATCCGTTGACTAAAACCTCTCCTGTGAGCAAAACATGATAAAGCACCAGAAGGCCAAGGTGTTATATCTTTACAAATGTAAACTAGATTATTGACTCTAGTGCAAGTGGGAGACTGTTGGAGATATGCCCAAGAGGCAATAATAAAATGGTTATTATAATATATCTTTGTGTTTATGATAATGTTTACATACCATGCTATAATTGTATTAACCGAAACATTGATACATGTGTGATATGTAAACAACAAAGAGTCCCTAGTATGCCTCTTAACTAGCTTGTTGATTAATGGATGATTAGTTTCATAATCATGAACATTGGATGTTATTAATAACAAGGTTATATCATTGTATGAATGATGTAATGGACACACCCAATTAAGCGTAGCATAAGATCACGTCATTAAGTTATTTGCTAGTCCTTATGACCATGAGATCATATAAATCACTTATACCGAAAAGGTACTTTGATTACATCAAACGCCACTGCGTAAATGGGTGGTTATAAAGGTGGGATTAAGTATCCGGAAAGTATGAGTTGAGGCATATGGATCAACAGTGGGATTTGTCCATCCCGATGACGGATAGATATACTCTGGGCCCTCTCGGTGGAATGTCGTCTAATGTCTTGCAAGCATATGAATAAGTTCATAAGAGACCACATACCACGGTACGAGTAAAGAGTACTTGTCAGGATACGAGGTTGAACAAGGTATAGAGTGATACCGATGATCAAACCTCGGACAAGTAAAATATCGCGTGACAAAGGGAATTGGTATCGTATGTGAATGGTTCATTCGATCACTGAAGTCATCGTTGAATATGTGGGAGCCATTATGGATCTCTAGATCCCGCTATTGGTTATTGGTCGGAGAGAGTACTCAACCATGTCCGCATAGTTCGCGAACCGTAGGGTGACACACTTAAGGTTTGATGTTGAAATGGTAGAACTTGAATATGGAATGGAGTTCGAAGATTTGTTCGAAGTCCAGGATGAGATCCCGGACATCACGAGGAGTTCCGGAATGGTCCGGAGAATAAGATTCATATATAGGAAGTCATTTTATGAGTTTGAAAATGATTCGGTGCGTTTATGGAAGGTGCTAGAAGGTTCTAGAATATTCCGGAAGAATGTCACTTTGGAACGCGGAGTCCCGAAGGGATTCCACCACAATGGCCGGCCAACCCTAGGGGGTGGAGTCCCAGGTGGACTCCACCTATGGTGGCCGGCCACCCCCTCCCAAGGGAAGGTGGGAATCCCACCTCTAGTGGGAGTCCTAGCTTGGGTAGGTTTCATGTCATATGGAAGGTTTTGGTTTGGGGTCTTATTCGAAGACTTGTAGTCCAACACTTGGGGTTCCACCTATATAATGAGGGGCATAGGTGTGGGGGCCGGTCACAATAGAGCCACAAGTTGGCCGCACCCCTTGAGGCCGGCCACCCCCTCTCCCAAACCCTAGCCGCCCCCTCTCTCCTCCTCTTCTCCTGCACGCTTAGCGAAGCTCCGCCGGAGATCTCCATCGCCACCACCACCACGCCGTCGTGCTGCTGGATTCAAGGAGGAGCTACTACTTCCGCTGCCCGCTGGAACGGGGAGAAGGACGTCGTCTTCATCAACACCGAAAGTGTGACCGAGTACGGAGGTGCTGCCCGATCGTGGCACCGTGATCAAGATCTTCTACGCGCTTTTGCAAGCGGCAAGTGATCGTCTACCGCAGCAATAAGAGCCTACTCTTATAGGCTTTGGAAATCTTCAAGGGTTAGTCTTGATCATCCCCTCGTTGCTCCCGTCTTCTAGATTGCATCTTGGCTTGGATTGCGTTCTCGCGGTAGGAAAATTTTTGTTTTCTATGCAACGAATCCCTACACCAACACAGCTTCCGCCCGCTCCAGAAAGCCCCCAACCGCAAGCATCTACCGTGCAAGGAGTCAACAGCCTCTTGAAGAGGACGGACGGCCTCCTGAAGCAACTTAGCTTGCACCTCCAAAGCAGATTTTGTATCCGATGAGGCCAAAGAGCTAACAGGAGCAGCAACAACTGACGCCCAGGATCGACGATAAGGCACAACGGACGGGAGCGAGACCTCACTCTGGACCCGGTGAGGAGCATTCGGGCGGGGCGACAATTCGACATGGCCAGCCAACCAACTGAGAGGACGCCAAGCGTTGCGACAAACACGCGCCCGATGACCGTTCTCGAGGCATCGAGAGCACCTGAAGGGTTCACAACAAATCGCAGCGCGGTGCATCTACCCTTGAGCCAAGCAGGGACAGGAGGGCGAGCAAAAGTCGGGGCCGGCGGAGCCAGGCGACGCAGGCCGCGCCGCGGCAACACCTCCTTCAAACCATCACGATCGCCCGCCACACCATCCACCTCCACGCCATCAACCGTGACAACAGCAGCAGTGTTGAAGGTCTTGGTGGCCGGTGGCGTCTGGGGGACCAGTTCCTCTTCGCCGTCCTCGTCGATGTTGTCCGCATTCGGAGTATACAGTATAGTGATGATGCTGAACACTACCGTGTTTCTGTTTCAAGTATTTGGAAAAAATCCGTCTAAAATATTTACTATTCTGAGCGCCTCCTGTTTGGGTTGCCGCTAATACTTTCTCCACCTGGTTTAAATTTTGTGGATTGTTCAGTTGACACTAATTTCGCTCCAATTGGAATATCATTTGGTTCCACCATTTTTTGTGGTTTGTTCTGACGATATTTTTTCTTCCACAATAGGCGTTACTGATCCCATAAGTTAAATTTTATTTGACTCAAAGTCCAATTTTCCAGTTGATGATGTTATTTGTTCTTTGGACATCACATTTTTGTTCCACTGTGACTATATATTTTATTCCGCTAATTATTTTTTTCGCTTTCATGTGAGCTACTTTTTATTTTAACTTAATATGACGGTAATTTTTGTTCCTTTTTATACACACTTAGTTGTGTACAGCGCCAGCTTATCCCAATCAGTCTTTTACATACCTAGCCGACAACATTTGCCTGTCTAGAAATTGTTTTTTTTTAAATGTAGTACAACCGCAAACATTAATATACATGCGCATACACTTATCCTTATGAACACACATACGTGCACTCTCTCAATATGAGCACCTGCGAAAGACTAAGACGACGAGTCATGAGGTTGGCGAAGTCACTAGATACGCATTGTCGAGGGAGCTCCTCGGCAATGCCCATCATGAGGGGTTTAGGGTTGATGGAATCCTGCAGGCTAACAAGGGACATCGGATACCACACGAACATGGAGAGAGATTTACCCAGGTTCGGGGCACTCGATTAGGTAAAACCCTTACTTCCTGCTTATCTGATTTTGATTTGTCATGTAAAATTTGTTACAATGGGGTAGCCGATAGACTACTACGATGAACTCGTCGGGAGGCAAGTATTCTAGGTTTTGTGTATGCTAAGTTGCGAGGGTTTCGTGTGTTCCTCTATGTTCTGTGTTCGGCAAGTCCTCTCCTGGCCTTTATATAGCAGGCAAGGTCCCGAGAGTCCTGTCCGAACTCGACTAGGTTACATTAAGATCCGATCAACTCTTTCCTTTATTGACATCTTCTTGCCTTGTTCGTCAATAATCCATCTTCTGGTAAGTTTCATCCGTTGTAAGCGATGAATGAGCCCACCTTGGATCGGTGCAATCTTCATGGGCCCCTAGTTGGGCCAAGGGAGGTAGACTAATATCGGGTACCCGAAAGGTAATGCCCACATCAGTAGCCCCCGAGTGACTGGCTGAAGCGAAGCTTTGGCAGGTACTATAGTTGTCCTCATCCAAATATCCTGATAAGTCAAAGAAAATTGAGTCTCCATGCTCGTTGTAGAATCGAAGGTGCTTGATATTGGGTGCGCGTCCAGCACTCCCGATGGGAGTAGCCCCCGATTCTAGGGACGGATGTTTGCAACCATGCATAGACTCAAGTTTTACTACTCGAAGATCTTGTAGTCGATGTTTTGGAATTTCCTTCATCATCCTATACTTTTAGTGTATCGGGTCCTCTGATACTTCGGGTGAAGCTGAACAATTGATTGTACATAAGGGATGAAAGTAACAAGCCTAGTTTTACTCGATAGATCAACACTAGTTAATTGTCGATGGCAAAACAACGTTGCCTTACACAGATTCAAGTCCTCGGGCTTGAACCTGGATTTGCTGGAACCTTTAGGCCCGTTCGCCTTTGGATTTCTTCGGTTATTGATGCCTTTGTTGTTTTTATCGGGTGCACGTCCAGCGCTCCCGATAGTAGTATCCCTCGAGTCTAGGGACGGATTTTTACAACCATGCGTAGACTCAAGTCGAGTAGCCGAAATTTATAAATCTCTTCGAGTGTTATTTCTGTCCGATTGCTCCGCCGTGCAGAAAACCCAATGACTTTTGATGACATCAGCAATGACGTGGTAACCGTAGCAGCTCGATTGACAGGATGCGACCCCACGGGCCCACCCTATGCCTGCGCGGTCAGTTAGAAAATGACTGATCCTTGCGCATTAACCCAGGCGTTTCCTCGATTTTTGCGCGTAGTGGGGGTAGTGGGCCACCGGTTTCTCTCCCCTTGCGACACGTGTGGACTTAGACTCCCGCCCATTTCCCTTGATGCAGATTTGGCGGCCATGATCTCAGGTGACCTTTCCTTTATAAAAGGGGGTGTACACTTTAATCTTTTTTACCCCTGCTTCAGCTCTCATCTTCCTCTTTGTTTTCACCTCGCCATTGTTGCCACTCTCAAATCCTCGAAGCTTTACGAGAAAGAGCTTCTCCTGCACCATGGGCAAGAAGAAGATGGCTGGATCTTCCGGCGCCACCACGAGTGCCATGGATTCGAGGGAGCCCACTTCCGTACGCAAGTCTGATGCTGGCGCCAAGGATCCCCAATGCGACTGGGTAGCCTCCTCCATCACCAAGCGCGATGAGAAGAAACTGAGGAATTTGGGGTTGATCTTAGCCAATGAGGGGGACGTCATCTTCCCAGGTTCCGACTCTCGCCCATGCCTCCCAATGACTTCACTGTTATGTTTCCAGCATTTCTACATTGTGGGATGTCCCTTCCAGCCCACGAATTTCTCCGATGCCTCCTTTTTTTTCTATGGAATCCAGGTTTGGCAGCTGACTCCAAATTCCATCCTGCAATTGGCAATTTTTTGGCCTTCCTCGGTATTGAACTACTCGCAATCATAGCATAGTTCTCAATGTATGCCAAGTACCGGCTTGCTATTGAAATACGATGTATTCTAAAAAAAATGTCAACAAGGGCCCTTTTTGCTGTCTCACATGCAAACTTAATCCTCATCACATCCTCATGCATCGCATGCAGAAAGATATTCGTATTTGTATCTGATCTTTCATATGAAAATATGCTCTACCCTAAACCACTCCCCTTGATTCCCATTTCATGACAAGAATTTCAAAAATATAATCCATATGTCCATGTTTGAAAAGGGCAACTTTTACCAAGTACTAAACATCAATTTCCATCCTATTTTGTAAGAAATTGGTACAAATATAGTGTCAACTTCTTAAAATCACCAAGTGAAAACTTTAACGTGAAAAATATATGGTATATTTTTGAAGCTCTTGTCGAAATCTGTTATCACCAGAATTTAACCGAGTCAGAGGTGGGCCGCGATCAAGTTGGACTTGAAGAATACGCATGGAAGAAATACGTGAATCGGCCTGTTATGCAAAGTTTGGGCTAGTTTGCCCGTGTATCTGTAACATAGTAGATTACGTGTCGGTTAGTTAGAGTTTGCCTCGTGCACGGTTGGGATTATTCCCACGTTAGAAAGTCTACGGACTATAAATATGTATCTAGGGTTTATGAAATAAACAACAACCAACGTTCAACACAAATCAATCTCGGCGCATCGCCAACTCCTTCGTCTCGAGGGTTTCTTCCGGTAAGCATCATGCTGCCTAGATCGCATCTTGCGATCTAGGCAGCACAGGCTTATTTCGTTGTTCATGCGTTGCTCGTACTGAAGCCTTTTTGATGGCGAGCAACGTAGTTATCTTAGATGTGTTAGGGTTAGCATTGTTCTTCGTATCATATGCTGTCGTAGTCCAACCCTTATACATCTAGCCGCCCTTACACCTATCTTAGGTGTAGGGGCGGCACCCCGCTTGATCATTATTTAGTAGATCCGATCCGTTACGGTTGCTCCTTGTTCTTCAAGGATTAGTTTAATATCTGCAATAGTTAGGCCTTACAAAGGGTTGGAGGATCCAGCGGCGTGTAGGGTGTCGTTTGCTAGCCCTAGACAGGATGTTCCGAGGATCAACCTCGTGTTGGTTTTTAGGCTTTGTCTAGGACCGGCTTACGATCACCGTACGTGACCGCGAGGCCCAATCGTGAGTAGGATGATCCGATTATGCGGTGAAAACCCTAAATCGTCGTAGATCGTTTTAGCTTTATCTTGATCAAGCAGGACCACCATATATTCGTGCACCTCGTACGAATCATGGGTGGATCGGCTCTTTGAGCCGATTCACAGGATAACCTGAGAGCCGATCGAGGCTCGTATTTAATGTTTACGTGTATGCCATGCAGGAAACTAAGCGAGGCATCTCCATCACCTTCCTGACCAGGTATAGGTCAGGTGGCACGCCCTTGCACCAGCATCGGACGTGCGTGCCGGAGGCTTTGCGGGCCGTCGCTCAGAGGGACCAGGGCCAGCCGCAGCCCTAAGTTGTTCCCGGCTCTACTGTGTTGCCCGTCGCTGCTCGCCAGTGGGTTTCTGACCGCAACACATTCTGACACGCCCGGTGGGATGATCTTCTACATCAACCACATCGCCATCTACATCTGAGATGGCGGACGGCACTCCAGTCACGGACGAGGACCTGACCGACGAGCTCAAGAAGAAGTATGACGAGGTCAAAGCTATCCTCGAGGCCGACCTCATCGGCTCTTTTCACAGAACCCGTTCGCATGGCATCAGGTGGAAGGGGTTCTCGCCTGACGGTGCACTCGATGGAATAGACCTGTCCGCCCCGTCAGAAGAATGCACCAGGTCCCTGCGTCAGGAGATCAACTACATGGTGGCTCACTCGCTGCACCGCCACTCTGAGAACCTGGTGAACACTCTGGAGCGTGTCGCTCTTCGGGTGATCCAGGAGATCATGAGGCACCAGTACTCTCCGTCAGGACCAGCTCTCGGGACACATCAAGGAGAGATGCCACTCCAGTCCCGTCCACCGCTGCCGTTTGCGTTGGCAGCGCCAGAAGTGCCGAATTCACCGGCATTCGTCGTCTACAAGATCGGTGGTGACCCTAGTGACTGCCAGTTCTTGCATGAGGCGCCTAAGGAGATCCCTCACGGGTACATGTGCACATACGTGCCAGACTGCGGTAACTGGGCGCTCACAAACCAGGCCGCAACAGCAGGGACTTCTGGGAAAGCAGGAGGAACGTCAGCGACGGATCCTGAGAAGCAGACGTGGCTAGCTAAGTATGCCACTCCGACGAACCTCCAGAGCTCAGCTCCTGCAGTTGGCTCAGAGCTGGAAAAGCAAGCATGGCTGGCTAAGTACGCCACCCCGGCGAATCTTCAGAGTTCGACTCCTACAGCCAGCACCGCGGATCAAATCAGTACTATACTGAGAGATCAGTTCGGCATGGTGCCGAAAAGGAGAACAATCGGCTATTCCAAGCCGTACCCCGATGAATACGAGTTGGTCCCGCTACCACCCAAATATCGGCTCCCTGACTTCTCCAAGTTCAGTGGATCAGATGGTTCCAGCTCCATCGAGCATGTGAGCCGATATTTGGCACAGCTAGGAACGGCCTCAGCGTCGGATCCACTACGCGTGAGGTTCTTCGCACAGTCCCTCACGGGATCGGCTTTCGGGTGGTACACTTCGTTGCCACCGGACTCGATCCGGACTTGGAAGCAGTTGGAAGAACAGTTCCACATGCAGTTTCACTCAGAAGCTTCCGAGGCCGACATTGCCGATCTAGCTCAGATACATCAGAAGCGTGGAGAAACCGTGGCAGAGTACGTCCAGCGCTTCAGAAATCTAAGGAACCGATGTTATTCGGCTCGTGTGACTGAAAAAGAAGCAGTCGAGTTGGCAGTGGTGGGCCTTGCATCACAAATCAAGGACATGGCCTCCCAAGCAGACTACCCTTCACTGGCGCACATGGTTCAGAAACTGTCAGCATATGAACAGCGCCATCCGGACTTGTACCAGGACAAATTCAAGCGTGCGGTAGTCCTGGTTGAGGCAGATGAAGACGAAGGCTCTGCGGGAGACCAAGAGGTAGCAGTGGCTGAATGGACTCGGGGGGCAAACCCCGTGTCCTGCAAATGGGTTAAGCCACCAGGTCCGCCCAGAGGGTTCGATTTTGACGTGACCAAAACTGAGCAAATCTTCGACCTCTTACTCAAGGAGAAGCAGTTGAAGATACCCGAAGGCCTCAAAATCCCCACGGTACAGGAGCTGAATGGAAAGCCATACTGCAAATGGCATAACTCGCTCTCCCATGCCACCAACGACTGCAGGGTGTGGCGTCAGCAGATCCAAATGGCGATAGAACAAGGACGTCTGATTTTCAACCAGTACGCCATGAAGGTCGACACCCACCCCTTCCCCGCCGTTAACATGGTGGAGTGCACTTACCCTGAAGGTTGCCAGCCAGGGTCCTCGTTCAGCATCAACATGGTAGGATTTGGACACCACGCTGGCAAGGATGGAGACGAGGGCAGCTGCTCTCGTAGCAAGGATACAGAGGAAGCCGCTCCACGCGATCGGCTCCGTCACGATGGCAAGCGCTACATCACAGAGGGAGAAGTAAGAAATGTGAGATATCAGTGACCTCTCTCTGATCACCTCCTCAACAAGTATGTGAGTCAGTATGACCAACGCCGACGATCCAGCGATGATGATGAAAGAGATCGTCTGGCTAGAAAAGCCAGAAGACATCGTCGACATGATCGCGATGAGGAGGAGTACGAGCGCTGTGCCAAAGAAAAATCAAGGGAGCAAGACGACGAAGATAGGCACTGGGACTGTCCCTTCTTCAGACACTGCTGGGATTCAGGAATGAGCCGATTGCCTACAATCGGCAATTGCCCAGAATGTAACCAGAAGAAGAAGGAGGCAGCCAACGTGTCCGTGTTCCAACGCCTAGGGCCTCTCCCGCCTCGAAGCAAACGCGCTGAGTCCCCTCGGGTGGAAGATCTCGAGGATTCGGAAGACGAAGAAGAAGACAGGTACCACCGACCAAGGTGGTGCCCTGATGGACTCAGCCGTTCCCAGAAACGTAGGGTTCAGCGATTGCGCGGCTTGGAGGAAGCCGAAAGGTTATACCTGCACACGCTAAGGAAGGCGCGGCCTGATCTGGCCGCGAAAATTCAGCGAACCCTGGATAAAGAGGGTCGACCACAGAAAATGGAGTGGCGCCCCAAGCAAAGGAAAGCCGATGATGAAACATCGGCTGGTACAAACATGGTGTTCATCCTTCCTTCGGAGTTCAGTGCTCCAGGATTAGACGAGGCACCTGTGGCACAACTTGACTGCGGCCCACGGCCGGTTATCTTTGAGAAGCCACGAGAAAGAAGCTACAGACATCTGAAGGCCCTGTACTTGCGAGGTTATATCGATGGGAGGCCTGTCAATAAGATGCTGGTGGACACCGGAGCGGCAGTCAACATTATGCCATACTCTATGCTACGTCGGTTGGGACGCTCTAGCTCGGATCTGATCAAGACCAACGTGACATTGAGCGATTTCAACGGCCAAGCGTCTGACGCACAAGGTGTCCTGAACGTGGATCTGACCGTAGGAAGGAAAACTATCCCTACGACGTTCTTCATCGTCGATAGCAAGAGCACCTATGCTGTTCTGCTAGGAAGAGATTGGATCCACACCAACTGTTGCATTCCCTCCACGATGCACCAATGCGTAATACAGTGGGATGGAGATGAGGTAGAGGTCGTCCAGGCCGATGACTCAGCTGAGATTTCAACGGCTGGCATGAACGCTTGGGAAGCAGCAGGCCAAGAGCCACTCTCAGGTATCAATTTGGACGACTGCGAGCGCATCGACGTGACGAAGGGCAGGGTTAGGCTGGTCTTATCCACTGGCCTGACCGAGTAGCAAGAACAAACCGATGAGAAACGTGGCGAGGCCGATCCTTTGGATCGGCCCCAAAGATCTATGAAGGAACGTTACAAAACCTTCATTGAGCGCTTCGATTAATATGGAGGCCGATTCCAGCAATCGGCCAAAATTTATCCTCACCACATGTTCTGCTTGTGTTCAAACATCGATCTACTGGGCAGCGGTCACGTCGGCGGATGAGAGTCAACACGAATCCTAACGGTGCCGACGTGCAAATACAGTGCCTGGGCTAACCACAAAGCCGATATCTGCAGTCACCTGGCAGATTCGGCTCGGGGGGCATCTAATCATCAGATGAACAGGTGCAGATGAACATGTGTGCAGTGAAATCTAATCATCAGATGAACAGGTGCAGATGAACATGTGTGCAGTGAAACATTGGGGGCCGATAGGAAAAATCGGCCAATAAAAAAAAATTCTCATGATTGGTATACAGCCGATGCACAGACATCGACTTTAGAATAGAAAGCCGATGCATGGCCATCGACTCAAGAGGTACAGCTGATATGAGCCCGATGGAGCAAGGAGAGGCTCTACTGGATGAATTCCTTCTCAAGACCTCCAACTCTTTCTGCAAGTCTTCAAGTTCAGCAGTGCCAGTGTAAGCATGCAGATCAGGTTAAGGGTGAGTCCAACAAAGGGAGCGTACCTATCCTAGGAGCACGAGCATAGCCGATGACAAATCCAGCGGCTATGGCGTTTTGGCCTGGCGTGGACCAAGGTTGCGGCTTGGTCGATGTCACTTTTAGAGGTTGTTACGGCCAGAGTTTTGGAGGGCATCAGAAATTCAAAACATCCTCACCGGAAGTTGCATCAGTCTGCCAAAGAAGACGAGCCGATCTGATCAGCAAGGCACAGAGGATTGAACTAGGAAGAGTCGGAAAACCATTATATTTGAGGCTTCTTAGTTCAAGGAACGGATTTGCTAATCTTTCCGAACCCTTTCAGTGCGTCGGTTCTTCGGGCGTAAGCTTTCCTGCCACGTTTTGATAGGAGCTGAAGAGGCTCGGGGAGGGAGCTCGTCCTGGAATATCTTTGCTCTAGAGAGCCGATTCTGTTGGAATCGGCTGGTTCTGCATTATAACGTGGAAGCCGATGGTGACATATTTGGCTGATTCATTACTGTTCTCGCCTTGGATAAGGCTCGGGGGGCAACTCGCCCGAAAGGTTCTTTGCTCTGGGGAGCCGATTTTTGTTGGAATCGGTTGGCTCTACATCGCAACTGTTCTGAAGAGTGGTGCTTTTGTTACAGAGTTATCAGTTTCAGCATCCAAGCTGATTCAGCAACAGTTCCAGGGCTCTCTTAAAGACGCCCGCTCAAGACCAAATCGCCGGCCTGCTGCGATCGGCTGTACCAAGTGCTATCGTCATCGGCGGAGCTGGCTAATTTGGAGGGGTGACTGAATTGGCCTGACTCGCAGATTATCGTGAGAGACCGACGCGTTGCCATTGGTCATTGAGCATTGATTAGGCCAACAATTGACAAAGTCAGATGAGGAAAAATCGGCTAAATCAGCATAAAGGACATCGGCAAAATCAAAGGAAGTTTTTCATTGATAATAAGATTTCTTACAAAGAGAAGCCGATTGTTCAACAAAAGGGACAGATTGCTATTGCTAATCCTATGCTAGTAGGTCCCTACTCTAGGGGCTGTTGCCGTCTTCGCCGTCGCTGGGGTAGCTGCCGTCATTGCTGCTGTCGACGAGTTCCTCGTTGCTGCTACTGTAACCTTCAGCGGAGGCTTCTTCCTCGTCATCATCATCGTCCTCATCTGACCAAGCCCAGCCACGGATGCGTTTTGGCGGCGGTTCGTCGGAGGAGGTGTCGTCCTCCTGTTCCTTCTTCGTGTCGGAGGAGGTGTCTTCGTCTTCGCCATCCTCTTTTTCTTCTTTGGTGATGGAGGTGAATTTACCCCGGAAGGGAGGGTCGTCGTCGTCGCTCTCCGCCTCCAGTGCTCCGTCAATCAGGAACCGGAGGTCATCTTCCCCGTCAGTCAGGGGCATGGCCCCATCTGACCAGACGAGGTCCTCGGGTAGGCCCTCTGGCACGAAATCAAAGTCCCACTCCCGCTCGTCCCAATGCTTGGGAGCGTGCCTGTTGTGCGCCTCCATCTGGTTGTGCCCTGGGATCGACTCGCTTGAGGAAGAGGATTGGAGAGAAACGGAAGAGGAGGAAGAGGACAACATGGCTATGGAAGGAGAGGGTTTTTTGGCTGACGGCTAATTGGGAGCAAGGGAGATGCGGAAGCAAGCTGTTCGGAGCGGTTAAATAAAAGGGGATATAGTGGAAATTCAATGCCACAGCAGTTTCCGAGGAAGTGGTGCCTAAAAAAAAAACTGCCAGGTCACGCGGAGAAGTTGAGAAGACAAGGCATCATGATGAAGGATACTGCGACGGTTCTGCCACGACATGACCCGACGAAGAAAAAGCAGAGTGATTTTGGAATTATCAATTCCAAAACCAGGGGAGCATGTGTTATCACCAGAATTTGACCGAGTCAGAGGTGGGCCGCGATCAAGATGGACTTGAAGAATACGCATGGAAGAAATACGTGAATCGGCCTGTTATGCAAAGTTTGGGCTAGTTTGCCCGTGTATCTGTAACATAGTAGATTACGTGTCGGTTAGTTAGAGTTTGCCTCGTGCACGGTTGGGATTATTCCCACGTTAGAAAGTCTACGGACTATAAATATGTATCTAGGGTTTATGAAATAAACAACAACCAACGTTCAACACAAATCAATCTCGGCGCATCGCCAACTCCTTCGTCTCGAGGGTTTCTTCCGGTAAGCATCATGCTGCCTAGATCGCATCTTGCGATCTAGGCAGCACAGGCTTATTTCGTTGTTCATGCGTTGCTCGTACTGAAGCCTTTTTGATGGCGAGCAACGTAGTTATCTTAGATGTGTTAGGGTTAGCATTGTTCTTCGTATCATATGCTGTCGTAGTGCAACCCTTATACATCTAGCCGCCCTTACACCTATCTTAGGTGTAGGGGCGGCACCCCGCTTGATCATTATTTAGTAGATCCGATCCGTTACGGTTGCTCCTTGTTCTTCAAGGATTAGTTTAATATCTGCAATAGTTAGGCCTTACAAAGGGTTGGAGGATCCAGCGGCGTGTAGGGTGTCGTTTGCTAGCCCTAGACAGGATGTTCCGAGGATCAACCTCGTGTTGGTTTTTAGGCTTTGTCTAGGACCGGCTTACGATCACCGTACGTGACCGCGAGGCCCAATCGTGAGTAGGATGATCCGATTATGCGGTGAAAACCCTAAATCGTCGTAGATCGTTTTAGCTTTATCTTGATCAAGCAGGACCACCATATATTCGTGCACCTCGTACGAATCATGGGTGGATCGGCTCTTTGAGCCGATTCACAGGATAACCTGAGAGCCGATCGAGGCTCGTATTTAATGTTTACGTGTATGCCATGCAGGAAACTAAGCGAGGCATCTCCATCACCTTCCTGACCAGGTATAGGTCAGGTGGCACGCCCTTGCACCAGCATCGGACGTGCGTGCCGGAGGCTTTGCGGGCCGTCGCTCGGAGGGACCAGGGCCAGCCGCAGCCCTAAGTTGTTCCCGGCTCTACTGTGTTGCCCGTCGCTGCTCGCCAGTGGGTTTCTGACCGCAACAAAATCAAACTGACAGTGAAGACAAATGTAAATTGGGTTCACTTTTTAAAATTTAATTTTTTTAAAGTTTTAATTGTGCAGTGATGATATCTTGTTTTGTTTATCCTTAAATGAAGTTATGCGTCAAGCAAACACTATAGTCGTACTCTATCCGGCCCCTTTAGAAAGAAGATACAAATCACTAAATAGGCCATCCATTTCAATGGATAAAGCTTTTTAAAAACTTCAAGCTAAGTAAACTCCGATCAAAATTTTAGAAAAAAATATTGACAATTGTAATATTATATAGATATCATATTATAATATATGTCATGGTGTATCAAATTATATTAATTTCATATTGTACATGTTAATATTTTATTCTGAAAACTTGATAAAACTTTAAATAATTTGACTTTTCAAAAGAATACTTTTTGGAATTGAGGTAGTATGTTTTAATGCACCTAATTAATTATTGGATAGCAGAATCAAAGTTCAGAGCTTATCTAATCAAGATGCATGTCCATATATTGTGCTCTCAAAAGCCTCTTCCAATGAAATCCCTTTAAAGAGAGATCATATGCATGCATGTATTAATCTATCATCTCATGCTAACATCATCATATTAATTAAAAATGACAGTGGAGACAAATGTAAATTGGGTTCAATTTTTGGAGTTCAAACATTTAAAAGTTTTAATTTTGCAGTGATGATGTCTTTTTTTGGTGGCCCATACATGAAGTTCTACGTCGATCAAACACTTTACTCGTATTCTATCGGACCTCTTTAGAAAGAAGATAAGGACCACTATATAGGCCATCCGCATTTCAATAGATACAGATTTTATAAAATTCAAGCTAAGTAAGCTCGGATCAAACTTTTAGAAAAAGATTATTATACATATTAAAATATATTTGTGTACCTAACTATATTAGTCTCCTATTGTACATGTTAATACTTTATTCCAAAAACTTGATCAAACTTTAAATAATTTTACTTTTCATTTTTTGAATTGAAGTAGTATATTTTAACACACCAAATTAAATTATGAGTGAATTCCACTTTTACCCTGCAGTTATGCATTTGTGAAAAATATTACCCTATTTAGTGGAACTTCTACCAAAATATCCCATTTAGGACACTGTAAACATGGTTTAGCCCCAATTTAGCATCTTGCTTGTTAATGTCAGATATGATAGGCATGATACGTTGATGTAGAGCGACAAAATATGTAAATATCAGAGGGCCTAATGGCCGATTATGTCCAAACTTTTTTTAATCCATATGTTTGATTCGTCACTATCGTCTTGAAATTTTTGAACCCCTAGTATCACCTAATACCTTGCCCAATGTACACACACAAAAGAACAAGAGTCTAAAGCTTTTAAAATACGCAATCTACACGAATTTTTACACGGCGGGGTAATTAGTGTCACAAATGCAAAACTAAAAGGTAAAAAGTGGAATTCACTCTTAAATTATTGGATAGCAAAATCAAACCCTGAACTCATTCAAAGCTTATCTAATCGAGATGCATGCCCATATATTTGTGTTGGCAAAAGCCTCTTCCAATGAAATCCCTTTAAAGAGAGAGCATATGCATGCATGTGTTAATCTATTATATCATGCTAACATCATCGTATTAATTTCTATATCCGAATATTTAAGATAATATATTTTTAGATTGTTAATACGATTAACAAATAATCTTCATCACTAAGTTCATCTCGACCATGGTTTAAAATTAGATCTCACATTGCTATGTTTTGGATGAATTGTTTCCACATGATTTGCTAAATTCTAGTAGTGTGGTTGCAGTAATGATAAGGAGAAATTATCATTATATTAGTGTATATAATTACCTAACCATTTTTTACTTACTTTTTGACCGTGCATGTTATGCATAGACAAGGAGGTGGTATTCAAGTCTTTCCAACAACTAAGATATGATATTGTACCTTGTTCAAATAAAAATATGATATTGTACCAGAGAATAACGTCATGGAGAGACATAAGATCTACTTAAGCATGGTAACTAAGTACTATGTAATTGGCAAGTAATTGTCAACAATATTGTAGTTGTCGTCGAAAAAAGTTGTTGAAACATGTCAACATGAGAATTAGATTGAAAGATCTTCTCGCGACTAAGCCAACTACCAGTATAACAACTTTGGGAAATAAAAGGCTTTCAAATTTAAAATCGACGAGAAAAATCTGTGGTGTTGTTGTAATCTGCAAGTATAATGAAGAATATGATCACAACATGGAAGCAATCATGTACGTTGGCTGATCTATACTAATACCAAAGCATAACTAAATTTTTTTTCATATATGACACTGGCTAATTCTCAGTCAATTTGATCGAATTTTAGTTGGCAACGAACTTGCGGCTAACATGAAAACAGAGCAATCCAACGTTTCTCAGAAATTTCCTCGGTTGCAATTAATGAGTAGCATAAATCACAAAGAATTTCGGAAGCATTCCTTTATTTGTGAATCAACCTTTGCTACACGAACTCAATCACGTGGTTTATGAGTCGACTGAGAATTAGTAAAAAGTAGAAATATTGCACTTTGAAAATTCAAAATACAGACCCAGTACATCGATATTATTTAACAAATCAACCCTAAAAGCTTTCCCTTCCAGTCGACAGTGGTTCTACATCGGTAACTAAACATGGAGGCGATGGTTCAACATCGGTGACTAAACACGGAGGCGATGCCCCCCCGCCGATCTTGGCCTTGCAATCGAGCAACAAATCCATGCAGCGGTACACATAGCAGCTCCCGGTCCCGCGAGGCCGCACCACGATGCCGTCCACGCAGTCCTGTAAGTCACAGCTCCCGCTCCCGGGCGCCCGCACGGCCACGTCGAGCACCGCCTCGCCCCTCTCCAGCTCGCCCGCCAGCCGGTCACGCAGGAAGCGCGGCATCTGCGCGTCCATGGCCCACGCGGTGGCCGTCGTCTCGCCCACTCCTAACGTCTGCGCGCAGAACTCTGGGACGGTGCCCTTGCCGAGCACGGCGTCCCGGTACGACACGACGGCGGAGGCGTGCTTGCCGACGCACTGATTGCCGGCCTTGTTGAGGGTGTTGTCGATGCGCACGGCGATGTCGAACACCGGGCTGAGAGCCGCCAGATCGCCCCGTTGCCTCAGGGCGGCCGCGTCCAGGCCGTCGACGCCGGTGATGGTCACCGTGTACTCGGTGTTTCCCGACGTGATGCCTAGCCACGCAACATAAAATAGAAAACCTATGCCGCAAGCGACCGCCGCAGCTAGGAGAAATATGGAAGTCCGCAAGAACACATCCCAGTAATCTACTTCGTCTCGGGCGGCCATGGTGTCAAGGAGCGATGACGATGATGGGGAAGTTGATCGATATGTCGTGTTTGCTGCGCGTGGTTCGCGAACTACATATTGGTGAGGAGTTCTGCTCGTTTACGCACGGAAGGTTCCGTGCTCTGGCTGGACACGTACGGCTTCCGTGCCAGAATCCTAATGCGGCCCGACATATATCGCTCTGCCGGAGTTGATCTTCAGCTCGATATCTCGCTCGCCCACGCGCAGCGAAAACACGGCCCCGGCGATTCTGCGACAGGTTGTATTAAAAGGTGCACGGAGCCACGGATACATGAGAGAATATCTACGTTTATATGTAGCCTCTGCTCAGATACAACTTCTATTACCCACCGGCCCGCATATAGAAAAACAGAAAAGAAAGAACAAGTTTACATGTATCTCTTGGACCAACCATCTTAAACTTATCACGACATTGTTTTTTGACCTAGACAAAAGCTTGAACTTTTCACTAAACTATTAAGAAAAATATTTTCCGAGACGGAAACCAATACATCCAGGACCGAGCCAACTCGCACCAACTACAAAACAAAACACTACCGGCAAACATTTCTTTGCTTTCGGCGCCTTTACCAATATGTTTACCAAAATATACTTTGTAACGAGGGCATACACCGCAACCCTAGAGAAACACTCGGCAAAGAGAAAACACATGGAAAATTTTGCCTTCCGAGTGCCAAAGACGGGGCGTTCCGTGGCTATCGGCCCTCTAATGGACACTAGGCAAAGACCTCTTCTTTGCCTAGTGTCTAACCTTGACACTCGGCAAAGACGATCTTTGACTAGTGTTGAATCTTGACACTCGGTAAAGACCATCATTTTCTCTCTTGACACTCGGCAAATACATTAAATTTTGACATTATTTTTCTCCCCAATTAAGCTAAACCGTGTGAAACCGACATCATATCTTTCATAATAAGATATGTGAACAAGCAAAAGTTGACGGTACGTAGTTAAAATATGTCCCACTTCCAACTAAATCGGCAGAACACCGTGAATAATACTATTAGTTCCGTATTGCAAAAATGGTCTTCTAATTTTGCACATAGTTTTGATTGCGCGTCTTGTAGCTGCTTAAAAAAACCGTTTTGACGATAAGAAAATGAAATGTAGGTTTTCCGTGGCTAGAAAAGGAAAACCTCTTAAATCCAACGTTGCTTCCAATCCCAAGCCCCACGTCCGGAAAACTATGTCACGCCGAACATCATGACCTAGTTCATTTGCCCTAAAACACATACAACCTGGTAGGAGATAGCTCATTTTGTGAAGTTTATTTTTTTGGAATAACTGACGTTTTTCAAATTCATATTTTTTCCTCGCAAATAGGTCACCTAAAATGATGTCTCTTGAAAGTTCTCCTTTTTTCCGATTATTTTAGTGAATTGTGCTCAAATCGGTACCTGACATAATGACTTTTCGCAAGAACGGCCCCGTGAAGCACACAAGAGGGAACTGCCCGAAACTATCATCATATATGTGATAAAACAACACAGAACGCATGAAAGTTGACATTTAGTTCAAATCTGGCCCTCATCCAGCTAAATGGGCAGAACACCGTAGAATATACCATGAATTGGAATAAAGCGAACGCGGAGGAAGGTATGTGAACTGTAGTACAGAAGTGGTCTCCTATTTTTGTGCTAGATTTCGTATCATTGCAGATTGCGCTTGTTGTAGGTACTTCACAGAAAATACGGTTTTTGTGCTGGGAAAAAGAAAAATAGATTTTTTGTGGCTTGGAAAGGAAAACTAATAAATTCAGCATTGCTCGTCCCAAGCCCCATGCATGTGGGCAACATGGGCTCGTTCCAGAAAACTACGCCAGGCCGAAGGTCATGACCTAGCTCATTTGCCGTAAAAGCTATAGAGCCTGATAGGAGGTATGGAGTAGCTCATTTTCGAAGGTGTTTTCAAAATAACTGACATATTCCAAGTTCGTAATTTTTCCTCGCAACTAAGTCACCTAAAATGGTGCCTCAGGAAGGTGTCCATTTTTTGTTTTTTTTTCTAATGAATTGTGTTAAAATTTGTACCCACTGGAATAAATTTTTGCAACAATGGGTGCTACGAGGCACGCCAGAGGGAGCCGCATGAAACCGACATTGTAGTTGTGATAAAACAATAGGTCGTTGGATCTAAAAATGAGTTTTGCGAAAAATCAGGAACATGCGAAAGTTGACGGTTAGTTCAAATATTGCTCTTCCTCGAGTATGAAGGTGATAAAAACTAAACATAAACTTTGAAGTTGGTTGCTATGATGGATATAACAAGTTATAATGCATAAAGTTAATGATTCATACATTATTGAACAACAATAAGAAAATGAGATATAAAGTGATACTATGCACTAGAACATGCTCAACAAAATTGCTTAGGGATATAACCGGTTAAGCGAAAACGTAGGTGAGTGCAAGCAGCTCGTGCAGTTAACTCAACATATTTTTTTAAAGCAATAGCTACTACTCTCTCCGGATAGCTTTAACAGATGACGGAGTTTAACCTTTGATGTAGTCAACAAAATATGTATTATATGCCTACAAAAACTATGTAATTAGATTTATATTCAAAAAATATTGTAAAAATATTGTAAAAAAGGATAGAATACTTCATATATTGCCCTAAATATTGCACGCTACTACATCGATAGAACGGATCACAACGCGGGCTAAGCAATAGGGATCGCAAGCTATGTGTAGCTCGGCCTCAGAAAGAGGTTTTCGTTTGATGCATTAATAATACTGTCAATGTGCCAAAGTATATATTCCCCGCATATTTAATATATAATTATCCACTTACTACGTATATTCATAAAAATAATTATTTAATTCACCTCTTAAAACAAGTGCAACACTACAATATCATACATCGTTTGGTGCGGACAGAGTATATGAGTATTACATACGTGCTGCTGCAAGCAGCTTGTGCAGTTAACTCAATGTAGTTTTCTTTTTACAGCAATAGCTACTGCTCTCTCTCCGGAGATTTAACAGACGCGTACGCAGTTTGCCACAAAGCTTGACCTTTAACTTAGTCAGCAAAATATGTAGTTATATGCCTATAAAAAATATACCATTAGATTCAGATTCAAAAAAGATTTTCAATGAAATTTTTTGACATGTAATTCATATTTATTCACTACAGTAATAGTCTAAGTATTTTCTTAAACTAGGTATGCGTCTGTTAAACTGATACGAAGAAAGTAGTATATAAAGCAAAGCTCTTGAATAAAAAAGAAGTAAAACATCAAGCTGTTCTGATAGAATGTAGTGATAGAACAACAAATTCACATCCAGGCTTCGCGCTTTTCTAATAAATAATAGTAAATAAGTAAAACAAAAAATAAGTATCCACGCTCAAAGCTCATCCATTGGAGTTTTGTGCTGATAGACAGTGGTCACCAAGCACGGCGATGGATCCCCTCCGATCCTGGCCTTGGAGACAAGCACCGTGTCCATGCATCTGTGGCAATTTCCGGGCGTCCGCACAGCCACGTCCAGCACCGCCTCACCCCTCATCAGCTCGCCGGCCAGCCGGTCCCGTAGGAAGCGCGGCACCTGCACGTCCATGCCCCACGCGGTGGCCGCGGCCTCGCCCACACCCAATGTGCACGCGCAGAACTCCGGGACGGTGCCCTTTCCGAGCACGGCGTCGCCGTACGACACGACAGCGTAAGAGTTCATGCCGAGGCACTGCTCCCCGAGCTTGTAGCGGGAGTTGTCGATACGCACGGCGATGCCGATCACCGGGCTAAGGTCGCTCCGTTGCTCCAGGGCGGCCGGGTCCAGGCCGTCGACGCTTGTGATGGTCACCGTATACTCGGTTTTTCCGGATGTGAAGGCTAGCCACCCAACACAAAATGGTATAGCTATCAAGCTAGCAATGAACACCCCCGCGAGACATAGGACAAATCCGATCAATACACCCTCCCAATCTCGGGCGGCCATGGTGTCGAGAAATATGACGATCGATCGAGAAGTTTAACGATATGCGGCGTTCACGTCGATCCTGAGCTATATATGCTGGAGAAAAGTGCCTTTGTTCTGCTCGTTTACGGCTGGAGCCTGGAGGGAGCCGTACGTGCTCTGGCCGGACACGTCTCTTCCGTTTCAGAATCTTATCACGGCGAGGAATTGAACTGAACTGGCCTTCAACTCGATCTCTAGCTTGCGATCCGGTGCTCGTCCGGGGATCCTAATCCGACATACACACACAATTGATAACCTATTTCCCCTATGACCAGCTGCGAGCTGCCCCAGGGGCATAGTGGATCGGTGGAGTCAGGGAAACGGCAGCCCATATGAGTGTCGCGAGAGCAACAATAGGTGCCATCGAAGTTGGTCTTTTTTTTTTTTTGAAACCGAAGCAAAAAAGATTTGCCCCAATCTATTAATTAAGGAGAAGTTTTGTAAGCATGACTTGCAAAGTACCAGACACATTATTACAACAACACTCACTCTCGCGGCATCGATTCACCCAACCTTCTAGCGCCCGCTAGCACCCACATCCGTGCCTATTTTTTGATTCTACCCAACACTACATGAGGCGGTGCATATTTGGTATGAAAAACCCTAGCGTTCCTCTCATTTCAAATCTCCCATGAAACAAGTAAGGTGATGGAGGTCATGGCTTTACGATTGGGCATTTGCCCAGCCGTCATCATGTTCCACCACACGGGCAAGTCCAGGTTTGCCCATTGTTCCGGGTGTAGTGCATTCAACCCCATCCACTACTTCATCAAACCCCAAAGCCGCTTCGTGTAGCGACAGTGGACGAACAAGTGGTCAATGGTTTCAGTACATTGCCTACAAAGTGGATAGCGCTCACAATTTGGCCATCCGCGCTTGTCAAGACGGTTCGCCGTCCATATCCTATTTTGATTGGCCAACTAAGCAAAGAATTTCACCTTAGGTGGTGCCCAAGCCTTCCAGGTTGTCTTGTGCAAGGATGGAAGGGTTGAGCCAGGGGAATTGCAAGTCATACGCCGATTTTGCGGGGTATTGCCCATTCGGGGTTAGTTTCCAAACGATGTCATCGTCCTCCTCAGGGACAAGAGAGATGTTTGAGATTAGCGTCCAAAGGTCGATAAATTGCGTGAGCTGCTCCATGGCAAAGGAGTTGTACAAAACTATTTTTGTAACCCAAGCGTCGTCGCAAAGCGCTTGCGAGACCTTCCAATTCTTTCTCTTGGATGCCGCGAAAATGAGCGGGGCAATTTCAATCGTTTTCATCCCTTGAAGCCATGGTGCTTTCCAAAAAGGTGTCTTCTTCCCATTTCCAAGAGTTATCGTAGTCGCCGCATAGAAAATATCCATGTAATATTCGGAGCATGGGCTCCCCGAACCGCCCAAATCTTGGAAGGGTCCTTCCACTAGTTGAAAACAGGGCTTTCATAGAAGCCTTTTGTCGCGGGCGCGTCTGCACCCGCGACAAATGGCCTGGCCACGTCGCCCCGAAACCCTTTGGAGCGGTCCGGGCCTTTTGTCGCGGGCCGTATAACCACCCGCGACAAAAAGGGGCTGAGGTTTGGCGCCTCCTGCTGGCACCCCTTTTGTCGTGGGTGGTTACACGGCCCGCGACAAAAGGGACATGCATATATATACACACAGCCAGCCCCCCACCTCCCTACACTTTTTCCTTGGTGGTGAAAGGTGGAGGTTATGATACCTCTTTTTTTCTTCATGTGCACAAGAGGTGTTTGATGAAATGTTTGTGAGGGATGTCACTTGATTATATTTGATAAGATTTCTCCTCCTTTTGATCCTAAAAGGTTATCAACTATTTTCTCGTATACATAATTCGTACAATACTAATTTTAGCAAGGTGATTGCATATGATACATAATTGTACTTATGATGCAGATGAGTCATCCATGGATGTACGGTAACCGATGTGCTCCCGCTTTCAGAGAGGGCGTGAATTCTTTCCTGCTTGTGGCCGAGGCCAACAAGTCGAAACAAGGTTTTATGTGTTGTCCATGTCTGAAATGTAAGAATGAGAATGATTACTCTTGCTCAAGAGACATTAAGATCCACCTGCTTCGGTTTGGATTCATGTCCAGCTATAATGTTTGGACCAAGCACGAAGAAGGAGGGGTTATGATGGAAGACGGCGATGAAGAAGAAGATAACGATGACCAGTACCGATCTATGTTCCACGAAAGCCCTGTTTTCCACTAGTGGAAAAAAATGTAGCTTTGTGTATCTACATTTTGTTCTGGGCAAAAAATTTGCTGATGAGAAAAAATGTGCATCTAGACATGCATGACAATAATAATCCGAGTATCTATATCTCAATCAGTTTTTCAAGTTTACATCAATATCCAGCAATTACTTGTTAGATTATTAAGCAATTTCCGTGTGAGTTTAATTACCGAAAGCAGCATTACAGATGCACAAGCATACTTAACCACACACATCAGACTAAGCACATGCATCAGATCTGAACATGGAACAAGTAGCAGTGCAAGGTAGGAGAGGAAGAGCACGTACATCGCGACCGGGAAGGTTGCACCAGCAGCAGCACCACCACCATGGGAGTTGTTGATATCGCCCATGGTGTAGTCAGAGTCGTCGATGAAGCAGCCAAACCGGCAAATAAGAGCACGAACAGCAGCGAGCAGTCGCGTCGAGACGCTCCCCAAAAACCTTATCGCCCGTCTCCTGGTGCAGGATCTCAACGGACGGGGTTTCGGAGGCCTGCTCTCCCGGACGGTTGTGCACGCAATCGCCGGGATGGGGAAGACTAGAAAGTAGCGCAGCAAAAGGAACTTTGTGAGACAGACGGACTAGAGAGTTCTCAGAGCTGTATTCTGCAGATCTTATCTGTCTCCTTGTATAGCCTGGGAGGAGAGCCGACCCGACCGCGTTGCCACGCGTAGGAAGCCAGGGACACGCGGCGAGCATGCACATGCAGGTCGACACGTACCCAACTCAGTTGGTGCACCAAGCAAAAAATTTAGGCTTCTTTGAGTGTGTCTCAAACTCGAGTCACGAAACGCGACGTGCGTGACAAGCCGAGCTGTGCCGGGGCGGGCGGAGGAGGAGGAGTGCGCGAGGACTCCTTCTATTCTCACTCACTTGAAAGGACTAGAACAATAGCCCTTATATACCACTCCAACTCTCTCCCAACTAGCAATGTGGGACTAAACTTTGTCCCCCAAGGCTGTCCCAAGCATGGGCCTTGAGATTTCAGGAATTGTAGACTACATGGGCTGCAGCCCATCTACATTCAAAAATCCCCCACCATAGCTCATATGCACATCAGATGACACATTAGTTACATTTACTGTTTAATATACCTGCACTTCAGTGGAGACTGTTAAGTTGAACTTCCACCTAGACAAAGAGTTATGCTTGACTACAACTGAACAATGGACTATGCCTTGAATTGTCAGTCTTTGTGCAGCAAGTTTCACTCAATGCCGGCACTGTACTAGGCTACCATAGCCTTCCCCTCGGGTGGAGCTTATAAGTCATACTCCACGGCCCTTCATGAGCTTGCTAGAGATTCACCCAAATCTCCCACACTATGACCAGTAGTGTCACTCGTATAGGTGTGTTCTTCAAAGATCGCCCTGTAGGACAACATCGTCTTTGCTCATCAAGAGCCGCTCAGAACACATTAAGACATTGTCAACCTGCCTTACAGTAGCTATGAGAGAAATGCATCAGCAGCGGAGTGGAAGTATTAAATTTTCTCTCAACTCAGTTGCTCCGGTTTGTTTTCCCAGGTCCTAGTTCACGGAATTTCCGATCACATAGGTTGGGTTACCCCCTCGGCAACCCAGGTGGGTCTCAAACCCATCTCCCTCGATACAAGGTCTATCATGTTTCTTGATAGTCCTTTTGTGAAAGGATCTGCCAGATTTTTAGCATTTTGGACATAATCCAATGCTATCACTCCGGAGTTCTTCAGTTTTCTGATAGACTTCAATCTCCTCTTGATATATTTGGAACTTTTCATATTATCCTTAGAACTTTTCACTTTAATACTCACAGTTTGATTATCACAGTTCATGAGGATGGCCGGTATTGGTTTTTCAACCATAGGCAAGTCCATCAAGAGCTCACGAAGCCATTCCGCTTCGACAATAGCGGTATCTAATGCTGTGAGTTCTTCTTCCATAGTTGACCTCATTAAGATGGTCTGCTTGCAAGACTTCTAGGAAACAGCGCCACCACCAAGAGTGAAAACATATCCACTTGTGGCCTTCATCTTATCATCTGAAATCCAATTGGAATCACTATACCCTTCAAGTCCTCTTGGATTCCTGGTATAATGAATTCCATAACTCATGGTTCCCTTTAGATAGCGCATTACTCTCTCAAGAGCATGCCAATGATCATCTCCCGGGTTGGCTGCAAATCAGCTAATTTTGCATACAGCAAACGAGATATCAGGCCTCGTAGCGCAAGCTAAATACATGAGTGAACCAATGATTTGAGAGTATCTTAATTGATCTCTAGTTGCCTTTTCATTCTTTCGAAGTAAGACACTAGGATCATAAGGTGTGAGAGAAGATTTGCAATCAGCATAGCCAAATCTGTTCAACACCTTCTCAACATAATGAGATTGCACAAGTGTAATCCCATTATTCTCATCTCTCAATAACTTGATGTTCAATATAACATCAGCTTCTCCAAGATCTTTCATCTCGAAACACTGAGATAAGAAGGTTTTTACCTCCTCAATCACTTTGAGACTTGTCCCAAGAATTAGAATGTCATCCACATACAAACATAGGACAACTCCCTCACCCCCACCATGGCGGTAGTACACACATTTGTCAGCTTCATTAACAACAAAGCCCACAGATGTCAGAGTTCTTTCAAACTTCTCATGCCATTGTTTAGGTGCTTGTTTGAGACCATACAAAGATTTCTTTAATTTACACACCTTTCTTTCTTGACCTTGTAGTACGAAACCATCAGGCTGTTCCATGTAAATTTCCTCGTCTAACTCTCCATTTAGGAAAGCTGTCTTAACGTCCATTTGATGAACGAGAAGACCGTGTGAGGCAGCCAATGACAGTAGTACTCGAATGGTGGTCAATCTCGCCATAGGTGAGTAGGTATCGAAGAAATCTTCGCCTTCTTTTTGGCTATAGACTTTTTTCTACAAGCCGAGCTTTGTACTTCTCAATAGTACCATCAGCTCGAAGCTTCTTCTTAAATACTCATTTACATCCTATAGGTTTGCACCCATAAGGACGCTCATTTAACTCTCATGATCCATTAGCCAAGATGGAATCCATCTCGCTTTGAACCGCTTCCTTCCAGTAGTCTGCATCAGGAGATGCGAGAGCTTCTGAAATGATAGTGGGAGTATCATCCACAAGATACACAATGAAATCATTACCAAAAGACTTTGCAGTCCTTTGTCTCTTATGTTGGAGATATGCCCAAGAGGCAATAATAAAATGGTTATTATAATATATCTTTGTGTTTATGATAATGTTTACATACCATGCTATAATTGTATTAACCGAAACATTGATACATGTGTGTTATGTGAACAACAAAGAGTCCCTAGTAAGCCTCTTGTATAACTAGCTTGTTGATTAATAGATGATCATGGTTTCGTGATCATGAACATTGGATGTTATTAATAAACAAGGTTATGTCATTGTATGAATGATGTAATGGACACACCCAATTAAGCGTAGCATAAGATCACGTCATTAAGTTATTTGCTATAAGCTTTCGATACATAGTTACCTAGTCCTTATGACCATGAGATCATGTAAATCACTTATACCAGAAAGGTACTTTGATTACATCAAACGCCACTGCGTAAATGGGTGGTTATAAAGGTGGGATTAAGTATCCGGAAAGTATGAGTTGAGGCATATGGATCAACAGTGGGATTTGTCCATCCCGATGACGGATAGATATACTCTGGGCCCTCTCGGTGGAATGTCGTCTAATGTCTTGCAAGCATATGAATAAGTTCATAAGAGACCACATATCACAGTACGAGTAAAGAGTACTTGTCAGGAGACGAGGTTGAACAAGGTATAGAGTGATACCGATGATCAAACCTCGGACAAGTAAAATATCACGTGACAAAGGGAATTGGTATCGTATGTGAATGGTTCATTCGATCACTAAGTCATCGTTGAATATGTGGGAGCCATTATGGATCTCCAGATTCCGCTATTGGTTATTGGTCGGAGAGAGTACTCAACCATGTCCACATAGTTCGCGAACTGTAGGGTGACACACTTAAGGTTTGATGTTGAAATGGTAGAACTTGAATATGGAATGGAGTTCGAAGTTTTGTTCGAAGTCCCAGATGGGATCCCGGACATCACGAGGAGTTCCGGAATGGTCCGAAGAATAAGATTCATATATAGGAAGTCATTTTATAAGATTTAAAATGATCCGGTGATTTTGCGGAAGGTTCTAGAAGGTTCTAGAAAAATCCGGAAGGAATCACTAAGCAAGGAGGAGTCCCGGAGGGACTCCACCTCCCCATGGCCGGCCAACCCTAGAGGGTGGAGTCCAAGGTGGACTCCACCAAAGGGGGCCGGCCACCCCTCCACATGGAAGGGGGGAATCCCACCTCAAGTGGGATTCCCACCTTGGGTAGGTTTCCCTACTACATGGAAGGTTCTAGTGTTGGGGTCTTATTCGAAGACTTGTAGTCCAACACTTGGGGATCCACCTATATAATGAGGGGCATAGGGGAGGGGGCCGGCCACCACAACCACCCCACCTTGGCCGCAACCAAGGAGGCCGGCCACCCCCTCTCCCAAACCCTAGCCGCCCCCTCTCTCCTTCTCTTCTCCCGCACGCTTAGCGAAGCTCCGCCGGAGATCTCCACCGCCACCGCCACCACGCCGTCGTGCTGCCGGATTCAAGGAGGGGCTACTACTTCCGCTGCCCGCTGGAACGGGGAGAAGGACGTCGTCTTCATCAACACCGAACGTGTGACCGAGTACAGAGGTGCTGCCCGATTGTGGCACCGTGATCAAGATCTTCTACGCGCTTTTGCAAGCGGCAAGTGATCGTATACCGCAGCAATAAGAGCCTACTCTTATAGGCTTTGGAAATCTTCAAGGGTGAGTCTCGATCATCCCCTCGTTGCTCCCGTCTTCTAGATTGCATCTTGGCTTGGATTGCATTCTTGCGGTAGGAAAATTTTTGTTTTCTATGCAACGAATCCCTACATCTTACTCCTTGTGGGAGCTTCATTGTCATCTTCATCAGAATCTGAACTCTTGTCATCAGATTCCTCATCAGACTCCATAGGAGTTTCATGTATTGGATCAGATTCCCAACTAGACATGCCATGCATATCTCTCATAAGAAATATATCCTCAAAGAATGTAGCATCTCTTGATTCAAAGATGGTGCCAACATTCATGTCGTCCACTCCAGATTTCACCACAAGAAATCTATAAGCAATGCTATGGGCAGCATAGCCAAGAAAGTCACAGTCCACGGTTTTTGGTCCAAGCTTTCGCTTCTTGATGATTGGCAAATTCACTTTAGCCAAACATCCCCAAGTTCGTAGGTAGGAGAGTGTTGGTCTTTTCTTTTCCCATTCCTCATAAGGGGTAATCTCTTTATTCTTGGTTGGAACACGGTTTAGGACATGACACGAAGTCAATATAGCCTCCCCCACCATTCCTTGGATAAACCCGAAACATCTAACATGGCGTCAACCAAATCTGTTAGAGTAAGGTTTTTCCTTTCCGCAATCCCATTGGATTGTGGGGAATTGGGAGGCGTCCTCTCATGGATTATACCATGTTGCACACAGAGTAAATTGAACTCATTAGAAAAGTATTCTCCACCACGATCGGACCGAACCCTTTTTATCTTTCTTTCAAGTTGATTCTCAACTTCCGCCTTATAGATTTTAAAGAAATCAAGAGCCTCATCTTTAGTTTTCAGGAGGTACACATAACAGTACCTAGTGGAATCATCAATCAAAGTCATGAAATATTTCTTTCCACCTCTTGTCAACTCACCATTCATCTCACATATATCTGAATGTATGAGCTCTAGTGGTGCCAAGTTTCTTTCCTTCGTAGGCTTGTGATGCTTGCGAGGCTGCTTTGCTTGCACACAAGCATGGCACTTAGAGCCTTTGACAAAGGTGAATTTTGGAATTAAACTCATATCAGCAAGACGCATCATACAACCGAAATTAACATGACAAAGTCGTGAATTCCAAACATTAGTTTCATTAACACTAGTGCTTACATGGTTCACAACATTATAAAAGAGTCTTCTAGAGAGAAGCGAAACATTCCCTCACATTCATAGCCATTTCCAACAAAAGTTCCATACTTAGACAGTACAACTTTATTGGACTCAAACACCAACTTAAACCCATATTTCATAAGACGGGAGCCACTAACGAGATTCTTCTTGATAGAAGGGACATGCAGCACGTTCTTCAGTTGCACGATCTTCCCCGAAGTAAACTTTAGATATACTGTACCAACACCACGAACAGTAGCATGTAACCCATTCCCCATCATTACTGAGGAACCTCGGGCCTGATAAGAGGTAAACATGGAGATGTCAGCGCACACATGAACATTAGCACCTGTATCAACCCACCATTCCGTGGGCTGAAACACCGAAAGAATAGTAGGTAATATATTATCATACCCTGTAGTTCCTTCCTCTGTGTTGCCAATGATCATGTTGACAGAATTTGAGTTCTGTCTAGCCTGACCTTTCTTTCCTTTGCGTTGTGGACAGCGATTACCCCAATGACATGTCTAGCCACACACCCAACAAGGATCTTTCTTCTCCGTTTTCCCCTTCTTCTTGAAGTTGGTAGTCTGGGAGACTCCCTTGTTCTTTCCCTTGGACTTGTGGGCATTTTTCTGCACCTTATTGGCAGCAGAACGTCCCTCGGTTCCTCCAGTGTGTTTGTCTTTTGCCCTCGCCTTCTCCTCAACATCCAGAGAGCCCATGATATTCTCAACAGAGAACTCATGTCTCTGATGTTTCAGAGAAGTGGCAAAGTTCATCCATGAAGGGGGAAGCTTAGCGAAAATGCATCCCGCGACAAACTTGTCCGGTAGCACACACTTGAGGAGCTCAAGTTTCTTTGCCATGATTTGTATCTCATGAGCCTGTTCTACTATAGATCGATTCTCAACCATTCTGTAGTCATTGAACTGCTCCATAGCATATAGTTCACCTCCGGCATCGGCAGCACCAAACTTAGCGTCCACTGCATCTCACAGTTCCTTCTCATTTCGGATGTGCAGATAAGCATCAACATACTTGTCTCCAAGCACACTTAGGACGGCACCCACAAAGATTACGGTGGCATCCCCGAACGCTTTATCCTCTTCAGGAGTAAGCGGACCTCTGGGAGTACCTTCCGCAACTCGGTGCACGCCCATAGAAGTGAGCCACAAGAGGGTCTTATTCTGCCATCTCTTGAAATGAGAACCCGTAAACGGGCTCGGTTTGAGCGCAACAGCAAAACCAGAAGGTGAAAATTGCCTAAGCATATAAGGTTTTTGGATTGTTAGATTATTAAGCAATTTCCGTGTGAGTTTAATTACCAAAAGCAGGATTACAGATGCACAAGCATACTTAACCACACACATCAGACTAAGCACATGCATCAGATCTGAACATGGAACAAGTAGCAGTGAAAGGTAGGAGAGGAAGAGCACGTACATCGTGACCGGGAAGGTCGCACCAGCAGCAGCACCACCACCATGGGAGTTGTTGATGTCGCCCATGGTGTAGTCGGAGTTGTCGATGAAGCAGTCGAACCGGCGAAGAAGAGCACGAATAGCAGTGAGCAGTCGTGCCGAGACGCTCCCCAAAAACCTTATCGCCCGTCTCCCGGTGCAGGATCTCAACGGACGGGGTTTCGGAGGCCTGCTCTCCCGGATGGTTGTGCACGCAATCGTCAGAATGGGGAAGACTAGAGAGTAGCGCAGCAAAAGGAACTTTGTGAGAGAGACACACTAGAGAGTTTTCAGAGCTGTATTCTCCAGATCTTATCTGTCTCCTTGTATAGCCTGGGAGGAGAGCCAACCTGACCGCGTTGACACGCGTAAGCCAGGGACATGCGGCGAGCATGCACATGCAGGTCGACATGTACCCAACTCAGTTGTCCCGGTGCAGGATCTCAATGGATGGGGTTTCGGGAGGCCTGCTCTCCCGGACGGTTGTGCACGCAATCGCCGGGATGGGGAAGACTAGAGAGTAGCACTATAAATGGAACTTTGTGAGAGAGATAGACTAGAGAGTTCTCTGCAGATCTGATCTGTCTCCTTGTATAGCCTGGGAGGAGAGCCGACCCAACCGGCGGAGGAGGAGGAGTGCGCGAGGGCTCCTTCTATTCTCACTCACTTGGAAGGACTAGAACAGCAGTCCTTATATACCACTCCAACTCTTTCCTAACTAGCAATGTGGGACTAAACTTTGTCCCCTAAGGCTGTCCCAAGCTGCCAACGTGATGGACCTTGAGATTTCAGAAATTGTAGACTACATGGGCTGCCTAAATGGGCTGCAGCCCATCTACATTCAACATTACTGTGATTTGACTTTATTGATAAACCGGTGAACTTGCACTCCATCAAAGTTGTACGATTTCAGAAGTGCCAGTTAGCTTAGGCTGGTAAGGTGCGACTAGTAATGTTAACGATAGCTTAATAAACAAATGGTACAACTAAGATTCAAAGTTGATTGTTTTTAATCAGATCCAAAAATTGAGTACTGCTCCGGTGCGTTCCGCCTTTTATCTGCATGATTTCGAAAGCACCAGACGGCTCTGATTAGACTGCCATAGTGCGTGTAACATACGCCCCGGTGATACGCTTAAGGCGTAAAAATTAATTTGGACATTTGCCAGAGCTTAAGCTACTCATAGTGCGAGTAATATAGGTACTAACATCACACACTCCAAAATATTTTGGTGACAAGATAATAAATAAATAAAAAGTGAGGTGGTAACTAGCTATATTACCATAATATCACACTTCTCAAGACAAAAGGAGTCTACAATCTAATAAATATAAAATGTATGATACCACATATATGTAACTACTCACTATGAAGGTAGTAACATAGAGTACACTCATGGAAAACAGACCTTTAGTCCTGGTTTATTTGGACCGTTAGTCCCGGTTGAGCAAGCGGAACTGCTCAATCGGGACTAAAGACCTTCACCTTTAGTTCTGGTTTAAATATAAATCGGGACTAAAGGATTCTCCACGTGGTGCGACCAGGGGGCTTGAGGTGGAGAAGTTTTAGTCCTGGTTCGTATTTCGTAATATGAACCGGGACTAAAGGTTGTCTGCTGCGGCGGATAAAATGACCGTTTCTCTGTCGCGACAGAGGTTTAGGGTGAAGCGGCGTTTCTCTGCCGCGGTAGAGAATATGTCTGTTTCTCTGCCGTGGCAGAGTTTCAGGGTTTTATGTTATTCATTCAAATATGTATGCATACATCATTCAAGGAACCTAAACATTGTCATGAATATATATACATCGTCATGAAATATAGTACATGTAATGCATATTTACAATATAAAGTCGATCCTCTTTACCATCTCTATTTTCTATGCCTAATGTCAAATATTAACTCCCGATTGTATGCTCCAGTTGGAGCTATGACCTCCCTAACTACGAATCCCGCAAACTCCTCTTGAATTGCTCGTACACAATCCACCGTTAGAAGAGAGTCACGCACGTGTTCCATCTAATTTAAAAAATGAGATCAATATATATAAATGGAACTCAACACAATTGATGTTAATAATTAAACTAAGATTATGAAATATTGTTCACGTGCATCAACGGAATGTATGGCCTTTTACGCCTCCCGATCACAGGCCATCTCGCGAATGAACTCGCGGATGCGGTATCCGCATAAGTTATTCCCGGGTTCCTGCTTCAAACACTTTGCGAAAAAATAGTTCGATCAAACTAATTATAAAGCATGATAATGCATGGTATTGAAACAAAAAATTAAAGAGATTCGTGGACATAGATATAGTAGTACTTGCATCGCGATCTAGACATGTAAGCTTCGGTTTTGATTCACCCGTAGCAGTCTTGATGAACTGTTTTCAAGCCCTACCCGACAAAGAAAAATTAAGTAAACGAGTTATTAATTAGTTGATATCATGAAATGAGAACAAAAGATGCCGATACAGGGAGATATTGATTGAAATTACCTCTAGATCCACTACAAACAACTGGGGCATCAATGACGATACAGGGCTGACGTTTGAGAAATCTATCAGGGAATGTCTTTTTCTGTGACGGTACCGCATTTTCGCATCACACGTGGAGTTTTGGGCCGCTCGGCCCCAAAAATTAGTGACGGCCGATCTCTAAGCGTCACGTATTGTTCATAAATGAGCATCGCGGGAGGTGGGCGGCCCAAATTGCGGAGTCAGCAGGGGGCGTCACAAGAGCTTGGCTTCGGCCGGTGGACACACTCAGCACGCTTCTGTTCACGTACTTTTCTGTCTGCATGCACAACAGTCCAAGGCCTACAGCACTGGGGAACCCATACTTGTAAGGGGATACAACCACTGTCCGCACACATGTACCCAACACTAGTACATAAATGTTTTTCCTTGGCATGCCATTCTATGTCACAACAGTTTTGCATGCACCACATAAATTATTTCCGTGGCGCACCAGAACGGGTGCGCCACAAAAGTAGCATATTTTTGTGGCGCACCACGCTGACGTGCGCCACTGAAATATGGTGGGGCCCACCCCCGCTAGGCGCAATAATTGGTTTCACTATTTCTGCGACACATAGAATCACGTGCGCCACAGAAATAAGACATTCTATAGCGCACATTGCCTGGTGCGCCACAAAAATAAGGCATTTTGTGGCACACCTTGCCTGGTGCGCCACAGAAATAAGACTTTATGTGGTGCACATGGGTTGGTGCGCCACATAAAATTCACATTTCTGTGGTGCACATGAGTTTGTGCGCCACAAAAAAATTTCTGGTTTTTTTTGCTCTCCACGCAACTCCACCAACCTCGGTGGATCCCCTTTTTTAGCCTTGTAAAATACAAAGGAAATAGGTAGAAATTTCAAAAAAAAAAATCCTTCGAGGTGCCTATGTATTATGTCATCTAGTTTTAATGAGAGTTAACAAACATGAATTTCGACATTTTTTGCAAAATTGAGCTGCAAAATCATCAAACTAGGTTTTTCCCGAGATCGTGAATAAATAGACGGAAGGGCGAGGTTAGTCACCACTTGGGGGGCCACACCACCTGCCCCTCGGCAATGCCCACCATGAGGGCCTTGGGTTTTAGAGAAAGGCGACGACGGAAGTTCCGGGAGCGAGGCGGTACACGACGTACCCAGGTTCACGTCCCCACGGTGGAGGATCGCTACGTCCTGCTAGCAATCCAGTATATGAATATATGTGTACAGGGGGCCGCCATAGGCGGAGTTGTTGGATCTAGTCTAGTTCTAATCCGCGGGTTGCGGTGTCTAGGCGTGTCGCCTCTATGATTATGTTTCTGAATATGCGTGTCCGAAGGGGTGCCCCTGCCTGGCTTTGTATATCAGCCAGGCTAGGGTTTACAAGGGTCCTAGTAGGATTCGTATTGGAGTCTTCTTTCCTTGTAGTCCAAGTTGATATTCCTTGCGGGTCCAGCTCGTTGAGTCCTTGTGCTGGTCCATCTTCATAATTTGCATCGGGTATGCCAAGATCGAGTACCCAAAGGGTTATGCCCACGTCAGTAGCCCCCGAGTGTCTGGCCGAAGTGAAGCTTCGGGCAGGGACTAAAGTTGTCTTCGCCGAATGTCTTGATCATCTGTTGAATCTTGTGCTTGATGTAGAGTCGAAGTTGCTTTCTGTCGGGTGCACGAAGCGCTCCCGATGGGAGTAGCCCCCGAGTCTATGGGCGGGTGCTTGCAGCCACGCATAGACTCAAGTTGTACTACTCGAAGATCTTGATTGCTGATGCCGACGTCTTCAACTTTATTCTTCTTTGTTGGCGAGGTTGCCACCTTTTTCTCGGGTGCGCGACTAGCGCTCCCGATGGGAGTAACCCCCGAGCCTGTAAATAAATAAGAAATAGTTATGTACAGGGTGTAAAAAATACTGAGTCGAATACCGTGCATGTCTTCGAGTTCTGAGAACATGATGCCGATGACTCTGATGATATCATAGATAGAGGATTTGATGATTTGGAAGTTGATATCCAGGAGGAGCCAGTGATTTGGGTGATATCCAGGAGGAGCCGATGATTCGGGTGATATCCTGGAGGAGCCGATGATTTGGGTGATATCCTGGAGGAGCCGATAATTTTATCGGGTGCGCGTCTAGCGCTCCCGATGGAAGTATCCCCCGAGTCTGGGCACTGATGCTTGCAACCGTGAGTAGACTCAAGTCGAGCAACCCGATGTTTATAGTTTTCTTCAGGTGCCTTTGACACATTGTTGTTTATTTCAAGGGGCAATTCTTAATGCACCTTGGGCATCGTTGATGGCATTGTTTGTAAGTTTATCGGCAACAAATTATTTGAGTGATCAGCTCGTGTTGCAGGTTTTGTTAAACCTGTTGTATGCGCAACTTTGCTTTCAACCGATGCATGACTTGACAGCAGCTCCCGAATAGATCGGTGGCACTAGATCTGCCGATGACTCCATCGCTCTTTGATACTTTTGTAGTTTAAAGTATCGAGTGTGGGTCATTTTCGTACGTGTTTCATGATCCTTGCTATCTGCGGCACTCTTTGAGGCATCTATAGCAAAGGAAAAGAGCAAGGTCCCCGTTGTTTCATGATCCTTTCTATCTGCGACACTCTTTGAGGCATCTGTAGCGAAGGAAAAGAGCAAGGTCCCCGTTGTTTCATGATCCTTGCTATCTGCGGCACTCTTTGAGGCATCTATAGCAAAGGAAAAGAGAAAGGTCTCTGTTGTTTCATGATCCTTGCTACTTGCGGCACTCTTTGAGGCATCTATAGCGAAGGAAAAGAGCAAGGTCCCCGTTGTTTCATGATCCTTACTACTTGCGGCACTCTTTGAGGCATCTATAGCAAAGGAAAAGAGCAAGGTCCCCGTTGATTTTGCATCATAGCACTCGTAATTTCAGAGGTTTTTTAGAGTGCAATCTTTGGGCGTATTTTCCATCGAACCGATGTTCGAACAAAATTCCTGACGATGCAGTTCGGGTGTCTGATGACCCACAAGTATAGGGGGTGTATCGTAGTATTTTCGATAAATAAGAGTGTCGAACCCAACGAGGAGCAGAAGGTGTTGACAAGCAGTTTCGATGTAGGATTCACTGTAAATGCTCACAGACAAGTATTCAGGGGGTTTTGATATAGCAGATAAATAAAGTACGAGTAAGTAAAATGCGAGAGAAATAATTGCAGCAAGTGGCCCAATCCTTTTTAGCACAAAGGACAAGCCGGTTTGTTTACTTATAATGACCAAACGTTCTTGAGAACACACGGGAATTTAGTCTAGTGCTTTCGCTTCATATAGCTGATTAATCTTCATTGTTTTGATAAGTGTTGTGTGGGTGAACCTATGCTAATGCACCGCCCTTCCTAGGACTAATACATACTTGTGATTATACCCCTTGCAAGCATCCACAACTACAAGAAAGTAATTAAGATAAATCTAACCATAGCCTTAAACTCTGAGGTCCTGCTATCCCTGCTGCATCGATATACCAACGGGGGTTTAGGTTTCTATCACTCCGGCAACCCCGCAATTGGCAAACGAATACAAGATGTATTCCCCTAGGCCCATAAAGGTGAAGTATCATGTAGTCGACGTTCACATGACACCACTAGAAGAATAACACCACAACTTAAATATCATAACATTGAATATTACCCAACATAATTCACTACTAACATTTAGACTTCACCCATGTCCTCAAGAACTAAACGAACTACTCACGAGACATCGTATGGAACATGATCAGAGGTGATATGATGATAAATAACAATCTGAACATAAACCTTGGTTCAATGGTTTCACTCAATAACATCAATAACAAGTAGAAATCAATACCGGGAGAGTTTCCCCTATCAAACAATCAAGATTCAACCCTAATTGTTACAGCGGTGACGATGTGCAGCGGTGGAGATGACGGTGATGATGATGGAGATGATGGTGATGATGATCCCAATGATGTCCAGCTCGATGGCGGTGACGATGGCGTCGATTTCCCCCTCCGGGAGGGAATTTCCCCGGCAGATTTCAGCCTGCCGGAGAGCTCTTTTCTCTCTGGTGTTTTCCGCCCCGCAGAGGCGGATGTGACTCTTCGCGACTATCCTCTGGAGCTTAGGTTTTCGGGACGAAGAAGTACGCGAAGGAGAGGAGGCCAGAGGGGGCTATGGGCCCCCTCCCCACAAGGCGGCGCGGCCAGGCCTGGGCCCGCGCCAGCCTATGGGGGGGCCATGGCGGCCCTCCTCAGCTCCTCCTTTTGGCTATCTCCGTCTTCTAGAAAAATAAGATTTTCCATGTAATTTCCGTCAATTGTTGATCTTCCGAAATATTGCATTCTGACAGTGCTTTTTCCAGCAGAATCCTGACTCCGGTGCGCGATTCTCCAATAATCATGAAACATGCAAAATAGATGAAATAACATAAGTATCACCTCTAAATATGAAATATATCAATAAATAACAGTAAATTATGATATAAAATAGTGATGCAAAATGGACGTATCAACTCCCCCCAAGGTTACACTTCGCTTGTCCCCAAGCGAAACTGAACTCAGTAAATGATACGGGTACAGCACGCGTCCGTTGGGAACCCCAAGAGGAAGGTGTGATGCGTACAGCGGCAAGTTTTCCCTCAGTATGAAACCAAGGTTTATCGAACCAGTAGGAGCCAAGAAGCACGTTGAAAGTTGATGGCGGCGAGATGTAGTGCGGCGCAACACCAGCGATTCCGGCGCCAACGTGGAACCTGCACAACACAAACCAAGTACTTTGCCCCAACGAAACAGCGAGGTTGTCAATCTCACCGGCTTGCTGTAACAAAGGATTAGATGTATACTGTGGATGATGATTGTTTGCAGAAAACAGTAGAATAGTATTGCAGTAGATTGTATTTCAGTAAAGAGAATTGGACTGGGGTCCACAGTTCACTAGAGGTGTCTCTCCCATAAGATAAACAGCATGTTGGGTGAACAAATTACAGTTGAGCAATTGACAAATAAAGAGGGCATGACCATGCACATACATATTATGATGAGTATTGTGAGATTTAATTGGGCATTACGACAAAGTACATAGACCGCTATCCAGCATGCATCTATGCCTAAAAAGTCCACCTTCAGGTTATCATCCGAACCCCCTCCAGTATTAAGTTGCTAACAACAGACAATTGCATTAAGTATTGCGCGTAATGTAATCAGTAACTACATCCTTGAACATAGCACCAATGTTTTATCCCTAGTGGCAACAGCACATCCATAATCTTAGAGATTTCTGTCACTTCCCCAGATTCACGGAGACATGAACCCACTATCGAGCATAAATACTCCCTCTTGGAGTTACAAGCATCTACTTGGCCAGAGCATCTACTAGTAACGGAGAGCATGCAAGATCATAAACAACACATAGATATAAATTGATAATCAACATAACATAGTATTCTCTATTCATCGGATCCCAACAAACACAACATATAGAATTACAGATAGATGATCTTGATCATGTTCGGCAGCTCACAAGACCCGACAATTAAGCACAATGGGGAGAAGACAACCATCTAGCTACTGCTATGGACCCATAGTCCAGGGGTAGACTACTCACACATCACTCCGGAGGCGACCATGGCGGCGTAGAGTCCTCCGGGAGATGATTCCCCTCTCCGGCAGGGTGTCGGAGGCGATCTCCTGAATCCCCCGAGATGGGATTGGCGGCGGCGGCGTCTCTGGAAGGTTTTCCGTATCGTGGCTCTCGGTACTGGGGGTTTCGCGACGGAGGCTATTTGTAGGCGGAAGGGCAGGTCAAGGGGCGTCACGAGGGGCCCACACTATAGGTCGGCGCGGCCAGGGCTTGGGCCGCGCCGCCCTGTGGTTTGGCCACCTCGTGGCCCCACTTCGTTGACTCTTCGGTCTTCTGGAAGCTTCGTGGCAAAATAGGACCCTGGGCGTTGATTTCGTCCAATTCCGAGAATATTTCCTTACTAGGATTTCTGAAACCAAAAACAGCAGAAAACAGCAACAGGCACTTCGGCATCTTGTTAATAGGTTAGTTCCAGAAAATGCACGAATATGACATAAAGTGTGCATAAAACATGTAGATATCATCAATAATGTGGCATGGAACATAAGAAATTATCGATACGTCGGAGACGTATCAGCATCCCCAAGCTTAGTTTCTGCTCGTCCCGAGCAGGTAAACGATAAACAAAGATAATTTCTGGAGTGACATGCCATCATAACCTTGATCATACTATTTGTAAGCATATGTAGTGAATGCAGCGATCAAAACAATGTATATGACATGAGTAAACAAATGAATTATATAGCAAAGACTTTTCATGAATAGTACTTCAAGACAAGCATCAATAAGTCTTGCATAAGAGTTAACTCATAAAGCAATAATTCAAAGTAGAGGCATTGAAGCAACACAAAGGAAGATTTAAGTTTCAGCGGTTGCTTTCAACTTGTAACATGTATATCTCATGGATATTGTCAACATAGGGTAATATAATAAGTGCAGTATGCAAGTATGTACGAATCAACGCACAGTTCACACAAGTGTTTGTTTCTTGAGGTGGAGAGAAATAGGTGAACTGACTCAACATAAAAGTAAAAGAATGGTCCTTCAAAGAGGAAAGCATCGATTGCTATATTTGTGCTAGAGCTTTGATTTTGAAAACAAGAAACAATTTTGTCAACGGTAGTAATAAAGCATATGTATCATGTAAATTATATCTTACAAGTTGCAAGCCTCATGCATAGTATACTAATAGTGCCCGCACCTTGTCCTAATTAGCTTGGACTACCGGGATCATCGCGATGCACATGTTTTAACCAAGTGTCACAAAGGGGTACCTCTATGCCGCCTGTACAAAGGTCTAAGGAGAAAGCTCGCATTGGATTTCTCGCTATTGATTATTCTCAACTTAGACATCCATACCGGGACAACATAGACAACAGATAATGGACTCCTCTTTTATGCATAAGCATGTAGCAACAATTAATTTTCTCATTTGAGAGTGAGGATATACGTCCAAAACTGAAACTTCCACCATGGATCATGGCTTTAGTTAGCGGCCCAATGTTCTTCTCTAACAATATGCATGCTCTAACCATAAGGTGGTAGATCACTCTTACTTCAGACAAGACGAACATGCATAGCAACTCACATGATATTCAACAAATAGTAGTTGATGGCGTCCCCAGTGAACATGGTTATCGCACAACAAGCAACTTAATAAGAGATAAAGTGCATAAGTACATATTCAATACCACAATAGTTTTTAAGCTATTTGTCCCATGAGCTATATATTGTACAGGTAGAGGATAGAAATTTAAAGGTAGCACTCAAGCAATTTACTTTGGAATGGCGGAGAAATACCATGTAGTAGGTAGGTATGGTGGACACAAATGGCATAGTGGTTGGCTCAAGTATTTGGATGCATGAGAAGTATTCCCTCTCGATACAAGGTTTAGGCTAGCAAGGCTATTTGAAACAAACACAAGGATGAAGCGGTGCAGAAAAACTCACATAAAAGACATATTGAAATCATTATAAGACTCTACACCGTCTTCCTTGTTGTTCAAACTCAATACTAGAAATTATCTAGACTTTAGAGAGACCAAATATGCAAACCAAATTTTAGCATGCTCTATGTATTTATTCATTAATGGGTGCAAAGCATATGATGCAAGAGCTTAAACATGAGCACAACAATTGCCAAGTATCACATTATCCAAGACATTTTAGCAATTACTACATGTATCATTTTCCAATTCCAACCATATAACAATTTAACGAAGAAGAAACTTCGCCATGAATATTATGAGTAGAGCCTAAGGACATATTTGTCCATATGCTACAGCAGAGCGTGTCTCTCTCCCATACAATGAATGCTAGGATCCATTTTATTCAAACAAAACAAAAAACAAAAACAAACCGACGCTCCAAGAAAAGCACATAAGATGTGATGGAATAAAAATATAGTTTCAGGGGAGGAACCTGATAATGTTGTCGATGAAGAAGGGGATGCCTTGGGCATCCCCAAGTTTAGACGCTTGAGTCTTCTTCATATATGCAGGGGTGAACCACCGGGGCATCCCCAAACTTAGAGCTTTCACTCTCCTTGATCATGTTGTATCATCTCCCTCTCTTGATCCTTGAAAACTTCCTCCACACCAAACTTAGAACAACTCATTAGAGGGTTAGTGCACAATCAAAATATACATGTTCAGAGGTGACATAATCATTCTTAACACTTCTGGACATTGCACAAAGCTACTGAAAGTCAATGGAATCGAAATATCCATCGAACATAACAAAACTGGCAATGCGAAATAAATGGCAGAATCTGTTAAAACAGAACAGCTCATATTGACGAATTTTATTGAGGCACCAGACTTGCTCAAATGAAAATGCTCAAATTTAATGAAAGTTGCGTACATATCTGAGGATCACTTACGTAAATTGGCATAATTTTCTGAGTTACCTACAGAGAATTTTGCCCAGATTCGTGACAGCAAAGAAATCTGTTTCTGCGCAGTAATCCAAATCTAGTATGAACTTTTCTATCAACGACTTTACTTGGCACAACAAAACACTAAAATAAGATAAGGAGAGGTTGCTACAGTAGTAAACAACTTCCAAGACACAAAATAAAAACAAAGTACTGTAGTAAAAACATGGGTTGTCTCCCATAAGCACTTTTCTTTAACGCCTTTCAGCTAGGCGCAGAAAGTGTGTATCAAGTATTATCGAAGGATGGTGCATCTACAGCGGGGTTTGGAGTTTTCTCAGCCAAGCATAGTATATTGGATACATAAGTTTTAGCGTCTCCCTTTTCATTAGTCTTAGGCTTGCTACTCTCATCAAACAAATTTTCAGGAACAAGCCAAGCATAGTTATTTTCTAGTGCATCATTCATTGCTAGGAGCTTGCATGGTATTGGTGCTTTGATCTCCCCCCATCATTAATATTATTAGTGTACTTTATTCTATCCATATCCATTTTTTCAAGAAGACTAACAAAATTGGTGTGAGAACCAAGCATATTATATTTAGCAAAGACCTTTCTATCCTCCCTTGCTAGACCATCAAATTCTCTAAGAAGGGTTTCTAAGACAAAATCTTTCTTTTCCCCCTCTTCCATATCACCGAGTGTAAGAACCATGTGTTGGATTATAGGATTGAGATTAACAAATTTAGTTTACAACATGCGAACTAAAGCAGCAGCAGCAATTTCATAAGTAGGAGCAAGGTCTACCAAGTGTCTATCTTCAAAATCGTCAACGGTACTAACATGGTTGAAAAATTCTTCTATATTATTTCTCCCAACTATAGACCCGCGTCCTACCGGCATGTTTTTTACGGTAAAATTAAAAGGGAACATGATGAAATAAGTAAAGTAAATACAAGTAACTAATTTTTTTTGGGTTTTTGATATAGCAAACAAGATAGCAAATAAAGTAAAACTAGCAACTAATTTTTTTGTAGTTTGATTTAGTGCAGCAAACAAAGTAGTAAATAAAACTAAGCAAGACAAAAACAAAGTAAAGAGATTGCGATGTGGAGACTCCCCTTGCAGCGTGTCTTGATCGCCCCGGCAACGGCGCCAGAAAAAGCTGCTTGATACGCATACAGCACGCGTCCGTTGGGAACCCCAAGAGGAAGGTGTGATGCGTACAGCGGCAAGTTTTCCCTCAGTATGAAACCAAGGTTTATCGAACCAGTAGGAGCCAAGAAGCACGTTGAAGGTTGATGGCGGCGAGATGTAGTGCGGCGCAACACCAGGGATTCCGGCGCCAACGTGGAACCTGCACAACACAAACCAAGTACTTTGCCCCAACGAAACAGCGAGGTTGTCAATCTCACCAGCTTGTTGTAACAAAGGATTAGATGTATAGTGTGGATGATGATTGTTTGCAGAAAACAGTAGAACAGTATTGCAGTAGATTGTATTTCAGTAAAGAGAATTGGACCGGGGTCCACAGTTCACTAGAGGTGTCTCTCCCATAAGATAAACAGCATGTTGGGTGAACAAATTACAGTTGAGCAATTGACAAATAAAGAGGGCATGACCATGCACATACATATTATGATGAGTATTGTGAGATTTAATTGGGCATTACGATAAAGTACATAGACCGCTATCCAGCATGCATCTATGCCTAAAAAGTCCACCTTCAGGTTATCATCCGAACCCCCTCCAGTATTAAGTTGCTAACAACAGACAATCGCATTAAGTATTGCGCGTAATGTAATCAGTAACTACATCCTTGAACATAGCACCAATGTTTTATCCCTAGTGGCAACAGCACATCCATAATCTTAGACATTTCTGTCACTTCCCCAGATTCACGGAGACATGAACCCACTATCGAGCATAAATACTCCCTCTTGGAGTTACAAGCATCTACTTGGCCAGAGCATCTACTAGTAATGGAGAGCATGCAAGATCATAAACAACACATAGATATAAATTGATAATCAACATAACATAGTATTCTCTATTCATCGGATCCCAACAAACACAACATATAGAATTACAGATAGATGATCTTGATCATGTTCGGCAGCTCACAAGACCCGACAATTAAGCACAATGGGGAGAAGACAACCATCTAGCTACTGCTATGGACCCATAGTCCAGGGGTAGACTACTCACACATCACTCCGGAGGCGACCATGGCGGCGTAGAGTCCTCCGGGAGATGATTCCCCTCTCCGGCAGGGTGCCGGAGGTGATCTCCTGAATCCCCCGAGATGGGATTGGCGGCGGCGGCGTCTCTGGAAGGTTTTCCGTATCGTGGCTCTCGGTACTGGGGGTTTCGCGACGGAGGCTATTTGTAGGCGGAAGGGCAGGTCAAGGGGCGTCACGAGGGGCCCACACTATAGGTCGGCGCGGCCAGGGCTTGGGCCGCGCCGCCCTGTGGTTTGGCCACCTCGTGGCCCCACTTCGTTGACTCTTCGGTCTTCTGGAAGCTTCGTGGCAAAATAGGACCCTGGGCGTTGATTTCGTCCAATTCCGAGAATATTTCCTTACTAGGATTTCTGAAACCAAAAACAGAAAACAAAGAATCGGCACTTCGGCATCTTGTTAATAGGTTAGTTCCAAAAAATGCACGAATATGACATAAAGTGTGCATAAAACATGTAGATATCATCAATAATGTGGCATGGAACATAAGAAATTATCGATACGTCGGAGACGTATCAGTAAACAAGACCACATGTTTATGGAGTGAAGAGTCGATAAACCAAATACGGACAAGAAGCATCATATTAATTCACACAAGACATTCCAGTAAACAACTTCCTCATATAATTCAACTTGAAACAAGTAGAAGGTAATCACAAATAAAGGTGCATAAGAAATCATAATTGGTGATGGCAAACTTCGTTCTTGGTTAGAGAACAATTAACAGATTGTACTTATCTATCGAGCAGCACTCTTATGTTAAAGCTTATATGGCACAACTTGCATACTCAATCATAATAATTCCTCATAATCATTGATAACTTTCAAAGCTATATTCATTCAGATAAAACTTGTACTAAACAAGGAAGAGTAAAAGGCATGATTAAGCAGATCACAATATAAATGATTTGATCACAACAACTCAAATGTTTGCTTAAGATGGAGGGAAATAGGTTTACTGACTCAACATAAAGTAAAAGACAGGCCCTTCGCAGAGGGAAGCAGGGATTAAATCATGTGCTAGAGCTTTTTCAGTTTTAAAATCATATAGAGAGCATAAAAGTAAAGTTTTGAGAGGTGTTTGTTGTTGTCAACGAATGGTAGTGGGTATTCTAACCCCCTTGCCAGACAGACTCTCGAAGAGCGGCTCCCATGATTTTTATTTAAAGATGACACTCCTTCCAACCTTTTGCTTTCACAAACCATGGCTAACCGCTCGGGTGCCTCCCAATCATTCACATACCATGAAGGAGTGTCTATTTATTTTAGTTTTATTTTAGAGATGACACTCCTCCCCACCTTTGCTTTCTCAAGCCATGGCTAACCGAATCCTCGGGTGCCTTCCAACAATCACATACCATGGAGGAGTGTCTATTTGCAATATTATGAAGGTCAATTAATTGGGGCTGGGAACCCCGTTGCCAGCTCTTTTTGCAAAATTATTGGATAAGCGGATGAAGCCACTAGTCCATTGGTGAAAGTTGACGAACAAGATTGAAAGATAAAACACCACATACTTCCTCATGAGTTATAAAACATTGACACAAATAAGGGATGATAAATTTTGAATTGTTTAAAGGTAGCACACGAAGTATTTACTTGGAATGGTAGAAAATACCATGTAGTAGGTAGTTATGGTGGACACTGATGGAATAGGTTTGGGTTAAGGTTTGGATGCACGAGAAGCATTCCCTCTCAGTACAGGTCTTTGGCTAGAAAGGTTGATTAGCAAGCATAAGAGTTGAGGGAACCAAACAAATATACATGTGATAGAAACAATCATGCATCTTCCTTGTAAGCACAAACAATTTTAACTTCAGAATAATAAGCTAAGAGCTAACAAGAAAGAAAGACAATGAAATAACATATCTACATGTATTTCTCTTCTACTTAAACCTCAAAGTGTTGTTGCTATTGACCAATGCTAAGTTTGCCAAAACCAAATAGATTTACTCAATGCTCCCAAAGTGATACCAATACTAATAACAAGATCAATCATATAATAGACATTACAAACTAAAATAAGATGTGCAATATGTAAATGATAAGACTTCTCATTGATATTCCATAACGATAACTCACACCAAGGGATACAGAGACAACCAACTAAAGGAGAGATACTTCCACACTGCAACCCATCTTATATGATAACTTCCCTACTCATGATATGACACTACTTGATAATAAAAAGTAAAAGATATGTGATACCGCGGCACTCCCCCAAGCTTGGAACAAACCAAGGGGATGCCAATACCGATGATGAATTACTCCTTCGGCGGTGGTGGTGATGAATTCTTCCCATCATCAGACTTCCAAGGAAGAGGCTCTCCATCAACAAACGACATCTTGGTCTCGGGAATCCTGAAACTAGCAGCATAGCTTATGTTTTTAAACCTGTTTTCATACTCACAGTTTTGATTCCGAACATCATAGAGTTGAGCTTGGAGTTTGTTGGTGGTGTCGTGAAGCGAGAGGATGTCGTCCCACAGCTTTGCAGTCTCCTTCTTGTGTCCATCAATAAGTTCAGACACAATCTTGTGGAAGATGTCCACTTCACGCTCAGCCATCTTCTTGTAGTTGAAGACCTCTTGTTCCAGTTTCTCCATCCTGTCTTCCAAGCTTCCTTCTCCTTTAGGACCCTGGACATCTTTGATCTGCAACTCTCCATCTATGAGCAGCAATTCCTCGGGGTGCATCTTCAGCTCGTTCATGTATGGGTTGACGACGTCCTCAAAGAAGCTGTCCTTCGGAGTTCCCGACGAAGACATGGTGGCTCTAGATCCGGCGCATCCCGCGTAAAACAGCTCGAAACAAAACGCGACGAGAAAACGATATACGGACCTCCAGGGGTCCGGGGGATTATATAGAAGAATTTTTTACGACAGAAGGAAAGTACCAGGTCGAACCAGAGTCGGAGAGGGGCAACGAGGAGCCCTCCTCATAGGGCGGCGCGGCCAGCCTGGGGCCCGCGCCGGCCTATGGGGACACGCCCTCGTGCGTCTCCTCCACTCCGTTTCGATCTCGTAATTTTTTATATTTTCCAAAAACAGCAAAAACATTGTTCGGAAAGTTAAACGCGGACTTTTTATTACCAGTACTGTTACCTATTCAAAGTCGAACTCTGCAGAACTGTCAATTTGACCTTTGATGAAAGCTTCCGGAGTCACCACTCGAATAACATCAACATCTTCATTATAAGAATCTCCTGAGATATAATGCTTGAGTCTTTGTCCATTCACCACTTGTGTGGCATCGCCTTGCAGAGAACTAATTTTAATTGCCCCTGAACGATACACCTCCACAATGACATATGGTCCTTCCCATTTTGAGAGTAATTTCCCTGCAAAAAATCTGAGACGAGACCGATACAATAGGACTTTATCCCCAACATTAAATTCCCTTTTGATAATTCTTCTATCATGCCATTTCTTAACTTTCTCTTTAAAGAGTTTAGCATTTTCATAAGCTTCACTCCTCCATTCATCTAGAGAACTCAATTGTAGCAATCTCTTCTTACCGGCTAGTTTAGGATCTTTATTTAGTTCTCTTACAGCCCAATAAGCTTTGTGCTCTAGTTCTAAAGGTAAATGGCAAGCTTTTCCATAAACCATTTTATACAGTGACATACCCATGGGATTTTTATAAGCAGTTCTATAAGCCCATAGTGCTTCCTTCAATTTACTAGCCCAATTCTTTCTAGATTTATTAACAGTCTTTTGCAAGATAGATTTAATCTCTCTATTTGATAATTCTACTTGCCCACTAGTTTGAGGATGATAAGCGGAAGCAATTCTATGATTAATACCATATTTAGCAAGAGTTTTTCTAAAACCACCATGAATAAAATGAGAACCTCCATCAGTCATAAGATATCTAGGAACTCCAAATCTAGGAAAAATAATATCTAAAAGCATTCTTAAAGAGGTCTCACCATCATCACTTTTTGTGGGTATGGCTTCCACCCATTTAGTAACATAATCAACAGCGACAAGTATATGAGTGTTACCTTCTGAAGAGGGGAAAGGTCCCATGAAGTCAAATCCCCAACAGTCGAATGGTTCAATAACAAGAGTATAATTCATAGGCATTTCATTGCGTCTGGAGATATTACCAACCCTTTGACATTCATCACAGGATAAAATAAACCTTCTTGCATCTTTGAAGAGAGTTGGCCAATAAAAACCTGATTGTAGAACCTTTTGCGCGGTTCTATCTCCGGCGTGATGTCCTCCATAAGCACTACCATGACATTTACTCAATATCTCTTGTTGTTCATATTCGGGAACACATCTTCGCAGAATACCATCCACTCCTTCTTTATATAAGTGTGGGTCATCCCAAAAATAATGCCTCAAGTCGTAAAAGAATTTCCTCCTTTGCTGAGCTGAAAAGGTTGGAGGCAAGTACTTGGAAACAATAAAGTTAGCATAATCAGCATACCAAGGACTATCTCGCGAGCTCACCTTTATTACAGCCAATTGTTCATTTGGAAAACTATCATTGACAGGAACAGGATCATAAGCAATATTTTCCAATCTGGACAAATTATCAGCAATAGGATTATCAGCACCTTTCCTATCTATAATATGTAAATCAAATTCTTGCAACAGAAGCACCCATCTAATAAGCCTTGGCTTAGCATCTTTCTTTTGCATAAGGTATCTAATTGCAGCATGATCAGTATGAATTGTAACTTTTGAATCAACAATATATGATCTAAACTTGTCACAAGCAAAGACTACATCTAACAATTCTTTTTCAGTTGTAGCATAATTTCTTTGAGCAGCATCAAGAGTTTCACTAGCATCACACATAATTTCAAAAGGTAAGTTCCAATCAGGAGGTTCAACTATAGGAGCAGTTGTTAAGGCTTTCTTTAGAGTTTCAAAAACTTCCTTACAATCATCATCAAAAACAAAAGGTACATCTTTTTGAAGAAGATTAGTAAGAGGTTTTGAAATCTTGGAGAAATCTTTAATAAACCTCCTATAAAACTCAGCATGACCAAGAACACTACGAATACCTTTAACATCCCTGGGATAGGGCATCTTCTCAATTGCTTCAACTTTAGCTCTATCAACTTCAATACCTCTCTCGGAAATTTTATGTCCCAATACAATTCCTTCATTAACCATAAAGTGGCATTTCTCCCAATTAAGAACAAGGTTAGTTTCTTCACATCTCTGCAAAAATTTATCAAGGTTTCGCAAGCAATTATCAAAGGAATTCCCATAGACAGAAAAATCATCCATGAATACCTCTACAATATTCTCGCAAAAGGCATGAAAAATGGCAGACATGCATCTTTGAAAAGTAACGGGAGCATTACATAAACCAAAAGGCATACGTCTATAAGCATAAGTTCCATAGGGACAAGTGAAAGTGGTTTTCTCTTGATCTTTAGTTTTAACAGCAATTTGTGAAAACCCAGAATAACCATCTAGAAAGCAAAAATGAGTATTTTTAGACAACCTTTCTAACATTTGATCAATAAAAGGTAAAGGGTAATGATCTTTCTTAGTAACTTTATTAACTTTTCGATAATCAATGCACATTCTATACCCTGCAACTACTCTTTGAGGGATGAGCTCATCATTATCATTAGGTACAACAGTCATTCCTCCTTTCTTAGGAGCACAATGCACAGGACTAACCCATCTACTATCAGCAATAGGATATATAATACCAGCTTCAAGAAGTTTTAATACCTCATTCCTTACCACATCCTTCATCTTAGGAATTAGACGACGCTGATGTTCAACAACAGGCTTTGCATCTTCTTCCATATTAATGGCATGTTGGCAAATAGAGGGAGAAATCCCCTTCAAGTCATCAAGAGTGTAGCCAATAGCTCCTCGGTGTTTCTTCAATATTTCCAATAACCTTTCTTCCTCGAACTCTGAAAGCTAGAACTAATAATAACATGATATATTTTCTTATCATCAATATGAGCATATTTAAGATTATCAGGCAATGGTTTTAAATCAAAAACAGGATCTTCCTTTGGTGGTGGTGTTGTACCTAGATCTTCAACCGGTAAATCATGTTTGAGAATAGGTTGACGAAGGAAAATTTCATCAAGCTCATTCCTTTCTTCCCTAAAGACTTCACTCTCACTATCCTCCAAATGTTGCTGCAAAGGATAACTAGGAGCAAGAGCAATAGACGCACACTGTTCAACTCTAAAATCATTATTAGGTAAATCAGCTTTATAAGGGGTTTTGGTAAATTTAGAGAAATTAAACTCATAAGATTCACCAGCAAATTTAGTCACAATTTTCTCTTTCTTGCAATCTATAACAGCTCCACAAGTATTTAGAAAAGGTCTACCAAAAATAATAGGACAAGACTTACTAGCAGCAGAACCAAGTACCAAAAAGTCAGCAGGATATTTAATCTTACCACATAGAACTTCCACATCTCGAACAATACCAATTGGAGAGATAGTTTCTCTATTAGCTAGTCGAATAACCACATCAATATCTTCAAGTTCACAAGAACCAATTTCATGCATGATCTCCGTGTAAAGCTCATAAGGAATAGCACTAATACTTTCACCAATATCACATAAACCATAATAACAATGATCACCAATTCTAACAGAGAGCATAGGAACACTGGTTTTCCTAGACTTATTAGGATGCGAAACAATATTAGAAGCATTTTCACAAAAAATAATATGACCATCTTCCACATTTTCAGTCACAAGATCTTTAACTATTGCAATAGCAGGTTCAACCTTTATTTGCTCTTCAGGTTCTATAGGTTTCTTTGCACTTTTATTAACAACACTATTTATAACAGAATACTCCTTCATTTTAGCAGGGAAAGGAGTTTTTTCAATATAAGCTTCAGGAAGAATATGATCAACAGTTTCAATTACAACACATTTATTTATAGATGAATCAATTTTATCCTCATACGGTTCATGATACTTATCAAAATTCTTCCTAGGCAATTCAAAATGAGAGGCAAAAGCTTTATAAAGATTTGTAACGACTTGAGAATCAAGACCATAAGTAGCACTCATATTACGAAATTTATCAGTATCCATAAAAGTTTCAATGCATTTATAATCATAATTTATACCTGACTCTCTATCTTTGTCATTCTCCCATCCTTCAGTATTCTCCTGAATCCGATCAAGAAGGTCCCTTTTAAACTCTTCTTTGTTGCGTGTAAATGATCCAGAACAAGAAGTATCCAGCAAGGTCTTATCTTGAAAAGAAAGTCTTGCATAGAAATTATCAATGATAATATTACTAGGAAGCTCATGAATGGGGCATTTGAGCATTAAAGACTTCAATCTCCCCCATGCTTGGGCAATACTCTCTCCATCATGAGGCCAGAAATTATATATGTGGTTCCGGTCTTTATGAATTTCACTTGGAGGATAGAATTTAGAATAAAATAGAGGCACAATATCATTCCAATCAAGAGAATCCCCATTCTTCAGTAATTTATACCAATGCGCCGCTTTACCAGACAGCGATATAGAGAATAGTTTCTTCCTAACTTCATCCATACCAATACCTGCACACTTGAATAAACCGCATAATTCATGTAAGAACAATAAATGATCTCCAGGATGGACAGTTCCATCCCCTTCATAGCGGTTATCCACAACACGTTCAATAATTTTCATAGGTATTTTGTATGGAACCTCTTTCTCACCTGGCGCCTCATCAACTACCTTTGCAGTAGTAGTAGATTTTCCAAATAAAAATTCAAGAGAAGATCTCTCCATAATGAATTATAGCAGCAGACAGAAATAAAATCAGCACGAACAGTAAAAGTTTCCCTTACTAATTCCACTTACCAATAGCGCTTCACTCCCCGGCAACGGGCCAGAAAATAGTCTTGATGACTCACAAGTATAGGGGGTGTATCGTAGTATTTTCGATAAATAAGAGTGTCGAACCCAACGAGGAGCAGAAGGTGTTGACAAGCAGTTTTGATGTAGGATTCACTGTAAATGCTCACAGACAAGTATTCAGGGGGTTTTGATATAGCTGATAAATAAAGTACGAGTGAGTAAAATGCGAGAGAAATAATTGCAGCAAGTGGCCCAATCCTTTTTAGCACAAAGGACAAGCCGGTTTGTTTACTTATAATGACCAAACGTTCTTGAGGACACACAGGAATTTAGTCTAGTGCTTTCGCTTCATATAGCTGATTAATCTTCATTGTTTTGATAAGTGTTGTGTGGGTGAACCTATGCTAATGCACCTCCCTTCCTAGGACTAATACATACTTATACCCCTTGCAAGCATCCGCAACTACAAGAAAGTAATTAAGATAAATCTAACCACAGCCTTAAACTCTGAGATCCTGCTATCCCTCCTGCATCGATATACCAACGGGGGTTTAGGTTTCTGTCACTCCGGCAACCCCGCAATTGGCAAACGAATACAAGATGTATTCCCCTAGGCCCATAAAGGTGAAGTATCATGTAGTCGACGTTCACATGACACCACTAGAAGAATAACACCACAACTTAAATATCATAACATTGAATATTACCCAACATAATTCACTACTAACATTTAGACTTCACCCATGTCCTCAAGAACTAAACGAACTACTCACGAGACATCGTATGGAACATGATCAGAGGTGATATGATGATAAATAACAATCTGAACATAAACCTTGGTTCAATGGTTTCACTCAATAGCATCAATAACAAGTAGAAATCAATACCGGGAGAGTTTCCCCTATCAAACAATCAAGATTCAACCCTAATTGTTACAGCGGTGACGATGTGCAGTGGTGGAGATGACGGTGATGATGATGGAGATGATGGTGATGATGATCCCAATGATGTCCAGCTCGATGGCGGTGACGATGGCGTCGATTTCCCCCTCCGGGAGGGAATTTCCCCGGCAGATTTCAGCCTGCCTGAGAGCTCTTTTCTCTCTGGTGTTTTCCGCCCCGCAGAGGCGACTATGACTCTTCGCGACTATCCTCTGGAGCTTATGTTTTCGGGACGAAGAAGTACGCGAAGGAGAGGAGGCCAGAGGGGGTTGTGGGCCCCCTCCCCACAAGGCGGCGCGGCCAGGCCTGGGCCCGCGCCGGCCTATGGGGGGGCCATGGCGGCCCTCCTCAGCTCCTCCTTTTGGCTATCTCCGTCTTCTGGAAAAATAAGATTTTCCATGTAATTTCCGTCAATTGTTGATCTTCCGAAATATTGCATTTCTGACGGTGCGTTTTCCAGCAGAATCCTGACTCCGGTGCGCGATTCTCCAATAATCATGAAACATGCAAAATAGATGAAATAACATAAGTATCACCTCTAAATATGAAATATATCAATGAATAACAGTAAATTATGATATAAAATAGTGATGCAAAATGGACGTATCAGTGTCCCGAATTCTTCAAAGAAACAAAACTTGAGTCTTCATATCTTCTTGAATTCCAGTAAACCGGCGCTCCCGTTGGGAGTGAGGAGTCTTCATATCTTGCTTGAATTCCAGTGAACCAGTGCTCCCGTTGGGAGTAAGGAGTCTTCATATCTTGCTTGAATTCCAGCGAACCAGCGCTCCCAACCAGCGATCTTCAAAGAGTCTCCAAGTAATTCCAGCACACCGGCGCTCCCGATGGGAGTAATAATTCTAGCACGCCGGCGCTCCCGATGGGAGTAATAGTGTAAGGAGTCTTCATATTTCTTTGAATTCCAGCGCTCAATAGTTCGAAGATAATTCAAGATCCCCCGAGTAATTCCAACGCTCCCGATAGGAGCGCATCGGGTCAATATTATATAACATGATATCCATTGAATACTCCAGATGATGAATCCACCGACCCGAGAGTGCATCGGGAGAAGATATGTCCAGAGTTGAAGAAGATAAATCCATTAATAACCGTAGGTGGTGAAGCCATTGACCCGGGAGTTCATTGGGAGAAGATATATCCAGAGCCGAAAAATATAAGTCCATAGATTCGGGGAAAATAAATCCACCGAGTAGTCGAGGGTACTGGAGGTAACGCTGTAATGGCGCCTCCCTAATCATCGGGTGTGGCGAAAGGAAGAGGAACACTTGGTTCTGCTGTAACGAGGCAGCCAAAATAGTTGCGCCACCAAAGAAAGTCCATGCGGCGGGCGCAACCGAAATTATTGCGTCATCCAAGATAACTCATGCGGCGAGCGCAGCCGAAATAATTGCGCCATCCAAGATAATTCATGCGGCGGGTGCAGCCGAAATAATTGCGCCATCCAAGATAATTCATGCAGCGGGCGCAGTCGAAATAATTGCGCCATCCAAGATAATCCTCGTGGCGGGCGCAACCGAAATAACTGCGCCACCAATGAAAGTCCATGCGGGCGCCAGGCAAACGCAGTCGATGAAGAGGACACAGTCGATGTAGCGGACGCGCGAAAGGTGAGCAGCCGAATATATTTAGTCCGTTATGTCGGGTCTACGAATCGCAAGCCCCCGAGTACGGCAAGTGCGCGACATCGGGCGCGGCCGACCGAACAGAATAATCGAAGTTTTCCTTCAATCAGGAGTAATAGACACGATGGAGTAGTCGAAGCTTGTTCCGCCGCAGTTGAAGTTGTTGACACCCATTGCGAAGCTCATAGTTTTTGTGTTCGATAGTGAGCGGCGTTTGCGGCGCAAATATACTGTCGGGTCTTCCGTCCAGGATCTCGTCGCCGCACGTGTTGCTTAAAATTGGCCGAGCCGTCGTGCCTCCGTCTTCTTGTGCAAACTTCTCTTTGCTTGTTGACTTAAATTTCAGATCCGTCTTTTTACTCGACGATTTTCTCATCGGGTTTCCTCCGGAACCGAATCAATTTCTTGGTCGTTGATTCCTCCATAAGCTCCATAAGCTGATTCAGTCGTGAAGCTTGACCAGCTCAGATTTGGCCACTATGTATTTATCCAACGTATGCTGGTCTTCTTTTTCTTGACTTTCTTGTTGAAGATATGTGGAGCAATCAAGGCACGTCCTCCGGGCTTTACGTGCCTGCCAACTGCTATAATCCAGCGCTGCAGAATCTAGTTGATCGCTCCAAAGAAAAAAAAACGCGTGTAATGTCGCCGGCCAAACGCTGTCCTTTCCAGATCCAATAGGCCCCGGCAGTCTTTGATGATGAGGGATCCTGTCTGGATCGACTGGCGAATATGCGATGTCGATTGCAGCTCAGCCAAGGGCAAAACCATACTGACGGAGCCTTGCTTCTTCTTCTTGTCTTCAGTCTCGTTGACGATGATGAACGTGACAGATCCCGTCCAGATGACAAAATCATGCGTCGCGCTTTCCACAGATGGCGCCAATTGACGAGGTGGTTCCTCCGCAATGCCCAGCATGAGGGGCTTGGGTTTTAGAGAAAGGGGACGACGGAAGTTCCGGGAGCGAGGCGGTACACGACGTACCCAGGTTCACGTCCCCGCGGTGGAGGATCGCTACGTCTTGCTAGCAATCGAGTATACGAATATATGTGTACAGGGGGCCGCCATAGGCGGAGTTGTTGGATCTAGTCTAGTTCTAATCCGTGGGTTGCGGTGTCTAGACGTGTCGCCTCTATGATTATGTTTCTGAATATGCGTGTCCTAAGGGGTGCCCCTGCCTGGTTTTATATATCAGTCAGGCTAGGGTTTACAAGGGTCATAGTAGGATTTGTATTGGAGTCTTCTTTCATTGTAGTCCAAGTTGATATTCCTTGCGGGTCCATCTTGTCGAGTCCTTGTGCTGGTCCATCTTCATAATTTGCATCGGGTATGCCAGTATCGAGTACCCAAAGGGTTATGCCCACGTCACCACCCCTAGGCACAGGCCCACCCTTGGCCGTGCCATGGGGTGGTCTGGCCGTCCTGTGGCGCCTCTTCGTCCCCCCCCCCTTCGGACTTCGTCTTCATTACGGTAAAATATTGACTTCGGTTTTTGTTTCGTCCAATTCTGAGAATATTTCCTGTACAACTTTTCTAAAACAAAAAACAGCGGAAAACAGGGAACTGGCACTGTGGCATCTTGTTAATAGGTTAGTGCCAGAAAATGTATAAAAGTGTAATGAAGTTGATTGATGCGTGTAGTTGACACTTCCGTTGGGAACCCCAAGAGAAAGGTGTGATGCGCACATCGGCAAGTTTCCCTCAGTAAGAAACCAAGGTTTAATCGAACCAGTAGGAGTCAAGAAGCACGTTGAAGGTTGATGGCGGCGGGATGTAGTGCGGCGCAACACCAGAGATTCCGGCGCCAACGTGGAACCTGCAAAACACAACCAAAGTACTTTGCCCCAACGAAACAGCGAGGTTGTCAATCTCACCGCTTGCTGTAACAAAGGATTAACCGTATTGTGTGGAAGATGATTGTTTGCAGAAAACAGTAAAACAAGTATTGCAGTAGATTGTATGCGATGTAAAGAATAGGACCGGGGTCCACAGTTCACTAGAGGTGTCTCTCCCATAAGATAAAAGCATGTTGGGTGAACAAATTACAGTCGGGCAATTGACAAATAGAGAGGGCATAACAATGCACATACATGACATGATAAATATAGTGAGATTTAATTGGGCATTACGACAAAGTACATAGACCGCTATCCAGCATGCATCTATGCCTAAAAAGTCCACCTTCAGGTTATCATCCGAACCCTTCCAAAGATTAAGTTGCAAAACAACAGACAATTGCATTAAGTATGGTGCGTAATGTAATCAATAACTACATCCTTAGACATAGCATCAATGATTTATCCCTAGTGGCAACAACACATCCACAACCTTAGAACGTCCCAGATTCAATGGAGGCATGAACCCACTATCGAGCATAAATACTCCCTCTTGGAGTTAAGAGCAAAAACTTGGCCAGAGCCTCTACTAATAACGGAGAGCATGCAAGATCATAAACAACACATAGGTAATAACTTGATAATTAACATAACATAGTATTCTCTATCCATCGGATCCCGACAAACACAACATATAGTATTACAGATAGATGATCTTGATCATGTTAGGCAGCTCACAAGATCCAACAATGAAGCACAATGAGGAGAAGACAACCATCTAGCTACTGCTATGGACCCATAGTCCAGGGGTGAACTACTCACTCATCACTCCGGAGGCGACCATGGCGGTGAAGAGTCCTCCGGGAGATGAATCCCCTCTCCGGCAGGGTGCCGGAGGAGATCTCCAGAATCCCCCGAGATGGGATTGGCGGCGGCGGCGTCTCAGTAAGGTTTTCCGTATCGTGGCTCTCGGTACTGGGGGTTTCGCGATGGAGGCTATTTGTAGGCGGAAGGGCAGGTAAAGAGGCGGCACGAGGGGCCCACACCATAGGTCGGCGCGGCCAGGGCTTGGGCCGTGCCGCCCTGGTGTTTCGCCACCTCGTGGCCCCACTTCGACTCTCCTTCGGTCTTCTGGAAGCTTCGTGGCAAAATAGGACCCTGGGCGTTGATTTCGTCCAATTCCGAGAATATTTCGTTACTAGGATTTCTGAAACCAAAAATAGCAGAAAACAGCAACTGGCTCTTCGGCATCTTGTTAATAGGTTAGTTCCAGAAAATGCACGAATATGACATAAAGTGTGCATAAAACATGTAGATATCATCAATAATGTGGCATGGAACACAAGAAATTATCGATACGTCGGAGACGTATCAGCATCCCCAAGCTTAGTTCTGCTCGTCCCGAGCAGGTAAAACGATAACAAAGATAATTTCTGGAGTGACATGCCATCATAACCTTGATCATACTATTTGTAAACATATGTAATGAATGCAGCGATCAAAACAATGGTAATGACATGAGTAAACAAGTGAATCATAAAGCAAAGACTTTTCATGAATAGCACTTCAAGACAAGCATCAATAAGTCTTGCATAAGAGTTAACTCATAAAGCAATAAATCAAAGTAAAGGTGTTGAAGCAACACAAAGGAAGATTAAGTTTCAGCGGTTGCTTTCAACTTATAACATGTATATCTCATGGATAATTGTCAACATAGAGTAATATAATAAGTGCAATATGCAAGTATGTAGGAATCAATGCACAGTTCACACAAGTGTTTGCTTCTTGAGGTGGAGAGAAATAGGTGAACTGACTCAACATAAAAGTAAAAAAGAATGGTCCTTCAAAGAGGAAAGCATCGATTGCTATATTTGTGCTAGAGCTTTTATTTTGAAAACATGAAACAATTTTGTCAACGGTAGTAATAAAGCATATGATTTATGTAAATTATATCTTACAAGTTGCAAGCCTCATGCATAGTATACTAATAGTGCCCGCACCTTGTCCTAATTAGCTTGGACTACCGGATCATCGCAATACACATGTTTTAACCAAGTGTCACAATGGGGTACCTCCATGCCGCCTGTACAAAGGTCTAAGGAGAAAGCTCGCATTTTGGATTTCTCGCTTTAGATTATTCTCAACTTAGACATCCATACCGGGACAACATGGACAACAGATAATGGACTCCTCTTTAATGCATAAGCATGTGGCAACAATTATTATTCTCATATGAGATTGAGGATATATGTCCAAAACTAAAACCTCCACCATGAATCATGGCTTTAGTTAGCGGCCCAATGTTCTTCTCTAACAATATGTATGCTCCAACCATTAAGGTGGTAGATCTATCTTACTTTAGACAAGACGGACATGCATAGAAACTCACATGATATTCAACAAAGAATAGTTGATGGCGTCCCCAGAAACATGGTTATCGCACAACAAGCAACTTAATAAGAGATAAAGTGCATAAGTACATATTCAATACCACAATAGTTTTTAAGCTATTTGTCCCATGAGCTATATATTGAAAAGGTGAATGATGGAATTTTAAAGGTAGCACTCAAGCAATTTACTTTGGAATGGCGGAGAAATACCATGTAGTAGGTAGATATGGTGGACACAAATGGCATAGTGGTTGGCTCAAGGATTTTGGATGCATGAGAAGTATTCCCTCTCGATACAAGGTTTAGGCTAGCAAGGTTATTTGAAACAAACACAAGGATGAACCGTGCAGCAAAACTCACATAAAAGACATATTGTAAACATTATAAGACTCTAAACCGTCTTCCTTGTTGTTCAAAACTCAATACTAGAAATTATCTAGACTTTTAGAGAGACCAAATATGCAAACCAAATTAGCAAGCTCTAGGTGTTTCTTCATTAATGGGTGCAAAGTATATGATGCAAGAGCTTAAACATGAGCACAACAATTGCCAAGTATCAAATTATTCAAGACATTTTAGAATTACTACATGTAGCATTTTCCAATTCCAACCATATAACAATTTAACGAAGAAGAAACTTCGCCATGAATACTATGAGTAAAGCCTAAGGACATACTTGTCCATATGCAACAGCGGAGCGTGTCTCTCTCCTATACAGTGAATGCTAGGATCCATTTATTCAAGCAAAAACAAAAACAAAAACAAACCGACGCTCCAAGCAAAGCACATAAGATGTGACGGAATAAAAATATAGTTTCAGGGGAGGAACCTGATAATGTTGTTGATGAAGAAGGGGATGCCTTGGGCATCCCCAAGCTTAGACGCTTGAGTCTTCTTAGAATATGCAGGGGTGAACCACCGGGGCATCCCCAAGCTTAGAGCCTTCACTCTCCTTGATCATATTGCATCATACTCCTCTCTTGATCCTTGAAAACTTCCTCCACACCAAACTCGAAACAACTCATTAGAGGGTTAGTGGACAATAAAAATTAACATGTTCAGAGGTGACACAATCATTCTTAACACTTCTGGACATTGCATAAAGCTACTGGACATTAATGGATCAAAGAAATTCATCCAACATAGCAAAAGAAGCAATGCGAAATAAATGGCAGAATCTGTCAAAACAGAACAGTTCGTAAGGATGAATTTTAAAATGGCACCAGACTTGCTCAAATGAAAATGACCAAATTGAATGAAAGTTGCGTACATATCTGAGGATCACGCACGTAAATTGGCTTAATTTTCTGAGCTACACAGGGAGGCAGGTCGAAATTCGTGACAGCAAAGAAATCTGTTTCTGCGCAGTAATCCAAATCTAGTATTCACTTTACTATCAAAGACTTTACTTGGCACAACAAAACACAAAACTAAGATAAGGAGAGGTTGCTACAGTAGTAAACAACTTCCAAGACTCAAATATAAAACAAAAATACTGTAGTAAAAACATGGGTTGTCTCCCATAAGCGCTTTTCTTTAACGCCTTTCAGCTAGACGCAGAAAGTGTATATCAAGTATTATCAAGAGACGAAGTGTCAACATCATAATTTGTTCTAATAATAGAATCATAAGGTAACTTCATTCTCTTTCTAGGGAAGTGTTCCATACCTTTCTTGAGAGGAAATTGATATTTAATATTACCTTCCTTCATATCAATAGTAGCACCAACGGTTCGAAGAAAAGGTCTTCCCAATATAATGGGGCAAGATGCATTGCATTCAATATCCAAGACAACAAAATCAACAGGGACAAGGTTATTGTTAACCATAATATGAACATTATCAACTCTCCCCAAAGGTTTCTTTTTAGCATTATCAGCGAGATTAACATCCAAATAACAATTTTTCAATGGTGGCAAGTCAAGCATATCATAGATTTTCTTAGGCATAAGAGAAATACTTGCACCAAGATCACATAAAGCATTACAATCAAAATCATTGACCCTCATTTTAATGATGGGTTCCCAACCATCCTCTAGCTTTCTAGGAATAGAAGTTTCAAGTTTTAGTTTCTCTTCTCTAGCTTTTATGAGAGCATTTGTAATATGTTTTGTGAAAGCCAAGTTTACAGCGCTAGCATTGGGACTCTTAGCAAGTTTTTGTAAGAACTTTATAACTTCAGAGATGTGGCAATCATCAAAATCTAAATCATTATGAGCTACAACAATGGGATCATCATCCCCAAGGTTGGAAAAAATTTCAGCAGTTTTATCACAAGCAATTTCAAATAGCTTTAGCAATTTCAGGCAGTTTTGTACGCTTTGCACTAGGAGTAGAAACATTACCAACACCAATTATTTTACCATTGATAGTAGGAGGTGCAGCAACATGTGAGGAATCAACATTACTTGTGGTGGTAATAGTCCAAACTTTAGCTACATTTTCCTCTTTAGCTAGTTTTTCATTTTCTTCTCTATCCCACCTAGCACGCAATTCAGCCATTAATCTTATATTCTCATTAATTCTAACTTGGATGGCATTTGCTGTAGTAAAATTTTTATTTTCAATATCCCTATTAGGCATAACTTTCGATTTCAAAAGATCAACATCAGAGGCAAGACTATCAACCTTAGAAGCGAGAATATCAATTTTATTGAGTTTTTCCTAAACAGATTTGTTAAAGGCAGTTTGTGTACTAATAAATTCTTTAAGCATAGCTTCAAGTCCAGGGGGTGTGTTCCTATTATTATTGTAAGAATTCCCATAAGAATTAGCATAACCGTTACCATTATTATAAGGATATGGCCTATAGTTATTACTAGAATTGTTCCGATAAGCATTGTTGTTGAAATTATTATTTTTAATGAAGTTTACATCAACATGTTCTTCTTGGGCAACCAATGAAGCTAACGGAACATTATTAGGATCAACATTAGTCCTATCATTCACAAGCATAGACATAATAGCATCAATCTTATCACTCAAGGAAGAGGTTTCTTCGACAGAAATTACCTTCTTACCTTGTGGAGCTCTTTCCGTGTGCCATTCAGAGTAATTGATCATCATATCATCAAGAAGCTTTGTAGCCGCCCCCAAAGTGATGGACATAAAGGTACCTCCAGCAGCTGAATCCAATAAATTCCGCGAAGAAAAATTTAGTCCTGCATAGAAGGTTTGGATGATCATCCAAGTAGTCAGTCCATGGGTTGGGCAATTTTTAACCAGAGATTTCATTCTTTCCCATGCTTGTGCAACATGTTCAGTATCTAATTGTTTAAAATTCATTATGCTACTCCTCAAAGATATAATTTTAGCAGGAGGATAATATCTACCAATAAAAGCATCCTTGCATTTAGTCCATGAATCAATACTATTCTTAGGCAGAGATAGCAACCAATCTTTAGCTCTTCCTCTTAATGAGAAAGGGAACAATTTTAATTTTATAATGTCACCATCTACATCTTTATATTTTTGCATTTCACATAGTTCAACAAAATTATTGAGATGGGCAGCAGCATCATCAGAACTAACACCAGAAAATTGCTCTCGCATAACAAGATTCAGTAAAGTAGGTTTAATTTCAAAGAATTCTGCTGTAGTAGCAGGTGGAGCAATAGGTGTGCATAAGAAATCATTATTATTTGTGGTTGTGAAGTCACACAACTTAGTATTTTCAGGAGTATTCATTTTAGCAATAGTAAATAAAGCAAACTAGATAAAGTAAATGCAAGTAACTAATTTTTTTTTGTGTTTTTGATATAGAGAACAAGGCAGTAAATAAAGTAAAGCTAGCAACTAATTTTTTTGTGTTTTGATATAATGCAGCAAACAAAGTAGTAAATAAAATAAAGCAAGACAAAAACAAAGTAAAGAGATTGGGAAGTGGAGACTCCCCTTGCAGCGTGTCTTGATCTCCCCGGCAACGGCGCCAGAAATTTGCTTGATGCGTGTAGTTGACATGTCCGTTGGGAACCCCAAGAGGAAGGTGTGATGCGCACAGCGGCAAGTTTCCCTCAGTAAGAAACCAAGGTTTAATCAAACCAGTAGGAGTCAAGAAGCATGTTGAAGGTTGATGGCGGCGGGATGTAGTGCGGCGCAACACCAGAGATTCCGGCGCCAACGTGGAACCTGCACAACACAACCAAAGTACTTTGCCCCAACGAAACAGTGAGGTTGTCAATCTCACCGGCTTGCTGTAACAAAGGATTAACCGTATTGTGTGGAAGATGATTGTTTGCAGAAAACAGTAAAACAAGTATTACAGTAGATTGTATGCGATGTAAAGAATAGGACCGGGGTCCACAGTTCACTAGAGGTGTCTCTCCCATAAGATAAAAGCATGTTGGGTGAACAAATTACAGTCGGGCAATTGACAAATAGAGAGGGCATAACAATGCACATACATGACATGATAAATATAGTGAGATTTAATTGGGCATTACGACAAAGTACATAGACCGCTATCCAGCATGCATCTATGCCTAAAAAGTCCACCTTCAGGTTATCATCCGAACCCCTTCCAGTATTAAATTGCAAAACAACAGACAATTGCATTAAGTATGGTGCGTAATGTAATCAATAACTACATCCTTAGACATAGCATCAATGTTTTATCCCTAGTGGCAACAGCACATCCACAACCTTAGAACTTTCTGTCACTGTCCCAGATTCAATGGAGGCATGAACCCACTATTGAGCATAAATACTCCCTCTTGGAGTTAAGAGCAAAAACTTGGCCAGAGCCTCTACTAATAACGGAGAGCATGCAAGATCATAAACAACACATAGGTAATAACTTGATAATTAACATAACATAGTATTCTCTATCCATCGGATCCCGACAAACACAACATATAGTATTACAGATAGATGATCTTGATCATGTTAGGCAGCTCACAAGATCCAACAATGAAGCACAATGAGGAGAAGACAACCATCTAGCTACTACTATGGACCCATAGTCCAGGGGTGAACTACTCACTCATCACTCCGGAGGCGACCATGGCGGTGAAGAGTCCTCCGGGAGATGAATCCCCTCTCCGGCAGGGTGCCGGAGGAGATCTCCAGAATCCCCCGAGATGGGATTGGCGGCGGCGGCGTCTCAGTAAGGTTTTCCGTATCGTGGCTCTCGGTACTGGGGGTTTCGCGACGGAGGCTATTTGTAGGCGGAAGGGCAGGTAAAGAGGCGGCACGAGGGGCCCACACCATAGGTCGGTGCGGCCAGGGCTTGGGCCGCGCCGCCCTGGTGTTTCGCCACCTCGTGGCCCCACTTCGACTCTCCTTCGGTCTTCTGGAAGCTTCGTGGCAAAATAGGACCCTGGGCGTTGATTTCGTCCAATTCCGAGAATATTTCGTTACTAGGATTTCTGAAACCAAAAACAGCAGAAAATAGCAACTGGCTCTTCGGCATCTTGTTAATAGGTTAGTTCCAGAAAATGCACGAATATGACATAAAGTGTGCATAAAACATGTAGATATCATCAATAATGTGGCATGGAACACAAGAAATTATCGATACGTCGGAGACGTATCATTGATACGTCGCAAACGTATATATAATTGTTGATGCTCCATGCTTGTTTTACACCAATTCCAATATGTTTCGTTCACACTTCGTGGCACTTTTATGCATTTTCTGGCACTAACCTATTGACAAGATGCCGCAGTGCTAGTTCCCTGTTTTCTGTTATTTTTGGTTTCAGAAAAGTTGTACAACAAATATTCTTGGAATTGGGCGAAACAAAAACCAAAGTGCCTATTTTACCGAAAGGAAGACGGAGCCCAGAGGGGGGTCGAAGAAGTGGCGCAGGGCGGCCAAACCACCCCTTGGCGCGGCCAGACCCTGGCCCACGCCAAGGCATGGTGTGGGCCATGCTGGCACCCCACTGACCTAAATACTACGCCTATATAAAACCTTCGACGTGAAAACTCTGAATATACCAGCCTCCGTCCAGGAAAAGTTCCATCGCCACCGCCATCGTCCATACGAGTTTCGGGGGTCAGAAGTTCATGTTCCAGCACCCTGCCGGGACGGGGATTGACCCACGGAGCCATCTCCATCGACTCCACCGCCTCTACTGCGACTCCATGATGGTTTGTGAGTAGTTTCCCCCTGGACTACGGGTTCTCGGTTGTAGCTAGTTGGTACTCTCTCTCCCATGTACTTCAATGCAATGCTCTTATGAGTTGCCTTACATGATTGAGATCCATATGATGTAATCGGTGTTGTGTTTGTTGGGATCCGATATATTGTGGAATTGTGATCAGATTATTCATCATATTATGATACTACTGTTATTTAAGATCTTGCATGCTCTCCGGTACTTGTAGTTACCTTGATCAAGTAGTTGCATGTATCTCCAAGAGGGAGTATTTATGCTCAATAGTGGGTGCATGCCTCTAGTTTTATGGAAGAGTGACATTAAATTTCTAAGATTGTAGATGTGTTGTTGCTACTAGGGAGAAAAAAAAAGTTTTATCCAAGGATAATTCTATTGTTTAATTTACACACATTGCTGAATGCGATTATCTGTTGCTTGCAACTTAATACTGGAAGGGGTGCGGACGCTAACCGGAAGGTGTATTATTAGTCATAGACGTAGTTGGATTACGGTCTATGTATTATGTTGTAATGCCCAATTAAATAATACAGTAACGTTATCTTATCACGGCATGCATTGTCATGCCCTCACAATTATCAATTGCCCAAATATAATTTGTTCACCCAACACATGTTATTTGGAGAGTTACCACTAGTGTAGATAGCTGGGAACCCCGGTCCTTCTGTTATCATCATTGCTTTAAATTCAACTCCGCACTAGAATACTTTTTGGTCCCATCTCCTCTGTGCTACTTTTGCTGTGTTACTGCTGCTTTCACATCACCCATGTTACTAGTGTTTTTCCAAGTGCAGCTAAATTGACAACTCCGTTGTTAAGGCTTATACGTATTCTTTACCTCCCCTTGTATCGAATCAATAAATTTGAGTTTATATTCACTCGAAGATTGTTGCGATCCCCTATACTTGTGGGTTATCAAGTGTATCTAACTCATAGTAGAATTGGTGTAAAACAAGCATTGAGCATCAAAAGTTATATATACGTTCGAGACGTATCAAGCATGCCCAAGCTTAACTCCTGCTCATCCTCGAGTGGGTAAGTGATAACAAAAATAATTTTTGAGGTGACATGCAACTATCACAATCTTGATCAAGCTTTTGTAAAGCATTGTAAGCTGGGATCAAAGTACTATAAACATAGGCATGATAGATATAATTCTAATGATAGAACTTAGTAACTATGTTATAACATGAGAAGTAACTCAAACAAAAGATCATAAATAATTATGCAAGGAAAACAACTGTTTGTTTATGAGCATAGAGAAAACATAGCAAAGTGGTATTCAGCTTGTCCATATGGAATAGAAAAACATAAATGTTAGGACACCTTTAAAGTTCAGAGGGTGACTAGAGATACGTAATTTAAGAACAATCAATAGCATAATCATGAATCAATTAATAAGTCTTGGGACTATGCACATTATACTCAGAATGACAACTATGCTCTCTTAGTGGTGCATAAAGCAAGAAGATCAAGACTCGACATAAAAGTAAAGGAAAGGTCCTTCGAAGAAGGAAGTAAGGATCAACAATGTTTATAAAGCCTTCAAAAAGGTATGATACTTATTAGCTTTGAGCTCTTATTGCCCCTACCATAGGCATCTTGAATGGTTAAAGTAAATGTGAGTGCACAAATGAGTCATATGCTTGACAAATCATAAGTCGAAAATCTCATGCCCCTTGAATACGAGTACCTACACCTCATGCTACTCAACTTAGGTCCCAAATAGGTTCTTATCATTGTAAATATATATGTATCATAAAGAACGTAGCAAGGGTACCTCTTGCCCCATGATATGGAAGTACTCTTTCAAATAAGTGCAATCCCACACCAAAATGACAAGACAAATAGACAATGAGCATCTCAGCTATCCTTTTATTTACTATGGGTATAGCTTTTTATTGAAAATTCTTAATAGAATACTCACTATGGAATGTTGTAAACTTCCACCATGAATGATGCATGGCTTAGGTTAGTGGCCCAGCATTTCTCTAACACATATAAAAACTCGATGGACTTACAAGTTTCCATTCTATTTCGCATCGATAGGCATCCATAAGCAAAATATCGTGATATCAACTAAATAATAAGTGCAATGTTGAAAGCGTGCCCCATGAAAGCATGGTTGTGCTAACTCCCAACTTACAATTTGTAAGAATATAATCAACGTAAGATAGTCACAATGGTTCAAGTTTATTAAGTTCAAGAAAGTAAATGTGCCATCAAGTTTGTGAGAGCTTTAGTGACTATTTTTCTCATAATCAATTTGAAAGATATATAAAAACATGATGAATATACTTGGAATAGAAAATGCTAATAATAGGTAGATATGGTGGACACAATTGGATAAGTTTGGTTTTTAGTGGTTGGATGCATGAGTGGAGCTTCATACTTAGTACAGGCGAAGGCTAGCAAAAGACTAGGAGCGACCAACTAAGAGAGCAATAATGGCCATAATCATGTATAGCGACAAAACAATATTAATCGAAGTATAAAGTGATATCAAAAGTCAAAAACTAAATGATCATGAAGGCTTTAGCTGACTTATTGGTAGTCATAACATGGTATAAGCATGTGCCAATTCAATCCAGTAAAGCATTAAAGGAGAATTTCACAATAGTATGCTTTTATGATAAAAAGGAACACATGATTCTTTCGATGGAACATTAAGCACTTTCAGATATTTGAGACAAGTCATGATGCAACAATAAATACTAAGCATATCATAAAAATAACATCGAACATGACATGCCAAATTAAATCAATGCCACAGTCTAGACAAGCTTCCTTTTGCATCACTATTAGCATGAAACTTTTTACTCGTTTCCAACACCAATCAATTTATTTGAAACAACTCCCATAAATAAAAATCAATATGGACCAGAGAGATAATAATTAATGAATAAAGCAAACTAACAAGCTCTGGACAAAAAATAAAAATAGAAAACCAAAGCTAAACGAAGTACTAGAACACTCGCAGAACAGTAAAAGTGAAAACTAGAGTGTTCTATGCGATTAAAACGGAGTGTGTCATGCTGCAAAACAAATATGCTGGGATCCAACCTTATTGTACAGTGAAAAACAAAATAAAACTAAAAACAAAAATAAAGACGCTCCAAGAATAAAACATAGCATATGAAGCAATAAAAATATAGTGCACAAAAACATGACATGTTGCTTTGTTGATGAAGAAGGGGATGCCTTGGGCATCCCCATGCTTTGACGCTTGTACCTCTTGGATATTTCTTGGGGTGTAAGGGGGCATCCCCAAGCTTGAGCTTTTCTCCATTCTTCATTTCATCACATCATTCTTCTCTCCCTACATTTGAAAACTTCCTTCATACAAAACTTCACATAATTCTTTATTAGCAACGTTAGTGCAATCAAAATAATAAATCCATTCTAACATATATCAAACATCCATAAAAAATTAGCTACTGTAGAAAATCTTTCAAAAAGCTCTTTCTCTCAAAAGAACCCAAAAAGAAAGAGAACAAGAGGCAAATGCTAATAGTGGCAGAAATCTGTCAAAACAGAACAGCAGATAAAGATCGATTTTTAAAAAAATCCTCTATTGCTCAGATTGAAACATGCAAAACTAATGAAAGTTAGATATAAACCTGGAGCATATGGTCAAAAATTGGCAGCTCAAAATCGGGTACTTGTTGGGAGCACAAAGTTTACAGTAACATCACAGAATCTGTTTCTGGACAGCAACTTCCGCAAATCTTACTTTCTTCCTATTAGAAGTTACTCTTGGCACAAAAACGAAATAAAAATGATAAGGAGAGGTTTTTACAAAGGCAACAACTTCGAAGACTCAACAAAATAAAAATTACATGAAATAAACATGGGTTGTCTCCCATAAGTACTTTTCTTTAACGCCTTTCAGCTAGGCGCAGAAAGTATTTGCATCAAATATTATCAAGCGAAGAAGCATCATCATAATTTGTTCTAATAATATAATCAAAAGGTTACTTATTCCTTTTTCTAGGAAAGTGTTCCATACCTTTCTTGAGTGGTAATTGATATCTAATAATTTCATCTCTCATATCAATAATAACACCAACAGTTCTAAAAAAGGTCTTCCCAAAACAATAGGACAAGAAGCATTGCATTCAACATCCAAGACAAAAAAATCAGCGGGGACCAGGTTATTATTAAACATAATAAGTACATTATTAACCCTCCCCAAAGGTTTCTTTTTAGCAATAGCAGCATGGTGAACATCCAAATAACATTGTTTCAACGGTGGCAAGTCAAGCATATCATAGATTTTTCTAGGCATACCAGAAATACTTGCACCAAGATCACATAAAGCATTTCCATCAAAGTCATCTACTCTCATATTAATTATAGGCTACTAACCATCTTCTAACTTTCTTGAAATAGAAGCTTCACGTTTTAACTTTTCTTCTCTAATTTGCATGAGAGCATTTGTAATATGCCTCGTAAAAGCCATATTTATAGCACTAGCATTGGGACTTCTAGAAAGCTTTTTTAAAAACTTTATCACTTCAGAGATATTCCAACTATCAAAATCAAATTCATTATCATCAAAAAAAATACTATTGTTTCCCATATTACGAAACATTTCAGCACTCTTATTGGAAACAGTTTCAGCGGTGCTAGGCAATTTTCTAGAATGAGTAGGAACTTTTCCTATGACAATCATTTTACAATTAATAGTAGGAGGCTTGCTAGCATTTCAAGTTTCAGTACTACTAGTGGTAGTAATGGTGCAAACTTTAGTCAAGTTATTATTTCTAGCAATTGCATCCTCTCTGTCCCATCTAGCATGCAATTCCACCAACATCCTAACATTTTCATCAACTCTAACTTGAATGGCAGTCAAAGCTTTGCTTTCTTTAACATCGGGGGGCATAGCTTTCAATTTAATAAATTCAACATCGTGAGCAAGGCTATCAACTTTAGAAGCAAGAACATCAATTTTGTCAAACTTTTCCTCAACAGATTTATTGAAAGAAGTTTGTTTACTAATAAAATCCTTAAGCATGATTTCAAGATCAGACACCTCTATTGTTGCTATAAGAATTACCAAAAGAGTTTTCTTAATAATTACTATTATTAGAAGGATATGGCCTATAATTGTTTCTACCAAAATTATTCCTATAACCATTGTTGTTAAAATTGTTGCTTTTAACGAAGTTCACATCAACATGATCTTCTTGAGCAGCAAAAGAAGCTAACAGAATATCATTTGTATTAACATGAGCTTTACCATTAACAAGCATAGACATAATAGTATTTGTTGTGGGTATACTTTATGGGTATATAAACGGCATGGCCTAGATCCGGCAAGCCTGGGTGGCCCACAGGTGGTGATGTGGCATGTGGCCCATCGGGCGGCCCAGTTGTTGTAGATCATGATGGATGAAGTCCAGCCCAGGAGCAAGGAGCCGAATCCCAACCGACCTATGAAGGAGGCCGGATCCGTGAAGGCCCATGAAGTATCCGGATCCAGTACGATATTGATGGAAGGCGGATCCTTGACGTGCACGGCAATGTAATATTCCGTAGTTAGGCAACTTGTATTCCGGCTAGAACTCTCCGTGTAAGCCCTAGATCCGTGCGCCTTTATAAGCCGGATCCTGGGAGCCCTAGAGGCACAACCACAACTCATTGTAACAACACGAAAGCGCCCAAATAATACCAGACAAGCAGCAGTAGGCCCTGTCATCGTGCAGGTGTTCCGAAGCTGGGTAAATCGCGTACCACCGTCCTGAGGACTCTCCTCCCTATGGCCCCTACTTCTTATCCCCCTTGTGAGGATCCCTCCTCCGAGGTAGCGTCGAATAGGCAACGACAATATTAATTCTATTACTAAAGGAGGTGGATTCTTCAATAGAATTTACCTTCTTACCTTGTGGCGAGCTCTCTCGGTGTGCCATTCGAAATAGTTTATCTTCATATTATCAAGAAGCTTTGTTGCAACCCCCAAAGTAATGGACATAAAGGTACCTCCTGCAGCTGAATCCAGAAGATTTCTTGAAGAAATCAGTCCTGCATAAAAAGTTTGGATGATCATCCAAGTAGTCAATTCATGAGTGGGACAATTCTTTACCAAAGATTTCATTCTTTCCCAAGCTTGAGCAACATGTTCATTATCAAATTGTCTAAATTTCATTATGTCACTATGCAAGGATATAATCTTAGCATGAGGATAACATTTTCCAATGAAAGCATCTTTGCATTTAATCCAAGAATCAATACTATTTCTAGGCAAAGATAGCAACCAATCTTAAGCTCTTCCTCTTAAAGAGAAAGGAAACAATTTCAGTTTTATAATGTCGTCATCTACATCCTTATATTTTTCTATGTCACAAAGTTATTATTAAGGTGAGCAGCAGCATCATCAGTACTAACACCAGAAAATTACTCTTCCATAACAAGATTTAACAGGGCCGGTTTAATTTCATAGAAAGCTTCTTTAGAAGTAGGTGGAGCAATAGGTGTGCATATAAAATCATTATTATTTGTACTAATAAAGTCACACAACTTGGTGTTTTCAGCAGAACCCATTTTAGCAAGATAAAAATAGAACATATAAATAAAAACTATAATAGTAACTATTTTTGTGTTTTTGATATAAATAAGTTAATAAAATAAAATAAAGTAAACTAAGGAAAACAATAACAAAGTAAAGAGATTGGAGATGAGAGACTCCCCTTGCAGAAATCCTCTTTCTCCCCGGCAATGGCACCAGAAAGTCTTGATGGTGCTCGGTACAAGCAGTTGGAAAACCCCAAGAGGAAGGTGTGATGAGCACAACAGCAAGTTTTCCCTCAGTAAGAAACCAAGGTTTAATCAACCAGTAGGATAAAGGAGTGACTTCTGAAGGTGTTGCCGGCTGACTATTGGCACGACGTACTACTGGCGTCAGCAATAACGTGGAACCTGCACACAACACAATCGCCATACTTTGGTCCAAATCACAGTAAGGTTGTAAATCTCACTGGTTTTGCTGAATCAAAGGATTAAATGTATCGAATGAAAGACGATATTTGCATTAATTAAAGAGAACAGAGCTTGCAGTAAGTAAACAGAGCAGGATTGCAGTGGTTGAATTTATGAGCGTAAAAGAAAGGACCGGGGTCCACCGTTCACTAGTGGTGTCTCTCCATAAAGATAAATAGCATGTTGGGTGAACAAATTACACCTGAGCAATTGACAAAATAAATATCATACATAGCAAGACAACTACTATGAGATTCGTTTGGGCATTACAACATGATACATAGACCGTAATCCAACTGCGTCTATGACTGATAATCCACCTTCCGGTTTGCATACGCACCCCTTTTAGTATTAAGTTGCAAGCAACAGATAATTGCATTAAGTATTGTGTGTAAAGTAAACAATAGAATTACCCTTTGATAAAACATTATTGTTTTCTCCCTAATAGCAACAACACATCTACAATCTTAGAAGTTATTGTCACTCTTCCAGAAAACTAGAGGCGTGAACCCACTATCGAGCATAAATACTCCCTCTTGGAGTCACAAGCATCTACTTGGCCAAAGCATCTACTAGCAACGGAGAGCATGCATGATCTCAAATAACATATGACACCAATGTCAACCATAGTATTCAATATTCATCGGATCCCAGCAAACACAACATGTAGCATTACATAAGGATGATCTTGATCATGATAGGCAGCTCACAACATCTAAACACGAGGCACAAGTTGGGGAAGACAACCATCTACCTAGTGCTATGGACCCATAGTCCAGGGATGAACTACTCACGCATCACTTCGGAGGCGGGCATGACGATGTAGATGCTTACGGCGATGATTTCCCCCTCCGGCAGGGTGCCGAGAAGAGCTTCAGACCCCCCCCCCCCCCTGAGATGGGTTCTGCAATGACAGTCGCGATGGAACTTTTCGTTGATGAAGACTCGAGTGATTAGGTTTTTCCCGAGATCGTGAATAAATAGGCAAAATGGCAAGGTCGGTTGCCGCCAGGGGGGGCACAACACACCTAGGCGCGGGCCCACCCTTGGCCACGCCATGGGGTGGCCTGGCCGCCCGGTGGCACCTCTCCGTCCCCCCCTTCGGACTTCATCTTCGTTACGGTAAAATATTGACTTCGGCTTTTGTTTCTTCCAATTCCGTGAATATTTCCTGTACAACTTTTCTGAAACCAAAAATAGCAGAAAACCGGGAACTGGCACTGTGGCAACTTGTCAATAGGTTAGTGCCGAAAAATGTATATAAATGTAACGAAGTGTATGTAAATCATAGTAAAATTGGTGTAAAACAAGCATGAAGTATCAAAAATTATAGATACGTTTGATACGTAGCAGTATCCCCTACCAGCTAAGGAGTAGCTAGGCCCGAAGATAGTTGCAAAGAGGCGGACTGGCTAAGGAGTTGCCGGAACGCACAAAGCATCAAGAAAGTTACCTGTGTACCCCCTTTATTTTGGTGAAGCCCATGATCGACTCTTCGAGCTACTCATAGGCTCGGTGCTACTGTTGGGTTCATGGGTAACCAGGTACCTAGAGGATTAGAAATTCTAGTAGCCAGCTAAGGAAAATGCGCCCTTAGCTAGGCAAGGACTAAGCCCCGAAGCCTCATGTGCTGACTAGCCTTCCTTGGACCGGCGAGAAAGGTGCGCCAGCTAGAAACAGAAAAGGGCCCACTGCTTGAAGGTCCACGCCCCTGACGAGATGTGTGACATGTATACTGGCCGATGTGACCATTTGATCCACCACCTGGCCCAAGTTTCCTCCCAGCATCGGAAGGAACCGACTTCCCCATCGGGTCACATTCTAACCTCTGGGGTAGCGTTCCCATGCCCGGAGGCTTGAGCCGTACGCCCAACATCATCTATATAGTGCCAGACTCAGACTCCCCTGAAGGACGCTGATAAGAGGAAGCTTAGCGGCCAAGGAGTCCAACACCGCCACCTCAACGACAGTAACCTCTCGACCATACACTGGTGTCCATGGCCGAGGACATAAAAGGAGCAGCCCACGGAGAAGCAGAGGATGGAAGTTGAGGTCCAAGTTTAGTCGAAACACACACCCCCCATCTATGTGTGATCTACCCACCAGAAGCTTGAAGACTCCGACGAGAAATTCACCGGAGTTGAAGAAGTAGTAGTTCATACTTTAGGTTCTTAGAGCATCCCCATCAATTTCATTCCATATAGAGGTTTGTCCTAGCCGGAACATGACGATACACCGGCCGCTAGACACCTAGCCGACGTCCACCATACGTTTCATCTAGTACCTTAGCTGGAGTCCCACTATATTATTTGAGCACCTCACACGGTCTATATAGTCTACACATGACATAGGGTAGTTACCCGGCCGATTCCGTTCCGGGGACTGAACAATGGATACATCGTGGGTGCCTTGAGGTTATTAGCCTATCGGTTGGTGATCACAAGCCTCCATCACCTACAAATCTCTTTACCGGGAAACAATACCGCGACAATAGGGCAGTTATAAGTAGGATGTACAGAACTTGGAGAGACATCCGGGGTGTCTCAGATCTCAAATGTGCCCTCCAACTCAAGCTGCCCGCCGGCAGCCTCCTCTTCCTCGTCGGCAACGTATAGATACGGGTTCCGTTCCACCGGCTGAAAGTTATAGAAGACAAACACGTAGAAGGCCAGGCTGGCCATCTCGACGGAGACGTTGACGACCCACTGGTACCTGTAGCTGAGGACGGCGGCGAAGGCCGAAACGGCGATCCGGGTGAAGTAGAGGTAGCCGACGACGACGAGGTAGAACTGCTTGAAGAGGGTGAGCTTCTTGAGGTTCCTTGCCGCCTTGCCGTCCGTCTTGGACGCCTCCCGCAGGTTGCGGATAGACCAGATGATGGGGAAGAAAACGGCGCAGCAGCAGACGACGTCCACCAGCAGGAAGATCTGGTTCCACGCCAGCCAGTCCCGCCCTGCCGGCCCCGTCTCCCCGATCATCGCCGACGCGATGTTCTCGATCACTTGCAGCGGTATGATGATCATCAGCACGTTCCTCTCACGATCCTGCATTCTCCATCGACCCATCGGTTGGGTGTTACGCGCGAATACGTGGCCGCCTTTGATGGTATAATGCACGTACGGGCACGGACCTGGAGGTATGGCTTTAGGAAGGACCAGCCGGTGCCGATGAGCACGATGACGGTGAAGAGGAGGATGCCCTTGAAGAAGCCGAAGACGTAAAAGGCGACGTCCCAGCCGTGCGCCGTGCCGGTGCGCTCCACATACCACGAGTCCTCGGCGGCGCACGCCAGCTTGAGAGCCTTGAACAGCAGAAGCGCGCCCATCACGGCGTGGATCCGCTCCGCCGTGGCGCGCTGCCTGACGCAGACGAACAACCACGCCGCCAGGAACGCGAAGTAGACGGCGGACGCCACGGCGAAGATCCCCGGCAGCGGGAGCAGGCCGACGGGCAGGTAGTCCCTCCCGTTGCCGCCTACGAGGTTGTACATCTCGGTGCGCACGTCCATGGTGACCTCCACGCCGTCCTGGCAGCTACTGAAGAGCACCGTGTACTGGTCGGCGGCGGGTATGGTCACGGTGCCCTTGCCTTTGCCGTCGGGCCCGACGTCCTTTAGCCGGAACAGCGGCATCACGTACTCGCTGGTGAGCGGGCAGAAGGCTGTGCCGGTCTCCTCGGCGTACTCGGACTCGTTGGTGATCTTGAAGAAGAGGGTGTTGGAGATGAGCATGAAGCCCATGAGCCCCGGGTCCACGGCCTGGAGCTGGGAGCCCTCGGGGACGCTCCATGACACATCGGACACGGACACCTCCGCGACGCCGCCGGGCTTGAAGCCGAACTCCTCGAACAGAATCACCGGCCGCGAGTCCGACGCGATCGGCGTCGTCTTGATCTCGCCGTGGGCCACATGGAGGAGTTGGAGGGCGACGAGGAGGACGGCGAGGAAGACGGACGACGCGGCCATCGAGGGACCGATCGAGCAATGCTACGTACGAAAGTTCCGGTCCGTTTCACCGCATTCGAGGAATAGGCTCCGGCCGGTTCGATTGGCGTGGCGTGTTTTCGGGGTGACCACGAGAGAGCCGGGAGAGAAATTGAGAGCGCGGGTGAGTCGTCAAAGTCCACAAAACCAAAACACCTTTTCTGCTATTTTCTCCATGCATGCATGGCCACAGAGATGACATGAATGGACGAGCAATGCTATAGGTATGATATTTTTCATCCGATTTTTGTACGACTCCTACTCACACATGCATTTACTTGTGCCAGCAGAAAAATTAAGGGCGCTTTTGGTACGCTAGCCTTGAAATTTATGCCCCCGGGGTCAGGCTTAGCGGGTGTTAGAGCATCTCCAGTCGTCTCCCCGGGAAGACCCACAGGACCCCTTTTTTCATTCGGATGGACAAAAATAGCCTAGTCGCACCCTTGGCTCCTCGTTTTCCTCCGGATTTGGCCTTAAATCCATCCAGAAAGCCCAGGTCATCTTCGGCTTCCCGAAGCCCGGTCGGGGACTCCCGATGAAACAAAAACGCGTGAAATGTCAAGCGGGCCCGCGTTGTCGGCAATAGAAAGGGTAGTTCCCTCTATTTATTTCGTTTCCCTCCAAAATGCGCCGCAAAGAACCATTTCCCCCGCCGAATTTCGGAGGAGCTGCCGCCATTCTCCCCCACAGTTGCAGCTCCTCCTCTTCCCTTCCACCACCATGCCGCCGAAGAAGCTCGCCGCCAATGACAACATGGACGTGGAGACGAGGGCTTGGTACGACGCCCATCGCCAAGACATCCTCAGGCCCCCGTCGGCTGCTTCGTTCTCCCCTTTGACGTCTACTCCCGCCGCTGCTGCGACACCGGCGGCTGCCGATGCTTCGCCAGTCGATGCCGCGCCAGACGAGGCTCAGGAAGGGACCGCCGATGAGCCTGTTATCCTCTAGTTTCTGTTTCGATCGCCGGAATGCGGCTGATCCAATTGCCGAACTCTGGCGATGCTTTTGTGCAGCGGGAAGACGATTTCTTGAAACTATCGTCGCTGATGGGTGAATGTCGGGGTGCGACTGGGAAAGTGTTTCCCCCCACGCCCTATTTACATCCAATCCGGTGTTTGTTATGTCCGGATTTTCGCCCGGGGGCTTCATACGGTTGGAGATGCTCTTACCCATTTCGAAACGAGCTACGGAGCAAAATTAGCATTTTGTTTGGTGGTTGGGACTGATTCCATGAATATCCAAGTGCCACTTTGTTTGATTGCCTGAAAAATCCTTGTCACCATACAGGAGTTTGGTTGCCACCTTATTGCTATTTTGGGTACACATAAACATATGCAGTCACCACTTTAATATGGTGAGGTTACCATAGCGCATATCACACATCAAAGAGCCATTAAAAGCATACTACATATCATATTGAGATTTAATAGAGTACTTTGTAAGTTTGAAGTACCTAACTACATGCAATAGACATGCCCTTGAGCCTACTAAATACACAAGGGGCCCACATCCCCGTCATAAAAGACATGTTCTAAGCTTCTACAGACCAACCACATTAGCAAAAGAATGATGTTCTAGCCTCTACATGCCAGTATTACAAAGATAATATCATCAACTGAGTGGGCGTCAACACTCTCATCATACAACAAGCACGATCAAGCTTAGGGGGTGCCCATGCTTGTTACATACCCAGACAACCTCAACGGAGGTTCCTGCCATGTACATCTCCACCTAGAAGCCGCCGTTCTTGTAATTGCAAACAAGCCTGTTGTTGAAGGCCATGGCGGATTTCAGGGCGAAATTGCTCCAGCCTTTGAAGAAGGCGAGCTTGTCACCCTTCGTCCGACAGCTGCACCCTGTTCTTGCACAACTTTCCCAAAAGGATCCGCTTCTTCACCTGAGGGCTATTCACCTTGAGCTTGAACTTGGCCGATAGCAACAGATCCACGGTAGGCAGAATGCTCGGAGCCCTTAGGTCAGAGTCGACCAGTTGCATAAAAAAAGGCTAGAACCTTGTCCTACGGATGGTGCCCTAGGACAAGAGGACGCATGTGATGGGAAGTCGTTGCCAGTTTGTCGGTGAAAGCCATCAGGGCTGGATTTTCAGTTTGGCTTGCACCATAGGGTGATATGTGTGAACTCCCACGGTGGTCCATCCTGGAAGTTCAACAATTACTCTTAGCCTATTCCCCATAGTGCAAATGGAGATGGCAAGTGACAATGTACATTGTGATCGGCAGGCTTACATTGTCACCATGCATGTCACAATGTCACTACAATAAGACCCTCCCTATAGCAACGCTTTTTTTAGATTACAAATGTTCAAATATGAAAATGTTTAAATCTGAAAAATGGCAGGTAACGTTGTTACCGCTCCCACTCCCAGATTTAAACATTTTCATATTTTCATACCCCCACCCTCCGCGTGGTATGGTTCGGCATGGTCGTCCCAGTTCGTGGTATTTTTTCTCTTTCCTTTCCCCATTTTTTTGTTTTTTTTTTGTTTTTTTCTTCTTTTATATTTCTTTCTTTAGATTCCAAAATTGTTAATATTTCAAAAAATGTTTATACTTCAAAATTGCTGATATTTTGAGAAAAATCATATTCGAAAAAAATTCATATTTAAAAATATTTGGACTTTAAAAAATCAATTTTTTTAAATATTCAAATCTGAAAAATGTTCAATTTAAATAACGTTGAAATTTAAAGAATGCTCAATAACAAAAAAATGTTCAAATTTTAAAAATGTTCAATCTCAAAAAATGTTCAATTTCTAAAAATATTCACATTATTAAAATTGTTTGAATTTATAAATATTCATATTTTTGAAAAAGTTCACATTGTGAAAAATGTTCATTTATTTTCGAAAATATTCAAACTTCAATAAAGAAACCGAAAAAGAAAAAGAAAAAACAGGAAATGAAAAAAAATCTGTCTTGTTGGGCTGCAGTCCAATAAACCGCCGCGGAGCACGCCTGGGTGTGCCGCACGGGTCGGCGAATAGCAGCGCCCAGCGGGAAATAGGATGCGGAATAGCTCCGCTAGTCCTGCTAGACGGATAGACCGGGCTGGCCATTTGTTCTAACAGTCGTTGTATATGGGTTAATCTCTTTGTTTTGGGCCGTGGAGGTACATATTCTCCTCCTGACTCTCCACAGGACCACACATGTTCTCTTTCTCTCCATTATGGAAGTACAGAATTTCCTTGTACTTTGCAGGCACCAGCTCTAATGGCTTTGTGTACCAACTGAACTGAATAGCGAGTGAGTGCAATTTCAACAGTTCAAGGCCGATCTCTGTCGATGCAAGATTCCGGCCCCTCTTTACGCAAAGAGAAGGGACTCGTGGACGGAGCAACCAGCTGCGTACAAAGGCGAACTGATTCCACCATTTGTTCCACATGTTGCCTATAGCTAGCCAGCATCGCATGTGAACCACACTGTGCCCAAGAACATGGTGCGTAACGTTAGTCACTACTCACTACTCACTAGAAGAGAATGTCCACCCCATGGCTGGTAGGAGTTGTTTTCTATGATCAATTTTTTTTTTGCTTTGCCTACATAAATTAATAGAGGTAAAAGCGGCAAGCACAAGGAAAAAATTAGAGGGGTTGTACTCATTTTAGCTTGCTAATTTGTAGTTTCCCTTCACAAAAAATGTTTTCTTGGTAATGTCAGTGACACCTTAAATGATGATAGAAAGTGTGATTTGTTAAATATAATTGACTAGTCTCTTTCATAAGATTGGTCTTATGGTTGAACTGGCCAGAGCATGCAATCCACATGGTTTCAGACCTACAAGGTCCTGAGATCAAATCCTAACCAGCACAATATTTAAAATAAATATTTGCAGCCTCCCAAAAAATAATTCACGTCTAAGGCCTGTGCGAGATATAAAAAAAGTCCCACGGGCCTAGACATGAGGGAGGTCTTGAATATAATTGCCTAGTCATCTCTTCCATCGGATCGATCTTATGGTTGAACTGGCTAGAGCATGCAATTCCACTTGCTCAACATCTGGTCAACATCCTTAAAAACGGGAATGATAATCTCAACAATCGAAAAACTCCGTGTGTACGACATAAGCACATGTTATTAAGAAAATACACAGAGAATGAAGTGTATCATATAGATGCTTACACCATACCTACATACGCCATGTGCATTTTCAATATGATTTGTTAAATTTATGGGAGAACTACAACTATTTCTCTTTGCAAAAAAAAAGTACCAAGCAAGTCACAGAACTTTGTTCCGCGCGGGTTACACCTTTTAAACATGAAAAAGGTCATATTTGCAATTGTTGAATTATGTTGTGATAAAATTATCCGATCATCTAGTGTGAATAATTAGTATCTTGTGCGACAAATAAGGTTTATAATTGGACTTACTCGTATTTTTTAAACTAAAGCAATCCACATACCGCGAGGAATGAATATATGTTCTCTTAAGTTTTTCTACTCGAAGAAAAAATATTAGTTTCCTTTCCAGATTATACTAAAATCAATAACTAAACAACCTAAAAATGTGGTTGCCTAAGCAGATTTTGAAATATTTGCTCCAATTGGCCGCCCTGAAAATAAAAAAACTAAGCAACCCTGCCTTCCTCACTGAATCAATCTAGTTAGTTACCAGATTATTTTTACTAATTCAACTACCTTTTTTCTTTAAGTTCAACTAATAACTACAGTTGTGTGGGAATCCACCATAGTGAAAAATATACAAAATAAGGACACAACTTAAAGTTAGTGCTACAACTGAAGCGAGCCTTGATCCACACAAAACTATAGGACATGTTTTATCGTCCTATCTATCTAAGGAGTATAATCATCAACACCAGAACCAGGGAATGTCGGGGAGAACAAGTTTTTCAATTCATACGATCACAACAAAGGTAATTTCAACAGAAAGTATAATCAGTTCAGGATGTACAAATAATACACTAGCTGCCTGCGGACGCTGTTCTTTTTCTAGATTACCAGTTTGGTTTGCATGCAAAGATGGGAGGAGAATCAAACGTGTATGTAATATATGTATACATAACTCTACCAGACAGAATGACCAACCTGTATAGTTGCCTATCTAGCTATATATAGCTGCGGCGGTTAACTTTGCTTCGAGGCTGAAAGCATATCCCACGAGACAAGAGACCTTTGCATAGGCTACATAGGTCTGGCTTGATTTAGTATTCCGTGAGGCCTCACAGTCACAGAATTTGCCCGATGTGGCTCCGTTGCCTAAAACAACGGAATTAGCAAGCTTTGGTGCCGGAGGCCGTATCTTGCTTAGTTGCTTTCCGCTTTTGGTCCCCGCCGGCGAGAGCTAGCGTAGCTTTGCTTGGAGTATAAACATACCGCCAAAATACACCTGGCTTTGGGGGTCTGTATATTAAACAGGACGCCCAGAGCCTTCGAGGCCGCGATTAAAATAAAAACATACTAGCCGGATAGAGACCTGTAGACGACGACAGCATCACCCGTGCCATCATCGACGGATGCTTCATTTCACCGCACGGACATTAACATAAGCACATAAACCCTAAGAGCCACATCAGGGTAGAAATTTACTAAGTTCAGCAGCGAATGGGGCGCGGCCTCCATGCCCGCGCGAACGACGTCCAAACAGACATGTGGCAGGCAGGTGCTAGACGAAGCAAGCAAGCCCGGCCGTAGCATGTACTGCAAGGCAGAACCATTGGCTCTCTAACTATAGTTAACGATAAACGTGCGCGTCGCCGGTGGATCGATCGATCTGGGTTCTTCCTCATCTCGATCTCTTTCCGGTGGCTGGAGAGGGCTTTACATTGCATAAACAAGGCGGTGGTCCTGGAGGGGAGCTGGTGCGCGGCGACACCTGTCGACGGCGTGGTGCGGCAAAAGTCACCGCACCCAGCTACGACGGCGATGCAAGCATAAAATAACCCGTCACCAGGCTAGCTTGGGCGTGCTCCCTCGCCCGTACGTACGTCTACGTGCTTGCCAAAATTGGCAGCCACATTATGTTACGGGCGCGTGTGCGCTGTCGTCTAGGCTCCGATACGCTGCCGCGGCAGCAAGAAGAGCCCGATGGATCGAGGAAGGAGAAAAGGCAGCTCCGGCAGGCGGCGAGTGTCGGCATGGGATTGGCCCGCCCGTCGCCCTCGGCGCAACAGCGCAGCGCACCCACCACTAATTGGTGGCAGCGACAGCGGCTACCCGTCGATCGGGAGCTTAGGCCATTGTTAATTATATGCAGAGCTTGTGAGCCTCTGATGCTGTGGCGAAGAGCTGCTGATGCGCGCGCGTGGTGGCGTGACGCTCTCCGTTGGCCTGCTGGCTCGGGCCGTTTGGTGAGAGGCAGATCGGTATGGAGGCTGCACGAGAGGGCACATTGCCACGGCGCCACGGGGGCTAGGGATCTGGGTGTACGTGGAGGGGATGGCCGGGGACCGTACAAGCCAAGAACTATACTTAAACCCTAGGGAAGATCTGATGATCGATACTACTACTGCTGCCTTGGGGTACATTATTCTTTTCTGAAGGTCACGATGTGAAAGAGGTCTCTCGAATGGGTAAGGGGCATAAGGTATTGGATATATATTGGTTTTGATTCCTCTTGTTTTTACACATGCGTGTGGTATTCCGATGTTGCCCTCCGGCCGGTAGTAATGTAATCTGTGGGATTCAACTTCCGGTTTTACGGGGAATCATGTCCTGAAGACACCTGCCCTCTTGTTTTGTTCCCGGCATCCCAGCACGTAACTTTCAGCCAAATTTGTGCACTGCCTCCTACATCCCATCAAAGTTAGTGGTTCCTCTAGGTGTCATCAGATAAACATTATTATGAACTAAACATAGAAAGTATAGGCAAAAGGAGATGAAACCCATGAGCTAAAATCTTCTGTTTTGTGTCCCTCATATTTGCTATGGAATTAATAGACCATTTCAAATGGAATTCCTTTGTTCCAAATGTTACCATAGATTTTTTTAAAAATAATTATATCCTCCAAAAATTCGTAGGTCTCTCCTTTTCTTCCACAGATTTTTTTAAAATAATTATATCCTCCAAAAATTCATAGGTCTCTCCTTTTGTTCCAAACGAAGAATTAACCAGGAATCTTTTTGAGTGGTCATCTTGGACTACTAGTGTTGCGAGGTGATGACAAGGTGTCCAGACCATGGGGATGCCACCTGACGGATCGTGTGACATGGGGTATCCAAGGAAATACCCATGATTTATGTACTTGGGTTTTAGGGAAGAAGAATGTGTTGGAGAGTTTGTGCTTTCACTCTCGAACCAGATTGAATTCCGTCCCCGGCGATCCCTCCTAGCCTTTATAAAGGAGGCTAGGTCTCGGGTATCTTGTTCGGGTCGGTTACATGTTAAAGGTATGCTCTAGGGTTCCCTTATATGGGTTTGTCCTTGTTCCGCACGGCACATACATGGGCCTTGAAGCTTTGTAATTGCAAAATGATTTTGGGCTTCTTGATCCTTAGCAGATCATCAGCATCAGGTGGGTATCCTATTGCGCTACACCATGTGTGCTCATGATAGGTACCCGAAGGGTCATGCTCACGTCATCGTGGAAGAGATAGAATGAAAGTGGTCATTGCTTTACTTGTGTGTCTGAACCTTGTTTGTGTCCTCTGTCTGACAACTTGTTGGTCGAATTTTGTATGAGGCTAAGTGACTATGCTAGGATTGGTACTAATTATGAACGTGTCGTTATAATATGTTATTCTGCAAAGTTATCATTCTAGTGTGCATACTTGTGTGCATTTCATATGATCATAGTGCTTGGTAACCTCGCCACTCGCTAGAAGAGGTTACCATACTTAATCTTGTGATGACAACCAAACAGCAGGGTTGCTCCATGAGCACCAACAGAGACAACCAAACATCCAGAGAAAATCTCCCTAGAACCTAAATAAAGCTTTCACATGCTGCTAAAATAAGTGTAAAACTTGGACCAGAGCTCATTTTGGACAAGATATGCTCCCCGGCCGGCCTGCCCCCAGATATCCCAAATTCGACCCAACCTACCAAACGTGTCTGATATGTTTAGAGTTAGATCATGGCAAATCGAGTAAATTACACGGAACTACCACAATTGAGGCGAAGTGGACGGGTCAGTACCACTTTTGGTAATTTTTTCATGTCAGTACCGTTTCTGGGGCAGCCAGCAACAGATTGAGCAAATGTGGAGCAAACAGCGAATTAAGCTCTGCGGCCCCACTGTCAGTGCCAACGTGGCAGACGGCCGTGAGGAAGCTGCGGTTAGGGTGAAAACCCTACTGTTCGGGCAGCTCTGTCCAGTTCTTCCCCGTATTTGTCCCCATTTCTTTCCAGCTCGAGGTGGCGGCGATGGAGGAGCCTCCCAATGACGGCGGTGACGGCGGCGGCGGCGGTGACGGTGGTGGAAGAAGCGGCTGAGATACGGCGAGCCAGGGAGGCGAGAGCGTGGAGGAAGTTCTGGACGAGCTGTGGCCGTCGCGGCCATCGTCGGCGGCGGCGAATCTTGCTGCGATTCGGGTTGCTAATCCAGCGACCTCAGAACGGTACACCTACGGCCTCGGTGGTGTCGAGTAAGTATCTCCTCTCTAGCTTATCTAGTAGCACATTTGTAGTCCGCACCTTGGGGATTAAGGGCTAGGGTTTACTGAATCTTCTCTGCATTTGTACTCTGTTTTGCTAGTTTGGATCCTGAAATTTGGGAGGTCAGAATCCATTTGGATGGGGTAGATAACCTGGAGAGGAAGATTGACCGCGATGACATCGCCTACATGAATTTAGTAGCTATGATTGAGACACAAGGTTATAGCATCAGAGATTCTATGTATTGCACACAATCAGATGGAAGTGTTATATTAGTTGAAAGCAATGCAGTAATCTATGAGTTGCTAGAAATGTTTGAATCAACTAGAGTGTTATCTTTGTCTGTCAAGAGGAGAGCTGCTGTTGTTGCAAAGAATCAAACAAATGCAGTTCAGAGTAGTGGAACAAATGCAGATGTTGTTATTAAGTACAGTCCTCAATTTGTGTTTGATTTAACTCCACCACCTGTATTCTCTGTTGATACTGATGGACAAGTCTTCACAAGTCAGTGCACTCAACAAAGCACAAATATTCAGAAGGGAAAACAAGCAGCAGCTGATGATGATGATGCAATATATGCAGAGGTTGATGATGATGCTGATGAGTGTGCATTCTTTGACATGGGAGAGGCAGACTTTGCTGCAATGGAAGAAATTAGAAGGAAAGAAGATGAAGAGATAGCTGAGAAGATTGAGGAGATGAGAAGGAAGAGAGAGGACCCCATGCTGCATTGTGAAGAAGACACTGACATAGAAGATTTATTTGTCAATGAGGACAATGCAACTGAATCAGAAGCTAGTTGACATCGACTAGTTGTCGTCGACTAGCTGTCTTAGTTTAGGATACTTGTCGTCGACTAGTTAATCTCGACTATTTAACCTCGACTAGTTAACTTCAACTAGTTGTCGTTGACTAGTTAACCTCGACTACTTGACCTTTACATGTATGCTAAAATAGGGACTTCTTAAGCCATTTGTGTGCTAAAATAACATGTATTTCTTGTTGTTCTGTTTACATAGGGACTTCTTAAAGCTATCAGTATAGTGTTTCCAAACTGTCCTCAGAGATTTTGCTTATGGCACATATATGCCAATTTCCAAACTGATGGGTTTAGAGGTGAAGATCTCAAGAAATGCATGGATGCAGCTGCCTATGCTTACCACAAGGATCACTCTGACATTGCAATGGAAAATATGAAGAAAGAGAGTGAGGAAGCCTGGACATGGATGAGCAAAATTCCAGTCCACACTTGGTCCAGACATGCTTTTGACACCAACTGCAAGACAGACTTGGTGGTCAACAACCTCAGTGAAGTATTTAATGGATACATCCTGGATGTGAGAAAGAAACCAATCAGGACCATGATTGAAGGCATAAAGAACAAGATGATGACTAGGAATCATGAAAAAAGGGTAGGTGCAGCTACAGCAGGTTGGGAAATCACTCCTCACTTCACAGAAATGTTGAGCTGTCAAAGAAATACTCTAGGTTTTGCACTCCAAGGATTGCAGATATTGGGTTGTGGCAAGTGACCAACAGAAAGGGTGATGCAACACATGCTGTCAACCTGGAGGCAAGGACATGTGATTGTAGGAGATGGGATGTGACAGGTATGCCTTGCAACCATGTTGTCAGTGCTATCATCAAGGCCAAGCAAACTCCAGAGGATTATGTGAGCAACTTTTTCAAGAAAGAAATGTATGCTGAAGCTTTCAAGCCAGTGATTTACCCAGTCCCTGGGCAACATGATTGGACCAAGACAAACACTCCTGACATCATTCCCCCACAATTCTACATTACCAAAGGAAGGAACCAAGAGAAGAGAAGGAAGGGAAGTTTGAGGTGCCAAAGCCCAAAGAAAATTCAAGGATGGGGACCATTACTTGCTCCAATTGCAAGCTGCAAGGCCAAAAATACACCAGCTGCACACAGGCTTTGAGGCCAGACCTGATGATCAGAAAGAACAAACATGTGGTATGGAAAACTCTATATATTTTTCTGCAATTCATTTTGTTCAAGTTATAACTGTTATATCTCTGCTACTACCTCCTGTGCAGCCTGTAGCAGCAACTCCAGAGCCAAGTCCAAGTCAAGATCTTGCTCCACAGCCAGGTCGAAGGCATGATCCTGCTCCACAGACAAGTCCAAGGGAACAACAAGCTGTCCACAGGCTGGTCCAAGGAAACAACAAGTTGGTCCAAGGCAACAGCAAGCTTTTGTCCCACCAAGAACAGCAGCAGAAGATGATGGACAAGGAGGTCCACCATTCAAAAGGACCAGGACCTGGGGCTACTTCAACTGTGGCTATGTTGGAGATCATGGGGAAGAAGGATTTTCCAACAACTAAATGAAGTTGGATCCTTATACATCTTTGTTGTAATGGACCAGAAGTAGGCATTACTTCATTTGATGTATTCTTTTGTCTAGCTGATCTGTAACTAGTTGGGTTCTCCACTAGTTGTTGTAATAGACCTGAAGAAGGCCTTACTGATGCAAACAGCTATATAACTAGTTGGGTTCTCCACTAGTTATCCTTTTGGTGATGTAAAATAGTAGATACAGTCTACTATTTGCTAAATGATGCCTGGGTGAACTACTGAGCACTTTTGTCTGCAAATCTGCACAGTTATCTGTTCCTCTGTGTCCTTTTTTGTCTCTGTTATTGCATGTCTTGCAACTGACCATAAATGGGTGGCGCCGCCGTGCTCTGATGCCGCCGGCGACCATAAATGGGCGTGCCGCCGTGCTTGTGTTGTATTACAGGGAGTTCAACAATCAAACAGATGTCAAACAACAACATCATTTGATAGACACAGCCATTTCATCCAAAAATTACTTAGTCGACAACGACTAGTCGACGACAACCTCATTTCATCCTAAAACACATTCATTCAACAGCATCATTTCTACATGTATCCAACAGCACTTCAAACACGCATAATTCCAACAGCACTTCAAACACACATAAATTCAACATGATCATAGTTCAAATAACTGCTTGCTAGCAAGTTCAACAAGACACTGAAATTGATCAACTGGATAACAAACTACTTGTCCATTACAACCACGCATGATCATAGTTCAGACACACACTAAATACTTAACCTAGCAACTACAAAGTTTCAGGCAACCATCATTCCTTCACTATTTCAGCTATCTTCTTCAGCTTGTCCTTCATCACATGGCCTGCATTGAAAAGATCAGACACACAGTACTCCAGCTTCCTCTTGTCTTCCTTCAAAGTGGCCAGTTCTTGCTCTGCCTTCACCCTCTGTGCCTTCTCAAGCTCTAGGTCATGGGTTGTAAGCTCTGCAACATGCTCCAATGTGTTACCTAACTGTTTATGGAGCTCCAGGTTCTTCTTCTCCAATTCCCTTTTTTGCAACACAAGCTCATAATTCTTTGTTGCATAATCCACATTTCCATGGATCCCTGTGTCTCTCTCATCCTCATACATATTCCAAATCTTAAGTAAACACATCTTCATTGTAGATGGCCATTCACCATCAACCCAATGGATTTTGTCACACATCTCTTCCTCCTACACATCCAATAAATTAGAGGGAGTAACTATATTAGAGGCAGTAACTACTAGGGGCAGTACAAAAAGATTGGGACTAAATTTGTTAAGTAACTATTAGAGGCAGTAACTAAATAATTTCATCTACTTACTAAATTTGTTAAGTAACTATATTTACCAGGATGGGACTAACTAATAGCATCTATTCCATCAAGCTAGTTTGAATTGGGACAATTTTACAAATATTATCTAACAAATAATATCAAATTCTGCAAATATTGCCATCAACCTGTCAAATTATGTACGCAATGCAATAACCATACCTTCATTCCACATCCAAGAAATTTCCTCCGGGTGTTTGCACCTTCGAAGCAAACATACTTGTACATGGGCATGTCATGCTTGCAACGCATGTCACAATCATCATAGCCGGTGTAGTCTGGGTGCAGCAAGGTTTCTGGAATCTAAAGCAAGCCAGAGGAAGCAGATTTCAGAAAGGAATTGGACGAATCGAGGCTAGGACTAACAAATCCCAAATCACAACAATTCTAACCCTAATGCCATACATACCGGTGGACGAGGGCTGAAGTCGTGCCCCTCGCTGAAACCAGAGAGCAAGCTATCGTCACTGCTTTCTCCGTCGTTCCAGGAAGGCATGGCGACGGCGGAGCTCCACCGGCCCGGCGGCGCAGCGGCGAGGCTCAGTTCGATGCGGGAGACAACGGGAGAGGAGAACTGGTCGGGTCCGGTCGGAACGACAAGGTTTTGACCCACTCGGTCGGGTCAGACGGAGCTTCCTCGCGGCCGTTAGCCACGTTGGCACTGACAGTGGGGCCGCAGAGCCTAATTCGCTGTTTGTTCCACATTTGCTCAATCTGTTGCTCGCTGCCCCGGAAACGGTACTGACGTGACAAAATTACCAAAAGTGATACTGACCCGTCCACTTCGCCTCAATTGTGGTAGTTCCGTGTAATTTACTCTGGCAAATCGTACCCCGCACGAGAGTACGATGCTGACTGACCAGTCAAGCTAACTAGACTTGACCTGATGGACCACGGCCGACATGTAGCTCAACATCAGGGCCATCATATCAGGTGCATGCACGGGGTGAGTGTAATGCAGGAGGATACCATCGATCGATTGACTGTGTGTTTGATTTTGATTTGCTTGGTGCCATCTTTCTTCTTGATAGCGATGCATAAAGATCAGATGCATGTCTGGTCGATCGATTACTAGTTTACTACAGTACTGTAACAATAATTTTCTAATTCTTGGCAAAGTTGGCACACGCACGCATATGTGCTTTTGTTACCGCGTGCCAGCTCAGGGTGTATCGAAGCGACCAGGTGAGGAGAATGAATGTATGCGAAAATTACTGCATTCCAACTTCCAGGTAATGTGGTGCACGCTCGTCAAACTAGGATAGTTAGTTTAGTTCGCTTGTGCGTCGGAAAGTGCTTTCATCGGTCGATCGATAAGTACAGGTGCAATTGCCATCGCGTGAACTGCCACACTTGTAGAAAACCTAGTTACCCACGACACCCATCTTCTCGAAAACCTACGATGTTACGTCTCGCAAGGTAACTTTCGGCCCCTCTGGTTTCCGAAAAATATTGCTTTCCTTTTTGCTGATAGCTAAATTTTCGATTTGCCGATTGTTCCGACAATCCGCATGCATCATCACTGAAATCTAGCCGTAACATCAATAATCAGCATTGATTTTTGAGTGCTCAAAGTACCTGTCATATGCTGTGTTGATGTGTCTGAGCACTAAGTTCAACTATTAGTGGACTTATAATACGGAGTAAGTTCATCAGTATGATAAGCTTTAATTTCATCATCTAAACCTTCATGATTTTGGCTTACAAATAAATATTTATTTTAGGAAATTATCTTCAATGAATGTTTGAATTTAGGCTTCCAAGAGCACATGGTTGTAGGACCTATGGTTTTTTTTAGAAACACGATACGGATGGAGTCGATCATGAATACGTACATACACTCATCTCTATCAACACACGCGCTCACACCCTACCGCCAGTGGGTATTGAGATTGACAAAGTCACCGCATGCTGCTATGGGCACCTTCGAGAGACTGAGCCGATGGGTCTTGAAATTGACAAAGTCACCGCATGTCTCCCGCTATCGACGGGAACATCGCCTCCCTTTGAAAAACTATTCCACCTATATGAGACACCAGAGCATCAAACCTTGGGTTTGATCCCTGGTGGCCTGGGATCCACTGCCTTGCTAACCATCTAACCACGGGTTGGTGGCCTAAGGTTTACCTACGGTGAAAGAAATAAAATCTAACTTCTTACACATTACAAGATGTTACTGAAGCATGCTCTTCGAATGAGAACGGGGTTAGTATAATTATAAAAAAATCCACAAAGTTCATGGTCTTCTGAATTTTTTTTAAAAAATTGGTAGAATTTTAAGTATGACTTTTTTTTGGGTGTACTATGGACTATTTGGATCACACAATAAATGCATGAAAGCCTTATAAAATTCATATGTGTCTAAATTAATTGTAAGAATTTCATATGAGTTCTAGCATGATCCTTGCATGCACCTGTTGGAGATATGCCCAAGAGGCAATAATAAAATGGTTATTATATATCTTTGTGTTTATGATAAATGTTTATATACCATGCTATAATTGTATTAACCGAAACATTGATACATGTGTGTTATGTAAACAACAAGGAGCCCCTAGTAAGCCTCTTATATAACTAGCTTGTTGATTAATAGATGATCATAGTTTCGTGATCATGAACATTGGATGTTATTAATGTTATCACCAGGATTTGACCGAATCAGAGGTGGGCCGCGATCAAGATGGACTTGAAGAATATACATGAAAGAATTACGTGAATCGGCCTGTTATGCTGAGTTTGGGCTTGTTTGCCTTTGTATCTGTAACATATTAGGATACGTGTCGATTAGTTATAGTTTTACCCGTGCACGGTTAGGTGCACGCCTAAGTTAGAAAGTCCCCTGGACTATAAATATGTATCTAGGGTTTATGAAATAAACAACAACCAACGTTCAACCAACAAATCAATCTTGGCGCATCGCCAACTCCTTCGTCTCGAGGGTTTCTATCGGTAAGCAACATGCTGCCTAGATCGCATCTTGCGATCTAGGCAGCACAAGCTCCACGTTGTTCATGCGTTGCTCGTACTGAAGCCTTGTTGATGGCGAGCAACGTAGTTATCATAGATGTGTTAGGGTTAGCATAGTTCTTCGCGTAACATGCTATCGTAGTGCAACCCTTGCATGTCTAGCCGCCCTTACACCTATCTTAGGTGTAGGGGCGGCACCCCGCTTGATCATTATTTAGTAGATCTGATCCGTTACGATTGCTCCTTGTTCTACAAGGATTAGTTTAATATCTGCAATAGTTAGGCCTTACAAAGGGGTGGAGGATCCAGCGGCACGTAGGGTGTCGTTCGCTAGCCCTAAACAGGATGTTCCGGGGATCAACCTCGTGTTGGTTTTTAGGCCTTGTTTAGGATCGGCTTACGATCACCGTGCGTGGCCGCGAGGCCCAACCGTGAGTAGGATGATCCGATTATGCGGTGAAAACCCTAAATCGTCGTAGATCTCATTAGCTTTATCTTGATCAAGCAGGACCACCATATATTCGTGCACCTCGTACGAATCATGGGTGGATCGGCTCCTTGAGCCGATTCACAGGATAACCTGAGAGCCGATCGAGGCTCGTATTTAATGTTTACGTGTATGCCATGCAGGAAACTAAGCGAGGCATCTCCATCACCTTCCTGACCAGGTATAGGTCAGGTGGCACGCCCTTGCAATCAGCATCGGACGTGTGACCAGAAGGCTTTGCGGGCCGTCGCTCGGAGGGACCTCAGCCAGCCGCAGCTCTAGGTTGTTCCCGGCTCTACGGTGTTGCCCGTCGCTACCCGCCGGTGGGTTTCGGACGTCAACACATTCTGGCACGCCCGGTGGGACAAGCTTCTACATCAACCACATCGCCATCTACATCTGAGATGGCGGACGGCACTCTTGTCACATACGAGCATCGGCCGCCAAAAGGGGATTATGACGCGCCAAACGAAGGGAAGCCGGTGATGAGACATCGGCCGGCACGACGAGGTTTACACCTCTTTTGAGCAGTGCCGTCGAAATAGAGGTTTAAACCTCTGCTCGTGTTATCCGGGCCATGCGTTTTCGCCGGCATTCAGCATCAATCTAGCGGGTGACGGAAGACTGGAGTATGGGTTTACATCGGTTTGCAAGGGCAGGGAAATCAGGATTGGTCAATGGCTGCAAAGCCGATGTTCAGGCATAATCCTATCAACAACCGCAGAGCCGATATCCGCAGTTACCTGACAGATTCGGCTCGAGGGGGCACATGAGCAGACAGACACATAGGGGCAATGAAATATTAGGAGCCGGTGGAAAACCGGCCAGTAAAAAAAAAATGTAGCAAGTACACCCATAATTCACTCGAGTTCAGCAAGACATTTGTCCCTACTGGAGAAATGCGTCAAGGGCATGAAGGGCGTCAACACGGATGCGATCTACCTCAGCGATCTCAGCTTCGTCGTCCTCGTCTTTACCTGTCACCAGCTGACTGCTCAGGGTACGAATTTCAGCCAGATCGGTCTTCAGATCGGCTGTGAGGCCTTTTGCTTCATCTTGAGAACGGGCAATAAGGGATTCCTTATCTTGAATGAGCTGCTTGGTCACCCTTACCCTCTCTTCAAGGCTCTCCAGCTCCTTGCGCAAGGTCTCGAGCTCGGCGCGACTGGCAGAGGTATCCGTCTTGGCGTCTAGAGCAGCCTTCTTCTCGTTGAGCCGTCGACACTTCTCGGCAATATCGGCTCTCAGTGAAAGCTGGGTGTGGCGAAGAGTAATCCTTCGTCGAGCTGATTGCACCCTTGACTTAAAGACCGACAGGGTAACAGCGGGCCAGAGCTTCACCTGCAGTGTCATGGGGAGATAGGGCTGGATATCCTCGAGGATACCTTTGACTTCCTCGGAATTTTCGATCAGGGTCTCAGTTGAGGAAGAAAGCAAGTCTTTGAGACGCTGGAGCGGACCTTGGACCGTACTAGGACTCGGTTCTCCACTTGCCTTGGAAGAAGTGGGTTCGATGGATTCTGGATCGAACGTCAGCAAGCTCGAAAGATCACAACCCTGATAGGGCAAACAAAGTGAGTTAGCATGCAGTGAAGAAATTGATGGAGCCAAGGCGGAGGGGCATACCTCTCCCAATGTAGGAGGAACAGCCGATGTCGTGACGATCGGCTTTTCTGTGGACTTGGATAGGTCAGCCACTTGGGCAGCCGCGGTTGTCGAGGTGGCTAGGTCCAGGGTGGCGGACGGCATCAGCACCTCCTCAACGTCTCCGCTAGAAGTTTCTTCGGCCTGCAAGAGGAAGTGATTAGCCGATCCAAATGACGACGGGAAAGCATGAAGTATGACCAGGGAGATAATTACGTTTGAGACCTCCTGGCTTGATGGAGAGGCGCGTGGGTTCTTACGAGCCCTTTTGACGCAGCGGCGCTTCGTGCGTGACCCCGATCTGGTCGAGGCTTGAGGAGCAGGAGGTTCAGTGATCGACCTTTTCTTAGAAGCCGGCGCTGGTGAAGCCGTCTGGCTCTGGGTGGTGGACCTCTCGGAATTACCCGAGCTCGAGTCCCCCTGACTGGTTTCTTCGGCCCCGCTCGAGGTTCCTTCGGTGGAGGTCTGTAGAAAAGAATACGAGCGTGTTGTAAAAGATTTGAAAGTGGATAAGTGTGGACAGGGTCTGAACCAACTTACACGCAAGCTTTCTTGGGCCGGAGCTTTACGCTTCAGGGTTTTCCTGGCAGCCACCTTCCTCACTGCCGTCCTCGCCTGAGTCGAGGCTCGGGGGGCAACTGGCCCCGAAGATGCTTTACTCTTGGGAGCCGATTTCGGTGAAATCGGCTGGTTCTGCATTATGACTTTCTTCAGGGGTGGCGAGCTCTGGCAGAAGAGAACCACTGGTGCCGGAGGAAGGAATACGAAAGGGGAACCGTCGGTTTGTGTGGGAGCCGGGCCATCTTGTTGCTGCCACGGATTGGAGTCAGGTCACAAACAATCACCATAATACTGTTACAAGGAATGTTAAGTGATGGTACCTGGTCTGCAGGGATGTCATACTCGGCGTCAAGTTCTCTCAGCCGCGGTCCTAGGGCCCTCCTGAAGACGTGGGTCTTCCACATGGACCACCAAGTCTCAAAGCCGTCGGTAGTGAAGGAGAAACGGAGGTCGCGGGGAATTGGAATGGCCAAAGCGTCAAAGAAGGTATAACACCTTTGGGCAGTAAGGATGTCAGGCAGTTCAGCTCTACTTGCTGTCAGGTGATGTAAGAAGAAGTGTGGAGGCACCTGTCCGAGACCAAGCTGTCGGGCTGCCACTACCGGTTGATAACACTCATAACCGGGCTTGATTATCCGGTTTGAGGTACTCATGCCAACAGGGAGGAAGCAAGGACGAATCATGAGGGAGTACAAATGCTGGGTGCTGGCATCATCGGCAAAGTCATCCAATCGAAAAGAGACTGGGTTTTCAAAATTTGCCGATTCAGTATAAGGATGGAACAAGGGGTTGTCCAAACCTTGGAAGAAAATCTTAAACCACCCTGCTGCTTCCTTGGGGATCAGCCTGCTGCCTGGTAGACCATACAGGGCTTGGCCATAGCTGGTGCATCGAATTTCTTTTCCATTAACATCCGGAAAGGTGCAGGTAGTCAGCGGTGGGAAGTCTGGGATTTGGTTTTGGAAGTATAGTTGTGCCCACAACTGAATAAACCACTGTGGGCCGCGCTTTAATCGTTCTTTTGAGAGAACAGTTTGACAGACATCAGTTGAAGGGATCGATAGACCTCTCCAAGGAACAGTTTGCCTAGGCCGAGTTGGGTGCCTTTAGCAAGTTCATAAGCCAGGGAGAGGTAATTCTTGGTAGGAGCAAGTGATGGGCCACAGAATATGAAGTGCTCCAGCCAGAAGTTCAGGAAGGCTGTGTGTTCCCTCTCTGTCACGGGGCCTTTGTTTTTCATGTAACGATTGAGGTAGGCGCCCCAGCTGGTACACTCTTTCTTAGAGGAGAGGGTGAAAGGGACTTTTGGCAGTTTGAATGCAGAAGGGCTGGGGGATGCAATGTCTAGGCCTGTGATCATGGCCACATCCAGTAGAGTCGGTGTCATAGGGCCATGGCCAAACATGAAGCAGTTCAGTGCATCAGACCAGAAGTAGCCGATGGTTTTCAGGATGTTCTCATTCTTCTCAAGGGGAGATAAAGATAATGACAAGGCATCGGCTATCCCTATGGTTTCCCAAGTGGCATAATGGGTTTTGGATACTCTATCGTACCATGCCACCCAACCCTCAGGAGGATTAGGCCAGGCTCGCAAGCAGTCGGCCCAGGAAGTCAGATCTAGGTTCTGACTCACGAAGGGGATTCTGTTAGCTTCGCACGAAATTAACAGGGCAGGACTCTCGGAAGAACGAGGACCGAGGCACTTCGAATTTGCGAGGGAAGGATGTGGCAGAAGAATGTCTGAAACCTAAATTAGTAGCGGAGCGAAACATTAATCCAGGTGTTTTGCCATTAATCCCATGTCAAGTCGAACGGCGAGAGGAGGTTGAGGGTTACCTTCAGACCAGAAGCCGTGGTGTCGGTATTAGATGATTCCGCCATGGGATGCGTTGAAGGAGTTGGGGGCGGCGCGGTTGAGATCTGTGTAGGTGGTTTTGAGTTAGAACTGCTCGGGCGGCGATTTGGGGATCTGAGTTTGCCTTTTCAGATGGAGGTCGCAGGTTACCGTTTGGGAGGGCGGCTAGGTCGACCTTACTCATGTTTTTATGATAGAGACCGATGCGATGCCATCGGCTCTTTTTGGAGATTTTGTGACTTTGACTATCGGCAAAATAGTTGACTGGAAATACTTCTTCATTAACAAAGGAGGGTTTTTTTACAATGAAGAGCCGATTGCTCAAGGAAAGAGGAACAAAAGAAGAGCCGATTGCTCGCATACTACTGATCCTATGTCACTGATCCTCGCTGCCCTCGTCGTCGGCGTCGTAGCCGTCACCGGAGCTACTTTCGGAGAACTCCTCGGCGCTGCTGCCCCAGCCTTCGACCGGAGCTTCTTCCTCGTCGTCATCATCGTCATCTTCGTTATCCGCCCAAGCACGAAGGCGCTTCGCCGGCGGGTACCCAGCGGAGGAGGAGGAATCGTCTTCCTCCTCTTCTTCCTCCACATCCTCGTCTTCCTCTTCCGAAGAAGCGGGGTTCCTCCATAAGGGGAGGTCATCCCCGTTTTCGCTCTCCAGTTCCCCTTCAACGAGGAGGTGGAGGTCGCCCTCCTCCTCGGTCAGGGGCATGTCGCTATCTGACATAAGATCGAAGTCCCACTCGGGCTCCGACATTGACTCGCTTGGGGAAGAAGATTGGAAAGAAAGGCCGGAGGAGACGGAGGAAGAGGAAGACATTGCTACAGGAAAAGAGGGTTTTTTTGTGCCGATAGCTAAAACAGAGGAAGGGGATGAAGGAGGCTAGTCGATCGGCACAGTTTAATAAGGAGGAGCCTAATGGGGATTTAAAGCCATTGCAGTTTCCAAGGAAGTGGTGCTAAAGTTATCAAATTTTGCAAGAAGTTGAGGAGGCAAGGCATCATGATGAAGGACACTGCAACGGTTCTGCCACGACATGACCCTACGAATAAAAAGCAGAGTGATTTTGGAATTACCAATTCCAAAACCAGGGGGGCATGTGTTATCACCAGGATTTGACCGAATCAGAGGTGGGCCGCGATCAAGATGGACTTGAAGAATATACATGAAAGAATTACGTGAATCGGCCTGTTATGCTGAGTTTGGGCTTGTTTGCCTTTGTATCTGTAACATATTAGGATACGTGTCGATTAGTTATAGTTTTACCCGTGCACGGTTAGGTGCACGCCTAAGTTAGAAAGTCCCCTGGACTATAAATATGTATCTAGGGTTTATGAAATAAACAACAACCAACGTTCAACCAACAAATCAATCTCGGCGCATCGCCAACTCCTTCGTCTCGAGGGTTTCTATCGGTAAGCAACATGCTGCCTAGATCGCATCTTGCGATCTAGGCAGCACAAGCTCCACGTTGTTCATGTGTTGCTCGTACTGAAGCCTTGTTGATGGCGAGCAACGTAGTTATCATAGATGTGTTAGGGTTAGCATAGTTCGTCGCGTAACATGCTATCGTAGTGCAACCCTTGCATGTCTAGCCGCCCTTACACCTATCTTAGGTGTAGGGGCGGCACCCCGCTTGATCATTATTTAGTAGATCTGATCCGTTACGATTGCTCCTTGTTCTACAAGGATTAGTTTAATATCTGCAATAGTTAGGCCTTACAAAGGGGTGGAGGATCCAGCGGCACGTAGGGTGTCGTTCGCTAGCCCTAAACAGGATGTTCCGGGGATCAACCTCGTGTTGGTTTTTAGGCCTTGTTTAGGATCGGCTTACGATCACCGTGCGTGGCCGCGAGGCCCAACCGTGAGTAGGATGATCCGATTATGCGGTGAAAACCCTAAATCGTCGTAGATCTCATTAGCTTTATCTTGATCAAGCAGGACCACCATATATTCGTGCACCTCGTACGAATCATGGGTGGATCGGCTCCTTGAGCCGATTCACAGGATAACCTGAGAGCCGATCGAGGCTCGTATTTAATGTTTACGTGTATGCCATGCAGGAAACTAAGCGAGGCATCTCCATCACCTTCCTGACCAGGTATAGGTCAGGTGGCACGCCCTTGCAATCAGCATCGGACGTGTGACCAGAAGGCTTTGCGGGCCGTCGCTCGGAGGGACCTCAGCCAGCCGCAGCTCTAGGTTGTTCCCGGCTCTACGGTGTTGCCGTCGCTACCCGCCGGTGGGTTTCGGACGTCAACAATTAATAACAAGGTTATGTCATTATGTGAATGATGTAATGGACACACCCAATTAAGCGTAGCATAAGATCACATCATTAAGTTCATTTGCTATAAGCTTTCGATACATAGTTACCTAGTCCTTTCGACCATGAGATCATGTAAATCACTTATGCCGGAAGGTTACTTTGATTACATCAAACGCCACTGCGTAAATGGGTGGTTATAAAGGTGGGATTAAGTATCCGGAAAATATGAGTTGAGGCATATGGATCAACAGTGGGATTTGTCCATCCCGATGACGGATAGATATACTCTGGGCCCTCTCGGTGGAATGTCGTCTATTTAGCTTGCAAGCATATGAAAGGTTCATAAGAGACCACATAACACGGTACGAGTAAAGAGTACTTGTCATGAGACGAGGTTGAACGAGGTATAGAGATACCGATGATCAGACCTCGGACAAGTAAAATATCGCGTGACAAAGGGAATTGGTATTGTATGTAAATGGTTCATTCGATCACTAAGTCATCGTTGAATATGTGGGAGCCATTATGGATTTCCAGATCCCGCTATTGGTTATTGGTCGGAGAGAGGTCTCAACCATGTCTGCATAGTTCGCGAACCGTAGGGTGACACACTTAAGGTTTGATGTCGTTTAAATAGATATGGGATATGGAATGGAGTTCAAAGTTTTGTTCGGAGTCTTGGATGGGATCCAGGACATCACGAGGAGTTCCGGAATGGTCCGGGGAATAAGATTCATATATAGGAAGTCATTTTATAAGTTTGAAAATGATCCGGTGCATTTATGGAAGGTTCTAGAAGGCTCTAGACAAGTTCGGAAGAAATCACTATGGAAGGTGGAGTCCCGGAGCTACTCCACTAGCATGGCCGGCCAACCCTAAGGGGGAGGAGTCCCAGGTGGACTCCACCTAAGGTGGCCGGCCACCCCCCCTACAGGAAAGGTGGGAGTCCCACCTTGAGTAGAACTCCCCCCTTGAGTAGGTTTCCCACCATATGAGAAGTTTTGGGTTGGGGTCTTATTCGAAAACTTGTAGTCCAACACTTGGGGCTTCCACCTATATAATGAGGAGCAAGGGGAGGGGCCGGCCACTCAAGCCTCCCACCTTGGCCGCACCCCCTTGAGGCCGGCGCCCAAGACCCCCCTCTCCCCAAACCCTTGCGCCCCTCCTCCACATACAACTCCTGCAGCGCATAGGCGAAGCCCTGCCGGAGTTCTCCACCACCACCTCCATCACGCCGTCGTGCTGCCGGGATTTCGAGGTGGATCTACTACTTCCGCTGCCCGCTGAAACGGGGAGAAGGACGTCATCTTCATCAACACCGAACGTGTGACCGAGTACGGAGGTGCTGCCCGATTGTGGCACCATCAAGATCTTCTACGCGCTTTTGAAAGCGGCAAGTGATCATCTTCTGCAACAACGAGATCTAATCTCGTAGGCTTTGGAAATCTTCAAGGGTTAGTCTCGTGATCCCCTCGTTGCTACCATCTTCTAGATTTCATCTTGGCTTGGTTTTCGTTCTTGCGGTAGGAAAATTTTTGTTTTCTATGCTACGAATCTCTACAGCACCTCATGGGAAATCCATATTTTATCCAGGCGATCCACCACGAGGATCGATTTTCATTATCGGGGGATAACGAAAAACAGCGTCAAGTTTCTTCCTGCTATATATACAACTCCGCACCCACTGGAGAACATCTAACAACAAAAGCTTACAAACGCAAAAAGAAAAGGAGAGGCGATCACCGCATATCTAGCAGCTAGTGTTCAATGGCAAGAGACATCTACAAGTTTTTTCAGCTACAGGTGGGGGTGTTTGTTGAGACAAACAGCAACACAAAGTTTTTCTCATCTCTTATCACACATCATCAGCAAAACGAGGCCCGCTGTTGCTAGGACATCGATCTGGTTTACTCTCCAAGGTTATCAGCGTCTTCAGATTCTTCTGCATCAATCTCCATATCACCATCAGATCGAGCCACCAGCCGAGGTATATTGCTTGCACCAGTGGCACCTGTTCTCTTGTTAGCAGCTCCAGCAGCAAGATCGAGTAGAGCGTCAACTCCTGTCGCAGCTGTGAGGCTTCAGCGGTAACATGAGACCCTGCCCAATATTTCATGAAAGCCACAGAATGATAGATTAGATCAATAGGATTTTTAGGAAAAAGATCAAAGCATGCTTTATTACGCGTTTTCCAAATGGCCCAGCAAATCGCTGCCAGTCCAGCAATTTGGACATTGCGACTGACAGTGGAGTGTTGTGGCATCCGCCAAAAGTATTGTGCAAAGGACCCAGGTCGATTTTGGGCTCCCACAGCCATCCCCACCAATTCTCCACATGTATTTTGTTGTAGGAAAAGAGAAAAAAAGGTGTAGAATGGATTCATGGGCAAAACAAAAATGGCAAGTAGGATTCCCTATCCAGTTTCTTTTCAACAGATTGTCTTTTGTTGCTATGGCATTATGCCAGATGAGCCACAGCCATATTTCTATTTTCAAAGGGATTATACTCTTCCAAAGGTGCTTAAAATATATGTCAATACCATTTCTGCATAATTGTTTATATAAACTTTTGACAAAAAATTGACCATTCTTTGTCCATTTTCATCTTGGCCATCTGTTAGAGTCACCTGATTGAGTATATTAACCAGCCCACACCACAGCTCCATTAACCCAGTAGACAACCATCTTCTGAAGGATAATCTCCATCCCATGTTTGCAGCAGCAGCCATATTCTGCTCATTACAAATCATGGGAAATCCATATGTATTCAGTATGAATATTTTCTCTCTTCAAAATTCAGCAGAATCGTTGTACAAAATCAGAAGACAAAATTTACAGTTTCTATGTGTTTCTTATTTCCTATGGTTGTATCTTACAAGCTAGCCAGGGAGAGGACCCTGGGTCTCAAAGCCACCATGGGTTCTTTTGCTCAAAGAAAACGCACCATGGGTTCTTCCAAATCATCGCGCCGACATACCCCAGGCGCTTTCCGTAAGCAACAGGCGGTTAACTCACTTCGGACTAGGGGCGGAGCTGGAGGAAATTCTTCCGTGATGCATCTTCAACCTTGCAACTTTGCTACTAGTTGAAACTGTTCGTCCATGATGCACTTTTTAAAATTTAACCTGATGCACTTGCCTATTAATCCCATAAATAATGCTAAAATTTTCTTTCCACCCTGTTGCATGTGCATCGGGGTCACTCCAAAGAGCCCCGCCCGACTTCGGTGCTTCTCTAAAAGAGTGAGTGAGAGATAGAACGACAAGGTAAAGAAGATTTTTACCGTGGGCATTCTGGGAAAAAATCTCCACGGCACATAGTGGAGCTGGAATTCCCCTGACAATGACACGGCCATTCAGCGACGCAGAGAATTTGCCCCATATATACGCGGCAGCGCCTCACTCGTTCCATCGCCTCACTTCGCTGTGGGCGACAGCAAAAGAGGGAAGAAAGGCTGCTCCCCTGCCCTGCCATAGTAGATGCACAGTCGCTAATTCGGCTTAATTCGTTCTGTCCTACCAGCACCGCAAATATCTCCAAGAAAAGAGCGAAAGCAGAAGCCGCACTGAGGCGAATCAGCCCCGGGCGTTCTCTTACGGCTAAGCGGGAGAGCTAGCTGAGGAGAGTGCTGTGCGGCGCCATTAATGGCCGAGGGGCAGCTCGCGGCCTGCTGGGGAAAGCAGGATGACGAGTGGAGGAAAGGCCCATGGACCAGCCATGAGGACAAGCTGCTCCTCGAGCATGTCGCCCAGCACGGCGAGGGGAGGTGGAATTCCGTCTCCAAGCTCACAGGTAGAATATCATCATCTACAGGATTAATCTGCTTCTTATTCTTGATCTGATGGTTTATGCTCTTCCTTGAATCATAATCTTTCGCTTCACGAGGACCTCTAGTACGAGAGCCTCCTTTTTTCACCAACCAGGTCTGCAACTTGCCAGTAATGATTGATTGATCCTTCCTGCAAGTTGCAGGGTGGTCAACCAGGTCAATCGCGTAGCTTTTAGGCATTCCTTGTACCTTAGGATCTTCAAGTACCTGCAACTTGCAAGTCCGCCTGAGGATCTTCAAGTACCTGCAACTAGCAAGTTCACCTGAGGATCTTCCGGTACCTGCAACTTGCAAGTTCACAAAAGCTAGCTAGCTGCATGCATGCAGGATTCGATCCTTGTAGAGTCCTGCGTTCTTGTAAGAACTTCCTTATACCGTTCTGTTAGGTCGATTTCCATGGTCCATGGTGTCGTCTGCTCCATCTTGTCTTGAACTCTCTTTCATACTCACTCATCTCTTAACACTACCGATTCCAAAATTTCTTAGAATTGGCAAGATGCCTACGGAAATCTTCAATTACAAACGAGCTCATGCATGTAATTCGAGAATTATTAGACTCTAGGACGCAGCCATTTATATGTTGCTGATCATGGTCCATGGGTATAAAGGAGGACCTGGTAAGTTTTCATGCACCAGTGAGATAGTGTCCGGTAGGAACAAATACACGTGATTACTACTGTTCACAGCATAGGTGGACGATCTCTGTTCATGTCTGCATCCACCTCTCGCAGAATCGTAAGCTTAGTCGTGAGAGGGGGTGTTAATGTAACTCGAGATTGCTACTCAAAATTGGATTGGGTCGATTGATGTGTGAAGACTATTTTAGTGAGTTTGCTATCAATTATAGAAAGCCTCAGCACTTAGACCTAAAAGCTAGTTAGATTAAGCATCAATATATAGCGATGTCACACGCATACATACAGGTGGCGAACGTTAACAGTAGTAAGAGGCGGATCTAGCATATTCAGCACAAGGGTTGTGAGTTGCGACTTGTGAATTGTGACCATTCAATTCTTCTTGTTAAGCTCAACGCAAACAATTTCTGAAAGTATATAACAAATGACTAGTGTAAGTTACTACCCATTTGAACACCATTATACCTTGCCAGGCAATAGTATATTTTTCCTGGACCACCACTTTGTGTGGCACACGTTGTGAGTTGGTGACCACTTCGCCAAAGTCCATTTCTCATCAGAGCTTATGTTGCTGCAGGTCTGAAGAGAAGTGGAAAGAGTTGCAGGCTGCGGTGGGTTAACTACCTCAGACCTGATCTAAAGAGGGGCAAGATCACACCACAAGAGGAGAGCACCATAGTCCAGCTCCACGCCTTGTGGGGAAACAGGTAGAGAATACTACGATATCACAATTAACTCCAACATGCTCACCATGCATGCATGGGATAAATGCAGGAGAAAACACTCAGTGCAGTGACTAAATTCAGCGCATGACACCTGACATGTTTGTTCAGGTGGTCGACGATTGCACGCAGCCTCCCGGGGAGGACGGACAACGAGATCAAGAACTACTGGAGGACGCACTTCAAGAAGGGAAAGCCGTCCAAGAACATCGAGCGCGCCAGGGCAAGGTTCCTCAAGCAGCGTCGGGAGATGCAGCAGCAGCAGCAGCAGCAGTTGCTGCTGGGGCAGGGCAAGGACGACGTCGAGCTCGCCACGGCAGGCACCGTCGCCGACGTTCAGGTCGACGACGATAAGATCTGCACCGTGGGCTGCGCGGCGGCGACGTTGGCCGGTCACGAACACGAGGATCAGCTGCTCATGCGGGACGTCATGGACTTCCTGTGCCCCATGTCCTGCGTCCTCCTTCACGACGCCGGGCATGGCGGCGGCAGCTGCTGCGCGTCGACGAGCGAGCAGGAATACGGCTCCAGCGAGGACGACGGTGCCACGTGGGGAAGCCTGTGGAACCTCGAAGACGTGGCCCATAACGTCGACGGTGGGGCATGCACGCTGTGGTAGATTCCCTCCCCGCTAGCTCTCGCCGAGAAATCAAAAACAAAAAAGGAAAAGGATCTAAAGAACTTGCATGCTCCCTTCTACTAGGAAACGAGAGAAGGTACATGGTGCTAATCAAGTGATGGAGAATGATGCAACGACAACTATCGTACATCCACTTTGCTTGAGCCTCAGTTGATGACACGTTGAAAGCGCTGTTTCACTTTGTTTAGGGGGAAACTCAAGATGTGTTTTCCCCTTGTTAGCACTGGCAACCTCTCTCCCGGCCTGCTTAAACAAAGGAGATGAGGGCGTGTTCAAATTTGTTCCAGTGATAATACCAATATATGGTCTGATTAAATGTGATTAGTACATTTACCTGGTTGGTCTGTTCTCAGCTTAGTTGTCTAAGAGCAAGAACAATAGTGTAGCCGACAGCCGGCTATAATAATTTGTCACATCATCGATAGTCAACTTATAGCTAGCATGTACAATAGCTATAAAAGTGTAGTACTTTTACAATACATAGCCCATCTTTTAGTCTCACATAGTGTCTAGGAGCACGTGCTAGAGCTGACTATTAGATAAGAGCCCACTTCTCTCTCCTAATCTCTCTCCTCCAACTAAGCAAACTTATAATATTTTATCTCTTATAGCCAGCTGACTGTAACTTATAATATTTTATCTCTAATATAATATGGTCGACGATGATGGCAGGCCGGGATGATGTTCAAAGCGCCAAAGAGAAAAAAGGAATTCAGAATTGTTTGGAACTTGTACACAAAATAAGAGTTCACGGTTGAACATGAAGCCTAAAATTATAGACCCAAAATTTATTAGTTTGTTATGTTTTGCTACTAAAGCTAAGTGCAAAAAAGGATAAATAAAATGACACATCACCACACTATGTGGCATGCACGAACACCTAAAAGACAACAAAATGACACAGTAGATTATACCATCCACCCTCTCTGTCCAGGTTTACAAGGCCTACTGTTTTTTTAAAAAAACTTTGCCCTTAAGTTTTATCAACAAAATATGAGTTATATGTTACAAAAGTTATATCACTGGGATTTTTTGTAAATGTGATTCCAGTGAAATACTTTTTTTGTGGTGTATTACTCATATATTTGATTGCCAGGAGTAAATAAAAATAACATTGTAGATCATACCATCTAGATCCTACACTAACTATATTTCCCACGTATTATTTTATAATTAAGACATATTTGGTCGAGCATAAAATATTAAGGAAAATAATACTCCCTCATATTCATATTACTTGTTAATAATATGGATGTATCTGGAACTAGTCGATAATATGGATGTATCTAGAATTAGAATGTGTCACCTTCTTGTTCTTTTATGGTATGTATTACATGTATGATCGGACATGATGTTTTGTCTATTTCATTGACTGATTTCTATATTATTGCACCCTTTGTGATCTGTGAACTAAATTCCCTACATTGGCTGATGCATATGCCGTACTTTCAGTCACCCTCTATATATTGCATGTATGAGTGTGTCACTTTCGAGCTCAGGCTACATGAAGCCTGTTTTTTTTCAAAATTTTGAAAATTGCATTTTTTTAGCTTTATAAAAATATGAATGAAAAATCTAGAGGTAGACAATGATGTACTCTACGACTGTGAAAACAAAAACAATACGAAACATTGTGTATTTTCGGTTGTGCCAAATTCACAAATCCGTGGATCTGAAAAGTGGACGGGTCTGAAACCTCCAACATTTGCCAGAATTTGTCAAATTTTCTGTAGCCTCGAATGTAACGTATTTCATCCTGAGATTTTGCACAATGATAGAGTACATCATTGGCTACATCGAGGTTTGTTTTCAGATATTTTGTGAAACTTTAAAATGTTGAATTCAAATTTTGTAACAAACAGGAAGCATGTAGCTCGGGCTACACTTCGAGTTTCCGGTGTATGATGTACATATAAAGAGCCAAGAGATATTTTTGATGAATGCATCCCATAGGTGAAATAAATAAGAAGGCAATGCCGGATCGATGCAATTGTACAAGAATTGATCGATGGATGCTTTGCCTTTCGTAGTGTTATTGTGTATTATTACTCTATACATATACATATATAATACGAAATACAATAAAATGCACCCCCGCACCCGACCGCCCCTAATATAGCAAGGTTGAGATTACGTTTGAAATCCTCAAATTTCTTTCTTGGTGAAGGCATCAGCAGTCTGGTATTTGTTGAGATAAAACGGACATCAAGTAGTTTACTAGCCACTCTATCTTCTCGAACAAAATAAAAATCAAGCTCAATATGTTTTGTACGAGCATGAAACACCGGATTGGTGAAAGAACATTTCCCGCTCTTATGGGTTTTGTGTATTTGATGTCAACACAGGTACAAGTTTATGTGTGTTGATGTATACATGTATATAGATTGATGCTACACATAAGTCTGCTAGATAGATAACTCAAAACTGAAGAAGCTGATGTGTTTCTGCTCCAGGCGGAAATTCCGGACTGAGCTGGCGAAACTTCCGCCCAGATTCCCCTACCGGCAGCACCAGCACAGCGCACTGCATTGGCCATGGGCGGAAGTAGGCCGGTAGTACCGGCGACCGGTACTTTCGCCCTACTTCCGGTCTAGTTCCGGAAACAACACATTTGCTTGCAGTATGTTTCGGGGGTTGTTTCGCGCGTTTCTAGAAGTAGGCCGGAACTTGGCCGGTAGTACCGCTCGCCGGTACTACCACCCTTGTCGGTTCCGCCAGCATCAGCAACAACATCTGATCAGCAAAAAAAGGGATCTAGCCGGAACTTCTGGCCCTTGCGGCCGGTACTTCCAGTTTTACACGAAAAAGTCCACAACGGTCAGATCTGAAGCATCTACTCATATAAATAGCTCTCTTCCTCAATGGAAGAGGTTGCTCGTCCCAAAAAGAAGATCTCGCCATTGTTGAGCCACAAGAATCACTAGATCTCCTCCTCCAACCATCCAAAGCCTTTGATCTTTGGAGAATCGAAGGAGAAGACCCGGATCTACATCCACTAGTAGAAAAAGAGGCTTCCGTCCAGCCCCATTAGTCGCCAAAATATAGGAACCGCGACTAATGGGGTCTTTAGTCGCGGTTCGGGAGGCGAACCACGACTAAAGACCTGGGCCCAGCGCGCTCGGTGGCCAGCTGGTGGACGGGAGGGGCTTTAGTCGCGGTTGGCCAGGCCAACCGCGACTAATGGTCCTCGGGCCTGGCTCAAGGTTTTAGTCGCGGTTGGCCAGGCCAACCGGGACTAAAGGCCCATCCCTATAAAAGGCAGCTCAGCTCACTTCACTTAGCCATTTGGTGCCACTTCTCTTCACAAACTTCACAAGGGGGTGTTAGGTTTGCTTTTGGTTCCTCTTATGCACACAAGGTGTTTGATGAAATGCCCAAGAGCATGAAACAAACATTATATGAAGTGTCCGAGCCACACTTGAGATTTCTCATTTATTTTTTCCTCCTCGATCGCGGTTAGCAACTTGAACATTTCATGTGTCACTGATAAAATATGCATGTGTGTAGTTCATTGTTTAATTTCTATTATTTGTAGCTAGTTAGTTTAACAAATGCATGATGGTTAATTATATACTTTATATAATAATAATGCAGATGAATCGGCAATGGATGTACGGTAACCGACTCTCCGACGAGTTCATTACGGGTTTGAAAGATTTCCTCGTAGTGGCTAATGCGAACAAGCAGGGGGGTTTTGTTATGTGTCCATGTGTTGGCTGTAAGAATCAGAAGTGTTACTCTTCCTCAAGAGACGTTCACTTGCACCTGCTTCGGCAGGGTTTCATGCCAAGCTATAATTATTGGACCAAGCATGGAGAAAGAGGGGTCATAATGGAAGAAGATGAAGAAGGGGATGATTTCATCGATGACAACTATCTTGATCATTTCGGTGATACTTTCATGGAGGATGCTGAAGGTGGGGAAGGTGAAGAAGAGGCACGTGATGAGCCCGCTGATGATCTTGGTCGGACCATTGCTGATGCACGGAGAGGCTGCGAAACTGAAAATGAGAGGAAGAATTTGGATCGCATGTTAGAGGATCACAAAAATTCGTACCCCGGATGCGATAATGGTCTGAAAAAGCTGGGCTGCACACTGGATTTGCTGAAATAGAAGGCACAGGAAGGTCTATCTGACTTGGGATTTGAAAATTTGCTGAAAATGATGAAGAATATGTTTCCAAAGAATAACGAGTTGCCCGCCAGTACGTATGAAGCAAAGAAGGTTGTCTGCCCTCTAGGTTTAGAGGTTCTGAAGATACATGCATGCATTAACGACTGCATCCTCTACCGCGGTGAATACGAGAATTTGAATGAATGCCCGGTATGCACTGCATTGCGTTATAAGATCAGAGGCGATGACCCTGGTGACGATGTTGAGGGCGAGAAACCCAGGAAGAGGGTTCCCGCCAAGGTGGTATGCTCCTATAATACCACGGTTGAAACGTCTGTTCAGGAACAAAGAGCATGCCAAGTTGTTGCGATGGCACAAAGAGGACTGTAAGTCGGACGGGGAGTTGAGACACCCCGCAGATGGAACGCAATGGAGAAAGATCGATAGAGAGTTTAAAGATTTTGCAGCTGACGCAAGGAACATAAGATTTGGTCTAAGTACAGATGGCATGAATCCTTTTGGCGAGCAGAGCTCCAGCCATAGCACCTGGCCCGTGACTCTATGCATCTACAACCTTCCTCCTTCGTTGTGCATGAAGCGGAAGTTCATTATGATGCCAGTGCTCATCCAAGGTCCGAAGCAACCCGACAACGACATCGATGTGTACATAAGGCCATTAGTTGATGAACTTTTACAGTTGTGCGGCAGACCTAGTGTACGTGTGTGGGATGAGCACAAAGAAGAGGAATTTGACCTACGAGCGTTGCTTTTCGTAACCATCAACGATTGGCCTGCTCTTAGTAACCTATCGGGACAGACAAATAAGGGATACAATGCATGCATGCACTACTTACATGAGACTGAAAGTGTGTATTTGCCAAATTGTAAGAAGAACGTGTACCTGGGGCATCGTCGATTTCTTCACCGACATCATAACGTAAGAAAGAAAGGCAGGCATTTCAACGGCAAGGCAGATCAACGGCCGAAGCCTACAGAAAGTACTGGTGCGGAGGTATTTGATATGGTCAAGGATTTGAAAGTCATCTTTGGAAAGGGTCCTGGCGGACAATCAGTTCCGCAGGGAGCTGACGGGCACGCACCCATGTGGAAGAAGAAATCTATATTTTGGGAGCTAGAATATTGGAAAGTCCTAGATGTCCGCTCTGCAATTGACGTGATGCATCTTACGAAGAATATTTGTGTGAACCTGCTAAGCTTCTTGGGCGTGTATGGGAAGACAAATGATACAAAGGAAGCACGGCAGGACCAGCAACGTTTGAAAGACCCTGATGACCGGCATCCAGAATGGTTTCAAGGTCGTGCCAGCTACGCTCTTACCAAAGAAGAGAAGGTCATCTTTTTTGAATGCATGAGCAGTATGAAGGTCCCGTCTGGATTCTCGTCGAATATAAAGGGAATAATAAACATGGCGGACAAAAAGTTCTAAAACCTGAAGTCTCACGACGGCCACGTGATTATGACGCAATTGCTTCCGATTGCTTTGAGGGGGCTCCTACCGGAAAATGTTCGAGTAGCCATTGTGAAGCTATGTGCATTCCTCAATGCAATCTCTCAGAAGATAATCAATCCAGAAGATCTACCACGGCTACGGAACGATATGGTCCAATGTCTTGTCAGTTTCGAGTTGGTGTTCACCTAGTCGAAGAGATTTCCATCCTCGGTCCTGTATTTCTACACAATATGTTCCCCTTTGAGAGGTTCATGGGAGTATTAAATAAATATGTTCGTAACCATGCTAGGCCAGAAGGAAGCATTGCCAAGGGCTATGGAAATGAGGAGGTAATTGAGTTTTGTGTTGACTTTGTTCCTGACCTTAAGCCGATTGGTCTTCCTCGATCGCGGCACGAGGGGAGACTAAGTGGAAAAGGCACGATCGGAAGGAAATCAATGATATGTATGGACGACCATTCTATGACTGAAGCACACCACACAGTTCTGACCAATTCCATCTTGGTGGCTCTGTACTTTGAGAAACACAAGAATATTTTACGCTCGGACAACCCGGGGAAGCCTGAATCCTGGATTAGAAAGTCCCACATGGAGATTTTCGGCAGTTGGTTGAGAAAACATTTAATGAATGACAATGATGTTGGAGATCAGCTGTACATGTTGGCCAAGACACCATCTTCGACTATAACGACTTTCCAAGGGTACAAGATAAATGGGAATTCATTTTATACGATCGCCCAAGATAAAAAGAGCACCAACCAAAACAGTGGTGTCCGCTTTGATGCAGCAACCGAGAATGGGAAAAAGGTCACATATTATGGTTACATAGAGGAGATATGGGAACTTGACTATGGACCCTCCTTTAAGGTCCCTTTGTTCCGGTGCAAATGGTTCAAGCTAACAGGAGGTGGGGTAAAGGTGGACTAGCAATACGGAATGACAATGGTGGATTTCAACAATCTTGGTTACCTTGACGAACCATTCGTCCTAGACAAAGATGTTGCTCAGGTTTTCTATGTGAAGGACATGAGTAGCAAACCGAGGAAACGGAAAGATAAGAAAACAATCAGTACATCATGCGATGATCCAAAGCGCCACATTGTTCTTTCAGGGAAAAGAAACATCGTGGGAGTGGAGGACAAGACAGACATGTCAAAAGATTATAATATGTTTGGTGAAATTCCGCTCTTCAAAGTGAACACCGACCCAAGCATTAAGTTAAATGATGAGGATGCTCCATGGATACGGCCCAATCGTAAGCAAGCAGGGACACAAGGGAAGAAATGATGTGTAATAATTTATTGTACCAAACTTTGTTGAATGGATCATGTGAATTATATTATCTGTGATGTGTTTGGTGTCCATTTTCGAATGATTCGATTGATTCGAGATACCACTGATGATACATGAAATTTGGAGTGACTTAGTCATACTCCTGCCTAGGCGTATAATATGCATACAAGAAGCTGCAGGATGATCCATATGGACGCGTCTGCCAATCAGGTTATCATCGATGAGATAGAAATAAGAATGCATCCATGCATGATGGGAAAAGGACTAGAGGAGCCGTAATTGCATGGGATTTGGTGGATCTAGCATTGCCGAAATTGATTGGCCATAAATACCACTGATGATACATGAAATTTGGAGTGACTTAGTCATACTCCTGCCTAGGCGTATAATATGCACACTCGTAGTCTTCATAGTCGCCGCCATTGTACTGATAGTCGTCGCATTCTAAGTTGCCGCCGTCGTCGTCGCTGCCGTCGTCGTCGCTGTCATCGGGCGGCGCTCGTGGCTCGAACTGAGGGTAGCGCAGGCGGGGGATATCGCCGGCCGTGATGTAGTCCATGACGCTCTGTAGAGTCCGGCCGTACCCCCATAGCCGACGGCCGGCCTCGTGGAAGTTCCCAGGAGGCACACCGTCCTCCTCATACCTGGCGAGCGCCCTGTCACGCCGATTGATGAAGAAGGCGTCCCAAGTATGCTGGTTATTGGGATGCCAGCGGGGATTCATCCGCTGCTCCGGCGTGAGGTCGAGGTAGTAGTGGTTCATGATGGCCGCCCGGCGCGCAGTACCCTGAGGGACGGGAGGGACCGGCACGCCTCCGGCGCTTAGGCTCCAACCGGCGGGGACGCGGTAGCCCGGTGGGCAAGGGTAGTTCGAGGCGCAAAGCTCCTCCACCTGCTGGTATGATAGAGTGGGTGCGGTGGAAGCCATGAGAGAGTGATGAGAGATTGTAGAGATGTGATAATGCTGGCCAAGTCGGGCTACATATATGTAGTGAGAAATAGCGGGAAAAATGGGAGCGGGAAGACAGCAGGCGGGAAGAAAGTGGTGGGAAGAAAGAGGCGGGAAGACAGGGAAGAAATGGCGGGAAGAAGAGGAATCCAGAGCTGGTCATCTAACCTTTAGTCCCGGCTGGTGGGTGCAACCGGGACTAAAGGTGGTTTTGTATCATCTAACAAAACTGTCGGTGGGATAAGGACGTCTGGGTAAGCTTTAGTCCCGGCTGGTGGGTGCAACCGGGACTAAATGTGTTTTTTGTGTCATCTAAGAAAACTGTCGGTGGGACAAGGACGTTTGGGTAAGCTTTAGTCCCGGCTGGAGGGTGCAACCGTGACTAAAGCTGTCGGCAGGATAAGGACGCGTGGGTGGACGCACTGCTCGATGAGATAAAGCATGTAGCGCACGACGCCCTGTCGGAGGAACAAGACAAAGCAGCAGCGGCGCCGTGCCTATAAAAGGAGCATTGATACGCCTTGGCAAGCAGACCAACAAGCCAACCTAGCAGGTAGGGAGAGTTTCATCCCCATGGATGGAGTAAAGGGTTGGAAAATCTCCCGTGGCGCAACTTCTCGAAGATGTCGTCGGTGCACACGCCCTACGGCATCTTCGGAAGTTGCTCCTCAGGAAAATTTTCCTGCAAGCCCGTGAAAGACTCCATCTCCTCTAACAGTGTTGGGTAAAGGGTTCGAAAATCTCCCGTGGCGCAGCTTCTCGAAGATGTCGTCGGTGCACACGCCCTACGACATCTTCGGAAGTTGCTCCTCAGGGAAATTTTCCTGCAAGCCCGTGAAAGACTCCATCTCCTCTAACAGTGTTGGGTAAAGGGTTGGAAAATCTCACGTGGCGCAGCTTCTCAAAGATGTCATTGGTTTACACGCCCTACGGCATCTTCGGAAGTTGCGCCTCGGAATTTTTTCCGGCAAGCCCATGAAAGACAGAGGCGGGAAGACAGAGGCGTGAAGAAATGGCGGGAAGACATAGGCGTGAAGAACTGGCGGGAAGACAGGCTTGGAAGAACTTGTGGGAAGACAGAGGCGGCCGGGAAGAACTGGTGGGAAGCGGGGGGCGGGAAGATAGATGAGGGAAGAAATTGGATTTTTTGATTTTTTTTGATATATTATTTGTACTTTTAACATTTCGAAATGAATTAGTTGGATTTTTCTGATTTTTTTGATATATTATTTGTATTTTTAACATTTTGAAATGAATTAGTTCTATTTTTCTGAATTTTTTGATATATTATTTGTATTTTTAACATTTCGAATTGAATTAGTTTTATTTTTCTTAAGTTTTTGATATATTATTTGTATTTTTAATATTTTGAAATGAATTAGTTTTATTTTTCTGATTTTTTTATATATTATTTGTATTTTTAAGATTTTGAAATGAATTAGTTTTATTTTTCTGAATTTATTGATATATTATATGTATTTTTAACATTTGAAAAAGAAAAGTATTTTGAAAAATACCTTTCGCCAACCGCGACTAAAGGGTCTTTCCGCGGGAACCAAAATTCCGGCGAAAAAACACTTTAGTCGCGGTTGGTCTGGCCAACCGCGACTAAAGGTCACGGGTATAAAAATCGCGCGGGCGCGCGCCTGGAGGTTCACTTCTTCTTCCTAGCAACTGCAGGCGGCCCGCGCGCGTCTTCTTCTTCCTCGACCACGCCGTCAGGTTGCCCGATGTCGCGCTGCCCTCGACATCCTCGCCGCGCGCCGACGCCGCCTCCGCCGCCTCCGTCTTCACCGTCCCGCACCGGCCGATGTGTACGTTACGCGCTGCGCCGCCTCGCCGTTAACTCTACCATGTCGTCGGCCGCCCGCGCGCGCGCTGCCTCGCCGTTCCCAACGTCGGTCGCTGCCCTCGACGTCCTCGCCGCGCGCGTGACGCCTGTGGCGCGCCCAGTACCCGTGCGCCCCGCCAGATCGATCGAGGAGAGGAGAGACCTTTTTTTGTTTTTTTTTAATTTGTAACTAAGTTTTTTAATTAAAATTGTAACTTAAAATTGTAAATTTGTAACTAGTTTTTTTAATTAATATTGTAACTTAATTAAATTGTAATTAAAGTGTACCAAAAAAAACTTAGTTACAAATTCAAAAAACTAAAAAAACGGAGTTACAAATTTAATTACACTTCATGACGCCGTGACGCCGTCGTCTAGCGCCCTGATAACCCACAAGTATAGGGGATCGCGATAGTCTTCGAGGGAAGTAAAACCCAAATTTATTGATTCGACACAAGGGGAGGTAAAGAATACTTATAAGCCTTAACAACTGAGTTGTCAATTCAGCTGCACCTGGAAAAGCACTAGTAACAGGGGTGATGTGAAAGCAGCAGTAATATGAGAGCAATAGTAATAGTAACACAGCAGCAGTAACAGTAACACAAAGGCAATGGCACCAGAAAATAGTTGATACTACTTCCAATGTCATATAGAACAAGTGTATGATGATGAGAGATGGACCGGGGTTCCCAGCGATCTACACTAGTGGTAACTCTCCAATAACAAGTGACAAGTGTTGGGTGAACAAATTACAGTTGGGCAATTGATAGGATTGATAAAGCATTAAGAAAGAACATCAATTCATTAATCATGTAGGCATGTTTTCCGTATATAGTCGTACGTGCTCGCAATGAGAAACTTGCACAACATCTTTTGTCCTACCAGCCGGTGGCAGCCGGGCCTCTAGGGAATCTACTGGATATTAAGGTACTCCTTTAATAGAGTACCGGAGCAAAGCATTAACACTCCGTGAAAACATGTGATCCTCACATCACCGCCATCCCCTCCGGTTGTCCCGATTCTTGTCACTTCGGGGCCTTTGGTTCCGGACAGTGACATATGCATACAACTTGTAGATACAATCTAAGCAATAAGTATAGAGCTTAAATCTAAGATCATGCCACTCGGGCCCTAGTGACAAGCATTAAGCATAACAAGATTGCAGCAACAATAACTTCACAAACTTTATAGATAGACTAATCATAATGTATCATCCATCGGATCCCAACAAACACAACACCGATTACATCAGATGAATCTCAATCATGTAAGGTAGCTCATGAGATCATTGTATTGAAGTACATGGAGGAGAGAATACCAACTAGCTACTGCTAGAACCCGTAGTCCATGGGGGAACTACTCACGGAGCATGATGGAGGCGGTGGCGTCGATGGAGATGGCTTCTGGGGGCACTTCCCCGTCCCGGCAGGGTGCCGGAACAGAGACTTTTGTCCCCCGAATTGGAGTTTCGCGATGGCGGCGGCGCCCCTGGAGTCTTTCTGGAGTTTCGTCAATTGGTATCGCGTTTTTAGGTCGAAAGGGCTTATATAGGCGAAGAGGCGGCGCAGGAGGGGCAACAGGGTGCCCTCCCCATAGGCCGGCGCGGCCAGGGGCTGGCCCGCGCGGCCCTATGGTGTGGGGGCCCTAGGCCTCCCCTCAGACTCCCCTTCGGTGTCCTGGTCCGTCTCGGTGAATTATGATGTTTGGTCTTCGTTTCGTCGAATTCCGAGAATATTGCCCGAACAGCCTTTTTGGAACCAAAAACAGCAGAAAACAGGAACTGGCACTGTGGCATCTTGTTAATAGGTTAGTTCCGGAAAACGCATAAAAACATTATAAAGTGCAAGCAAAACATGTAAGTATTGTCATAAAACAAGCATGGAACATCAGAAATTATGGATACGTTGGAGACGTATCAGCATCCCCGGCCAAGCTTAGTTCCTACTCGTCCTCGAGTAGGTAAACGATAAAAAGAATAATTTCTGTAGTGACAAGCTACTTACATAACCTTGATCATACTATTACAAAGCATATAAAATGAATGAAGTGACTCAAGGCAATGATCTATAGTTGCTAACAAATAGATAACATATAGCAAAACTTTTCATGAAGAGTACTTTCAAGACAAGCATCAAAATTCTTGCACAAGAGTTAACTCATAAAGCAATAGATTCAAAGTCAAAGCATCGAAGCAACACAAAAGAAGATATAAATTTCAACGATTGCTTTCAACTTTCAACATGCATATCTCATGGATAATTGTCAATACAGAGTAATATGATGAATGCAAATAAGCAAGTATGTAAGAATCAATGCACAGTTAACACAAGTGTTTGCTTCTAAGATGGAAGGAAGTAGGTAAACTGACTCAACATAAAGTAAAAGAAATGCCCTTCGCAGAGGGAAGCAGGGATAAAATCATGTGCTAAAGCTTTTCAAGTTTTGAAATCATATAGAGAGCATAAAAGTAAAATTTTGAGATGTGTTTGTTGTTGTCAACGAATGGTAATGGGTACTCTAACTACCTTGCCAACCAGACTCCCATGAAGGACGTTATCTCTACCAGCAAGGTAGATCATCCCTCTTCTATTTTGTTTACACATGTACTTTAGTTTTTATTATGAGTGACACTCCCCCCAACCTTTGCTTACACAAGCCATGGCTAACCGAATCCTCGGGTGCCTTCCATCAATCTCATACCATGGAGGAGTGTCTATTTGCAAAATTAAGTTGCTTACTGATGAATCAGAGCAAAACATGTGAAGAGAATTATTAATGAAGTTTGATTAATCGGGGCTGGGAACCCCATTGCCAGCTCTTTTTGCAAAATTATTGGATAAGCGGATGTGCCACTAGTCCATTATGAAAGTCTGTCAAGAGTAAATAACAAGGTTGAAAGATAAACACCACATACTTCCTCATGAGCTATAAAACATTAACATAAATTGAGAAGCATTTTGAAGGTTTAAAGGTAGCACATGAAGTATTTACTTGGAATGGCAGGAAATACCACATAGTAGGTAGGTATGGTGGACACAAATGGCATAGGTTTTGGCTCAAGGTTTTGGATGCACGAGAAGCATTCCCTTTTAGTACAAGGCTTTGGGCTAGCAAGGTTGTTTGAAGCAAACACAAGTATGAACCAGTACAGCAAAACTTACATAAGAACATATTGCAAGCATTATAATACTCTACACTGTCTTCCTTGTTGCTCAAACACTTTTACCAGAAAATATCTAGACCTTAAGAGAGACCAATCATGCAAATCAATTTTAACAAGCTCTACAGTAGTTCTCCACTAATAGGTTTAAACTACATGAAAAAACTTAATCATGATCTACTTGAGAGCTCAAAACAATTGCCAAGTGTCAAATTATCCAAGACATTATGAGGCATTTTCTGTTTACAACCAAATAACAATAAGTATTGTAGCTTCCAACTTTTGTCATTGAACATTAAAAGTAAAACGAAGAACAAGTGTTCATATGAAAAAGCGGAGCGTGTCTCTCTCCCAAACAAGGATTGCTAGGATCCGAATTTATTCAAACACAAACAAAAATAAAAGCACACAGACGCTCCAAGTAAAGCACATAAGATGTGACCGAATAAAAATATAGTTTCAATAGAAGAAACCTGATAAGTTGATGAAGAAGGGGATGCCTTGGGCATCCCCAAGCTTAGACGCTTGAGTCTTCTTGAAATATGCAGGGATGAACCACGGGGGCATCCCCAAGCTTAGAATTTTCGCTCTTCTTGATCATATATCATCCTCCTCTCTTGACCCTTGAAAACTTCCTTCACACCAAACTTCTCATAAACTTCATTAGAGGGGTTAGTACTCAAAAAACTTGAATCCACTTTAGTCCTGTAGTGACACATTGCAAGAACTCAATAAAACATTAGCTACAGCTCTCCACGTCTAGAAAGCCTTGCTTAAAGTCCACAAGAGACAATGCAAAAAACAGAGACAGAATCTGCCAAAACAGAACAGCCAGTAAAGACGAATTTTAAAGAGGTACTTCCGTTGCTCAAATCAGAAAACTCAAAACTAATGAAAGTTGCGTACATATCTGAGGAACACGCACGTAAATTGGCATATTTTTCTGAGTTACCTACAGATAAAACAGCCCAGATTCATGACAGATAGAAATCTGTTTCTGCGCAGAAATCCAAATCTAGTATCAACCTTCGATTAGAGGCTTCACTTGGCACAACATTGCAATAAAACAAAGATAAGGAGAGGTTGCTACAGTAGTAACAACTTCCAAAACACAACAAAACAGTAGCAAAATAAATACATGGGTTATCTCCCAAGAAGTTCTTTCTTTATAGCCATTAAGATGGGCTCAGCAGTTTTAATGATGCACTCGCAAGAAATAAGAGTTGAAGCAAAAGAGAGCATCAAAAAGCAAATTCAAAACACATTTAAGTCTAACCCACTTCCTATGCATAGGAATCTTGTACACAAATAAATTCATGAAGAACAAAGTGACAAGCATAAGAAGATAAAACAAGAGTAACTTCAAAATTTTCAGCATATAGAGAGGTGTTTTAGTACCATGAAAATTTCTACAACCATATTTTCCTCTCTCATAATAATTTTCAGTAGCTTCATGAACAAACTCAACAATATAACTATCACATGCAGCATACTTTTCATGATCCACTAACACATAATTTTTATCAAGCTCAAAAATAGTGGGATTAAAACTTTCAAACTCACTTTTATCAATAACATAGCAAGATGATTGATCAATCTCAAGAGATATGGGACTCATAGATAAAGTCAAGACTTCTCCAATCCCATTTTCATTAGTAGTACAATTAATATTATCAAGTAACATAGGACCATTGATGCGTGTAGTTGACACGTCCGTTGGGAACCCCAAGAGGAAGGTGTGATGCGCACAGCGGCAAGTTTCCCTCGGTAAGAAACCAAGGTTTAATCAAACCAGTAGGAGTCAAGAAGCACGTTGAAGGTTGATGGCGGCGGGATGTAGTGCGGCGCAACACCAGAGATTCCGGCGCCAACGTGGAACCTGCACAACACAACCAAAGTACTTTGCCCCAACGAAACAGTGAGGTTGTCAATCTCACCGGCTTGCTGTAACAAAGGATTAACCGTATTGTGTGGAAGATGATTGTTTGCAGAAAACAAGAGAACAAGATTGCAGATTGTATTTCAGTAAAGAGAATTGGACCGGGGTCCACAGTTCACTAGAGGTGTCTCTCCCATAAGATAAACAGCATGTTGGGTGAACAAATTACAGTTGGGCAATTGACAAATAAAGAGGGCATGACCATGCACATACATATTATGATGAGTATAGTGAGATTTAATTGAGCATTATGACAAAGTACATAGACCGCTATCCAGCATGCATCTATGCCTAAAAAGTCCACCTTCAGGTTATCATCCGAACCCCCTCCAGTATTAAGTTGCTAACAACAGACAATTGCATTAAGTATTGCGCGTAATGTAATCAGTAACTACATCCTCGAACATAGCACCAATGTTTTATCCCTAGTGGCAACAGCACATCCATAATCTTAGAGATTTCTGTCACTTCCCCAGATTCACGGAGACATGAACCCACTATCGAGCATAAATACTCCCTCTTGGAGTTACAAGCATCTACTTGGCCAGAGCATCTACTAGTAACGGAGAGCATGCAAGATCATAAACAACACATAGATATAAATTGATAATCAACATAACAAGTATTCTCTATTCATCGGATCCCAACAAACACAACATATAGAATTACAGATAGATGATCTTGATCATGTTCGGCAGCTCACAAGACCCGACAATTAAGCACAATGGGGAGAAGACAACCATCTAGCTACTGCTATGGACCCATAGTCCAGGGGTAGACTACTCACACATCACTTCGGAGGCGACCATGCCGGCGTAGAGTCCTCCGGGAGATGATTCCCCTCTCCGGCAGGGTGCTGGAGGCGATCTCCTGAATCCCCCGAGATGGGATTGGCGGCGGCGGCGTCTCTGGAAGGTTTTCCGTATCGTGGCTCTCGGTACTGGGGGTTTCGCGATGGAGGCTTTAAGTAGGCGGAAGGGCAGGTCAGGGGGCCACACGAGGGGCCCACACTACAGGTCGGCGCGGCCAAGGGCCAGGCCGCGCCGCCCTAGGGTGTGGCCGCCTCGTGGCCCCACTTCGTCTCCTCTTCGGTCTTCTGGAAGCTTCGTGGCAAAATAGGACCCTGGGCGTTGATTTCGTCCAATTCCGAGAATATTTCTTTACTAGGATTTCTGAAACCAAAAACAGCAGAAAACAAAGAATCGGCACTTCGGCATCTTGTTAATAGGTTAGTTCCAGAAAATGCACGAATATGACATAAAGTGTGCATAAAACATGTAGATATCATCAATAATGTGGCATGGAACACAAGAAATTATCGATACGTCGGAGACGTATCAGCATCCCCAAGCTTAGTTCTGCTCGTCCCGAGCAGGTAAAACGATAACAAAGATAATTTCTGGAGTGACATGCCATCATAACCTTGATCATACTATTTGTAAAGCATATGTAATGAATGCAGCGATCAAAACAATGTATATGACATGAGTAAACAAGTGAATCATATAGCAAAGACTTTTTATGAATAGTACTTCAAGACAAGCATCAATAAGTCTTGCATAAGAGTTAACTCATAAAGCAATAAATCAAAGTAAAGGTATTGAAGCAACACAAAGGAAGATTAAGTTTCAGCGGTTGCTTTCAACTTATAACATGTATATCTCATGGATAATTGTCAACATAGAGTAATATAATAAGTGCAATATGCAAGTATGTAGGAATCAATGCACAGTTCACACAAGTGTTTGCTTCTTGAGGTGGAGAGAAATAGGTGAACTGACTCAACATAAAAGTAAAAGAATGGTCCTCCATAGAGGAAAAGCATCGATTGCTATATTTGTGCTAGAGCTTTGATTTTGAAAACAAGAAACAATTTTGTCAACAGTAGTAATAAAGCATATGTATCATGTAAATTATATCTTACAAGTTGCAAGCCTCATGCATAGCATACTAATAGTGCCCGCACCTTGTCCTAATTAGCTTGGACTACCGGGATCGTCGCAATGCACATGTTTTAACCAAGTGTCACAAAGGGGTACCTCTATGCCGCCTGTACAAAGGTCTAAGGAGAAAGCTCGCATCGGATTTCTCGCTATTGATTATTCTCAACTTAGACATCCATACCGGGACAACATAGACAACAGATAATGGACTCCTCTTTTATGCATAAGCATGTAACAACAATTAATTTTCTCATTTGAGATTGAGGATATTGTCCAAAACTGAAACTTCCACCATGGATCATGGCTTTAGTTAGCGGCCCAATGTTCTTCTCTAACAATATGCATGCTCTAACCATAAGGTGGTAGATCGCTCTTACTTCAGACAAGACGAACATGCATAGCAACTCACATGAAATTCAACAAAGAGTAGTTGATGGCGTCCCCAGTGAACATGGTTATCGCACAACGAGCAACTTAATAAGAGATAAAGTGCATAAGTACATATTCAATACCACAATAGTTTTTAAGCTATTTGTCCCATGAGCTATATATTGTAAAGGTGGAGAATAGAAATTTAAAGGTAGCACTCAAGCAATTTACTTTGGAATGGCGGAGAAATACCATGTAGTAGGTAGGTATGGTGGACACAAATGGCATAGTGATTGGCTCAAGTATTTTGGATGCATGAGAAGTATTCCCTCTCGATACAAGGTTTAGGCTAGCAAAGTTATTTGAAACAAACACAAGGATGAACCGGTGCAGCAAAACTCACATAAAAGACATATTGTAAACATTATAAGAATCTACACCGTCTTCCTTGTTGTTCAAAACTCAATACTAGAAATTATCTAGACCTTAGAGAGACCAAATATGCAAACCAAATTTTAGCATGCTCTATGTATTTCTTCATTAATGGGTGCAAAGTATATGATGCAAGAGCTTAAACATGAGCACAACAATTGCCAAGTATCACATTATCCAAGACATTATAGCAATTACTACATGTATCATTTTCCAATTCCAACCATATAACAATTTAACGAAGAAGAAACTTCGCCATGAATACTATGAGTAGAGCCTAAGGACATACTTGTCCATATGCTACAGCGGAGCGTGTCTCTCTCCCACACAAGGAATGCTAGGATCCATTTATTCAAACAAAAACAAAAAACAAAAACAAACCGACGCTCCAAGCAAAGCACATAAGATGTGATGGAATAAAAATATAGTTTCAGGGGAGGAACCTGATAATGTTGTCGATGAAGAAGGGGATGCCTTGGGCATCCCCAAGCTTAGACGCTTGAGTCTTCTTGATATATGCAGGGGTGAACCACCGGGGCATCCCCAAGCTTAGAGCTTTCACTCTCCTTGATCATGTTGTATCATCTCCCTCTCTTGATCCTTGAAAACTTCCTCCACACCAAACTTAGAACAACTCATTAGAGGGTTAGTGCACAATCAAAATATACATGTTCAGAGGTGACATAATCATTCTTAACACTTCTGGACATTGCAAAAGGCTACTGAAAGTCAATGGAATCGAAATATCCATCGAACATAACAAAACTGGCAATGCAAAATAAAAGGCAGAATCTGTCAAAAACAGAACAGTTCGTATTGACGAATTTTATCGAGGCACCAGACTTGCTCAAATGAAAATGCTCAAATTGAATGAAAGTTGCGTACATATCTGAGGATCACTCATGTAAATTGGCATAATTTTATGAGTTACCTACAGAGAAAACAGCCCAGATTCGTGACAGCAAAGAAATCTGTTTCTGCGCAGTAATCCAAATCTAGTATGAACTTTTCTATCAACGACTTTACTTGGCACAACAAAACACTAAACTAAGATAAGGAGAGGTTGCTACAGTAGTAAACAACTTCCAAGACACAAAATAAAAACAAAGTAAGCGCTTTTCTTTAACGCCTTTCAGCTAGGCGCAGAAAGTGTGTATCAAGTATTATCAAGAGATGGTGCATCGTTATCATGAGCTCCCCCATCCGTAGTGGTACTAAGGGCTTTGTCAATTTTAGGCCTATAATAATACTTCTTTGGTTTAGGCACTTTAGAGACATACATAAACTTTTGCTCCTTACCCACATAAGCTTTCTCCTTATATTTAAGAGAAGAAAATGTTGAACCCAAGGTTCCCATAGCTTTTTCAAGTTCATCAATCCTATTGCTTTGATCGTCATGGACAACACAAGTTCCTAGGACACTAATTCTTTCATCAATTCCTTCTAAGGATTTATCAAGTTCATCAGTTTTATCAAGTAACATTTCCAATTTAGCTTCAATATTTGGAAAAAAATTCTCTAAGGTTTCCAATTTTTTCATAACATCTTCAAGAAAGATTTCAGTTTTAACTTCATCAACATGGGGTATTCCAAATAGACTCTCAATAATGCAGCTAGCTTCTAATGCAGGAGTACTTAGGAAGTTACCTTTCGCGAGACTATCAAGAACATACCTATTCCAGCTAGAGATACCAACATAAAAATTCCTGAGTAGGATAGTGGTGGAGTGTTTCTTAATGCACCTATTATGGGCATCACTAATTCTGTACCAAGCATCTCTTAAACATTCTCCCCCTCGTTGCTTAAACGTACGAACTTCAACTTCAGGATTACTCATTTTAGCAGTAGTAAATAAAGTAAACTAGATAAAGTAAATGCAAGTAACTAATTTTTTTGTGTTTTTGATATAGCGAACAAGATAGCAAATAAATTAAAACCAGCAACTAATTTTTTTTGTATTTTGATATAGTGCAGCAAACAAAGTAGTAAATAAAATAAAGCAAGACAAAAACAAATTAAAGAGATTGGGAAGTGGAGACTCCCCTTGCAGCGTGTCTTGATCTCCCCGGCAACGGCGCCAGAAATTTGCTTGATGCGTGTAGTTGACACGTCCGTTGGGAACCCCAAGAGGAAGGTGTGATGCGCACAGCGGCAAGTTTCCTCAAGAAGAAACCAAGGTTTAATCGAACCAGTAGGAGTCAAGAAGCACGTTGAAGGTTGATGGCGGCGGGATGTAGTGCGGCGCAACACCAGAGATTCTGGCGCCAACGTGGAACCTGCACAACACAACCAAAGTACTTTGCCCCAACGAAACAGTGAGGTTGTCAATCTCACCGGCTTGCTGTAACAAAGGATTAACCGTATTGTGTGGAAGATGATTGTTTGCGTAAAACAAGAGAACAAAGATTGCAAGAGATTGTATTTCAAGAAAGAGAATTGGACCGGGGTCCACAGTTCACTAGAGGTGTCTCTCCCATAAGATAAACAGCATGTTGGGTGAACAAATTACAGTTGGGCAATTGACAAATAAAGAGGGCATGACCATGCACATACATATTATGATGAGTATAGTGAGATTTAATTGGGCATTACGACAAAGTACATAGACCGCTATCCAGCATGCATCTATGCCTAAAAAGTCCACCTTCAGGTTATCATCCGAACCCCCTCCAGTATTAAGTTGCTAACAACAGACAATTGCATTAAGTATTGCGCGTAATGTAATCAGTAACTACATCCTCGAACATAGCACCAATGTTTTATCCCTAGTGGCAACAGCACATCCATAATCTTAGAGATTTCTGTCACTTCCCCAGATTCACGGAGACATGAACCCACTATCGAGCATAAATATTCCCTCTTGGAGTTACAAGCATCTACTTGGCCAGAGCATCTACTAGTAACGGAGAGCATGCAAGATCATAAACAACACATAGATATAAATTGATAATCAACATAACAAGTATTCTCTATTCATCGGATCCCAACAAACACAACATATAGAATTACAGATAGATGATCTTGATCATGTTCGGCAGCTCACAAGACCCGACAATTAAGCACAATGGGGAGAAGACAACCATCTAGCTACTGCTATGGACCCATAGTCCAGGGGTAGACTACTCACACATCACTCCGGAGGCGACCATGGCAGCGTAGAGTCCTCCGGGAGATGATTCCCCTCTCCGGCAGGGTGCCGGAGGCGATCTCCTGAATCCCCCGAGATGGGATTGGCGGCGGCGGCGTCTCTGGAAGGTTTTCCGTATCGTGGCTCTCGGTACTGGGGGTTTCGCGACGGAGGCTTTAAGTAGGCGGAAGGGCAGGTCAGGGGGCCACACGAGGGGCCCACACTACAGGTCGGCGCGGCCAAGGGCCAGGCCGCGCCGCCCTAGGGTGTGGCCGCCTCGTGGCCCCACTTCGTCTCCTCTTCGGTCTTCTGGAAGCTTCGTGGCAAAATAGAACCCTGGGCGTTGATTTCGTCCAATTCCGAGAATATTTCTTTACTAGGATTTCTGAAACCAAAAACAGCAGAAACAAAGAATCGGCACTTCGGCATCTTGTTAATAGGTTAGTTCCAGAAAATGCACGAATATGACATAAAGTGTGCATAAAACATGTAGATATCATCAATAATGTGGCATGGAACACAAGAAATTATCGATACGTCGGAGACGTATCAACCATCATCTAGAGCTTTATCATAAACATTTGCCAAGCAAAATTCTTTAGTACCATGCATTTCGACATCAGGCACAAACAAAGCATTATCATAAGATTTATCAAAGTAGCATGGATTATCATAAATAACAGTAGCATAATTATTCTCACAAGTTTTACTCATAGGTACTATTTCAAGAGAATCCACAGGAACATAACATTCAACCTCTTTCGGTAAGCATGGAGGACAATCAAATAGTGTAAGAGATAAAGAGTTACTCTCATTAGAAGGTTAGCATGGGTAGCTAATCCATTCTTCCTCCTTTTGTTCATCACTCTCCTCTTCTTTTTTATCCAATGAGGTTTCAGGTTCATCAATTTCCTCCTCTTTTTCATCCAATGAGCTTTCAGGTTCATCAATTTCCTCTTCCACAGGTTCCTGCAAATTGTGAGTGAATTCTTGTGCATTAATGAGTCTCTCTTTATAATCAATGATATAAGGATTATCACTGTAACTTTCATTGCAAAAATTAAGGATAGAAGAGACATAATCTTTAAGGTCCTTACAAACAACACAAGTTTCATAATTCTTAACCATGAAGGATTCTATCTCAGAAGCTCCCATAAATATGACAAATTGTTCTACTTCTTCGAACCCAAAATGAATATAGCTATTCCGATTATAGTTCTTAATTAAAAATTCCTCACTAAAGCCACATTGAAATTTCAGATGTTTAGTATCCTGTTGAGAGCAACAGTTTATATCATGGCGTTTAAGCAAGATTTTAGCAATTGTATTCAATTTTTCTATCACAGCACTCATCACTTCACCCGCTCTTGATTCTCTATAATTATTATAATATTCTATGAGCTCCAAATAGGTTGTGGGTTCTCCCATAACAGCAGTTTTTAATTTTTAGATTTTTCAAATTTTTATGGATTTTTGGGTATATAGGAAAAGTAAAACAAGACAAAAAGAAACTAAGCAAAAGTAAACTAAGAAAAATAGTACTAGACGGAAATAAACTAAGCACAAATAAACTAAACAAAAGTAAACTAAGCAAAACAAAATAAAATAAAACAGAGAGAGAGGTAGAGTGTACTCCCCAGGTGAACTTATGAGTAGAGCTATGCCTCCCCGGCAACGGCGCTTGAAAAAACAGTCTTGATAACCCACAAGTATAGGGGATCGCGATAGTCTTCGAGGGAAGTAAAACCCAAATTTATTGATTCGACACAAGGGGAGGTAAAGAATACTTATAAGCCTTAACAACTGAGTTGTCAATTCAGCTGCACCTAGAAAAGCACTAGTAACAGGGGTGATGTGAAAGCAGCAGTAATATGAGAGCAATAGTATGTGATAACACATCAGCAAGAATAAAGAATACAGAGGCAATGGCACCAGAAAATAGTTGATACTACTTCCAATGTCATATAGAACAAGTGTATGATGATGAGAGATGGACCGGGGTTCCCAGCGATCTACACTAGTGGTAACTCTCCAATAACAAGTGACAAGTGTTGGGTGAACAAATTACAGTTGGGCAATTGATAGGATTGATAAAGCATTAAGAAAGAACATCAATTCATTAATCATGTAGGCATGTTTTCCGTATATAGTCGTACGTGCTCGCAATGAGAAACTTGCACAACATCTTTTGTCCTACCAGCCGGTGGCAGCCGGGCCTCTAGGGAATCTACTGGATATTAAGGTACTCCTTTTAATAGAGTACCGGAGCAAAGCATTAACACTCCGTGAAAACATGTGATCCTCACATCACCGCCATCCCCTCCGGTTGTCCCGATTCTTGTCACTTCGGGGCCTTTGGTTCCTTGACAAAGTGACATGTGCATACAACTTGTAGATACAATCTAAGCAATAAGTATAGAGCTTAAATCTAAGATCATGCCACTCGGGCCCTAGTGACAAGCATTAAGCATAACAAGATTGCAGCAACAATAACTTCACAAACTTTATAGATAGACTAATCATAATGTATCATCCATCGGATCCCAACAAACACAACACCGATTACATCAGATGAATCTCAATCATGTAAGGCAGCTCATGAGATCATTGTATTGAAGTACATGGAGGAGAGAATACCAACTAGCTACTGCTAGAACCCGTAGTCCATGGGGGAACTACTCACGGAGCATGATGGAGGCGGTGGCGTCGATGGAGATGGCTTCCGGGCACTTCCCTCGTCCTACAGGTGCCGGAACAGAGACTTTTGTCCCCCGAATTGGAGTTTCGTGATGGCGGCGGCGCCCCTGGAGTCTTTCTGGAGTTTCGTCAATTGGTATCGCGTTTTTAGGTCGAAAGGGCTTATATAGGCGAAGAGGCGGCGCAGGAGGGGCAACAGGGTGCCCTCCCCATAGGCCGGCGCGGCCAGGGGCTGGCCCGCGCGGCCCTATGGTGTGGGGGCCCCAGGCCTCCCCTCAGACTCCCCTTCGGTGTCCTGGTCCGTCTCGGTGAATTATGATGTTTGGTCTTCGTTTCGTCGAATTCCGAGAATATTGCCCGAACAGCCTTTTTGGAGCCAAAACCAGCAGAAAACAGGAACTGGCACTGTGGCATCTTGTTAATAGGTTAGTTCCGGTAAACGCATAAAAACATTATAAAGTGCAAGCAAAACATGTAAGTATTGTCATAAAACAAGCATGGAACATCAGAAATTATGGATACGTTGGAGACGTATCACGCCCCGTCTCATCTCGCGCTCTTCCGCGACACCCTCTCCCACCCCTTCCTCGCCCCCTCCTCCGTAGTACCCTCGCTCCGCCTCCTGCTCCGCCTTCGACCCCCGATGTTGGGGATATACCGGCGCGGAACGGCCGCGCCGATCACCCAGTCACGCGGTTTGTACGTGCCGATCACTCAGTCACGCCGTAGTCTGCTGCCCCGTCTCGCGCTCTTCCGTGACACCCTCTCCCACCCCTTCCCCGCCCCCTCCTACATAGTACCCTCGCTCCGCCTCCTCCTGCTCCGCCTTCAACCCCCGGCGTTGGGGTGTCCCTATATATACCAGCGTGGAACGGCCGCGCCGATCACCCGGTCCATTGGCAGAGGTGAGCTGCGGTCTCTCGGTCAGGCGGTCACTGCGAGGCGAGGTCGATCGTCCGCATATACACATCTAATACGCGTCCCCCCTCTCGCCTCCCTCGTCGCCCTCTCTCTTTATATGTAGAAGAGATGTGATAATGCTGGCCAAGTCGTAGTCGGACTCCCCTCTTCTTCACTTAATTAATTAGTTTTTACTACATGTTTTCAGGACTGACATATGGCGGACGATGGAGCTGACCCGATTATGGCCAACTATGATCCGGAAGCTGAAGAACATATAATGGGCCTCATAAACGGCGATGTTCTTTATGTGCCGACCGAACAAGATGAAGAAGAGGATATCTCTTCTTATCTGAACCTTGACGGTGAAGATGAAGGTCGTCAGCGAGGTGATGACGAAGGAACGAACATTGTCGATGGAGGTCAACCGTCGATAAACGACGATCTTCAATTGCAAGTAGCAACCACCTCCGGCGAGGTATATATATACATTGAGCCTCTGGTGATACAAACTTACTGATTTGAATAAATATGTGTACTAACGCGCGCGACTCTCTTTCTTATTTTAGCCCTCGGCCGGATCGTCGAAACAATCGAGTACGTCGTCAAAGCGTGGCGCAACCAAGATGCTGAAACAAGGAGAAACATATACCATCGAGGTTGTCAGTAGTGCAACCGGCAAGCCGCTGGAGCCCCAAAAGAACTCCACCAAGTTTATCAACCAATGTGGATCCGTTGTTAGAGACAACGTCCCGATCACCGTCCAGGAGTGGAATGAGCCAAAGAAGGCACGTCTTGGTTTCAGTTTTGTCGACAAGAGAATAAAACAAGATTGCTGGAAAAAGCTTATGGAACATTTCGTTCTACCTACGGAATACAACAAATTCAATGAATTCGGTAACGTGATTCCGGAAAACAAGGAGAGGAGGAGGCTAGTCAAACAGTTCGCTCTACATAAGATGGCCGACGCATTCCAGAAATTCAAGCAAAATCTAGCCCGTGACTATGTCAACAAGAACAAGACTCCGGATTTCAAAGGACAATATGAGAAACTGAAAGATGATTGGCCAGAATTTGTGAGGCAAAAGAAATCAGAGCAGTTCATTGAAATATCGAAAAAAATAAGGAAAATGCGGCTAAGAAGGAGTACAATCATATTATGGGACCAGGAGGGTATCGCCTTTCGGAGCCTAAGTGGGAGAAGATGGAGAACGACCTGAGGGCGCGAGGAATCCCTCTAGGTACAGAGGGATGGGACCCAAGGGCCAAAAGCTGGTGATACGGGCATGGGGGAACGCTACACCCGGAGACAGGGGCGTGTGTTCACCGGAACAAAGCGTTTAAATCCACCCAAGCCCTTATTGACGCAATGAGGGATGCTCAACAGGGCAAGATCAAGTTCAACAGAGAGAACGACGCGCTGACAAAAGCCCTCGGGAATCCTGAACACGGAGGACGTGTACGAGGCATGGGGGCCATTCCGTGGAAAATAGGGTTTTCCCAGGACGATGACCCGTACGGTTACAGAAGCCGTAAGAGAAAGATGGATCGGGATGCAGATGTTGTGGCGCGGTTGGCATCGGAATTCGATGAGATGAAGAAAACCCTGAATATACTAGTACAAGAAAGAACGGCAGCTGGGACGCATGAAGATCATCCAGCGGATCTCGGAAGCGAGAAGCGGAGAAGCAGCGTGGCTTCCACGGAGGCCCCGCCGGCTACTGCTAATGCAGCGGCGATCGATATTACTGCACCGGAGCCTCCTCGCTACCCCGTGGACGATGTAAAGGAGATGAAAGAATGCCATCTGCATTATCCAATTGGGAACATGTTCATGAAGGTAGCCATCGGTAGTGCTTTACCATGTTTACCTCGAGCACTCCACCACAACAACCCCATTCAAGATGGCTATGCTCGTGTCACGGTGCAGGACATAGTCCCAGGGTTTGAGGACCTGGAGATTGACTATGCTACACCCGAAGGGGAGAGAAGACTTGGAGGTGTCAAGCGCCAGTTCATTCTATGGAAAAAGAAGTTTATCAAGTTTCCAGGCGAGGAGCCAAGGCCAACAAGTCCACCCCCTCCGGTGGTGGTGGCGGTGGCGGCGGTGGTGGTGGTGGTGGTTCACCTACACCTCCTTCACGTCAGCCGACGCCGCCCCCAGTCCACAACCTCCGGCGGGTGATCAGCCGCCGCCCCCCCAGTCCTCGTCCGGCGGGTGATCAGACGCCGCCCCCCAATCCACCTCCGGCGAAGAAGCAGAAGCAGTCCTGGACTATTAACCCGGACCCTTATGTACCTAAGACCACAAAGGTACCGGAGCCATCACTGAAGCCTCTCCCCACAAGGCCTTGGGAACGTAGTGCCGAGGAAACTGACGCGACCGCGGCTGCTCAGTTTGAGAAATAGAAGGCGGATACGAAGGCGAAAAGCGAGCCTGAGCCCAAGCCAGTATTTTCTGACAAGGAAAAGAAGTGGGCTAAGTCATTTTTGAGCACACTGTCCCAAGCCGCGAAGAATCTGCCTGACGACTATGCACGTGAACTTCGTAGGCAAGCACTCATGTTGAAGAAGAAGAAAGACTTGGCGGAGAAGCAGGAGAAGAAAGCCTTGGAGGAGGCCGAGAAAGAATTAGAAAGTAAAAAAAAGCGGGAAACGAGTTGCCCATATGTTCTCGGGGCAGAAGCTATTTGCTTGGCTTTACATCCATCCCAGGGTATCATTTCTAATACATCTGTTGGACAAGCTCGTACACATTGAGTGCATCATATACATGTATCGTAAATTTTTACGGAATGTGACATTGGATCTATAAATTTTTCTTTTCAACATAAAAATTTTCTATCTGGTAAAAATAAAATTAGTATTATATGAGTAATATGTATTGTAGACACCAGACGAAGCAATGGTTTATCCAAACTTCAAAATATATATATATATATATATAGAGACACGGCAACGGCGAGCGGCCGAGCGGCGGCGAGCGGCTGAGAGGCTACGGAGACCTCTGTGGTTAGGGAGTGAGGGCTAGCCTGTGCGCTCTCGGTGGCCTCGACGGCGTCGTGGTCGCATCCTCGAATCGGCGGCGTCATGGCCGGCCGGTTGAATCGACCTCGGCCACCTCCTGCTCTTTCTCTGGATCCCCTCCGTCGACAACCTTCTGCGTTGTCGCTAGCGCCCCTCCGCTGCCAAGCCCAACACTGCCTGAGGCCAAGTCATGCCCGTAAGGTTCTCTCTTCTTTCTTCTGTCTGACTGCCGGGTAACAGTTTCTGCGTGATCTTTAATCTATTTCGATTACCAGTCCTGGGTTGTGGTCGAACGTGCTCAACTGAAATTCGACGGGCGTCCTGCCCTGGCTGCCCCCAACGCCTGTGAACTGGGCATCTACCCCCTTGCAATTTTACGTCAGCTTGCAGATTGGGCACTGGCTAAATGTTAATTTCATTGGTAAGTTCTTCCACTGCCTCTTGATTCCCATAGAGATACCAGTATTCAATTACAATTTGTCTCCAACTAGTGTTGATTATTCATGTGGTTTGTTCAAACGGAAGCACAGCCTTTAGCTCAGTTTTGTAACAAGATTATTAATGTGAAGCTGATGCTATAAGAGATTACTGAACATAAATTTATTTTTGGTTTAAGCCACCCATACCAGGAGTAATTTTGTATAGCATGAATTTGGATTGTTCATTCAGTTAATTACTTAGTTACTCGTTGGTTTTCTGTAGCATAGAGAATGGAATGTGCTATTTTCGTGAGTACCCATGCTATTGTAGGCTGTAACTAGGCAGGTGGAAATGTGCTCTGTAGTAACATTTACTGTCAGCCGGATGTGTTCGTATTAGTGTCTGAGCAGGAATTGCTGTTTGAGCAGTTCTATTATGGTATAAAGGAATGTGCAGGTTCTGAATTTTATTCGCTAGTTAGTTCTGAAAATAATTCTTCTTTTGTGTCCAATGTGTAATTTTCAGAACCCTTGTTTGGGTTAGACACCGAGCAGGATTCATATTATTCACGGAAAAAAAGTTTTCTGTTCGTGCAAGGTGGACCTGATACAACACTGTGTTTTAATTGTTCATGTTGTAGCCTTGTGTAGTTGTGTGGCCTGATCTCAAGCCTGAATCCAGCGAGCCTATTTGATCCAAAGTTATGTTATTTATTTTTCATTTGCTAATTTCTGGGTAGCTTCTCAAGATTATGAGCTCATTTATTCAGGATAATAAGCTTATCATTAACTGAATTCTGAATCCAGATGTACATGTCTTCAGGAGTCGTGTTGCAGAATTCTGAATCATAAATATGGCAGTATCTATACATATTTATCGATCCATTTATTCAGGATTGAAAGCTTAAATTATGAATATTGTAATTCAGGAGTAGCTAGATCCCATGTGTTGGTGTACATTAATATGATGGCAACACTAGCATATGGTAGTCAGTTTAAATAATATAGAGATGCAATCTCTGCATCTTGTAATTGTGATTGTAATTATGTATTTATAATTGTCTTGCTCTCTCTTATCGCAATTTTTTTTTGGCTAAACTAGTGAATCGAGACGCGGCGGCGAGCTGGTACGCGTCCCCCTGCGAGCGGGTGAGTGGCGACGAGCAGCGCACTCTTGGGTGAGCGACGTGTTGCAGGCGGGCTGCGGCCGCGGGCGGCGATGTAGGCGGCATTACCGGGTCGTGGGTCCGGCGGCATCGGCGTCGTGGGCCAGCAGCGCAGCTGATCGTGGTTGCTGCCGGCTTCGGCATCGCGGTGAGCGGTACTGCCGGCGGCATCTGAATCGTGATAAGCGGCGAGCGTTCTCAGCTTTGTTGTTTGCCGTTTCACTGCGGCAGTGCACGTCAGTGGTCTTCCACGGAAGGTACGATGGTCGCTTGTTCCTCACTGGTCGTTTCTTTATTCAGACCTAGCAAATAGGATATGTTCATGTTCTGTATGAATTTAGCATTAGAAACTGATGAATTAGTTAGATTCTGTAATCATCTTTACATGTCTTCCCGTGCATTATAGTCCATAGAATGTCAGGGCAGTAAAAAATGAGATTATTTGGCAGTCTATATACAGGTCTTATCAACTCAATTATTTAGATTAGAAGCTCTAATTCTGAATTTTGTAGTTGAGTTGTAGCTAGCTCCGGTGTATTTAAATATTTTGGCTAAACTAGTGATGTTAGCCTCCTTTGAGGTGTTTCTGTTGAAGCTAGATATGTAACCTTTGTTTCTTGTAATTGCAACTATGTATCTGTATTTTAAATTGTCTTATCTTCTATGAAAGTTTACATTGCTTAGCGCCTTAGTTGAGTCATCTTTGTTTCAGAATGGATGATTTGGATCGGTCCAGGGAGAAGCAGGCTCTAAATCACTTGCTTATAAAGAGCTAGTAACTTCGGTTGCATTGTTTACACCTGAAACGTACACTATTTAGGCGTATGATTCTTAATTGTCTATGTGCTCCATTTAGTTATGCATAACTTTTTAATATACTTATCTATTAATATTGTTTTCCGTTACCATTTTTTTGGGGATGCTTATCACTACTAGGAAAAGGCTTATTGCCGGCGCACCAAAAAGCACTACTGCCGGCGCACCAGCGCCCGCCGGTGCGAACGGGCCGGTGGTAAAGGCTTATTGCCGGCGCACCATCTTGTTCGCCGGCGGTAACTCGATTTATCACCGGCGCACCAGCCTAGTGCGCCGGCGGTATGTTTTCCAGGATTCAAAAAAAAGCAGATCTAGATCTAGATCTAGGCCGGTCGTGTTCTAGGTCGTAGGTCAAGTTCTAGGTCGTGCCTTGGAGATGTACCGCCGCCACCGTGGTCATCTGCTTGCAAAGAGGAAGTGGTTGCCGGTGTGGTCGTCGGTGATCGTCGGGGTGAGAGGAGGTGATGCTTGAGGAGGGGCTCGCCGGCGAGATGCTTGAGGAGGTGCTCCGGTGAGATAACTTGAGGAGGTGCTGCGGGGAGTAGCTTGAGGAGGTGCTCCGGTGAGTAGCTTAAGGAGGTGCTCGCCGGAGGGAGGGATTAGAGGGGTAAGAAGGTAGAAGAGGGGAAAAATGGAGGAGAAGAGAAGGTGGCCGGAGGGAGGAAGAGAGGAGGAGGAGGAGAAGTGAAAGAGAAGATGGGGGGAATAGAAGAGAGAAGGTGCACCGGGCTGGTTTGGCATATATAGCCTAGGTTACTGCCGGCGCACCAAGTAGGGTGGTGCGCCGGGGGTAATTTTTTTTCTTTTTTTCACCCAAATCTTAAATCTGAAAAAAGTCATGTTTCTGTTTTCCATTTGACGAATCCATTTTTTCTCCAAACGGTCGTATGCAACCAGAAATCCCGTTTTACCGAAAGATGACGCCATTTTGCATAATACATCGAAATTCAAAATTTCAATTTTTCACTAAAACTAGATCACATATTAATGGGCATTTCAAAGGATTTTATTTTTTGAATTTTCTATCATTTTCTATTATTTTTTCGAAAACTGAAAAGGCGATTCCCGGGGGGGGTGGAGAGAAAAATCTAGGCAACTTACCCCCGGCGCACCTCTATGGTGGTGCGCTGGTGGTAAATTGTCTACCACCGGCGCACCACCATAGAGGTGCGCCGGGGGTAAGGTGCCCATATTTTCTGTTTCGGGCCAGAACTCTTGGAATTTTATTCCCGGCGCACTAAATTTTCTTGTGCGCCGGCAGTATAGGTTCTTCGCCGGCGCGGCCTAACATGGCTCGCCGGCGGTATTTTGCCACCGGCGCGCGTCAATGATGGTGCGCCGACACCCTTCCGTGCAGCTATAGCCCTTTTCCTAGTAGTGTATGTAATATTATCTGCAGTTCTGGACACCGACATCAAGTTGCTCACAATTGAGTTGAGAAATGCGTGGCAATTATTTGGCAATTGGGAAGAAACCACCATGATACTAACTTCTAGCTGACATAATTTCCTGTCATTATACATCTCGATGTAAATGTGAAACGGTGTACTAGCTTTGTACTATCTAATCATGGATATTAATTACTTGCCATTCATTACTTTTATGTGGCGTTATTATGACAAGAATTATTTCTTTTCTATTTTAAGGATGCATCAAATACGTTGAATTTTTATGTGATTTCAAGAGCTTTTGTGACAATCTTATGAGCAGATAATGGATTGCAATTTTTAGCTTTTTTTACTTCGACTGTAATTTCACGAGCTGGAGCGTCGGTTGCTGATATGAGTTCACCTTGGTTCTCTGTATTTTTGGTTGACTTTGATAATTTGACATAATCAATTTAGGTTTGGCGTAGCAATTTATTAGGTAAGTAAATTTTACGTTGGCAATCAAAACTGTTACGGTGTTGTTCTTAGAAATAATTCTTACGTCAATTATTTTGTGACTAGTCTGTAGTCACCGATCCAGTTATGGAGCTACCACGTTTCTTTACTTGATCAATCAACTCGCAAATCATTTTTGTCCCGAGAATTACTATTAGGCCAATTACTTGTAGCTAGCCGGTCGATGGAGCTAGCAGTTTCCCTTTACTGGATCCCATTCTTTTCTTATGTTGGCCCACAGTTTTTTACGTCACATGCATATTAGTGGGCTGGCGTCGGTTGCATACTGCCGCACGGCCGCACACGTCAGTAAAGCTTTACATCGTATGCGAAGGTTTTTACGTCGCTAACCACCACATACGCGCGTGCGGGCACGCAAAGCCTGGCTGGGTGCAGAATAAGTATTCTGCTCCCAGGGAGTCAAATAGCGCATATATATATATATATATATATATATATATATATATATATATATATATATATGTATATATATATATGTATATATATATATATATGTATATATATATATGTATATATATATATGTATATATTGTCCTAACTATATTGTTGTGTACGCTATTATGCAGAATGAAGATTAGGGAATGCAGAATAAGGAACATCCATGATGTTGGGTTCATTGACCCATAAATCGTTAATGGATATGTGTTAGAAAAAACACCCCACCGACGTGGAGCAAGACCTGTGGCTTTTTCTTACAAAGCAGCAACTCAAAAGTGAAATTCTATTTCCTTACCATTTTGGGTGAGTGTTTCTGTCTTGAGCACATTCTCTTTTGTTTACTCCATGCATGGTATGTGGCTAATCGATGAGTTATGCAAGACTGTGCATGTATCGTGTCCGCATGTTCCACTGGATTCTGCTAGTAATTCAATTTCACACCTCCACAACTCTCGTCATCGACTCTCTGAATATGGATCCAAAGCTTTGGGTCGAAATGAGAAGAATGATGCAAAAGTAATTATTTTCATTCATTTGCGCTCTATATCGATCGGCCTATTTCGTTCATTTCCTAATATCAAGTAACTAATAACTCTCTTGTTCATTTAATTTTCTTTGCCTCGTAGGGTTTGGAGACGGTTCACAGATGAAAAGGTCGGTGAATTCAAAAAAGAGCTCGAATTTAAAAGGTCATTGACCGGGGATATTCAGCCACTGGGGACCAATCTATGTGAATACTATGTTTCTGAGGTCATCCGGAGATACACCTCTGAGCGGAAGTCGTCTGAAAACAACGTCAAGAGGAATAACCTCCGGAAGACGCTTAGTCCAGAAGCTCGCTTCCGACCACTTCAAGAGGAACTAGCAGGATGGTTCATGAGGGAAGTCCTCCATCCTAAAGGAGAACGCTATTACGAGGACGTAGAACTGTGGATGAAGTAAATTATGTATGGAAACTTGTTCAAAATTGTATATGGTCATCCGATATTGAATATATATTGTATATTCCTCTTGAATTTTCTTGGTTCTAATTTCAAATTTGTTTGAAATTGTACATTCATATTCATGTATATAGTACCATAGAATATGTGTACTGGAACTTCTTCAAAATTAAAATAAAACACAAAATAAAATATAAAAGAAATAAAACAATTACAAACTAAAAAGAAACCAGATTTAGGGGGGCTAAAACGCTAAACCTGCGGAGGCCTTTAGTCGTGGTTGGCTAGGAGAACCGCGACTAAAGGTCCTCCGCCCCGACGGACTGCTGGCGGCCACGTGGACGTGCCTTTAGTCGCGGTTCGTAAGCAACCGCGACTAAAGGGGGGACTTTAGTCGTGCTTCATTAGTCCCGGTTGCGCAACCGCCAACCGCGACTAAAGGGGGGACTTTAGTCGTGCTTCATTAGTCCCGGTTGCGCAACCGCGACTAATGGCAGTTGCGAACCGGGACTAAAGCCCCTTTTTCTACCAGTGATCTTCACCAAAGCGATTTGCATTTCCCCCTCATTTGCTTGAGGGCCCCTTTGCTAGTGTTTCATTGGGATTCTCTAGTTGTTTGTGATTGACTTGTTCTTGTTGTTCTTGGCATCATGTCACATTGCCTCCAGATCAACTCCCGTGCCCAATCTCGCTAGTGTCGCATCAACATTAACATTGGCTTGTCCTTCTGCCGGTGGAATCCAACCCTTCTGTACTTCCTATCCAGCGACAGGTCCAACAGCTGCCTATTTAGGAGCCAAGGATAGATCATCGATGAACCTTCTGGCAAATAAGAATGTGGACAAGGGGCTTTGATGTTCACCGTCATGGATCAATTGTCGTCGGGCATACCGTTGTGGGCTGCCCACAACGTAACAACAACCTGGATGAATTGATCGTGCTTTAGCGTTTCCGCAAATGTGAAGAGCCACTGTTTCGGTTCTACACAAACGATCATATGTTGAGTGACCGCCTCATCAAGAAGGTCCCAAACGCCGCGAGACATGTTGCAGTCAAGCAACGAATGCTGCCAGGAGTACTCATCTCCACACACCATGCATTGGCTCGTCTCGGCCATGTTCCTGTGTTGTCTCACATCTCCAGTAGGAAGGGATTGATGAGCTAACATCCACAAAAAGACTCGCAGCTCAGATGGCACTTGGGTTTTCCATAACTTGGTCCATTGTTTCTCCTCCAAAGCTATGTCTGACCTTGCTGATCGTTGCTCTATCCAGTCCTCCCTCCTCTTCTTTGTTCTGACCAGCATACGATAAACTGAGCGAATAGTGAGAATACCAGTCCGCTCATAATTCCATGACCAGGTGTCTGCAAGACGTCATCTAGAGAGTTGAATTTTGCAGATACATTCTGCATCCATTGGAATAAAGAACTTCTCCAAAGCTACTATGTTCCATGTCACCGAGTCAGCATTGATGAAGTTGCTGACTTTTTCGGGGGAGGGGGCATGTGATCTCTCGGGAGCCAATTTTAGTTACATGCATGTGTATCCTGGCCAGTACCGATCCCCTTGATTAACTCATGTTTAAGAGCATCCCTTCCTTCCAATGATCCCCGTATCTGTGAAGGCTAGGATCCCACCGATACATTGAGGAAGTCCGTGGAAGGGAAATAAACCGCTTTCAAGATCCTTGCACTCAGTGTGTCTGGATTTTATAATATCCGCCATGCCTGACATGCAAATAACGCAATATTTAAGAGTTCAATATCTCTAAACCCTAAACCTCCATCTGTCTTGGGACAACGCATCACCTCCCATGAGACCCAATGTGTTCGCCTCTTTCTTTTCTTGCTTCCCCACCATAAATTACGGATCAATGAATTAATGTGGAGACATAAACCTCTTGGCAGCTTGAACAACAACATGGAAAACGTCGGGATAGCTTGTACCACCGACTTGATCAGCACCTCCTTGCCTCCTGCTGTCAGGATCATCTTGATCCATCCATGTACTTGTTTCCAAACCCTGTCCCTCAAATACTTGAAGGCCCCATTCGAAGATCGGCCAAACATCAAGGCATGCCAAGATATTTCTCATTAAATGACTCGTATGGTACTTGCATAATATTTTGAACAAAAAGACTGAGGATTTGTCCAAATTTACTCTTTGATCTAAAACATTGCAATATGTATCTAGTAAAGCAATAGTTTGTCTCGCTCCCTCTTCACTTGCTTTGACGAACAACAGGCTACTATCGGCGAAAACAAAGTGGTTTAGAGGATCTCCAGCCGTGTCCCTCAAAGGGATTTGGGGTGCACCGGACGAAAAATCGTTCCCAGCCGCGTGCCCTAAAGGCCCTTTCCGTCTGGCGTGGTCAAGTCCGGCGCCCCGAGCCCGTCCCCGCTACACAGGGGATGCTCTGTGCACGCCGGACACAATGAAAAGCGAGGTGAGGAGACGCGGGCCCGATGCATCAGCGGCTCGGAAGCCTAAAACCCTGTCGCCTACCTTTAGTCAAGAGACGTTAATGGCGTCCCAGCTTTCTCAGGCGACGTAGGGACGCGTCTCGTCGTGCATAGCCGTGTGGCCATCCGCGTCGGCGTTTATTGCGTCCAACGACCCGCTGCCGCTTCACCTTCCACCGATGTACATTAAGAGCGCCCCTACTTCCTTCCCCATACAAATCTCTCGCCGCTCCAACCTCTCGCCGCTCCCAAATCTCTTCATCCCTCGCCAATGTCGTCCTCGTCATCCCGCAAGATCGCCGCGGCAAACGGCTTCGGCCGCGGCAACCTCACCGTGACGGAGGTGTGGGTGATGTACCGCGCGGGATATCCCGTCCCGCTGGATATGCGCCTGCCAAGCAGCGGCCGGTGGAGGATGGCCGTCAACGGCGTAGGCGTCCCGCCACCGCTATCGCCGGGCACAGAGCGCCGGAGGGACGTGATCAGGGCCCAGCGGTCTCGCCTCACCGCAGAGGAGCGGGCGGATCCAACATGGGCTGCCACTGGCAACGACGCCTGGTAGGTCGCCTACTTCCAGGCGCAGCACGACGTCGAGACAAGCAGCACCGCTGGCCTCGTCAGCCGGCGGAACAGCTAGAACAAGGACAGGCGCCTCCTATTCTGGGGCGTTTCGGGGCGTACCCTGGAGCACGTCGTCGACGGCATCCAGAACGGCGCGCCGAGGTTGGGGACACCGCCGTCGTTTCCACCATCTCCCGCATCGCGCTGGCAGCCGAGGAGAACGTAATCGTCCTCCTCCAACTCTTCCTCGTCAGGGCCGGCACGATCGACGCTATCCTCGTCGCACCGCGCCCTACACCGTCCCCAAGCGCGAGGTGAAGGAGGAGCCGGAGTTCGCGACGCCGCCCGTCAATTCGAGGTGTGGCGGCAGCGGCAGTCGGCAGTAGCAAAGGAGGAGGTGAAGGAGGAGCATGACGACGAGGCAGCCGGGAAGGCGGCGCTGCTGGCAGAGTACGAGCGGCAGTAGCGTCTCATCGCCAGCAGCGATGACCCCGAGGATTGCACTGGCTTGCGACCGGCGTGCTCGGCGCCGCTGAACGACAAGGACACCTGGAGGCGCGACCTCGAGGCGGCAATCGCCATGTCCATTCGCTACACCGGGAAGCCGCTCGTGGACCTCACCGACAACGGCGAGGCTGGGCCAAGCGGCGTGGTGAAGGACGAGCCCGTCGACGAGCCCGACGAGCGCGTCAAGCAGGAGGTCGTCACCGACAACATGTACAACTTCCACCAGTACTACGACGCCTCTGGCCGTTGCAAGTACTACTAGATTAGGGTTTTGTTTAAATTTCATCGAATTTCGATCAAATCTATGTAATATATAGCAAGTTTGGATGAATTCGCTCAAGTTTTAAATATCTGAAATTTTGTTTAGGGGATGCGGTTGGGGAGCGACGTCCCCCAAACGCGGCACGAAGGAAACACGTCCCCAAACTCTCGATCTGACGCTGTTTGGGGATGCTTTGGGGGACACGGCTGAAGATGCTCTTAATGTCGGAGCAGTTGGTGCCACCTTTTTTTGAAACATTTTATATTAAAGGACTACATGCCGCCTCATTAAAAACCTTTCAGTCCCCTTAGGTACCCTGGAAGGAAAAGAGTGCGTCTGGAACCTGTTGCCCGACATCAAAGAATAGTTACATCATTCACGAGCTTGCTAAGGATAAACCTAGGGGGCTCATCGACCCAAGTACAAGTATTACCAGAACTAAAAGAACTCTTAGCAAGCTCATGTGCTACATGATTGGCCTCCCTATTACAATACTCAATATGAACATTCCCAAAGCCACTCCAAAGAATATTGCAGTCATCAAAGATAGCAGACGACGAAGTTGCTGAGAAGCCTCCATTCTTCACTGTCTCCACTACCTGACAGCAGTCAGTCTAAATTGTGAAATTCTGAATACCAATTGTTGTGCCAAAGATAGACCATCCCAGAAAGCATAAGCTTCAGCCACAGGAGCATCAACCACATGGGGTAGAAATGTTTGCATAGTCGTGTAGTCTCTAATCACAACACCTGTTGCACCTCTTCCTGAGTCTGTGTCAAAAGCTGCATCAACATTTATCATTATCTTGCCCTCTAATGGTTTTTTCCACCCCTCCTTTTCCTTAACTTGAGGTTTCTTCAACATATTCATATAATTCCTCGTCAACACCAGAATAGACATGGCCGAACGGCTAGGTGACTGAACATTCTCCCCATGAACATGGTGTCTCCTTTCCCACCACAAGTACCAACCTTCTACAAGAACAATTTCTACAAAACCCACATTCTCTAAAGCTTCTACCCGGCCTCCTCTTCTGATAATTTCTTCAATCAGCACAGAGCCAGATCTATCAAGACACGTGATTCCTTCTAGTATGACCGATAGCCCAAGTCTCTCTGAAACCTCATTTGCTCTTCCACACATGAATAACAAATGTTTGATATCTTCACAAACTGAATTACAAATAGGACATCCACCTTGGTTCCCAATGTGTCTGTTAGTAAGGACACCTCGGCAAGGTATCATGGCATGAAGAACCCTCCAACCAAATATCTTGATTTTGCTTGGAACTTCAAGGCTCCACAACTTCTCCCAAATCGGATTGTTTGCCCCCTCCACAATTTCTTCATTCCTATTATTCCGGCCAAATTTATGATTCCATTGACAGTAGTAAGCCGATCTAACAGAGAAGAGCCCCAACTTGTTATAATGCCAGGCCACAAAATCATATCTATTAGGTGTTAAAGGAATATGCATGATTCTGTGAACATCTACTGGCCAAAAAATATCACCAATAATATCTTCATCCCAAGAACCATCGGTAGGGTTTATCAAATCAGAAACTCTAGTAAGAATATTATTACCTCTCGTGGTCATGATTTTTTGATTATGACTTGAAGGAATCCGGTTATCCTCCCATATGTTAATTTGACTACCATCACCCACTCTCCAAATGTGTCCTTTTTTGAAACACTGTAAACCTGCAAGAATACTCTGCCATGTAAAGGAGCTTCCAGTTTTCAGAGTTGCATTAAGAAGACGACCATCAGGATAATATTTTGCTCTCAATACTCTTGCACAAAGTGATTCTGATTCACTTAGCAACCTCCAGACTTGTTTTGATAACATCGCCAAGTTGAAACATTGCAGATCCCTAAAACCCATACCTCCACTCTTCTTTGGAATACAAAGCTTCCACCAGGCCTTCCAATGCATATGTTTGTGCTCTTCCTCGTCACCCCACCAGTATTGAGAGATGGCATCAGAGATTCCTTTACAGATGTTTTTCGGAATTTTAAAACCCATCATAGCGAAAACTGGTATCGCTTGAGCAATAGCCTTTATAAGAATTTCTTTTCCTCCTAGACTCAACAATTTTTCTTTCCAACCACTTATTCTGGCTAGCACTCTATCCACCAAGTGTCTAAAGCACTCACGTTTATCAATTCCAACCATAGACGGTAGTCCCAAATACTTATCATTTAAAGATTCTGTCAATATATTCAAGATTTGGCAAACTTCGGCTCTAACATCCACCACTGTATTCGGACTGAAGAAAATGATTGACTTGTTTCCAGAGAGTTTTTTCCCAGAATTTTCACAGTACCTATCAAGAATCTCCTTCAGCTTCAAAGCATTCTTTCTGTCTACATTCATAAGGATCAATGAATCATCCGAAAATAATAAGTGTGAAACCATTGGTGCATCCCGGCAGACACGCACCCCTTCAATTTCACCTCTCATTTCAGCACCTTTCAACATACTTGATAACCCCTGAGCCACTAAGAGAAATAGGTATGGAGATAAAGGATCCCCCTGCCTCAAACCTCTCGATGGCTTGAAAACTTCAGTTTCCATTGAATTAAAATGAATATTATAATTTACTGATGAAACACATGCCATAATCATATCAACCCATCTCCTATCAAAGCCCATTTTCAACATAACTTTTTCAAGATAGCACCATTAAACTCGATCATAAGCCTTATGCATATCAAGTTTAACTGCACACAAACCTTTTTTACCTTTCTTTTTCTTCATTGCATGAATACTCTCATAGGCCACCAAAATGTTGTCAGTGATCAATCTTCCTGGCATAAAAGCACTCTGATGATCACTGATAATGTTTGGTAAATACACCTTCAGGTGATTTGAGAGCATCTTGGATATTACTTTATAAACCACATTACACAAACTTATCGGTCTGAAGTGTGTGACCATCTCTGGATTATCAATCTTGGGGATCAGTACTATAGTTGTACTGTTCCATCCTTCAAGCACTGAGATATTATTCACCGCATATAAGACCTCCTTGCAAAGATCATCTCCTACCATATCCCAAAATATTTTATAGAAAATCGCATGTAAACCATCAGGACCAGGAGCTTTTAGATCTCCTATATTAAACAGGGCTTTGTTTACCTCCTCTGCCGTGAATGGTGCAAGCTGTAAGGGTATTTTACCCTTATCCATTATTTTGGTAACAATGACACCGTGCTAGAATGTTTGGCCTAATATATGTTTATAAGGTTAATCCCAGGTATTAGCCAAAGAGGCATAAATGGTGTATCAATAGAACAAGAAGGCTAAAGGAGACCCCCCCACTTCGACAACAATCAAAAAGGGGTCTACTGCATCCTGCCGGTCAGAGACCCGGTTGGACCGGCCCTTGCGCTGGCCGGTTCCGGTCAGCCACCCGGTCGACCGGGTGCAGGGCCGAGCGCCAACCGGCCGCTGCGCCTATGTCATCCGGGGGGCTACTGCAGGACATGGAACAGCCCCGGTCACGGCCCGGTCTGCCGCCCGGTTTGGACTGGCCGGTTCCGGTCAGGCGCCCGGTCGGACCGGGTGCAGGACCGGGCGCCCCGGCGCCAACCGACTCCTACGTTGATGCCATCCGGGAGGACTACTGCCCGACATTTCCCTGCTCCAGTCTCGGTTCGTTCCCCGCCTCGGTTTGGACCGGCTGGTCCGGTCCCTGGCCCGGTCTGACCTGGCCTTGCGCCGGACGGCCCGGTTCCTGGTCCGGTTGACCGGGTTTCTCGGGGAAAAGCTGAGGTGGCAAGTCGTCAACGGCCATATTTCAAGTGACACTATATATACCCCTTCTTCGACCTTTGAAGGGGTAGGCACTACACTACAAGTTGTTCTTGAGCTCTCTCTCTCATACTCCATTGTTAGAAACACCAAAAGCCTCAGATGTCCCTCCTCCTCCACCCAAACTCAAATCCCTCTGGGCAAACTATATAGGAGGACCCGATCTACTATTCTACCAAGCCAAATCTCATTCCCTCTTGTATTCAACAAGAAGCTTGCTCTCTAGGAAACCCTAGGTGGGCAAGAGTGGTCCGGAAGCATCCGGGCTGTGGATTTGCTCCTGACAAGATTGTGAAGGTTTGGAGGCTACCTCAAAATCTACTACAAGTGAGTGAGCTATTCCTTCGTGGGATAGGCTCCGGAGAATAGGGTGAGCCTTCGTGGGACCTCCACCCCTCCAAACGTGATGTACCTTCTTGTAAAGGAAGGGAACACGGGAATAAACCCTCGTCTCTGCGTGCTATCGGTTATCTCTAACCGAACTCCTTACTTGTGATATAAATGCCTATGAGAGCCCTCGTGCTCGAGTTACTTGTATCCCCATATAGGTTTTCTCATCTAGTTTGCATTAGGCTCACCTTTATATTCCGCAAAGCCTAATATTGCATTGAAAGAATTAAAATCTGTAGAAACCTATTCACCCCCCCCCCTCCTCTAGGTTTACCATCTCTGAACTTTCACAAGCAGACCTCTCTGTTCATATCCTCAATAACTAGATGTTTGACGTCATCAAACACACTCTCCTCTAGATCCAACACTTCCGAAGTGAACAATTCTGAAAAATAGTTATATACCACCCCACACATGGAATCTCTGTTTTCATGCCGAACCCCATTATCATCTGTTAGACATTTTATTGTATTTTGCTTTTTCCGTTTCGAAGCCATCTGATGGAAAAAAAATTGTATTTTTGTCTCCATGTTTCAGCCAGTTTGAACGTGCTCTTTGGACCCAGTATATTCCTTCCTTTTCCAGTGTCTCCTCAATCAGCAACTAAACTTTTTGTTGTGCAGCCAGAGCGGCATCAGTCATAGGTCCCCTTCTAAGAGACTCCAGATCTTGTTTCAGTTCTTTCAGTTTCCTGCCCGAACCCCTAAGAACCTCCTTGTCCCAAGTATGCAGCTCTGAGTGGACGTCTCCGCATTTCTGCATTAACGACGGCTCCTCCCCCCTAGCTTTCGCCCTTTCCCAAGCAGCCTTCACCATTTCTTCTACCACATCCTCTTGGAGCCCTCGAGCCTCAAACCTGCGTGGGACCTCAGATTTTGCATGCGTGTTAGATAAATATTCAGTATCGACAAGCAGTTGGTGCCACCTTAATTCCCTGGAGATGCGATGACTGACGACTCTGTTCTAAAAGGTCGGCCCGAAAGGCCCTCCTCTGTTGCAATCAAAAACAAGTTGGTTTTATTTTTAGATAAACCGCAAAATGGTAGGCCTGCTGCGGTGCTGCCAGGGACAACACGGTCCATGTGTCGGCGGCCTTCCAATAAAAGGTTACTGGCCCAATCTCAAGCCCAACTATAGCCGGCCCATTACAAGACAAAAACTACCTCCGCTTTAGAATCCTCTTGAAAGAAAACGAGATTTTCCGGTAGAAAACAGGGTTGACTTGGCGCCCCACCCGTGTCGTGTTACGCTTCGGATTCCGTACCTCTCAAGGTCGAGTTGAAGTTGCTGCCTCGGGGACCCGAACCGCGCTTCGTGTTGACTGACTTCTACAACAACAAACAAGGCGTGCACCCCTGGGCGATCCATCCATCGCAGCAGGTAGCGTGCTGCACACAAACATGTACTGGCCCGCCCTTAAACCCTCGCCGGCCAAGAACCCGTCGCCGCCGGCCATGGCCTCCGCCCTCCCCGATCCGGAGGAGATCGACGACGGCTGGGTCGTCCTGCCCCCGCTCGCCGCCGCGCCCAAATCCAAAGGCAAGCCTCCCAGGCCACCACCGTCCATCAGGTCTCCATCACCCGCACCAACAACAACTGACGACGACGTCGTCGCCTCTGACGACGGAGCCTTCGACCCCACCCCCGACGACATCGTCCGGCGGTACCTGCCCCTGCGCCGATCGCTGCGCTGCGACGGCCTGCCCCGGCAGATCCACGACGCCGACGTCTACGGCGCGCACCCGGGCTTCCTCGCCGCCGTGTACCCGGCGGCCAACGGCCGGCCCGAGTGGTTCTTCTTCGTGTGCCGGGCGCAGTGCCAGGGCGGGCGCCGCAGGGCCGGGCCCGGCGCGTACCGCCTCGGCAGCGAGGCCAGGCTGCTCGGCGGCACCGCCTACTGCCACGCCTTCCGCTACTACGAGGACGAGGCCGACGTCGGCTCCGCCTCCACCAAGGAGACCCAGTGGCGGATGGACGAGTACGGCGACTGCCGCTCAGCGATGGCCGCCACATTCGACATGGTCGTCTGCAAGCTCTACCCGACGCGCGGCGGGACCATCCAGCAGAGGCTCGGTGCCGGCAGCGCAAGTCTTCCTGCTGACGCGGACGCGAATAAGCCGCAGCTGCTCGTCCGGCTCTACCTCGACACCGTCAACCTGGGGGACCCGCGCCGGTGCCGGATGTACGCCGTGTCCGACGTCTTCGCCGCGCACCCGGCAGTGCTCACGGCCAAGTTCCCGGCGGCCAACGACCGGTGCGAGTGGTTCTTCGCCGTGCACCAGCGCAAGCGCGACGCCAACGAAGACGCGCGACCACGGAAGGCAGGGCCAGGGGCGTACATGCCGGTGCGCGAGGGCCGCGCCGTGAACGGCAAGGGCGGGGACATGGGCTACCGCCGCGTGTTCTTGTACAGGGAGGACGACGAGACGGTGAGGCGGGTGTCGCGGACGGAGTGGTGGATGGAGGAGTACGGGTTCGGCCGGGACTTCCCGTCCGGCGAGCTGCCAGTGCTGGCCGAGCCGAGCATGGGCGAAGATGAAGAGCTGGTGGTGTACAAACTGTACATAAAAATGGTTGGTGACCAGCAGTAGTATGCTTCCTTACTAACTGTTCTGCAGAATCGAACAGATTCGGTACTGCATCTTTGCTTCTCAAATTGTTTGGCTTCAATCTGAATGCCCTGTACGACCTAGGACTGAAACTGAATCCAGTCTTGGCGTTGTATGGTTCCCTTCCAACAGGAGAAACAACACTATGTAATTATGCACATATTCAATACGATATGATGTGATCATGCACATATTCAGAAGGAACACCGTACAAGGATATCACCGAGAGAATTTCAAAATTTATTTTTAGCGAGTTTTACAGAGATTTGGCAGCTATTTGGACACAATAGACAGCGGTCTGGAGCTTGCTAGGCATCCACCTTAGTACCTTACATTTATTTCATAACACATGAAAGATGTAACATAGTAACATGTCGGACCAAAGAAACTATGCCGAGCTAAGCAGTCATGGTGTCTTTCGAAGCAGAACCGGAGATCGCTCCGGCCTCCCTCAGCAGAGGCACCAGCTTCCCTGACTTCTCCAGTGCAAGAGTATCTGCCCCAAAACCAATAGAATTGACACGTTCAGGTAAAATCCAATTATGAGCAAGCAATCACCTTGTATAGCAGAGTTTGGCATTGGGTGTTCAGTTATTCAGTATTAAAATGTCAGTGTCAGGTACTAATAGTAGTGAAGGCGAAATGACATACCATCACAACCACCAATGTGTTTCCCATTGATGAAGACATTTGGGACAGTCCTCTGTCCAGTCCATTGAGCAAGAGCAGATTGCATATCAGCTCCATCACCTTCATAAAAGAGAGCATGGGTAAGTTCAATATGAGCTCCTACAAAATCAGGTCACGGTGACCGCTATGCAGAGCCAAGACATGAGAAGATAGGAACTTAGAAGAGTTTGTCATGAGGGTCCAAACACCACTTAGCTGTCCTCCACTCGCATTAAACCACTACTGTAATTTTGGAGCACAATGTACTGAACTGAAGAACATGTTTTAGTCACATCATGCAAACGCTTAAAAGGGATAGCATTTATTTTTGAGGAATCATTAACAAGAACAGTGATGGTTTGATGGCAGCACTTTGGTTACATAATGTTTCAGAATTGGTTGCTTGCCACCTTGATTGCTTCTCTAGTGCATAACCAGACAATCAAACCTACCAAGAGGCTTAAGATCCTGCCAAATTATTACGTACAATCAAGCTCAAGAAAAATATTGTACACAAACCATCAGCGGATGCTGCCATATTAGCTTTTTTCGCAGGTCAAAGCTCTCAAATTCAACATCTACTTCCTAACCAAAAATCAATATGTACTCCATCTCAACAAAATAATACAGTACAATAGGAACATCCAAAGACAGGCAAAAAATTTGTCTAAAATGTGGGGTACCAGCTCTTGGTACTACTACAACCCAGCGTGCATACAGTCTAATCAAGTGAATTGCATGAAAACGCAGAAATAGAAACAAGATGAATGAATAAGTTGACTCACCTTCTACATCCAACTCAATGGCCTTGAAGCTTGCTCCTAGCTTTGTGAAGAGCTGCTTCACCCGTGTGCAGAAAGGGCAGTAAGACTTGCTGTATACAGACAGCGCAGAAAATCAGAGCTGTCGCTAACAAGGGGCGTCATCATCATCATGAAGACGTCCAACATTAAATGTGTTGCAACTTGCAAATACTAGTAGTAGCTTAGGGCAGGTACAACGCGCGCGCTAAACTAGGGACGCTAGGAAAACAATCCCAGTTCTTTCGGCAGTTTGAGCCAAGTTCCTGGTCCTTTTCTTAGAGTCGATGCAAAAGAAAGAGTCTGGCGCTAATAAAACGCCTACAAAATAACGCTCCAAGCGCTCGACGCTTCAGCCGGCCGGGATTACAGATTTTTAAGCGCCCATGTAAGCGCTCTGGAATGTACATGCCCTTAGTACTATCAAACATGGAGCAGCTAGCGTGAACTGATAATACAACCGCCACCAAACATTTAGAACGCAAACAGCGATCTACTGGATCCAGGTAAAGCATCTCCATAATCCCCATACTACTACCAATGTTCCAATCCCTTGCATAGGCGTACCCAACCGTCCCTAAGCTTGGACGCGTTTGATGAAAATTTGGCCGGGCTGACAGTGCGGCGGGTTTGATGAAAATCTTGAGTCCGCCACTGCTTACGGGTGTTTAGACGATTTTAGAGCCAAACCATCCAGGGTTCCGAACAAGCCAATACTAATAGTGTATGTACAAATTCAGAGCTGCTAATTAAATATTCCAGTTAGAATCCTTCCTCCACCGAGAAGGAATATTATGGGAATAAAAAAGGAACGGGTATATGAAACAGCGAATATGCTCGACTTGTAGTTGTAGGGATGGGGAAAAGACGAGTACTACGGCAGGATAGTATTGGGATCTATCTGTTCTTCCTATCCACCTCCCCTGTCCCCTTCCCCTTTTTCAGTTCGATTACAAACTACCCGGAAAGTTGAGCAGCGTTTGTTGAGGGCATGAGCGAGCAATTGAGACGAGGGAGGGAGGCAGACGCACCTGAAGACGACGACTGGAGCGGAGGCGGCGATTTCCTTGGCCTTGGCGAGCGCCATAGCTATGGACTCTGGGTTGGAGGCGGCGGAGGAGGAAGCGATACCCATCACGGCCAGGGGCGCCGTGTATTTATACAGCCGGAGGGGAGCGACGGGACAGGCGGCGGGGTTCCGTCCTTCCTGGTAGTCGGTGAGGCGAGGACCGCGTGGCACGTCTCCCGACCTAGACTAGACGCGAGTCACGGCTCACGTATCAAGTCTCAACCCTGAAACCGCTGGACAAAGTCGGGGAGGCTGCTAAATACGCACTCAGGATTCCATCGGTTGTTGACCCATCAGTTTACGTTTTTCTTCGATTCTTTTTCGACGCAGCCGGCCGGCTGAAGGGCCGAGTCGCCGAGAGCGAGAAGCCAGAAAACAAGAGGAAATGGAAACCATGAGCAAGAAATTCAGAAAGTTCGTGTAGAACAAGAAAGGGGAAACACTTCGGTCATGTCAAAACTGACCTCGCCGGCACGTTCTCCTGCATCTGGGAAGGAATGCTTTTACGTTCTGCTGAAGACCACGTCATCGGTGACCGACTGCGATCATCATGTATTCTTAGTTACACATAAACTGCACATATAAAATAATAGAGAACTAGCTGCGTCCTTTGAACAATGTACACCGCCTAAAGAAATTCCACTGCCTTCTTTACAAAGGAGAAAATACTCGTATCAAACTTCCAAGGGCAAAATTACGTTCCATAACACTGACGGAGCTCTTCATACACCATTTCAATCAAAAGTACAGAGCCACGATTGGACGAAAAGCACTGGATAGAATTGAGCAAAAGAAGCATGAATATGAGAGGCTAATCTGATGTACTGATTAATTCACTGGCATATCGACCATTATTTACCCAATATACGCTGAAGAGGATGTCCCATATAGAAGGTTATTATTAACACGACAAAATGTCATGCCTTAGCAAAATTACTTCCAGACAAAAACGCAACTGGATGGGGTCCTCTGTCTCATCCTCCCAATCAAAATGTGCGCCGAATGACCACAGCCAGAGCGAACCTGATCCACCCACAACCCAACCCGATCCCAGGCTTCCAGCGAGAAATAGCATCTGCATATGGTCGACTACAACGCGGCTGGTATCTGGATCTTCTCTTGCAGCCTCTGAGCCACAGCATCAATGAATTCCTCGGTGCTCAGGTAATACTCCCTTGTTACCCTAGCAACAACAATGAGGGGGAAACAGTGTCATGCTAATGTAAAGGACCAGGTAAGAAACAGAACAGCACATCGGAAGCAACAAACAACGGAAGGAAGACATCTGACATGCTGTCGCAAACAAAATGTGATTCTTGAACTAAAGACAGGGCAAGCACATGTTGTTAAACAGATAAGAGTGATTGACATACACATACCATGCATGACAAGGTGGTATTATACTCCCTTGTTCATTCTTATCCGTAATTCGTATGACTACACCACATGTTTTGCCAACCGAGCTAACACCCTTTCTTAAAACTACACTTCTAGATGAACTACAGAAGAACAATGGTTTTAAGTAACACTTCTTGCGTATCATGATTTTATAAACCCAGGTTTTAGGATTCAACTGGGTTTACAGGTGTGGCTTACCCCATCAGTCATACAAACCATGAACGGGCCCATTATGAAGTTCCACTAGAAACGTTCACAATTTTGTGCCTGACATGTGGGCTGTGCCATCAGTTCCACTACACCCTCCGTTCAGAATAATAAGATGTTTTGCATATTTCAATGTGTACTACATACGGACTGAAATGAGTGAACTGACACACTAAAACTTGTCTATATTTAGGAAAATGCCAGAACTTCTTATAATTGCACACGGAGGGTGTACATCATAAATAGTGTGATTTCCTCAAAGAGTAATGTAAGAAATTGGCTCTAGGAAGTTTTCCAAGAACGTTGTTTTAAGAACTTTCTAACTTTCTATGCCACTATTTGATTTACAGTCCTTTTGAAAATCAGAAGGCATGGATTCACAATTAATGTTATTTTCGCTTTTCTGGCCTTTGTTATTTCATCTTTTTTATTAAGCATTTATGCATGATGAGAGATGAAGCTGGTAGCAGAGCAGTAGCATGAGCCAGAGGCATGCAATGTGGGGATTTTTTGTTAGGGATTTCAGTGAGCTAGGGGATTTGTGATGGATGGGAGGCAGGGGCAGTTTGTCTCTATGGAAATGCAAGCATAAATATGAGAGGGATATTGACCAGCAGTCGGTCATAATGGTATGTTTCAAAGGATCCGAAAGTTGGAGTGGCATTGCCTGTGAGTCGGTTTCCGTAGTGGTATTTTCAATTTTGCAAAGTTCACAGTGGCATATAAGATATAAGTATATAACAAATGAACCCAGACAAATAACCCTTGCAGAACAAGGCAAGGGTTATTTGTCTGGGTTCATTTGTTATATACTTATATCTTATATGCCACTGTGAACTTTGCAAAATTGAAAATACCACTACGGATAAACATATGCTCTCCTTCTTTTCAATGAAATGAAACGCAAAGGCTTTTTGCGTTTTCTCGAAAAATAACCCTTGCAAACAATGAAACAAGTGGGAGAGTGCAAAACATAAGCCTATATTAATATTCATGAAGAAAAACCAGAACTTGAGGGGGACACTATTACTTATTGATGAACTGATGTTTCTTGCAAATTCAGAATTGGGAATAACTGAATAAGCATTGTACTTCCTCCCACCCTCCCATGAGTTAGAGGAAGTGCTATTACCCAGAAGATTTTGGTTAATCATGAAGAATAAGTAGTGGAAATTCTGGTAATAACAAGAATATTTGGTCCACTGCAACAGCGAATAATTCGCTACTTACCTTAGTCTATACAAATGCTACAATCTTTTTAGCTGTTTCGTTTTATTATCATCATTGTGGGATAATATCTGCTAACAATCATACTGCTACTGTGCAGACAGGTCCGCGCGTTCGGCAAGAAAGGATACCATAGTATTTGAACTAGCACAAGAACCAAACACATATACATAAATCAGCTTACTTGGGGCCATGGCTAAGAAGTGCAAGATCCTTTGTCATTTTCCCAGATTCCACTGTTTCAACACATGCAGATTCAAGCTTCTGTGTGAACTCCAGCAGCCTGTCATTCTTATCCAGCTTTGCTCTGAACGGAAAAAGTAGTCAATATGTAAGCAGGTGAGAAAAATGTAACGTTTGAACTGATTGTGTAACATTATTATAAATCTTCTAAATTCATGTGTAAAATTTATCATCTGCACTATCATCATTACCTATGTTCTAGCCCACGAGTCCAAGCAAATATAGAAGCTATGCTATTGGTACTCGTCTCCTGTCCCTTCTCATGTAGCCTGAAATGTCTAGTGACAGTCCCATGTGCAGCTTCTGCCTCTAATGTCTTCCCATCAGAAGATAACTGAGGAAGAGAGCATGTTTAATTAGTGGCCAAATACAATAACTCTACAGAAAAGCAAAAGGACCATGAATTACCAGAACAGATGACATCAAACCCAGAGAACCAAAACCTGAAACAAGAATCCATCAAGAACAATAGATTGAGTATAAAACACAAATAGCATTACTATTAAGCGTGCATAGTGGATAGCATAACCATGTGGTTTCACAAAATCTATAACTCCATAATTGCAGTATGTTTATTAGGTACATAGTTGCAGTATGTTGCAACATCAGAAAGAGAACATATGCAGACCTTGGGCAAGGAAGTCACTCTGAACATCGCCATCGTAGTTTTTGCATGCCCAGACATATCCTCCTTCGCTTTTCACAGCATATGCGACCATGTCATCAATCAAACGGTGCTCGTACCTACATAAATCACATAAAGATCATTTTTAGTTTAAGCAGAATCCCAGTGGTCTAATTCTGGTATAAATTAGCACACACCATATTGAGCTTTCCTCAAACTTGTCTTTCCAATTCTCTTCATATACCTCCTGAAAGATGTCCTTGAATCTACAGACATTAAAATTTTGCACATGTCAAGTTAGGACTGATGTATGACAATATGATTAGCTGCAAAAATTTACTTAACCTCATCAGAGATTCAGAGCAACGATGATAAATCACGTGTACTCTATATATAAACAAGTGTGCGCATCCAATGGGAAATCTTAAGGATAACTATGCATCAGTCAGAAGTGTACAGCAAAGAGAGTAGTTAATTTCTTCAAGTTTTATTAGAATAATCACTTCACCACCAATAAGGCCTCAACAGAGCACAACAACGAAGGCCCTTGGCTAGTGGACAACTAATGCTAGTTAAGGAACATGTTGGTGCATTCACAGTTTACAGTGTAGCCTGAAACCACGTAAACATTTACAAGCAGTCGTAGAGACCGGTTGGCAGTCCTTGCAACAAAAGAGTGCTTAATGACTGCAACAAAATAAAAAAAAATATAGTAAATAAGGTCATTCCATATACCTGCCGTCGTATTTTTTGAGTATTGTATTCTTGGTACTCAGATAAAGTGGCCATTTCTTGGACAGAGCCATTGCCATTGATGACTCAGCAAATGCCCTAATAGACTAAAAGAATAGAGCAGAAATTAGCATAGCACTCAAGAGAAGAAGGTAATTGACTATATTAGTTTGCTATCATACCTCATCCACATTGTACATTGCTAACGCAACTCCAGGTCCTTTAAAATCATGTACATCTAGCTCCACCGGCTCAGCTCCATCAGGGACTGATTTCAGTACCAAGACAGGAATAGATGAATAGAAGTTCAATAGAAGCTGTGGAACTAAAATAAATGGTAAATGAAGAAGTAAATAACTGCCAATGGAGCTCACCAAAAACCATCTTAAGCTTTCCTGGACCATTAATAATTGTGTCAGTGGCTCGATACTGATCTCCAAATGCATGTCTTCCTATGCAGATGGGCTTCTTCCAACCTTCAAAACCAAGTTCCTTCCTTTAATGTGGTAACTTTATTACTTGCTCTCATAACCATAATTTTATGTTTCCACCCTTACCAGTCAGTATCCGCGGAATGTTTTTACACAAGATGGGCTCCCGGAAAACAGTTCCTGCGTCACGAAAATATGAAATGCAGAGTTAATGGTCATGATCCAGACTATTATGTATGCTCTTGGAAGCATGCTCACTAATAATTTTCATATTATTGCTATTGTTATTTGTGATAACCTACATAAATATTCTGCGCCATTCCAAGTTTAGGGTGATGGTGTGATATACACAGAAACAATCAGTTCAAATAGTCACTTGTAATATGGCAAAAATGCTAAGAAACTGACCAAAATTTACAAATACACTATAGCAATATTCTTACAACCTAACACCCGTACATTGTTAGTTTCAGCTGATTTCAACCAGTAATATGTGAAATATCAAAGGCATCTCAAATAGCTGAATAACAAACCATTTAGAATGTTCCTGATGGTGCCATTTGGGCTCCTCCACATGGACTTGAGCTTGAACTCTTTGACTCTTGTTTCATCTGGATATGAACACAGAAAGAAGACATATTAATACAGCAAAATGAACTTGCCCAAGTACTCATAAACTGTTCAAATGCACTCAATCAAACTATTGGTGCAATATATTGAACTTCATCATCAAAGTTAAATAAGATCAAACAAATATTGTTACCTATGAACTTAAATTTAGCAAACACAGTATTAAGTTAGTAACACAGAACATAACTGGCAAACAATCCAAAACAAAAGGCATAAGAGGGTATGTTTCACTAAAGGCTTCAATTGCACCTTGAAATAGATAAACAATTAGTTGTATACTCGCACATGATGATATATGGAAACTTAGTGAATGAGTATCTAAATAAAATCCCATAAGGGGTAATCAGCATTTCAAAAACACAAGAAAAAAAAAGATGTAACCATGAGAAATTGTGCAAACTAAATAAAAAAAAAAAGCATAACATCTTCATTAACAGCTAGGATAATCAAAAATAGTATTTAAACACGGACATAATTATGTTATTCCTCTTGCAATTTATGTCAATAGATAGTCGCCTCTAGGGTACAAATCTGACTGTGGCTCTACAAAACTCTGGCTAGTAATGACCATGGAAAATAGTGTGCATATTATGTGATCAATATTCTTATATATATTTTAAGCCCATGTAAGCAAGCTGAGCAATACAGGCAAGTTACAGATATGCATGTGCCAAAAGCACGCATCCATTTAAAAGAAAATTTTACAAAATAAATGTACAAACTGAGTCATGCATGTATTTCAACGCCAAAAAATAAGAATTAAATATTGGACATCAAAGTTTAAAGGACTCTACCAGGAGTAATTGTAGCACACTTAACAGCAACATTATACCTGTTTAGTACACAGAGAAGAGGTCAGCAAAGATAAGAAAATTGATGTAAAATCATACTTTTCAAATACGTAGAATATAAAACTCTAAAGCCAAACTTCGAACAAGGGCCACAGTAGAAGATGAACAGTTTTAGTTTTGTCTTTTGTAACCCCAGTTAGACAAGAAATGTGTATAAAGCAGAGATATGTGCAGTTTTCCTACTTCACCACAATGACGATGCAGAAACTTATACTCCCTCCAATCCATAACTGAATCAAATTTGAACTTAAACCCTGATACTTATTATGGACTGGAGGGACTACATCGTATGATTTCTAGCATAGCATATTGAAGCAATACCAAGATAAGAAGCAACCAAGTTTCATGGGCGAAGATAAAATACCAAAGAGGGCCCACCATTTGGTAAAGTGCATAGTACTAAAGATCTAATTCCGCAGATACTTCATAGAAACCTATCAGGAAATGGATATGCTCCGTATTAAAATATATGCTGCTTATCCGCTTAATGGAAGGATGCACAAACGACCATTTGCAGGCTCTCTAAAAAAATTGTTGGATATGAAACTGGGTCACAAGCGAACTAGCAGGAATGGAGAACAAAATATTAGACACCTTGCTGTGAAGGGTCACACTGAGAGTACTTCACACTGATATTATTATCATGCACAATATTATCCGCCTGCAACAATCTCTCCATGCATATGGCTTACGTATGAAGAGACAGCCCTTCTCAACAAAAGTTAAGGTTCGGCTTGCAATTGCTGCGCTCAAGTGTTAAATCAACTAGTTAGGGGAATCTCTTACGAGTTGTGGGAAGTCTTTTTCGGTTGTACTTATACCAAATAAGTTGCTTCCAACTAAATAATATATCCATAAATAGGAGCAAACAGAATAAGTGCATGTCGTACGAACCCAAGTTAGATGAACACGTTGTAAGGAGATACGCCTTACTGGCTGAAGTATGAACACTTAGCTCAGGTTCAATTTTGGGGGTTTAACTAAGCATATTGCGCACATGGAAAGCAGAAGATATCCAATAACTCCGTCTGTTCCAGCCCCTTGTTCAACTTAGAGTGAAAGTTTAGGAAAAAACTTGAGTGAGACAGTCCCATGGGAAATGGTCAAGCTAAAATCCATCAGGTATTGCGACTGATAGCTAAAAACAAAAACAAAAAAAAAGTCTGCCACAGCAAATATGGGATAGTGGGATACAAAATTGATGCAGGTAAGTTAGATATTCAGCTACCAGAAGTGACATCTCCGAAATCTAACATATGAATGCCAGATGCATTTCTCATATGCTTCACCCAAATGCTACTCAAACTAACAAGTCACGTAGATGGAGAACTGGATCACATCTGTCATAACTCATAACTGAGACCACAAATAGGGAAAGAGGACCAATCTACTTACTCTAACGTAGCCTCAGCACTCTCAACGGTGACCTTATCATCGGTGGCATCCCGGTTGAGCACCCCGAGGTCAAAGTACTTCACATCCAGCTCCAGGTACGGGAAGATAAGCTGCACGCAACCCCATTCACGGTTAGCAATCACGGCACAAATCAAACCCGTGCTAACAACCACACCGGCAGCGATCGGAAAGGGGAACAGGATGGGAGCGGAATTCCTTACCTTATCCTTTATCATCTTCCATATAACCCGCGTCATCTCGTCACCTGATGAGGAGGAGTTCGCACGTTTATTATATATACTCGAGAGTTATAGAGGGGGAGGGAGGAGGTGTGGCGACGAGGCACGCACCGTCCATCTCGACGATGGGGTTCTGGACCTTGATGCGGTGCTGCTCGGCCACCGCGGCGGCGGCGTAGCAGCGGAGCGAGGCCCCGCGGAAGACGCGGGCGCCAGGGGCAGGGAGGCGGGCGGGCGGGGAGGGAAGCCGGCCGCGGACGGCGAGCCCGGAGGGGTTTAGGAGGAGGGCTTTGGTCGCGGCGGAGCTGGCGAAGGGGGCCATGGCGGCGAGGCGGCGGGGCAGAAGCAGGTGGCGCATAATCCCACCGCCGACCCGCGGAAGCGGAAGGCGGGAGCTCCCACCGGCGCGCGTGACCACCCGGAGTCACGGGTGGGAGCGCGGCGGAACGGAGGAGGGCGGCGGCGGAACGGACGAGAGGCGTGTGGGGGAAGTTGGCGCGGCTTGGACGAGCCGGACGAGACCAGGGTTCCAGCCGGTGTGGTTTTTTTTCTTCAAGAAACACCTACAATCGTAGGTGCTCACATTATGCGTTTGCAATTTATGCTCTGCTACCATAAAACTCGTGGGGTACAAAATATTCAACATATATATGTCTCTAGCTAATTGATGGATCATGCAAACATATTTCTCATCTTCGAAATATGCAGTGGTTATCTTTTTTTGCCGGTAGAGTATAGCTAATGTATCACTCTAAAACCATGACATTTGGACCAAAATTTTTTGGATTCTGGATTCTATTTCATGGAAGCTCACCATTGATGGATCATAGTACTATAAACCGGTCGACAAAATGCAATTCTTAGGACAACCGACATCTCTGTTGCCCTTGGTGGTTTGAAAGCCTTGGGCACGCCCCAAATACAAATTCTTCTCTTGGTTGATTATCCAAAATAGGGTGTGGATGGTGGATAGGCTCCAAAAAAGATGATGATCAAATTGTTTGGACGAAGGATAGGCTCCAAAAAAGAGGGTGTGAATGGGGATTGCTCCCAGGACGGACTTGGTCGGGGCGAGCCTTCCAGGCTTGATTTCCATGTAGCCAAATCGTTGGTCATTCTATCGACAAGAGGTTGCAGCTGGGTGGTAGTTGGGCGCCGGATTGGCAATGGGATCCCAAGCTAGGAGAAAGGGAATTGGACCACGGAGCAGCCAAGAAGCTGGGTCACTGGTGTAGCTTCATCATCCTCGCAACGTATCAGAGTGGCGGAACTCTTCATGTAGTTGATGCGGAGGCCAGACGCACATCGTCAGCAGTGGGGTGGCAGAAAACTAAGGATCATGTCATCCATATATAGCGAGATGGAAGGGATCAATGGAACATGTGATCAGTCGTCCAAGAATGTCGACGGCGAGCACAAAAAATTTGGTCACAGGGGGGTCTCCTTGGCGAAGTCCCCAGCGATGCCAAATCAGGGGGACAGGCTCTCCATTGGCAGCACTTTCGTGTGCTAGCCAGACGAGGAACCAGTCGATGAAGCTGTACTGTCGCAGAACCTCGAAGAGGAAGGGCCAAGACAGGGAGTCAAAGGCTCGCTCCAGATCTAGTTTGAGCAGGACACGCGGGGCTCCTAGATGATGAGGAGGCGGGCGGACAGCCTGATGAGGACGCAATTTTCTTGTAGGCTTCCTAGAGATGAACGCGTTCTGCACCGGGCTGACGAGGTCATTGAGCTTTGGTCCGAGTGGCGCCAATTGGATTCTAGCGAAGATTTTTGCCACCAGAGGTATAGTCGCCAAGGCTGCGAGTATCCACCCGCTTTGGGAGCAGCATCAACAACGCCTAATTGAGCTCGCAGAATTCACGCCCACGCAACTCGTACAGTTACCGAAAGACATTGATGAAATCTTGTCTCACCGTGCACCAGCAGGCGCAGATGAATTGAGCTGTGAAGCGATCAGGCATGGGGGCTTTTCTGGCCGGGAGGATCTCATTAGCACCGAAGGGCGCGTCCAAGTCATCAAGGTTGGCCGGCTCAATCAGGTGTGTCAAGCCCAGCGTGTGCTCGTGCTCAACATCCGTGCCCAGCAAGGCATCCAAGTGCTGGAATGTGGCCTCAGCCATGTCTAGTCAGAACCTGGCCGCCATGCTATGCACGTGATTCTTCTGGCAGCGGTAGGTGCATTGCCTGTGGAACAAGAAAGTCTTGGCATCTCCATCCTTCAGCACAACGATGTGAGCGCGCTGGCGAGTGATGTTGCCCTGGTAAGACACCTTGATTTGTTTGTGCAATCAGCTCTCTTTCACCGTCAGAGTTCTATCCTCTACCTTGTTGAACCGAAGCAGCAACAGCTCACATGATAGTGATAAGCTTCGAGCTCCAGCTCGTGAGCATTTGGGCAGTCGCTTGCAACTGGAACATGAGCTGCAGGAAGGGATCTGAGTCTGGGACACAATGCCACGCAAATCCAATATAAGTTCACCCCACACAGGATATAGTTTTAAGAACAAATTACAGTACGTGGCTACATATACTATCACAGTGCAATTTTAAGGTTTGTTGTGTGAAATCTTGTCCTGCGCACACTGCCGGATGGTACTCAATCACCTCCCTTGGTACTTTGGAAAGACCGGACAGGTCCCAGGCAAACACTTCCGAGTTATCCCAGAAGAAGGTGATGAGCTTTCCTATTTGTCGGTGAGGCAACCAGGCCCCCAATCATGCAGCAGCGGCGTAGGTGATTCAGAATCGTGGCCATGTGTTGCACAAGTTCGGCAGCTTCTCAAAACAGGGCCATGTGTTGCACAAGTTGAGCAGTTTCTTTTTTGAAGCTCAAGTTGCTGGCAATTAACATTACAACACAAGTACAGAATACTAGTCATTCAAGATGGTATTCACTGTACCCGAGGCAAATAAGCCATGGACAGGATAGGTGGTGTATGCACAGGAAGAAAAAAAAGGAATAAATAATGAAAAATTTATGACGACGAACAGACATCATGTCTAGCAATTCTGCAGGTCTCTCTCGAACCAAAGTCCCCGCCTTTTCTGCTTACAAGGACTGTAACCGTCTCCACACAATTAGTTTAAACGGTAAGTGTAAGTTTTTAGGTAAGCAGAGGTACAAAATAGGGAAAACTGAAGCATACCTTTTAGTGCCACTAGGATACTGACCACATAAATAACAGTCAAGATTCCACATGCACTGGATATCTGCCACACAAAGAGATACATAATCAGAGCAGACCTCTAAACTGATGATAACAGCACAAACTCGATGTGGAATGCTTCTATTTATTGGGAGAGTTATCTCAAGAGAAATTCTATATTTTGGTAGATGGTGAAAAGTGGTAAACTTTGCTTTAGGTGCTTACAAACAGACATACAATGAAGTAGGTAGCAACCATTCACTTCCTCTTTTATAACCATCTATTTTATTGAAGGACATGATATATTTGTCATCGAACCATGACATGCTTATGACTTGTTCAGAGAAGTGTACCCACATGTTGTATGCGCTACCAAGGATGTTACCACATGTGGGTAGATAAATATGGATATGATGATACTTCAGCACCATGGGAAGACAAGGTGGTGGCATTCGATAACCTTCTCGCCTCAAAAGCCATATATTTATTGAACTTTGGTGCGTTGTATGTAATATATGCAGTTATTTTATCTCAGTATCACCGTAAAGAGCTGCAACTTAAAAATATCATCCAATACAAGGATATGTGCGTATGTGACCATGTTGGAGCCTGGGAACATGGTATTGACACTTTAGATGGTATTTTCCAACTTTGTGATCGTTATAAGATATACTTCAATAGGCAGCACCTATGTAAAATATTTTTTTTATTTGCATAACGTAAATCCCTCGTTTTCCAACAGTAAACCAGATTACAGCTGGTGAACGGACAATAACCAATCAGAGGTCCGGAATTATCATTTGCTCCATTTGGCTGGTATAAGAAAGCATACACCAAGGTCAACAGTAACAACAACAAAGCCATATGTTCCAAGCAATGAAGCAAGTTGGGGTAGGCTAGATACATATCGCCAAGGTCTTCTTTAAAAACTTTTCCTGTAACGGGTTCTTTGAAGAAGGATTTTTTTTAGCAACAGACATGTTCACATTGTGCGCATATTACATACATCAGATAATGGCAAAGTTAAAGAATATGTTCTCTGTTAAAGTGAAACAACAAATACCTGTCATGTTGATTGGCTTTCCCCTTGCTTGGGACTTTCTGAACATGCAGCCAGGAGGCCGCGCTCGATGCACTGTCAAGAAAAAGATGGTGGCCCAAGTTTAAAAGCCAGATGCAAAAATGATCCCAGCATATTTATGGCAATCTAACCAAATAATAATATACTTTCGCAAGTTTATATCACTTAAATAATATTTCATCCCCTCTCTTAACATTTATGTCGCCACTAGGTAATGTTATGGAGTTTTTACCAATTCAAAGTAGATGGGTCTTTCTTATGACAGGATTGAGGATTCTATATTTAGTGTTAGGATCATTGAATATGTACACTACTAGAAGTCCCGTTTGGGCATCATAGCACTTAAGAAGTATCAACTGAGTTATATTTTAAATTACAAAACACACAATGTAACATTTAAAAAGGAGAAAATGGGACATAAAATGGCTGGCATGAAGGTATAGCAAGATCTGCTTATTTTACTCAAGTACCTGAAGAAGGTAGCCATGAAGCCAATCTAACGTTTGAGGAAATGAGTTTGCCGAGATGTCAACGATAGTCAATCCCTGATCAGATTTACACTGCAGGTTAGAGAAAACAATCGGCGAATACTACCTCTGTTCCAAAGCTTAAGGATTTTTTTTTTTTGAAAAGTCAGACCAAGTTAAAATTTGACCAAACTTTAGAAGAGTCTATCAACAAATATAATATTTTGTAGATACCATATCAAAATATATTTCACTCTCTATCTAATGATATTGATTTTGTATTTTACATGTTAATGATTTTTTCGTAAGAACTTGGTCAAACTTGACATAGTTTGACTTTCTAAAAATAATATAAGCCTTAAGCTTTGAAATGGAGGTAGTACTAGATAAGATGGTAATTCAATACGAAAAACAGCATGATCCTAGGCTCCTTGTGTAAGCAAGGTTTGATAGAGAATTAAGTCCTGAAGTAAAATACAAGTGGCACATTTCATGCTTTTAATGCGAAAATACCCCGTTGGGGTTTATATGGCAGTTTAAACATCGTACCTTGACAGAAAAAATGTCAAGGAACGACTTTTGCACTATTGATTACTGAAGAAAAGATTTACCTGTGACTCAAAAGAGCAAAGATAATCCTGAATAAGTTTGAGGTTGTTAATGAGCTTTCGATGATCCTGCGCAACATAAATTCAGATGTACACAAATGAGCAATGAACCTGCAGTTTTTGTGTTTAAAAGTATGCGATCCTCGGTACTCGGTGCTCAATTAGGCAGGATCACTTCAAGGTCCTGGTATTATGTCAGCTCATACTTTATTAAAGAAGGCAACTTAAAATCATATGGGGAAAAGTATGCTGCATAATTTTGCATATAGGGATCTGATACCAGGATTTGTTCTATTAGAACATCTATGACCAAGTTAGATAGCTATTAGTAGTAATTGAATCACAGAGTTAGATCGTCATTAGTTGTAATTGTATCACTAGATGATAAAGATAACCGTCATGACCTAAATGCCAACCCAAGGTTTCTGTATAAGATATAGAATATTAGATTGTAGTTTAATAGAAGCTCAGCATGCTTTCAGGTACAGCCTCGAAAGGATGAAAATAAAAAATAATGCTAGCCTGATACTAATTGGCAGGTACACGTCATGGAGCATTCCTTTCAAGTTTTCACGAGGCTAGTTACTTAATATCACCTACAACAACCATGCTTATACGGTATGATTTCACAAGACGGTACTCAAAATAGAAGAAGAATTTACTTGCGTATTCAAGATTTTCAAGAATACCTGAGGAAGGCAATTATCTCTGAAAGCTCTTGTGGCTATCCATTCCTCTAACAACGCCTGAACAAACAACAAAGAAAATCTGAACAAAATAGAGTAAATATGAACTGACAAACTAAAATGAGTGTGTAAAATACAGAAAATAGAAAATATGACAGCCAGATACTCTTTCTGAATAGATTAGAATTCTAGCAGGGATAATGCGTTGGTTCTAGGCAAAGCGTAAAATTTAGCTCCATAATTTCAGAGAAGGAATCAGTTTGTAACAGGAGAAAGATAGGCCTTCAACTTGCTTTTTTCGAGATTATCAACTTAGTTATTTGGAGAGGCGAGAAAAGCACAACAATTTTGTATGTATCCAAAAAGCAGAAATATATACTTAAATTATGCATCTAAGTTTATAAGGCAGTTAGAGCATACACCTTGTGATCAAAATCAGACATACGCAACACAATTGGAACAACTATTGGTTCAGCAGCAGGTTTGTCTTTCCTGGCAGTGCTGTTCTTCTGTTGGTCCAAATCTTTATGTCCATTACCTACAGAGCAAAAAGAACAGTGATTTGCCACCAGCAATGTTGCAGGAACTAACAAGATAATCTGGTTCAGCGAGGCATTCTCTAAGGGTGGAACCATATGGCCTTGTTTGGTACTAGAGGTTTTGAGGAGAATAGTAGGGATAATCCCCACAGGGATTGGATGAAACCCTGACCTTCACCCAATCCCCTCAAATCCCCATTAACCCAATCCACTATGGAGGGGTACTGTATTGGGCATTGGAGAAAATACAGTAGAATTTAGGGAATTATGGGGAAAAGCACGGAAAAGACCTACCCCATACACTAGAACCAAACATGCATTTAGGAATAAGTGGGGATTTGGGGTTGGCATGGATAATCCCCACAAATCCCTAAAAATACACAGTACCAAACAGATTTGATTCTTTACTTCCCAATTATCTTTGTTCTGCGGACATGCTCCTCACTTGTAAATAAATTATTATAGTGTCCATAAACTCGAACAAGAATTATATTTACTTGGGCGTGTGTCATAATGACTATGCATTATGAATTTGACTTACCTTCAGCTTTGGGATTTTTCTCTTCAGAATCTATAGATTCAGAAGAATTAATCTCGTGGTTGTTGGCACCAAGCAACCCTTCACTGGTCCTACTCTCAGGTATGGAGTTCTGATCTTGTACGATATCTTCCTTTAGAACACTCAATTTGTTCTCAGGTAATCTATTTTCTGATTGCTGTTCTGTTTTATTTTCTGCAGAGACAACAAAATCTGCAGGCTCAGCCTTTTTCTCCATTCTGGAATTATCATCTGCATTTTCCTCGTCCATCAGATAAATGCTTGGATCCAAATGTATTCCCTGAAGACAAGATGCCAGTCAATACTGGAAAATATTTACACATGTGTGGCACACTACCGAAATACAGATGTTACAGATATTTTAGCTTGCCTCATCCCATCCCCAACGGAACCCATTCTCTGCTTTTTATTACTAGTCAGACATCACTAACTTGTGTCTAATACAACAGGATCTAGAAAGGAAATGTGGGAGTGTAGAGCTGTGCAGCATCTATGTTATGACGTCTAACCATGTTGAACAACATGTAGTGCCCAATGACCAATGTACTGCCATATGAAATGTCTACAGACATTAATTGGCATTGACCCATTAAGAAACGGTAGAATTGAAGACATGTCAATGTGCAGAAAGAAGTCCTCTATAATATCCAATCTAACAGGAATTTGAACACCACGATGTAGGAGCTAAGATGATAGAAAAGAAAAGAGCTTGTGTATTTTCACAAAATTAATTTCACATTGTATATCAATCTACAACAAAACAAATATCATAGGAGAAAAATGTAAGGCACAATGCACCTCTATTATAATTGGCTTCCCATCTTTCATTGCTTTCTTCAAATCACCAGCCAAACCTAGTAAAGGTGAACAGTAAGCAAAAAAAAAAAGAGTGCCTGCAACTAATTATCTTCAAAGCAAGCAGGGGGCTTCCATGTGCACAATACAAAATCCTTTTCACACAGAAAAGGCGCATACCTTTGCGAACAACTCTGCATTCTCTGCAAAATTCAGTAATAAGTTCTTCAGGTGAATTGAAATCCCGGGCCCATACAGGTACCGAAGTTAGCGGAGCACTGCATGTGTTGTGCAGATGAGTAACTTATTCATAGATTACAAGGTTTTAGAAAAGGGGAACCAAGAGCACAACAAGAAACTCGTATGTGCAAGAATAATGAAGACCATAAAGAGAAACTCACTCCGTTGATGTCCTCAACAACTCATAGACCATGTCTGTCTACATGTTATAATTAGGAACTGAAGTCAAGGTGACAATGGTGGCAAACATGGCTCATAAATATGGTACACATGGCAAGAGACAATAAACCTGTAAAACATTTGGCAGGTTGAGCCTTTGAGCTAGTTGTGTAGCAATTGTTGATTTCCCAGTGCAGGCAGTTCCACACACCAAAATTACTAATGGTACTCTCTGGTGATGGAATCTGCAGTTGAGGACAAAATAAGCATTAATCCCTTTGTCACAATTATAAGATGTTTTAGCTTTTTCTTGGAAATGCATGTATCTAAACACGTTTCAATGTGTCGGTTCAATCACTTCGGTCCACACTGAAATACCTAAAACATCTTATAATAGTGAACGGAGGGAGTACTAAATACCATTTAAGTAGAATTCGGCGAAGTAGGCTTGACATGAATACAAGCACGATATAAGTTTAGCGCCTTAAACTAAGGAATTCATTGTGCTAATTATGACTGGGAAGAAGCAGAGGGGGGCTATTATAGCAAGTTTCCAAACATTATTTTTTGAAACAGAGCAGCCTTTTCTTCCAAAAGCATACCTTGTCATCATTTTATACCGATTAATATAGTCCTCTCCATATCCTCTTTTCTCCATTAGCTGTAAAAGAACCAGTGTTTTTAACTGAAGAAAGTAACAAACAGACCAATCAAAACAAAGTGAAAGGTAGCCACCTTGAAAAGGTTGGCCTCTAAGTCACTCTGTGAACTGCATAACCAGAAAGCATATTAGTATAAAAGTCAGGAATTGATGATACACAAATCTTAGTCTACAATACAAGTAGAATACAAGCAAGCTGATGGACCGGGCATTGAGAATGACAGTCCAGGAAAAATATCATCGATGGTACATCATTCTTATAAATTTGTCCGAGCACAAACAAGGAAAAACTTATTTATTTTCTTAACACTGAAAGGAAGAATCAACAGGGAAAATCAGTATCCCTCCAAGGCCATTCGTATTAAGTGGTTGATCTTCTCCTTCCTATATCATACGTAGTTGACTAGTTGTGCACTAAGGCACAAAGATCACATATTTGAACCAGAAAGGTATATGTATGACTAGATTTGAAGGTGTCAGTCAGATAACCCTTTTAAGCCGCTAGAGAAACATCATATCAATCCCTCAATTATGTAAATGTAACTGAGGTTTTCAATTTGCGGTCGCGGCAACATAATGATTTCATGATAATGTATGCAACATTTGCATCACTAAAAAAATATGTGGTAAACAACATATGATCACCTGAAGCAAGTAAGTAAAAAAAAAAAAGTGTTCTTACTTCGTAGATATTTCATAGGTCACAAATGATGTGACTTGATTGACACATTCTGGCAAAAGTGCCAAATTTGCGTGCTACGAGCAACAAGCCCTCTGTGCCTAGGGATATAATAGAACTCAAACAGCGAGCTATTCTAACACAATAGGACAAACAGAGACAGCGACATCTATGCAAGACAACATGACTTACATAACTTGATGAGCCTAGTACAGATTGCGTTGTAGATACAGGATCCGATTGACAAGAGAATCATGATACAGAATTAGCAGCTGGTTGTTTGAATTCACACATGACTAACTGACATAAAACATAGGAGGAAGAAATAGCGCGATAAACAGGACTGAAGAATACGGCGACAATGTAACATGTACAGACATGCATTTTCTGTAGGACATCATCAGGGGGTGCAGTGAAGGGTGAACATACACGTCGAGGAGGCTGTTGTCGACGAGCAGCTTCTTGAGTTCAAGGGCAATCTTAATGGCGACATGGTTCGGAATCTGGAAAGGGGGAAGCAGACGATGACCGGAGTTGTTAGATTCTACTTTATCAAATCCTGTCGGTGTTTGATTTTTAAAAGAAATTATATATAGTACTACTCCAGGATGCTGGAAGCATAGAGTCGCTTGTAATTGCAAATGGCAAGAGAAATAACTTGGCATTGCCCCCCTAGCTCTTGTTAAATCTCCAGTTCTTGGACGAAATTGGAATAGCACACGACATAGGGTAGGGCTGAATTGAGGTGAGGGGGAGGGGATTTGGAGGGGCACCTTGGTGACGGTGAGCATCCTGCTGAGGAGGAACCTGGAGAGGACGTAGTAGTGGTCGGCGTTCTCCCCGAGCCACACCTTGACCTGCCGACGATGAGAAGGAACGAAATGAGTCCGATCCCAGCTTGGCTCTGACTGAGGAGGAGGTGAGGGGAATTTGACGGACCTTGACGAAGTCGTACTTGGAGGAGGCGTTGCGGGAGGGGAGCCTGGCGGCGGAGGAGCCGCCCTCGCCGCGATCCGCCGCGGCCGTGCCCGGATCCCCCGAGCCGGAGGCGGCCCCGGTCTGGTCCTGCATCGGTGGAGCCAGGATGCGCTGCCCTGGTGTTGATCGATCGAGACGGAGAAGAGCGTCTTCCCTGTGTTGGAGAAGGACGCCGGCCGAGGAGACGGTCGGCGGGCGGTGTCGTGTCGTCTCGCGTGGTCCGCACGCTCGTCTTTTTTTTTTCAAGAAACAGGCTCACACGTGCATACACTCACATCTATAAACGCAAGCTACCTTAGAGCATCTCCACTCGTGCCCCCGACGAGGCCCCCAAGCGACGTTTTTCCCATCCGGACGGCGAAATTGGCCCAGTCGCGCCCCCGGTTCCTCGTTTTCGTCCGGATTTGGCCCTTCATCCATCCGGCGAGCCCACGCCACCCCCGGCCCCCCGGGGAGCGCTCGGGGACTCCGGACGAGTGAAAAGCGGGGAAGGGCCCGATCTGTCGGTGACTCGACGCACGAACCCCACCGCCACGTCGCTCAAAATCTCCCCCACCCCTCGTATCTCTCTCGCCGCCGGCACCACCCCGCCGGCTTGTTGCCCAGATTCCGCCGCCCCTCCTTCCCCACCTGCCTATATTCCGCCGTCTTTGGACGACGGCCTATCTGGCTGCTCTTCCGCCGGCCTGCTTGCTCCTCGTCGCTCGCGGCTCGGGTTGCCTCGACCACGCCCGTCAGGTGTTCGTCCATTTGCCTCGCCGGCCATGGACTCGGACGAAGAGGAGGAGCAGATGTTCGTCGAGCTTATGCAAGAAGAGATGGCAGCAGCCGCCCAAGACGACGAGCACATGATGATCCTTGGTTGCTTGGCAAGCATGTACGCCGGACGGCAGCGGTCGACGTGGTGGGTCGGCACGAGGTCGCCGGAAGTGCAAGCCGAGACGGCGAATGGAGGGCTACCGCATGTTGTACGCCGACTACTTCGCCGACAATCCATTGCACGGTGAGAGTGTTTTCGGCGTCGTTTCGGGATGAGCGAAAGCTATTTACGCAAATTGTGTATGCCATCTCGCCACTTTGATCCCTACTTCGGATGCAAGGCGGATTGCACGGTTTGGTTGGATTTTCGTCACTGCAGAAGTGCACAGTGGCTATGAGGATGCTGGCGTATGGAGCTCCCGGTGATACTGCAGATGACTATCTTCGGATGGCGGAGTCCACCGCCCTTGATTGTTTCTACCGGTTCTGCAGGGCCGTCATAACAGTGTTCGGGGACTATTTCTTGAGATCACCCACTGTCGAAGACACTCAGAGGATCCTTGCAACAAATGAAGCTAGGGGTTTTCCAGGGATGCTTGGAAGCATTGACTGCATGCATTGGCAATGGAAGAACTGTCCGTTTGCGTGGCAGGGAATGTACAAGGGTCACAAAAAAGGCTGCACTGTGATACTTGAAGCAGTGGCTACCCATGATCTTTGGATTTGGCACTCTTTCTTTGGTATGCCTGGATCCAACAATGACATCAACGTCCTAAATCGCTTTCCCCGGTCTTTTCCAAGCTTGTTGAGGGTCATGCTCCCCCGGTGGACTATGTGATCAATGGTCGGCACTACAACAAAGGATACTACCTTGCAGACGGTATCTATCCAAAGTGGGCAACATTTGTGAAGACTATCTCCAACCCTGGCACCCTCAAACTTTGCGAGTTTATCAAGAAACAAGATGCTTGCCGAAAAGACGTCAAGCGAGCATTTGGTGTCCTCCAGCAGAGATTTGTTGTCGTCCGGTTTCCCGCTATGACTTGGTCCAAAGATCAGATGTGGGAGGTGATGAACTGCTGTGTATGCCTACACAATATGATTATTGAAGATGAGCGAAAGCATCCGGTTCCTCTGGCTGAGCAAGAAGCACCATATGAGAGAGAGGGTCCTCTTGCACAGCCTAATCACCAGGTGCCTCCATCATGGGCCGCCTTCTTTGCTATGCGCCAGGAGATTCGAGACTCTACAATGCATCACCGGTTTGCAAGATGATCTGGTGGAGCACATATGGAGGCTCCGAGGCAACGCCAACGCCGACGCCAACTAGTCTGTCTTAATTTGTTTGAAAAATTGTATAATTGTGTGCTTCATTTGTTTCAGCACTTGTTAAACATTGTACTGATTATCGCCGAATTTGTTTCAGCAATTTTCGTACCCTTGTTTGCCGAACTTGTTAAATTTTATGTTAAATTTGTTTGAAATATGTCAAATGGTCGAGGTTGGGGGTTTCCTGCCGGGGGGACGGCTGGAACTTCGGCGCTCCCCACGCCAAATCTTCCTCCAATCCGGACAAAAATTTCGCCGGATTAGGGCGTGGGGAGCGCCAACGAGTGGGGATGCTCTTACGAGCATCTTCGACAGATTAAGCCCAAAAAATTGATCCAGTGGATCTCAAGATTGAAAAAATTACCACGGACGTCTCGCTGTAGATGGAAATGTCTGTTCCCACTGAAAAATATTCAGTCTTTTACCAAAGTGTCATATCAAAAATTTAAATTCTGGTTGGGTTGTGGTGCCACTGTCCTCCTGATCATCCAACCACATGTAATTTCTTCTATGCTTTGAAAAAAAAAATCGATCGTAATTTCTTCGTGTATAATAAATTATTACTAATATGTCAAGAAATTCGATTGGACACGTGTATCCTACACCCATACCGCCTCGGTGATACGCGTACAACACGCGTCCGTTGGGAACCCCAAGAGGAAGGTGTGATGCGTACAGCGGCAAGTTTTTCCTCAGTATGAAACCAAGGTTTATCGAACCAGTAGGAGCCAAGAAGCACGTTGAAGGTTGATGGCGGCGGGATATAGTGCGGCGCAACACCAGAGATTCCGGCGCCAACGTGGAACCTGCACAACACAACCAAAGTACTTTGCCCCAACGAAACAGCGAGGTTGTCAATCTCACCGGCTTGCTGTAACAAAGGATTAGATGTATAGTGTGGATGATGATTGTTTGCAGAAAAACAGTAGAACAATATTGCAGTAGATTGTATTCCAGTATAGAGAATTGGACCGGGGTCCACAGTTCACTAGAGGTGTCTCTCCCATAAGATAAACAGCATGTTGGGTGAACAAATTACAGTTGGGCAATTGACAAATAAAGAGGGCATGACCATGCACATACATATTATGATGAGTATTGTGAGATTTAATTGGGCATTACGACAAAGTACATAGACCGCTATCCAGCATGCATCTATGCCTAAAAAGTCCACCTTCAGGTTATCATCCGAACCCCCTCCAGTATTAAGTTGCTAACAACAGACAATTGCATTAAGTATTGCGCGTAATGTAATCAGTAACTACATCCTTGAACATAGCACCAATGTTTTATCCCTAGTGGCAACAGCACATCCATAATCTTAGAGATTTCTGTCACTTCCCCAGATTCACGGAGACATGAACTCACTGTCGAGCATAAATACTCCCTCTTGGAGTTACAAGCATCTACTTGGCCAGAGCATCTACTAGTAACGGAGAGCATGCAAGATCATAAACAACACATAGACATAACTTTGATAATCAACATAACAAGTATTCTCTATTCATCGGATCCCAACAAACGTAACATATAGAATTACAGATAGATGATCTTGATCATGTTAGGCAGCTCACAAGATCCAACAATGAAGCACAATGGGGAGAAGACAACCATCTAGCTATCGCTATGGACCCGTAGTCCAGGGGTAGACTACTCACACATCACTCCGGAGGCGACCATGGCGGCGTAGAGTCCTCCGGAGATGACTCCCCTCTCCGGCAGGGTGCCGGAGGCGATCTCCTGAATCCCCGAGATGGGATTGGCGGCGGCGGCGTCTCGAAGGTTTTCCGTATCGTGGCTCTCGGTGCCGGGGTTTCGCGACGGAGGCTTTAAGTAGGCGGAAGGGCATGTCGGGGGGCCACACGAGGGCCCCACACCACAGTCGGCGCGGCCAAGGGGCAGGCCGCGCCGCCTAGGGTTTGGGCGCCTCGTGGCCCCACTTCGTCTCCTCTTCGGTCTTCTGGAAGCTTCGTGGCAAAATAGGACCCCGGGCGTTGATTTCGTCCAATTCCGAGAATATTTCGTTACTAGGATTTACGAAACCAAAAACAGCAGAAACAAAGAATCGGCACTTCGGCATCTTGTTAATAGGTTAGTTCCAGAAAATGCACGAATATGACATAAAGTGTGCATAAAACATGTAGATATCATCAATAATGTGGCATGGAACACAAGAAATTATCGATACGTCGGAGACGTATCAGCATCCCCAAGCTTAGTTCTGCTCGTCCCGAGCGAGTAAAACGATAACAAAGATAATTTACGGAGTGACATGCCATCATAACCTTGATCATACTATTTGTAAAGCATATGTAGTGAATGCAGCGATCAAAACAATGTATATGACATGAGTAAACAAGTGAATCATATAGCAAAGACTTTTCATGAATAGTACTTCAAGACAAGCATCAATAAGTCTTGCATAAGAGTTAACTCATAAAGCAATAATTCATAGTAAAAGCATTGAAGCAACACAAAGGAAGATTAAGTTTCAGCGGTTGCTTTCAACTTGTAACATGTATATCTCATGGATATTGTCATCATAGAGTAATATAATAAGTGCAATATGCAAGTATGTAGGAATCAATGCACAGTTCACACAAGTGTTTGTTTCTTGAGGTGGAGAGAAATAGGTGAACTGACTCAACAATAAAAGTAAAAGAATGGTCCTCCATAGAGGAAAAGCATCGATTGCTATATTTGTGCTAGAGCTTTGATTTTGAAAACATGAAACAATTTTGTCAACGGTAGTAATAAAGCATATGTATCATGTAAATTATATCTTACAAGTTGCAAGCCTCGTGCATAGTATACTAATAGTGCCCGCACCTTGTCCTAATTAGCTTGGACTACCGGATCATCGCAATGCACATGTTTTGACCAAGTGTCACAAAGGGGTACCTCTATGCCGCCTGTACAAAGGTCTAAGGAGAAAGCTCGCATTGGATTTCTCGCTATTGATTATTCTCAACTTAGACATCCATACCGGGACAACATAGACAACAGATAATGGACTCCTCTTTTATGCATAAGCATGTAACAACAATTAATAATTTTCTCATATGAGATTGATGATATATGTCCAAAACTGAAACTTCCACCATGGATCATGGCTTTAGTTAGCGGCCCAATGTTCTTCTCTAACAATATGCATGCTTAACCATAAGGTGGTAGATCTCCCTTACTTCAGACAAGATGAACATGCATAGCAACTCACATGAAATTCAACAAAGAGTAGTTGATGGCGTCCCCAGAAACATGGTTATCGCACAACAAGCAACTTAATAAGAGATAAAGTGCATAAGTACATATTCAATACCACAATAGTTTTTAAGCTATTTGTCCCATGAGCTATATATTGCAAAGGTGAATGATGGAATTTTAAAGGTAGCACTCAAGCAATTTACTTTGGAATGGCGGAGAAATACCATGTAGTAGGTAGGTATGGTGGACACAAATGGCATAGTGGTTGGCTCAAGGATTTTGGATGCATGAGAAGTATTCCCTCTCGATACAAGGTTTAGGCTAGCAAGGTTATTTTGAAACAAACACAAGGATGAACCGGTGCAGCAAAACTCACATAAAAGACATATTGTAAACATTATAAGACTCTACACCGTCTTCCTTGTTGTTCAAACTCAATACTAGAAATTATCTAGACCTTAGAGAGACCAAATATGCAAACCAAATTTTAGCATGCTCTATGTATTTCTTCATTAATGGCTGCAAAGCATATGATGCAAGAGCTTAAACATGAGCACAACAATTGCCAAGTATCACATTATCCAAGACATTATAGCAATTTACTACATGTATCATTTTCCAATTCCAACCATATAACAATTTAACGAAGGAGAAACGTCGCCATGAATACTATGAGTAGAAACTAAGGACATACTTGTCCATATGCTACAGCGGAGCGTGTCTCTCTCCCATACAATGAATGCTAGGATCCATTTTATTCAAACAAAACAAAAACAAAAACAAACCGACGCTCCAAGAAAAGCACATAAGATGTGATGGAATAAAAATATAGTTTCAGGGGAGGAACCTGATAATGTTGTCGATGAAGAAGGGGATGCCTTGGGCATCCCCAAGCTTAGACGCTTGAGTCTTCTTGATATATGCAGGGGTGAACCACCGGGGCATCCCCAAGCTTAGAGCTTTCACTCTCCTTGATCATATTGTATCATCTCCTCTCTTGATCCTTGAAAACTTCCTCCACACCAAACTTAGAACAACTCATTAGAGGGTTAGTGGACAATAAAAATTAACATGTTCAGAGGTGACATAATCATTCTTAACACTTCTGGACATTGCATAAAGCTACTGGACATTAATGGATCAAAGAAATTCATCCAACATAGCAAAAGAGGCAATGCGAAATAAAAGGCAGAATCTGTCAAAACAGAACAGTTCGTATTGACAAATTTTATCGAGGCACCAGACTTGCTCAAATGAAAATGCTCAAATTGAATGAAAGTTGCGTACATATCTGAGGATCACTCACGTAAATTGGCATAATTTTCTGAGTTACCTACAGAGAAAACAGCCCAGATTCGTGACAGCAAAGAAATCTGTTTCTGCGCAGTAATCCAAATCTAGTATGAACTTTACTATCAACGACTTTACTTGGCACAACAAAACACTAAACTAAGATAAGGAGAGGTTGCTACAGTAGTAAACAACTTCCAAGACACAAAATAAAAACAAAGTACTGTAGTAAAAACCATGGGTTGTCTCCCATAAGCGCTTTTCTTTAACGCCTTTCAGCTAGGCGCAGAAAGTGTGTATCAAGTATTATCAAAGGGTGGTGCATCTTCAGCGGGGTGTGGAGTTTTCTCAACCAGGCATAGTATATTAGATACATAAATTTTAGCATCTCCCTTTTCATTAGTCTTAGGCTTGCTACTCTCATCAAACAAATTTTCAGGAACAAGCCAAGCATAGTTATTTTCTAGTGCATCATTCATTGCTAGGAGCTTACATGGTATTGGTGCTTTGATCTCCCCACCATCATTAATATTATTGGTGTACTTTATTCTATCCATATCCATTTTTTCAAGGAGACTAACAAAATTGGTGTGAGAACCAAGCATATTATATTTAGCAAAGACCTTTCTAGCCTCCCTTGCTAGACCACCAAATTCTCTAAGAAGGGTTTCTAAGACAAAATCTTTCTTTTCCCCCTCTTCCATATCACCGAGTGTAAGAAACATGTGTTGGATTATAGGATTGAGATTAACAAATTTAGTTTCCAACATGCGAACTAGAGCAGCGGCAGCAATTTCATAAGTAGGAGCAAGATCTACCAAGTGTCTATCTTCAAAATTGTCAACAGTACTAACATGGTTGAAGAATTCTTCTATATTATTTCTCCCAACTATAGACCCGCGTCCTACCGGCATATTTTTTACGGTAAAATTAAAAGGAAACAAAATGAAATAAGTAAAGTAAATACAAGTAACTAATTTTTTTGTGTTTTTGATATAGAGTGCAAGATAGCAAATAAAGTAAAACTAGCAACTAATTTTTTTGTGTTTTGATTTAGTGCAGCAAACAAAGTAGTAAATAAAACTAAGCAAGACAAAAACAAAGTAAAGAGATTGGGATGTGGAGACTCCCCTTGCAGCGTGTCTTGATCTCCCGACAACGGCGCTTTAAAAGAGCTTGATACGCGTACAGCACGCGTCCGTTGGGAACCCCAAGAGGAAGGTGTGATGCGTACAGCGGCAAGTTTTCCCTCAGTATGAAACCAAGGTTTATCGAACCAGTAGGAGCCAAGAAGCACGTTGAAGGTTGATGGCGGCGGGATGTAGTGCGGCGCAACACCAGAGATTCCGGCGCCAACGTGGAACCTGCACAACACAACCAAAGTACTTTGCCCCAACGAAACAAATGAGGTTGTCAATCTCACCGGCTTGCTGTAACAAAGGATTAGATGTATAGTGTGGATGATGATTGTTTGCGTAAAAACAAGAGAACAAAGATTGCAAGAGATTGTATTTCAGTATAGAGAATTGGACCGGGGTCCACAGTTCACTAGAGGTGTCTCTCCCATAAGATAAACAGCATGTTGGGTGAACAAATTACAGTTGGGCAATTGACAAATAAAGAGGGCATGACCATGCACATACATATTATGATGAGTATTGTGAGATTTAATTGGGCATTACGACAAAGTACATAGACCGCTATCCAGCATGCATCTATGCCTAAAAAGTCCACCTTCGGTTATCATCCGAACCCCTCCGTATTAAGTTGCTAACAACAGACAATTGCATTAAGTATTGCGCGTAATGTAATCAGTAACTACATCCTTGAACATAGCACCAATGTTTTATCCCTAGTGGCAACAAGACATCCATAATCTTAGAGATTTCTCACATTTCCCCAGTTCACGGAGACATGAACTCACTGTCGAGCATAAATACTCCCTCTTGGAGTTACAAGCATCTACTTGGCCAGAGCATCTACTAGTAACGGAGAGCATGCAAGATCATAAACAACACATAGACATAACTTTGATAATCAACATAACAAGTATTCTCTATTCATCGGATCCCAACAAACGCAACATATAGAATTACAGATAGATGATCTTGATCATGTTAGGCAGCTCACAAGATCCAACAATGAAGCACAATGGGGAGAAGACAACCATCTAGCTACTGCTATGGACCCGTAGTCCAGGGGTAGACTACTCACACATCACTCCGGAGGCGACCATGGCGGCGTAGAGTCCTCCGGGAGATGACTCCCCTCTCCGGCAGGGTGCCGGAGGCGATCTCCTGAATCCCCCGAGATGGGATTGGCGGCGGCAGCGTCTCAGTAAGGTTTTCCGTATCGTGGCTCTCGGTACTGGGGGTTTCGCGACGGAGGCTTTAAGTAGGCGGAAGGGCAGGTCAGGGGGCCACACGAGGGCCCCACACCACAGGTCGGCGCGGCCAAGGGGCAGGCCGCGCCGCCCTAGGGTTTGGGCGCCTCGTGGCCCCACTTCGTCTCCTCTTCGGTCTTCTGGAAGTTTCGTGGCAAAATAGGACCCTGGGCGTTGATTTCGTCCAATTCCGAGAATATTTCGTTACTAGGATTTCTGAAACCAAAAACAGCAGAAACAAGAATCGGCACTTCGGCATCTTGTTAATAGGTTAGTTCCAGAAAATGCACGAATATGACATAAAGTGTGCATAAAACATGTAGATATCATCAATAATGTGGCATGGAACACAAGAAATTATCGATACGTCGGAGACGTATCACTCGGTAACCATTACCAAAGCTCAGCTAAGCTAGAGCTCGACCCTTTCGAGAGACTACCTTGTGGAGTATCGGCATCGTGCTGCTCTTCCCTTGCTCCTACCCCTAGATTCTTCTGCTGGTCGACAACGGGTGGGGGGAGGTCTAGTACCTAGTAGTTGTGGGTTTCTTCCTGGTTTTCTTCCTCCTGGAAAATAAACAGGTGGCAGCTGGATCCAGATCCGTGTCAATCTTGCTTCCAATCTTTCTCTCCCATGGCCATGGTTGTGGGTTGGAAGTTTGGAGTATGATTCGAGCCGGATCCCATTCCAGCACCCCTTGGCCAAATCCATGGCGAGGCATTGCTTTGGCTGCCTTCGCTCCCACTACCTTTCTCTTTTCTTTCCTCAATAAATCAGCAACGGAGGCAAAGGTATCCCCCTGGTATCATGTTGATTTGGGGTGTCACAACAACTGGGCTTCGGGCCAGTGGACACACCTGACCCACACTCTGCATGCTTCTGTTCACGTACTTTTCTGTCTGCTCGCACAACAGTCCCAGGCCTGTAGCACTGGGACCCATATTTTTAAGGGGAGACAATCACTGTCTGCACATATGTACCTGGCCTGCACCACTCGGACCCGCATGTCAGGTGCCGACGGGACCCACCTGTGTGGGGTTGCCCGTTCCGACAGCCTCCCAGCATGCAAAGTGGACAAGAACTGTCAGTACCACCAACATGGGTTCCACATGTCAGTTGCCATGACAATTCTTTTTGCGCACGTGCCAGCACAAGTGTCTGAATGCCGTTAATTCTGGACACATGGCCCCGCATGTCAGAGCCTGCTGGGACCCTTCTCTGAGAGTCTTGGTGGGTCTGACATGTCAGAGATCTGTGGGGGCCACATGTCAGAGCCTGTTGGGACCCTTCTCTGAGAGTTTTGGTGGGTCCGGCATGCCAGAGATCTGTGAGGGCCAAATGTCAGAGCCTGGTTGATGGGATTCGTAGCATAGAAAACAAAAAATTTCCTACCGCGAGAACGCAATCCAAGCCAAGATGCAATCTAGAAGATGGTAGCAACGAGGGGATGAACGAGACTAACCCTTTAAGATTTCCAAAGCCTACGAGATTAGATCTCGTTGTTGCAGAAGATGGTCACTTGCCTCTTTCAAAAGCGCGTAGAAGATCTTGACGGTACCACAATCGGGCAGCACCTCCATACTCGGTCACACGTTCGGTGTTGATGACGACGTCCTTCTCCCCGTTCCAGCGGGCAGCGGAAGTAGTAGATCCTCCTCGGAATCCCGGCAGCACGACGATGTGGTGGCGGTGGTGGTGGAGAACTCCGGCAGGGCTTCGCCTATGCGCTGCGGGAGTATTATGTGGAGGAGGAGAGGCTAGGGTTTGGGGAGAGGGGTGGCTAGGGCGCCAGCCATGGGCAGCCCTAGGTGGTGCGGCCAAGAGTGGCTGCCCCTCCCTCTCCTCCTCATTATATAGGTGGAAATCCCCAAGAGTTGTAGTCCAAGTCTTCGAATAAGACCCCAACAACAAAACCTCCCATAGGTGGGAAACCTACTCAAGGGGGGAGTCCTACCCAAGGTGGGACTCCCACCTTTCCTTTAGGTGGGGTGGCCGGCCACCTATGGTGGAGTCCACCTGGGACTCCACCCCTTAGGGTTTGGCTGGCCATGCAAGGTGGAGTCCCTCCGGGACTCCACTTTCCATGGTGATTTCTTTCGGACTTTTCTAGAACCTTCTAGAACCTGCCATAAATGCACCGGATCATTTCCAAACTTGGAATATGACTTCCTATATATGAATCTTGTTCTCCGGACCATTCCAGACCTCCTCGTGATGTCCTGGATCCCATTCGAGACTCCGAACAAAACTTCGAACTCCATTCCTTATTCCATATCTACTTAAATGACATCAAACCTTAAGTGTGTCACCCTACGGTTCACGAACTATGCAGACATGGTTGAGACCTCTCTCTAACCAATAATCAATAGCGGGATCTGGAGATCCATAATGGCTCTCACATATGCAACGATGAATTTAGTGATCGACTGAACATTTACATACGATATCGATTCCCTTTGTCACGCGATATTTTACTTGTCCGAGGTTTGATCATCGGTATCTCTATACCTCGTTCAACCTCGTCTCCTGACAAGTACTCTTTGCTCGTACCGTGGTATGTGGTATCTTATGAACCATTCATATGCTTGCAAGCTAATTAGACGACATTCCACCGAGAGGGCCCAGAGTATATCTATTCGTCATCGGGATGGACAAATCCCACTGTTGATCCATATGCCTCAACTCATACTTTCCAAATACTTAATTCCACCTTTATAACCACCCATTTACGCACTGGCGTTTGATGTAATCAAAGTACCCTTCTGGTATAAGTGATTTATATGATCTCATGGTCGAAAGGACTAGGTAACTATGTATCGAAAGCTTATAGCAAATAACTTAATGACGTGATCTTATGCTACGCTTAATTGGGTGTGTCCATTACATCATTCACATAATGACATAACCTTGTTATTAATAACATCCATTGTTCATGATCATGAAACTATGATCATCTATTAATCAACAAGCTAGTTATACAAGAGGCTTACTAGGGACTCCTTGTTGTTCACATAACACACATGTATCAAAGTTTCGGTTAATACAATTATAGCATGGTATGTAAACATTATCATAAACACAAAGATATATAATAATAACCATTTTATTATTGCATCTTGGGCATATCTCCAACAGTCTCCCACTTGCACTAGAGTCAATAATCTAGTTTACATATGTAAAGATATAACACCTTGGCCTTCCGGTGCTTTATCATGTTTTGCTCACGGGAGAAGTTTTAGTCAACGGATCTGACATGCTCAGAAACATATGTATTTTGCAATTCATTTGCGTCTCAACGCATCACTCATTTCCAAATGAGTCGGCGGTAAATATGTTTGATCTTCTGGTGGAACCTTAATACCACGGTCTGAAATATGTCACTAATATTGTCACACACAATATAGCTTCAAAGTTCTGACACTATCGAAACTACACCAAATTCTCAAAGAACTTCTTGATTTAACATCCTCAGTCATTGTCAAAACAATGACATACTCTGCCTTCGTTTGTAGAATCCGTCACAATATTTAGAAACTGTGGTGACCCGGCATACCACTGCATGGTGTAGTATGCAAGTCTGATATAACACCAATGAAACACCGTTCCACTAGTATTATATCGCTCAGAGTGGTACAACAGAAACATATGCGGGTCCAAGGCATGTCTATAGAATTACAACACAGACTCTTTACAAAAGATCAGCACAGCCTCCTACTTTACAATGAGGTAAATCTGCAAATAAACTCCAGAAGAACGACTCGTAGTCTAGTCTTATCACGAACTCTATTTGTAGAGTATTTGACTAGCTATAGAGGCTATGAATAGATTCTAGCTAAATAGGAGCTAGGTTTAGGAAACTAGTTCCCTTCTATAGCTAAACTAGGTTTACTCCTTGTTGGATCTGATATCTGACTCCTCTGACAGGGTCCTGTCTCTGGAAGTAGTTGTTGACTCCTCGGCCTTCGAGTTGCACTGTGGATCCTCCTTCAATGCCTTCATATCTAAGCAGGGGATTTAAGAGTGGGATGAGTACGAGCGTACTCAACAAGTTCATTATAGGAAATAGGTGTTTAATGCACTAGCTACGGCATTAGACCAGAAAGTCTAATACCAATGCAGGTTTTCATAATCGTTTCTTCAAAGGGTTGCTTTTATTCAGAAGAACTATGTCCGTCAGCCTTCACCGGTTTACTAGAACTTCATGGAGCTCCTTTCCGGCCGCGTTCGCAGTTCCATATCCCGGAACAGGGAGTGACAGGTCACGGTTCTTTACACTATGCAGAGGTGTGTTGCTTTACCCATAAGAGATCTTATCCTTGGTGCCAACCGAGCTTAAGTTCTCGTCCACACTTCCTTTGGTGTGAGGCCCGGTATAAGGTCTAGCCAATCATGTTCCTCCGCTACCTCGAACACCCACCCTTTGTTGCATGCCCCGACCCTGGGTCCACGCCGGTCCCATTATTCCTGTAGATTTCAAGGTGGACCCCGACCACGACGACAGTGCTGGGCTCTACCATACACTCCTACGCCGGTAGCTGCAACCCATCATAGACCGCATTACCGTGGGGAATTAGAATGGGATCCCCACCCTCCGGTTGTTCCGCAAGACACAACTGCTACGGCAAGCAATGCTTTACCGTGGGGAATTAGAATGGGATCCCCACCCTCCGGTTGTTCCGCCAGATACAACTGCTACGGTAAGCGCATCCGTTGATGAACGAGAGGTGGAAACACTTTTGACTACTCCGTCCCACTCCGGATCTTATGGTTAACACGGGTATTACGGCACAAGAATCGGCACAAGAATCACTGGCGACATTTGTTGTTTAATCCTAGATGGATATAAACCCTTGCAATGGAACCTCCACCATATCAACACAATCCATGGTTCCATTGCCCACCACATAGTCATATTCATAGTTATGAAAGTAGTGGTTTTGGTTTTTTATGCAATAGTGATAACCATAGTACTTTGCAAGTAATTTGATAGAGATAATCAAATGACATGAGCAAGTGATGAACTTGCCTTTCTTGACTACAAGATTATGCAGGCAAGGTCTTCGATACGCATTAACTCCAAATTCTGAAATATCATCATCGTCCGGTAAGGACGATGTTTAAAAGATTGGCGAGGATGCAATAATGCATAAGTATGAGATGCAATCGCTCTAAGCGTGATCTATCCCCGATGATTTAGGATTAGTGAGAGATAATGATTGGTTCAGGGTGTGTTGCACTTTTAGAGTGATTTACATACAAGGTTCTTATTCAGGTGTGATTATTTGGTATTATAAACAGGTAGATAATAGGGCATAGTAATCAATTGAGCACATAAAGAATGATAATTGGCATAATGTTCACAAGTAAAGAACAGTGGTTAGTTTTAACACTATATGGCATGGTTAATGATTAATTATCATATACTTTAAAAAGAATAACTTTTGAAGAACATGTTCTTTGATAAAGAACAAGTATGATAATTAAGTTGGTGGGATTCTATGGTTGTCTATGGTTTCATCTAGTTTCTGGAGTAGATATTAGATGGATCCCAATAAGGTTGGATTCATCAACATCTAGGGCTGGTAAGGTTGAGTTAAGCCTAGGCCTTCTAAGCAATTATTTATACAAGGTGGCTATCAGGGTTGGTTCATCTTGTTGGTGATAGCTAGCTAAGGTTGATAGGTCCTATAAGCAGGGTTGGTGTTGATTCTTTATTTACTTCAAAAGAATAACTTTTGAAGAACATACTTCTTAAGTAATGAGAAGTATATCAATTAGGGTTGAGGTGGTTTAGGTTGTACTGTTGGTTCTATTAAGTAAGGAATAATTGGCTCATGAATAGGATGGTTGATAAGTATCTTACACTAGTAGGGTTTAGTGGAACAGGGTTATGTAATGTGAAATAGTAGGTATGGTTGCTATTAGGGTTCATCACAATGGTGTGATGCTAAATAGGGATAAACAAGGATGATGGCTTTGGTAATAGGATCTAGGGTTTACACTTGGTTGACCCTACGGAATTGTTTAGGTCTGATGATGATGAACACATGGGATACCCATATATTAGTGATAGGTCTTCTACATTTTATGTGGCCAAGACAGGTGTTTATTTGCTACTAGGGTTCTATGCTTTGAAAGAATGTACCATGATCACATGCTCTAACCTAGGGTTTAGGTTAGAAGCAATTTAGGATTCACATGTAATAATGGAACTAGGGTTCCTAGTAGAGTTAGGGTTTTAGGGTTCCACATGAAATTATGAGGTTATCACTTTGTTCCTAATGGAACTATGGTTTCCTAATTACCCTATAATTATTGGATTAATAACTTCATTAATAAAGTTGAAGTTATTAATAAATTTGGAATAATAATCTTGGATTTGACATTTTATTATTTTTAATGGATTAATAATTAAGGTAATTATTAATTAGGGTTTAAATCCTTCTAATAAGGATTTAACAAAATAACAAATAAAGAAAATTAGTTTCATTGTTTTCTTTATTTATTTACTGGTTTTTATTTAATTTGGAAAGTTTTCCTAATTATTGAATTTTAATTGAATTTGGAATTAATAAATAAAGCTTAAATAACAAGTATTAAATGATTGAATTTTTATTAAAAATAAAAATTCCATATTATATTTTTATTGGATAGAGTTTTCTTTTCTAAGAATTTTAATATCTCATTTATATTTTTCTGACTTAAATTGAATTTTCTAGATTTATTTAAAGTTGCAGATATTATTGAATTTGAATTAAAATAAAAGACACTGCTAAACGCACCCAGCTGATTCTACCCCTGGTCACTGACCTGTGGGCCAGAGACACGTCAGCCGCCACGCGGCCCTTGACCGAGGTCAAAATTGCCGAGGTGGCGCTGGAGTGGCCGGCCGGCGGCCAGGCGAGGTTGACGCCGGCGATTCGGTGCTCCCGCGCCTGCGCTGAGATACCGGTTGGATGCGCGGCGCCACAGTGAGCCTAAGGGTGGCGGCGGACACGCACTACTAGGAAAAAGGCAATCAGTGGCGCACCACATATAGCCTTCAGTGGCGCACTAGTGGTGCGCCACTGCTATCACGCCACTGCTAACTCCTAGTAGTGGCGCACTAGGGGTGCGCCACTACTAGCCTGGATACGATGGCGCCTTTGCGTGGTGCGCCATTGACAGGTCCAGCGGTGCGCCACTATTACTCCAAAGTGGTGCGCCACTATTGGTCGGTGGCGATGCGCCACCACTGTCTAGACGAGGTGCGCCATCGCTACCGTTTTGCGTGCGCCATTGTTTCAGCGAGGTGGTGCACTCTGCTGCGTGTGGACGTGCGCCACTGCTGTCTCCGTGACGTGCGCCACGGCTGAGGTTCCTGGTGCGCCACCGCTAGTCTCGGAGGGGATCACGGGCGGTGCGCCACGGATCCAGTGCGGTGCGCCACTTGGATCAGCAAAGGCGCCATCGTTACTTAGTCGACGTGCGCCACTGATGGGCCACTAGTGCGCCACTGCTACGATTTCGATTTTTTTTTGTATCCTGGCAGGTATTTATACAGGTTGTATATCACAGTACAATAGCACAATACAGGATACATAACACATATAAACAACAGCACAACTTATCCATACATAATTCTTCACATTAGCCCCACATGATTCACAAGATTTCACATTAGAGAAGTTACGAGGTTACAATGCAAGTTACGGGGTTACAAAGTCGCAAATGAGCTAGTGGTTACACAAGATCGATCATCTAAAGTACAATCACATAGAAGAGAGCTAGAGTCACTACTAGCACCATCCCGATAATAGTGGTCTTCATCCGGTTCCTCCTCCGCTCCCTCCTCTCTCCCGCCAAATAGCGTGCGTATCTATCTTCGGCCTCCGCTCTAGTGGTGTACCCTTTGTAGCTGTTACCGCTAAAACGGTGAACCTGTCTCCGACACTCCTCCCGATCGTTGTAGACTCCGGGAACATTGCCCTTGTACACGACATACCACGTCATATCTGCGTACATATGCACAAGCTAAAGAAACATTAGTGCATGCGCTCATAGATGTTTGCAACGAATAAGAGCAAACTCAAAAACGATCCAAGTAGTATGAACTAAAAGGCATGCCTCATACATTGTTGGTCGGAACAAATATGAACATCCCGGGATGGCGTCGGTGAGGCAGGTAGGATGCACAAGAGATTGATATTTGTGCCATCACACCAGGCTCATGGCGTCACCCCCGAGTGTACAGTTGACCAAACATTCTAATCATTGGCACTAAAATGGAAGAAAGGCCAATGCAGTTAAGAAGTGCCAACTCAAATAAGAGACAAGTAGCTATTATGAACTAAATGGAATGCCTCATATTTTGTTGGTCGGAACAAATATTAACATTTAGAGAAGGGGTAAGTGAAACCAAGTAGGATGCACAAGAGATTGATACTTGTGTCATCGCACCAGTTCACTAGCCCCTCCCCCAAGTGTACAAGTGACCAAACATTCTAATCATCGGCATTTTAAAATACGAAAGCAAATGGAAGAATGACAAGGGCCTCATACTTTGTCGATCGAAACAAATATGAACATCCCGGGATGGCGTTAGTGAGGCCAGGTAGGATGCACAAGAGATTGATATTTGTGCCATCACACCAGGCTCACTAGCGACACCCCCGGAGTGTACATTGACCGAACATTCTAATCATCGGCCAAATGCAATTAAGAAGTGCCAACTCAAACAAGAGATAAGTAGCTACTATGAACTAAATGGAATGCCTCATACATTGTTGGTCAAAACAAATTTTAACATTCGGGGATGGAGTGAGCGAGGCCGGGTAGGATGCACAAGACATGGATATTTGTGCCATCACACCGAGCTCGCTCGCTCCACCCCCAAGTGTACAAGTGACCAACCATTCTAATCATCGGCATATGCAAACAAAATTAACGACCAAATCAAGTGCGGAAAACGACAGAGCCATATATATAAGTTCACAAACATAGCCGAACTAGTAATTAATAGCAAGTAAAGTGCTTTGGATAAAGTTTATTACAACGAAGCTCGTCTTTAGTTCACAACTACATAACTAGGCTCGCACATCAAGACTTTCTCGGAGCGTGGATAAAACCGCCGCCTTTCTTCAAGCACATCCATGAGCGGTAGTCGTCACCCTGCATTTGGAGCTTTGTGTCTATGTCACCTGTTTGACGGTGATAGCCGGCGAAGAACTCCCAGCTTCTAACGACATCTTGATGGATGATTTCACAAAACTCTACTTGGATGCGGAAGAAGTCTTGCTTGATGCCGTCGTCGGGGACCCGCGCCAATTTGTTGGCCCGGTCTACGAGATGCTCGGGTAGCGTAAGCTGCTGCTGGTCCCGTATGAACTTATCCATGTGATAGAGGGCGTAGTAGGCATCCTTGTTACTAGAAGGCGGCTTCTTGACGCAGGAAACTTTGTTTGGTGCTTGAACACATGCTTCCCGTACCTAACATTTGGCCTCTGCATGTTGCCTTTCGCTTTGACGTAGCCATTGAGAGCATCATCAAGTAGGGCCTTGACATTCGTGTAGTCCGTGGTTGACTTACCGTCCGCATCGAGGTATGTGGCCACGGAATGCTTCGGGGTTATGGAGATGAGTGTGCAGGTTTTGTCTCTGCGTAGAACACATAATGTTTAAGAACATGACGATTGAAATCTAAAAAAATCACGAGTTAAGAACGGTACGGTGAGGGCCGGGGTGACTTACTCGGGAAATACGAGCAGAGGATGTTACACTTCTTCCGGTTCGCTAGAAAGAAGTCTTTGAGGTATCCACTCGCGATTGCCGGTCTCCGGCGGTGGCCAAGTGGACGGCACGCATGTAGAAGGGGTCGGCTATCGCGATGTCCGGGATCTTGTTTCTAATGATCCGCATCGCCTTGCCGAGCGAGTATAGGCGAATGAAGGTGTAGTGCGGCGGATAAATGTTCAGCATGGCGAAGATGTCATCATACCGGCAGAAGATATTCTCCGCGAAGCCACTATCGACAAAGCCATGGCCCGAGGGCACCTTGGCAACATACACTGGGTATCCATTATCTTTCTCCCTGAGACGCCGCTCCTCCATAAACATAACACCGTCAACCGAGAGATCGCATAGGACCGGGTGCAGCATCGTACAATCTTTGAACTAGCATCCGCTCACCCGACACATGCACCCTCGCCTCTATATTCTTGGGCACTTGGTGGCCCGTCCCGAGCACGGATAGGTAACGGCGGTGGTGGCAGACTTGTCATCCTTCTTCTTTCTTTTCCGTCCCTTCGGCTTCATTTTCTTGGGACTGCATTCTCCTCTTCGCAAGCCTTCTTCAAAGTGTGTTAGGACTGATAACACTTCTCACCTCGGCTATCGGCTGAGTCTCGGTGAAATCGGCAATGGAGGCGTCTCCCGAGAATGTAATAGGCGCCGCTTGTTGCAATAGGTTTTCCCCTCGGCGGCAGCTTGAGAGGGTTGGCTGCGAGATCGTAGTCCATCACCCCAAAATCGAAGTTGCAGTCCGGGTTGGCGAACGTCTTGTCCTCGTTCGGACCATCGTTCGGATCCTGTGCCATCTGCATGTCCACATCAGCCATGTCCACATCAGCTGATTGCGGACCGTTGGGGTGGTCTTGCCATGGCTTGGCACCGGCACGGCTGGGGTGCTGTACGTAGGGTGGTGTCCCTCGCCCCCAAACGAATCTCTCTTTGGCCAAACCATGGACCAATTGAAGCAATGCTTTGGAGGGTAAGGACCTCATCTTCGTCGGCACCATGGGGTTGAAAGGGAGGTAGCACGTCGTCGTAGCCGCTAAGCACCCGAACCGGTTGAATCCTATACACGTCGGGTTGCATGGGTTTACCGTGTAATCGACGGTTGCTCGGTTGAACAATTTTGGCCTTGGCAACATCGATCAACTCGCCGTTCACAAAGCTGCAGGAGAGTGCATGGGACGTCGACGGCGGAGCTCTGCGGAAAACATGTAGGGCGTTAGGGATGGCTAGCTAGTCAAAGGCAAGGATATATATGGAAGTCATTGGCCAAGGGTTGGTTACCGTGATGGCGTCCAGCTCGGCTAAGGTCGAGGCACCGCCGGCGGCGGGCGTGCAACTGATGGAGTGGCCGCTTGTTGGCGCGGTGCCGGGCGGCGTATTATCCGTAGCGACAGGTGCATTGAGCTGAAGTAATGGCGCCGCGGGAGACACCAAGGTTGGCGCCGCGGGAGCCACCACGGTTGGCGCCGCGGGAGCCACCAAGGTTGGCGCCGCCGGAGCCACCAATGTTGGCGCCGCCGGAGACACCATTGTTGCCGCCTGCGGACTCACCGATGGCTCCACGCTGTGGGAGTTGCTGCCCGTGGCGGGAACCGGGGAGGCCCCTTTTTCCTCCCTCATACCACGCGTCCAGCACCGGCAACCAAGGTAGGGATGAGGGAGCTAAGCGTCGTGCCCACTTGGTCCTCCACTTGCCGTCTTTGCGTCCTCTCGTTGGGTCTCCACGATTTGTTGCACTTGTTGCCGCACTTGCTCCTCGACCAATGTCGGGATCTGCGCAACTTGTGCCTTGAGCTGTGCGACCTCCTTCTCATCGATGGTGGCCTTTCTCTCCTTTTTCCCCGACTTATAGTATTCTGACCATTTCATAGAGCATCCTTCGCCGACCACACGACCAGCCGACGTCGGCTTACTCAATGGATCCCTCTTCTTGTGGGCATTCAACGCCCTATTTAAAGGGTTGTCCCAAGGGGCACACTGCGAGGAGCTCGTGGACCCCGCGCCGCTACTAGCTTCCTTTTCACTTTCCGTAGCGATCTCCTTAGCCTACGGGAGGAACATGCATGAACCATTTAGAAATTTGGATTCAACAATAAGAATGCAACCATAAAGGAGCTAATTAAGCGGGTGCATTCCTTACCAGAAGAGCCTCAAACTCCTTCACATCCGGAGTGGTGGTGAGCTCCTTTGTTTTCGGGTCAATACGGTACCGGGCCAGGAGAAAGTTCCTGGTTTGCTTGTTTGTGTATTGCGGGAGGAGGGGCTCGAGGCCGTTCTTCACACGCTCCTCATCCGCGGCGTCCCATTTCGGTTGCGCCACCCTAAAACCGCCAGACCAAGTTTGTGGGTGCCTAAGTTCAGTTTTCGCATGTCCTTCCCCCACTGACTAGAATCCGACGTTGACTCGCTCTCGCACTTGATCTTGAAATCAGCGTAGTCTTGCTCGGTGATCGAGGGATTTGACTCCTTGATCTTCTCGTAACTCTCACCATTATTAATCATTTTCTTCACTCGGGTCCTCCAACTAGCGAGGGCGGTGCTCATCTTCGTGAGGGCGGCATTGTGCACTTTGTTCCGCATGAGACGCTTTTCTGAGCAGTCCACCGGGAACTCGTATCGTTCGTGTAGCTTCTTGAAGAGGAGGGTGCGCAAATTCGCTCGGTCAGGATGCCTGAGGTTCTCGGTGGTGTTCGTGACCGTGCTCCGGAGGAGGCAGCCGAGGTGGGCGGAGTACCCTTTGACTAAATCGGGGGCGCCGTTGGATGCCCAGTGGCGTTCACTTCGGTGAATGCTTGCTTCACGGTGCTGAGCACATTCGGGCGACGCTCCCTCCGTAGCTTCTTCGGTGCGCCGGTGTCATCCTCGGCGGCACCATCCGTGGTGTCATCCTCGGCGGCACCATCACTGGTGTCATCCTCGGCGGCATCGTCCGCTCGGTACTCTGGATCGGGGCCATCATCCTCGCCGTCGTCGCGGCGAGGTTGTGACTCCATCACCTCAATTTCATCGGTTAGCATCCAGAACGGCTTGCTGCCGCTGCCGCCGGCCTCTTCGTTGTTGGCCATGTTCGAACTAAGTAGGAAAAAATGCATAAAATTAGCGCAAGATTTCACGGAAAAATTGGGCATGACCTATGCTAATTTATGGACATATGAGTGCCCCATTTTCGCCGAAACGGAAATGAATCAACATTTCGGCGATAATGGGCAACTCTGTCGATCCCTGCACAAGAATATGACACCATATACACCAGCTGAGCACCATGGCACATGTACAATTGTTCCTCATATACACCAGCTGAGCACCATGGCACATGTACAATTGTTCCTCATATACACCAGCTGAGCACCATGGCACATGCACAAGAATATGACACCATATACACCAGCTGAGCACCAACAGCAAGCAAGCAGCAGCAACAGATCTAGAGCAAGCAGCAGCATGCATCAACAGCAAGCAAGCAGCAGCAGCTAGCACCATGCATCAACAACAAAGCAAAGAATAAAGCTAGCAGCTAGCAAGCATGCATCAATAGCAAGCGACAACGACTAGTAGCTAGCAGCGACTAACACCAAAGCAACAACTACCAGAAGCATCAGCCAGCCTAGCAGCCAACACCAGCGACGCTCACACCAGCACCGACAAACGGGAGACCTAAGGTGTTGCTCACCGTGAGTCGCGGGGAGTCACGGGCTACCTTGGAGGATGCGGCGGCGGTCTTCTGCAGCGGCGTTAGCAGTCGAGGGCGACGGCGCCGTGCTTTTCCTGCTCCTGCTCCAACCCTTGCAAATTTTCAAAATAAAAATTCAGTAAGCTTTGAACTCTAAAAATAAAAGAGTTACCTAGCACATGCACCTAGCAGCACCTCACCTCTAAAAAAAAGAAGCTATGATGATCGAGGCGGCGCGGCGTGCTTCTCCATTTCTTGCTCCGAGGTGCACGTGGCCGTCAGTCTTTGCTACAACTAGTGTCCGTAAACATCAAAATGAACACCGTTAGCATCAAGATTAGAACTAAATTTCAAACCAGAGAACTAAATTTCAAAGTCCAAGATACTCCAGATATCGCTAATTAGTGTGAACTAAACCAGAGAATGAACTTGTTCTTTTTATGAACTAAAACATCTTTTCCCCTTCCTTGCTTGCTACATCTGCAACAAAATAAATGGTAAAACTAAACTACAAAGAACTAGCTGCATTCCTATGAACTCCTTTTGTGAAATCAAAATTACAGAGTATTCCCGCACCTAACAACCTAGCAGCGGCAACAAGCAAGCAAGCAACCTAGAAGCAGCAAAGAAGCAAGCACATATATAGCAAGCAGCCTAGCAAGCACATAGCAAAGCAGAAGCAAGCAACCTAGCAAGCACATAGCAGCAACCTAGCAAGCACATAGCAGCAGCAGCAAGCAACCTAGCAAGCACATAGTACCTAGAATACAGATGAAATCCTCATGCTGCAGTTTACGGTGTTCATTCCAAAACAAAACCTTGCAAGATATATACTATAGCAGCCAAATACAGACACAACACCAACTACATATTTACCATGAATTTCTTTGATCAGCCAAATGAAGCAAGTGTGCTATTTGTATGAACAGAACCACAAAACTAGATATGAACATGCCCACATTCAAGAATGGTTTCACCTTTTCCTCCTATTTTCTTATAGTGGAATACAAGTTTAATAATCACTCAATACTGCTTGATATATTAATGTAAAATACCTTAAACAGAGTCATATATTCACCTTATCCTAATGTAATGCTAGCAGTATTGCTCCTCTAAGGAAAATTATATCCTCAAATTAAGTTTTAGCATGCACGCCAACCCACTTCTCAGCATCTAGGCCTAACACGCTGTTGAAATATATTGACCCACTTCACAGGTTCTCCTCTAAGGAGCAGCAGTTCTTTTCTTTTTTGTGCTTAGATCATGTTTGGTGATAAGCATCAATATGTCCATTACCTTTGATTTTTCTTCGATAACACACAGCAATACAAAGCATACGAGTGCTACTATCGTGGATTGTAAAGCTCATGCCAAACAGGCTCTAGTGCACACACGGGAGAACAGATTCACAAGGCGAGGTGCTAGGTGCATGTAAAAAATCCTAGCAGCGAGAGGAGGGAAGCAGCAGCAGTAAGAAACCTACCTTGGAAGGATGCGGTGGTGGCGTCAGCGGTCGAGGGCGGCACGGCGTGCTTCTCCCGCTGCTGCTCCAGGACGCTTGCGTGGCGTGCTGCTCCTCCGTGGCGAGGTCGGGGACGAGGTCGCAGACGAGGTGCTGCTCCTCCGCGGCGAGGTCGAGGACAAGGTCGCAGACGAGGTGGGAGAGGCGGTCGCCGGCGGTAAATCGAGGAGGAGAGGCCACCGGTGGGAGGAGGGGGATCGAGGTCGAGGGATCGGCCGCCGGGGTCGAGGAGGCGTTGCTCGGGGAGGGTGGCGGCCGCCGGTGGGAGGTGGCGTCACTCGGGGAGGGTGGCAGCGCGAGGCGGATCGAGGGACGGCGGCGTCGCTCGGGGAAGGAGGGACGGCGGCGTCGCTCAGGGCAGGTGGGATCTGGTCGAACGGGGGAAGAAAGGGGAAATTTCACTAAGTCCCCTGACGCCTTAGCAATAGCGCACCTCTCGGGGTGCGCCACTATGAGGCTTAGCAATGGCGCACCTCTAGGGGTGCGCCACTGCCTCTTTATGGCTGGGTCAAAAGAATAACGCGGGGATTGACATATCCCGCTTAGTACCGCATCGGCTCTGTCCCTGGTTGGTTTGTGCCAAACCCCCGCCGCCGGGTTCGAACCACAGCGGCCCCAATTTTTTTTCCTTTTCTTTTTAAATTGATTTAACACTATAATAAACATCCAAAATAGCATAATACACCAAAATAAAAGGCATAAATAATTATAATTATGTAGAATAGTTAAAATACTATAGAATCTATAAAATATCCAAAAATATAAATTATATGTCTATTTTGATCGGTACAATGTGTAGATTAACAATATGACATCCGTTATTCATACAAGAAAATGATACATAATTATCTTTTCACAATCTTCTTGCCCTTCTTTCTCGCGGTTGAATAATTTAGCCCCGGAACTCCTAGACTTCTTCTCTTGAATGGACGGCCTTTAGGTAGGGTGGTCCTGCTTCTTCTTGTTGTGTATGGTTCTTCATCATCGTCGTCATCATCTTCCATCTTCGGATCGCCATACTGGTCAAAGTCTAGCTCGTTGGCGGCTCCATCCATTCCGATGATGCTCCTTTTGCCTCTCCTCACGATAACACGGCTGGGCTTTTGCGGGTCGGTAATGAAGAAGCATTGGTCCACTTGGGAAGCTAGTACCCATGGCTCATATTTCGCGGTGACCTTTGCATTTCAAATCCCTGCAAACAAACACATGCAACACATGTGTGGATCGGAGGCTTTGCATATACAACACATGTGGAGGCTTCGCATACAACACACATGCACGTGATCGAGACGATTTTCGCGCATGCGCACATATGTGTGTGTGCAAGACGATCGGAACCGGTCACACACAAAGCATAAAACCAACAAAGTTACCGATACGGCGAGACCTAGAGTGTTGGATGAGGTAAAAAGTTGAGATTGAGTAGGGTATTAAGCTAAGAAAGCTTCACCATTACTTACCTATTAAGCTAAGACATAGCAATGGCGCACTACTAAGTGGTGCGCCACTGCTACGCCTCTCATCTCTAAAAAGGGGCTATGGCCACCCCCTAGCAGTGGCGCACCTAATGACATGCGCCATAGGTAACCTATGTAGCGATGGCGCACCACAGCAGTGCGCCATTGCTAAGCCTATCATCTCTAAACGGTCTCTGGACACCTCCTAGCAGTGGCGCACCTCTACAACGTGCGCCATAGGTAAGGAATGTAGCAGTGGCGCACCCCATAGACGTGCGCCACTACTAGGTTGGGGGAGGATCTGGCCTCCTGTCACCACTTACTTATGGCGCACCAGAATCAAGGTGCGCCACTACTACTTTTGTAACAGTGGCCCACCGTTTTGTGGTGCGCCACTGCTAAGTACTAGTGGCGCACGGCAGCCATGGTGCGCCACTGATGGCAGTCTTACGGCTAGGCCTTTTCCTAGTAGTGACGGGTTCACGACGCGGCGACGCTACGGCGAGCTAGTAAGCGAGGCGAGCATGCCATTCGGTAGAGGAGCTCACCGCGGTTTCGACGGGCGTGTCGGCGAGGCTGGCGGTGGTCTACATCGACGGCGAGCGTCGGGGTCTGATGGTGACCGGAGGGGAAACGATGACCCGATTCGTCGGGTGTAGGGCTTCCCGGCAAGCACGCGTTGACGAGGGGGTTGCTGGGGACGAGGCGAAGCTCCAGAGCTTCACGGCGATGCTCGAGGTGGCCCTAATCGGCGGCGATGAAGATGGCCGGGTGAGCTAGGGTTTCGAAATTGGGGAGAAATGGGCAGAGAAGAGGAAACTGGAGGGCTCCCGCGCGCTTTATAGCTTCTAGGCCGTGCGCTGGCGGTCAATATCGTCGGCGACGACCACGGGACGTGGCCTTCACAGCGCCGTGGCGCTCTCCTGGACGTCGACGGTGGTGAAGACAAAGGTGGCGACCTCGTCTTCGGTCTTATCCAACGAAGGGGTATTTGGGCTGGGTCTGTGATGGTCTGGGCCGAGTGTTGGGCTGCTGCTGGGCTCTGGTGTTGGGCTCGGCAGCTGGGCTGCTGCGGCCAGGTAAGCTCTTTTCCCTCTCTTTCTTTTATCTATTTTCCTTTTTCTGTTTTATAATTCTGTTTAGAATTCAAATTTGAATTCTTTTCTATTTTGCAGGTCTTACTTATTTGAAACATATAAGGATTAGTTCAAGAGACTGCAAGGTCTTGAGTGGTGTATTTGCAAATTTAATGTGGCACCATAACATTGGTTTAATTATTATTATTGGTATTTGAATTTCAATACCCCTATGGACATGAATTTGAATATTATCTTTGGGAATATTCAAATTGTTTTCCAATTGGTAGTTTTCTTACTTAGTAATATTTCTTGTTTTATTTGGTATTGCTTTGCAAGAAATAAGTTGCCAAGTAAGGTTTGTTTATGGAGTTATATTAAGTAAGTGACTAAATGGCATGATTTCATGTGCTAAAAATATCTCTAAGGACTTGATCTCTCATTTGAGATTGTTGGTCACTTACACATGAATTTATGTGAGCACTTGCTTGTTAAGGTCTTGTGAGGTTTATCTTAATTTCTATTTCAAGTTTAATACTTGTACTATTATTTTAATAACACCTCGAAATACTTAGAGTAGGTATTACTCTCATCAGGGTTTGGTTTTGATTCTAATGATAAGTGGTTGATTACCACTTATGGGTTTGAATTATTAAATATAGCACAAGGTTAATCTTTGGTTCATAATTGAAACCAAAGATATAGTTTGTGAGCAATTTCTAAGGTTCTACTGAGATTCACCTAATGGCAATTGGTTTGAATCTCATCTATGGCCTGGTTTGTTTTATGATCACCATAGTGATACATAAACTAGGGTTGAGGTTTAATTCAAGGTGGTGAGATGAGATGACACCATATTGCATGTGCTAGGGTTAATCTCCCCTAACCAAGATAATATGGTTACTTTCTTACTTGCTTCTGTGCTCATTTAATTACTAAGGATTTGAGAATTGGTTTTATCTTCTACCAATTAACTACAATTATTATCCTTAATTTATCATTAAATTAACTACATTGGTTATAGTTCTTTTTATAGTTAACTTTGGTCTTATGGATGAATGGTTTCTCACCATATTAAGTATGGAGTTTTACTCTAAGGTTTTCTTAGGTTCTTTAATTTATGAGACATAGATATGGTAGGATTCTACTTATGATTACCAAGTGATTCACAAGTAAAAGATAAGATATAAACCTAGGGTTGCTTACTAGTTATCTTCCTATAATTTCATGTGGGAATGAAATCTACTTATTCTAGTAGGGTTTAACTTATCCTCACATACATCAAGTTCTTAGGGTTTATGATCATTCACCAATTGATAATGATCAAGGTTTGGCTTCCTAAAGTATCTCTTATGAAATGAGTTTCTCACTTCTATGATCAAGCATTGTCTTGATCCACTAGGGTATAGTACTTCTATTTCACTTTCTAGAATGGAACTTCTATGGTTTCATTAGTTTATATCCCAGGAGAATACCTGAGATATTCTACTAGAGTTCTACTCACTCAATGATGATTTAATTATCAGGGCATATGGATAGTTCTCTCCCTCAAACTCAAGTGTTGCCTTAACTAACTTGAGTGTAACACCATAATTGATCCCTCAAGAATGGATTATTCTAGGTTATGGTGTACTCCTAATACTCTAGTTCAATGGTTGTCTTTTATTCTTAAATAGATAAAGCTAGGTTTTATATGATTGGTCTCTCTCATTTTGGAAAGGACTTTAGTACTAACTTAAGGTTAGGCTCCATAGGGATTGATGTGATCATCAATATCTATGTTTAACATAAATGGTTTCTCTCTCTAGGCATGTCTTGAATAATATCCTAGGGTTTCTCTTAGAAATGATGATTTGAATACTTGGATGTATATCCAAGGTTTTGCTCCAGGTTTGTTAATGCTTCTCTAATAATTACTATAGAACTCTCACCTCTCTAAGTTTGATGTGTAATAACTTGGAATGGAGAAGAATATCTATTTCTGGAGTGGATCTTCTTGTTATAATTCCAATGTGGAAGTGGAGTGAATACCATGAGGTTTCATGGTAGGGTTATGGATTAGTTTAAGACATGAAGAAGATAAGTGAAGAATAGTTTCTCCAATTATTGTTACTTGATTTCCAATTAAATGGATGTTCATATGTTATGGCAAGGATTACCATATTATAATCTTTTATAAGATCAAGCAATTGATCATTGAGTAAAGTGTTGTTGTGTTGATTATTAGTTCCATTTGATCTAACCCCTTAGATCAAATCATCTTTACCCAAAACAAGGTTTTAGCAAAGTCACATTGAGGTTTATAGCGCTTGACTTGATGAGCTACTTCAATTCCACCAAGGTCAAGTGAAACTTCGCCATCGTGATCATTATACTTTAAAGCGTGAAAATTCCCCAGATTTTCTATGCATGAATGCAATGCACACATCTGTTTCCTCTATATTTGTAACCCCATTACCTGGGATATTACAGTCTCTACCCCTTAAACTAAACTTCGTCCTCGAAGTTTGAACTCTCTCACGTTTCCGAAGTGTGGTTCTGACTTATGCAGACTTAAGCTTTTCTAGAACTCCGTGGTGATCTAACTGGATATAATTGAATATATCCCTTGTCCATATTCTTCCTGGAATCCATTAGGGTTTGTCTCTGAACCATGGTTCTTACTTTGATTCATTGATTTCTTCCAATATCATTATCCTGTTTCCTTTCTCATTGAATATTCAATTATTGGGATTTCTTCTTATCCTAACAGTCTTAATTGAAGACTAATTGGATAACATTCTCCTATTTGATAAAATAGGTCTTTGTTTTCCCTTACTACCAAAACTGCAAGAATGGTCTTTAGTAAGGTATTTACCATGGAAATGGTTTTGATTGTTTATTTTCCTAAGAATGGATTAGACTCATTTAGTCCATCCAATCATGGTTTATAGTTGATACCTATAACTATTTGGAGTTATTTAGGTTCCATGAAAGGAATCATTCTATTAGTCTTTGATATTGGTATGTTCAATCGTCTTCATTCTTTGGCCATCTTGGGCTTTATTGGTCTACGGTATTTCCTTCGTCCAACTTCATTAAACTTAGCTTACTTGAGCTATCGTACTTCTGAGTAAATATTACTCACTTTCTCAAGTTATTGTCCACTTCTTACTTCCTCGAGGTATGAACCTCGGCTTCTGGTCTGACATCCCTCTGAAAGTAGTGTTCAACAATCTTATGAAAATAAGATCGAACTACCTCTCAGTTCAGACCTTCTGCTTCTCTCTAGCTTAAAGTAATGAGTCATTGTACATCCAACTCAATCTTTACTCTACCCCTTCGAGTTTCCTTATGGTCTTCAACTCCTTTTCTTCCAACTATTGGACTTATGGTTGGAATATTGGTCTAAGTATAGCTTTGGTTTGTACTTCTTCTAAGGTCTCATGAAGTATGTTTGTGGTATATCCACTCAGTTTGTGGACATCCAATGTGAATCCTTCGACTAAATGATTATAGGTCATTGTTATTTGGTTAACAAAATTTTATTTGTTCACAACTTCTTGGTACAAATAATCCAATGGTGGACTACTTGATACCAATTATGGCTGTTTGTTATCTGAAAATAGATTCTATTATAGGTTCTGATCAACTGGACGAGACATCTTCTACTTTATCTCGCAGTATTGATCCTATACCAATTGGGGTCTCCTGATATCAACTATGGTCTTCTTATATCTGCTATGGTTTCATAGGTCATCTTTCTTTCTTCAGGGTTTATTTTGCAAGAAAACCAATAGCTGACACTATGAATATAGTATCCTAAGTGATTTCCCATGCATTCCCTCCTCTGTGTTGACTATGGATCTGCTTCAGCTTCACCACAATCACCATATTTCTCACCTTCATGCTTCTTACGTACTAAAGTACTCCTCTGTTGAGGCAAAGCATGAGTTTTGGTTGATACTTCCTTCTGAATATTGTGGTTGCTTCCCACAACTTTGTTTCCTTTATCTGATGAACCTTCATCTTGTCTTCAGAATTTTCAGAATTCGTCACTTCCTCACACGAATACCATTACCCTCTAGATCTATAGCATCAAGTAATAACTTGATATTGCAACATGCATTTGCATATCAAAGTCAAACTTCATGTATGGATCTAGTCAAACAATGAAAATCCAATAAAATCCAAGAAGATTCAGCTTTGTGCATATAATACACACCATCATAAGCCTGAATAAAATAGTTGAGTAAGACATCGCTAAACATCAGGCTCTGATGTGTAGTATATAACACCACATAAGATAGGTTTATATCGTGATACTCAGCACGAGTAGATGGGGTTCTACTATTTTTCTCAATATTTACCTTAATTGCACAATTGCAATGAGATAAACTTGAAACAAAGTGGTTTGGGATAGTTGTGGTTGACCTAAAGTTCTTTGGAAGAATCAACTTAGCTTCCATTTTGTTGAGGACTACTTCACATGATGTATCTAAGTTCTAACTTTGCTACTCTAAACACATAACTATGGAAATATAGTTCCTATACTTCCAAGTGTTTCTATCATAAGACTATGGTCATGATGTGCTTGGCACACTTCCCATATCTTTGGAACACAGTTCTTGCACTAATGTCTGGCTTCTTATTGTACTCCTCCTAAATATTTTAGATGTTCATCAAATAATGATCCCGAGGTGAATCATATATGATTACTATTCCTACCAAGTAAGTAGGCATATTTTATTCCTATCTCTCTTCCTTACCTCCCATGATTGACTCATCATGGTCTATACTACCTCACATAACTCCTAGTTATTACTTACTATCAATTGTTTCACATGTCTAGATAACTTTACTTACTCATTACTTATCTTGGTCTGATATCTTAATTATCTTTATCACTTGATATTACTTCTATTACAGGTCTGAATGACTTTTACTTAATCATAACATGTGTTGGTACACATCTTCCAATAGGATATCTTCCTTATGGTTGTATCCTCTCTTTGGACTACCATGTATTGTATACCAACTGTGATCTACTCATCTATTGTTCTAAGGACTTATTGATGTGCTACATGTTTAGGATTAGCTAAGTAACTTCACTTAGGAAAGATAGGTAAGAAATGTTGACTCAAGTGTGTCAGGATTATTCTCAAGTGAATATCCATCTCAAGTCATAAGAAGTATTTGGTTTACCTAGGACAACTTCCTATAGACACTACCAATCCTATAGGTCTCCATTAAAGGGTTTTAATCCTAAGGTCAAAGCATTTGCTCTGATACCAACTGTGGTGACCCGGCATACCACTGCATGGTGTAGTATGCAAGTCTGATATAACACCAATGAAACACCGTTCCACTAGTATTATATCGCTCAGAGTGGTACAACAGAAACATATGCGGGTCCAAGGCATGTCTATAGAATTACAACACAGACTCTTTACAAAAGATCAGCACAGCCTCCTACTTTACAATGAGGTAAATCTGCAAATAAACTTCAGAAGAACGACTCGTAGTCTAGTCTTATCACGAACTCTATTTGTAGAGTATTTGACTAGCTATAGAGGCTATGAATAGATTCTAGCTAAATAGGAGCTAGGTTTAGGAAACTAGTTCCCTTCTATAGCTAAACTAGGTTTACTCCTTGTTGGATGTGATATCTGACTCCTCTGACAGGGTCCTGTCTCTGGAAGTAGTTGTTGACTCCTCGGCCTTCGAGTTGCACTGTGGATCCTCCTTCAATGCCTTCATATCTAAGCAGGGGATTTAAGAGTGGGATGAGTACGAGCGTACTCAACAAGTTCATTATAGGAAAGAGGTGTTTAATGCACTAGCTACGGCATTAGACCAGAAAGTCTAATACCAATGCAGGTTTTCATAATCGTTTCTTCAAAGGGTTGCTTTTATTCAGAAGAACTATGTCCGTCAGCCTTCACCGGTTTACTAGAACTTCATGGAGCTCCTTTCCGGCCGCGTTCGCAGTTCCATATCCCGGAACAGGGAGTGACAGGTCACGGTTCTTTACACTCTGCAGAGGTGTGTTGCTTTACCCATAAGAGATCTTATCCTTGGTGCCAACCGAGCTTAAGTTCTCGTCCACACTTCCTTTGGTGTGAGGCCCGGTATAAGGTCTAGCCAATCATGTTCCTCCGCTACCTCGAACACCCACCCTTTGTTGCATGCCCCGACCCTGGGTCCACGCCGGTCCCATTATTCCTGTAGATTTCAAGGTGGACCCCGACCACGACGACAGTGCTGGGCTCTACCATACACTCCTACGCCGGTAGCTGCAACCCATCATAGACCGCATTACCGTGGGGAATTAGAATGGGATCCCCACCCTCCGGTTGTTCCGCAAGACACAACTGCTACGGCAAGCAATGCTTTACCGTGGGGAATTAGAATGGGATCCCCACCCTCCGGTTGTTCCGCCAGATACAACTGCTACGGTAAGCGCATCCGTTGATGAACGAGAGGTGGAAACACTTTTGACTACTCCGTCCCACTCCGGATCTTATGGTTAACACGGGTATTACGGCACAAGAATCACTGGCGACATTTGTTGTTTAATCCTAGATGGATATAAACCCTTGCAATGGAACCTCCACCATATCAACACAATCCATGGTTCCATTGCCCACCACATAGTCATATTCATAGTTATGAAAGTAGTGGTTTTGGTTTTTTATGCAATAGTGATAACCATAGTACTTTGCAAGTAATTTGATAGAGATAATCAAATGACATGAGCAAGTGATGAACTTGCCTTTCTTGACTACAAGATTATGCAGGCAAGGTCTTCGATACGCATTAACTCCAAATTCTGAAATATCATCATCGTCCGGTAGATTGGCGAGGATGCAATAATGCATAAGTATGAGATGCAATCGCTCTAAGCGTGATCTATCCCCGATGATTTAGGATTAGTGAGAGATAATGATTGGTTCAGGGTGTGTTGCACTTTTAGAGTGATTCACATACAAGGTTCTTATTCAGGTGTGATTATTTGGTATTATAAACAGGTAGATAATAGGGCATAGTAATCAATTGAGCACATAAAGAATGATAATTGGCATAATGTTCACAAGTAAAGAACAGTGGTTAGTTTTAACACTATATGGCATGGTTAATGATTAATTATCATATACTTTAAAAAGAATAACTTTTGAAGAACATGTTCTTTGATAAAGAACAAGTATGCTAATTAAGTTGGTGGGATTCTATGGTTGTCTATGGTTTCATCTAGTTTCTGGAGTAGATATTAGATGGATCCCAATAAGGTTGGATTCATCAACATCTAGGGCTGGTAAGGTTGAGTTAAGCCTAGGCCTTCTAAGCAATTATTTATACAAGGTGGCTATCAGGGTTGGTTCATCTTGTTGGTGATAGCTAGCTAAGGTTGATAGGTCCTATAAGCAGGGTTGGTGTTGATTCTTTATTTACTTCAAAAGAATAACTTTTGAAGAACATACTTCTTAAGTAATGAGAAGTATATCAATTAGGGTTGAGGTGGTTTAGGTTGTACTGTTGGTTCTATTAAGTAAGGAATAATTGGCTCATGAATAGGATGGTTGATAAGTATCTTACACTAGTAGGGTTTAGTGGAACAGGGTTATGTAATGTGAAATAGTAGGTATGGTTGCTATTAGGGTTCATCACAATGGTGTGATGCTAAATAGGGATAAACAAGGATGATGGCTTTGGTAATAGGATCTAGGGTTTACACTTGGTTGACCCTATGGAATTGTTTAGGTCTGATGATGATGAACACATGGGATACCCATATATTAGTGATAGGTCTTCTACATTTTATGTGGCCAAGACAGGTGTTTATTTGCTACTAGGGTTCTATGCTTTGAAAGAATGTACCATGATCACATGCTCTAACCTAGGGTTTAGGTTAGAAGCAATTTAGGATTCACATGTAATAATGGAACTAGGGTTCCTAGTAGAGTTAGGGTTTTAGGGTTCCACATGAAATTATGAGGTTATCACTTTGTTCCTAATGGAACTATGGTTTCCTAATCACCCTATAATTATTGGATTAATAACTTCATTAATAAAGTTGAAGTTATTAATAAATTTGGAATAATAATCTTGGATTTGACATTTTATTATTTTTAATGGATTAATAATTAAGGTAATTATTAATTAGGGTTTAAATCCTTCTAATAAGGATTTAACAAAATAACAAATAAAGAAAATTAGTTTCATTGTTTTCTTTATTTATTTACTGGTTTTTATTTAATTTGGAAAGTTTTCCTAATTATTGAATTTTAATTGAATTTGGAATTAATAAATAAAGCTTAAATAACAAGTATTAAATGATTGAATTTTTATTAAAAATAAAAATTCCATATTATATTTTTATTGGATAGAGTTTTCTTTTCTAAGAATTTTAATATCTCATTTATATTTTTCTGACTTAAATTGAATTTTCTAGATTTATTTAAAGTTGCAGATATTATTGAATTTGAATTAAAATAAAAGACACTGCTAAACGCACCCAGCTGATTCTACCCCTGGTCACTGACCTGTGGGCCAGAGACACGTCAGCCGCCACGCGGCCCTTGACCGAGGTCAAAATTGCCGAGGTGGCGCTGGAGTGGCCGGCCGGCGGCCAGGTGAGGTTGACGCCGGCGATTCGGTGCTCCCGCGCCTGCGCTGAGATACCGGTTGGATGCGCGGCGCCACAGTGAGCCTAAGGGTGGCGGCGCCCCCATCTATTGGTCACCGGAGTAACTCCGGCGAGCACGAACAACGGCGGCGGACACGGGTTCACGATGCGGCGACGCTACGGCGAGCTAGTAAGCGAGGCGAGCATGCCATTCGGTAGAGGAGCTCACCGCGGTTCCGACGGGCGTGTCGGCGAGGCTGGCGGTGGTCTACATCGACGGCGAGCGTCGGGGTCTGATGGTGACCGGTGGGGAAACGATGACCCGATTCGTCGGGTGTAGGGCTTCCCGGCAAGCACGCGTTGACGAGGGGGTTGCTGGGGACGAGGCGAAGCTCCAGAGCTTCACGGCGATGCTCGAGGTGGCCCTAATCGGCGGCGATGAAGATGGCCGGGCGAACTAGGGTTTCGAAATTGGGGAGAAATGGGCAGAGAAGAGGAAACTGGAGGGCTCCCGCGCGCTTTATAGCTTCTAGGCCGTGCGTTGGCGGTCAATATCGTCGGCGACGACCACGGGACGTGGCCTTCACAGTGCCGTGGCGCTCTCCTGGACGTCGACGGTGGCGAAGACGAAGGTGGCGACCTCGTCTTCGGTCTTATCCAACGAAGGGGTATTTGGGCCGGGTCTGTGATGGTCTAGGCCGAGTGTTGGGCTGCTGCTGGGCTCTGGTGTTGGGCCCGGCAGCTGGGCTGCTGCGGCCAGGTAAGCTCTTTTCCCTCTCTTTCTTTTATCTATTTTCCTTTTTCTATTTTATAATTCTGTTTAGAATTCAAATTTGAATTCTTTTCTATTTTGCAGGTCTTACTTATTTGAAACATATAAGGATTAGTTCAAGAGACTGCAAGGTCTTGAGTGGTGTATTTGCAAATTTAATGTGGCACCATAACATTGGTTTAATTATTATTATTGGTATTTGAATTTCAATACCCATATGGACATGAATTTGAATATTATCTTTGGGAATATTCAAATTGTTTTCCAATTGGTAGTTTTCTTACTTAGTAATATTTCTTGTTTTATTTGGTATTGCTTTGCAAGAAATAAGTTGCCAAGTAAGGTTTGTTTATGGAGTTATATTAAGTAAGTGACTAAATGGCATGATTTCATGTGCTAAAAATATCTCTAAGGACTTGATCTCTCATTTGAGATTGTTGGTCACTTACACATGAATTTATGTGAGCACTTGCTTGTTAAGGTCTTGTGAGGTTTATCTTAATTTCTATTTCAAGTTTAATACTTGTACTATTATTTTAATAACACCTCGAAATACTTAGAGTAGGTATTACTCTCATCAGGGTTTGGTTTTGATTCTAATGATAAGTGGTTGATTACCACTTATGGGTTTGAATTATTAAATATAGCACAAGGTTAATCTTTGGTTCATAATTGAAACCAAAGATATAGTTTGTGAGCAATTTCTAAGGTTCTAATGAGATTCACCTAATGGCAATTGGTTTGAATCTCATCTATGGCCTGGTTTGTTTTATGATCACCATAGTGATACATAAACTAGGGTTGAGGTTTAATTCAAGGTGGTGAGATGAGATGACACCATATTGCATGTGCTAGGGTTAATCTCCCCTAACCAAGATAATATGGTTACTTTCTTACTTGCTTCGTGCTCATTTAATTACTAAGGATTTGAGAATTGGTTTTATCTTCTACCAATTAACTACAATTATTATCCTTAATTTATCATTAAATTAACTACATTGGTTATAGTTCTTTTTATAGTTAACTTTGGTCTTATGGATGAATGGTTTCTCACCATATTAAGTATGGAGTTTTACTCTAAGGTTTTCTTAGGTTCTTTAATTTATGAGACATAGATATGGTAGGATTCTACTTATGATTACCAAGTGATTCACAAGTAAAAGATAAGATATAAACCTAGGGTTGCTTACTAGTTATCTTCCTATAATTTCATGTGGGAATGAAATCTACTTATTCTAGTAGGGTTTAACTTATCCTCACATACATCAAGTTCTTAGGGTTTATGATCATTCACCAATTGATAATGATCAAGGTTTGGCTTCCTAAAGTATCTCTTATGAAATGAGTTTCTCACTTCTATGATCAAGCATTGTCTTGATCCACTAGGGTATAGTACTTCTATTTCACTTTCTAGAATGGAACTTCTATGGTTTCATTAGTTTATATCCCAGGAGAATACCTGAGATATTCTACTAGAGTTCTACTCACTCAATGATGATTTAATTATCAGGGCATATGGATAGTTCTCTCCCTCAAACTCAAGTGTTGCCTTAACTAACTTGAGTGTAACACCATAATTGATCCCTCAAGAATGGATTATTCTAGGTTATGGTGTACTCCTAATACTCTAGTTCAATGGTTGTCTTTTATTCTTAAATAGATAAAGCTAGGTTTTATATGATTGGTCTCTCTCATTTTGGAAAGGACTTTAGTACTAACTTAAGGTTAGGCTCCATAGGGATTGATGTGATCATCAATATCTATGTTTAACATAAATGGTTTCTCTCTCTAGGCATGTCTTGAATAATATCCTAGGGTTTCTCTTAGAAATGATGATTTGAATACTTGGATGTATATCCAAGGTTTTGCTCCAGGTTTGTTAATGCTTCTCTAATAATTACTATAGAACTCTCACCTCTCTAAGTTTGATGTGTAATAACTTGGAATGGAGAAGAATATCTATTTCTGGAGTGGATCTTCTTGTTATAATTCCAATGTGGAAGTGGAGTGAATACCATGAGGTTTCATGGTAGGGTTATGGATTAGTTTAAGACATGAAGAAGATAAGTGAAGAATAGTTTCTCCAATTATTGTTACTTGATTTCCAATTAAATGGATGTTCATATGTTATGGCAAGGATTACCATATTATAATCTTTTATAAGATCAAGCAATTGATCATTGAGTAAAGTGTTGTTGTGTTGATTATTAGTTCCATTTGATCTAACCCCTTAGATCAAATCATCTTTACCCAAAACAAGGTTTTAGCAAAGTCACATTGAGGTTTATAGCGCTTGACTTGATGAGCTACTTCAATTCCACCAAGGTCAAGTGAAACTTCAGTTACTGTGACTGTTATACTTTAAAGCGCGAAAATTCCCCAGATTTTCTATGCATGAATGCAATGCACACATCTGTTTCCTCTATATTTGTAACCCCATTACCTGGGATATTACAGAAACTCATCTAATCTAGCATAGACAACTTCTAGCTCATTGTGCTACCTTTTAAACAACACTTAGTCCAATTTGAGATTTGAAATTTTATATGTGACAAAACCAATATCGGTGCAACATCTTACAGCGATTTGTTTGTCATTTCTCCATACAAAACTATATTTATATATCCTTGGTTCTTCTTAAGTACTCAAGAATATTCTTACTGTTTTTCAATGATCATCACATGAATCATTCTGGTACATGCTCATAACACTTTTAAGAGCACAGGACATCTGATTGTGTACATATTATTCGTGATCTATAATCACTCATGTGTTACTCATTGAGTTTAAGATACACTCAAGTCTTGTTAAACCTTTACATGACAAGAACATTTTCTTAATATTTCTATATTGAACTACTTCAATATCCATTTTATGTACTTTGATTTAAACTTATTATGTGTTTCAATCTATCTTCATAGATCTTGACACTAAATTTGTTTCAGTCCATATCCTTTCATTGAAATTAATTCTCAATAAAACCTTTTTAATCAAGTATATAATTACATCATTTATAACCAACTATATGTCATCTACATAAATTATTATAAATATGTCTCAGTGATACGTCTCCAACGTATCTATAATTTCCGATGTTCCATGCTTGTTTTATGACAATACCAACATGTTTTGTTCACACTTTATATCATTTTTATGCGTTTTCCGGAACTAACCTATTGACGAGATGCCGAGAGGCCGATTCTTGTTTTCTGTTTTTGGTTTCGAAATCCTAGTAACGAAATATTCTCGGAATCGGACGAAATCAACGCCCAAGTTCCTATTTTCATCGGAAGCATCCAGAACACCCGGGAAGGACCAGAGGGGAGCCCTGGGGGCCCCACACCACACCCCGGCGCGGCCAGGGGGGGGGGGGGCGCGCCCCCCTATAGTGTGGGCCCCCCAGAGACCCCCCGACTCCGATTCTTCGCCTATTTAAGCCGTCGTGACCTAAAACCTCGACACCAATTGACGAAACTCCAGAAAGACTCCAGGGGCGCCGCCGCCATCGCGAAACTCCAATTCGGGGGACAGAACTCTCTGTTAGGCACCTGCCGGACGGGGAATTGCCCCCGGAGCCATCTCCACCGCCGTCTTCACCGCCATCTTCACCGCCATCGCTGCCCCCATGATGAGGAGGGAGTAATTCACCCCTGAGGCTGAGGGCTTCGCTGTAGCTATGTGGTTCATCTCTCTCCCATGTACCTCAATACAATAATCTCATGAGCTGCTTTACATGATTGAGATTCATATGAGTTTTGTATCACAATTTATCTATGTGCTACTCTAGTGATGTTATTAAAGTAGTTCTATTCCTCCTGCACGTGTGTAAAGGTGACTAGTGTGTGCACCGTGTGGTTCTTGTCGTAGGCTATGATCATGATCTCTTGTAGATTGTGGAGTTAATTATTACTATGATGGTATTGATGTGATCTATTCCTCCTACATATGCATGAAGGCGATAGTGTGCATGCTATGTTAGTACTTGGTTTAGTCTTTTGATCTATCTTACACTATAAGGTTACTAAATATGAACAAATTGTGGAGCTTGTTAACTCCGGCATTGAGGGTTCGTGTAATCCTACGCAATGCGTTCATCATCCAACAAAAGTGTAGAGTATGCATTTATCCATTCTGTTATGTGATCAATGTTGAGAGTGTCCACTAGTGAAAGTGTAATCCCTAGGCCTTGTTCCTAAATATCGCTATCGCTGCTTGTTTCTTGTTTTCTTGTGTTACTACTGCTGCAATACTACCACCATCAACTACACGCCGGCAAGCTATTTTCTCGGCACCGTTGCTACCGCTCTTATATATTCATACCACCTGTATTTCACTATCTCTTCGCCGAACTAGTGCACCTATTAGGTGTGTTGGGGACACAAGAGACTTCTTGCTTTGTGGTTGCGGGGTTGCATGAGAGGGATATCTTTGACCTCTTCCTCCACGAGTTCGATAAACCTTGGGTATCCACTTAAGGGAAAACTTGTCATTGTTCTACAAACCTCTGCTCTTGGAGGCCCAACACTGTCTGAGGAAAGGAGGGGGAACGTAGACATCAAGCACTTTTTGGGCGCCGTTGCCGGGGAGGAAAGGTAAAAGGCACTCATACTCCGGTTCCTGGGTAAAGTACTTTTCTGGCGCCATTGTGTTTGTGCTCGAAGCTATTTCCTTTAGATCCTGCAATTGCAACTTTTTGTTTCTTGTTTACACTAGTTAGGCATAATGGAAAACAACAAAAAAATTAGTGAGCTTTTTAATCTTTTTCCTGATTTAGAATTGTTTGATGCGAAAATTAAAAAACCTATGGAACCTTATTTGCATGCTAGTAGCGATGTTATTAGTATGAATGCAATTACTGCTAATGCTATGAAGAAGTCTAAGCTTGGGGAAGCTAGTTTTTGTGGTCTTTTTAGCTTCCCATCTTTAGGGGAGAAAATTTGTTCTGATAATGCTTTATCTCCCATATGCGATAACTCTAATAATACTTCTGATATTTTAAATCCACCTGCTGAAAGTATTCCGTATAAAATACCCATGAAAATTATTGAACGTGTTATGGACAACCACTATAAAGGGGATGGAACTGTCCATCCTAGAGATCATTTACTGTTTTTGCACGAATTATGTGGGTTATTCAAGTGTGCAGGTATCTCTATGGATGAAGTGAGGAAGAAGCTATTCTCTGTTTATTTGCAGTAAAGCGGCGCATTGGTATAAATTGTTGGAGAATAGACATTCTCTTGGTTGGGAGGAAATTGCATCTCTCTTTTATTCTAAATTTTATCCTCCGCATGAAGTGCATATTGATAGGAATTATATTTATAACTTTTATCCTCGTGATGGAGAGAGTATTTCTCAAGCGTGGGGGAGATTGAAATCTCTAATGCTCAAATGTCCCATTCATGAGCTCCCCCGTAATGTTATTGTTAACAATTTTTATGCGAGACTTTCAGGACAACACAAGGACTATCTGGACGCGTGTTCGGAAGGATCTTTCACAAGCAAGGAGGTTGAAGCTAGGTGGGATCTTCTTGATCGGATTGAGGACAACGCTGAAGGATGGGAGAACAATGAAGGTAAAGAGTCAGGTATAAATTATGATTATGAATGCATTGAAGCTTTTATGGATACCGATAAATTCCGAAATATGAGAGCTACTTATGGTCTTGACTCTCAAGTTGCTGCAAATCTTTATAAAGCCTTTGCTTCTCATTTCAAATTGCCTAAAAATAATTTTGATAAGTATCATGAACCTTTTAAAGAGGCTTGCATGAAGAATGAAATTGTTGTTAATTATTGCAATAAGCATGCTCAAACTCCTAAGAATGCTATTTCCTATAAGCATGTTAATTTTTGTGGAATACATAGACCTTGTGGAATTAATCAAATCAAAGATGAATATTGTATCCATCATGTTAATGAAAAAACTAGAAAGTGGTTTAGGGCTTTAGATGATCTTGGTAAAAAAGTTTGTGCCCTCTATCCTTTTATTTGTGAAGTTTGCCATGAAGTGGGTCATTTTAATTTTCAATGCTCCTCCAGTGATATATTGAACCCAATGAGTGCTGCAAATTTGTATTGTGATGATGAAATTACTCCTAATCAGCATGATGAACTTACTTTATTTTTGGGGTGTGAAGAATTGTCGAGAAAAATCTCTTTGTTACATATGAGTGATCTTGATATTGATGATGTCCTGCATGGGTGTTTTTCTTATTGCATTGATAATAGCCATACAAATACTTACATACAAAATATCTTAGAAGATGACACCTTGCCAAAATATGATAGGACTGCTGTGTGTTTTCAACTAATTAATGAAAAGGAGGGATTCTCCCAAGTTTCTTCTATTGTTTCTGAAAGTAAATCAGGTTATGCGGACAAGCCACCCTTCAAGCCTCTTCCACCTAAAGACGGGAACGAGGAGAAGGAAGAGAAGAAGAAGAAGGGAACGAAGAAGAAGAAGAAGAAGAAGAAGGGGAATAAAAAGAAAGAGGTAACATCATATCCCCGCGTATATGAGATAACAATAGGTAACCGTAAGTATGTTGCTCCTAATGATTATTGTGATAATGAATCTGAATATGATGATCTTCCTATGCCCTTTACATACATTAGCAATCATGATTTGAATGAGCACACTACTTTTGATATCGCAAATCTCTGGGAAACTAATTCTGAAAATGATGATGATAATAATTGCCATAGTGTCAGTACTATCCATGCTTCCTCCCATGATGATATAGAAAGCTCTAAGCTTGGGGAAGAGGTGTTTGCAAATCCTTTAGCTACTGGTCATTATGTTCTTGATACATCTCCTTCTAATAACAATAATGGTGTGGACACAGATAAACCGATTGTGAAGGATAACTATTCTATTTCTTATGATGACACTATGCCTCCGATCTCTAATGATTATTATAAAGAATGCTATGATGTAGGTTCTAATTATCCTTATGAAACTTGTCATAGTCATGATTGGATTACCAAAAACAATCCCCTTAATAGGCAACTTGTTTACCATGTTCAAATTCTTGATAATAATCTTGCTCCAATTACTATTAATGAGAATAACTCTTCTTATGCCAAATTTAATGATACTTCTATGCATATGAACCATGATAAGAATGTTTTAAGTGATGGGTATATTGTGGATTTCATCAATGATGCTACTGAAAGTTATTATGAGAGAGGGAAATATGGTTATATGCATCTTAATAATATTAAGTTTCCCCTCTTTATGTTGAGAATCTTGAAGTTGCTCGTGTTTTATCCTCTTATGCTTGTCACTTTGTTCTTCATGAATTCATTTGTGTACAAGATTCCTCTTCATAGGAAGCATGTTAGACTTAAATTTGTTTTGAATTTGCCTCTTGAAGCTCTCTTTTGCTTCAAATACTATTTCCCGCGAATGGATTATTAAAACTGCTGAGCCCATCTTAATGGCTATAAAGAAAGAACTTCTTGGGAGATGACCCATGTGTTATTTTGCTACAGTACTTTGTTTTATATTTGTGTCTTGGAAGTTGTTTACTACTGTAGCAACCTCTTCTTATCTTAATTTTGTGTTTTGTTGTGCCAAGTGAAGCCACTAATCGAAGGTTGATACTAGATTTGGATTTCTGCGCAGAAACAGATTTCTATCTGTCACGAATCTGGGATTTTCTCTCTGTAGAAAAATCAGAAAAATATGCCAATTTACGTGCGTGTTCCTCAGATATGTACGCAACTTTCATTAGTTTTGAGTTTTCTGATCTGAGCAACGGAAGTATTTATTAGAAATTCGTCTTTACGGACTGTTCTGTTTTGACAGATTCTGCCTTTTATTTCGCATTGCCTCTTTTGCTATGTTGGATGAATTTCTTTGATCCACTAATGTCCAGTAGCATTATGCAATGTCCAGAAGTGTTAAGAATGATTGTGTCACCTTTGAACATGTGAGTTTTTGATTATGTACTAACCCCTCTAATGAAGATTATGAGAAGTTTGGTGTGAAGGAAGTTTTCAAGGGTCAAGAGAGGAGGATGATATACTATGATCAAGAAGAGTGAAAGCTCTAAGCTTGGGGATGCCCCGGTGGTTCACCCCTGCATATATCAAGAAGACTCAAGCGTCTAAGCTTGGGGATGCCCAAGGCATCCCCTTCTTCATCGACAAATTATCAGGTTCCTTCTTTTGAAACTATATTTTTATTCGGTCACATCTTATGTGCTTTACTTGGAGCGTCTGTATGTTTCTTGTTTTTGTTTTTGTTTGAATAAATGCTTGTGTGGGAGAGAGACACGCTCCGCTGGTTCGTATGAACACATGTGTTCTTAGCTCATAATATTCATTACGAAGGTTGAAACTGCTTCGTTAATTGTTATATGGTTGGAATTGGAAAATGCTACATGTAGTAATTGCTATAATGTCTTGGGTAATGTGATACTTGGCAATTGTTGTGCTCTTGTTTAAGCTCTTGCATCATATACTTTGCACCTATTAGTGAAGAAATACATAGAGCTTGTTAAAATTTGGTTTGCATGAGTGGTTTCTCTAGAGTCTAGATATTTTCTAGTGAGGTGTTTGAACAACAAGGAAGACAATGTATAGTCTTATAATGCTTGTAATATGTCTTTTATGTGAGTTTTGCTGTACCGGTTTATACTTGTGTTTGCTTCAAACAACCTTGCTAGCCTAAGCCTTGTATCGAGAGGGAATACTTCTCATGCATCCAAAATCCTTGAGCCAACCACTATGCCATTTGTGTCCACCATACCTACCTACTATGTGGTATTTCCTGCTATTCCAAAGTAAATTGCTTGAGTGCTACCTTTAAACAATTCAAAATTTATCACCTCTGATTTGTGTCAATGTTTTATAGCTCATGAGGAAGTATGTGGTGTTTAGCTTTCAACCTTGTCATTTACTTTTGACGGACTCTCATATGGACTAGTGGCACATCCGCTTATCCAATAATTTTGCAAAAAGAGCTGGCAATGGGATTCCCAGTCCCAAATTAATTAACAAAAATAGACACTCCTCCATGGTATGTGATTGTTGGACGGCACCCGAAGGATTCGGTTAGCCATGGCTTGTGTAAGCAAAGGTTGGGAGGAGTGTCATCATAATAAAACTAAAATAAAAAGGCACTCCTTCATGGTATGAGATTGTTGGCAGGCACCCGAGGATTCGGTTAGCCATGGTTTGTGAAAGAAAGGTTGGAAGAAGTGCCACCCAAAAATAAAATAATTCATGGGAGCCGCTCTTGGAAGTCCGGTTGGCGAGGTAGTTAGTGTACCCATTACCATTCGTTGACAACAACAAACACCTCTCAAAACTTTACTTTTTATGCTCTCTATATGTTTTCAAAACCAAAGCTCTAGCACAAATATAGCAATCGATGCTTTTCCTCTATGGAGGACCATTCTTTTACTTTTATTGTTGAGTCAGTTCACCTATCTCTCTCTACCTCAAGAAGCAAACGCTTGTGTTAACTGTGCATTGATTCTTATATACCTGCTTATTGCATTTGTTATATTGCTTTGCATTGACAACTATCCATGAGATATACATGTTACAAGTTGAAAGCAACCGCTGAAACTTAATCTTCCATAGTGTTGCTTCAATGTCTCTACTATGAATTTATTGCTTTATGAGTAACTCTTATGCAAGACTTATTGATGCTTGTCTCGAAAGTACTATTCATGAAAAGTCTTTGCCATATGATTCAATTGTTTACTCATTGCATTTACATTGTTTCGAATCGCTGCATTCATCTCATATGCTTTACAATGGTATGATTAAGATTATGTTGGTAGCATGTCACCTCAGAAATTATCTTTTATCGTTTACCTACTCGAGGACGAGTAGGAACTAAGCTTGGGGATGCTGATACGTCTCCAACGTATCTATAATTTCCGATGTTCCATGCTTGTTTTATGACAATACCAACATGTTTTGTTCACACTTTATATCATTTTTATGCGTTTTCGGAACTAACCTATTGACGAGATGCCGAGAGGCCGATTCTTTGTTTCTGCTGTTTTTGGTTTCAGAAATCCTAGTAACGAAATATTCTCGGAATCGGACGAAATCAACGCCCAAGTTCCTATTTTCATCGGAAGCATCCAGAACACCCGGGAAGGACCAGAGGGGAGCCCTGGGGGCCCCACACCACACCCCGGCGCGGCCAGGGGGGGGGGCCGCGCCCCCCTATAGTGTGGGCCCCCCAGAGACCCCCCGACTCCGATTCTTCGCCTATTTAAGCCGTCGTGACCTAAAACCTCGACACCAATTGACGAAACTCCAGAAAGACTCCAGGGGCGCCGCCGCCATCGCGAAACTCCAATTCGGGGGACAGAACTCTCTGTTCCGGCACCCTGCCGGACGGGGAATTGCCCCCGGAGCCATCTCCACCGCCGTCTTCACCGCCATCTTCACCGCCATCGCTGCCCCCATGATGAGGAGGGAGTAATTCACCCCTGAGGCTGAGGGCTTCGCTGTAGCTATGTGGTTCATCTCTCTCCCATGTACCTCAATACAATAATCTCATGAGCTGCTTTACATGATTGAGATTCATATGAGTTTTGTATCACAATTTATCTATGTGCTACTCTAGTGATGTTATTAAAGTAGTTCTATTCCTCCTGCACGTGTGTAAAGGTGACTAGTGTGTGCACCGTGTGGTTCTTGTCGTAGGCTATGATCATGATCTCTTGTAGATTGTGGAGTTAATTATTACTATGATGGTATTGATGTGATCTATTCCTCCTACATATGCATGAAGGCGATAGTGTGCATGCTATGTTAGTACTTGGTTTAGTCTTTTGATCTATCTTACACTATAAGGTTACTAAATATGAACAAATTGTGGAGCTTGTTAACTCCGGCATTGAGGGTTCGTGTAATCCTACGCAATGCGTTCATCATCCAACAAAAGTGTAGAGTATGCATTTATCCATTCTGTTATGTGATCAATGTTGAGAGTGTCCACTAGTGAAAGTGTAATCCCTAGGCCTTGTTCCTAAATACTGCTATCGCTGCTTGTTTCTTGTTTCTTTGTGTTACTACTGCTGCAATACTACCACCATCAACTACACGCCGACAAGCTATTTTTACGGCACCGTTGCTACTGCTCTTATATATTCATACCACCTGTATTTCACTATCTCTTCGCCGAACTAGTGCACCTATTAGGTGTGTTGGGGACACAAGAGACTTCTTGCTTTGTGGTTGCAGGGTTGCATGAGAGGGATATCTTTGACCTCTTCCTCCCTGAGTTCGATAAACCTTGGGTATCCACTTAAGGGAAAACTTGCTGCTGTTCTACAAACCTCTGCTCTTGGAGGCCCAACACTGTCTACAGGAAAGGAGGGGGAACGTAGACATCACTCAGCGCTCCCACTTAATTTCTTGCAAATGCAAGCATCTTCATCGTTTCCGATGAAATCAAAAACTCTTTGACTATTTCATCCGGTGAAGATTCCAACTCTCGCTACTCACTTCATCCAATTGAAGTTCGTATACCTATCTAGTATTCCACGGACTAGCAAAACTCTTGGTTTGTATCTTGTATACACCTTTAATACACACTTATGTTAAGTAATGTATTTTGCCATCCTACTAGTATATCTCATAAAAGAAATATGTAGCGATTACTATAATAATCCACATAGACCATAAGCATTGCTACGGAAGATCTAATCTTATCGCAGTCAATTCTTTGAACTTTGTCGTAAACAATTTTTAGACAAGTCGAGCTTCTTCAAGGATATTACATCCAAGTCCATCAATTTCATAGATCCATTTACTTTCAAAAAGTATTCATCTACCTTGGATTTCATGGCGTATAGCCATTTTAATGGAGTCAGGGCCCATCATAACTTCTTTGTTTATAGTTGGTTTATCATTGTTCAAAATCAATCCTTTGTCCACAAATCATTTATTTGATCACAAAGTAAACCATACCTACAAGGTTCAATAAGTACTTCGATCTCCATGGCTAAAACACTTTGTAGTCATGGGAGCCATGATCGTCGTGGCCGCTTCCGGAACCAATTTCCGATGCTGCGCTACTCTGATCATTATGCTCAGGTTCATAAACCTTATCAAGTTCTATTGTCCTCCCACTCAAATACTTCGCTAGAAAACAGTTTCTTGGAAATAAGCAAGTAATATTAACAAACATTTTTTTCTTTTACTTCATAGTGGAAAGAATTCCCAATCAATTCTTTGGGATAACCAACAAAGACATTCATCCGATTTTGGTTCTAAATTTTTAGACCAAAATTTAAAGAAAGGACTATTAGGGTTTATACCCATGCCATAACTTGTATGGTGTCATTTCAACGGGTCATGATGATGCTCTATTTAGTGTAAAAGCGGTAGTCTCTAAAGCATAATCCATAAAAATATAATGGCGTCAATATTTTATCTCATCATTGACCCAACAAGGTTTGGATACATCTCTTGGATACTTCATCATCACTATGATACTCCAAGAAACGTGAGTTCTAGAACAATTTCATAACTCCATTAGATGTTCGCTAAAACTCGTAATTCAAATATTTCCACCATGATCCAATCATAGATATTTGACTTTTCTATTACGATGATTTCCACTTCATGCTGAAATTTATTTGAATCTATTCAAATGTTTCAAACTTCTTCCTTATCGAATATATCCACATATATATACTCAATTCATTGTTGAAAGTTTTCATGAAGTAGAAGAATCTCCCGCACACAACTATGTCCAATGAACCATATACATCATTATGTATGTTTCCACTAAGTTAGTTTCCCGTTCAACTCTTGGCCTATGAACGGTATTTCAGTCATTACTTTTAGAAAAGATTTTGCAAGCGCCAAATGATTCAAAAATCAAATGACTCCAAAAATCCATTTGCATGGAGTTCCTTCATGCGTTCCTTTCTAACATGACCTAAATGGCGGTTCCACAAATAAGTGGAATTCAAATCATTTGCCTTATGGCATTTTAGCGTCAGTGTTATGTATGTGTGTTTCACCATTAAGATTTATAATAACTTATCCATCGTACATGGAGTAATGTTATAATTTGAACAACTCATTGTTTTCATTTGACCAGAGCAAAATAACAATTATTAAGTTCTTTATTATAAATTCTAAGGGCTAGATAGAATGCCAACGATGAACATAATAACACTTTACTTTTGTTCCAGACGTGCATTCCTATCATATTTCTTGTCAGTCACTTAGGCCATTGTATTCTTGTATTGCGTTGTTTTGTATGACACTTCATACCAACCAATATGGTACTAATACCCAAGAATTTCATTGTGTGACCTAACTAGGAATACAACCATAATATGTATATCATTTATATACACCTGAGCTAGACTTTCTAGTCTTTTCTTTTCTTTCTGCCAAAATATCTTTTGTAGTTTCTCTTTTAGCTTTCCTCATTATTCATAAAACACTTCATCTTTAATAACTTATAGGTTTGTTGGTCAAATACCAATAACCTTGAGGTTCTTACTTTGAAGTTGATCATCATATGACAAGTGTTCTAGATTTCACTATTAGTAACTTTGAAATATGATGAACGATTTCACTCATAATTTTATCCATCAATTCATGACGACTTTCTGAGACCATGTTTGTACATGCTAGGCTCATAAAGTTTAACCTTAGTATTCGCATGTGCAAATCTGACTTGCACCCGTTGCATGCACTCGTAGAATCTATAACACTCGATCATCACGAGATGCTTCGAAACGACGAGTCTTAGCAACGGTGCATACTAAGGACGATCACTTCATGGATATGCGAATATCGTTAGTGCTCCAATAGTTGGAGAATTGGTACGCCTTGCGTCTTCAACCTTCGTACATTCCCATAAAACTTATGAGTTTATGTAGTCTCACCAAATTATATTCTATCATCTTGCAATAAGGTCTTAGATATCTCATATATCTCATACCTTGATTATTTCTGAAAACTAAATTTTCAGCTCCTTACTTTTCAAACATATTTGAATTTATGTTTCATGGAGACAAGATAACTTTAGGTACTAATTGAAACCATAGTTCTTTGAATCAACAATGTGAGGTTTACTAAAATTTTGCAATATGACTTAATCAATTCTTGATTCTTTAACAATACGGTACCAATCCATAAAGTTTCTTGTCAGACTTAACAGTATTTCTATCTCAATTACAAGACTAGCGCATGGTAGAAAACGGATGCCAATACTACAAAATTAATTCAAAAAACTACTCAGACTATGTTCATGATAATTAGTTCATGTTTTAATCTAATTACTAATGAACTCCCACTTAATACAACATCCCTCATAGTTGTTAAGTGGTACACGATCCACATCCACTACACCAAAACCGATCATCACGTGAGATGATGTAGCTTCAATGGTGAACATCAACATGTTGATCATATCATCCATATGACTCGTGTTCAACCTTTCGGTTTTCGTTGTCCCGAGGCCATGTCTGTACATGCTAGGCTCGTCAAGCAAACCCAAGTATTTTGCGTGTGCAACATGGCTTACACCCGTTGTATGCGAACGTTGAGTCTCACATCCGATCATCACGAGATGCTTCGAAACGACGAACTATAACAACGGTGCATACGAGGGGAGAACACTTTATTATCTTGATATTAATGTGAGGGATCATCTTATAATGCTACCGTCGCGTTCTAAGCAAAATAAGATGCATAAAGGATTAACATCACATGCAATTCATATGTGATATGATATGTCCCTTTAGTCTTTGCGCCTTCGATCTTCATCTCCAAAGCACGGACATGATATCCATCATCAACGGGCATGATCTCCATCATCGTCGGCGTAGCGTCAAGGTCCATGGCGCCGTCTTCATGGTTGTTCACCTCATGTAGCAACTATTACAACTACTTTGAAAAACTACTCAACATGAAATTTAAAGACAACCATAAGGCTCCTGCCGGTTGCCACAATACAATAATGATCATCTCATACATATTCATCATCACATCATGGCCATATCACATCACCAAACCCTGCAAAAACAAGTTAGACGTCTCTAATTTGGTTTGCATATTTTATGTGGTTTAGGGTTTTCGAGTAAGATCCAATCTACCTACGAACATGAACCACAACGGTGATACTAGTGTTGTCAATAGAAAGAGTAAATTGAATCTTCACTATGGTGGGAGAGACAGACACCCGCAAAGCCACTTATGCAATACAAGTTGCATGTCGAGCGTGGAGCAAGTCTCATGAACGCGGTCATGTAAAGTTAGCCCGGGCCGCTTCATCCCACCATGCCGCAAGATGCAAAGTACACGAACTAAAGACAACAAAGTATCAACGCCCACAAAACTATTGCGTTCTACTCGTGCAACCAATCTATGCATAGACACGGCTCTGATACCACTGATGGGATTCGTAGCATAGAAAAAAAATTCCTACCGCGAGAATGCAATCCAAGCCAAGATGCAATCTAGAAGATGGTAGCAACGAGGGGATGAACGAGACTAACCCTTGAAGATTTCCAAAGCCTACGAGATTAGATCTCGTTGTTGCAGAAGATGATCACTTGCCGCTTTCAAAAGCGCGTAGAAGATCTTGACGGTACCACAATCGGGCAGCACCTCCGTACTCGGTCACACGTTCGGTGTTGATGACGACGTCCTTCTCCCCGTTCCAGCGGGCAGTGGAAGTAGTAGATCCTCCTCGGAATCCCGACAGCACGACGACGTGGTGGCGGTGGTGATGGAGAACTCCGGCAGGGCTTCGCCTATGCGTTGCGGGAGTATTATGTGGAGGAGGAGAGGCTAGGGTTTGGGGAGAGGGGGTGGCTAGGGCGTCGGCCATGGGCAGCCCTAGGTGGTGCGGCCAAGAGTGGCTGCCCCCTCCCTCTCCTCCTCATTATATAGGTGGAAATCCCCAAGAGTTGTAGTCCAAGTCTTCGAATAAGACCCCAACAACAAAACCTCCCATAGGTGGGAAACCTACTCAAGGGGGGAGTCCTACCCAAGGTGGGACTCCCACCTTTCCTTTAGGTGGGGTGGCCGACCACCTATGGTGGAGTCCACCTGGGACTCCACCCCTTAGGGTTTGGCTGGCCATGCAAGGTGGAGTCCCTCCGGGACTCCACTTTCCATGGTGATTTCTTCCGGACTTTTCTAGAACCTTCTAGAACCTGCCATAAATGCACCGGATCATTTCCAAACTTGGAATATGACTTCCTATATATGAATCTTATTCTTCGGACCATTCCGGACCTCCTCGTGATGTCCTGGATCCCATCCGAGACTCCGAACAAAACTTCGAACTCCATTCCTTATTCCATATCTACTTAAACGACATCAAACCTTAAGTGTGTCACCATACGGTTCGCGAACTATGCAGACATGGTTGAGACCTCTCTCTGACCAATAACCAATAGCGGGATCTGGAGATCCATAATGGCTCCCACATATTCAACGATGACTTTAGTGATCGACTGAACCATTTACATACGATACCGATTCCCTTTGTCACGCGATATTTTACTTGTCCGAGGTTTGATCATCGGTATCTCTATACCTCGTTCAACCTCGTCTCCTGAAAAGTACTCTTTACTCGTACCGTGGTATGTGGTCTCTTATGAACCATTCATATGCTTGCAAGCTAATTAGACGACATTCCACCGAGAGGGCCCAGAGTATATCTATCCGTCATCGGGATGGACAAATCCCACTGTTGATCCATATGCCTCAACTCATACTTTCCGAATACTTAATTCCACCTTTATAACCACCCATTTACGGAGTGGCGTTTGATGTAATCAAAGTACCCTTCTGGTATAAGTGATTTATATGATCTCATGGTCGAAAGGACTAGGTAACTATGTATCGAAAGCTTATACCAAATAACTTAATGACGTGATCTTATGCTACGCTTAATTGGGTGTGTCCATTACATCATTCACATAATGACATAACCTTGTTATTAATAACTGCAATGTTCATGATCATGAAACTATGATCATCTATTAATCAACAAGCTAGTTATACAAGAGGCTTACTAGGGACTCCTTGTTGTTCACATAACACACATGTATCAATGTTTCGGTTAATACAATTATAGCATGGTATGTAAACATTATCATAAACACAAAGATATATAATAATAACCATTTTATTATTGCCTCTTGGGCATATCTCCAACACTGGTGGGACCCACATATGACATTTTTAGTGGGTCCGGCATGCCAGAGATTAGTGAGGGCCAAATGCCAGAGATTAGTGGGTCCGGCATGCCAGAGATCTGTGAGGGCCAAATGTCAGAGCCTGGTGGGACCCACATATGACAGTTTTAGTGGGTCCGGCATGCCAGAGATTAGTGGGGTCCGCATGTCAGAGTCTGGTGGGTCCTAGCATGCCCGAGCTTGGTGGGCCCAACATGCTAGACTGTGGACCCAATATGTCAGAACTTGTGGGGCCGTATGTCAGAGCTTGGTGGGTGACATAGGCATCCCTAATGGGCCTGCTGAAGATGGTACCCGGGGTTTACTAAAGGCCCACGACCTGAAGGATAAGAAGAATTTGGAAGCCCAACTTGCTAGTTAAGGAAAGCTAGAGTTGTATTAGGAGAGAACACTTGTAATATTACGGGATGAGTTGGAAACCTTCCCGGACTCTGTAACTTGTACATCACGAATCCCTCGGCTCCACCTCCTATATAAGGGGAGTCGAGGGACAAAGAAAGCATCGGTTCATTGTCTCACAAACCCTAGTTTTTGTATCGTCAAGTACTTTTCGGCTGAAACCTTTGAGATCTACTTGCCCTCTACTTCTAACTAAACCCTAGTCTACAACCCGTAGGCATTGACAAGTTAATCCCTTGTCAATTGGCGCCGTCTGTGGGAATTAGAGGCGTCAAGGATCTGATCTCGATGGCACGTTCAAGATCGTCGACTTCGTCGACAACAAGCAACGCGATGGATCGAGGTAAACAGATCGAAACTGGTCCTGTCGATTTTGTTCCTCACCCGCCCTCCCGTTTGGATGCATATGCGTATCTGGATGAGCCTATGGAGATGACGTTCGGAAGGTTCCACTTTCGCGTCGAGAAGGAGGGAGCGTATCGTCTCGAAATTCCGATCTCGTCGGGATTATCGGCGGTCGATTCCGATTTTTCGAACTCAACATCATCAATCGAGACAGGCGAAGAGGAGACTCCATCGCCATGCTTCATCAGCACCAGGGCAAGCGAAAAGCTCGCCAAGATCTTTAGCGACATGTCCCTCGAGTCGTCTGTGGACTCAGATATAAGCGATGACTCGAATAGCTTCGACAACTTCAACTTCATCGACAGATCCACTGCCATTGGCAAGGTCTTCACCAATCTCTATGATGGTGTCACCAACCCCAACATGGTTCAGTATCCAAAATATCATCAGATCTATGCAATCGGAGATCCGAGTCGCCCACAAGAGGAGACATCAGAGAATTTCGACGAGGCAGGAAATCCGTATGTTGATCATGCAGATCTCACGAGAGGTTTAGGAACGAAATATATTGGACCAGGAACACGAGAGATGGTGCGATTTCCACAAGAATTATGGGATCGAGTCGCAAGAGCTATTAATGGTACAGAGCCAATGACTGTAACGGTGACACCCGAGGAATTACAAGCATATCAATATAGGCTTGCACGAACCAGGCGGGAGCTTGAGAAGCAGAAAATCGAGTTGGATAGAAGGCAGGAAGCAGCTTCCGCATCAAGCAGGCGAAGGGCAGAATTAAGTCGACATTCAGGAACTTCGGGAGATAGCCACAGAGAAGCTCGGAACAGGGCAAGATCTAGGCTACAAAACATACCTGAAGCTGATAGAGAGCACTTGGTTCAAAACCTCGATATGTCCTTTATGTCGATAGACACGAGAGGAAACATTATCCCTAAAACACCGGAAGCTGGGTATATGGCGACACAAGCCTTTATCCTTGCATCCAGGCCACCTCCCGGAGATCCAAGAGAGGCATTGTACAATATGGCCATGGCAGGTGTTGGGGCCATGGGAACGGCGTTTGCAGCAACACCTCCCGAAGGAACAACAAGGCAAAATAGTCCACGACCTGCGGCAGCAGCAATAGTTCCCGAGAGAACAAGTGGAGCAAGAGACACAACAGTGCAAGCAAGGGTGGACAGAGCACGACAAAATAGAAGGGAACATTAGCACTCCCCAGAGATAGAGGAAGAGGATATGTGTGGGCTGCCGTGCTTTACAAGGAGGGTCCGCAAAACTCGAGTCCCTTCGGGGTTCAAATTGCCCGATAACTTCAAAAAATTCGACGACCTGCAAGATCCAGAGGATTGGCTAGTTGATTATCTCGAGACGGTGAAGCTGACAGGAGAAACTAGAGCAATAGCTATGCAGAGCATCCAGGTACATCTGAGTGGAGCTGCGCGATCTTGGATAAAAAAGCTTCCTCCAGGATCTATCGACAGCTGGGATAGCTTCGAGGATGTGTTCGTCAAGAATTTCCGATCCACTTGCAAAAACCCTGCATCACTAGAGGAACTGAGGGCATGTCGACAAAAGCCAGATGAATCAATGAGAAAGTACATCCAAAGGTGGAACATCATTAAAAACTCGGTAGAGAATATATCTGACGAGAGAGCGATAGATGCGGCGGGGAGATTTTGTCGAGGATTTGGGGAGAACTAACCCAAAGACAGTATCCGCGTTGATGGAGATAGCAAACGGATGGGCAGATGGAGAAGATGTTGTTCACAACAAACGGCATCGGTCACCAGAGGAGGACCGCGGTCGAAATTATCAAAATAGGCGACGATTTCCTCGGTAGTACTCGAGCTATGATGCTCCTGGACAAATTTCGGTTGGCTTTCGAGCAAGCGCTGGAGGAAATAATAAAGATGACTATCAAAGGAGCAACAAGCAGCGAGGCGACAATAGAGATGACTCCCGAAACAACAGGCAAAATAATGGACCAAGGTTCCAGAGACCTTTCGTGTCCCCCGAGGAGATGATGAACGGGCCATGTCAGATGCATTTCTATCTCGACAACAACGAAAGAGACAGTCAGGACACTTGCAAAAGGATTGCCGAAATTTTCAGGCACTGTTAAGATGGGCAGGGCACGCTAATGCCCATGCGCAAATAGAAACCCTCAAGGGCCCAGGAGTGAGATCCACTTGCCACCTCCTCCCGCAATTACGGACGAAAATCGACACCAGCTCAGAATAGCGGCAGCACCAGCACCACCACCTTACGTTGATCCCAATTCCAACGGAGCGGTCTCGATGATTCAGAAAGGCAGGCCATCCAATAGAGCTCAAAAAGTAATCTCGCGACAGGTGTTCATGGCAGAGAAGATGCCTCCACCAACGGTTGAGTACCTCAATTGGTCAGGGCAAGATATTGGCTTCACAATAGCGGATCACCCGCAGCAAGTTCCTCGACCAGGGCAGTCAGCACTTATCTTACCAGCAGTAATCGCGGGATTCGACGTATTGATACATCTCCAGCATATCGATAATTTCTTATGTTCCATGCTTATTTTATGACAATACCTACATGTTTTATACATACTCTATGTCATATTTACGCAGGCACTAACCTATTAACGAGATGCCGAAGAGCCAGTTGCTGTTTTCTGCTGTTTTTGGTTTCAGAAATCCTAGTAAGGAAATATTCTCGTTATTGGACGAAATCAACGCCCAGGATCTTATTTTTCCACGAAGCTTCCAGAAGTCCGAAAGGGAAACGAAGTGGGGCGACGAGGCGGCGACATGCCAGGGCGGCGCGGCCCACCCCCTGGCCGCGCGGCCCTGTTGTGTGGGCCCCTCGTGGCGCCCCCTGACCTACCCTTCCGCCTACATAAGCCTTCATCGATAATAACTCCAGTACCGAGAGCCACGATACGGAAAACCTTCCAGAGACGCCGCCGCCAATCCCATCTCGGGGGATTCAGGAGATCGCCTCCGGCACCCTGCCGGAGAGGGGAATCATCTCCCGAAGGACTCTTCACCGCCATGGTCGCCTCCGGAGTGATGTGTGAGTAGTTCACCCCTGGACTATGGGTCCATAGCAGTAGCTAGATGGTCGTCTTCTCCTCATTGTGCTATCATTGTCGGATCTTGTGAGCTGCCTAACATGATCAAGATCATCTATTTGTAATGCTACATGTTGCGTTTGTTGGGATCCGATGAATATTGAATGCTATGTTATGTTGATTATCAATCTATCATCTATGTGTTGTTTATGATCTTGCATGCTCTCCGTTATTAGTAGAGGCTCTGGCCAAGTCGTTACTTGTAACTCCAAGAGGGAGTATTTATGCTCGATAGTGGGTTCATGCCTCCATTAAATCTGGGACGGTGACAGAAAGTTCTAAGGTTGTGGATGTGTTGTTGCCACTAGGGATAAAACATCAAGGCTATGTCTAAGGATGTATTTGTTGATTACATTACGCACCATACTTAATGCAATTGTCTGTTGTTTGCAACTTAAGACTGGAAGGGGTTCGGATGATAACCTGAAGGTGGACTTTTTAGGCATAGATGCATGCTGGATAGCGGTCTATGTACTTTGTCGTAATGCCCAATTGAATTTCACACTACTCATCATAACATGTATGTGCATTGTCATGCCATCTTTATTTGTCAATTGCCCAACTGTAATTTGTTCACCCAACATGCTATTTCTTATGGGAGAGACACCACTAGTGAACTGTGGACCCCGGTCCATTCTTTTACATCGAATACAATCTACTGCAATACTCGTTCTACTGTTTTCTGCAAACATCATCATCCACACTATACATCTAATCCTTTGTTACAGCAAGCCGGTGAGATTGATAACCTCACTGTCACGTTGGGGCAAAGTAATTTGGTTGTGTTGTGCAGGTTCCACGTTGGCGCCGGAATCCCTGGTGTTGCGCCGCACTACACTCCGCCGCCATCAACCTTCAACGTGCTTCTTGGCTCCTACTGGTTCGATAAACCATGGTTTCTTACTGAGGGAAACTTACTGCTGTACGCATCACACCTTCCACTTGGGGTTCCCAACGGTCGCGTGTTGTACGCGTGTCAAGCTAAATTTCTGGCGCCGTTGCCGGGGAGATCAAGACACGCTCCAAGGGGAGTCTCCACTTCCAATCTCTTTACTTCATTTTTATCTTGCTTTACTTTTATTTACTTCTTTGTTTGCTGCATTATATCAAAACACAAAAAAAATTAGTTGCTAGCTTTACTTTATTTACTATCTTGTTTGCGTTCTCCATATTAAAACCACACAAAAATTAGCTACTTGCATTTACTTTATTTACTTCATCATGTTTCCTCCTAAGTTTATTCTTAAAGATGTACCGGTAGGCCGAGGGTCTATACTTGGGAAAGATAATATAGAAGATTTTTTCACTCATATTAGTACGGTTGAAGATTTTGAAGATAGACACTTGGTAGAACTTGCTCCTACATATGAAATTGCTATTGCTTCTTTAGTACACGCGTTAGAAGCTAGATTTGTTAATCTCAATCCCGTGATTCAACATATGTTTCTTACACTCAGTGATATGGAAGAAGGAGAAAAGAAAGATTTTGTATTAGAAACCCTTCTTAAAGAATTTGGTGGTGTAGCAAGAGAAGCTAGAAAAGTCTTTGCTAAATATAATATGCTTGGCTCTTATACCAACTTTGCTAGTACCCTTGAAAATATGGAAAAAGATAGACAAAAGTACACTAATCAAGTTAATTATGAGGGGGATATTAAAACATCAATACCTTGCAAGCTCTTAGGAATGTGCGAGGCACTAGAAAATAACTATGCTTGGCTTGTCCCTGAAAATTTGTTTGATGAGAATAGCAAGCCTAAGACTAATGAAAAGGGAGCCTCTGAAACTTACATAGATAAGATACAATGCATAGTTGAGAAAACTCCAAACCCCGCTGTTTATGCATCATCTCTTGATAACACTTGATACACACTTTCTGCGCCTAGCTGAAAGACGTTAAAGAAAAGCGCTTATGGGAGACAACCCATGATTTTACTTCTACACTTTTGTTTTATATTTGAGTATTGGAAGTTGTTACTACTATAGCAACCTCTCATTATCTTTATTTTATTGCATTGTTGTGCCAAGTAAAGTCTTTGATAGTAAGGTTCATACTAGATTTGGATTACTGCGCATAAACAGATTTCTTGCTGTCACGAATTTGAGCAGTAGTCTCTGTAGGTAACTCAGAAAAATCTGCCAATTTACGTGAGTAATCCTCAGATATGTACGCAACTTTCATTCAATTTGAGCATTTTCATTTGAGCAAGTCTGGTGCACCTAAAAATTCTTCTTTACGGACTGTTCTGTTTTGACAGATTCTGCCTTTTATTTCGCATTGCCTGTTTTGCTATGTTTGATGGATTTCTTTATTCCATTAACTTTCAGTAGCTTTGTGCAATGTACAGAAGTGTTAAGAATGATTATGTCACCTCTGAACATGTGAATTTTGATTATGCACTAACCCTCTAATGAGTCTTTTTGAGTTTGGTGTGGAGGAAGTTTTCAAGGATCAAGAGAGGAGGATGATACAATATGATCAAGGAGAGTGAAAGCTCTAAACTTGGGGATGCCCCGGTGGTTCATCCTTGCATATTTCAAGAAGACTCAAGCATCTAAGCTTGGGGATGCCCAAGGCATCCCCTTCTTCATCGACAACATTATCAGGTTCCTCTAGTGAAACTACATTTTTACTCCATCACATCTTATGTGCTTTACTTGGATCGTCTGTTTGTTTTTGTTTTTGTTTTGTTTGAATAAAGTTGGATCCTAGCATTCATTGTGTGGGAGAGAGACACGCTCCGCTGTTGCATATGGACAAATATGTCCTTAGCTTTACTCATAATGTTCATGGCGAAGGTTGAAACTGCTTCGTTAATTGTTATATGGTTGGAAACGGGAAATGCTACATGTGGTAATTGGTAGAATGTCTTGAATAATTTGATACTTGGCAATTATTGTGCTCATATGGATCATGTTTAAGCTCTTGTATCATATACTTTGCACCTATTAGTGAAGAAATACATAGAGCTTGCTAAAATTTGGTTTGCATGATCGGTCTCTCTAAGGTCTAGATATTTTCTAGTAAGGGTTTGAACAACAAGGAAGACAGTGTAGAGTCTTATAATGCTTGCAATATGTTTTTATGTGAGTTTTGCTGTACCGGTTCATACTTGTGTTTGCTTCAAATAACCTTGCTAGCCTAAGCCTTGTATTGAGAGGGATTACTTCTCGTGCATCCAAATCCTTGAGCCAAAAACTATGCCATTTGTGTCCACCATACCTACCTACTACATGGTATTTCTCCGCCATTCCAAAGTAAATTGCTTGAGTGCTACCTTTAAAATTCCATTCTTTGTCTTTGCAATATATAGCTCATGGGACAAATAGCCTAAAAACTATTGTGGTATTGAATATGTACTTATGTATCTTATTTCTTATTAAGTTGCTTGTTGAGCGATAACCATGTTCCTGGGGACGCCATCAACTATCTTTGTTGAATATCATGTGAGTTGCTATGCATGTTCGTCTTGTCTGAAGTAAGGGTGATTTATCATGAGTTGAATGGTTTGAGTATGCATATTGTTAGAGAAGAACATTGGGCCGCTAACTAAAGCCATGATCCATGGTGGAAGTTTCAGTTTTGGACAACTATCCTCAATCTCTTGTGAGAATATTATTTGTTTTTGAATGCTTATGCATTAAAGAGGAGTCAATTATCTGTTGTCTATGTTGTCCCGGTATGGATGTCTAAGTTGAGAATAATCAAAAGCGAGAAATCCAATGCGAGCTTTCTCCTTAGACCTTTGTACAGGCGGCATAGAGGTACCCCTTTGTGATACTTGGTTAAAACATATGTATTGCGATGATAATCCATGTAAATCCAAGCTAATTAGGACAAGGTGCGAGCACTATTAGTAATCTATGCATGAGGCTTGCAACTTGTAGGATATAATTTACATAATGCATATGCTTTATTACTACCGTTGACAAAATTGTTTCTTGTTTTCAAAATAAAAGCTCTAGCACAAATATAGCAATCCATGCTTCCCTTTTCGAAGGGCCTTTCTTCTACTTTTATGTTGAGTCAGTTTACCTATTTCCTTCTATCCTAGAAGCAAACACTTGTGTTAACTGTGCATTGATTCCTACATACTTGCATATTGCACTTATTATATTACTTTGCGTTGACAATATCCATGAGATATACATGTTACAAGTTGAAAGCAACCGCTAAAACTTAATCTTCCTTTGTGTTGCTTCAATGCCTTTACTTTGAATTTATTGCTTTATGAGTTAACTCTTATGCAAAACTTATTGATGCTTGTCTTGAAAGTACTATTCATGAAAAGTCTTTGCTATATGATTCAATTGTTTACTCATTGTCTTTACCATTGCTTCGAATCGCTGCAATCATTACATGTGCTTACAATAGTATTGATCAAGATTATGATAGCATGTCACTTCAGAAATTATCTTTGTTATCGTTTACCAACTCGGGACGAGTAGGAACTAAGCTTGGGGATGCTGATACGTCTCCAACGTATCGATAATTTCTTATGTTCCATGCTTGTTTTATGACAATACCTACATGTTTTATACATACTTTATGTCATATTTATGCATTTTCTGGCACTAACCTATCAACGAGATGCCGAAGAGCCAGTTGTTGTTTTCTGCTGTTTTTGATTTCAGAAATCCTAGTAAGGAAATATTCTCAGAATTGGACGAAATCAACGCCCATGATCTTATTTTTCCACGAAGCTTCCAGAAGTCCGAAAGGGAAACGAAGTGGGGCGACGAGGCGGCGACACGCCAGGGCAGCGCGGCCCACCCCCTGGCCGCGCGGCCCTGTTGTGTGGGCCCCTCGTGGCGCCCCCTGACCTACCCTTCCGCCTACATAAGCCTTCGTCGATAATAACTCCAGTACCGAGAGCCACGATACGGAAAACCTTCCAGAGACGCCGCCGCCGCCAATCCCATCTCGGGGGATTCAGGAGATCGCCTCCGGCACCCTGCCGGAGAGGGGAATCATCTCCCGGAGGACTCTTCACTGCCATGGTCGCCTCTGGAGTGATGTGTGAGTAGTTCACCCGTGGACTATGGGTCCATAGCAGTAGCTAGATGGTCGTCTTCTCCTCATTGTGCTATCATTGTCGGATCTTGTGAGCTGCCTAACATGATCAAGATTATCTATTTGTAATGCTACATGTTGTGTTTGTTGGGATCCGATGAATATTGAATGCTATGTTATGTTGATTATCAATCTATCATCTATGTGTTGTTTATGATCTTGCATGATCTCCGTTATTAGTAGAGGCTCTGGCCAAGTCGTTACTTGTAACTCCAAGAGGGAGTATTTATGCTCGATAGTGGGTTCATGCCTCCATTAAATGCAGGACGATGTGAGAAAGTTCTAAGGTTGTGGATGTGCTGTTGCCACTAGGGATAAAACATCAAGGCTATGTCTAAGGATGTATTTGTTGATTACATTACGCACCATACTTAATGCAATTGTCTGTTGTTTGCAACTTAAGACTGGAAGGGGTTCGGATGATAACCTGAAGGTGGACTTTCTAGGCATAGATGCATGCTGGATAGCGGTCTATGTACTTTGTCGTAATGCCCAATTGAATTTCACACTACTCATCATAACATGTATGTGCATTGTCATGCCATCTTTATTTGTCAATTGCCCAACTGTAATTTGTTCACCCAACATGCTATTTCTTATGGGAGAGACACCACTAGTGAACTGTGGACCCCGGTCCATTCTTTTACATCGAATACAATCTACTGCAATACTCGTTCTACTGTTTTTTGCAAACATCATCATCCACACTATACATCTAATCCTTTGTTACAGCAAGCCGGTGAGATTGACAACCTCACTGTCACGTTGGGGCAAAGTAATTTGGTTGTGTTGTGCAGGTTCCACGTTGGCGCTGGAATCCCTGGTGTTGCGCCGCACTACACTCCGCCGCCATCAACCTTCAACGTGCTTCTTGTCTCCTACTGGTTCGATAAACCTTGGTTTCTTACTGAGGGAAACTTACTGCTGTACGCATCACAACTTCCACTTGGGGTTCCCAACGGTCGCGTGCTGTACGCGTGTCACGTATCTCGAGTATTCATAGATGGAGGCAGCAGCCTAAACCTTATGTATGCAGACACATTAAGGAAGATGAACATATCTCTGGCAAATCTGAAACCAACTGACACACGTTTTCATGGCATCACGCCAGAGAAGCCAAGTTATCCGTTGGGGAAGATCAATCTCGACGTTCAGTTTGGGACCCGAGAAAACTACAGGATAGAGAGGCTGGAGTTTGAAGTCGTAGATTTCCGATCACAGTACCACGCTTTGTTGGGACGCCCAGCATATGCCAGGTTTATGGCGGTACCACATTACACATACCTGTTGTGGAGGATGCCTGGACCTAAGGGACCAATCACAGTTAAAGGAAGCTTCGCGCTAGCCGATAAATGTGACAAGGATTTTAATCGACTGTCAGAAACTTTCGGGATGCAAGCATAGTACATGGCGTCAAGGCTCACGACTGATTATGATGTGTTTCCAGATGTAGGTAGGCCTAACAAAGAATCAACCTTTAATACTGCGAAAAATTCTAAGGAGGTGCAGATTCACCCGATAGATCCAAAGAAGACGACGTCCATTGCGACAGACATGGACCTCGCATAGGAAAGCGCGTTCGTCGAGTTCCTCTGTGAGCACTGGAAAATCTTCGCATGGTGTCCAGCTGACATGCCAGGAGTACCCAGGGAACTTGCCGAGCATCACCTAAACTTGGATCCATTAGCAAGACCAATAAAACAACCTTTGCGGCGTTTTTCGGAGCCAAACCGCAAAGCTATGCTGTCAGAGATTGATCGACTGAGAGAAGCTGGTTTCATCAAGGAGCTGCATACAGAGGCCACGTGGGCCACAAACCCAGTATTGGTCCCGAAGAAAAACACTAAAGTCCTTCGCATGTGTGTCGACTTTACGTGTCTCAACAAACATTGTCCAAAGGATCACTTTCCCCTCCCGAGGATCGATCAAATTATCGACTCCATGGCAGGATGTGAACGTCTTTCCTTCTTGGATGCATACTCTGGTTATAACCAGATCAGATTGAAAGAAGAGGACGAGGTTAAAATAGCGTTCATCACACCTTACGGCGTGTTTTGCTATAGAACAATGCCTTTTGGTCTGAAAAACGCGGGAGCAACATATCAGAGGATGATGCAGAAGTGTCTAGCAACACAGACTGGGAAAAATGTGCAAGTGTACATTGATGATGTCGTCATAACGTCAAAAAAGGGGGCAACGCTAATAGAGGACCTGAAGGAAACTTTTGACAACCTCGACAAGTTTTGCCTCAAGCTGAACCCGACAAAGTGTTCTTTCGGCGTCCTTGCAGGAGAACTTCTCGGGTTCCTAGTATCAGCAAGAGGGATTGAAGCTAACCCCGAAAAAATCCAAGCTATCATAACAATGAGAAAGCCAACAAAGTTGAAAGAAATACAGCAGTTAACCGGGCGAGTCGCAGCTTTAAGCAGATTCGTCGCCAGGTTAGGAGAAAAGGCGTTACCGTTCTATGCTTTAATTAAGCAAGGAGAGAAGTTCCAATGGAATGAAGAGGCAGATAGAGCCTTCGAAGATCTTAAATGCACAATTTCGACACCACCGATCTTGGTGGCACCGAAAGAGAAGGAACCCCTCCTGTTATACATTGCAGCCACACCTCAGGTGGTCAGCACGGCGCTGGTTGTCGAAAGAGAGGAAGAAGGAAAACTCCACGGAGTACAGAGGCCGGTATATTTCATCAGTGAAGTTTTATCGCCTTCAAAACAGCGGTACCCGCAGTACCAGAAGCTAGCATATGGAGTGTTCACAACTGCAAGGAAATTGCGCCACTATTTTTCGGCACACCCGATAATAGTGGTCAATGAAGCACCTCTATCAAATATACTAAACAATCCAGAAGCTACAGGTCGTGTCTCCCTTTGGGGAATAGAACTTTCTCCTCGGGACATCACGTATGAAAAAAGAAAAGCAATAAAGTCGCAAATTTTGCCAGATTTCATCGCAGAGTGGATGGACCTACAAAACACAGGACCCCCGGATTTATCGAGAACTTGGACTATGAACTTTGACGGGTCCAAGAGGGTAGAAGGAGCTGGTGCAGGCGTGATACTTATATCACCTGAAGGCGACAAACTAAAGTATGTCCTACGGACGACGTTCCCAAACGCATCTAACAATGAAGCAGAATACGAAGCTCTTATACACGGGATGAAGATGGCGAAAGCTGAGCAACTCGATTAAAAATCTTTGGCGACTCACAATTGGTGGCTCAGCAAGTCATGAACCAATGTGATGCAGTCAATGACAGCATGGTAGCATACAAGAAAGTGTACAATGAGCTCGAGAAGTTATTCGATGGATGCGAAGTAAATCACATCAGCAGGCTGAGCAATGATGAAGCCGACGTTCTTGCAAACATCGGGTCGCAATGCCTCGCAATTCCACCAGGTGTGTTTTGGGAAGAGATAACCGAGAGGTCCACAAAGACAAAGAAGGTGCAGAAGAAGCAGAAGGAAGAGAAATCCTCGACAACTCTCAAGGAAGCACCAGAAGAAGAAGAGGATCAGGAGCTCGTGATGATGGTGCAGGTCCCATGGATGCAATCATACATATCATACATCTTAAGGAAATAAATACCCGACGACCCAGTTGAAACAAGGCGAGTTATTTGACGATCCAAAGCATTTATAGTGGTCAAAGGGGAGTTGTACAAGCGCAGTATTTCGGGTGTGTGTAATGTCCCAGGTTTAGAGACGATCGAGGGGTAGATTTTAGAAAGGGATGTGCATTGCATCGTAAATTCCAGGGAAATTTCGCGCTTCTAAAACAAAACTGCACCGAAGGGGGACAGGTTTCTCTCTCGACATCTTACAGGGTTAGGGTTTCGAGAGTGCGACAAACTTGTTCCTACTCAACTAAATTAGGGTTTTGAGAAGAGAGAAGAGAGATTGCATCACAAACTTAAGTTGGATGATTGAATTCAAAATTAAGTTGCATGATTGAATTCAAACCAAATTTGAAATTGAATTTCAAATTCAAACCTCAAATTGATATTCCATAATTCAAACTTGAGATAATTCAATAAACAATTATAAGTAATCAAGAATATAAATAGTACAACAATTAGATAAAGCTCATTAAGGAAAATTGGAGCTTTATTGATAATCACACATGATACATTGTCAATTACAATATTCAGAATAGAAATATGAAATATTAGAACACATTACACAAATTGAAAAAATAGAAAAAGAAAATAAAAGAAAAGTACAAGGTAAGATTCTATCCTAAATACTACAAGGTAATCTTCATTTGATCTTGGACTTGATGATCTTCATGCCCATCTGGATCAATTGCTTGATCCCTGCACACAAACAAAACAAACATAACATTATGCCAAGTGGCAATGCCGCTTGGCATGTTAGCAAAGAAATGAGAATTGAGAGGATATGACCAAAGCTGCCGAGCTGATCAGCTCACAACCAAGTCCCAAGCCAGGTGCAAAGCATCAGGATACACACACACAGCCTGCTCACAAGGCTGTGTGCATGCAACACACACACACAGCACAGAGAGGAGTCACCAACACATGCCAGGCAGTGCTGTCGACCAGAGAAGCAAGGGCCAGACACATAAAAGCTTTTCATAGCCAAAACCCTAGCCATTAGCACATTCATCGACAAAGCAGCAGGGTAAGTCACCAGATAGCAAGAACAGCTCAAGAACACCGAGAACAGGTGAACAGCCAGAGCTGTCTCACCTATTCCCTAATCACCAGAAGTTAACCAAGCATCACCAGCAAGCCGGGAGGAGCAGGGCAAGCTCATAAATCCAAACCAGAAGAAATCCTCTACACCAACACTCATTCTAGGAGCTGGAGTGAGGTATACACATAGAATCATGAGCAAGCATCTGTCTTGCTCATAAATAAGCATGTGCATCAAACACACACAAGCCATAGGGTGTGAGTACCCAGTTTGTATCATCATCTGGCTACTAAGCCTTTTGGTGCAAGGAAACTAGAGATCAACCAGAAGGAAATCACCAAGGGAACATTGGTATGTCAGCATGGTGACTATACCAGAGAAATCCAACATGGATTAATCCCTACCTAGCCATCCAAAATCATCTAGCACCTAAAGCCCAGCAAGCCATCAGACAGATAGACAGATTATGTCTATTCCTGTTTGTCAACAGCAAAGGTCACTGGAAAACCAACAAGGGTTTATCCAGTGAGATATTCACTAAGCCACAGCAAGCCAACAAAGGGGGTGGGAGCTTCCTGAACAGCAAATACTTGCTGTTGAGGCCACCTCAACCACAAGACTAGCCAACCAAGCCACCCATCATCACCTAGAGGGTTCAGAGTGAGCTAGGGTCCCCAACAAGTGTTGGCATCCCTCTAGCTCAAGTCAATCAAGTTAAAGAATCATAACTGCAGAAACAGTTCATCTCATTTATCAAATAAATCTTGCCATGCTACACAGATAAATGATGTATACAAGTAATCAATACACCAGAGCCTTGCAGTGGATCCAATTGATCACTGCAAGCAACATCAATTGCTTGAGCCAACAACAACACACACCAGCACTTATTTGTAACCACACACAGCTCAAATTGAGCACTAGTAAGGCACAAGATGGAGCACCACAGCTTTTACAAGCAACTGATGATCACAGGATCATCAGAAGCTTGCTAGAGCATGCCAGGGCATGCTAGGGCATCACTGGCATCACACAGGAATCATATAATTAAACAGCCACAGTTAAGCAACAATTGAATCACAGACAATTACATAAACCATTTCTATGATTGTATCCAGAAGCATATCATCAAGGAATTGATGTATATGGACAACAATTAAGCAAGTCCAAGCCTACCATGAGCCAGAACCCAATAATCATCACACAAACAACACTGTCTCTTGCTAAAAGCAAGGACTACTCACAGTAATCAAGCCAGGGGCAAGAACCAAGGCTACACATGATTATCCAGTAACAGCAATAGCAGCTGGAGCAACATGGCAAGCCATGAGCATCACAGCATGCTCATGAGCAAGTATAGAGGCAGCACATAAGAAGAGATAGCATGAGCATAGGATTAGCAGCACAAGCATAAACTAGAGAGAGGAGAGCACCAGTACAAGCACAACACTAGAGCTAGGCCATGGCAAGCAGAGCGCAAAGCAGAAGACAGCCAAAAGGGGCAGAATTCAGGACGCAGCACATAGCCACAGCAGCATGGCACACCATGGCATCTCCATGAAGAGAGACAGCCGTAGCTTTGCTAGGAGGAGGAGTAGAGAAAGAAGAAGGAGGGGAACACTTATAGGCGAAGCAGATGAGCATAACCATGGCGGCACGGCGGCACACGCCGGGCGAACGGCGGCGCCAGGCCAAGCCGAGCCAGGCCACCACCTCACCGCAATGCCAGCATCACCACGGCGGCGCCACGACGCCAGGGCCGCCGGTGAACGGCGGATCTTCACGGATCCATGCGGCCGAGGTGCAGCAGGGTTGGGGGCGAGCAGGAACGGCGGCGAAAGCCAGATCGACGCGGACCAGACGGTGTGCCATCGAGCGGCGGTTCGATTGGCACCGATCTCGCCGGCGGGGATGGCCGGTGGCGGCCGGAGTAAATCGGCGACGGCGCAGGCGACCACGGCGTCGCGAGAGAGAGAGGAGAGGTAGGGTTTCGCGAGGAAGAGGAGAAAGGGGTCGGTGCGACCGACCGAGCCCAAGTGTGGCTCGGGTTAGGGTTAACCGCTGGGCCACCCTGACAGGTGGGCCCAGGGGCATTTTTGCCATTTCATAATTCAATTAAAATACAGAAACTTTGGAAAAGCACAATAAATGTTTAATAGCTCTAAAAAAATAATTAAAAATATGAAAATTGATCAGCATAAAATTCTCTACCTGAATAAAATATCAAAGGGATTTTTTGAAGACAACTAAGAATAAGTCTTAATTTGATGATTTAAATAATCATTTAAATCACACATATTATTTTCAATAATGAAAATAAGTCCATTAATGCCTTTGGACTTTAAAAACACCTTGAAAACATTTCAAGGTTGTATTTTACTTTAAATAAAGTATCCCCAAATTATTCTTAGTATTAACCTCTCACATGAAATAATAAGATACCGGAAGGGGGGAAACAAACCCTAAAAGCTGAATCATGCATAATTGCTTCTTTAACCATTGCCCTTATCGGACAATGATGCTATTTTTCAGAAACAGAGGACAAGGGTCAGTCCACACCATCCAACTGCAAAACTTTGCAGTGTTCAGGCAAGTTCATCGCTTGCTCATACCATTTGAGTATCTTTATCAAATTACTTGCAAAGTACTATGATTATCACTATTGCATAAAAACCAAAACCACTATTTTCATAACTATGAATATGACTATGTGGTGGGCAATGGAACCATGGATTGTGTTGAAATGGTGGAGGTTCCATTGCAAGGGTTTATATCCATCTAGGATTAAACAACAAATGTCGTCCAGTGATTCTTGTGCCGTAATACCCGTGTTAACCATAAGATCTGGAGTGGGACGGAATAGTCAATCGTATTTCCACCTCTTGTACATCAACGGATGCGCTTACCGTAGCAGTTGTATCTTGCGAGAACAACCGGAGGGTGGGGATCCCATTCTAATTCCCCACGGTAATGCGGTCTATGATGGGTTGCAGCTGCCGGCGAAGGAGTTTATGGTAGAGCCCAGAACGGTTGTCGTGGTCGGGGTCCACCCTAAAATTACGGGAATAATGGGACCAGCGAGGACCCAGGGTCGGGGTTTGCAACAAAGGGTGGGTGTGCGAGGTAGCGGAGGAATATGATTGGCTATGACCTTATACCGGGCCTCACACCATAGGAAGTGTGGACGGGAAAGCTGCCCGGTTGGCACCAAGGTTAAGATCTCTTATGGGTAAAGCAACACACCTCTGCAGAGTGTAAAGAATAGTGACATGTCACTCCCTGTTCCGGGATATGGAACTGCGAACGCGGCCGGAAAGGAGCTCCATGAAGTTCTAGTAAACCGGTGAAGGCTGACGGACATAGTTCTTTGAAATAAAAGCAACCTCTTGAAGAAATGTTTATCAAAACCTGCATTGGTATTAGACTTTTGATGTCTACGGGTGCTTCTATTCTTGTAGACAGTGTTGGGCCTCCAAGAGCAGAGGTTTGTAGAACAGCAGCAAGTTCCCCTTAAGTGGATCACCCAAGGTTTATCGATCTCAGGGAGGAAGAGGTCAAAGATATCCCTCTCAAGCAACCCTGCAACCACAAAGCAAGAAGTCTCTTGTGTCCCCAACACACCTAATACACTTGTCAGATGTATAGGTGCACTAGTTCGGCGAAGAGATAGTGAAATACAAGTGGTATGAATGAATATGAGTGGTAATAGCAATCTGAATAAAATATGGCAGCGAGTAAACATGCAACAAAATAGTAAACAAACGGAGATTCGATGCTTGGAAGCAAGGCCTAGGGATCCTGCTTTCACTAGTGGACACTCTCAACAATGATCACATAATAGGACTACTCTACACTCTTTTGTTGGATGATGAACACCACTAATTGTGTAGGATTTCACGAACCCTCAATGCTGGAGTTAACAAGCTCCACAATATTCGATATTCATATTTAAATAAACTTAGAGTGCAAGATAGATCAACACAATTACACCGAGTACTAACATAGCATGCACACTGTTACCATCACACTATGAAGGAGGCATAGATCACATCAATACTATCATAGCAATAGTTAACTTCATAATCCACAAGAGATTACAATCATAACCTACGCCAAGTACTACACGATGCACACACTGTCAACATTACACCGTGCAGGAGGAATAGAGTACTTTAATAACATCACTAGAGTAGCACATAGATGATATTCAACTAGATCACATAAAGAGAGAGATGAACCACATAGCTACAGCGGAGCCCTCAGCCCCGGGGGTGAATTACTCCCTCCTCATCATGGAGACAGCGATGGCAGTGAAGATGGCGGTGGAGACGGCGGTGGAGATGACTCCGGGGGCAATTCCCCATCCCGGCGGCGTGCCGGAACAGAGACTTCTGTCCCCCGAATTGGAGTTCCGCGATGGCGGCGGCTCTGGATGGTTTTCTCTGGTTTCGTTGAACAGGCTCGAGGATTTAGGTCAGGGACGACTAAATAGGCGAAGAGGCGGAGTCGGAGGGTCCACAGGGGGCCCACACACTAGAGGGCACCCCCCTTGGCCGCGCCGCCCTGTGGGGTGGGCCCCCCTGGCTCCCCTCTGGCCTTTCTCCAGTGCTCTGGAAGCTTCCGGGAATTCTAAGATCTTCGGTGTTGATTTCGTTCGATTCCGAGAATATTTCCTTACTAGGATTTCTGAAACCAAAAACAGCAGAAAACAGCAACTGGCCCTTCGGCATCTCGTTAATAGGTTAGTGCCGGAAAATGCATAAATATGACATAAAGTATGCATAAAACATGTAGATATCATCAATAATGTGGCATGGAACATAAGAAATTATCGATACGTCGGAGACGTATCAGCATCCCCAAGCTTAGTTCCTGCTCGTCCCGAGCAGGTAAACGATAACAAAGATAATTTCTGGAGTGACATGCCATCATAACCTTGATCATACTATTGTAAACACATGTAATGAATGCAGCGATCAAAACAATGGTAAATGACATGAGTAAACAAATGAATCATATAGCAAAGACTTTTCATGAATAGTACTTTCAAGACAAGCATCAATAAGTCTTGCATAAGAGTTAACTCATAAAGCAATAAATTCAAAGTAAAGGCATTGAAGCAACACAAAGGAAGATTAAGTTTCAGAGGTTGCTTTCAACTTGTAACATGTATATCTCATGGATATTGTCAACATAGAGTAATATAACAAATGCAATATGCAAGTATGTAGGAATCAATGCACAGTTCACACAAGTGTTTGCTTCTTGAGGTGGAGAGAAATAGGTGAACTGACTCAACATAAAAGTAAAAGAATGGCCCTTCGCAGAGGGAAGCATTGATTGCTATATTTGTGCTAGAGCTTTGGTTTTGAAAACATATAGAGAGCAATAAAAGTAAAATTTTGAGAGGTGTTTGTTGTTGTCAACGAATGGTAGTGGGCACTCTAACCCCCTTGCCAGACAAACCTTCAAAGAGCGGCTCCCATTTTATTTTATTTTTGTGTGGCACTCCTTCCAACCTTTCTTTCACAAACCATGGCTAACCGAATCCTTGGGTGCCTGCCAACAATCTCATACCATGAAGGAGTGCCTTTTTATTTTAGTTTTATTATGATGACACTCCTCCCCACCTTTGCTTTCTCAAGCCATGGCTAACCGAATCCTTCGGGTGCCGTCCAACAATCACATACCATGGAGGAGTGTCTATTTTTGATAATTAATTTGGGATTGGGAATCCCATTTCCAGCTCTTTTTGCAAAATTATTGGATAAGCGGATGAAGCCACTAGTCCATTGGTGAAAGTTGCCCAACAAGATTGAAAGATAAACACCACATACTTCCTCATGATCTATAAAACATTGACACAAATTAGAGGTGATAAATTTTGAATTGTTTAAAGGTAGCACTCAAGCAATTTACTTTGGAATGGCGGAGAAATACCATGTAGTAGGTAGGTATGGTGGACACAAATGGCATAGTGGTTGGCTCAAGGATTTTGGATGCATGAGAAGTATTCCCTCTCGATACAAGGTTTAGGCTAGCAAGGTTATTTGAAACAAACACAAGGATGAAGCGGTGCAGCAAAACTCACATAAAAGACATATTGTAAACATTATAAGACTATACACTGTCTTCCTTGTTGTTCAAACTCTTTACTAGAAATTATCTAGACCTTAGAGAGACCAATTATGCAAACCAAATTTTAGCAAGCTCTATGTATTTCTTCATTAATAGGTGCAAAGTATATGATGCAAGAGCTTAGACATGAGCACAACAATTGCCAAGTATCAAATTATTCAAGACATTCTACCAATTACTACATGTAGCATTTTCCGTTTCCAACCATACAACAATTAACGAAGCAGTTTCAACCTTCGCCATGAAAATTAAAAGCTAAGAACACATGTGTTCATATGAACCAGCGGAGCGTGTTTCTCTCCCACACAAGCATTTATTCAAACAAAAACAAAAACAAAAGCACACAGACGCTCCAAGTAAAGTACATAAGATGTGATCGAATAAAAATATAGTTTCAAGAGAAGGAACCTGATAATTTGTCGATGAAGAAGGGGATGCCTTGGGCATCCCCAAGCTTAGATGCTTGAGTCTTCTTGAAATATGCAGGGATGAACCACCGGGGCATCCCCAAGCTTAGAGCTTTCACTCTTCTTGATCACATTGTATCATCCTCCTCTCTTGACCCTTGAAAACTTCATCCACACCAAACTCGAAACAAACTCATTAGAGGGTTAGTGCATAATCAAAATGCACATGTTCAGAGGTGACACATTCATTCTTAACACTTCTGGATATTGCTCAAAGCTACTGGAAGTCAATGGAACAAAGAAATCCATCCAACATAGCAAAAGAAGCAATGCGAAATAAAAGGCAGAATCTGTCAAAACAGAACAGTCCGTAAAGATGAATTTTATTGAGGCGCCAGACTTGCTCAAATGAAAATGCTCAAATTGAATAAAAGTTGCATATATATCTGAGGATCACTCACGTAAATTGGCATAATTTTCTCAGTTACCTACAGAGAATTAGGCCCATATTCGTGACAGCAAGAAATCTGTTTCTGCGCAGTAATCCAAATCTAGTATGAACCTTACTATCAAAGACTTTACTTGGCACAACAATGCAATAAAATAAGATAAGGAGAGGTTGCTACAGTAGTAAAAACTTCCAAGACTCAAATATAAAACAAAATTACTGTAGCAAAATAAACACATGGGTTATCTCCCAAGAAGTTCTTTCTTTATAGCCATTAAGATGGGCTCAATAATTTCAACGATGCACTCCCAAGAAATAAGATTTGAGGCAAAAGAGAGCATCAAGAAGCAAATTCAAAACACATTTAAGTCTAACCCACTTCCTATGCAAAGGAATCTTGTACACAAATGAATTCATGAAGAACAAAGTGACAAGCATAAGAGGATAAAACATGAGTAACTTCAAGATTCTCAACATAAAGAGGGGAAACTTAATATTATTAAGATGCCTATAACCATGTTTCCCTCTCTCATAATAACTTTCAGTAGCATCATTAATGAAATCCACAATATACCCATCACTTAAAGCATTCTTATCATGGCTCATATGCATAGAAGTATCATTAATTTTGGCATAAGAAGAGTTCTTCTCATTAATAGTAATTGGAGCAAGATTATTATCAAGAATTTGAACATGGTAGACAAGTTGCATATTAAGGGAATTGTTTTTGGTAATCCAATCATGACTATGACAAGTTTCATAAGGATAGTTATAACCTATATCATAGCATTCTTTATAATAATCATCAAAGGTCGGAGGCACATTGTCATCACAAGAAATAGAATAGTTATCTTTCACAGTAGGTTCATCTGTGACCGTACCATCATTGTTACTAGAAGTAGATGTATCAAACACCTAATGATCAGTAGCAAAAGGATTTTCAAACACCTCTTCCCCAAGCTTAGATCTTTCTATATCATTATGGGAGGAAGCATGGATAGCACTGGTACTATGGCAATTATTATCATCATCATTTTCAGAATTAGTTTCCCAGAGATTTGCAATATCAAAAGTAGTGTGCTCATTCAAATCATGATCACTAATGTATGTAAAGGGTATAGGAAGATCATTGTATTCAGATTCATTATCATAATAATCATTAGGAGCAACATACTTACGGTTACCTAGCGTTATCTCATTCACGCGGGGATATGCCGTTACTTCTTCTTCTTTCTCTTTATTCTCCTTCTTCTTCTTCTTCTTCTTCTTCTTCTTCTTCTTCTTCTTCTTCTTCTTCTTCTTCTTCTTCTTCTTCTTCTTCTTCTTCTTTCTCTTTATTCTCCTTCTTCTTCTTCTTCTTCTTCTTCTTCTTCTTCTTCTTCTTCTTCTTCTTCTTCTTCTTCTTCTTCTTCTTCTTCTTCTTCTTCTTCTTCTTCTTCTTCTTCTTCTTCTTCTTCTTCTTCTTCTTCTTCTTCTTCTTCTTCTTCTTCTTCTTCTTCTTCTTCTTCTTCTTCTTCTTCTTCTTCTTCTTCTTCTTCTTCTTCTTCTTCTTCTTCTTCTTCTTCTTCTTCTTCTTCTTCTTCTTCTTCTTCTTCTTCTTCTTCTTCTTCTTCTTCTTCTTCTTCTTCTTCTTCTTCTTCTTCTTCTTCTTCTTCTTCTTCTTCTTCTTCTTCTTCTTCTTCTTCTTCTTCTTCTTCTTCTTCTTCTTCTTCTTCTTCTTCTTCTTCTTCTTCTTCTTCTTCTTCTTCTTCTTCTTCTTCTTCTTCTTCTTCTTCTTCTTCTTCTTCTTCTTCTTCTTCTTCTTCTTCTTCTTCTTCTTCTTCTTCTTCTTCTTCTTCTTCTTCTTCTTCTTCTTCTCTTCCTTCTCCTCGTTCCCTTCTTTAGGAGGAAGAGGCTTGAAGGGTGGCTTGTCCGCATAACCTGATTTACTTTCAGAAACAATAGAAGAAACTTGGGAGGATTCCTCCTTTTCATTAATTAGTTCAAAACACACAGCGGTCCTATCATATTTTGGCAAGGTGTCATCTTATAAAATATTTTGTATGTAAGTATTTGTATGGCTATTATCAATGCAATAAGAAAAACACCCATGCAGGACGTCATCAATATCAAGATCACTCATATGTAACAAAGAGATTTTTCTTGAGAGCTCTTCACACCACAAAAATAAAGTAAGTTCATCATGCTGATTAGGAGTAATTTCATCATCACAATACAAATTTGCAGCACTCATGGGGTTCAAATTATCATTGGAGGAGCATTGAAAATTAAAATGACCCACTCTATGGCAAACTTCACAAATAAAAGGATAGTCGGCACAAACCATTTTACCAAGATCATCTAGAGCCCTAGCCCACTTTCTAGTTTTTTCATTAATATGAGGGATACAATATTCATCTTCGATTTGATTAATTCCACAGGGTCTATGCATTCCACAAAAATTAACATGCTTATAGGAAATAACATTCTTAGGAGTTTGAGCATGCTTATTGCAATCATTAACAACAATTTCATTCTTCATGCAAGCCTCTTTAAAAGGTTCATGATACTTATCAAAATTCTTCTTAGGCAATTCAAAATGAGAAGCAAAGGCTTTATAAAGATGTGCAGCAACTTGAGAGTCAAGACCATAAGTAGCACTCATATCTCGAAATTTATCAGTGTCCATAAAAGATTCAATGCATTCATAATCATAATTTATACCTGACTCTTCACCTTTGTTGTTCTCCCATCCTTCAGCGTTCTCCTCAATCTGATCAAGAAGATCCCACCTAGCTTCAACCTCCTTGCTTGTGAAAGATCCCTCCGAACAGGCATCCAGATAGTCCTTGTGTTGTCCTGAAAGCCTCGCATAAAAATTGTTAACAATAACATTACGGGGGAGCTTATGAATGGGACATCTGAGCATTAGTGACTTCAATCTCCCCCACGCTTGAGAAATACTCTCACCATCATGAGGATAAAAGTTATAAATGTAATTCCTATCGATATGCACTTCATGAGGAGGATAAAATTTAGAATAAAAGAGAGATACAATTTCCTCCCAACCAAGAGAATGACTATTCTTCAACAATTTATACCAATGCGCCGCTTTACCAGACAGCGAAACAGAGAATAGCTTCTTCCTCACTTCATCCATAGAGATACCTGCACACTTGAATAACCTGCATAATTCATGCGAAAACAGTAAATGATCTCCAGGATGGACAGTTCCATCCCCTTCATAGCGGTTATCCATAACACGTTCAATAATTTTCATGGGTATCTTGAAAGAAGTACTTGCAGTAGGTGGATTTAAAATATCACAAGCATCATTAGAGTTATCGCATATGGGAGATAAAGCATTATCAGAACAAATTTTCTCCCCTAAAGATGGGAAGCTAAAAAGATCACAAAAACTAGCTTCCCCAAGCTTAGACTTCTCCATAGCATTAGCAGTGATTGCGTTCATACTAATAATATTGCTACTAGCATGCAAATGAGGTTCCATAGGTTCTTTAATTTTCGCATCACACAATTCATATCTTAAATCAGGAAATAGTATAAGAAGCTCATTGTTGTCCATTATGCCTAACTAGTGTAAACAAGAAACAAAAAGATGCAATTGCAGGATCTAAAGGAAATAGCTTCGAACACTCACATAATGGCACCAGAAAAGTACTTAGTTACCTGGGACCGGAGTATGAGTGCCTTTTACCTTTCCTCCCCGGCAACGGCGCCAGAAAAGTGCTTGATGTCTACGGGTGCTTCTATTCTTGTAGACAGTGTTGGGCCTCCAAGAGCAGAGGTTTGTAGAACAGCAGCAAGTTTCCCTTAAGTGGATCACCCAAGGTTTATCGATCTCATGGAGGAAGAGGTCAAAGATATCCCTCTCAAGCAACCCTGCAACCACAAAGCAAGAAGTCTCTTGTGTCCCCAACACATCTAATACACTTGTCAGATGTATAGGTGCACTAGTTCGGCGAAGAGATAGTGAAATACAAGTGGTATGAATGAATATGAGTGGTAATAGCAATCTGAATAAAATATGGCAGCGAGTAAACATGCAACAAAATAGTAAACAAACGGAGATTCGATGCTTGGAAGCAAGGCCTAGGGATCCTGCTTTCACTAGTGGACACTCTCAACAATGATCACATAATAGGACTACTCTTCACTCTTTTGTTGGATGATGAACACCACTAATTGTGTAGGATTACACGAACCCTCAATGCTGGAGTTAACAAGCTCCACAATATTCGATATTCATATTTAAATAACCTTAGAGTGCAAGATAGATCAACACAATTACACCGAGTACTAACATAGCATGCACACTGTTACCATCACACTATGAAGGAGGCATAGATCACATCAATACTATCATAGCAATAGTTAACTTCATAATCTACAAGAGATTACAATCATAACCTACGCCAAGTACTACACGATGCACACACTGTCAACATTACACCGTGCAGGAGGAATAGAGTACTTTAATAACATCACTAGAGTAGCACATAGATGATATTCAACTAGATCACATAAAGAGAGAGATGAACCACATAGCTACAGCGGAGCCCTCAACCCCGGGGGTGAATTACTCCCTCCTCATCATGGAGACAGCGATGGCGGTGAAGATGGCGGTGGAGACAGCGGTGGAGATGACTCCGGGGGCAATTCCCCGTCCCGGCGGCGTGCCGGAACAGAGACTTCTGTCCCCCGAATTGGAGTTTCGCGATGGCGGCGGCTCTGGATGGTTTTCTCTGGTTTCGTCGAACGGGCTCGAGGATTTAGGTCAGGGACGACTAAATAGGCAAAAAGGCGGAGTCGGAGGGGCCACAGGGGGCCCACACACTAGGGGGGCGCCCCCCCTTGGCCGCACCGCCCTGTGGGGTGGGGCCCCCTGGCTCCCCTCTGGCCTTTCTCCGGTGCTCTGGAAGCTTCCGGGAATTCTAAGATCTTCGGTGTTGATTTCGTCCGATTCCGAGAATATTTCCTTACTAGGATTTCTGAAACCAAAAACAGCAGAAAACAGCAACTAGCCCTTCGGCATCTCGTTAATAGGTTAGTGCCGGAAAATGCATAAATATGACATAAAGTGTGCATAAAACATGTAGATATCATCAATAATGTGGCATGGAACATAAGAAATTATCGATACGTCGGAGACGTATCAACTTTCTGGTCTAATATCATAGCTAGTGCATTAAACACCTCTTATCTATAATGAACTTGTTGAGTACGCTCGTACTCATCCCACTCTTAAATCCCCTGCTTAGATTGTCTGAACCGTCTGGAGGAGGACTACGACAACCCTGAAGGAGCCGAGATCATCGGCTATGAAGAACCAGACCTCTCTGGAGGTGTTGAAGGCGTAGACTACCTTATAGTCTACGGAACCGGTGAGGCTTCCGGAGGAGATCAAGCCTAGAATAACCGAGTAGTAGTAGTATCCGAGCAGTGCGAACTCTTAGTACTTAACTGATCGAGGAAATAAATGTACAACCTAGTGAAACTTCTATATTGTAAGTTAAGATGGGTTCGCCTCGAACCCAAGAGTATCCCTCTTAGGACCCAAGAGGAGCTCCGAGACGATATGTATATTATGCTTGTAATAATAAATGAATGAGTTATGGACCTGCTATGTTCTGTTGTACTACTCTGAGGGATGTAATATTTGCGGAATGGTACTTCCTGAATGTTATATCAACGACTGGCATACTACAACATGCAGTGGTATGCAGGGTCACCACAGTTGGTATCAGAGCAAAAGCTTTGACCTTAGGTTGGAACCTAGTAAATGGGACCGAACGTTAGGAGTCAAATAGGATTAGTAAAGAATTCTCTAAAAATATGGTGTATATTCAATTGAGAATACAACAATCATATCTTTTAGTGCGATAATTCTTTATTATCTCTATTATGATGCATCATTACTAATCTTATATTCTTTCTATTTCTACAGCCAACTATGGCAAGTTCACGTCCGGGACAAAACGTGAAAGTGATGGATTCAACACTGAGTGAATATGAAGGAGGACTCGCAGATATTCTTCGTGCCATGTTACTTGAATTTGGGTGTGATCCCCAGATCCAAGTAAAGAAATACATGTACTATGACGGTACTGTATTGGCAAAGTGTAGGGTAGGACTAAGACTCCCAGAATCCCTAGGAATGAGCATAGTAATGCCAGCAGGTGAGGCCAGAACTATCCAAACAGCCTACCATATCGCCATTATGAGAGCCATCACTGATATCCGGGATGTAACACCCCAAATTTCAATAAAAAGAAAGTTAGAGAATTCCAGAAAGCAAAATTTCAAACCAACAAAAACTTTTCTTTTGCATATAGTACCATGCATAGGACTTGTGCATTTGAGTGATATGCCATGATGATTGTTATTACTTGTATTTGATATGCTCTAAAACCCTAGAGTGATCATATGAAGATCACCAACCAAATAAATCAAAGAGGAAGAAATTCCAATAATTGCAAAACCCTAAAAACCCTCACATATGCCCTATGGCATTTTTATAAATTTTGACCGTAGACCTATTTGGTCTTCACCATTAGTTGAATAATGTTGTTAAACACTTATTACAACTTTTGGAATCAAAGGTTCACAATTCAAATGAATTTCAAACACATTTCCCACTCACATGAGATAATGGCCAAATCTGCCAATTTTAGTCTGATCACCACTTTGAGCCCATCCAATCCAATTTTCCCAAACCAATGCTTGCTAACTCTTTGCACCATTTCAAAGTCAACATCAAGGTGAACAACTTTGATGAAGACCACCCTGCCAAATTCATCTTTGATCACTAGCTATGCTCATCCAAAGTTGCAACTTTATAACAAGTTCAACATTCTCCACTTAGCCATTTTGGCCAAATCTTGAATTCAAATTTTTCCACCACCACCTCAATTCACCTCTGGTCTTTTACAACTTATCTCAACACTCACTTTTCAAAAACATTCACCTTTTGAATTATTTCCATTTTGGATAATTTTGTATTTTCCAAAATTGAACACTATTCACACACTATAGCAAATAGTGATCTACTCAAACAAACCTACCCTAACCAACCCTAATTGGTTCCCTGGTTCCCTCTAACCATAAATGAAACATAGTGGAGCTAAGGAGGAGGAGATAGCTTGCATGGCATGGCCATGCCGGCCATGGCACCACCATGCCGAGCCTCCCCTCTCCCCCCTTCACTCTCTGCCCTGGCCCCTGCGCCACAGCACGCCACCGCACCGCCTAGCCTCGCCTAGCACCGCCCTGGTCGACAAAGATGTCGACAACACCCGGACGACGCGCGCCCGCACACGCACTGGCCGCCGCTCGCGTCGCAAGGATGCACGACGCGGACACGCACTGGACACGCGCCGCGCCACGACCTCGAGCACGCCCTGGCCCCGCTTGCAACACGTTGAGCACCGCAGTGACACCGCGAAGCCACCAGACATGCGCCCAGCCCAGACCCGTGACCACCGGCGCCGGAGACGACGACCACATCCCGTACACGCCGCGGCCGTCGTGGAAGCAATGCGACCTAACCCAGCCTCCCCCGACCGCGCTGTCGCCGCCAAACGCATCGCCTGGAAGAGGAGAACCCGACAGCACCCTCGCCGAGCCCAACCGCTCGCCGAAATCGCCGCGAGCATGTCGACCTCGCCGCAGCCCCACGGTCGCTCGCTCGCCTATAAAAGGAGAGCTCCGTTCGTCGAACTGAGCACACCAGCACACTCCCCTCTCCTCACTCGACCGCCTGAGCCACTCCACCCTTGACATTGCCCACGGACTCCACCCAATCGCCACCTCACTGCCGACGGACGCCGCGGAAGCTCGCCGCCGATTGGAGCCGCCCCAGGACGAGCCGCCGGTACCAGGAGAACCGCCGTCGTCCACATCTACATCACGCACACTGCCAGCCACCGCGGGAGCCCTGGTTAGCACTCCCACCCCCTAGGTCCGCCAGCACGTCGGGTTCTCGTCGGAGAAGACGATGAACCTCGACCGTCCGATTTGCTTCTAATCCAACGCCCCACCTTAACACGTACCGGTTCGGGTTTTAACAGCCACTGACGCGTGGACCCCACGCTGTCAGCACGCCGCGCGTCTGTGGACCGTGGTAGGCTGGAGTGGGCCGTTTTAATTCAAATCGGCCCAGCTTCGTTTTCCCGCCGGCCCTTTAATTCAAAATTCGTTTAATTCTTTTCCATCCAATTTCAATACTGCCCAAACTTTGAATTTAAATAGTTTCAAATTGGCTAAACCAAATTTAGTGAATTTGATATTGTTGGAAAGCCACTGAAATTCCCTACAACATGCCACTGGCCTCATGGTCAATTTCTTTGTAGAATTAATTTGACAAAAATAACAAGACAGGGACTTTTCCCTATTCAAATAATTCTTAAAAATCAACCAAAATAGATATTAAGTTAATTCCAACTCTAATAGCTCACATTTGACTTACACTAATTGTTTATGCAATAAAATGGTGTGGTCACCTTGCATGATCATGCCATGGTTTAATGAATGGATATTTTGACTAGTTTAACTAGTTGATATTATCCAAAACTATTAAGGTTAAATTGTGTGAAGTCTTATACTTCATTTAAACTTGTCTCACATGAATTCATGGGATGTTTGGACCCCTGGTCCCAAACTCTCTTATATGAATTACTTGAGATTTAAATCAAATAGAATGTTATTTAAATGGTATGAGGTGATCCACCTCATTTAAATCATTTTCCCAAATGATGAGGATGAACATTTGACTTAGGTCAATATGAGTTCATCCATGATTGTTGGAGAAATTAAATCTTAAGAAGATTTCAATGAGAGGAGATTATTTCTCAAGAACCCTATGGAAACTATCTTTTACATATGAAATACAAAGTCCATTTAAATCCCCCAACCCTTGCACCCTAGTTTATTTATTTGGTGTGCATAGAGTAGTTTGTGTGTTTATTTGTGATGTATGGAATAGCCATTGAATTAGTGAGTAATTATACTCGTATTCAAATTTAGACGGTAGCACCGGAGAGTACGCCGAAGAAGAAGGTTGCTACCAGGAGGAGGAGGAACAGTTTGAGAACTACCAAGGCAAGCTAAATTACTATGCAAGCTTTACTCTTGCAAGTTACTGCAAGCTAATAATCTTGCAAGGTGCAAAGCCCCTTGGGGCAAGGCACCATGTTTCTTATCTTTTCGTATGTGAACCCATCCCAAGTTTTTACTTTACAAGTTCTTACTTGTTTTCTAAATGAGTTACTTTTATAGTTAACTTTGGTCAAAATACAAGTGGGTTATTAGAGTAGTGAGTTAGTCTCTTTCAAGCAAAGCAAGGTAGCACCCCTCATGAATTAGAGCTAGTGCTAATGAACTAAACTTGAATACTCTAGATGGGAACCTTGTGATTTTGAAAGGATTTTGAAACCTTGGAATGAAGATGCATTCCATTGAATGATTTTTGAAGGTGAATATGACCAAGAGAAGATAGTGATTTTTGATAAAACATGATGTTGGTTTGAATGCGATACCTTTCCAATTATCAAGTACCCCCACAATACCTGATTATGGGTAGGGCTTAACTGGAAGTTTATGCGTCTTAGTATGGGTTCCCTCTAAACAAGCGTCATCGGGGTTATGCCGAAAGCTGCCTCTACCACAAAAGAAACAATACGATATGATGCGAAATGAGGTGAATGTCCGGCCCAAGCCCTGTGCAGTTCCCAGCTGATCGACCGTCTTCACCGGGAGGCCAAGCTCATGGGGAGAGGTGCTCATACTAGGGTTCGTAAGTGAAAGGTTATGGTTGATGATCCGCGTACTGTGTTACGATTATTCGGGGAAATCCCGACGGATGAAATCAAATGTTGTGGCACAAGTGTGCAACCTCTGCAGAGTGTAAACCTATTCGAATAGCCGCGTCCACGGTTACGGACGGTTGGAAAGGCCATACAGTTTCCGATGTCATATCTTTGAAAATGATGTTGAAAGATGATGGTGAAATGACTGGTGGTGAATTGAATTGAAATCACCACTAGAATGGTGGGAATGACACTAATGTTCCCACTTGAGTTAGTTAGCACTTGAGTAAGCTTTTCTCAAAACTTTGTGAACTAAAACTAGCTTTATGCAAATAAACTAGAGCTTAGCAAACCCTACTAGAATGTCTAGCACTTACTTTAGTATTAGTTTGCGAGTACTCAACGTACTCACGGCTGTGTCCCTGGCTATTCAAATGGCCAGAGTATGAAGATGACCAAGGAGATGACCAGCAGGACGCCTACGACAACTAAGCGCCTTCCGACGTCAAGCGTTGGCCTGTGGACTAGAGAGTCCTTGTATCTTACGCTTCCGCTATGTTGAACTATGAACTTGTGTTTGTTCGTTGATCAATAGATCAACTATTCGTGTAATATGGATCATGTGATTCCAATTTGTAAGACCTATGGTTTGTAATGAATGATGACTGTGATACTTAACTATTATGCCTCGCAACAACAATATTCCTGGGATTGCGATGTATGACATAATAGGCATTCGGACTTAAAAATCCGGGTGTTGACAAGTTGGTATCAGAGCCATTGTTTGACCTTAGAAGACCTTAGTTAGAATGGGCGTTCTGAAAAATTTAACTTTGAAATCAAATGAAAGAAATTATTTGTGAAAATTTACTACACTCTTGTCTTTGAGACTTTGCCAAAATTTGATGAATCATGTTCTATCTTATTTGAATCAACTTAAAACTTTGCCACACTTTGCACTCTCTAACTTACTCATCCAATTCTCTTTCAGATGGAGCCGAATGAACCCCTCAACACCAAGTTTTATCAGCTTGGAAACGGAGGAAGCTTAATCTTCGAGCATGACCTCGACTCCCTGTCGGATCACCTTGGCCGCCCACACCCCGAGTTTCACGGGATTCAGGTGGACGACCAGCCGGGAGGGGAACTGCAGTGGATTATCACCGCCGACTTGAGGGGCAAGCTGGAGCCTCCCACCTCGGAGAGGATCCTTTTCTCTTTCAGGGAAAGCAAGCGGCTCGACGGGCTTGCACGTGCTCTTCAGAAGCACTTGCTCGTACGTGCGGACAGAATGCGGAAGCACTTCGTGAGGAACGCTTTGCGCATCTCGCGAGGCGCAACTCGACGGAAGACCCATGGATGTGCCACTACACCCCGGTTGAGGCACCATGTGGATCACTTGGACTTCATGCTCTACCAGACTCAGAGGGACCTCGACGCCTCTCGCGCTTACGCGAACCAGACCCATGCTCACATCATCGAGCAGGGCGAGGCGATCAAGCTACTCAACAACGACCGCAGAAGCCTTCGCCAGCAGCGTGCCAAGAAGGACGCTACGATTCGCCGCCTTCGCGCCCGGATCGCGTCACTTGAGGCCACTGTCAAGGCCCAGGAGGATCAGATTAGTCAACTGGAGGATGACGATGAAGGCATCGATATTCAGGGAGGAGACGCCTTTCTGAGCGATGACGACGACTTTGAGGAGGACGAGAACACCGAGGAGGAGGACTACGAGTTCCTGGAGGCAGGACCTGACGACTACGTCCCGATCGATATCGATGATGAGGAGTAGTTGCACTAGTTCACTTATAGTAGGTGTGAGTTGTATCCCGTCCCTTGTATCGTAGCATGAGAATGGTTCTTAAAACCATTGGAGTATGTGTGTAGTTTGTACTATGTGTTGCATGAATGAATGAATGTTATGTTTGTCATGAAAAGATAGCAAGTTTTCAAATGTCTTTCAAACTTAACCCAAAATGAACCATAGAATGTTCCCCCTTATCTCATGATCTTCTATATCTTCAGATGGCCCCTCCGAATCGCACCAACGACGCGATGATGCAACTTCTGCAAACCCTGCTTGCAGACCAGGAAACCGAGAGAGCCGAGCGACAAGCCAACATCATCGCCTTGCAGAACATCGCCAACCAAGGCCCTGGAAATCATGACCACCCCGGATCCAAGCTCAAGAACTTCTAGAACACCAACCCTCCGGTGTTTAGCAAGACCGAGGAGCCCCTCGACGCCGATGATTGGCTCCAAACCATGGAGAACAATCTGGAAGTAGCTGGAGTGGAAGCCAACGAGAAGGTGTTGTTCGCCACTCACTATCTCGCTGGACCAGCTCGCGCTTGGTGGACAAGTACCCGTGCCATGAACGGAGGTCAATTCATGACTTGGGAAGATTTCAAACTCAAGTTCAACAAGTACCATGTACCCCCGGGTCTTATCAAGAAGATGAGGGATGAATTCCGTGAACTGAAACAAGGTCGCATGACGGTGGTTGAGTACCGCGACAAGTTTCTCACCTTGTCAAGGTATGCCCCTGATGAGACTGACACCGTTGAGAAGAGGAAGGAGAGATTCCTGAACGGACTGCATGATGAGATGCAGACTGTCCTCGTCAACATCCCCTTCGCCGACCTCGAAGCCCTTGTTGACTCCGCCATCCGTGATGGAGGGCAAGTTAAACCAAGCCAATGAGAACCGCAAGCGCCGCATGGCAAGTCAGAGTGGATCAAGCCACCCCCAAAAGTTTCGCCCTAGCTCAAGCAGAGGTTTCACTCCGAGACACAACAAACCCCCGATGCAGAACTCTCGCCCCGGTTATCAGAACCGGAGTGGAGGAAACTCCAAGCCAGGAGGCTACAACAACAACTACAACAACAACAACTACAACCGCGCTCCACCCCGAGCCCCTAACACCAACAACACCAACACCAACACCAACCCCAGAACCGGGAGCAATGCCATTCCCGTTGCGAACAAGCAGGACAAGAGCACTATCACTTGTTATGAGTGTGGTGTAGTGGGGCACTACTCCAACGAGTGTCCTAAGCGTCTTGCCAAGCTCGCCGGCAACACCGCTGCTCCTGCTCAGCAGCAACGCCGTGTCTCCACCGGCAAGAAGTTCGTCCCCAACAACCCCAACAACCGCAACGGCCGCCTCTACCACATGAACGCCGAAGAAGCCCAGGAAGCACCAGATGTTGTGCTGGGTATGTTTTCTGTCAACCACACCCCTGCTAGAGTGTTGTTTGATTCCGGAGCATCGCATTCCTTTGTCACCGAAGATTTTGCATCAACAAGTAAAATTCAACCCCTCAGTTTGAAGCATGTTATGATAGTTCAAATCCCCGGATCAACCACCAAAGCCAGAAAATTTTGCAAAAATGTGCCAATCAAAATCCATGATGTAGATTTCTTTGCAAATCTAATCATACTTGGAACCAAAGGTTTGGAAGTGGTCCTAGGAATGGACTGGATGTCCAAGCACAATGGATTGATAGACTGCGCCAAGAAAGCCATAACCATGACTAGCAGCACCGGTATCGTAGTTGAGCACGTATCTGAAAAACTAACCAGAAAATTTACCTGCAACCAAAGTGTATCCAAGCCAACTCTGGATCAAATCAGGGTCGTTTGTCGCTACCCTGACGTGTTTCCAGATGATCTACCCGGTATGCCCCCGGATAGGGATATCGAGTTTATCATCGAGTTAATCCCCGGAACTGGACCCATCGCCCAGAGAGCCTACAGCATGAACGCAGCCGAACTTGTGGAGCTGAAGAAGCAAATAGATGACATGTTAGCCAAAGGTTTGATTAGACCAAGTGCATCCCCCTGGAGATCCCCCGTCTTGTTTGTCGACAAGAAGGATGGTGCAAATCGTTTATGCACGGATTATCGTAAGCTTAACGATGTCACCATCAAAAACAAATACCCCCTACCCAAGATCGAAGACTTGTTTGACCAACTCACCGGATCCCGAGTTTTCTCGAAGATAGATCTTAGAACTGGATAGCACCAACTGAAGATCAGAGCCACCGACATTCCAAAAACTGCTTTTACCACCAGATATGGGTTGTATGAGTACAACGTCATGTCGTTTGGATTGACCAATGCCCCTGCTTATTTCATGAATCTCATGAATAAGATCTTCATGAACTTTTTGGACAAGTTTGTCGTTGTTTCCATCGACGACATTCTGGTCTACTCCAAGTCCGAAGAGGAACATGAACAGCATTTGGAGATTGTCCTAGAAACCCTGAGACAGCACCAGTTGTACGCCAAGTTTAGTAAGTGTGAGTTTTGGCTGGAAGAAGTTGGATTCCTCGGACACATCTTGTCTGCAGGAGGAATTGCCGTAGATCCCGCCAAGATCAAAACTGTTATGGAATGGAAAGCCCCAACCACACAAACCGAGGTCCGTGCTTTTCTTGGATTAGCCGGATATTACCGCAGATTTGTAGAGGGTTTTTCGAGCATCGCTCGACCAATGACCCAACTGCTGAAAAAAAACAGAAAGTTTGAGTGGACCGACAAGTGCGAAGAGAGCTTTCAACAGCTCAAGAGTAGACTGACAACAGCCCCAATCCTGATCATGCCAGATATCGCAAAGCCCTTTGACGTATATTGCGACGCCTCCAAGACTGGACTTGGATGCGTGCTTATGCAAGAAGGCAAGGTTGTATCCTACCTGTCACGACAACTCAAGCAACATGAGCAGAATTACCCAACCCACGACCTCGAGCTTGCAGCCGTGGTCTTAGCCTTGAAAGTTTGGCGTCATTATCTCATGGGTAATCGATGCGAGATCTACTCCGACCACAAAAGCCTCAAATATATTTTCACCCAGAAGGAGTTGAACATGAGACAACGCCGATGGATCGAATTGATCAAGGATTACGACATGGAGATTCACTACCACCCCGGCAAGGCCAATGTGGTAGCGGATGCTTTGAGTCGACTGCCGTGCCGCTTGAACTCCATGCTCGCAACCGAACAGCCCGATTTGCACCAAGAGTTTGAACAGTTCAGACTTGAACTTGTTAGTGAAGGATTCCTAGCCAGCATAGAACTGCAACCCACCTTGTTTGGTCAGATCAAGGAAGCCCAGAAGGACAACGCTAGCATTGACGGAATCAAGAAACAGATAGCCGCAGGAAAAGCCCCCGGATTCACCGTAGACGAAGCCGGAGTGCTTTGGTACAAAGAACGTCTCTGCGTACCATCGGACTCTGACTTGAAACGAGTCATCCTGCAAGAAGCCCATGACACCCTTTACTCAATCCACCCCGGAGGTACCAAGATGTACCAGGACCTAAAGGAACAATTTTGGTGGCACGGAATGAAGAGAGAGATCGGTAGCTATATCGCCAAGTGTGACATCTGTCAGAGAGTTAAGGCAGAACACCAGAGACCCGCCGGACTGTTGCAACCCCTTCAGATTCCAGAATGGAAATGGGACTCCGTAGGAATGGACTTTATCACCGGACTGCCCAAATCCAGCAAAGGCAATGATTCCATATGGGTAGTGGTCGATAGATTGACCAAAGTCGCCCATTTCATCGCCGTCAAAACCACTTATCAAGGCCCCAAGTTAGCTGAACTTTACATCTCCAGAATAGTCGCTTTGCACGGAACCCCCAAATCGATAGTGTCAGATAGAGGATCACAGTTCACCTCAAGGTTCTGGCAGAAGGTGCATGAAGGACTGGGCACTCGCCTAAATTTCAGCACTGCCTATCACCCTCAGACCGACGGACAGACTGAGAGAGTAAACCAGATACTGGAAGACATGCTTAGAGCATGCGTACTGGAATACGGATCCAAGTGGGAAGACTGCCTACCTTACGCAGAATTCTCATACAACAATAGTTATCAAGCCAGCCTACAGATGGCCCCCTTTGAAGCCTTGTACGGAAGGAAGTGCCGTACCCCCTGAACTGGTCAGAAGTCGGAGAGAGTCAAGTTTTCGGCCCGGACGTTCTTCGCGAAGCTGAAGAGAAAGTTCACAAGATCCGCGAGTATCTCAAGACTGCGCAATCCAGACAGAAGAGCTACGCCGACAAGAGACGTCGGGAGATGACCTTTGAGATCGGAGATTTCGTCTATCTCAAAGTATCCCCCTTGAAAGGGATGCCAAGGTTTCAGCTGAAAGGAAAGCTTGCACCTCGCTATGTGGGACCTTTCCAAGTCCTCAGCCGCCGAGGTGAAGTATCTTATCAACTGGAGTTGCCTGAAGAAATGTCGGCTGTGCACGACGTTTTTCACATCTCACTTCTCCGGAAATGCCTTGAAGTCCCTGAGAAGACCGAAGTGTTCAAGAACATCGATCACCGATCGGTGGATATTAACAAGGATCTGACTTACCGCGAAGTGCCGATTCGCATCCTAGAAGAAGCTTACAGAACCACCCGCACCCGAAGCATCAAGTTTCTGAAAATCCAATGGAGCAATCATACCGAAGATGAAGCCACCTGGGAACGCGAAGACTTCATGAAGAAGGAGTACCCAGATCTCTTTAGTACCTAACTTTCTTTTCGATCTCGGGACGAGATCTTTTGTAAGGGGGAAGGGTTTGTAACACCCCAAATTTCAATAAAAAGAAAGTTAGAGAATTCCAGAAAGCAAAATTTCAAACCAACAAAAACTTTTCTTTTGCATATAGTACCATGCATAGGACTTGTGCATTTGAGTGATATGCCATGATGATTGTTATTACTTGTATTTGATATGCTCTAAAACCCTAGAGTGATCATATGAAGATCACCAACCAAATAAATCAAAGAGGAAGAAATTCCAATAATTGCAAACCCCTAAAAACCCTCACATATGCCCTATGGCATTTTTATAAATTTTGACCCTAGACCTATTTGGTCTTCACCATTAGTTGAATAATGTTGTTAAACACTTATTACAACTTTTGGAATCAAAGGTTCACAATTCAAATGAATTTCAAACACATTTCCCACTCACATGAGATAATGGCCAAATCTGCCAATTTTAGTCTGATCACCACTTTGAGCCCATCCAATCCAATTTTCCCAAACCAATGCTTGCTAACTCTTTGCACCATTTCAAAGTCAACATCAAGGTGAACAACTTTGATGAAGACCACCCTGCCAAATTCATCTTTGATCACTAGCTATGCTCATCCAAAGTTGCAACTTTATAACAAGTTCAACATTCTCCACTTAGCCATTTTGGCCAAATCTTGAATTCAAATTTTTCCACCACCACCTCAATTCACCTCTGGTCTTTTACAACTTATCTCAACACTCACTTTTCAAAAACATTCACCTTTTGAATTATTTCCATTTTGGATAATTTTGTATTTTCCAAAATTGAACACTATTCACACACTATAGCAAATAGTGATCTACTCAAACAAACCTACCCTAACCAACCCTAATTGGTTCCCTGGTTCCCTCTAACCATAAATGAAACATAGTGGAGCTAAGGAGGAGGAGATAGCTTGCATGGCATGGCCATGCCGGCCATGGCACCACCATGCCGAGCCTCCCCTCTCCCCCCTTCACTCTCTGCCCTGGCCCCTGCGCCACAGCACGCCACCGCACCGCCTAGCCTCGCCTAGCACCGCCCTGGTCGACAAAGACGTCGACAACACCCGGACGACGCGCGCCCGCACACGCCCTGGCCGCCGCTCGCGTCGCAAGGATGCACGACGCGGACACGCACTGGACACGCGCCGCGCCACGACCTCGAGCACGCCCTGGCCCCGCTTGCAACACGTTGAGCACCGCAGTGACACCGCGAAGCCACCAGACATGCGCCCAGCCCAGACCCGTGACCACCGCCGCCGGAGACGACGACCACATCCCGTACACGCCGCGGCCGTCGTGGAAGCAATGCGACCTAACCCAGCCTCCCCCGACCGCGCTGTCGCCGCCAAACGCATCGCCTGGAAGAGGAGAACCCGACAGCACCCTCGCCGAGCCCAACCGCTCGCCGAAATCGCCGCGAGCATGTCGACCTCGCCGCAGCCCCACGGTCGCTCGCTCGCCTATAAAAGGAGAGCTCCGTTCGTCGAACTGAGCACACCAGCACACTCCCCTCTCCTCACTCGACCGCCTGAGCCACTCCACCCTTGACATTGCCCACGGACTCCACCCAATCGCCACCTCACTGCCGACGGACGCCGCGGAAGCTCGCCGCCGATTGGAGCCGCCCCAGGACGAGCCGCCGGTACCAGGAGAACCGCCGTCGTCCACATCTACATCACGCACACTGCCAGCCACCGCGGGAGCCCTGGTTAGCACTCCCACCCCCTAGGTCCGCCGCCAGCACATCGGGTTCTCGTCGGAGAAGACGATGAACCTCGACCGTCCGATTTGCTTCTAATCCAACGCCCCACCTTAACACGTACCGGTTCGGGTTTTAACAGCCACTGACGCGTGGACCCCACGCTGTCAGCACGCCGCGCGTCTGTGGACCGTGGTAGGCTGGAGTGGGCCGTTTTAATTCAAATCGGCCCAGCTTCGTTTTCCCGCCGGCCCTTTAATTCAAAATTCGTTTAATTCTTTTCCATCCAATTTCAATACTGCCCAAACTTTGAATTTAAATAGTTTCAAATTGGCTAAACCAAATTTAGTGAATTTGATATTGTTGGAAAGCCACTGAAATTCCCTACAACATGCCACTGGCCTCATGGTCAATTTCTTTGTAGAATTAATTTGACAAAAATAACAAGACAGGGACTTTTCCCTATTCAAATAATTCTTAAAAATCAACCAAAATAGATATTAAGTTAATTCCAACTCTAATAGCTCACATTTGACTTACACTAATTGTTTATGCAATAAAATGGTGTGGTCACCTTGCATGATCATGCCATGGTTTAATGAATGGATATTTTGACTAGTTTAACTAGTTGATATTATCCAAAACTATTAAGGTTAAATTGTGTGAAGTCTTATACTTCATTTAAACTTGTCTCACATGAATTCATGGGATGTTTGGACCCCTGGTCCCAAACTCTCTTATATGAATTACTTGAGATTTAAATCAAATAGAATGTTATTTAAATGGTATGAGGTGATCCACCTCATTTAAATCATTTTCCCAAATGATGAGGATGAACATTTGACTTAGGTCAATATGAGTTCATCCATGATTGTTGGAGAAATTAAATCTTAAGAAGATTTCAATGAGAGGAGATTATTTCTCAAGAACCCTATGGAAACTATCTTTTACATATGAAATACAAAGTCCATTTAAATCCCCCAACCCTTGCACCCTAGTTTATTTATTTGGTGTGCATAGAGTAGTTTGTGTGTTTATTTGTGATGTATGGAATAGCCATTGAATTAGTGAGTAATTATACTCGTATTCAAATTTAGACGGTAGCACCGGAGAGTACGCCGAAGAAGAAGGTTGCTACCAGGAGGAGGAGGAACAGTTTGAGAACTACCAAGGCAAGCTAAATTACTATGCAAGCTTTACTCTTGCAAGTTACTGCAAGCTAATAATCTTGCAAGGTGCAAAGCCCCTTGGGGCAAGGCACCATGTTTCTTATCTTTTCGTATGTGAACCCATCCCAAGTTTTTACTTTACAAGTTCTTACTTGTTTTCTAAATGAGTTACTTTTATAGTTAACTTTGGTCAAAATACAAGTGGGTTATTAGAGTAGTGAGTTAGTCTCTTTCAAGCAAAGCAAGGTAGCACCCCTCATGAATTAGAGCTAGTGCTAATGAACTAAACTTGAATACTCTAGATGGGAACCTTGTGATTTTGAAAGGATTTTGAAACCTTGGAATGAAGATGCATTCCATTGAATGATTTTTGAAGGTGAATATGACCAAGAGAAGATAGTGATTTTTGATAAAACATGATGTTGGTTTGAATGCGATACCTTTCCAATTATCAAGTACCCCCACAATACCTGATTATGGGTAGGGCTTAACTGGAAGTTTATGCGTCTTAGTATGGGTTCCCTCTAAACAAGCGTCATCGGGGTTATGCCGAAAGCTGCCTCTACCACAAAAGAAACAATACGATATGATGCGAAATGAGGTGAATGTCCGGCCCAAGCCCTGTGCAGTTCCCAGGCTGACTGACTGTCTTCACTGGGAGGCCAAGCTCATGGGGAGAGGTGCTCATACTAGGGTTCGTAAGTGAAAGGTTATGGTTGATGATCCGCGTACTGTGTTACGATTATTCGGGGAAATCCCGACGGATGAAATCAAATGTTGTGGCACAAGTGTGCAACCTCTGCAGAGTGTAAACCTATTCGAATAGCCGCGTCCATGGTTACGGACGGTTGGAAAGGCCATACAGTTTCCGATGTCATATCTTTGAAAATGATGTTGAAAGATGATGGTGAAATGACTGGTGGTGAATTGAATTGAAATCACCACTAGAATGGTGGGAATGACACTAATGTTCCCACTTGAGTTAGTTAGCACTTGAGTAAGCTTTTCTCAAAACTTTGTGAACTAAAACTAGCTTTATGCAAATAAACTAGAGCTTAGCAAACCCTACTAGAATGTCTAGCACTTACTTTAGTATTAGTTTGCGAGTACTCAACGTACTCACGGCTGTGTCCCTGGCTATTCAAATGGCCAGAGTATGAAGATGACCAAGGAGATGACCAGCAGGACGCCTACGACAACTAAGCGCCTTCCGACGTCAAGCGTTGGCCTGTGGACTAGAGAGTCCTTGTATCTTACGCTTCCGCTATGTTGAACTATGAACTTGTGTTTGTTCGTTGATCAATAGATCAACTATTCGTGTAATATGGATCATGTGATTCCAATTTGTAAGACCTATGGTTTGTAATGAATGATGACTGTGATACTTAACTATTATGCCTCGCAACAACAATATTCCTGGGATTGCGATGTATGACATAATAGGCATTCGGACTTAAAAATCCGGGTGTTGACAAGTTGGTATCAGAGCCATTGTTTGACCTTAGAAGACCTTAGTTAGAATGGGCGTTCTGAAAAATTTAACTTTGAAATCAAATGAAAGAAATTATTTGTGAAAATTTACTACACTCTTGTCTTTGAGACTTTGCCAAAATTTGATGAATCATGTTCTATCTTATTTGAATCAACTTAAAACTTTGCCACACTTTGCACTCTCTAACTTACTCATTCAATTCTCTTTCAGATGGAGCCGAATGAACCCCTCAACACCAAGTTTTATCAGCTTGGAAACGGAGGAAGCTTAATCTTCGAGCATGACCTCGACTCCCTGTCGGATCACCTTGGCCGCCCACACCCCGAGTTTCACGGGATTCAGGTGGACGACCAGCCGGGAGGGGAACTGCAGTGGATTATCACTGCCGACTTGAGGGGCAAGCTGGAGCCTCCCACCTCGGAGAGGATCCTTTTCTCTTTCAGGGAAAGCAACTGGCTCGACGGGCTTGCACGTGCTCTTCAGGAAGCACTTGCTCGTCTGTGCGGACAGAATGCGGAAGCACTTCGTGAGGAACGCTTTGCGCATCTCGCGAGGCGCAACTCTGACGGAAGACCCATGGATGTGCCACTACACCCCCAGTTGAGGCACCATGTGGATCACTTGGACTTCATGCTCTACCAGACTCAGAGGGACCTCGACGCCTCTCGCGCTTACGCGAACCAGACCCATGCTCACATCATCGAGCAGGGCGAGGCGATCAAGCTACTCAACAACGACCGCAGAAGCCTTCGCCAGCAGCGTGCCAAGAAGGACGCTACGATTCGCCGCCTTCGCGCCCGGATCGCGTCACTTGAGGCCACTGTCAAGGCCCAGGAGGATCAGATTAGTCAACTGGAGGATGACGATGAAGGCATCGATATTCAGGGAGGAGACGCCTTTCTGAGCGATGACGACGACTTTGAGGAGGACGAGAACACCGAGGAGGAGGACTACGAGTTCCTGGAGGCAGGACCTGACGACTACGTCCCGATCGATATCGATGATGAGGAGTAGTTGCACTAGTTCACTTATAGTAGGTGTGAGTTGTATCCCGTCCCTTGTATCGTAGCATGAGAATGGTTCTTAAAACCATTGGAGTATGTGTGTAGTTTGTACTATGTGTTGCATGAATGAATGAATGTTATGTTTGTCATGAAAAGATAGCAAGTTTTCAAATGTCTTTCAAACTTAACCCAAAATGAACCATAGAATGTTCCCCCTTATCTCATGATCTTCTATATCTTCAGATGGCCCCTCCGAATCGCACCAACGACGCGATGATGCAACTTCTGCAAACCCTGCTTGCAGACCAGGAAACCGAGAGAGCCGAGCGACAAGCCAACATCATCGCCTTGCAGAACATCGCCAACCAAGGCCCTGGAAATCATGACCACCCCGGATCCAAGCTCAAGAACTTCCAGAACACCAACCCTCCGGTGTTTAGCAAGACCGAGGAGCCCCTCGACGCCGATGATTGGCTCCAAACCATGGAGAACAATCTGGAAGTAGCTGGAGTGGAAGCCAACGAGAAGGTGTTGTTCGCCACTCACTATCTCGCTGGACCAGCTCGCGCTTGGTGGACAAGTACCCGTGCCATGAACGGAGGTCAATTCATGACTTGGGAAGATTTCAAACTCAAGTTCAGTAAGTACCATGTACCCCCGGGTCTTATCAAGAAGATGAGGGATGAATTCCGTGAACTGAAACAAGGTCGCATGACGGTGGTTGAGTACCGCGACAAGTTTCTCACCTTGTCAAGGTATGCCCCTGATGAGACTGACACCGTTGAGAAGAGGAAGGAGAGATTCCTGAACGGACTGCATGATGAGATGCAGACTGTCCTCGTCAACATCCCCTTCGCCGACCTCGAAGCCCTTGTTGACTCCGCCATCCAGATGGAGGGCAAGTTAAACCAAGCCAATGAGAACCGCAAGCGCCGCATGGCAAGTCAGAGTGGATCAAGCCACCCCCAAAAGTTTCGCCCTAGCTCAAGCGGAGGTTTCACTCCGAGACACAACAAACCCCCGATGCAGAACTCTCGCCCCGGTTATCAGAACCGGAGTGGAGGAAACTCCAAGCCAGGAGGCTACAACAACAACTACAACAACAACAACTACAACCGCGCTCCACCCCGAGCCCCTAACACCAACAACACCAACACCAACACCAACCCCAGAACCGGGAGCAATGCCATTCCCGTTGCGAACAAGCAGGACAAGAGCACTATCACTTGTTATGAGTGTGGTGTAGTGGGGCACTACTCCAACGAGTGTCCTAAGCGTCTTGCCAAGCTCGCCGGCAACACCGCTGCTCCTGCTCAGCAGCAACGCCGTGTCTCCACCGGCAAGAAGTTCGTCCCCAACAACCCCAACAACCGCAACGGCCGCCTCTACCACATGAACGCCGAAGAAGCCCAGGAAGCACCAGATGTTGTGCTGGGTATGTTTTCTGTCAACCACACCCCTGCTAGAGTGTTGTTTGATTCCGGAGCATCGCATTCCTTTGTCACCGAAGATTTTGCATCAACAAGTAAAATTCAACCCCTCAGTTTGAAGCATGTTATGATAGTTCAAATCCCCGGATCAACCACCAAAGCCAGAAAATTTTGCAAAAATGTGCCAATCAAAATCCATGATGTAGATTTCTTTGCAAATCTAATCATACTTGGAACCAAAGGTTTGGAAGTGGTCCTAGGAATGGACTGGATGTCCAAGCACAATGGATTGATAGACTGCGCCAAGAAAGCCATAACCATGACTAGCAGCACCGGTATCGTAGTTGAGCACGTATCTGAAAAACTACCCAGAAAATTTACCTGCAACCAAAGTGTATCCAAGCCAACTCTGGATCAAATCAGGGTCATTTGTCGCTACCCTGACGTGTTTCCAGATGATCTACCCGGTATGCCCCCGGATAGGGATATCGAGTTTATCATCGAGTTAATCCCCGGAACTGGACCCATCGCCCAGAGAGCCTACAGCATGAACGCAGCCGAACTTGTGGAGCTGAAGAAGCAAATAGATGACATGTTAGCCAAAGGTTTGATTAGACCAAGTGCATCCCCCTGGAGATCCCCCGTCTTGTTTGTCGACAAGAAGGATGGTGCAAATCGTTTATGCACGGATTATCGTAAGCTTAACGATGTCACCATCAAAAACAAATACCCCTTACCCAAGATCGAAGACTTGTTTGACCAACTCACCGGATCCCGAGTTTTCTCGAAGATAGATCTTAGAACTGGATACCACCAACTGAAGATCAGAGCCACCGACATTCCAAAAACTGCCTTTACCACCAGATATGGGTTGTATGAGTACAACGTCATGTCGTTTGGATTGACCAATGCCCCTGCTTATTTCATGAATCTCATGAATAAGATCTTCATGAACTTTTTGGACAAGTTTGTCGTTGTTTTCATCGACGACATTCTGGTCTACTCCAAGTCCGAAGAGGAACATGAACAGCATTTGGAGATTGTCCTAGAAACCCTGAGACAGCACCAGTTGTACGCCAAGTTTAGCAAGTGTGAGTTTTGGCTGGAAGAAGTTGGATTCCTCGGACACATCTTGTCTGCAGGAGGAATTGCCGTAGATCCCGCCAAGATCAAAACTGTTATGGAATGGAAAGCCCCAACCACACAAACCGAGGTCCGTGCTTTTCTTGGATTAGCCGGATATTACCGCAGATTTGTAGAGGGTTTTTCGAGCATCGCTCGACCAATGACCCAACTGCTGAAAAAAAACAGAAAGTTTGAGTGGACCGACAAGTGCGAAGAGAGCTTTCAACAGCTCAAGAGTAGACTGACAACAGCCCCAATCCTGATCATGCCAGATATCGCAAAGCCCTTTGACGTATATTGCGACGCCTCCAAGACTGGACTTGGATGCGTGCTTATGCAAGAAGGCAAGGTTGTATCCTACCTGTCACGACAACTCAAGCAACATGAGCAGAATTACCCAACCCACGACCTCGAGCTTGCAGCCGTGGTCTTAGCCTTGAAAGTTTGGCGTCATTATCTCATGGGTAATCGATGCGAGATCTACTCCGACCACAAAAGCCTCAAATATATTTTCACCCAGAAGGAGTTGAACATGAGACAACGCCGATGGATCGAATTGATCAAGGATTACGACATGGAGATTCACTACCACCCCGGCAAGGCCAATGTGGTAGCGGATGCTTTGAGTCGACTGCCGTGCCAGTTGAACTCCATGCTCGCAACCGAACAGCCCAGTTTGCACCAAGAGTTTGAACAGTTCAGACTTGAACTTGTTAGTGAAGGATTCCTAGCCAGCATAGAACTGCAACCCACCTTGTTTGGTCAGATCAAGGAAGCCCAGAAGGACAACGCTAGCATTGACGGAATCAAGAAACAGATAGCCGCAGGAAAAGCCCCCGGATTCACCGTAGACGAAGCCGGAGTGCTTTGGTACAAAGAACGTCTCTGCGTACCATCGGACTCTGACTTGAAACGAGTCATCCTGCAAGAAGCCCATGACACCCTTTACTCAATCCACCCCGGAGGTACCAAGATGTACCAGGACCTAAAGGAACAATTTTGGTGGCACGGAATGAAGAGAGAGATCGGTAGCTATATCGCCAAGTGTGACATCTGTCAGAGAGTTAAGGCAGAACACCAGAGACCCGCCGGACTGTTGCAACCCCTTCAGATTCCAGAATGGAAATGGGACTCCGTAGGAATGGACTTTATCACCGGACTGCCCAAATCCAGCAAAGGCAATGATTCCATATGGGTAGTGGTCGATAGATTGACCAAAGTCACCCATTTCATCGCCGTCAAAACCACTTATCAAGGCCCCAAGTTAGCTGAACTTTACATCTCCAGAATAGTCGCTTTGCACGGAACCCCCAAATCGATAGTGTCAGATAGAGGATCACAGTTCACCTCAAGGTTCTGGCAGAAGGTGCATGAAGGACTGGGCACTCGCCTAAATTTCAGCACTGCCTATCACCCTCAGACCGACGGACAGACTGAGAGAGTAAACCAGATACTGGAAGACATGCTTAGAGCATGCGTACTGGAATACGGATCCAAGTGGGAAGACTGCCTACCTTACGCAGAATTCTCATACAACAATAGTTATCAAGCCAGCCTGCGATGGCCCCCTTTGAAGCCTTGTACGGAAGGAAGTGCCGTACCCCCTGAACTGGTCAGAAGTCGGAGAGAGTCAAGTTTTCGGCCCGGACGTTCTTCGCGAAGCTGAAGAGAAAGTTCACAAGATCCGCGAGTATCTCAAGACTGCGCAATCCAGACAGAAGAGCTACGCCGACAAGAGGCGTCGGGAGATGACCTTTGAGATCGGAGATTTCGTCTATCTCAAAGTATCCCCCTTGAAAGGGATGCCAAGGTTTCAGCTGAAAGGAAAGCTTGCACCTCGCTATGTGGGACCTTTCCAAGTCCTCAGCCGCCGAGGTGAAGTATCTTATCAACCTGGAGTTGCTCGAAGAAATGTCGGCTGTGCACGACGTTTTTCACATCTCACTTCTCCGGAAATGCCTTGAAGTCCCTGAGAAGACCGAAGTGTTCAAGAACATCGATCACCGATCGGTGGATATTAACAAGGATCTGACTTACCGCGAAGTGCCGATTCGCATCCTAGAAGAAGCTTACAGAACCACCCGCACCCGAAGCATCAAGTTTCTGAAAATCCAATGGAGCAATCATACCGAAGATGAAGCCACCTGGGAACGCGAAGACTTCATGAAGAAGGAGTACCCAGATCTCTTTAGTACCTAACTTTCTTTTCGATCTCGGGACGAGATCTTTTGTAAGGGGGAAGGGTTTGTAACACCCCAAATTTCAATAAAAAGAAAGTTAGAGAATTCCAGAAAGCAAAATTTCAAACCAACAAAAACTTTTCTTTTGCATATAGTACCATGCATAGGACTTGTGCATTTGAGTGATATGCCATGATGATTGTTATTACTTGTATTTGATATGCTCTAAAACCCTAGAGTGATCATATGAAGATCACCAACCAAATAAATCAAAGAGGAAGAAATTCCAATAATTGCAAACCCCTAAAAACCCTCACATATGCCCTATGGCATTTTTATAAATTTTGACCCTAGACCTATTTGGTCTTCACCATTAGTTGAATAATGTTGTTAAACACTTATTACAACTTTTGGAATCAAAGGTTCACAATTCAAATGAATTTCAAACACATTTCCCACTCACATGAGATAATGGCCAAATCTGCCAATTTTAGTCTGATCACCACTTTGAGCCCATCCAATCCAATTTTCCCAAACCAATGCTTGCTAACTCTTTGCACCATTTCAAAGTCAACATCAAGGTGAACAACTTTGATGAAGACCACCCTGCCAAATTCATCTTTGATCACTAGCTATGCTCATCCAAAGTTGCAACTTTATAACAAGTTCAACATTCTCCACTTAGCCATTTTGGCCAAATCTTGAATTCAAATTTTTCCACCACCACCTCAATTCACCTCTGGTCTTTTACAACTTATCTCAACACTCACTTTTCAAAAACATTCACCTTTTGAATTATTTCCATTTTGGATAATTTTGTATTTTCCAAAATTGAACACTATTCACACACTATAGCAAATAGTGATCTACTCAAACAAACCTACCCTAACCAACCCTAATTGGTTCCCTGGTTCCCTCTAACCATAAATGAAACATAGTGGAGCTAAGGAGGAGGAGATAGCTTGCATGGCATGGCCATGCCGGCCATGGCACCACCATGCCGAGCCTCCCCTCTCCCCCCTTCACTCTCTGCCCTGGCCCTCGCGCCACAAAGACGCCACCGCACCGCCTAGCCTCGCCTAGCACCGCCCTGGTCGACAAAGACGTCGACAACACCCGGACGACGCGCGCCCGCACACGCCCTGGCCGCCGCTCGCGTCGCAAGGATGCACGACGCGGACACGCACTGGACACGCGCCGCGCCACGACCTCGAGCACGCCCTGGCCCCGCTTGCAACACGTTGAGCACCGCAGTGACACCGCGAAGCCACCAGACATGCGCCCAGCCCAGACCCGTGACCACCGCCGCCGGAGACGACGACCACATCCCGTACACGCCGCGGCCGTCGTGGAAGCAATGCGACCTAACCCAGCCTCCCCCGACCGCGCGCGTCGCCGCCAAACGCATCGCCTGGAAGAGGAGAACCCGACAGCACCCTCGCCGAGCCCAACCGTCGCCGAAATCGCCGCGAGCATGTCGACCTCGCCGCAGCCCCACGGTCGCCGTCGCCTATAAAGGAGAGCTCCGTTCGTCGAACCGAGCACACCAAAGACACTCCCCTCTCCTCACTCGACCGCCTGAGCCACTCCACCCTTGACATTGCCCACGGACTCCACCCAATCGCCACCTCACTGCCGACGGACGCCGCGGAAGCTCGCCGCCGATTGGAGCCGCCCCAGGACGAGCCGCCGGTACCAGGAGAACCGCCGTCGTCCACATCTACATCACGCACACTGCCAGCCACCGCGGGAGCCCTGGTTAGCACTCCCACCCCCTAGGTCCGCCGCCAGCACATCGGGTTCTCGTCGGAGAAGACGATGAACCTCGACCGTCCGATTTGCTTCTAATCCAACGCCCCACCTTAACACGTACCGGTTCGGGTTTTAACAGCCACTGACGCGTGGACCCCACGCTGTCAGCACGCTGCGCGTCTGTGGACCGTGGTAGGCTGGAGTGGGCCGTTTTAATTCAAATCGGCCCAGCTTCGTTTTCCCGCCGGCCCTTTAATTCAAAATTCGTTTAATTCTTTTCCATCCAATTTCAATACTGCCCAAACTTTGAATTTAAATAGTTTCAAATTGGCTAAACCAAATTTAGTGAATTTGATATTGTTGGAAAGCCACTGAAATTCCCTACAACATGCCACTGGCCTCATGGTCAATTTCTTTGTAGAATTAATTTGACAAAAATAACAAGACAGGGACTTTTCCCTATTCAAATAATTCTTAAAAATCAACCAAAATAGATATTAAGTTAATTCCAACTCTAATAGCTCACATTTGACTTACACTAATTGTTTATGCAATAAAATGGTGTGGTCACCTTGCATGATCATGCCATGGTTTAATGAATGGATATTTTGACTAGTTTAACTAGTTGATATTATCCAAAACTATTAAGGTTAAATTGTGTGAAGTCTTATACTTCATTTAAACTTGTCTCACATGAATTCATGGGATGTTTGGACCCCTGGTCCCAAACTCTCTTATATGAATTACTTGAGATTTAAATCAAATAGAATGTTATTTAAATGGTATGAGGTGATCCACCTCATTTAAATCATTTTCCCAAATGATGAGGATGAACATTTGACTTAGGTCAATATGAGTTCATCCATGATTGTTGGAGAAATTAAATCTTAAGAAGATTTCAATGAGAGGAGATTATTTCTCAAGAACCCTATGGAAACTATCTTTTACATATGAAATACAAAGTCCATTTAAATCCCCCAACCCTTGCACCCTAGTTTATTTATTTGGTGTGCATAGAGTAGTTTGTGTGTTTATTTGTGATGTATGGAATAGCCATTGAATTAGTGAGTAATTATACTCGTATTCAAATTTAGACGGTAGCACCGGAGAGTACGCCGAAGAAGAAGGTTGCTACCAGGAGGAGGAGGAACAGTTTGAGAACTACCAAGGCAAGCTAAATTACTATGCAAGCTTTACTCTTGCAAGTTACTGCAAGCTAATAATCTTGCAAGGTGCAAAGCCCCTTGGGGCAAGGCACCATGTTTCTTATCTTTTCGTATGTGAACCCATCCCAAGTTTTTACTTTACAAGTTCTTACTTGTTTTCTAAATGAGTTACTTTTATAGTTAACTTTGGTCAAAATACAAGTGGGTTATTAGAGTAGTGAGTTAGTCTCTTTCAAGCAAAGCAAGGTAGCACCCCTCATGAATTAGAGCTAGTGCTAATGAACTAAACTTGAATACTCTAGATGGGAACCTTGTGATTTTGAAAGGATTTTGAAACCTTGGAATGAAGATGCATTCCATTGAATGATTTTTGAAGGTGAATATGACCAAGAGAAGATAGTGATTTTTGATAAAACATGATGTTGGTTTGAATGCGATACCTTTCCAATTATCAAGTACCCCCACAATACCTGATTATGGGTAGGGCTTAACTGGAAGTTTATGCGTCTTAGTATGGGTTCCCTCTAAACAAGCGTCATCGGGGTTATGCCGAAAGCTGCCTCTACCACAAAAGAAACAATACGATATGATGCGAAATGAGGTGAATGTCCGGCCCAAGCCCTGTGCGCTCCTGTGCTGACTGACCGTTCTTCACCGGGAGGCCAAGCTCATGGGGAGAGGTGCTCATACTAGGGTTCGTAAGTGAAAGGTTATGGTTGATGATCCGCGCATCGTGTTACGATTATTCGGGGAAATCCCGACGGATGAAATCAAATGTTGTGGCACAAGTGTGCAACCTCTGCAGAGTGTAAACCTATTCGAATAGCCGCGTCCACGGTTACGGACGGTTGGAAAGGCCATACAGTTTCCGATGTCATATCTTTGAAAATGATGTTGAAAGATGATGGTGAAATGACTGGTGGTGAATTGAATTGAAATCACCACTAGAATGGTGGGAATGACACTAATGTTCCCACTTGAGTTAGTTAGCACTTGAGTAAGCTTTTCTCAAAACTTTGTGAACTAAAACTAGCTTTATGCAAATAAACTAGAGCTTAGCAAACCCTACTAGAATGTCTAGCACTTACTTTAGTATTAGTTTGCGAGTACTCAACGTACTCACGGCTGTGTCCCTGGCTATTCAAATGGCCAGAGTATGAAGATGACCAAGGAGATGACCAGCAGGACGCCTACGACAACTAAGCGCCTTCCGACGTCAAGCGTTGGCCTGTGGACTAGAGAGTCCTTGTATCTTACGCTTCCGCTATGTTGAACTATGAACTTGTGTTTGTTCGTTGATCAATAGATCAACTATTCGTGTAATATGGATCATGTGATTCCAATTTGTAAGACCTATGGTTTGTAATGAATGATGACTGTGATACTTAACTATTATGCCTCGCAACAACAATATTCCTGGGATTGCGATGTATGACATAATAGGCATTCGGACTTAAAAATCCGGGTGTTGACAAGTTGGTATCAGAGCCATTGTTTGACCTTAGAAGACCTTAGTTAGAATGGGCGTTCTGAAAAATTTAACTTTGAAATCAAATGAAAGAAATTATTTGTGAAAATTTACTACACTCTTGTCTTTGAGACTTTGCCAAAATTTGATGAATCATGTTCTATCTTATTTGAATCAACTTAAAACTTTGCCACACTTTGCACTCTCTAACTTACTCATTCAATTCTCTTTCAGATGGAGCCGAATGAACCCCTCAACACCAAGTTTTATCAGCTTGGAAACGGAGGAAGCTTAATCTTCGAGCATGACCTCGACTCCCTGTCGGATCACCTTGGCCGCCCACACCCCGAGTTTCACGCGGGATTCAGTGGACGACCAGCCGGGAGGGGAACTGCAAAGTGGATTATCACCGCCGACTTGAGGGGCACGCTGGAGCCTCCCACCTCGGAGAGGATCCATTTCTCTTTCAGGGAAAGCAACCGGCTCGACGGGCTTGCACGTGCTCTTCAGGAAGCACTTGCTCGTCTGTGCGGACAGAATGCGGAAGCACTTCGTGAGGAACGCTTTGCGCATCTCGCGAGGCGCAACTCTGACGGAAGACCCATGGATGTGCCACTACACCCCCAGTTGAGGCACCATGTGGATCACTTGGACTTCATGCTCTACCAGACTCAGAGGGACCTCGACGCCTCTCGCGCTTACGCGAACCAGACCCATGCTCACATCATCGAGCAGGGCGAGGCGATCAAGCTACTCAACAACGACCGCAGAAGCCTTCGCCAGCAGCGTGCCAAGAAGGACGCTACGATTCGCCGCCTTCGCGCCCGGATCGCGTCACTTGAGGCCACTGTCAAGGCCCAGGAGGATCAGATTAGTCAACTGGAGGATGACGATGAAGGCATCGATATTCAGGGAGGAGACGCCTTTCTGAGCGATGACGACGACTTTGAGGAGGACGAGAACACCGAGGAGGAGGACTACGAGTTCCTGGAGGCAGGACCTGACGACTACGTCCCGATCGATATCGATGATGAGGAGTAGTTGCACTAGTTCACTTATAGTAGGTGTGAGTTGTATCCCGTCCCTTGTATCGTAGCATGAGAATGGTTCTTAAAACCATTGGAGTATGTGTGTAGTTTGTACTATGTGTTGCATGAATGAATGAATGTTATGTTTGTCATGAAAAGATAGCAAGTTTTCAAATGTCTTTCAAACTTAACCCAAAATGAACCATAGAATGTTCCCCCTTATCTCATGATCTTCTATATCTTCAGATGGCCCCTCCGAATCGCACCAACGACGCGATGATGCAACTTCTGCAAACCCTGCTTGCAGACCAGGAAACCGAGAGAGCCGAGCGACAAGCCAACATCATCGCCTTGCAGAACATCGCCAACCAAGGCCCTGGAAATCATGACCACCCCGGATCCAAGCTCAAGAACTTCCAGAACACCAACCCTCCGGTGTTTAGCAAGACCGAGGAGCCCCTCGACGCCGATGATTGGCTCCAAACCATGGAGAACAATCTGGAAGTAGCTGGAGTGGAAGCCAACGAGAAGGTGTTGTTCGCCACTCACTATCTCGCTGGACCAGCTCGCGCTTGGTGGACAAGTACCCGTGCCATGAACGGAGGTCAATTCATGACTTGGGAAGATTTCAAACTCAAGTTCAACAAGTACCATGTACCCCCGGGTCTTATCAAGAAGATGAGGGATGAATTCCGTGAACTGAAACAAGGTCGCATGACGGTGGTTGAGTACCGCGACAAGTTTCTCACCTTGTCAAGGTATGCCCCTGATGAGACTGACACCGTTGAGAAGAGGAAGGAGAGATTCCTGAACGGACTGCATGATGAGATGCACCGTCCTCGTCAACATCCCCTTCGCCGACCTCGAAGCCCTTGTTGACTCCGCCATCCGATGGAGGGCAAGTTAAACCAAGCCAATGAGAACCGCAAGCGCCGCATGGCAAGTCGAGTGGATCAAGCCACCCCCAAAAGTTTCGCCCTAGCTCAAGCGGAGGTTTCACTCCGAGACACAACAAACCCCCGATGCAGAACTCTCGCCCCGGTTATCAGAACCGGAGTGGAGGAAACTCCAAGCCAGGAGGCTACAACAACAACTACAACAACAACAACTACAACCGCGCTCCACCCCGAGCCCCTAACACCAACAACACCAACACCAACACCAACCCCGGGAACCGGAGCAATGCCATTCCCGTTGCGAACAAGCAGGACAAGAGCACTATCACTTGTTATGAGTGTGGTGTAGTGGGGCACTACTCCAACGAGTGTCCTAAGCGTCTTGCCAAGCTCGCCGGCAACACCGCTGCTCCTGCTCAGCAGCAACGCCGTGTCTCCACCGGCAAGAAGTTCGTCCCCAACAACCCCAACAACCGCAACGGCCGCCTCTACCACATGAACGCCGAAGAAGCCCAGGAAGCACCGGATGTTGTGCTGGGTATGTTTTCTGTCAACCACACCCCTGCTAGAGTGTTGTTTGATTCCGGAGCATCGCATTCCTTTGTCACCGAAGATTTTGCATCAACAAGTAAAATTCAACCCCTCAGTTTGAAGCATGTTATGATAGTTCAAATCCCCGGATCAACCACCAAAGCCAGAAAATTTTGCAAAAATGTGCCAATCAAAATCCATGATGTAGATTTCTTTGCAAATCTAATCATACTTGGAACCAAAGGTTTGGAAGTGGTCCTAGGAATGGACTGGATGTCCAAGCACAATGGATTGATAGACTGCGCCAAGAAAGCCATAACCATGACTAGCAGCACCGGTATCGTAGTTGAGCACGTATCTGAAAAACTACCCGTAAAATTTACCTGCAACCAAAGTGTATCCAAGCCAACTCTGGATCAAATCAGGTCATTTGTCGCTACCCCGACGTGTTTCGGATGATCTACCCGGTATGCCCCCGGATAGGGATATCGAGTTTATCATCGAGTTAATCCTCGGAAGCTGGACCCATCGCCCGGAGAGCCTACAAAGCATGAACGCAGCCGAACTTGTGGAGCTGAAGAAGCAAATAGATGACATGTTAGCCAAAGGTTTGATTAGACCAAGTGCATCCCCCCGGAGATCCCCCGTCTTGTTTGTCGACAAGAAGGATGGTGCAAATCGTTTATGCCGCGGATTATCGTAAGCTTAACGATGTCACCATCAAAAACAAATACCCTTACCCAAGATCGAAGACTTGTTTGACCAACTCACCGGATCCCGAGTTTTCTCGAAGATAGATCTTAGAACCGGATACCACCAATCAAGATCGTAGCCACCGACATTCCAAAAACTGCCTTTACCACCAGATATGGGTTGTATGAGTACAACGTCATGTCGTTTGGATTGACCAATGCCCCTGCTTATTTCATGAATCTCATGAATAAGATCTTCATGAACTTTTTGGACAAGTTTGTCGTTGTTTTCATCGACGACATTCTGGTCTACTCCAAGTCCGAAGAGGAACATGAACAGCATTTGGAGATTGTCCTAGAAACCCTGAGACAGACACAGCTTGTACGCCAAGTTTAGCAAGTGTGAGTTTTGGCCGGAAGAAGTTGGATTCCTCGGACACATCTTGTCTCATAGGAGGAATTGCCGTAGATCCCGCCAAGATCAAAACTGTTATGGAATGGAAAGCCCCAACCACACAAACCGAGGTCCGTGCTTTTCTTGGATTAGCCGGATATTACCGCAGATTTGTAGAGGGTTTTTCGAGCATCGCTCGACCAATGACCCAACTGCTGAAAAAAAACAGAAAGTTTGAGTGGACCGACAAGTGCGAAGAGAGCTTTCAACAGCTCAAGAGTAGACTGACAACAGCCCCAATCCTGATCATGCCAGATATCGCAAAGCCCTTTGACGTATATTGCGACGCCTCCAAGACTGGACTTGGATGCGTGCTTATGCAAGAAGGCAAGGTTGTATCCTACCTGTCACGACAACTCAAGCAACATGAGCAGAATTACCCAACCCACGACCTCGAGCTTGCAGCCGTGGTCTTAGCCTTGAAAGTTTGGCGTCATTATCTCATGGGTAATCGATGCGAGATCTACTCCGACCACAAAAGCCTCAAATATATTTTCACCCAGAAGGAGTTGAACATGAGACAACGCCGATGGATCGAATTGATCAAGGATTACGACATGGAGATTCACTACCACCCCGGCAAGGCCAATGTGGTAGCGGATGCTTTGAGTCGACTGCCGTGCCAGTTGAACTCCATGCTCGCAACCGAACAGCCCAACTTTGCACCAAGAGTTTGAACAGTTCAGACTTGAACTTGTTAGTGAAGGATTCCTAGCCAAAGCATAGAACCGCAACCCACCTTGTTTGGTCAGATCAAGGAAGCCCGTAAGGACAACGCTAGCATTGACGGAATCAAGAAACAGATAGCCGCAGGAAAAGCCCCCGGATTCACCGTAGACGAAGCCGGAGTGCTTTGGTACAAAGAACGTCTCTGCGTACCATCGGACTCTGACTTGAAACGAGTCATCCTGCAAGAAGCCCATGACACCCTTTACTCAATCCACCCCGGAGGTACCAAGATGTACCAGGACCTAAAGGAACAATTTTGGTGGCACGGAATGAAGAGAGAGATCGGTAGCTATATCGCCAAGTGTGACATCTGTCAGAGAGTTAAGGCAGAACACCAGAGACCCGCCGGACTGTTGCAACCCCTTCAGATTCCAGAATGGAAATGGGACTCCGTAGGAATGGACTTTATCACCGGACTGCCCAAATCCAGCAAAGGCAATGATTCCATATGGGTAGTGGTCGATAGATTGACCAAAGTCGCCCATTTCATCGCCGTCAAAACCACTTATCAAGGCCCCAAGTTAGCTGAACTTTACATCTCCAGAATAGTCGCTTTGCACGGAACCCCCAAATCGATAGTGTCAGATAGAGGATCACAGTTCACCTCAAGGTTCTGGCAGAAGGTGCATGAAGGACTGGGCACTCGCCTAAATTTCAGCATCGCCTATCACCCTCGCACCGACGGACAGATCGAGAGAGTAAAACCAGACATCGGAAGACATGCTTAGAGCATGCGTACTGGAATACGGATCCAAGTGGGAAGACTGCCTACCTTACGCAGAATTCTCATACAACAATAGTTATCAAGCCAGCCTACAGATGGCCCCCTTTGAAGCCTTGTACGGAAGGAAGTGCCGTACCCCCCTGAACTGGTCAGAAGTCGGAGAGAGTCAAGTTTTCGGCCCGGACGTTCTTCGCGAAGCCGAAGAGAAAGTTCACAAGATCCGCGAGTATCTCAAGACTGCGCAATCCAGCATGTAAGAGCTACGCCGACAAGAGGCGTCGGAGATGACCTTTGAGATCGGAGATTTCGTCTATCTCAAAGTATCCCCCTTGAAAGGGATGCCAAGGTTTCAGCTGAAAGGAAAGCTTGCACCTCGCTATGTGGGACCTTTCCAAGTCCTCAGCCGCCGAGGTGAAGTATCTTATCAACTGGAGTTGCCTGAAGAAATGTCGGCTGTGCACGACGTTTTTCACATCTCACTTCTCCGGAAATGCCTTGAAGTCCCTGAGAAGACCGAAGTGTTCAAGAACATCGATCACCGATCGGTGGATATTAACAAGGATCTGACTTACCGCGAAGTGCCGATTCGCATCCTAGAAGAAGCTTACAGAACCACCCGCACCCGAAGCATCAAGTTTCTGAAAATCCAATGGAGCAATCATACCGAAGATGAAGCCACCTGGGAACGCGAAGACTTCATGAAGAAGGAGTACCCAGATCTCTTTAGTACCTAACTTTCTTTTCGATCTCGGGACGAGATCTTTTGTAAGGGGGAAGGGTTTGTAACACCCCAAATTTCAATAAAAAGAAAGTTAGAGAATTCCAGAAAGCAAAATTTCAAACCAACAAAAACTTTTCTTTTGCATATAGTACCATGCATAGGACTTGTGCATTTGAGTGATATGCCATGATGATTGTTATTACTTATATTTGATATGCTCTAAAACCCTAGAGTGATCATATGAAGATCACCAACCAAATAAATCAAAGAGGAAGAAATTCCAATAATTGCAAAACCCTAAAAACCCTCACATATGCCCTATGGCATTTTTATAAATTTTGACCCTAGACCTATTTGGTCTTCACCATTAGTTGAATAATGTTGTTAAACACTTATTACAACTTTTGGAATCAAAGGTTCACAATTCAAATGAATTTCAAACACATTTCCCACTCACATGAGATAATGGCCAAATCTGCCAATTTTAGTCTGATCACCACTTTGAGCCCATCCAATCCAATTTTCCCAAACCAATGCTTGCTAACTCTTTGCACCATTTCAAAGTCAACATCAAGGTGAACAACTTTGATGAAGACCACCCTGCCAAATTCATCTTTGATCACTAGCTATGCTCATCCAAAGTTGCAACTTTATAACAAGTTCAACATTCTCCACTTAGCCATTTTGGCCAAATCTTGAATTCAAATTTTTCCACCACCACCTCAATTCACCTCTGGTCTTTTACAACTTATCTCAACACTCACTTTTCAAAAACATTCACCTTTTGAATTATTTCCATTTTGGATAATTTTGTATTTTCCAAAATTGAACACTATTCACACACTATAGCAAATAGTGATCTACTCAAACAAACCTACCCTAACCAACCCTAATTGGTTCCCTGGTTCCCTCTAACCATAAATGAAACATAGTGGAGCTAAGGAGGAGGAGATAGCTTGCATGGCATGGCCATGCCGGCCATGGCACCACCATGCCGAGCCTCCCTCTCCCCTTCACTCTCTCGCCGGCCCTCGCGCCACAAAGACGCCACCGCACCGCCTAGCCTCGCCTAGCACCGCCCTGGTCGACAAAGACGTCGACAACACCCGGACGACGCGCGCCCGCACACGCCCTGGCCGCCGCTCGCGTCGCAAGGATGCACGACGCGGACACGCACTGGACACGCGCCGCGCCACGACCTCGAGCACGCCCTGGCCCCGCTTGCAACACGTTGAGCACCGCAGTGACACCGCGAAGCCACCAGACATGCGCCCAGCCCAGACCCGTGACCACCGGCGCCGGAGACGACGACCACATCCCGTACACGCCGCGGTCGTCGTGGAAGCAATGCGACCTAACCCAGCCTCCCCCGACCGCGCTGTCGCCGCCAAACGCATCGCCTGGAAGAGGAGAACCCGACAGCACCCTCGCCGAGCCCAACCGCTCGCCAAAATCGCCGCGAGCATGTCGACCTCGCCGCAGCCCCACGGTCGCTCGCTCGCCTATAAAAGGAGAGCTCCGTTCGTCGAACTGAGCACACCAGCACACTCCCCTCTCCTCACTCGACCGCCTGAGCCACTCCACCCTTGACATTGCCCACGGACTCCACCCAATCGCCACCTCACTGCCGACGGACGCCGCGGAAGCTCGCCGCCGATTGGAGCCGCCCCAGGACGAGCCGCCGGTACCAGGAGAACCGCCGTCGTCCACATCTACATCACGCACACTGCCAGCCACCGCGGGAGCCCTGGTTAGCACTCCCACCCCCTAGGTCCGCCGCCAGCACGTCGGGTTCTCGTCGGAGAAGACGATGAACCTCGACCGTCCGATTTGCTTCTAATCCAACGCCCCACCTTAACACGTACCGGTTCGGGTTTTAACAGCCACTGACGCGTGGACCCCACGCTGTCAGCACGCCGCGCGTCTGTGGACCGTGGTAGGCTGGAGTGGGCCGTTTTAATTCAAATCGGCCCAGCTTCGTTTTCCCGCCGGCCCTTTAATTCAAAATTCGTTTAATTCTTTTCCATCCAATTTCAATACTGCCCAAACTTTGAATTTAAATAGTTTCAAATTGGCTAAACCAAATTTAGTGAATTTGATATTGTTGGAAAGCCACTGAAATTCCCTACAACATGCCACTGGCCTCATGGTCAATTTCTTTGTAGAATTAATTTGACAAAAATAACAAGACAGGGACTTTTCCCTATTCAAATAATTCTTAAAAATCAACCAAAATAGATATTAAGTTAATTCCAACTCTAATAGCTCACATTTGACTTACACTAATTGTTTATGCAATAAAATGGTGTGGTCACCTTGCATGATCATGCCATGGTTTAATGAATGGATATTTTGACTAGTTTAACTAGTTGATATTATCCAAAACTATTAAGGTTAAATTGTGTGAAGTCTTATACTTCATTTAAACTTGTCTCACATGAATTCATGGGATGTTTGGACCCCTGGTCCCAAACTCTCTTATATGAATTACTTGAGATTTAAATCAAATAGAATGTTATTTAAATGGTATGAGGTGATCCACCTCATTTAAATCATTTTCCCAAATGATGAGGATGAACATTTGACTTAGGTCAATATGAGTTCATCCATGATTGTTGGAGAAATTAAATCTTAAGAAGATTTCAATGAGAGGAGATTATTTCTCAAGAACCCTATGGAAACTATCTTTTACATATGAAATACAAAGTCCATTTAAATCCCCCAACCCTTGCACCCTAGTTTATTTATTTGGTGTGCATAGAGTAGTTTGTGTGTTTATTTGTGATGTATGGAATAGCCATTGAATTAGTGAGTAATTATACTCGTATTCAAATTTAGACGGTAGCACCGGAGAGTATGCCGAAGAAGAAGGTTGCTACCAGGAGGAGGAGGAACAGTTTGAGAACTACCAAGGCAAGCTAAATTACTATGCAAGCTTTACTCTTGCAAGTTACTGCAAGCTAATAATCTTGCAAGGTGCAAAGCCCCTTGGGGCAAGGCACCATGTTTCTTATCTTTTCGTATGTGAACCCATCCCAAGTTTTTACTTTACAAGTTCTTACTTGTTTTCTAAATGAGTTACTTTTATAGTTAACTTTGGTCAAAATACAAGTGGGTTATTAGAGTAGTGAGTTAGTCTCTTTCAAGCAAAGCAAGGTAGCACCCCTCATGAATTAGAGCTAGTGCTAATGAACTAAACTTGAATACTCTAGATGGGAACCTTGTGATTTTGAAAGGATTTTGAAACCTTGGAATGAAGATGCATTCCATTGAATGATTTTTGAAGGTGAATATGACCAAGAGAAGATAGTGATTTTTGATAAAACATGATGTTGGTTTGAATGCGATACCTTTCCAATTATCAAGTACCCCCACAATACCTGATTATGGGTAGGGCTTAACTGGAAGTTTATGCGTCTTAGTATGGGTTCCCTCTAAACAAGCGTCATCGGGGTTATGCCGAAAGCTGCCTCTACCACAAAAGAAACAATATGATATGATGCGAAATGAGGTGAATGTCCGGCCCAAGCCCTGTGCAGTTCCCAGGCTGACTGACTGTCTTCACTGGGAGGCCAAGCTCATGGGGAGAGGTGCTCATACTAGGGTTCGTAAGTGAAAGGTTATGGTTGATGATCCGCGTACTGTGTTACGATTATTCGGGGAAATCCCGACGGATGAAATCAAATGTTGTGGTACAAGTGTGCAACCTCTGCAGAGTGTAAACCTATTCGAATAGCCGCGTCCACGGTTACGGACGGTTGGAAAGGCCATACAGTTTCCGATGTCATATCTTTGAAAATGATGTTGAAAGATGATGGTGAAATGACTGGTGGTGAATTGAACTGAAATCACCACTAGAATGGTGGGAATGACACTAATGTTCCCACTTGAGTTAGTTAGCACTTGAGTAAGCTTTTCTCAAAACTTTGTGAACTAAAACTAGCTTTATGCAAATAAACTAGAGCTTAGCAAACCCTACTAGAATGTCTAGCACTTACTTTAGTATTAGTTTGCGAGTACTCAACGTACTCACGGCTGTGTCCCTGGCTATTCAAATGGCCAGAGTATGAAGATGACCAAGGAGATGACCAGCAGGACGCCTACGACAACTAAGCGCCTTCCGACGTCAAGCGTTGGCCTGTGGACTAGAGAGTCCTTGTATCTTACGCTTCCGCTATGTTGAACTATGAACTTGTGTTTGTTCGTTGATCAATAGATCAACTATTCGTGTAATATGGATCATGTGATTCCAATTTGTAAGACCTATGGTTTGTAATGAATGATGACTGTGATACTTAACTATTATGCCTCGCAACAACAATATTCCTGGGATTGCGATGTATGACATAATAGGCATTCGGACTTAAAAATCCGGGTGTTGACACGGGAGCATAAGACGAAAGAGCTTATGAGTTCCGAATTCTCACACATTCCTCATATGGAGGAGGAAGATGATCCCATGCTTAACCACTTCAAATTTGTAAAACGCAAACCAGCAGAAGCCGCAAAGTACATGGACAATAGCCGCAACTTACTGTCATTGTTCTTTCAGTTGAACCGACACCTGTCGGGAGCAATTGATACAATGCTAGAAGAGTTTACTGAACCCAAGGAGGAGACTAAGGGGAAGGAACCCATGGAGAATGAGGTGCACACACCAGTTTACTCAGCTGGTGACTACATTAGTATTGACCACCCTGAACTAGAAACTACACCCATTACACCTGAGAACTATCTTAGTAGTTCCTATAGAGGATATGAGGGTGGAGAGGAATCCGGAAACAATCAGCGTTCCGAGACTCCTATAGAGAACTCAACAGGTTGGCGTTGGGGGTCAGACACAGGAAACTCTGGCCATTCTGTCAGAAATAATGCGGAGATGAATGAGGACGCCACAACCCAGTTCCAGGGCAATCAGTATAATAGGGGTGACTATGAGGAGTACCCTATACTGATTGAGTCAGATACTGATGGAGGTAATACCTATGGCGGAGTCACGGGGGAATATACCCGATGGGTGGATTATGATGTTTTGAATAATCAATTCATGAACACAGATTTCTCCCTCGAATCATCCTCTGATTCCGACTACCAGCCAACGGGAAGACCCTACATTCCAGATTCTGTCAGGAGGATGACACGTTCAACCGGATGGAAGCCTGGGATGTACCGGGAGTGAAGATCGACTAGAGACCACCAAGGGAGGCGAGACTACAATACACAAGTACCACGTGTATTGTAGTGTGTAATATTTGTAGATATTTGTACATATACTTCAATAAGTGAGTTTGCATACTCACAACGTCACTGAGTATTGTAATAAGACCACTTAAGTATGTATATACATAGTATATGTTTTGTATGATTTGGATTTGCTTCTTGATTTCCATTGCGTGACTAGTTATGTGCACAAAGTTGAGCTCAGAAAACTTGCGCATGGAGTAATTATGAGTATCATCTTGTGTTGCAGAACTAGGGGGATATGTCGGGACCGGTAGGAGAGGAGAGTGAAGCGCAGCGCATGGAGCACGAGGCTAAACAGAAGGAAGAGGCTGGCGAAGCAGCCAGAAATCAGTTTCCACCACCACCACCACCCATGACGCAGCAGAACTTTGTCCAGTACATGCAGATGGTGGAAGAGAGACAACGTATAACGTTGGAGCAGCAGAATAAGTTCTTCCAGGAGCTGCTGCAACAGAACCGGGTAGAGAGACCCGAGAATCAGGGAGTCACCTTGTCAGACTTCCAGAACACCAAGCCTATATCTTTCGCATACGCGCCTGAGCTGATGGACGCGGAGGACTGGCTTATGGACACTGAGCGAAAGCTCAACACCGTTGGTTGCAACGACCTGGAGAAGGTCCGTTATGCTACACACTTGTTGTGTGGACCTGCCGCATCATGGTGGGACAACATCGTAGCCATTTATCCGGCTGGAAAGGTATTCACCTGGGAGGAATTTGCGAGGAAGTTCAGGGAATCCAATGTCCCTGAAAGCATTGTGGAGCTGAAGCGTCGAGAATTTGAGAGTCTCGAGCAGAAGGACAAGGCCATCCTGACTTATGTCAGGGAGTTTTCAAAGTTGTCCCGGTACGCTGTTGAGGAGGTCAACACCGAGGACAAGAAGAAGAAGAGGTTCTTGCGGGGGTTAAGTCCCCAGTTGAAGGTTCAGCTCCGGATGATGAGAGCGACTGAGTTCCAAGAGTTGGTGGATGCAGCCATCACTCTTGAAGATGACTTCAAGCAGCTGCAAGAAGAGAAGAGGAAAAAGGCCAAGTTTGAGCCTAAGAGGTTTGTTAGTAACAAGCCCAATACCAGCTTGAGTTTCAAGCCAAGGTACAACAACAACAACAACAATAGCAACTACTACAGTAGCAGGAGGAACCAAGCGTTTCAGACTGCAAATCAAGTGGTTTGCCGAAGCTGTGGATACACAGGGCATTACTCGAAGGATTGCAAGAAACCAAGAGTGATATGCTTTGGTTGTCGCGAGGAAGGACACATGCTTAGGGATTGCCCTAAGAAGAAGAGTGGAGGAGGTCAATCTGGAGGAGGAGGAAGCCGAGGAGGAAACAACGGAGGGAACTGGAAGAACAAGAAACCCTTCGGCAAGTTAAACTGCACTAGCTTGAAGGAGGTGGTTAACTCCGATCAGGCAGTGATAGGTACGCTCCAGATACTCACTCATCCTGGCAAAGTACTTTTTGATACTGGTGCAACTACATCATTCATTTCTCAGCAATTCATCATCAAACATGGGATTAGTTGCACTAAGTTAGATACACCCATAACCATACTTTCCGCGGGGGGAACGATAGTAGTAACCCATACCAAACAAAAACAAGTCATCATGATCAATAAATGCGCGTTTGACGCGGACCTGTTCATTTTACCGATGAAGGACATTGATGTCATTCTTGGTATGAACTGGTTAGAAGCTAACGGAGCATTGATCGACTGTGTGAACAAGACTGTGTCCTTGAAAAGCCCCGATGAAAGTAGAATGATCTACCAAGGAGACAAGCATACACAGATCAAAGTCGAGCTACAGCTGAACAACATGAAGGAGGTGAAGTTGGAGGATATACCTGTAGTGAGTGAATTCCAGGATGTGTTCCCTAAGGAATTACCTGGAATGCCACCAGATAGGGAGATAGAATTCACTATCGACCTAATTCCAGGAACAGCTTCGATTGCTAAAGCACCATATAAGATGGGGCCTAAGGAGTTGAAAGAACTTAAGGAGCAATTGGATGACTTGGAACAGAAAGGATTCATACAAGAGAGTGTTTCACTATGGGGATCACCTGTGATCTTCGTAGATAAAAGAGATGGAGGTAGAAGGATGTGCGGAGATTACAGGAATTTGAACAATGTCACAATCAAGAACAAGTACCCACTTCCTAGAATCCAAGATCTATTTGATCAAGTTAGAGGCGCGGGAGTCTTTTCCAAAATTTATCTAAGGTCCGGTTATCATCAGATTAAGATCAAGAAGGAAGACGTTCCGAAAACCGCCTTTGTCTCAAGGTATGGACATCATGAATACCTTGTGGCGCGGCCAGGGGGTGGGTCGCGCCCCCCTACTGTGTCGCCGCCTCGTCAGCCCTCCGACTCCGCCTCTTCGCCTATTTAAAGGTCCCTGACCTAAATCTTCGACACGGAAAAGCCATGGTACGAGAAACCTTCCAGAGCCGCCGCCATCGCGAAGCCAAGATCTGGGGGACAGGAGTCTCTGTTCTGGCACGCCGCCGGGACGGGGAAGTGCCCCTGGAAGGCTTCTCCATCGACACCACTGCCATCTTCATCACCGCTGCTGTCTCCCATGAGGAGGGAGTAGTTCTCCATCGAGGCTAAGGGCTGTACCGGTAGCTATGTGGTTAATCTCTCTCCCTATGTACTTCAATACAATAATCTCATGAGCTGCCTTACATGATTGAGATTCATATGATGATGCTTGTAATCTAGATGTCATTATGCTAGTCAAGTGGATTTTACTTATGTGATCTCCGGAGACTCCTTGTCCCACGTGTGTAAAGGTGACAGTGTGTGCACCGTGTGGGTCTCTTAGGCTATATTTCACAGAATACTTATTCACTGAGTTATGATTTGAGTTGGATGTCTCTATGAAATTGTGGTGTGTTAGTACCTCCTGTGAATGCTCAAAGTGACAGCGTGGGGTGTTCATTAGTACTTGGGAATACATCTTTAAGGTTTGCCTACATGATGAATTAGAGTTCGTTATCTTGCCAGAGAGTAATTCGGAATAGCATAGTGAAGTGCTTATATTTATATTCCTTTATGATTGCAATGTTGAGAGTGTCCACTAGTGAAAGTATGATCCCTAGGCCTTGTTTCCAATACTGCTATCGCTGCTTGTTTACTGTTCTACTGCATTTGTACTGCCTGCAATATTACCACCATCAACCACACGCCAGTCCTGGACAGCAAAGCACTTTTCTGGCGCCGTTACTACTGCTCATACTTATTCATACCACCTGTATTTCACTATCTCTTCGCCGAACTAGTGCACCTATTAGGTGTGTTGGGGACACAAGATACTTCTTGCTTTGTGGTTGCAGGGTTGCTTGAGAGGGATATCTTTGACCTCTTCCTCCCTGAGTTCGATAAACCTTGGGTGATCCACTTAAGGGAAACTTGCTGCTGTTCTACAAACCTCTGCTCTTGGAGGCCCAACACTGTCTACAAGAATAGAAGCACCCGTAGACATCAAGCACTTTTCTGGCGCCGTTGCCGGGGAGGAAAGGTAAAAGGTACTCACACTCCGGATCTCGGCTACTAAGCTATTTTCCGGCGCCGTTGTAAGTATTCGAAGCTATTTCCTTTAGATCCTGCAATTGCATCTTTTTGTTTCTTGTTTACACTAGTTTGGCATAATGGAAAGCAACATGGAGCTTTTTATTCTATTTCCTGAGTTAAGACATGGATGGTTTGATGCGAAAATTAAAAAAACCATGGAACATATTAGTATGAACACTTTGAACACCATTGCTGCTAATGATATGGAAAATTCTAAGCTTGGGGAAGCTGGTTTTGATGAGCATGATCTTTTTAGTCCCCCAAGCATTGAGGAGAAAATTTACTTTGATGATACTTTACCTCCTATTTATGATGATTATAATGATAGTGGTCTTTTGGTGCCGCCTGTTATGGAGGATAAATTTGATTATGATTACAATATGCCTCCTATATTTGATGATGAGAATAATAATGATAGCTACTTTGTTGAATTTTCTCCCACTACAACTACTAAAATTGATTATGCTTATGTGGAGAGTAATAATTTTATGCATGCGACTCATGGTAAGAATGCTTTATGTGATAGTTATATTGTTGAGTTTGCTCATGATGCTACTGGATATTATTATGAGAGAGGAAAATATGGTTGTAGAAATTTTCATGTTACTAAAACACCTCTCTTTTTGCTGAAAATCTTGAAGCTGCACGTGTTTTATCTTTCTATGCTTGTTGCATTATGCTTCATGAACTTGTTTATTTACAAGATTCCTTTTCATAGGAAGCATGTTAGGCTTAAATGTGTTTTGAATTTGCCTTTTGATGCTCTCTTTTGCTTCAAATACTATTTCTTGCGAGTGCATCATTAAAACTGCTGAGCCCATCTTAATGGCTATAAAGAAAGAACTTCTTGGGAGATAACCCATGTGTTTATTTTACTACAGTAATTTTGTTTTATATTTGAGTCTTGGAAGTTGTTACTACTGTAGCAACCTCTCCTTATCTTATTTTATTGCATTTGTTGTGCCAAGTAAAGTCTTTGATAGTAAGGTTCATACTAGATTTGGATTACTGCGCAGAAACATATTTCTTGCTGTCACGAATCTGGGCCTAATTCTCTGTAGGTAACTCAGAAAATTATGCCAATTTACGTGAGTGATCCTCAGATATGTACGCAACTTTCATTCAATTTGAGCATTTTCATTTGAGCAAGTCTGGCGCCTCTTAGAAATTCGTCTTTACGGACTGTTCTGTTTTGACAGATTCTGCCTTTTATTTCGCATTGCCTCTTTTGTTATGTTGGATGGATTTCTTTGTTCCATTAACTTTCAGAATCTTTGTGCAATGTCCAGAAGTGTTAAGAATGATTGTGTCACCTCTGAATATGTGATTTTTTGATTATGCACTAACCCTCTAATGAGTTTGATTTGAGTTTGGTGTGGAGGAAGTTTTCAAGTGTCAAGAGAGGAGGATGATACAATATGATCAAGAAGAGTGAAAGCTCTAAGCTTGGGGATGCCCCGGTGGTTCATCCCTGCATATTTCAAGAAGACTCAAGCGTCTAAGCTTGGGGATGCCCAAGGCATCCCCTTATTCATCGACAAATTATCAGGTTCCTTCTCTTGAAACTATATTTTTATTCGGTCACATCTTATGTACTTTACTTTGGAGCGTCTGTTTGTTTTTATTTTTGTTTTGTTTGAATAAATGCTTGTGTGGGAGAGAGACACGCTCCGCTGGTTCGTATGAACACATGTGTTCTTAGCTTTTAAGGTTCATGGCGAAGGTTGAAACTGCTTCGTTAATTGTTATATGGTTGGAAACGGGAAATGCTACATGTAGTAATTGGTATGATGTCTTGAATAATTTGATACTTGGCAATTGTTGTGCTCATGTTTAAGCTCTTGCATCATATACTTTGCACTTATTAATGAAGAACTACATAGAGCTGGTTAAAATTTGGTTTGCATGATTGGTCTCTCAAAGTTCTAGATATTTTCTGGTAAAGGTGTTTGAACAACAAGGAAGACGGTGTAGAGTCTTATAATGCTTGCAATATGTCTTTTATGTGAGTTTTGCTATACCGGTTCACACTTGTGTTTGTTTCAAATAGCCTTGCTAGCCTAAACCTTGTATTGAGAGGGAATACTTCTCGTGCATCCAAATCCTTGAGCCAAACACTATGCCATTTGTGTCCACCATACCTACCTACTACATGGTATTTCTCCGCCATTCCAAAGTAAATTGCTTGAGTTCTACCTTTAAAATTTCCATTCTCTATCTTTGCAATATATAGCTCATGGGACAAATAGCCTAAAAACTATTGTGGTATTGAATATGTACTTATGCATTTTATTTCTTATAAGTTGCTTGTTGTGCGATAACCATGTTCCTGGGGACGCCATCAACTACTCTTTGTTCAATATCATGTGAGTTGCTATGCATGTTCGTCTTGTCTGAAGTAAGGGCGATTTACCATGAGTTGAATGGTTTGAGCATGCATACTGTTAGAGAAGAACATTGGGCCGCTAACTAAAGCCATGATCCATGGTGGAAGTTTCAGTTTTGGACAAATATCCTCAATCTCATATGAGAAAATTAACTGTTGTTGAATGCTTATGCATAAAAGAGGAGTCCATTATCTGTTGTCTATGTTGTCCCGGTATGGATGTCTAAGTTGAGAAAAATCAAAAGCAAGAAATCGAATGCGAGCTTTCTCCTTAGACCTTTGTACAGGCGGCATAGAGGTACCCCTTTGTGACACTTGGTTAAAACATATGTATTGCGATGATAATCCAGGTAATCCGAGCTAATTAGGACAAGGTGCGGGCACTATTAGTATACTATGCATGAGGCTTGCAACTTGTAGGATATAATTTACATAACACATATGCTTTATTACTACCGTTGACAAAATTGTTTCTTGTTTTCAAAATCAAAGCTCTAGCACAAATATAGCAATCAATGCTTCCCTCTGCGAAGGGCCTTTCTTTTACGTTTATGTTGAGTCAGTTCACATATCTCTCTCCACCTCAAGAAGCAAACACTAGTGTGAACTGTGCATTGATTCCTACATACTTGCATATTGCACTTGTTATATTACTTTACATTGACAATATCCATGAGATATACATGTTACAAGTTGAAAGCAACCGCTGAAACTTAATCTTCCTTTGTGTTGCTTCAATGCCTTTACTATGAATTTATTGCTTTATAAGTTAACTCTTATGCAAGACTTATTGATGCTTGTCTTGAAAGTACTATTCATGAAAAGTCTTTGCTATATGATTCAGTTGTTTAATCATTGTCTTTACCATTGCTTTGAATCGCTGCATTCATCTCATATGCTTTACAATGGTATGATTAAGATCATGTTGGTAGCATGTCACTTCAGAAATTATATTTGTTATCGTTTACCTACTCGGGGACGAGTAGGAACTAAGCTTGGGGATGCTGATACGTCTCCGACGTATCGATAATTTCTTATGTTCCATGCTTGTTTTATGACAATACCTACATGTTTTATACATACTTTATGATGATTTTATGCGTTTTCCAGAACTAACCTATTGACGAGATGCCGAAGTGCCAGTTCCTGTTTTCTGTTGTTTTTGGTTTCAGAAATCCTAGTAAGGAAATATTCTCGGAATTCGACGAAATCAACGCCCAGAGTCATAGAATTGGAAGAAGCTTCCAGAACACCCGAGAGCCGCCAGAGGGGAGCCCTAGGGGCCCCACACACCAGGCTGGCGCGGCCAGGGGGTGGGCCGCGCCCCCCTACTGTGTCGCCGCCTCGTCAGCCCTCCGACTCCGCCTCTTCGCCTATTTAAAGGTGCCTGACCTAAATCTTCGACACGGAAAAGCCACGGTACGAGAAACCTTCCAGAGCCACCGCCATCACGAAGCCAAGATCTGGGGGACAGGAGTCTCTGTTCCGGCACGCCGCCGGGACGGGGAAGTGCCCCCGGAAGGCTTCTCCATCGACACCACCACCATCTTCATCACCGCTGCTGTCTCCCATGAGGAGGGAGTAGTTCTCCATCGAGGCTAAGGGCTGTACCGGTAGCTATGTGGTTAATCTCTCTCCCTATGTACTTCAATACAATAATCTCATGAGCTGCCTTACATGATTGAGATTCATATGATGATGATGCTTGTAATCTAGATGTCATTATGCTAGTCAAGTGGATTTTACTTATGTGATCTCCAGAGACTCCTTGTCCCACGTGTGTAAAGGTGATAGTGTGTGCACCGTGTGGGTCTCTTAGGCTATATTTCACAGAATACTTATTCACTGAGTTATGATTTGAGTTGGATGTCTCTATGAAATTGTGGTGTGTTAGTACCTCCTGTGAATGCTCAAAGTGACAGCGTGGGGTGTTCATTAGTACTTGGGAATACATCTTTAAGGTTTGCCTACATGATGAATTAGAGTTCGTTATCTTGCCAGAGAGTAATTCGAAATAGCATAGTGAAGTGCTTATATTTATATTCCTTTATGATTGCAATGTTGAGAGTGTCCACTAGTGAAAGTATGATCCCTAGGCCTTGTTTCCAATACTGCTATCGCTGCTCGTTTACTGTTCTACTGCATTTGTACTGCCTGCAATATTACCACCATCAACCACACGCCAGTCCTGGACAGCAAAGCACTTTTCTGGCACCGTTACTACTGCTCATACTTATTCATACCACCAGTATTTCACTATCTCTTCGCCGAACTAGTGCACCTATTAGGTGTGTTGGGGACACAAGAGACTTCTTGCTTTGTGGTTGCAGGGTTGCTCGAGAGGGATATCTTGAAGGAGATATGCCCTAGAGGCAATAATAAAGTGGTTATTATTTATATCTTTATGTTTATGATAAATGTTTATATATCATGCTATAATTGTATTAACCGAAACATTAGTACATGTGTGATATGTAGACAACAAGAAGTCCCTAGTATGCCTCTTAAACTAGCTTGTTGATTAATGGATGATTAGTTTCATAATCATGAACATTGGATGTTATTAATAACAAGGTTATATCATTATATGAATGATGTAATGGACACACCCAATTAAGCGTAGCATAAGATCTCGTCATTAAGTTATTTGCTATAAGCTTTCGATACATAGTTACCTAGTCCTTATGACCATGAGATCATGTAAATCACTTATACCGGAAAGGTACTTTGATTACACCAAACACCACTGCGTAAATGGGTGGCTATAAAGGTGGGATTAAGTATCCGGAAAGTATGAGTTGAGGCATATGGATCAACAGTGGGATTTGTCCATCCCGATGACGGATAGATATACTCTGGGCCCTCTCGATGGAATGTCGTCTAATGTCTTGCAAGCATATGAATGAGTTCATAAGAGACCACATACCACGGTACGAGTAAAGAGTACTTGTCAGGAGACGAGGTTGAACAAGGTATAGAGTGATACCGAAGATCAAACCTCGGACAAGTAAAATATCGCGTGACAAAGGGAATTGGTATTGTATGTGAATGGTTCATTCGATCACTAAAGTCATCGTTGAATATGTGGGAGCCATTATGGATCTCCAGATCCCGCTATTGGTTATTGGTCGGAGTGAGTACTCAACCATGTCCGCATAGTTCACGAACCGTAGGGTGACACACTTAAAGTTGGATGTTGAAATGGTAGTACTTGAATATGGAATGGAGTTCGAATATTTGTTCGGAGTCCCGGATGAGATCCCGGACATCACGAGGAGTTCCGGAATGGTCCGGAGAATAAGATTCATATATAGGATGTCATTTTATGTGAATTAAAATGTCGCGGAAGGTTCTATGGAAGGTTCTAGAAGGTTCTAGAAAAGTCCGGAAGAAACCACCAAGGAAGGTGGAGTCCACATGGGACTCCACCTCCATGGCCGGCCAACCCTAGTGGGGGAGGAGTCCCAAGTGGACTCCCCCTTAGGGGGCCGGCCACCCCCCCATATGGGAGGTGGAACTCCCACCTCTAGTGGGAGTCCTAGCTTGGCTAGGTTTCCCCTCCATATGGAAGGTTTTTGGTTCGGGTCTTATTCGAAGACTTGGAGACCAACTCTTGGGGTTCCACCTATATAATGAGGGCCAAGGGGGAGCGGGCCGGCCACCTAAAACACCACCAAGGTGGCCGCACCCCATAGTGGCCGGCGCCCCCCTCTCCCCAAACCCTAGCCGCCCCGCTCCTCTACTTCCCGCACGCTTAGCGAAGCTCCGCCGGACTTCTCCACCACCACCGACACCACGCCGTCGTGCTGTCGGATTCAAGAGGAGCTACTACTTCCGCTGCCCGCTGGAACGGGGAGGTGGACGTCGTCTTCATCAACAACCGAACGTGTGACCGAGTACGGAGGTGCTGCCCGTTCGTGGCGCCGGAACCGATCGTGATCAAGATCTTCTACGCGCTTTTGCAAGCGGCAAGTGAACGTCTATCGCAGCAACAAGAGCCTCATCTTGTAGGCTTTGGAATCTCTTCAAGGGTGAGACTCGATACCCCCTCGTTGCTACCGTCTTCTAGATTGCATCTTGGCTTGGATTGCGTGTTCGCGGTAGGAAATTTTTTGTTTTCTATGCAACGTTATCCTACAGTGGTATCAGAGCCGTGTCTATGCATAGATGGTTGCACGAGTAGAACACAATGGTTTTGTGGGTGTTGATGCTCTTGTTATCTTTAGTTTGAGTACTTTGCATCTTTGTGGCATAGTGGGAAGAAGCGGCTCGGACTAACTTTACATGACCGCGTTCATGAGACTTGTTCCTCGTTCGACATGCAACTTGTATTGCATAAGAGGCTTTGTGGGTGTCTGTCTCTCCTACTATAGTGAAGATTCAATTTACTCTTCTATTGAAAACATTAGTATCAACGTTGTGGTTCATGTTCGTAGGTAGATTAGATCTCTCTCGAAAACCCTAAACCACGTAAAATATGCAAACCAAATTAGAGATGTCTAACTTGTTTTTGCAGGGTTTGGTGATGTGATATGGCCATAATGTGATGATGAATATGTATGAGATGATCATTATTGTATTGTGGCAACCGGCAGGAGCCTTATGGTTGTCTTTAAATTTCATGTTGAGTAGTATTTCAAAGTAGTTGTAATAGTTGCTACATGGAGGACAATCATGAAGACGGCGCCATTGACCTTGACGCTATGCCGACGATGATGGAGATCATGCCCGAAGATGATGGAGATCATGTCCGTGCTTTGGAGATGAAGATCAAAGGCGCAAAGACAAAAGGGCCATATCATATCACATATGAACTGCATGTGATGTTAATCCTTTTATGCATCTTATTTTGCTTAGATCGCGACGGTAGCATTATAAGATGATCCCTCACTAAAATCTCAAGATAATGAAGTGTTCATCCTTAGTAGCACCGTTGCCAAGACTTGTCGTTTCGAAGCATCTCGTGATGATCGGGTGTGATAGAATCAACAAGTGCATACAACGGGTGCAAGACAGTTTTGCACATGCGGATACTAAGGTGGCCTTGACGAGCCGAGCATGTACAGACATGGTCTCGGAACACGTGATACCGAAAGGTAGAGCATGAATCATATGGTTGATATGATGAACACTTTGAGTGTTCGCCATTGAAATCACACCTTGTCTCGTGATGATCGGACATAGGTGCGGTGGATTTGGTTCGTGTGATCACTAAGACAATGCGAGGGATATTGTTTTGAGTGGGAGTTCACCTAGATTTTTAATTATGTTGAATTAAAATTTGAACTCAATTTGTCATAAACTTAGTCTAAACTTTTGCAAATATATGTTGTAGAGATGGTGTCCCCAATCAATTTTAACCAGTTCCTAGAGAAAGAAAAACTTAAGAGCAACGGTAGCAACTTCACCGACTGGTTCCGTCATGTGAGGATCTTCCTCTCTGGCGGAAATCTGCAATATGTGCTTGATGCACCGCTAGGTGACCCTCCTGCAGAAACTGAAACCGATGAAGTAAAAGCTGTTTACGAGACTCGGAAAATACGGTACTCTCAAGTTCAGTGTGCCATCCTATGCAGTCTGGAATCCGATCTTCAAAAACGTTTTGAGCACCACGATCCTCATGAGTTGATGAAAGAGCTGAAAGCTATTTTTGAGACTCATGCGGCCGTGGAATGCTATGAAGCATCGAAACAATTCTTCAGCTGCATGATGGAAGAAGGCAGCTCCGTTAGTGAGCACATGCTCGCCATGACCGGGCATGCGAAGAAACTCATTGACTTGGGAATAGTGATTCCTAACAGATCGGGATTAATCGTGTCCTTCAATCACTGCCACCAAGTTACAAGAACTTTGTGATGAACTACAATATGCAGAACATGAACAAGGAGTTACCTGAACTCTTTGGCATGCTAAAAGCTGCTGAGATTGAGATCAAGAAAGAGCACCTTGTGTTGATGGTCAACAAGACCACCAGTTTCAAGAAACAGGGCAAGTCTAAGGAAAAATTCAAGAAGGGTGGCAAGAAAGCTGCCACGCCTCCTATGAAACCTAAGAACGGCCCTAAGCCTGATGCTGAGTGCTATTACTGCAAGGAGAAGGGACACTGGAAGCGTAATTGCTCCAAGTATCTGGCTGATCTGAAGAGCGGCCTTGTCAAGAAGAAGAAAGAAGGTATATCTGATATACATGTTATAGATGTTTATCTCACTGGTTCTCATTCTAGTACCTGGGTATTTGATACTGGTTCGGTTGCTCATATCTGTAACTCGAAACAGGAACTAAAGAATAAACGAAGACTACTGAAAGATGAAGTGACGATGCGCGTTGGAAATGGATCCAAAGTCGATGTGATCGCTGTCGGCACACTTCCTCTACATCTACCTTCGGGATTAGTTTTAAGCCTAAATAATTGTTATTTTGTACCCACGTTGAGCATGAACATTATATCTGGATCTTGTTTAATGCAAGACGGTTATTCATTCAAGTCTGAGAATAATGGTTGTTCTATTTTTATGAATAATATCTTTTATGGTCGAGCACCACAAAAGAATGGCTTATTTCTGTTAGATCTCGATAGTAGTGATACGCATATACATAACATTGATGCTAAGCGAATTAAATTGAATGACAATTCTACTTATATGTGGCACTGTCGTCTTGGTCATATTGGAGTGAAACGCATGAAGAAACTCCATACTGATGGATTACTTGAATCACTTGACTTTGAGTCACTTGATAGATGCGAAGCATGTCTAATGGGAAAAATGACAAAGACTCCATTTTCTGGTATGATGGAGCGAGCTACTGACTTATTGGAAATCATACATACCGATGTGTGTGGACCAATGAGCGTAGCATCGCGCGGTGGTTATCGTTATGTTCTAACCTTCACAGATGATCTGAGTAGATATGGGTATATCTATTTCATGAAACATAAATCCGAAACTTTCGAGAAGTTTAAGGAATTCCAAAGTGAAGTAGAAAATCAACGTAACAAGAAGATTAAATTTCTACGATCTGATCGTGGAGGTGAATATCTGAGTTATGAGTTGGTATGCATTTAAAGAAATGCGGAATACTTTCACAATTGACACCGCCGGGAACACCTCAACGTAACGGTGTGTCCGAACGTCGTAATCGAACTCTCTTAGATATGGTTTGTTCTATGATGTCTCTTACTGATTTGCCGTTATCTTTTTGGAGTTATGCATTAGAGACAGCCGCATTCATTTTAAATAGAGCACCATCAAAATCCGTAGAAACGACACCGTATGAATTATGGTTTAATAAGAAACCTAAGCTGTCGTTCCTGAAAGTTTGGGGTTGCGAAGCCTATGTAAAGAAGTTACAACCGGACAAGCTAGAACCCAAAGCGGAGAAATGCGTCTTCATAGGATACCCTAAGGAAACTATAGGGTATACTTTCTATCACAAATCCGAAGGCAAAATCTTTGTTGCTAAGAACGGAACCTTTCTTGAGAAAGAATTTCTCACTAAAGAAGTGACTGGAAGAAAAGTAGAACTCGATGAGATTGATGAATCTATACTCGTTGATCGTAGTAGCGCAAGATCGGAAGTTGTACCTGTACCGCCTACACCGGCAACAGAGGAAGCTAATGATAATGATCATGAAACTTCGAACGAGGAAACTACTGAACCTTGCAGATCGACAAGGGAACGTACCACTCCTGATTGGTATGATCCTTGTCTAAATGTCATGATTGTGGATAACAATGATGAGGACCCTGCGACGTATGAAGAAGCGATGATGAGCCCAGATTCCAACAAATGGCAAGAAGCCATGAAATCCGAAATGGGATCCATGTATGATAACAAAGTATGGACTTTGGTAGACTTACCTGATAGCCGAAAGGCTGTCGAGAATAAATGGATCTTCAAGAGAAAAACAGATGCTGATGGTAATATTACTGTCTATAAAGCTCGACTTGTCGCAAAGGGTTTCCGACAAATTCAAGGAGTTGACTACGATGAGACTTTCTCACCTGTAGCGAAGCTAAAATCTGTGAGGATTTTGTTAGCAATAGCTGCATTTTTCGATTATGAGATTTGGCAGATGGATGTCAAAATGGCGTTCCTTAATGGAGACATTGAGGAGGAGTTGTATATGGTACAACCCAAAGGTTTTGTCGATCCTAAAAATGCTGACAAAGTATGCAAACTTCAGCGTTCAATCTATGGACTGAAGCAAGCATCAAGAAGTTGGAACCGACGCTTTGATAAGGTGATCAAAGACTTCGGGTTTATACAAAGTGTCATGGAGAGGCCTGTATTTACAAGAAAGTGAGTGGGAGCTCGTAGCATTCCCGATATTATATGTAGATGACATATTATTGATAGGGAATGATATAGAACTATTAAGCAGTGTTAAAGGTTATTTGAATAATAGTTTTTCAATGAAAGACCTTGGTGAAGCATCGTATATATTAGGCATCAAGATTTATAGAGATAGATCAAGACGCCTAATAGGGCTATCACAGAGTACATATCTGGACAAGATTCTAAAGAAGTTTAGAATGGACGAAAGTAAGAAAGGGTTCTTACCTATGTTACTGTGCAAGGTCTTGAGTAAGACTCAAGGACCGGCTACGGCAGAAGAAAGAGAAAGGATGAGTAATATCCCCTATGCCTCGGCGATGGGATCTATCATGTATGCCATGCTATGTACTAGACAGATATAGCACATGCCGTTAGTTTGACTAGCAGATATCAAAGTGATCCAGAATGGAACACTCGGACAGCGGTCAAGAATATCCCGAAGTACTTGAAAAGAACTAAGGATATGTTTCTTTGTTATGGAGGTGACCAAGAGCTCGTTGTAAACGGTTACACCGATGCAAGTTGGAACACCGATCCTAATGACTCTAAGTCACAGTGCAGGTACGTGTTTATATTGAATGGTGCTGCAGGCTGGGCAAGCTCGAAGCAAAGGTGCACGGTGGCAAAGTCTTCAACAGAATCGAGTACATAGCGGCTTCCAGAGGCTTCATCGAAGCGGTATGGATGAAGAGGTTCATTGTAGAGCTCGGTGTGGTTCCTAGTGCATTGGACCCATTAATCATTTACTGTGATAACATGGGTGCCATCGCCAATGCACAAGAGCCAAGGTCACACAAGAGGCTGAAGCATATCAAGCTGCGTTACCACTCGATTCGCGAGTACATCGAAGATGGAGAAGTAAAGATTTGCAAAGTACACACTGATCTGAATGTAGCAGATCCGTTGACTAAAGCTCTCCCTAGGGCAAAACATGACCAACACCAGAATGCCATGGGTGTTAGGTATATTACAATGTAATCTAGATTATTGACTCTATTGCAAGTGGGAGACTGAAGGAGATATGCCCTAGAGGCAATAATAAAGTGGTTATTATTTATATCTTTATGTTTATGATAAATGTTTATATATCATGCTATAATTGTATTAACTGAAACATTAGTACATGTGTGATATGTAGACAACAAGAAGTCCCTAGTATGCCTCTTAAACTAGCTTATTGATTAATGGATGATTAGTTTCATAATCATGACCATTGGATGTTATTAATAACAAGGTTATATCATTATATGAATGATGTAATGGACACACCCAATTAAGCGTAGCATAAGATCTCGTCATTAAGTTATTTGCTATAAGCTTTCGATACATAGTTACCTAGTCCTTATGACCATGAGATCATGTAAATCACTTATACCGGAAAGGTACTTTGATTACACCAAACACCACTGCGTAAATGGGTGGCTATAAAGGTGGGATTAAGTATCCGGAAAGTATGAGTTGAGGCATATGGATCAACAGTGGGATTTGTCCATCCCGATGATGGATAGATATACTCTGGGCCCTCTCGGTGGAATGTCGTCTAATGTCTTGCAAGCATATGAATGAGTTTATAAGAGACCACATACCACGGTACGAGTAAAGAGTACTTGTCAGGAGACGAGGTTGAACAAGGTATAGAGTGATACCGAAGATCAAACCTCGGACAAGTAAAATATCGCGTGACAAAGGGAATTGGTATTGTATGTGAATGGTTCATTCGATCACTAAAGTCATCGTTGAATATGTGGGAGCCATTATGGATCTCCAGATCCCGCTATTGGTTATTGGTCGGAGTGAGTACTCAACCATGTCCGCATAGTTCACGAACCGTAGGGTGACACACTTAAAGTTGGATGTTGAAATGGTAGTACTTGAATATGGAATGGAGTTCGAATATTTGTTCGGAGTCCCGGATGAGATCCCGGACATCACGAGGAGTTCCGGAATGGTCCGGAGAATAAGATTCATATATAGGATGTCATTTTATGTGAATTAAAATGTCACGGAAGGTTCTATGGAAGGTTCTAGAAGGTTCTAGAAAAGTCCGGAAGAAACCACCAAGGAAGGTGGAGTCCACATGGGACTCCACCTCCATGGCCGGCCAACCCTAGTGGGGGAGGAGTCCCAAGTGGACTCCCCCTTAGGGGGCCGGCCACCCCCCCATATGGGAGGTGGAACTCCCACCTCTAGTGGGAGTCCTAGCTTGGCTAGGTTTCCCCACCATATGGAAGGTTTTTGGTTCGGGTCTTATTCGAAGACTTGGAGACCAACTCTTGGGGTTCCACCTATATAATGAGGGCCAAGGGGGAGGGGGCCGGCCACCTAAAACACCACCAAGGTGGCCGCACCCCATAGTGGCCGGCGCCCCCCTCTCCCCAAACCCTAGCCGCCCCGCTCCTCTACTTCCCGCACGCTTAGCGAAGCTCCGCCGGACTTCTCCACCACCACCGACACCACGCCGTCGTGCTGTCGGATTCAAGAGGAGCTACTACTTCCGCTGCCCACTGGAACGGGGAGGTGGACGTCGTCTTCATCAACAACCGAACGTGTGACCGAGTACGGAGGTGCTGCCCGTTCGTGGCGCCGGAACCGATCGTGATCAAGATCTTCTACGCGCTTTTGCAAGCGGCAAGTGAATGTCTACCGCAGCAACAAGAGCCTCATCTTGTAGGCTTTGGAATCTCTTCAAGGGTGAGACTCGATACCCCCTCGTTGCTACCGTCTTCTAGATTGCATCTTGGCTTGGATTGCGTGTTCGCGGTAGGAAAATTTTTGTTTTCTATGCAACGTTATCCTACATATCTTTGACCTCTTCCTCCCTGAGTTCGATAAACCTTGGGTGATCCACTTAAGGGAAACTTGCTGCTGTTCTACAAACCTCTGCTCTTGGAGGCCCAACACTGTCTACAAGAATAGAAGCACCCGTAGACATCAAGCACTTTTCTGGCGCCGTTGCCGGGGAGGAAAGGTAAAAGGTACTCACACTCCGAATCTCGGCTACTAAGCTATTTTCCGGCGCCGTTGTAAGTATTCGAAGCTATTTCCTTTAGATCCTGCAATTGCATCTTTTTGTTTCTTGTTTACACTAGTTTGGCATAATGGAAAGCAACATGGAGCTTTTTATTCTATTTCCTGAGTTAAGACATGGATGGTTTGATGCGAAAATTAAAAAAACCATGGAACATATTAGTATGAACACTTTGAACACCATTTCTGCTAATGATATGGAAAATTCTAAGCTTGGGGAAGCTGGTTTTGATGAGCATGATCTTTTTAGTCCCCCAAGCATTGAGGAGAAAATTTACTTTGATGATACTTTACCTCCTATTTATGATGATTATAATGATAGTGGTCTTTTGGTGCCACCTGTTATGGAATATAAATTTGATTATGATTACAATATGCCTCCTATATTTGATGATGAGAATAATAATGATAGCTACTTTGTTGAATTTGCTCCCACTACAACTACTAAAATTGATTATGCTTATGTGGAGAGTAATAATTTTATGCATGAGACTCATGATAAGAATGCTTTATGTGATAGTTATATTTTTGAGTTTGCTCATGATGCTACTGGATATTATTATGAGAGAGGAAAATATGGTTGTAGAAATTTTCATGTTACTAAAACACCTCTCTTTTTGCTGAAAATCTTGAAGCTGCACGTGTTTTATCTTTCTATGCTTGTTGCATTATGCTTCATGAACTTGTTTATTTACAAGATTCCTTTTCATAGGAAGCATGTTAGGCTTAAATGTGTTTTGAATTTGCCTCTTGATGCTCTCTTTTGCTTCAAATACTATTTCTTGCGAGTGCATCATTAAAACTGCTGAGCCCATCTTAATGGCTATAAAGAAAGAACTTCTTGGGAGATAACCCATGTGTTTATTTTACTACAGTAATTTTGTTTTATATTTGAGTCTTGGAAGTTGTTAATACTGTAGCAACCTCTCCTTATCTTATTTTACTGCATTTGTTGTGCCAAGTAAAGTCTTTGATAGTACGGTTCATACTAGATTTGGATTACTGCGCAGAAACAGATTTCTTGCTGTCACGAATCTGGGCCTAATTCTCTGTAGGTAACTCAGAAAATTATGCCAATTTACATGAGTGATCCTCAGATATGTACGCAACTTTCCTTAAATTTGAGCATTTTCATTTGAGCAAGTCTGGTGCCTCTTAAAAATTCGTCTTTACGGACTGTTCTGTTTTGACAGATTCTGCCTTTTATTTCGCATTGACTCTTTTGCTATGTTGGATGGATTTCTTTGTTCCATTAACTTTCAGAAGCTTTGTGCAATGTCCAGAAGTGTTAAGAATGATTGTGTCACCTCTGAATATGTGAGTTTTTGATTATGCACTAACCCTCTAATGAGTTTGATTTGAGTTTGGTGTGGAGGAAGTTTTCAAGTGTCAAGAGAGGAGGCTGATACAATATGATCAAGAAGAGTGAAAGCTCTAAGCTTGGGGATGCCCCGGTGGTTCATCCCTGCATATTTCAAGAAGACTCAAGCGTCTAAGCTTGGGGATGCCCAAGGCATCCCCTTCTTCATCGACAAATTATCAGGTTCCTTCTCTTGAAACTATATTTTTATTCGGTCACATCTTATGTACTTTACTTGGAGCGTCTGTTTGTTTTTATTTTTGTTTTGTTTGAATAAATGCTTGTGTGGTAGAGAGACAAGCTCCGCTGGTTTGTATGAACACATGTGTTCTTAGCTTTTAATGTTCATGGCGAAGGTTGAAACTGCTTCGTTAATTGTTATATGGTTGGAAACGGGAAATGCTACATGTAGTAATTGGTATGATATCTTGAATAATTTGATACTTGGCAATTGTTGTGCTCATGTTTAAGCTCTTGCATCATATACTTTGCACCTATTAATGAAGAACTACATAGAGCTGGTTAAAATTTGGTTTGCATGATTGGTCTCTCTAAGGTCTAGATATTTTCTGGTAAAGGTGTTTGAACAACAAGGAAGACGGTGTAGAGTCTTATAATGCTTGCAATATGTCTTTTATGTGAGTTTTGCTGTACCGGTTCACACTTGTGTTTGTTTCAAATAGCCTTGCTAGCCTAAACCTTGTATTGAGAGGGAATACTTCTCGTGCATCCAAATCCTTGAGCCAAACACTATGCCATTTGTGTCCACCATACCTACCTACTACATGGTATTTCTCCGCCATTCCAAAGTAAATTGCTTGAGTGCTACCTTTAAAATTTCCATTCTCTATCTTTGCAATATATAGCTCATGGGACAAATAGCCTAAAAACTATTGTGGTATTGAATATGTACTTATGCATTTTATTTCTTATAAGTTGCTTGTTGTGCGATAACCATGTTCCTGGGGACGCCATCAACTACTCTTTGTTGAATATCATGTGAGTTGCTATGCATGTTCGTCTTGTCTGAAGTAAGGGCGATTTACCATGAGTTGAATGGTTTGAGCATGCATACTGTTAGAGAAGAACATTGGGCCGCTAACTAAAGCCATGATCCATGGTGGAAGTTTCAGTTTTGGACAAATATCCTCAATCTCATATGAGAAAATTAACTGTTGTTGAATGCTTATGCATAAAAGAGGAGTCCATTATCTGTTGTCTATGTTGTCCCGGTATGGATGTCTAAGTTGAGAATAATCAAAAGCGAGAAATCCAATGAGAGCTTTCTCCTTAGACCTTTGTACAGGCGGCATAGAGGTACCCCTTTGTGACACTTGGTTAAAACATATGTATTGCGAGGATAATCCAGGTAATCCGAGCTAATTAGGACAAGGTGCAGGCACTATTAGTATACTATGCATGATGCTTGCAACTTGTAGGATATAATTTACATAACACATATGCTTTATTACTACCGTTGACAAAATTGTTTCTTGTTTTCAAAATCAAAGCTCTAGCACAAATATAGCAATCAATGCTTCCCTCTGCGAAGGGCCTTTCTTTTACTTTTATGTTGAGTCAGTTCACATATCTCTCTCCACCTCAAGAAGCAAACACTAGTGTGAACTATGCATTGATTCCTACATACTTGCATATTGCACTTGTTATATTACTTTACATTGACAATATCCATGAGATATACATGTTACAAGTTGAAAGCAACCGCTGAAACTTAATCTTCCTTTGTGTTGCTTCAATGCCTTTACTATGAATTTATTGCTTTATGAGTTAACTCTTATGCAAGACTTATTGACGCTTGTCTTGAAAGTACTATTCATGAAAAGTCTTTGCTATATGATTCAGTTGTTTAATCATTGTCTTTACCATTGCTTTGAATCGCTGCATTCATCTCATTTGCTTTACAATGGTATGATTAAGATCATGTTGGTAGCATGTCACTTCAGAAATTATCTTTGTTATCGTTTACCTACTCGGGGACGAGTAGGAGCTAAGCTTGGGGATGCTGATACGTCTCCGACGTATCGATAATTTCTTATGTTCCATGCTTGTTTTATGACAATACCTACATGTTTTATACATACTTTATGATGATTTTATGCGTTTTCCGGAACTAACCTATTGACGAGATGCCGAAGTGCCAGTTCCTGTTTTCTGCTATTTTTGGTTTCAGAAATCCTAGTAAGGAAATATTCTCGGAATTGGACGAAATCAACGCCCAGAGTCTTAGAATTGGACGAAGCTTCCAGAACACCCGAGAGCCGCCAGAGGGGAGCCCTGGGGGCCCCACACACCAGGCTGGCGCGGCCAGGGGGTGGGCCGCGCCCCCCTACTGTGTCGCCGCCTCGTCAGCCCTCCGACTCCGCCTCTTCGCCTATTTAAAGGTCCCTGACCTAAATCTTCGACACGGAAAAGCCATGGTACGAGAAACCTTCCAGAGCCACCGCCATCGCGAAGCCAAGATCTGGGGGACAGGAGTCTCTGTTCCGACACGCCGCCGGGACGGGGAAGTGCCCCCGGAAGGCTTCTCCATCGACACCACCGCCATCTTCATCACCGCTGCTGTCTCCCATGAGGAGGGAGTAGTTCTCCATCGAGGCTAAGGGCTGTACCGGTAGCTATGTGGTTAATCTCTCTCCCTATGTACTTCAATACAATAATCTCATGAGCTGCCTTACATGATTGAGATTCATATGATGATGCTTGTAATCTAGATGTCATTATGCTAGTCAAGTGGATTTTACTTATGTGATCTCCGGAGACTCCTTGTCCCACGTGTGTAAAGGTGACAGTGTGTGCACCGTGTGGGTCTCTTAGGCTATATTTCACAGAATACTTATTCACTGAGTTATGATTTGAGTTGGATGTCTCTATGAAATTGTGGTGTGTTAGTACCTCCTGTGAATCCTCAAAGTGACAGCGTGGGGTGTTCATTAGTACTTGGGAATACATCTTTAAGGTTTGCCTACATAATGAATTAGAGTTCGTTATCTTGCCAGAGAGTAATTCGGAATAGCATAGTGAAGTGCTTATATTTATATTCCTTTATGATTGCAATGTTGAGAGTGTCCACTAGTGAAAGTATGATCCCTAGGCCTTGTTTCCAATACTGCTATCGCTGCTTGTTTACTGTTCTACTGCATTTGTACTGCCTGCAATATTAGCACCATCAACCACACGCCAGTCCTGGACAGCAAAGCACTTTTCTGGCACCGTTACTACTACTCATACTTATTCATACCACATGTATTTCACTATCTCTTCGCCGAACTAGTGCACCTATTAGGTGTGTTGGGGACACAAGAGACTTCTTGCTTTGTGGTTGCAGGGTTGCTTGAGAGGGATATCTTTGACCTCTTCCTCCTTGAGTTCGATAAACCTTGGGTGATCCACTTAAGGGAAACTTGCTGCTGTTCTACAAACCTCTGCTCTTGGAGGCCCAACACTGTCTACAAGAATAGAAGCACCCGTAGACATCAAGCACTTTTCTGGCGCCGTTGCCGGGGAGGAAAGGTAAAAGGTACTCACACTCCGGATCTCGGCTACTAAGCTATTTTCCGGCGCCGTTGTAATTATTCGAAGCTATTTCCTTTAGATCCTGCAATTTCATCTTTTTGTTTCTTGTTTACACTAGTTTGGCATAATGGAAAGCAACATGGAGCTTTTTATTCTATTTCTTGAGTTAAGACATGGATGGTTTGATGCGAAAATTAAAAAAACCATGGAACATATTAGTATGAACACTTTGAACACCATTTCTGCTAATGATATGGAAAATTCTAAGCTTGGGGAAGCTGGTTTTGATGAGCATGATCTTTTTAGTCCCCCAAGCATTGAGGAGAAAATTTACTTTGATGATACTTTACCTCCTATTTATGATGATTATAATGATAGTGGTCTTTTGGTGCCGCCTGTTATGGAGGATAAATTTGATTATGATTACAATATGCCTCCTATATTTGATGATGAGAATAATAATGATAGTACTTTGTTGAATTTGCTCCCACTACAACTACTAAAATTGATTATGCTTATGTGGAGAGTAATAATTTTATGCATGAGACTCATGATAAGAATGCTTTATGTGATAGTTATATTGTTGAGTTTGCTCATGATGCTACTGGATATTATTATGAGAGAGGAAAATATGGTTGTAGAAATTTTCATGTTACTAAAACACCTCTCTTTTTGCTGAAAATCTTGAAGCTGCACGTGTTTTATCTTTCTATGCTTGTTGCATTATGCTTCATGAACTTGTTTATTTACAAGATTCCTTTTCATAGGAAGCATGTTAGGCTTAAATGTGTTTTGAATTTGCCTCTTGATGCTCTCTTTTGCTTCAAATACTATTTCTTGCGAGTGCATCATTAAAACTGCTGAGCCCATCTTAATGGCTATAAAGAAAGAACTTCTTGGGAGATAACCCATGTGTTTATTTTACTACAGTAATTTTGTTTTATATTTGAGTCTTGGAAGTTGTTACTACTGTATCAACCTCTCCTTATCTTATTTTATTGCATTTGTTGTGCCAAGTAAAGTCTTTGATAGTAAGGTTCATACTAGATTTGGATTACTGCGCAGAAACAAATTTCTTGCTGTCACGAATCTGGGCCTAATTCTCTGTAGGTAACTCAGAAAATTATGCCAATTTACGTGAGTGATCCTCAGATATGTACGCAACTTTCCTTAAATTTGAGAATTTTCATTTGAGCAAGTCTGGTGCCTCTTAGAAATTCATCTTTACGGACTGTTCTGTTTTGACAGATTCTGCCTTTTATTTCGCATTGACTCTTTTGCTATGTTGGATGGATTTCTTTGTTCCATTAACTTTCAGAAGCTTTGTGCAATGTCCAGAAGTGTTAAGAATGATTGTGTCACCTCTGAATATGTGAGTTTTTGATTATGCACTAACCCTCTAATGAGTTTGATTTGAGTTTGGTGTGGAGGAAGTTTTCAAGTGTCAAGAGAGGAGGCTGATACAATATGATCAAGAAGAGTGAAAGCTCTAAGCTTGGGGATGCCCCGGTGGTTCATACCTGCATATTTCAGGAAGACTCAAGCGTCTAAGCTTGGGGATGCCCAAGGCATCCCCTTCTTCATCGACAAATTATCAGGTTCCTTCTCTTGAAACTATATTTTTATTCGGTCACATCTTATGTACTTTACTTGGAGCGTCTGTTTGTTTTTATTTTTGTTTTGTTTGAATAAATGCTTGTGTGGTAGAGAGACAAGCTCCGCTGGTTTGTATGAACACATGTGTTATTAGCTTTTAATGTTCATGGCGAAGGTTGAAACTGCTTCGTTAATTGTTATATGGTTGGAAACGGGAAATGCTACATGTAGTAATTGGTATGATATCTTGAATAATTTGATACTTGGCAATTGTTGTGCTCATGTTTAAGCTCTTGCATCATATACTTTGCACCTATTAATGAAGAACTACATAGAGCTGGTTAAAATTTGGTTTGCATGATTGGTCTCTCTAAGGTCTAGATATTTTCTGGTAAAGGTGTTTGAACAACAAGGAAGACGGTGTAGAGTCTTATAATGCTTGCAATATGTCTTTTATGCGAGTTTTGTTGTACCGGTTCACACTTGTGTTTGTTTCAAATAGCCTTGCTAGCCTAAACCTTGTATTGAGAGGGAATACTTCTCGTGCATCCAAATCCTTGAGCCAAACACTATGCCATTTGTGTCCACCATACCTACCTACTACATGGTATTTCTCCGCCATTCCAAAGTAAATTGCTTGAGTGCTACCTTTAAAATTTCCATTCTCTATCTTTGCAATATATAGCTCATGGGACAAATAGCCTAAAAACTATTGTGGTATTGAATATGTACTTATGCATTTTATTTCTTATAAGTTGCTTGTTGTGCGATAACCATGTTCCTGGGGACGCCATCAACTACTCTTTGTTGAATATCATGTGAGTTGCTATGCATGTTCGTCTTGTCTGAAGTAAGGGCGATTTACCATGAGTTGAATGGTTTGAGCATGCATACTGTTAGAGAAGAACATTGGGCCGCTAACTAAAGCCATGATCCATGGTGGAAGTTTCAGTTTTGGACAAATATCCTCAATCTCATATGAGAAAATTAACTGTTGTTGAATGCTTATGCATAAAAGAGGAGTCCATTATCTGTTGTCTATGTTGTCCCGGTATGGATGTCTAAGTTGAGAATAATCAAAAGCGAGAAATCCAATGAGAGCTTTCTCCTTAGACCTTTGTACATGCGGCATAGAGGTACCCCTTTGTGACACTTGGTTAAAACATATGTATTGCGAGGATAATCCAGGTAATCCGAGCTAATTAGGACAAGGTGCGGGCACTATTAGTATACTATGCATGATGCTTGCAACTTGTAGGATATAATTTACATAACACATATGCTTTATTACTACCGTTGACAAAATTGTTTCTTGTTTTCAAAATCAAAGCTCTAGCACAAATATAGCAATCAATGCTTCCCTCTGCGAAGGGCCTTTCTTTTACTTTTATGTTGAGTCAGTTCACATATCTCTCTCCACCTCAAGAAGCAAACACTAGTGTGAACTATGCATTGATTCCTACATACTTGCATATTGCACTTGTTATATTACTTTACATTGACAATATCCATGAGATATACATGTTACAAGTTAAAAGCAACCGCTGAAACTTAATCTTCCTTTGTGTTGCTTCAATGCCTTTACTATGAATTTATTGCTTTATGAGTTAACTCTTATGCAAGACTTATTGACGCTTGTCTTGAAAGTACTATTCATGAAAAGTCTTTGCTATATGATTCAGTTGTTTAATCATTGTCTTTACCATTGCTTTGAATCGCTGCATTCATCTCATTTGCTTTACAATGGTATGATTAAGATCATGTTGGTAGCATGTCACTTCAGAAATTATCTTTGTTATCATTTACCTACTCGGGGACGAGTAGGAGCTAAGCTTGGGGATGCTGATACGTCTCCGACATATCGATAATTTCTTATGTTCCATGCTTGTTTTATGACAATACCTACATGTTTTATACATACTTTATGATGATTTTATGCGTTTTCCGGAACTAACCTATTGACGAGATGCCGAAGTGCCAGTTCCTGTTTTCTGCTGTTTTTGGTTTCAGAAATCCTAGTAAGGAAATATTCTTGGAATTGGACGAAATCAACGCCCAGAGTCTTAGAATTGGACGAAGCTTCCAGAACACCCGAGAGCCGCCAGAGGGGAGCCCTAGGGGCCCCACACACCAGGCTGGCGCGGCCAGGGGGTGGGCCACGCCCCCCTACTGTGTCGCCGCCTCGTCAGCCCTCCGACTCCGCCTCTTCGCCTATTTAAAGGTCCCTGACCTAAATCTTCGACACGGAAAAGCCATGGTACGAGAAACCTTCCAGAGCCACCGCCATCGCGAAGCCAAGATCTGGGGGACAGGAGTCTCTGTTCCGGCATGCCGCCGGGACGGGGAAGTGCCCCCGGAAGGCTTCTCCATCGACACCACCGCCATCTTCATCACCGCTGCTGTCTCCCATGAGGAGGGAGTAGTTCTCCATCGAGGCTAAGGGCTGTACCGGTAGCTATGTGGTTAATCTCTCTCCCTATGTACTTCAATACAATAATCTCATGAGCTGCCTTACATGATTGAGATTCATATGATGATGCTTGTAATCTAGATGTCATTATGCTAGTCAAGTGGATTTTACTTATGTGATCTCCGGAGACTCCTTGTCCCACGTGTGTAAAGGTGACAGTGTGTGCACCGTGTGGGTCTCTTAGGCTATATTTCATAGAATACTTATTCACTGAGTTATGATTTGAGTTGGATGTCTCTATGAAATTGTGGTGTGTTAGTACCTCCTGTGAATGCTCAAAGTGACAGCGTGGGGTGTTCATTAGTACTTGGGAATACATCTTTAAGGTTTGCCTACATGATGAATTAGAGTTTGTTATCTTGCCAGAGAGTAATTCGGAATAGCATAGTGAAGTGCTTATATTTATATTCCTTTATGATTGCAATGTTGAGAGTGTCCACTAGTGAAAGTATGATCCCTAGGCCTTGTTTCCAATACTGCTATCGCTGCTTGTTTAATGTTCTACTGCATTTGTACTGCCTGCAATATTACCACCATCAACCACACGCCAGTCCTGGACAGCAAAGCACTTTTCTGGCGCCGTTACTACTGCTCATACTTATTCATACCACCTGTATTTCACTATCTCTTCGCCGAACTAGTGCACCTATTAGGTGTGTTGGGGACACAAGAGACTTCTTGCTTTGTGGTTGCAGGGTTGCTTGAGAGGGATATCTTTGACCTCTTCCTCCCTGAGTTCGATAAACCTTGGGTGATCCACTTAAGGGAAACTTGCTGATGTTCTATAAACCTCTGCTCTTGGAGGCCCAACACTGTCTACAAGAATAGAAGCACCCGTAGACATCAGTCATGTCATTAGCAAAGATGGAATAGCTGTTAACCCGAGCAAGGTAGCAGCAGTTTTAGAATGGGAAGCACCCAAGACTGTCAAGGAAATCCGAGGATTCCTAGGAATGGCAGGATACTATAGGAGATTCATTGAAGGATTCTCCAAGATAGCAGGACCAATGACGAAGCTGTTAAGAAAGAACACACCATTCGTGTGGTCAGAGGAGTGTGAGAAGAGTTTTCAAACTCTGAAAGAGAAACTCACCACAGCACTGGTATTAGCAGTTCCTGAAGTTGGCAAGGATTATACCGTGTACTGTGACGGATCCAAACATGGATTGGGTTACGTGCTCATGCAGGATCGGAAGGTAATATCTTATGGATCGAGGCAACTCAGACCTCATGAAGTGAATTATCCAACACATGACTTAGAATTAGCAGCAGTCGTATTTGCACTTAAAACTTGGAGACATTTTCTCTATGGAGCCAAGTGTGAACTCTATACGGATCATAAGAGTCTCAAGTACTTCTTCACTCAAAAGGAACTCAATATGAGGCAGAAAAGATGGCTAGAACTAATCAAGGATTATGATTTGACCATCAATTATACTCCAGGAAAGGCTAATGTTGTAGCAGATGCCTTGAGTAGGAAGAGCACTGGAGGAGTGGAACAAGAGTTATCACCAGAGTTGAGGAAGGAAATAAGCCAAGCCCAAATACAACTTTGAGAGAAAGAAGCTCATGAAGGACTATCGGCTTTACAAGTAGCCGATGAGCTAAATGTTAACTTAAAGAATGAGATAATGATGGGCCAATTGGACGATCCATTCATCGTAGAGGAGATGAGAAGGATAGATGAGGGTAGACCATCAGAATTTCACCGAGGAGAATCAGGATCATTATGGTTCCAGAAGAGGATTTGCGTTTCGGATATTGCTGAGATCAAGGAAGTAATACTCCGGGAAGCTCACCAAACACCATATTCCATACATCCGGGAAGTACCAAGATGTACATGGATCTTAAGGAGCTATTCTGGTGGAACAACATGAAGAGAGAGATAGCACAGTACGTGGCGGAATGCCATACCTGCCAAAGAGTGAAGGCTGAACATCAGAGTCCGGCAGGAAAGTTACAACCTTTCCCAATCCCAGAATGGAAATGGGAGGAGATAGGAATGGATTTCATCACCGGACTACCCATGACCAATAAAAAGAAGGACATGATATGGGTAATCGTGGACCGGTTGACAAAAAGTGCACACTTCTTAGCGGTAAATCAGCAGGATAAAGGAGAGAAACTCATCGATCTTTACATCAAAGAGATCGTGAGTAAACATGGAGTGCCCAAGAAGATCGTGTCGGATCGAGGATCCGTGTTCACGTCAGCATTCTGGAAGCAACTACATGAAGCTTTAGGATCCAAGTTGGACTATAGTACCGCCTATCATCCTCAGACAGGTGGACAAACCGAGAGAACTAACCAGATCCTAGAGGATATGCTTAGGGCTTGTGCCCTAGACTTCGGAGGATCATGGGAGGAGCACTTGCCACTAGCAGAGTTTTCATACAATAATAGCTATCAAAGCAGCATCAAGATGGCACCGTTCGAAGCTCTGTATGGAAGGAAGTGTAGATCACCCATATGCTGGTACGAAGCTGGAGAAAGCAAAGAGTTTAATCCTAATTATGTCAAGGAAAAGCAACATATAATTGACATTATAAGAGATAGGCTCAAGATAGCCCAAAGCCGACAGAAGAGTTATGCCGATCAGAAGAGAAGGACATGGGAGCCACAAGTTGGAGACATGGTATATCTCAAGGTGAGCCCGATGAAAGGACTTCAGAGATTCGGAGTAAAAGGGAAGTTAAGCCCTAGATACATCGGACCTTTCAAGATTCTGAGTCAAAACCGAGGGTTAGCCTTTGAATTGGAACTACCGGGAAGATTATCCCAAGTTCACAACGTATTCCATGTGTCGCAACTCAGAAAGTGTTTGAAGACCCCAGATGAGCCAGTATCACATGATGAGCTCGAGTTACAACCAGATTTGACCTACATAGAGAAGCCAGTGAAGATTCTCGAGGAGAACTGGAAACAACTCAGGAATCGAGCTATTAAGTATTGCAAGATACAGTGGAAGCATCATCCCGAGAGGGAAGCCACCTGGGAAAAGGAGGAAGACCTGAGGAAAACATACCCCGAACTCTTCAGGTATTACCACCACAACTTCGGGACGAAGTTTTCTTCAAGGGGGAAAGACTGTAATGTCCCAGGTTTAGAGACGATCGAGGGGTAGATTTTAGAAAGGGATGTGCATTGCATCGTAAATTCCGGGGAAATTTCGCGCTTTTAAAACAAAACTGCATTGAAGGGGGACATGTTTCTCTCTCGACATCTTACAGGGTTAGGGTTTCGAGAGTGCGACAAACTTGTTCCTACTCAACTAAATTAGGGTTTTGAGAAGAGAGAAGAGAGATTGCATCACAAACTTAAGTTGCATGATTGAATTCAAAATTAAGTTGCATGACTGAATTCAAACCAAATTTGAAATTGAATTTCAAATTCAAACCTCAAATTGATATTCCATAATTCAAACTTGAGATAATTCAATAAACAATTATAAGTAATCAAGAATATAAATAGTACAACAATTAGATAAAGCTCATTAAGGAAAATTGGAGCTTTATTGATAATCACACATGATACATTGTCAATTACAATATTCAGAATAGAAATATGAAATATTACAACACATTACACAAATTGGAAAAATAGAAAAAGAAAATAAAAGAAAAGTACAAGGTAAGATTCTATCCTAAATACTATAAGGTAATCTTCATTTGATCTTGGACTTGATGATCTTCATGCCCATCTGGATCAATTGCTTGATCCCTGCACACAAACAAAACAAACATAACATTATGCCAAGTGGCAATGCCACTTGGCAGGTTAGCAAAGAAATGAGAATTGAGAGGATATGACCAAAGCTGCCGAGCTGATCAGCTCACAACCAAATCCCAAGCCAGGTGCAAAGCATCAGGATACACACACACAGCCTGCTCACAAGGCTGTGTGCATGCAGCACACACACAGCACAGAGAGGAGTCACCAACACATGCCAGGCAGTGCTGTCGACCAGAGAAGCAAGGGCCAGACACATAAAAGCTTTTCACAGCCAAAACCCTAGCCATTAGCACATTCATCGACAAAGCAGCAGGGTAAGTCACCAGATAGCAAGAACAGCTCAAGAACACCAAGAACAGGTGAACAACCAGAGCTGTCTCACCTATTCCCCAATCACCAGAAGTTAACCAAGCATCACCAGCAAGCCAGGAGGAGCAGGGCAAGCTCATAAATCCAAACCAGAAGAAATCCTCTACACCAACACTCATTCTAGGAGCTGGAGTGAGGTATACACATAGAATCATGAGCAAGCATCTGTCTTGCTCATAAATAAGCATGTGCATCAAACACACACAAGCCATGGGGTGTGAGTACCCAATTTGTATCATCATCTGGCTACTAAGCCTTTTGGTGCAAGCAAACTAGAGATCAGCCAGAAGGAAATCACCAAGGGAACATTGGTATGTCAGCATGGTGACTATACCTGAGAAATCCAACATGGATTAATCCCTACCTAGCCATCCAAAATCATCTAGCACCTAAAGCCCAGCAAGCCATCAGACAAATAGATAGATTATGTCTATTCCTGTTTGTCAACAGCAAAGGTCACTGGAAAACCAACAAGGGTTTATCCAGTGAGATATTCACTAAGCCACAGCAAGCCAACAAAGGGGGTGGGAGCTTCCTGAACAGCAAATACTTGCTGTTGAGGCCACCTCAACCACAAGACTAGCCAACCAAGCCACCCATCATCACCTAGAGGGTTCAAAGTGAGCTAGGGTCCCCAACAAGTGTTGGCATCCCTCTAGCTCAAGTCAATCAAGTTAAAGAATCATAACTGCAGAAACAGTTCATCTCATTTATCAAATAAATCTTGCCAAGCTACACAGATAAATGATGTATACAAGTAATCAATACACCAGAGCCTTGCAGTGGATCCAATTGATCACTGCAAGCAATAGCAATTGCTTGAGCCAACAACAGCACACACCAGCACTTATCTGTAACCACACACAGCTCAAATTGAGCACTAGTAAGGCACAAGATGGAGCACCATAGCTTTTACAAGCAACTGATGATCACAGGATCATCAGAAGCTTGCTAGAGCATGCCAGGGCATGCTAGGGCATCACTGGCATCACACAGGAATCATATAATTAAACAGCCACAGTTAAGCAACAATTGAATCACAGACAATTACATAAACCATTTCTATGATTGTATCCAGAAGCATATCATCAAGGAATTGATGTATATGGACAACAATTAAGCAAGGCCAAGCCTACCATGAGCCAGAATGTAACACCCCAACTTTTGCAACCTTGATTAATTGTCCTTAATGCAAAAATCAGGGGGAACAAAAACTTTTTCTTAAGACTAATTAGATGAATTGCCTTGATCTGTCTGTTAATATGAATTGCTTTGATCTGTTGGTAGATGTATTGTCTTGTTTTGTTTGTTGAGTTTTGTCTTGAGCTATTTCAAAGAACAACACCTCTAGTGGTAAAACAAACAAGTCACCTAATAAAACACATGTGTGTCCTAGGAAAAGTTGTTTTCCTTTTTACTACATCAAACTCTTCTCCTCATGGCAACATGAGTGTGCCATCTTGATTTTTCTCTTGGTGGTACAAGATAGCTCAATCATCCTTAATTCAAAACTTGGGATCATCTACCCCTAGCTACATCCCTCTCTTATACCCACCCATCCTTGTTGGTTTTGAGGCCATGTCGACCATTTGTGTTGACAGGCTTAAAATGTCCAGACTTTGGCAATTGATCTCTAATTACCCACAACTGTTATTGTTGACTTCAATGCATGGATCTCATCTATGCAACACCCTCTTCAACCTCCACGTCTTGCATGTCTCAGTCTATCCTTGCAACTCCTATATTCAACTTGATCTCATACCATATCCAATGTTTCAACTTTAGATCACCTGCTTCACTTTTACCTCTTGTTTTTATTCAAGTTTAATCTTCACAAAATCAAGAGCGGGAATGATGGGTACATTTTGTAGCCACCATCTACCATTGAGAACACTTCTCCCTAAATTAGTTTTCTTTCTCAAAAACCCCTATTGTCTTTCCTTCTCTAGTTTTGATCACAAAACTACTTCTAGTTTTATTAAATCTTTGCAAGATATTTCTTCAGAGAAAACAAAGGACTGAAATGGGTTTTGTTTTTCATCCCATTTCTAACAAATACTGATTTCTAAAACATTACTTTCTATTTTGCTTTGTTTTTAACAAAAGGCTTGTTTATGGTACCTATACCATTTCTTGTTTACTTTAAATTTGAGAAAAACTCTACTTTACTTGAGAAAGTAAGTAGAATATTTTGAACTCCTATGTTCAGACTAGTTCTCTCAACATTTTCAAATCCCATTCCAATTGAGTTCATTCTCAATTGTCCCTAGACAATTGAGGTGTTCCATATACCTTTCAAATAAATCCTTCTCAAATGACAACTCTTGCACATCTTGTGTATCTCTCTGATCTACCCCATAATGTTCCTTCATCCTCCAATTCTTGATCAAATGGATGATCATTTGATACTTTCAAACCACCCCCGATTGACCTCTCATTTGTAGAGCAACTTATATTTCATCATACCTGATACGTCTCCGACGTATTGATAATTTCTTATGTTCCATGCCACATTATTGATGATATCTACATGTTTTATGCATACTTTATGTCATATTTATGCATTTTCCGGCACTAACCTATTAACGAGATGCCGAAGAGCCGATTCTTTGTTTTCTGCTGTTTTTGGTTTCAGAAATCCTAGTAAGGAAATATTCTCAGAATTGGACGAAATCAACGCCCAGGGGCCTATTTTGCCACGAAGCTTCCAGAAGACCGAAGATGATACGAAGTGGGGCCACGAGGTGGCCAGACACCAGGGCAGCGCGGCCCAAGCCTTGGCCGCGCCGGCCTGTCGTGTGGGCCCCTCGCGTCGCCCCTTGACCTATCTCCTCCGCCTACTTAAAGCCTTCGTCGCGAAACCCCCAGTACCGAGAGCCACGATACGGAAAACCTTCCAGAGACGCCACCGCCGCCAATCCCATCTCGGGGGATTCAGGAGATCGCCTCCGGCACCCTGCCGGAGAGGGGAATCATCTCCCGGAGGACTCTACACCGCCATGGTCGCCTCCGGAGTGATGAGTGAGTAGTTCACCCCTGGACTATGGGTCCATAGCAGTAGGTAGATGGTTGTCTTCTCCTCATTATGCTTCATTGTCGGGTCTTGTGAGCTGCCTAACATGATCAAGATCATCTATCTGTAATGCTATATGTTGTGTTTGTTGGGATCCGATGGATAGAGAATACTATGTTATGTTGATTATCAATCTATTACCTATGTGTTGTTTATGATCTTGCATGCTCTCCGTTATTAGTAGAGGCTCTGGCCAATTTTTTACTCTTAACTCCAAGAGGGAGTATTTATGCTCGATAGTGGGTTCATGCCTCCATTAAATCTGGGACAGTGACAGAAAGTTCTAAGGTTGTTGATGTGCTGTTGCCACTAGGGATAAAACATTGATGCTATGTCCGAGGATGTAGTTATTGATTACATTACGCACCATACTTAATGCAATTGTCTGTTGTTTGCAACTTAATACTGGAAGGGGTTCGGATGATAACCTGAAGGTGGACTTTTTAGGCATAGATGCATGCTGGATAGCGGTCTATGTACTTTGTCGTAATGCCCAATTAAATCTCACTATACTCATCATATCATGTATGTGCATTGTCATGCCCTCTCTATTTGTCAATTGCCCAACTGTAATTTGTTCACCCAACATGCTATTTATCTTATGGGAGAGACACCTCTAGTGAACTGTGGACCCCGGTCCTATTCTTTTACATCGATACAATCTACTGCAATACTTTTTCTACTGTTTTCTGCAAACAATCATCATCCACACTATACATCTAATCCTTTGTTACAGCAAGCCGGTGAGATTGACAACCTCACTGTTTCGTTGGGGCAAAGTACTTTGGTTGTGTTGTGCAGGTTCCACGTTGGCGCCGGAATCCCTCGTGTTGCGCCGCACTACATCTCACCGCCATCAACCTTCAACGTGCTTCTTGGCTCCTACTGGTTCGATAAACCTTGGTTTCTTACTGAGGGAAAACTTGCCGCTGTACGCATCACACCTTCCTCTTGGGGTTCCCAACGGACGCGTGCTGTACGCGTATCAAGCTCTTTTTCTGGCGCCGTTGCCGGGGAGATCAAGACACGCTGCAAGGGGAGTCTCCACTTCCAATCTCTTTACTTTGTTTTTGTCTTGCTTTATTTTATTTACTACTTTGTTTGCTGCATTATATCAAAACACAAAAAAATTAGTTGCTAGCTTTACTTTATTTACTATCTTGTTTGTGTTCTCCATATTAAAAACACAAAAAAATTAGTTACTTGTTTTACTTTACTTAATTCCATGCATGTTTTTATTTCACTAGTTAGGCCTAATGGAAAACAACAAAAATATTAGAGATCTTTATAGTATTTATCTCGAGTTAGGACATGAAGTGTTTGAAGAGAAAATTAAAAAACCTATGGAACTTTATATGCGTGCTAATGGCAATGTTATTAGTATGAATGCTTTGAACACTATTATTGCTAATGCTATGGGAAGAATTTAAGCTTGGGGAAGCTGGTTTTGATGAGCATGATATTTTTAGTCCCCCAAGCATGGAGGAGAAAATTTACTTTGATGACACTTTGCCTCCCATTTATGATGATAGTGGTATTTTGGTGCCACCTACTATTGAGGATAAAGTTTATTATGATTATACTATGCCTCCTATATTTGATGATTATGGTGATGAGAATAATAATGATAGTTACCTTGTTGAATTTGCTCCCACTACAATTAATAAGAATGACTATGCTTATGTGGAGAGTAATGATACTTTTATGCATGTAGCCCATGATAAGAATGTTTCATGTGATAGTTATATTATTGAATTTGTTCATGATGTTACTGAAAGTTATTATGAGAGAGGAAAATATGGTTGTAGAAATTTTCATGTTACTAAAATGCCTCTCTATGTGCTGAAATTTTTGAAGCTACACTTGTTTTATCTTCCTATGCTTGTCACTTTGCTCTTCATGAACTTGTTTATTTACAATATTCCTATGCATAGGAAGCATGTTAGACTTAAATGTGTTTTGAATTTGCCTCTTGATGCTCTCTTTTGCTTCAAATACTATTTCTTCCGAGTGCATCATTAAAACTGCTGAGCCCATCTTAATGGCTATAAAGAAAGAACTTCTTGGGAGATAACCCATGTGTTTATTTTGCTACAGTACTTTTGTTTTATATTTGAGTCTTGGAATTTGTTAATACTGTAGCAACCTCTCCTTATCTTATTTTTATCGCATTGTTGTGCCAAGTAAAGTCTTTGATAGTAAGGTTCATACTAGATTTCGATTACTGCGCAGAAACAGATTTCTTGCTGTCACGAATCTGGGCCTAATTCTCTGTAGGTAACTCAGAAAATTATGCCAATTTACGTGAGTGATCCTCAGATATGTATGCAACTTTCATTCAATTTGAGCATTTTCATTTGAGCAAGTCTGGTGCCTCAATAAAATTCGTCTTTACGAACTGTTCTGTTTTGACAGATTCTGCCTTTTATTTCGCATCGCCTGTTTTGCTATGCTTGATGGATTTTTCGATTCCATTAACTTTCAGTAGCTTTGTGCAATGTCCAGAAGTGTTAAGAATGATTGTGTCACCTCTGAACATGTAAATTTTGATTGTGCACTAACCCTCTAATGAGTTGTTTTGAGTTTGGTGTGGAGGAAGTTTTCAAGGATCAAGAGAGGGAGATGATACAAAATGATCAAGGAGAGTGAAAGCTCTAAGCTTGGGGATGCCCCGGTGGTTCACCCCTGCATATTTCAAGAAGACTCAAGCGTCTAAGCTTGGGGATGCCCAAGGCATCCCCTTCTTCATCGACAACATTATCAGGTTCCTCTAGTGAAACTATATTTTTATTCCATCACATCTTATGCACTTTGCTTGGAGCGTCGGTTTGTTTTTTGTTTTTGTTTTGTTTGAATAAAATGAATCCTAGCATTCATTGTGTGGGAGAGAGACACGCTCCGCTGTTGCATATGGACAAATATGTCCTTAGGCTTTACTCATAATGTTCATGGCGAAGGTTGAATCTTCTTTGTTAAATTATTATATGGTTGGAATCAGAAAATGCTACATGTAGTAATTGGTATAATGTCTTGGATAATGTGATACTTGGCAATTGTTGTGCTCATGTTTAAGCTCTTGCATCATATACTTTGCACCCATTAATGAAGAAATACATAGAGCTCGCTAAAATTTGGTTTGCATAATTGGTCTCTCTAAGGTCTAGATAATTTCTAGTAGAGTGTTTGAACAACAAGGAAGACGGTGTAGAGTCTTATAATGTTTACAATATGTCTTTTATGTGAGTTTTGCTGCACCGGTTCATCCTTGTGTTTGTTTCAAATAGCCTTGCTAGCCTAAACCTTGTATCGAGAGGGAATACTTTTCATGCATCCAAAATCCTTGAGCCAACCACTATGCCATTTGTGTCCACCATACCTACTGTCAACACCCGGATTTTTAAGTCCAGGTGCCTGTTATGCCATACATCGCAATCCCAGGAATATGGTTGTTGCGAGACATAACAGTTGAATATCATAAGTCATCATCCATTACATACCATAGTCGTCTTACAAATAGAGATCACATGATCCAATATTACACAAATAGTTGATCTATTGATCAAAGGACACAAAGTTCATAGTTTCATAGCGGAAGCGTAAATAGAAGGGACTCTTTAGTCCACAGGCCAACGTCTGACGTCAGAAGATTCCCTAGTTGTCGTAGGCGTCCTGCTGGTTGTCCTCTTGATAGTTCTGCTCCTCTTCATAGTCTGGCCATTTGAATAGCCAGGGACACAGCCGTGAGTACTTTAAAGTACTCGCAAACTAATACTAATGTAAGTGCCAACAATTCTAGTAAGGGGGTGCTAAGCTCTAGTTTATTTTGCATAAAGCCAATTTTGGTTCACAAATATTTGAGAAAAGACTTATTCAAGTGCTAACTAACTCAAGTGGGAACATTAGTGTTATTCCCACAACTCAGTTGTGATTCAAAGTCAAAGTCACCTTTCAATTCAAATCACAAGTCACCATTCATATTTTTAGAAAAATTCTGATGATGGAACAGTATGGCCTTCCCAACTGTCCATAACCGCGGACGCGGCTATTCGAATAGGTTAAACTCTGCAGAGGTTGTACACTTATGCCACAACAATTGCAATAGCTCGTCAGGGGTAACTGGCCCTGATTTATCGTACGTAGTACGCGAACTACCAATCCTAACCTTCCATTTACATATCCTAGTATAGGCACCTCTCCCCATGAGCTTGGCCTCCCAGTGAAGACAGACAGTCAGCCTGGGAACTGCATAGGGCTTGGGCCGGACATTCACCTCATTTCGCGTCATTTCACATCATTCCTTTTATTGTAGAGGCAGCCTACGGCATAACCCCGATGACGCTTGTTTTAGAGGGAACCATACTAAAATACATAAGTTTCCAGCTAAGCCTTACCCAGATTCAGGTATTGTGGGGGTACTTGTAAAATTGGAATGGTATCGCATCCGAACCCAACCATCAGTGTTTTTGTAAAATTCACCAAGTCATTCACCAGTCATATTCACCTTCAAAATCTCTCAATAGAATGATTCATCACTCCAAGGTTTTCAAAGACCTTTCTTTTCACAAGTTCCCAACTAGAGTAGTCACTTTTAATGTAGCACTAGCATCTATGTATGAGGGGTGCTAAGTATTTTGCTTTGCTTCTAGGCTAACTTTAATACTCGTGTACTAATCCAATACTAACCAAGTGTATCATGAATAAAAAAGTACTTTGATAAAACAAAAGTAAATAAGGCTTGTAAAGTAAAACTGGGAAATAGGATCATAAGCACAAAGTAAAATGGGGTAATGCCTTGCTCATGGTGAGCTTTGCACTTTGCAAGAGTTTTATCTTGCATTGGTGTTAACCTGCAACATTATAACTTGCAAATAGTCTAGATTGCATTGGTAATAGCTTGCCTTGGTTGGTGATGTGATCAAAGTTTTCTTGTTCTTCCTCTTGGTAGAAGACCTCTTCTTCCTGGTATTCTCCGGTACTAGCGTCTATAAACGAATACGAGGATACAATCACCAAACAACAATCAAGTAACCTAAATTAGCCTTAATGGCTCACTCCAAATGATCTAGCATCATTACTTAACATTGCTACTTAGAATCAATCTAGGGTTTCTTACTTAGGGTTGGAGGATAACTTCTTTCCTTACATTTGTAAATGATAGTTTCCATATAGCTTTTGAGAAATAATTTCCTCTCATTGAATCTTCTTAAGATTTAATTTCCTCAAACAATTATACATGAAATCATGTTGACATAAGTCAACCATTCATCATCATCATTGGAGGAATTGATTTAAATGAGGTAGAATACCTCATACCATTTAATAATGCCTATTATGATTTAAATTCACCAAGCATTTCTTTTGAGAGTATTGGACCAGGGGTCAATACCTCATATGAAAGTATTTGGGACAAGATTTAAATGAAGTGAACACTTCATAGTATTTACCTAATAGTTTTGGACAATATCAACTAACTAGAATAGCCATATAGTCCTTTAATTAATCTAAGCCATGATCATGTACGGAACCCATATCATATTTTTACCTAGTAAATTATAGTTTGTTAAATGTGAATTATAGCAATTGGATTCACTTCAAAATTCAAAGTGGTTGATTTTTAAGAATTATTTGAATGTGCAAAAGTCCCTGACTTGTTCTTTTTTTCAGATTAATTCTACAAATAATTTTGAGATGGGACCAGTGGCAAAATGTAGATAATTTCATAAGCTTTCCATAGATATGTGGTTTGCTAAATTTGGTGCAGTAGTTTGTAATTTATTGAATTTCGAAGTGGGCATCAGTATTTGAAATTTGCTGAATCAAATTAATTGAATTTAGCTAAATGGGCTAGGCGGGAAAGCAATTGGGCCGAAACATTTGAAAACAGAGAAAGTGGCCCAGTAACGGTTCGGTGCTTGGTGGGCTGTCCAGAGGTGGGGCCTACATGTCAGCGACTGGTTTCCTTACCGAAACGGTACGCGCTGACGACCGTCTGATCAGAACGCGATCGGACGACTGTGGTGCTTCTTCTTCTCCGGCGAGAGGAGGGTGTACTGGCGGTGGAGGTAGGGGTCGGGGAGCGTCCTAGGCTGCCGGTGATCGAGGGAGAGGGTCGAGGCGATGTTGTAGATGGTGTAGAGGCCCCTGGTACAGCGGCGAGGCTCGGGGCGGCTCCAGGCGATGCAGATGATCTGCGGGCTCCGGCGGGAACGAGCTGGCGATTGAAGCTTCTCCGGCGAGGTCGTGTAAAATTGGTGGGTGGAGAAGGGGTAAGGATGAGAGGGGAGCAGATGTTGTGAAGAATCGAGGCTCAGGGCTTCTCTATTTATAGCAGATGGAGGGGTGCTGTGGGTGCGGCGGAAGGTCGACGACGACGAGGTCGTTCCAGGGAGCGAAGGGGCAGGCTATGATGCGCGTCGGGTAGGCGACGGCTAGGTGGAGCTAGCGCGCGTGATGGCGAGGTGGGGGACGGCCAGTTGAGTGCGAGCGAGGTCGATGCTCTGGCGGCACGGGCGCGGGAAAATGGCGATGGTGTCGGCGGCGACAGGCGGCGTGAGGACAAGGGAGCGTGTCTGGCGGGTTGTTGTGGCGACGGCGAAGCTCAACTGGTAGCTAGAGGGTCCAGGGCGAGGTTGTGCTGGCGAGGCGCCTCGTGGCCAGGGCATGTCCACGGCGTGCACGTGCAACGTCCCTGGCATGCCGATGCCGTTCTGGGCGCGTGATCCCTGTCGGCTGTTGGCTTCCTCCTCGACAGCTGGAGATGCTATGTGCTGTAGGGAAGCAAGATAGTGAGCTATGGCACCAGGGCCAGGTTGGGAGAGGAATGAGAGGAGAGGGAGAAGAACATGGCCGGCATGGCCATGTCTTGGTCTCCCTAGGGCTTCCCTTAGGGTTTCTGTGCTGCTGTGAGGAAGAGAGGGGACAAGGGGACATGGTAGAGGAGTTAGGGCATTAGGGTTGGGGGTAGAGCACTATTTAGAATAGTGTTGGAGTTAATGCATATTTGAAATTTGCAAATTCTTGCCAAATTTGGTTGAGTTCAAATGGATTCAAAATTTGCAAGTAGTGGGTTTGGTTGAGTTGCAAATGACCAGAGACAACTATGTGTGGTGGTGGAATTTTAAAAATCAAAGAATAGCAAAAAGTGACAAAGTGAGATTGTTGATCATAATAAAAAGTCTCAACTTTGCATGAGCATAGTTTTTGATCCAAGATGAATTTGGCATGGTGGTCTTTAACAAAGTTGTTCATCTTGATGTGCTCTTGGATGACATGCAAAGAATTGGGGAAGTTTAGTTTGAAAAACTTGAAATAGAGAGGCTCAAAGTAGTGACCAGAATATAAATGGCAGATTTGACCATTATTGTATGTGAGCCAATTTTGAGTTTGAATTTGATTTTAAATGTGTTTCTTTGATTCCAAAAGTTGTAATAAGTGTTTAGTAACATTATTCAACTAATGGTAAAGACCAACTTGGTCTAAGGTCAAAATTTATAAAAATGGCATAAGCCATATGTGAGGGTTTTGTGAATTTCTAACTTTTATTCTTTTATTTTTCTTTGCTTCATTTTGACAAGAGTGAGGTTTATTTGGTGTTAGATTGAGTTAGGTGAAAGGTTCAAACCATTTTGAGGCAATGGAGGTGGCTTGGTCAAGATTTGATAATTTGGCCCTATGTGTATGTGAGTGAAAATGGAATTATCTCACTATTTGATTTCTCTCCATTTGATTTGACTTTTCTTGACTCTAATGTGATTCTTATTAGTTTAGAAACATTTTCAAACCATTGAACCCATTGCAAATGGTCTTGCTCAAGGATTTGTAAAATTGGCCATAATACATGAGAGGTGACATGTCAATTCTTCTTATTTTTGTAATGTGCTCCCCTTGCTTCACTTGGGCAAGGTTGAGGGTCAATTTAGGGTTAGATTAGGTTTAGAGATGGTTTCACACCATTTGGTCAAAGTAGAAGTGCATAGGACAAGAATTGGTGAAAATGGCTATGTGTCACATATGCCTCTATGCATATGTGGACTTTGATTTTTAATTTGACTAGGCTTGACCCAATTGATGTTGTTGAGTGTTGAAATGGTATATAGGAGTGATCCAACCATTCACTACAAGTCTTAGGGTCAAGATCCTCAATTTCACAAATTGGATATTTTGCTCTCATATGCCTCTATGGCATTATTACTTTCTTTTCAAAATCTTTTGTTTCACTTTGGATTGTGTTTGAGAAGTACTAGATAAGGTTTATGAAGGTTTTCCAATCCTCTAAATAAAGTAGAAAAGCCTAGGGTAAAGTTTTACAAAAATAGCCATAGGCACATATGCCTCTATGCATATGTTTGATTTTATTTTGTTTCACACTTGAATTGGTTGGTAAGTGCTTTGTTGAGTGTGTTGAGGTATTTCAATTCATCTACTCAAGGTAGACAAGGCAAAGCTCATCATTTTCAACAAGTATCCATAGGCTTGTATATGCCTTTTTCTTAAATAAGATCTTTCCTTTTTATTTTATTTCTCAAAGATTGATGACAAGAGGGATGAGGTTTAGGGTTTAATAAGTTTTGCAATGGTTCACCATTATTTAGCAAAGTAAGAAAAGGTAGGGTTCAAGATTTACATATTAAGGCTATAGGCCCACATATGGCTTTTTCTTTAATTTAGGTTTCTCAAAATAGATCCAAATGATTTTTGGGAAGGTTAGGGTTTAGGTTTTTTTTTTGATTTGATTTCTTTCTCTTTTAATTTCATTTGGTTTGTGATCTTCACTTGATCACTTTAGGGTTTTAGGGTTTATCACATAAGCATAATAACACTCATCATGGCACAAACACAAGTAATAGGTCGGAGCACTAAGCATAGCACCCTATATAAGAAAAGTTTTTGTTGGTTCTCATTTTTGGAAAAAGGAACTTTATTTTCTCTTTGTTTTGAAATTTGGGGTGTTACAAACCCTTCCCCCTTAAACAAATCTCGTCCCGAGATTTTAAGAAAAGTTAGGTTCCTAAGAGAGCTTGGGCGATATGATTTAGTAGGGAACATACTTGGCATGTTCTGAGGTGCTTCTTGAGCTTCGGTGGCCGTCATGTTGTAGTAGCGGTCGTTGTTGTTCGGGTTCTTTCTTGCGGCAAAGCGGCGTTGGTTCTGAGCAGGTGCAGCGGTGTTGCCGGCGAGCTTGGCGAGCCTCTTGGGACACTCGTTGGAGTAGTGACCCACAACTCCACATTCATAGCAGTTGACGGTGGACTTGTCCTTGTTGGCGACGGGGATGGCGTTGCTTCCAGTCCTAGGGCCAGTGTTGTTATTGTTGTTGTTGTTCCCGTTGTTGTTGTTGTTGCCTCCGGGCTTCGGGGGTCCTCCGTGGTTGTTGGTGTAGTTTGGGCGGTAGCTCTGAGCAGAGGGCTTGTTGTACTTTGGAGTATATCCTCCAGATGAGTTGTTGCGGTACTTCTAGGTATTGCTGGACCCATGTTGATTCATCATCCGGCGCTTGCGGTTCTCATTGGCTTGGTGAAGCTTCCCTTCCATCTGAATGGCGGAGTCCACCAGAGCTTCTAGGTCAGCAAAGGGAATGTTTACCAGTACAGTTTGCATCTCGTCATGGAGTCCGTTCAGAAATCTTTCTTTCCTCTTCTCATTGGTATCGGTCTCGTCCGGGGCGTACCTTGACAGAGTAAGAAATCTGTCGCGGTATTCTACCACGGACATCCTGCCTTGTTTGAGTTCGCGGAACTTGTCTCTCATCATCTTGATCAGTCCTTGGGGCACATGGTACTTGCTAAACTTGAGCTTGAAATCCTCCCAAGTCATGAACTGACCTCCGTTCATGGCACGGGTGCTTGTCCACCAAGCGCGGGCTGGTCCAGCGAGATAGTGGGTTGCAAACAAGACTTTCTCGTTGGTTTCCACTCCAGCTACTTCCAAGTTATTCTCCATCGTCTGGAGCCAGTCATCGGCATCGAGGGGCTCTTCGGTCTTGTTGAAGATAGGTGGGTTGGTGTTCTAAAAGTTCTTCAGTTTTGACCCAGGGTGGTCGTGGTTTCCATGGCCGTTGTTGTTCTGAGCAATCTGCTGCAGTGCAGCAATGTTGGCCTGGCGTTCAGCTCTCTCGGCTTCTCGGTCTGCCATCATCATCTCTAGCATCTGCATCATGGCATCCTGGGTGGCGCTGCGGGTTGGTGGGGCCATCTGAGTATCGGAGTAGATGATAAGGTAAGAGGGAAATTTCTACGGTTTGTTTGAATTAAAGTTCACAAGTTCAAAACTTGAAAATTGAGTAGTGTTGAGGGGGTAAAAACCAACAACACTTTTTCATTCATACCAAACATCACACATTACAAATCTAACACACCGTTGGTTTGAAGAACCATTCATTCGCTCTACGATACACGGGGATCCTGATACAACTCACACCTACTTAAGTGCTGGGGTGATACTACTCTTTCGGGTGGATTCTTCGTCTTCACGGGTGATGTGCTTGGCGAGAGGCGAGGGCGTTGTCCAAATCCCTGCGGGTTTTGTATAGCCTGAAGTCCTGGTGTGCTACATAGGGGTTCATCTCTGTGTGGGGGGGCATGGTCATCGATCGTCCCATGGAGTCATGTCTTGGGTAGTAGTTGAAGCGAGTGTTCTTGATCTTGTTCTCATTTTGTCCACACAGACGGGAAATTGCTTCTTGCATAGCTCTGACTAGTCCTTCCTTCCAAGTGTTTCCCGTTACAGAAATCCAGATGGTTTCCCATACCGGGGCTCCAAGCTTTCTTCGTAGATCAGTAGAAACTTCCCACCGAGGTGTTTCTCCGGAGTGGTTGTTGAGGGGTATTCCGAAGAACTCGGGATACGGGTGTCCTAGATATTCCACTAGTTGCTTCAAATCCTTTTCGAACCTTAGGTCGCCTCCGGGACCAAGCTGATAGAACTCCCATTGGTACTCCATCTGTGAGCAATTAGGATAAGTAAGTTAAAGAAGTAGTCAAGTGTGCAAGTTTTTATGTAGTAAGAAAGGTAGAGTATGAATGTTGTTTTTGAAAAGATCTCAAGGATAAGGTGAGAATAAGTTTTTCATAAATATTCACTTCATTTGTTTTGAAACTAAGTTTTTCAGACGTCCATTCTAACTAGGGTCTCCTAAGGTCAAACAATGGCTCTGATACCAACTTGTCAACACCCGGATTTTTAAGTCCAGGTGCCTGTTATGCCATACATCGCAATCCCAGGAATATGGTTGTTGCGAGACATAACAGTTGAATATCATAAGTCATCATCCATTACATACCATAGTCGTCTTACAAATAGAGATCACATGATCCAATATTACACAAATAGTTGATCTATTGATCAAAGGACACAAAGTTCATAGTTTCATAGCGGAAGCGTAAATAGAAGGGACTCTTTAGTCCACAGGCCAACGTCTGACGTCAGAAGATTCCCTAGTTGTCGTAGGCGTCCTGCTGGTTGTCCTCTTGATAGTTCTGCTCCTCTTCATAGTCTGGCCATTTGAATAGCCAGGGACACAGCCGTGAGTACTTTAAAGTACTCGCAAACTAATACTAATGTAAGAGTTAACAATTCTAGTAAGGGGGTGCTAAGCTCTAGTTTATTTTGCATAAAGCCAATTTTGGTTCACAAATATTTGAGAAAAGACTTATTCAAGTGCTAACTAACTCAAGTGGGAACATTAGTGTTATTCCCACAACTCAGTTGTGATTCAAAGTCAAAGTCACCTTTCAATTCAAATCACAAGTCACCATTCATATTTTTAGAAAAATTCTGATGACGGAACAGTATGGCCTTCCCAACTGTCCATAACCGCGGACGCGGCTATTCGAATAGGTTAAACTCTGCAGAGGTTGTACACTTGTGCCACAACAATTGCAATAGCTCGTCAGGGGTAACTGGCCCTGATTTATCGTACGCAGTACGCGAACTACCAATCCTAACCTTCCATTTACATATCCTAGTATAGGCACCTCTGCCCATGAGCTTGGCCTCCCAGTGAAGACAGACAGTCAGCCTGGGAACTGCACAGGGCTTGGGCCGGACATTCACCTCATTTCACGTCATTTCACATCATTCCTTTTATTGTAGAGGCAGCCTCCGGCATAACCCCGATGACGCTTGTTTTAGAGGGAACCCATACTAAAATACATAAGTTTCCAGCTAAGCCTTACCCAGATTCAGGTATTGTGGGGGTACATGTAAAATTGGAATGGTATCGCATCCGAACCCAACCATCAGTGTTTTTGTAAAATTCACCAAGTCATTCACCAGTCATATTCACCTTCAAAATCTCTCAATAGAATGATTCATCACTCCAAGGTTTTCAAAGTCCTTTCTTTTCACAAGTTCCCAACTAGAGTAGTCACTTTTAATGTAGCACTAGCATCTATGTATGAGGGGTTCTAAGTATTTTGCTTTGCTTCTAGGCTAACTTTAATACTCGTGTACTAATCCAATACTAACCAAGTGAATCATGAATCAAAAAGTACTTTGATAAACCAAAAGTAAATAAGGCTTGTAAAGTAAAACTGGGAAATAGGATCATAAGCATAAAGTAAAATGGGGTAATGCCTTGCTCATGGTGAGCTTTGCACTTTGCAAGAGTTTTATCTTGCATTGGTGTTAACCTGCAACATTATAACTTGCAAATAGTCTAGCTTGCATTGGTAATAGCTTGCCTTGGTTGGTGATGTGATCAAAGTTTTCTTGTTCTTCCTCTTGGTAGAAGACCTCTTCTTCCTGGTATTCTCCGGTACTAGCGTCTATAAACGAATACGAGGATACAATCACCAAACAACAATCAAGTAACCTAAATTAGCCTTAATGGATCACTCCAAATGATCTAGCATCATTACTTAACATTGCTACTTAGAATCAATCTAGGGTTTCTTACTTAGGGTTGGAGGATAACTTCTTTCCTTACATATGTAAATGATAGTTTCCATATAGTTTTTGAGAAATAATTTGCTCTCATTGAATCTTCTTAAGATTTAATTTCCTCAAACAATTATACATGAAATCATGTTGACATAAGTCAACCATTCATCATCATCATTGAAGGAATTGATTTAAATGAGGTAGAATACCTCATACCATTTAATAATGCCTATTATGATTTAAATTCACCAAGCATTTCTTTTGAGAGTATTGGACCAGGGGTCAATACTTCATATGAAAGTGTTTGGGACAAGATTTAAATTAAGTGAACACTTCATAGTATTTACCTAATAGTTTTGGACAATATCAACTAACTAGAATAGCCATATAGTCCTTTAATTAATCTAGGCCATGATCATGTACAGAACCCATATCATATTTTTACATAGTAAATTAGAGTTTGTTAAATGTGAATTATTGCAATTGGATTCACTTCAAAATTCAAAGTGGTTGATTTTTAAGAATTATTTGAATGTGCAAAAGTCCCTGACTTGTTCTTTTTGTCAGATTAATTCTACAAATAATTTTGAGATGGGACCAGTGGCAAAATGTAGATAATTTCATAAGCTTTCCATAGATATGTGGTTTGCTAAATTTGGTGCAGTAGTTTGAAAGTTATTGAATTTCGAAGTGGGCATCAGTATTTCAAATTTGCTGAATCAAATTAATTGAATTTAGCTAAATGGGCTAGGCGGGAAAGCAATTGGGCCGAAACATTTGAAAACAGAGAAAGTGTCCCAGTAACGGTTCGGTGCTTGGTGGGCTGTCCAGAGGTGGGGCCTACATGTCAGCGACTGGTTTCCTTACCGAAACGGTACGCGCTGACGACCGTCGGATCAGAACGCGATCGGACGACTGTGGTGCTTCTTCTTCTCCGGTGAGAGGAGGGTGTACTGGCGGCGGAGGTAGGGGGTCGGGGAGCGTCCTAGGCCACCGGTGATCGAGGGAGAGGGTCGAGGCGATGTTGTAGATGGTGTAGAGGCCCCTGGTACAACGGCGAGGCTCGGGGCGGCTCCAGGCGATGCAGATGATCTACGGGCTCCGGCGGGAACGAGCTGGCGATTGAAGCTTCTCCGGCGAGGTCGTGTAAAATTGGTGGGTGGAGAAGGGGTAAGGATGAGAGGGGAGCAGATGTTGTGAAGAATCGAGGCTCAGGGCTTCTCTATTTATAGCGGATGGAGGGGTGCTGTGGGTGCGGCGGAAGGTCGACGACGACGAGGTCGTTCCAGGGAACGAAGGGGCAGGCTATGATGCGCGTCGGGTAGGCGACGGCTAGGTGGAGCTAGCGCGCGTGATGGCGAGGTGGGGGACGGCCAGTTGAGTGAGAGCGAGGTCGATGCTCTGGCGGCACGGGCGCGGGAAAATGGCGATGGTGTCGGCGGCGACAGGCGGTGTGAGGACAAGGGAGCGTGTCTGGCAGGTTGTTGTGGCGACGGCGAAGCTCAACTGGTAGCTAGAGGGTCCAGGGCGAGGTTGTGCTGGCGAGGCGCCTCGTGGCCAGGGCATGTCCACGGCGTGCACGTGCGACGTCCCTAGCATGCCGATGCCGTTCTGGGCACGCGATCCCTGGCGGCTGCTGGCTTCCTCCTCGACAGCTGGAGATGCTATGTGCTGTAGGGAAGCAAGATAGTGAGCTATGGCACCAGGGCCAGGTTGGGAGAGGAAGGAGAGGAGAGGGAGAAGAACATGGCCGGCATGGCCATGTCTTGGTCTCCCTAGGGCTTCCCTTAGGGTTTCTGTGCTGCTGTGAGGAAGAGAGGGGACAAGGGGACAGGGTAGAGGAGTTAGGGCATTAGGGTTGGGGGTAGAGCACTATTTAGAATAGTGTTGGAGTTAATGCATATTTGAAATTTGCAAATTCTTGCCAAATTTGGTTGAGTTCAAATGGATTCAAAATTTGCAAGTAGTGGGTTTGGTTGAGTTGCAAATGACCAGAGACAACTATGTGTGGTGGTGGAATTTTAAAAATCAAAAAATAGCAAAAAGTGACAAAGTGAGATTGTTGATCATAATAAAAAGTCTCAACTTTGCATGAGCATAGTTTTTGATCCAAGATGAATTTGGCATGGTGGTCTTTACCAAAGTTGTTCATCTTGATGTGCTCTTGGATGACATGCAAAGAATTGGGGAAGTTTAGTTTGAAAAACTTGAAATAGAGAGGCTCAAAGTAGTGACCAGAATATAAATGGCAGATTTGACCATTATTGTATGTGAGCCAATTTTGAGTTTGAATTTGATTTGAAATGTGTTTCTTTGATTCCAAAAGTTGTAATAGGTGTTTAGTAACATTATTCAACTAATGGTAAAGACCAACTTGGTCTAAGGTCAAAATTTATAAAAATGGCATAAGCCATATGTGAGGGTTTTGTGAATTTCTAACTTTTATTCTTTTATTTTTCTTTGCTTCATTTTGACAAGAGTGAGGTTTATTTGGTGTTAGATTGAGTTAGGTGAAAGGTTCAAACCATTTTGAGGCAATGGAGGTGGCTAGGTCAAGATTTGATAATTTGGCCCTATGTGTATGTGAGTGAAAATGGAATTATCTCACTATTTGATTTCTCTCCATTTGATTTGACTTTTCTTGACTCTAATGTGATTCTTATTAGTTTAGAAACATTTTCAAACCATTGAACCCATTGCAAATGGTCTTGCTCAAGGATTTGTAAAATTGGCCATAATACATGAGAGGTGACATGTCAATTCTTCTTATTTTTGTAATGTGCTCCCCTTGCTTCACTTGGGCAAGGTTGAGGGTCAATTTAGGGTTAGATTAGGTTTAGAGATGGTTTCACACCATTTGGTCAAAGTAGAAGTGCATAGGACAAGAATTGGTGAAAATGGCTACGTGTCACATATGCCTCTATGCATATGTGGACTTTGATTTTTAATTTGACTAGGCTTGACCCAATTGATGTTGTTGAGTGTTGAAATGGTATATAGGAGTGATCCAACCATTCACTACAAGTCTTAGGGTCAAGATCCTCAATTTCACAAATTGGATATTTTGCTCTCATATGCCTCTATGGCATTATTACTTTCTTTTCAAAATCTTTTGTTTCACTTTGGATTGTGTTTGAGAAGTACTAGATAAGGTTTATGAAGGTTTTCCAATCCTCTAAATAAAGTAGAAAAGCCTAGGGTAAAGTTTTACAAAAATAGCCATAGGCACATATGCCTCTATGCATATGTTTGATTTTATTTTGTTTCACACTTGAATTGGTTGGTAAGTGCTTTGTTGAGTGTGTTGAGGTATTTCAATTCATCTACTCAAGGTAGACAAGGCAAAGCTCATCATTTTCAACAAGTATCCATAGGCTTGTATATGCATTTTTCTTAAATAAGATCTTTCCTTTTTATTTTATTTCTCAAAGATTGATGACAAGAGGGATGAGGTTTAGGGTTTAATAAGTTTTGCAATGGTTCACCATTATTTAGCAAAGTAAGAAAAGGTAGGGTTCAAGATTTACATATTAAGGCTATAGGCCCACATATGGCTTTTTCTTTAATTTAGGTTTCTCAAAATAGATCCAAATGATTTTTGGGAAGGTTAGGGTTTAGGTTTTTTTTTGATTTGATTTCTTTCTCTTTTAATTTCATTTGGTTTGTGATCTTCACTTGATCACTTTAGGGTTTTAGGGTTTATCACATAAGCATAATAACACTCATCATGGCATAAACACAAGTAATAGGTCGGAGCACTAAGCATAGCACCCTATATAAGAAAAGTTTTTGTTGGTTCTCATTTTTGGAAAAAGGAACTTTATTTTCTCTTTGTTTTGAAATTTGGGGTGTTACACCTACCTACTACATGGTATTTCTACGCCATTCCAAAGTAAATTGCTTGAGTGCTACCTTTAAATTTCCATCATTCGCCTTTGCAATATATAGCTCATGGGACAAATAGCCTAAAAACTATTGTGGTATTGAATATGTACTTATGCACTTTATCTCTTATTAAGTTGCTTGTTGTGCGATAACCATGTTCCTGGGGACGCCATCAACTACTCTTTGTTGAATATCATGTGAGTTGCTATGCATGTTCATCTTTTCTGAAGTAAGGGCGATTTACCATGAGTTGAATGGTTTGAGCATGCATAATGTTAGAGAAGAACATTGGGCCGCTAACTAAAGCCATGATTCATGGTGGAAGTTTCAGTTTTGGACAAACAATCCTCAAATCTCTAATGAGAAAATTAATTGTTGTTGAATGCTTAAGCATTAAAGAGGAGTCCATTATCTGTTGTCTATGTTGTCCCGGTATGGATGTCTAAGTTGAGAATAATCAATAGCGAGAAATCCAATGCGAGCTTTCTCCTTAGACCTTTGTACAGGCGGCATAGAGGTACCCCTTTGTGACACTTGGTTAAAACATATGTATTGCGGTGATAATCCAGGTAATCCGAGCTAATTAGGACAAGGTGCGGGCACTATTAGTATACTATGCATGAGGCTTGCAACTTGTAAGATATAATTTACATAACACATATGCTTTATTACTACCGTTGACAAAATTGTTTCATGTTTTCAAAACCAAAGCTCTAGCACAAATATAGCAATCGATGCTTTCCTCTTTGAAGGACCTTTCTTTTACTTTTATTGTTGAGTCAGTTCACCTATCTCTCTCTACCTCAAGAAGCAAACACTTGTGTGAACTGTGCATTGATTCCTACATACTTGCATATTGCACTTGTTATATTACTTTACATTGACAATATCCATGAGATATACATGCTACAAGTTGAAAGCAACCGCTGAAACTTAATCTTCCTTTATGTTGCTTCAATACCTTTACTTTGAATTATTGCTTTATGAGTTAACTCTTATGCAAGACTTATTGATGCTTGTCTTGAAGTACTATTCATGAAAAGTCTTTGCTATATGATTCATTTGTTTACTCATGTCATTTACATTGTTTTGATCGCTGCATTCATTACATATGCTTACAATTATGATCAAGGTTATGATGGCATGTCACTCCAGAAATTATCTTTGTTATCGTTTACCTGCTCGGGACGAGCAGAAACTAAGCTTGGGGATGCTGATACGTCTCCGACGTATCGATAATTTCTTATGTTCCATGCCACATTATTGATGATATCTACATGTTTTATGCATACTTTATGTCATATTTATGCATTTTCCGGCACTAACCTATTAACGAGATGCCGAAGAGCCAGTTGCTATTTTCTGCTGTTTTTGGTTTCAGAAATCCTAGTAAGGAAATATTTTCGGAATTGGACGAAATCAACGCCCAGGGGCCTATTTTGCCACGAAGCTTCCAGAAGACCGAAGATGATACGAAGTGGGGCCACGAGGTGGCCAGACACCAGGGCGCCGCGGCCCAAGCCTTGGCCGCGCCGGCCTGTCGTGTGGGCCCCTCGCGTCGCCCCTTGACATATCTCCCCCGCCTACTTAAAGCCTTCGTCGCGAAACCCCCAGTACCGAGAGCCACGATACGGAAAACCTTCCAGAGACGCCGCCGCCGCCAATCCCATCTCGGGGGATTCAGGAGATCGCCTTCGGCACCCTGCCGGAGAGGGGAATCATCTCCCTGAGGACTCTACACCGCCATGGTCGCCTCCGGAGTGATGAGTGAGTAGTTCACCCCTGGACTATGGGTCCATAGCAGTAGCTAGATGGTTGTCTTCTCCTCATTATGCTTCATTGTCGGGTCTTGTGAGCTGCCTAACATGATCAAGATCATCTATCTGTAATGCTATATGTTGTGTTTGTTGGGATCCGATGGATAGAGAATACTATGTTATGTTGATTATCAATCTATTACCTATGTGTTGTTTATGATCTTGCATGCTCTCCGTTATTAGTAGAGGCTCTGGCCAAGTTTTTACTCTTAACTCCAAGAGGGAGTATTTATGCTCGATAGTGGGTTCATGCCTCCATTAAATCTAGGACAGTGACAGAAAGTTCTAAGGTTGTGGATGTGCTGTTGCCACTAGGGATAAAACATTGATGCTATGTCCGAGGATGTAGTTATTGATTACATTACGCACCATACTTAATGCAATTGTCTGTTGTTTGCAACTTAATACTGGAAGGGGTTCGGATGATAACCTGAAGGTGGACTTTTTAGGCATAGATGCATGCTGGATAGCGGTCTATGTACTTTGTCGTAATGCCCAATTAAATCTCACTATACTCATCATATCATGTATGTGCATTGTCATGCCCTCTCTATTTGTCAATTGCCCAACTGTAATTTGTTCACCCAACATGCTATTTATCTTATGGGAGAGACACCTCTAGTGAACTGTGGACCCCGGTCCTATTCTTTTACATCGATACAATCTACTGCAATACTTGTTCTACTGTTTTCTGCAAACAATCATCATCCACACTATACATCTAATCCTTTGTTACAGCAAGCCGGTGAGATTGACAACCTCACTGTTTCATTGGGGCAAAGTACTTTGGTTGTGTTGTGCAGGTTCCACGTTGGCGCCGGAATCCCTGGTGTTGCGCCGCACTACATCTCGCCCCCATCAACCTTCAACGTGCTTCTTGGCTCCTACTGGTTCGATAAACCTTGGTTTCTTACTGAGGGATAACTTGCCGCTGTACGCATCACACCTTCCTCTTGGGGTTCCCAACGGACGCGTGTTGTACGCGTATCAATACCCATCTCAATCATCTATTCTTTTCCATCATGAATTGATGACTTATGTCAATATATTCATCCTTGTGAGTGTATGATTACATCCTTCACTATCTCTCTAAACCTTGGACTCTCTATAACTTGAAGGAATCCATTTCCTTTGCATGACACAAGTGGTGCCGTGTGTCTTGCATAAGCACTTGATTGCCATGTGTCTCATCTTGTTTTTGCATAGGTCAAATCTCAAATCTTGTGGCGGCTATCTCACATATGGCCTACACTTGAAACACTTGTACACCACCATCTACTTTAGCACCCTTGTGCATTGTTATCACTTTACCTAAAATTCTAGATCTCCATTTTTATAAAATGTGAGACACTCAACCTTGGGTGTCATGTATGTGTGGCAATACTCTCTAGATGATCACTTGTGCTTGGCCACAATCTTGGCCGGCCATGCCATGCATGGCACACAAGCATCATGTTTCTCCATCTCTCTCTCCCTCACATAGTTATTCCATCTTGGGAAGCCTCTCCTCCTTTGTCCCTTCCCAATGCCACAAATAAATTCAGCTTGGGTCAAATATCTCTTCCCCAAGCCAGCCACCCACCTCCACCAATCAAAGAGGAGGCAGCCACCCCTCTCCCTCTATAAAAGGGGCTTGGCCGGCCACCTCCTCATCTTTTGCTGCTCATTTTTGACACTCCACCCCTTCCTCCACCCCCCCACACTCCTCTCCTACCTCTTCCCCACGAGCTGAAGCTCCCCCAAGGCTCCATGGCCGGCCATGGCCATGGGAGCACACCAAACCGCAGCCCTCCTTCTCTCTCATGCTCCTCCTCCCCATGAGAGCATTCCTCTCACTCTCTTCTCCCCCAACCCTAGCTGGTTTCCTCTCCTCTTCTTCTTCCTCCATTGCTAAGATTGGATCTTGATGCAGGTGCATGTTGGTCCAAGCATGGAGAAGGTTGAGCAATCCTCAGATCTGAAGCTCTTGACCAAAGTTCGTCCAAAACCTTGCTGTAATTTCTGTAATCTTGCTGTTCCAGATTCTGGTACGATCTTGTAAAATCCGCCAAAACTAGTGTGCAGATCCAAATCGAGTGATTCAAAGTTGCACAGAAAAGTATTGAAAAGATCTACAACTTTACGTTGGTCTCATCCTCAAATTCGTTACAGATGTTCCTCGGTAAATAAAGTTCTGTACACATGCAGAAGCACTGTTTGTTAGATTTGTTCCGTTTTACAAAACCTTTATGAACAAACTCAACTGTGGGTGAAAGCCCTCCTCAATACGTTCATTTTGGCGGTGGTTTTACTTCGATTGACCTCCTGAAACTGAAATGGTTCACAGATCAAGATCTGGTTAGATCTGACTTTGTCGAATTAAACCAGGAGCTTGGAAACGAATTTTTGGATGAAACCAATTGTGTAAGAACCAACTATTCAATACCTTTCAGATGCAGCTGACCTCATATTTTTATGAGTTGTGTACGATTTTTGGTGAATTAAACTTGTTCTGTGTGTTCTGCAGACATGGCTGTTAGCTTTTAAATCACCAAAAATACATCTTTGATCCAAATTGATTGGTTCCAATTCTGTAGGATTACCGAATGTTTCCTTAATCATCTCAAACAAGTTTCAAACCTTTATCTCTTCTGCAACTCCATAGTTAAAGCAAATGGTGAAAACATGCAGTAACCTTGTCAATCCATTTGTGAGAGTTTCAGAAACAATTTGAACCCAAATCCAATTGTGTATGCATCTCTGTTTAATTACCTTTCAAATGCCAGTGGTCTCATATTTTTAGGATTTGTTTACGATTTATGGCTTACAGATCTTGTTTTCTGTACAGTCAGATTCAAAGAAATTCCTAAAATTGTAGGTTTAATATTTTTGGGTGATTCCAATTGGGTTAGTCTTGTATTAGTACTGGCCATCTAGGAAAAATATTATTAGTCTCTGTTCATACATATTTGTTACTGTTAGTAATGTTTATGCGTGACATGCATTGTTGAAGCAAAACTTTTCGGTTTATTTAAAACCCTTGACCAACTCTTTTTAGTAGAGATGGGCAACCTTTGTTTTATGTTTGCAAAACAAAACCTCTGCAACTTAACATTAGCTCTTTTGTTTAGCTTGAGTTTTCAAATGGTGTGGTATCTTGCTTGCTTCCTATTATTGTATAGTGTTATGTGAACAATTAAGTTAGGAAAACTGTTTTCTACTTTTCCAAAAATGTTTGAAATTGTTTTGTGAATGTATTTGATGTCAAACTAATGCTCTTGTCCTCTTTATGATGTTATCTACCAGAGGGTACTTAGCTTGTGCCATGGTGATACCAAGAGAGGCAATTGCTAAGTTGTGATACTCTTATACCTTTACTAGGTAAATAAAATGGGTTATCTTTAAGTTGTTTGTGGTATCTATAAGTCCTTAGTATGTTATACCTTGGCTGCATGGTTAGTTGTTGATTGTTGAATGTTGTCTTGTTGATGCAATGTGATTGATTGTGTTCCTTTTATATTTTCCGGCGCTAGATGCGAACAATTCCGTAGAAGAAGAGGTGGAATCGGACGAGGATTTTATTTATGTTGTTGGGATTCTTATATTGATGGAGTTGAAGAAGTACATGGACAAATAAGCCAAGGCAAGCCATCTTTTGATCTCTGACTTGGTGTCTAGTTGGATGTCATTTGTTGATGTCCAAAGCACCTTAATTCTATGTGTGATATTCTCTCAATTTATGTCATCTTTGTGTGATTACAAGTGGGGTACCCCCTCGTGGTGATACTCCACTATTGTCCTTGTGTTATGGGATGCATGATATTATGGCCGTGCTATTCCACTTGGTTATCTTGTATGCTCAACTTGAGCATGTTCCATCTCAAGATAGTAACTTACACCACATCCACCCCCTTTGTAGTATAGAGGTATCAATGTCATGATCTTGGTATATTCTCAACTTGAGAGGAGTATGCCGTGTACCCATTGGAGAGTATGTTGGATAGTGATACTCCACTATCTAAGTTGTATATTTAGCACCACAAATCTGAAAGTATAATCCTCCTTGTGTTGTCATAATACATGCTTACCTTAAAGCAAGTATGATCCACTCCATTACTCCTTTTATACCTTCTATGGCAAGATGACTCTCATCTCGGTCATAGTGCAATAGTAGTTCCACTCATGAAACTATAGGTTTTGAACCCCTCAAGGCTTACCTTGTTGTAAATGTTTTATGAAAACCTTGGGTAAGTTAACTCTACCCGAGAGAAGGTTTTTGGAAGAGCAAATGTTTGAACAAGGATGTTCGAAGAAATATGGTGGTTTGTTGGTAAACAAAGGAAGTGTGGGTGAAATGTTTTTCAAAGGAGCACTGCGTATAAGTGTTCGCCGTCCCAACTTTTTATCGCGCAACCACACTACCCTGGTGTGGGACGGGGCTTAGCCCGTAGTTTGTTGAAGCTGGCAGGAGCACCCTTCACAACTTTCTAGGGAGGGTCACGATGACCTCCGACGCCGGGTTGCGCTCTGGAGGAGGCAATACTCTGTCTTAACTGATAGCCGGACGATTACTGAGGGTCTTCTGTCATGGCGCCGGAGATACGCTCAAAAGGAGGTATGCTGCCGGGGTGCCGGGAAGGGGTAAGCCCGCAGGGAAGGACTCGTGCCAGTGGAGATGGGCGAAAGGTTATGTCTGGGTATCCGTCGTGGCATATGTTGTTATGCGGGGATGATGCCCACACGATAGGTATCCGGATAGTTGTGGGGAAAGTGTGCAAACTCTGCAGAGTCAAATCTATTCGAATAGCCGCGTCCGCGGTCATGGACAAGTTGAAATGGCCATACTTAACCGGGGCTTGAGTTTTGTTTTGCTAAATGCTTTACAAAGGAAATGTGTGTTGGATGTACCGGAAGGGTACGGAAAAAGGGCGTGTGTCGACCATATGGAGATGGTCGTGGAAAAATAAGACAAAGTTGGGAACTCTTTCCTAGTGTTTCATGTAGAGGAACTCTTCTTTAACAAAGATATAGAGATGTCATAGGACTTCCCTAGCATCCACATCAAATGATATGGTGGTATGCTAACTCTTCTCTAATCAAGATATAGAGATGTCATAGGACTTCCATAGCGCTCGCATCACTTGAGATGCCGGAAACGCTACCTCTTCCCTAAAGATGTAGAGATGTCATAGTTATCTTTTGAAGTATCTTCTTCAATAAAGATATAGAGATGTCATAGTACCATCTTAGTGTCCCCTTCAATTGAGATGCCAGGACGCTATATCCACAAGAGAAACTATTTCTCTTTCACATCCTATTTCCACTGGAGAAATTAGCTCTTCCCTCTTGTCATCTTAGATTAGCATTTGTTATCTTGCACTCTTGCAAAATACCTTCTTGATGGTTTGCGAGTACAATTCCAAATGTACTCACGGCTTTGTCCCTGGCTATTTACTTGGCCAGAATTGGAGGAACACGATGGATGAAGAAGGAGTTGACGACGTCTATGCGAGCTAGGAACGTCTTCCCAGTCAGTTGCTTGTAGGGTTATGGCAGATGACTTGGGCTCCGCGCTGTTGAAGTGATGATGCTACTCTGATGTTTAGTTAGGCCCTTCGAGGCTATTATGTAAAGGATGGTCATGTGACCTCATTGTAATTTTCTTATTCCGCTTTGTAATGGATGGTGTAATTTGATATCAGTTCGGTTATGTGTTCACGGCGCACTGATCATGGGATCGTGAACTATATACATAACAGGGAATTTCAGGCAGCTAGTCCGGGGTCCCCACAGAGCTGGTATCAGAGCTATCCTGACTGTAGGAGACCTTAGTTAGCATGGACGTTAGTTAGGAAACAAGTACTTGGGAAAAACTATTTACGAAACAAATTCTTTCTTTAGTCGGAAGTATAGCTTCTACTCATCTTATTTATTCAAAGCTTCTAAATTCTTATCTCTCCGCTTTATAAAAAGGTTTGAAAATTCTTGCCCTATTGTCTCATCCACTTCAAACCTACATATTGGATGATGTCCCCGACTCAGACCGGATACTCGAAGTCGAAGATGGATCAACCTTTTATGATGTCTCACGTATCTCCAACGATAACTATTGAAGATCGGACGCCGACTTAGTCCTGCACATAAAGGGATAATAAGATCATGCCTTTGGTTGTCACCAAAGTCTGTCAAGGAGCTGACCTTCTTCCTCCATGGACTCGCACTTTTTGCAGTCGTCAGGGATCAAGTCCTCAGTTTCTTGACTAGTAATTTTTAGGCCAGCCACGAGAACATATCGACTTCGGGAGCACCTCAACAGCTACCTCTACGAAGATCTCATGTTTCCGGGATGTCGAGACAAGAAGTTCTACACAGTTTTCTCCTCCGCCTCAACATCAATGACTCAACACCTGGCCCCTTCACTACCAACTGCTACAAGGATCCAAGTTGAAGCTGATGCTGACGATTTGAAGACGTCAACATATGTGACCAGCCTCAAACCAATAGGATGGATAGGACAAACTCAATCGCTTTGATTGAGATAAACCCGCGCATTAGGAATTTCTGGGTACTTAGAGTACCATGTCTGGTTTGATTATTGCTTGTAGTTCCCTAGTGTGCTGCCTTGAGTGTTTGTATCTGTTTGTTGTGTGCATGTATGTCTTGCTATTTAGACGTTCCCGCCCTTTTTAATTGTTTGAAATTTGTAAAACAGAAATTAAAAATGGAAATCTACCAGTGTACTGTTTTGCTAATAAAAATAGTTTGGTAGCTCCGATTGATGTGATTAAAATTGCACTAGAACCAGTATGAAATTATCTTTCAGATGCCACTGACCTTGTATTTTTAGGATTTTTGTGAGATTTTTAATAAATAAAACTTGATCACTGTTTCTGGATAGTATTTTGAGTCTCAAAAATTGAAAAATAAATATTTTTGAATGATTCCAATTGTGTTGATCTTGTTTTGTTACTGTACATCTAGGAAAAATACCAGTAGCCTCTGTTAGTGGTATTTTGTCTCTGAGTATGATTGTATGGGTGTCACATGCAATGATAGGATTAAAGTTTGCCTCGCCAATGTATTGCTAGCTGTTAGTTAGTTGGGTAGATTAACGAAAGACTCTAACTCTAAACCCGTTAGCAGTTGTTTTTCAACCGTCAGGGAAACTAACTCAGACCCCTATCTACGCCGACTTCCTTCAAGATCAGCTGGAGCATCTCCACTATGCCAAGAAAGAAGAAGCCCTACCTTCAAGAGTGACTGCACCTCTGCGAGAAGACCTACTAACTTGGTCTAACCTTGGAGTACAATCGCGCTAACCTCGAGGATATATTCTTGAAAATACCCTCTAACACACCATCTAACAAGCTGAGAGAACGATAGCGTCAAAGCCGAGCTACATCACATGGTTCATCTGGTCCTCATCAAGTGAAGACTCCTGAAGATATCTCAAGAACTCAAGACTAGGTGCAACTTACCCGCTCACCAACTGTTGTAAGTCAGCACCAACCCGCATGCTGAAGATTGTCTTCGACGACCTCTGCTGCTGCTTCATATGGTTACCAACCAGGCGTTTCATCAACTTACTAACTCACCGCGTGTCCCATATGGTTGAGTTAACACCGTGAGTGCCTCTTGAAGTTGTGGTCTGCACGTCGCCCCCGAAGATTCTTCAACTAAACAAGGAAGATCGATGACTTCTTCAGAAGCCCAGACAGAACCACAAGACAAGCTATGAGTTTTTCGGAAAGCCCGATGGAAAAATCTTAAGGGTGGAAGACTTTTCTTCCACTATAAATTGGAGCTGACCCTAAAATTTTAAACCTTTCTAAAAACACCGTTGGAAAACGTGGGATTGCACTAACCCCTCTTGAAGTCGTGGACTACACAACGCCCTCAGAAGATGTTCAACTCAAGACGGGAGATCAATGACTTCTTCGAAAGCACCGACAAGACCCGTGGCCGAAGCTTACGGTTTTTAACGCCCCTCCCCGATGAACAATTTTAAGGGTGGAAGACTTCGTCTTCCACTAAATTTAAGTTAACTCTAAAAAGTTTTCAAACACCGTTGGATGCACTAACTCTCCCACAGTCTTGAACCACCGCTAGGATCATGAAAAAGCTACAGATCCAACACCGGCCTGGACTAGTCAACCTCTCCATGAAGCTCGCTATCGGCAAGAATCCATCATGTCTCTCAGAAGCTGAAGTTGCGACCCTCTCAACAACGGCACGCCGACAGAAGGATGGAGTCTAACTTTCGTTAAGCTTTACAACCCCACTAGATATGCGCTCACTAATCTCGGGATGAGATTATTTTAAGGGTGGAAGATCTGTAACACCCCAACTTTTGCAATCTTGATTAATTGTCCTTAATGCAAAAATCAGGGGGAACAAAAACTTTTTCTTAAGACTAATTAGATGAATTGCCTTGATCTGTCTGTTAATATGAATTGCTTTGATCTGTTGGTAGATGTATTGTCTTGTTTTGCTTGTTGAGTTTTGTCTTGAGCTATTTCAAAGAACAACACCTCTAGTGGTAAAACAAACAACTCACCTAATAAAACACATGTGTGTCCTAGGAAAAGTTGTTTTCCTTTTTACTACATCAAACTCTTCTCCTCATGGCAACATGAGTGTGCCATCTTGATTTTTCTCTTGGTGGTACAAGATAGCTCAATCATCCTTAATTCAAAACTTGGGATCATCTACCCCTAGCTACATCCCTCTCTTATACCCACCCATCCTTGTTGGTTTTGAGGCCATGTCGACCATTTGTGTTGACAGGCTTAAAATGTCCAGACTTTGGCAATTGATCTCTAAGCACCCACAACTGTTATTGTTGACTTCAATGCATGGATCTCATCTATGCAACACCCTCTTCAACCTCCACGTCTTGCATGTCTCAGTCTATCCTTGCAACTCCTATATTCAACTTGATCTCATACCATATCCAATGTTTCAACTTTAGATCACCTGCTTCACTTTTACCTCTTGTTTTTATTCAAGTTTAATCTTCACAAAATCAAGAGCGGGAATGATGGGTACATTTTGTAGCCACCATCTACCATTGAGAACACTTCTCCCTAAATTACTTTTCTTTCTCAAAAACCCCTATTGTTTTTCCTTCTCTAGTTTTGATCACAAAACTACTTCTAGTTTTATTAAATCTTTGCAAGATATTTCTTCAGAGAAAACAAAGGACTGAAATGGGTTTTGTTTTTCATCCCATTTCTAACAAATACTGATTTCTGAAACATTACTTTCTATTTTTCTTTGTTTTTAACAAAAGGCTTGTTTATGGTACCTATACCATTTCTTGTTTACTTTAAATTTGAGAAAAACTCTACTTTACTTGAGAAAGTAAGTAGAATATTTTGAACTCCTATGTTCAGACTAGTTCTCTCAACATTTTCAAATCCCATTCCAATTGAGTTCATTCCCAATTGTCCCTAGACAATTGAGGTGTTCCATATACCTTTCAAATAAATCCTTCTCAAATGACAACTCTTGCACATCTTGTGTATCTCTCTGATCTACCCCATAATGTTCCTTCATCCTCCAATTCTTGATCAAATGGATGATCATTTGATACTTTCAAACCACCCCCAATTGACCTCTCATTTGTAGAGCAACTTATATTTCATCATACCCATCTCAATCATCTATTCTTTTCCATCATGAATTGATGACTTATGTCAATATATTCATCCTTGTGAGTGTATGATTACATCCTTCACTATCTCTCTAAACCTTGGACTCTCTATAACTTGAAGGAATCCATTTCCTTTGCATGACACAAGTGGTGCCGTGTGTCTTGCATAAGCACTTGACTGCCATGTGTCTCATCTTGTTTTTGCATAATTCAAATCTCAAATCTTGTGGCGGCTATCTCACATATGGCCTGCACTTGAAACACTTGTACACCACCATCTACTTTAGCACCCTTGTGCATTTAGTCAGAATCCCGATCCTACTACCGGAATCCTACGATTTGACGATCTTACATCATCGTATCGATCCAAATCCCACTATGAATCCCAATCAGGTAGAATCCATGTTGAGTCCCGATCCGAATCATATAATCCTTTACAATAATGTAGAATCTCGATCCTTTTTATGGATTTTTTGATTCTAATAACTCTTTATTTTTCCCATCCGCTAAGCCTATAGGGATACTACTTAAACATCCCAATCCCTTTTCACTTGCTTCAGTACCCTTTATTTACATACCAAACCTCAAATGATCTATCACTAGAACATTATTGCTAGAAACTTTATGGATTATTGTTTTTTAATCTCCATTATACTATTAAAAAACTTTTCTTGATAAAAATATCTTCTCTGAGTAAGTATGGTAGGATCCCAGATTCTACGATTCGATACTACGACTCGATTCTGCCCGATAAAAATCGACTCAACTCCGAATCCCGACTCTGACTACCTTGGTTATCACTTTACCTAAAATTCTAGATCTAAATTTTTGTAAAATGTGAGACACTCAACCTTGGGTGTCATGCATGTGTGGCAATACTCTCTAGATGATCACTTGTGCTTGGCCACAATCTTGGCCGGCCATGCCATGCATGGCACACAAGCATCATGTTTCTCCATCTCTCTCTCCCTCACATAGTTATTCCACCTTGGGAAGCCTCTCCTCCTTTGTCCCTTCCCAATGCCACAAATAAATTCAGCTTGGGTCAAATATCTCTTCCCCAAGCCAGCCACCCACCTCCACCAATCAAAGAGGAGACAGCCACCCCTCTCCCTCTATAAAAGGGGCTTGGCCGGCCACCTCCTCATCTTTTGCTGCTCATTTTTGACACTCCACCCCTTCCTCCACTCCCCCACACTCCTCTCCTACCTCTTCCCCACGAGCTGAAGCTCCCCCAAGGCTCCATGGCCGGCCATGGTCATGGGAGCACACCAAACCGCAGCTCTCCTTCTCTCTCATGCTCCTCCTCCCCATGAGAGCATTCCTCTCACTCTCTTCTCCCCCAACCCTAGCTGGTTTCCTCTCCTCTTCTTCTTCCTCCATTGCTAAGATTGGATCTTGATGCAGGTGCATGTTGGTCCAAGCATGAAGAAGGTTGAGCAATCCTCAGATCTGAAGCTCTTGACCAAAATTCGTCCAAAACCTTGCTGTAATTTCTGTAATCTTGCTGTTCCAGATTCTGGTACGATCTTGTAAAATCCGCCAAAACTCGTGTGCAGGTCCAAATCGAGTGATTCAAAGTTCCACAGAAAAGTATTGAAAAGATCTACAACTTGGCGTTGGTCTCATCCTCAAATTCGTTACAGATGTTCCTCGGTAAATAAAGTTCTGTACACATGCAGAAGCACTGTTTGTTAGATTTGTTCCGTTTTACAAAACCTTTATGAACAAACTCAACTGTGGGTGAAAGCCCTCCTCAATACCTTCATTTTGGCGGTGGTTTCACTTCGATTGACCTCCTGAAACTGAAATGGTTCATAGATCAAGATCTGGTCAGATCTGACTTTGTCGAATTAAACCAGGAGCTTGGAAACGAAATTTTGGATGAAACCAATTGGGTAAGAACCACCTATTCAATACCTTTCAGATGTAGCTGACCTCATATTTTTATGAGTTGTGTACGATTTTTGGTGAATTAAACTTGTTCTGTGTGTTCTGCAGACATGGCTGTTAGCTTTTAAATCACCAAAAATACATCTTTGATCCAAATTGATTGGTTCCAATTCTGTAGGATTACTAAATGTTTCCTTAATCATCTCAAATAAGTTTCAAACCTTTATCTCTTCTGCAACTCCATAGTTAAAGCAAATGGTGAAAACATGCAGTAACCTTGTCAATCCATTTGTGAGAGTTTCAGAAACAATTTGAACCCAAATCCAATTGTGTATGCATCTCTGTTTAATTACCTTTCAAATGCCAGTGGCCTCATATTTTTAGGATTTTTTTGCGATTTATGGCTTACAGATCTTGTTTTCTGTACAGTCAGATTCAAAAAATTCCTAAAATTGTAGGTTTAATATTTTTGGGTGATTCCAATTGGGTTAGTCTTGTATTAGTACTGGCCATCTAGGAAAAATATTATTAGTCTCTGTTCATACATATTTGTTGCTGTTAGTAATATTTATATTTGACATGCATTGTTGAAGCAAAACTTTTCGGTTTATTTAAAACCCTTGACCAACTCTTTTTAGTAGAGATGGGCAACCTTTGTTTTATGCTTGCAAAACAAAACCTCTGCAACTTAACATTAGCTCTTTTGTTCAGCTTGAGTTTTCAAATGGTGTGGTATCTTGCTTGCTTCCTATTATTGTATAGTGTTATGTGAACAATTAAGTTAGGAAAACTATTTTCTACTTTTCCAAAAATGTTTGAAATTGTTTTGTGAATGTATTTGATGTCAAACTAATGCTCTTGTCCTCTTTATGATGTTATCTACCAGAGGGTACTTAGTTTGTGCCATGGTGATACCAAGAGAGGCAATTGCTAAGTTGTGATACTCTCATACCTTTACTAGGTAAATAAAATGGGTTCTCTTTAAGTTGTTTGTGGTATCTATAAGTCTTTAGTATGTTATACCTTGGCTGCATGGTTAGTTGTTGATTGTTGAATGTTGTCTTGTTGATGCAATGTGATTGATTGTGTTCCTTTTATATTTTCCGGCGCTAGATGCGAACAATTCCGGAGAAGAAGAGGTGGAATCGGACGAGGATTTTATTTATGTTGTTGGGATTCTTATATTGATGGAGTTGAAGAAGTACATGGACAAATAAGCCAAGGCAAGCCATCTTTTGATCTCTGACTTGGTGCCTAGTTGGATGTCATTTGTTGATGTCCAAAGCACCTTAATTCTATGTGTGATATTCTCTCAATTTATGTCATCTTTGTGTGATTACAAGTGGGGTACTCCCTCGTGGTGATACTCAACTATTGTCCTTGTGTTATGGGATGCATGATATTATGGCCGTGCTATTCCACTTGGTTATCTTGTATGCTCAACTTGAGCATGTTCCATCTCAAGATAGTAACTTACACCACAACCACCCCCTTTGTAGTATAGAGGTATCAATGTCATGATCTTGGTATATTCTCAACTTGAGAGGAGTATGCCGTGTACCCATTGGAGAGTATGTTGGATAGTGATACTCCACTATCTAAGTTGTATATTTAGCACCACAAATCTGAAAGTATAATCCTCCTTGTGTTGTCATAATACATGCTTACCTTAAAGCAAGTATGATCCACTCCATTACTCCTTTTATACCTTCTACGGCAAGATGACTCTCATCTCGGTCATAGTGCAATAGTAGTTCCACTCATGAAACTATAGGTTTTGAACCCCTCAAGGCTTACCTTGTTGTAAATGTTTTATGAAAACCTTGGGTAAGTTAACTCTACCCGAGAGAAGGTTTTTGGAAGAGCAAATGTTTGAACAAGGATGTTCGGAGAAATATGGTGGTTTGTTGGTAAACAAAGGAAGTGTGGGTGAAATGTTTTTCAAAGGAGCACTGCGTATGAGTGTTCGCCGTCCCAACTTTTTATCGCGCAACCACACTACCCTGGTGTGGGACGGGGCTTAGCCCGTAGTTTGTTGAAGCTGGCAGGAGCACCCTTCACAACTTTCTAGGGAGGGTCACGATGACCTCCGATGCTGGGTTGCGCTCTGGAGGAGGCAATACACTGTCTTAACTGATAGCCGGACGATTACTGAGGGTCTTCTGTCATGGCGCCGGAGATACGCTCAAAAGGAGGTATGCTGCCGGGGTGCCGGGAAGGGGTAAGCCCGCAGGGAAGGACTCGTGCCAGTGGAGATGGGCGAAAGGTTATGTCCGGGTATCCGTCGTGGCATATGTTGTTATGCGGGGATGATGCCCACACGATAGGTATCCGGATAGTTGTGGGGAAAGTGTGCAAACTCTGCAGAGTCAAATCTATTCGAATAGCCGCGTCCGCGGTCATGGACAAGTTGAAATGGCCATACTTAACCGGGGCTTGAGTTTTTTTTTGCTAAATGCTTTACAAAGGAAATGTGTGTTGGATGTACCGGAAGGGTACGGAAAAAGGGCGTGTGTCGACCATATGGAGATGGTCGTGGAAAAATAAGACAAAGTGGGGAACTGTTTCCTAGTGTTTCATGTAGAGGAACTCTTCTTTAACAAAGATATAGAGATGTCATAGGACTTCCCTAGCATCCACATCAAATGAGATGGCGGTATGCTAACTCTTCTCTAATCAAGATATAGAGATGTCATAGGACTTCCATAGCGCTCGCATCACTTGAGATGCCGGAAACGCTACCTCTTCCCTAAAGATGTAGAGATGTCATAGTTATCTTTTGAAGTATCTTCTTCAATAAAGATATAGAGATGTCATAGTACCATCTTAGTGTCCCCTTCAATTGAGATGCCAGGACGCTATATCCACAAGAGAAACTATTTCTCTTTCACATCCTATTTCCACTGGAGAAATTAGCTCTTCCCTCTTGTCATCTTAGATTAGCATTTTTTATCTTGCACTCTTGCAAAATACCTTCTTGATGGTTTGCGAGTACAATTCCAAATGTACTCACGGCTTTGTCCCTGGCTATTTACTTGGCCAGACTTGGAGGAACACGATGGATGAAGAAGGAGTTGACGACGTCTATGCGAGCTAGGAACGTCTTCCCAGTCAGTTGCTTGTAGGGTTATGGTAGATGACTTGGGCTCCGCGCTGTTGAAGTGATGATGCTACTCTGATGTTTAGTTAGGCCCTTCGAGGCTATTATGTAAAGGATGGTCATGTGACCTCATTGTAATTTTCTTATTCCGCTTTGTAATGGATGGTGTAATTTGATATCAGTTCGGTTATGTGTTCACGGTGCACTGATCATGCGATCGTGAACTATATACATAACAGGAAATTTCGGGCAGCTAGTCCGGGGTCCCCACACAGAACCCAATAATCATCACACAAACAACACTGTCTCTTTCTAAAAGCAAGGACTACTCACAGTAATCAAGCCAGGGGCAAGAACCAAGGCTACACATGATTATCCAGTAACAGCAACAGCAGCTGGAGCAACATGGCAAGCCATGAGCATCACAGCATGCTCATGAGCAAGTATAGAGGCAGCACAGAAGAAGAGATAGCATGAGCATGAGCATAGGATTAGCAGCACAAGCATAAACTAGAGAGAGGAGAGCACCAGTACAGGCACAACACTAGAGCTAGGCCATGGCAAGCAGAGCGCAGCAGCAGCACAGCCAGGGGCAGGCGCAGTAACTAGGACGCAGCACATAGCCACAGCAGCATGGCACACCATGGCATCTCCCATGAAGAGAGACAGCCGTAGCTTAGCTGGGAGGAGGAGTAGAGAAAGAAGAAGGAGGGGAACACTTACAGGCGAAGCAGATGAGCATAACCATGGCGGCATGGCGGCACACGCCGGGCGAACGGCGGCGCCAGGCCAAGCCGAGCCAGGCCACCACCTCACCGCAACGCCAGCATCACCACGGCGGCGCCACGGCGCCAGGGCCGCTGGTGAACGGCGGATCTTCACGGATCCATGCGGCCGAGGTGCAGCAGGGTTGGGGGAGAGCAGGAACGGCGGCGAAAGCCAGATCGACACGGACCAGACGGTGCGCCGTCGAGCGGCGGTTCGATTGGCACCGATCTCGCCGGCGGGGATGGCCGGTGGCGGCCGGAGTAAATCGGCGACGGCGCAGGCGACCACGGCGTCGCGAGAGAGAGAGGAGAGGTAGGGTTTCGCGAGGAAGAGGAGAAAGGGGTCGGTGCGACCGACCGAGCCCAAGTGTGGCTCGGGTTAGGGTTAACCGCTGGGCCACCCTGACAGGTGGGCCCAGGGGCATTTTTGCCATTTCATAATTCAATTAAAATACAGAAACTTTGGAAAAGCACAATAAATGTTTAATAGCTCTAAAAAATAATTAAAAATATGAAAATTGATCAGCATAAAATTCTCTACCTGAATAAAATATCAAAGGGAATTTTTGAAGACAACTAAGAATAAGTCTTAATTTGATGATTTAAATAATCATTTAAATCACACATATTATTTTCAATAATGAAAATAAGTCCATTAATGCCTTTGGACTTTAAAAACACCTTGACAACATTTCAAGGTTGTATTTTACTTTAAATAAAGTATCCCCAAATTATTCTTAGTATTAACCTCTCACATGAAATAATAAGACACCGGAAGGGGGGAAACAAACCCTAAAAGCTGAATCATGCATAATTGCTTCTTTAACCATTGCCCTTATCGGACAATGATGCTATTTTTTAGAAACAGAGGACAAGGGTCAGTCCACACCATCCAACTGCAAAACTTTGCAGTGTTCAGGCAAGTTCATCGCTTGCTCATACCATTTGAGTATCTTTATCAAATTACTTGCAAAGTACTATGATTATCACTATTGCATAAAAACCAAAACCACTATTTTCATAACTATGAATATGACTATGTTGTGGGCAATGGAACCATGGATTGTGTTGAAATGGTGGAGGTTCCATTGCAAGGATTTATATCCATCTAGGATTAAACAACAAATGTCGTCCAGTGATTCTTGTGCCGTAATACCCGTGTTAACCATAAGATCTGGAGTGGGACGGAATAGTCAATCGTATTTCCACCTCTTGTACATCAACGGATGCGCTTACCGTAGCAGTTGTATCTTGCGAGAACAACCGGAGGGTGGGGATCCCATTCTAATTCCCCACGGTAATGCGGTCTATGATGGGTTGCAGCTGCCGGCGAAGGAGTTTATGGTAGAGCCCAGAACTATTGTCGTGGTCGGGGTCCACCCTGAAATTACGGGAATAATGGGACCGGCGAGGACCCAGGGTCGGGGTTTGCAACAAAGGGTGGGTGTGCGAGGTAGCGGAGGAATATGATTGGCTATGACCTTATACCGGGCCTCACACCATAGGAAGTGTGGACGGGAAAGCTGCCCGGTTGGCACCAAGGTTAAGATCTCTTATGGGTAAAGCAACACACCTCTGCAGAGTGTAAAGAACCGTGACCTGTCACTCCCTGTTCCGGGATATGGAACTGCGAACGGGGCCGGAAAGGAGCTCCATGAAGTTCTAGTAAACCGGTGAAGGCTGATGGATATAGTTCTTTGAAATAAAAGCAACCTCTTGAAGAAATGTTTATCAAAACCTGCATTGGTATTAGACTTTTGATGTCTACGGGTGCTTCTATTCTTGTAGACAGTGTTGGGCCTCCAAGAGCAGAGGTTTGTAGAACAGCAGCAAGTTTCCCTTAAGTGGATCACCCAAGGTTTATCGATCTCAGGGAGGAAGAGGTCAAAGATATCCCTCTCAAGCAACCCTCCAACCACAAAGCAAGAAGTCTCTTGTGTCCCCAACACACCTAATACACTTGTCAGATGTATAGGTGCACTAGTTCGGCGAAGAGATAGTGAAATACAAGTGGTATGAATGAATATGAGTGGTAATAGCAATCTGAATAAAATATGGCAGCGAGTAAACATGCAACAAAATAGTAAACAAACGGAGATTCGATGCTTGGAAGCAAGGCCTAGGAGATCAAGCCTAGAATAACCGAGTAGTAGTAGTATCCGAGCAGTGCGAACTCTTAGTACTTAACTGCTCGAGGAAATAAATGTACAACCTAGTGAAACTTCTATATTGTAAGTTAAGATGGGTTCGCCTCGAACCCAGGAGTATCCCTCTTAGGACCCAAGAGGAGCTCCGAGACGATATGTATATTATGCTTGTAATAATAAATGAATGAGTTATGGACCTGCTATGTTCTGTTGTACTACTCTGAGGGATGTAATATTTGCGGAATGGTACTTCATGAATGTTATATCAACGACTGGCATACTACAACATGCAGTGGTATGCAGGGTCACCACAGTGTGCTACAAAGGTGCGTCACACCCGAAGAAGGGAGGATAATCTTAAAGGATGTACACGAGGGAATATGTGGTCATCACGCGAGCAGTCGAGCTATTGCGGCAAAGGTTTTTCGAGCCGGATTTTACTGGTTGACAGCAATCGAGGACGCAAAGGAGATAGTACGAACTTGTGACGCGTGCCAGAGATTTGCCGCAAAACCTCACTCTCCGGCAGCAGAACTGAAGCCAATACCATTGTCTTGGCCCTTTGCCCAATGGGGTCTCGATATGGTGGGAAAATTACACAAGGCCTCACCAGGAGGATACGAGTATATGCTTGTCGCTGTCGACAAATTCACCAAGTGGATAGAAGCGAAGCCGATAAATTCACCAGATGCAGCGTCAGCAATAAAATTCGTGAAAAGCATTGTTTTTCGATTTGGAGTACCTCATAGCATCGTCACGGACAATGGCAGTAACTTCACATCCAAGGAATTCAAGGCATACTGCGCAGAAGTAGGCATCAAATTGCACTTCGCGTTAGTTGGGCACCAGCAAACCAATGGTCAAGTCGAGAAAGCCAATGGTATCATTTGCAACGGTATCAAGAAGCGCCTGCTAGGACCGCTGGAAAAAGCTCGACATACTTGGCCAGAAGAGTTGCCAAGTGTTTTATGGAGTATTCGAACAACGCCAAATACAGCGACATAGGAAACTCCATTCTTTCTGGTCCATGGAGCTGAGGCAATACTACCGATCGAAATAGAGCATGACTCCCCAAGAGTCATAGAATATGATGAAGAAACTTCCAGAAGAGCATTAGAGGACGATGTCGATGCACTTGACGAAGCTCGAGATGAAGTACTATCACGTGTCACCAAGTACCAGCAAGACTTGAAAAACTACCACAGTCGACGATTGCGGCCAAGGTCTTTTCAGGTCGGAGATTTAGTTCTACGGCTCAATCAACAGAGTACTGAAAAACTCGAGTCGCCATGGCTTGGCCCTTACATCGTCACAGAAGTAATCGAAGGAGGAGCGTACAGGATCAAGGACAAGAAGACAGGGGTTCCCGAGAAAAACCCCTGGAACGTGGCGCAACTCAGGCGGTTCTATGCTTAGAGTCGAAATATAGTCCTCCTTTGTAAAAATACAATGTACTGAAACGCCCGCGAGTTTTCAGACGCACTCTTTTCCTTTTCAGGGCACCGAGTGGGGCTGGAAAGGTTTTTAATGAGGCGGGCTCGCGGTGCTGCAATATAGTAAAAGATATTGGTGATATACATCTTTTTTCGTCAACAGGCTCGGGGGCTCATAACCCACGACAGCAAAATATATATATACTCTCGCAAAATAGTAAATACATCGAGACGCAAAAAATAGTATGAGCTCCGGCCAAAGGCTCGGGGGCTTCGCAATATAGATTATATTTCACAATATAGACAACTTCATCATCACGAAGAATTTGATAAAAATACAGACATGATTTCTCGCAATATAGCACAACTCAGTTAATGCCTAATATACTATCTATGGATAGACCATTGTTATTTGCAGCAGTTGTCGTATGTTCAGCATAGCTCCCTTTGACAAAGAATTCAGAGTCCATTCGAAGAAGTTCGTCCATCATTTCTTCGGCTACAGGAGTTACAATATCATTGATTTTGTCGATGTTCCTTTTTCGTTTCGACTGCTTGGCCAGGCACTTGGAGACAATCGTCGTCAGGTCTAATTTTCGGTAGCAGCTGTATCATAATCATGGCGAATCTTGCTCCAGCAGACAATTGAGCTCGCACAAAGTTATGGATACGAGGAGCATCCCGAAATTTTTCCATCAGACCAAGAAGAGTGTCGGGTGTCTCGTTCCGAGGAAACATCGTCTTGTAAACCAGGGACAAGGTTCTGGTGCAGAAATCAAGGAACTCGCGAACTTGACAGGCGCGTTCTTGAAACCTAACAATCTGTCGGGTACGTTCTGGAGTGGCCCAGAACAGAGAACCATGATCAAGAGAGAGGTTAACAAGGAGATTTGTTCTTGCGTTTACTCTTTCATCTTCAGCAGCATCGTCGAGAAAGGAACCTATTTGGCGACAGCACAAGAATTAAAAAAAAAAGGAAACAGCGAGAGAACATAAGAAGTTTTGGTCTGAAAAAGCATACCTGACATATCCACACTGGCTTCATTCATCAATTCGAGCATAAAATTCTCTCGAGTGCTCGCCTTTTTAGCTTCAGAAACGGCGGCTTCTTTGGCAGCTATGGCTTCTTGAGCTTGCTGAAGTGCAATTTTCTCTCTCTCGGATGCCTTGCGAGATTGCTCCATCATCACAAGTGTTTGCTTCTTCGCATACTGAAGCTGCTGGCGAAGTTCTTCCAAGTCCTGCGCTAAACCTTTACTCGAGGAATCTCCACCAAATTCTTTATCGATAGGCGTTTTCTTCGAGCAAGAGGAAGTGGGAAAAACATCGGAAGGAGCAGGAGTTGGAGTATAGTTATCGAATGTCAACTGAAACAAAAGGTTTGACATCAATCATCAAGCAAAATAGAATTCCATTGATTTTCAAAATATTTACAAGACATTACAATGGAGGAAGCCCTAACAAACTAGTGGGGTAAGTGTCGCCAAAGCTACTTTGGCAACAGCATCAAAAGAAAAAAGAAAAAATAAGAAAGAAAGGGTGGTCTACTTGACCTCCGGCTTAGATGCGCTTGGAGCAGGAGTTGGTTTAACACCGAGGAAGGCAAGGATTGGCTTTGAGGGAGGCTTGGCAGCTCTAATTAGAGAATGCCACTTCTTCGTCTCCATCTCCCCTATGTCGCCAACCTTGGTCCAGTCAACGTTTTGCTGCCTATCAGCAATCAGTGCGATGGTGCCCTCAACGCCAATCTTCAGGCCCTCTTGGCGAAGTTTGAGTCCAAGATCTTCTGGCACATTGAAGCTTTTGGCAAGAGCAGTAAAAGTGTTGGGCTCCTCTTTCTTTGGGAAGAAGTAGGGGAAAAGCTTCGACAGACCTGCCTCAACGTCAGCAAGGCCTTCGCGTGCTTCATCCCCATGGATTTCAAGAAGGGTAAGCGCGTCGAGAAGCTCGTCGCCTTCAGGACCATCCACTTCGTATTCTTGATGAGTTCTCCCTGAAAACAAGCAAAGGGTAGCTCGTCAATAAGAATGCTCAAAAAAAAAACGTGAAGTAACCCGAAGAAATGCACAAGGATTCGAGCACTTACTAACAAAACGTCGACTTTGCGACTGCAAGCGACTGAGGATCTTTTCTTCTCGAGCAGCTTGCTCAGTCACTTTGTCGCTCAAAGCAGTTTCTACCTCATGAAGTCTCTTCCGAAGATCTTCGACATCAGCAGCATCCTCCTTTGCCTTCTTAGCATCTGCTTCAGCCTTCTTACGAGCCTTTTCACTTTGCTCCAATTTTTGAGCAAGTGCATCAGCACGCTTGTTGGCTTCCGCAAGATTTTCTGCCAAAATAGTCAAAACCAGTCAAAATCACGACAAGAAAGGAGTGAGAAGTCATTGGCCAGGAGAAGCAGCAAAATATTACCTTCAGCTTTGCTAGCATGATCACGGTACCCGACGAATTGGGCACCGAAGCGGATGAATTCCTTAATCAAAGGCTGACAAAGAAAGATAGAGAAAGAAAGAGTCAATATAGTAAAAAGCTCGACAGCGCAAAGCAGAAAAAAGAGGCAAACAACAAAAAGTCGATAGCATTGGAAAGTACTTTGCACAAAAATGAGAAGGGACTTACATCATCCAGAAGAGGAGTCGTGGAGCCACCAAGCTGTAAGGCAGGCTCCGTGATTGATTCAACCCTTGCCCTTTTTGGTGAAGGGGCACGTGGGCTTGCAGGAGGAGTTGGTTGCTCGGTGTTTTGCTGAGGAGGCGGTGATTCTTCTCCATCAGCTTGCGCTTCAGAAACAACTAAAGTACGCGACGTACTCGTTCGACCAGTCGCGTCAATAGGTTGCGCTTCTTCCTCGTCACCACTGCAGTAAAAAGGCGACAATATAAGAAGCAAGATAGCCAAAAACATCGAGAGCAAAACAACAAGAAGTAATAGAGAACTTACGAGCTAACGAGGGCATCATCGTATGGATTGAAAGTTGCCTTCCTATCTGAAGGACCAACTTCTTCGTCTTTGGAGGTGCCGGAATCTTTGACTTCATCCCCTTTCCTCTTGTTCCTTGGAGAAACAGCAGGAGGAAGGGAGTGTGTCGAGGCAGTGGCCTCAGACTCAGCATCTTTTTCAGAAGAAGCCGCGGATTTGTGAGAACCCGCGACTTCACTTTCAGGGCGCGAGGTACCTTGGTTGTCATCATCGACAACGGTACGATCTTCAACTTCTCCACCCTCAGGAAGAGGAGGAAGAGAAACGAGAACGGGGTGGTTCTGAGAAAAAGAAAGAGTGTCGATAAAAAAAGAAGTTATGCAAAAAAGCTAGCAAGACAGTAGTCGATAAAATAGTAAAACTCGAGGAGACAATATAGCAACTAAGAGGAAAAATTACCTCGGGAAGGGGATTAGCGCCACTATATGGCGTAATGCGGCAAGAGGATGGAATGGGATCCTTCTTGTTGAGCGATGAGATTTTTCGGATAAGCTTTTCAAAATCCTTCAAAGGAAGGTCTTTTGAGAGCCTGTCGACATCTTCTTCACCCCAGAGGGGATTTTTGCGAGCCTGGTGAGGCTGCACTCTAATCCTAAGGAAATACGCAGTAATCTCAATACCCGACAGTTCCTTGCCGCGGGTGTTCTGTAGCTCGTGGATGCGAGTCATCAGCGCTTCTGTCGCCAACTTCTCAGCTTCGGTAGCTTCAGCATCCCAGGAACGGCGGCGAAGGATTTTGGCTTCTCCGTCAAAAGGGGTGATGTTGTCCTCCACTGGATTGGAGCTTTCTTCATGGATATAAAGCCATTTCTTCCGCCAACCTTGGACAGAGTCGGGGAATTTGACGTCGAAATATTCAACGTCAGAACGAACACAGATAACAACGCCGCCAATGTTGTAGGCGACGTTGTGGGAGCTATTACGGCGGAGGCAGAAGATACGCTTCCACAGAGCCCAATTAGGTTGGACCCCGAGGAAGCACTCACACAATGTGATAAAAATCGACACGTGGAGGATAGAATTGGGCATCAACTGATGCAGTTGAAGCCCATAGACAAACAGAAGACCCCGAAGAAACTCGTGGATTGGGGGAGAAAGACCTCGGATGAGGTGGTCAAAGAAACTGACCCGATACTCGATTGGAGGCCTTGGATAGCTCTCCTCCTCGGGGAAGCGGAGCGAGTTCTCCTTCTTGTTGAACCCCATCTTCTTCAGCAAGTTGATGTCTTGGGCAGAGATCTTGGATCTTTCCCACTCGGCGCTCCCCAGATCTGCCATCGCCATCTTCGATTCTGGAGTGCTATGCCTAGTCAAACGGATGCGAGGTGGCATCGGTGAGTGTGGCGGCGAAAAGTGTGAGTATGGTTGAGCGCTTAGAGCAAAGGGAGCAATGGAGGATTTTGCAGAGGAGAAGTAGAGGTGCGGCGCGAGCGAAAGGGCTGAAGGAGGAAGACGATGTCTTTATATAGAAGTGCGGTGAATCGACGCCGTTGGATGAGGAGATTGCGGGACAGATGGTGTACACGTGGACAAGGGGTAAAAAGTAATTTCATACATACGAGAAAGAACATGAGTTACAGTACGTGCGCCAGAAAAAGCGGAGGACGTGTGTCCCCCACTTGCACGACGTGTCAACTTGATGGGTAAATTGGGTCCACAAGGCAGAGAAAGAGCAGTTCTCGCGTTTTCCCTGTACAGCGGTCGTGGCTATCGTCAGCAGTTAAGTCACCTTGGCAAGAGAAAAATTCGGCTAAGCAATTTCATAAGAACGGCGACATCAAAAGATCGTGGATTACTTCGAGAGCCTTTGATCAAATACAAGTTTTTGATCAAATGCTCGGGGGCTACTTAGGAAAAATGAAAAAAAAATCGAGAAAGACAAAATAGAAATGGCGAGAGCCTATGATCAAATACAAGTACTTGCTCATAGCCTCAGGGGCTACTCCCATCGGGAGCGCTGTTCGCGCACCCGAGAGATTTGAAAAACTATGAGACAGAAGAAAAATATAGCGACATAAGGCGTGGAGCCTACACCCAAGCACAAGTCCTTGGCTGTAGCCTCGGGGGCTACTCCCATCGGGAATGCTGTTCGTGTGCCCGATGAAATTATAAAAAAGAGAGAGAAAAAGAAGAAGAAAAAGTGAGCATATTTCGAGTTATGTAAATAAGTCGACATATACTCCCATCGGGAGAGCAATATAAGTCATCCATTGACTCAATAAAATGTGCTATTCCAACAGCCGAAAAAGCACTCGACAATATATTCTCAGAACGCCAAAGTTGCGAACAATTTCTGAATGCCGCAAAACTTTGCAAAGGTAAGACCCCAGATCCGTTCTGTGTGGCGTGGCGCCGTCTCTGACGTCGGTTTGCTACTTTTTTCCGTATCAACAGATACGAAGAAAAATCCTAACGGACGCGTTAGGTACCCGATAAATATGACTGGGACTCGACAGAATGGTAAGACCTTAAGCGGCACCTGTCGAAGTTTACACCAGTATCCCGAGATCATGTCCAGGGACGTGATCTTGAAGTAGGTTTTTGCGGATTGCCACTAGAGCAGTTAACTAGTACCTGATCCGTCAGATGAACTAGCCCCAACTACCATTATCCCTGTACAATATAGAAATTCGTATACAAAGATATGTGGTAAAGTTCAGAGTTATCGAATAAATATAAATGTGGAGATTTTCCCTGACTCTACGATTCAAGCCAAATCTCGGGGGCTACTGACATAGGCATCCCCAATGGGCCTGCTGAAGATGGTTCCCGGGGTTTACTAAAGGCCCACGACCCGAAGGATAAGAAGAATTCGGAAGCCCAACTTGCTAGTTAAGGAAAGATAGAGTTGTATTAGGAGAGAACACTTGTAATATTACAGGATGAGTTGGAAACCTTCCCGGACTCTATAACTTGTACATCACGAATCCCTCGGCTCCACCTCCTATATAAGGGGGAGTCGAGGGACAAAGAAAATCGGTTCATTGTCTCACAAACCCTAGTTTTCGTATCGTCGAGTACTTTTCGGCTAAAACCTTCGAGATCTACTTGCCCTCTACTTCTAACTAAACCCTAGTCTACAACCCGTAGGCATTGACAATTTAATCCCTTGTCAGTGGGTCCCTGGTCCCACACCCGTCGGGCCCACATGTAGCCGTGGGACCTACTGGATTCACTAGGTGTCCCACCTGTCAGCTACACGTCGTGGTGTCCTTGGGCCAGATTTGTTGGGGGGATGACCCCCGGTATGTCAAAGGCATGCCAAACCGGATGGTTTGAACCATCAAGATACCGGTTTAATGTTCATTCCGGAACACGAAGTTAAGCGTTGGCTGAGTAAGTATATACCGGTATCCCCAAGAAAGGTATACTGGTATGAGCTAAGAAGACACCGGAGAACCGGTAAGAAGTGCACGTCGGCAAGACTGGTCAAAGATTCTCTCCAGAGCTAGAGGACAAAGATGAGCTAAGCAAAGTAGCTTTAAACGAAGCCCTGGCGCCAAAGAGGAAGGTGACACCAAAAGCAACCAGAGGACGTCAGCCTCGCTGATTAAAGAAGATACCGGCATCACCTATGATTAAAGTTACTTTGTAAAGTAGTTTGTCTAGTCAAAGATGCCATTAGGGTTTGCTAGGGTTTCTTCTCCTGTAAGCCACCCTCTCCCCTATATAAGGAGAGGGGGCACACCCCATCGCGGGCATGTTGCATGTTATGTTATGGTGTAGCCAGAAACTTGTAACCTTATGAGATCAATAAAGAGAAAGATCTAGAGCAGAGTTCTTCCTTGTGTCTCTCTTCTTCTACCTTTGGCTTAGGCCTAGTTCTTGAGGAAAGCACCCGGAAGTTCATCCAATCTGATCCAAAAACCCTCCCCCGAATCCTCTAGCGCCCATTCGGCCCCAACTTAAGACATCCCATGGCATCTGCTCGTTCGCCACGACGACAGTTGGCGCCCACTGTGGGGCAAGAAGCGGTGCTTGACGGAGTTCACATTCGGGCGGGCATCCTCGACGTCGCCGGCCAGCGTACGGTGTCCGCGCTGGTGCAGCGCATCTACTCCATGGACTTCATCAACGACAACGCGGGCTGCTTCGCCAACGGCGGCATCTTCCCCAAGAACGGCCGCATCATCGAGTTCGGCAGCCACCGCGTCTACTTCGGCACCGTCCCTGTGCGCCAGCGCTTTCCGCTGGTGTTGGTGGCGCCGGATCCGCCAAGGTGGCTGTGTGCTGGCCGCGCCGCCGGTAGCGTGGAGGTGATGATGGCTGGCGCGGTCGGCGCAGGCAAGGAGGCTGTGGACGAAGGAGCTGGGCGTGCGACATCGACCCGTGCGGCCAAGCCACCGCTGGAGCGAGAGGCAGGCGCTGCGGGAACATCTTCCGCACCACCGGAGACACCACTTCAAGCGGCGATGAGCGTCCTCGCCACGCCCATCGCGCAGAACATCGACCCGGCAGCAGCGCAGGCGGAGCTGGAGGCGCAGCGCCAGATGCTGCTCGCGAACGGAGCCAACATCGTCCGGGCGCAGCGCGAGCTGAACCTAACCCTACGTGAGTATAACGCTGCCCATGGCTTTGCTTCTGTTAGTGCTCAGGCCGCCAGGATACCGGAAAACCGGCTTAAAGCTCGCAATCTAGATCAGGATTTGCGTAAGGAGATTCTTACCGGAAAGAGCATTTCTGCATCGTTGAGCATTGTAGAAAAACCTAAGTACAGTAGCCCGGATAAAACCATAAAAGCTGCTAAGGCTGCAGTAGAGCTCTGTGAATCGCTTTCCGGAGACGCTCTGGCAAAACAGCAGGAGCGTGTCAGAGAGTTGCTTGATACCATCGAGCAGCAGAATGCTGAGCAGCTCGCTAAGATGAACAAGGCTGCGGCTTCGAAATCCGTGCGTTCAACAAAGAATGCCGGTAGCAAGTCCCAGGGGCAGGCATCGTCCCCCCATCCTGACAGGAGAAAAGAAAAAGAGATGAATGCGCAGCAGATGACTGTGTATGATCCGGTCCTTGCCGGAAAACAACAAGCCGGGCAACACGATGCCGGTAGAAAAAGCCAAGGGGCAGATCGAGGCTACGCCAGAAGAGGCTATACCGGAAACAATCATGCCGGTAGACACGAAACCGGGCAAAATTATCGAGCTGCAAGGGCAGCGTATGAATAGGAGGAAATGCTTCCCCCAAGGTACCGGCAGGCAAGGGCCGCGGTACCGGAACCTTATGATGAAGCTGATTCAACAGCTGAAAGACTCACGGCATACCGGAACCCGTTGGGAGAACGCGTGGGAGAAAGATACCTGCCAAAACGGGATGCGAGGCACCGTCTGGATAGAGTGTATCTGTCTGAAATGATCGAGGCAGAAGGTCCTCCGGGCCCAAAATGTTTTGGTCCAAGGATCATGAAAGAGGAACCACCAGTTCGCAATTTCCAGTTGCCTCGTGACACAAAAACATACGATGGCACCACTAAGCCGGAAGACTGGCTTGCGGATTATGTAACCGCGGTATACGTCGCTGGTGGCGGAGGAACCGTAACTGGTGGAGGAAACCGGCATTGGGCCATGAGAATTGTACCATCCTTCTTGGTGGGACCGGCACGAATCTGGCTGAATAACTTGCCGGCAGGAAGCATAAATGGTTGGTTGGACTTTGAGGAAGCCTTTGTGAGCAATTTCAGCAGCACATACCGGAGGCCCAACAGGCCGCAACAGCTCGCTTTGTGCGTGCAGCGCCCAAATGAAACAGATCGGGATTACCTGACCCGGTGGAACTCCATAAGAAACTCTTGTGAAGGAGTAATCGAGGCACAAGCCATTGCTTGGTTTTGCAACGGGTGCAGAAGAGGATCACCGCTGTGGCAAAAGCTGCAGAGGAACATGCCGGCAACTCTGGCGGAAATGATACGTGTGGCGGATAACTACGCATTGGGAGACCCAATGCAACCGGCAGTGCAAGCTGAGCCGGAACAAACAAACCAGCCTCAACAGCGCCAAGAGCAGTACCGGGACAACCGACACAACAAGAGAAGGGAAGATTTTCCGGATCGAAGTTATGGTCCACATCAAGTAGCTGCGGTACAGGATAACTCCGGCCCCAGCGGAAGCCAAAGGCAAAAAACTGGATCGCAGCCGTGGGTGGGTCCTAAAAAACAATGGGTAAAAAAGGAACCCTGGGGCCAGAAAAAAGATTGGCAAGAACATCTGAGATACACTATGGAAGCAGCTATGGAGCAACCATGCCGGTTTCACACTCCGAATCCGACGAAGCCGGCAAACCATTTGACAAAAGATTGCTCTTGGATCAAGCACTTGATGCTGAGAGGTGCGGCAAAAGATGCGCAAGCACAAGGATGCTCCACAATACTGCCTCCCTCGCATGACATGTTACATCAACACCCGTTACCACCACTACCACCGCTTACCGGAGCAAACGCTCTACCGGTACAGCCTCAGCCAAACCGGCAGCAACATCAGCAAGTTAACCAGGTGGGAGAAGGCAATGGCCAACCACCTCCACCGGCACCTTTGGGCCGGAATGTGTACCATGATCCAGACATGTGCTGTGTTGTGTTCGTCACTGAGCCAACCGACAGACAAAGCTTGCATCGCCGTTCCATGGAAGTGAACGCTGTGATGCTGGCAATACCAAAATACATGCTGTGGTTACGCTCTTGTGGTAGACCCAATCATGCACGGGCCAAATGCTCGAGTCAAGTTCAGCAAGGTGCTGATAGACAACGGAAGTAGCATAAACATCATGTACCAGAACACCATGCATAAGTTGGGCATAACAGAAAACATGCTACAACCAACTCGCACAACATTCCACGGAATCGTTCCGGGCTTGTCCTGCGCGCCAGTGGGAAAAGTCCAGGTGGATGTATCATTTGGAGGGCGTGACAATTGCCGGGTGGAAAACGTTGAGTTTGAGGTGGTGGACCTAGACAGTCCCTACCATGCATTGCTGGGGAGACCGGCATTGGCAGCTTTCATGGCCTCAACACACACGGCCTATCTCAAGATGAAGATGCCGGCACCTCGTGGACCCTTAACTGTGGTGGGAAACTACAAGGTCTCACTGGAAACCGCCTCAGCCGGATCAAACCTGGCAGAGTCGCCGGATCAAACCTGGCAGAGTCGCTGGTGATTGCAGAGGAAAAAAGGAGGATGCAAACTGCGGTTGCGCTGGCTCAGTCCTCACAGCTGAGCTTAGCGGCAATGAGTGCAAACTTGGGCACACCGGCATTCAAGCCGACAAAAGAAACAAAGGACATTGTGCTGGACCCAGCTTACCCTGAGCGCATCGTTCGTATCGGTGCCGGCATGAATGAGGCATAGGAAAGCGCGCTCATCAGCTTCCTCCGTGAGAATTGGAATATCTTTGCCTGGTCAACTGACGACTTGGTAGGTGTTCCGAGGGAGCTGGCTGAGCACTCTTTAAATGTTCGGAAGGATGCTAAGCCGGTAAGGCAGCCGCTACACCGGTTTGCTGAAGACAGGAGAAAGATCATTGGAGAAGAGGTGACAAAGTTGCTGGTTGCCGGTTTTATCGTGGAAGTGCTGCATACTGAGTGGCTAGCCAATCCGGTGCTGGTCGAAAAGAAGAAAGAAGAGAACCTGAAAGCAAAAGCTCCAAAGGTGTGGCGCATGTGCATCAACTACACCAACCTGAACAAAGCTTGCCCGAAAGATCCTATCCCTTTACCCCGGACCGACCAAGTGATTGATTCCACTGCTGGCTGTGAACTGTTGTCTTTCCTGGATGCTTATTCCGGTTTCCACCAAATTCCCTTGAAAAAGGAAGATCAAATAAAAACTGCGTTCATTACCCCGCACGGGGCTTATTGCTATGTCACTATGCCTTTCGGTTTGCGCAACGCTGGTGCAACGTACCAGCGCTGTATGCAAAAATGCTTGTTTGATCAAATCGGAAAAAATGTGCAAGTTTATGTGGACGATGTCGTAGTAAAAACTAAGGTAAAAGAAACCTTAATTGATGACCTCCGGCAAACATTTGATAACTCGAGAAGATTCCAGATGAAACTCAATCCGGCAAAGTGCACCTTCGGTGTTCCTGCCGGCAAACTGCTTGGCTTTCTCGTATCAAGCCGGGGCATTGAGGTTAATCCGATAAAAATCCAGGCAATCGAAAGAATGACTATACCGCGCGATCTCAAGGACGTGCAAAAGTTTACCGGAAGCTTGGCATTGCTAAGCCGGTTCATAAGCAGGTTAGGAGAGAAGGCTCTGCCGCTCTATGCTTTGATGAAAAAATCCGATAAGTTCATCTGGACCCCTCAGGCAGACGCAGCGTTCAAAGAGCTAAAAACAATGCTGGCCACATCGCCTATATTGGCTTCACCTCTAGAAAGAGAGCCCATGCTATTATACATAGCAGCAACAAACCGGGTTGTGAGTGTAGTGGTTGTAGTTGAAAGAGAAGAGGAAGGAAAAACCGTGCAGAGGCCGGTATACTACCTGAGCGAGGTGCTCTCCCTCTCAAAACAAAACTACCCGCACTTCCAGAAAATGACTTATGGCGTGTTCATGGCCGCCACGAAGCTTAAGCATTACTTTGAGGAACACCCCATGAAAGTGGTGAGTGAGGCACCCATTTCCGATATCATGTGCAACAAAGATGCTAGCGGTAGGATTGCAAAGTGGGCAATCCATATATCACCATACGTACCGGTATATAAAAGAAGGGATGCCATAAAATCGCAAGCTTTGGCTGATTTCCTAGTTGATTGGGCAGAAATGCAATACAAGCCGCCATACCAAAAAATAGAATACTGGAAGATGCACTTTGACGGATCCAAACTCAAAGAGGGTCTAGGTGCTGGTGTGGTACTTACTTCACCAAAGGGAGACCACCTCCGGTATGTTTTGCAAGTGCATTTCAGGGCATCCAACAATGTCGCTGAATACGAGGCTTTGATCCATGGGCTCAAAGTCGCAAAAGAAATCGGTGCACACCGGATCATTTGCTACGGAGATTCAGATCTAGTGGTGCAACAATGTTCCGGAGATTGGGACGCAAAAGATGCCAACATGGCCTCATACCGGTTTCACGTGCAAAAGATTGCCGGCTTCTTTGAGGGCTGTGAGTTTCACCATGTGCCACGAGCGGAAAATGAAGCCGCGGATGCTTTGTCCAAACTGGGCTCATCTAGGCAAGAAATTCCTCTCGGAATAGCCTTGGCACACTTAAGAGCACCGTCGATCAAGCCAAGCCCGGAGTCGGAATCTATCTTTTACCGGAGTCACATGTTGTACCAATGGATATCGATGAAGGAAACCCGGGGACTGTTCCGGCAAACTCGGGGACTGTTCCGGCAAACTCGGGGACTGTTCCGGTAAACTCGGGGACTGCTGCGTCCATACCGGAAGAAGCAATGCTGGTGGATAACATGGAGATAGACGTACCGGTGTTTCTGGTTTGAGAAGCACCATCTTGGGTTAAACCTATTAAGGAATTCCTGATCAACGGCACCTTGCCGGTTGACGAAAATGAGTCCAGAAGAATCCAAAGAAGGTCCAAAGCATACACCATCATCAATGGCGAGGTGTACAAAAGAAGTGTTACCGGTGTCCTTCAAAGATGTGTGGAACCGGAAGAGGGAAAGAAATGCTTGTGGAGATTCACCAAGGGGAATGTGGGCACCACGCTTCGTCAAGGGCATTGGTAGCAAAAGTTTTCCGGCATGGGTTCTATTGGCCCACTTCTTTGGAGAATGCTGAGGATCTGGTACGAAAATGCAATGGGTGCCAGAGGTACGCCAAGCAAAATCATACCCCGGCATCCGGTTTAAAAACCATACCGCTAACTTGGCCGTTTGCTGTTTGGTGCCTTGACATGGTTGGCCCATTCAAAACTGCAAGGAGCAGCATGACCCACATCTTGGTTATGGTGGACAAATTCACCAAGTGGCTAGAAGTAAAACCTATTGCAAAATGCGATGGGCACACAACGGTGAAGTTCTTAAAGGATGTCATCCTGCGGTACGGGTACCCACATAGTATCATAACTGACAATGGCTCAAACTTTGCCCAAGGGGAGTTCAAGCGGTTCTGTGAGGATAACAATATCCGGTTGGATTTGTGCTCAGTGGCACACCCGCAAGGCAATGACCAAGTGGAAAGAACAAATGCGCTGGTGCTTTCCGGTATAAAACCAAGGCTCATCGAGTCAATCGAAAAGGCACCGGGGTGTTGGCTTGATGTGCTGCCATCAGTGTTGTGGAGCATAAGAACGACTCCAAACCGGTCTACCGGATACACTCCATTCTTCATGGTTTACGGAGCAGAATCGGTCATACCAACCGACATTCTCCATGATTCTCCAAGGGTGCAACTCTATACCGAACAAGAGGTAAAAGAGGCCTGAGAAAACGATGTGGACTTGCTGGAAGAAGCAAGAGAATTGGCATTGGCAAGAACAGCCATTTACCAGCAAAACCTCAGACGCTATCACAGCCGGAAGGTTAACCCGAGGGTGTTCCGGGAAGGAGATCTGGTGCTACGCCTAGTGCAGCGCACTGAAGGCCGGCATAAGCTATCACCCCCAGGGGAGGGACCTTTCATTGTGAGAAAAGCTCTCCACAATGATGCCTATTACCTAATCGATGCACATGAATGGAAAGAGGGCAAGGCGGACAGGTCCGGAGATGAGACTAAGCGTCCGTGGAACATAGCTCTGTTGCGTCCTTTCTACTCATGAAGTTGTGGTGTAAGAAGTTCCTTTTTGTACCTTATTTGCTATGAATAAAAGATGTCGGAACCTCGAATGAATCTCGGGGACTACCCCTACTAAAATTGCATGCAATATGTTTATTTTTTTCAGTTTACCGGTTGCTTGTTGAACATTTTTTCTTTCCGGTTTAGTAACGTGCTAAAACCTATCGGAGTCTTCGACTCTGTTGTTGTCCGCAACCCGGCTTCATGGCAAGCAAGATAAACCGGTAGGAATTAGGCACGTGAACTACGAAAAGAGATAGTGGGAACGAACAATCCAGAAAAGTTTAACTAACCCCGGTTAAACCGGTTTTTTGTGAAAATTTCGAGTTGTTTCTAAGTTCAAGAAAGTGCTTGCTTGGCAAAAGAACTTTGTGCCTCATACGCCAAAACACCCAAAAGAGGTAGGAAGAGCCAAAGTAAAAGAGCCAAGTGTGCATCGGATTGGATGCGAAAACGATTCCGGAATCTTTGCAGTACAGGATCAAAGCAAACAATAAGCAAAGTGCTAAGTCAATAGACAAACATAACTTAGTAACCCACCGGTAAAACATACCGGCAGATAATATGGTAGCACAACCAAAAGAACGGCTAAGTTTTATATTATATCATAACCCCCGGCATACCGGGGTGGAATTTAATGAGCATTGTTTCAAGTCACACAGGACACAACAAACACAGGAAAGGCAAACATATTCAGGCAGCGGGAGCTTCAGGAGGAACGTTGCCAGCATCAGGACCTTCCGGAGGCGCATCTTCTCCGACATCCTCATCCTCATCTTCCTCTTCTTCATAGTCACTAAGATAATCAGTGACGCCAGGAGGAGGAGGAATGAAGGTGTGGACTGCCGCATACTCAGCTATCCGGTAGGCGCGATCCTTCCGCTTGGCGGTGAGGGCCGGATCCATGTCGGTAGGAGCATCTTGGCGCGCGGCGACGAAGGCATTCAGATCCAAGTCCTCATACCGGGAACAGGCGGTGCGTAACGCCTCGTATGCTCCGGCACGGGCCGCGGACCATTGCCACTCGCGGATCCTCCGACCGGCACCTTTCAGGCGATCGGAGGTGAGCGTCAAGTTAGCTGGCACCTCCTCCTCAGGCCACAACACCTTGAAGAGCTGGATCGCCACCTCGGGGATGTCGGCAAGGTTCCGGTCCACCGCGCGCATGTGCGAGACCCGGGCAGAAAGCGCGACCAGATGGTCATAGGGGTCCCAGGGCGCATCCGGATTCTTGAACGCTTGCGCGATCCGGCGCTCTACCACCTTCTTCTGCGCGTACACCTGTGAATCCGGAAAGAGCCCTGCAAGAAAAAGGAAAAAAAGATAAGGACGTGCTACCGGAAGAAATAAGCTTATAAGCAGAAGCCGGAAAAGAAAAAAGAAAAACTTACGAAGGGCGAGCGCGTCGGTTTGCATGACCAGCAGGTCATACTCCTTCTGATCTGCCTCTAGGAGGGCAGCCCGATCTTCGGCTGCTTTCCGCGCCTTGCCTCCCTCCTCAAGCTCTGCCCGCAGCACCGCGGTGGAGTTAACAGAGTCATCCAGGGCCTCCTTTAGCTACGCCTCAGCCGCAGCTTTGGCGTCCTTCAGCTCTTGCTCATGCCGGAGCCCGATTTGGATGAGCTCGTTCTTCAGCTCTCTAGTGGTGGTCTTCTGGGCGTCCAGAGCCTTGCAGTGCTCCTCGATAAGCTGCTCCTTTTCGTCTAGTATCCGGGAAGGAAATGTTAACAAAGTTGTAATGGGCACAACGTAGAAAAACGAATCAACCGGAAAAGAAGCAATACCTTGGAGGGTGCTGAGCTGGGCCTTGAGGGCCTCAATGGAGGCTTCCGGGATGGTTGTTATGCGAAAAGTTTGTAATAAACGAAAAGGGAAAATCAACCGGTAAAAAGAAGCCGGGGGTAAGAGAGCTTACCTTGGCAGTGGCTGTGGGCCTCAGAAAGGTCCCGATGCTCCCACAGAAGCTCCTCAAAGAGGCGCTTCCGGGCGTCCGCCGTGCTCTGTTCAAGTAAAAATGGCTATGAGAAGATGCCGGTTTCTTTACGTTCTTGACTAAGTTTCGCGCTAAGAGCTACGCTCTCAACACGAAACTCGGGGACTGAGGAGATATGCATAATCCGGAAAAAGATGAAACCGGCAAGAATTGAAGAAATTGCAAAAAGCTTGGTGTAACTTACCAAAACGTTGTTGGTGGCATCGTGCCACGCGTTGTCGAGCTCCCTCACTGCGCGCCGCAGCCGGATGAAGTGCTCCTCAGTGCACCGGGGGCCAGCGGGGTCGACCGCCGGAAGCCTGTCCTTCCCAAAGCCGCGCGTGGTCGCGGACACATCTGCTTGATTCCACTTTTCAGCATATTCAAGCATATGGCCCAGCTCGCGGCCTTCGCGCTTCAACTCGGTTATCCGGCCAAGCAGACCGGTGGTCACCTCACCGGCTGCGACAGCAGCGCGGCCGGCGTGCAGCGCCAGCTGCTGTGAGCAAGGCGAAGGGGTGCTGGAAGCCGCGGCCTTCCCCTTGAAAGGTTCCGGCTTGAGAAGCTTGGTGCTTTCTAGCGGCGGCGTCGGCTTGGCCGCAGAGGGCCCTTGGCTAGGAGATGGCGCGGGTCCTTGGTTTGGCAGCGGCATCGGTGTGGCCCCGGTTTGCTCGACGGAGGGAGCTTCCGATGGAGGCGCGGGCGTAGTCTTGGGAGACGAGGGGGCGTCAGGTGCGTCCTGGCCCAGAGTGGAACTTGCCGGCGCGGAAGAGTCCGGCACCAGCTTGGAGGGGGAAGAGTCTGTGGTCTTCTTCTTCTTCTTTTTAGGGACGGGAGGAACCAGAGGTTCCGCCCTCCCGGTAGCTTCAGAGTCGGCGCCGATGTTGCTGGTGCCGGTGTCTTGCGTTTCAAGAGGGGAGACGTGCTCCTCCTCTGCGCGGTGATCTGGAGGTGTAGGGGCCGCGCGCCCTGCACTTGGAGTGCCTCCCAGAGGGGAGGCAGAAGCGTTGCCGGTACCAGAAGGTACCGGGCTTGAGTATAGAGGAGATGAGGTCCTTGCGGTTCCCTCAGAGCTCTCAAGCCTTGGGCCGCTAGCGCACTTGGAGAGCTTGAGCGCAGGGCTGAGCAGGAGAAAGAGAAAAGGTTGGAAAAAGGCAACCGGAAGAAAAAGTTCATGAAACAAAGCAAACAGAGGAACGAAGACTTACCCGGAAGCAACCGGCATCTGTTTGCCTTGGTAGCGCTTCTTGCCCACCGCTTTCCCTCCGACAACTTCAGTCCGGGGGCGTTTGGCAGGAGGGCCTTGGCTTGAACCGGCTTCAGTTGCCGGGGCCTTGTGCTTCTTGCCCTGGGAGGTGAGCTTCTCCATGTACTCGCGGCCAACTTCGGCCTGCAGAGGAGCCACGTGCTCATGAACCTGTGGTTGGGTGCTAGCTGAGGGAGCATCTACAGAAGGGAAATAACAAAGAGCATGAGAAACCGGAGGAGAAAACTACCTCGAGGATAACGACCTCATCATCCGAACCGGAAGCTTCAGATGAAAAGTTACCGGGGCGCGGGGTGTGGGTGCGGCCCATCTTGAGGTCGGTCCAATGGATGTAAGGGTCAGGGTCGACCTCGTCAAGATCCCGCTTCTGCTTCGGGCCTCGTTTCTCCGCAGCGATGCGAGGAAAACGCTCCTTGGCCTGAAAAAGAATGAAAAGACAGTTAGCCACAATGTAAAAGCTACCGGTACAACAACCCGGATGGCACAATCTCTTACTTCAGCAGTTGGAGGGTTGGTGGAGCTGAGAGGCACAAAGCCCCACTCCCAGTCCATCGGCATATCTGTTTGACAGATCTGCTTGGCCTTAAGCACTATGTCCTCCTTGCTCAGAGGAAGGCCGGTGATCTTGGTGGGATCGCGAGGGCCATACATCTCGCTTATCTTATGCGCCCGGCACTGGAGGGGAAGCACCCGGCGCGAGATGAAGGTGCGTACGATGTCGTCGGAGCTAATGTCCGTGTCCTTCTTAAGATATTCCATGAAGCGGATAATCCGGTTGGTCTCAATGTGATTGGTCCTCGGATTAAAGCTCCAGTTGGCCTTCGTGGGCACCGCCGGATTGAAAGCCGGCAGGTTGATGAGATCAGCATCGCCGGTGTTCTTCACATAGAAGAAGGTCTCTTGCCATGCCCGGCATGACTCGAGACCGGAGAACTTAAAAAACGGGCTCCCTTGGCGGGAGCCGATGATGCAAGACCCGCATTAAACGGGGGGTTTGGGCTTAGGAATGTCTTTGCCTTGGACCGAGTTGATCCGAAGGCTAAAGAAGCGAGCAAAAGTCTCCTTCGTGGGACGGAGGCCAATGTAGCCCTCCATGAAGGAGACATAGCAAGAAAGATAAAAAACGGCATTGCCGGGAAGGTGGTGAGGCTGGAGTCCATAAAAATCTAAGAACTCCCGAAAGAAATCGGAAGCAGGAAGGCCGAAGCCGCGCTCAAAGTGAGCAAGGAAAACGACGTACTCACCGGGTTCTAGTACCGGCTCGATCTCGTCGCGCGGAAGCCGGCAGGAAACGCCATCCGGTATCCTTCGGGAGCGGTAGAGCCAATCTATCTCATGCTGCGTGACGTCGGAACCTTTCCAGGCTCCGCGGGTGATGCCGGAAAGATCTACCTCGCAACCCTGGTCGGAGCCGCCGGTCTCTTGGCCCCTTCCGGTATCGAAGTCCATCCGGGAGATTTCAGCAGAAAGGCTATCGGAGGTTGCGCTCTGGCGGCTGCTCGAAGAGGATTCGGAAGATTAGCCCTCGCTAGACATGAGGTTTGAACAATGCCGGTTTCTACCGAAAAACAGTTTTCCCAAGATCTACCCTTGCGCGAAGATCTACGAGTAAGAGGAAAAGCAACAAAAAAGGAAAATAAATACCCCTACCGGCCCAAGATCTAAAGAACAACAAAGAAAGAGGCAAATGTGTTTCGGGCCTAACCTGAGGCGGCGGAAGCGCTTAGGGAAAAGGTCGCCGGAGCAGCGGCGAGCTCGTGAGCGCCGACGGAGGCTGGCAACGGCGAAGGGCGAGAACCGCCGAGGAAAGCTCGAAGCAGGGGCGGCGAAGAAGCAACGGTGGACCTCTCCGCGGCGAAGATCTTCAGCGCAGCGAGAGCGACGGCGCGAGTTCGTCGGAGGCAAGGCTCTGGCGGCGACCGGCGGCGACGAAGTTGCAGGGGGCGAAGAGCTCGAAGCGCAGGAGAGTAGGCGAGTGCGGGGAAAGAGATGAAGTGGAACCGCACTCCCTCTTTATAGAAGAAGGGGATCGTGGGCTGGCAACCGTTGGGCCACGGCGGTTCAGTTCGTGGGCCGCCACATGGCGCGGTGATACACGCGCGAAAAACAAAAGGCCACAGGGAGGCCGCACGAATCCGGAACGGCAGCCTGGATCCGGTGTGTCGCAGTAAATGCGGGCGCAGAAGCCAAAGGGAAATGACCCCTGGCACAGGCGCGTCAGAAACAGTGCGCATGTCTCTGACAGGCACTGTACCCGAGAAATGCTCGACTTCACCGAGGAGGAGTTTAATGACAAAGACACCGGAAGATAAGATACCGGAAGTGCTTTGCAAAGAGAGAAAGATGTGAGTCCGGCGAAGATGCCGGAAGATCTAACTGACAACCGGAAAGATTAAACTGGTACCTTATAATATGGGAACCTGGCATGGTCCGTCGGATAAAATCCACCGGACTATACCAGCTTCGGGGACTAATGTTGGGGGGATGACCCCCGGTATGCCAAAGGCATGCCAAACCGGATGGTTTGAACCATCAAGATACCGGTTTAATGTTCATTCCGGAACACGAAGTTAAGCGTTGGCTGAGTAAGTCTATACCTGTATCCCCAAGAAAGGTATACCGGTATGAGCTAAGAAGACACCGGAGAACCGGTAAGAAGTGCACGTCGGCAAGACTGGTCAAAGATTCTCTCCAGAGCTAGAGGACAAAGATGAGCTAAGCAAAGTAGCTTTAAACGAAGCCCTGGCGCCAAAGAGGAAGGTGACGCCAAAAGCAACCGGAGGACGTCAGCCTCGCTGATTAAAGAAGATACCGACGTCACCTATGATTAAAGTTACTTTGTAAAGTAGTTTGTCTAGTCAAAGATGCCATTAGGGTTTGCTAGGGTTTCTTCCCCTGTAAGCCACCCTCTCCCCTATATAAGGAGAGGGGGCACACCCCATCGCGGGCATGTTGCATGTTATGTTACGGTGTAGCCAGAAACTTGTAACCTTATGAGATCAATGAAGAGAAAGATTTAGAGTAGAGTTCTTCCTTGTGTCTCTCTTCTTCTACCTTTGGCTTAGGCCTAGTTCTTGAGGAAAGCACCCGGAAGTTCATCCAATCTGATCCAAAAACCCTCCCCCGAATCCTCTAGCGCCCATTCGGCCCCAACTTAAGCCATCCCATGGCATCTGCTCGTTCGCCATGACGACAAGATTGGCTAACTAAAGGCCTAAGGCCAATTTATTCAGGTCGAAACAAGACAAGCAGAGGAAATTACTGGGCCAAAGACCAACTTATTCAGGTCAAAACAAGACACGCAGAGGAAATTACTAGGCCTAAGGCCTATTAAGGCTGAAACCAGACACCCTGAGGAAATTACTGGGCCTAACTAACTAAGGAAAATTGGGTTACACAATCAGGTTTGAGGACAACATATGGTGACTGATACGCGTTCAACACGCGTCCGTTGGGAACCCCAAGAGGAAGGTGTGATGCGTACAGCGGCAAGTTTCCCTCAGTATGAAACCAAGGTTATCGAACCAGTAGGAGCCAAGAAGCACGTTGAAGGTTGATGGCGGCGGGATGTAGTGCGGCGCAACACCAGAGATTCCGGCGCCAACGTGGAACCTGCACAACACAACCAAAGTACTTTGCCCCAACGAAACAGTGAGGTTGTCAATCTCACCGGCTTGCTGTAACAAAGGATTAACCGTATTGTGTGGAAGATGATTGTTTGCAGAAAACAAGAGAACAAGATTGCGAGATTGTATTTCAGTAAAGAGAATTGGACCGGGGTCCACAGTTCACTAGAGGTGTCTCTCCCATAAGATAAACAGCATGTTGGGTGAACAAATTACAGTTGGGCAATTGACAAATAAAGAGGGCATGACCATGCACATACATATCATGATGAGTATAGTGAGATTTAATTGGGCATTACGACAAAGTACATAGACCGCCATCCAACTGCATCTATGCCTAAAAAGTCCACCTTCAGGTTATCATCCGAACCCCCTCCAGTATTAAGTTGCAAAGCAACAGACAATTGCATTAAGTATGGTGCGTAATGTAATCAACAACTACATCCTTAGACATAGCATCAATGTTTTACCCCTAGTGGCAACAGCACAACACAACCTTAGAACTTTCTGTCATCCTTTGTCCCGGTGTCAATGCAGGCATGAACCCACTATCGAGCATAAATACTCCCTCTTGGAGTTACAAGCATCTACTTGGCCAGAGCATCTACTAGTAACGGAGAGCATGCAAGATCATAAACAACACATAGATATAACTTTGATAATCAACATAACAAGTATTCTCTATTCATCGGATCCCAACAAACGCAACATATAGAATTACAGATAGATGATCTTGATCATGTTAGGCAGCTCACAAGATCCGACAATGAAGCACAATGGGGAGAAGACAACCATCTAGCTACTGCTATGGACCCATAGTCCAGGGGTATACTACTCACACATCACTCCGGAGGCGACCATGGCGGCGTAGAGTCCTCCGGGAGATGATTCCCCTCTCCGGCAGGGTGCCGGAGGCGATCTCCTGGATCCCCCGAGATGGGATCGGCGGCGGCGGCGTCTCTGGAAGGTTTTCCGTATCGTGGCTCTCGGTACTGGGGGTTTCGCGACGGAGGCTATTTGTAGGCGGAAGGGCAGGTCAAGAGGCGGCACGAGGGCCCCACACCACAGGGCCGCGCGGCCAAGGGGGGGCCGCGCCGCCCTAGGGTGTGGCCCCCTCGTGGCCCCTCTTCGTCTCCTCTTCGGACTTCTGGAAGCTTCGTGGCAAAATAGGACCCTGGGCGTTGATTTCGTCCAATTCCGAGAATATTTCGTTACTAGGATTTCTGAAACCAAAAACAGCAGAAAACGAATCGGCACTTCGGCATCTTGTTAATAGGTTAGTTCCAGAAAATGCACGAATATGACATAAAGTGTGCATAAAACATGTAGATAACATCAATAATGTGGCATGGAACATAAGAAATTATCGATACGTTGGAGACGTATCAGCATCCTCAAGCTTAGTTCTGCTCGTCCCGAGCAGGTAAAACGATAACACAGATAATTTCTGGAGTGACATGCCATCATAACCTTGATCATACTATTTGTAAAGCATATGTAATGAATGCAGCGATCAAAACAATATATATGACATGAGTAAACAAGTGAATCATATAGCAAAGACTTTTCATGAATAGCACTTCAAGACAAGCATCAATAAGTCTTGCATAAGAGTTAACTCATAAAGCAATAATTCATAGTAAAGGCATTGAAACAACACAAAAGAAGATTAAGTTTCAGCAGTTGCTTTCAACTTATAACATATATATCTCATTGATATTGTCAACATAGAGTAATATAATAAGTGCAATAAGCAAGTATGTAGGAATCAATGCACAGTTCACACAAGTGTTTGCTTCTTGAGGTGGAGAGAAATAGGTGAACTGACTCAACAATAAAGTAAAAGAATGGTCCTCATAGAGGAAAAGCATCGATTGCTATATTTGTGCTAGAGCTTTTATTTTGAAAACATGAAACAATTTTGTCAACGGTAGTAATAAAGCATATGTATCGTGTAAATTATATCTTACAAGTTGCAAGCCTCATGCATAGTATACTAATAGTGTCCGCACCTTGTCCTAATTAGCTTGGACTACCGGATCATCACAATGCACATGTTTTAACCAAGTGTCACAAAGGGGTACCTCTATGCCGCCTGTACAAAGGTCTAAGGAGAAATCTCGCATTGGATTTCTCGCTATTGATTATTCTCAACTTAGACATCCATACCGGGACAACATAGACAACAGATAATGGATTCCTCTTTTATGCATAAGCATGTAACAACAATTAATAATTTTCTCATTTGAGATTGAGGATATATGTCCAAAACTGAAACTTCCACCATGGATCATGGCTTTAGTTAGCGGCCCAATGTTCTTCTCTAACAATATGCATGCTTAACCATAAGGTGGTAGATCGCTCTTACTTCAGACAAGACGAACATGCATAGCAACTCACATGAAATTCAACAAAGAATAGTTGATGGCGTCCCCAGAAACATGGTTATTGCACAACAAGCAACTTAATAAGAGATAAAGTGCATAATTACATATTCAATACCACAATAGTTTTTAAGCTATTTGTCCCATGAGCTATATATTGCAAAGGTGATGATGGAATTTAAAGGTAGCACTCAAGCAATTTACTTTGGAATGGCGGAAAATACCATGTAGTAGGTAGGTATGGTGGACACAAATGGCATAGTAGTTGGCTCAAATATTTTGGATGCATGAGAAGTATTCCCTCTCGATACAAGGTTTAGGCTAGCAAGGCTTATTTGAAACAAACACAAGGATGAACCGGTGCAGCAAAACTCACATAAAAGACATATTGTAAGCATTATAAGACTCTACACCGTCTTCCTTGTTGTTCAAACTCAATACTAGAAATTATCTAGACCTTAGAGAGACCAAATATGCAAACCAAATTATAGCATGCTCTATGTATTTCTTCATTAATGGGTGCAAAGTATATGATGCAAGAGCTTAAACATGAGCACAACAATTGCCAAGTATCACATTACCCAAGACATTTATAGCAATTACTACATGTATCATTTTCCAATTCCAACCATATAACAATTTAACGAAGAAGAAACTTCGCCATGAATACTATGAGTAGAAACTAAGGACATACTTGTCCATATGCTACAGCGGAGCGTGTCTCTCTCCCATAAAGTGAATGCTAGGATCCATTTTATTCAAACAAAACAAAAAACAAAAACAAACCGACGCTCCAAGCAAAGCACATAAGATGTGATGGAATAAAAATATAGTGTCAGGGGAGGAACCTGATAATGTTGTCGATGAAGAAGGGGATGCCTTGGGCATCCCCAAGCTTAGACGCTTGAGTCTTCTTAGAATATGCAGGGGTGAACCACCGGGGCATCCCCAAGCTTAGAGCTTTCACTCTCCTTGATCATGTTGCATCATACTCCTCTCTTGATCCTTGAAAACTTCCTCCACACCAAACTCGAAACAACTCATTAGAGGGTTAGTGCACAATAAAAATTAACATGTTTAGAGGTGACACAATCATTCTTAACACTTCTGGACATTGCATAAAGCTACTGGACATTAATGGATCAAAGAAATTCATCCAACATAGCAAAAGAGGCAATGCGAAATAAAAGGCAGAATCTGTCAAAACAGAACAGTTCGTATTGACGAATTTTAAAATGGCACCAGACTTGCTCAAATGAAAATTCCCAAATTGAATGAAAGTTGTGTACATATCTGAGGATCACTCACGTAAATTGGCATATTTTTCTGAGCTACCTACAGGGAGGCAGGCCGGAATTCGTGACAGCAAAGAAATCTGAAACTGTGCAGTAATCCAAATCTAGTATGAACTTTTCTATCAAAGACTTTACTTGGCACAACAAAACACAAAACTAAGATAAGGAGAGGTTGCTACAGTAGTAAACAACTTCCAAGACACAAATATAAAACAAAGTACTGTAGCAAAATAACACATGGGTTATCTCCCAAGAAGTTCTTTTCTTTATAGCCATTAAGATGGGCTCAGCAGTTTTAATGATGCACTCACAAGAAATAGTATTTGAAGCAAAAGAGAGCATCAAGAGGCAAATTCAAAAAAAATTTAAGCCTAACATGCTTCCTATGAAAAGGAATCTTGTAAATAAACAAGTTCAAGAAGCGCAAAGTAACAAGCATAGGAAGATAGAACAAGTGTAGCTTCAAAAATTTCAGCACATAGAGAGGCATTTTAGTAACATGAAAATTTCTACAACCATATTTTCCTCTCTCATAATAACTTTCAGTAGCATCATGAGCAAACTCAACAATATAACTATCACATAAAGCATTCTTATCATGAGTCTCATGCATAAAATTATTACTCTCCACATAAGCATAATCAATTTTATTAGTTGTAGTGGGAGCAAATTCAACAAAGTAGCTATCATTATTATTCTCATTATCAAATATAGGAAGCATATTGTAATCATAATCAAATTTATCCTCCATAACAGGCGGTACTAAAAGACCAATATCATTATCATAAATAGGAGGCAAAGTATCATCAAAGAAAATTTTCTCCTCAATGCTTGGGGGAATAAAAAGATCATGAAAACCAGCTTCCCCAAGCTTAGAACTTTCTATATTATTATCAACAATGGTGTTCAAAGCGTTCATACTAATATTACTACCAGCATGCAAATAAGATTCCATAGGTTTTTTAATTTTCGCATCAAACAATCCATGTTTTAAATCAGGAAATAGCAATAGAAGCTCATTCTTGTCCATTATGCCAAACTAGTGAAATAAAAACATGCATGATATTAAGTAAAGTAAAACAAGTAACTAATTTTTTTGTGTTTTTGATATAGCAAACAAGATAACAAATAAAGTAAAACTAGCAACTAATTTTTTTGTATTTTGATTTAGTGCAGCAAACAAAGTAGTAAATAAAACTAAGCAAGACAAAAACAAAGTAAAGAGATTGAGAAGTGGAGACTCCCCTTGCAGCGTGTCTTGATCTCCCCGGCAACGGCGCCAGAAAAAGCTGCTTGATACGCATTCAACACGCGTCCGTTGGGAACCCCAAGAGGAAGGTGTGATGCGTACAGCGGCAAGTTTCCCTCAGTATGAAACCAAGGTTATCGAACCAGTAGGAGCCAAGAAGCACGTTGAAGGTTGATGGCGGCGGGATGTAGTGCGGCGCAACACCAGAGATTCCGGCGCCAACGTGGAACCTGCACAACACAACCAAAGTACTTTGCCCCAACGAAACAGTGAGGTTGTCAATCTCACCGGCTTGCTGTAACAAAGGATTAACCGTATTGTGTGGAAGATGATTGTTTGCAGAAAACAGTAGAACAAGTATTGCATTAGATTGTATTTCAGTAAAGAGAATTGGACCGGGGTCCACAGTTCACTAGAGGTGTCTCTCCCATAAGATAAACAGCATGTTGGGTGAACAAATTACAGTTGGGCAATTGACAAATAAAGAGGGCATGACCATGCACATACATATCATGATGAGTATAGTGAGATTTAATTGGGCATTACGACAAAGTACATAGACCGCCATCCAACTGCATCTATGCCTAAAGTCCACCTTCAAAGTTATCATCCGAACCCCCTCCAGTATTAAGTTGCAAAGCAACAGACAATTGCATTAAGTATGGTGCGTAATGTAATCAACAACTACATCCTTAGACATAGCATCAATGTTTTATCCCTAGTGGCAACAGCACAACACAACCTTAGAACTTTCATCACATCGTCCTGTGTCAATGCAGGCATGAACCCACTATCGAGCATAAATACTCCCTCTTGGAGTTACAAGCATCTACTTGGCCAGAGCACCTACTAGTAACGGAGAGCATGCAAGATCATAAACAACACATAGATATAACTTTGATAATCAACATAACAAGTATTCTCTATTCATCGGATCCCAACAAACGCAACATATAGAATTACAGATAGATGATCTTGATCATGTTAGGCAGCTCACAAGATCCGACAATGAAGCACAATGGGGAGAAGACAACCATCTAGCTACTGCTATGGACCCATAGTCCAGGGGTAGACTACTCACACATCACTCCGGAGGCGACCATGGCGGCGTAGAGTCCTCCGGGAGATGATTCCCCTCTCCGGCAGGGTGCCGGAGGCGATCTCCTGGATCCCCCGAGATGAGATCGGCGGCGGCGGCGTCTCTGGAAGGTTTTCCGTATCGTGGCTCTCGGTACTGGGGGTTTCGCGACGGAGGCTATTTGTAGGCGGAAGGGCAGGTCAAGAGGCGGCACGAGGGCCCCACACCACAGGGCCGCGCGGCCAAGGGGGGGGGCCGCGCCGCCCTAGGGTGTGGCCCCCTCGTGGCCCCTCTTCGTCTCCTCTTCGGACTTCTGGAAGCTTCGTGGCAAAATAGGACCCTGGGCGTTGATTTCGTCCAATTCCGAGAATATTTCGTTACTAGGATTTCTGAAACCAAAAACAGCAGAAAACAGCAACTGGCACTTCGGCATCTTGTTAATAGGTTAGTTCCAGAAAATGCACGAATATGACATAAAGTGTGCATAAAACATGTAGATAACATCAATAATGTGGCATGGAACATAAGAAATTATCGATACGTTGGAGACGTATCAGTGACCCACAAGTATAGGGGGTGTATCGTAGTACTTTCGATAAATAAGAGTGTCAAACCCAACGAGGAGCAGAAGGTGTTGATGATCAGTTTTGATCGAGGATTCACTCTAAACACTAGCAAACAGGTTTACAGGGGTATTTGGTATTGCAGTTAAATAAAGTACGAGTAAAAAAATGCAGTAATAATAATTGCAGCGAGTGGCCTAATCCTTTTTAGAGCAAAGGACAAGCCAGTTGTTTTACTTGTGATGAACAAACGTTCCCGAGGACACACGAGAATTACATCAAGTGATTTCGCTTCACATAGCTGAATAATCTTCAATGGTTTGGTAAGTGTTGTGTGGGTGAACCTATGCTAATGTACTACCCCATACTTGGACTAATACATACTTGTGATTATACCTCTTCCAAGCATCCGCAACTACAAGAAAGTAATTAAGATAAATCTAACCACAAATTTAAACTCTGAGATCCTACAATCCCTCGTGCACCGGTTTTCCAACGGGGTTTTGGGTTTCTGTCGCTCCCGTAACCCCACAATTAGTAGCCAAATACACGATGCATTCCACTAGGCCCCATACAGGTGAAGTATTATGTAGTCGACGTTCACATGACACCACTAGAAGAATAGAACCACAACTTAAATATCAAATCATTGCATATTACTCAACATAGTTCCACTACTAACAACATGACTTATCCCATGTCCTTAAGAACTAAACGAACTACTCACGAGACATCATATGGATCATAATCAGAGGTTATGTAATGATGATTAACAATATGGACATAAACCTTAATTCAATGGTTTCACTCAATAGCATCAACTACAAGGAGTACTCAACACCGGAAAGTTCCCTCTATGAACTAGACAAGTATCAAGCCCAAGATGTTACAGAGGGACGGCGTGGAGACGACGGTGATGATGGTACTGGTGGTGGAGATGATGGTGATGATGATCCCGATGAAGTCCAGCTCGATGGTGGTGACGATGACAGCGATCTCCCCTCTCCGGGATGGAATTTTCTCGCCAGATTCCAGCCTGCTGGAGAGCTTTTCTCTCTCTCTGGTTCTCCGCCCCGTAGCAGCAGCGGAATATTTCTCTGGTCGCTCTCTCGATCTTAGGTTTCTCGGGGGGTTGAAATACGCGAGGGGGCGTCGTCAGAAGTGGGCCAGGGCGCCCAGACCATGCCTAGGCGCGACCTGAGGCTGGCCCGCACCTAGGGGTGGTCTGGCCCCCTCAAGGCCCAGCTCTGCCTCCCCTTCCAGCTTTCTCCATCATCTGGAAAAATAGGATTTTCTGTATATTTTCTGGGAATTGTTGGTCTTCAGAAATATGGTGTCTTGACGGTCATTTTTCTAGTAGAATCCTGGCTCCAGCGGTTAATTCTTCAATAATCATCAAACATGCAAAAATAGATGGAATGACATAAGTATTACCTCTAAAAATGAAATATATCAATGAATAACAGTAAAATATGATATAGAATAGTGATGCAAATTGGACGTATCAGGCATGTGATGCGATATGGGCATGATGTGATCGTAATTATATTTGATGTATGAGATCGGATGACCCTTATTGTATTATGGCAACCGGCAGGAGCCTAATGGTTGTTTTTTAAATTCTGTTAATAAATGCGTGTCAATCACCGCGTAATAGCTTTATTTCATTACTATGAGTTAGTAGTTGTAATAGTTGCTATGGATGGTGGACAACCATAAAGCGGCGCCATGGACCTTGGTGCAATGCTGGTGATGATGGAGATCATGCTCGTGTATTTTGAAGATGAAGATCAAAGGCACAAGAAGAAAATGACATATCATATGATATTATACATGCATGTGATGTTTATCCTTTTATGTATCTTATTTTGCTTAGATCGCGACGGTAGCATTATAAGATGATCCCTCACATTAATATCAAGATAAATAAAGTGTTCTCCCCTCGTATGCACCGTTGCAAAAGGTCATCGTTTTGATGCATCTCGTGATGATCGTATGTGATAAACTCTATGTTCACATACAACGGGTGTAATCCATGTTGCACACGCGGAAATACTTGGATTTGCTTGACGAGCCTTGCATGTATAGACATGTCCTCAGAAAATAGAAAACGGAAAGGTTGAACACGAGTCATATGGATGATACGATCAACATGATGTTCACCATTGAAGCTACATCATCTCACGTGATGATCCGACTTGGTGCCGTGAATTTGGATCGTGTGCCACTAAACAACTATGAGGGATGTTGAATTAAGTGGGAGTTAATTAGTAATTTGATTAAAACTTAAACTAATTATCCTGAACATAGTCTAAATTGTGTTTGAATTAAATTTTGCAGAATTGACATCCATTTCTACTTTGCGCTAGGCTTGTAAATTGAGATAGAAACAATATTAAATCTGACAAGTAACTTTACAGACTGATACCGTATTGTTAAAGAATCAAGAAATGATTAAATTCTATTGCAAACTTTTGATAACACTCAAATTGTTACTCCAATGAACAATGATTTCAATTAAGTACCTAAAAATATCTTGTCCCGTGAAACTTGATGTTCACATCCGTTTGAAAGTAAGGAGCTGAAAATTTTGTTTTCAGAAATAAGCAAGGTATGAAATATATGTGATATCTAAGACCTTATTGCAAGTTGATAGAATATAATCTCCGGACTACCTACGACCTAGCATCAACGCAGAGCACATCCTAATACCTGTAAGTCTGGGAGTGCGCTAGGGCCTAAGATTCCGGCCTAACACCACAGACATTCCGGCTTGGGCACAAAAAATTCACACACAACACATGCGAGAAAAGCAATTGATATAGGAAACTTCGATTCAGGTGAAACCAATTTTGTTTGAAAGAGGAAGACAAGAGCTACCCGCAAAAATTGGAAATATTGAAAACATGTGGGATAGATTTTTTCATGAATTGAAATATAATCCATCATGGGAAAGCTTCTTCTTGGATACATCTTCATGTATCCATGACTTGGATGGCAAACTCCTTCATCCATCTTCTTCAATGCACGCCACCTGTCTTCATCCATCTTTTTCGATGCACATTATTTCTTCTTTCTTCATACCGTCGATGTCTTCATGCATGTAACATCTCACTCCGTCTTCTTCAAAAACATACTTGTCACTTGATCTTCTTCGTTTGCTTATTCTTGCAACGTTGTAAGCGACGTTAAAGCCAACATATGGTTCAAACATTGCTTATGAGAAAAGCTTATAAGTGAAACTCAATGATAACATTAGTACATAGCAATTGTTATGAATCATGAAAACCACACATCGGGCTCCACATTTACTCAAACAACGAAGATGAGGTAGATCCGATTCTTCATGTGCGCGGGGATATATGTTACAACTTTCATATGTCATGTTCTGGTCAAACTGTATACACGAACCCGCGTGAGGATGTGTGTCATTCTTTTGAACAAGTTTGAATGATTTACCACTATGTCAATTCTTTTAAAGTTCTTGTTCTTATTGTTTGCAATGGAAAAAATATGTCTTGTTATTTATAATTATCCGACAATTTTTTGTCTGTTTTCTGTCCGAATTCGATCCGCTTTTGAGAGCTAAAAAAAATATGGTAAATGATATTGGGAGCTCTTTATCTGATCTGATAATACACACCGGAACGTTTCCGGGGGCGAATCCACTTTGAATTTGATAAATGTATTGCTTGTGAAGTATGTGTTCGGGTATGTCCGATAGATCTACCCCTTGTGGATTGGAGATTTAAAAAGGATATTAAAAGGAAACAGTTGCTTAATTATAGTATTGATTTCGGAGTTTGTATATTTTTTGGCAATTGTGTTGAGTACTGTCCGACAAACTGTAAATGATATGGAGGGCTCTTTATCTGATCTGATATGTTTACATCCCTAGATCAATGAAAGATGGAAGCTAATGTATCCGTCGTATTCCTTGGTGGAATAAAAACATTTTTCAGACACAAACTATTGTCAACCAAACTAGATTGAGATCATGACCAAAAGTATGCAAGAGGAACTTATGGCGATAGGTGTCAATTGACGTTAAGACTACTAGGAAGGCTAGCAACGGTCTTTCATTGCTTACTAATATCGTAAAAGTTACAAATTTGCTAATAAAAATGCAGAAACAGAATGTTTGAAGCAGTCAAATAATCTTAATTTTTGAGGGGCCATTCTGCATAATCTTGATCCCCACCATGCCATCACCATTGACAACCACTCGGTTGCACAACGAAATGCATAATTAGCAAGAAAAGAGCACGAAATTCAAAGATTCCTCAAGTTGATCACATCACAGAACTGGAAGACTCCATGAAGGATAGCATCACCGAGTGTACGAACTAAAGATCAGTCAATGCCACCTGACAGATATAATAGGAAAATACAATACTGACTCGTCATCTACTTCTCAAATTCAAACTAACAAACTGAGATCATATCAATTCTATACAATGGACTCTTCGGCAGGTTGAGGACTTCCAAAAGTAGCACAAGCACCAGGAAAACAGATGACAGGATTGTACTGCAAGCAACTTGATGGATGCCAAGAAATGTGCCGAGCATCACTGCCTGAAATGCTGCAAACACAGATCCTTCAGTCACATATAGCATTTCCAACAAGAGATAACGTTAGCTTACAATAATATAGCACACATTTACACAAACAATGAATAAACACAAGGTTCTTCCATAACTCACATCATCCTGTCCCCGGACATCCCTCCATTTCTCTGATACATCCTGCTTCACTTCTTTAGCTGCAGTAAGGAAGACAAAGTAATTAGCATATTGCCACAAATAAGACACTGAGATTGTTTTTAAAGAATGTACATAAAACATGTTTACAATGTAATACATATTTGAAATAGGAAAACAAAGTACTTAAACCAATATCCATACACAAGAGTTGAAATATGTCATGGATACACAACACATTTTGTCCAAACTACAGTGGCAATGAGGTTACAACACATTCTGTCCCAACTACACATTTAAAGAACTCCACTCCTCGAGCTAGTAATACTACATTCGGACAAGCAATTCTCAAACAGATTTTCAACTGAAATTGGCAAAATATTAAATGGACAATATACACATCATATGAAATCACAGTGCACAGAAGCTACCTTTAGACGAAAGATTCTCAAAAGTCCTGTTTGTCCTCACAGCAAACCTCTGGAAGGCACGGCTGCAACGTAAGAAAACATTTACTAAGAAACCAACAGCAGCAATATATCTTAAATAAGTAGTAGTTATAAGAGGAACCAAAAAAATAATGCTATCAAAACAATGTGAAAAATATTAGTCCCCTTATCCAGAGGACAGAAGAGGAACTCGTACCAGCTCATGAGCATGAAACGAGGGAAGCACAAGATAAACCATAAATATATGATGGACAAACAATCTATTGAAATGCTACATGGCCACTCAGCCCCTTAGATGTTCTTTGAATAATGCAATCATTTTCGCATAATCATTACAGGTCTGCAAAAACTCATCGCCGTTGCCATAAACACATCAACTGAAAAACCAACTTATAATCATGAAAGTAGAAAAGGGACACAAAACACATATCTTGGATAAACCAGGAAAGAAACGGCGTACAAAAACAAATGCAGATGCTTCATGACAACTCAGCCCCTTAGATGTTCTTTGAATGCGATCATTTCCGCAAGAATCATTACAGGTCTGAAAAAACTCATCACTGCTGCCATGAAGAAATCATTTCAGCCCAACAATCAAACAGAGGCAAACCTACCAAAGCTTAGTTACGACTCACATCGAACTGAACCAAACCAATCTGCTTTTGTCATTCCATCGCAAGCAAACAAAATTCCATGTAAGCAACATTAAGTAAGCACAAGAACCTTGTGCTACAAACTAAATCCAGATATAGCATATTAATATTTGCTCTACAGCCGGTGGTATCAAAGAAGTTGTGCCCTGGATAGCGAGAGGAACCACCATGCCTGTCGCTTCAACCTTGCAGCAGCCCATGAAAGACATAACCAAGTTTCTGAGCATAAACCAAGGGAAGCAGCACAACCAATAATAACCAAGTGTGTTGATTCAGTCAACTGCAATGTTCTTTGAATCAAGCAATCATGTGGCAAGAACCGTTGCAGGTCAGTACTGGGGCTCAGGCACAAACAAAAGATGGCAACAAGACACGGAGTCGGATGATACGGTTCCGGATTTTGGAAAAAGAAGTAAATTTGACCCGGTTCCTAACGACATGCACTGAAATCACCCCAATACAAACAAGCCTGTACACATGGGAGAACAATCTAGCAACAGTAGCATGTATGTAAGAGCCGTGCTGCGCCCACGATACAACGCGATGATGCGGCTTAAGGGAACGAGCCCGCTGGGAACCGGTCGGAGGACCGATCCTCCCAAGGACCAGATGACGAAGCGCGACAACTCGAACCGTATCAAATCAACGACGAAACCCTAGCGTTGGTCATGACGAAAAAAAAGAAGGATAGATCTAAGTCCTAACGGGAGGGAAGGGGGGAAGGGATGCACGCATACTTGTTGGCGAGGCCCTCGACGAGGAACTGGTTGACGACGTAGCTGAGCGCCCTGCCGAAGAGGTTGCCGCCGGCCATGGCTGCGAACCTTCGAGAAGAGACTGCTGCGGTGCGGAGGCGCCTGGTCAATTGGGGAAACGCGATGCGAGAATAGGGCAGAATGGGTACGATGATGATCATTATATACACGAAGTGGGCTACTGCGGCCGTTTTGGGCCGGTGGCTTGTGGGCTAGGCCCAGTTGACGAAAGAGGCCGGCCCAACGGATCTGCAACTGACTTCCGTAAATATAGCGCGCCCGCCCAGATCCGTCCGTGGCGGCAGTGGCGAACCGTCGCATTGACCAGTTGAGAGTACGGACACAGATTTAGTACACGTACGGGGAGTGAGTGATCGGCGACAATGGCGGGCTGGAGGAAGGCGTGGCTGTCGGTGCTGGACCGGAGCAGCGGCGGCGGCGGCGGGGGCAGCACCGGCTCCCTCCAGGCTCAACTCCAGGGCATCCTCTCCCTGTCCCCGTCCACCTCCTCCTCCTCCCTCGCCACCAGCTACAACAACAAGCGGGCCGGCGGCGGCAAGCACGGCGGCGTGAGCAGCAAGGCCGTGCTGGCATGCTTCTCCGTCGTGCTGGTGCTCGCCTTCTTCTACGTGTCCGTCACCCGCGGCCCCACCGCCGAGGACTCCTTCCCCACCCCGACGGCGTCCTCGTCCGGCGCCCTGCTATCGTGGCTCTCGTCCTCCAACTCGTCGACGCCCAAGAAGCCGCTCCCTCCCCACCCTCCCGTTCCCCCTAATAACGTGAGTAGCAGCACTGGCACTGCTGCACAGCAGAGCAGTGCGCGCAATGCGACCGTGGCGGACGCGGAGGACTCGGCGCCGGCGGTGGACTCGGGGCAGCCGGTGCTGGTACCGGAGCAGACGGTCAAAGCGCATGGATTCCTCCGTGATGCCGGGAACACCACGATCGTAGGATCGGGGGAGGAACCCGTCACCAACGGCACGAATGCACAAGATGCAACCGCAATGCCGACGCCACCGTGGTGGAAAGCGGACGGGGCCAACTCCTCCGCTAAAATCGTCGTCGGCGAGCCCACGAACTCCGACGGCGCCACCGGAAACTCCACCGACACGGTTGTGAGCTCCAGTAAAGAAGATAGAAACACGAAAGCCAGGAGCGTCGACAATGTACTGCCGACCCGGCAAGCGGTGGTGATGCCATCGACGCCGCCGCCGGATCAGCGGAAGGAGGACAGGCACAGGCGCAAGAGAGCGGCCATGGCGAGGCGCAGGCAGCACTCGACCAGGCGACGGAAGGAGATCGTCCCGCTCGCGCAGGGAGAACCCGCCGGGCACGGCGACGGCGCCGCCACCACGGCCGCCGGAGCGAACACCAGCGTGTCCGCCGGGCCCGGCAACCACCGGGTCGTGTGGACGCCGGGCGTGCAGAACCTGGTCACCTTCGCCAAGTGCGACCTGTTCAACGGCGGGTGGGTGAGGGAGGAGAGCTACGCGTTCTACCCGCCGCGGTCGTGCCCCCACATCGACGACGACTTCAACTGCCACAAGAACGGCCGGGAGGACACCGGATTCCTCAACTGGAGGTGGCAGCCCAGTGGCTGCGACATTCCCAGGTGCGTCTCCGAACTTCAGTTTCTCTTATATTTAGAGCAACGCTGAATTACACTCCGTGATCAAAACTTTTATCTTGTTGCGTTGTCAGGATGAACGTGACTGATTTCCTGGAGAGGCTGCGAGGCCAGAGGATCATATTCGTCGGCGACTCGCTGGGTCGCAACATGTGGGAGTCTCTCGTCTGCACTCTGCGCCATGGTGTCAAGAACAAGAAGAGCGTGTACGAAAGGTCCGGGAAGAACCAGTTCAAAACCAGAGGATACTACTCCTTCAAGTTCGGGGTGCGGGCTCACTGAATAATGCTAGTTTCTGAACTTGCTCTTCCTCACAAAAACAACAAGAGCTATGAACATTTACAGTTTTACTTGATTGCAGGACTACAATTGTTCTGTTGATTTCATAAGATCGATATTTCTGGTCAATGAGGTGGTTCGGGAGAGCAAAAACGGTACCGTGCTGGACGCGAAACTGAGGCTGGATGAGCTAGATGCAACAACCCCAGCGTACCTGACCGCTGACATCGTCGTCTTCAACACCGGGCACTGGTGGACTCACGCAAAAACATCAAAGGGGTACCTACCTAACAATTCCCCCAGAACCCAAGCTCTATATGAAAACTGATCTGCTAGCCAAAATATCAGTTTCCATCCTGATTGGTGAAGTTTTTGTGACTGCATAGGGTGAACTATTATCAGGAAGGCAACCATGTGCATCCAAGCCTTGAGGTGATGGATGCATACAAGAGAGGGCTAACCACATGGGCTAGGTGGGTCGACAAGAACATCGACTCGACAAGAACTCAGGTTGTGTTCAGAGGATATTCACTGACACACTTCAGGTAAGAGGTTGGCACCCCGCCGTCAGGTCAACGGCAGTACCTTCTTCATCTTCTTCTCACGGCCAATTTCACTGCAGGGGAGGACAGTGGAATTCAGGAGGGAGATGCCACAGGGAGACTGAGCCAATATTTAACCAGACGTACCTCACCGAGTACCCTGAGAAGATGAGGATCCTGGATCAGGTGCTGAGCAAGATGAAGACCCCTGTGATACACCTCAATATCAGCAGGCTCACCGATTACCGGAAAGACGGTCACCCGTCGGTGTACAGAGTGCGGTACGACACGGAGGAGGAACGGATGGCGGCGATCACAAAGCAGGACTGCAGCCACTGGTGCCTGCCAGGTGTGCCAGATACGTGGAATCAACTGCTGTATGCTTCGCTACTTCAGGCAGGCAAAGGTTCCTGGAGATTATGATACCGTGGTTAGAGGAGTTTTTTTTAGTCTTCTAGATTGCAAGGGACAGATAGAATTTACAAGTAGTTCATGAAGTTCTGTTTTGTGATTAGATAGAGGTGGATATAATAGCAGGAAATCCTGCATTCAGGTAGACCCAGGTATCAGCTAATAACCATCATAAGGCAACAACATTTTAGATTTCTTTCTCCGGTTCATGTACATAGGAGATGACAATAACTGTAGCAACATGTGAAATTGGATACTGGAAGTTGTGAACTCATAGCACAGGATGGCACTCACATATATAGTATCATCCAATATCTGTGCATGGATTTGATTAGTAGATCCTAAAATTTGTGAATGATTTACACTAGAGCACCCCATTAAAAAATGAACGAATATCATTGGCTCATTGCAGTTACATATATCACTAAGAAAAAGTTAACAGAATAACACCATGATTTCAAAATATGAGAACATTAATTCATGAAATAAGCATTTGGGATACCTTCTTGGCTCATTGCATGGTGGAAATGCGGAATACACGTTCCCAGATCAGGGTACTTGTCTAGTTGTCTTTTCAATTTTTACACTGCATGGAAGTCCCTTTGGCATGGTCTAACCTTCGTGAGTCGGTAAAATAAAGAGAATGCATGATAGGTTTCTTCAGTTCCAGGCAAAGTACTAGTACTTGCTAGCGCCATGGCTGAACTTCTTTCAGTAAATCATTCAGGATCAGTATAGAAGATACGAACAACTCTCCCACGCAGCCAGAAGAGAACACTTATCATCACTTCTCTTCTAGATCTTACTGTCATTTTTCGGATAACTGGTTTTCATCTCACATAAAAACAGAAATTTCTGTCTTCGTGGAAACATATGGCTTCGTCATAGTAATAAAATAATTAGAATATATTGTAGCAGCACAGATCTCAGTAGGATTGACATATTGAAACATTACAAGATATATTCAAATTATATGTGGCATATTCTGCATACCCAACATACACAAATTTGTTTGGAAGCAACATATACACCAAGCTGCTAATCAGTAAGACAATAGCCAAGAGAATCAAATGAGACAACAGAAAGTATTTTTACTGGATAAACAGCTGTCAGTTATACTAGTTTTTCCAGTGTACATAAAACAAACATCAACTCAACAGCGAAGAATTCATGGATTCATCACACGCAGATGCTTCTGATTATTTGACTCCGACCTGATACAACTGGAAGGACGGGAAAGGAAAAAAGGGGGGCAGACTCCTGCTGGAGTTCACCATTGCCGTTTTGTGACTTGCCGGTTCGTGCGTACCTCAGACAACCACCTGGAAGCTCAGGAAAGGAACCATAAAACTGAAGCGCTTCTTTAGCAGGAGCTCAGCTTTGTGGTTCATCCTCATCATGCTTCTGCTCTCAAGAACTATGTAGATGCTCAAGCCATGCATCTTCCATAGTCAGTAGGGGCTGTGAACAAGAGGAGGGGGAAGGGCTACCTTATATGCTCATGAGATTGCTGATGTATGCAGGTACTTTTCCAGGTAAATATATTGCAAGAACCGAGAATATGCATGGTGGCATTTTAAATTGGCCAGCGAAGCATGCTTTAGTGGAGAAAGGACAAGGAAAGTAAACTAAAGTTCACTGTGTTGAGTGCTCCTTTGCTGGAATTCACACTGATGCTGTTCTTGCCTCACCGGTCACTAAATGTCAACTCCAGCTACATTCTTTCTCTAGAGATATTCCCATTCCACTTCCAGACACAGTTTTATCCAAAGTAATTCACCCACAAGAAAGATTCTTAACCCATACTGTAAAATAAGCAGGGCATTTCATAAGCTACCACAGAAGTTGCGTTCAACATCCAATTCCGGGGCATCTGAACTTATAAACATCGTGGCTATCTATTCTCAGAACAGGCAAATTTTACCTCATTATCTCTTCCATTTCTCATTTGATTTTCACTCAAAGTTCCATACTTCCATTGACATCAGCCTTCTCAGTTTTATCTAGTTACACCTCTAAACCAATTGCTAGCTGTATTTTCTCATTAAAAAATGACAGTAGTTTCAATATAATTAGTTACTTAGCAAGCAGGTGCTTCAGATCAACAAAATGAAGTTCAGCAACTGATTATGTGGGACTGAATCTACTGATCACCAAGAGGAGGGATAAAATATAAAGGTAGGTTAAGGCTTTACAAAAAGCTGAAGAAGCACTCTCCACCTCTAAAGCTACGCCTTTTAGAATATGGTGTTATAGGCTTAGAGCAATGTGTCCTTCCTGTACAGCCACTACCTCGTGCTTATCCGAAGTGTTGCATTCCCTAACCTTGTGTAAAGTAGGAGCCCTCTATCTAATTAAATTATCTCCCATTTCAATGCTATTGAAGTAGACAAGATCACCAGATCTCCGCTCCAAGTAAGATTAGCACTCTCAAGTACCAGCTGAGTCATCATTGAATATACGGAATTAACTACAAAAATTTCAACTGCGTATAGTTATTGGATGAGTGTTTCCACCATGACAGCAAGGAAGTCACTACCACCAATCGTGGGGCTCCACCGTTCCACGAAAGTGGGATTTTATCGTTGGGCACAATCAAGTAGACCAATCAGATGGACTTTCTGAATGTTGGTTCTTTTAATAGATGGCTGAGGAATGCACATAGTGAGTGCCCTCTCAGAATCGCACCAATCATGACACCAAAAACAAGAACCAAGGTTCATGGTTCCCACCAATAGTGATCGCTTGGTAACCATTGGAATGGAAGATACCACACCAGGTTGATTCTTTGAAATCCAGAGAGGCGTGCGGTACAGTGGCGGAGGCAGAGGGACTGGTGGGGGGCAGAGCTCCTCCCATGCTTTCACGAATGCATGTATACAAGTTTTCTAAGCATCTGCATTTCAAGGATAATTAGTTAGTAAGTACATGGTTTGGCCCCTCTAAACTTCTGGCTCTCCCACTGGCGGCAGATACTAGAGTTTTGTTATAGGGAATTCCTTAGCTGCCTTAGGGCCTGGCCGGTAGCAAACTGACCTGAGGTGTGGATGGGAGAGGCACTTGTTGGGTCATAGACCCAGTTGCTTTCAGGTTAAGCTCTCTAGAATAGGATTAAGCTTCTCTACCCACAAAAACTATGGTACGGAGAATCACTTCAGAACCTGTAGCCATCCTTTCTTTTGTCAGGAATGGAAAGTTTTTGCCGTTCGCCCCAGGGGATGGTGAAAGCAACTCACTGTTTGTGAATGGCTCAAGCTGGCCACTATCTCTTCCGGCTTACACAACAAGGGCCAACGAAAAAGGGGTCGGCTGAAACTGAAAGGGCGCCTAAAGATACACCTCTAGTTCTCAGGGGCTTCTCCCTACTGCAGTTTCTGTGGGTAGAGAAGCTTAAGCTTTGTCAGGAAAAGCTTAAGTCGAAAAGAAATAGGCATAGTACAGTTTGTATAAAGCCGGGAGAAGTACCAAAGTTTTATATTCCAGTTTGTATTTAGGATAATCTCTAAAAAACATGTGGAAGGGAGACATTAGGGTGTACTAGGAAATCAAGCAGGTAGTCAGTTAAGTCTATTTTTACTAATTCCCGTTCCCTATCCCGGTAACGCCCCTCTTCCCTAGCCATGTGTCACTGTCACCATCAGTCGGCCGGCACCTCCTGTAGGCCACAGGCATCCCCAGGACACAGCTCACCAACCCTTACCGAGCTATGCACTAAGATTAGCACTGTCATTTGGCAAATGATAATATATCAGCAGTAGTACATTCCACCACATCTGTCAGGAACTAGTTACAGCCAGATTGTACCTCAATGACTATCGAACAATGCCCTTAGATACTACAGGAGGCTACTGTCAGGAACTAACTACAGCCAAACTATGCATTGGCCATTGAGCATTGAGAAATCTGGATCCGGTTTTAGGTACACTATGAGTGCATTTCAAACCTCCCCTCTTTTCTTAAGGGCTTCAAATCCTTCTATAGCATGCAAGATCAACCTTGGAGTAACTATGTTTTCCTAAGTGGCTAAGTCTCCACGATATATGTCAGCTTCTACCTTGGTGTGTGTTTGTGTGTGCGCGCGTGCGCGCTTGTGTGGGATAATCTTCACCAGTACATACGAAAACAAGCACTCATGATTTCACAGGCCCCAAAGGACACCTTTCTTCTACATTCGCAAGATGACCAACATACATGCAGTCTACTTTCCTTCAATGTACTACACAACCTTCAAGCATGAATGAAGTTTGTTAGCTTTTTAGGTAGATTAGAGTAACAACTGGAAACAGTTGGTCCAAAATAAATAAAAACTAAAGGAAATTGTGTGCACCACAAAGCACTTACTATCAAAATCAGAACAGAATACCATGTTCAGAGTCAAAGCATGTATTTACACATAGGGTAAAAAGTGACAAGACAAGGTTTGTAGGCCAAAAGGGAGTAAAACAGGTAGATCAGCCCATATTAAAGAAGTTTAATTCTGGGACGTAAGACATATTTCTTACCAGACTAATACATAAAATTAGGCATAGCCGTGTAGAGGCGTCCCCCTTCACATCAAAGAATTCCTGAGTAGCCAAGCCATTCATACAAAGCACAGAAGGCCACAACACCATCAGCTGAGCTCTGGAAAGTCAACTATATTGTCAATTCAATACAACAGCGCTGCCACGAATAGCTTGTATGGTAGTTGTTAAAGAAAAGATGAAGATTAGTTGTCCTATAGGCCATTAGGTCTTCACTGAAGCAGTGAAGCTACAACATTTTCAGAAAAATAAGCACATCCAATAGGATGAACAGCACAATACCACAAAACTCAGTGAAGGTTAGATTGTATCCACTGCATAAAACTCAAGTTCCCTTGGAATTACACAAATTGTTGCACAGTGAAGCTCAGACGCCAAACAGATTCATAACCTAGACCTGGTTCCAAATATGAGTATCTTTGGAGTTCCAATATTTTATTATGTTTCTGCACAACGAGATGGTAATTCATACTAAGAAAACAGGGCCTCGTGTACACAAGAACCAAACAATACTCATGTTCTCAGGCTATTTTATGCTCAAAAATATTTCTCTTTCTAACCAACAGCTAATGCTAGATTTCTTCAATAGTAGCTAGAGTGGGTCAGTGTGGCAAACTATGTACAACAATCATGCCTACACAAACATTTGAAGAAGTATGAACTAAGAAGCTGATACAAGTGCTATCAATCACATGTATGTTGATCTGGTAACCTATAAGGCTATAACAAATGCATTTGTGGTATCAGATGATTCCCAACCATCATGATTATGGTTATCAGTGATAGCATGCATTTGGTTGATTTTGTTAAAATAAGTTAGACATAATGTCACTTAGCAATCCAAGATTGAACACATAACTATTCTTAGAGTTCACTGTATAGCTATTCTTGGTTACCTAAATGCACAAGGTAAATCTGTAATCCTTGTAGCCAGCATCAAATAGGAACCCATATAAATTGGAGCATTTATCAAAGTTATCTTCAACTCTTCCCCATAGTACTTATGTATCCCATGACAAATTTGACTTCATATATTCATTGTTTTTAGCTTTTACAGAGCAGAACAGTTTTGTAAACTAGAACAGTTGATCTAGCTGAACGGTGCTCAGTTAGCCCTCTTTGACTAGCACCAAGGCACGACTGGAGCTTTGTGGCAAATGCATAAAAAAATGAAGTAGCTCTGCTGGAGGGTGGTACGAATATTGCTGCATGGATCATGTCAACTAATAAGATCCACTAGACCTCAACAGACTCGCAACTTATCAAATAGACAAACTTTTGGTCCCTCCGACCAAAAGTGCTATGTCAATTACCCAACACCTCATATTTCATCAATGAAAAACAATGATCTAACACTTTTAAGAAACTTGATTAGCATGTTGACCATACTGGGAAGTAAGAGAGTGCATGTACTGGAAAACTGTAATTCGTGACCATACATGCAGTTATTAGAGTGATTAAAAAGCAAATCTAGAAAGCTCAGCTTACAACATACTTTAATTTCCAGGCAGAATTATGACAAGTGAAAGCTCAGTAAGAACCTCATCAAGATTGGTGCCTAGATTGTTGCTGAAGCATTGCTATGAAGCGCCAGATGGAACTTTAAAAAGCTCGTTCTCAAATAACATCAACAAAAGAGCTTGAGCTTCTAAGTTTTGCACTTGGGACATTTACAACAAATACTAATGTCTGCTAGAGCCTAGTATAAAATAGACATCATGCTACTATAAGCTCATCATTTCAAATAACTTAACATTGCTAAGCTTCATGCACTAGCTAGCTAACACAACCAAAAGTCCGAACAATATACTTATACACTTTCAACACACCCCCTCACGTGTGACATCAACAAAGAGCTTGAGCTTCTAAGTTTTGCACTCGGGACGTTTACAACAAGTACTAATGTCTGCGAGAGCCTACTATAAAATAGACATCATATAAGCTCATCATTTCAAATGACTTACATTGTTAAGCTTCATGCACTAGCTAATGCAACCAAAAGTCCGAACAATCTACTCATGCACTTTCAACACACCCCCTCACATGTGACGGGAAGACGGGAAGACAATCAGAGGCAGGCTCAACAGGCCTATACGAGGACTCCGAGGGGGCAACAACAATTTTAGGATAAATTACGAAAGCCAGGACTCGAAATCGAGACCCTGGGCTCTCATACAATGTTAAGCTTCATGCACTAGCCAACACAACCAAAAGTCCGAACTGATGGAAAGGGCTAGGCAATCTACTTATACACTTCAACAGACATAAATGCAAAAAGCAACCTGAATGAAATCAATTTGGTTCATTCAGAATACAGGCCATCTCATGCCATAGTGATACAAGAACTAAGCACAATGATGGTGTATGACTTAAAAGCTTGGGTGGTTGACTAGGTTCTCCAGTTTCCACACACGGAGAAGGCGATCATAAAATGAACAAGTAGCAATAACTGAAGAATCTGTGTTATGTTCTTCCACTTCACTTGTCTGCCAATCTGCGCCATATGCTAACGACTCGTGCTTGCAATATGTTTCCATTACTGTAGCATCTTCGGTACCAACCTTAACGATGGCAAACCCATTGTGCATGCATGCAGCCAATATGACATCCACGATACTAGGATGGTATTTTATCCTCCATACGCCGCCCCCTAAATTTAGGGACTTCTCATTCACAGGTTTCGCCATTGATCTCATGTCCCAGACTCTGAGATATTCATCATAGCTTCCAGTGAGCAGCAAGTTTCCTTCCAATGGGTTCTGAGCAATGCAACATACACCCATAGTATGAGATTTTTTATCCCGAAACACAAGGTTTGATGGGCTTTCCCTCAAGTCCCAGCAACTGAAAGAGCAGTCGTCTGATCCACTGTACAACACGTTTGGTCTTGCACGGTCAAAATAACATGTCCAAACTTCATACTGATGAGCGGTCCACTGTTCTGATACCTCCAAGCGGTCTTCTCTCACAGAAATCACAGAGAGTGAACCATCTGATAATCCAACGGACAGGGAATCGGCATTTTGGTTCCAGTCCACAAACAAGCACATTGAAGAAGAAACATCTCCAGCACAGACATCTGTGAGAACAACACCTGCACAATTTGGTCAGAGGAAGCACTTGCATCAGCCCTCAAGATGTGTTTAAAGACATGACAGATAAATTGCATATATGAGTTCTCCAACTTCCAGTATGGAATAAAGTGAGCTAACTTGTTAATTAAACAATGATGTCAGGAAAAAATTTGAGCAACACACTTTTAAGAAGACTAGTATCGCAACCCAAATTTACTTTGATCACCGATTAGCAGGAAATTACGCCTTCTCAAAAAAGTAATGAAAGCTTTCCCCAATATCGTTTGTTGTGAATCCAGATTAACCTTTATATGTTTATTATAGTATGACCATTGGTGACCAAAATCTAAACAGCCGCTAGATTTACTATGGCTACTGTGAACCCCAAAATATTTCAGCAAGCACCGCTCACCACCATCCGCCTGAATGTATTCAGAGGCCGGAAAATATCATTATTTCCTTGGTGACTGTCTCAATTCTATTCATGAATAGTTGTTGTCACAGCTAATGGAAGCTTTGCTAGTAGATGCTTACCCAGTTGCACTAACACATCCCTTTTCTGAACAACAACATTTTTGTTTCGATAATTATATATAATACTAGGATAAAAGCAGAAGGAGGAGCAAGCAACACCTTCTTCCGAGCCATCCTCCTGCTCGAGGCGCCGGAGCACGAGGCGGCCGTGGGCATCGGCCTGCGCGAGCAGCGGCTCCGTAGGGCTCCACTTCATGTCGAAGACGCCGGCGGTCTCCACCGTATGGAGCAGCCGGAGCCGCCTGGACTCGTCCTCCGCGGCAGCATCGACGGAGAAGAGCGACACGGTGCCCGCGCGGTCCTGCTGCTGCTCCTCCCCCGCCTGCTCCTGCAGCGTGTACGTGGCGGCGGCCAGGACGTGGCGGAAGGGCCGGTGCGGGCAGAACTCCACCGCGTCGGCGTTGCCGCCGAGGTTGCAGGAGCCCAAATCCATCCCTAGACCTCGCTCTCCACCCGGGATGCAGACCTCGGCGGCGGCGGCGAGAGTCGAGAACTGCCAAATCGCTTCAGACTTTCAGAGGCAGGGGCAAAAGAGTCAATTGGTCATCAGTCAAACCTAGTCGCAGTAACCTATCCTAAAATCAGGTGGCGGGTGCGAGCCAACGGACACCGATGAGCACCATAGCCGCGGCGATTTCCGTAACCGCCGCGGCGGCGGCGTCCAGCCACGGCGGTGGCCGGCGACACCGCCGCGGCTCTGTCGCCGTGCGCTGCTCGTCCGCGGCCGACGAGCGGCAGGCCCTCTTCAGCCGCATCGCCCCCGTATACGACCAAGTCCGTACACTCCCGCTCCCCTCCCTCTTTCAGCTCTCGCGAAATTAGTGCAGATGCTGACGACAGCGCGGTGCTGCCTTCCTTGTAGCTCAACGACGTGCTCAGCCTGGGGCAGCACCGGACGTGGAAGCGCATCTGCGTCTCTTGGTCCATGTACATTACATCGCCACTGCTAGTCATTCATACTGATGTGAATGAATTCAGAAAGACGTTCAGTTTTACAATTGTTTCATGCAAAAATTTGTTCTCTGGATGTCAGGGCGAAGAGAGGGGACAGGGTTCTTGATCTCTGCTGCGGGAGCGGGGATTTGGCGTTCCTGCTGTCGCAGAAGGTCGGCATAGAAGGAGAGGTTGGTCTTGAAATGTCGGATTCGCTTCAGCAGGGTTCAGAATTTCCTGGCAAGCTTATGGTTCAGCCTCTCAAATGTGGCAGGTGATGGCTGTCGATTTCTCAAGGCAGCAGCTGCAAACTGCTGCTAGCCGTCAGGAACAACGCTGGAAGAGCTGCTACAAGAACATCAAGTGAGCACCCTCAATGTGAGAGCTTGCAAAAATTTGAACTTCCTGCTATTTGTAGCTTTGTGAGGATGTAATTTTGTCAGGTTAACAGCTCGAGTGCTTGGCTAGCTTCTGACTCCTGTGAATCGCAGATGGATCGAGGGCGATGCACTCGATCTACCTTTCCCAGACCGCTACTTCGATGCTGTTACAGTTGGTTATGGATTGCGCAATGTAGTTGACAAACCCAAAGCAATGAGAGAGATTTGTAGGGTCCTACAACCAGGTTGGCTATAGGGTTCGAGTTTCATTCCAGTTCAGCCTGAATTCTCATGGTTTACTTCTACTGAACTGCAGGATCAAGAGCATCTATACTGGATTTTAACAAGAGCTCGTCATTTTTCACGGCATCGTTGCAGGTAAAATTTCAACCCGTCTTGGATGCATTGTACAGATAAATTTGGCATGTTAATTTCATTGACAAAGACCAATTTGTCGCTGATCCACCATGTCTAGCAACATCAAATAGTTAAATGGTGACATCTTAGCCCATTTAAGGCTGGTGCCAACGCGGGCTGGAGGCGGGGCGGTACCGCCCGCGTCGGGGCGAGAGGGAGGCGAGAGGCGGGCGAGACGCTAGCGGCGGGCGGTGGATCCACCGCCCGGCGGTAGGGGGCGGTACCGCCCGCCTATAGCCCGCGTTGGAGGCGAGAGCGGGGCGAGAGGGAGGCGATAGCGGTGCTAGTGGGGGCGGTAGGGAGGCGGTAGGGAGGTGGTAGGGAGGAGAGAGAAGTGAGAGCTGGCACTATAGCCCGTGCACTGGCACCGTGGGGTGAGAGTGGGGTGAGAGTGGAGGTAAAAGCTGACGTGGCGGGTGAGAGTGGGGTGATGCATTGGCACCAGCCTAATGATGTTTTAAATTTGTCCTACAATCTTCCTAACCTAGGTGACATTTTTTCTTGGACAGAGTTGGGCAATTGATAATGTCGTGGTTCCTCTAGCAAGTAGCTATGGACTAACGGAAGAGTACAAGTACTTGAAAAGTTCCATATCAGAGTATCTTACAGGTATAGGATACATGTTCCATTTGTGCTATCTTGATTGAAAAAGATATATCACATCATCAAGTAAAATAAACTTTGCATGAGGATAAAGCTAGAATAGTGTTGTTCTTTATCTGTTCTAGCGTC